>NW_026606059.1:3832500-6232500 GCF_029834395.1 Sorex fumeus | reverse complement strand
TTGTCTCTTAGGTCTTTCATACCTTGCGATAAATAACAGACCACTGTGACGATGCTGGCTGTACTACTGTGTAGTAGCATCACCGTAGCGTTACTGTCGTACTGTATGATAGTATCACAGTGGTAGTGGTATAGTTCTTGTGGTAGTATCACAGTAGGAGTACTGTAGTGCTCTGTGGTATCACAGTCGGAGTACTATAGCACTATGTGGTAGCATCACAGTAGGAGTCCTATAGCACTGTGTGGTTATGTCACAGTGATAATACTATAGTACTACGTGGTAGTATCACAGCAGGAGTGCTGTAGTTCTGTGTGGTAGTATCAAGTATCACAGAAGTGCTGTCATGCTGTGTGGTAGTATCACTGCAGTGCACAGTAGTGCACAGTTCCATGTGGGGCTTCTCCTTCGTTGTTTAGATCTTACTCCGCAGTAAATGAAGGGCTGCATGACTGCACAGTGTATGCAGTACTGTGTAGTGGTATCACTGAGTGCCGTAGTACTCCCCAGTACCGTGTGGTACTCCTCCTGTCTTTTAGCGCTCTTACACTAAGCATTCAGTGAGGGAACCTCCACTGTGATGCGGTACTGCATGGTGGTGTTAACTGCCAGTCCACGTATCGACAGTTGCAGGTTAAGGTGAGGGGTGAAAACCTGCCTGGTGGATTCTGGACGAATCAGCATTGGCAAAGCAAATGAGGAGTAAATTCTCAGCTGCCGGGATGAATCCTTTCTTAAAAGACGAGGGCAGGGGGGCTGGAGAGATAGCACAGCGGGTCGGGCGTTTGCCTTGCACGCGGCCGACCCGGGTTCGATTCCCAGAGTCCCATATGGTCCCCTGAGCACCGCCAGGAGTAACTCCTGAGTGAAGAGCCAGGAGTAGCCCCTGGGCATCGCCAGGTGTGATCCAAAAAGAAAAAAAAAAAAAAAAGACGAGGGCAGGCCGCCTCTCATGGTTCCTTGAACTGTCGCCCCCTGTCAGACGAGACTCCAGAGTATTAGGAGTACTCGGATGTCCCCGAGGGCTAGGACTCCTGGAGTTTGTGAAAGGGAGAACCCGGGTCCTTCCCCGTTGGTCCTCTCCGACTCTCCCCAGCGCTGTGCTGCGTGCCCTGGAGCCCCGAGCACTTTCAGGCCGGGAGTACCTCAAGGAGGGGCCTGGGACCCCCCCGCACCGTGTGTGACCCAGAGCCCAGGCGGGTGTAGGTTAGGCTGGCCCCTCCGCCCTGTTCCTCTCCTCTCTCCTCCTCTCCAGGCCCCGCATGCGGCGCCCACCAGCCTGCCGTGCTCCTTCTAGAGTCCTCCGCCCACACAGGGCCCGTGGGCCACCCCTCTCCTGTCCCCTCACCCCTCTCCGTTCTTTCCTCTCCCGGGCTTTGGGAGTCCTGAGACGCCCGAGTCGCTCTGCCCTGCTCCCGAGTGCTCTGTCCTCTCGCTGGATTCAAGACCCCAGCCTGCCCCTCCCCCCCGCTCCGGCCGTCTTCTGCGCCGGGCACCCTTGCTTGGCATGCGCCTGGGTGCTGCTGCATCCTTGTCTACACCAGGGGGTCCTCCTGGGCCCAGCGCCAGGTGTTGTCCCTCTCCTGAGAAACCCAGACTCCGGGGCCGGAGACGCAGCCACGGCTTCCGGGCAGAGCTGCTCCCAGTGCCACCAAGCACCCTCCTGCCCCAGGTACACCCCTCCCTCCCTGGTGGCAGTGTAGTCTCCTCATTTTCCCGGGGCCCCATGGCAGTGCCCCCTGGACTGGCCTGCGCCCCGTCGCCCAAGCCCCCGTCCAGTGTCCAGCTTGCTGGCCACGGCCTCCTCCCCGCAGCCCCGTGTCACCCGCCTGCTGGGTGGCCTCAGTGCCCCGGGATCACCAGCATTTGGGGGACATTCATAGGGGGGTGTCACGGGCCCCTTACGATGGCCTTTTGGGGATGGGCGCTGTCACGCAGAGAGGGAACCACAAGTCATGTGCCCGTGACCCCGGGCTGCGCACTTGACCCCTGCCCTCCGGATGATTCCCACAGATGGCCACGTCTGATGGAGGCTGGATGTGGCCTCTCCCACCTGGTGCTGGGCTTCTATCGCCTCCCGCCCCCTGCTCTCAGCGGGACCCCTGCTCTGTCTGGCCCCACCCTACCCCTGGCCTCAGCTCTTCCTGCAGACGCCGCTGCTGGGAACCCGCGGCCTTTCCCACCTGTTACTATGAAACGATGCCTCCCCTGACTCGGTGCCAGGCTGACGGACGGCACCAGCAGCCCGAGGGGGAGAGGAACTTTCTAGACCCGACCACAAGATGGCACAGTGGCTGCAGATTCCTGGTTCCTGCTGAGGGTGGGTGAGCCCAGACCGGCGCCCATCTGGGATGGACACACTTGGGAGCACCAGGAGGATCCTGGGATCCCGGTGGGTTCCCGCCCGCCCCCCCCCCCCCCCCCGAGGCAGCTTCTCCCCTTCCACCCCCACTCCCCAGGGTGAGCGTGGGAGCCTCCCACTTGTTCCCTCACTCCTGTCCATCCTCCTGTCAGGCTCACGTGCCGGAGAGGCCCTGTGGGCCGAGGAAAGGCCAGTCTCTGGAGCTCTGCAGACCCGAACCCTTTGTGGCTGCTCCATGGCTGAGATCTCCAAGCTCCTTCTCCTCCTCCTCCTCCTCGGTACCCAGCCTGGGTCTCTCCAGCTTCTGAGATCCCAGAGCAAACAGGCTGGAGTTTGCAGAGCAAAAGGACCAGCAGATGGCGTGATGGTTTGGTTTCAGCCGAGCCCTCGCCCGCTGCCGTCGGATGCTGGACCGGCCCGGGATGCGGTCAGGGCCTCACCCAGATGGGGAAGGAGAATTCAGATCACCAAAAAAGCAAGTGTTGTGGCTGGACCCTGCAGTGAGTTTGACTTAACACTGAGCCGTGGCTGAGATAAAGCGGAACAGTAGGACGAGGTGAACGTACTATAAATGTACGTAGTCCCCACAAACGGCCACGTGTGATGGAGGCTGGAATGTACTATAAATGTACGTAGTTCCACCTGGGGGGCTGGGGCAGTAGTAGGGCTGGTTGGGCATCGACCTTGCGGGGGTGACTGGTCTCCCCGTGATCTCCTGAGCAGTGCCGGGAGTGACTTTCCCCTGAGCTCTGCGGGGCATGGCCCCATATCAGAAACAAAACAAATTCCATCCTGCGTTTACAAGCATTTCTTCTGCGACAAGTGTCCAGATCGTACCGAGAGGGTCCTGAGGTCCTGAGGTATAGCACAACAGGTAGGGCACTTGCCTTGCAAACAGCTGACCCGGGTTCCATCACCGGCACTCCGTATGGTCCCCTGAGCCCCTCACGAGTGACCCCTGAGCAAAGAGCACTGAGCAGTGCTAGGTATGCCTCCCTTTCCCCCCAACAACAACAAAAAAGTCCTGGTTGTTTTATAAATGATCTAAGCCCAAGGTTGGGGAGGGATGGGGGTCGCCCGGGCAGTCCAGCCGGGCGTAATGGTTTGAAGGGCCACAAGCCCTTCGCAGCGTCATCTGTAAATCACCAGACCAGCTTTTCAGTGCCCGCCCTTGGCAGGGTGGCTCGTGCCAGCCACCCTACCCCCGCCTCGCTGCTCTTGGTCTCTCTCTCTCTCTCTCTGGGTGCTGCCGCTTGCCTCAAGATACCTAGGTCCTCTGTCCCTGCACCCACAGGGCTGTCAACCCGCAGCCACCCGTTCTTTTCTGCTCCGGGTCCCAGGGCTGCTGGTCTACGTTACCGACTCCTCAAGGGCGGCTTCCCAATTAGTGGGGCCGATTAGCGTACTTAAACAGGCCCCCGACGGCTGAATGGGGCTCCAGTGTGCCCGGCCCGGGGTCTGGGCAGTGGGACTCTCGGCCCAGTGGGAATGAGGCATGTTCCATGGCTTCCTCAGGCCCACAGCTGAGTGTGTGGCCTGCGTCCACGGTGGTCTTCCCCAGACAGCCTGTCACCACTTAGAAGCAGGTGCTCTCCGAGTGGGAAGGAAAGATTTCATCATTATGGCTTACTGCCCTTTATATGTGTGGGTATACGTGTGTGTGTGTGTATGTATGTATGTATATATATACATATATATATATATACACCGATTAGCATACTTGAATAGGCCCCAACGGCTGAATGGGGCTCCAGTGTGCCTGGCCCGGGGTCTGGGCAGTGGGACTCTCAGCCCAGTGGGAATGAGGCATGTGTGTGTATACACACATATATATATATCGGTCATGGTCCTCCCGTTTATTCATCGATTTTGCTCGAGCGGGCCAGTAATGTCTCCATCGTGAGATTTGTTGTTACTGTGTTTGGCATATTGAATACATCACGGGTAGCTTGCCAGGCTTTATCGTGCAGGCTAGACACTCGGTAGCTTGTCGGGCTCTCCAAGAGGGGCGGAGGAATCGAACCCGGCTCCGCCAGGCTGACTGTGCACAAGGCAAACACCCTACCACTGTGCTATCACTCCAGCCCGATATATACATATATACATATACACACATAAATATATATACATATATTTTGCTTTTTTTTTTTTGGTGATGCACAAGGGTTACTCTTGACTCTGTGCTCAGTGGTCACTCCTGGTGGTGCTTAGGGGACCATCTGGGAGCCACAGATCCACCTGGGTCAGCCACGTGCCAGGCGAGCGCCTTAGCTGTGTCCTGTTGCCCCGGCCACTTCCTGCCTCTTTAGAGGATGTGAGCTGCTGTCAGTGCAGAGACAGTGAGGGTGGCGGCAGTTCTTCGTTCTGTGTTTGGAGCTCACCCCGGGGTGCTGGGGTGGCCAGGTGGGGAGTGCGCCCCGAGCAACTTGGTGCTTGGGGTTGGCTCCGCAGGACTGGGGGTTGGGAGTTGGGGCCGAGCCTGGGTGCCTGGGTGCACACCGGCCTCCAGAGCAGTGTCCTGGCCTCTTGTGTTTTGCCTTTTTCTTCTCTAAGTAACCTTAAGTAAACTGATACTAAAATGCGTTTCTTACCCACATTAGGTTTTTCTCACTATGAGAACCTGACCTTTTTCTAGCTGTATGGATGTAGAATCGAAATTTGATAATAATAATATATTTCCAAGTGCACAACTTGCCAAGTTTGACATTAGCCTGTACCCCTCCCCATCCCCACAGCCCCTATCCCCCAGATCTGCACCCGTGCTTTGGGAGGTGACCTTCTTTGGTCCTCTATCCAGCCCTCAGATCACTGTCATTGTCACTGTCCTCCCGTTGTTCATCAGTTTGCTCGAGTGGTCCCAGTAACGTCTCCATCATGAGATTTGTTGGTACTGTGTTTGGCATATCAGATACGTCATGGGGAGCTTGCTAGGCTTTGCCGTGCAGGCAAGATACTCTCGGTAGCTTGCCAGGCTCTCCCAGAGGGGCAGAGGAATCAAACCCGGGTTGGTCTGGTCAGCTGCACACAAGGCAAACGCCCTACCCACTGTACTATCGCTCCAGCCCTCAGATACACTGAGCTATGTCACTGTTGATGAGTGTGCCTTGTCTAGAGTTTTCTGTGACTGGAATCAGACATGTACTCTATTTTTATTGGTCTGACTTCTTCTATAATTCAGCACATTTCTGTTCCGGGGTAACCCAGGTATGTATCTAGTTCATTTCTTCTTATTGCTGATTACTGGGCGTTAAATCCACAATTGGTCTTTTCAGCCACACGCTAACGGACATTTGCGTTGCGTATAGTTTGACTATTACAAATAAGGCTGCTGTAAATATTTGTGGACACGTGTTTTCATAACTCTTGGGTAAATGCTCATGTGTGAAATGGCTGTGTCGTAAGCCAGACACATGGTTTACTCTTTTTAAGAAGCTGCCAAGCTTTTTAAAAGTTACTATACTATTTCTGTTCCTTCTCACCAGTGGTCAATGGCTTCTGTCCTTTCCAGGCCTGAATAACAGATGGTCAGCATTTCACATGCTGGTTCATTTTCAGTGGGTAGATCACTTCTCTGACCTTACCTTGTATTTCCCCAGTGGTTGGTGATGTTAATCACCTTTTCGTATAATTATCAGCTGTATTTCTTTGATGAAGTGTCAATAAGTTTGATGTCCATTTTCTAATTGGGTCGTTTTCAGACTTGTGCTTTGACAATTCTTTGTATGTTACGGATATAGTTCCTTATTAGCTGTCTGATCTGGAAAGATGTTTCTTCTAGTCTAACCATCCTTTTTTTTTTTTTGAGGCACAGTTCATAAGTTTTGATTGAATCCAGTTTATCGGGGTTTTTTTTTATGGTTTGTGGCTTTTGCATTTATAATCAAGGAGTTTTTGACTAAATATTAAATTCACATTTATATTGACTATCCATTTAGAACTAAATTTGTTTCTGTCAGATATGGACGTGAACTACCACGTGATGTTTCCATGTGATGTGACATTCCTTAAAACCTGATTTTTAAGACTGCAGGGTCATCCGAATACATGAATAATATCACACCTTACCACTTCCATGACACTTGATCAGTTTTTATTCTTCACAAATACTTTGGGGACTGGGGAGACATGGTCCAGAGGGTGAGGGGCTTGCCATGCTTGCAGCTGACCTGGGACCGGTCCCTGTACCACATACGGTCCCCCCACAGCGCCAGGAGGATGCCCTGAGCCTACTCTCAGGTGTGTCCCCAAACCAGAACTACATACATATTGTGTATAGACACACACACATCCAAGTGCATGTACTCTGTATATGCACTTCAAACATGCACACTCAAATCTTCCTCTTTGTTTTTTTTTCTTCTGTTTTGGCCCAAGGTTCTTCTAAATGAGTCACCGAATTAACATGCATGCACATGGAGAGGGCTTTGATGACATTCTTTCATAATGGGTTCCAGACAGGTCTCGGCAATTCATAATCGCACCAGCACCAACAGTGCTTTCCTTCCGTCTGGCATGTTCCGTCTGTGTGAGGGACTGGGGGTGCCCGAGTGCCCGCTGCCCGGTGGTGGCCGCCTTCACCTCCTCTTCCTCCTCCTCCTCCCCCTCCCCTTCACCTCCTCCTCCCCCTCCCCTTCCCCCCCCTCCTCCTCCTCCTCTTCTCCCACACACTGCCGACAGAGCAGCCCCTGCCAGCCCTCCACTTCCACCGAGTCCAGGACTGAGCCAGGGAAGCAGACGCACCCCCCCCATGCTGGGGGCCCGCGTGAGGACCCGGCCGGTCCCTCCCGGCTCCTCATCCCCTGGCATCGTCCTTCCCCTCCCACCCGGCGCTGCCCTGGACCCGTGCTCTGAGAGGAACCAGCTGAAGGCAGTGCTGTCGCCCCCCCCCCCCCCGGCCTCGAGCCCACCTTGGAGCCTCCCCCTCTCTCTCACCCCTCTTGCCTGCAGACTTCTCCCAGGGTGGGTGGCAGGGGCTTGCTTGGCAGCCCGGCAGAGCTGCCACCTACTCTGCCCTTGCTGGCCAGAGCACCCGCTCCCTGACCCCCTGCCTCTGGCCAGGGCGCGCGCAAGGGTGGCTGTCGCCGGTTTGCTTTCTGCTCGAGGCCCCAGCGGGCATCTGCTCCGGCTCCCTTATCCCCTCTCCCCTCCTCCTCCCCCCCCCACACCTGCTCACCGGCACCTCAGACCCCTCTGTGCTCCCCCTCCCCCACCCCGGGGGTCCGGGTCCCAGCCCTGGTTTCTCACCGGCTGACCCTGCACACTGCAGCCCGCGGGTCACCCCAGCGCCTCTCGCCATCCACGCTTGTCACCCGTGTGCTCTGCTTCCTCCGCAGCGAGTCTTCTCCTCCCTCCCTTTATTTGCTTTCTTCAAAGCAGAAAAAAATAAATTAAAACCCACCCCAGTTCCATAGGATTCATCCCCCTTTATGCCCTTCGGTGTTTCCGCTGCTTGTCTCTCCAGGCTGGAGGAATAGCACAGCAGGTAGGGCGTTTGCCTTGCACGGGGCCGACCCGAGTTCGATTCCTCCGCCCCTCTCAGAGAGCCTGGCAAGCTACCAAGAGAATCTCGCCCGCACGGCAGCGCCTGGCAATCTCCCCGTGGTGTATTTGATATGCCAGACACAGTACCAACAAATCTCACAATGGAGACATTACTGGGCCCGCTCGAGCAAATCAATGAACAACGGGAGGACCGTGACAGTGACAGTCTCTCCGGTAGATGTTATTTTACTCAGCGGCATGATCCTCCAGCTGACAAAGTGAGCTGCGCCCCACAGACCCCCTCCTAGAGCACCAGGCTGTGCCTGGCCTGCGTCCCGGGGCTGCAGATCTGTAGAGTGCTGAAATTCTCTTCCCAGACACCCCCACTCTGGGGCCCATGCGATGACGGGCGATTTGGTTTGCAGGGGACGGCATTTCTGCTCACTCGGGCCCTCCCCACAGGGCGAGGTCTTTGTCACCTGCCACAAAGATGGGCTGTTACGAAGCCTCAGCCACCTGTAACTTCCCTTTCAAATGAGTGAGTCCTTCGTTGTGAAGACTCTCAGAGACTCTCAGTCTTGAGGCCGTTGAGGCTTGAGACCGCTCCTTACTCTGCCTCCAATGAGGACACTGAGGTCTGGGTTCTGCAGTACTGTTAACGATGGTTTCTCATACACATAATCCTAGCACCACACCCATCACCAGGGCCCCCAGTCCCTCTCCAAGGACCCCAGTGTCCCTCCACTTCAAATCCCCTCCCCAGCACAGTGGTGTGGATCAGACCTCCCTGCTTGTGCTGCCCTCGGCTCATTGTTCCTCCCTCGCTGTGTGTCTTTAAGTCCCATACCTGAGGGATCGTTCTGTGTCCATCCCTTTCTTCCTAACTGACTTCACTCAGTTAAATATCCTCTACTTTCATCCATGTTGCAGCAGATTGCATGGTTTTGGTCATTTTTAGAGCTGCATAGTATTCCATTCTGTATCTATATCGTAACTTTCTTGATCTCTTCGTCCATAGTTGGGCATTTGGGTTGTTTCCATATCTTGACTTTCACATGAACCTAGGTGTGCATACAGCCTTTCAGATAAACGTCTTTGTGTTTGGGGGATTGAACCAACAAGTAGTATTGCTGGGTCATCTGCGCATTCCTGTCCTGCTTTATTGGAGAGATTTCCATATTGCTCTCCATAGAGGCTGAGCCAGAAGACATTCCCACCAACATGGGTGGGTTTCCTTTCTCACCCCAAACATTGCAGTTTCCAGACTTTGGGATACAGGGTGCTCACAGTTTGTTCCTTCCCCATGACTGAATGCCTCTGGGAGCACCAAGCAGAAGGGCTCCATCCCTCAGCTGCTGTTCTGAACAATGTAGTCGCATGGGAAGCCTGTCTGAAAACTGTTCCAAAGGAGAGAATGATGTGTTTAGGACACATATGAAGGAAATGAGCGGCCGCGTGACATCTTATTATCTCATTCTTACTTTGGACAAACTTGCAGGCTATCGAATGTAGCCTGCCCACAGGGCAGAGTCTGGCAAACTCCCCGTGGCCTACCAAATATGCCAAATATCAGTAACAATGATGGGTCTCATTCTCCTAAAGAGCCGTGAATATAATCTCAGGGCTAGGATGAAAGAGACGTTACTGGGGCCTGCTCGAGGCAATCGACGATTAACAGGATGATGAAATGAAATGAAAAAAAAAAATGAAAAAAACTCAGAATAATGTTTTTTAAGTAGGAATAGGAACAGTGTAAATTACTTAATTAGGCTTCATGAGGAAAATATCTAAATCTGAGGGTAATGATTTGTTTTCATTTCTCAGTGTACTATATTTGGTCTCACACATTTGCTTCTAAAGGGCTGGAGCGATAGCACAGCGGTAGGGCGTTTGCCTTGCACGCAGCCAGCCCGGCTAAGCTGGGTTCGATTCCTCCGCCCCTCTCAGAGAGCCCGGCAAGCTACCGAGAGTATCTCACCCGCACGGCAAGGCCTGACAAGCTCCTCGTGACGTATTTGATATGCCAAACACAGTAACAGTGAGTCTCAAAAAATGGAGACATTACTGGGCCTGTTCGAGCAAATCGATGAACAATGGGAGGACAGTGTTTGTTTGTTTGTTTGCGTGCTTCTAAAAGGATTTAAGGTTAATTTTATAGTTAAAAAAAAAAGCACAACCACAACTCATTTGAGTCGTACGCCCCTGCCCCATTGGGTGTGACTTTGGGAATTTCCAACTAATTCTTCTTTTCTTTCTAGGTTGCCGCTTGGTGCTGCATTGGCCGTACTTGGCACCCGGAATGCTTCACTCTCTGATGATGTATTGATAAGGTTCCCTTGCTAGAGTCTGAAGCAGGGTCTCCAGGTACGTGGCTTTTACCATTATATGGCATGGTTTTCAACGTCACCAGTTATTCCAGCTACCGAATCACACAAGATCCGATACGGAAAGCTTTGGAAAGCATGCCACATAATAAGCATGCCACTTTGCCGGCTCTGTATTGTGATCGGCCGGACTTCTATCCACACGGCCTAATGGAAGGATTGGAATGCTGGCCAGGAGCGGTCCCTCGTACCCCGTGGGCAGAACGCGTCGCGGATGGAAAAGCTTATTAGTTCATATTCCCCCAAAATAGCCCACGGATGAACTCTTAAGCTCTCCCATCTCTGCATCTCGTGGCCCTGGTTCCACGTTACCACCAGTCCCGCTTCTATGGCTGGGAGGAATCTGATGGACTCAGGGAAGGTGGGGGGGTGGGGGGCAGCTGCCCCCACCCCAGAGCTCGCTGCGGCTGGGCTGAGACTGGAGTCAGGATCTCAGCGGACAGCCCTGGCTTGCTCGCCTTGGTAGGAAGTGGACACACGCAGGCTTCTGGGGTGTCTCGGCGTGTGCAGATGTGCGCCTCAGGCACAGAGTGGAGGTGTAGGGAGTCTGGGCATATGCGGACTTGGTACCAGGTAAGTTCATCACCAGGGCCGCAGAGGCAGGCTGGCCAGGGCCTGACACCTGACGGTGGGAAGACTGGTCACCTCAAAGGCGCTGTGCCAAACACCAGCGGGTGGGGGCTCAGACTCCTACTCCAGAGGCAGCAAGAGGGAGGGAGAGGAAGCAGAGGGCCAGGCCAGGCCTCACCTCAGGGCTCTGCAGTGAGAGAAAAGGTCTTTAAATTCACTTGTCAGGGGCTGGGGTGATAGCATAGCGGGTAGGGCGTTTGCCTTGCACGCAGCCAACCCAGGTTCGATTCCCAGCATCCCATCTGGCCCCTTGAGCACCGCCAGGAGTAATTCCTGAGTTCAGAGCTAGGAGTAACCCCTGAGCATCGCTGGGTGTGACCGCCCCCCCCCCCCAAAAAAAAAAGCAAAAAAAAAATTTTTTTTTTGAAATTTTTTTTTTTTCAAATTTTTATTAGTGAAACCCTATGAGGTACAGTTGTAGATTTACAAATTTTTGTGCTTGGGTTTCAATTGTACAATGATCAAATACCCATCCCTCCACCAGTGCCCATTTTCCACCATTATGGATCCCAGTATCCCTCCCACCCCCTATCTCCCCCCCCCCCCACCATCCCACCCTGCCTCTGTGGAAGGGCATTCCCTTTTGTTCTCTCTCTCCTTTTGGGTGTTGTGGTCTGCAAAAGAGGCATTGAGTGGCAATCATGTTCAGTCCATAGCCTACTTTCAACATGCATCTCCCCTCCTGGGAGGATTCTCCGCAAAAAAATTTTTAAATAAAATAAATCCACCTGTCAGATTCTCTAGCGAGCATCAGGTTCTATGAAACAAGACAATAACTTTGAGTCCACGTGAAGTTGAAGCTCTTTATTGAACTACAAATGTTCTTGAAGTATATTCCTGAAAGTGTGTGGCTTTTTCAGCGGTATGCATTACTGATTACTTGTATTACAGACGTTCTTGAAGTATATTCCTAGAAGTTTGTGACTTTTTAGTGGGATGCATTATTGATTACTTTTTGTACGTCATGGTAATTTTTAAACTTGTTTTTCACGGAAGCGGATTTTTAGCGGTTTGAAAAGGGGGGGATCAACCAACTATAATATTGCACTTTGTCTTCTTTTTGATTTTCTCTTGTATCTCTAAGCAGTTAAAACTGTCCTCTCTGTTCTGCATGAGGCTCTTAGTTGAGTGTCACGTGAAGAATAGCCTTTGAAAGGTATTGGCATTTTGCTCTGTTCTTTTCCCTCACTCTCTGACTTTTACTGTATCCAAACCATAAACTATCATTAACACCTGTCTTACACGCTGAAGGAGTCACGGAACAAAACACTGAAAAGAAGAAATGATCTAAAAACCTGGTCAGTGGGGCTGGAGCAATAGCACAGCGGGTAGGGCATTTGCCTTGCACCCAGCCGAACCACGTTCGATTCCCAGCATCCCATATGGTCCCCTGAGCACCTCCAGGAATAACTCCTGAGTGCAGAGCTAGGAGTAACCCCTGTGCATCACCTGGTGTGACCCATAAAGCGGAAGAAAAAAAAAAAACCTGGTCGGTAGCTTCCTGCCTGCATGGGCCACTGAGTCGAATATTCCCACTGACAGAAACGGGGTAGGCCCCTGGGAGGATATGAGTCTCCTCGAAAGTCCCGCCTCAGAAGGAAAAAACAAAAAGACCAGAGACGTATAGTTTCATTCTAGTGGAACTGATTTTAAATTGGTTGGAGACTGAAGGAACTTGGAAACCTCCACCTGCCTGTCGAGTCCTGAAATCGCTTACGAGTACCGTAGGTGGTAAATCCTGAATGTGGGCCCTGCGACAGGCCCCTGAGCAAGTGCCCGAGATGGGATTGGAACTGACGGTCACTCTGGATGCCCAGCCGCACAAAAAGCTCAGTAGCCAGTCTCAGGGGAAGGGCTCCGAGCGGCACAGAGCTGAAGTTCTTTCTTTCTCAAGCAGTTGGCATCGGCGGGGCAGCCTCAGATGGATGAAAGGTCTTGTCAGAGCGGCCCCGGGCAGAATGTAGACAGTGGAGGTTCTGTGGAAGTGGAGAAAGGGGGTAGCCTCGGTTTGACACTTTCGCCTCGACAGGAGCCCAGTGAACGTCAGCTGTGTGGGGAGAAAGAAGTAAGAGGCGGCCAAGCCCAGCTCTAGTTTGATCCGAGACCGCACGGACGTAACGCTGGGCGGTCGAAGTGATGAGTGACACGGAGTCTGGCGGACACGTGGGCTCCGTCTTCTTGACTCTGCGGGGCGCCCCTCGCAGTTTGGCACCCACACTCGTGTCCCATCGTGTCATCTGCCAGAGCGCAAAGCCGCGTGGCACTTCGAGACGTCTTCGGTTGCGTTCACTTGGCCCAAGCTGTTTTTTGTTTGTTTGTTTTAACTAATTAAAATCATCTTCCCTGTTCCCCCTTGGTCTTCCTGCCTACTGTTCTCGCCTTTCTATTTGGATCTCTTACAGACTCAGTGTGAGTGGTTTGAAGCGTTCGAACATGAAGCCTAGATTAGGCTGTTTGTCGTTTTAGTAGCACGGGGCGTTGCCTCGGAGAAAATGAAGTTGTAGCCCCCGACTATTGAGGTCCGTTCAGATGGAACGTGTTTCTGGTTGGTGTGGGGCATTCTTGTTGTCTCCTCGTCCCCTGTTTTCACGGTTTGGGAGATTGGCAGTTTCCAGATCACACCCCGGAAGCTGCCTCTCCTTTTCACACTACCCAGAACACCAATATTTTAGACATTCTTTACACAAAAAGAAAGCAGATCAAATGTGGAAGGCCTCAAAACGTAACGAAAGCTTTGACGAAACTGTCTTGGTACTCAGATATCATTATTCTTCTTTGTTCTCGAGCACCATTGCTTTTTGTTCTCTGATTTTCCTGTTTGCAAAGATGCTATCCTCCATGGGGGAAAAAAGTGAAACTACCCCCAGTGAACCACTCATCAGCTTGTAAGACTGTCCATTTTTCAGACGGGGCTAGAGAGATGGTGCGGTGGTCAGGGCTCTTGTCTTGCACGTAGCCCACCCAGCTTTGAGCCCCAGCCCCATCTGGTCCTCAGAGACCTCCTCCACCCCCCAAGGAATGACCCTGGTTATGGGGGAAGCCTTCAGCACCACTGGTGGTGGGCCAGTAGCCCCGCCTCAAATGACATCCACCAGGAGGGTACGGATTTTGTCATCTAGTAGTTAAAGTGGTGACTCTAACGTATAGAACATAAAAAAAAAAATAAGAAAAGCCTTTTAACCTAGTACGACATTCTGTGCTCCATAAAACAAGCAAGAAAAATGTTTCTGACCTGGAAACCAAGTTTTATTTGAAAATTCCATCTCGAGCAGATGGTCTATTTGCTCTCTAGGTATACCCGGAAACCAGCAAGCAGACCTCTCCGGCGCAGGGTGGTCCGAAGGGAGACCCTGGCTGTGCCAGAGGCTCGTGTCATCTGTTGGTCAACATAGGGGTTGACTTTTCGCCCTCTGTCGACTCAGAAAAGCCAGTGGGTGTGCTGTTTCCCTTCTCCGTTGGGTTTTTTTTTTCCTGCTATTTGTGTAGTAAAAGTGAGTTTTCTGGGGCCAAAGAATGAGAGTGGGGTTAAAGGTGTTCCAATTGGTCACCCTTAATTTATTTTTAAAATTTTCGTAATTATAGCACGTAGTGTAGTGCAATGAATTTTCTGATATCCGTCGCTTCGGGCATAAAATGAGTTTTTTCCAGCCCCTGCCTCAATCCCAGCTCCTTGCCTCTTCTTCCCCCACCCCCCTCGAAGCCCCTGTTCTCCCTTCTGCTTCCCCATCACAGCCCACCGCTCAGGGGTGCTGGTGCAGGCTTTTTCCGTTCTTGGATTTCTTATTAGGAGCAGGAGCTGCATTGTAGCACCCACGTTATACTGCGCGATTTCTTTACTTTAATTTTTTTTTTGCTTTTTTGGGGGGAGGGGTGTCACACCCAGCGATGCACAGGGGTTACTCCTGGCTCTGCACTCAGGAATGATTCCTGGCGGTGCTCGGGGGACCCTATGGAATCCTGGGAATCGAACCTAGGTCTGCCGTGTGCAAGACAAATGCCCTACCCGCTGTGCTATCGCTCCAGCCCCAACTGCGTGATTTACTTAGCAGTAGGGTTCACCCGACAATGCTCGTCTCCTGCAACTCTCCAAGTCTCTGCCACTGCTTTGGTCTTATCACTGCTGCCGCCTTTCAAAACTGCCTTTGTAGTGGTCGACGTTTGGGGACCGAATTGTGTCACGCTTTTTTCCTGGGCTCTAGTTGTCTGTTCTGTCCTATGTTTGCTCTAGTGATGGAACAAATGATGAACAGGTTCATTTCACGGCTAGAAAGCACTTGCCCTGCTTTCATTTCCTTCCTTCATTCGGCAAGAGTTTTCCTTCCTTTTCTGGGAACTATTGATGAGGAAAATTAACACAGCACCAGCCCCACTGTTTGTCTACAGTGTTTGTAATTTGTTGGATATTAATAGCTGCCGGATCCCCCCCCCCCTTTTATTTTTTTTCTCTAATAACTGACATCTCATTCCTACTTTGGACAAACTGGCATGCTGCCAAATGTAGCCTGCCCACAGGGCAGAGTCTGGCAAACTCCCCGTGGCGTACCCAATATGCCAAATACCAGTAACAATGATGGGTCTCATTCTCCTAAAGAGCCGTGAATATAATCTCAGGGCTAGGATGAAGGAGATGTTACTGGGGTCTGCTCGAGGCAATCGACAATTAACAGGATGATTTGTGATTTGTGAATAACTGATTTTAAGACCTGTGAAAATTGAGTGCTGTAAAAATTATTCTAAGGAATCCAGAGGTGTTCTAAGTGTGCTATTGCCTTACTTCAGCCATTTCTCTCCGAAATGGTTTATTTCACATTATACAGAGCTCTGATGTGTTTTGTAAACACGAATGAAAGTGTTGACTGCTGGTAAGTTTCCTTTTGCAATTAGGCATAAAACATTGAAAAGTGAAAGTCATGTTTTAGGTAAATGTGGGCATTTTCTAAATTGTTTACTAATGGAAGTTTCCTGATTGACATGGGAAGAATGGCATTTTTGCCTTTGATGTCATTTGTCCTTAATTAGCAAAGTGTGATTTTAACTTGAATATGAAAGATGTATTAATGAAGGTAAGTATTGCAAAGTTTACAGCTATTAAAGAAATTATTATCAGAATTGGATAGTTTCATGAAAACAGTTTCAGTATAGGCAGGCCTGTTCTTTTTGGCCTGTATCCTCAGAGGAATTCATGTTAGTAGACCTTCTGATGTATGATTCACTTTTGCTTGCTATTTTTCTATGTGAGTCACCGTTTCAGAATGTAAAACATAGAAGATAAATCTGTCTGGCACACACACAATCTTCTCTTTAATTATTGTTTTTACATATGCAAAATTGCCCGAGGAAGCAAAGAGACTGTTCCGACACTACAAAATATGCATAAGGTTTTCCGAAGCACCTTCTAGGGATTCGAAACCTGTGGCATATACGTTTTTCCATAAAGCGGATGGTTTATGGTTCTTCAGCCAGACAGAGGCATAGAACTTTTAATTACTTAAAGCCAAATAACCCGTCCTTGGAACATAGAAAGGAAAAACAGAGATACAAACTGTGCCTTGTAGACTTTTCAAAATAGCAGTCACAGTGCTGTTTAAGCGTGCCTCAGAGAGTCAGGAGAGAGCTCAGAGGCAGACGCCTTGCCTCCCCTCAGCGTTGAGCATCCCAGCACCGCCGGGTGCCACCCAGACCAGGGCACCCCCAAAGATCACAGATGGAAAGCAGGCTTTATTTTTCACATTGATTACATCGAGCTAAGTAATAATGAACTCTGTCCTGCCCCTGATTTCCTTTGTTTGGAGAAGTAATTAGCAGTGCTCTGAAATTTCTTGGCCACATGTGAGAACTCAGAGCAATTCGGGTGAGTTTAGGGAAATTCACCATGACTTGGAAACTGTGTTTTGTGTTAAAAATTAATGAAAATTATGGCTTTATGTATTATTGAATTTCGGACTGTAAAATGTGTAACGGGTAATTTGTAGGCTTGTCATATTTCAGATCAAGAGAGTATTGTTTTACACAACAGTGAAATACTGAGGTTCTAAAGGATTTTGATTGTTAACGACCGTGTGCCGTGGGCATCATGTTTTCGTCTTTGAGCTCTGTAGTAAAATTTACACTGGACCAGAAAAGAAGAAAAATGTGTTGGTTGGTGGTGATCAGTCGACTCTGGCTTTAGATCTTTGCCAACCCGAATCATTTTCCCACTCAAATGTGATAGTTCCTCTTTTGAACTCTGATTGAAACGATGTCGAATTTGCTCTGCAAAATGTATCGATTAAAAGACGCTTTTAAGTCTTAAAATGTGTTTCCTTGGGGGGCCTTACTTGGCAGCTCTGACAGAGAAGTAAGTACCAACTACGCCCTCCTTGTCTTTGTGCCCTGCACCTTGGTTTGCCGGCCTGCCCTCCTGGCCCGTGCTGGTCAGAGGGACACGGGAGTCTGCGGCAGAGTTTCCCTGTGCCTCTGTGTTGGCGTCCGCGCCTCTCCACTCTGAATAGCAAAGCGGATGCGCGGACGCTCAGGTCCGTTGAATTTCAGGCAGATGGTAGAGATGAAAACACTCCCCTCGCAGGTGCTAGAGTCACTAAATACACACACGCGGGCTTCCATCCTCTTAGTAACCCTACCCAAAACTCAGTATGGGCCCGGGCAAGTAAGTATCTACAAAATTAATTTCATCGTTTTTGCAATTTTTTATGTGCAGAATTCAGTTCTTCCATTTATGCATGCCCTGTGCTTTCCCAAAGAACGGAGCTCTCGCTTTTAACTTTTTAAATATCTTTTGTTGGCCTACATTTTAATTTTTCTTGTCTTTGAAGCTGTGAGAATAATGCTGCTTTCAATTATACTCAGTATTTTTGCGTTGATGCTTGAATGCCACCTGTTAACGATTTTATTTACACGTCGTCAAATTCTGTAAAGTTCAGCTGGGGAGTTTAATCAAATTTATGCTTAGGACAGCACCTAAAATCATTTTCAATAAAATATTATTGGTGAAGATGGCATTTGAATCATTTGATTAGGATTATCCCTCTCACATTCTTAATGACTATTTTTCAATATTCATCTTTAAAAGAATTCAGAATTTACTAAGCTCTTGGTTCACTGTATGCTCAATCACAGAAAATACTAGTTCTTTCTTCCTTTGGACTATTAGTCTTTCACTTCTTCTTGTACAGCCAAGAACGATCAACTATTTTATTTTTTATTTCTTTTTTCATGCATGTTCTTGGTCTACAGAAGATCATGCAACTGATAGGCAGTTTTAAGTTATTGATTATTTTTTATCGTGATCTCCTGAAGCCAGAAGCTGCTTTCTGTCTCTCAGTCCTGTCTTCTGTAATAAGCCTGTCTTTAACTTCCCCGGTTTGCTCTTGAACTCTTAAGAGCAAGGGTTTCTGCTGCACCTCAGCAGTCCTTGCAGATTCTGAGGGGTGAATTGGCAGGTGTTACAGGGGAACAGATGTCCAGTGCAGAGGTGCTTGTGGGCCATGCGTGCAGTGTGGGTGTGTGAGTGCTTACTTTAGGAGCTACTATTCTTGGATGACGTGCCTCACACACACACTTTCCGAGAGAGAACTGAGTTGGGGGTGGATAGTCCAGCAGGTAGGGCAGTTGCCTTGCATGCAGCTGACCTGGGTTCGATCCCTGGCATTCCCTCTGGTCCCCCGAACCCACCAGGAGTGATCCCTGAGCTCAGAGCTAGGAATGAGGCCTGAGCACCACTAGGTATGGCCCCAAACCAAAAAAAAACAAAAAAATAAAAAACCTGAATTTATCTCTTCAGCAGTATCATTAAGTGGAATGAGGTTTTGACAAGTCACTTTACAGCTGGTTACCCTAATGCCCATTTACCTCAGTAGGCAAGTTTATTGAAAAACTAAATTGAATTTTGGAATAAAAAAGGGAAGTCATTCAGCATCACAAAATGCCGTTTGTGTGGGTTTTGCTATTTCACTTTATTTCTGCATTTATTTGGTTATGTCAGTGTGCTTAGAACTAATCATTAGCAATTGGTGAAAATTAATGCATGACTCAGCAGCAGGACATGGACCGAAGCATGCGCCATTACATTGCGATTCTTTGTTCCTTTGTTTTCCATCCTTTCTGTGCCAGTTTCTATTAGAGTGTAGTCCATTCTTATTTTTTTCTTCCATAGATTGGCCAAAATGGGAAGGACTGGATTCCACTCTCTTCCACAAAGAGTCAATGGAACGGGCTAAGATCAAGGTCTGAGGCCTTTCCCATCTGCCATCAGGTAGGCATTCAGCAGAAATCACGGCCGCTTTGTGCATGCGCTTCACAGTCCTGTATTTAATGAAGATGCTATTATGAATGCGAGCTTCCATTTGATTTGGAACTCAGAGATGTATGTTTAAACTTATCATGCACCTGTAACTTGATTAAGTTTCGTAAGATGTAAGATTAAAAGATATTATTAGCCTCTAAGAAAGTTCAGCTGGTCTCAGAAAAGTGTAATATTTGAAATCTGCTCTTCTCCATTGCTCAGTATGTACATGAAAGATAACAGAATTTATTTTCCATATTGAGTATGACTCAGTATCATTCACTGTTTACATATCGTTTCATGGTGCACTTTTAATACACTTTTTTGGGGGGGCCGGAAAGATCGTGGCGAGGAGTTGTGTAGGGCGCTTGGCTTGAATTCAGCCGACCTGTGTTCAGTTCCGGCCTCACTGTGTCCCTGCACACGCTGTCGTAGGGCTCCAGCTCCTCCAACTGTTCTAAAACATAAAATACACCTTTTTCCCCAATAATTTAGAAGTAATTTTTCTCAGATGGCATCCTCTACCCATTACGATTGTATTCCGTAACACACTAATGAGAGATCTGACCAGTCCTTGAAATATTTCTGGGTATTATCAACAGGGAATTAGTTATTTTGCATTCCCTGTTGATTTTACCCTGGGAAAAGTGATCAGCTTTCACAGAAGCGTTGTTAGGAAGTCACTTAGTCATAAACGTTTTCCCCCCTGTCTTGGCAGAATGCGTTAAACCAACTCCCAGGTCGTAGATTGACCACAGCAGAATAGCTCTGTACACGTTCCTGAGTGGCCGAGGGGCTGTCTCCAGAATGAGATCATTTTTTAAAACCCATGTCCCTAAGATCCAGAATTCCAAGCAAGAAGAAACATGGAATGTCGGCATCAGTAACGTTCAGCAGTCGTGGTTGTATCATTGTCACTGCAGGAGAGGCTTGAGGCAGTTTGAACAGCACAACCCCAGGTCTTGCCTGTATCCACCTCCTGATGCAGGAAGGGCACCCCGCCCCACCCTGTGGCTACCTGTGCCCTTGAACAGGTTGGATTGAATACTCGCTGTTGAAATTGGCGCTTTTGTCAACAGCCTCCTACATTACAATGCAATGGGGCGTATTGCCAAATGTACCCAGTGTCACTAAAGAAGGAAAAAGTTGGGGGCTGGAGTGATAGCACAGCACGTAGGGTGTTTGCCTTGCATGCAGCCGACCCAGGTTCGATTCCCAGCATCCCATATGGTCCCCTGAGCACCGCCAGGAGTAATTCCTGAGTGCAGAGCCAGGAGGAACCCCTGAGCATCGCTGGGTGTTACCCAAAAAGCAAAAAAAAAAAAGAAGAAGAAGAAGAAAGTTAGGAATGTAGAGCCCCTTCAAAAATATAGCTCGAGTCTGCAAAAACCATCAATCAGTGTCTTGTCAATCTGATACCAAAAGACACTGCTGGGGCCAGCGAGATAATACAGTGGCTAGGACATTTGCCAGGGGCATTCTGACCCATGTTCAATCCTCAGTGCCTTGTGGGGTCTCGTGAGCACTGCCAGTGTGGCCCAAAAACAAAACAAATGGGCTGGAGTGATAGTACAGCAGGGAGGGCATTTGCCTTGCAGATGGCCAGCCTGGGTTCAATTCCCAGCACCCTTTTTGGTCCCCCAAGCCCACCAGGAGTGATGAGCACAGAGTCAATATAAGCCCTGAATATAGCCAGGTGTGGCCCCAAAACCAGAAACAAAACAATAAGCAAAACTAAAAAAATACCAAAAAATTTTAAGAAAACACACATGATGTTTTCTTATAACTAGGTTGAAAAACCCATCTCACCAGTGTTTAATTACATTCATTTAGTCACCATAAAAGTAGTGTCACCGTTAAAACCTGGTCCCCGTTTTAGAGTCATCTCTTTAACGTTGTGAAAAAAGGCCACAGACACTCGTCATCTCTGTGTCCCTTAAAGGACCTTGTTACACTAGCTTCATGCACCTGGAGGGACTTAGCTCTTTCAGATAAATCTCGCATCTTTGGGGAGTTGATTTTTTTTTACCCTGGAGAAGTAGAGTTGCTAATATCTGCTGTCTCTTATCTATGACTTTCCAAAGGTTTCGATCAACTTAAAGTTGGGGGGTATACAAAACTGCCGTCCAATCTGTGCGGGTCACTCCTCCTCCCCCCGAAGAACTCAGACTCTGTGGCACAGCGTTTCCCATCCTCAGACTCCTCCTTCGTGCTGTTCCCTGGCACGGGTGCTGTGTCATGGACGGGAAATCCCTGTGTGTGGTGCCCACAGGTTTCTGGGGGATCGCAGAGACCCCCACCCCCACCCCCGGCCCTGGCTCAGGCTCAGTCAGTCCCTGACCTGGAGTACTCAGTGCCCAGAATTTCTTTCCTATGATGTGAGAAACAGGAAATTTATTCAGACAAATCTATCCTTGGAGATGAAGAGAGCCAGGGTGTTCACCTGATTCAACAGCAGAAGCTTGAGGCTGGAACTCTATAGTTCAGTGGGGAGGACATTGGCCTTGCATGCAGCTGACCCGGGTCCGATTCCCAGCATCGCATAAGATCCCCCCGAAGCACCGGTGATCTCTGAGCACAGAGCCGGGGGTAAGTCGTGAGCATCGCCAGCCTGGCTCAAAAAGTTAAAAAAAAAAAAAAAGAAAGAAAACACAAAAAATAAAAGCTTTATCATTCGAAGGCTAGAGCATCAGTACAGTGGGTAGGGCGTCCGCCTTGCACATGGCTGACCGACATCCAACCCCCGGCACCCCATAGGGTCCCCTGGGCCCGCCAATGGGGGGTACTACCTGAGTGCAGAGCCAGGAGTAAATCCCGAGCAGTCATGGGTGCCCAAAACACAAAACAAAACAAAGTTGACCCATTGCACATCCCATTAGAAAGATAATTTTTCTCTCTACTAGACTCAGGAACAGGAGAACACGGGTAGAAACCGGGAGTTTTCACTCTGGGGCGGTTGCATTCCGCCCCCTCAGAATCCCCCTCGTCTACACAGTGCTGCCTCCATGGACTGACAGTTCCTGAGGTGCCTTCCGGAGTTTTCTCTCGGTTGTGTGTACCTGTGTTCCTTTAATACAGAGTATGACTTGAACCAGCACACACAAATCAATGTTCTTTTTGAACCTTGCAAGATTTGCAGAAACGTTTTTGTTTTCAGTCCGATTTCCATGATCCAGCCTCTTGCGCCAAGTGAAGCCCATTTTCAGGACCACGATTCGATGCGCCCCCAAGCGTTCGCGGAATCTCTACTGGCTTTTCCCAAGTACAATCTCATCAGGGGGAGTCAAGAGTCTGTGTCAACTGTCCATCCTGAGCAATGCATTAATATGTTTCTTGGCAAGTGGAAAGAAACCCACAGATATTACATTAGACCAGCTGAATCCGTTTATGATTTCTTTTTAAACTCGAAAGCATCACATAGCAAGTTAAAAAAAAAAACATTTTTTTTTAATTAAGTTTACTTACAAACTAGTTGTTTCTTTATTTTTTTTTCCAGTCCCTTTTTGCTTTCTTTTCCGACCACATGAAACTTGAGACGTCACCTAACGCTAAATCACTTAGTGGAGTTGGGCGGTCCCCAAGTGTCCAACAAGAAGGCCTGCTTTAGGCCGCGATGGCCACTGTCATTCCTGGTGACTTGTCAGAAGTGAGAGATACCCAGAAAGTCCCTGCAGGGAAACGTAAGCGCGGTGAAACCAAACCCAGGAAAAACTTTCCTTGCCGGCTGTGCGACAAGGCCTTTAACAGTGTTGAGAAATTAAAGGTACACTCGTACTCCCACACGGGGGAGAGGCCCTACCAGTGCACGCACCGGGACTGCAGCAAGGCCTTTGTCTCTAAGTACAAATTGCAAAGGTACTCGCCTCTCCTTGTCTTTCGGCTTCTGCTTTCTGTCATGTTTGGCCGTGTGGGGCCGTCGTGAATGTCTGTGTTTGTCTACACACTCCTCTGCCGGACGCGCAGAGAGGAGGATGTTTGCGTAGCTTAGACTCGAATCTGGGGGACCTCAGCCGCAGGCTTTTCACTGTCTTTTGGTTGTCTTTGGAATTTTTGTTTATTTTTTTTAAATTTTTAATGATCGCTAAGCTATGCCTAGTGAGAGTTTAGCGTCCTCCTGGGCCCGGATCAAGGGCGTGGCCCTGTGCACGGGCATCATCGCTGCCGTCTTGCCTGTCTTCGCTTTCCTAGACCGAGGCGGGCGGCCCCTGGCAGCGCGGTGGCCGCGGCTCGGCCCGCAGGGTAGGCCTGTCCCCTCGCTCTGCTTGCCGTCCGTGTCTCGTGTCCTCTCGACGCGCGCGGTGTCCGAGCGGCTCGCTCCGAGCCATCGTAGCGTAGCAGCTGTTGGCGACGGGGGCTCCCGGCGGCCGCGGGCGGGGCACTGACCACCTCTGTCTGTGTTTCAAGGCACATGGCCACCCACTCTCCCGAGAAAACCCACAAGTGTAACTATTGCGAGAAAATGTTCCACCGCAAGGACCACCTGAAGAACCACCTGCACACGCACGACCCCAACAAGGAGACGTTCAAGTGCGAAGAGTGCGGGAAGAGCTACAACACCAAGCTGGGCTTCAAGCGCCACCTGGCCCTGCACGCGGCCACCAGCGGCGACCTCACCTGCAAGGTGTGCCTGCAGGCCTTCGAGAGCACGGGCGTGCTGCTGGAGCACCTGAAGGCCCACGCCGGCAAGGCGTCGGGTGGCGTCAAGGAGAAGAAGCACCAGTGCGAGCACTGTGAGCGGCGCTTCTACACGCGCAAGGACGTGCGGCGCCACATGGTGGTCCACACGGGCCGCAAGGACTTCCTGTGCCAGTACTGCGCCCAGCGCTTCGGCCGCAAGGACCACCTCACGCGCCACATGAAGAAGAGCCACAGCCAGGAGCTGCTCAAGGTCAAGACGGAGCCCGTGGACTTCCTGGACCCGTTCACGTGCAACGCCGTGTCGGTGCCCATCAAGGACGAGCTGCTGCCCGTCATGGCCCTGCCGTCCAGCGAGCTGCTGGCCAAGCCCTTCCCCAACACGCTGCAGCTGAACCTCTACAACAGCGCCTTCCCGTCCGTGCCCGGCTCGGGCGCCGCCCACCAGATGATCACCACGCTGCCCCTGGGGGTCACCTGCCCCCTGGACATGGACGCCGTGCACCCGCCCCACCACCTGGCCTTCAAGTACCCCTTCGGTTCTACCTCATACGCCATCTCCCTCCCGGACAAGGAGCAGCCGCTGAAGGGCGAGCTGGACAGCTACCTGATGGAGCTGCCGGCCGCCGCACCCTCCTCCTCCTCCACCTCCTCTTCCTCCTCCTCCTCCTCCTCCTCCTCTTCCTCCTCCTCCTCTTCCTCCTCCCAGGACGCGCAGGCCTCGGTCCCCGCCAAGGCGGGCCCCGAGCCCCCGGGCGCATCCTCCGAGGAGGCCGCCGGGGAGCTGGCCCTGTCCAAGAGCTCTCTCTCCATCGGCGACCCCCTGGGAACGCCGGCGCTGGACTTCTCGCAGCTGTTCAACTTCATCCCGCTCAACGGCCCCCCCTACAACCCGCTGTCCGTGGGCAGCCTGGGCGTGGGCTACTCCCAGGAGGAGGCGGCCTCGCCCGGGACCCCGCTGCCCGCGGCCAGCCAGGAGCTGCCGGAGGCGGCCAGCACACTGGGCCTTGGGCCCCTGCACTCGCTGTCGGCGGCCTTCGGCAGCAGCCTGGGCACCAGCACCACGCTGCCCCGCTTCCACCAGGCCTTCCAGTGACCCCCCCCCCCCCCGCCCCCGGGGGGAGCAGCCGGGTTTTATTTTTTGGCTTTTTATTTCCCCGGTTTCCTTAAGAGGTACCGCGTAGACCTGCCTTAGAGGAATGTTTTTTTTATTTTAGTGCCTACGTAAAAGACATTTATGGAAATCTCCGCTTTTGTATAGTCCCCGTTTTCGTCAAGCCAGTACAAAAGAGAAACTAGCTTTTCCAAAAGCGCTTTGGAGCCATTTTGTGTTCAGTCATGTTTACTTGGGTATTTTTTGGTCCTGACTCACTCACTGCCAATGGCCATCCTTTCCAATCCTTCTCAGTACCGGAGTTTTGTCGTTCTCCATCACGTCTTACCAGTGCACCAGTTCCTCTCAGATCGTCAGATTCTCGATTTTTTTGGTCCCGCACCGAAGAGTGGCTCTGCTTTTTGACGTCTGGCTACTTAGTAAGTTTGCAACCGAGTGTAAATTTTCTATATGTATCAATAATCCGAGAGTTTTTAGAAATTTGTACATGCCTCTAAATGGATTCGTAATCAGAGATCACAGTTGAATGAATGAAGAATCCACTTTGGAGAGCTAACCACCATTTCTTTTTTTTTATTTTTTTATTTTATTTTTTTTTTTTGGTATACCATAATTTCGGGTCAGTATATTTTTGAAGGCTTGCTGTTTGGCTCAAATCTTTTTTGTCTTTACTATGTGCATATAAAGAAAACGAGACCTAAACACGAAGCATTAGTCTTGATAGCAGAGAGAGAAAGGCTCTCGTGCAGTACCACGGCACCGTGGCTTTGTATGTTAGCGTCAGAGCCGGCCTTAGATTAGTCCACGGATTCTTCTGCCATGGTGCAGACTTTCTGCTCCCTTTCCACCCAGCAGTACTAATAATCTCCAGCATCGGAGTCTCCAGAATGATGGCACAGCTCTAGTTTTAGTCTTCTCCACCTTCCGTGGCCAAAGGGTGGGTCAAGTACGACCAGCAGTTTTCTCTTGACCGTCTACTCCGGAATCTCGAGCCGCCGTGGGAGACAGAGCCAGCGTGCACTGTCTCGGCTGCGTAGGGCAGGAGAGATGTCAAAGCAGGAAGATGCATGAAGCACACAGGTCCACTCCGGGGCTCCACTAGGCTTCGTGTCCCCGGTTGCTGAGGGTGGAAACTGGACTCTTGAGGAGTGAAGCAAAAGAAAAGTCTGTCGTTTTCATCACTCAGTGAGATTTTCTTTCCCTGCAGAGTCAGCAGCAGAGAACTAGTCTTGCCCCCGTGTTACCTTTCTTGTTCATGTTCGTTTGTCTTTTCCTTGGCCGTTTTCAGATGAAGAATTTTGCAAGTTTAGATGCCTTAGAAAAAAAAAAAAACTCTTTGAGGAATGACCACAAAGTTTTTTAAGCAGCTGAAAAATATATACAGTCAAACCCCACTTTTACACGCCTCAGAGACATGGAGCAAATGCTGCAAAGAAGAAATGATAGAGGGAAGAGAAAGTCAAACACGCACTGTCTTAGCTCACATCAAAGTCACAATCAGGATACTCAAGTTCACTGAAGAAAATCGTGATTGCAGGCTTCCTTCTTGGCAGACAAAGCCAGAATCTCAAAGATCGCGTGCCGATCATCTTCCTAAGTCTTGGTCGGCACATCAGCCCAAGAAGCATGGTCTGTTAAGCACTTGCTAACACCTTATTGGGAACCCTGTCGGTGGGGGTGGGGGGCGGGGCGCGGCTCTATAGAAAACTATATGTCTCTTTTAAGAAGAAAAAAAGGAAAAATATTTTTGAGCACTCGTTAGTCCTATGCGGAGGTGTTTTCCCCCGCTGTATAGGACCAATTATTACTGCAGATTGCAGTGCTTACCAAGAATTTCTAAAAATGAGTGCAGATCACTGAATATAATACATTATTTAAAATATTGGGGGTGTGGTATGATTTGTGGAGAAATGTACATTGTAATGATGTAAATGGGGGTTTCACTCTATATATTATAAATATATATATATATATACACACACACTATATCGCACTTCATAGAGTCAAAAGTTCCTCTCAAGGAGCTTTGGCTCCTGATATTTTTATCATGCTCCGATTTTTTTTTAATCCTAGGAGCAGTAGTTTTTATACTTATGTATTTAAATTTTATTATTAAAAATTACATTTTATTAAAGAAAAAAGTGTGTTCCAAAGGCATTAAAATTATATATGTTAAGGAAATGCATTTAAAAAAATTTTTTTTTCAAACTGCTCCTAAGCTTTTGATTAGGAGGATATTTGCTCTGAAAGTAGGCTCTGAGCGCGGCTTCGGTCCTGCTTCCGTTGGTTTCTGTGAAACAGATTGCTTACCTAAATCACTAGTTGAATGATTAGTGTTCAATATTGCTTTAATCACCATTTTAAAACAAGGAAAAAGAAATTTGGTGACAGAGCACATATAACTAGAAAACCTATTTTTAAAATAGTAAACTCAAAAAGAAGAAAAGCACTCATGTCTACAATTTGCTTAGAAAGAAGTCAACTCGAGGAACAGAGACGTTGGCCTTAGTAGGCTGTATTTCACTACTGGTGAAAGATTAAAAGGGAGTACCAGAAATGATGAGATAAAGCATTGTGGAAATGGGAGCAAGCGCCTTAAAGGTAAATCTATATTTTTCGCCTAATTCCCACCCTGCATAGAATTTAATTCCATGGAGGCACATCTTTTAGGGCACCAGTGTCCAATCTGGTGTCTCCATTTTCTTAAGGACACCCTTGGCCGAGAGCTGCCCCACTGACTTAAAAATCACACTTCCAAGAAAGAGGGAATTCGGCTGATTTGTTTTTAAAACTGACCGTCGAGGTCACTAAACCCTTTTTTGAGAGAACTTTAATAAAGATGAGGCAAACTCATTAGTTTTAATTGCACATGGTCTAACGAGGATGCAATGCAGAATTGGCTCTGTTTTTTTATTTTTATTTTTGCCTAGAAAAAAGGAGATGACATTTGTTTCATGTCAACTCAATGTGATTAAAAATTACTGCCGTCCTGTTTTTATTTTCTGGTCGTCACCCTTGATTTCTGGTAGTGCCTTTGCTTCGCAAAAATAAATAAAAGGGATTATTCTTAAGCAAAAATTAGGGTCTCAGACAAGATATTGAACCTCATTCAGTTTGAACTTCCACGTGCGTGTCTGGCTTCGGTCCCCAGACCTGGAGGCGCGAATGTGGAAGGATCTCGACACTGTAGGCAATACTCTTCCTTGATGTAAGCAAGTATCTCTTACAGATCTGCCTTCTAGAACTCGATCCCCGAGTTCAGGGTTTCAGAACTTAGCTGGGCCTTAGCTGGTCCAACACCACCTTTCACAGCTTTCCGTTCCATTTCCTGTTTCCTTCAGGTGACAGGTTTTTGCCTGTTTGTTGCTTGTCCTTCGTAATTCCCAGTCATGTATGGAATATAGTGATATATTGCGTTAATTTGGACAGTCGCGGTTTTTAAAAACCTTATGCTGACTGAAACATGAGCCAGAGCTGTTTGCTTTATTAAGCTAATAAATGAATGTTAGAGAGCACATATTTTCGGGATGTTCATCTAGTAAGCAATATGCATATTTAGGCCAATATTTTTTTAAAAGAGCTTGGTCAACCTCTATACTACACATATTACAAGATATAGCACTTTCAAAACGAATCTAAATCTTTACAGAAACTTTCTTATAGGTGATGCCTTTTGTTTTAAGACTTACTATAATTTGTTTCAAGTGCCATTAGATGATATATATATGTGTATATATATATGTAGGCCTTTGATATATAATGCTTTGTGTTCAGAAACGGTAGGTGGTATTTTAAACAGGTACATTTTTACAGTGTTTTCTTACCAATTTGCTCTATTGCACAGAATCAGTGTGTGTCTTTTCATAAGGTTTTACAATGGTTTATTTTTTTACAAGGTTTACGTGTCTCAAAAACACACTGTCTTCCCAGTATGTAAGTTAAGAAAAAAAAATACCAGTTTCCCCAAGTTGCTTCTAGCCTACTGAGATCCACGTGGCGTTGGGGGAGGTCTTTTCAATGTCGAGTATTCTTCATTAGCAACTGCAGACTGTTACCTCTCACACTCGAATCCCGGCTGTCTTATCTGTACAACACTGTGTCGGACACACATCGCATCTGGTGGTTCCACAACTCCACCCAAGTGGTACGGTGCAGTTTTGTGCTGATAATCCATACAGAACTCCTTTGCGATCACACACACACACACACACACACACACACACACACACACACACACACGCAAATGATGCTGCCAGCAGTGGAAGGGCATGTTTGGGTCGCCTTGCAGTCCTGACACGGCGTCATCCAGCACCGGAGGTTGGCAGGCAGTGTCTTTTGATAGTGATCTGGCTCTGGAAATGACAGGACGTTGCTGATGGGTAAGGCTTCCTTGTGTAATCTTCAGTGGTACAGACGAACCCGAATGAATGTCCTCTCCTCAGAAACTCTCCTTCGATGTTACGTTGGGTCATGCTGCTAATGCAACTTGGGCTACAACTCTCCATGGTGCTACAAACTCCTCTGTCTCGTTCAGTTGTGTTTTGTTTTTAAATCCATAGACAAAAAGGACTTCATTTAGTGTAAAGGTGTACATTATATTTTTATACTGTGACTTCATTTGTCAGTAACAGACCTTGACACCACCCACCACAATGTATTCGTGTGCACTTACGGAAGGAATTCTCGGTGCAAATGTTACCAGAACAAACCCAGCTTTTGTCCATAAGGTGACTGTAATTCAGTATGGTAAATGGGCTTTGTGATATGGTGTGGAGTGAGGAACAAGCCTTGTGTTACTAACAGCCCTTTGAATTGAACAGAAACTTGGAATCCATTCGGAAATGGATTGCATCGTGCCCGGACATAAGCTGGACTGCTCAAATGTATTTTTAGCTGATGCAAAAGTGTTTGGACTAGTACCTAAAAACGTTCTAATGGTAAAGTGTTGAGTCAAATGGAAAAGAAAAAAAAAATTTGCATTCCATGCTGAATTTTGTATATTTTTTATTGCATTTAAAGTTACTATTCTGTGATACTGGGAAATCAAGTGGCTTATCCTGTATATCATGTACTTAAAATGTATTCACAAACTACTGTTGTATTTGTATAAAATATAGACAAAGATCGTATTTTCTGTGTGCGTAAGCTCTGTACAATAACAATCACATTGGGACGCTGCAGTGATACATTTTAAACATCCACACCCAAAGAAGCAGGCTATTTATTGCCCAGTTTCACCCAGATATAAAATATTACTTGCTGCTAATTAAATAATAGTACTGCAGCTTTTGGTGGCCTACAGTGTTAATGTTTGCTGTGATAAAAAAAAAAAAAGATATGTGAACTCCACAAAATATATGAATAAAATTATAGAATGGCTTTAGTTACTATAGATTTTCCTGAAATTTTAATAGGTGATACATTTTTATTCGGTATAACTTTTTCTCCTTCGAATTTTAAGTATTTTCTCATTTGATAAACATGAGATTCCAGTAGCTGTCTCTAGAACCGTACTTTGTTATCAAAATGAAATGGAGTGTTCTAGAGGGTTTTTTGGTTTGGTTTTGTTTTAAAACTTTTGTACCTTTAAAGGAAGGATAGAAATTGTAAATAAAATTATCAGAACATGTTGCATCAAAACTTTAATCCCGGTGAGCATTTAAAAAGAGAACTCCACACACATTTCAGGAATGTATAAGTGAAGAATGTTTCTTACTCATGTGAGATAAAATTGGCATTAAGCATTCCTATGATACCTTCCCCCCCCCACCCCGTGTCCGTGCTCTAAATTATCCTTTTACAAGTTCCTTTGGGGGCTGCTTGTCAAAAATTGTGTGAAAACCCGCCCGTGTTCATTCATCTGGACCAAAACAGTGAATAGCATCCGTATCAGTTCATGTAATACTTACTCGTCACTTAAGTAATAATGCAGCTTCAGAAAATCTGATACTCGTCCTAAAATTCTGTTACACCATCAGGGAGTGGAGTGTGTAAGAAATCTGCGCTCTTCCCGAGAGCTCCTCCTTCAGTATGGTCAGATTCCTCTCCTTGACTTGCCTGGGGAAGGAAACGTTCTTCAGTGTCGCTGGGGGAAGCTTAGCTACTGTGAAGTATTTAAGTTTTGAACCCTGCCCACTCGCCTTTTGTTTCACGAGACAGAAATGGTCAAGTCCTGCAGAGTTTCTGCCTAGAACCAAAAACAAGGACACCCAGGATGCCCCGATGTTCCCTGCAGTTCTGTTCAACACAGAGGTTACCGTGGGGCGTAAATCTTTTTGCTCCCAAGAGGTCTTTGGGCGAGTGTGATGGATAATGTCATGTGTCCTCTTGGCCAGGCGGCCAGTCCATCCATCCCTGCCTGCTTGAGTCCAACACCGGGACTAGGGGGGGCTGCCGGGAGGGTCTCAGGTGGATCAATGTCAGCAGTCAGTTGGTGGATTTCTTCAGGCTGTTTGTTCTCCCTCCCCTCCCCTCCGCAGTTGCTGTTTTGGTTTGTGTTTGTTTCTGCAGTGATGGGGTTCGCACACACCCCCGGCTTCGACCCTCAGCCACGCTCGCACTTCTTCGGTGGACGTGCTGGCACGCGCACCCTGGGACTCACACCGCACTCTCATGGAGGCACACACGCTCTGGTGGAGGTGCTTGCTGGGGGCCAAGAGTCAGCTGATTATCAATCGAGCAAAGGACTGCAGAGAGCGTGGGGTGGGCCTTGCCTAATCTGTCGGGGGGCCTGCGTGAAGAGCGCCTCCTCCTACAGGTGGGAATTCGGCCTCCGGGATTGCCTTTGGAATTGAGCTACAGCGTCGACTCTTCCTGGGTCTTCAGCCTGCCTGCCACGCCGGCACCTTCTGGACTTCTCCACCTCCCCAGTCACATGAGCTAATTTCTTACAATAAATCTGTATGTACATGTCCTTTTGGATTCCGTTTCTTTGGGGACGAACAGTTCATCTTGGCTCTCGAGAGGAGTTGAGTTTACCTGGATGGAAATGGTCTCTCTCATATGCTGCCAGGGCAGAAAATAAGTTCCCAGCTTCTGGCATCTGCGGGGTAGGGTGGAGAAAATAGAAGAGCGTATTACTTCTTGGGAGGTGTTTCCCTGAATGAGTTCTCAGGATCTCCTTTTCTCTACTACTAGTTTTGCTGCCATTTTTCCAGATGAAAATAGAATTTTTTTTTAAATACTCTTTCTGGAAAATGTAAGCCATCCAGATCACCTTTTATTTATTTTTTTTTTTTTTGGCTTTTTGGGTCCCACCTGGTGATGCACAGGGGTTGCTCCTGGCCTCTGAACTCAGGAATTACTCCTGGCAGTAGCTCAGGGGACCATATGGGATGCTGCGAACTGAACTCGGGTTGGCCGCATGCAAGGCAAACTCCCTATCCGCTGTGCTATCACTCCAGCCCCCAGATCACCTTTTAGACCTAATGTAAGCCAGTGTTTTATTACAGATGCACAAAAGGAAATGTTTTATAAGTTTAATCTTTTTTTTTTTAACAGATAGTTCTGGGGTTTTTATTTTAATGTAGGAGTATTGCTAATTATTCAGCCATTGATTAGGCTAATTGAATTGGGAATGAATTCCACATTTTTTTTTATAAATTTATATATTGAATCACCGTGAGAGCAGTTACAAAGCTTTTTGGGTTTAAGTCTCAGTCATACAATGATGAAACATCTGTCCCTTCACCAGTGCCCATTTTCCACCACCAAAGACCCCAGTATACCCCCTATCCCACACCCTCCCCTACCTGTGGGGCAGATGACTTACACATTACTCTCTCTCTACTTTGATCACATTCAATATTTCAACACCAGCCCCACCATTATTATTTGGGATTTTATCCCAACACTCAGATCTGCCGAAAAAGCACCTGTAGACAATTTGTTTTCTATTGCTGGTTATGAATAACATATGATGTCATGCGGCTTCCGTAGTGGCTGCGTGATTTTGGAATTTGGAAATTTTAACAATTAAATCTGAAGGGATTTCTGTCAAGACCTGCTAGGTTCCGAGATTTGTTCCTGAGTCTCTGGGCTGATAGCCATTAAGCAGCTTGATTAAGAGCCAGAGAGGCCATTCATGGGCAGCGACTCAGGGTCTCAGGGTGGGGAAGAAAGGGCCAGCTCCACCCCCATCCCATGAGGCCCCACATGTCTCGTCACTGCGAACCCAAACCTGACTGTCCAATGGCCTCTGGAGGATGGTGGCCACCAAGCCGCCAAGGGGGAACAGGCAGAGAGAGGGTGGCCAGGTGCCAGTAACCTACTGCAGGGACCAGACGCACTTCTGCCAAAAGCCACTGGGTTCCAAGATTTGTTTCTGAGTCTCGTGGATCATGGCCATTAAGCAGCTTGATCAGGAGCCAGAGAGGCCATTTGTGGGTGGTGACTCGGGGACTCATTGGGGCGGGGAGGAAAGGACCGGCTCCACCACCATCCCGTGAGGCCTTGTGTGTCTCATCACTGTGGGTCCAAGCCTGACTGTCCAGTGGCCTCTGGAGGATAACGGCCACCGAGCCACCGGGGGAACAGGCCAAGGCACGAACCCTATTCCCACCTGAGGTGGCCCAGCGCCAGTAACCTACTGCGTGGTTCGGACGCATTTCTGCCAAAAGCTGCTGGGTTCTGAGATTTGTTTCTGAGTCTCTGGGATCATGGCCCTTAAGCAGTTCGATCAGGAACCAGAGAGGCCTTGCTTCCAATTATATAGCTGAGCCAGAGGTGGTTTGTGGGTGTGTCTCCCACATACCTAACTTTTGGCCATTTACTTTCTTGGTAAACTTGGCCTCAAGTTGTTGGAGTCTGGCCAAAGGCATAGCAGCAATTTTGGGGTATCTAGAAGTCTGAAGGCACCATCTGGTCGCTGATGCACTCACCTCACAGGTACAGATTGACCTGCTGGTGGCACCATTCCCTAGATACTTCTGTTTTATAAATGGAACTGAGATGATGAGGGCCGAAATTGCAGAGCCTCCTCACATAAGAAATGGAGGTTTTGGGTTTTTTTTACCCTTTTTGGGTCACACCCGGCATTGCAGAGGAGTTACTCCTGGCTCATACACTCACGAATTACTCCTGACGGTGCTCAGGGGACCATATGGAATGCTGGGAATTGAGCCTGGGTGGGCCACGTGCAAGGCAAATGCCCTACCCGCTGTGGTATTGCTCCAGCCCCAGGAATGGAGTTTTTCCATATCATTAAAGTTTGAATATTGGGAGCTGGAGCATAACAGGTAGGGCACATGCCTTGCACATGGCTGACCCAGGTTTGAGCTCTGGCATCCTCTATAGTTCCCTGATCCTCACCAGAAGTGTTCCCTGAGCTCTGCCCAGTGTGGCCAAAAAATAAAAGAATAAATAAAAATTAGAGTATTTGGGGAGCAAGAGATAGAACATTGGGTAGGGCACTTGCCTTGCATGCAGTCAACCACAATCTAAAATCAGTATGGCATGGGGTCCCTCCTGCCGCAGCAGAAATGACCCCTGAGTGCAGAGCCAGGAGTAATCCCCAAGCAGCACTGGGTTTGACACCCCCCCAAAAAAAAAAAATTACAGTATTTGAGAAAGTTAAACTCTGGGTTTATTCCATTTATAACTAAACTTAGGTTCAATCCCAGACACTGCCTAGGGTCCCTTGAGCCCGCCAGGAGTGATTCTTGAGCACAGAGCCAAGAGTAAGCCCTGAGCATGGCTTAGGTGTGGTCCAAACCAGCAGCCCCTAAAATAAAAACAAGCAAACTGAGTCCAGCTAATTAATTTAAACAATTAGAGAGCTGAAGCATGTAGCTGATCCAGGGTTCAATTCCCGGCACCCCAGATTGCCTCCTGAGGAGTAATTTCTGAGTGCAGAGTCCAGGAGTAACCCCTGAACATTGCCAGGTGCGGCCCCAAAACAAAACGCTGAAGAGAAATTAAGTGATGACTAATCAAGCTTGCTTTTGTGTAAGCGATCATTGCTAGTGACTTAGGAGGGGCCACAGCCAGCTCTGTTTGGGGGGGAGAGGGGGCGGGAGAGGAGGAAGGATGTTGCTGAGGACTAAACTGGGGACCTACTAATCTGCCTTTTGAGTGGTGACCTCAACCCATGAATAATAGCTTTAGTGAGTTGATACTTATTTTAATGAAGCCTTCCATATTTCAGTAATCTCAAATGGCTATTCAGCCATTGTAAAAGTGGCTACGGCTTACATGTACTGTCAATATAGTCACAAGGGAAAGGAGGAGTTGAGTAACTTTGTGGATGCTTCTAAGACAACCATTTCTCTAAGAAACCATTCTGCTGTGCAACCGGAATAGCATTACAGTGGGCAAGGCGCTTCTCTCGCATGCTGCTAGCCTGGGCTCAGTCCCCTGCACCACGCGGTCCCCTGAGAACCGTCAGGAGTGATCCCTGAGTGATCCCAGGAGTAATCGCCGGGTGTGGCCCAAAATCAAAAAGAAAAGTCAGTCTCCTAATAAGATGCTGTGAGGTGAGATCCAGACCATCTGGTTTGGGTGGGAAAACATAAGCAAACACAATAGTAGAGAAGAACTTTACTAAAATTCAGGAGAGACAGCCCCCGAGTCTTGGAAGGGGAAGGACAACAGGGATCACCCGTCAGCATAAGCATCATTCAGAACATGCTGCAAGGAGGGACCAAAAGCCGGCAATTCAGATTCCGGAGAGCTGAAATGCATCTCTGAGCCCGCAGCCCTCGGAGACGATGCCCATGACGAGTAGGATTTCTGAAAAAAGTCCTTCTTGATTCTTTACATGGTGTTTGGGTCCATACTGGGCACCAGCTTTGATCCCAGTTAGACAAAATTCATGTTGTCAGGAAGTGTGTTTGGTGGTGGAGGGAGTTCTTAGACGGTGAAACTAAGCCGGTTCCCTTCTTCTCAGAATACTCCAAAGTATAGCTTAAATTCTGCTAAGCAATCATCTCCTTGTTTCCTGGTCCTGGCAGCAAAAGTGGGCAGCAGCAATGTCCATCAGACACACCCAAGTCAGACTCACAAATCCCCGCCACCACCGCCACTATCCCAGCATGTACGGAACATTCTTAAATGGGTGATGGGAAGAGCAGAGAAAAAGCAAAGCCAGTGGGGCACTTGCCTTTGCACATAGCAGACCCAAGTTTGATGGTCAGCACCACTGATGGTCTTCTGAACCCTGCCAGGAGTGATTCCTGGACACAGGACCAGGTCTAAATCCTGAGCACCTCCAGGTGTGGGTGGAATGAAGAGGCCATGGTGGTGACAAGTTCACGGTGCCTTGGAAGCTGGGGGTGGGGCCTCACCACTCCAGATTCTTCCCTCCCTCACGCCCATGCAAGCCTGAGCAAAAGCTGATAGGATTCTGGCTTCATAGGTGCGACTCTGAGAGACACCACTAAGAGGTGTCATCCTGGCCTCATCCAAGGAGAGAATGTGAGCAGTGAGCATGAGACAGCAGGGTGCTGGAGCAGCAGACATTGTCCCAGGTCATCAGGATCCTTTGTTATCAGGATCTTGAACCATCTGAGGGAACTTGGGAGTGAAAATGGAGTGCAGGTTTATACCCATGCAAATCTTAGCGAACTAAAAATGTTAAGCATCTTGGTAAAATTTTCTCAAAATTCACCAATGCCGACTGCATCTATTAACATTCAAATGAAACATGGATTATAAACATTTCATGGAATTTGCTTAAACGTTTGCTGAGAGTGCTAGGGAGAGACCATCGCATTGTCCTGGACCCCAACCCCGGCGACTGTTTCTGTAAGCATCTGTGATCACAGATCTTTGTGAATTGAGCCGTGGGATCATGGATTTTTCTGAATTCCGAAGTTGAGAAGTACTTGAAATTTGTATGTTAAGGAATGCTGCCAGATTGCTTTCCAAGAACATTCCAGGTTCAGTTGTTGCAACATCTCACATTCCTCTAGTAGTATGTAAAGACTCTCTCCTGTCTCCCTGCGCCGGCAGTGGGCACTGCATACCTTTTCCATTTTGCCTGTGTGATGGGAGCAGAGATATTTCCATTTACTTTGATTGCACGTCCCAATTAACAACAGAAACAACTGTAGAAAGTGCAGCAGTTTTCAGAGAGGGGGGCTAAAGGAGGCTCAGAGAAAAGTCTAGAAGAAATCAAGCTGATCATGGAAATGGCATAAAAAAAATCTTCAGTGTTACGTTTGGTGAGACCTCACCTGTGGATGGGAGAGTTTGCACAGCCGCACTCCCAGCATGTGTGGGGAACTGGCCACCAACAGCAAATCAAATTCTCTTTTTTAAAATAGTGATAGCACAGTGGGCAGGGTGTTTGCCTTGCACGTGGCCAACCTGGCTTCGATTCCGAGCATCCCATGTGGTCCTCTGAGCACCACCAGGAGTAACTCCTGAGTGCAGAGCCAGGAATAACCCCTGTGCATCGCCGGGTGTGACCCCAAAAAGCCAAAATAAAAAGGAAAGTGAGGGGCCATAGTACAGAGGAGAGGGCATTTGACTTGCACAAGGCTGCCCCAGGCAACATCCCTAGTAACCATATGTTCTCCCTCACCCACCAGAACTGATCCCAGAGTGCGGAACCAGGAGAAAGCCCTGAGCACCTCCAGGTGTGCTCAACCACCCGTCCCAATAAAATGTTAGTTGAAATAGTTTGATATCTATGAAAAATGCATTTTCCTATCTTACTAGTAAATTTGACCTGCTTTCTATTTATTTGGTGGCTATTTGGATTTTTTCTATGACTTAGTTACTAAATATTGAACTTCTCTTTCAAGGATCAACTCATACCTTCTCATGAAAACTGAGGGCCCAATACTTGACCCTTCTCCTTCCTGTTATTCTTCTGGAGGCTGTAGGGTTGGTCTGAGAGCTAGAATGGCAAACCTCTCTTCGAATCATCTTCGTCATGGTCTCCTTAGCTGCCCCAAAGACACTTATTCAACAAACAAAATGTCGGCCATATTCTATTCAATTGTGAAAAACAAACAAGTACTGGCAAGGATGTGGAGGGCACTCTCCTTTCATGATGTAAGTTGGTGCAGCCACCCTAGAAAACAACATGGCGGGTTCTTAGAAAAACAAAGAATGAAACTACTACCATATTATCCAGTGACTCTGGCAGAGGGACTGTTTAATACTCTGCAACTATAAAACAAGGACTCATTACTCTGGTATACTGTGCTGCTTCATTTTATTTGGTTTTGGGGGCCACACCTGGCGGTGCTCAGGGGTTATTCCTGGGGAGACTCAGGAGACCCTATGGGTATCAGGGATCAAACCAGGCTGGCTGTGTTGTGCAAGCAGGCAACCTACCTGCACTGTAGTATCACTCCAGCTCTATTAATTTTTTAAATTCGAAATTTAAAAAGGTCCAGCTATTTTATTTGGGGGTATTTGTCCCAAAGAAAGAAAAAGGCCCAGATGAAAGATTGTGTATTCATATATGCACCATCACTAACATTGAATGAGATCTAGAAATATCTTATGTGTCCATGGATGGATGGATGGATGGATAGATGGATGGATGGATGGATGGATGGATGGATGGATGGAGATGTGGTATATATTTCCAATGAAACACTACCTAGGGGCTGGAGCGATAGCACAGCGGGTAGGGCGTTTGCCTTGCACGTGGCCGACCCGGGTTTGATTCCCAGCATCCCATATGGTCCCCTGAGCACCGCCAGGAGTAACTCCTGAGTGCAGAGCCAGGAGTAACCCCTGTGCATCGCCAGGTATGACCCAAAAAGCAAAATAAATAAATAAATAAATAATGATGTTTGTTTAAAAAAAAAAGAAACACTACCTAGCTGGTTAAAAAAAATAAAGTAAGTCAAAGACACTGTATGGGGGGCCAAAGCAATAGAACAGCGGGTAGGGCATTTGCCTTGCACGCAGCTGACCCAGATTCGATCCCCAGCATCCCATATGGTCCCCTGAGCATCACCATTTGTGACCAACTAAAAGAAAGAGGGACACTATGGTTGTTTGAGGAAGAAGAAAGGGGACAGAGGAAGAGGGAGGGAGATAGTAGGAGAATCACTCGCCACTCTTTGGTGTTGCCCTGGGCACCACCTGGAGTAAGGGCAGTCAATCCGGGTCAGCCACGTGCAAGGCAAGCACCTTACCCACTGTATATCTCTACGGGCCCCTGAAATTTATGTTCTAATTCTTTGTTGCCTCAGTGCAATTTTGTTTGCACAGCTGGCAGCGCTGGGGGCAAATTCCAGTGGGGGTTCTTGGGGAACTGAGGGGTCCCATTGCCTAGCCTTTGAGCTACAGCCCTACAATGTCATTTGAGCCCCCTACAATTTCATTTTCAAAAGACAACCTTTGTGAGAATTCAAATTTTAAATTGTATGTTTAGATGTTAATTCCGAGAGTAGTAACATGATATAAAGGTTTCGTCCAAGAACATGAAAGACCTTTTTGATATTTTATTCAATGCCGGTTAATATTACTGAGTCTTAATTCACCGTTTTTACAGTCCAAGTAGGATGTTATTATTAGAACATAAGTGGTCGATGAGGTCTAACATTTATTTTCTGTCTTCTTAAACAAATTCGCACATTCGGATTGTCGCCTTCGCGTCTCTTAGACTTACCAGATTGCGCCATCACAAAGTGCATCACCAACCAAGACACTTTTTCTCTATTTCCTAAAGTCTACACCAATTATTTTGTTTTTGTTTTCTTCTTAAAACTTCGAGTAATAGATTATGCACAGGGGATGGGTATTGCATTCCCATTCCTGTTCTCTGCAGTTGCTCTGGCATTGGATATGTAAGATATTTGCCCAGAGTTCTCAGGAATTCCAGACATTTCTCCTTTTAAGGAATCTCCTCCCGAAGCAGGGCCGCTGTGAAGGAAACACCGGGGACTATAGAGGACCCAACCCGGGGACCCCAAACAGGGACCCCTGGAGCCTGAGCTGGTCCCACGCACCAGCGCCCACAGACGACCACCCCGCAAGCCCGCGCGCGCCTCCCCCGGGGAGCCCGTCCCTCCTCCTGCGGGTTCCGACCCACTCGCGGAGCTGCGCCCAGGGTGGGCCACCGGGTGGGCACCCGGCCTCCGCCTGGGATCCTTCGGGAGGGGCCGGATCCGTCGAGGGGGCGCCGGTTCCGTCGGACCCGCCTGGCCCCGAGACCTGGATCTTGGGGTGAGTCCCGGGGGGTCGGTACCGGTCAAACCCAGGTAAGCCCCGGGCGTGGAGCGGTGGCCGAGCCCCGCGGTGCCTGGCAAAGGCTGCGCGTCCCCAGGACCCGCCGGGTCACTGCTGCCCCGCCTGGACACTGGGGGTGGCCGGTGTCTGTCCCACGCCTGGGTCCGCCCTCACCGCGGGCGCGAGTTTCCCCTCCCACTGAGTTCCCCTGAATTCACCGGCTGCAAATTCCGGGGATCCCGGCTCCAGGGGGAAAACCGACAAACAAAACGGGAGAGAGGAGGAGTTTCTCTACAAGAAGCTGAGCCTGGGCCCCTGGATTCGGGGCTGCGGGGTCGCCTGCTCCCTGCCCCGCCCTGCCCTGCGGAGACCTGCGCGCCCGCGCTCCGGTGCTGCGGAGGTCCAGGGAAATGCTCCCGGAGATGCCCCGGCCGGACGGTGCTGGGGGGAGATGCTCCCGGGAGATGTTCCTGCCGGACAGTGATAGGGAGATACTCCCGGGAGATGCTCCGGCCTGATGGTGCTTGGGGAGGTGCCCCCGGGAGATGCTCCTGGGAGATGCTCCGGTCCAAAGGTGCTGAGGAGACGCTCCCAGAAGATACCCCGGCAGGATGGTGCTGGGGAGATGCCCCAGGAAGATGCTCCGGCCATACGGTGCTGGGGAGGTGCCCCCGAGAGATGCTCCTGGGAGATGCTCTGGTCCGAAGGTGCTGGGGAGACACTCTCGGAAGTATTCCGGCCGGATGGTGCTGGGGAGATGCCCCCGAGAGATGTTCTGGCCGGACGGTGCTGGAGAGGTGCTCCCCGGAGATGCCCGCCGGCTTTTTCTCAGGGTTTGGGTCTCTGGATCTCCTGCTCCAAGTCGGCTCCATCTCCCTTCCGTCTCTCTGCCCAGCTGGTGTTGCCTAAACCATCACATTCCAGAGAATCTGAGCCCACCTGTCCACTTTGTCAGTAGTGTGTGTGTGTGTGTCTGTGTGTATGTGTGTGTCCTTATGTGTGTGTGTGATATCTTGCACTTTTGTTAATTTGTCACCTAATCTAAGCCTTTGCCTTTGAATGGTTTGCTTTAGTTCATTCATAATTAGACTGTCATTCTTTTATTCTAATTATAATTATTACTTTATGAAGTGTTACTTTATTTTTACCTTGTTTCTGTGACTTTGGTTTGGTCATCCCACTTCTTCGCCTTCTTAATTTTGTATTTTTGTCCCATTAATAACTGTTAACCCTGTTTTATTCATCAGTCACACATAACTCCCCTTACCTCTGCAGACAAGAATACACTGATTCTCATGAGTTTGGTTTAGACAAAATATTCCTTCACACTCTGTTTTGCAGGAACTGCTTTGTGGAAGCAGTAAACGTGTTGATTTTTCAAGATGGAATAATAAGAACTCATTCTGACAACACCCTCTTCTTACCTTGCTCCTGCTTGCCTTGTATCTTCTAAAGTGCTGGAAGAATCTAAAACCAGTGACAAGTTAGGTTTCAGGAAGCCATGCACACCATCATCCTGTTTATCCCAAGACCCATTGTGTCAGTCCTGAAACCCACCTCTTGTGGACATGTGGATGACACGTCCACCATGTACGTCCCCGGAGCAGAACACGCAGCACAGTGCTTGCCTCCAACATAGGCAAATAAAAGAAAACAAAAGCCAATATGATAGGATATACTTTTCTCAGGAACCAGGCTATGGACCCTCAAGTAGCTCCAAGAAGATATTTTTAATATTTTTTCAACATCCATGGTTGTTCACATGGAGAGAAGGGTGGTCTCAATGAACTATTTCACATTACAAAGGGCCAGAAGTTCCTGGTGTCCACTTTTAAATCACCACCAGATGGTCAGTGAGCAACTACACATTTCAGACACCCCCCCCCAAATGAAGAGACAAAGATCAGATGGGGAAAGAAAGGAAAAGAAAGAAGGAAGGAAGGAAGGAAGGAAGGAAGGAAGGAAGGAAGGAAGAAGGAACTCAAGGTAAAGAAAAGGAGGAATACAAAAAATAATTTTTCACCCATCGGGAGTATGAGGAAGAATGTTTCAATCACAAAGCAAAGGACATGGCATGTGTACACACATATGTGCTCAAGTATGTGCTTCCTAACTTTTCTCTCTGGACTTAGAAATGATCCTACAAGTAGCAGTGAGTACACTAATACATAGTTCTTAAACCTCTGTACTGTTCTCCACTAAGCGGTGCAGAGAACCTTGGGGAAAGGGCTGCTCCTGGGAATTAAGGCAAAAAAAGCACCAGACCATTCCATAACATCTTGTTGAATCAGTAAGTATGGAAATATTCAAAGAATAATAGGGAGCATGGAGAAATAATGCAGGAGCCAACTCGAAGGATGCAATTTGGAAACTGGATGAAAGTAGTAAACACAGCAGATTATAACGCATAGAGTAACATAAGAATACATGAGGACATGGTGATAAAAATAAAATGAGTTAACATAAATGAGTTGAGAACTGGGGCTGGAGCGATAGCACAGCAGGTAGAGCATTTGCCTTGCACGCTGCCAACATGGCCGACCCAGGTTCGATTCCCAGCATCCCATATGGTCCCCCGAGCACCGCCAGGAGTAATTCCTGAGTGCATGAGCCAGGAGTAACCCCTGAGCATTGCCAGGTGTGACCCAAAAAGCAAAAAAAAATGAATAAATGAGTTGAGAACTAATTATAGACAGAATGACAAAATTAGAAAAGTATGAACTGGCAATTATAGCAATAATTATTTTAGATGAGACTCATCGATGGATGAAAATTGGTTGACTAGGTTATGATCAACAGCAAGATATTTATGTATAATATGTATAATATGTATAATATTATGTATAACATTATGTATAATAAAGTATCTTCATACTTGTTAATTATAAAAAGGGTAATTCATAGCAAACAAACCCAGCGGCATGAATGGCTACCAATGTAAGCGATTGCCCAAAGTTTACTTCATCATTTAAGAGACAAATTCAGTCTGTTCCTCCTAATTTCTACACTGAGAACAACACACTAGCGCTTTACTTCCCTGGCATTCCTTCCAAAACTGCATAACTTAAATTGATTTTCTATTTTGAAGTTATCCCTCCAGCCCCCGCTAGCGATAGCACAGCGGGTAGGGCGTTCGCCTTACACGCGGCCAACATGGCCGACCCGAGTTCGATTCCTCCGCCCCTCTCGGAGAGCCTGGCAAGCTACCAAGAGTATTCGATATGCCAGACACAGTAACAACAAAGTCTCCAATGGAGACGTTACTGGGCCCGCTCGAGCAAATCGACGATCAACGGGAGGGCCTTTACCTTTACCTTTACCTTTACCTTTTATTTTGAAGTTAATTGATTTTTAAGTCATTACTATTGCAATTGTCATTTAGTATTATTTTGCAGTTTAATAATAAATATTCCTTGCCGAGGAGGTTATATTTCAAGTGTGTGTCATTGAAATTCAACACGTGTCTCTATTTCCATCACTAAAAGTCAAGCTCTAACCTTTACCTCACACTTATCTGCCTATTCCCAAATCCCACCTCCCTTCCCCTGCTCTTCTGCCAACCATGCCAAGTTACAGTCTTGTCATATCTCAATAGGTGATGAGATTGTAACTTGGAGTCATGACCTAAATTACATAATCAACCTTAAAAAAGAGTATTAACTTTAGCCTATGTTTTGTGGTTTGAATAGTTTCAACAAGACTGAAAAGTTTGACAGAGGAAGATATTGGAAAGTCTTCTACAGGGCTTTGGGGGAAAGGGGAAGAAGAGGTTAGTAAAATGTATTAGGGGGAAGAGTGAATTTATTCTTCTGTCACTGTCACTGTCCTATTGTTCATCGATTTGCTCAAGTGGGCCCAGTTACTTGAATAATAGTGAAAATTAAGTATGATGTCATTGTTATATTTACAGTTATATTTAAATTATAGTTGTTATTTTTTAAAATAAACATATTAATCTATAATTTTAATAAATTTAAATTATGATGTCAAGATAAGGTTGGTAACTTTTGGGCATATTTAAAAAGGACTCAGGGGCTGGAGCAATAGTACCACAGGTAGGGTACTTGCCTTGCATGCGATTGACTGGCTGACCCTTGTTTGATCCTCAGCATCCTATATGGTATTTAGAAAAACTAAAAATTAAGATTGATGACATTAGTAACTGAACCACAGAGTTTATAAAGATTTTCCCAGGTATATTTATTTATACTCTCATTTTTTTTAAATTCCAGGATCAAATCCAGAATACTACATTGCCTTTGTATTAGTGATCTTTGATACTTTACAAAATAGTTTTTAGTAATTTGTTGATGCTTAAATTATTGGATTTGTAAATTGTTAGGTTGTTTATTATGCTAATGTATGGGGAAAATGTTATTTTTAAATACACTGATATAGCACTTTAAGTTCTGACTTTATTATTGGGTTTTTAGAAATTTATTTAGGTGTTGAATTTATTTAGCTGATGAATTGTTTGAGAACAGTTCCTTCAGGTCATTTTCTTGTTTCATTGATGCCACTGGTTCTACCTTACAGTTTGTTCATAACCATTGTTAGAGTTACATCTAATTCAAATGCTGCAAGTACTACCTGATTCATATTATTTTAAAAATTATTTTGATGTGGACAAAAACTGGGCTGGAGCGATAGCACAGAGGGTAGGGCGTTTGCCTTGCACGCGGCCAATTCAAGTTCAATTCCTCCGCCCCTCTTGGAGAGTCTGGCAAGCTACCGAGAGTATCTCACCTACACGGCAAAGCCTGGCAAGCTCCCTGTGGTGTATTTGATATGCCAAAAATAGTAACAACAAGTCTCACAATTGGTTGTGAGATGTTACTGGTGCCCGCTTGAGCAAATCAATGAACAGCGGGAGGACAATGACAGTGACAGTGGTCCTGTATGGTACCGAAACTCCACCAGGAGTGATCGCCGAGTGTGAAGAGCCAAGAGTAAATCCTGAGCACCACAGGATATGGCAACACCCCCCATTCTACACACAGACACACAGAAACACACACACACAAAGTGAAGCAGAAGTTCCAAATTAATAAGTGGGGGGAAGGAATTAATCACAAGACTAATTGAAACCTGGTGGAAAAAGTGAGAATATAAAAGAAAATCCCAAATTAAAATGTATTTACTGGGGCACAAAGGGAAATTAACCTCACTTCTTACTGCTCTTCAGGGGCTTAAAAGAATCAAATAAGCACCAAACAGACTTATAAGAGAAAATCAGGGGAAGAGTTTAATGACATGTACGTCCAGAAAAACTGGGCAACTCAACCATTTGCTTTCTGACATTAGCCTAAGTAGGAACCTGGGAACACTGGTGGAGGGACGTTGCCACTGGTGGCAGGATTGATGCTAGAATATTGTATGTCTAAAATTCAGCTATCAATAACTTTGCAAATCATGGCTCCTTAATTTAAAAAAAACATTATGCAATAAAATCAGTTCTTTGTTGCGGATGGAGAGGATGTCAGCTGAAACAAATTGTTTGAAGAAATGAGAAAATTTGTGACAGGTATTAGCAAAGAAGGCTTGGTGAAAGACAGGTGTGCAGGGGGAGAGAGATAATACAGGGGTCAGGCATTTGCCTTTGAACACTGTAGCCCTGAATACTGTCAGTTGTGATTCAGAAAGTTTTTCAAATTTGGGGGGAAATTTTGAAATAATGATGGTGGGATGGTGTAAGGGTGGTGGGATTGGTGTTGGAAAATTGAATGTGATGAATTATTGTCAACAAATTTATAAACATAAAATTATATTCAAAAATAAAAATTAAAAAAATAAAATGTCCTTTACTAAGTTGAGAAAGTCCCTCTCTATGCCTACTCTGTGGAGCTATTTATCATAAATGAGTATTCCATGCTTCATTTTTTTAGAACATCAATTGTGATATTACCTTGTTCATCTCTTAATATGGCAGATCATATTTTTTAATCTTCAAATAATGAACTGTCTATATAAATCCTTTATTAAATCCTTCCTTGGTCATGATATATAATTATTGTTACAAAAACAGCACATAAAAATTTGAATTATGGGCTAGAGTGATAGCACAGTAGGTAGGGCGTTTGCCTTGCACGCGGCTGACCCGGGTTCAATTCCCAGCATCCCATATAGTCCCCCGAACACCGCCAGGAGTGATTCTTGAGTGCATGAGCCAGGAGTAGCCCCTGTGCATCGCCAGGTGTAACCCCCCCAAAAAAAATGTTTGAATTGCATTTGTTAATATTTGAAAGAATTTTCATCATGTTTATGAGGAATATCTGTCTGCTCTTTGCTTTTTTACTCTCTTTGACTTTGTTATCAACTAATATTAGCTTACTACAAAGAATTGGAAAGTGCTTCTCAGTTCCTGTTTCTGGAATATATTGTGTGGACTTGGTGATAGCGTTTCTTTAAACTTTCAGAAAAATTGTTCGGTGAAACCGTTCAGTCTTCAAGTTTTTAAGTAAAGAATTCCATTTTCACAATACAGAGTCATTTAAATTTTGCACTTTATACTGGGTAAGTTACAGTAGCTTGTACTTTTTGAGGATTTTGTCTTTTAACTTTTGGCAAATTTATATGTACAGAGTTGTTTCCAGTATCCCTATATTTTTTATACCTGCAAGGCCTACAATAATATTCCATTTAATCTGATACTGATCATTTGTACCTTCTCTTTTATATGTTAATCAGAGATCTGGCAACCTTATTGACATTTCCAAAATTTGAGACTCTGAGAGTTTGAAGGTCTGGGGATGGCTCAGTGTTTGTTTTTTTTGTTTGTTGGTTGGTTGGTTTTTTGCTTTGGGGGTCACACCTGGCGATGCACAGGGGTTACTCCTGGCTCTGCACTCAGGAATTACTCCTGGGGGTGCTCAGGAGACCATATGGGATGCTGGGAATCGAACCTGGGTTGGCCGCGTGCAAGGCAAACGCCCTACCCGCTATGCTATCGCTCCAGCCCCTGGGGATGGCTCAGTGGCAAAAGCATCTGCCTTGGAAGTGTGAGGCTGTGAGTTTGGTCCTCTATTCCATCACACCATGACAATTTCGGTAGCAGCTCTGCTCTTTAAGAACCCCAGCACTGTGGTAAAACTATGCAGTCCCTGAAGTTCTCCATTCAAGAGTGTACATGTTCTGCAACTAAAGTGTCAGCACCATCAAACATCATGGATAAAAAAAAAAAAGGTACACAACACAGTGAGTTGTGTGAGTACCACGACCTTGAAATGATGCAGCCTATGTTGAGCATCATGGACAAGTGCATGGGTACCACAATCTATGCTGAGCATCCTGAACAAGTGTATGGGTACCACAATCTATGTTGAGCATCATGGACAAGGGCATGGGTACCACAATCTAGTGTCTGTGCAGTCCCATCACTGCAACAACAAAAACAAAGGGGAGAGGGAAAAAAGGAATTGTTTTGACTTTTAAAGACCGAGGTTTTATTCCATTGAGTTACTTTGTTTTTTGTTTCCAGTTTTATTAGTTTCCCATCTCTATTATTTTCTTCATTGAGTTTTCTTTTGTCTTTATTTTATTCTTCCTTTCTGGAGTTTTTGTGGTGGGAGTACGAACTATTGATAGAAGAATTTTCTTCCTAGTGTGAACATTCGATGTTACAAATTTTATTTTTGTGTTGTTATATCAATCTTCCATAATTTTTTTTGCTTTTTGGGTCACACCGGCAATGCACAGGGGTTACTCGAGGCTTTGCACTCAGGAATTACTCCTGGCAGTGCTCAGGGGACCATATGTGATGCTGGGAATCGAACCCGGGTCGGCCGCGTGCAAGGCAAACGCCCTACTCGCTGTACTATCACTCCATACCCTATCTTCCATAAATTTTGATACGCTAAATGTATATCTGTTCAATGTTCTTGTTTTTATTTCCTCTGAGATTTCTGCTTTGACACCTGGATGATTTTGAAAAGTGTTACTTAGTTTGCCAAGTGCTGGAGGTTTTCCTATCATCTTCCTGGTATTTTTTTTCTAGTAAAGAGGGAACACACTTGGTTTCCATTCTTTTCCTGACTGAGTTTTATTTTAAATGGGTGTGAGCTTTTGAATAGATTTTACTGTTGCTTTAAAATCATATGTTTGCTACTATTGGTAGGTTGAATATTCTATCAATATTGATTTGATACAGCAAATTCTGGAGCAAGAAAAAAGCATGTTGAGTAAGTGATCTGTAAAATTCAGACTGTTGGCATAGATAATATGGGCCAGGTCTTTAACAGAACAATTATAAAGAACAAAAAGGTATTTAGAGGGGTCCTGTAGATGGAAGACCTGAAAAATACACATCATAGTAAAAATAACATATATTTACTACAGTGCCTGAGGATCAACAATACGGGTGATAAAAATTATTCTTAAAAACCCACAAGAAAGCAATTTCCATAAAGTTCAGGGCAGAGGCTGCCGTCAGAGGAAGGACTGGGGTGATTGGCCAAGTGTTGTTTCCTGCCCTTCATGGTGGTTACAAGGACTGTTGCTGGTAGTTAACAACTGGCTCTCCAGGGGAGGGAAGAAAATCCTGAATTGTAACATTTCCTGATTTCCATCATATAAATAGTCTGACTGTGGCCAGTTTCAAGCTACCAACATGATGTCATCCTAAGTGGGGTTGAGAAGAAATTATGTAAACAGCTTGGGAGGTTCAGCCCCTCCAGCCCAACACAGGAAGACTGTGCTTCTTACGCTAACTCGCTGAGCTGTACTTTTTCTCTTTTAACTTATTTTGTAGTTTAAGAGGTTAAAAGCGGAGGGAGGTGGGGCACGGAATTAATGTAAAGCACTGGTTTAAGTAGCTGCTGCTGGTACTGGAACAGGGAACAGGCAAAATGAGCCAAGAGCAGCTTTAGTCAGAAAGGAAGGAAGTACTCAAAACTAGAAGCACGTGGTCCTTGCCTCTTTGGGTGGCATCTGACTTTCTTGCTGGAGAAACAGTTCCCCATTCCCAGGAAATGGCCCACACAGCTCTGCTCGGAAGGTGTCTCTGAGCTTTCCTCTCTGGAGAAGCCAATGTGCTCTCTTAAAGCACACATCTCTTTCTCTGTCTCTCTTTTTCTCTCCCTTTAGTTCCATTTTTTTTTTTTTGTGGTTCCACACACATTTTAGGATTGTGTTATTTCTGTGTAACATGCCTTTTTGATGCTGGAGATGGTACTGCAGGTACTTGCACATGCTTGACCTCAGTGTGATCCCTGGCACCCAAACTCCCCCAGGAATGTTCCCTGATCACACACCCAGGAGTAAGCCCTGAGCACTGTCGGTTATTCCCCCCAAACAGAATGCCTTTCTAGGTTCAGTTTCCGTTATTGTCTTTATGGAATAAATTCTCTATGAAGACTGTATACTTTCATAAATGTAGCGATAGCACAGCGGTAGGGCGTTCGCCTTGCACGCAACCAATGTGGCCGACCCGAGTTCGATTCCTCCGCCCCTCTCGGAGAGCCCGGCAAGCTACCGAGAGTATCTCGCCTGCTCGGCAGAGCCTGGCAAGCTCCCCGTGATGTATTCGATATGCCAGACACAGTAACAACAAAGTCTCCAATGGAGACGTTACTGGGCCCGCTCGAGCAAATCGACGATCAACGGGAGGGCCTTTACCTTTTACCTTTTAAATGTAATTTTTATCTTTAAGGAATTGTTTTCATGGGCTGGAGCGATAGCACAGCGGGTAAGGTGTTTGCCTTGCACATGTGGCCAACCCGGGTTTGATTCCTCTGCCCCTCTCAAAGAGCCAGCAAGCTACCGAGAGTATCTCGCCTGCACAGCAAAGCCTGGCAAGCTACCCGTGACATATTTGATATGCCAAAAACAGTAACAACAAGTTTCACAATTTGTTGTAAGACGTTACTGGTGCCTGCTCAAGCAAATCGATGAACCACAGGAGGACAGTGCTACAGTGCTATTTCTAGTTGATTACTTTTTCTTTAAAAAAAAAAAATGACAAGGGCTTGTCTAAAGATCACCATTGCCAATGGAAGTAATTTCCATTGGATGACACTGGAACAATTTGAGTAACAAAAAAAGTAATGTTGGATTATAAATCAAAGTACAAAATGAGTGTACATGACTGCATACTGATATGAATCAGCAAATAAATAAACTTGGGGAAATAGATATATCTCTTTGCAAAATAGTCCAAATAATTTATGCATTAAAGGATCCTGTCATCCCCTGACCCCTAATTAAGAGCCACACACAGTGACTTCTTTCCAATGGAGAGGGGAATAAAACATAATGATTTTACAGTAGAGAAACTTCACAAAAATATCTGTCACATGAGCAAGGCCAATATCAACATAGATAAGTCATGTTAATATCATGTGCCTTTGATATGATGTGACAAAAATATTGCTTTGCCTCTGTGGTTTTCCTTCAAAAGTCTAATTCCTTAGTTTATTTGTGTTTCTTTTTGTTTGGGGACCAAATCTAGCAGTGCTCAGGGGTAGCTCCCGGCTCTGTGCTAAGGAAATTACTCCTGGCTGTGCTCAGGGGACCATCTGAGATGCCAGGGATCGAACCCAGGTCAGCCCGTATGCAAGGCAAATGCCCTACCTGCTGGACTATCACTGCATTTCCTAATTCCTTGGTTTGATGGTAAGAAAAGCATCAGACAAATAAAAAATGAGGGACATTCTACTGCATGCCTGGCCAGCACACTCACAAACTGTCAAGGTGATAGAAAACACTAAGAAACTGCATTAGCCAAAAATAACTGGAGGAGGGGTGGGAGAGATGGTCGCAGCTAGGGTGCTTGCCTTGCATGGGGCTAACCCAAGTTTGATCCTGGGAACCACATACAGTCCCTGAAGCCCATGCGTTCCCTGAGCACAGAGCAAGGATGAAGTTTTGTGTACCACTAGGTGTGGCCCCCAAACAAACCAACCCAAAAAAATGACATGGAAATCAAGGTAATGATCAAAAGGTCAATTAAACTTAATAGAAGTTGCGTTTTTTTTTTCAAAAGAATAAACAAGATAGGGAGGTGGGAGGGAACATGTGAACATTCATGGAGGGGAGTTGGCACTGGTGGTGGGATTGATATCGGAACACTGGGTGCTTGAAACTATTGTGAACAACTTTGTAATCATGGTGGTCACAGAAAAAATAAATAAAAAGTTCAATTAAAACGTAATAAAAATTAAATATTACAGTAAATATAATAGCATCTTTAACAAATGGTGCTGGCAAAACTGGACTGCTATATGCAAAAAAAAAAAAAAATGGGCTCAGACCTCTACCTAACACCATGCACAAAAGATCACAAGGGATTAAAGACCTCAACATCAGACCAGAATCCTTAAGGTACATTGAAGACAAGGTTGGCAAAACCCTCCACAACATTGAAGCTAAAGTTATCTTCAAAGATGACATGCCACTGACCAAGCAAGTGGAAACAGGGATAGACAAATGGGACTATCTTAAACTAAGAAGCTTCTGCACCTCAAAAGATACAGTGACCAGAATACAAATAAAATAAATATAATAAACAAATGGACAAACTATTGCTTAGATTTATGAAGGAAAAAGAAAGAAAGCCCAAATAAATTGAAAAAAAGATGAAAGGGGAGAAATTACGACAAACATCTCAGGAATATGAAGATCATAAGAGGTTATGAACAATGTTATGTTTATAAGGTAGAATACCTAGAAGAAATAGATGAATTCTTAGAATCATATAACCTCCCAAGATTAGGAGCCCCTTTCCTCCCCCGACCCAACGAGACCCCGAGTTGCTGCCCACGAACGGCCCCTCTGGCTACTGATCAAGTGGCCTAACGGCCATGATCCCAGAGACTCAGAAACAAATCTCGGAACCCAGCAGCTTTTGGCAGAAATCCCTCCAGAGGTAATTATTAAAATTTCGGAATTCCAAAATCATATGCTATTCATAATCAGCAATAGAAAACAAATTGTCTAATGTAGCCTTTTCAGCAGATCTGAGTGTTGAGGTAAAATCCCAAATAATAATGGTGGATCTGGTGTCGAAATTTTGAATGTAATCAAAGTAGAGAGCGAGTAATGTGAAAATCATTTGCCACACAGGCAGGGGGAGGGTGTGGGACGGGGGGTATACTGAGGCTTTTGGTGGTGGAAAATGTGCACTGGTGAAGGGACGGGTGTTTCATCATTGGTGACCGAGACTTAAACCCAAAAGCTTTGCAACTGCTCTCATGGTGATTAAATAAATAAATTTATTTAAAAAAATAAAATGCAAACACCAAGAAAAAGAAAAACAATTAGATGAGGATGAAGTAGAAAACCTGAATAGAGCAATCATGAGTAAGAAAATTTAAACAGTTTTGAAATCTCCCCAAGAACAAAATCCTGCATCCAGGTGGGCTAATTTGTGAATTCTACATTTATTTATAAACTTGTTTATGTCTTGCTATATATTGATGATTGTTTCATCTGAAAGTGAAGACAATTTTGCTTCTTTCTAATATGTAGGCCTCTTTCTTTGTCTTATTTTGCACTGCCTTGTACTTCTAATAGAAATGTTGGTTTGAGGACTGAAATTTAATATCCCGCCTTGTTCTCTAAGAGAGAGAAAGAATTAAGAGAGAAAGAATTCAGTATTTTATTGTGATATATGATGTTAATTCTGGGTGTTTCCTAGATATCTTTTTTTTTTTACTTTTTGGGTCACACCCAGCAATGCACAGGGGTTACTCTTGGCTCATGCACTCAGGAATTACTCCTGGCAGTGCTTTGGGGGACCATATGGGATGTTGGGAATCGAATCCGGGTCAGCCACATGCACGGCAAATGCCCTACCCACTGTGTTATCTCCCCAGCCCCTGTAGATATCTTTTATTAAGAATTATTTCTTAGGTACTAGAATGATGGTAAAGCTAATAAGGTGTTTGCCTTGCATGTGGCTGACCAGGTTTGATCCTGGCATCCCATATGGTCCCCTAAGCAGCACCAGGAACGATCCCTGATGGCAGAGCCAGGAGTAAGTCCTGAGACCAGAAATAAATGGAAGAACAATGAAATGACAGTGATACAGTGATATATACATATACATATACAGATGCAGAGGGAAAGAGACTCTCATTCACTGCTGTACTGCTGATGGGAATGTAAAATCAGCCTAGCTTTTCTGGAAAACAATATGGACATTCCTAAAAAAAAAATATCACCTAGGAATTGAGTTTCCATTTGATCCAACAGCTCCACTTCTTAGAACATATCCCACAGGCCCAGAAACAAAATGGAGAAAAGATATTTGCACCCTGACATTCCTTGTAGCACTATCCACAAAAGCCAAAATTCACAATATCCAAAAAATGAAAATAGAAAGCAACCAAGTGTCCAAGAATAGATGCCTGAATAAAGAACCTGTGGTACAAATGATTACATTTGCCTCACTTCCCGAGATAAACCCCAGGAATATAATTTAATTAAATAAAATTTTTATATATTGCCACTGTCACTGTCCTCCCATTGTTCATCGATTTGCTCGAGCGGACACCAGTAACATCTCCATGGTGAGACTTGTTGTTACTGTTTTTGGCATATTGAATACACCATGGGTAGCTTGCCAGGCTCTACCGTGTGGGTGTGATACTCTTGGTAGCTTACCGGGCTCTCCAAGAGAGACGGAGGAATCGAACCCAGGTCGCCCGCATGCAAGGCAAACGCCCTACCCACTGTGCTATCGCTCCAAACCATTTTATATATTACTAAACTAATTTTTCTATTTTGTTAAGAAATTTCATGTTTATGAAAATGATAACTCTGTAGAAAGATCTCTTCCTTATTTTCAATGTCATTTTTTTTCTGGTAATAAGTGATTCTGTTCCAAAAACCTGAAAAAAGTTTTTAATCTTCTATCTTTTGAAAAACTAATCTACCCACTGACAGTATTTTTTCCTAGAATATCTGATACAATTTTCCAGTGAAGCTTTGTGGTTCCAGATTTTTAATAGGTTTTTAATAGGAAGATTTTAATTACAAATAAAATTACTTCATAAATAGGTTGGGCTGGAGCTATAGCACAGCAGGAAGGCATTTTCCTTGCATGTGGCCGACCCGGGTTCGATTCCTCAGTCCCTCTAGGAGAGCCCAGCAAGCTACCAAGAGTATCCAGCCCGCATAGCAGAGCCTGGCAAGCTCCCCGTGGTGTATTCGATATGCCAAAAACAGTAACAACAAATCTCACCATGGAGATGTTACTGGTGTCCGCTTGAGCAAATCGATGAACAATGGGAGGACAGTGCTACAGTGCTAATAAATATGTTATTCTTAATTTCCTTTTTCATATTGATGATTCTTTCCTAAAGAAGTGTCAGTTTTACTTCTCCAATCTCATAGCATAATGCTGTTGATAATCTTTCCTCAATGTGCTCTTCCAGTGTTTGGCCTCTGTAATCAGACACCCTTGTTCATTCCCAATATTGGTAATTTATGTCGACTCACATTTTTGGAACTCTAGGTTGAGGTTTGTCAACTTGATTGCTTTCTTGTTTGTTTGTTTGTTTGTTTGTTTCGGGCCATAGCCAGTTCAGCTCAGGCTGAACTACTGCTGACTTTGTGCTCATGCATCACTCCTGGCTCTGGATCCTGGATAGGGAGCACCTTGTTCACTGTACTAGCTCTCTGAGCCCAATTGTATTGACTTTTTGTTTTTTTGGATCACACCTGGCGATGCTCAGGAGTTACTCCTGGTGGTGCTCAGGGGAGCATATGGGATACTGGGAATCAAACCTGTGTCAGCCGCGTGCAAGGCAGACGCCCTACCCACTATGCTATTGCTCCAGCCCCTTGACTTTTACAAATAATAAATAAATAGCACCCTTTTGGTGCTTTTAATTGTTTTTGCTGATGTTTTGTTGTTGTCATTTTATTGATGAATAATCTTTTTTAAATTTTATTTCTAGTTTGTTAACATGATCACTAATTTTAGATGCTTATTTGTTTCTATTCATTTTTTTTCGGGGGGGCACACCAGTTGCTCAAAATTGATGCTTGGGGATTACTCCTTGCTCTGTGCTCAGGGTTTACTCCCACTGTGTTGTTAGGGATGAAACCAGGGACCCTCCAGTGAGCCAAGCACTCAGCCCGTTGAGCTATCTCTCTCATCTCCTTTGTTTGGAATAGAAATATTTTAAAACAATAACTCTAGGCACTGCTTTAGTTGCATCCCTAAACTTGTATATGTTTTATTTTTATTTAGTCTGAATTGTTCTTATACATTCACCTGTTTTTATTTTGGATTAAAGAATATTTAGAAGCACAGTATTTAATTTCCAAATATTTAACTTCATGTGATGTGAGTGTACTCTATTTGATACTAATCCTTTTAAATTTTATGAGACTTGTTTTATGGTTTGTCTTGGTTAATACTCCCTGTGCAATTGAAAATAATGTGTACTTTGGCACATTTGGAGTTACTTAAGAGTTGTAATGGTTAATTATGTGTGTCAATTTGGCTGGGTTAAGACTCCCATATATTTGGTAAAACGTTATCCTGGAAGTGTTCTATGAGACGTTTTAAATAAAATTAACATTTCAGTTGATGGATTTTGGATAAAGAAGATTATCTTCCATACTTGGGGGGAAGGGAACAATCAAACATTGACGTAGATTTAAATGTCTATATGACTCTTAGGAATGTTTTTCCTTGTGAAGTGGAGCAAGTAAAGCCTCTTTAACAAATTGTGCTTGACAAAACTGGACAGCTACATGCAAAAATATGGGCTCAGATCTCTACCTAACACCATGTACAAAAGTAAGATCAAAATGGAATAAAGACCTCAACATCAGACCGAATCCATAAAGTACATTAAATACAAGGTTGGCAAAACCCTCCATAACATTGAAGCTAACAGTATCTTCAAAGATGGCACGCCACTGACCAAGCAAGTGAAAACAGAGGTAGACAAATGGGACTATCTTAAACTAAGAAGCTTTGCACCTCCAAAGAAACAGAGACAGTCTACAGAATGGGAAAGGATATTCACCCAATACCCATCCCACTGGAGGATGAGGTCCCTCAAATCAAGATTAACCAAGAAAGGGTAGGGTATGGACTTCAAGAGTTGGCTCCAAAACATCACAGAGACTGAAACTTTCAAGAATAGAAGTAAAGGTAACACCCAAGATGGTAGTTGTGTAAGAGGCTAGCAGAATCAGCCACTTTGGAATAGGAAAATTACAGAAATATGATAGAATAGAAGTTAAGATGTAGCTTAAAAAAAACAAGTCGGGGGGCTGGAGCGATAGTACAGCAGGTAGGGTGTTAGCCTTGCACACGGCAGACCCGGGTTCGATTCCCAGGATCCCATGTGGTTCCCTGAGCACCGCCAGGAGTAATTTCTGAGTGCAGAACCAGGAGTAACCCTTGTGCATCTCCAGGTGCGACCCAAAAAGCAAAACAAACAAAACAACAACAAAAAAAAGTTGAGGGGGTGGTGAATAGCATAGCAGTGCTTGCCAAGAGTGAGCCCTGAGTTGGAGCCAGAGCAATAGTACAGCAGGTAGGGCATTTGCCTTGCATGCAGTTAATCCAGGTTCTATCACCAGCGTCCCATATGGTTCCCTGAGCACCGGCAGGGTTAATTCCCTGAGTGCAGAGCTAGGAGTAACTCCTGAGCCTGGCCGTGTGTGACCAAAAAAGCCAAAAATAAATAAATAAATAAATAAACAAATAAATAAATAAGAGTGAGCCCTGAGCACCACTGGATGAGACTCCCCCCCCCAAAAAAAAAGAGTTTAAAATGGTTGCATCTGGGTAATTGTTAAGAAAAGGGAAAAGGAAAGAGCAGAGAGCAGGATGTTCTTATGTTTGATCTGACCAATCTCTTTAGGGAAATTCTATCTCAGTCACTTTTGGAACTTCCTAACCATTTCTTTGCAATAAATTTACTTACTGGACCAGATCTCATTTTGTGCAGAATTAGTCCTCAGCGTTTCAACAGTCAATAAGTCATCTCTTTTCTGCTTAATCTTTCCTTTGCTTTATTCTGCATTTAGTTTTCTCTCCCTGCCATCTTTTCTCTTTTTACCAATTCTCTTCATAAACTTAACAAATTCTCTTAATAAGTTTTAAATGGCCTCTGGAGTAATAGCATAGCAGGTAGGGCATTTGCCTTGCACGCGACCAACCTGGGTTCGATTCCTCCGTCCCTCTAGGAGAGCCCAGCAAGCTACCGAGAGTATTCCATCCATACGGCAAAGCCTGGCAACTACCCGTGGCATATTCGATATGCCAAAAACAGTAACAGCGAGTCTCACGATGGAAACGTTACTGGTGCCCGCTCGAGCAAATCGATGAACAACAGGAGAACAGCACTACAGTGTTCTGGTAAAGTAAGTAAAGGCCCTCCCGTTGATCGTCGATTTGCTCGAGCGGGCCCAGTAACGTCTCCATTGGAGACTTTGTTGTTACTGTGTCTGGCATATCGAATACTCTCGGTAGCTTGCCGGGCTCTCCGAGAGGGGCGGAGGAATCGAACTCGGGTCGGCCATGTTGGCCGCGTGTAAGGCGGACGCCCTACCCGCTGTGCTATCGCTCCAGCCCAGTGTTCTGGAATCATCTTTAAGTCATCCAGTACAGGATGTTTTGCTAGGTCCCTCCTATGTATACAGAACCTATGTAGTTTCTTCATATATTTCTTCTAACTTTACTCTTACTAAGCTAGCTAGTGCTTGTCTGGTTATTGTTCAGTCTCTGACAAACCAGAATAATACAAGATAATTTCCTTTACACTCCAATACACTTCCCATTTGTGTCCTGGAGGAATACAATGGAACTTAAACTTATAGCCCCAGTGAGATTCAAATTTATTATAATTACCTATGACACTAGAAGCGTTTGGTGGACAGTGGACTTGGGTGATAAGAACATAGAAGACAAGACACAGGTTAAGTATGCAAGAAACAAACCAAGTGGAAGGGGAATATAACTAAAAAGCACGGAAACGAAGACTAACAACATAAAGCAAGGCCACTCATAATGAAGATTTACGATCGTTCCCTCCCTTCTACAAGCTTTTCCAGCCCTATTTCAAAGTTGTGCCGCACCTAGACTAAATTTGCTGAGGTGCTGTCAGTTGCTTTTGGTGGGAAAATGATGCCTGACAAAATACCTTCTCTCTTCTATAGTGTTGTCTGTGAAATAAGGTGGTATTATCCCCTGTCTTGGGTTTGGCAGAATGTGGGACTCAGTTTGGACATAAATTATTAATTACATCTAGTCATATAATTGGACATTATGTGCAGGCAAGAGCTGGGTTATAAGAGATAACACGCAACTGTGGAAGGAACCAAGCTGTTCTTTTCGGTAATTGGTAATGTTTTCTAAGATATGTCAAGAATAACTGAAATATATAACCCCCAGATCAGCCTCTCGTTCATTGTCCTTGGGCATAATTGCAGAATATATAGTTGTGACTTAATACATATAGAAGCTTAACTCAAATATAGAGAAACAAATATTTAGGAAGTGTGCTCTGTCCTGAGTTGAAGATCAAAGAATCCTTAGGGAAGATTCTACTCACTTCTAGAATCACCTGCAGATCTCTCATGACAGAGGGACCCCCCCCCCCCACACACACACACTTCTCTCACACACTTCATGGTTTCACTGGAGACCTTGCACATACACAAATAATTCTCAGGAAAGTTCTGGGCTTCCAAAGAATATGGGTTGCTGAACATGCTAAATGAAGTTCTTTGTGTTTGCTGTACAAAGAAAGGTAATTAAAAGAGCAAGCGAGGATTAAAGACTTTAAGCAGATCTGGGAGTTAAGCCACTGGTATGTGAACGTTTCTCTCTTTCTGTTTTCTGCATATAGTTTAGTGGTAAATGACAAAGTCTTAACGTAAGGTTTGAGACCCTGGCTTTCATTTCCATAAGAATTTGGCATGGTCAGCAGAACTGGCCGCAACAGGGAACCTGAGCTCAGTGAAAGACGCTGCAGAAATGCTCCCTGGATGTGTCTGAGCCTCTTGGTTTCCCTTCTCACTTGACCTCTGCAACCCAGAGTCGCCGTGTTTGGATTCCAGTATTGGAATGTGAGTTCATCAGTCTCTAATCTGAGGTAGGAATCAATACTTAATTTTTTGTCTAGTCTTTCTTTTCTCTCTATTTTTGTCTCTGTCTTTCTCTCTTTCCATCTCTCTCTTTCACACACACACACACACACACACACACACACACACACAAATTCTTATAACTGTAGTCTGTAAAAGTATTTAATGTACTGTTTTCCTCCCTAAAACCATATTAACAAAACAGGTGCACCACCACGTCTAAATGTCCGGAGACGTTTCTAGTCTTCAGAGGTCAGCAGTGAACTATTGTTGAGCATGAGTGTTCTGTAGAATCTTTAACAGGTGTACCCAGATAAGACCAACCTTCAGATCCCTCCTGTGGGTCCTTGGACTATATATATTCTGAACTCTCTAAAGGAAACCTGACAGACAGACTGAGAGATATTCAGAGAAATAAGAGATGAGATGCTGACAAAAGTGGTCAAGAAAAGGATAAAAATCACATTGAAGGAGCTGGAGTGATAGCACAGCAGGTAGGGTGTTTGCCTTGCAGGTAGCTAACCCTGGTTCGATTCCCAGCATCCCATATGGTCCCCCGAACACCGCCAGGAATAATTCCTGAGTGCATGAGCCAAGAGTAGCCCCTGTGCATCGCCAATGTGACCCAAAAAGCAAAAAAAAAAAATTATTTTCATTTAAATATTGAAGTAAATATTGAGAACAATAGTCTCTGGGTCTTGGCCGTTGATGGGATTACACGGCACCAGGGGGCCAGTTGGTGGGTGTGATCCCCGTCTACTGGAATTTGGAGGATCTGGGTGGAGGATGCTCAGTCCCGATCTGAGCAGGCTTGGAGATCTCAGCCCCGGGACCTGCATGCCTTTGTTCCTCTGCCGGTACCTTCTTGTGTGCGAAGAATGGTCTCAGCACGGTGGTGGCGGGTTCTGGAGGTCTTCGACTGCCGGAGCCCTGGTTGGGGTGGGGAGGGAAACTCAACCCGCTCCCCTCCAAGGGGCCCTGGCGAGGACAAGAGCAAGCTCTCCAGAAGCTTCTCAGTTTCTTGTCCAGGTATGAATCAATCAAGAGACTCTCTCCACTAGCTTCCCCATCTCAACAAGACCTATAGATCCTCTAATAATGCGCCCTTTCTTCTCTTTCTCAAGCTGTATAAAATTACCTTGCTTGAAGCTCTAAACTTGCTGATGTTCTATTTCTAAATACATGAACCCCAGATCCCAGAACCTTCACTATAAAGGTCTTCTTAATCACATGTAAAGTTAAGCCTGGAAACAGCGCCTCGAGAGTAGTACAGCAGGGAGGGTGTTTGCCTTGCCTCGCACAAGGCTGGCCCAGGTTCAATCTCCAAATCCCTTGTGGTCCCCTGATTATCGCCAGGAATAATTTTTGAGTGCAGAGCCAGGAGTAATCCCTGAGCACTTCGAGGTGTGGCCCCAAACCCTCTGACCCTCACCCTACCCAGCCCTTCCAAATAGACAAACCTGAAAATGTTACCACTAAAATCTTCTACCTATTACATAAACACACCTGAGAATTAACTAGAATGATTTTTGCCCATAAAGGAGGCAGAATACTTGAAAATTTTGGAAAGAAAATTAAACCTGTCTTTGCTCAGATAAATACAGGATGCAGAGAGACAGAGAGAAAAAGAACTGTTTGTATTTTTAACTTTTAAAATCTCAGTCTAATAAGAGATATTTATGAGGGCAATTTTTGTAACCAATAGAGTGTTGTTCACAGTGAATATGTATATGTAATTCACCATTGATCATCTGTGTACACACAAATGGTAAGCAGTTCTTTTACAAATAAAAAACGCATAAGTTTTTAAAAGTGTGCTTGGCATAATTGTCAAGAATTATCCTCTTGGAAGCATCTATAGATTCCATTGTTTTAATTCTATCCAAAACTTTGCCTTACACCTTTGTTGAATGAATGTATATACTCCCATAATGCTAAAATTAGAACAGAGATAGTACAGCAGGTAAGATGCTTGCCTGGCGTGTAGTGATCTGGGACTCAATCACTTGCACCCAGTAGGGTCCCCCAAACCCTGCCAGAAGTGATCCTGAGTGCAGAGCCAAGAGTAAGCCCAAACAAAGTAAAATTATAAGATAGGTTTAAACAAATAGATCTACTTTTTAAAGCAGACTTGAGCTCTAAAAGAATTGTAACCTATTCAAAGTCTTCTTTAGAGTTCTAAACTTTAATTAAAAATTTGAATAAGGAGCCTGAGAGATGGTATAGGGAATAAGGCACTTCATTCCAAGCAGCTGACCGTGCAATGAGACACTTCCCTTGCAAAAATAAGGCACTTCTCTTGCAAGCAGTTCCCTGGGACCACATGGGATCCCTCAAGCACTGCCAGAAGTAATCCCCAAGCATAGAACCGGAAGTAAACCCTGAGCACTACTGGATCAGTCCCTCAAAAAAATTAGGACAATAATAAGAATTATATAGGGTCCAAGACAGAATTTCAAAGCTTGCAATATCTGCATCAGTAGCACTGTAGCACTGTCCTCCTGTTGTTCATCGATTTGCTCAAGCGGGCCCAGTAACATCTCCATTGTGAGATTTATTGTTACTGTGTTTGGCATATCGAATACGTCACAGGTAGCTTGCCAGGCTTTTCCGTGCGGGCAAGATACTCTCGGTAGCTTGCCGGGCTCTCTGAGAGGGGCGAAGGAATCGAACTCGGGTCGGCCATGTTGGCTGCGTGCAAGGCAAATGCCCTACCGCTGTGCTATCGCTCCATATTGGTCTGCCACTGGTCATTTGGGCTTCTTTCATGTCCTGGCTATTGTACTAGTGCTGCAATGTGTACACACATCTTTTGGAATTAATGTTCTAATTTTTCTTCCTTTTCTCTCTCTTTCCTAAAAATCAGAATTCAGTGGTGGTCTGAGAGCTTTCCAGTTTCCCTTACTGCCTTCCTCATTTTCCCTTAGAGATATTTTCTTAAGAATCTCTGGTATGTCTAATTCTGTTCTAGCTGTTTCTCAAAGGATCTGGAAACATCAATCTCAGTAATGTAGAATTCTAAGATTCTACACCTTAGAATCCTCAGTTAACCTTCTAAAGAAAGACTAAAGATTTTGCAACTGGACTGTGATTAAATCAACTCAGAGAATCATCTGGATTTTATTGTAAATCTTGGTAAATCATAATTATATATATTTTTATATACATATGTATATTTGCTGGTATAAAATGTTATGTATTATTTTTAAGTGAAAATAGAACCGTAAATTTTACTATTTACTGAGCCACATCCACAGCACAACTAAATTAAATTTTACTGGAACATATGAAATCGTGTAAATGATTACAGGACAAGAAATTGAAGAGAAGAGATGGCTTCCTCTGTGGGAACCTGCATATTGGATTGTATATGGATCTTATGGTGTGGCTAAATCAAGTTCTCTTCTTTTTTTGTTTTTTTTTTGGCTTGTGGGCCACATCCAGCTATGCTCAGGGTTTACTCCTGCCTCTGCACTCAGGTATCACTCCCAGTAGGGTTGGGGAACATATGGGGTGCTGGGAATAGCATGTGGGTCAACCAAGTACAAGGCAATCACCCTACCCTTTGTACTATGGCTCTGCCCCCCACAAAATCCAAGCTTTTTTCATTATAATATAATTAAATAACCGTGATATGCAAATCTGTTGATAGTTGAGTTTTAATCATGTGGTGTTTCAACATCAGTCCCACTACCAGTGTCAACTTCTCTCCACCTGTGTTCCCATATTCCCTCCCCACCCCATCCCCGCCCTATCTCCCGCCTGTCACCTTGACGGGCACATGACAAAGTTTCAGTGGTTGCAGATTAGATCTCATGTTTTCAGTGTTGTTGAGTCTGTGTTTTGGATCTGTGGCATTATCCCCCTCACCCAAGCTCTTCAGAGAAAACTTCTATCAGCTAAAAATTGCAAGAACAATATAAATAGATGGGAAACTCAACCCGGAGTTTCCCTCCCTGCCCCGATCAGGGCTCCGGCAGCCGAAGACCTCCAGAACCAGCCACCACCATGCTGAGACCACTCTCCACACGCATGAAGGTACCGGCAGAGGAACAAAGGCATGCGGGTCCCGGGGCTGAGATCTCCAAGCCTGCTCGGATCGGAGCTGAGCATCCTCCACCCAGATCCTCCATATTCCAGTAGGCAGGGGCCACACCCACCAACTGGCCCCCTGGCGCCGTGTAATCCCATCAATGGCCAAGACCCAGAGACTATAAAACCCAGCTCCTGGAAGCGCACACGGCTGCATTTGCAGCCGCGCTACATCTTATTATCTCATTCTTACTTTGGAGAACCTGGCAGGCTACCGTATGTAACATGCCCACACGGCAGAGTCTGGCAAACTCCCCGTGGTATACCCAATATGCCAAATACCAGTAACAATGATGGGTCTCATTCTCCTAACCCTGAAAGAGCCTTGAATATGGCACTTTTTTTTAAAATCTCAGGGCTAGGACGAAGGAGACGTTACTGGGGCCTGCTCGAGGCAATCGACAAATAACAGCATGATCGTGATCGTGATCGTGATATAAATAGATAAACAAAATGAACTAAAAGCAAGGGACTTTAAGAGAATAAAACGGGTCTCCACACTTTCCTCTGTCATCTCTGCAGCCTCCCTTCCAGACCCCATACCCTCTGCTTTCTCGCTCATTTCCCAGGTGAGTCTAACCTCCTGGTTGGTACCTCTGGGGCCTTTTGGGAACTGGAAGTGGATTCCCTTCCCTTCCACCTGTGTTCCAGCAGTCTCCACAGCTGATATCTGCCATCTCTGCTGCCCCCAGCTCATAACTCCGCTGTCTGCTGCTTATCCCTTGAATTAACTGCACAGTCGCACAAGCTCTACATATCACTTCTCATTGTACCCACTTAGGCCTCTCATGAGTGAGGACCAGCCAGGAAGGAAAAGAGCAACATGAATCAAATCCTTCAAAGAGTTTCCCAAGGGAGCTAACACAAAGATTCCCCCTCAGAGCACTGAAGGCACAAAGGGGAGGCAGTGATGAAATCCACAAAGCCCAACAAATGGGAAGACTAGCACGGAAGAGTCCACCAATACCAACCAGCTCTTCTCTACTGGGTTTCACCCAATTATTTGATCGATAGAGATGATTACACAGACGCCATACTGATACTGTTGAAGAGCTCGAAGAAATGATGGTTCAGGTCGTCAGTGAAACACAAATTATGGGGGCTGGAGCAATAGCCCAGTGAGTAGGGCGTTTGCCTTGCTTGCGGCAGACCCGGGTTCAATTCCCAGCATCCCATATGGTCCACCGGGCACTGCCAGGAGTCATTCCTGAGTGCAGAGCCAGGAGTAACCCCTGAGCATCGCAAGTGTGACCCAAAAAGAAAAAAAAAAAAAAAAACCCACAAAGTATGAGAACAGATGTGGGAAAACTACAATCAGAAGTGACAGAACTAGAGAGTTTGATAGAAACTCAATAGACCTCAGTAGCATGGTAACAGCCACTGAGGGGGGGAAAATGGTCACCTTCATGATGGAGATGCAGGAAACCCCTAGAAAACAACAGAAGATGGGTAAAAATCTGAAAACAAGCAGCACATCACAGAGAACTGTAACGTGAGTTCAAGATGAATGACTTAAGAATACATATGTGCCTTATATGTAACATAAATATTATATATATATTATATATAATACAAGTCTCTGAAGAACAGGAAGGCAAAATCAATGAAGGACCCCTAGTCAAAGAAATTATAGGTAAGACAATGAACCCAATGTGTAAACTCTAAAAGTAGCATTTCTTTTTGCTTTTCTTTTATTATTTTGACTTTTAGGCTATACTCCCAGATCACTATCAACAGAACTCAGGAGATCATATGTGGTCCCAGGAACTGAACCCAAGTTGCTCAAATGCAAGGCAGGGCAAGTACCTTAAACCCCTGTACTATGTTTCTAGTCCCTACAAGTAGAATTTCTTAATGCTATTTTTCTGCGGTATCCTAGAGAAATGACTGATTCCATGAGTTTGGGACAACTTGCTCTACCAGGAGACAAAAAAGCAATTCAGCTGACTAGGATTGTGTCAAAACCACAAGTGGTGTAATTTCCAGGGCAGTTAAGTCAGCAATAAAAGGCAATAATCATTGCCGTTGGTTAAATCACAATTTATCTATGAAGAGCCCTGAGTCCATAATGATACACGGGAGAAAATTAGTATAAAGTTAAAGAAATAATTGAATTGATTATCTTATTTTTTATTCACAGCCTTGCTGTTATTTTAACTCAGTATGTAGCAGTGAAGAAAACAGAATGGTAAATCTGAAATACATATGAAGAAGCAATAAAATGATGATGGCAGTAAAATCATCACACAAATTGTGACTATTAGTTGAACTACCTCATTCAAGACCAACACTAATTTATTAGAGGTTTCCGTGTTATGGAATTTGAGGAGTTCTCCTTCACACTCTTTCCTGGAACATGTGCGACTACTACGTCCATCATCGAAGCTCTGGTGCCATCCCACCCCCAGGAAGACCTTCTGTTTGGCACTTCCCGCCCATCTGCCCTTTCACTCTACTTGCCACCGTAGTTTTCACTGCTTCTAGACATTAATCGTTTCTTGTCAGTTCATTTGCTTTTCTTAGTCATATTTCACAGACGGGTGAAGGTTCCAAAAATTCTCTTTCACTCCCTTCTGTCACTTAGCATAATCAGCACAAGAGCCACTCATTTCATCCCAAAGTCACAATTTCATCTTTTTTTTTAAATGGCAGACTATGATTCATTTCACCGCGTACACCATTGCTTCTTTATTTAGCCATTTGTTGATGGGCTTTTAGATTAATTCCATGTTTGGGTTATTGTAAATATGTTCGCTTTCATGGATTGAAACATAGAGGCACGGATATCCTTTTGATTTAGAGTGTTTATATCCTTCAACTAAATGCCTATGAATGGTATCACTAAACAATATGGAATTTCCTTTCATTTAAAAAAAAAAATCTCCATAACATTTTCCGCAGAGGAGAAACGTTTACATCCACACCAACAGAGCTGCTCTTTCTCCGATCCTGACCAACAGTTGTTGTTTTCAATCTTTTTTACATAGGACACTCTCACCCATGCGGAAGGATATTTCATGTGGTCTTGATTTGTGTTTCCACAATGAAGTGGTGCTGAGCATTTTTTTGAAATGTGTCTGTTGGCCATCTGTAGACTTTAAAGAAGTGGCTAATCGGTTCTTTTGCCTGCTCCCCTCCCCCTTTATTTGCTAAACACATGTCAAGGCACACCTGGAGGTGCCCAGAGATCACCTTCGGCTGTGCTTTGGGAACCAAATGCGGTGCCAGGAATCAGACTGGGATTGACCGTGTCTGAGGCAAGCACCTTAATCCACGCACAACCTCTCCAGTCATGGCCTTTTCTCATGGGCCCAAATCTTGCTGCCAATACACGTTTTTTTCCCCTTCAGCAATGGATTCTGGTAGGAGCTTGACCAAAGTAATGGTCCAGACTGCTTGTTTGTTTGTTTGTTTGTTTGTTAAGCTTGCCACACCCAGCAAGTCTCGGGGCTTACTCCTGACTCCATGCTCAGGTGTCACTCCTGATGGTGCTCAGGGAAACATATGGGTGCTGGGGATCAAACCTGGGTCGGCCGCTTGCAAGGCAAGAGCCCTACCCTCTGCACTATCTCTGCTCCAGACTCTATATTGATTTCAATTCTGCTTCAAGAAAAATCAACTCTTGAACGCAGGCCAAACCAATTAACTCCCTATTTTTCTTATCAGAGGTTAAAAAAAAAACAGGAAGAAATGTGGATGGATGAAATTCTAAATATTGCTTGTGTCTTTGACCTTAAGCTTTAATTTCGTATTTGATCCAATTCCAGATTTTACATATGATAAAGCAAACCAAGTACTGTCCTACCAGGGACCAGAGGGACAGTACAAGAGGTCAGCTGCTTGCCTTGTGCTTAGTGCATCCAGGTTTCCATCCTTAGCACCCCATCTGGTCCCCCAAACCCACCAGGAGTCATGCCCCAGCACAGTGCCAAGAGTAAGTCCTGAACACTGATGCTTGTGACCCAAAAATGATTATTTTAAGTTTACCGGTCTTAAAGAGACAGACAGATTATTTATGATCTGTTTCAATTATGCGTTTTAAGAAGAGCTGTGTGTTTAAACAATTTTAAAAGATGTTCTGGTCTCTTTTTTTTCCCCCTTGGTTTTTGGACCAGAGAGGAAAAAGGCTGAGAAACATTGTGTTTAATGATCAGTTTCCTATTGACTTAAACAGCAACAGTAATTTAATTCTATCAATACAAAGTTCAGGCTTTCCTTCCACACCTAATTCTGGCCAAGATGAGTACCTGGTTACTAACCGAGGGATTAGTGTTTCCTGTGCAAACTGAGATTCTTTAATCTTTGTGTTAATGAACCCGGCAAGCTACCGAGAGTATTCGATATGCCAAACACAGTAACAACAAAGTCTCCAATGGAGACGTTACTGGGCCTGCTCGAGCAAATCGACGATCAACGGGAGGGCCTTTAATGAAAAGCTAAGGGATAAAAATCAACGTCTGGAAATGATACAACGTTTTCACAGCAAAAGCACATGCAAAACCACATATGCCAATAGCGATGCGTGAGTCAATCGACTATTCAAAAGAAGTCACCATTTGTTTAGACTGGCTTTCATTAGGTGATCAGAATACATCACCTCGTGCTCCCAGAGTGAGTGTGCAGGACAGTCGATGGGGCTAGCTCTGTGCCTTGCAGTGCTTCTTTCTGGGCTCCACACCCACAAAGTCTGGATTCATTTAGTCTTCATCAGTTAAGCCCATAGCAGTGAAAACCAGACGTTGCTTAGAGAGGTAACTGCAGTTCCACTCAGATCACTCTTTTCATTAGAAAATGTATATTGGGCTGGAGCGATAGTACAGTGGGTAGGGCGTTTGCCTTGCACATGGCCAACCCGGGTTCGATCCCCAGCATCCCATATGGCCCCTCAACTACTGCCAGAAGTAACCCCTTCACATTGCCGACTGTGACCCAAAAAGCAAAAAAAAAAAGTATGTTAATAAATAGCAGATTTATTGATACAAAGCATATTCTTGCCCCCACTGTAATTTACAAGTATGACAATTACTGGGGGGAAAAACAAACAAACAAACAAACAAAAAACCTCTGTCTCTGGGGCTGGAGTGATAGCACAGCGGGTAGGGCGTTTGCCTTGCACGTGGCTGACCCAGGTTCGATTCCCAGCATCCCATATGGTCCCCTGAGCACCGCCAGGAGTAACTCCTGAGTGCAGAACCAAGAGTAACCCCTGTGCATTGCCGGGTGTGACCTAAAAAGCAAAAACAAACAACAACAACAACAACAAAACCTGTCTCAATTTTGTGATGTCTGCTCTCAGTTTTTGAAAACTTCTTTTGAAGAATGGTAACAATAACTTACTTTGTTTTGGGGTTTTGGTTTGTGGGGGGGGCACCAGGCGGTGCTCAGGGCTTATTACTGGTTCAGCACTCAGGGATCATGCTGGTGATGCTCAGGGGACCATATGGGATGCGTGATGGAACCTGGGAGGGCCATGTGCAAGGTAAGTGCCCTCCCTACCCCCGTACTATGTCTCTGGCCCAGTTTTTGAAGAATTTGTACTGTGACTACTTTTCCAATAAATAATCACATCCACACTGACCTTTTACATTTCTGTTCTTGAAGAGGGTACCACTCCACTTTATTATTAGCCTTGGGTCCCGCCAAAAACTGGATTCAGTTACAAAATCTCAGGTGTCTCTACATGTTCTGCACAGACATGGAAACAAATCTGCCATCTACTGGGGGCTATTTAGCTACAGAAGATTTTTGTGATCTTGCAACTTTGATTCCAATTTTTTTTTTTTTTTGCTTTTTGGGTCACACCCAGCAATGCACAGTGGTCACTCCTGGCTCTGTGCTCAGGAATTACCCCTGGCGGTGCTCAGGGGACCATATGGGATGCTGGGAATCGAACCCGGGTCGGCCGCGTGCAAGGCAAACGCCCTATCCGCTGTACTATCGCTCCAGCCCCAATTCCAATCTTCTTTTAATGTACAGATGCGTACACCTTAGGCTTTTAAGCTCTAAGAAAAGCAGAGGTACCATTTCGACCACGATTCACGCTTGCAGAAGCTTGCACGCGTCTTCAACAGCCCCCACAACCTCCGTTCTGAAACCAGGTTGCACCCCAGTCCTGGCAGCCGGTCCAGATTCTGCGCCTTGTGCGACGACCTGATGTTCAACGGCTCCGTAAAACGGGCTAGGAGGGGGCCGGAGCCACAGTCCATCGGGGAGGGCGTTTGCCCCGCACACGGCCCACCTCGGGGTCTCCGGTATCCCATCTGGTCCCCCGAGCAGCGCCAAGAGTGATTCAGAGCCAGGAGTGACTCCTGAGCATCACCGGGAAAACAAGCAAACATCAACAACCCCAGGCGTGAATACCCCCAACCCTGGGTCCAACCCAGGGCCTTGAACTGGGTCTTGAACTGCCTCAGTGAGCAATGCGCCTTTCTTGCCACTTCAGGGGGTTGCTGTTAAGTCGCATTTGGTCAGACGCCCTCCTCAACCTTCCTTCTGTCCTTAGCCTCTCAGAGGCTTGGCCTCTGAGGGGAAACAAGGAGTCATAGACCCCACCCTCAGATAGTTCTTGGGGTTCAGGCCGAGGCCAGTGCTCAGGGCTGAATTGACTCTGAGCTCAGGGATCACTCCAGGCAGGGCTCAAGGACCATAGGCAGTGACAGAGTTTGAGCCAGGACCCACCACTTACAACCCCCCCCCCCAAATAACATTTAAGAATGAAAGATATTACACTTCAAATCAGGTGCATTTTAGTCAATGCATTTCTTCACCTTCACCATGACCAGATATATATTAAACTAACACCATCCAAAATGTTTCTTTTTGTGTAGGTCCATATACATAGTTCTCCATTTTTCAGAAGAAATATTTATTACGGAAGCCCAAATTTAAGTATTTGAAGCTCTATTCTCATCACAACCTCAAAGTGGGCCTCTCTTTGCAGATAGGAAAATTGAGGTACAGTGGGAAAGTTGATTTCATCTGAACGCCAATAGGAAAATTGAAGTACAGTGGGAAAGTTGATTTTATCGGAACGCAGTGGTTGCTTTAAGATGGATGTTTAAAATGTAAACTAATTAAAAATTCTTGGCCCGATGGGCACACGAAAGGTCTAATGAACTTGTAACCATACCACAAACCACACTTAAATCACTACCTTTTGGAGGCTGGAGTGATAGCACAGCGTAATGGGTGTTTGCCTTGCACGCGGCCGACCCGGTTTCGATTCCCAGCATCCCATATGGTCCCCTGAGAACCGTCAGGAGCAATTCCTGAGTGCTGAGCCAGGAATAACCCCTGAGCATTGCCGGGTGTGACCCAAAAAGAAAAAAAAAATCACTACCTTTTATTTCTGCAAACAACAAGCTCTGTGCGTGAGGTATTTATGCTAATCTCCTTCCTTATTGTTAAAAATGGGCCCAGAAGGACTCAACATAAATCCCTTGGAAAGGAGCACAGAACGATATGCCCCGATAGACCCCCTGCCAGGCTGTTTCTTTTTTTTTTTTTCTTTTTTTATTAGTGAAAAACCATGAGGTACAGTTATAGGCTTACCAATTTTGTGCTTGGGTTTCAGTTATACAATGATCAAGTGCCCATCCCTCCACCAGTGCCCGTCATCCATCCCCACGGGTCCCAGCATCCCCCCAACCCTCATCCCCCCCCTCCCATCCTGCCTCTGTGGCAGGGTATTCCCCCTTGTTCTCTCTCTCTTCTTTTGGGTACTGTGTTTTGCAAGAGAGGCTTTGAGTGGCAATCATGTTTGGTCTATCGACTACTTTTAGCATGCTTCTCCCACCCTGGGAGGGTCCTCACAACACCCTTCATTTGGTAATCTCTTCTCTATCTGAGCTTCCTTTTCACCTAGAGCCTGTGGCTGGCCTTCCATTCATGGAGCAAAATTCCTGGTACTAATCTCAGCCCTTCCTGGGTGTTAGTCTCCCGTTTTGTTGCTTTATGTTCCCCAGATGAATGCAATCTTTCTGTGTCTATCCCGCTCTTTCTGACTCATTTCGCTTAACATGATACTTTCCATGTAGTACCACTTGTATGTAAATTTCATAACTTCATCTTTTCTAACAGCTACATAGTACTCCATTGTGTAAATGTATCAAAGTTTCTTTAACCAGTCATCTGTTCTTGGGCACTCAGGTTTTTTCCAGATTCTCCCTGCCAGGCTGTTTCATTCAGGACAACCCAGAGGGGGGAGGGGGAGGTCTTCCCCCTTCCCCGATGGAGCCAACCCTGGTAACTGAAAACCTCCAGAACTCAACTGCAGCTGAACTCATGGCCACTCTCCACACGCTCCAGTAAGCCTCACCCACGAGTGAACCTATTCCTGGATAACTCATACTTTACACCAACGATATACAAAGAGTAGCACACCACCGTTGATGGGATTTAAAGTAGAAGGCAACCAATCTTACGGGAAAATATACTAATATAGACATAAATATAATCACACAGGCTCAACCTTTAACAACGTGATACTGATCTCTTATAGACAGGCTTAATGGCTCCTGGGTGAAATACAACAATCTCCACACACTTTCCTTTAAGAAATCTTTTTTTGTTTCATTTTTAGCAGATTATTCGTAACAAGCAATACAAAATAAATTTATTTCAGTTCTGCTTTGGGGGCAGGGTTTGGGGTTCAGGATGGAAATATGGTGGTGGGAAGGTGTAATGGTGATGGGATCGGTGTTTGAATATTAAATGTAATTACGTATTGTGAAAACCTTTATAAAAATAAAAATTAATAATTCTATATAAAATTGAGAATGTAGACGAGATTATCTTATTTGAGAGGTAGAGATTATCAAAGTCCACTCAAGAGTATATCGAAATAAACATGCTTATGAATGGGAAAAAATGGACTCAGAGCCCTGAAATTATGACTGTTATGGCTAGTGAACAAATGTCACAGTATACTCTCATGCAATATAGTCTTCTCATCAGTGTACGACAGGATCAGATAGGAAGGCAGAACAGTGGAGTATAGGCATCCTGTTCACAGATTTCAAGTGTTACTATGTACATAGCTTGTGTTTATTACCAAATTTACTCGGAATTAATCCACTTAGTCCTAGATGCAAAAAAAAAAATGTGGCATCATCATCATATCTGCTGCTGTAAATGCAGTAAGGGTGGAACCTTACCATTCCTTTTTTAGAAGTGAAGACCTCCCAGTTTCATGTTGTTTTTGTGAACAAGGTACTACTGTCACTCTTGTTTCCAAAGCTGTGGTGTGAAATCTTTTTTATTATAAAGAAAGGATACTTTGGTGGTGAAAAAGTGAAAACCACAACCATGGACACGATCGTAATCATGGTTTTTACAATGTTTTACAATAAAAATCATAAGACTTAGAGAAGGGTCTGAAAGATGAACTCCTGATGGGCTGGCAAGATCCTGATATACTCCCACTGGCTGTCTTTCCACACGATAGAGGCACAGTGGACCTATGTGATGTTCATTTCTTTGGGGTTTTCTTCTTCTCTGGTTTTCTCCTATTATTTTGATCTGAGGCCCAGACGATGGTCCGGGTTCAGTTTATTGTCTCCCCAACTCCGCTCCAAAACTTCTTTAGTGTGTTTGCTTCCAAGCCTAGAACCAAGCCTGCAGCCAGAGTTGACCCGGCTGGGCCAGCCTGCTGTGATCTGGAGGGGTTCGTTAGGGAGTTGATACCTCGACAAGTCTTGCTGATTTGCCATATAAGCTGCGTGGAGCCAGAGAATTCTACTTCCCCCCTGAAGATCTCAGGAGGCATATGTTTTGACCTGTACCAGTGATTCTCTTTGGATCCATTACCTTACGGGGACAACATTTTAATCCTTCTATGAATGTTGTGCCTAATTAGCCTCATAACCAGTTAAACAAATGTCAGCTGTTCACATTTCAACCCTCGCTGCCAGGAACTCCTGGAAGTGATTTACTGCAGCTGGAGAGGAACGCCGACAATCACTGTAGCCTGCAAAGTGTGAAATAATTTCATTGTACTGATGTGGTCTCTTCCGTCCGTTCAGCGGATAAAAGCGGGGAGAAGAGGAGGGAGCCCAGTCTCTCATACTGACAAAACAGGGTGAAGGAGGGGCTGAGTCCCGGGGCTGCCCATCTGCCTGGTGCAGCCTTTATTTAAAACAAAAAAAAATCAGAAAGGGGTGTGTGCGCCCCATCCCGACGTTCTCTTTTTCTTTTTTCTTTTTTTTCTTTTCTTTCTTTTTTCTTTTCTTTTCTTTTTTTCCTTTTCTTTCTTTTTTCTTTTCTTTCTTTCTTTTTTTTTTTTGCTTTTGGGTCACACCCCGCGATGCTCAGGGGGGTTCCTCCTGGCTCTGCACTCAGGAAACCACTCCTGGCGGTGTTCTTCGGAGGACCACATGGGATGCCAGGGATGGAACCCGGGTCAGCTGCGTACAAGGCAAGCATCCTACCCTATGCACTATCGCTCCGGCCGCCCGCCCGACCCCGTCGCGACGTTTCACACCACACCCTGCGCGCACGCCCTCGCGGAGCACCGCACAGATGCGCCCTGTTTGCAGGGAGGAGGAGAAAAAGCGCGGCTGGAAGGCTGACTTGCAAGCACCAGGGGGTCTGCCTCCAAGCCATCCGGGCCGGGCTGCTCCGTGCTGCGGGGTCTCCCCGTCCGGGAGCGTGCGGGGTACGGGGGTGGGGTGTGTGTGCGGGAGGGGGGTGCGCACCATGCCGTCCCCGCCCGCCCCGCGCTCGCCCCCGCCGCGCGCCTGCTTCTCGCCGCCCGCCGACGCGCGGCCCTGCAGCAGCCCGTGCGCGCCCCCCGCGCGCGCCCCGCGCGGCCCGCGCGGCCCGCGCGCGCCCCGCCGGCTGCCCTGGTGCCTCATCGACTGGGCGCACGTGCGGCTGCTGCACCGCCTGGGCGCGGGGGGCTTCGGCGCCGTCTACAAGGCCACCTACCACGGCGTGCCCGTGGCCCTCAAGCAGGTGCGGGCGGCGGGCGCCGGGCACCGCGCCGCGTCGCAGCGCAGCTTCTGGGCGGAACTGAACGTGGCGCGGCTGCGGCACGCCAACATCGTGCGGCTGCTGGCGGCCAGCACGCGCGCGCCCGCGGGCCTCGACGGCCCCGGGGCCGTGCTCATGGAGTTCGGCGGGCACCTGACCCTGCACCGGCGCATCTACGCCAGCCCCGAGCCGCTGGGCCCGCGCGAGCGGCTGCGCTACGCCCTGGACGTGGCCAGCGGGCTGCGCTTCCTGCACGCGCAGGGCATCGTGCACCTGGACCTCAAGCCCGCCAACGTGCTCATCAGCGAGCAGGACGTGTGCAAGATCGGCGACTTCGGCTGCTCGCAGAAGCTGCGGGGCCGGCGGGGCCCGCCCGACGCGCCCGGGCCCGTCGGGGGCACCTACACCCACCGCGCGCCCGAGCTGCTCCGCGGAGAGGCGCTCACGCCCAAGGCCGACATCTACTCCTTTGCCATCACGCTCTGGCAGCTGAGCACCCGGGAACTGCCCTACCCCGGAGAGCGCGACTACGTGCTCTACGCCGTGGTGGCCTGCCAGCTGCGGCCCCCGCTCTCGGCGCCCGTCTTCACCGACTCGGTGCCCGGGAGGAAACTGCGGAGCATCATCCAGCGGTGCTGGACGCCCCGGCCCGGGCAGCGGCCCAGCGCGGGCCTGCTCTGGCTGGACCTGCACGCCTTGCAAGCCGAGCATGGGTGACTCTGTCTCGCGCGCGCGCAGCCGGGAGGAGCCGGTCGGCTTTGTTTTTATTTATATTTATATTTATGTGTTTTTTAAAAATTTTTGAAAGTGTGGGTGTCGGGAAAAAAATAGAGGGTGGCTTTTTTGGGAAAATAAAGTTAGTTCAAAACACACGCAGATGTGCAAAGAACTTGCATTCAAACGCTCTTTCCCAGGAAGAGGGAAATCACAAAACTGCGTATCAGAATATATATATTCTGTCACTGTCCTCCCGTTGTTCATCGATTTTTCTCAAGCGGGCCTAGTAACATCTCCATTGTGAGACTTTGTTGTTACTGTGTTTGGCATGTCAGATACATCACGGGTAGCTTGCCAGGCTTTGCTGTGCGGGCGATATATATATATATATATATATATATATATATATATATATATATATATTCCCACCCCCACCCCTTGGCTCTTTGCAGTCACACACGGCCATGGTCAGGGGTTATTCCTGGTTCTGCACTCAGGAATCACTCCTGGCAGTGCTCAGGGGACCCTATGGGATGCTGGGGATTGAACTCCGGTCAGCCGCATCCAAGGCAAACAACGCCCTACCTGCTGGGCTATCGCTCAGGCTTCAAATCCAATATTTAGAACTACTAGTGATTAACCTTATTCCTTCATAGGGTTATGTGCTTTGCTCTCACTGCGAAAGTGCTCTTCCATTCCATAGTGTCGCAACTACTGAAAGACTAGGAATTTGGGTGCCAATTTCCCCCCACTGTCTGATTTGGTGTGCTTGAATGATTAGATATGCTTTAACGTCGGTCTTGGGGTCTGGAATTGCGCAAAAGTTTTTACCTATACCTCAGTGGTGATAGTTTCCAGACGTAAATGACTTTCCAGATCAAAGTAAGTAAGGTCCTTTCAGGTAATGAGGGAAAATGGTATTGAGAAAAAAATAATTGTTTTATATTTTGTGGTGGGTTTCTTTTTTGTTTCTTTGGGGACCACACCTGACAGTGCTCAGGGATCACTCCTCGTCGGTTCAGGAGAGGAATTGGGAAGCCGGAGATCTAACCTGGGTGGGCCGTGTGCAAGGCAAATACCCTACCCGGATAGTTGGCAACTTTCTGTAATCGCAAATAATGAGCTTCAAATTCACCACTGAACTACTGGCTTGGTCCTGGATCAAGTAAGTGAAACCTTTTGGGCAAAAAGTAAAACTTTTGCCTGCTTCTCTCCTACACCCACAGCCCCATACTTGTTTGTAATGACCTTTGCACCACCACCCCAAATTCAGAAATTAGGCAAACTCCTCTTTAAATTCCCCTTAAAGAGACAGTATCTTAATTTATTTCTTCTGATATTTTGTAGGATTTTTCTTTTCTATTCGAAACTAAACTTTCCCATTTATATTTTTTAACATTCTCTCACTTAATTTTCTTCTACCCCACCCTTTCTCCCTTACTTCTAACAACGAGTGCCCATGTTATTTTAATTTAGTCGGTTTTTTTTGTTTGAGGGGGTCTCACTCAGGGCTTACTCCTGGCTCTATACTCAGGGATCATGCTTGATGGCGCTCAAGCAATTGAACCCAGGTCAGCCTCATGCAGTTCAGGTGCCTCACCTGCTGTATTGCCTTCCAACCCTGGCTTATTTTTAATTTTATTTTGTCTGTCTGACAGTTTTATATTCTTATATTGTATGACACCGGGATGAAATTAGCCAACATTTGTCTTTTCTTTCCTTCAAAGTCATTTTACTTTGTGTTCTTCCTTCCTAGCCTTTCCGTTTTGCTATGAATTTTTAAATCGTGTCTTTGAAAAATAATGCAATGCTACTGTTGTTTGAGTGTACCACATCTTCATCCCATAGCCCATCCAGGGACACTGCTGTTGCTTCTATATTTTAGCTCTTGTGAATACACAAACATTACAATAGACAGACTGTCGTGTTGAGATTTTCATATTCATTGGATAGACGTTCGGGAGTGGAAATGCTGGATCGTATGGTCTCTCCTGAGCTCTCTAAGGACTCTACCAAAACGTCAAACTCGATTTCTATTTTGATGTCAAGTGGGCAACTGCAAGAGGCCTGTTTTTCCTTTACATCCCCTGCAGCACTGGTCTTTTCTTTCCATGGCAGCTGTTCTTCCTGGACTTTGCTTGGCCTCTCATTGTGGTTTCCATTTACATCTCCCTGATATCCTTGATGTAGAGCTTTTTTCACATACCTAATGGAACATATGTCCTCTCTAGAGAAGGGCTTGTTAAATCTGCCCATTTCTTAAAAATTAATTTGTGGGGGCCTGAACAATAGTACAACAGTGCCTTGCACGCAGCCAACCTGGGTTCTATTCATGTCATATGGTGCCAGAGTGCTGCCAGGAGTAATTCCTGAGCGCAGAGCCAAGAGTAACCCCTAAGCACTGCTGGCTGTGGCCCAAAATTCAATAACAATAATAAAAAATAAATAAAAAGTGACTTTTTGGGGGGCTGGCACAATAGTAGAGAGGAAAAGGCACTTGGCTTGCACGTGGCTGATGTAGGTTTAACCCTGGCACCATACATGGCCCCTCAAGCACCACCAGAAGTGATCCTTGAGCACCACTGTCTGTGGGCCCAAATCAAGGGGAAAAATGGACTTAGGTCTTCATCCTTGCTGCTGTTACTAAGTTATCTGAGTTCATCATGTTCCTTGGACTTAGACCGCTTAGCAAATATGCAAGCATCTGCTGTGCAGTATACTGGCTCTTCATTCTCTTTATGTTTTCTTTGACCATACAAAAGCTCATCAACACCGTGTAGGATTGTTTTCTTGCACTCTTCACCTCCTTGCTTACCAAGTTAATGCCAAGATATCTGGAATCCTGAAATAGATCACTCATGCAACTCTCCATTTACTTCACGGATTTAGGGGTTACATCAGGGTCTTCAATCCATTTTGAACCGTGCTTGTACTAGAGAAAGAATAGTCCAGTTTCATCACTTTGTAGATGAGTGTCCAGGTTTTCCGACTCATTTGTTGAGTCTCTCTTCTCCACTGTATGAACTTTATTATAAATTAAATATCAAGAAGTGCGTGGGGGTTATTTCGCAAATATTCATTCTGTTATGTTGATCTGGGTATCTTAAGCCAATACCATACAGTTTTAATTAACGTCACTTTGTAGTGTCGTTTGGCGTCACGGTCACGGTCCTCCCGTTGTTCATCGATTTGCTCGAGTGGGCCCAGTAACGTCTCCATCATGAGACTTGTTGTTACTGTGTTTGGCATATCGGATACGTCACTGGTAGCTTGCCAGGCTCTGTTGTGCAGGCGAGATACTCTCGGTAGCTTGCCAGGCTCTCTGAGAGGGGCGGAGGAATCGAACTCGGGTTGGCCAACATGGCCGCTTGTAAGGCGAACGCCCTACCACTGTGCTATTGCTCCAGTTTGGCGTCAGAAAATATAATTTCATTTTTCTTCTCTTGATGGTTGCCATATCTATAAGAGGTCTTTTATAATTACATAGAAATTTTGGTATTTTGTTCTATTTTCTTTATATATTTTATATGTGCATATATAATTATATATTTATGTATAATATATATTATATATACATATAAAGGAAATAGAGCAAGATATGTATTGCTGTAATTTTTACTGGTATTGCATTAAATCTGTATGTTGTATTTGATTAAAAAAATTTTTATATATTTTCTCTCCATTTATGTGGAATGTCTTTCCAACCCTTAATGTCTTATTGTTTTTCTTTTAACAGCCTATTTTTGTACATAATTTCCTTCATTAAATTTTCTTCCAAATGAGGCTGGAGCAATATTACAGCATGTAGGGCATTTGCCTCACACACTGCTAATCTGAGTTCCAACCCCAGCAAACCATATGGCCCCCTGAGCACCACCAGGAGTAATTCCTGAGTGCAGAGCCAGGAGTAACTCCCGAGCATCGCCGTATGTAATCCAAAACACACAAACACATTCACACACACACACACACACACACACACACACACATACACAAACTCCTGAGTAATTTTTGATGCAATTATAAATAAAATTGTTTTCTATTAAATTTTTGTTTTGTTTTGGGGCTACACCCTGAGGTTCTCAAGTGCTACACTGAGCTCTGTGCTTTAGGGATACTTTTAGTGGTGTCCAAGGAACCATTCGTTTCTGGGGATCAAATTAGTGTGTGATGCCGGCAGAGTATGCACTTCAGACTATTGTTATTTTGCAATCTCTTAATTTTTTTTATTGTTATTTGCGTATAGGAATGTGACAGATCTCTGTTTTTGTATCTGGGGGGTTGGGTTCTTGGCCACACACAGTGGTACTCGGGGCATCTGTTGTTTCTTTTCAGGAGTCACTCCTAATAGTCGTTGGTATAGCGTATGTGGTGCCAGGGAATGAACTGGGGTCAGCTGCACACACAACAAGTGCCTTAACCTGTATACTATCTCTCCAGCCTATGGCAGATATCTTACAATGATTTGGTATTCAGTCATCTACCTATCTTCATTAATAATTATTTCTATTAGCAGTTACAAGGGGCTGGAGCCATAGCACAGCTGTAGGGCGTTTGCCTTGCACGCGGCCAACATGGCCGACTCGAGTTCGATTCCTCCGCCTCTCTCGGAGAGCCCGGCAAGCTACTGAGAGTATCTCGCCCGCACGGCAGAGCCTGGCAAGCTACCTGTGATGTATTCGATATGCCAAACACAGTAACAACAAGTCTTGTGATAGAGACGTTACTGGGCCCTCTCAAGCAAATCAATGAACAATGGGAGGACCGTGACCGTGATTAGCAGTTACAAATGGAAGCTACTTGCCCAAGTGCAGATGAGTAGAAAAGAAACTGATAGGGCTGGAGCCATAGCACAGGGGATAGGGCGTTTGCCTTGCACGCAGCTGACCCAGGTTCAATTCCCAGCATCCCATATGGTCCCCTGACCACTGCCAGGAGTAATTCCTGAGTGCATGAGTCAGGAGTAACCCCTGTGCATTGCTGGGTGTGACCCAAAAAGCAAAAAAAAAACCAAAAAAAACAAAAACCCTGATATATATATATGCCATCTTCCAGTAGGTAGGCGTCACACCCACCAGCTGCCGCCAGTGCCAGGTTGGTCCCATCAACGGCCAAGACGCAGAGACTATAAAACCCAGCTCCCAGAAGCGCGCAGCCACATTCACAGCCGCGCAACATCTTATTATCTTATTTTTCCTTTGGAGAACCTGGCAGGCTACCAAAAGTATTCTGCCCGCACGACAGAGTCTGGCAAACTTCCCGTGTCGTACTCAATATGCCAAATACCAGTAACAATGATGGGTCTCATTCTCCTAATCCTGAAAGAGCATTGAAATGGCTCTTCGAAAATCTCAGGGCTAGGAACAAGGAGACATTACTGGTGCCTGCTCGAGGAAATTGACGAACAACAGGATGATCGTGATCGTGATATATATATATCGTGATATATATATATATATATATCGTGATATATATATAATGAAAAACTACTCAGCTCTAAGAAAAGATGAAATGCAGTTTGCCTGTATATGGATGAAACTAAAGGGTACCATGCTGAGTGAAGGCGGCTAGAGGGAGAGGGACAGAGACAGAGAATGATCTCTCTCATATGTGGAATATAAATTCACACGGAAACGGAATATTAATTGGGCAGTGGGAACAAACCCTGAGAATCTGGCTAGAGCTGAGTTCTCGAGAGGGTGGAGTGGTTGAGTGGGAGGGGACCTTGAGATCACAGTGCAGGGAAGCTAACGGCTGTGGAGGGCATGGTTGTCTGTATGAAACTCTATTATTACAGGCTTGTAAATCACAGCGCCTAAAGAAAAAGCGAGGAAGAAGGAAAAAGAGACTATTGTTTCTAATAGCTTTTTAATGGTGCCTTTAGGGCTTTCTATAAATATTATTATATGCAAACAATGATAGTTTGTCTTCAATCTGGATTGCTTTCCTTTTTTATTGTCTAGTTACTTTGGCCAAACTTCTAATTCTAAATGAAACAGAAGTTATAATAGACAGCCTTGTCTTGCTTCTGATTTTTTTTTCTTAAACTTTCCTTTTTTCACCCCTAAGTATATTAGCTGTGGGTTTTTTATTATCTTTCATGCCTTTATTTATTAGGCTTACATATTATTTTTTATTCTACTTACGTATATTACCTCTATCCCCATTTCTTTGAGGGTTTTTATTGTGTCAACTCTTGTAAAATGCTTTCTAGGTATCTATTGATACCATGATACAATTTTATTCTTTCATTTTTATTGATATATTACTTCATTCACATATATTGAGCCCTCTATCTCTGGAATAAACCTTACTTGGTTCTGATCTTTTGATATATTATTAAATTCCATCTAGCCGTGCTTGGTTGGTGATTTTTATGTCTCTGTTACCTGAGATATCGAAACGGAGTCTTTTTTTGTGTGATATGCGGTTTGGTAGCACTGTAGCACTGTCCTCCCGTTGTTCACTAACTTGCTCGAGCGGGCGCCAGTAACGTCTCGTGAGATTTGTTGTTACTGTATTTGGCATATCTAATACACCACCAGGAGCTTGTCAGGCTCTGCCTTGCGGGTGGGATACTCTCGGTAGCTTGCCGGGCTCTCCGAGAGGGACGGAGGAATCGAGCCTGGGTTGGCTGCGTGCAAGGCAAATTCCCTACACAGTTTATTAGTGTTTCTTGTTTAATTTTAAAAAAATGTTTTAAATATTTATTTGATTTTTTGGGGGCCACATACAGTGATGCTCAGGGCTTACTCCTGGTTCTACACTGGCTTGGGGAACCATACAAGATGCCAGGGGTTGAACCCATTCAGTCACATGCAGGCAAGCACCCTACAGTCTCGCCTCTTATTTGATTGTTTAAGAGTGACAAGGATAGCATTTGGTAAAAATTTTTGGTAAAGCCATATGGTTCAGACTTTAATTTTGAAGGATATATTTATTTCTATTTTAATTCCCAAACTTGTGATCAATTCAGATTTTCTACATTTCAGGTCTTTGTCTTCGCAGATTGTCATTCTCTAAAGCTTTGTTTCCTAGGTTATCAATTTATTGGTATCTAGTTGTTGATCGTATCCTCTTATTGTCCTTTGTATTTATATAGGGTTCTATAGTATTTGTTATAAATTCTTTCATTTCTGATTATATTTATTAGTTTTTCTCTCTTATTTTTTTTATAAACCTAACTAAAGGTTAATCAGGTTCATTGATTTTTTTAAATCTTTTTGTGTTTATTTTTCAATGTATCTGTGCTCTGATTTTTATTACTTGCTTTCTTATACTTGCTTTTGGCTTTCTTCCGGTTGTAAGGCCAAATTGTGACTTTTCTTGTTTCTTTGTTGGTCTCTGTTGCTAGTTACTTCCCTCTGTACCAGTTCTGTCTCTTTCTATAGATCCTGAGATCTTATACTTTTATTTCCACTTGATTCCATGGATTTTTACATTTCTGTTCTTATTTCCTATTGACACGGTGGTGCTAAGAAGCATACTGTTTAGTCTCCACATATTTGAGTTTTTTCAGTCGTCTTTTGTGGTTGTTTTCTAATTTTTATAAAATTAAAAATAAATCCTGGATCTGAGTTCAATCTTTAAGTTTACTCATAACTATGTTGTGCCCCAGCATATGATCTGTCCTTGAAAATGCTACATGCACTCTTGGAAAAAGTAAATGGAAAAGTTTACTTGGAAAAAGCAAATTCAGCTTATGTGATATATCCTATAACTGTCATTAGGTTTATCTGTTCTACCTCACCACTTAAGATTACTTTCTTTTTGTTTTTCTTTTCAGTTGAACTGTTCATAGTTTTAAGAGGGATGTTATGCCTCTTACTAGATTTCTGGTGGTATCGATCTTTCACTAGAGTAATAACTATTTAGTGCGTTTTGATGGTGTACTTTTGTTGCATATTCCAGATAGAAGGAGAAATGGGCTTAGTCACCAGAGGTGCCCACACCTCCCCCAAAAGAAAGGAAGATAAATATACCATGTTATTGTACAAACACGTAAGATTCATTTCTAGCTCTTATTTCATTTTCTAATTGGAAATCTCCATTATCTGATGTAAGTATAGATTTATTTAATATAAACATAATTTACCAATTTTTATTTGTTTTTTGTTTTGGACCACACCAAACAGTGCTCAGGACTTACTCCTGGCTTTGCACTCAGGAATCACTCTTGGAGGGGTTCAGGGGACCATTTGGGGTGCTAGGGATTAAACCTGGGTTGTCCACATGCAGTGCAAGTGCTTTACCCTTTGACCCCAAATTTTCTAGGCTTTTGAAAAATTACCATTTGCTTTCAGGATTATCTGCCTGTCTTTCTTTCTCTCTTTCTCTCTTTCTCTCTTCCTTCCTTCCTTCCTTCCTTCCTTCCTTCCTTCCTTCTTTCTCTCTCTCTCTTTTTTTGGAGGGAGGGGGCCACATTTAGTGATACTCAGGGGTTACTCCTGGCTCTACACTCAGGAATTACTCCTGGTGGTACTGGGAGGCTATACGTGATGGCAGGGATTGAAACTGGATCTTCTGCCTGCAGAGTCTTCGGCACCCTACCTGATGTCCTATTGCTCTAGTCCCAAGAATTGTTTTTTTCAACCATCTACTTTGAGCCTCTTATTTGTCTTGGAACCTAAGACGTATTTCTTGTAGGAAGCAACATGATGGATTTAAGTTTAGGGCCTATTCAGTCTATTCTACTTCATGCCTGATTCATTGGTGAATTTCAGCATTAACAGTCAAGGAAATTATCAGAATGAAAGAGTTAGCATTTTGTTTGTGTTACCATTGTGCTTTCGTCGTCATTGCCCTTTGCTTCCCACACATTCCTTCCTCTTATTCTTTAACATTGCCCATCTCTGTTGTGCTTGACTCCCTTTCCTATTTTTTTGAATACATTTTTCCCTAGTAGGTCTTATTTTAAGGTTGTCCTGAGGTATGTGTATATAGCCCTAACCTGGGGCTTGTCACGTGATCTTACTTTAATTATCATAGACCACATTTTTGCCCTTTTCTCCATCATACCAAACTGGTATGTAATTTTGGTGTCTTCCCCTCCACCCTCCCACCCAGTTTTTGGGCCACAGCTGCTGGTGCTCAGGGCTTACTCTTGGCTTTCATTCAGAGATCACTCCAGGCGGGCTCCAGGAGCCTTGTGTGGTGTTGGGGATTGAACTCAGGTTGGCCGCATGCAAGGCAAATGTCCTACCCATCGTCCTTACCGTTGCTCCAGCCCATCTTTCTGCTTCTTGGTCAGACAAGGTTTTGTGAGTTCCTTAGAGTCGTAAGAACAGTTTGCTATGATGAACGGGTAAAGTTTCTTTAGATCTGTGAAAGTCTTCCTTTTTCCATGTTTAATGATAAACTGGCAGAGCAAAGGATTCTTGATTAAAATATTCTTCCTTTAGATCACTGAATCTCTATCGTGTTCTGATAGCTTCTAGATAATTCCGTTCTAAGTAACTGGTTTCCCCCAGGGTGCTGGTGGATTCTGTCTGTCCATGTAGCTGTGAACACTTTGATTGTTTGGGGCTGTGTCTGTGGGAGTTTATTTTGTTTGAGTCCCTTGGATGTGGATGTTTAGTTTCTTCCCAATTTCAGGGAGTTGCCCACTATTATTTCTTCAAATCGAGTTTCTCCCCCTTCCTCTCCTCTTTAGGGGATTGTGTAAACACAAAAGGGGCAGCAGCACTCTATCTCTCCCACTGCCTGCGTTCAGTAGTCTCCGGCCATTTCCCCCACCCCAGGGAGGTCGATGGTGATGGGCAGGCGAAGGAAGGAACGAGGGCCAAGTCAGTTGATGTCAGTTGCAGTTTATTCCAATCCCATCTCCATTCTCCTCTGATTCTCCTCCTGCTTCTTCCTCCCCCATGCTACTTTATTCTCCTTCTCGATCCCCCTTCATTCTCCTCTGTCTCTGGATTCCTTTCTCCTCTCCTAGTTAAATCCCCCAGCGTGAGGGGTTGGGGTAACAATTACACATAGGCATCATCATAAAATCAGTGGATGTAAGGTCCTTCCCTTAGGGGAAGCTACTTCCAGGACAGATTCTTATCCAGCAAGATGACTGACCTAAAGGCAAATATGGGTGTATTTCTCCTCTCCTTAGTACAACAAACATATAAACATTCATAATATTAATCATTTTGTATGGACACAGTAAGAGATACATTAAGTTTATAGAATCACTCTCCTGGGGTCATCTCGATCTCAGACTACAGTGCTCAGGCCAGATTAGTCTTTCCTATCCCTAGCAGGATCCTAATCTTGTCCTTACTTTTTGGATCATGACAACGTTTGTCCATGACTAAGCTCTCAACTTATAATTGAGTATCGTGGCACTTTGGCCTGGCCCATGTCTATGCCAGGGTAGCTCACGGCTTGCCCTGAGTTCATTCAATCCCTCATCGGGACCCTGCTTTTGGGGTGCTAGGAACTAAGGGCAACTGAGGCTTAAATCGAGAAAGCAGATGCCCGGGAGTGAATAATATTTGAAGCCAATTAAATCCCAAGTTACAAAAGCATAATATTGTCTTCTTGTGTCTATACAAAAAGGGCATTGCTTTACATTCAAAAGACATGTGAAAAGATAAGAAGATGACAAAGGCAATATTTCACTCATACATATAAAACTAAACCACACGTTGGGACAAGCCTCACGCATGAAGGAAGCGGCAGAGGAACCCAGGTGTGTGGGACCTGGGACCCGGGGCTTAGATCTCCAAGCCTGCTCAGATTGGGACTGGGCCTCCTCCACCCAGATCCCCCATCTTCCAGTATGTAGGCATTACACCCACCAACTGCCCCCAGTGCCGTGTAATCCCATCAACGGTTAAGACACCGAGACTATAAAACCCAGCTCCCGGAAGAGAACAGCACAGAGTCTCCTGGCTCCACGCCTGGCTGTCCTTACTGGGGGCCCTTGGAGGAGAGAGGGTTGAGTTTCCCTCCCCACCCCAAGCAGAGCCCCAGCAGCTGAAGACCTCCGGTTCCAGCCACAGCCATGCTTAAGACCACTCTCCACACGTTCGGACGAGCCTCACGCATGAAGGAACCAGCCAAGGAATTCAAGTGTGCAGGACCCGGAGCTTAGATCTCCAAGCCTGCTCGTATCGGGACTGGGCCTCCTCCACCCAGATCCCCCCATCTTCCAGTATGTAGGCGTACACCCACCAACTGCCCCAGCACTGTGTAATCCCATCAACGGCCAAGACCTAAAGACTATAAAACCCAGTTCCCAGACATCTTATTATCTAGTTCTTACTCTGGAGAATCTGGCAGGCTATCTTTAGTATCTTGCCCGCATGGCAGTCTGGCAAAGTCCCCGTGGCGTATTCAATATGCCAAAAACCAGTAACAATGATGGTTCTCATTCTGCTTACCATGAAGAGCCTCAAATGTGGCACTTTCTAAAATCTCAGGGCTAGGATGAAGGAGACATTACTGGTGTCTGCTCGAGGAAATTGATGAACAACAGGATGACAGTGATACAGTGAAGAACTATAAAATACGGTCGACAGCAGGACCAGGGCAATAGTATGACAGACAGGGTGCTTGCCTTGCATGCGGCTGACCTGGGTTCCATCCCCAGTGTTCCATTTGGTCCCCCCCAAGAACTCCACGGTGTGATGCCTGTGTGTCGAGCCAGGAGTACACCCTGAGCACAGCTGGGTGTGGCCTCAAAACAAAAATCCTATAAAGCAAATACAGTTTTTTAACTTAAAAGAAAGCAGGGAAAGAGAAGCATCTAGCTTAATGATTGTGAAAACATAATGAGAGAAGACAAAGAATTGATGTTGCTGAAAAGCTTGTTGAAGAACCGAAAGAAGGACTTAGGAAAAGAGACCAGGGAGGGCATCTCTCCACGGATGAGCCGGCGGCAGGCGAGACACCTGGTGGTAAGAGAGTTTCCCTCTCGCGCAGGAAGAAGAGACAGGACGCTCACATCTGTGACCTTCTGTTTTTCCCTGTGAAGAGTGGGAGGGTGAGAGGGTCCAGTGTGAGATCACGGCTGAGAACTGTTCTTGGGAAGCGAAATGCTTCCCCAACTATGTAAATTATTGGCATGGTGCTGCGGACCGTGTCCAACTGGAGAACAGACCACCCATATACCGAGAAATAATTCACTCTTCTGTTTATTGTAGCAACAGGAGTTCCTGTTGGCAAGTTTCAGGAAGAATGGATTAAAAAAAATGGATCAGTTTGTTCCACCAAGAATATTAAAATGGACTTCTAAGGCGGCCATATCCCCCATTAACAAATGGCCAGTGAGCTACATGAATGTCTCCTATTAAAGGCATTTATTTCAGTATCTGGATTGGGAAACTTGACAAATGTAAAGTGTATTTTGAGGCAGAAGGCCAGAGAGATAGGACTGTGGGGAAGGCTCTTGCCTTGCATGCAGCTTACCCGGGTTCAATCCCTGGCACCTCGTATCGTACCCTGAACAGTGCCAAATGTGATCCTGAGTGCAGAGCCAAGAGGAAGCCCTGAATACTTAGTACAGAGCCAGGAGTAAACTGGGTGTGGCCTCACCCTCACTCCCTGCGAAAACCTTTTAAAAAATAAAGTGCAGGCATTAAAGTGACTTCCAGAATAAACATAAGAGCTGTGGTTTAAATCCGTTCCTTTCTCCTGGAAAAGGGACCAAGGTGTCAACTATGTGATCAGTAACACCAGGAGACAAGAAACACACAAGGTCCGAAATAATGTGCAGAGAGTCTCACAACTGGACAGTGGTGGTGGGGGTAGGGGGTAGGCAGAGAGAGGTGTCTCATGGTGGGGGACCCATGACCCCATCAGGGTCAGATCCCCGAAAGTTGCACACAATGGGTATTCAAGAAGAAGGAGAAGGACTGGAACGATAGCACAGCGGGCAGGGCATTTGCCTTGCACACGGCCGACCCGAATTCGATCCCCAGAATCCCATAAATGGTCCCCTGAGCACTGCCAGGAGTAATTCTTAATTGCATGAGCCAGGAGTAACCCCTGAGTGACACCCAGTGTACCCCCCCCAAAAAAGTGAGTTTTGAGCACTGCTGGCCCCCAAACAAGCATGTCTTGGGGAGATGGTGAAAAGGCAAAGCACATGTGGGAAAGCCTGGGGTTCAGTCCCCAACATCACCATGTACGACACCCCCCAAGCACCACTGTGTATAGCCACAAAACAAAAAGAAATCAGGTCAGAGGTAAGTATATATTGAATAGTAAAGAATAAATAGGCTGTAGCAATAGCACAGTGGTAGGGCGTTTGCCTTGCACGTGGCCGGCCTGGCCGAGCTGAGTTCGATTCCTCCACCCCTCTCAGAGAGCACGTCAAGCTACTGAGAGTATCTAGCCTGCATGGCAAAGCCTGGCAAGCTACCTGTGACATATTCAATATGCCAAACACAGTAACAACAAGTCTCACGATAGTGATGTTATTGGGCCAGCTCAAGCAAATTGATGAACAACGGGAGGACAGTGACAGTGACAGTAACAGTGAAAGAATAAATAGTAATGATGCCACTGTCGATTTTGACATGGGGGTTGGAAGTGGGGAGATCCACAGACTGGGAGACCCAGGATGGATCCCCAGCACATCATGGCACCCCCAAGCACTTCAGCGAGCACCCTTCAAGCACTGAGCTATGAGTACCCCTGAGGATCAGGCACATGGCTGGCATGCGGCCAACCTGGGTTTTATGTCTGGAACCATATAGGGTCCACTGAGCAGTGTCAGGAGTGATTCCTGAGCACAGAGCTGGAAGTTATCCTGGAGCACAGCAAGATGTGCCTACCCCCCACCCCGCCCCCCGCCAAGAAGGTAGAAGAATCAAAACACAAATTGAAAGACTGCAATCAAATCTTGTTAAAATAATATCAAATTGGGGCGAGAGAGATAGTTCAGTGGGTAGTGAGCTTGGCTTGCATGGGGCCGACCTGGGTCTGCTCCTTGGCATCTCATTCCCCAAGCACTACCGGGAGTGATTCCTGAGTGCAAAGCCAGGAATAACCCCCGAGCATCACTGGGTGTGGCCCCCAAACCAAAAATAAAAATTAAATAAAACAATATATAAAATGTCAGAGTCATGGCAGGCTTGTTTGATGTTCAAAATAGATGTAAATGGCTTATCCCACTCATTAAAAGGGAATTTCTTTTTTTTTTAATTTAAGGATGGGATTTTTATTTTTATTTATTTATTTATTTATTAAAATTCTTATTAGTGAAACACCATGAGGTACAGTTGAAGACTTTACAAAATTTTGTGCTTGGGTTTCAGTTGTACAATGATCAAGTACCCATCCCTCCACCAGTGCCCATCCTCCACCACCACGGGTCCCAGTATCCCTCCCCCCCCACCCCCCCTCCCACCCTGCCTGTGTGGCAGGGCATTCCCTTTTGTTCTCTCTCTCTCCTTTTGGGTCCTGTGGTTTGCAAAAGAGGAAATCGGTGAAAATCATGTTTGGTCTATCGTCTACTTTCAGCATATTTCTCCCATCCTCGAAGGATCCTCCCAACACCTTTATTTGGTGCTCCCTTCTCTATTTGAGCTTCCTTTTCCCCTAGCACATGTGGCTGGCCTCCAAGTCATGGAGCAAAATTCCTGGTGCTAATCTCGGCCACTCCTGGGTGTTAGTCTCCCATTATGTTACTTTATATTCCCCAGATGAATGCAATGTTTCTGTGTCTATCCTGCTCTTTCTGAGTCATTTCGCTTAACATGATACTTTCCATGTAGTACCACTTGTATGTAAATTTCATGACTTCATCTAAAAGAGAATTTCTATGCTAGGAGGTATGCCCCTGTTCAAAAATCATAGAAGAAAAAAATTGAGTAAAAAGAATCACAATATGAAGGCAAGCTGAAACAAAGTTCATAGCAGGCTGACTTACTTCACTGCTCAAATTAAATAGAAAGAAGGGATGATCTAGAAGGTTTGGGCAAAATAAATAGGGTACATCTGATTGTTACACTGACATTTAACATACAAAAAAAAAAAAGGTTTTTTAAAGAACCTGCGGGAAACTGATCTATACCAATGAGAAAAACCTGGAATTCCCAAACTTAAAAGATTTAAGTATGAAAATAGAGTCACCGGGGCAGAGGGGAAGTCCTCAAAGGACCAGAGCACGTGGGAGGCCCAGATTCGACCCCAAGTCCACTTGGCTCTCTGAACGCCATTGTAGGACCCTGAAGACAAAGTCGCAGAGGTATCAGAAAGCAATAGCAAGTTTCTTTCTAAGGCCAGCTTGGGTTTCCATTTTGTTTCACTTGCTTTTTGATTTGGGGGATCGCACTGGCGATGCTCAGGGGTTATTTCTGGCTCTGCACTCAGGAATTACTCCTGGCAGTGCTCAGGGGCCCATATGGGATGCTGGAGATTGAACCCTGGTCAGCTGCATGTGAGGCAGTATGCATACCAGCTGTGCTCTCTCCAGCGCCTGTAAGACCAGACTGGGAAAACCTTTCTGCTGTGCTCTTCATGTTCGTGTTCTCCCTTAAAACACGTATTTCCTGTCTTTCTCTCCCCTCACATCTTTCGAAATAAGTTTCATTCAATAAAAACTATTTTGCAAAAATTAATTAAAAAACCAAAACAAAAACTATTTTTTCTTTATTCTTTTTTTTTTCTTTTTGGGTCACACCCGGCAATGCACAGGGGTTACTCCTGGCTCTGCACTCAGGAGTTACTCCTGGCGGTGCTCAGGGGACCATATGGGACACTGGGAATTGAACCTGGGTCAGCCGCATGCAAGGCAAACGCCCTACCTGCTGTGCTATCACTCCAGCCCCAACAAAAACTATTTTGCTTTATTAGTTTGTCTTCTCCCGAAGTTCTTCTCTGTGAGGGGAGGCAGTGAACCCAGAATGTCTGTGCCATCATTAGGACTGACTTTCCTTTTCTGGAAAGAGCAATTCTTTACTCCAACCTGAATCCAGCTCTCCCCCAAGTAACTGGGGGACAGGGTTCACCCCCACACCGTGCAGATCAAGTGGACTCCAGGCGCATCTTGACGGCTACCTTGTGGTCAGGTGGGACGTGAAATCCATGCCATGCAGGTGCTTACAGTAGACGTTCCTACGACTGACCCAAGCCAGGGTCAGCCCTAGGAATGTCCTAAGGAATGTCACTAAGGTGGGTAGAGAGGTGGAAGCACCCTTTGCTTGAGTCTACCTCCCTTACTTGCCACTTTACTGAACCCCATTTAACAATTCTCTCAAGTCCTGCCTTCCTAGACCAAGTTTGTGTAGCGTTCTGATTTTCATTTCAATTACATTCACAGCATTTTCACCAAAAAGCAGATGCTATCTCAATAAACCTATTTTACCTGTAGCACTGCACTGTCCTCCCGTTGTTCATCAATTTGTTCGAGTGGGCACCAGTAACATCTCCATTGTGAGACTTGTTGTTACTGTTTTTTGCATATCCAATATGCCATGGGGAGACTGTCAGGCTTTGCCGTGATGGAGTGATACTCTCAGTAGTTTGCCGGGCTCTCCGAGAGGGACAGAGGAATCAAACCTGGGTCAGCTATTTTACCTATTTAAAAAAAAAAACTTTCTAAAGTCATCTCTCATTTTTTGGCTTTTTGGGTCACACCCAACGATGTTCAGGGGTTACTGTTGGCTCTGAGCTCAGGAATTAACCCTGGCAGTGCTTGGGGACCATATGGGATGACAAGGATTGAACCTGGGTCAGCCACATACAAAACAAATGCCCTGCCCACTGTACTATCAATCTGTCTCCTTTAAAGTCATCTTTACAAAGCTATTGGCATGTTCAACTATGAAAAGAAGGAATGTATTTGGGCTGGAGAGATAGTACAGTGTGGGAGGGGCATTTGCCTTGTATGAGTCTGACCTGGGTTCTATTCCCAACATCCCATGTGGTCCCCTGCATACCACTAGGAGTAATTCCTAAGTGCAGAACCTGGAGTAACCCCTGAGCATCACTAGGTTTGGTTGAAAACAACAACAACAACAAAAGAACAAGAAAAAGGGGGGGGCAAGAAGGAACATGACTTTATGAAAAAAAGATTAGAATCAAAAGAGAAACTGAGGGAAAGTATTTGTATTTGCATTTCACACTACAGCACAGAGTTAATCTCCTAAATGTCTGATCTTCTGATGCATGCTAAATTCGTTCTGAAAAATTACTTTCCAGTAAGCAAATAGGAAAATTATTAAGCTCGAAAATTTGGCAATTAATGGTGAGGCCTGGGGAACTGAGTCCTCTTCGTTATTGCTAATGAAAGTAGAGCTACTTCACTATGGACTGAACATGTTTGCCACTCAATGCCTCTTTTGCAGACCACAACACCCAAAAGGAGAGAGAGAACACAGGGGATTGCCCTGCCACAGAGACAGGGGGACAGGGGGATGGGGGTGGGGGGATATTATCCATGGTGGTGAAAAACGGGCACTGGTGGAGGGATGGGTATTTGATCATTGTATAATTGAAACCCATGCACAAAAAATTGTAAATCTACAACTTTAAAAAAAATAAAATAAAATAAAGGGAAAAAAAAAAAGTAGAGCTACTTCGTGGAAAGTAATTTGATCAACTGATTAACATCAAGACGACTTACCCATTGATCCAGTAAGTCCACTCTTGGCAGTGAGACTTGTTGACATACTCGTAGATAGATAAACAACTTTATTCATTACACCATATTTCTAACAGCAAAAGATTGGAAGCCAGTCAAGTACTCATCAATAAGAATTTAGATGAGAGTTCATTCATGTAATAAAATACTGTACATGTGTATTAAAAAGGAACAGAACTTTTACTGTTAAAAAATCTATGTCTTTCTATTAATGATTTTTGGATTTGCTTGTTTGTTTGATATTGGGCCACTCCCAGTGGTGCTCAGGGCTTACTCCTGGCTCTGTGCTCAGTGAACACTTCTGGTGGTTCTCAGGAAATGCTGTGAGGTGCTGGGGATTGAACTTGGGTCGGCTTCATGCAAGTTGAGCACCTTACTCACTGGTTTTGTACGTCTTTAAGTTAAAAGCAAGGTGTACAGGCTGGAGCAATAGCACAGCGGGTAGGGCATTTGCCTTGCACGCAGCCGACCCGGGTTCAATTCCCAGCATCCCATATGGTCCCCTGAGCACTGCCAGGAGTAATTCCTGAGCGCATAGCCAGGAGTAAACCCTGTGATCGCTAGGTGTGACACAAAAAGAAAAAAAAAAGCAAAGTGTACAGCAGTAATGAAAGCAGATGGTAGGATACTGTTTGTTTCTTTTAGTGAGAGGAATCATTAAACACAAGAACTTAGGGCTGAAGAGATAGTATAGGGGTAAAGTGCTTAACATACACATAGCTAACCCGGGTTTGACAAACGGCATCCCAGATAGTCCCCCAAGCATTGCCAAGAGTAAACCCTGAACACAGAAACAGAAGTATGCCCTGAGCACCACCAGCTGACCCAGCAGCCAAAATAAATAATGACCTATAGTCAATTTTTTAAAAATCCGAATAAGAGTAAAATAAAAGTGATTGTCTGTGGGAGGAAAAATGAATGAGGCAGGAATAGTAATGGGAGCTTTAGATAAACTAACTTGATTTTCTGAAGTGCAAACGTTCACACAGCTGAATGGTAGCAGCAGATACCATATACTCATCATTCCACCCCACTGCTTGGGGTGCTGATGGTTTTAGGAAATTTTTTATTCTTAATTTTATTACTTTAAATGTTCAACATTCTACTTAACTCATCAAAACTATTAATATTGAAGGCATCATTTGGTGCAAATATTAGGATTATATAGTTAAAAATTACTTAGAAAAGGAAGCAGCGGGGCTGGAGCGATAGCACAGCAGGTAGGGCATTTGCCTTGCACGCAGCCAACATGGCCGACCCTGGTTCGATTCCCAGCATCCCATATGGTCCCCTGAGAACCGCCAGGAGCAATTCCTGAGTGCATGAGCCAGGAGTAACCCCTGAGCATCACCGGGTGTGACCCAAAAAGAAAAAAAAAAGGAAGCAGCAAAAGTAGCAGAGAAATAAACTCTGCTACCCAACACTGAAATAAAAAAAATATAGTTGTGGTGCACCTTTACCCCTGTTGTGCACGTAAATCTGATCATAAAATAATCCTCGTTCATGTGTCATCATATTTAGCAAGCATGTATTTTGTCAGCCAATATATTCTCAGCTCTAGACCAGCCATGGTGGGAAAAAAGCTGCAACTCAGACACAAACCCATGATTTATATTCAAGTTTAAGAGGTCATGCAAGACTATATTCAAGATTTTGTGAATACTAATTTTATTATTGCTAAAAGGGTATTCAAAAGTTTAAAGTGCCTAAGACTGTCTTGGAAAATATTGGAATTTCTGGTAAATGATAACGGGCAAAACATACTTATCTTTTCCTCCTCTGTAAGAGCCCCTATATGTAACAGAACGTGAACTTGTGAAACACGAAAGAAAATGAGAGAAAATTTTAGGAACAAAATTGTGACACCTGACAAGTTTGGTAAGTTATAATCCTCAGTCAACAGTGAGGGCATTTAAGATATCACAATCCAAATTGTGCAACAGAATCCCTAAAAGTCTTAGTGTCCCTAGATTAAGCTCATAGTTTGAGTTTAACCAAGCTAATACTGTCTAGGCAGGGAGATTATGAATTAGTCTCAAAGATACTCGTGATGAAGGAACTCCAATAAAATGACCAAAAATAGCTGAAATATCTTTTTAAAATATACACATTTCTTAATCGAATCACCATAGATACGCAGTTAGAAAATTGTTCATGATTGGGTTTCAGTTTGCAACGTTCCAACACCTGCCCCTTCATCAGTGTGTTTTTCCCACCACCAATGTCCCATTTCCCTCCCACCAACCACCCCGCTGTACCGACTTGTTCTTACAGGTCATCCATATTTGCAAAGCTGTCGATCTCAATCAGTCTTTACTGTCCTGCAATTAAATATGAGTAGACTAATTTATTTATAAAGAATGTCTTTAATATAAAAGCCCGCGATCAAAAAATCCTAAATATCCTCAGATATATAAACTTATTTTTTAAAAAAGAGGGCTCTAATTTCTACAAAACTAGAAAATAGCAAAGAACTCTTAGAAATTAAGATTTTAATAATATAAATGAAGAATTAACTTGAAAAATTGAAACATAGACAAGGGGATGTCTTTAAAGTAATCTCTTTGGTAAAAGAGATTGAATTGGTAAGAAAACTGGTCATCAGAGAAGTCTAACATGCCATTATGGAAATTCTAGAAGAGAAAATAAAAAAAAAGGATAAAATTATCAATGAGCAATTTAGGAAACAAAAATTTCCAAATTGAAAAAACTGACTTCACAAATGTTGAATAAAAGCAAGGAAGGCATGCCAGCATGAAATTTTGAAACACTAGGACCAATGAGAAAGTCTAGAAGTTTCTAGAAATTAAAAAATAAGAATTTACACAAGTAAGTAGGAGCCTAAAATATTGTTTTAATTAAATTCTGAGGGGCAATCATTTTAGAATTAGAATTCTGTACCCAACTAAACTATTGATTGAATGTGCAGGTCCAACTAAAACTCCCACTGGACGTTCAGAACCTCAGGCATTTACTCAAGGCACCGTTCTTAGAAAACTGCCTGCCAGTACTGCACCAAAGAAAAAATATAAATAAAAAAGGAGATATGGGATCCAAAAGGAAGAAAGAACTGAAGGAAAAGAAAAAGGGAATCTCCAAAGAGGTGGTGAATGGTCATCCATTGAAGCATTCAGTTGTACCCTTTGGCAGATTACTTTAAAAAAAAAAAAAGACTGAAAAACTAATGAATACCTGTGTTCAAAAGGATTGAAGTGTATTTCCACAGTTTGTGGAAAATTTCAGATTAACTTAGTGATAAGTGCAGAAAAAAAACAAAGCAAATGAAACAAGTTTGTTAAACTTGGGGGGAGGGACACAGGAATTGAATAATACATGGAAAGCAAATACTTCGCAATAAACAAGTGTAGCACTGTCTTCCCATTGTTCAGCGAGTTGCTCGAGTGGGCACCAGTAACGTTTCAGTTGTGAGATTTCTTGCTACTGTTTTTGGCATATCGAATATATCACGGGTAGCTTGCCAGACTCCGCCAAGCAAGTTACTCTCGGTAGCTTGCCGGGCTCTCGAGAGGGGCAGAGGAATCGAACCGGGTCAGCCTGGGTTGGCCCGGGTCAGCCATGTGCAAGGCAAGCACCCTACCCGCTGTGCTATAGCTCCAGCCCATAATAAACAACACAGTTCAAAATTACCTTAGATATCCTCAATGCAGCATTGCATGTTGATCAAACCAAAGCTATAAACGTGATGAAAGAATAAACAGAGGGGGGATTGTGACTATATGTACTGGATAAAGGAGTGGAAAAAACTAAATAATCCCCTTCCAAAGAAAGAAAACAATAGACAATGCCTAAAGCTTAAAAAAAAAAAAAGGCAAGAAGTATTTACTTACATGAGTACAGTCAAATACAAAACCAATCGCTAAATGGGTGGGAATTAGGTGCAAGATTCTACGTCTTGGAGTGGCATTCTAGAGGTCTTTATGAGTGCAATAACTCTTGGTCAACTACTTGCCGGTTTACCTGAGATGAATGCAACAGATTAAAAACTGAAACTGACTCTGAACAAGAAAAATGAGCTTTTGGGGCGGTGGTTGATGGGGGCCGTATTTCCAGCGCCTGGACTTCAGGAAGTAATATCAGAGCAATCAGTCCCTTTGATTACTTTTATAGATGCGGCTCCACCGCGGTGGGAAATCCACCCTTAACTCTATAATTGAGTCCTGAGAGGGTACAAAGGCAGACAAGCCCCCATTCAGCCAAGGACAGCGGCAGCCAAGAAGGACCTGAGTCAAGTACGAGCTTCCTGAGCAGGCTGAAAGGGGCGTCAGATTACAAAGAGGGGATCCAGGGCCTATGGGATAATAGGGTGCAGCCAGTCGGGATTTAAAGGGGAAGGGGAAGAGTTGGTGGAATCAGGCACAGATGCAGAGTCCTCCCTGCACGCAGGAATCAGCTCACACAGTTTCCCTCCCTCCAGACTGGACGTCGGTTCCCCCCTTGGAGGAGCCGTGAATCATAGGAGAACAGGCTGTACCGTCAGGCCCAGCAAACATTTGTCCAGCCCTGAGTAATCTGTAAATCCTTAAGAAGTTTCCATGTTGCCACAGTCTGAAGAATGGTTCATTCTTTCTTTTTTTCTTTTTCTTTTTTTTCAAAAAAAAGACGGAAAGGAATGTATTTTTTTTTCTCTCTGTGTTTCTCAGCTGAGAGCTGTGAGTCTTTCTGCGCTAGGGGAGACTACTCCGTGTCCCCCTGCGGGGTGACGGTAGCTGACTGCCTGATGGACCATACCTCTCCTCAGGTGTCTCAGAATTTCCTGCAAACAGAACTGGACTTGGACACCAGGTCTAGGATGATTCTTTTTTTTTTTCTTTTTGTGATTGTGAATGAAATTCTGGCCTGTGTAGGAAGCTAGTGAATTATTCAGGATCCCTTTGACATTCCATATTCTGAGCATTCTTGCTACGGCCACTTCTACTAGGGTATTTGGAGAGAAAATGATAGTGATACATTCAAAAGTTGTTTATAAAAAAGTTTTTTTTCATGGAGGGCACAGCTGGCTGTTCTCAGGACTAACTCCTAGCTCTGCTAACAGGTACGACTCCTAAGGGCTCAGGGGACCATATGGGGTGCCGGGGATCGAACACAGGTTGGCTGTGCACCACGCAAGCACCTTAACTGCTATACCAACTCTCCAGCCCCTGATTTATTTATTTATTTATTTACTGCTTTTTTGGGTCACACCCGGCAATGCACAGGGGTTACTCCTGGCTCATGCACTCAGGGATTACTCCTGGCGGTGCTCAGGGGACCATATGGGATGCTGGGAATTGAACCTGGGTCTGTCGCATGCAAGGCAAATGCCCTACCCGCTGTGCTATCTCTCCAGCCCGAGCCCCTGATTTAAAAAAAAAAAAAAATTCTAACAGGTTCACTGTTCAGTGCTGACTTAAGTTTGAGAACTACTTTTTTTTAGCTTTCATTTGTGTTCTTCACGTCTCCTCTATTTTTCAGATTCTTCCTGAGACAGAGGAAGTCCTATTGGGGGGATATAGAGAGAGCCATTCTTTGCAGCTGGGAGGCAGACTGTCTCTTTCCTCCAAGAGTGACCCCCAGCACTGCCAGGAGTGGCCCCCAAATTAAATTTGGTTCTTTAATATTGATTTTCCTGGTCTCTTTTTTTTTAAAGGACCCTAGATACATACTCATAGTTGTGTTGCAGGCAGGATACATGTGTGTGTGTGTGTGTATGTGTGTGTGTGTGTATGTGTGTGTGTTGGAAAAACCTGTCTGGAAAGAGGAGGCATAGGACACACAGGACTGCGTCAGAAGCTGGAGAGCTTTCGAGAGCCACAGAATTCGAGGCTCTGCCTGGCTGGCCCCCCAGAGAGCAGAGGCTGCACTTTGGAACAAAGGCCAGAGAAGAATATCAAAAGACCAGCAACCAGGGCTGGAGTGATAGCACAGCGGGTAGGGGGGGTAGGGCGTTTGCCTTGCATGCGGCTGGCCTGGGTTCGATTTCCAGCATGCATCTCATAAGGTCCCCCAGCACTGCCAGGGATAATTCCTGAGTTCAGAGCCAGGAGTCACCCCTGAGCATCGCCAGGTGTGACCCAAAAATCAAAAAACAAAAAAACAAAACCAGCAACTGCTCTCAGCACTTCCCGCCCATGTCTCCCTCTGATGGATATTTCTTCTCTCACCCCCCTGCCTCTTTGGCCCCATCTGCCCGAGGCTCTCGGGCGTTCTTACTTCAGGGCATGTTTGCCCGTTCTGGGGAAATGGCCAGCCACCCCCTGCTTGGGGTGTGGACTTGGCTTCCCCAAAGAAGCACAGGACTCTCTCTCTCTCTCTCTCTCTCTCTCTCTCTCTCTCTCTCTCTCTCTCTCTCTCTCTCTCTCAAGAGCTCATTCCTCTCTCCCTCATTTCCCAAATTAAGTTTGACTCCACTGTTCCTCTGCTCCTGGAATTTTCTTCGGTGAGGGAAGGCGACTGTCCAGGAATGCCAGGGCAAGGCTTCAGACTGACTTTCCCTTCCTGCAGGAGTGACTCCCCGTGCCAGCCTGGGTTTCCAGCCCCCCCACCCCCCCACCCCCGAGAAGGTGGGTGCAGGGATCATCTCCCACACAGGGCAGAACCGGCAGCACCGTGGGCAGCTGGACAACGGGCTCTGGCGCTGGTGCGCGTCGGTGATGATGCCCTGCCCGGGGTACAGACCTTCCATTGGTTCTAGAGTCCCCAGTGACCCAGGTGGGCAGAGAGAGAAGGCGCAGACGCCCCTCTCCTTCCCACTTCACACAAGCCCCTCCAGGAACTCCCACCGGACAACAGTTGGAACTTCTCACTGGGGGCACGAAGAGGGCACTGCCCGCTCCTCACTGGGATTTCATGCGTCCCAAGAAGGTGAGTGAATAGCTGGTCCTGAGTTCCAGTCCCTCCACTTATCACAATTCCAAAGGGTGAAGAGTCAGCCAGGAGACGATGGCTTTGAGGGGCTGGGAGGGCTAGAGCGATAGCACAGCGGGTAGGGCCTTTGCCTTGCATGCGGCCGACCCAGGTTCGATTCCTCCGTCCCTCTCGGAGAGCCTGGCAAGCTACCGAGAGTATCCCGCCCGCCCGGCAGAGCCTGGCAAGCTTACCGTGGCATATTCCAGATGACAAACACAGTAACAGCAAGTGTCACAATGGAGACATTACTGGTGCCCGCTGGAGCAAATCAATGAACAACGGGAGGACAGTGCTACAGTGAGGGGCTGGGAACAGCCCTCAGTGGGGGCAACTCCTGCTGGAGCAGCATGGGGGTGTGGGGAGAATACCACCTTCACCCTTGCGCCCTCTGAACCTCAGGAAAGCAGAGCTGACTCTCAGGGGAAGGTGCACAGAGCCCGGCCAGAAGGCCGGCCCCGGGTCCCAGCAGCTCCTCGGGTCGCTGTCCTCAACCCCATCTTTCCCGACACGCATACTTGGCATACCACACCCCAAATCACTTCCAGATGGCCGGGGAGCACGGAAGGGGGGCAGGGGGAAAAGGCAGTGGCTCATGCGAACCTGAGAGGGGGAGGGATGCCAGGAGCCTTCCAGGAGCCCACCAAAGGCATGCAAGGCTCAAGGGGCCAGTGAGGAATCGGGAACCGGGCGGGGAGGGCAGGCTGGGAGTGTGGGCCGCGGGAGGGATTGGACCAAGAAAGGGGTCTTGCCTTCCAAGCCCCCCCCCTCGCACCCCACAGGGTCTCCCTAGCCAGCCAGGACCTCTGGGTGCAGCCACTGGCACTGGCCACCCAGAGTCTACACCTGGAGTCCAGCCTTTCTGAAAGGCTGCTGCCAGTCCTCTCTGCAAGCCGCTTCTCTGACCCTGTCAGATGGGGCTGGGCTGGGGGGGGGAGGGGACACACTTGTCCACCATCCCCTGCACTGACAGAACCCAGAACCAACTTTTGTCCCCAAATAAAGGGCAGTACCAAAAGCAGCGAAACAAACAAGGAAATCAGTAGATTTGATTCCATGAAAGTATTATGACTTGGGACGTGCAAATGTAATGATTACTGATTTAATAATGAGCTGAGAAAGAAAAATCCTTGCTCAGAATGTGACAACAAGTTACTGTTATATTCTTAAAAGGGCAGAGATGAATACTAATTTTTTAATCCTCATGCCCTGATTGAGAAGTGGGAAAAAGATGAAAAGTCATTTGTGATAAGAAAATGTTTCGAGGGATCAGAGTGATAGTACAGCAGGGAGGGCCTTTGCCTTGCACACAACCGGCCTGGGTTCGATCCCCAGCTTTTCATATGGTCCCCCAAGCACCGCCAGGAGTGGTTCCTGAGTGAGTCCCCAAAAAGAAAAAAAATCAAAATAAAATTTATTTTAAAAAGAAAGAAAATGTTTCGAGGAGATAAGTATGAAAAATAGGAAAATGTTACTCTCTGCACTTGAAGAGCTGCAGATTGAAAATAGTGTATCTTAAAAGCACACATACAAATACACACGCACTGCGGTGTGAAGGAATTTCCATACATTGCTGGTGACAAGATAACTTACAAGTGTTGGTAACGGATACCAAGAACTCCAAAATACGTTTATAGACTTAGTAGCTATGCTTCTGGAATTCTATGAGGACACAAAATAATAATTTCATGAATAGAATGTTTATTAAGACCTGTTAATCAGGTGCTCCAGAGACTCATCATTAAATCTTGAAAGAGATCAACTAGATGCAAAAAAATATTTGGATGTGCGGGTCCCTGGCCCCAGGTGACCTCGGGAAGGGGAGAACCAGGTTCCTGCCCCACCAGAGGCTGGCAGCCACACTCACACCCCCACACTGCTGCCGTGTCCAGAATCAGACCCCATCACATCTCTCCTGAGCTCCACACAGATGCCCAAAGTCTGAGAATCACTTCTTTCAGATTATAATTTGCCAAAAATAACCCCAGAAGGGCTGGAGAGATAGCACAGCGGGTAGGGCATTTGCCTTGCACGCGGCCAACCCGGCGTCCCATATGGTCCCCTGAGCACCGCCAGGAGTCATTCCTGAGTGCAGAGCCAGGAGGAACCCCTGAGCATTGCCAGATGTGACCCAAAAAGCAAAAATAAATAAATAAATAAATAAATAAATAAATAAAAATAACCCCAGAAAAGAGCTGTCCAGACAAGGGAATTTCCATAGACTACATGAAGAGAGATTATAGTTGCTCCTCCAGAAAATACCATTCTACCCCACCTTCGGTTCTTGTGTGCTTAGTCAACAGCATGATCTTACAGAAGAAATGTGCCAGGCTCCCCCGAATGTGGGTGTAACTCTGTGTGAGGCCAGAGATTCTGACTCGCACGCAAGCAGAGGGCCAGGCAAAGCGGGAAACAAAGACAACAGAAAAGAGCGCCCAAGACAGATGAGGAGAGTGTAGGACAGATGTGCCCGCAGAGCCGCTGGGAAGACACAAATCCCGCAGTTCTTGGTATCCATCACCAAATACTGGCACTGTGAGCAGCCAGTGTCGCTCCAGGCTCCTGAGATCCAGCTTCCTGGCAGTTGAGGTGGCTTGGCACCACTGCTGGTGGCAGAGACAGCTGAGTGCCAGGGCTCCCTGGGGCTTGGTATCGCCCCTTGCCCTTTCTGCGGTCGTTCTCCAGTTCACTCCACTTTCTTCCACTAGGTTCTGGTCTGTCTCAAGCAATCCACAGCTGAGTGTCAGGAACCTCGATGGAGGAATCCCTGCCACCTCTGCCCTGACCTCACGCCGCGTCCCTTCCTTTGCAGATGCAGAACTGACGTGGCTGGAATTCCTTGGTGTTTGCAGTTCAGTGGATTGTCTATTCTGCGAAAGGCAAGAATTAAGCGTTTGCACCACATTTGATAGGGTTTAAAGAAGGAGTCCACTAGTCTTAGAGGGAAATATACATTTTTTGTATATACATATACAAAAAACACACAAGACTCAACCTTTAACAACATGTTAGTGACCTCTGACCTCTTATAGAAGAGTTTAATGGTCTCTGGGTGAAATACAACAAACTCCACAATCTTTCCTCTAAGGATATCTTTTTTTGTAGCATTTTCAGCCGTTTTTCATAACAGACAATACAAAAATATATTATTTTGGTTCTGCTTTGGGGCAGGGGTTGGAGTTCGGGATAGAAACATCCGAAATATGGTGGTGGGAAGGTGTCATGGTGGTGGAATTGGTGTTTGAATATTAAATGTAATCAAATATTATGAACTACTTTATAAAATAAAAAAAAATTACTTTTTTTTTTTAAAGGATGAAGGGTGTGCTCGTCTGCATTCCTCATCCCCAGACCACCACCTGGGCCGAGTGCATGGTCTGAACTCTCTAGGAATGAAGAATCTTAGCACAGGTAGGCTGAAGTGTGAAGTCTCCTTCTCCCTGACACAAGGAGGGAGAAGGAAATGTTTTCCTGATGGAGCTGGGAGGAGAAGAACTTGAGGAGGGTTAGTGAAGCCACGGTGGTGCCCCTTCTTGGTGCAGGATGAGAGTCGCAGGCACCACAGAGGGTGCCGGAGCCCCAGGTTCACGGAGAGGTTCAGTGTCCAGACAATGAGGAGTTCAGCGGGAGTCTCTGAGTCCTCTGCATCTTGCCAGAGAATCGGACAGAGATGCTCAGTCCTGTGCAGACACAAGTGAGCCGGAGGTCCTAGTGCCCTCTGGAGACTCTGGGAGGGTTGTTTTCATGGCCGTGGAATGAAATGTGTGTGCAAACAACGAATCAGTTCTCAGACGGAAGAGTACAACCGCGAAGGTGCTCGCCTGGCACTCAGCAGCCAGAGTTCGAAGCCCAGCGCGACAGAGGGACCTCTGAGTCCCACCAGGAGTGATGCCTGAGCACTAAGCCAGGAGTTAGCTTGGCTGGTGTGGCCCAAAAACCAAACAGAAAATAAGAACAGTGAATCAGTTCTTGTTCACTGCATCACCGATGCCTGCCCGTTTAGAAGCTTCGAGCAGCACCAACTGATCTCACGGGTTCTGTGCGTCTGGGCTCTGGGCTTTGCGCTGAAGAGTCTCTAGTTCTCTGGTGAAGCCACCAGCCTTGGCGATAGCTGACCTTGAGGTGTCCTCTGAAAACTCAACCCAGGCGAGGTCGGCTTCCAGAGGCACGGGGGTGACAGGGGCCCGGTGATTTCTAGGTTGTCGGGCCTGAGCACGTGGGTGCCTCCCTATCCTGCTCCAGATGTGGCCTCTCAGGGGCTGGAGCGATAGCACAGCGGGTAGGGCGTTTGCCTTGCACGCGGGCGACCCGGGTTCAGTTCCCAGCATCCCATACGGTCCCCTGAGCACCGCCAGGAGTGATTCCTGAGTGCAGAGCCAGGAGTATCCCCTGTGCATCGCCAGCTGTGACCCAAAACAAAAACAAAAACAGATGTGGCTTCTTCCCAACACAGCCATTTGCCACCTCCAAGTTAGCAAGTTACTCCGGTGACACGGGGGACTTCTTGCTCTTTTGTGCTAAGGGTTCATTTTGACTTCTTTCTCAAATGGAGATCTGACATCAAAAGACTCAACATTACATTGCAATGGCAATCATAGTGTTTGGAACTGAAGTTGGACCAACTTCTGAGAGAAGAATATAATAATGTGTTTGAATTTATGAATTATATTTTTATTTTAGCACCTTTGCTATACATGTATTTTTTTGTTTGGGGGCCATACCCAGTGACACTGAGGGGTTATTCCTGGCTCTGCACTCAGGAATTACTCCTAGCAGTGCTCAGGAGACCATATGGAATTCCGGGTCTCAAATCCAGATTGACTACAGGCCAGGTGAGCCTCTGTCAGCTGTACTATTGCTCCAACCCTTCAGTTTATAGGTTTTAAGATATTGATGTTGGGATTGGAGAGGCAGCACAGGAGAAGGAGTTTGCCCTGCCTGCAGCTGACACCCATGGGCTCTATCTGTGGCATCACGTAAGTCCTTGAGCACTGCCAGGACTAATCCCTGAACAGAGCCAGAAGTAAACCCTCAGCACTGCCAGGAGTGACCCCAGCCCCCACAAAACAAGTAAAATAAAATAGTGATGTTTTTCATTATACTTGTCTGATACTGTGTTACTGGGAGTAATTTCTGAGCATTATTTTTGGAGCTCCCCTCCAAAAAAAACAAAAACAAAAACTGAATGATAAAATAGTCAAGATTTAACATAAGCTGAATCTTGGAAAATAACAAAATCTAACATAGATTTGTTTGTGAAGCAAAGAAAGCCCTTGGCTGAGCAGGACCCAGAAGCAGGTCCAGCCTGGAGGAAACTTTGGCGTATACGCAGGCAGGCAGGAGTCGAGTCCAGACCCGTGTGAGCACCACAACTGCTGTGCCATGGGCATTTGCCTGAGCAACAGGTACCCGGTACAACTTGCCAGGAGCTGTACCCGCTTAGGCTGGGCTGTAGCCCCCTGTGCCGCTGGCAAGCATGACTCAGGACACCCCTCCCAGCTACAGCCAAGCAGGGGACTGGCAAACGCATAGGGCAGGGCAGGTTCAATCCCCACACGTGCTCTGCTGGGAGGGACCCCTGCATCCAGCTGGATGTGGCCCTAAAGCAAAAGCAAAAAGTCAGGAGAACTAGGCTGCAGGAAAGCCCTCGCTGGGTGGGAGTAAGGGGGAGGTGCTGTGAGTCTGAGCTGGTCTGCGTGTGCAGTGGGGAGCACCGTGCGTTCACTCAATCATGTTGCAGCCGGTCACGGTGCTGCCAGTACCTTACCCAGTGCACTACCTAGTGTATCACCTACCGCATTACCTAGCGCAGTAGTGCATCACCTAGCATACTTCACCTAGCGCATCACCTAACGCACTACCTAGCACACTACCTAGTGCATTACCTAGAGTATCACCTACCTCATTACCCAGCGCACTACCTAGCGCTCATCACCTAGCGCCTTGCCTGGAAGGTGTGATGAGGTACTCACTTGCTCCAACCCTGTCGAGGGCCACCTTGTCCATCTTGTTTTTTGGTTGGTTTGCGGGCCCCACCTGGCGGTGCTCAGGGATCACTCCCTGTGGGCTCAGGGTCATATGGGGTGCCGGGGAGGGAACCCAGCTGTGCTGCTTGCAAGGCAAGTGCTCACCCCGGCCGGCTGGCCGTCCCAGCAGCCCAGCCCCTCTCCTTACTGCCCTTGTCTTCCAGATAGGGAGACCCCTCAGGGCTTTGCCTTCGTAGTTCTAACCCTGCGGAGCATCACTGGGGAGGGGCCGGGGGAGAGAAGGGGAGCTGGGAGACCTGGGGTGAGGGCAGGCACGCTGCCCAGGACTGAGCCTTGCAGAGGCAGAGCGGGGCCTTGGGCATCTCTCTGGGGGCAGGTCCGTGCAGAGCCCCCGAGCCCCTCAGCTTGATGTCAGGTAACTTATGTGAGGCGGGGAGGAGAAAGAGGGCCACTTTCTACCCAACTGCCTCTGCCACCCGGGACCCAGGACTACTGGGTTCTTGTTTTGCCTCGCAGAAAGGAATTTCAGGAGGAGACAAGCAGTGAAAAAAAAAAGATCTTATTTGGAGCATTTTTAAGCAATTTATTTGGAGGGGGAGAGAGTGAGAGCAACCTATACTCAAGAGAGAACACAGGCCTCTCCAAGGGCGGAGAGAGCCTCTCCACACACCCTAGCATTAGACACAAGAGCATGAAAGTGCACATCTCAAGAGCGGAGACGTGGGGCACACATGTGCTCGGCCACGTGGGCTCAGGCAGCATATGTGTCCCTCCTTTGTTCAAGGTGGCCCTTTTTGTTTTTTGCTTTTTGGGTCACACCCAGCAATGCACAGGGATTACTCCTAGCTTTGCACGCAGGAATCACCCCTGGCGGTGCTCAGGAGACCATATGGGATGCTGGGAACCGAACCCAGGTTGGCCGCGTGCAAGGCAAACGCCGGACCCGCTGTTCTATGGCTCAAGGTGGCCTTTCTAGGGTTTCTCCAACCTGCCCCTACGTGGGGCTTCTTCCCAGGAGGTCCAAGTCCGTTGCTAGGGGGGTTACCAGGGAGGTCGGGAGTGGTGATGGTCCTCTTTGACATTCCCTTCCTGCCCTTTAGTTCCTGCAGGAGCTCCTCTGGGTCTGTTGCTGGAGCCAGGGGAGGGTCTTCTCAGGCCTCAGTTTCTCTTTTCTGCAGGGCTGGCCTTGGGAGGGGGCCTTCCCCGGCTACCTGCCTGCATCAGGCTCCCACATCCCCCAGCTACGCTCTGCAAGTGCAGGTGCTCCCAGGACGGCTTGGGGGGGGGGGGGGGCGCGTCGAGGTCACGCCAGCGCCGTCCAGCCCGTGAGGCTCCAACAGCCAGTGCTCCCCGGGGACCTCCCCCCCCCAGGGCCTCGGGGGTCTGTGTCCCCGCTCCGGATGCCGTGAGCCGGCGCGCACGGGCTCCGAGCTGCAGCGGCGGGTTCGTGCTCCTGCTCGGCGGGTGCCGCGCCGCCCCGCGGGGCTCTGACTCCTCCGCGCCGCCGGGGGGCGCCCGCCGCAGCGCCCGGGCCCTCCACGCGCGCCGAGAGCCGAGCGCCGCCCGTGCGTTAAGCGTGTATACTTGGAGGACTGGAGGGCGGGGCCGGCGGCCGGCTTCCGCTTCCGGGTCGGGCGGGCGGGACCCGGAAGTCGCCGCGAGGCGCGCGGCTATATAAGCGCCACGCAGGCCGCGCGCCGCTCCTTTTCGGCGGAAGACGAGGCCGTCGTCTCGGGTGCCGCTCCTGACTCACCGCTGTTCTCTCGCGCCGAGGGACAAGTCGGTCAGGAGGCCGCAGCGCAGCCATGGTGAGGGGCGCGGGGCGGGCTGAGGGGAGGCTGAGGAGGGTTGAGGCGGGCTGAGGGGGCTGAGGCGGCCTGAGGGGCCTGAGGCGGCTGAGGGAGATTGAGGCGGCTCATTGGGGGCTGAGGGGACCTGAGGCGAATTGAGGGGGACTGGGACGAGCCCGAGGCGGGCTGAGGGGGCTCGAGGCGCGGACTGAGGCGGGTTCACGGGGGCTGAGGGGACCCGAGGCGCGCGCGCGGCCGCTCCATGGCGCTCCCCTGCCGCCGCTCAGGCCTTCAAGGACACGGGCAAGACGCCGGTGGAGCCCGAGGTGGCCATCCACCGCATCCGCATCACCCTCACCAGCCGCAACGTGAAGTCGCTGGAGAAGGGTGAGCGCGGGGGGCGCGGCGGCGGGGGCGGTTCCGGGGGCTTCGGCGGCCGGCGCTGAGGAGACGGTTAGGCCTGAGGGACGTGATGCGTGGTACGCTATTCTGAGCCGGCGGCGGGGGGCGCGGGGAGGCGGGGGGCGGGGGGTCGCGCCTGGCTGACGCGGCGGGGCCGCCCCGCCACCCCCTCACCCGGGCAGTGTGCGCCGACCTCATCCGCGGCGCCAAGGAGAAGAACCTGAAGGTGAAGGGCCCGGTGCGGATGCCCACCAAGGTGAGGAGGGCGGGGCCCGGGCAGGGGGGCGGGGAGGCGAGGCGTGAGGCGAGCCGGGCCGGGCCGAGCTGAGCGGGCTCCGTCCTCCGCCCCCGTCGGGCGCGCAGACGCTGCGCATCACCACCCGGAAGACGCCGTGCGGCGAAGGCTCCAAGACCTGGGACCGCTTCCAGATGCGCATCCACAAGCGCCTCATCGACCTGCACAGCCCGTCGGAGATCGTGAAGCAGATCACGTCCATCAGCATCGAGCCCGGCGTGGAGGTGGAGGTCACCATCGCCGATGCCTAGAGTCGCTTTTTTCTAATAAAAAAACGATTTTTCTCGACCCACCACTCTTCCTCTGCCCGACCTGGTCTGTGTCGTTGGAGCGCTGGGCCGCGCGCGGAAGAACGGCCCCCCTCCCCAACCCCGTGGTTGCTAACGCCCCAGGTTTCCCGGGGAGGTGTGTGTGTGTGTGTGAGAAGAACGAGGGTCGTCAGGCGCAGCCCACTTTTCCCCCTACCCCGCCCCTCGAACAGCCGTGCCTGCTTTGGTTTGGGATCCAGCGCTTTTTTGTCTCATTCGAGTGTAAATGGTCAGTGTCTGTAGAGGAGTGGAGATTGGAGCTGGGCCTAGCAGACTCGACCAAACGCTGGCACCTTCATCCTTGTTGTGTGCCCTCAGTTTTCACGAGGGTTGAGCAATCTGTTCCCTACGTCTGGGTTGCCGGTAGATGGGGGTGGGACAGTATTAGGGACCCTGGTAAGCAGGCTGCACCCCAAGTGCAGCTTGGTCCTCACGTGGAACTGGCTTTGGATCACCACACTCTGCAGGCACACCTGGGGGGCCTCCTGCAAGGCACAAACGCTTTAGTCATGTTCCTGTTAACCTATGGTTCTTTAAAACCTGAACCATTTTAGATTTAAGATGGCCCTTTTGTGACAACATTAAACTTGTCGGGTGTCCACACATGGCAAAACATCTTGTTCTGTGTGGGTGCAAGTTTTGGTATGGCAGTAGTGGCCTGAGGATTCAGAAGAGCCAGTTGTGGAAACTAGAATGCCATTTTTTTTTTTGACTGAAGAATAGAAATTATTAGATGTCAAATTGTAAGGGCATTTTGAGATCGACCTAGTAGTCAACTACTACAGGCTATTCTCACAAAGTAAAGGTATGGTAAAGGTAAGAACTAAAATTTTTTCTGTGTGCAAGGTAAACTACACTATTTCAGCACCTGAAGGATACTTTCTTTACACTGTCCTTGGGTATGATCCCAGCATAACAGCAGCTCTGGGCCACTCAGAAGGTAGAGCATAAACCTTGCATGTGCATAACCTCAATTTGATTACTGACACCACAGGCGCCCCCCCCCCCCACCAAGCAATGCTGAGTGCCAAGCTAACTCACCAACTCCAACCACCACCTGTGGCCCCTTAGAATGAGACAGCTGAACACGGTTGAAATTAACCTTTTATACTTGTTCTGTCTGCAGATCGATCCCCTTCTACAAATATTGATCCTTTAGCCAGACTCCCTGGTCTTTGCCATTTAAAAAGCAGAGTTTGAATATGCTAGAGTCTACTCCAGTTACACACTTTTTAGCTATAGGATTTCCTGAAAGTTGGGGTTCTGCATTTCAGCAGCACTAAATTCCTAAAGATGTGAGTGCTACTTGGCGAGGAAGACCTGGTCGCAACTACAGTCACCCAGTCCTTTCTGACCCACTGGTTTCAGTGGGTTGTGACCAGCAGTGCACAGGCTTATAACTGGTTCTATACTAGAATCATTCTGGGGTACCTGGGGGGATTGAACTGCTGGAGTATGTTTAAGATAAGTCCCTTACCTGCTACTTTCTCTAGCCTAATGCTTCTGAGGAGCTAATTCATCAGGAAGCACTTTAAAACATACTGGGAGAGGGGACAGGATCATGTTTTCTGTGTGAAGGCTAGGGTTTGGGACTGCATTATGCTCCCACCCCTCACCCTGCATCTTCTAGTGCAGCCTTCCTGAGGACCACCGAGGTCACCAGCCTGAGCATCATTGCCTTTCTGGGCCCCTGCAATGAACTCTGTTGACCAAGGATCAAGAAACACTGGGAGCATCCCAGACGTGTTAGAAATCTGAAAAAGATGCTGGTGAAAGAAGTGGTGACCAGTCACCAAATGAAATTCCTCTACCTGATCATGAGGGAGGTTGGAGGTGTGTGCTGATGTCAGAACTAGAGGAAACCCTGGACGTGGAGTTCCTTCAGTGGGTCCCTACAGCTGAAAGCTATAGACTGGAGAGAGTACAGGAAGCCAGGTACGCTCTTGCTATAAGTATGACTGGTCCTGGTTCCATCCTGGGCACTGCAAATCGTCTCCTGAGCCCCAACAGGAGTGACCCCTGAGTGCCACTGGATATTGGCCTAAAATCTGAAAAGGGGCTGGAGAGAGAGCACAGCGGGTAGGGGATTTGCCTTGCACGTGGCGGACCCGGGTTCGATTCCCAGCATCCCATATGGTCCCCTGAGCACCACCAGGAGTAACTCCTGAGTGCAGAGCCAGGAGTAACCCGTGTGCGTTGCCGGGTGTGACCCAAAAAGAAAAAAACTGAAAAGAAAAATTTCCCTAGAATGGGTAGATAAATTCCTCTTCATAACAATATTTGTTGTTTTGTTCTGAGACTTCATCCAGCAATGCTCAGGGGTCACTCCTAGCAGAACTCAGAGGACAATATGGGATACAGCAGATAGAACCTGGGTCAGCTGCATACAGTGCAAATACCCGACCCACAGGGCCCAACTACAGTCTTTTAAAGAAACTACATGATGTCCTCAAATGGCTACCTGTATACTACTGCAGTAGTGCAAGTGCAATTACATCCCATTTAAGTGGAAAATCAACAGGTCAGAGCTCAATGGGTGTGTGGGAAGCCCTGGTTTGATTCCTGGCACCACATGAACTCCAAGCACCAAACTGAACGCCCCCGTCAGTAATTCTCTCTCTCTCTCTCTCTCTCTCTCTCTCTCTCTCTCTCTCTCTCTCTCTCTCTCTCTCTCTCTCTCTCTCTCTCCACACACACCTGTATGGGATGCCAGGAGATCGAACCTGGGTTGGCAACGTTCAAGGCGCAACTGCCGTACCTGCTGCACTATCTCTTCCTATTTTATTTTTCTGGGACTCCTATTAACTGGATAATGCTCTTCAGGTCTTGTATCCCTCATAATGGTCTCTTAGTTATTTTTATTATATAGTGTGGTTTCCTTGATTTTTTAATTTTGATTTTTTTTCGTTTTGATCATTTTGTTTGGGTGCCTCACCCAGTGATGCTAAGGGGACCATTATGTGATGCTGAGGCTTGAATTGAAGCCTGTTGCATTCAAAGCAAGAGCCTTACGTGTCTACTATCTTTCCATCCCCCCTATTCTGATAAATTACAAGCACTATGTCGGAAACTTTCATACATGCACAGAAGTCAAAGGAGTGAACCAACTCAGCTTTGAAAGAACTGTCAACTGATTCTGAATATTTTATGTATAACTCTACTGTTCCAATCAACCCTCAGATTATTTTGAAGTTAATTCCAGGCATTTTTTTATACACACATTTTGGTATATAAATCTAAATGATAAGGATGCACACACACATATATATGTACATATATACAGGTTTTTAAGTGTCAGTGTATTACAAATTTCTGTGTTATCCATCTGTAGAACTTCTCTATTATACCCATTGGACAATTATTTTCCATTTCCCTTCTTCCAAATATTGGCAACTACCAGTCTATGAATTTGACTCCTTCAGGCATATAACATAAGTAGAATCTAATGGTCTTTGTCTTTTGGTGAGTGATTTCTTTCATTTGCTGTAATATCCATGAGGTTTACCTGTGCTGTGCTGTGACAGGATTTCCTTTTGAAGTCTGAGTAGGCTCCCTTTGTATGCGTGATACATTTCCTCAGTCCTTCACTCCTTTGACCACTAGGATTATTGCCCACCATTGTGAGGAATGCTGCAAGGCACAGAGGAGTATTAGCTCGTTGAGATCTGGTCTATATCCAGAAGTGGGATTGCTGGATCAACTATTTTTAATTTTTTTCAGAGAAACCTCCCTATTTTCTAAAGTGGCTGCATCATTTTACAAGAAAATAATAGAATAAGAGCTGTGGAGTTGTTTGAAGATGAGATAAATTAATTAGGATAAATTAAAAATTGGGGCTGGAAGCGATAGCACAGCGGGTAGGGCATTTGCCTTGCACGCAGCCAATATGGCCGACCCGGGTTCGATTCCTCCGCCCCGCTCGGAGAGCCCGGCAAGCTACCAAGAGTATCTCGCCCGCACGGCAAAACCTGGCAAGCTCCCCGTGACGTATTCGATATGCCAAACACAGTAACAAGAAGTCTCACAATGGAGATGTTACTGGGCCTGCTTGAGCAAATCGATGAACAATGGGAGGACCGTGACCGTGAAATTAAAAATTAATTTTTAATTAGGACAGTATCTGCCATAGAGTGAGGTATGTAAGAATTTGAAAATAAATTAATTTGAATTTCAGGAAAAGAAATGGACCTGAAAAGATGACTCTTTGGATCCCTGACTCGTATCTTGTGCATATCTGTACACTCATCTATACTTCAAATACAGGGTGGCTTTAAAAATTTGTTTTTCTGCTAGAAATCAGCTAGGATTAGTGGTAAATACTAGTACATGTGTGTTTTTAATAAGAAACACATGATACAAATAATTGACTTGAATTCACCATACATTCAACTACCAGGCAAGAGACATGCAACCCTGCAAAGAAAACACTCAACAGATTACAAACATCTCTCCCCTCCTTTTTCAGTGATTGTATTTTCACAATATTTTCCCTAAACTTGAGTGAAAATATTACCTTTTTAAGGTTCAATAAAAATATTCAGTAAAAGGTATGTTTCTGATCATCTTAGTCGTGTAAAACCACACATTATGCATTATCAAATGTTAACATATCTCAATAAATCAACACTATGAATCTTTTCCTCTGACACTGTAGCACTGTAGCACTGTCCTCTCGTTCATCGATTTGCTTGAGCGGGCACCAGTAATGTCTCCATTGTGAGACTTCTTGTTACTGGTTTTGGCATGTCGAATATGCCACAAGGAGCTGGCCAGGCTCTGCCGCGTGGGTGGGATACTCTCAGTAGCTTGCTGGACTCTCAGAGGGGCAGAGGAATCGAACCTGGGTTGGCTGCGTGCAAGGCAAACGCCCTACCCGCTGTGCTGTCGCACCAGCCCTTCCTATGACAGATTGTTATTTTTTGCTATGTGCTATCGCTATGTTTTCTATGTGCTGTTGCTCCAGCCCTTCCTATGACAAATTGTTCCTTTTTTTCCCAAAGGAAATGAGAGAAGGCAAGAAATTCCACAAGAGAGAAACCATACAGTCTTTTTATACATAAAGCTGAGAATTTAATCCCGTGCTCTGAAAACAGCCTGGTTGGGCACAATTGAGTCGTTGCCACACCAGAACATAGCGTTGACAGACACCTGTGACTTAATGGTCTTTCTTTTCGTTTTTCTTTGGAAATGATCTGACTGAGAGCAGCAAGAGCAGTACAGAGAATACTGCAGTGCTGTTGCAGCATATTCCTCCATCACCACCAGTACTTCAGTGTATAGCTACTACACAAAGAATGCTCTGACGGAACCATAAGGCAGCTGTCAGTATCAGGAGATGAACTTCCCTACGTTGCTGCTAACCTGATTGATTCTCAGATTTTATTCAAGCTGTGCCTGATTGTTGTGTACTGGAATTGTAGCGATCCTGACTGATTTTCAGATCAGCCTTTTGATTCTCTTCAGGCCTTTGGCTCACTAAATGCAGAAGCTCGCGTCATCAGGGAGAACATGTTAGGCTATGACAGATTGAAATATGAACCTCAGCTGAAATATCTCCCAGAAATGCCCAGAATAGGGCCAGAGCGGTAGTCCAGTGGGTAGGGCACTTGACTTGCACGCTGCCTGTCCAGCCTTGATTGCCAGCACCCCATCTGGTCCCCTGAGCATCATCAGGAGTGATTCCTGAGTGCAGAGCTAAGCATAACCCCTGATCATTGCTGGGTGTGGTCCCCAATCCAAACTAAACCAACAAACAACCCCAAATAATGTGTGACCAGATGTCTGTGGCCCTCATCGTTGAATAGCTGACCTGTGAGATGAGTCACCGCAAACAGTGCACTTGTTGGCTCCCACAAAAAGCTCTGTGAGTACCTTGACAGCTTGTTCATGCCACTGGGACTTTCCTTTCTCCTTTTAAAACCGTAACATAAAATTTAACATACTAGTCATTTTATTTAATTTATTTTTGGCTGTTGGGTCACACCCAGTGATGCTCAGGAGTTACTCCTGGCTCTGAACTCAGGAATCACACCTGCTAGTTCTCGGTGGACCATATGGGATGCCAGGGATTGAACCCAACTCAGCTATGTATGTGGAAGGCAAGCTCCCTACCTTCTGTGCTATCACTCCAGACTAATCTTTTTAATGATTATGAAGATTCTACCCTATGACTGTTCTATAATTTGTTTTGCTGAATCCCACCAACACTGCATTTTTTTCTAGCTATTTTGACATAACTGCTGCATTGCATATTCTTGTGCAGTGTATTAAGTGCCATTTCACTCATTTATGTCTTACACAGGGTTCTATTGTCTTTTGGGCATTTTCCATTATAATAGATGAAAACTGTATTTTGTACGCTTGTCTTTTATTTCACCCTTCGATTATTATTATCTATTTATGGACTATCTGTATTTGTTTTTTCATGGAAGTTCAAATCTTCCCCCAATAAATACAATATAAAAGTAGAACCCCAGTTATTATGGCAACAGCCCCACTTACCAATGGTTATGTGATTTGATGTAATTCTGAAATGAATTGCCCAAGTTTGTTTTTAGTTTGTAACTATTGATTTTCAGGATCTGCCAAAGTCAGTAGTCTGACAGAGAAGTTAATTGTCAAGAGTTATAATGCACTTTATACTAAGTAAAGATGCATTGAAATTTAAAGTGATGCTTCATAAAATGATAGGAACAGCAAATTTGGAAGTAAAACATTCTATAACATGATCCCAGGTTGATGTTATAGAATGTTATAGAATGTGATGTTATTGACTATGAACCTACTTAAATTCTAATAATAACTGGCACATTTCTGTGGCCTTTTTTAAAAAGAAAAGAATGCTTTGTTGTAACCATATCTATAGTTATATGTCCTATCATGAACACCTATAAAACTTCAAAAGGGTTGTGATTTTTAAAAGCAAACTTTGAAGTTTCATTCCTCAAGTAATTTTCCCACTGGATTTTAGAAGTTGTTCTAGCAATTTTAATGTCATTGATTCTTTGAGAGTATATTAAGAATTTGGTCCATATGAGAAAGAGAGCTGAGCTCTGCTTGCTAAGTCATCTGCTTTTCTGTAAATTCTGATGTATTTTTTTGTGAGTTCAATATGTGGGTGCTTCAATGGCCACTCAATACCTCTATTGCAAACCACAACACCCTAAAGGAAAAAGAGAGCAAAAGGGAATGCCCTGCCACAGAGGCGGGGTGGGGTGGGGGAGGATAGGGGGGATGGGAGGGCTACTGGGTTCATTGGTGGTGGAGAAAGGGCACTGGTGGAGAGATGGGATCATTGTATAACTGAAACCCAAGCACGAAAGTTTGTAAGCCTACAATCGTACCTCATGGTGTTTCACTAATAAAAAAAAAATGTGGGTGCTTGATGCATTTTGGTGGCATAGGACGGCCTTCCCAGGCTCCCCAGCAGAGGAACAAAAAGACGGGGGACCACAGACTGCTGGTCAAAATAGCCCATTTAATGCAGAGCTGTTAGCATGCTGATAGAGCATCTGAGGTGTAGGACTGCGTGCAGGGATGATTGATCATTTACAGAGGTAAAGCATTTGGGCAGAGGCAACATTCTTGGAGGGATTAATTCAAGGAGATGCTTTGTCTCCCAGGGACATCTATACAGCTTTTTTCTTTCCCTTTAGTTGTATATAAAACAATCAAATTTACTTCATATTTAATACTTGCAGTTATTTGGATAAACACAGTAAGAGAAGTAGATTCCAAAACTTAGTTCTCAGGGCTCCCAGAGCAAGCCTACAGGGCTTTACCGTAAATCCCAAAGAGAAGCATTGTGATTTATATTTAGGGCTTATATTTTAATTGTCATCTGTACAAACACCTACAAAGTGGTTGCAAAGGTCCCAAGACTTATGATCAGAGGATGTGGGCTCCAGGTTCTATTCGTTTTTAGTTTGTCTTTGAACAAATAGTTGAACATCTTTGAGATTCAGATACATGCTACATAACAGTTAATACTGAAAGATTTCATATTAAAATCCTAGAATTCTGTGGTCATATTGAAGAAAAATATCCTTTCCATAGTCCTAAATGGATGTGATGCTGATTTCCTTTCAGGGCTATAAAATATCATTAGAATGAATAGTGCTATAACTCACTATTATAAGAGATTCACTGTTGTTTGGATTTTTTACTAAAGATCTGAGAATATTGACATTACCAAACTTAAATGTTAGGATTATTTTAATTTTTAAGGAGTTCTGAGAAAGAGTCTGGTGGCATTTAATAAAATCACAATCACAAGTCATCCTGTTATTCGTCGATTGCCTCGAGCAGGCCCCAGTAACGTCTCCTTCATCCTAGCCCTGAGATTATATTCAAGGCTCTTTAGGAGAATGAGACCCATCATTGTTACTGGTATTTGGCATATTGGGTACGCCACGGGGAGTTTGCCAGACTCTGCCGTGTGGGCAGGCCACATTCGTTAGCCTGCCAGTTTGTCCAAAATAGGAATGAGATAATAAGATGTCATAATAAGATATCGCGCAGCCGCAAATGCGGTTCTGGGAGCTGGTTTTTATAGTCTCTGAGTCTTGGCCGTTGATGGGATTACATGGCGCCATTGTTTAATAAAATTATTTAATAAAATAAGTTGGTTTTATTTTTGTTGTTGTTAGGAACACGTTTTAGTAAATAATTGATGTGGCTTATTCTTCCTTCTTATTGTGGTGCCAGGGATCGAACCCAGGTCTCATGTATGCAAACCCTGCACTTTGTCACTGAGCCACATCCCCAGCCCTATTTTCATTCTCTTTTTTGATTTTGGGACTACACCTGACAATACTCGGGGCCTACTCCTGACTCTGCACTCAGGAATTACTCCTGATGATGCTCTGGGGACCATATGGGATGCAGGGGATCAAATCCAGGTCAGTCATATGCAAGGTGAGTGCCTTTACCCTTTGTACTGTTGCTTTGGCCCTGCCTATTTTCATTTTTAAATTAATGTACACAGTATTTCAAATCCAAGAGCTACACAAAAGTGTCGGAAGAATGAAGAACCATTGTGAAGAGACAAGGAGTTACTGTAAATGAAGTTCCCGGGCTTCAGTGTCTTTTATGATGATAACTGGTTATTAGTAAGGCTGCCTAGGTTCATGTCTGTTTCCCCTATTTAACTAATGAAACTTCCCCCTTTTTAAAACAAAAAAAAAATGCTCTCATTTAGATGCTAAATTCTAAGGTCATCCTATGTTCGTGGATTTTTTTTTTTTTTTTTCTGTTTTTGCTTCATTCCTACATCCACTTCAAAGATACTCCTCATCTGGTTCTCAAATGTTCTTAGCTGGTCAGATTGGCTTTCTGAAAATCAATTGCAGCCAGAAGTGTAGGTTTTCCTCTTTTCCCCGCCCCCCCCTTTCATTTCCTGACTGTGGCAGTATTCAAAGCCACATTTGTAATGGGGATCCAAGCCGCTGTGACATGGAAGGAGTTCAGAAGTTCTTCCTCTCCTGTGACAAGGAAAAGCTGCCCAGACTGGAAATCAAAGACTTCCTCTGCCCTGCAGAGACCGGAGGTCACAGGGCCGGCCCCCTAATCTGGAGAGTCAGGCATCCCAGGAAAGGAAGGTGGAGCTAATGCGCCAGATGGCAGGGGCAGGAGCGCAGAGCCTGTAATTCTAGCCAAGTGCCGAGTGACCGAGTGCAGAGCTGGCTCCAGGGGCTGCCAGGGAGGGTGGGCCGCGCTCCTGCAGGCTTCTCCCACTGGGACCCGCAGATGGGGCTGCCCAGGTGAATTGCCGGGTTGGAAGAGAGCCTCTTAGTGCGACCTTCCTGGCCTTCCTCGCAAAGGTCTGTGCTCTGTGGTGAGGTCCTAAGGAGACCAGGCTCCACACTTAGCCCAGTGGAAGGGACCCAGGCTTCAGCAGGATGAATAAGGCAGAAGCAATAGTATGGCAGGTAGGACACTTGCCTCGCGTGAGGCCGGACCGGGTTCAATCCTGCACACCCCATGTGGTCCCCTGAGCCCTGCTAGGTGTGATTCCTGAGTGAAGAGGCAGGAGTAACCCTTGGGGTGTGATTCACACACACACACACACACACACACGGAGAGAATAAATAATCAACTAGGGTGAATGTCCCTGTTTTCTTCTGGTCTGAGCATCAAGTCTGGGCGGTGTCTTGAGGAACGGTCTGTGCTGAAGTTGGAAAGGGACGGAGCAAAGTAGGAGGAAGATGCGGACAGGGTGGCTGCAGAAAAGTTACTGAGGCGCGATGAGAAAGCGGAGACGCTTGGGACAGGTGAACAGGCCTCTGCCCCATTGGCACTGATCTCTGTCGTTAGGAATCCAATCCGAGAGCTGCAGGACAAGGCAGTTCAAGGACAAGCCCTAGATGTAGACAGGAAGCAAGCGCTGCTGTGCTATGTCCTCTGTCAGGTCAACCCCAGTCCGTACGGGGACAGTGGAAAGCTTGGCAGCAGTGAGCAGTTCCACACTCTGTCCACATCAACTGCGTGACGAACCCAAGGTGTTTCTCATAATGGGACCTGATTTGCTGTGCAAAAGGGAGTGGAGAAAGCTGAGAAGGCCTATTGTAAAGGAAAGGGAATCCTTCAGTGCTCAGCGCCAAAAACATTGCACCCCCTGGTCCCTGCCGCTTTAACTGAAAGCCATATACAAGTCACTTGGCTACCTCAGTGTCTAGCTTTGAAATAATGTTTGCGGGGCGGAGGCTAGGATAGGGCGCTTGCCTTGCATATGGCCAACCTGGTTTGGTCCCTGATATTGCCAGCAGTGAACCCTGAGTATAAAGACAGAAATAAACCCAAATCAAAGGAGGAGGAGGATGGTCAGTACTGAAAGAGGAGGAGGAGGAGGAGGAGGAGGAGGAGGAAGAAGAGGAGGAGGAGGAGGAGGAGGAGGAGGATGGTCAGTACATAAGGAGAGAGAGAGAAGGAGGAGGAGGAGGAAGATGGTCAGTAAAAGAGGAGAAGGAGGAGGAGGAGGATGAGGGGAGAAGGAGGAGGGGGAGGATGGTCAGTACTGAAGGTGGAGGAGGAGAAGGAGGAGGATGGTCAGCACTGAAGAAGGAGGAAGAGGAGGAGGAAGAGTAGGAATAGGAGGAAGATGGTTAGTACAGAGGAAGAGGTGGTGGAGGATGGTCAGTACAGGAGGAGGAGGAGAAGGAGGAGGAGGTAGAGGAGAAGGATGATCAGTACAGGAGGAGGAGGAGGATGGTAGTACAGAAGGAGGAGAAGGAGGAGGAGGAGGATGGTCAGTACTGAAGGAGGAGGAGGAGAAGGAGGAGAATGGTCAGTACAGGAGGAGGAAGAGGAGGAGGATGGCCAGTACTGAAGGAGGAGGAGGAGGAGGATGGTCAGTACTGAAGGATGAGGAGGATGGTCAATACTGAAGAAGGAGAAGGAGGAGGAGGAGGACGGTCAGTACAGAAGGAGGAGGAGGAGGAGGATGGTCAGTACAGGAGAAGGAGGAGGAGGAGGAGGATAGTCAGTAGAGGAGGAGGAGGAGGAGGATGAGTACTGAAAGAGGAGGAGGAGGAGGAGGAGGAGGAAAAGGAGAAAGACAAACAGTACTGAAGGAGGAGGAGGAGGATGTTCAGTACAGGAGGAAGATAGTACAGGAGGAGGAGGAGGAGGAGGATAGTCAGTACTGAAGGAAGAGGAGAAGATGGTCAGTAGGGGAGGAAGAGAGGGGGAGGAGGAGGAGGAGGATGCTCAGTACATGGGGAGGAGGAGGAGGATGCTCAGTACAGAGGAGAATAGGACAAGGATGTTCAGTACTGAAGAAGGAGGAGGAGGATGGTCAGTACTGAAGGAGGAGGAGGATGGTCAGTACAAGAGGAAGAGGATGGTCAGTACTGAAGGAGGAGGAGGAGGTTGGTCAGTATAGGAGGAGGAGCAGGAGGATGGTCAGTACAGGAGGAGGAGGAGGAGGAGAATGGTCAGTAAAGGAGGAGGAGGATGGATAGTACAGGAGAAGGTGGAGGAGGATGGTTTGTACAGGAGGAGGAGGAGGAGAATGGTCAGTACATGAGGAGGAGGAGGAGGAGGATGGTCAATACAGGAGGAGGAGGAGGAGAAGGAGGAGGATGTTCAGTACTGAAAGATGAGGAGGAGGATGGTCAGTACAGCAGCAGGAGGAGGAGGATGATGATGAGGAGGAGCAGTACAGGAAGAGGAGGAGGTTGGTCAGTACAGGAAGAGGAGGAGGAGAAGGGGGAGGATGGTCAGTGCTAAAGGAGGTGGAAGAGGAGGAGGAGGATTTTCAGTACAAGAAGAGGAGGAGGAGGAGGAGGATGGTCCGTACTGAAGGAGGAGGAGGAGCAGGAGGAAGATGGTCAGTACTGAAGGAGGAGGAGGAGTTTGGTCAGTACAAGAGGAGGAGCAGGAAGAGGAGGAGGATGGTCAGTACAGAAGGAGGAGGAGGAGGAGGAGGATAGTCTGTACTGAAAAAAGAGGAGTAGTAGATGGTCAGTCGAGGAGGAAGAGGAGGAGGAGGAGGATGTTCAGTACTGAAGGAGGAGGAGGAGGAGCATGGTCAGTACAAAAGGAGGATGCTCAGTAATGAAGGAGGAGGAGGAGGAGGAGGAGGATGGTCCGTACATGAGGAGGAGGCGGAGGATGGCTAATAAAGGAGGAGGAGTAGGAGGAGGATTTTCAGTACTGAAGGAGGAGGAGGAGGAGGAATATGGTCAGTAATTAAGGAGGAGGAGGTGGAGTTTGATCACTATAGGAGGAGGAGGAGGATGGTCAGTACAGGAGGAGGAGGAGGAGGAGAATGGTCAGTAAAGGAGGAGGAGGATGGTTAGTACAGGAGAAGGTGGAGGAGGATGGTTTGTACAGGAGGAGGAGGAGGAGGAGGATGGTTAGTACAGAAGGAGGAGGAGGATAGTCTGTACTGAAAAAATGGGAGTAGTAGATGGTCAGTCGAGGAGGAGGAGGAGGAGGAGGAGTATGGTCAGTACAGGAGTAGGAGTAGGAGGATGGTCAGTACTGAAGGAGGAGGATGAGGATGATGGTCAGTACTGAAGGAGGAGGAGGAGGATGGTCAGTACAAAAGGAGGAGGATGCTCAGTAATGAAGAAGGAGGAGGAGGAGGAGGAGGAGGATGGTACGCACATGAGGAGGAGACAGAGGATGGCTAATACAGGAGGAGGAGGAGGAGGAGGATTTTCAGTACTGAAGGAGGAGGAGGAGGAGTATGGTCAGTAATTAAGGAGGAGGAGGTGGAGTTTGATCACTATAGGAGGAGGATGAGGAGGAAGAGGAGGATGGTCAGTACTGAAGGAGAAGGAGGAGGAGGAGGATGGTCAGTACTGAAGGAGGAGGAGGAGGTTGGTCAGTATAGCAGGAGGTGGTTGAGAAGGAATTTGGTCAGTATAGGAGGAGGAGGAGGATGGTCAGTACAGGAGGAGGAGGAGGGGGAGGAGGATGTTCAGTACTGAAGGAGGAGGAGGAGGTTGGTCAGTATAGCAGGAGGTGGTTGAGAAGGAATTTGGTCAGTATAGGAGGAGGAGGAGGATGGTCAGTACAGGAGGAGGACGAGGAGGAGGACGGTCAGTACTGAAGGAGGAGGAGGAGTAGGAGGAGTAGGAGGAGTTTGGTCAGTACAGGAGTAGGAGGAGGAGGAGGCGGATGGTCAGTACAGAAGGAGGAGTATGAGGATGAGAATAGTCTGTACTGAAAAAAGAGGAGTAGTAGATGGTCAGTCGAGGAGGAGGAGGAGGAGGAGGATGGTCAGAACAGGAGGAGGAGGAGGATGTTCAGTACTGAAGGAGGAGGAGGAGAAGGAGGAGGAGGAGGATGTTCACTTCTGAAGAGGAGGAGAAGAAGGTGATGGAGAATGGTCAGTACAGCAGGAAGAGGAGCAGGAGGAGCAGGATGGTCAGTACTGAAGGAGGAGGTGGAGGATGGTCAGTACAGCAGGAGGAGGAGGAGGATGGTCAGTAGAGGACGAGGTGTGGGAGGAGAAGGAGGAGGATGGTCAGTACTGAAGGAGGAGGAAGAGGAGGAGGAGGATATTCAGTATAAGAGGAGGAGGAGGAGGATGGTCAGTACTGAAGGAGGAGGAGGAGGAGGATGGTCAGTACTGAAGGAGGAGGAGGAGGTTGGTCAGGATAGGAGGAGGAAGTTGAGGAGGAGGATGGACAGTACAGGAGGAGGAGGAGGAGGATGGTCAGTACAGGAGGAGGACGAGGAGGAGGACGAGGAGGATAGTCAGTACTAAAGGAAGAGGAGTAGTAGATGGTCATTCCAGGAGGAGGAGGACGAGAACGGTCAGTACAGGAGGAGGATGAGGATGAGGGTGTTCAGTACTGAAGGAGGAGGAGGAGGAGAAGGAGAATGGTCAGTACTGAAGGAGGAGGAGGAAGTGGAAGAGGATGTTCAGTACAAGAAGAGGAGGAGGAGGAGGAGGATGGTTAATACTGACGGGGGAGGAGGAGGAGGAGTAGGATGTTCAGTACAAGAGGAGATGGAGAAGGAGGGGATGGTTAGTACTGAAGGAGGAGGAGAAGGAGGAGGATGGTGAGTACAGGAAGAGGAGTAGGATCGTCAGTACAGGAGGATTATGAGGAGGAGGAGGATCGTCAGTACTGAAGGAGGAGTAGGAGGAGAAGGAGGAGAATGGTCAGTACTGAAGGAGGAGGAAGAGGAAGTGGAGGAGGATGTTCAGTACAAGAGGTGAAGGAGGAGGAGGAGGAGGAGGAGGAGTTTGGTCAGTACAGGAGGAGGAGGATGAGGATGAGGATAGTCTGTATTGAAAAAAGAGGAGTAGTAGATGGTCAGTACAAGAGAAGGAGGATGGTGAGTAATGAAGGAGGAGGAGGGTTGTCAGTACATGAGGAGGAGGCGGAGGATGGCCAATACAGGAGCAGGAGTAGGAGTAGGAGTTTCAGTACTAAAGGAGGAGGAGGAGGAGGAGGAGGAGGAGGAGGCAGACGGTCAATACTGAAGGAGGAGGAGGAGGATGTTCAGTACAAGAAGAGGAGGAGGAGGAGATTGGTCAGTATAGGAGGAGGAAGAGGAGGAGCATGATCAGTACAGGAGGAGGAGGAGGATAGTCAGTACTGAAGGAAGAGGAGGAGTAGATGGTCAGTCGAGGAGGAGGAGGAGGTGGTGGAGGATGGTCAGTACTGAGGAGGAGGAGGAGGATGTTCATTACTGGAGGAGGAGGAGGAGGATGGTCAGTACAGGAGGAGGAGGAGCTGGATGGTCAGTACTGAAGGAGGAGAAGGAGGAGGAGGAGGATGTTCAGTACAAGAGGAGAAGGAGGAGGAGGAGGAGGAGGAGGATGGTAAGTACAGCAGGAGGAGGAGGAGGATGGTCAGTACTGCAAAGGAGGAGAAACAGTTTGGTCAGTATAGGAGGAGGAGGAGGAGAATGGTCATTACAGAAGGAGGAGGAGGAGGAGGAGGAGGCTGGTCAGTACTGAAGGAGGAGGAGGAGGATGGTCAGTACAAGATGAGGAGGAATAGGATGGTCAGTATATGAGGAGAAGGAGGATGGTCAGTAATGAAGGAGGAGGAGGAGGGAGAGGAGGATGGTCAGTACAGTAGGAGGAGGATGAGGAAGTGGATAGTCAGTACTGAAATAAGAGGAGGAGTAGATGGTCAGTCTAGGAGGAGGAGGAGGATGGTCAGTACAGGAACAGGAGGATGAGGATGTTTAGTACTGAAGGAAGAGGAGGACGATGGTCTGTACTGAAGGAGGAGGAGGAGGAGGATGGTCAGTAGAAGAAGAGGAGTAAGAGGAGGGTTTTCAGTACTGAAGGCTAAAGGGGGAGAAGGTGGAGGAGGATGGTCAGTACAGCAGGAGGAGGAGGAGGAGGACGAGAAGGAGGAGGAGGAGAAGGATGGTCAGTACAGGAGGAGGAGGAGGAGGATGTTCAGTACTGAAGGAGGAGGAGGAGAATGGTCAGTATAAGCGGAGGAGGATGGTTAGTACTTTAGGAGGAGGAAGAGGATGAAGTTGAGGAGGAGGAAGGTCAGTAAATGAGGAGGAGGAGGATGGTCAATACAGGAGGAGGAGGAGGAGGATGTTCAGTACTGAAGGAGGAGGAGGAGGATGGTTAGTACAGGAGGAGGAGGCGGAGGAGTTGGTGCAGGATGGTCAGTACAGGACGAGGAGGAGCAGGACGAAAAAAATGTTGAGTACAGGAGGAGGAGGAGGAGGAGTATGGTCACTACAGGAGGAGGAGGAAGAGGACGGTCAGCTCAGGAGGAGGAGGAGGATGTTCAGTACTGAAGGAGGAGGAGGAGGAGGATCGTCAATACAGGAGGAGGAGGAGAAGGAGGAGGAGGAGGAGTATGGTCAGTACTGAAGGAGGAGGAGGAGGATTTCAGTACAACAGGAGGAGGTGGAGCAGCATGATGGTCAGTACTGAAGGAGGAGGAAGAGGACGAGAATGGTCAGTACATGAGGAGGAGGAGGAGAATGGTCAATATAGAAGGATGAGTAGGAGGAGGATGTTCAGTACTGAAGGAGGAGGAGGAGGATGGTCAGTACTGAAGGAGTAGGAGGAAGAGGAGAAGGATGATCTGTACAGGAGGAGGAGGAGGAAGATATTCAGTGCTGAAGGAGGAGGGGGAGGAGGAGAAGGAGGAGGATGGTCAGTACAGCAGGAGGAGGAGGAGGAGGAGGAAGATGGTAAGTACCGAAGGAGGAGGAGGAGGAGGATGATCAGTACAGGAAACAGAGGAGGATGGTCAGTACAGGAGGAGGAGGAGGAGGAGGAGTATGGTCAGTACTGAAGGAGCAGGAGGAGGAGGAGAATGGGGAGGATGGTCAGTGCAGAAGGAGGTGGAAGAGGAGGAGGAGGATGTTCAGTACAAGAGGTGGAGGAGGAGGAGGATGGTCAGTACTGAAGGTGAGGGAGGAGTAGGAGGAGGAGGAGGGGTTTGGTCAGTATAAGAGAAGGAGGAGCAGGAGGAGGATGGTCAGTGCAGGAGGAGGAGGATGAGGATGAGGATAGTCTCTACTGAAAAAACAGGAGTAGTAGATGGTCATTCGAGGAGGAGGAGGAGGAGGAGGATGGTCAGAACAGGAGGAGGAGGAGGAGGATGTTCAGTACTGGAGGAGGAGGAGGATATTCAGTACTGAAGGAGGAGGAGGACGACGATGGTCAGTACTGAAGGAGGAATCGGAGTATAGTCAGTACAAGAGGAGGAGGATGGTCAGTACTGAAGGAGGAGGAGGAATAGGAGGAGGAGGATGGTGAGTCCAGGAGGAGGACGAGGTGGATGGTCAATACAGGAGGCGGAGGAGGAGGAGGATGTTCAGTACTGATGGAGGAGGAGGAGGAGGATGGTCAGTAGTGAAGAAGGAGGAGGAGGAGGAGGAAGAGGAGAGAAGGATGATCAGTACAGGAGGAGGAGGAGGATGGCCAATACAGGAGCAGGAGTAGGAGGAGGATTTTCAGTACTGAAGGAGGAGGAGGAGGATGGTCAGTAATTAAGGAGGAGGAGGAGGAGTTTGGTCAGTATAGGAGGGGGAGGAGGAGGAGGATGGTCATTACAAGAGGAGGAGGATGGCCAGTCCTGAAGGAGGAGGAGAAGGAGGATGTTTAGTACAGCAGGACGAGGAGAAGAAGGAGGAGGAGGAGGATGGTCAGTACTGAATGGGAGGAGGAGAAGGTGGTGAAGGATGGTCAGTAGAGGAGGAGGAGGAGGAGAAGAGGAGGAGGAGGCGAAGGATGGTCAATACAGGAGGCGGCGGAGGAGGAGAATGTTCAGTACAAGAAGAGGAGGAGGAGGGGGAGGATGGTCAGTACTGAAGGAGGAGGAAGAGTTTGGTCAGTATAGGAGGAGGAGGATGATCAGTACAGGAGGAGCAGGAGGATAGTCAGTACTGAAGGAAGAAGAGGAGTAGATGGTCGGTCGAGGAGGAGGAGGAGGAGGTGGAGGATGGTCAGTACTGAGGAGGAGGAGGAGAATGTTCAGTACGGAAGGAGGAGGAGGAGGATGGTCAGTACAGGAGGAGGAGGAGATGGATGGTTAGTACTGAAGGAGGAGGAGGAGGAGGATGTTCAGTACCAGAGGAGAAGGAGGAGGAGGAGGAGGATGATAAGTACAGCAGGAGGAGGAGGAGGATGGTCAGTACTGAAAGAGGAGGAGGAAGAGTTTGGTCAATATAGGAAGAGGAGTAGGAGGATGGTCAGTACAGAAGGAGGAGGAGGAGGAGGAGGCTGTTCAGTACTGAAGGAGGAGGAGGAGGCTGGTCAGTACTGAAGAAGGAGGAAGAGAGGATGTTCAGTACAAGAGGAGGAGGAGGAGGATGGTCAGTACAGAAGGAGGAGGAGGAGGATGTTCAGTACAAGAGGAGAAGGAGGAGGTGGAGGAGGATGGTGAGTACAGCAGGAGGAGGAGGAGGATGTTCAGTACAAGAGGAGGAGGAGGAGGATGGTCAGTACAGAAGGAGGAGGAGGAGGAGGATGTTCAGTACAAGAGGAGAAGGAGGAGGTGGAGGAGGATGGTGAGTACAGCAGGAGGAGGAGGAGGATGGTAAGTACTGAAAGAGGAGGAGGAAGAGTTTGGTCAATATAGGAAGAGAAGGAGGAGGATGGTCAGTACAGAAGGAGAAGGAGGAGGAGGAGGAAGCTGGTCAGTACTGAAGGAGGAGGAAAAGGAGGATGTTCAGTACAAGAGGAGGAGGAGGAGGATGGTGAGTACAGAAGGAGGAGGAGGAGGAGGATGGTCAGTCCTGAAGGGGAGGAATAGGATGGTCAGTATATGAGGAGGAGAAGGATGGTCAGTAATGAAGGAGGAGGAGGAGGAGGAATTTGATCAGTATAGGAGGAGGAGGAGGAGGAGGAGGATGGTCAGTACAGGAAGAGGAGGAGGGGGAGGAGAATGTTCAGTACAGGAGGAGGAGGATGAGGAAGTGGATAGTCAGTACTGAAATAAGAGGAGGAGTAGATGGTCAGTCGAGGAGGAGGAGGAAGATGGTCAGTACAGGAACAGGAGGATGAGAATGTTTATTACTGAAGGAGGAGGAGGAGGAGGATGGTCAGTACGAAGGAGGAGTAAGAGGAGGATTTTCAGTACTGAAGGAGGAGGAGGTGGAGGAGGATGGTCAGTACAGCAGGAGGAGGAGGAGGATGAGGATGGTCAGTACTGAAGGAGGAGGAGGAGGGGTTTGGTCAGTACAGGAGGAGGAGGAGGAGGAGGAGGAGGATGGTCAGTACAGGAGGAAGAGGCTGAGGATCAGGATAGTCTGTACTGAAAAAAGAGGAGTAGTCGATGGTCAGTCGAGGAGGAGGAGGAGGAAGAGGAGGATGGTCAGAGCAGGAGGAGGAGGAGGAGGCTGTTCAGTACTGAAGGAGGAGGAGGAGGACGATGGTCAGTACTGAAGGAGGAATCGGAGGATAGTAAGTACAAGAGGAGGAGGATGGTCAGTAATGAAGGAGGAGGAGGAGGATGGCCAATAAAGGAGCAGGAGTAGGAGGAGGATGGTCAATACAGGCGAGGCGGAGGGTGTTCAGTACTGAAGGAGGAGGAGGAGGAGGAGGATGTTTAGTACAGCAGGAAGAGGAGGAGAAGGATGATCAGTACAGGAGGAGGAGGAGGATGGCCAATAAAGGAGCAGGAGTAGGAGGAGGATTTTCAGTACTGAAGGAGGAGGAGGAGGATGGTCAGTAATTAAGGAGGAGGAGGAGGAGTTTGGTCCGTATAGGAGGGGGAGGGGGAGGAGGATGGTCATTACAAGAGGAAGAGGATGGCCAGTCCTGAAGGAGAAGGAGGATGTTTAGTACAGCAGGAGGAGGAGGAGAAGGAGGAGGAGGAGGATGGTCAGTACTGAATGGGAGGAGAAGAAGGTGGTGAAGGATGGTCAGTAGAGGAGGAGGAGGAGGAAGAGGAGGATGAGGAGGATGTTCAGTACAAGAAGAGGAGGAGGAGGGGGAGGATGGTCAGTATTGAAGGAGGAGGAGGAGGAGTTTGGTCAGTAAAGGAGGAGGATGATCAGTACAGGAGGAGGAGGAGGATAGTCAGTACTGAAGGAAGAGGAGGAGTAGATGGTCGGTCGAGGAGGAGGAGGAGGAGGTGGAGGTGGAGGATGGTCAGTACTGAGGAGGAGGAGGAGAATGTTCAGTACGGAAGGAGGAGGAGGAGGATGGTCAGTACAGGAGGAGGAGGAGATGGATGGTTAGTACTGAAGGAGGAGGAGGAGGAGGATGTTCAGTACCAGAGGAGAAGGAGGAGGAGGAGGAGGATGGTAAGTACAGCAGGAGGAGGAGGAGGATGGTCAGTACAGGAGGAGGAGGAGATGGATGGTTAGTGCTGAAGGAGGAGGAGGAGGAGGAGGGGGAGAATGTTCAGTACCAGAGGAGAAGGAGGAGGAGGAGGAAGATGGTGAGTACAGCAGGAGGAGGAGGAGGATGTTCAGTACAAGAGGAGAAGGAGGAGGTGGAGGAGGATGGTGAGTACAGCAGGAGGAGGAGGAGGATGGTCAGTACTGAAAGAGGAGTAGGAAGAGTTTGGTCAATATAGGAAGAGGAGGAGGAGGATGGTCAGTACAGAAGGAGGAGGAGGAGGAGGATGTTCAGTACTGAAGGAGGAGGAGGAGGCTGGTCAGTACTGAAGGTGGAGGAAGAGAAGGATGTTCAGTACAAGAGGAGGAGGAGGATGGTCAGTACAGAAGGAGGAGGAGGAGGAGGAGGATGGTCAGTCCTGAAGGAGGAGGAATAGGATGGTCAGTATATGAGGAGGAGGAGGATGGTCAGTAATGAAGGAGGAGGAGGAGGAATTTGGTCAGTATAGGAGGAGGAGGAGGAGGATGGTCATTACAGGGGGTGGAGGAGGATGTTCACTACAGGAGGAGGAGGAAGAGGAAGTGGATAGTCAGTACTGAAATAAGAGGAGGAGTAGATGGTCAGTCGAGGAGGAGGAGGAGGATGGTCAGTACAAGAACAGGAGGATGAGGATGTTTAGAACTGAAGGAGAAGGAGGAGGACGATGGTCAGTACTGAAGGAGGAGGAGGATGGTCAGTACTGAAAGAGGAGGAGGAAGAGTTTGGTCAATATAGGAAGAGTAGGAGGAGGATGGTCAGTACAGCAGTAGGAGGAGAAGGAGGAAGATGGTCAGTACTGAAGGAGGAGGAAGAGGAGGAGGAGGATCGTCATTAATGAAGGAGGAGGAGGAGGTTGGTCAGTATAGGAGGAGGAGGAGGAGGAGGATCAGTTCAGAAGGAGGAGTAGAATGGTCAATAAAGGAGGAGGAGGATGGTTAGTACAGGAGAAGGAGGAGGAGGAATGGTGGGTACAGGAGGAAGAGGAGGAGGAGGATGGTCAGTAGATGAGGAGGAGGAGGAGGACGACGAGAAGAAGGAGGAGGAGGATGGTCAGTACAGTAGGAGGAGGAGGATGTTCAGTACTGAAGGAGGAGGTGGAGGAGAATGGTCAGCATATGAGGAGGAGGATGGTTAGTAGTTTAGGAGGAAGAAGAGGAAGTTATGGAGGAGGAAGGTCAGCAAATGAGGAGGAGGAGGATGGTCAATACAGGAGGAGGCGGATGTTCAGTACTGAAGGAGGAGGAGGAGGAAGATGGTCAGTACTGAAGGAGGAGGAGGAGGAGAAGGAAGAGGATGGTCAGTACAGCTGGAGGAGGAGAAGGAGGAGGAGGAAGAAGGTCAGTACTGAAGGTGGAGGAGGAGGAGGATGATGGTAAGTACTGAAGGAGTAGGAGGAGGTTGGCCAGTATAGGAGGAGGAGGAGGAGGAGGATGGTCAGTTCAGGAGCAGGAGGAGAAGAATGGTCAGTAAAGGAGGAGGAGGAGGAGGATGGTTAGTAAAGGAGAAGGAGGAGGAGGATGGTGGGTACAGGAGGAAGCGGAGGAGGAGGGTGGTCAGTAGAGGAGGAGGAGGAGGACGAGAAGACGGAGGAGGAGGAGGATGGTCAGTACAGGAGGAGCAGGAGGAGGATGTTCAGTACTAAAGGAGGAGGAGGAGGGGAATGGTCAGTATATGAGGAGGAGGATGGTTAGTACTTTAGGAGGAGGAAGAGGATGAAGATGAGGAGGAGGAAGGTCAGTAAATGAGGAGGAGGATGGTCAATACAGGAGGAGGAGGATGTGCAGTACTGAAGGAGGAAGAGGAGGAGGATGCTTAGTACAGCAGGATGAGGAGGAGGAAGAGGATGATCAGTACAGGAGGAGGAGGCAGAAGAGGTGGTGCAGGGTGGTCAGAACAGGAAGAGGAGGAGGAGGAGGAGGAAGATGGTCAGTACTGAAGGAGGAGGAAGAGAACGAGGATGGTCAGTACATGAGGAGGAGGAGGAGAATGGTCAATACAGAAGGAGGAGTAGGAGGAGGATGTTCAGTACTGAAGGAGGAGGAGGATGGGAAGGATGATCTGTACAGGAGGAGGAGGAAGAGGATGTTCAGTGCTGAAGGAGGAGTAGGAGGAGTAGGAGGATGGTCAGTACAGCAGGAGGAGGAGGAGGAGGATGATGGTTAGTACTGAAGAAGTAGGAGGAGTTTGATCAGTTTCGGAGGAGGAGGAGGAGGATGGTCAGTAGATGAGGAGGAGGAGGATGGTCAATACAGGAGGAGGAGGAGGATGTTCAGTACTGAAAGAGGAGGAGGAGCAGGATGGTCAGTACAGCAGCAGGGGGAGGAGGAGGAGGAGGAGGAGGATGATCAGTCGAGCAAGAGGAGGAGGATGGTCAGTACAGGAAGAGGAGGAGGAGAAGGGGGAGGATGGTCAGTGCTAAAGGAGGTGGAAGAGGAGGAGGAGGATTTTCAGTACAAGAAGAAGAGGAGGTGGAGGAGGATGGTCCGTACTGAAGGAGGAAGAGGAGGAAGATGGTCAGTACTGAAGGAGGAGGAGGAGTTTGGTCAGTACAAGAGGAGGAGCAGGAAGAGGAGGAGGATGGTCAGTACAGAAGGAGGAGGAGGAGGATAGTCTGTACTGAAAAAAGAGGAGTAGTAGATGGTCAGTCGAGGAGGAGGAGGAGGATGGTTAGAACAGGAGGAGGAGGAGGAGGATGATCAGTAGAGCAAGAGGAGGAGGATGGTCAGTACAGGAGGAGTAGGAGGAGTACTATGGTCAGTACTGAAGAGGATTAGGAGGAGAAGGGGTGGATGGTCAGTGCTGAAGGAGGTGGAAGAGGAGGAGGAGGAGGATGTTCAGTACAATAGGAGGAGGAGGAGGATGGTCAGTACTGAAGGTAGAGGAGGAGTAGGAGGAGTAGGAGGCGGAGGAGGAGGAGGATGTTCAGTACTGATGGAGGAGGAGGAGGTGGAGGATGGTCAGTACTGAAGAAAGAGGAGGAGGCGGAGGAAGAGGAGGAGAAGTATGATCAGTCCAGGAGGAGGAGGAGGAGGAGGATGGCCAATACAGGAGCAGGAGTAGGAGGAGGAATTTTAGTACTGAAGGAGGAGGAGGAGGATGGTCAGTAATTAAGGAGGAGGAAGAGGAGTTTGGTCACTATAGGAGGGGGAGGAGAGGAGGATGATCAGTACAAGAGGAGGACGATGGCCAGTACTGAAGGAGGAGGAGGAGGATGATCAATACAGGAGGAGGAGGAGGAGGAGGATGTTCAGTACTGAAGGAGGAGGAGAAGGAGGATGTTCAGTACAGCAGGAGGAAGAGGAGGAGGAGGAGGAGGAGGATGGTCAGTACTGAAGGGGAAGAGGAGAAGGTGGTGGAGGATCGTCAGTACAGGAGGAGGAGGACTAGGAGTAGGAGGATGATCAATACAGGAGGCGGAGGAGGAGAATGTTCAGTACAAGAAGAGGAGGAGGAAGAGGAGGATGGTCAGTACTGAAGGAGGAGGAAGAGGAGGAGTTTGGTCAGTATAGGAGGAGGAGGAGGTGGATGGTCAGTACAGCAGGAGAAGGAGGATAGTCAGTACTGAAGGAAGAGGAGGAGTAGATGGTCGGTCGAGGACGAGGAGTAGGAGGTCGAGGATGGTCAGTACTGAGGAGGAGGAGGAGAATGTTCAGTACTGAAGGAGGAGGAGGAGGATGGTGAGTACAGGAGGAGGAGGAGGAGCTGGATGGATAGTACTGAAGGAGGAGAAGGAGGAAGAGGAGGATGTTCAGTACAAGAGGAGAAGGAGGAGAAGGAGGAGGATGGTAAGTACAGCAGGAGGAGGAGGAGGATGTTCAGTACAAGAGAAGGAGGAGGAGGATGGTCAGTACAGAAGTAGGAGGAGGAGGAGGATGGTCAGTGCTGAAGAAGGAGGAGTAGGATGGTCAGTATATGAGGAGGAGGATGGTCAGTAATGAAGGAGGAGGAGGAGGAATTTGGTCAGTATAGGAGGAGGAGGAGGAGGAAGAGGAGGATAGTCAGTACAGGAGGAGGAGGATGGGGAGGAGGATGTTCAGTACAGGAGGAGGAGGATGAGGAAGTGGATAGTCAGTACTGAAATAAGAGGAGGAGTAGATGGTCAGTCGAGGTGGAGGAGGAGGATGGTCAGTACAGGAACAGGAGGATGAGGATGTTTAGTACTGAAGGAGGAGGAGGAGGACGATGGTCAGTACTAAAGGAGGAGGAGGATGAGGATGGTCAGTACAAAGGAGGAGTAAGAGGAGGATTTTCAATACTGAAGGAGGAGGAGGTGGAGGAGGAAGATCAGTACAGCAGGATGAGGAGGAGGAGGATGAGAAGGAGGAGGAGGAGGAAGATGAGGATGGTCAGTACAGGAGGAGGAGTAGGAGGATGTTCAGTAATGAAGGAGGAGAAGGAGGAGGAGGATGGTCAGTGTAAGAGGAGGATGATGGTTAGTACTTTAGGATGAGGAAGAGGATGAAGTTGAGGAGGCGGAAGTTCAGTAAATGAGGAGTCGGAGGAGGATGGTCAATACAGGAAGAGAAGGAGGAGCAGGAGGATGTTCAGTACTGAAGGAGGAGGAGGAGGATGGTTAGTACAGTAGGAGGAGGAGGAGGAGGACGGTCAGTACAGGAGGAGGAGGAGGAGGAGGAGGAGGAAAAAATGGTGAGTACAGGAGGAGGAGGAGCAGGAGTAGGAGGATGGTCAGTACAGGAGGAGGAGTAAGAGGATGGTCAGGTCAGGAGGAGGAGGAGCAGGATGTTCAGTACTGATGGAGGAGGAGGAGAAGGAGGAGGATCGTCAGTACAGGAGGAGAAGGAGGAGGAGGAGGAGGAGGAGGAGGAGGATGGTCAGTACTGAAGGAGGAGGTGGAGGAGGATGTTCAGTACAACAGGAAGAGGAGGAGCAGGATGATGGTCTGTACTGAAGGAGGAGGAAGAGGAGGAGGATGGTCAGTACATGAGGAGGAGGAGGAGAATGGTCAATACAGAAGGAGGTAGGAGGAGGATGTTCAGTACTGAAGGAGGAGGAGGAGAAGGATGATCTGTACAGGAGGAGAAGGAGGAGGATGTTCAGTGCTGAAGGAGGAGGAGGAGGAGAAGGAGGAGGATGGTCAGTACAGCAGGAGGAGGAGGAGGGGGAGGAATATGGTAAGTACCGAAGGAGGAGGAGGAGGAGGAGGAGGAGGAGGATGGTCAGTACTGAAGGAGTAGGAGAAGGTTGGTCAGTATAGGAGGAGGAGGAGGAGGAGGAGGAGGAGGATGGTCAGTACTGAAGGAGTAGGTGAAGGTTGGTCAGAATAGGAGGAGGAGGAGGAGGAGGATCAGTACAGGAGAAGGAGGAGGAGGATGGTGAGTAAGGAGGAAGAGGAGGAGGAGGATGGTCAGTAGATGAGGAGGAGGAGGATGGTCAATACAGAAGGAGGAGGAGGATGTTCAGTACTGAAGGAGGAGGAGAAGGATGTTCAGTACAAGAAAAGGAGGAGGAGGAGGATGTTCAGTACAGCAGGAAGAGGAGGAGTAGTTTGGTCAGTACAGGAGGAGGAGGAGGAGGAGGATGGTCAGTACTAAAATAAGAGGAGGAGTAGATGGTCAGTCGAGGAGGAGGAGGATGGTCAGTACTGAAGGAGGTTGAGGAGGATGGTCAGTACAGCAGGAGGAGGAGGAGGAGGATGAGAAGGAGCAGGAGGAGAAAGAGGAGGATGGTCAGTGCAGGAGGAGGAGTAGGAGGATGTTCAGTAATGAAGGAGGAGAAGGAGGAGGAGGATGGTCAGTGTAAGAGGAGGATGATGGTTAGTACTTTAGGATGAGGAAGAGGATGAAGTTGAGGAGGTGGAAGTTCTGTAAATGAGGAGGCGGAAGAGGATGGTCAATACAGGAGGAGAAGGAGGAGGAGGAGGATGTTCAGTACTGAAGGAGGAGGAGGAGGATGGTTAGTACAGTAGGAGGAGGAGGAGGAGGACGGTCAGTACAGGACGAGGAGGAGGAGGAGGAGGAAAAATGGTGAGTACAGGAGGAGGAGGAGGAGTAGGAGGAGGATGGTCAGTACAGGAGGAGGAGTAAGAGGATGGTCAGTACAGGAGGAGGAGGAGGAGGATGTTCAGTACTGAAGGAGGAGGAGGAGGATGGTTAGTACAGTAGGAGGAGGAGGAGGAGGACGGTCAGTACAGGACGAGGAGGAGGAGGAGGAGGAGGAGGAAAAAATGGTGAGTACAGGAGGAGGAGGAGCAGGAGTAGGAGGATGGTCAGTACAGGAGGAGGAGTAAGAGGATGGTCAGGTCAGGAGGAGGAGGAGCAGGATGTTCAGTACTGATGGAGGAGGAGTAGAAGGAGGAGGATCGTCAGTACAGGAGGAGAAGGAGGAGGAGGAGGAGGAGGAGGAGGAGGATGGTCAGTACTGAAGGAGGAGGTGGAGGAGGATGTTCAGTACAACAGGAAGAGGAGGAGCAGGATGATGGTCTGTACTGAAGGAGGAGGAAGAGGAGGAGGATGGTCAGTACATGAGGAGGAGGAGGAGAATGGTCAATACAGAAGGAGGTAGGAGGAGGATGTTCAGTACTGAAGGAGGAGGAGGAGAAGGATGATCTGTACAGGAGGAGGAGGAGGAGGATGTTCAGTGCTGAAGGAGGAGGAGGAGGAGAAGGAGGAGGATGGTCAGTACAGCAGGAGGAGGAGGAGGGGGAGGAATATGGTAAGTACCGAAGGAGGAGGAGGAGGAGGAGGAGGAGGATGGTCAGTACTGAAGGAGTAGGTGAAGGTTGGTCAGTATAGGAGGAGGAGGAGGAGGAGGAGGATCAGTACAGGAGAAGGAGGAGGAGGATGGTGAGTAAGGAGGAAGAGGAGGAGGAGGATGGTCAGTAGATGAGGAGGAGGAGGATGGTCAATACAGAAGGAGGAGGAGGATGTTCAGTACAGCAGGAAGAGGAGGAGTAGTTTGGTCAGTACAGCAGGAGGAGGAGGAGGAGGACGAAAAGAAGGAGGAGGAGGAGGAGGAGGATGGTCAGTACTGAAGGAGGAGGAGGAGGATGGTCAGTATAGGAGGAGGAGGAGGAGGAGCATGATTAGTACAGGAGAAGGAGGAGGAGGATGGTGAGTACAGGAGGAAGAGAAGGAGGAGGATGGTCAGTAGATGAGGAGGAAGAGGATGGTCAATAAAGGAGGAGGAGGAGGATGTTCAGTACTGAAGGAGGAGGAGGAGGATGGTTAGTACAGCAGGAGGAGGAGGAGGAGGAGGGTGGTCAATACTGAAGGAGGAGGAGGATGTTCAGTACAAGAAAAGGAGGAGAAGGAGGATATTCAGTACAGCAGTAAGAGGAGGAGTAGTTTGGTCAGTACAGGAGGAGGAGGAGGAGGAGGTTGGTCAGTACTGAAATAATAGGAGTAGTAGATAGTCAGTCGAGGAGGAGGAGGAGGAGGAGGATGGTCAGAACAGGAGGAGGAGGAGGAGGATGTTCAGTACTGAAGGAGGAGGAGGAGAAGGAGGAGGAGGAGGATGTTCACTTCTGAAGAGGAGGAGAAGAAGGTGATGGAGAATGGTCAGTACAGCAGGAAGAGGAGCAGGAGGAGCAGGATGGTCAGTACTGAAGGAGGAGGAGGAGGATGGTCAGTACTGAAGGAGGAGGATGATTATTACTGAAGGAGGAGGAGGAGAAATAGGAGGAGGAGGACGGTGAGTACAGGAGGAGGAGGAGGTAGATGGTCAATACAGGAGGCGGAGGAGGAGGAGGATGTTCAGTACTGATGGAGGAGGAGGAGGAGGAGGAGGATGGTCAGTACTGAAGAAGGAGGAGGAGGCGGAGGAAGACGAGGAGAAGTATGATCAGTCCAGGAGGAGGAGGAGGAGGAGGAGGATGGCCAATACAGGAGCAGGAGTAGGAGGAGGAATTTTAGTACTGAAGGAGGAGGAGGAGGATGGTCAGTAATTAAGGAGGAGGAAGAGGAGTTTGGTCACTATAGGAGGGGGAGGAGAGGAGGATGATCAGTACAAGAGGAGGACGATGGCCAGTACTGAAGGAGGAGGAGGAGGATGATCAATACAGGAGGAGGAGGAGGAGGAGGAGGATGTTCAGTACTGAAGGAGGAGGAGAAGGAGGATGTTCAGTACAGCAGGAGGAAGAGGAGGAGGAGGAGGAGGAGGAGGATGGTCAGTACTGAAGGGGAAGAGGAGAAGGTGGTGGGGGATCGTCAGTACAGGAGGAGGAGGAGGAGGAGGATCAATGCAGGAGGCAGAGGAGGAGGATGTTCAGTACAAGAAGAGGAGGAGGAGGAGGATGGTCAGTACTGAAGGAGGAGGAAGAGGAGGAGTTTGGTCAGTATAGGAGGAGGAGGAGGTGGATGGTCAGTACAGCAGGAGAAGGAGGATAGTCAGTACTGAAGGAAGAGGAGGAGTAGATGGTCGATCGAGGACGAGGAGTAGGAGGTCGAGGATGGTCAGTACTGAGGAGGAGGAGGAGAATGTTCAGTACTGAAGGAGGAGGAGTAGGATGGTGAGTACAGGAGGAGTAGGAGCTGGATGGTTAGTACTGAAGGAGGAGAAGGAGGAAGAGGAGGATGTTCAGTACAAGAGGAGAAGGAGGAGTAGGAGGAGGATGGTAAGTACAGCAGGAGGAGGAGGAGGATGTTCAGTACAGAAGTAGGAGGAGGAGGAGGATGGTCAGTGCTGAAGAAGGAGGAGTAGGATGGTCAGTATATGAGGAGGAGGATGGTCAGTAATGAAGGAGGAGGAGGAGGAATTTGGTCAGTATAGGAGGAGGAGGAGGAGGAGGAGGAGGAAGAGGAGGATAGTCAGTACAGGAGGAGGGGGGGGGAGGAGGATGTTCAGTACAGGAGGAGGAGGATGAGGAAGTGGATAGTCAGTACTGAAATAAGAGGAGGAGTAGATGGTCAGTCGAGGTGGAGGAGGAGGATGGTCAGTACAGGAACAGGAGGATGAGGATGTTTAGTACTGAAGGAGGAGGAGGAGGATGATGGTCAGTACTGAAGGAGGAGGAGGATGTTCAGTACAAGAAAAGGAGGAGGAGGAGGATGTTCATTACAGCAGGAAGAGGAGGAGTAGTTTGGTCAGTACAGGAGGAGGAGGAGGAGGAGGAGGAGGAGGAGGAGGAGGAGGATGGTCAGTACTAAAATAAAAGGAGGAGTAGATAGTCAGTCGAGGAGCAGGAGGATGGTGAGTACTGAAGGAGGAGGAGGAGGAAGGTCAGTCCTGAAGGAGGAGGATAAGGATGGTCAGTATATGAGGAGGAGGAGGATGGTCAGTAATGAAGGAGGAGGAGGAGGAATTTGGTCAGTATAGGAGGAGGAGGTGGAGGAGGTGGATGGTCAGTACAGGAGGAGGAGGGGGAGGAGGATGTTCAGTACAGAAGGAGGAGGATGAGGAAGTGGATAGTCAGTACTGAAATAAGAAGAGGAGTAGATGGTCAGTCGAGGAGCAGGAGGAGGATGGTCAGTACAGGAACAGGAGCATGAGGATATTTAGTACTGAAGGAGGAGGAGGACGATGGTCATTACTGAAGGAGGAGGAGGAGGAGGAGGATGGTCAGTACAAAGGAGGAGTAAGAGAAGGATTTTCAGTACTGAAGGAGGAGGAGGTGGAGGAGGATGGTCAGTACAGCAGGAGGAGGAGGAGGAGGACGAGAAGAAGGAGGAGGAGGAGGAGGATGGTCAGTACAGGAGGAGGAGGAGGAGGAGGATGTTCAGTACTGAAGGAGGAGGAGGAGTATGTTCAGTACAAGAAGAGGAGGAGGAGGAGGATGGTCAGTACTGAAGGAGGAGGAGGAGTATGTTCAGTACAAGAAGAGGAGGAGGAGGAGGATGGTCAGTACTGAAGGAAGAGGAGGAGTAGTTTGGTCAGTATAGGAGGAGGAGGAGGAGATGTATGGTCAGTACTGAAATAAGAGTAAGAGTAGATGGTCAGTTGAGGAGGAGGAGGATCGTCAGTACTGAAGGTGGAGGAGGAGGGTGGTCAGTACTGAAGGAGGAGGATGGTCAGTACTGAAGGAGGAGGAGGAGGACGATGGTCATTACTGAAGGAGGAGGAGGAGGATGGTCAGTACAATGGAGGAGTAACAGAAGGATTTTCCGCACTGAAGGAGGAGGAGTTGGATGAGGATGGTCAGTACAGCAGGAGGAGGAGGAGGAGGAGGAGGAGGAGGACGAGAAGAAGGAGGAGGAGGAGGATTATCAGTACAGGAGGAGGAGGAGGATGTTCAGTGCTGAAGGAGGAGGAGGAGGAGAAGGAGGAGGATGGTCACTACAGCAGTAGGAGGAGGAGGGGGAGGAATATGGTAAGTACAAGAGGAGGACAATGGCCAGTACTGAAGGAGGAGGAGGAGGATGATCAATACAGGAGGAGGAGAAGGAGGAGGATGTTCAGTACTGAAGGAGTAGGAGAATGTTGGTCAGTATAGGAGGAGGAGGAGGAGGATGATTAGTACAGGAGAAGGAGGAGGAGGATGGTGAGTACAGGAGGAAGAGGAGGAGGAGGATGGTCAGTAGATGAGGAGGAGGAGGATGGTCAATAAAGGAGGAGGAGGAGGAGGATGTTCAGTACTGAAAGAGGAGGAGGAGGATGGTTAATACAGCAGGAGGAGGAGGAGGAGGAGGATGGTCAGAACAGGAGGAGGAGGAGGATGTTCAGTACTGAAGGAGGAGGAGGAGAAGGATTAGGAGGAGGATGTTCACTTCTGAAGAGGAGGAGGAGAAGGTGATGGAGAATGGTCAGTACAGCAGGAAGAGGAGCAGGAGGAGGAGGATTGTCAGAACTGAAAGAGGAGGAGGAGTAGTTTGGTCAGTATAGGAGGAGGAGGAGGAGGAGGAAGATGGTCAGTACTGAAATAAGAGGAGGAGTAGATGGTCAGTCGAGGAGGAGGAGGATGGTCAGTACTGAAGGAGGAGGAGGACGATGGTCAGTACTGAAGGAGGAGGATGGTCATTAATGAAGGAGGAGGAGGAGAAATAGGAGGAGGAGGACGGTGAGTACAGGAGGAGGAGGAGGTGGATGGTCAGTACAGGAGGCGGAGGAGGAGGAGGATGTTCAGTACTGATGGAGGAGGAGGAGGAGGAGGAGGATGGTCAGTACTGAAGAAGGAGGAGGAGGCGGAGGAAGACGAGGAGAAGTATGATCAGTCCAGGAGGAGGAGGAGGAGGAGGATGGCCAATACAGGAGCAGGAGTAGGAGGAGGAATTTTAGTACTGAAGGAGGTCGGAGGAGGATGGTCAGTAATTAAGGAGGAGGAAGAGGAGTTTGGTCACTATAGGAGGGGGAGGAGAGGAGGATGATCAGTACAAGAGGAGGACGATGGCCAGTACTGAAGGAGGAGGAGGAGGATGATCAATACAGGAGGAGGAGGAGGAGGAGGATGTTCAGTACTGAAGGAGGAGGAGAAGGAGGATGTTTAGTACAGCAGGAGGAAGAGGAGGAGGAGGAGGAGGAGGAGGAGGATGGTCAGTACTGAAGGGGAAGAGGAGAAGGTGGTGGAGGATCGTCAGTACAGGAGGAGGAAGAGGAGGAGTGGGAGGATGATCAATACAGGAGGTGGAGGAGGAGGATGTACAATAAAAGAAGAGGAGGAGGAGGAGGAGGATGGTCAGTACTGAAGGAGGAGGAAGAGGAGGAGTTTGGTCAGTATAGGAGGAGGAGGAGGAGGATGGTCTGTACAGCAGGAGAAGGAGGATAGTCAGTACTGAAGGAAGAAGAGGAGTAGATGGTCGAGGACGAGGAGTAGGAGGTCGAGGATGTTCAGTACTGAGGAGGAAGAGGAGAATGTTCAGTACTGAAGGAGGAGGAGGATGGTCAGTACGGGAGGAGGAGGAGCTGGATGGTTAGTACTGAAGGAGGAGAAGGAGGAAGAGGAGGATGTTCAGTACAAAAGGAGAAGGAGGAGAAGGAGGAGGATGGTAAGTACAGCAGGAGGAGGAGGAGGATGTTCAGTACAAGAGAAGGAGGAGCAGGATGGTCAGTATATGAGGAGGAGGATGGTCAGTAATGAAGGAGGAGGAGGAGGAATTTGGTCAGTATAGGAGGAGGAGGAGGAAGAGGAGGATGGTCAGTACAGGAGGAGGAGGAGGGGGAGGAGGATGTTCAGTACAGGAGGAAGAGGATGAGGAAGTGGATAGTCAGTACTGAAATAAGAGGAGGAGTAGATGGTCAGTCGAGGTGGAGGAGGAGGATGGTCAGTACAGGAACAGGAGGATGAGGATGTTTAGTATTGAAGGAGGAGAAGGACGATGGTCAGTACTAAAGGAGGAGGAGGATGAGGATGGTCAGTACAAAGGAGGAGTAAGAGGAGGATTTTCAATACTGGAGGAGGAGGAGGTGGAGGAGGATGATCAGTACAGGAGGAGGAGTAGGAGGATGTTCAGTAATGAAGGAGGAGAAGGAGGAGGAGGATGGTCATTGTAAGAGGAGGATGATGGTTAGTACTTTAGGATGAGGACGAGGATGAAGTTGAGGAGGCGGAAGTTCAGTAAATGAGAAGGCGGAGGAGGATGGTCAATACAGGAGGAGAAGGAGGAGGAAGATGTTCAGTACTGAAGGAGGAGGAGGAGGATGGTTAGTACAGTAGGAGGAGGAGGAGGAGGATGGTCAGTACAGGACGAGGAGGAGGAGGAGGAGGAGGAGGAAAAAATGGTGAGTACAGCAGGAGGAGGAGGAGGAGGAGGATGGTCAGTACAGGAGCAGGAGTAAGAGGATGGTCAGTTCAGGAGGAGGAGGAGCAGGATGTTCAGTACTGAAGGAGGAGGAGGAGAAGGAGGAGATCGTCAGTACAGGAGGAGGAGGAGGAGGAGGAGGAGGATGGTCAGTACTGAAGGAGGAGGTGGAGGAGGATGTTCAGTTCAACCGGAGGAGGAGGAGCAGGATGATGGTCTGTACTGAAGGAGGAGGAAGAGGAGGAGGGTGGTCAGGACATAAGGAGGAGGAGAATGGTCAATACAGAAGGAGGTAGGAGGAGGATGTTCAGTACTGAAGGAGGAGGAGGAGAAGGATGATCTGTACAGGAGGAGGAGGAGGAGGATATTCAGTGCTGAAGGAGGTGGAGGAGGAGAAGGAGGAGGATTGTCAGTACAGCAGGAGGAGGAGTAGGGGGAGGAATATGGTAAGTACCGAAGGAGGAGGAGGAGGAGCAGGAGGAGGAGGAGGATGGTCAGTACTGAAGAAGTAGGAGAAGGTTGGTCAGTATAGGAGGAGGAGGAGGAGGAGGAGGAGGTTTAGTACAGAGAAGCACGAGGAGGATGGTGAGTACAGGAGGAAGAGGAGAAGGAGGATGGGCAGTAGATGAGGAGGAGTAGGATGGTCAATACAGGAGGAGGAGGAGGATGTTCAGTACTGAAAGAGGAGGAGGAGGATGGTTAGTACAGCAGGAGTAGGAGGAGGAGGAGGATGGTCAGTACTGAAGGAGGAGGAGGAGGATGTTCAGTACAAGAAAAGGAGGAGGAGGAGGATGTTCAGTACAGCAGTAAGAGGAGGAGTAGTTTGGTCAGTACAGGAGGAGGAGGAGGAGGAGGAGCATGGTCAGTACTGAAATAATAAGAGGAGTAGATGGTCAGTCGAGTAGGAGGAGGATGGTCAGTACTGAAGGAGGAGGAGGAGGATATTCAGTACAGCAGTAAGAGGAGGAGTAGTTTGGTCAGTACAGGAGGAGGAGGAGGAGGAGGATGGTCAGTACTAAAATAAGAGGAGGAGTAGATGGTCAGTCGAGGAGGAGGAGGATGGTCAGTACTGAAGGAGGAGGATGGTCAGTCCTGAAGGAGGAGGAATAGGATGGTCAGTATATGAGGAGGAGGAGGATGGTCAGTAATGAAGGAGGAGGAGGAGGAATTTGGTCAGTATAGGAGGAAGAGGAGGAGGAGGAGGAGGATCCTCAGTACAGGAGGAGGAGGGGGAGGAGGATGTTCAGTACAGAAGGAGGAGGATGAGGAAGTGGATAGTCAGTACTGAAATAAGAGGAGGAGTAGATGGTCAGTCGAGGAGGAGGAGGAGGATGGTCAGTACAGGAACAGGAGGATGAGGATATTTAGTACTGAAGGAGGAGGAGGACGATGGTCATTACTGAAGGAGGAGGAGGAGGAGGATGGTCAGTACAAAGGAGGAGTAAGAGAAGGATTTTCAGTACTGAAGGAGGAGGAGGTGGAGGAGGATGGTCAGTACAGCAGGAGGAGGAGGAGGAGGAGGACGAGAAGAAGGGAGGAGGAGTAGTTTGATGGTCAGTACAGGAGGAAGAGGAGGAGGAGGATGTTCAGTACTGAAGGAGGAGGAGGAGGATGGTTAGTACAGCAGGAGGAGGATGAGGAGGAGGATGTTCAGTACTGAAGGAGGAGGAGGAGTATGTTCAGTACAAGAAGAGGAGGAGGAGAATGGTCAGTACTGAAGGAAGAGGAAGAGTAGTTTGGTCAGTATAGGTGGAGGAGGAGGAGATGAATGGACAGTACTGAAATAAGAGGAGGAGTAGATGGTCAGTTGGGGGGAGGAGGATGGTCAGTACTGAAGGAATAGGAGAAGGTTGGTCAGTATAAGAGGAGGAGGAGGAGGAGGATTAGTACAGGAGAAGGAGGAGGAGGATGTTGAGTACAGGAGGAAGAGGAGGAGGAGGAAGGTCAGTAGATGAGGAGGAGGAGGATGGTCAATACAGGAGGAGGAGAAGGATGTTCAGTACTAAAGGAGGAGGAGGAGGATGGTTAGTACAGCAGGAGTAGGAGGAGGAGGATGGTCAGTACTGAAGGAGGAGGAGGAGGATGTTCAGTACAAGAAAGGAGGAGGAGGAGGATGTTCAGTACAGCAGGAAGAGGAGGAGTAGTTTGGTCAGTACAGGAGGAGGAGGAAGAGGAGGAGCATGGTCAGTACTGAAATAATAAGAGGAGTAGATGGTCAGTCGAGTAGGAGGAGGATGGTCAGTACTGAAGGAGGAGGAGGAGGATGGTCAGTACTGAAGGAGGAGGATGGTAAGTCCTGAAGGAGGAGGAATAGGATGGTCAGTATATGAGGAGGTGGAGGATGGTCAGTAATGAAGGAGAAGGAGGAGGAATTTGTTCAGTATAGGAGGAGGAGGAGGAGGATGGTCAGTACTGAAGGTGGAGGAGGAGGAGGATGATCAGTACAAAGGAGGAGTAAGAGAAGGATTTTCAGTACTGAAGGAGGAGGAGGTGGAGGAGGATGGTCAGTACAGCAGGAGGAGGAGGAGGAGGAGGAGGAGGACGAGAAGAAGGAGGAGGAGGAGGAGGATGGTCAGTACAGCAGGATGAGGAGGAGGATCAGAAGGAGGAGGAGGAGGAAGAGGAGGATGGTCAGTACAGGAGGAGGAGTAGGAGGATGTTCAGTAATGAAGGAGGAGAAGGAGGAGGAGGATGGTCAGTTTAAGAGGAGGATGATGGTTAGTACTTTAGGATGAGGAAGAGGATGAAGTTGAGGAGGCGGAAGTTCAGTAAATGAGGAGGCGGAGGAGGATGGTCAATAAAGGAGGAGGAGGAGGAGGATGCTCAGTACTGAAGGAGAAGGAGGTGGATGGTTAGTACAGTAGGAGGAGGAGGAGGACGGTCAGTACAGGACGAGGAGGAGGAGGAGAAAATGGTGAGTACAGGAGGAGGAGGAGTTGGAGGAGGAGGATGGTCAGTACAGGAGGAGTAGTAAGAGGATGGTCAGTTCAGGAGGAGGAGGAGCAGGATGTTCAGTACTGAAGGAGGAGGAGGAGAAGGTGGAGGATCATCAGTACAGGAGGAGAAGGAGGAGGAGGATGGTCAGTACTGAAGGAGGAGGTAGAGGAGGATGTTCAGTACAACAGGAGGAGTAGGAGCAGGATGATGGTCTGTACTGAAGGAGGAGGAAGAGGAGGAGGGTGGTCAGGACATAAGGAGGAGGAGAATGGTCAATACAGAAGGAGGTAGGAGGAGGATGTTCAGTACTGAAGGAGGAGGAGGAGAAGGATGATCTGTACAGGAAGAGGAGGAGGAGGATGTTCAGTGCTGAAGGAGGAGGAGGAGAAGGAGGAGGATGGTCAGTACAGCAGGAGGAGGAGGAGGGGGAGGAATATGGTAAGTACCGAAGGAGGAGGAGGAGAAAGAGGAGGAGGAGGATGGTCAGTACTGAAGGAGGTAGGAGAAGGTTGGTCAGTATAGGAGGAGGAGGAGGAGGAGGAGGAGGAGGAGGATTAGTTCAGGAGAAGTAGGAGGAGGATGGTGAGTACAGGAGGAAGAGGAGGAGGAGGAGGATGGTCAGTAGATGAGGAGGAGGAGGATGGTCAATAAAAGAGGAGGTGGAGGAGGATGTTCAGTACTGAAGGAGGAGGAGGAGGGTTAGTACAGCAGGAGGAGGAGGAGGAGGAGGAGGATGGTCAATACTGAAGGAGGAGGAAGATGTTCAGTACAAGAAAAGGAGGAGGAGGAGGATATTCAGTACAGCAGTAAGAGGAGGAGTAGTTTGGTCAGTACAGGAGGAGGAGGAGGAGAGGAGGATGGTCAGTACTAAAATAAGAGGAGGAGTAGATGGTCAGTCGAGGAGGAGGAGGATGGTCAGTACTGAAGGAGGAGGAGGATGGTCAGTACTGAAGGAGGAGGATGGTCAGTCCTGAAGGAGGAGGAATAGGATGGTCAGTATATGAGGAGGAGGAGGATGGTCAGTAATGAAGGAGGAGGAGGATGGTCAGTACTGAAGGAGGAGGATGGTCAGTCCTGAAGGAGGAGGAATAGGATGGTCAGTATATGAGGAGGAGGAGGATGGTCAGTAATGAAGGAGGAGGAGGAGAAATTTGGTCAGTATAGGAGGAGGAGGAGGAGAAATTTGGTCAGTATAGGAGGAGGAGGAGGAGGATGGTCATTACAGGAGGAGGAGGATGAGGAAGTGGATAGTCAGTACTGAAATAAGAGGAGGAGTAGATGGTCAGTCGAGGAGGAGGAGGAGGATGGTCAGTACAGGAAGAGGAGGATGAGGATATTTAGTACTGAAGGAGGAGGAGGTCGATGGTCATTACTTAAGGAGGAGGAGGAGGAGGGTTAGTACAAAGGAGGAGTAAGAGAAGGATTTTCAGTACTGAAGGAGGAGGAGGTGGAGGAGGATGGTCAGTACAGCAGGAGGAGGAGGAGGAGGACGAGAAGAAGGAGGAGGAGGAGGAGGATGGTCAGTACAGGAGGAGGAGTAGGAGGATGTTCAGTACTGAAGGAGGAGGAGGAGGATGTTCAGTACAAGAAGAGGAGGAGGAGGAGGATGGTCAGTACTGAAGGAAGAGGAGGAGTAGATGGTCAGTTGAGGAGGAGGAGGATGGTCAGTACTGAAGGAGGAGGAGGAGGATGGTCAGTACTGAAGGAGGAGGATGGTTAGTACTGAAGGAGCAGGAGGAGGACGATGGTCATTACTGAAGGAGGAGGAGGAGCAGGAGGATGGTGAGTACTGAAGGAGGAGGAGGAGGGATGTTCAGTACAAGAAAAGGAGGAAGAGGAGGATGTTCAGTACAGCAGGAAGAGGAGGAGTAGTTTCGTCAGTACAGGAGGAGGAGGAGGAGGAGGAGGAGGATGGTCAGTACTGAATTAATAGGAGGAGTAGATGGTCAGTCGAGGAGGAGGAGGATGGTCAGTACTGAAGGATGAGGAGGAGGATGGTCAGTACTGAAGGAGGAGGAGGAGGATGGTCAGTACTGAAGGAGGAGGATGGTTAGTACTGAAGGAGCAGGAGGAGGACGATGGTCATTACTGAAGGAGGAGGAGGAGGATGTTCAGTACAAGAAAAGGAGGAGGAGGAGGATGTTCAGTACAGCAGGAAGAGGAGGAGTAGTTTCGTCAGTACAGGAGGAGGAGGAGGAGGAGGAGGATGGTCAGTACTGAAATAATAGGAGGAGTAGATGGTCAGTCGAGGAGGAGGAGGATGGTCAGTACTGAAGGATGAGGAGGAGGATGGTAAGTACTGAAGGAGGAGGAGGAGGATGGTCAGTACTGAAGGAGGAGGATGGTCAGTACTGAAGGAGGAGGAGGAGAACGATGGTCATTACTGAAGGAGGAGGAGGAGGATGGTGAGTACTGAAGGAGGAGGAGGAGGATGTTCAGTACAATAAAAGGAGGAGGAGGAGGATGTTCAGTACAGCAGGAAGAGGAGGAGTAGTTTGGTCAGTACAGGAGGAGGAGGAGGACGAGGAGGAGGAGGAGGATGGTCAGTACTAAAATAATAGGGGGAGTAGATGGTCAGTCGAGGAGGAGGAGGATGGTAAGTACTGAAGGAGGAGGAGGAGGATGGTCAGTACTGAAGGAGGAGAATGGTCAGTCCTGAAGGAGGAGGAATAGGATGGTCAGTATATGAGGAGGAGGAGGATGGTCAGTAATGAAGGAGGAGGAGGAGGAATTTGGTCAGTATAGGAGGCGGAGGAGGAGGAGGAGGAGGAGGAGGAGGATGGTCAGTACAGGAGGAGTTGAGGCAGGAGGATGTTCAGTACAGAAGGAGGAGGATGAGGAAGTGGATAGCCAGTACTGAAATAAGAGGAGGAGTAGATGGTCAGTCGAGGAGGAGGAGGAGGATGGTCAGTACAGGAACAGGAGGATGAGGATATTTAGTACTGAAGGAGGAGGAGGACGATGGTCATTACTGAAGGAGGAGGAGGAGGATGGTCAGTACAAAGGAGGAGTAAGAGAAGGATTTTCAGTACTGAAGGTGGAGGAGGTGGAGGAGGATGGTCAGTACAGCAGGAGGAGGAGGAGGAGGACGAGAAGAAGGAGGAGGAGGAGGAGGATGGTCAGTACAGGAGGAGGAGGAGGAGGATGTTCAGTACTGAAGGAGGAGGAGGAGGATGGTTAGTACAGCAGCAGGAGGATGAAGAGGAGGATGTTCAGTACTGACGGAGGAGGATGAGGATGTTCAGTACAAGAAGAGGAGGAGGAGGAGGATGGTCAGTACTGAAGGAAGAGGAAGAGTAGTTTGGTCAGTATAGGAGGAGGAGGAGGAGACGGATGTTCATTACTGAAATAAGAGGAGGAGTAGATGGTCAGTTGAGGAGGAGGAGGATGGTCAGTACTGAAGGAAGAGGAGAAGGTTGGTCAATATAGGAGGAGGAGGACAATGGTTATTACTGAAGGAGGAGGAGGATGAGGATGGTCAGTACAAAGGAGGAGTAAGAGAAGGATTTTCAGTACTGAAGGAAGAGGGGGTGGAGGAGGATGGTCAGTACAGCAGGAGGAGTAGGAGGAGGAGGAGGACGAGAAGAAGGAGGAGGAGGAGGATGGTCAGTACAGGAGGAGGAGGAGGAGGATGTTCAGTACTGAAGGAGGAGGAGGAGGAGAATGGTTAGTACAGCAGGAGGAGGATGAGGAGGAGGATGTTCAGTACTGAAGGAGGAGGAGGAGGATGTTCAGTACAAGAAGAGGAGGAGGAGGAGGATGGTCAGTCCTGAAGGAAGAGGAAGAGTAGTTTGGTCAGTATAGGAGGAGGAGGAGGAGACGGATGTTCATTACTGAAATAAGAGGAGGAGTAGATGGTCAGTTGAGGAGGAGGAGGATGGTCAGTACTGAAGGAAGAGGAGAAGGTTGGTCAATATAGGAGGAGGAGGACGATGGTTATTACTGAAGGAGGAGGAGGAGGAGGATGGTCAGTACAAAGGAGGAGTAAGAGAAGGATTTTCAGTGCTGAATGAGGAGGATGGTCAGTACAGCAGGAGGAGGAGGAGGACGAGAAGGAGGAGGAGGAGGAGGATGGTCAGTACAGGAGGAGGAGGAGGAGGATGTTCAGTACTGAAGGAGGAGGAGGAGGAGGAGAATGGTTAGTACAGCAGGAGGAGGATGAGGAGGAGGATGTTCAGTACTGAAGGAGGAGGAGGAGGATGTTCAGTACAAGAAGAGGAGGAGGAGGAGGATGATCAGTCCTGAAGGAAGAGGAGGAGTAGTTTGGTCAGTATAGGAGGAGGAGGAGGAGGAGATGGATGGTCAGTACTGAAATAAGAGGAGGAGTAGATGGTCAGTTGAGGAGGAGGATGGTCAGTACTGAAGGAGGAGGAGGAGGATGGTCAGTACTGAAGGAGGAGGATGGTCAGTACTGAAGGAGGAGAGGAGGACGATGGTCATTACTGAAGGAGGAGGAGGAGGAGGATGGTCAGTACAAAGGAGGAGTAAGAGAAGGATTTTCAGTACTGAATGAGGAGGATGGTCAGTACAGCAGGAGGAGGAGGAGGACGAGAAGAAGGAGGAGAAGGATGGTCAGTACAGGAGGAGGAGGAGGATGTTCAGTACTGAAGGAGGAGGAGGAGGAGGATGTTCAGTACTGAAGGAGGAGGAGGAGGAGGATGTTTAGTACAGCAGGAGGAGGATGAGGAGGAGGATGTTCAGTACTGAAGGAGGAGGAGGAGGATGTTCAGTACAAGAAGAGGAGGAGGAGGAGGATGGTCAGTACTGAAGGAAGAGGAAGAGTAGTTTGGTCAGTATAGGAGGAGGAGGAGATGGATGGTCAGTACTGGAATAAGAGGAGCAGTAGATGGTCAGTTGAGGAGGAGGAGGATGGTCAGTACTGAAGGAGGAAGAGGAGGATGGTCAGTACTGAAGGAGGAGGAGGAGGATGGTCAGTACTGAAGGAGGAGGATGGTCAGTACTGAAGGAGGAGGAGGAATAGGAGGAGGACGGTGAGTACAGGGGGAGGAGGAGGTGGATGGTCAATACAGGAGGCGGCGGCGGAGGAGGATGTTCAGTACAAGAAGAGGAGGAGGAGGAGGAGGAGGATGGTCAGTACTGACGGAGGAGGAGGAGTTGTTTGGTCAGTATAGGAGGAGGAGGAGGATGGTCAGTACAGGAGGAGGAGGAGGAGGAAGATGTTCAGTACAAGAAGAGGAGGAGGAGGAGGAGGAGTTTGCTCAGTATAGGAGGAGGAGGAGGATGGTTAGTACAGGAGTAGGAGGAGCATATTCAGTACTGAAGGAAGAGGTGGAGTAGATGGTCGGTCGAGGAGGAGGAGGAGGAGGTGGAGGATGGTCAGTACTGAGGAGGAGGAGGAGAATGTTCAGTACTGAAGGAGGAGGAGGATGGTCAGTACAGGAGGAGGAGGAGCTGGATGGTTAGTACTGAAGGAGGAGAAGGAGGAAGAGGGGGATATTTAGTACAAGAGGAGAAGGAGGAGGAGGAGAAGGATGGTAAATACAGCAGGAGGAGGAGGAGGATGGTCAGTACTGAAAGAGGAGGAGGAAGAATTTGGTCAATATAGGAAGAGGAGGAGGAGGATGGTCAGTACAGAAGGAAGAGGAGGAGGAAGAGGAGGCTGGTCAGTACTGAAGGAGGAGGAGGAGGATGTTCAGTACAAGAGGAGGAGGAGGAGGTTGGTCAGTACAGAAGTAGGAGGAGGAGGTGGATGGTCAGTCCTGAAGGAGGAGGAGTAGGATGGTCAGTATATGAGGAGGAGGAGGATGGTCAGTAATGAAGGAGGAGGAGGAATTTGGTCAGTATAGGAGGAGGAGGAGGATGGTCAGTACAGGAGGAGGAGGGGAGGAGGTTGTTCAGTACAGGAGGAGGAGGAGGAGGAAGTGGATGGTCAGTACTGAAATAAGAGGAGGAGTAGATGGTCAGTCGAGGAGGAGGAGGAGGATGGTCAGTACTGAATCAGGAGTAGGAGGAGGAGGAGAAGGATGATCTCTACAGGAGGAGGAGGAGGATGTTCAGTGCTGAAGGAGGAGGAGGAGGAGAAGGAGTAGGAGGATGGTCAGTACAGCAGGAGGAGAAGGAGGAAGATTGTCAGTACTGAAGGAGGAGGAGGAGGAGGAGGAGGATGGTCAGTACTGAAGGAGTAGGAGGAGTTTGGTCAGTATAGGAGGGGGAGGAGTAGGATGGTCAGTTCAGGAGGAGGAGGAGGAGGATGATCAGTAAAGGAGGAAGAGGAGGATGGTTAGTACAGAAGAAGGAGGAGGAGGATGGTGAGTACAGGAGGAAGAGGAAGAGAAGGAGGGTTGTCAGTAGATGATGAGGAGGAGGATGGTCAATCCAGGAGGAGGATGAGGAAGAGCAGGATGTTCAGTACTGAAAGAGGAGGAGGAGCAGGATGGTCAGTACAGCAGCAGCAGGAGGAGGAGGATGATCAGTACAGGAGGAGGAGGAGGAGGAGGAGGAGGATGGTCAGTACTGAAGGAGGAGGAGGAGGAGAAGGGGGGGAGGATGGTCAGTGCTGAAGGAGGTGGAAGAGGAGGAGGAGGATGTTCAGTACAAGAGGAGGAGGAGGATGGTCAGTACTGAAGGAGGAGGAGGGGGTGGAGGAGGATGTTCAGTACTGAAGGAGGAGGAGGAGATGGAGGAGGATGTTCAGTACAAGAGGAGGAGGAGGAGGGGGAGGAGGTTGGTCATTACTAAAATAGGAGGAAATGAGTTTGGTCAGTATAGGAGGAGGAGGAGGACGATGGTCAGTACAGAAGGAGGAGGAGGAGGAGGATGGTCAGTACTGAAGGAGGAGGAGGAGGAGGAGGATCAGTTCTGAAGGTGGAGGATGAGGAGGTTAGTCAGTATAGGATGAGGAGGAGGATGGTCAGTCCTGAAGGAGGAGGAGTACTATGGTCAGTATATGAGGAGGAGAAGGAGGATGGTCAGAACTGAAGGAGGAGGAGGAGGAGGAGGGGTAGAAGGATGTTCATTACAGGAGCAGGAGGATGAGGAGGAAGATAGTCAGTACTGAAATAAGAGGAGGAGTAGATGATCAGTCGAGGAGGCAGAGGAGGAGTAGGAGGATGGTCAGTACTGAAGGAGGAAGAGGACGATGGTCAGTACTGAAGGAGGAGAAGGAAGAGGAGGAGGATGGTCAGTACATGAGGAGAAGGAGGAGGATGGTCAGTACATGAGGTGGAGGAGGAGGATGGTCAGTACAGGAGGAGGAGGAGGAGGAGAATGTTCAGTTCTGAAAGAGGAGGAGGAGGATGATGGTCAGTACTGAAGGAGGAGTAGAAGGATGGTCAGTACAAGAAGAGGAGGATGGTCAGTACTGAAGTAGGAGGTGGAGGAGGAGAAGGATGATCAGCACATGAGGAGGAGGCGGATGATGGTCAATACAGGAGGAGGAGTAAGAGGAGGATTTTCAGTACTGAAGGAGGAGGAGGTGGAGGAGGATGTTTAGTACAGCAGAAGGAGGAGGAGGATGTTCAGTACAGGAGGAGGAAGAGGACGATGTTCAGTACTAAAGGAGGAGGAGGAGGAGGAGGATGGTCAGTACTGAAGGAGTAGGAGGAGTTTGGTCAGTATAGGAGGAGGAGGAGTAGGATGGTCAGTTCAGGAGGAGGAGGAGGAGGATGGTCAGTAAAGGAGGAAGAGAAGGATGCTTAGTACAGGAGAAGGAGGAGGAGGATTGTCAGTAGATGATGATGAGGAGGATGGTCAATCCAGGAGGAGGATGAGGAGGAGCAGGATGGTCAGTACTGAAAGAGGTGGAGGAGCAGGATGGTCAGTAGAGCAGCAGGAGGAGGAGGATGATCAGTACAGGAGGAGGAGGAGGAGGAGGAGGATGGTCAGTACTGAAGGAGGAGGAGGAGGAGAAGGGGGAGGATGGTCAGTGCTGAAGGAGGTGGAAGAGGAGGAGGAGGATGGTCAGTACTGAAGGAGGAGGAGGGGGTGGAGGAGGATGTTCAGTACTGAAGGAGGAGGAGAAGGTGGAGGAGGATGTTCAGTACAAGAGGAGGAGGAGGAGGAGAATGATCAGTACTGAAGGAGGAGGAGGAGGAGGAGGATGTTCAGTACAAGAGGAGGAGGAGGAGGGGGAGGAGGTTGGTCAGTACTGAAATAGGAGGAAATGAGTTTGGTCAGTATAGGAGGAGGAGGAGGACGATGGTCAGTACAGAAGGAGGAGGAGGAGGAGGAGGATGGTCAGTACTGAAGGAGGAGGAAGAGGATGTTCAGTACAAGAGGAGGAGGATGAGGATGGTCAGTACAGAAGGAGGAGGAGGAGGAGGAGGAGGAGGATGGTCAGTTATGAAGGCTGAGAATGAGGAGGTTGGTCAGTATAGGATGAGGAGGAGGATGGTCAGTCCTGAAGGAGGAGGATTACTATGGTCAGTATATGAGGAGGAGAAGGAGGATGGTCAGAACTGAAGGAGGAGGAGGAGGAGGGGTAGAAGGTTGTTCATTACAGGAGCAGGAGTATGAGGAGGAGGATAGTCAGTACTGAAATAAGAGGAGGAGTAGATGATCAGTCGAGGAGGCGGAGGAGGAGTAGGAGGATGGTCAGTACTGAAGGAGGAGGAAGACGATGGTCAGTACTGAAGGAGGAGAAGGAAATGGAGGAGGATGGTCAGTACATGAGGAGAAGGAGGAGGATTGTCAGTACATGAGGTGGAGGAGGACGATGGTCAGTACAGAAGGAGGAGGAGGAGGAGGAGGAGGAGTAGGAGGATGGTCAGTACTGAAGGAGGAGGAGGAGGAGGAGGATGATCAGTTCTGAAGGTGGAGGATGAGGAGGTTGGTCAGTATAGGATGAGGAGGAGGATGGTCAGTCCTGAAGGAGGAGGAGTACTATGGTCAGTATATGAGGAGGAGAAGGAGGATGGTCAGAACTGAAGGAGGAGGAGGAGGAGGGGTAGAAGGATGTTCATTACAGGAGCAGGAGTATGAGGAGGAGGATAGTCAGTACTGAAATAAGAGGAGGAGTAGATGATCAGTCGAGGAGGCGGAGGAGGAGTAGGAGGATGGTCAGTACTGAAGGAGGAGGAGGACGATGGTCAGTACTGAAGGAGGAGAAGGAAGAGGAGGAGGATGGTCAGTACATGAGGAGAAGGAGGAGGATGGTCAGTACATGAGGTGGAGGAGGAGGATGGTCAGTACAGGAGGAGGAGGAGGAGGAGAATGTTCAGTTCTGAAAGAGGAGGAGGAGGAGGATGGTCAGTACTGAAGGAGGAGTAGGAGGATGGTCAGTACAAGAAGAGGAGGATGGTCAGTACTGAAGTAGGAGGTGGAGGAGGAGAAGGATGATCAGTACATGAGGAGGAGGCGGATGATGGTCAATACAGGAGGAGGAGTAAGAGGAGGATTTTCAGTACTGAAGGAGGAGGAGGTGGAGGAGGATGTTTAGTACAGCAGGAGAAGGAGGAGGAGGATGTTCAGTACAGGAGGAGGAGGAGGAGGAGGATGTTCAGTACTGAAGGAGGAGGAGGAGGAGGAGGATGGTCAGTACTGAAGGAGTAGGAGGAGTTTGGTCAGTATAGGAGTAGGAGGAGTAGGATGGTCAGTTCAGGAGGAGGAGGAGGAGGATGGTCAGTACAAGAGGGGGATGATGGTCAGTACTGAAGGAGGAGGAGGAAGAGGATGAAATTGAGTTGGAGGAAGGTCAGTAAATGAGGAGGAGGAGGAGGATGGTCAATACAGAAGGAGGATGAGAAGGATGTTCAGTACTGAAGGAGGAGGAGGAGGAGGATGGTCAGTACAGGAGGAGGAGAAGTAGGAGTAGGAGGAGAAGGATTGTCAGTACAGGAGGAGGAGGAGGATGGTCAGTACAGGAGGAGGAGGAGGAGGAGGAGGATGGTCAGTACTGAAGGAGGAGGAGGAGGAGAATGAGGAGAATGGTCAGTACAAGAGGAGGAGGAGGAGGAGGAGAAGGAGGAGGAGGAGGAGGAGAAGGAGGAGGAGGAGGAGGATGGTCAGTACTGAAGGAGGAGGAGGAGGATGTTCCGTACAAGAGGAGGAGGAGGAGGAGGAGGAGGAAGGTCGGTACTGAAGGAGGAGGAGGAGGAGGAGGATGGTCAGTACTGAAGTAGGAGGAGGAGGAGGATGTTCAGTACAAGAGGAGGAGGAGGAGTAGGATGGTAAGTACTGAAGGATGAGGAAGAGGAGGAGGAGTGGATGGTTAGTACTGAAGGAAGAGGAGGAGGAGGAGGATGGTCAGTACTGAAAGAAGAGGAGGAGGATTTTGTTCAGTATAGGAGGAGGAGGAGGTGTGTGGTCAGTACAGGAGGAGGAGGAGGATAGTCCATACTGAAGGAAGAGGTGGAGTAGATGGTCATTCGAGGAGGAGGAGGAGGAGGAGGAGGAGGATGGTCAGTACATGAGGAGGAGGAGGAGGAGGAGGATGATCAGTACAGGAGGAGGAGGAGGATGTTCCGTACTGAAGGTGGAGGAGGAAGAGGAGGATGGTCAGTACTGAAAGAGGAGGAGGAGGGGGAGGAGGATGGTCAGTACATGAAGAGGAGGCGGAGGAGAATGGTCAATACAGGAGGAAGAGGAGGGTGTTCAGTACAAGAGGAAGAGGAGGATGGGCAGTACTGAAGGTGGAGGAGGAGGAGGAGGAGGATGTTCAGTGCAAGAGGAGGAGGTGGAGGAGGAGGATGGTCAGTACTGAAGGAGGTGGAGGAGGAGGTTGCTCAGTATAGGAGGAGATGGAGGAGGAGGAGGATGGTCAGTACATGAGGAGGAGGAGGAGGAGGAGGATAGTCAGTACTGAAGGAAGAGGAGGAGTAGATGGTCGGTCGAGGAGGAGGAGGAGGAGGTGGAGGATGGTCAGTACTGAGGAGGAGGAGGAGAATATTCAGTACTGAAGGAGGAGGAGGAGGATGGTCAGTACAGGAGGAGGAGGAGGAGGAGGAGTATGGTCAGTACAAGAGGATGAGGAGGCGGATGGTCAGTACAGGAGGAGAAAGAGGAGGAGGAGGATGTTCAGTATTGAAGGACGAGGTGGAGGAGGTGGAGGAGGAGGAGGATGCTCAGTATGAAGGTGTAGCTCCATGGATAACTGGTGTGAGACACTCACAAGGGTCAGTCAACAGTTAAGAAAATTGTAAGAAACCGTTTTCCAAAACTTTTTCCTTGATGGTGCTTGAATACTAAAAATGAAAGGGAAATTCAGTAACTATGTGGTCAGTATGAAAGGTGTAATGAGCATCATTAGAATACAAGAGATTGATAAAATATTGGGCCAATAATCAAAGCTGTCTTTAAATATATATACATATATATATGAAAATGTAGACTAGAACACAAGGTATATTTGAATGTCTGAGAATATTCCAAAATTATTGGCAGATAAGACCTGAATCAGTTAAGAAAGTGTACTGCAAACTCTAGCCAACATCTCCACACCTTTTAAAGAAGTAGAGATGACATCAGAGAAGAGGTGAGTGGAATCATATTAAATGCTCAATTAAAAGCAGCGAAGGAGGACAGCCGTGGGGCAGACTACTAAATGCATCAGAGAGAAAGCATTCAGAGAGATGGTAAGTTTTAGTTTTGGTGATGCCAGGTATTGCCTCACACATGCAGGGGGAACTGCTTTATCACTAAAGTACATAAAAGTAGGTATTACTTTTACCACATTGCAAATGATTTCAGAAGTAAATGGTAAACACAACAGTTACGAAAGATTGACAAACTGGAATAGAAAAAAAGACTGAACCCAGGATTTTTACATGCGAAGCATGTGCTCCAGCCTTTTGAGCTTCCTTCCTAGTGCTTTATATTATTTTAAAGGAAGAGGACAGAGAAAGGTAAATCCTACTTATAAAACCCTGGAGTGGCTAGATTAACTTGAGACAAATATTTATGAAATTGGAGTCAAGCATCCTCCACCCAGATCCTCCAAATTCCAGTAGGCGGGGGTCACACCCACCACCTGGCCCCCTGGCGCTGTGTAATCCCATCAACAGCCAAGACTCAGAGACTATAAAATCCAGCTCCCGGAATCTTATCAGGACATCTTTTTATGATATCTTATTATCTCATTCCTACTCTGGACAAACTTGCAGGCTATCGAATGTAGCCTACCCACAGGGCAGAGTCTGGCAAACTCCCCGTGGCGTACCAAATATGCCAAATACCAGTAACAATGATGGGTCTCATTCTCCTAAAGAGCCTTGAATATAATCTCAGGGCTAGGATGAAAGAGATGTTACTGGGGCCTGCTCGAGGCAATCGACGAATCGACGAAATATTTATGATCTTGTCATGAAGTTTTCTATGCCATCACTTTGATATGGGGAGACTTCTATAATTCCTTTTAATTTTCAAGAAATTGTGATTTAAGATTCCAGTCTACTGGAGTAAGGCATTCGTCTGGAAGACATGACACGATTATGTTTTGTGTTTTTACTCTGCATCAAGCATTGAGGTTGAGGATGGGGAAGTTACATGAAGTGTCCTAGACATTGTGTTCCAGAGAGCTACTGAGGGCTGGAGTGATAAAGTAGCGGGTAGGACTCTTGCCTTGCACGTGACTGACCGAGGTTTGATCCCTGCCATCCCATATAGTTTCCCAAGCTCTGCCAGGAGTAATTCCTAAATGCAGAGCTGGGAGTAACCCGTGAGCACCACTGAGTATGGCCCCAAATCAAATCAAATCAAAACAAATCAAACAAAACAGTTACTGAGAAGAGTAGCCCCAGACAGAGGTCCATACAAGTGAATGAAGTGCTGTGTGGGATGGGGCGGGGACAGGGAGCACGTGTCTACTTTCACACTGAAATAGTTGATGAAAATAATTCCTTCCTCAGTGTTTGTGTGAACAGTGATCCGGGTATGGAGATGGTGTGAGGCTCGGAGTTCTCTTTTCTTGTGAGGCATTACATGTACTTACATAGCACAGTGGTAGGGCGTTTGCCTTGCAAGCGGCCAACATGGCCAACCTGAGTTCGATTCCTCCGCCCCTCTCGGAGAGCCCAGCAAGCTACTGAGAGCATCTCGCCCGCACGGCAGAGCCTGGCAAGCTCCCCGTGACATATTCGATATGCCAAACACAGTAACAACAAAGTCTCCAATGGAGACGTTACTGGGCGCGCTTGAGCAAATCGATGAACAACAGGAGGACAGTGACAGTGACAGTGACATGCTCTTCACATCAGCCAGAGGTCCAGGCCAGGTTAAGAATGTACCCAAGAAGAAATATTGTCTTGGTGAAAGTGAAATACAGAGGGATAGCTTATGACTTAGACACCAAGGGTTCCCTGATACTTTATAGAAGGTCTCTTGTAGAGGGTGAGTGTCTATATTTGGCCATTTAGGTGAGAGCAAAGAGGTTAAGCATCTTACGTGATAGCTGCACTGCACTGCACTGCACTGTCCTCCTGTTCATCGATTTGCTCAAGTAGGTCCAGTAGTGTCTCCATTGTGAGACTTGTTACTGTGTTTGGCATATGGAATACGTCACGGGGAGCTTGCCAGGCTTTGCCGTGTGGGCAAGATACTCTCGGTAGTTTGCCGGGCTCTCCGAGAGGGACAGAGGAATCGAACCCAGGTCGTCTGGGTTGGCTGCGCGAAAGGCAAATGCCCTACCACTGTGCTATTGATGTGCTAGCTGCAGGAAAGATTGTTCTATTTACACAGACATTAGTCTTTGCACTTTAATCTCATGTAAAAATAAGCATCACCAAATACTGGTGGTGGTGATGCTGGTATTAGTGCTGGGATCGGTGTGGTCGTGATGGTGGTGACGGTGCTTGTGAGGGAGCCGGTGTTGGTGCTGATACTCGTTTGCTGGTGGCTGGGTGGGACAGGTGTTTGTGCCAGTATTGGTGTAGTGGCAGTGCTGGTGGGGGAGGCCCAGTGTGGCAGGCAGGCACTGCGGTGGTCTGCGCTATCCACCCTGCCCCATATTCTCTGAGAATGCCTTTCCAGGTATTCAGAACTCAGAGCACAGCATATCTTTATTAATCCCAGGAACACAACATTGGCATAAATTTACTAAGGCAGATTTAAATCACTGAAGAATTTAATTACATCTTAGAAGAGATTCCTGAGAGTTATTTTTTTCGCTCGCATATTTAATACACTAACCCCTTGGTCATTAATCTGCCGGGGTGGTCAGTGGGAGATGTATTCACACCTGCCCTGAGCTGTACTCCAGACCTCGTTCAATTATAGGTTCCTGTGGCGTCAGCTTCAGCCCAGAAAAAAATTGAAAATGTTCTAACTATCAAAACCTTCAGAGGTATCTTTAAAATTTCAGCTATGTATAAAATTATTCAAAACCAGCAAACAGTTTCTGAACAAAGGTCAACATGGCGAGAAATTGCCTTAGAATGAAAATTCTACCTGATTCGCCCAATAATTAAATGTATTTTTTGTGATTTTGTGGGATCATGGTTCTATGCCTTTTATTTATTTTTAAGCCAATTTATAATAGTTATGGAAGAATATTTCTTAAAGAAAAATCCACTAAACCCACCATCCCTTCTGATTTTGGAACTGAGGGAGAGGTTTGTGTTAGAATCTACCTCTCAGAGCACAAAGGGGGAGCAGAAGCCCATGGGGGCTTCAGTTGCTGATTCAGGATTCTGTGATTTCGGATTTTGTAGCTTCTCATCTTCTCTGGTAAGAAGTCCTCAAAGTCAGCAAGCACCTTCTGTTCATCTTCAGAGAGAATACGAGGGTGCATGCTGAAGAGAGCCCTGTTTGCAGCTGCGTTTGTTGGTTGGTTTTGTTGCTAGGGATCAAAGCTTGGTCAGATGCAGTCACCATGGGGAGGAAGCATCCTTGGACGTCTCAGCCAAGACAGGAGACCATGGGAAGTGGCCCGGGTCTAAGATTTGGAGGAGCAGACAGTGTCCTGAGTTGGTGGTTGAGGACTGTGCTAACAAGCAATATCAAATAAATTATTTTGAGCCTGCCACAGGGGAGAAGGAGGTGACATTCGGGTTGCCACCCATCACAGAAATGACACAAAAGCAAATACATTTTTTGTTGTTGTTTTTTGGTTTGGGGGCCACACTTGGTGGTGCTCAGGGCTTACTCCTGGCTCTGCAGGGATCTTACTCCTGGATCTCAGGGATCACTCCTGGAGGGGCTTGGGGGACCATCTGGGATGTTGGTCATCAAACCCCGGTCACCCTCATTCAAAGCAAGTATTCTACCAGCTTTACCTTCTTTCCAGGACTATAAACAGCATTAAAAGGCATTTATTTATTTTCCCCCAATTTCTTTAAACATCATGGTTTATAAAGTTGCTCAAGATGCAATTTTTTTTTGCTTTTTGGGTCACACCTGGCGACGCACAGGGGTTACTCCTGGCTCTGCACTCAGGAATCAGCCCGGGTAGTGCTCAGGGGACCATATGCCATATGGGATGCTGGGAATCGAACCTGGGTTGGCCGCGTGCAAGGCAAACACCCTACCCGCTGTGCTATTGCTCCAGCCCCCAGATGCAATTTTTTAACAGGCATTCAATATTCCAACCCCAATCCCATCACCACTGTCACCTTCCCTCCACCATTGTCGCCATTTTCCCAACCACCCCTCAAGCCTGCTCCCTGTAGCAGGCTCAAAATAATTTATTTGATATTGCTTGTCACCACTAAATGGCAAATGAAATAATCAAAAAACACTTCAGTGAAAGAAAAATTTTGAAAATTGCTGTATTTCACCATGGGGACATTTTGTCCTTGTCTGAGGGTTTACTAAGATGTTGTTGCTTGTTGAGCCTTCTGCGTTCATGTTTTTGTTACTCAAACTTAGTTGGCTTCTGCCTCCCATTCCCATCCACTCTCGTGTGCTCCTACTGCAATGTTAGTGTTGTAGTTTGCAGATGTCGCTCCACAAAATTCAGAATATTTCACTGGGCAGTGAACTTACATGGCTGTGGTGGTAGGGTGTGAGTGTGGCTGCCCGGACTTCTGCACGTACAGGTGGGGTTGGGGGAGGTCGGACTCTGAGTAAGCCTGGGGTTTTTATCCAAGAAACAAACCCATTGTACCTGGGACTTTTGGCAGTCTGGCATCTCTGAGGAGCTCAGCTGTGATGTGGTGGCGTCTGGCCATAGGCATAGTGGCAGCTGTTGGGATGGGAGCCCGCCGCCCTCCTAGATCACCTGGAGGTCTCAGCTGGCGACTATGCACATGACTTTTTTAAACACTTTTTGAGAATACAATGAAGCATTTTATAAGCAAAAAGGTTCTAGGTTTTATTTGTCAAGAAAATTATTTCAATCCTATTTTAATACTATTAATTCAGATTTCTGTAGTCACCTAATGTTAGGTGCTCCTTGGGTCTAGGTGGGGCTGCAATTTGTGTCTGATTAATTGTTTCCAGTGCTGAAATAGGATTTAGACCATGTATAAGGGATGAACAGGGACAACGCAACCACCATTGATGCCTTTTGGTGACAGAACACTAGATGGCGCTGTCCCCCGGGGGACTTGATTAAGGATTTTTTTTTTTTAGTGAAGTGAAATCGTTTTGATGGAAAGAAATTTAGAGATGTGAGGGGAGAGGTACATGTTCAAGTTCAAGAGAGAACATGGGCTAATTCAGAGTGATATAATGCCCAAGCTCATTTTTCAATTCTTTTATCATGTTTTTTTTAATGTTGTAGTTCATTAATTAGATTTTTAAAAAGTCTTTTTTTTTTTTTTTACTTTTGAGCTTAATTACGCTTAAAATTTAGGAGCAAATAAGCATGGCCATAAATAATGTAATGGTAAGATGTTGGGTGCTCTGGGAAATTTGGTCTCTCAGGGGAAAAGAGGAATCCTCGAAGTTGTTTAATCTTCCTGCTGCTAATAGGCATTTTTACTTTTTTGTGTGGCTTTTGTTGTTTGGCCGCACCTGGCTATGCTTAGGGCTTACTGCTGGCTCTACGTCCAGGGATCACTCCTGGCAAGGCCCGGGGGGTCATGTGGGGGACCTGGAATTGAACCTGGGTTGGCTGTGTGCAAGACAAACACCCACCCTGGTTCTGCTCTATTGCTTTGGACTCTCAGCTTTCTTTGAAAAACAGCTTTTGTTTCACCAAAAAAGTTCAAAGCGAGTACACTGGACTCCCGTGTGTCACGTGTCCACATGTGTGTGTGCCCCCTAAAAATAAAAGTAAAAAAAAATTTTTTAAAAAGTAGCATCTTCAGGCTCACGCTGTGTCTTGCATACTGCTGGTGTGTGCCTGGAGGGCACCTGTGAGTGGGCTTTTCTCCCGGGGTGCTTTCTCTTTTTTCCTGGGTCCTGTTTAGACTGCCAAGGCTTTCAGCCAGTCATTCCTTGATAGAGTCCTCTGGTCTGTGGCTACCTCTCAGGCCGCTTTTTGTTTCCAGTGACATTGATGGTTTTGGAGGTTCTTGGTTTTATTTCTTGTAGCGACCCCAACAATGTAGTGAGTTCAGTGGTTTTCCTCATGCTTAAATGGAGGCTACAGAAAAAAAAAACACACAAAGGGAAAGAGCCCTCTGTCAAGATTCCAGACTAGCAGTGCAGCCCACTGGGTGATGCTGACTCAGTCTGAGTCACTCGTTGAAAGTCCCCCCCCCCACCCCGCCCAGTTAAGGGACCTTTGCCCTGATGCAAGCACTGGGGGGCGGGGGGGAGTTATATACATTGTTTGGAATTCTGCCTGGGAAAATATCCCTATGTCTGTTTATTGAACCATTTATTGAACCATTTATTTATCCTAGTATGAACTTCTGAATATTGATTTCACAGTCTGTTATCATCTAACACTACTTTATTGTACTACAACAAATGTCCCAGATCCTTCAGTTTGCCGTTCTGTCCTTTTGACACCTGTTTGTTTAAAGCCTTATCGCTTCTTAATTAATGATTTGTGGTGGTGGTGGGTGAATCCAGGACCTGCACCCTTGATTGTGGTACAGCCGGGGTTTGTACATAGTATCCTGTCACTTCAGCTAACTCCATGGTCCAGTGTGTGGGTGCATATGTGTGTGTTTTTGCTTGTTTTTATTTTGGGACCAGAGAGGGAGGGAAGGGCAGAGGGAGGGAGAGAGGGAGAGAGGGAAAGTTCACGCCATAGAGATAGGTCGGGTGGGAGGTTGGGGACGTGGGCAGGAGAAGAACTGGGGACATTGTGGTGGGAAATGTGCACTGGCGGAGCGATGGGTGTTGGAACACCATATGACTGAAACCTGATCATGAACAGTCTTGTAACTCTATGTCATCGTGATTAAAAAAAATAATAAGTAAGGACAAGTGCTTGCCCCCAGAGTATAGCGAGAAGGAGAGAAAGTGAAGGGGTAGCGGAGAGGAGTTAGGTAAGAAGCCACAGGGGCAGGGGTCAAGGGGATTCAGGTGTCAGTGGTGCTAAGGAATGGTCGAGATACATATCCAAACCATAGCGTCAACAACACTGATCTCGGGAGATCCAAACTTTAGTAACCAAACTTTAGAGACGCCTGTCAAGATGGCAGGCTGGGGCTGGGGCCTGGGGTAGGAGAGGCGACCTGGGAACTCTGGTGGAGGGAAGTTGGCACTGGTGTCGGGATCGGTGATGGGACATTGTACGTCAAGAGACCAACTATGAATAACTTTGTAACTCACGGTGCTTTAATAAAATAAAACTTAGGGGAAAATGCAAGTGCTGGAGAGATAGTACAGTGGGTCGGGCGCTTGCCTTGCATTCTGCCAACCCGAGTTCAATCCCTGGCGTCCCATCTGGTTCCCTGGGCATTGCCAGGTGTGGCCCCAAAACAAACAAAGCGCTGGTGGGAATATGGAGAAAACAGTCACTGTTGGGTGGGCAAGAAAACCGGCCCTTTCTCTAAGGAAGATGGTACGGAGATTTCTCAAAAGGTTGAAAAACAGAATTCCCACATGACTCAGGAATCCCACGGCGAGATATCTCTCCAAGGAGCATGGAAACACGGAAACGCTGATCTGAAAAGGCACTCGTACTTGCCTCTGCTTTGCAGCACTATTACCGAGAAGAAAGGTCCGGAAACAATCTATGTGCACCCCTCCCCAGTGAGTGGATGCAGAAACTGGGAGTTAGACACAGTGAACGCGACTCAGGCACAAGGAAAGATGAAATCTTGCCTTTGCTGCAACACGGATGGAACCGGTAATTGTCACACTAAGCAAAATAAGGAGGAGAAAAGCAAATACTGGTGATCTCCCTCATATATGTTATAAAAAGAAACAAAGAAAACAATGTCCAATAAAAAGAAACCCTTCCTTAGACTCTTACCAAAGAACTGAGTTTATCAAAGGTGAAAAGTGCAACAGGTAGGACATTTGCCTTGCATGCCGCCAACCCCGCACTGCATTTGCTCCGCTGTGCCCCTCAGGAGGGATCCTTGAGCACAGAGCCAGGAGTGAGCCCTGAGCACAGCTGGGTGGGGCCTAGAAACACTCCCCCTCACACCCCCCCCAAAAGATTTCTGCTTAGTTACTCCCTGTGCTGTCCAAAATTATCCATAAAAAAAGAGAACGCAGTGTCCTGAAAAAAAAAAAAAACCATAAAACACCAGAAGCTAAGCTCCTACATTAGAGAGGAGAGAGGAACTCTCTTAAAGCTCTGGAACTAGATATTGTTCTGTTGCTTATTTTTTTTTAAGCTTAAAAACTTTTTCCCACAGGAGAGGTTTTCATTACTTGGTGCAATAACTTATAGCTCCTTTGTGTGCTATTACATCCAGGTTTCCGAGTTGATTCTCATTGCTGAATATGCCTTTATTTTCGATGTTCTGTTTCGAGCCACACCCAGTTGTGCAGAGGACTTACTCCCGACTCTGTGCTCAGGAATCACTCTGGGTGATACTTGGAGGATTATATGTAGTTCTGGGGATCAAATCGAGGTCAGCAGGGGGCTTTACTAACCCACTGTACTCCAGACCAATGCCCCCATTCCATTTTTTTTTCTTTTTGGGTCATACCTCGCAATGCACAGGGGCTACTCCTGGCTCATGCACTCAGGAATTACTCCTGGTGGTGCTCAGGGGACCCTATGGGATGCTGGGAATCGAACCCGGGTCGGCCTCGGGCAAGGCAAATGCCCTACCCGCTGTACTATTGCTCCAGCCCCGCCCCAATGCTTTAATCCACAGGAATACAAAAAAAAAAATTGCCTATATGTGAAATCATACCTTTAATTGTTACACTATTGATTTAATAAGAAAAAATATTAATTTTTCTTTGACACTTTAGGGTTAAGAGCTTTAATTTGATTTTCAAGCTTTTCATACACTGTTCCTGCATTTCCAATTTTAGTATATGTGCTGCCGAAGTGAGCACTTTTCCTGCATTTCCTACCACAGATTAAGAACCTATTTGGAATATGGTTTAAATTTTTTTTTTGGCTTTTTGGGTCACACTCAATGATGCACAGGGGTTACTTCTGGCCCTGCACTCAGGAATTACTCCTGACAGTGCTTGGGGACCATATGGGATGCTGAGAATTGAACACGGGTCTGCCTTGTGCAAGGCAAACACCCTACCCGCCGTGCTATCACTCTAGCCCCTGGCTTGGATATTTTTAAAGCTGTTGACAGATGGGATGCTGCTATTCAGAGAGCTAAGTGATAACAGAAGCTAGCATGTGAGGGAGGGGGTGAGACTGTGTCCAGATATTCCTTAGTATGAAATACATTACAAATAACCCTGCACCAGGATGGGACAAAGTGCCCAGTGGGGGACCAAGAAATACTAACTGATGATGTAAATGAATAACTAGTATATGATTGTTAATCATTTCTCAAAGTTGAGAATAAGCCACTTCTACTTCTAATCCAAGGGTTCTTTGTCCTGAGTTCTGGTTTCTTTAGGGGAAAAGTGCTTCAAATGACAGCATCTAGTCTGAGGATGTAGCTTTATTTAAGAGCACATGCATGGCATTAGATGAAATCGTGGGTTCAATCTCTGGCATCCCTCTAGAAACTATTGGTGTCTTAACTGACACCAGTCAGTTAAGAAGCAATGAAGTACAAAGAAGGATTCTGCCAAGAAATACTCTGATGTTGGAGAGAATGTTAGCAAGCACTGGTGACCTCAAACCCTAGTTGTCAACGGGACCCTTTTGATCTTGGTGCATTGGTAATCTCACTAGTTCCTGCCAAGGGATCACAAATACCAAGCCCTGGTAGCCACACTGATCTGCTCAGTGATGCAACTGCTACTGGGTGTTATGAACAAACAGAAATTCACCTGCACTGGTGGATGATGACAGCATAGGAAGAACTGCAAACACAATGCTTTCTAAACTCCCTGATGAAGATGTCAACGCAACAATTCTTTTAATGTTCATGGAAATGAGGAAATAAATCGAAGAGAGATGAGTGAGGACAGAGAAAATGTGAGGGGGGGAAAATCTAAAACAAGGGCCAGAGCAACACTACAGAGGGCAGGGCACTTGCCTTGCACACTGCTAATCCAGGCTCAATCCTTGGCACCCATATGGTACCCTGAGCCTGCCAGGAGTAGTCCCTGAGTACAGAACCAGGAGTAAGCCCTGAGAAAAACTGGGTAAGGCCCAAAAACCAAAAAAAGAAAACAACCAAACAAACAAAAACCAAACCAAAAACAAACCAACCATCAAAACATTGAACTGAAGAATACAATAGTTGAGCCAATAAATAAAAGAGAGGGCCTCCATGGTCTCATGACTGAGCTCTGCGGAGATACCAAACTGCCAGAAATTTCAGGTACACCAAGTTGTTTTTGTTTTGTTGGTTTTTTATTTTATTTCATTTATTTATTTATTTTTTACCAAAAACCCTGTGCCTTCTTTTGTTTGTTTGCTTTTTGGGTCACACCTGGCGATGCACAGGGGTTACTCCTGGTTCATGCACTCAGGAATTACTCATGGCGGTGCTCAGAGGACCATATGGGATGCTGGGAATCGAACCTGGGCCGGCCGTGTGCAAGGCAAACACCTTCCCCGCTGTGCTATCACTCCAGCCCCATACCCTGGGCCTTCCTGGAGTCAGGGTGGGCAACTTCTCCCTACCTCCTTGTACTTCCAGAAGCCCTGGCAGCCATACCCATGCTCCATGCTGCCACCATGTAAGTTCACCACCTGTGTAAGCACCAGGCGACTGGGAATCCCGGCAACTCTCTCTCGCTGCCTGTGTTCGGTGGTCTCGGGCCACTCCCCCACCCGAGATGGCCAATGCCATGGGCGGGTGTAGGAAGGAGGGCCAGGCTGGTTGGTGATCAGTTGCCGTTTATTCCATTCACCCCACACGTCTGTTCCAGTCTCACTAAGCCCTTCATTTCCATCTCTGGTCTCCCACACTCATCTCTCTGTGCTCCAACTCGAGCCCTTGGTCTTCGTCTCATCTCTCTTCAACTCCCTGCATTGGGGGTAGCAACCAGACCCAGGTCGGGCATCACACTCAACATGTCATAGCCCTTCCTGACCACCTGCAGCCAGGAGATCAGGCTCAAGGGTGGAAATACCATGTAGGGGTTTTTCTCTTTTCTTTAGTCCAATAACTTATTCTACTTCTTAATATTAGTTATTTTGCATGGACACAGTAAGAGATATATTAAGCTTGTAGGATGGCTCTCCTGGGGACATCTCACTATAGATCTCAGACTACAGTGCTCAGGCCAGATGAATCTTTCCTAACCCTAGCAGGGTCCTAATCCAGTTGCTACTTTTTTAGATCATGACAGAATTTGTCCATCACCATGCTCTTAACTTGTAGTTAAGTATCATGGCGCTTTGGCCTGGCCCATTTCGATGCCAGGGTAGTTCACAGCTAGGCCTGGGTCGATCCAGTCCCTCGTTGGATCCAGTTTTTGGGGTGCTAGGAAGTAAGGGCAATTGAGGCTTAAGTCGAGAAAACAGATGCCCAGGAGTGAATATTATTTGGAGTCAATTGACACCCAAGTTACAAAAGCATAACATTAACTGTCTTCTTGTGTCTGTACAAAAAGGACATTGCTCTGAGTTAACTATGCAATGGACTTAAGGAGAAGAGAAAAGCAATATTTATAAGTTAACAGAGTCTGATTAGGAGAGAAAGGTGATTGACCGGTTGGGGAAGCAGCACACAAAGAAAGAGCTAACAGATAAACCCAGAGGAATGGGAACACTATGATGGGAGTGACCCCATGAACCTAAGCTCCCTGTGGCAAGGTAGAAAGGACAAATCAATGTTATCCTACAACTTCCCGGTTAAACATTTGAATTTATTGGAGAAACATCTCCAAACTCTACAATACTAACATCCCAGTAGGAATATAACAAATTGGGTGGGAATTTTAAGGTAGGAGTCAACTAAGCTTGATTAACAAAAACAGTAACACAGAAGCATCAACTAGTGACAACAGCTCAGCAAACCCGCAGGCAAGGACTTCATGTCCCCATGGGGAGATATGGCAATTTTCACCAGTTTTCTTTCACTGAAGTGTATTTTGATGGTGCCATAAGCCATTTAGTAGTAAGAAATGATAGGAAATAAATTATTTGAGGCCTGCGACGGGGGCAGTTTTGAGGGGTGGTTGGGAAAATGATGACAACGATGAAGGGAAGATGACAGTGGTGGTGGGATTGGGGTTGGAATATTGCACGCCTGGAACAAATGCATCGTGAACAATTTTGTAAGCCACGATGTTTAAATAAAGTGGGAAAAAAATAGAGGAGCTCAACGGCCGAATGACAGAAAATGTGGATCAAGTTAGTAAGCCCAGAATAGGGCAGAAAATGTGAGAGGAAAGAACAGGAAGGGGCAGGAAATATGCTTAAAGATGGTGCAACAGGGGGAGACGTGGGTGGCACTGAGTTTAATCCCAAGCACGATGTGGACTGGAGCAGCATGTGGAATGGCACCATGACTCTTGAGCACTGCTAGATGTGCCTCCCTTCCCCCAAGGTAAAGGTAAAAGGTAAAGGCCCTCCCGTTGTTCGTCGATTTGCTCGAGCGGGCCCAGTAACATCTCCATTGGAGACTTTGTTGTTACTGGCTAGTCCGAAAGTAGTGAGTGGTCGCAAGGTCAACCTAAAGTCAACCTGCAGCAAACTATAAACTAAACTCCCTTCCCCCAAAGAAGAGAAAAAAATGATAAGACGTAGAAATAACACAAGAGATTTGCGTGGCAGAGGCTGAAGCTATGGTTCAGTGGGCAAGGCTCTTGCCTTGCATGCAGCTGATTTGGGTTGGATTCCCAGCACCCCTTGAAAGGTCCCCCGAACCCACCAGAAGTGATCGCTAAGTGCAGAGCCAGGAGGAAACCCTCAGCGCTGGTGGGTGTGGCAAAAAGGGGAGAGATTTATGGGGCAGCATGAGAGAAAAAACATTTACATGGTAAGAATTACAGAAGGGTTTGGTTCTTGGAAACTGTAACTCTAAGTGTTTTACTGGAAAAGCAGAAACACATCAATGGAATAGAATTGAGAGCCCAGAAATAAATCCTCACATCTATGGAGTTTATTTATAACACAGGAGCCAAGAGCATAAAATGGAGAATGGAAAGTCTCTTCAACAAATAGTGTTGAAAAATAGAATAACCGCATCCAAAAGAATGAAATTGGACCGTTTTCCCAAACCATACACAAAAGTTAATTAAGAATGAATTAAAGACTTGGATTTTAGACCCGAATCCACAGAACACACTGAGGAAAGCTCAGGCAAAACATTCATGACACTGCCTCTGTGTTGTGTCCAGAGATTCCACTCCGCCAGAAGGGCATAAACACATCACACTAGAAAGGTCCAGCACTGTGAAACTATCATTAAACAAAAGTCATCCTACCAAATGGGAGAAAGAAAAATTTTAATGGAGAGATATTCTCCATGATGATAACCTTATTTTTAAAAGTTTTAAAAACATTTTGAGCAATGTGTTTTACCAAACTGTTAATTGGTATGTTTTCATATAAATGGGAGAAACTATTTTCAAACTATACATTTGACAAGGGCTGTAGCAATAGCACAGCAGGTAGGGTGTTAGCCTTGCACACGGCCAACCCAGGTTCAATTCCTCTATCCCTCTGAGAGAGCCTGACAAGCTACCGAGAGTATCCCGCCCACACGGCAGAGCCTGGCAAGCTACCCGTGTCATATTCGATATGCCAGAAACGGTCACAAGTCTCACAATGGAGACGTCACTGGTGCCCGCTTGAGCAAATCGATGAACAACGGGTGGACAGTGCTACAGTGCTACATTTGATAAAGGGCTATCATGCGAGATGTATAAAGGACTCTCCAAACTCAACAACAAAATAAACAACCCCAATCCCAAGTGGGGGAAAGAGCTGGACAGATACTTCTCCAAAGACACATAAGAGACCAGCAGGCATGTGGGGAAAAAATGCTCAAAAAATGCTTAAATAAAAATAGATAGTAAGGTAGCTTCTCACACCTATGAAAATGAACTACATAAAGAAACAAGGGGCCAGGAGCAATAGTATAGTGGGTAGGGCATTTGACTTGCTCATGGCCAACTGGGTTCAATCTCCAGCATCCCACATGGTCCCCTGAACACCACTGAGCATTGCCAGGTGTGGCCCCTGAACAAACGAAAGAGACCAGAGAGAAAGTGTTGGTAGGGATGTGAAGAGAAAAGAAACCTCATTCCATGTTGATGGAATGCCATGTGGTTATGCTTCCATGGGAGAGATTCATGACCAAACGAAAGCTCCAGGTGACCCAGCAATACCGTTCTTTGTCATCTACTCCAAGGACAGAAAAACATTAATTTGGAACGATGTGTGCACACCCGTGTCCATTGCAGTGCTATTTACAGTAGCCAACAACTTAATTGCCCAATGACAGATGGGTGGATGACGAAGTTGTAGTAAATATACACTTTGGAACACTGCTCGGCTGTAAGAAAAGATGAAGCCTTTTTAAAAAAAATTTTTATTAGTGAAACACCCTGAGGTACAGTTGTAGACTTACAAATTTTTGTGCTTGGGTTTCAATTATACAATGATCAAGTACCCATCCCTTCACCAGTGCCCATTTCCCACCATCACGGATCCAGTATCCTTCCCATCCCTCATCCCCCCATCCCACCCTGCCTCTGTGGCAGGGCATTCCCTTTTGTTCTCTCCCTCCTTTTGGGTGCTGTGGTTTGCAAAAGAGGCATTGAGTGGCAATCTTGTTCGGACTATAGTCTACTTTCAGCACGCTTCTCCCATCCTGGATGAAGCTTTTCTTAAAGAAGTTTTTCTTCAACCCCCCAGACAGGGGAAGACTTGGGGGGTGGGGTTGAGGGTGATGGGAGGGAATCTGGGGACATGTTCTGGGAAATGTGCTCTGGTGGACGGATGGGTGTTAGAACACTGTATCTGAAACCTAATCATAGGTTTGGTGAGGATGGTAAGGGTCTATCTCACAGTTGAAAAAAAGAAAAGAAAAGATGAAGCCTCACCATTTGCTACAACATGAATGGAACAAGAGAGGGTCACATCACTATCACTATCACTATCACCATCACCCTGTTGTTCTTCAATTCGCTTGAGCAGGCCCAGTAACGTCTCCATTTGTCCCTGTCACGTGCAAGTGTAGCCCGATGACATATTGGGGGCTCCTTCAGGGTCAGAGGGATGAGGACCATTCATTGTTACTGTTTTTGACATATCGAGTATGCCATGGGGAGCTTGTCAGGCTCTGCCGTGCAGGCAGGATACTCCCGGTAGCTTGCCGGGCTCTCTGAGACAGATGGAGGCTTTTGGGGCAGCCTCTAATCACCTTTACCAGTGTTCCTAGTCAGGCATATAGGCGGGTATGATACTCTCAGTAGCCTGCCGGGTTCTCTGAGAGTGAGAACTACAGAATAAAAGAAGCTTGGTTTTAGAGTTTCTGGATCTTGGCCATTGATGGGGTTACATGGCAGCTGGTGGGTGTAACTGTCTAGCTACTGGAAGGTGGGGGAGCTGGGTGGAGGAGGCCCAGTCCCGAACCAAGCAGGCTTGGAGATCTCAGCCCCGGGTCCCGCACACCTGGGTTCCTCTACCGGTTCCTCATCCAAGCATGTGGAGATTTCGATCAAGTGATATAAATCAGAAGGCGAAAGGCAAAATACCTGCTCATCTCACTCACATGCAGTAAACAGAAGCAAAGCAGGGGACAGTGTCCAATGAGGACAGACTGTAGAGCTGAGGTGACAGGGGCAAGCGGCAGGCATGGACTGAGAGTGTCCAGTGGACTGCGGTGGAGGGATATTCACACGCTGGTGGCAGCAGTGTGAGAGCATTGTGTCCCTAAGGCCAACACACATTCAGACTCTGATTGGGAGTCAACACACACATTCTGATTGGGAATCAGTGAAAAAGACATTACAAAAAAAAAAAAAAACCTTCTGTGGCCAGGACGGGTATAGTGGTCGAAGCTTGTCCATCACACATCCTACTGAGTTCGATCTCTGGCATCACATGATCCTTCAAGCCGCACCAGGCACAGCCCTGGAGGTTCCTGGCACACAAGGGGTGTTTCTGTGTATCCCTGGCAACTGCAGGGCTGGGCAGGGTCATCCTCAGGCCTCACAATAAGCCAGTTGCTGGGAGGGCTGAGAATCGCAGGTGGGCCCTGGACCACCTAAGCACTGCGTGGGAAGGAAACCAGAAAGAAAAATTAATAATCAGAGTCAAAGCCTCTTTGTATATCTACGTATTTGTTGAAATAATGATTCGGTGGATGACTGCACTGGCCATGACTACCTGTGTCCGCGGGTGCCTGCCCAGAGCTGGGGACACGCCCTCTCCCTGTTCTTTTCAGCGTCACAATCACTGATGAAAAAAAGACCAAGGGGGGCTGGAGCGATAGCACAGTGGGGAGGGCGTTTGCCTTGCACGCGGTCAACCCGGGTTCGATTCCCAGCATCCCATATTGTCCCCTGAGCACCTCCAGGAGTAATTCCTGAGTGCATGAGCCAGGAGTAACCCCTGTGTATTGCCGGGTGTGACCCAAAAAGCAAAGAAAAAAAGAAAAAAAGACCATGGGGTCTGGCACAGAGGCCCCGCATCGGACCTGCACCTTTTCTCTAGTCTGTGGGAGTTTCTCGGAACTTGGCTTCGCCCACACCTGAACAACTGCACGGAGATTCATGGCTCGAGAGCTGCGGGGGCACGTCAAGGCCAGGCTGGGCCCCTCGAGACTGAGCGTGTTGGAGAGTGAATACACACAAGGGACCGCCCAGCAGCCTGAGCCCTCAGGGTCGATTTGCTCAAGTGGGCCTGGTAATGTCTCCATTGTGAGACTTGTTGTTACTGTGTTTGGCATATTGAATACGTCACGGGTAGCTTGCCGAGCTCTGCCGTGCGGGCGAGATACTTTCGGTAGCTTGCCGGGCTCTCTGAGAGGGGCGGAGGAATCGAACCCAGCTCGGCAGGGTCGGCCAGGTGCAAGGCAAACACCCTATCTCTGAGCTATCGCTCCAGCCCTTGGGGGACCAGAAATCATTATTTTAGGACCTTAACTCTATTTTTATTATTAATTTTTATTAGTGAAACACCATGAGGTACAGTTGTAGACGTACAAATTTTTGTGCTTGGGTTTCGATTATACAATGATCAAATACCCATCCCTCCACCAGTGCCCATTTTCCACCACCATGGATCCCAGTATCCCTCCCACCCCCCCCATCACCCCCATCCCACTCTACCTCTGTGGCAGAACATTCCCCTTTGTTCTCTCTCTCCTTTTGGGTATTGCGGTCTGCAAAAGAGGCATTGAGTGGCAATCATGTTCGGTCCATAGTCTACTTTCCACATGCATCTCCCATCCTGGGAGGGTCCTCCAAACACCCTTTATTTGGTGCTCCCTTCTCTATCTGAGCTGCCCTTTCCCTTAGAATACCCGGCTGGCCTCTAAGCCATGGAGTAATCCTCCTGGTACTGATCTCGGCTATTCTTGGGTATTAATCTCCTATTTTGGAACTTGACTTGTTTATATCAATTTGTCTCTGAGAGAATTTGGTTTCCTTTCGTGCCGTCTAACTTAGAGTTGGTGTCTAAGAACCAACCGGTGGGGTTCTTAGAAACTCCTAAATGCGAACTCCTTCCCTTGTCTGGGTGCCTGCCAAGCACACGCAGTCCTGCTCCTCCTCGGTTCAGAGGCTTTGCGCGGGGCCCTGGCAGCCTGACATCACTCTGGGTCTTTTTCCGCCCCCGGCTTCCTCCTGCCCTGTGAGGTCGCGGTCCTGGGTCCTTGGACCCTAGCCCTGTCTAGTCCATCCGTGGAAGCCCAGTGACTGGCTGTGTCACCACTTCAGGGCATAAGGCCCCCCAAAGAGGCGACGGGCATGGGCAACCCACATGGTTTGCCGTCCCCCAGACAACTCCTTCTTAGAAGAGGGCCCGCGAGGTCAGCGTGAGGCAGCTCCAAGCTGAGGAGCGGCCTCCAGAGGACCCAGCTCTGCCAGCACCTTGATCTTGGCCTTCCTGTCTCCGGAGCTGGGAACGGCACATTTCTGTGGTCACGCCACCCAGGCCGTGGAGCTGTGCGTGGCGGACACAGCCAGCAGACACCGGCTCTTCGCAGATGTCCTCTTTGCTGTTTGCTTTCTGGAACCACGGCCAGCCCGAGGGCCGGGCAGCAGCACCGCCTCGGAGATGAGCAGAGCAGAGGCACCGTCCTGCATGCTTGGCTCTGAGTGCTGGGAGCTGGGCTTCCTCCTGGGCCTCTCTGGCACAGCTGCCGGGTGCCTGCCCTTTCAGCCACCTCCTGCCCCCGTGGCCTCCCTTTCCTCCTGCCTCACCTTTTCAGCAGGAGGGTTTGTCATACCCCTTAAGCAATGGAAATCCTCTTCCTGCCCCTGCCACTTCCCAGAAAAAGCTGCAGTTGGGTAGGGCGCTCCGGGGCTGGACCCCAGGGCGGGGGGTTGCTGGCCTGTCCAGGGGCGCTTTCTTCTGGAAGCTTGTGCATTCCCTTTCACGCCTTAGACTTTTCCACTTATTGCTGCCTTTGACCTGAGTCTTCCTTGCTGGATTCCGAGGCTCACAGGCGGGTCTTGCCGGCCCCTTCAGGGTAGCCAGTGCCCTTAGTCTGCAGAGCAGTGACCCAAAGCCCACGCTCCAACACCTCCTCCAGGGAGCCACCAACTCTTCCGCACCACCCATTGATGGGGTTAATGGGGACAAAGGCCATACTCTAGAGCTGACCTGGTCCCTGCTGGCCACAAACCAGGCCTGTGTCCTCTCGCCGGCCCCGTGTGGCCCGATGCTGGGCGTGTTCTCTTAGGAGCTGTCAGCAGACTGTCTGCAGTGGCACTTGTCTAGCTGTTCGCTTGTTCGCTGACCTCATGCTACCCCGGGGAGTTCACTCGACCTTTGAAGCACCGTCTCGGCTTCCTACAGAGACTGGGACGGCCCACGCTGTAGCTCTCGATTCCAGACTCAGCAAAACTTTTTTTTTTTTCCAATTGAGGTAACATTAGTTTGCCTTGTATGCAGTCGACCTGGGTTCGATTCCTCCACCCCTCTCGGAAAGCCCGGCAAGCTACCGAGAGTATCTCGCCTGCATGGCAAAGCCTGACAAGCTCCCCCGTGACGTATTTGATATGCCAAACAGTAACAACAAGTCTCACAATTCGTTGTGAGACGTTACTGGTGCCCGCTCTAGCAAATCGATGAACAATGGGAGGACAGTGCTACAGTGCTAGTTTACAAGTGTGTACACGTTCCTGTGTCTTCGGGCTATAACGTCAGCCTGCCACAGCCACCCTTGATGCTGATGCTCCTTCACCAGTGCCCTTGGGATCCTATTTGTCTGGGCTCCAGCCCGCCGCTTGGCAGCTTTGATTCTCCTGCCAAACTCTCCCGCGTTTCCACTAGCCCTTGCCTGTTCACTCTCCATCTTTCTCTCTGCGCCGTACATAAGCAGATCATCTGATGTTTGCCTTTCCCGCTTGGGCTTACTCCACTTAGCACAACAGTTTTCAGTTTTCTCCATATTGCAGAATAATGCCAGATTTTGTTTTCCCTCACAGCTGAGAAGAGTCCCATTGTGTGTATACACACACCACCATTTCTTGAGTGACCCGGGGGGGCGGCCCTTGGACTGTTTCCCGATCTTGGCTCGTACAAACAGCCCTGCAATATGGCAAGGCTCTGTGTTTCTGAATCAGTGTTTTTGTGTTTTAGGATAGATACCACGGCGTGGAGTCACCGAAACATATGAATGAGCCATTTTTTAATGTTTTGAGAGGTCTCCTTCCTGTTGTCCATTGAGGCAGAACCGGTTTCTAATCCCACGGTGTGAATGGGGGTTATCATCACACTCCCCGGCCCCTCCCCCCACACACACGCACTGGTTTCTTTCTTTCCGTTGTTTTAGAACGTTGGCCATCTTCATCTGTGTGAGATGCCATCTCGTTGTCGTTTTGACCTGCATTCCTCTGATAATTCGCGGTGATGAGCACTTTCCCCCAAGCCTGCTGAAAGTTGAGCTCTACCCGCTTGTTAAGACTGTTAGTTTTCTTTTAAAACAGATGATCTAGGGGGCTGGAGCAATAGCACAGCGGGTAGGGCGTTTGCCTTGCACGCGGCCAACCCGGGTTCAATTCCCAGCATCCCATATGGTCCCCTGAGCACCGCCAGGGGTAGTTCCTGAGCGCAGAGCCAGGAGTAACCCCTGTGCATTGCCGGGTGTGACCCCCCCCCCAAAAAAAAGCAGATGATCTAAGCTCATGGTCCCCATGGACACAATGCAGTGCTGCAAACACCCTTTTCTTTGTTGCATGGGCTCCCAGGGGGCCTCGGGAGGCTCAGGGGGCCTTGGGTGACCTCAGCTCACTGGCAGGGGAGTTGCTGTGTGAGGGTACAGGCTGCTGGGCCTGAGGCGTGGGTCCCCCCAACCTCCACTGGCCATGCTTGGGGGTCACCAATGCGCTGCACCGAGCACTGCTCATAGGAGCACTGTGATATCGATCCACAGGGTCAGCCACATGCGGGCTTGTGCCCTAACTATGTCTCTAGTTTCTGTAAATAGATTTTTCTCTTATGCTTTTCTTAACCTTTTGATTTTTTTTTTAGCTTACATTATTTTAAGAGTACAGTCTTTGATACACATAGAGAATGTGCTTTTTTGGGGGAGTGGGGGGGTGGGGAGCAGGGAGGGGTTACATCCTGCTTTGCTCAGAGCTTACTCCTGACTCTGTTCGGGGATTACTTCTGACAGGCTTGGGGGATCATATGAGGTTCAGGGAATCATACCCGAGTTGGCTGTGTGCAAGGCAAATGCTACAGCCACTCGACTATCACTTTGGCCCAATCCTATTAATCTCTTAAAGGGAAAAACCCAACCAAAGTGAACAATTAAGGTGAAGTAAATCTTACCCAAAGAATAACAGGCAGGGAATGAGCCACGTGTCTATGCACAGCGTGAGTGATACAAAAGTTCTCTAATTGTTTTCTTGTGTTGTGACAGGGCTTCGTCTTGGAGCGTGTGACTAAAGCCATCATTGCTTCTGGAAGTTCTATGTGAGTATTGTATAATGGCTGATCCTCCGGAGTATTTCTGTCCTTTTTCTTCTCAGACACAGAGAGACGAGGGTCACTTAGCCAGCTGCCATTATTTTCAGCTTTGAGGGACATACCCAAGATCGTAGGATGGGCATCTTGGCTTGTAACATTTTAGCACACCTTGGGACCCGATAGATGGAGAGTCATAAGAGCACAGGGACAGGGAATGACCTGCCCGTGGCTCAGTGATGGACACGTCCAGAAGATATGCAAGGCCCTGGGTTCGGTCCCTAACACAGAAAACAAGTTACAATCATAATACAAGGAAATTAAATCGAGGCTTATTTACATTAGAGCTTTTATTTCTTTGTTGTGAGGTCACACCTGCCAGTGCTCAGGGATCATTCCTGACAGTGCTCGGGGAACTTGTGTGGTGCTAGGCATTGAAAAGGGGTCAGCCATGTGCAAAGCAAGTGCCTTAATCTCTGCACTCTCTCTTTGGCCCACTTTGCTGCTTTGAAATTGCAGCTTTCTTCCTGAATATCTAACAGGTTCGAACTTACTGTGTTACAGTTCTATCAGTTTTATCTATTTCCACGTTATGAAATGGGAGCGTAGATGCTATCAGAAAATTTTATTCAGAAGCATGGCATCTAGAAATGTTTTCAAAGTACGGTTGGGGCCAGGGAGATAGTACACCAGGGAAGGCACTTGCCTTGCATGCAGCCAACCAGGGTTCAATTCCCAGCAACCTCATCAGGACCGATTCCTGAGCACAGAGCCAGAAGTAAGTCCTGGGCACAGCCAGGTGTGGTCTAGAAAAATAAAAGAATTATGTGAGTGGTGAGTTGAGTTTCTGCATGATTTCTCTTCTAAAATACTAGGAGGAAGTTCCCTTCACATCTGTACGGACTCCAGTTGAGCATTTTGTAAGAAATTCCTTTTGTCCACTTGGGGCACCCAACAGAGGCAGGGAAATTCCATATGAAAGTTATTTCATGAGGAATCGACATGACACGGAGCCAGCCATTCCCCTGACGTCTCCATTGTGCCCAGTTTCTCAGCCATGAAAACAGGGAACATACCCTCGGAAGCTTCTGGGTAGGACTCTTGTGTGAAATAGAGGGAATTTTTATAAAATGCCGGAGCACAAAGGAGAGCACTGAGCGAATGGGAAACGTCCTGGTGCCTTGTTTGTTTCTGATCGCCATTTCCATGGTTCCAATCATGGTTCCGATCACTGTTTCCACCGGGAAGAATGGCGCGGCTGGTCTTCACTGAGACAGGGGGTCAAAACGTACGTTGAGAACTGGTGTTCCCACGCAATGAGACACAGGGGAACGGGAGTGTGGGATGGTCTCATCTGAAAGATGCTTCTGGCCGGGAAGGCACGGTGCTAATGACCTGGGTTCAAGTCTCGGAACTCATGCTTATTTGCACCCCGCTAGAAGTGAGCTCTGAGCACAGAGCCAGGAGTGAGCCCTGAGCACAATGGGTGAAGCCCAAGAACAAAAAAGGAAAAAAAGAAGAAAAAAAGAAAAAGAAAAAAGGCAAGAGCAGGGACCGGAAAGTTGAGTTGTGGGCAGAGCGTTTGCTCGAACTCAGTGAAACGTCCCAGACTGGTGTTCCCATGTACAGACTCTTATATACTCCCGAGCAGGGACGCTCCGTGGTGAAGCCTTTCCCTTGAGAGGGGGCGTAGGCGGGTCACCTGCCCCATGGAAGCACTTAGGTGTGCTTGGGGGCGCCTTCCCTGGGGACAGCGGCGTCAAGCTCGTGGGTTTCCCTTGAGGTCCAGTGAGCTCCAAGTTCGTAAGAAAGGTGAAGGCGCTCTTTCCCCTTCCTCCCCTGCCCCTGCATCCGACCTCGGGACGCCGTGTGAGAGTGTGAGGGCCCATCTCTTCCTCAGCAGGAGCTGTCCCCCAGCCTTGAGCCCATAGTGTGATCTGGGGAGCTTGTTGAGTCATCCCGGGTTCCTAACGTGTGGCTGTGCTCTGAGGTGTCAGTAGCTCTCTGGCCACTGTGCCTGATGGTCTGTCTGTGTGATCACTCAAATCCAGAGTGAACACGCAAGACGGTGTAATGGTACGCTCTGGGGCAGTGTCATGCTCGCAGTCTGCTGTTGGCTGAATTGTCATCGAGCGCTGAAATGCCTGAAAACCGACACGCCTACGTACACGGCCCCAGAGCAGACATCACGGTTCTCAGCTTCTCAATCACGTCCTGGGAAGTGCGGATGTAAGTCCTCTGCCCCACCCAGGGATTGGCCGCCCATGACCAGGAGAGGCAGGCCCAGAACCAAAGGACGATCCGGCCTGGTCTCCCCCAGGACCACGTGATCTGAGCACACACCAGAGTGTCGAGGCGGGAGCTGGTCGAGGGAAACTCGGGGCGGGGGGGGGGGGAAGGGAAATGAACATTTTCTATCTAGAGGAGAGTTCGAACAGAAATGCCCAAAGGATGGAGAAAGAAGAGAAACAAAACACAGACACACCCAGTAATCTTCCAATTTTTTTTTTTTTACTTGATGGGTTCTTTCCACTCAGCACGGGCACGTTAGGCAGGATGCAGAATAAACGGTGACAGGTGTTCGGATGGAGGAAGCTCTCCGTGGAGCGCACGTACCTTGGCTGCTGACGCCAGATGACAAGATTCTGTGTCTGCGATGAAGGCACTTGTGAATGGAGAATTTTGAGTATTTTGGAATATGGAAAATGTTCCCATGGAGAGGAAGTTAAAATTTAGGGGGGAAGGAGAATGTTTTCTTGTTCCCCCGTGACAGCTGAGGTCTAGCCAACACTAACAGAGTGAAAGACTACTGGCTCCTGCTGAAGTTACTTGAAATAACTGCTCAGACATCAGAAAGTGTGTTCGGGCCTCAGGGCCGCATCAGGGCACCAGGGCCCTCAATTTTCCAATCTGAAATTGTTCAAAAGTCGAACTTCTGTTGACGCGCTCTTTATCCTAAGTAACTCTGTGGAATCACGGTTCATCCCCCACGACCCTTGGTGTTCATTTTTCATCTTGAAAAAAAAAATAAAAAGAAAGAAACCTGAAAACATTAAACACAAGTAAAAATCTTGAGATGTTATTATCCAGGTATATTAAAATAAAACCAGAAACTAGAAATATTAGTATATACACGACAGCGTTAAGTGACAGAACATTTTGCATTCGAAGTCTACAGTAGAAAAACCCAGTCAGCCGAATCTCTTGTCTCTGTGCTCGTGACTTATGCGCCTTATCATTCCTTCCTATCCATGTATAAATAGTCTCACGAAAATGGGCATCGCATCTTACAACAATTTCGAAAAGGATGCTGAACCAAAAAATAGTTCCGAAGACTGGCACTTTTACTTTCAAGCGTAGAACTAAAATTAACACAGGACCCTTAACACAGTGTCCAAATCATCTGAATCGAGAAGAGAATTCTTAGGCTGGGGAGGACCCTACGTGTCTCCTGGAACGACAGCGTCCAAAGAAAACGTCTCTGCAGACGGGATCGTGAGATGGAGAAGCATCGGAATCGGCTCTTCTCAAGGGCGGCAGCGTCTGGTGTCTGTTCTCTCTGCGGGAGTTTAAGGGAGGGCGTCCTCGTGGGCAGGGGTGGCAGTGGGCACGTCACCGAGAATGCGGAGGCCGAGGCTGGGGGCCCGAGCTGTGTCCACGGAAGGAAGAAGCTGGCGGTCTCTGATTCTGGATCAATCGCCAGGATCCAGAAAACACTTTATGGGGTTGACTTTGTTTTATTTAAGCATCTGTTTCACCTGCAAGCGCTAACAGGTCAGGTTAGTAACTTTCTAAACGGATCAGCCAAAGCACAGAGAAAAATCAGAGAAATGTCCTTGAGGGCATCTGCTTAAGAAACGAGTGTCCTTCCGTGGCTGCTGGGCCCTGGGCGGGCTGACCGCAGGACCTGGGCTCGCACCCCGGTTGTAAACACGAGCCAGCCAAGGGCATGGGGCAGAGGTTCTCGCCTACGAAGGTGGGGTCTGACTGTCGGCACAGCGAGGCAGGCGGGCGCCGGCGGGCAGGGCAGGGACCGAGTTCCCGGGAGGCAGGGCCGGCCCCTGAGCGGGGACCACCTAGGGCTCTAGGGCTGTTGCTGGTATTGGCCCTCGGTGGCCGTGTAGAAGTCGTCGAGGACGCTCTGCAGGTAGTCGAAGGTGGGCCGCTCCTCCGCCTTCTCCTTCCAGCACATCTTCATGATGTCGTACAGCTCGTCGGGGCAGTTGTCCATGCGCGGCATGCGGTAGCCCTGCGACAGGGCGGTCATCACGTCCGCGTTGGTCCTCCCTGGGAAGCAGACCCGAGACGTTAGACCCACCCGGGGCTCAGCGAGGCGCCCCCTGCATCGTCCCCGAACCCCGAGCCTCAGGAAACCACTGTCTCTAGCTGTTAGGGCGTTCGAGAGAACGCATCACTTCCATCCCTCTGTACCCGTAGGGGAAGGGAGGATGCAGATGAACAATGGATGCGACAGAGGACAAAGTCGTCCGAGGTCTCGGGGAGGCCTCAGGAGATACCAGGGCTGCCGACGCCCCAGCTCACGCTCTGACCTCCCCAACGGTGAGAAAATGGATCTCTCCATTTTCTGTGCTGTTTATAGCAACCCCAAAGAACCGATGTGGTTCCAGCACTGCAAGCGGGCTGCCAAGCCCTGCCAGGAGTGAGCCCTAAGCACAGAGCTGGGAGTGAGCCCTGAGCACAGAGCCAGGAGTGATCTTTGAGCACAGAGCAGGAGTAAGCCCTGTGCCAGGAGTGTTCCCAAAACAGACAACCCCTTTCTCCCCCAAAAAGAAAATAATTGATTTTGGGGGTGTGGGTTTTGTGGGGCAGTCTCCTGGAAGATGTGGGGTTGGAATAATGCATGAATCGAAAGCTTACTGTCAATAGCATTGTAAGTTACAGTGCCAAGAAGAAAAGAAAAGAAAAAGAAAAGCGGAGATGCTGGTACGCTTAATGCTAATTTATAACGATGAAGAGAACAAATGAACGTGCATGTGCACAGAGGAGTCGGTGCGCGTCTGTGGAGTGTGAGCCCAAGTGTGTTCTGCCTCTCTCCTTCCTGGTTCATGGCCGGGCAATGTCTGCTCCTCTGCCTGGGCCTCACCTTCCCCACGGGACCCGGGCCTCAGGGGCCTGACCCAGTCATAGCTCTGAAAGACAACTCAGCAGAGCTCAGCTCCTGCCTTGAAGGAGCACCAGCTTTTGATTTGTTTTCTTTTTTGTTTGTTTTTGCTTTTCTGGGTCACACCTGGCGATGCTCAAGGGTCACTCCTGGCTCTGCACTCAGGAATTACTCCTGGCGGTGCTCAGGGGACCATAGGGGATGCTGGGAATCGAACCCAGGTCGGCCACGTGCAAGGCAAATGCCCTACCCGCTGTGCTATTGCTCTAGCCCCAGCGCCAGCCTCTGAAACGGAAAGGTTCAAATAGACCTTGTTAGGGTCTCTCCAGCGTTGTTTACGTGGCGAACTCACTTGGCTCCTGTCTGCTTCTGAAACCCATCTTCAAATATTTGTGTAGGTGGAATGTTCTAAGCAGAAGATTTCATTTGCCCTAATGGCTCCTAGCCACGGGTCTGACTTGCATCCCGTTTCCTGCTCTGAATAAGATCATGTCGCTTCAGTTCTGGCCTGGGTTTTGGGATCAGCCAAGCCCCCTTGTTCCTCCCGACCTGGACCAAGGGCACAGGTCTGAGGTCTTCGTGGACAAGGAGTCCACTGCATGCCTAAAGCTGCAGTGAGGCCTACTTGTGGGACCACGGTGGAAGCACATCTCTCCCTTCCTTCCTGGCGACTCCCGAGAGTCACACAGGCTTGATGCAGACGTTCCTTCCTCATTCCTCCGTGTTCCCCCAACTCTCCCAGCTCTGCAGAGCACCTCAGGGTAAAAGCTAGGTGGCTTCCTGCTGCAGGAAGTCTGTCCCTCCAGGGGCAGGTAGACACGCCGGGCAGAAGGAGCCTTGTGGAAGGAAGGGCGGAGGGTTTGCCTCAGCGGACAGGGGTGTCGCTGGGTTCTGACAGCTCAGGACGCAAAGCGTCTGAGGCTGCCCGTCAGTTTCCATTTGTGCTTGGCTGTGCCCTTCCGTGGCTGCTGAGCTGGCACTAGTCCAGACATGGAGGTGATGGAGACCGAGCTCTGTCCCGCGACACACAGACCAGAGAGGAGGACCCCTCAGGAGGGTAGGGGGTGGGCAACAGGAAGGGACACCGGAACAGCGCACAAGTCTAGATGACAGACACAACCGGGAACAGCAGACACGGAAGAGGAAGGGGAGCGATCGGCAGCAGATGGAAATCTGCGGTTGTAGAAACCGTGATGGTCTTGAACGTGTGCACACGCAAATGAGCACGCGTGAGTCTCTGTGCAAAAAACATGCCTGGGTGCGTATGTGCTATGTAAACACACATGTGCGTCGCGTGTAAGCGTGTCTGTACGTACATGTGCATGTGTCTCGCTGTGCATGTGCGTGTGTTTGTGTGTAGAATTACCCAGGACCACAGTCCCCTGCTGGTCATTACTCTCCAAAGACAGACTATTGTCTTCCCCAAGCGTCACCGTGGCCAGCACAAGCCTCCAAGCTGGATGTGTCCACGCCTCCTGACTCTGATGCATGGTACAAAACTGCTGGTCTGATCGGATCGCAAACAGCCCAGAAGACACAACACCTCAGGAAACATGCCATTTCGAACATCCTTTCTCTGTTAAGTGCAAACACACACACACACACACACACACACCTGAAAAAATCCCAATAACCCCCATGCACAAAACATTCTCTTTTTTCTTTAAAAACAACAACAAAATAAAACTACACTTTGTCACTGAAAAACAAAAAGAAATAATGTCTGCATCTGTATGATATCTGTATCGGCATCTCACTGTGATTCAATTAAAAAATACATTAATTAAAAAAAATTTAAACAACAGATAAATATTCTAGTTTGGGGGTCAGAGAGATAATACAGCGGGTAAGGTACCTGCCTTGCATGAGGCCAACCAGGGTTTAATTCCTGGCATCCCATGTGGTCCCCCAAACATTGAAAGGAATAATTTCTGAGTGCAGAGCCAGGAGTAACCTAGAAGTACTTCTTGGTGTGGCCAAAAAACCCCAAAATTATTCTAGGGTTATTTTGAGAGTGAAATGAAGCTCTTTTATTAGCCCCCATTTCTGCTTTATATTTTTTCTTTTGGGGTCACTCCTGGTGATGCTCAGGGGTTATTCCTGGCTCTGAGCTCAGGAATTACTCCTGGCGGTGTTTGGGGGTTCACACTGGATGCTGGGAATGAAACCCGGGTCGGCCTCGTGCAGGGCCAATGCCCTCCCAGCTGGACTGTCACTCGGGCCGCAGCCCTGCTCTGAGTCAAAAGCATGACCCTGGGCTCATCTCTGACAGAGCCTCGAGCTCCCTCCTCAGCAAAGAAAGGAGGGGCGTGATCTGGGAGGGGGCGGAAACTCCAGGCTCTGTGGCCAGGGCGCTGCCCGCAGGAGGCCTGGTGAAGTCCTGCCCCGGGAAGTCCTGAGGAGAGAAACTGCTGGGGGCAGCAGGCCCAGCAGAGGGGGGCGGGGTGGGGAGAAGCGCGGGCAGAGACGGGAAACGGAGGGCAGAGGCTGAGGAGACACTCCTGAACACCCAGGCCACAGTCCAAGGAAGTTCCAGAACATCCTGTGGACACCAAGGGAGCGACTCCACACCATTCCACGTCGAGGTGGCAGCGGAGTTGAGTTTGTGGAGATAAAACGGGGAAGAGACTTCAGGGGTCTGGGGAGTGGGGGTGGAATGGCAAGGGTGAGTCTCTCACCCACTCAGCACATCCTCATGTTGCTCCATGCCTGGAGGCCTGCCTCATGGGCGGGGGGAGAAGGCAGCTGGGATGGAGAAGGGATCACCGGGATCACTAAGTCAATGAGGGTTGGGGGGATCGCTCGGGGTGGGAGATGTGTGCTGAAAGTAGAGAAGGGACCAAACGTGACGGCCTCTCGGTATCTGTATTGCAAACCACAGTGCCCAAAAGTAGAGTATGGGGGAGAGAGGAAGAGAGAGAGAGAGAGAGAGAGAGAGAGAGAGAGAGAGAGAGAGAGAGAGAGAGACAGAGAGAGAGAAAGAGAGAGAGAGAGAGATGGAGGCAGGGGGAGGGTTGGGTTGGGGGTTATACTGGGGACATTGGCGGTGGGGAATGTGCACTGGTGGAAGGATGGGTGTTCGATCGTTGTATGGCTGAAACTCAAACATGAAAGCTTTGTAACTGCATCTCATGGTGATGCAATTAAAAAAAAAAACAAAACAACAACAACAAAAAAAACACCACTCAGCAAATCCTCCCTGAGGCCTGTGTCACATCCCCAGGTGCCGCCAGTCTCCTGCCGACTGGGTTTCTGACAGGGCCCGTGTCCCCAGCCTTGCTCCCATGGGCCCCTGGCCGGTGCTGTCCCCTACACTGCACATTTCACCTGCCCATGGGGCCGTGCACGTCACCCATCATGGGCTGCTCCCCACTGCAAGGCAGCTTCCGGGCAGGGCTTGGGGCTGCCCCTCCCGACGGCCACCCTGACCGGGACTGCACCCTTGGGTACTGTCTTGATTATGGGGATGGCGTGGACACGGGAAACTTGGTTTGAAAATCACCTTCCCCAGCGATGAACAAACCCAGCCTGCACAGAAGGCGGCGGAAAGAGGCCGGGCAGAGTGCAGCCAGGAGGGCTCTGGGCATCTGAGAACCGGGGTAGCACGCGGTCACCCCAGACACTGAGCGCTTTGGAGGGCTGATGAGAGACAGACGCGGTTCGTCCCTGGGTGGAAGGTTCCAGAGCACTGCACGCAAACCTTTGTCTCAAAACGCATCATCCCAAAGCCTCGCCACTCCCCACGTCTAGGTGTTTCCTAACTGCACCGGCAAAGCATGAGTCCCTCTGCAAACCCCCGTGTCGCTCACTGCACAATACTGCGATGACGGCAAGTGTGTTCTAGCATTCGAAGGAAGTGACGGAAATAATCAGTGAAGAAAAAGAGTAAGCACGCAGTCAAACAAGAGGCAGAGAAGGTCTTAGAATTTCTTTCCAAGAAGGATCAAAATCAAGCTGTGACCACTTAGTAGCTCAATAGGTCTGTTTTTTTTTTTGGTCTCCTGCATTTGTGTTGTTGTTGCTTTTGGGTCACACCTGGCGATGCTCGGGGGTCTGGCCCTCGGGAATCACTCCTGGAGGTGCTCAGGGCACCACACGGGATGCTGGGAATTGAACCCAGGTCTGCCACGGTCAAGACAAGTGCCCTCCCTGTGGGCCGCTCTCTCCATCACGGCCTCCTGCGATTTCACTGCTCCCCGCCTCCCCTCCGTTTATCACTGGACTGGAAATCGGTAAGTAGACAGTACCTGGGTAGGGAATTTTCCCGTAGGTGACGATTTCGTAGAGGAGAATGCCAAAGGACCACACGTCGGACTTAATGGTGAAACAGCCGAAGTTGATGGCTTCTGGAGCTGTCCACTTGATGGGGAATTTAGCACCTAGGGGAGAGACAGGAGCCTTACTTGAGTGTCTGAGCCGAAACAAAAGCCGGTGGGCGCAGGGACCCTCCGCAGCAGTCGCCATCTCAAAGAGGCACCGGAGACACAGCACAAAACAGGGCCCAGAGTGTGCCGAGAGGCTGGTCCCCCTGGGGTTCCCTTTGGGGTATTCTCTTGAGATGCAGCGTCTGCGCCATCCTTCCAGAAAAGCCCTCTTGAACTCCCTTAGACACACGGGAGAGAGAGAGACACACGACAGAGTCCAGGCCCTTATTCTCAGCTCGCGTGTCGGTCTCTCTATGTCAGTCCCTAACACACTGCAATTACTGATATTCAGATTTTTCCTAATAAACCCATACTATGTTCATGGGGAATAAAAATAGCTCTGGATGCATATATTCTTTTTTTTGGAGGGGGCGTCACACCCAGCAGAGCCTGGGCTTACTGGCTCTGTGCTCAGGGGACTTGGGTGACCATCTGAGGTGCTGGACTGTGTGCAAAACAAGGGACTTACTTCCTGGGCTCTCTCTGCGGCCCAGATATGTGCTTTGAAGACTCCTCCTGGCCCTTGGCGATCCTTCTCCCCCCTGCGCTCTCTCTTTCTCTTCTTTCTTTCTTTCTTTCTTTCTTTCTTTCTTTCTTTCTTTCCTTCTTTCTCTTCCCGTCTCCCCCCTCCCTCCCTCCCTCCCTCCCTCCCTTCCTCTTTTTCTCTCTCTCTTTCTGCCACACCCAGGGATGCTCAAAGGTGACTCCTGGCTCTGCACCCAGGAATTACTCCTGGCGGTGCTCAGGGGACCATATGGGATGCCGGGGATCAAACCCAGGTCGGCTGAGTGCAAGGCAAATGCCCCACCTGCTGTACTACTGCTCTGGCCCCTGACAGTCTTCTTGAAGCCCAATACTAGGCATGGGGCCTCGCTCTCCTGAGGAAACTGTGCTTGGACGTCGCAAACGGGGTTACTTCTCAACACTACGGGTTTCCAGCACTGCCGGGGGTACTCCCCGAGCACTGAGATGGAAGGAAAGGAATGGAAAAAAAAGTCACAGTAAAACCACATTTAAACAGACAAGTCCGGTCCGCTTTGGGGTTATTCTACCAAAGGGATTCTTCTCGGATGCAAGGGACTCATCAGTTCTCTCAGCGAGGGCTCGGGCTGCTTTGGGACCGCTGGCCGGGACCCACCTTCTCTGGCTGTGTACTCGTTGTCCTCGATCACCCGAGCCAGGCCGAAGTCAGCGATCTTACATATCAGCGAGTCGGAAACCAGGACGTTGGCTGCGCGCAGGTCTCGGTGGATGTAGTTCTTCCGCTCGATGTAGGCCATTCCCTCGGCGATCTGAAACAGAGCCCGCTCTGGTCAGCATTCGGGGGAGAGTGGCAGAGCGCCCGCAAGGGATGCTGGCGAACGCGTCCTGGCCCGAGGGCCTGAGCCCGCAGATTCTGACCATTTGATTTTCAAATGTGGAGAGTAAACGTTGAGATGACACCCCCCTCCCCAACTCCAATACTGGAAATCACTTCTCAACAAGTTCTTTTTTTTTTTTTGAGACAGAGAGAGAGAGAGTGAGAAAGAGAGAGAGAGGGAGGGAGGGAGGGACGGAAGGAGGGAGAGAGAGAGGGAGGGAAAAAGAGGGAGGGAGGGAGGAAGGGAGGGAAGGAGAGATGGTGGGAGAGGGAGGGAGAGGGAGGGAGGGAGGAAGGGAGAGAGAGAGGGAGGGAAGGAAGGAAGGAGGAAGAGGGGGAGGAAGGGAGGGAGGGAAGGAGAGAGGGAGGGGGAGGAAGGGAGGGAGGGAAGGAGGGAGCGAGAGAGGGAGGGTGGGAGAGAGAGGGAGGGAGGGAAGGAAGGAGAGAGGGAGAGGGGGAGGAAGGGAGGGAGGGAAGGAGGGAGCAAGAGAGGGAAGGTGGGAGAGAGAGGGAGGGAAGGAGAGAGGGAAGGATGGAAGGAGAGAGGGTGGGAGAGAGAGGGAGAGAGGGAAAGAGAGAAGGAGGGAGGAAAGGAGGGAGGGAAGGAGGGAGTGAGAGAGGGAGGGTGGAGGGAGGGGAAGGAGGGAGTGAGAGAGGGAGGGTGGAGGGAGGGGAAGGATGGAGTGAGAGAGGGACAGAGGAAAGGAAGGAGGGAGAGAGGGAGGGATCAAGGGAGGGAGGGAGGGAGGGAGGGAGGGAGAGAGGGAGGGATGGAAGGAGAGAGGGTGGGAGAGAGAGGGAGAGAGGGAAAGAGAAGGAGGGAGGGAAGGAGGGAGTGAGAGAGGGAGGGTGGGAAGGAAGGAGGGAGGGAGGCGAAGGAGGGAGTGAGAGAGGGACAGAGGGAAGGAAGGAGGGAGAGAGGGAGGGATCAAGGGAGGGAGGGAGGGAGGGAGGGAGGGAGGGAGAGCACAGGAGCAACAAGTCCTTCAGCAGCTTCGTGTCCTGTTCTTACATGAAGATGTGAATTCCCAGATTTTCAAGAGAAAGCGACAAGCCAGGACAAAGAAGTGACTGGGGTCTCCAGGAGAGTCCCTGGTCAGCCGTGACCGAGCGTCAGCCTCCAGAAAGAAGCAGCACGCCACATCCCGGGACCTGGGGCCCCAGGCCTGCCTCAAGCACAGTCACGAGATGGGGGGTCAGACAGAAGCCAACACTTCCTCCAATCACAGGGTGGGGTGGGGGTGGAAATGGCAGCTCACTGCTTTTTTTTTTTCCGTGTTTTGGATCACACCCGATGATGCACAGGGGTTCCTCCTGGCTCTGCACTCAGGAATGACTCCTGGCGGTGCTCGGGGGACCCTACGGGATGCTGGGCATCGAACCCGGGTCGGCCTCGTGCAAGGCAAACGCCCTACTCGCTGTGCTATCACTCCAGCCCCCCAACTTTGTCATTTCTGGGGGTGTTCCAGAGCCTCCGGGACGGGAGCACTGACTGCCCTGAGCCGAAGAAAGTGCTTTAGAGAACGTCCCGGTCTAACACAACCAGAGTAAGATGCTGCTCCGTTGCTGTATCTGCGACAGGAACGTGGCAAATGATCCTGGTGGACCCAGGGTCCGACCATCACAGTATCCTTCCCTACTTTGCCCTCCCCGTGCCACTGACCCCGCGGCTCACGTCAGTCAGGTGCCCAAGGAGCACTGCCTCAAGCAGAGACAGTCCGAGTTCAAAGACAAGAGTGGACGCGCCAATCGGATGCGATGCATCTTCTGCGACCGAGAACTACCTGTGGGCCCCGGAGCGGTGGGGGTGAGGCCGGGCCAGGCGAGACCCTCTGCCTGCTAGGGGAGGGGAGCCCCCTCCCTGGGGGCACCTCAACCCGCTTCCCTTCCACAGCGGTTTGGCCCACTGCAGCCTTGGACAAGAGTGCCCAAGTCCCCTGTCCATGCAGGTCATTCCCTCAGGCGAGTCTCAGAGCACGTCTGGGCTCCAGGACACAGCGGGGAAGGGGACCTGCCATCCACCTGGACCTCCACACTCCTCAGCACACCCAGGCTCTGGGTCTCTGCACCTGGCATCCCCCGGGGCCACTTCACTGACAGGTGGCCTCCTCTGACAGGCCTCTCCTGCCTCCTCTTCCTCCACCAGTGGGTCCTGTCCCACGTCCCTGCACCTCCGGTGTGGACCCACGGGGCCCAACAACAATGTGAATCCTTCGAGTGGCTCAGGGGGCGTGCGCCCCCATCTGGCACTCGCATAAAGCCTGCAACCAGATACAAACTAGGGAGGCAGTGGACGCTAGACGCAAACACAACTGAGGTGTGTCAGAGCAGCTGGCAGGTGCCATCAGAAACGGTACAGACCCTCCTCCAGAGATGAGGGTCAGTCACACAGCTGTTTAACTGCTGACACGGAAAAGGCCTCTGAGATCTGGCCATGGGGAACACCTCCCTCACTCTTGGTCACCGATTTTTTTTTTCTTTTTGGGTCACACCCAGTGATGCAGTGATGCACAGGGGTGACTCCTGGCTTTGCACTCGGGAATTACTCCTGGCAGTGCTCAGGGGACCATATGGGATGCTGGGAATCAAACCCAGGTCAGCCACGTGCAAGGCAAACGCCCTCCCCGCTGTGCTATCGCTCCGTCCGGCCCTTTGGTCACCGATTTTAATCCCCAGCTCCTTCGGACTCTTGGAACTTGTGAATGCTCCCGGCACACCCAGACCAAGTTCCATCTTTACACAAACCTGGATGCGTTTTTCAAGGCGACTCTCTGACATAATGACAGAGTTGCAATGGGCCCAGTTTACTTTGGCGCTCCTGGCCGTGTCTGAGTGCTTTTCGGAGTTCATATTTCAAACAATAATAATAGTATTGTACTCGCCGAGACCAGGATTCAAAACAAGTGCATCAGCCAAGCTGGACACACAATGGACACGGGGAGCAAAATTGTAGCTCTCTGCTATGACCTGCCATGGGATCACGAAGGACCGTGGCCCTGCTGGTTCGCTCACTCGTTCTTCCTCTCCCTGGGCTGCTCCTTTATTTTTTTTTATTTTTATATATATATTTTTGCTTTTTGGGTCACACCCGGCGATGCTCAGGGGTTACTCCTGGCTTTGCACTCAGGAATCACTCCTGGCGGTGCTCACGGGGACCATATGGGATGCTGGGAATCGAACCCGGGTTGGCTGCGTGCATGCAGGACAAATGCCCTACCCGCTGTGCTATTGCTCCAGCCCCTGGGCTGCTCCTTTAAACAAGAAAACCCTCCTCTCCCGCTGCCCCCAATTGTTGTGTTTACTTTGGCTAAAGCAAACCCAGCTGCATTTCACAACAGCAGGAAGGAATCAGAGGCCGCTGCGCTAACGAATCCAGGATCAAGTTGTCTTCCACGGAACAGTCTCTCCTTTCCCGCGACCACCCCTGGCGGTCGGCAGCAGCGAGAAAGGGCTGTCACATAGCGCACATGCCAAGACTCAGAAGGGCTTCCTCTGCGCCCGCAGCGTCTTCAGAAGGCCCCGCTGGGGAAGGAGTTAATGGAGCAGCTCAAATCTGGCGGACCCAGCAAACTGCTTTGTGGCAAGGATATTTTGCTACACCTGTAGGTGACTGTAGGTTGCTAGGGGAGCGGGTGGGTGTTCATAGCATCACTCGGCGAACGTTTACTCTCTAGCTGGCACCGTTTGACTTTCTTCTTGTTTCTATGGGCTAACGAGCCAACCAGGTAAAAGTGTTCCCCATTTCCGTGATACAGACATACAACGAGGCTCAGAGAAGTTCAAGGACCTGGTGAAAAGCCGCCCCAGAGAGAAGCAGGGTTCACACCGAGTTGGGTCTCGACACTGAGCGTCAAGAGAGCTTAGAACCGACCAGATAACTAGTTGCTTCTAGAACTTACTTCCCATTGAGAAAAGGCCTTCTTTCCTGAGAAGACAGAGATAGACTTCTGAAGTTTCCTCTCATGATATCTGGAAGAGCAAGTCTCTGCTCAAACACTCCTGGCTAGAATTCCAGACAACCACCCAGGAAGTACAGAAAAGCTTAGTTTGTCTAGAACGTTTCCTCAGCTCTGCCCTGCAACCCCATTTGGAAAAATTATGATTCAATTTAAATGAGTGAATTTCGGGGCTGGAGAGACAGCACAGTGTGTAGGGCATTTGCCTTGCACGTGGCCAACCCGGGTTCGATTCCCAGCATCCCATATGGTCCCCTGAGCACCGCCAGGAGTAACTCCTGAGTGCAGAGCCACGAGGAACCCCTGTGCATCGCCAGGTGTGACCCCAAAAGCAAAAATAAATAAATAAATAAATAAATGAGCGAATTTCTCCTGAACCGGGGAAATTAGCTACAAAGACAGTATTTTTTCAGATAGATCAAGGGTGGTGGGCCCAAACCTTCGTAATAGCCGAGATGTCCTCATTCCCCAGGGACCACCCTTGGTTCTCTTGGGGGCTACAATTTCCAACATGAGATTTCCAGAACTTTTTCCACTCGAGACCCCTAGGATTCATTCCGCATCTGAGCGTGACTCCGTTTTGGTCACACTGCATATTCAGAGACTTTACTGTTGCCAGATTTTTTTCATGGCCTCTGCGGTCCCTTCCGTGACCCTTGGTGGGGTCCTGAGCCGCCGCTGAAGAAGCTCGGGTTCGGAGTAGTGAGGTTACCACTTCAAAGATGCTAACTGGGCGCGGGGGGCGGGGGGCTAGGACAATGGTTCAAAAGATGCTAAACAGAACAAAGGTTTATTTAATTTTTGTTTCGGTGCCACACCCAGCGGTGCTCAAGGGTTATTCCTGCTCAAGAATTACTGCTGGTGGCCTTGGGAGACCATGCGGGGTGCTGAGGCTTGAACACAGTCACCCAGTTAGCCGTGGGCAAGGCCAACACCCTACCCACTGTGCTGTTCCTCAGGCCCCTGGAACGCAGGGTTAGATTTAAAGCCAATTTTGCCCCATGACTCGAAGGAGCGAAATAAGATGGATGATCTATTATTTTCTGGCCTTGGATGAGGTTGAGACCGTCGGAATGAAAACAACCAGGCTAAAACGAAGCAGGAAAATGCTCTTTCATCCAAACTACCCCAAGATGCCGTGAAAAAGCAATAACGATAATTCCCTTTAGGAATCTGTCCGGGTGGGAAGGAAATTACTTTCCCAGAGTCCTTCACAGGTGAGCGCAGTGCTCTGCAAGCGAGTTCAATTTCCCCTTCCGTGCCTCTGGTGGTTAAATTCCATTCTGTAACTCATAAGTCAATATTTCTCAACTGCGGCTGGCTACCCCGGGAGCTTTTAAACGTCACTCCCTGGTTCTCACCTGAACCTGCAGGAGCGGGGCCTGGTGTGAGCCACATGAGTCCAAGTGGAGGCCTGGGACACCAGTTGGGATCCCGGGTCAGCGGCCGCCGTGATGTCAGGGGGAAGTTTGTTGTCGGAATGCAGCAATTTGGACTCTGTCCCCAAATCTATTCAGCTAGAACCCAAACGCCCGACTCAACACGCCCGACTCAACACGCATGTGAAAGCAGAGAAGCCCTCGGGGAGTTTATAAACATCTAAACTTAAACCATCTCAGGGTTTAAAGTTCTACGTAAATTGGAACAAAACCTTTAGCTCTGTTTATAAACAAGTGCCCCGGTGGATGCCTGGGGCAAGTGAGTCCTGCCACCAGGGGGCGGTAGAGAGCTGAGTCAGGAGCTGCAGGTGACCGGTGGAGGAGGGGCCCAGGCTGGGGTCAGTAGGGGCTGGGGGCAGGCAGGAGCACCTTGGCCGCATCTCAGTGGGCAGGAGCTCGGAACAGATGTCCTGGGCTGGAACCTTTCCTCGCTCAGCGAGTGGCGCTCCCTTCCTCACAGGGCTCCGAGGGAAGGGGTTCTGGTGGCATCTTTCTGAAACCAGCTCAGTGGGTACTCAGGCCTACAGTGCTCTGCAGTTTACAAATTCATTTTTTTTCAGTTCTAAAAACTGAAAAAAATGGCCCCTGCTGGTGGGGCTTCATGACAGCGCTGGGAAATGCAGTTCCTCTTCACGTTTTCACATTAACTGAGGAGGTTCTTTTTCACCTCTCACGATGGGGAGAGCTTAACGCCGGTGCCAAGGCTGAAAGCACCTCCCGTCTTGGAGCTGGTCTAACTCCACCCGAGTCTGAATGCGGAATGATTAGAAACCCGAGCGAAACAACATCCTCCCCGCCTAGCACGAAAACAGCCAAGAGAGAAGATAACTTGAGTGATGTTTTCATAGCTCTGGCTTCAAATCCACGGAGCGGGGTGTAGATGTGCTTTGCATTTCTCGGATTCTGCTCCAGCAGGGCAACGATTGAGCAACTTCTTAGTTCCTCTTTTTTTGCGTGGGGGAGGGGATGGGAAGGAGGATGTTGGGGGGGGGGGGCGGGCTGCCCAGCCATGCTCAGGGCTTACTTCTGGCTCTGTGCTTAGGGGTCACTTCTGGGGGTGCCTGAGGGACCATCAGTAAGTACTCGGCATCACAGCTGGGCTCTGCAAGGCAAATGCCTTAAGCTTTGTATTATCTCTCTGGCCCATTTTAGTGGAAATACGTATTTTCTCCCTCTGATGGCGTATGTGTAAATGGGTGTATGGATGGATGTGTGCATGTATGTGTGTGTACTGATATATGTCCACGTATGTGCATGCATGCATGAGTGAGTGTGTATGTATGAGTTTATATATAGCACTGCACTGTCCCCCTGTTGTTCATCGATTTGCTCGAGCGGGCACCACTAAGGTCTCACAACAAATTGTGAGCCTTGTTGTTACTGTGTTTGGCATATGGAATACGACACGGGGAGCTGGCCAGGCTTTGCCGTGTGGGCGAGATATATGTGGCATGTTTATGTGTTTATACATGTGAGCGATAGCACAGCGGTAGGGCGTTCGCCTTACAAGCGGCCAACATGGCCGACCCGAGTTCGATTCCTCCGCCCCTCTCGGAGAGCCCGGCAAGCTACCGAGAGTATTCGATATGCCAGACACAGTAACAACAAAGTCTCCAATGGAGACGTTACTGGGCCCGCTCAAGCAAGTCGACGATCAACGGGAGGGCCTTTACTTTTACTTACTTTTTATTGATATATGTGCATGTATCTATGTGCATATTGGTGTAATGCATGCGTCGATATGTTTTGGGCGGGAGCGATAGCACAGCAGGTAGGGCGTTTGCCTTGCACGCAGCCAACCCGGCCGAGCCGGGTTCGATTCCTCCGCCCCTCTTGGAGAATCCTGGCAAGCTACCGAGAGTATCTCGCCCGCAGGGCAGAGCCTGGCAAGCTCCCCGTGACATATCCGATATGCCAAACACAGTAACAAGAAGTCTCACGACGGAGACATTACTGGGCCCGCTCGAGCAAATCGATGAATAAGGGGAGGACAGTCGATATGTTTTATTGTGTATATATGTATCCTATGCATGTGTACGTGTGTATATGTGTGCAGTGATATCAATGTGTATAGTTACATGTATGCATGCATGTATATACATATGTGTGTCTGATATTGGTGTGTGTGTGTGTGTGTGTGTGTGTGTGTGTGTTGTTCTGCTCTGGGGGGACAGAGGAACTTCCCGACAAGTGAGTTCCGAGACACCCCAGGCATTTGCACCGGACGCCAGCTCTGGCCCCAAGGAAAAGTTCAGGAGGATGTTTCCCAGTTAAAGGTCAGTCCGACCTTCAGACGCCAGAGCAGCAAACTAGCAGCCTCAATGAAGCCCCACCGGCGGCGGGGACCAAGGGGCTTCGGGCGTGGGCATGGCACAGGAAGCTGTGCAGGCCTGCCTCAACCTCCACACATGCGGTGCCCTCCCCAGCACGCCGACTGGGGACCAGGGCTAGTCAGAAAGGCACGGCCTCTCCTAGCCCGGCTTCTCCAGGTAGCCTCAGCAAACCTTCCTGGGTGGCCAGCGGGTGGCTGTGTTGGGATATGTCCATGTCTAGATGCATGACTTCATGTGTGTGATCTGCATGTACACACACATGCGTGCAACCCCATGGAAAGGTTTCAGAAGCCCCATAGCGTGGAAAGAACAACAGCTATCTCCGTCAGCTTGTCCCGTTCTGCCAAGTGCGCGCACACACCCACACACACACACACACACACAAACGCACACATACACCAGATGTTTACATCCATGCCACTTCAGACAGACAAGGTGGGTTCTCAGACCTACAGTGCTCTGCAGTTTACAAATTCATTTTTTTTTCAGTTCCAAAATGTTAAACCCACCCCAAAGTTTCAGAAGCACCGAGTCATGCATCCTCATTGGTGATTTTCTCCATGATCCAGGCTACAGTTTTCAAGGAGGGATGGATTTGCATCACCAGACGTGCTGATAGAGGCGTGAGCGATATCTAAAAAGCCTCAGCCTCAAGTCTAGGCGGGACTCACGTGATGTGGGATACAACTCCAGAGGAATAAGAGTCACCGTGTCTGTGCCAGCGGAGAACTCAGACCAGGGCCCTCGGCGTGGCCCTTTGTCATGCGTGAGGACCACAGTGATCCCGCGTCATCCCCCTTACTCTCATCCGTGATGCCCCACGGTTCGGCCAACTCCCGGCAAGCAGGCTCTATGGCCGGGTTCTTCCCAAACATCTGCTCCGGGCACAGTGCCCTCTGCACACCCGCTGCACTAGTTCCACAGGAGAAATCAGTGAGTTTAAAAAAAAAAAAAGAAAAGAAAAATGAGCGGCTTGTGAGAACCGCCTCGTTTGGCAAGGCCTGCTCTAATGAGCTCAAGTTCATCTAATGACTATCATTTTTCAGGGAAACTGGCAAATAAGAAGCTGTCGTGCTTAGGGAGTTGTTTTTTTGAGATTTTAATGAGAAGAAACCCACATTTGAGTCAGCGGGGGGGGGGGGGGGGCGGGAAAAAAGAATGAAAGGGACCTGATGGAGCCTCTCAATGTGATCTCTCAAGCACAGCTAAAATCTACCCAGGAAATTCCAGGCTCAATGAGAAACTGGAACTGAAAACACAACCTGCCTTAGAATTAATTGGCCGATTGGAAAACATTTGTCATCTAGACAAGCAGTAAGAGACTGAAGCAGAACCCAGCCAAAAGGCAGGAAAGAATAAAAATCTGGTTTCCGTGTTGCTTTTCCCTATTCTCCGGGGCACCGTCTGCTTCCCTCTTTAGATCTGGATTTCCTTCCGACACATAGGGAAAGTGCATTTTCAATAATTACTTTCAAATGCTCTGAGAAGCCTGTGATATAATCGTATTATTAATAGCTTGGGACGGAACAATGGTAGAAGTTGGGTCGAACTACAGGCTCTCGGAAGGGTCAAATGCAAAGGAAAGAAAACGGCCTTCAAAAAGAACGTTCGATGAGAGACGCTGACGGGGTAAACGTTTGCCTTTCATGCCACCGCCCCTGTCTCTCCCAGCACCCTGAGGAGTGATTCTTCAGCACAGACTCGGGACTAACTCCCGAGCACAGCGGGTGGGGCCTTAAAAAGCAAAACAAAATCCACCTCCCTGTACTCCAGATAGGGTAGCAATTGTCTTGATTGCACTAGGAATTTCTGGAGAAAGCGTTTTCTACCTGTTCCTATTTCCTGCTGCCTCGTTTTGGACCTCTCCGTCTTTAATCCATCCTTTGGATGAAGGAACAAGGGATACGACTTGCCACGATTTGGGCCAAGTGTTCTTAGCCCTTTTGTGTCAGCCTGATTTGTCATTGTGAAGAACAGGAAATCACTCATGAAACGTGTAACTTGAATGATGACAAAAATGAGGAGGACGGTGATGAAGATGATGGCCGCCTGCACTGGCTGGCCCAGGGAGCTGACCGGGGACTTACAGTCGCTTCCTGGGCCCGAAGACAAGTCTGAGAGGAGGCGATATTCCACTCACAGACAAGGAAGGTGAATCGCAGCAAAATCAAAACAGAGGCTGGGCTCAGAGTCCAAATCCGACAGTGCCCTCCACCCCGACCCTGCAGCATTCACCCTTTCTGGTTTTTTCTAAAGAGCAGTGGAATGTTTGCATGTTGATGGTTGCCAAAACGGGGGGGGGGGGGGGGGGGGAGAAAAATTAAAAAAACAGACGACTTATTTATTTGACTTATTTGTGGTTTGGGAGCCATACCTGGCAGGACTTAGGGGTCCCACCCGGAGGTGCCTGGGGGGGCCATATGTGGTACGGGGGATTGAACCCACATCAGCTGCATGCAAGACAAGCCCCCGACCTACTGCACTGCCTCTCTGGCCCAGGAAAGCAGATGCTTTAAAAAGTGCTCAAGTTAAAGTGTGCAGTAGACCAACCTGCACTCATTTGGCATACACAAACTCCGGACTGGGGGATTTTCTGTGCCTTGTCAGATTTTAATCATTTGAAAAGCCGGGGGGAAATTATGGTGCCTCAGAGAGACACCATTTGCAAAAAGACAGTTTCACCAAATTATCATATTTAAATTTGCAAATGTCCTCAAATTGATAACAGAAAAGGAGGAGGAGGAGGAGGAGGAGGAAGAGGAAGAAGAAGCAGAAATGGCAACTAATAATCCCCATGAACTCTGTCTTGAGCAAACTTGTTAAATTCGTTCAGTAGGATGGTTATGACTTAAAAACACACCTACATACAACAAAGCCCCAACTACAAGTGCTGGCAAGGATGTGGAGAAATTGAAACCTTTGTGCACTGCAGCTACTATGTTGAAAAGAATGAGTGGTCTGAAAAAATTAAACAAAGAAGTACCATATGATTCACATATAGACTCATATGAAGAGAAAGCAGAGAAACTTTAACAGAGATTTGTAGATTCTTGCTCGGAGATCGCCGTTCACAAAAACTAAAAGGCGGAAGCGCTCCGAGGGCTCAACTATGACAGAAGAGATGAGCGGACGTGGCACAGACACCAGGGAACGATATTCGCCAGAAATGAGTAGATTTCTGGCACACGCTACAAAACAGATGAACCCTGAGGACAATCTGCTAGGGGAACTAAAACCCGTCACCATGAGACAAACAGTTTATGATTCCATTCATGGGAGGTCCTTGGGGCTGGCAAACTCAGAGACAGAAAGTGAAAGGGTGGTCGCCAAGGTCCAGGCTGGAGAGAAAATGGGGAGGGAAGGATTCGCAGGGACAGAGCATCAGTTGTACAAGATGAGAAGAGTTCTGGAGAGAGTGGAGGTGGCGCTCATATAGCAAACGCACTGAACGGTGCACCTAAAAGTGGCCAGAATTTTATATTATGTTAGTCGTCGATTGCCTCGAGCAGGCCCCAGTAACGTCTCCTTCATCCTAGCCCTGAGATTATATTCAAGGCTCTTTAGGAGAATGAGACCCATCATTGTTACTGGTATTTGGCATATTGGGTACGACATGGGGAGTTTGCCAGACTCTGCCATGTGGGCAGGTTATATTCGGGAGCCTGCCAGTTTGTCAAAGTAGGAATGAGATGTCATAATAAAATGTCGCGCGGCCACGAATGCGGCCACGCGGTTCTGGGATCTGGATTTTATAGTCTCTGAGTCTTGGCCGCTGATGGGATTACACGGCGCCAGGGGGCCAGTTGGTGGGTGTGACCCCTGCCTACTGGAATTTGGAGGATCTGGGTGGTGGATGCTCGACTCCAGTAGGCTTGGAGATCTCGGCCCCGGAACCCACGTGGCTTTGTCCTCTGCCGGTACCTTCAGGTGTGCGGAGAGTGGTCTCAGCATGGTGGTGTCTGGTCCTGGAGGTCTTCGGCTGCTGGAGCCCTGGTCGGGGCGGGGAGGAAAACTCAACCCGCTCCCTCCAAGGGGTCCTGGCGAGGAATAGCCAGGTGCGGGGGCAGGAGACTGCACTGTTCTCCCTCTGGGATCTGGTTTTTATATTATGTATTTCACCACAAATCGAAGAAGCACTGCCTTGGCACCATCTGGTCCCCGGAAGGCAGGACCAGCACAGCTGTGAGCTGAGAGCTGCCTGCCGTGGCAGCCCCTGGGTGGGACCACACCCAAGTGGGAAGTGTTGAAGTTTTTCTTGTCTCACTTCCTCCCCCAGTGGCTTCTCAGTCCTGCCACAAAGAAGCATGGCTGTGATGGGAACGCAGAGTTTGGGACTCTGGTTGGGTGACTGCAGATCTCTGACCGATCTATGAAGGAGATCAGGCACCGTAAGAGTCCAGGTGGGTTTGTATGAAATAGGGCTGAGCCTCTTCTCCAGTGGCAGTGAGGTTGGCGCTATGGCATGCAGCCAATCAGGTTTCATCTCTGAACACATCACATGTGGTCCCCCGAGCCCCGCTGGGAGGATCCCTCATCCCAGATCTGGGAATAAGCCCTCAGCACTGCCGGTGTGGTCCAAAAATGGAAAACAGTAAAAAAGGAAAAAAGAAAAATTGAATATGATAATGAGGTGAATGAGACCAGTTGTAGTTACTGATAATGCAAACAAGATGAGAACGCTATTCAGGTCTCCCAAAGAAGAATAGAAAGAGCTATGCTTGGAATATCACGTTTCACTCAAATGAGAGAATGAATCCGGAGTTCTGACATCCGTCGACGATCAAGGATCAGGGACGCTGTCTCATTTGCCAAGGTGTCGAAAATCAGATGGGCTGGTCACGTAATGAGATTTAAAGACGACCGTTGGACTAGAGCTGTTACCGATTGGATTCCACGGGATGTCAAAAGACCGCGTGGCCGCCCACCTACCAGATGGTCAGACTTCTTTGTCAAGATCATGAAAGATTGGTTTGAGGCCCTTCATGTTCCCGGAGCGAACTGATGCCATTGGGCTACACTAGCATGCGACAGGGACAAATGGAGACGTTACTGGCGCCCGCTTGAGCAAATCGACGACTAACGGGAAGTTAAGTGATTTTTTTTTTAAGTGAATATGATAATAATGGAAGTTTTGACTTTTTTGCCTCTCCAGGATGGCCAGCCGCACATGCTAGGGGAGAAGGCAGCTCAGATAGAGAAGGGAGCACCAAGTAAAGGGTACTGGGAGGATCCTCCCAGGATGAGAGATACATACTGAAAATACACTATAGACCGACCACGATTGCCACCCATTGCCTCTTTTGCAAACCACAATACCCAAAAGGAGAGAGTGAACAAAAGGGAATGCCCTGCCACAGGGATGGGGTGAGATGGGGGTTGGGGGGATGGGAGGGATGCTGGGAGCATTGGAGGTGGGGAATGGGCACTGGTGGAGGGATGGTATCTGATCATTGTATAACTGAAACCCAAGCACAAAAATTTGTAAGTCTACAACCGTACCTCATAGTTTTTCACTAATAAAAATTAAAAAAAAAAAAAGGAGAGTCATAAAAAAATAATAAAAGTTTTGACATGATGGGGCTGGAGCGATATGGCAGGGAGGGCACTTGACTTGCACACAGCGACCCTGGGTTCAATCCCCAGCAAGCTGCACGGTCCCCTGAGCCCCACCAGGAGCAATTTCTGGGCTCAGACGCAGCAGTAACCCCTGAGTGTCACTGGGTGTGGCCCACCCGACCCCACCCCCCGAAATAATTTCCATCTGAGGCTCAGAAGTGCATGTGTAGCCCCCAACACTGGGACTTCCCTAGCAGGAGACGGAAATGAGCGTCGGTCGGGGTAGACACAGCCCATGCCAGACAGCAGAGAGGTTCAGAGTGAGCACTGGGGCTGCATCTGGGCTCCAGCGAGACCCCTCAAGCACCAGCATTCTGTCGGATGGGAAGAAAGCCTGTGCAGAATTCTAGCTCTGAAAAGGAATCCCTGGCGCATTTGCCCTGCAGCAGACCAGTCTGTAATAAGATCTGATAAATTCCAAATATACCTGAAACCGATTTGCTATAATCTTTATTTGTATGTAAACCCTTTGAAAAGACGTCTTCAAAATAGTGTGTGTTGAGGCACAGAGCCTGTGAAGGTCGGCCTCCCTGCAGTTCCCTTTTCCCGGGGATATGGGAGCAGGGACCTCCACTACCCAACTGCCGCCATGCTCCAGGCCGCTTTCCACATGCACGGGCCAAGCCTCATGCATGAGTGAACTCCCACGGAACCCAGGTAATGCGGAACTTTGTGACCTTGGACTCTGTGCTCACGGGACCGAGAGCAGAGATCCTCTGCCTGCTTCCCCCAGTCTCAGGCAATCTGGGAATCACACCCATAAGCCACCTCCTGCCGGTGCCAGATAATGTTCTCATCAGCCACCCTCCAGAACTCACGGCTGCTTCTCCGGAAGGGAGCATAACATGAGGTCCACATAACCATGCCACTGGACTCTGTGCCAGCCTTTTTTCACTCGGGATGCCCCAGAGGGATCCAGCCCCGGCAACCAACCTCCACTACCCAACTGCCACTACACTCCAGGCTGCTTTCTACATGCTTGGGTTGAGCCTCACGTATGAGTGAACATATTCCTGGACACATCGTAAGACACTTCCTACCCATTTCCCATAATTATCACATCATACTTATATGTATAAATATACACATATTAATATTTCTCTCTATGATTTGGGAGAGCCCAGCAAGCTACTAAGAGTATCCCACCCTCACAGCAGAGCCTGGCAAGCTGCCTGTGGTGTATTCGATATGCCAAAACCAGTAAGGACAACAGGTCTCATTCCCCTGGCCCTGCCATTCCAGTGTGGCAGTGTTGGGAAAGACGAGTACGGAGAGGCTGCTAAAATCTCAGAGTTGGGACGAGTGGTGACATTACTGGTGCCCACTCAAGTAAATCGATGAAAAAATGGGATGACGGTGATACAGTGATGGGACCAGGACAGGGCTCTGAGTCTACGGGAAGGGTAAGGGGTGAGGAAGAAGCACCATCAAGTATTTTGCTCCCCGTGAAGAATCCTTCCATGCCCACCACTCAGGGCAGTGATGACCGGGCTTCACTAACGTCCTGCAGTGAGAGACGTTCAATCCTCTCCGACTGAAGGAGCTTTCCAACGAGGACAGGAAGTGTCGCATCCTAAGAAGCAGAGCCTGCAGCAGGATTGCTTGCGGTGATAACATGAGACCCAGGAAAAGACTCGAGACTTGACCAGCGGGAAATAAGAGTCTCCGGGAAGTCTCTGGATGAAGTATGCGAGACCCTGTGACAGTCGCGCCAGACGACGCAGTGGATGGAGATTCATGGAGAAGAACAACTTCCAGGGCAGAGTTGAGGACGACCAAGAGCCATCGCGGACCAAGAGCCGGTTGGTGGCCTGAGCTGCGTTCTCTTTTGCTCTTTGCTTTGGGGCCACACCTGGCAATGCTCGGGGGACTGTCTGGGATGCCAGTGATTGAACCCAGGCCGGCTGCATGTAAGGGGAGCACCTACCCAAGGGACTCCCTCTTGGGACCCCTCAGAGACGTGTGGTGAAGAACAGCTGGAGGCTGAAGGGAGAAGAATACGCTTCCAGAAACCCAGAGACAATTCCAGGGGAGAGCGCCAATGGTGGTCCCAAGGCCCAGACCCTCAGAGATTGGGGGAGGGTGAAAAGGATCGAGGAACACAGTGTCTCATTGAGCATCAAGATCTCAAAATGCACCTCGGCGCGGTGGGCTGAGACTCTAAGGTCCGTCCCTGCTGCCGCCCTTCATGCCGAATGTGACCCAGTGTGTGTGACCGCCAGCACTCCTGGGCGTGGGACCCCCAGGAACATGGTGATTAAGTGGACAACCCCCTCAATGCCGCCAAGGGGGGTGGTTCCCCTCGGTCACCAAACAGCAATAAAAGAAACGGGGAAAAAAAAATCAGTTGGGGGCTGGAGCAATAGCACAGCGGGTTGGGCATTTGCCTTGTACGCTGCCGACCTAGGTTCGATTCCCAGCATCCCATATGGTCCTCAGAGCACTGCCAGGAGCAATTCCTGAGTTCATGAACCAGGAGTAACTCCTGTGCATCGCTGGGTGTGACCCAAAAAAGCAAAAAAAAAAAAAAAATCAGTTGACTCATTTTTTAAATGGATGAAAAACTAAAGGGCGGCTTAAAGGGCTCGTGGGGAGGCTTTGGGAGCCCTGGTCTGATCCCTGGTGTCACATGGTGCCCCCAAGCACCACACAGCACAGAGGATCAGCATCCCAGAACCGAACCTCGAGAACAACCACACACGGGAACTGACGGTGATCACAAAGCTACTACTGGCCCCTCTGGTGACATGTGTAAAGGGCCATCAGCATGAACACAACCTGAGGCCTGCCGGGAGAGCTGGGGGTATGAGGCCCAGACCAAGCCGGAGTGTAGCCATGACTGGTGCAGAAATATGAAAAATAACCTGGGTTCAGGTTCAGTTCCTGGGACTGAGACAGACTCAAGTCTCCCAGCACCGAAACAGTGTGTGACGGGCCAATGTGAACCCACCTGGGAAGTTTCTGGGCCCAGCAAGTGGCCTCAATCAATCACTGTGCCTCAGTTAAAGTGCCCCAGAAATTATCGTTTGAGCGATATCACATCAGTAGAGCGTTTGCCTTGCACGTGGCTGACCCGGCCGACCTGGGCTCGATTCCTCGGCCCCTCTCAGAGAGTCTGGCAAGCTACCGAGAGTATCTCGCTTGCACGGCAAAGCCTGACAAGCTCCCCGTGACGTATTCGATATGCCAAACATAGTAACAGCAAGTCTCACGATGGAGACGATACTGGGCCCGCTCGAGCAAATCGATGAACAACGGAGGACAGTGCTCCAGTGCTCACCGTAAGGAATGGGCAGCCGATGTAATCACAGAACTGGTCCTGTTATGGGAAACTATTGTTTAACTGTTGCCTGACCACTGTTACTTTAGTCCTTGCTTAGCTCTGAAACTTTGAACCCTCGATAAACCGCTTGTTGGTGGGGAATGTGCACTGGTGGAGGGATGGGTGTTTGAGCACTGTATGATTGTAACTCAAACATGAAAGCTTGTAACTGTTTTTTCATGGTGATTCAATAAAATAAACAACAACAAAATGCTTGTGATTTGGAGTCGGGGTCCGTGTTAAAACTCCACTGCGTTGGATGAGACTCGGACCCTGGCTCGAGCAAGCAAAAAAGTTCCTTTGCTTCTGCATTCTCGTCTGGGGACTCAGTTTCTCTGCGACTGGGGAATCTGAAAAGTCGAACCTAACAGAATACCCATGGAGAGTGGGAGCCCGGCACGGAACGTGCTGGCGAGAGCTCTTCCCAGCCCCTAACTGGTTTCACGGGCGCCACCTTGTCTCTGCTGGTTCTTCCTCTCGCTGAGAAAGGGGACAAAGAGGCTCTTTGTCTGCACAAAATCCAGCCCCCTGCGCGGCACTTCCTTCTCGTGCTTTTACTCCAACCTGTGAGGTCAGTTTTGTGGAGGAAAGTAAACAGAGAGGAAAGGGCGGGAGGAATGTATCAGGAAAATGTTTTATGATGAATTAACTTGTGAAATAAGCCAGAAGATGGTTTAAGGGAGAAGGGGGCGGGGGGGAGTGTTTTCTTCTCATTCTGCGTGCGGGGCTGTAGGAAGCAGAGAACAGAGAATGTCTTTTGGGACAGAAACAGCATCGGGAAGACTCTCGCCTTGCAGTTGGCTGCCCCAGGGATGGTCCCCAGCTCCGCACTCTCTGAGCCCTGCCCCAAGTGACCCTTGAGCACCGAGAGAGGAGTAAGTCCTGAACGCAGTTAGGGGTGGCTAAAACCGGAAACAGAAAGTAACTTTTCATTGATTTGAGACACTAAACTTAACTGACTGCTTTGTTATTTTAAAGGCAATTGAACTAGAATGATTGAATCAAGGGAAACAGCCGACTGACTGGTCACAAAAGTTACTCATTCGCAGGAGTGATTCAGTTTTCAAAAGTTTGAGGGGCTGGAGTGAGAGCACAACGGGTAGGGCTGTTAGCCTTGCCCACGGTGGACCCGAGTTCGATTCCCAGCATCCCATATGGTCCCTTGAGCACAGTGACAGGGATTGTAACCCAAACTTGAAAGCGTGTAACTATCTCATGGTGATTCAATAAAATTAAAAAAAAAAGTCACTGGAAGGAGCGATTTGGGGGGGGGGTTTGAGAGATGGTGCCTGGCACATTTGATCTCCAATGCCACCCAGCCCCACCCACACTGCTCATATGCTGACTCAGCATTGGCATCTGCAGGGGCTCCAGCAATAGCCCAGCAGGAAGGACACTTCTCGCCTGGCACGCCACTGACGCAGGTTCGGGTTCGATTCCCGGCGCCACAGGTGGTCCCCTGAGCCCCACCAGGAGTGATCCCAAGTGCAGAGTCGGGAGGAAGCTCTGAGCACTGTCGGGGACAGCCCCTAGTTTTCTTTTCTAAAGACTGGTCACCTCAAACACGGCAAGAGCAGTTCACTGCCCGTGTCTGCCAACTCTGCAGGACCGGCAGAGACAGGCGGGGTTCCTGCCAGGAGCAGGGCTGGCGTCGGTGGCCCCGGAACCCTGGGGCTGAAGCCGGGTTCTCTGTGTGTCCCCAGCCCATATGGAACAAGGGCCCCTGCGGGCTACCCGCCCAGTCCAGAGAGCAGGGTGGGGGTGGGCAGGCGGCGGGCGGGCATCTGGAGAAGGGGCAGGAAAGCGAAGCTCAGGAGGCTGGGAGGGCATGTGGGGAGAGGACCCTGCAGGCCGCACCTAGGGCCGAGGGCCAGGAATGCAACTGCTGGAGGTGGTCGCGGGTCTGGGCTCCACTGTGAGGAGTAAATGCCTGCCAAAGTGTGTGCTCAGGCCTCGTGGCGTGGAGCCCAGCTGTGCGGACCCCATAGGAATTGGGTAGTGAGAGACGGATATTCCGGTTGCAGTGCGAAAGCCCTCAGAGCTCCAGGTCCCGGGAAAAGTGCTCTTTGGCCTTGGGGCTGCGGCGTGGGGTGGGGTGTTGAGACCCCCACTGTTGTCGGGCTGCACTTCGAAGATGGGCTGGAGGCGAGACACATTCTCTCCCTTTCAGTCCTCCCAAACAGGGGCAATAGCACAGCGGAGTAAGCTGTGTGTCTTGGATTGGCCAGCCCGGGTTCGATCCCCGGCACCTCACGGAATTCCCCAGCAACGCCAGGACTGATCCCTGAGCTCAGGTAGGAGTGAGTTTTGAGCTGCCAGGTGGAGCTCTCACAAAAACCCAAACCTGCGGCTGGTGTGATAGTACAGCGGGGAGGGCGTTTGCCTTGCACGTGGCTGACCTGGGTTCGATCCCCAGCATCCCATATGGTCCTCCAAGCACCGTCAGGAGTAATTCCTGAGTGCAAAACCGGGAGTGAACCCTGAGCATTGCCGGGTGTGACCCAAAAAGCAACAACAACAACAACGACGACAACAAAAAACAAACCTAAACCCAAAGCAGACAACAGCGGAACAGCATCAAAAGAAACTTTCAGGGGCAGAAAGGCAGAGTGAGGGCTGCCTAATCGTCAGAGAATAGTCAGCCCTTCCCACGAAACAGATCCGCAGATGGACTAGCTGCGGTGTGTTTGTGTGTGGTACAATCAGCATCACTGGTTACACAAAGGGAACCGTGAAGAGTGTAGACCAGGGCTCTTGCGTTCTGTTGCTTTTCTCAGATATTTCCCCCATAACAGGTGACCGTTCTCCATCCTGAGCCAACCACACTTCCCATTTCTTCTTCTTCTATTTTTTTCCTTTTTGGGTTCACACCTGGCATTGCACAGGGTTTACTCCTGGCTCTGCACTCAGGAATGACTCCTGGCGGTGCTCAGGGGACCATATGGCATGCTGGGAATTGAACCCGGGTCGGCCGCGTGCAAGGCAAACGCCCTCCCCGCTGTGCTATCGCTCCAGCCCCCTCTTCCCATTTCTGATCAGTCCCGTGTCTATCTCCCGGCTCCATCCTCTCCACATCCCCTCACGCCCCCTTGCACTCCCCTTCTGAGCTCCTCTGCCCAGACCCCACTATCCCAGACTCCTCCCCGGCTCCCCTCCCTGGTGCCCACCTGCCCTGCAGATCCCAGGCAGCCTCACGCCCCGTCCCCACGCCCCGCGTGATGCCCACCCTCCGCCCTGTTCATCTCCTCCCTGCACACAGGCCTTCCCGTGCACAGTTCGCGTGTCTGGGTGATGAGGATGGACCCTCAGGGCAGGGGACAGTGCTAGTGAGCCCAGCGTTGAACATTCATCTCCCTTAGAAACTGCAGGCGAAAGATAAGTACCAGGAGGTTCACTCCATGGCTTGGAGGCCAGCCGCACATGCTGGGGGGAAAGGCAGCTCAGATAGAGAAGGGAGCACTAAGTAAAGGGTGTTTGGAGGGTCCTCCCAGGATGGGAGATGCATGCTGAAAGTAGACTATAGACCGAACATGATTGCCACCCATTGCCTCTTTTGCAAACCACAATACCCAAAAGAAGAGAGAGAGAACAAGGGGGAATGCCCTGCCACAGAGGCAGGGTGGGATGGGAGGATGGGAGGATGGGAGGGATACTGGGATCTGTGGTGGTGGGAGATGGGCACTGGTGGAGGGATGGGTACTCGATCATTGTATAATTGAAACCCAACCGCAAAAATCTGTAAGTCTACAACTGTACCTCATGGTGTTTCGCTAATAAAAAATAATAATAATAAAAAAAAAGACTGCAGGCAAGGGGGCTGGAAAGATAGTGCTGTGTGTAGTATGCTTGCCTGGTGTGCAACTGACCTGGGTTCGGTCCCCAGCATCCCGAGATCCGTCCAGGAGTGATCCCCGAGCACGGAACCAGGAGGAAGGTCTGAGCACTACTCAGGAGCACCCCCAAAACAAACAAACAAACAAAAGGCCAAAAGCCACAAACCAGCTGCGAGCAGTTCCCATCTGCGGCCTGGTAGGGGACCATGCTGAGCGCTGAGGAGGGGGTGCGACTGTGAGTTAGAATAGCGCTGACCTGAAAGTGCCGCCCCCCACCCGAAGGAAATCGCACCAAGCGTAAAGGGCTGATCCAACATTCCGTCCCCCCGCACCGCCCCACGCGGGAGTTTCAAGTTTCCCCAAACTGGGGCACGAAAACTCTAAAGTCAAGTTTTACAGCACCACCACCTTTCCAAAAGTTTAAATGATAAATGAAGTCCACTGGATCACTGTATCATGTCGTCCTGTTGTTCGTCGATTGCCTCGAGCAGGCCCCAGTAACGTCTCCTTCGTCCTAGCCCTGAGATTTTAGAAAGTGCCACATTCAAGGCTCTCTCAGGGTCAGGAGAATGAGACTCATCATTGTTACTGGGTTTTGGCATATTGAATATGCCACAAAGAGTTTGCCAGACTGGCATTAATAAAATGCAATTAATAAAAATTAATTGGAGCGATAGCACAGCAGGTAGGGCGTTCGCCTTACAAGCGGCCAACATGGCCGACCCGAGTTCGATTCCTCCGCCCCTCTCGGAGAGCCCGGCAAGCTACCGAGAGTATTCGATATGCCAGACACAGTAACAACAAAGTCTCCAATGGAGACGTTACTGGGCCCGCTCGAGCAAATGGACGATCAACGGGAAGGCCTTTACCTTTACCTTAATAAAAATTAAAATAACATATATACTTATTAGATTGACTTAAAATGATTAAACTAGGATTTAAAATAAGTCACTTCATTCAATTTAAGTAATGATCACATTTTCTGTCTTGTTGATCATTTAAAAGGCCAGTCAAGGGGCTGGAGAGATAGCACAGTGGGTAGGACGTTTGCCTTGCACACGGCCAAACCGGGTTCGATTCCCAGCATCCCATGTGGTCCCCTGAGCACCGCCAGGAGTAACTCCTGAGTGCAGAGCCAGGAGGAACCCCTGTGCATCGTCAGGTGTGACCCAAAAAGAAAAAAAAAAAAGGCCAGTCAAGATTCTTCTGCTTAAATAAGCACCACTCCCACCAATACCATCCATCAAAAAGAATATCAGTTCCCGGTCCGTACTATTTTTAAGTGACAGTTTCCTAGTTTAACTTTTTCAAAAGCTGAAAACTGCCTCGAATCCAGCTTTGCACTTCTGGTAGCAGTTTCAGTTTCACTTGTGCCTTTCGTGAGCTCTCCTGACCAAAGTTTAAATGTCAGATGTGTAACACATTATTCAAACCAGAGTCCCTTATGTATGGACATCTAATGTGTTGCAGAACCACTGGGCGGCAAGAGCAAATGTGACCTGCACCACACCCGCCCCCTGCGTGGACGTTGCACACTGCTTGCCCAGTGCCCTTTCCCACTCCCCGCCCTCAGTCAGGACTCGGCCTGATTGCCATGGTCTCCCCCTTCCTTTATTTGAAGCCACGTCAAAAATCTTCCAGCAGTTTTGTTTTGATCTGCATCCCAGGATGGGAGATGCACGCTGAAAGCAGACTCTAGACCAAACATGATTGCCACTCGGTGCCTCTTTTGCAAACCACAGCACCCAAAAGGAGAGAGAGAACAAAAGGGAATGCCCTGCCACAGAGGCAGGGTGGGATGGGGGGATGGGGATTATAGGGGGGTGGGTGGGATACTGGGAGCATTGGAGGTGGAGAATGGGCACTGGTGGAGGGATGGGTACTCGATCATTGTATAACTGAAACCCAAGCACAAAAATTTGTAAGTCTACAACTGTACCTCATGGTGTTTCACTAATAAAAATTAAAAAAAAAATCTCCCGGCAGGGGCTGGAGTACAGCGGGGTAGGGCATTTGCCTTGCATGCTGCCGACCCGGGTTGGATTCCCAGCATCCCATCTGGTCCCCTGAGCACCGCCAGGGGTAATTCCTGAGTGCAGAGCCAGGAGTTAGCCCTGAGCATTGCCAAGTGTGACCCAACAAGGAAAAAAAAAATCTCCTGGTACCCAAAATGATGAGTTTTATCTCAGGTGATGATGTCCGTGTACAAAGCCAGAGGAGACTTCCTGGGTGCCGGCCGCCCTCTGCTGCCTCTCACTTCACCCCTGAGGACACCTGCACCTACGAGGAAGGAGCTGGTTAATGGGCTCCCGAGTCAACATGTTTGCTACCACTAGCACCGTCTAGAGCTCCAGCAACGTTGTTCCTGTCCGACAGAGAGAGAAACTGCCATGTCCGAGCATATTAGCTACCGGGAAAGGGAGGTTGCCAAGTGCGACTCTTCCAGGAGCGCAGCAGGACTAGGTGGGCGGAGGGCTGCAAGGTCTCAGTTATTTTATGAGGTCAAATATTCTCTCTCCAGCATTGGCCCTTGGTACACCCCCCCTTTTTTTTTTTTGCTTTTTTGGGTCACACCCAGCGATGCTCAGGCATTACTCTGGCTCTGCACTCAGGAATTACTCCTGGTGGGCTCTGGGGACCATATGGGGTTGCTGGGGATCAAACCCAGGCGGGCCGTATGCAAGGCAAAAAAGTCCTAACCACTGTGCCATCTCCGCAGCTCCTTTGTGGCTCCAATTTTAGAGTTGTTTGCCGTTTGCAGACTTTGGGCCTGCTTGTAGGATAACAAAGGATAGCAATGGGTTCCTTACCGCAGGGAACTTAGTTTACCTTAAAGCAATGTCCTTTCTGTATGGACACAGGAAGACAGTTAACATTATGCTTTGTAACTTGGTTGTTGAATGACTCCAATAATACTTACTCCTGGGCATCTCTTAGTTGCCCTCTTCAGTTGCTCTCTTCAGTTGCCCTTAGTTCCTAGAACCCCAAAAGCAGGGTCCAGGACGAGGGACTGAATGGATCCAGGGCAAGGATAAGAATGGGTTTGTCCTTCCACCTGCTGAAGTTACTCGATTTGAGTTAATTTATTATTTAATAAGTGCTTTGTTTTTGTTTGGCACCACACCTGACTGCTCACACTCAGGAACCAGTCCCGGTGATCTTGGGGACCCTCTGTGGTATTGGGGACAGAATCTGGGTTAGCCGCCTGCAAGGTGAGTGTCTGAGCTCTTGTCCTATCTCTCTTGCTCCTAATAAGCATTCTTTTTCTTCTGGTTTTGGGACATACTTGCTGATGCTCAGGGGTTACTCCTGGCTCTACACTCAGGAATCACTCCTGGCAGGGCTCGGGGGACCATCTGGGATGCTGGGAATCGAACCTGGATCAGTCTTGTGCAAGGCAAAACAGCTTCCCCACCGTGCTATCGCTCCAGCCCCCTTCAGTCCTTCGAGGAGTTTCCTATGCTTGAAAGACAGCCTACCACACAGAACTTCCGAGCACCGAGTAAGAGTCCACATAGGATGGGAGGCATCTATGGGTTGGTGAGGGCAAATGGAGCCTCATAACCTCAGCTTGCTGTCCATGGGCTGCTGCATCTGGTTCAGCATCTTCACCCAAGTGGTCCTCGGGGAAAGTAGTTTAAATGGCTAAACTGTAACAGCTGTTAAACGAAGACTAATTCTTAATTATGGTTTTGAAAATAAAGTGGCTGTTACGGGTATGATCGGGGAGAGGCAGGTTGAAAGACTGAAGGACAGTCAGCAGTAGGAAAGAAGAAACTCACTTAGCTTTGAGGTTCCTTACAGAGATAAGAGGAGACCCCTGTCTGATGGGATTTACAATGCTCCAGAAACTTCTCAGGATATGCGTCCAGATACTTTAGGTTTGATTTGCCACCACCAACTCAAAGTTATTCCCAGGGATTCCTGCTCTATATATGTTTTCTGTCAGCAGAGAATATAATGAGGAAAGCTAGAAAAGCTCTGACATTAAGGCCTTCCTATTTAAAAAGGTTCGCTTTCTTTTTTTGGGAGAGGGGGGATTTGGAGGAATGGAGGACAGACCTGGCAATGCTCAGGGGTTACTCCTGGTTTTGTGCTCAGGGATCAGGGACAATATGAGCTGTGTCAGGGATTGAACCAAAGTCAGCTGCGTGCAAGGCAATTGCCCTACCAGATGTTCTATCGCTCTGGCCCCATAATAGAGGTTTTTAAAAAGAAAAAGCTAAAGATAGATCATTAATTTGATGAGCAAAGCCCATAAAGGGAACCATGCGTATCAGCAGAGTTTCCAGTGCGGAAGCAGCTAAGGAACAAATCTGGTCTTGGAAAGACGCAGGGTTACAAAGAAAAGAACCAGTTATCCGGGTCAGAGGACCCAGGATGAGTCCAGGGGTTCCAAGTACTGTGTAACTTTGGGAAAGTCTCAGGTCAGTTCTTTACTTGAAAAAAGTACTAAACAGGGAGGGATACTGGGATCAGTGGTGGTGGAAAATGGGCACGGGTGGAGGGATGGGTACTCCATCACTGTATAACTGAAACCCAACCACAAAAATTTGTAAGTCTACAACTGTACCTCATGGTGTTTCACTAGTAAAAATTTAAAAAAAAGAAAAAAAATGGACTAAACAACCATACATACATTTCATATTAAACAACCGTACCTTTATAGGTATATATTCAGGATATAATAGGTCAAAATGCTTTATAAATGAGAAATAGCTAAAGAAACATTGCTAGTTGCCAGGATTTTCTCATTCTTTTTTATTTTATTTTTTTGCTTTTTGGGTCACACCCGGTGATGCACAGGGGTTACTCCTGGCTCATGCACTCAGGAATTACTCCTGGCGGTTCTCAGGGGACCATATGGGATGCTGGGAATTGAACCCGGGTCGTCTGCATGCAAGGCAAATGCCCTACCTGCTGTGCTATCGCTCTGATTTTCCCATTCTTACAAAAAAATTAAGCTTTGATTTTCTTTTTATTTTAGCTGCAGCTTTACTGACGTATAACTTCCCATTTTAGTTTTCGTAACTAATTTTGCACTTTAGGGAGATTGCCACCAAATGGCCAGAAATACTCTGATTCATTTTCTCGAATCAAAAAAAGCGGCGTGAAGGCTAAGATGATGATTTATGTGACCTTCGCTGTACAACTAGAATTTTCTACCTTCTTTTTCTCTCCTGTCTTTAAAAGCCTCTGATTCCATTCCAACTTCTGTTAGGGGAATTCCCACAGATTTTTTTTTTAAATTTTTAATAGTGAGACATCATGAGGTACAGTTGCAGACTTACACATTTTTGTGCTTGGGTTTCAATTATACAATGATCAAATACCCATCCCTCCACCAGAGCCCATTTCCCACCACCACAGAGCCCAGTATCCCTCCCTCCCCCCATCCCCCCATCCCCCCCTGCCTCTGTGGCAGGGCATTCCCTTTTGTTCTCTCTATCTTATTGGGTGTTGTTCCCACAGATTTTTAACCCCTTCTTCTTCTTCTGGGAGGCAAATGCAGGGAGGGCATCACTCAGTGTCTCTGCTCTGGAAGCGTCCAGCTTCCTCTGTGCAGGACTCACTTCCTGTTGCTTCATAAACCACAGGAGTGACAGCCCTGGGCCCTTCAGCTCTTGAGTCGTTTCTTCATCGCCAAGGGAGGAGGGGCGGGTGGGTGGGTGGGCATGGAAACGGGCCGAGTGTAGCCCACTCTCGGGCTTGGAGGAGCTTCTGAGAACGCCTTCTGGGACAGGAAGTCATGAAATCAGAGCTCACATGCCCGGGAGGCCGTCATGTGTTCTCAGCCACTTCCTGTCTCTCTGAGGGGACAGTGAGGGGAAGTGGGTCTTGGGGAGAAGGAAGAAGAGGCCAGGAAGAGACCCGGGGTGAAGTCACAACACTGTCCCTCACCCTTGGCGGCTTTCTGTGAGTCCCAGGAGGGGGGCTGGGACTAGCAAGCTCCTTCATTTCTTTTTTTAAGTGCTCTTATTCTTGAATCACCGTGAGAGACACCCTGATAAAGCTGTTCACGGTTGGGTTTCAGTCAGACGCTGTTCCACACCTGTTCCTTCACCAACTGGTTTATTTCTATCCCGATCTCTTACTGAGAAAACCTGCTCAGTTTAACCAAATCCTCTCAGGAACACCCAGTTTCCCAGTTCTGTGATGCTATTGGCGGAGTGTGTCGAGAAGAGAAGAAAATGCATTTATGTGGATTTCGGGCCACACCTGAGAGGGCTCAGGGGCTGCTTACTCAGGCGAGTGAATTGGAGGGGGGAGGAAACAGAAGCGTAATGTATTGAGTAGCTGTTCAGTTCTAGCTCGTATGCCACAAGGACGCATATCTTTCTTCTTTTTCCACCCTGAACAGTCAAAAGGAGGGTCCTGGCGATAGCTTCAAGGTGAAGAGTCTCCTGCAGTGACACGGTCTTAGAAAGCAAACGCCACCCGCCACTCCTTTCAAAATCAGAAAGATTCACTAACGGAACTGCGATTTACAAACTTCAACTAGGAAGAAACAGAGGCCTTGAGTTGGAGCCTAATTTTTTGTTTTTCTGATTCCGTCAAGATAAGGTTTTATAAGTCAGGCAACCCCCCACTACAAAATACCCACAGGACAAAGGAAAACCCGTGCGTGGCTAGCTGAGGGACTCCTTCCCTGAGCTGGAGTTCAAGGGTGACCTGGAGGTCCTATAGCCAGTGTGGAGAGTGCCACAGTGTCCAGTGCCTGCCCCGACGTATATTATGTCTACCTGCAGAGCTGCGGGTACCAGTGACATCCTCGGACAGATGCAACAGCCACGACCTCACAGGTCCCGGGCCACGAGTCAACTTTCCCCCATCCTGACACCCCCTTGACCTTTCTGAGACACAGGGGGTGATTCCACTTCCCCAAGTCCCCGGAGCAGAGCCTGGCTCCTCTGTGCCCGCGTAACCCACTGGGGCAGACCGTTTCTCTGCTCCCTGCTCCTGACATGGAGTGAGTGCTCAGTGCCCGCGAGACGGCCTACCCGGCCTCCAGGGTTTCCAGAACTACGATCCTGGGCTCCTCCTGCCCAGGCACCCCTCAGAGCCCATCACAAAGTCTGACAGAGAGTTAAGAAGCCAGGGCCCCCGCACTCTTTCCTAGCTCGGCAAGTTGCTGGCCCCCACACTGGCTACAGGACATCCGGGTCACCCTTGAACTCCCGACTCAGGTAAGGATTCACTCAGCTAGCCACACTCTGCACAGGAAGCGAGGCTGAGGAGAGACACCATCACATACCACGCTTCCCCACGCTTGTGTCCCTGTCACCTCCTTTGTACCGGACACCCAGCACCGTCCCCTAAAGTAGGGATTCCCATATCCACTGGGTATGGCAGTAAACTCATCCTAGGGTCCAAGGGGCTAGACCTACGGGCAGCTGTCGAGTCTGGACACAATGCTAGTCCTTACACGTGAAGCTCCAGCTCAGCCCACAGCACCAGTAGCAGAGCTTATGTTCTGATCCTGTCTTCCGTGAGGTGCTTGGCATGAGCCCAAAGTTATTCCTTTCATCTTTTATTCCTAAGAAGGAATTTCCCAACTCTTAGAGGTCTGAAAGAAGTGGGAGTAAGAACAGGAGATCAGACAGCCCGCCCCAGTCTAAGTCTTCCGGAAGATGTGTCCGGTTACTTCAGACTTTACGGTAGCTGGTCTTCCAATATCAAGTCACTTAGTCAGTCTCAAAAAAAAAGGAAAACTACCGAGCAAGACACACAAAACTGAAGAGTCAAGAGTGGGCACCTTCTGATGTGCATGTCCTTGATCTACCAAGCATAGTCTGGGTTTCTGGAGCGCTTTTCTTTGCCCTTAAACACACATTAGGAAACACGTGATTCAAAGTAAACCAGCTCACAACTTCTCTGCCAGACCTAGGAATAACGGGAATGGCGAGTTCTCAGAGTTGGAGAGACACATTCAACAAGAAGGACTCAGAGGCGGTAACGTGAAAAAGGATCAGAGCTCTGTTTGCAGGGAAACGAAAAATCTCCTAAGTTAAGCATCACTCACACGTTCATATGATGCGACGCTTGCCCTACGTGGAATTCTTTCTCCAAACCACAGCACCAAGGATTCGAGTAAGCCGCATTGTTTTCATCACATGTGTGGACACGAATTGAGTATAAAGAGGCTGACTGAGCAGGTGACAGGCAACACAAACTCAACCCAAGGGCACGTGTCCTGTGTGACACCCCACAGCTGTGTCCGTAACTCGAATCACAACCACTGCTGGAGTCAAGGGGAACGCCTTCTCGGGGACAATTTCATTCTGGGTCTGAGCCAGGAAATCTGTGCGAACTGTACCCAAGGCAATCCCCGCTGGTACTTTACCTGAGCAGAAAAGTCAATGAGCTTGGGAAGCAGCACTTTGGCCCCTTCGGGACTCTTCAGGAAGTCCAGCAAGCTCCCTGTGGAGAGAGGAAGGGCAAGGTCAGGTGGGTTAAAAGCAACAAGAATGTCAAGAAATGGAAGGGTCATTATTCTTGGAGATGGGGAGGCACAAAAAAGATGGGCTTTGCATTCCCTTTGATGCCGCTTCCTGGAGAGGTCAAGTTCATTTCCTTTGACCTTTGGCCTGGTGTGAAGGAAAGGTTGCATGAGCTCCCTGTGACAGACGCATGTTCTCTGGGTTTCTCAGCAGTGTCTCTGAGCATGTCACCCTCGGGTACTCTGTCCCTACCCGCCCGAGGGGAGAGGAACCCCCTGATCTTCGGGGCCTCTCTGGGACAGCAAGTCTTCAGCATGGGCCAGCTCACAGCCAGGACTCCACACTGCAATGTCAGTAAGTTGCTGAAGTTCTTTCTGTCCTTTGGGAAAGAGCCACCACCAGAAAAGGGACATCGACAGACCACCACTGGGCTGCTTAAGACTTCATCTCTAAATCAAGACCTGCATGTACAAGCTGGAGCATCAGTCCAGGAGGGAGGGCATTTGCCTTGCACACAGCTGACCCAAATTGGATCCTTGCATCCCATATGGTCCCCCAAGCACCACCAGGAGTAATTCCTGCGTGGCAGAGCCAGGAGAACGCCCTGAGTGTTCACCAAAACAAAACAAACTTAAAAAGACCTGCTCTGGAATCTTGAGCCTCCGCCTGAGAGTAGCTTCGGGCAAGTTCCTCTGGGCAAGGTCCCTGGAAAGGAGACTTGTCCCCGTGGCTATATCAAGATGGGTTTGAAGCATGCATGGACTTGGGAAGCAGTAAGGACTCAGAAAATGTCCTGCTCCCTCCCCCAGACATAGCGCAGGTGCTTAGACAGCAGGAAAGGTTAAGCAAGATCACTCCTGAAGAGCATGAAGAAACTCCAGTATGCACTCAGTGATCAGTGAAGTTTCGATATTGAAACAGGAGAAACTCCTCTTTGCATGTGTGATAGAGAGTACTGTTAGTTAGCACAATTTGTAAGATGCAGAAATCTCGGAGTCTGCTTCTGACTTCATGCAGACTAAGTTTTAGGCGCTAAAGTGATTTTTTGTTTTTGTTTTTCAAAAGCTGTTTTTTATGGAAGGACTTTGAGGGATTAATAGAATTAATTTCGCTTATTTTTCTTTATTTTCTTCCTGTGTTCCTCTGAAATTTACTTTTTTTAAAAATCACTGTTTTGTTCCTCTGTTTGTTTGTTTTTGGGCCAAACTTGGTGGTACTTACAGCTTACTCTTGACTCTGCTCAGGGATCACTCCTGATGGCGTTCTGGGGACAATAAGGGGTACTGGGGACTAAACCCAGGTGCATCGCATGCAAAGCAAGTGCCTTATCCTCAATGCTGTCTCTCTTGTCTCCCATTTGGAATCACTGTCACCCTTTTGTTCATCGATTTCCTCGAGCAGGCACCAGTAACGTCTCCTTCATCCTAGCCCTGAGATTTTAAAAAGTGCCACATTCAAGGCTCTTTCAGGGTCAGGGAATGAGATCCATCATTGTTACTGGTTTTGGCATATTGAATATGCCCCGGGGAGTTTGCCAGACTCTGCCGTGTGGGCAGGATAGTTTGGGTAGCCTGCCAGGTTCTCCAGAGTAAGAACTAGATAATAAGATAATTCAGTTTTTTTATAAAAGCATTTCTACTGAGAAAAAGGGATTGTGCCTGCCACAGAGGCGGGAGGTGGGCGAGGTAGGGATGGGGAGGGAGTGTTGTTTGTTCAAACAACAAAATTGCTGTTTGAATGTGTACTCTGAATCATGAGAATGGGCACTGGTGGAGGGATGGGTGCTCGATCATTGTATGACTGAAACGTAAGCACGAAAGTTTGTAAGTCTCTAACTGTACCTCATGGTGATTCAATAAAACAATGTTTTTTAAGAGAAAGTATTTCTACTGAACTGGAGGAAGAAAGGTGACGGTTCAAACCCTTTTATCTGAGGGAGATTATTATAAATGGAAGAAAAGAGACTTGAAACCCCATCTTCCATTACTCAGTGGTTATACAGGAGCTTCATCTGGGCATGACTTTTTGCACACTCTATTAACAATAGCAACAGTTCATAATGGCATCCTGAACATGCAGATAACGCTAAGGAGGAAAACGAACAAGTTTTAGAGTTGTGAGAACTCACACTTTAGCTATGGAGCAAAATGCTAGTGTTTGAAACACCTGTTATTTGACCAGTATTTGATATGCCGAGTCTGGCAAACTCCCCGTGGCGTACCCAGTATGCCAAATACCAGTAACAATGATGGGTCTCATTCTCCTAAAGAGCCTTGAATATAATCTCAGGGCTAGGATGAAGGAGACGTTACTGGGGCCTGCTCGAGGCAATCGACGAATAACAGGATGATTTGTGATTTGTGATCTGATATGCCAAACACAGTAACAACAAAAGTCTCCAATGGAGATGTTACTGAGCCCGCTCGAGCAAATCGATGAACAACGGGAGGACAGTGACAGTGACAGTCTAAAGGCCATAGTGGGTGGATGGGGCACTCTTCTGGAGTTTGATACAGGAGACAAGACTATCTTAGTTGCAGAACACAGGTGACTTCTGGTGAGTTGAGGAACGTGCACTGATTTCTCAGGCTTTCCAGGTTTTCCTCAGTGAGTCACTGTTCCCAAGTGCCCCCGCTCTGCACAGTTCCTGGGCACGCAGGAAAAGCTTCAAGCCTTGCGGATGCTCCCGCCCAAGTACCCACCTTTGGCCATGTACTCCGTGATGATGTAGATGGGCTCCTCCTTGGTGACCACAGCATACAGTCTCACCAGCTTGTCGTGCTGAAGCGTCTTCATGAGATTTGCTTCCTCCAGGAAGGCCTGCACGGACATGGTGCCCGGCTTCAGGGTCTTCACCGCCACTTTGGTGCTGTTGTTGTAGAAGCCTGGGAAGATGGCAGGGAGGCGGGCTTCAGCAAAAGGAACTCAGCCCCCTAACGATGGCCATCCCACCCTGAGTGTGCCTGTCTCATCTGGTCTCGGAAGCTAAGCGGGGTCGGGCCTGGTTAGTCCTTGGATGGGAGAACCCAGCCCAATACGCACAGAAGAAAATCTCATTACAGAGAGAAACAGTGCAAGTAAAACGCCATAGTCTTTGCTCGAGAACATTCGGGGAGAGCCGTGAAGAGTATCCAGCAATACTCCGCTGCTCTTAGAACAAAGTCATACACTTTTTTGTGAAATCAGTCAGACGGAGGGACACAGGCAGAATAATCTCTCACGGGTCGGACTTAAAGATACTCAGCAAGACAACAACAAAGGGTTAAGTTGCAGTGGGAGTAAAATAATGGGAGAAATGATCCACACAATTGAATTGGGGCAGGGGGTTGAAAGGAAAAAGTTCTGCGGCTTTTGGGGGACGGAGGTGGGTATATTGGTGATGGGTGTGGTGTTGGAATTATATTCATGGGAAACCATTATTAATAGCTTCGTAAGTCACAGAAACTCAATGTCATCAAGTTAAATTAATACTGGGGCCACTTAAAGGGTTTAAGATCAAGAGATTTTATAAAATAAAGTAAAAATGGGAAAGCCAAAGTTATAGTAAAGCAGGCTGGGTGTTTGCCTTGCACCTGGCTGGGCTGGATTTGATCCTCGACCTCTCATAGGGTCTCTCAGCCCAGCTAGGAGTGATCCCTGAGTGCCGACAGGAGGATGGCCAAGTGTGGCCCCCAAATCCAAAATGTATATGTGTTACTCTACCACAAGAAGTAGGATTGTTTTCTAATTGTTCTTTTTTGGGGGGTTGGGGAGGTAGAGGTGGACTGTAAGCACAGCTCAGGGGCCTATTCCTGGTCCTGTGTTCAGGAGTGTCCCCGGCAATTTTGGGGGGACCATAGATGGCTCTGGGGATTTGAACTGGGATCAGCAAGGCAAAAGGAAGCAACTTACTCTTGTATCAACTCTCTGGCCCCATAAAGACCAAAAAAAAAGAAAAGAAAAACCTGGGGCTGGAGCGATAGCACAGCGGGTAGGGCGTTTGCCTTGCACACAGCCAACCCAGGTTCGATTCCCAGCATCCCATATGGTCCCCTGAGCACTGCCAGGAGTAACTCCTGAGTGCAGAGCCAGGAGTAACCCCTGTGCATCGCCAGGTGTGACCCAAAAAGAAGAAAAAAAAAAGAAAAACCCCACACAAATATTCTTTATACACACACATAAACCCACGTGCATAGCACACTGTAATCCTCACTTAGAATATATAAACCTGTGACCTATGCAGAATGGACTGGAAGAGAGGACCCCAGCATACGTAGAATCCTGCTTTACTCCCAGTGCTGCACAATTTTTTGTTATTTTTTTTCACCATACCTTTCACTAGTAACCTGATTTTCAACCAGAAAAGAAGTTTCTAATTAAAGTTTCTAATCAGAAAAAGTTGATGGTCCCATCAATGGCCAAGACGCAGAAACTATAAAACCCAGCTCCTGGAGGAGAAGAGCGCAGTCTCCTGCCCCCGGGGCCTGGCTGTCCTCACCGGGGGCCCCTTGGAGGGGGGAGGGTTGAGTTTCTCTCCCCCCTTCGCCCCGAGCAGAGCCCCAGCAGCTGAGGACCTCCGGAGCCAGCCACGGCCATGCTGGGACCACTCTCCACACGTCCGGATGGGCCTCATGCACGAAAGATCTGGCAGAGGAACCCAGGCATGCGGGTCCCGGGGCTGAGGTCTCCAAGCCTACTCAGATTGGGACTGGGCCTTCTCCAACCAGACCCCCCATCTTCCAGTTGTAGGCGTCACACCCACCAGCTGCCGCCAGCGCCAGGTTGGTCCCATCAACGGCCAAGATGCAGAGACTAAAAAACCCAGTTCCTGGAAGCGACATCTTATTATCTTATTTTTCCTTTGGAGAACCTGGCAGGCTACCAAAAGTATCCTGCCCACATGGCAGAGTCTGGCAAACTTCCCGTGTCGTACTCAATATGCCAAATACCAGTAACAATGATGGGTCTCGTTCTCCTAATCCTGAAAGAACATTGAAATGGCTCTTTTAAAATCTCAAGGCTAGGAAGGAGACGTTACTGGTGCCTGCTAGAGGAAATCGACGAACAACAGGATGATTGTGATGGTGATCGTGAATCAGAAAAAGAGCTTCCTAGTTTAAAAAAATGACATATGTAGTGACCTTTAAAGTGCCGTCTGTGGAGCTGGGGCAATAACCCAGAGGAAAGGGGGCTTGCTTTGCATACGGCCCACTCGGGTTCGATCCCTGGCACCCCATATGGTCCCGCAAGCTCACCAGGAGTGACCCCTGAGCGCAGAGCCAGAAGTAAGCCCCTCACCCTGCAGAGACACTGTGGGATCCGGTCTCCTTATCCCAGCTCCCAGGACCTGCCCTCAGGGCCCCGCCTCGGGGACACGCTTCACCCTCAGACTCACTTGAGCCTCTTCCCTGGGGTTTGCTGTACAGAAGTGTGGCCCGTCCGGTTCCTGCTTCTTTCATCTGTCCTGAGCTTCTCTGGGAAGCTCCAAACAGAAAGGCGAGGAGGGAGAGGCCTGCGGTTACCCCGGGAACTGTGTGGGTATGAGGCCAGTTCTAAGAAACACATGGAGAAACATGGATTCTTTTGGGGTCATATTATCTTTTTTGCCAAACATCCACCACCCTTACTTATCTCTAGGATGTCGAATTTGGGGAGACATTTTCTCTCATGTGCTCTTTTCTATTTTGATTAAATTAGTGAACAAGTCTGTTTCTTATGTATTTATTTTATTTATTTATTTTGCTTTTGAAGCGATAGCACTGCAGTAGGGAATTTGCCTTGCAAGCCGCTGGCCCGGCCAAGCAGGGTTCAATTTCTCCGTCCCTCTTGGAGAGTCCGGCAAGCTACCGAGAGTATTTCGCCCGTACTGCAAAGCCTGGCAAGCTCCCCGTGACGTATTCGATATGCCAAACACGGTAACAAGTCTCACAATGGAGACGTTACTGGGCCCGCTCGAGCAAATCAATGAATAACGGGAGGACAGTGCTACAGTGCTACAGCTTTTTGGGTCACAGCCGGCGATGCTCAGGGGTTACTTCTGGCTCTGCACTCAGGAATTACTCCTGGCGGTGCTCGGGGGACCATATGGGATGCTGGGAATCGAACGTGGGTGGGTCTCATGCAAGGCAAATACCCTGCCTGCTGTGCTAGGACTCTAGCCCCTCTGTCTCTTTTTTAAACGAGAAGGATTTACCTTTGTCTACCCTCAAATGGGAAAAAATATAAGGGGCTAGTGCACAGCTAACAGCCCTTGAGAACAGGTTGATCATTAAACCTCATCTCTCTAATAAAATTTTTCCTTTCATGTCCCACTTCGGTGTGTATTTGATAGCAGCTTGTCGTATCCTCAAGAAAATGAAAGGATGTTGTATATAGAATGAGTGTTAGAACATATGGTTAGACAGACATAAAAAGGTAAAGGCCCTCCCGTTGATCGTCGATTTGCTCGAGCGGGCCCAGTAACGTCTCCATTGGAGACTTTGTTGTTACTGTGTCTGGCATATCGAATACTCTCGGTAGCTTGCCGGGCTCTCCAAGGGGGCGGAGGAATCGAACTCGGGTCGGCCATGTTGACCGCTTGTAAGGCAAATGCCCTACCCGCTGTGCTATCGCTCCAGCCCAGACAGACATAAAAGCTGAGAAAATAGTGAATATATTAAATTGATTGGCTGATTGTATAATATAATTGTTCCTTTGGTTCTAAAGAGAAAATTTAAAGTAAATTCCTTCTAAGAAGTCTTTTAATATTGTATTAACATCAAGCGAATCTATTATAAATTTGTTTAAAACTCCTTACAAAGATGTTCAGCCATATTAATAGAGCAGTGACAACGAAAATAGACTTTCTGGAGTGTAGGGTGGGGGTAGAAGGATGGGAGGATTAGGGTAGGAGTGAGAGGAAAAAAAAAGAAAATAGACTTTGTGACATATGAAACCACATAGAATAAAAGAATTCTTGGAGTTGAGAAGATAGTACAGAAGGTAGGAAGTTTTCCTTGCATGCTCCTGACCAGGGTTCGATTCCTGGCACTGCATATGTTCCCCTGAGGCCACCAGACGTGACCCCTGAGTGAGTCAGGAGTGAGACCTGAGCCCTAAGCACTGTCGGATGTGACTCAAACACAAAACACAAAATAATCTTTGCAAATCAGTAAGCAAAACTGAATAATAGGCAAAGGGTGAGACGGGTGTTTCAAGGAGTAGAAATCCTAAATGACTAATGAGACTGTGGAAGAAACTCAATCATACTACTAAGCAGAGAAATGCAAATAACAAGATCTGGAGAAAACCCCAGCAAGAAAGAAGTTCCAAGTGTGGCAATCCTGACACTGCTTCCCTCTTTGTCCTGTTCTGGGCTTCTCTGAAATTCAGTGGTAAAGCTTCTGCCTGTAGCTCTAGTCCTGGGGCCAAATTGGATGTTGACAGAAAACAGACTCCTTCAAGTTAAGGATTTTGCCTGCACAGACTTGAGAGCTGGGCCAGTCTAGAAGCTACAGTCTTGAGAACCGAACCGTGCGCGTCACGGGGCGTCAAATCTGGGAGAAGCACATTGGGAGCAACTCGGCAGTGTTTAGTAGAGATGAAAACGGACTCATCTGTGATCCCACCATCCACTGCTGACCACCCTGGAGAAACTCATGTGTCTTTGTATCTGCACAGAAAGACTCACAGCAGCAAAATTCATAGTACCCCACCGTACTGGACACAAGTCCAGTTTCACTGACAGGGAAACCAACAAACGAACCCGACTCTGTATTCTACAGAGCGAAGACGGTGAGTGAGGGGTGGTACCCACACCCAAACCAGGATTAAACTCACAGTGCCATGTTGAGTAAAAGAAACTAAGAGAGCACAGGCATAATGAGAATACTTTTCACTTATATGGGGGGGGGGGGCAGGAAAACCAAGCTACAGTGTATTCCTATATACAAAATAGTACACGCATACACAAAACCCAGGAATTACCAAGAAAATCAGAGGCAGAATTGCCGTTGGGAGGCAGGTATATTCTCTGGGGACAGGGACTGTGATTCTGTGATGGGAATGGATGGAGTGGGGGGATGGGGAGGGCTCTGAGTGCTCCTCTAACCTCAGTGGTCACTAGGCCAGTTTTGTTTCTGTAATTCCTTAAAATGACATATCTGTGCTATCTATCTTTGATAACAAGAATACAGGGGAAAAATTCCTTCAGTCATTAAAAGAAAGGAACTCATCAAGACTTTCACCTTGGGGCTGGAGCAATAGCACAGTGGGTAAGGTGTTTACCTTGCATGCAGCCGACCCCGGTTTGATTCCCAGCATCCCATATGGTCCCCTGAGCACGCCAGGGGTGATTCCTGAGTGCAGAACCAGGAGTAACCCCTGAGCATCACCGGGTGTGACTCAAAGAGAAAAAAAAAAAAAAAGACTTTCACCTTACATAAAATCTTACATAAAATTATAGGTAGATGATAGCACAGCCGGAAAGGTATGGCCTTGCATGAGGCTGATTTTGCTTCAATTTTTGCAATCCCATTTGGTCCCCTGAGCCACGTTAAGAATGATCTCTGGGCACAGAGCCAGGAGTAAGCCTTGAGCACCAGTGGGTGTGGCCAAGAACAAAAACTTATATAAGAGGATCACTGTCACGGTCCTCCCGTTGTTCATCGATTTGCTCGAGCGGGCCCAGTAACGTCTCCATCATGAGACTTGTTGTTACTGTGTTTGGCATATCGAATACCTCACGGGTAGCTTGCCAAGCTCTGCTGTGTGGGCGAGATACTCTCGGTAGCTTGCCGGGCTAAGGGAAAAAATCAGTTTCCCAAAGATAGGGGAAAAGGTTGCCAGGCAAGACTGGTGGCATGAAGAAGGCCAAGCCGGGTGTAGAAAAACAACTCGACCGCTCACGAGAGGCACAAGCTTCCGCCCAGTGTTCGCCCAGTGCCACGACTTGAAAACGAGAGGGCAGGTTTTCGCCTTGCATCAAAGGCAGATTTTTATCAGAGAGCAAATTTCACTTGACTCTGAGACTTCCCACAGGTGTGCAGGCCCAGTCCCATGGGAAGACTTCGGTTAAAATAAAAACAAACAACCTTCAAAGGGAGCAAAGAACTTCCTGCAGAGTTCCGCTTTGCCAGTTCAGGAAGACGGAGGCCGAGGCGAGCGTGACTTATCCAAACATGCCTCAGGACCGCAGAATGGAGTCAGAACCGAAACGCCCGTGTTGGGAGTGGGAGAAGGATTCACTGCATCGGGGCTGGCATCAGTGGAAACGTTGCTAGCAGACTCCAGGCAAAGTCAGTTCCTCTCTTTGGCAGAATCTCAAAAGAGGCCAAGCGGTGACAGGAAACAGCATCCCGAGCTTTGCCGGGCAGTAGGTTCGCTCTGAACTCAGCAATCCGTGGGGGGAAAGCTGTCACCCCGCCAGATGTCAAGAGGATCACAGGGACAGGAGGAAACAGCTTGCAGAGAAGCTCCCCCGCGCCTCTCCCACGACCCCGTCCTCCCCATAAAGTCACTTCCTAGTATTTGTCCGTTAGCTCAGACTAGGAAACGCGGCCGCTGGTCCCCGAACCAGCTCTCACGCGTGGCCAAGCACGAGACTACGCATCTGACAGGGACGGAAGCTTTAGCTGGTGGCTCAGGTTCCATCGGTGATAAAAGCATTTGGGAAAGGCCTTTGAGAAGGGTCAAGCCGCCTCTGGCCGCCGGAGGTGACCGAGATGCACATCCACAGGGTGAGAGACTGTGACATCTCTGATCACTGTTCCCCTTGGATGGCTGCCCAGCCTCGTCTGCTAAACGCATTCCGCACTGACGTGATTGTGGCAGGGAGGGACTTCCTGACAGCCAAGGTCACAGAGCCTCGTCTGCCAGGGACCATAGGTTGAAAAAACGTGGAATATTTATCATTTCTCTTCTTAAAGTAAATAACATAAAATTTCTCTTTCTTTCTTTCTTTCTTTCTTTCTTTCTTTCTTCTTTCTTTCTTTCTTTCTTTTTCTTTCTCTCTCTTTCTTTCTTTCTTTCTTTCTTTCTTTCTTTCTTTCTTTCTTTCTTTCTTTCTTTCTTGGCAGTGGGGATCCACACCCGGCGATGCTCAGGGGTCACTCCTGTTCTGCACTCAGGAATCACTCCTGGCGGTGCTCGGGGGACCATATGGGATGCTGGGAATTGAACCCAGGTCGGCTGTGTGCAAGGCAAACGCCCTACCTGCTATGCTACCACTCCAGCCCTTCTCTCGTTCTTGCTTGACCCGGTTTCTCCCTTCTACACCTTCTCCTTTTCTTCCTCTGCTTTCTGTTTTGTTCGTTTGTTTTTTGTGCTGCTTGGGGCCACACTCGGTGCCGGGTGTGGGACGAGGCCATGGTGGGATGGAGCTGGCATATGCGTAGCCTGTGCTCAGCCCACTGAGTTCTCTCTCCAGCCCTCATCTCTCTCTCTCTCTCTCTCTCTCTCTCTCTCTCTCTCTCTCTCAGCAGTGGGCCTACGTCGAGTGATGCTCAAGGATTACTCCTGGCTCTACTCTCAGGGATCACTCCAGGCAGTTGCTTGGAAACCTCATGGGATTGGGGGGGTCAACCTGGCTTGGGGGCGTGCAAGACAAGCACCTTACCCACCGTACAATCTCTCCAGAGCCCCTTCATTCCTTTCTTGCCTCAGTCCTTTCTTCCTAGTTCCTTTCTTTAATTAAAAAAAACTGATGACTACCAGTGTCACCATCCTGAAAATGACATTGTACAGCCACCTCCAATTATTCTTGGGGAAAACGGAATAAAGGCTAAACGGGAGGTATTGCAAAGGGTGTTTGGAGGCTCCTCCCAAGAGGGGAGATGCATGTCGAAAGTAGACTATGGACTGAACATGTTTGCCACTCAATGCCTCTTTTGCAGACCACAACACCCAAAGGGAGAGAGAACACAAGGGATTGCCCTGCCACAGAGGCAGGGGGGATGGGGGGATGGGGGTGGGAGGGATATTATCCATGGTGGTGGAAAATGGGCCCTGGTGGAGGGATGGGTATTTGATCATTGTATAATCGAAACCCAAGCACAAAAAATTGTAAATCTACAACTGTACCTCATGGTGTGTCACTAGTAAAAAAAAAGGGAGGTATTGCTATTAATCCTTTCACATAGTGATAGACTTATTGAAATAACATTTACATATCATATTATTTCCCCAATACATTGGTTTTTCTATATTCAGAGCTGGCAAGAATAATCACCAAATGATTATTGGGGCTCACCTTTCTTTCCTTCCTTCCTTCCTTCCTCCCTCCCTCCCTCCCTCCCTCCCACCTTCCTTCCTTCCTTCCTTCCTTCCTTCCTTCCTTCCTTCCTTCCTTCCTCTCTCCTTCCCTCCCTCCTTCCCTCCCTCCCTCCCTCCCTTGTTTAATTTGTTTTGGCTTGGAGGCCATACCCAGTGGTCCTCGGGGCTTACCCCTGCTCAGAGATCTCTCCTGGTGCAGCTCAGGGATCAGGTGGGTTGCTGAGGATTGTAACCTAGGCTGGCTGTGTGCAAGGTGAACATCTTACCTGCCGTGCTGTTTCTCTAGCCCTCTGTTGGGGCATTTTATCCATCCCCAAGCCTCAATGGCCATTGTAGTGACTTACTTTATCTTTCTATTCTTTTCCCAAGGCAGCAACTCATTTACCTTCGGTATAACTGTGTCTCTTTCAGCCACAAATGGACTTTTATTACTCTGTGGTTCTGTGTCTGACCTCCTTCATTTATCATAGTTTTTCTTTGTTTGGTTTGTTTGTTTTGGGACCAAAGCGGCATGCTCAGGGCTTACTCCTGGCTCGGTGCTGCTCAGAAATCACTACTGGTGGGTTTGGGAAACCATGTGGGATGCCAGGGATTGAACCCGGCTCGGTCATGTAGAGAACAAAAACCCTACCCACTGTACTGTCTCTTTGGTCCCCAACTTAATGTTTTTAAGGGTCATTCACATTGCTGCATGTGAAACTCCTTTGAACTTATTTTGACTAAAAAAATATCCTCCATGGATAGTTTGGGGTTTTTTACACTTTATTGCTACTGTGACTCATGACATTAAAAACATTCATGTAAAATTTATGTGTGCTTATATTTTCACTTGTTTGTTACTCCTGTAACTGCACTGAACCTATAATGATTTAGAGATGAAAGTTAATTAGAGAAACAACAAGTGGTGAGAAGGGAAATCGGGGCTAATTTCTCCCCTCAATCTTATTTGTTCTACTGCTACTGGAGTATCTTTCTAATGAAGTCAACTATTTAATAATTCTTTGATGCTCAGATCATCGATTCGAGATTTCATTCAGTTCTTAGACCATCCCTACATGCTGGGCTCATTATAATTCCCATTTCAGATGCAGTTCGATGGCCTCTTTTGACTTTTAATCTTCATTTTTTGGTGGGGGACGGGATCACATCTGGTGGTGTTCAGACCTTCTGCTGGTTCTGTGCTGCAAGGTCACTCCTAGTGGTGTCTGCGGGAACACATGTGGAGCTGGGGATGGAACCAGGGTTGTGACCAGGGTCACGTGTTAGCCCCTGTAGTATCTCTCTGGCTTTTATTTAGTTTGTTTTGGGGCTACACTCAGCAGTTCTTAGGGCTTATACCTGGCTCTATACTCAGGAACCACTCCTCATGGGATCATATGGGATGTCAGGCACAGAACCAGGTCAGCTGCATACAAGGGAAGTACTATCCCCACTGTACTTTTCTCTGGTCCCTGCCTTCCTTTAAAAGTGAACAAACAACATCTTTGAAAGATGGGCAAAGGTATTGTAGCCACTTTTCTCTAAAGACAGACAAACAGCCAGTGCACATTGAAAAGATACTCGACATGACTGAAATTTAGAAATTTTAATATTCAAAACCATGAATATTAAGACACTCACCTCACGTTATTTAGGATGGCTGCTACAACCAAATGAAAACAACAACCACAACAACCGGAAATAACAACTGCTGGTGAGATCTGGAAAGGTTTGGTTGGGTTCGTGGGAATGGAAAAATGTGTAGATACTATGGGAATCTCATGGAGTTTCCTCAAAAAAAAAACCACACGATGTCAAGTCATGTGGCTATCTCAATTCCATGAACAGGCTAAGAGACTGGAAGCAGCCTCTCAGAGAGCTTAATTTTACTTATTTCTTTATTTTTTTTTAAAGATTTGATTATTGAATCACTGTGAGATAGACCCTTCCAAAGCCGTTCATGATTAGGCTTTAGTCATATCATGTTCCGCACCCATCTCAGAGAGCTATTTTTACACATATGTTCATGGAACACTATTCACAATTGCTAACTGGTGGAAGCAAATAAGGTGCCGATTGGGGGCTGAACTGATTAACGAAACAGCAGACATACAAAGAAACGCTTTTTAAACACGGAAAGAAGAAATTTTCTGGTGCTGGGGACAGAACTTGGGTCTCACACATGGACAGCCAGTGCCCCCAAAACCTCCAATTTAATTCTACTATCCCTGCTCCTATTCTGCAGAAGGGATAAAAAAAAAAAGTACATGTAAATACGTAAATACAGGGTTTGGAGAGGTAGGACAGCTGATAAGATGCTCATCTTGCAGACAGTCAATCTGTTCAGTCAGCATTGGATATCGTTCCTGAGCACAGAGCCAGAGGGAAGACCCAATGGCCACCAGGTATGGCCCCCAAACAAACAAAACAGAAATAAATACAAATACTTCATGGGGGCTGGAGGAACAGCACAGTGGGGAGGGCGTTTGCCTTGCACACAGCCAACCTGGGTTCAATTCTCAGCACTGCGTATGGTCCGCGGAGAACCGCCAGGAGTAATTCCTGAGCACTGCTGGATGTGACCAAAAAGGAAAACAACAACAACAACAACAAAAATACTTCATGGTGAAGAAGGGAAGGAAGCAATATTTATAATAACAATTTGATGGATGGGTCACAAGCTACATATAGAATTATCATAAACCCAGCAATTCCATTCCTACACTAGCAAATACAGATATCCAAGAGAAATGGAAACACTCATCTGCACAATAATTTACACAAACAAAAGGCCAAAGTAACATCATTCACAAAAGCCAACAGGTGGAAAACTCAAGACCCATCCACAGAGAAACGGATAAACACACTGGGATGTGTCGTGCCATCAATATCACTCAGTCCTAAAAGAGGAGGAGATTCTGACACATGCCCAGGGCAGTAGCTGCATTGTGAGGACATGGTGTAACCCGACAGACCAGACCCAAAAAGGACAGTTGGGTGTTTTTTTCCTCTACGCGTCTACTTAGGCGAACCACCCAAAGCTGTCACCTTCAGAGACAGGAAGTCGCAAGTGGGGAGGGATGGTGCGACTGTTGAACGGGAACAGAGCTTCCTCTTGAAAATATTTCAGAACGAGACAGACAGCAGTTGTCTAATGATGTGAAAGTAGTTAAGCGTCACCTAGCTGTTTGCTTGCAAATGACTGACAGAGCTGTGTGGACTCCGTGTCAAGAGCAGGGGCGCCAGGATGCTGTGAGGACGCAGGGTCCGGAGGGTGGGAGGGCTGAGCCGAGGCGGAAGCTGCTGCCCCGGGTGTGGCTGACCACCAACAGGGGCCGGGGGGCCCTGGCAAGCAGCTCTGAGCTAGAACAGTCAAAAGGAAGGACACGCGTCTGTGCACTTGGCCTTTGCGGGAACCACAGACAGATGGCCACAAACACGTCCAGCGAGGAAGGGCTTCAGTGCAGGATGGTCCCTCACTGCCGTATTTAAAGGACTCCTCAACTAAAGCCGAGGCAGCAGGAGAGAACTGGGCAGATCTGGGTACACTGAGGCTGAAATTTCATAGGCCAAGCTCAGCCTCAGACTCTGAATGAGGAAGTGAAATGGCCACGTGTCGGTAGTAGGTTGGAAGGCTCTTTGGTTTCTGCTTGGCTGAAACTAGGCTGTTTTTTTTTCTTTCTTTCATTTTTTTGGGGGGAGGAGAGGGGGAGTCACACCCGATCGTGTCCAGGGCTCACTCCTAGCTCTGTGTTTGGGCATCACGCCTGGCAGCACTTGGGGGACAGATGTGGAACCAGAGATTGAACTGGAGTCGGCTGGATACACGGCAGGTGCCTTACCCTGGACTATCTCTCTGGCCAATCTAGGCAGCTTCGTTAAGCCATCAAGCACCCTTCTTTTTAGAAATTCACATTTGTTCTTCCACAAAGCTGGCACAGAAAACTGGTTCAGTAAGAGGTACGTAACTTAACACATGACCCTAGCAGAAGTAACGGCATCTTCAATCAGAACAACAAAAGGCAGCACGATACTCTCTGCAACAGAGGAAAGAAATTCTTACCACGATCTGGAGAGATAATATAGCAGGCAAGGCACTTGCCTTGCACACAGCTGAGCCTAGTTCGATCCTCAGCACCCCAAATGGTGTCCGAGCCTTGTCAGGTGTGATCCCTGAGTGCAGAGCCAGGAGTCAGCCCTAAGCACGGTCACACAGGGCTCCAAAATCAAATGAACAAAACCAAAAAAAATTTCCAAAAAATTTCTTATCGTCAAAGGAAAAGACATTCACAAATACTATGAGAACTTTAGAAGACAGTTAGGCCAAAAGAACCCCTCAGGTAAAGTAAGTGTTTTCAGATTGGTTTCAGATGGGTATCTTTTACACAATCAAGGTCCTTCTTGCTTGCCTGAGAATGCAGTGTGCAATGAAAAGGAAGAGTTCACAGTTTTATCGGGAAACCGTGAGCATCTTGAGAAACTTTCCTGGCAAGAAACTAAATCAACGTGAGCTCTCCTGTGAAGCCACGGCTCAGGATGGCCTTAAACCCAAGCGCATCTTTCCTGGAGACAGTTCCTGCATGTGAACTGTCTCCAGGAAAGATGCATTTGGGTTTAAGGCCATCCTGAGCTGTGGCTTTCATTCTTTCACACGCGTGTCCAAGAATCGGGGACTTGTGAAGATTAGGACAAAACCACTAGGGTAACTACTCACGGCCCTCTTCCTTGTAAATGCAATTCTAGGAGAGAATCCTTCAGCCCTGAGGAAGAGGAAGTCTAGTAAAGAAGCTTTAGAGCCAGTCGTTGATGCCAGCTGCAGAAAGGAGGATAAGTGACATTTCTGTTCAGGATCTGACACAGTACACAGAACCCGGCAGTTGATCGGAACCCCTGTTTCTGCTGCCGTCACCTCCAGGGTGGTCTCTGCCTTTCGAGTCACGCACTCACCCATCCAGACTTCTCCGAACTGGCCGGCACCGAGCCTCTTCACCAGCTTGATGGACTCCCGAGCGATCTCCCAGGCGTCCTTGTCCCACGGCTTCTGGGGCTTGGGGCTGATACACGCCTTCTCCAGCCTCCTGCACAGGCCGTCTGACTGCTCTGGAGAGGGACAGAGAGAGCGAGGTTTTGCCGTGTCAGACTCGGCATCCCACCGCGACCTAGAAACGGCTCGTTCTATCATCCCCTTTTTCTTTTCGTGTGTCAGAACTCATTTTTATTGGTGACTGTCAAACCTATTCGGCTCGTTAGACTCTGCATATAAGATCATCTGGTACTTACCTTTTACTTTTCTTGTTCCTGATAGCTATTTTATATATTTTTTAATTGTTTTTTGAAATTTTTCTTAATTTATTAAAATTTTTATTAGTGAGACTCCGTGAGGTACAGTTGTAGACTTACAAATTTTGTGCTTGGGTTTCAATTATACCATGACCAAATTTTTTAAATTGATTTTTAAAATTTGTTTTAATTGAATAGCTATTTTATATTTTTTAAATTATTTTTTAAAAATTTTATTAATTTTTTAAATGGAATGATGGCTGGAGCGATAACACAGCGGTAGGGCATTTGCCTTGTGCGCAGCCAGCCCAGCCGAGCCGGGTTCGATTCCTCTACCCCTCTCGGAGAGCCCGGCAAGCTACCGAGAGTATCTCACCCGCACGGCAGAGCCTGGCAAGCTCCCCATGACGTATTCGATAAGCCAAACACAGTAACAACAAGTCTCAAAATGGAGATGTTACTGGGCCCGCTCGAGCAACTCGATGAACAACGGGAGGACAGACAGTGAGATACAGGGTTGCAAAATTTTTTGTGGTTGGGTTTCAGTCATATAATGTTCCAACACCAGTGCACACCTCCCACCACCAATGTCCTCAGTTTCCCTCCCCGCCCCACTCTATGGTAGGCACGTTCTTCTCTCTCTCTCTCTCTCTCTCTCTCTCTCTCTCTCTCTCTCTCTCTCTCTCTCTCTCTTTTGGGCATTATGATTTACAATGCAGATACTGAAATACATAAAATACAGGTACTGTCATTTCCAGCTTGTCATCAATTATGAACCTTATGGGAAAAACTTCTCCGATGGGGTATCTTTTACACAATCATGGCCTTGGAAAAACTTAAATGAAATAAAATGTTAAACCCGATACAACAAGAAGAACAGCTTAAAGGTTTAAGATACAATTTCAGGGTCTCTCCACATCAGGGTCCGTCAGGAACCCGCCGTCTGTGGGTTAGGATGGTGTAGAGATCACAGGAACTATAGTACAACTCACTCATGGGATAGCCCGAAACACTGGTTACAAGGGTAGGGGACGGGTCTGGGATGTGGGTGATAACTGGAGGGTCACTTCCCTCTCTCTTTGCCTTTTCTTTTCCTTTTGTTTTCTTGCCACACCCAGCAGTGCTCCCGCCCACACGGCAGAGCCTGGCAAGCTCCCCGTGGCGTATTCGATATGCCAAACACAGTAACAACAAGTCTCACGATGGAGACGTTACTGGGCCCGCTCGAACAAATCGATGAACAACGGGAGGACAGTGACAGTGACAGTGACGACAGTGACCCAGCAGTGCTCAGGGAATCACTTCCGGCTGGGTTCGGGTACCGTGGATGCTGGGATCAAACCTGGGTCAGCCATGGGCAAGGCAAATTCCCTGCCCTCTGTCCTATTTCTCCAACCCCTCTTTTTCCCCCTTGTTTTACTTTCAGGCCACACCTGGAATTGCTTAAGGTCTACTCCCCGTGCTGGGTATGGGGGTCATTCCCAGTGGTATTTGAGGGATCCACTGAGTACCAGGTATTAAAGCCACACCTCCGGCATGCAAAACAGGAGGACAAGTTTAAACGACTTTAACACACAAGCAAACCCCGAAACGCAAAACACAGATCTTCAAACCATCATACTTTACATATTTAAAGCTCCAAGACAAATTATTTTGTTTTGTATTTTGATTTCTTTGTTTCGGGGGCCCCTCCTGGCTGAGCTGGGGGCTGACTCCTGCCTCTGCACTCAGGGGTCACTCCTGGAGGTGTGGGGCATGGAACCTGGCTTGGGGCTGTGTGCAGACCAACATATTACCTGCCACACTATCACGCTGGCCCCTGTACTTTGATTTTGATTTGTGAATAGTCCTGCCTAAATCCTTTTTCCTTCCTCTCTTTTTGCTTTTTGGTTTTTACTTGGGCTAGAGCGATAGCACAGCGGTAGGGTGTTTGCCTTGCGCGCAGCCAGTCCGGCCGAGTCGGGTTCAATTCCTCTGCCCTTCTCGGAGAGCCCGGCAAGTTACTGAGAGTATCTTGCCCGCACGGCAAAGCCTGGCAAGCTGGCCCTGACGTATTCCATATGCCAAACACAGTAACAAGTCTCACAATGGAGACATTACTGCGCCCGCTTGAGCAAATCGAGGAACAACGGGAGGACCGTGTTTGTTTGACAGTGGTTTTTACTTTGGGGCCGCACCTGGTGTGTTCGGGGCTTACTCCTGACACCCGAGCAGGCTCTTGACTCCTGGCATGGCTGGAGGACCATCTACGCTGCCAGGGATGCAGCACATGCAAGGCAAGCACCATCACACTCTACCCTGGCTCCAGCCTCTCTCTTATTCCTAGAAACATTACAATCATTATCCTCCCCAGTCCTCAGCTTTCCAGATAAATCTCCCAGCTGAAATCCCCCGGGGCCTCTCGGAGCCTGTGGGGGATTCGCTTCCCTTCAGTAGCTTGCATATCTGATACCCCCAGATCATGAGACCCCAATCTCGGTTCTGGCTCTCCGACCAAATCTCACACTGCTCAGAGCTACACTTCCTGTCTCTGGGTGAAGAGACATAAGGGAGAGCAACTGCCATGGGGGGCTAGCTACTAAGACTCCCTGTCAGCACAGCAGAAGCACAGCTAGCACAATGCGGAAAACTCCCAGAATCCCACAAGTTCACTGTCACTGTCACTGTCCTCCCATTGTTCATTGATTTGCTTGAGCGGGCCCAGTAACGTTGTCTCCATTTTGAGACTTGTTGTTACTGTGTCTGGCATATCGAATACGCCACGGGGAGCTTGCCAGGCTTTGCCGTGCTGGCGAGATACTCTAGGTAGCTTGCCAGGCTCTCAGAGAGGGGCGGAGGAATCGAACCTGGGTTGGCCGGGTTGACCGCGTGCAAGGCAAATGTCCCATCCACTGCGCTATCGCTTCAGCCCACAAGCTCAGTGAGTGAAAATAATAACCCAGAATCTCTCTGTCAGTATCAAACAGCTCTGGAAACTCTCAGAGAACGACCTCCCCCCACCCCCTCGCCCCTCGGCTCTTTGGTTCAAACCCAGCAATGCTCAGGGGTTACTCCTGGCTCAGGAATTACTCCCAGCGGTGCTTGGGGGACCATATGAGATGCTGGGGCTAGAATCTTGAGTTGGCTGTGTGCAAGGCAAACACACTAAAGAATGACTTTAGTGACACCACACAGCGAGTGTTTAATGAGCTCAAAGAAATGACGGTGTAGGCTGTCGGCAAAGCACAGGAAGCTATGAGAGCCCAAGTGAGAAAACTTATCATCAGAAGTGAGAGAAACGAAGAGTATGGTAGGTGATTTAAAACATGTAAGAGAAGCTCCATACAGCAGAACAGCAGCGGCTGAGAAGAAAGTCAAGGAGCGCCAAATTCCTAGAAATAAAGATGGGACAGAGTATGAAAAGACATGATCAGCACACCTGAGCACTAGGGGAGGAGTTCAAGAGGAGCTGCATGAGAGTTGTTGGGGTCTCTGAAGAACTGTAGCACTGTCTTTCCGTTGTGCATCAGTTTGCTCGAGTGGGCCCAGTAATGTCTCCATCGTGAGACTTGTTGTGACTGTTTTTGGCATATCGAATACGTCACGGGGAGCTTGCCAGGCTCTGCCATGAGGGCGGGATGCTCTCGGTAGCTGGGCTCCTCCAGAGGGGCAGAGGAATCGAACCGGGTCGGCGGCGTGCAGGCAAACGCCCTACCCACTGTGCTATTGCTCCAGCCTCTCCAAAGAACAGGAAGGCAAATTCTACCAAGAACCAGTAGTTAAGGAAATCATAAAAAATTAAACATAGAAACACAAAGACATAGATCTTCAAATCATCATTCCTATTTCAGGTAGATAAAATTTTTTTCAAAAGTGTATTTTGTGGGGCTGGAGTGATAGCACAGCGGGTAGGGTGTTTGCCTTGCACCCGGCCGACCCGGGTTCAATTCCCAGCATCCCCTAGGGTCCCCAGAGCACTGCCAGGAGTAATTCCCGAGTGCAGAGCCAGGAGGAACCCCTGTGCATTTCCGGGTATGACCCAAAAAGCAAAAATAAAAAAGTATATTTTGTAAAAGTAGCCTTCAATTTTCTCCTGATAATTCTGGAAAATTATCAAACAGCAGGAATTAGGTGGGAAGGATTGAGATAGTGATTCACAAAAATCAAATCTGAGTTTTCTATATTTAATTATTGAATGATTCGGAATCAACTATAGAAAATATCCTTTTCCAAACAGAAACATATCAGATCCAAAATAAATAAACAAAAACAAATATATGTAAAAAGATAACAGAAAGACCTATTTATCACAATTAACTTATTTTGTCTTGCTGATCTTCAGTTTTTAACTTACTTTGGTAATGCTTGATCATGTCACTGATACAAGGAAAAGTGATTCGTGGAGAGATGTAATAACCCCCATTGTCCAGGCTTCTGATTTTGTAGTGCTTGATAACATCACCGTGCATAGGGTCATAATCTCTGACAGACAGAGAGAAACTTCCTGTGGGGAACAGGTACAGATTATGTTTATTTTATAAATAACATTTATATCACACAACACCATGACATTCATTTGGCCATAAAGTATGCAAAATATAAATTCTGTATACAGTCGCAGAATTTATAAAACTACTGTGTACTACTACTTTGGCATTGTCAAAGTAGTAAGCTGCTATGTGGCTTGCTCTGAAGCTGACCAATATGTAATTTTTCTTTCCCGGTGGCAGTTTGGTTTTTTATTTGCTCATTCAATTGAAAAAGTTACTTGGATTTTCTTTCTCCTCCAAGTTCTAGCTTTACTCTAAATAATAAAGCAAGAAGTTCTGCAGATAGACCGCGTGATATAAGGTCTGTTTGCTATGTCTATTAGCCAAACAATTTATTTATTATTGAACAAGAAAATGTTCACTTCTTGAACATAACCCATCCTCTGAAATTATAAGAGTGATTTCCTTTAGGAGAGGAGTTGAAAACCCACATCTCACCTTTCAGAGTCTCACTTTCCCTGATGAGAAAAGCTCCCGGGCTGTTTCCTGGAGCCAGAAGTTGCCTTTCTGCATCTTTCCTGGTGATATCCTTGAAAAACCACCTGCGAAGACATTTGGACATTGCGCATAGGGTCCCAGGAAGAACGAATGCAAACCACAGACCACCCAGGACAGCGCCCAGCAAGGGCTACTCACTCTTCCGTTTCCAAGGTGTTGACTTTGGCTACGTAATTGCTGGGGATGAACCCTTCTCTCTTGGTCGAGAGGGATTTCGCTTTCCACCATTCTCCATGCCTGGAATAAAACAAGCATCATTGGTTGGACTTTTCAGTAACTCCAGAGTGACAGTCATTTTCTTAAGACGCTTGTCTTGGGTGGGGGTTAAGGGAGGGTAGGGGGAGATCCCTAAAACCCCCAAATCCAGGGGCAAAATTCACTCCTCTTGCTGAAATAAAAATGTTTGGAGGCTGAAGCCCAGGAAACGAGTCGTATCGTTGGCGTGGGCCCCTGTGCTCTGTGCCGTATGCACAAAAGTTGATAAGAAAAAGAAAAAATGGTGTGTGTCTTGCAAAAGCAAATAAATGCTCATCATTTCCCCTAAGAATATTGAAAATATGCTGGGGAAGTCTCAGAGAAAAATCAATGGGGCCAGAATGATAGTACATGGGGTAAGGTGCTTGCCACAGCTGGTCTCTGGAGCCCATCAGAAACGATTCCCAAAGACAGATCCCTGAGTACCACCCCAAATTAAAAAAATATAAATATACGAGAGTCAAAGGAATCACAGGTTCATGTTATAAACTCATTGAGTCAAAACACCTAGTTTTCCTAAACGGATGTCAAGGGCAGGCAGGGGTGGTGGTGGAGGGAATGAAAACCCATAAAATAGCCCTTGGCAGGTGGCCTCATCACCCCGCTCTGCCTCAACACGGAGATGGCCTGCCAGAGGCCCTGCTCCCCACGTTTGTTCCCCTCCAAATCTCACAGACCGGATCCCACCCTGAAGACACTGGAACCAACTACACTCGGTGTCTGGAGCACATGCCGTCTGCACACCCACCGCAGGACACAGGGATCATCATTCCCATGGAGAGGGGAGGTGACTCGTCAAGGCCACACAGCTATCAAGTGATGGGGCCAGGATCAGACTCCAATTCATGGCCCACCAGTAACCAACAACTGGTCTCAGCCACTAAGTATCTGCTACGTAGGAGCTGGAGAGAGAGAGTCCCGGATGCCTTGTTGTAGCTGACAATGGTTTGATCCCAGACACTTCCTGTGGTCTCCTGACCCCTAATAAGAGTCATCCCTGAGCACAGAGACAGGAGTAAACCCTGCGTCCAGCCAGGTGTGGTGCCCAAACCTAAATACACGGCGGTCTGTATCTTTAACATCAGATGGTGAACGAGGGGGTCTCCCTTTAATCCTGGCTGGACACAGTGACTATTATGCGGGGAAGCAAATTGGACATTAGGACCCAAGTATTAACATACCAGGAGGTCCTGATTCTCAGTACTCCCTGGGTCTCTGTGTGTGACTCTGCCCCAAGCTCTAGGTGTCAGCGTGGGAGAGAGAGGGTGGAGGAGGTGGTGTCGAGGAGAGATGAAGTGTGAGTGTCTGCGTGAAACTCCCCTGGAACTGCCTGAGCCCTGAGCACTCCTACACCAAACCGAGCTGGGTCCAGAAACCCAAGTTGCATTGGAGGACGAGAAGTCCAAAAAGATGGCACATAAAATAATGTACAGAAAGAAAAAAAAACCACGCCAGTTCCTGGTCAGTCTGAATTTCTACAGCTGCACAGGAAAAGGAAGAGATTAGGGATTTGTCTCCACAGAGAACCCCCCCCCCCCCCCCCCCCCCCAGGGCTCAGAGTCACATATGAGAGCAATTTTTGTTGGTCTTCCTGACCGTCAGATGCTTGGAGACTGTGTCCACCAGAAAAAGCAAGTCTATCTATCATGGTGTTACTGGGTGCAAAATGGGGGAGCAGAGTTTGGAGTCAGCCAGTGGCCAAGAAAGGGGGCCGAAGGCATGGGGGGGTTCAGGAGACTCACTCCTCCAACACTTTCATCTTCTCTCCCTTCTTGAAAGACAAGTCATCTGGGTGGATGCCATCGTAGGGGTACAAGGCCACCACAATGTCTCCTTGTTCCTCTGGATCTGGAAATAGAAAACAAACCATGATCTTTATGGCTCCACCAACAACCATTGCCATCTAGAACTTCTGGAACATTCCACCCCTCTTGTAAGTCCAGCTTAGGAGACCAGACCCAAGCTATGGGGTCATAGCGAGGTCCCAAATCCCTTGTCCAGCTCAGTAGCTCCCAGAACTACAACGACACCAGGATTTCGGTTATGTGAAGCAATTAATGTGTTTCATGGTAGCACTGTAGCACTGTCCTCCCGTTGTTCATCGATTTGCTCGAGCGGGCACCAGTAATGTCTCCGTTGTGAGACTTGTGTTACTGTTTTTGGCATATCGAATATGTCATGGATAACTTTCCAGGGTGGAATACTCTCGGTTGCTTGCCAGGCTCTCCGAGAGGGGCAGAGGAATCAAACCCAGGTTGGCCGCATGCAAGGCAAACACCTTACCCAGTATGCTATCGCTTTGGCCCATATATATATGTATTAGAAAGAAGCTTTTATTTTATAAAATGAGGACAAGAAATATATTATATCTATTAAATATATATATTTGGGATTTGGGCCATACTCAGAAATGCTCACCAGTTACTCCTGCTCTGCACTCATGGTAAAACAATAATAATAATGATAATAATATGTCGGCAGAAAAGTTCCAACAAACTCGCTGGACCCAAAGATTGAGATGAAGAGGGCTCACTGGAATGTTGGCTTGTGTCTGCTGCCTTTATGGGCCAACCTGAGTCTCTCGTGTATGTGGCTGTGATATGCGTGATCTCTGCTGAGCCAGACTTAGAACAGTGATGAATTTTGCACTTAAGACATACTACATCCGTTTCACCGTGGGGTTATCCACAACGGTCAGATGTTGGATGGAACCCAGATGCGAAGTGATAAATGAACAGATGAAATGGGGGTCACACATGTGATGAATCCACAAAGTTCACACAACACAATCAATCCGCAAAGATGCAAACAGAAGGCTGGTTGCCAGGGGCTGTCGGAAGGAGGGATGGGAAAACAGGGTCTAACGGGCACTGAATGAAGCTGGTCTGGGAAGATGAAGAGATTCTGCAGGTGCACTGTGAAGGTGTGAACTGTACGTATGGAGAATGATGACATGATTTATGATTTATGTTCTCTATGTATCTATCCACGAAACAAAACATCCAAACGTCCAGAATAACCACCCTGCAGAGACCCTAACAGCAGCATCACTGGGTTGCTATGGAAACATACCTTTAGTCTGAAACCTCTGTCCTGGTAAAAGCTGAGAGTCTGGAACCTAGGAGAGAATATTCATTAGAAAAAAAAATTACATTGAGCTTTTCTGACAGTCATACTGTATGTTCTATCTATCATTTTTTTTTTCCTAACAGTAGCAAAAGAGGTTTAGACGTGCTAATTCAGTAAGCTGAAAAGGAGAAGAAGAGAAAAAGTCTGCATGATTTCACAAGCTGTGGGTGGGGGGATGACGTCTTCCAGAGGCAGCTGTTTGCTCCTGATGGCAGGAAATGAACACACTGTCCCCAGCTCTCAGGGGCTCCATCCTAACTCCCAGACACCTGGGAGAAGAACCCTAATATTATTGGGTTCTGCCTGTCCAGTGCAAGGACTGCGCTTCAGATTTTGTGCAGATATGAGGAAGGAGTTATCTCTAAGCAAAAGGCGGTGCGTCCTGCCAGGGCCAGCTCTCCTTTGTCACGAGATGGGGACAAAATGGACACCAGACACCAAAAAACAGAGAAAGAGGTGCAAATGGCCTGGGGCCTCAGTGGCTTCATGGCATTGCCACGTGGCCCAGGAGAGCTGATGTTCACCTTTCCCAGACTTGTTTTAAAATAAGCGGGCAGGGGCTGGACCAATAGCACAGCGGGTAGGGCGTTTGCCTTGCACACGGCCAACCCAGGTTTGATTCCCAGCATCCCATATGGTCCCCTGAGCACCGCCAGGGGTAATTCTCGAGTGCGGAGCCAGGAGGAACCCCTGTGCATTGCCAGGTGTGACCCAAAAAGAAAAAAATAAAATAAAATAAGCCGGCAGGGCACTTTATTGTTGGGATCCGGACAAGTCTTAACAGACCCGGGCTGACGGGGCCAACCCTGCTCTAGGCCAGATGTTTGAGTTAAGGGGTGAATTATCAGGAAAGACCTGGAGGCATAAAGGGTCCAACAGCCCATCCAATGTCCTCCAGAGTCAAATTCCTTTCTCTTTCAGGTGGCCCTGGAAGGGTCTGGCCTGCATAGTCAGGGGTCAATACCTGGGAAGCATGTGACATTACTGTTTCTCTCCTTATTAAAGGGATTCAGTAAAAGGGGACCACCACAGTTTGTACTGAAATGAAATTTCTGATCAAAGTCAGACCACAAAATCTCCAACTCATGGAGCTGAATGGGGAAGATTACTGTATTTTATAGATCAAGATTTATGTCCATAAATGCCATCCTTGTTTTTAATCACTTATATTTGCATAAACAGGATCAATTTTAAATGATTTAGAGAAAATAATTAGACAAGGAACTAAATGATTGAAAGCAGCAAACTGATTTTCAAATATGAAAGTTTTTACTTTAAAAATGCTCTAAGACGCTTATTTTAAGACTTAAAGATACACAGTCCATCTCCTGTCCTTCTCTTTCAGAGACACTCTTTGCCCTTTCAGGGTAGATGACATTCTGCCTCGCTCTTGCGTCAGATGCCCCTGTAATCTCTCCCAGGGCCCACACTTGGCTGGACCTAAGCGTGTGGCCGACGGCTGTGGAATGAGGCCACACTGACCAACTGCTGAGCTAAGGCCATCAGGCCACAGAAGGCACGAAACAGAACATTCTCCGCACACAGGAGGGGAATGGAAAGGCTGCAGGCGTATCTACCACTTCTGCTTTTTAACTGAATTTTTAACCAACTTTCTATTGATAAAAGGACAAATGGTGTGTGACTTGCTATTATTTTCCATTGCTCTTCTCAACAAAGTACAGTTTCATGTTCCCCAAACACACACACACACACACACACACACACACACACACACACACACTTCATTTTGAAAACATGCCGAATCTATTGCATGTGATGTCAGAAAAGGCCAGATCCATTATTTAAGATCACGGAAGCCAATAAGAAAACGGACCAATTCTTTAAGTTGATCAGTATTTTCTGTTATCACATATCATATTCCACATTTACACCTGCTTAAGTGATGATTTTTAAGTCTTTTATGTTACTTATTAATACATTTATTTGGGGGCCCCCCAGACAGTGCTCGGGGCTTCCTTCTGGATCTGTGCTCAAGGGTCACTGTTTGCAGCCTTAAGGGTTATGGGATTTGGAGGATTGAATCTGGGTTGGCCCAAAGCAGGGCAAATGCCCCCCTCCTCACCCCTCTACTTTCACTCTAGTCCCTATATTACTAATTTATTAAAGCTATTCACAGCCTTATGGATCTTAATCTTCTAGAAATAAAAATATTTATTTGTCCAGAAATTGCACACATAGTGATTTTTTTTTTTTTTTTTTTTTGGTAATGGGGAGTCAACCCAGTGCCTTATACAAGGGAAGTATTTGCTCGGCTTGAGCTAAACCCCACGCATGAAATTTTAATAGAGTATTATACGATCCACATTTTTTAAGGAGGCCAATTATAACTAATCCATTTCAGTAATGACATCCAATGTCTCTGTAGGGTAACGGGCTAGTCTGGGGAGAATGAGTGTGAGCAGAGGATGTGACAACAACAGCACACTCCAAAATGCCAGGACACTTGAAAAAAAGTCGGACTAGAGAAAGCCCGGAAGCTCAAGATACTCGAACTACTGGGACAACTATGGAATAAGCTGCCCTAGTACTAAACGTTAGAGAGTTTCCTAAAAACCAGGCTATGGGAAAGTGTCTCTCCATCCCTCTATCTATGTCTATGGAGACAGAGATGGAAAGCACGTAACACCCGACTGAAATAAGATGTGCTAAAAGTTGTGATTACTAAAACTTCTGCTCTTTCTTCCATGAAATATCTGGCACAAATATTTGTCCAACATTAGAGGGAAGAATGGAGTTAAAATTTTTTTCTTTCAGGTCTCTGTAGTAAGTCGTGATATTAGTGTGTGTACAATTTTGAGCTCAAGTGACAATATGGATGTAATATCCCAGAGAATATAATAGAACCTGTTAGTGTCTCCTCGAATCTAGAAATTCCTTCTGATTCTAGATTGCTGCACTAATCTCATAACCTTGCCTAAATGACATAGCCCAGATGTCCATCATAGTCAGCCATATGTGTCCGTATGTGTCTCTCTACACTTACGCTGGTAAATATGATAGTTATAGATAGATTTTTATATAAAGAGTGGATCTTTGCACCAGCTATATGAAAGATGGTTCCCCCCCCCCCCCCCCAAACACAACAAAAGGACCAAGGCCCCTTTATGATGCATTAAGTGGCCTGGGTATCCTAAAATGCTTGCAAGCTCTTTAAAGGATTAAATGATAAAGCAAACAAAAATGATTTCAGGCCCAAGAAACCACTGTGATTTTTTTTTTTTGCATGCACATGTTACAGATCAGGGGTCTGAGGGGGTGCAGCCATGCGTTGTTCCTGCGGTGGGAATTCTCCCCTGCACTAACTACTTACTGGCCTTTGCTGCTTATTGGACGTTGGATCTCTCACATAAATAGTTCGGTCAGTATTACGTACTGGTTGAGTCTTCAAATCTATTCCATCGTCATTCACATGGTCTTTCCTTTTTGATTTTATACATCCCATATTTCCTGTTGGAACATAAAAGCAATAACAATGTTTTACCATCCAAGAACTGGCTGCAAGTCACTAGCATCTCAGCACAAAAAGAAACTTTTATTCTTTATCATTGAGAGCAAACTTGGATATGCTTCACAAACGGGTTTGTGTGTCTGTTCATCCAGCCATTCCGTGACTATTTTAGTATTAGTAAGGCATCAATCTTAGCAAAAGCCCCCAAACAAATGAATAAATAAGTAAACATAAACATCACTTAACCAGATGCAAATGTGGACTATATCATGTGATGTAGTAAATGTTGACCAACTTAGGGGATTAGAGACAGTTTTCTTATAGGCTTCAGTGATCTCAAATAATCTGGATAAGAGACAGTTTCTGCTCTCAACTTGTTCGTATCCGTGTGGCTAAGGTTCAAACTGCAGGACACCCTGGAGAGTCGGTGATAGAGCTGTACAGGATCTCGGGAAGGACATCTAATTCAGGCTGGAGGAAGAGGAGGCGGTCAGGGAGAGCTTCCTGGAGGAAATGCTCCGAGAGTCTTAACAGGAGGGACGTAAGCCAGACGGTAAAGTGGAATGAGATTCAAAAAAATAAAAAATAAAAAAGGAACTGCACATACAGCAGTGGCCCAGAGATAAGTTAACGCCTCCATGCTTGCTCAATCTTGAGTCCTCAGGAAACTTGTTTTTGGGCCGGAGAGATAGCACAGCGGGGAGGGCGTTTGCTTCACATGCACGACCGACCCGGGGTTCGATCCCCGACATCCCAAAGGGTCCCCTGAGCACCTCCAGGAATGCTTCCTGAGCACAGAGCCAGGAGTAAGCCCTGAGCACTACCTAGTACAGGCCAAAACCAAAATGAAAAACAAAAACAAAAACATGTTCTCAAGCAGATTCCTTGGAGTCACTAACTCGAGAAGGCTGAGCCCTTTAGGCAAGGGGCCGGTGGTGGGGCCGAGGGGGAGTCAGTGCACGCTGAGGAGCTGTTTTTTGGGACCCCAAAGACAAAGAACGCAATCGTCAGTGTAAGGAGGGGCGTGAGACTTCAAAAGAGGGCATTCCAGAACCAGGCCGCCTCAGAATGTGGTGGGGGCCAGGGAAATGTGGTTGCCTTCCTTCCTCAAGGCTGAAAGCAAAAAGGCAGACTGAGGCACGAGAGAAATAACACAAGAGACATCTTCGGGGTCTAGGAACCTGCAAATGGCGAGATCCCAGCAGCTTCCCAGGAACACAGGCTTCCTGTGTGTGGGAACCAGGAGACACGGTGGAACTAGGGCTACAAAGGAACGTAGCAGCCAGTCACCACTGGGGGGTGAGATTTCAGAGCATGGGGCCAGACAAACAGTCCAGGGGAGAAGGTGCTGGCCTTGCCTGGGGTCCCCCGAGCTCACCAGGAGTAGCTCCTGAGCACAGAGTTAGGAGTAAGCCCTGAGCACCACTGGGTATGGCCCCAAAGCAAGGAAAGGGAAAGATTCCCGAGGAAGCACAGAGCGGAACAGACCCGCCTCTCCTTGGTGACCCTCCATGTGTCCAGACAGTGACAGGAAACGCAATGCTCTACGGCAACCAAAAGATGATTTCAAACACTGGAGTCAGATGCAAACCTTGCTTACAGCACAGGCTTACAGTCAACATATGTACATACTCTGTAATATACACACATAGATTGTCGTTATATACATATGAACATTTATTATGCACTTATTATACATATATAATACACATATTGTCAATGTACATATATATAGCCAATATATGTACATACACACACGCATATATATTTACCAAGAAGAAGCCCTGAATCTACTGTGAGTTCTACTAAAATGTCCTACAGGAGGCTAGAGCGGGTCGGGCTCCTGCCTTGAATGCTGCCAGCCCCGGTCTGATCGCCGGCAACCCCTATGGCCCTATGGTCCCCAGCATCCCCTGTGGTCCCCTGACCCCATCATTAGTGATCCCTGAGTGCAGAGCCAGGAATTATTCTTGAGCACCACTGGGTGTGACTCCGAGCGAACAAAAACATTAAATAAATTAAAGGCCCTACAAAGCCATGGTTCCCAAACCCGAATAAACACCAGATTCACCAGATCTCATGAAAACACATTTCCTCACTGCTTTCGAGGAGATTCTTTTTTTTTTTTTTTAACTGAATCACTGTGAGATACAGTCACAAGCTTTCATGTTTGAGTTTCAGTCATACAATGATCGAACAGAGTCTCCTGCCCCCGCGCCTGGCCGTCCTCGCCAGGTCCCCTTGGAGGGGAGCGGGTTGAGTTTCCCTCCCCGCCCCAACCAGGGCTCCGCAGCCGAAGACCTCCAGAACCAGCCACCACCATGCTGAGACCCACGCGTCACGTCACCTGCCTGTCCAGCCTTCACTAATTGCCCTGTAGGGGGAAAAAAAAAATCCTCCCTCTGCCCACTCTTCAGCTTTTCGAACTGGGACTTACACATCCCGTTGTTCTTTTGCATCAGTTTCCCCAAAGAACAGGCACTGATCTTTAGAGGCAGGACCCTAGCCTGTTCACTGCACTATTCTCAGCGTCTCCAACTGTAAGTACTCAGGGCTGCGGGAAGCTCTTGCTAAAAGAGGGAGAAGACTCACTGCTGTTTACACACACACACACACACACACACACACACACACACACACACACACTGGGGGGAGGGGAGAGAGAGAGAGAGAGAGAGAGAGAGAGAGAGAGAGAGAGAGAGAGAGCTCATAGGAAACTGCTTGTTTACAGGAGACATTGAGGACAGAGACAAAATTGCAGATCAGCCAGTGACCTGCACTCAGGTCAACTAGCCTGTGGTATAGATAGGGGGACAAGGACAGAGGATACAACTAGCCTTTGAAAGAGACTCGAGAAGGGGTGAATAAGCACAGGGAAGGGGCTTGACCACTGTGGTAGGGGAAGGTGCAGTGACTATGTGCATCAGAAAGAGAAACGCTACCGTGGTGCCTTGAGGACAATCGAGAACGAAGATCTTTCAAGAACTCCCATAATGATGCAGTGACACCACTTTTGCCATGGAGCCTCGAAACACAAAAACGGGCTGGGGCAGATAGTGATGTAGGCAGGCAGGCAGATAGGATGGCCCCTTCCAAGGCAATGGCAGTAAATCTTCTGGGAACTAATGGCCCTGACCTCCTGGAGAGCTGGTGCCAGTCTATGACGAACCCTGAGGAGCTGGACATGGCTCCAAAGAAGCTCCATCAGGAACAAAAGGCCAGGAAAGGAATTTCAAAGAAGACCACCCCCACTCCCAACTCTACCCCCTGACAACCTCCTTAGCAATGGACTTTGACCTAGGTAGAAGCCCCATGTGGGGGTTGGACCCATAGCATAGCGGATAGGGCGTTTGCCTTGCATGCGGCCAACCCCGGGTCCGAATCCCAGCATCCCATATGGTCCCCTGAGCACCTCCAGGAGTGACTTCTGACTCCTGAGTGCAGAGCCAGGAGTAACCCCTGTGCATGTCCAGATGTGACCCAGAAAAAAAGCAAAAAAATAAAAAAAGCCCCATGTGGGGGCACATTGGAGAAACCCTATAAAAGCCACCTTGACCAAAGTAAGGTCATATTCTGCCCGAGCCCAGGTGCTGCTTGTGCCCATGCGGCCGAGCACACGTGTCGCCTGCATCTCCCCTCTTGAGATGGGGACTTTCTTGCTTTCCTGTCTAATGCTGGGGTGTGTATAGGGCTCTCTCTGCCCTCGGAGAAGCCCGGGTTCTCTCTTGAGCACATTACTCTCCACTCTCTCCCACTCTCTCTTCCTCCTTCCCTTCAAAACCTCCAAATAAAAACTGTAATTTCACTGCCCATATACTCCTGAAATTCCTTTCTGCAAGGCGAGACAAGAATCCAGTAGCCCTGGGTCCCGCGTGGCAGAGGCAGATGGGGAGAAAGTGACCATCTCTCTCCTCCCCGCCTCACATGAGCCACCATGGGGCCCCCCTGACATCAATAGGACAGTGGGTTGGTGCTTGCCTTGCACATGGTCAACCTGGGCATGACCCCCAGCACCTCATAGATCCTCTGAGCATCACCAAGAGTAATTCCTATGTGCAGAACCAGGACTAACCCTGAGCATTGGCGGATGTTAACCCTCTAATCCCAGCTCGCCCCGCCAAAAAAAGTCCACAAAAGCATTAATTTGAAAAAACAGATGAACACCAATGTCCACCGCAGCACTCAGTACAAGAGACAACAGCCAAGATATGGAAACAAGCCAAATGCCCAACTAGAGATGAACGATCAGAGTCGTGGGGCAGTACACAGTGGAATACTATGCAGCTCCAAGAAAGAACAAAATCAGGTAATTTGCAGCACATGGGTGAAACTAGAGGACACCTTGCTCAGTGAAGTCATCAAAAGGAAAGGGAGAGGCACAGAGTGACCTCTGTCACATGAGACTTACACAGCAAGGAAGCAACAGTCACAGGTGGGACTGGAAAAAAAAAAAAAACACGGCCGGGTAGCAACAAAGATTCAAAGGCAACACAATGGCAGAACTCTCAAGTAGCCCTACCCAAAAGGATATTCGCCCAATACCCATCCGACAAGGGGTTGATATCAAGGATATACAAAGCACTGGTTGAACTCCAAAAGAAGAAAACATCCAACCCCATCAAAAAATGGGGCGACAAAATGAACAGAAACTTTCTCAAAGAAGAAATCCGAATGGCAAAAAGGCACATGAGAAAATGCTCTACATCATTAATCATCAGGGAGATGCAGATCAAAACCACAATGAGATATCATCTTACATCACAGAGACTGGCCCACATCCAAAAGAACAAAAGCAACCGGTGCTAGCGCAGATGTGGCAAGAAAGGGACCCTCCTTCAATGTTGGTGGGAATGCCGACTGGTTCAGCCCTTTTGGAAAACAGTATGGACGATCCTCAAAACATTAGAAATTGAGCTCCCATTTGACCCAGCAATACCACTCCTGGGAATATATCCCGGAGAGGCAAAAAAATACAGTCAAAATGACATCTGCACTTCTATGTACACTGCTGCACTGTTCACTATAGCCAAAATTTGGAAAAAACCCAAGTGCCCGAGAACAGATGACTGGTTAAAGAAACTTTGGTACATCTACACAATGGAGTACTATGTAGTTGTTAGAAAAGATGAAGTCATGAAATTTACAGACAAGTGGTTCTACACAGAAGTATCATGCTAAGTGAAATGAGCCAGAAAGAGAGGGACAGTCATAGAAAGACTACACTCATCTGGGGAATATAAAGTAACAGAATGGGAGTCGAACACCCAAGAATAATTGAGGTAAGTACCAGGAGGTCTGCTCCAGGGCTTGGAAGCCGGCAGCACACACTGGGGGAAAAGGCAGCTCAGATAGAGAAGGGAACACCAAGTAAAGGATGTTTGGGGGACTCGCTTGCGATGCGAGATGCTGCTGAAAGTAGACTATAAACCGAACACGATGGCCACTCAATACCTTTATTGCAAACTACAACTCCCTAAAGGAAAGAGTGAGCAAAAGGGAATGCCCTGCCACAGAGGCGGGGTGGGAGTGGGGGTGGAGGGATGGGGTGGGGGTAGGAGGGCTACTGGGATCATTGGTGGTGGAGAATGGCCACTGGTGGAGGGATGGGGACTCGATCATGGTACAACTGAAACCCAAGCACAAAAGTTTGTAAGTCTGCCACTGTACCTCATGGTGTTTCACTAATAAAATAAATAAATAAATAAATAAAACGAAGGACCCCTACCTGCTTTAGCTAAGGAAGGAAGACAGTATAAATGGCTCTGCTGACCGAACCCAACCTGGTACCACCACCTGCCACACGTTAGTGCCACAAAGCCTGCAGAGCACAGAGGAATAACGGCTCAAGTTTAGAACAGGTCTTGCAATTCCTTAGGCTGTGAGAAGAGGCCGGAGCATTAGAAAAATGCAATGTGCATTCCAATACAAAACAACGAAACAAAACCAAAAAACTAAGGAAATGGTACTTAGCTGCAAGTGAAATAAGCTACATTTCAGAGTTGTTTTTTTTTTTAAAAAAAACTGGTTTTGTTTGTTTGTTTGTTTGTTTTGGAAGGCAGGGATGGGCCACACCCAGGGGTGCTCAGGGCTTCCTCCTGGCCTCTGTGCTCAGGCATCATTGCATCATTCGGTGCCACAGATGGAACCCAGGCCAGCTACAAGCAAATCAAAATTTGCTCCTTAAACTTGTTCTCCCTCTCCAGCCCCTACCTTAGGGTTTAAACATTAACAGTTTTCTGAGCATCTCACTTCAGAGAAGCCACGTTAGGGAGGAGGAAACCGGCTGGAGAGGAGAAAGGGCGAGTCCCAAGCACGAGAGGCAGTGAGGGGTATGGAAAGACTCACATCACCTGGCCATCCGTCAGTTCCTGACCCTCATGCTGGCTACCTGGACAATTGTATATTCTCTACTAATGATGCTGAAAGAAAAGATCATTTTGGGGTTTGTTTTTGTTTTTGTATTTAATTTTTTTTTAATTGAATCACTGCGAGATAGACCCTCACAAAGCTGTTCATGGTTGGATGTCAGCCATCCAGTGTCCCAACACCCATCCCTCCACCAGTGCACATTTCCCAGCACCAGCGTCCCCAGGTTCCCTCCCATCACCCCCACCCCACTCCCTGCCCGCCTCTATAGAGACGCTCTTCTTCTTCTTCTTCTTCTTCTTCTTCTTCTTCTTCTTCTTCTTCTTCTTCTTCTTCTTCTTCTTCTTCTTCTTCTTCTTCTTCTTCTCCTCCTCCTCCTCCTCCTCCTCCTCCTCCTCCTCCTCCTCCTTCTCCTTCTTCTTCTTCTTTTTTCTAGCTTTTTGGTTCACACCCGGTGATGCACAGGGTTTACTCCTGGCTCTGCACTCAGGAATTAACTCCTGGCAGTGCTTGGAGGAACCATATGGGATGCTGGGAATCGAACCCGGGTCTGCTGAGTGTAAGGCTACGGCCCTGCCCACTATGTTATCATTCCTACCCCAAGGCGATTCTATTCTTGAAGGGATCATTTTGATAGCTTGCATCTTCCCCAAAAGGATTTGAACTGGGGAGCGGGGGCGGAGCCAATAACGAGGCCAGTTTTGGAGAGCAGGAAATGTGAGTGAGGGAAAAAGAGAATGCAAATCCGGTGGGCCGGGGGCTGCTGTGGCTGGTCGCAGCCTTTCTGAGGGAAGAGGAAGTTGACCAGGTTCCTCAAAGGCCAGGGCAGCTCAGGGCCGAATTTTGAGCTTTCTGATGACTCTATGGAAAATGTGGGCAAGATGGAGTTTTCTGTCTTCAGGTTTTTAACTGTAAATGAAAGCATTGCAGTCTCTCTGTTAGTAATAACCCAACCGAGAGGTCAGAGAGATGGCACAGGGATTTAGGGCCTCTGTCTTGCACTCAGCTGGCCTGGGTTCAATCCCTGGCACCAAGAGAGGGTCCCTTGAGCACCCTAGGAGTGCAGGACACCCTAGGATAAGCCAGGGATAGCTCCCCGTGACGTATTCGATATGCCAGACACAGTAACAACAAAGTCTCCAATGGAGACGTTACTGGGCCTGCTCGAGCAAATCGATGATCAACGGGAGGGCCTTTGCCTTTATTGATAGCACAGCGGGTAGGGCGTTCGCCTTACACGCGGCCAACATGGCCGACCCGAGTTCGATTCCTCCGCCCCTCTCGGAGAGCCCGGCAAGCTACCGAGAGTATTCGATATGCCAGACACAGTAACAACAAAGTCTCCAGTGGAGACGTTACTGGGCCCGCTCGAGCAAATCGACGAAATCGAGCTCACAGCTGGGAACAGACCCCAAACCAACACCATCACCATCATCACTGAAACACACAAATGCAACCCTGCTGTGTTCCTTTTTTTAAAGTTTTTTTTTTGCTTTTACTATTTTATGTATTTATTTATTTATTTATTTATTTGCTTTTTGGGTCACGCCTGGCGATGCACAGGGGTTACTCCTGGCTCTGCACTCAGAAATTACCCCTGGCAGTGCTCAGGGAACCCTATGGGATGCCGGGAATCGAACCCCGGGTTGGCCGCGTGAGAGGCAAACGCCCTGCCCGCTGTGCTATTGCTCCAGCCCCGCTGTGTTCCTTTTGGAAGCCCAACTCTGTGTGTGCGTCACTAGAAGCTGGACAGTATTTGGGTCTCAGTGTAGCATCCAATACTGTGTCCAGACAACAGGAGAAGACAGACAAAGAGAAGTGTCTTTCATTGGAACAAATATCCACAAGTATCATCCGTAAACTCATTAAAATCTCTTAGTTTGCTTATTTAGGGGACAGGCCATACCCTGGGATACTCAGGAAATTATTCTTAGCTCTGTACCCAGGAATCACTTCTGGAGGTGCTCAGGGGACCCTACGGGATGCCGGGGATTGAACTCGGGTCCGCTGTGTGACAAGCAAATGCCCTCCCCGCCGTCCTATGGCTCCAGCCCCAAATCTCTGATTGTTCATACCAAAATCAAGCTCTGGAGTAAAAGACTAATTATGATTCCCCATTCGGCATGCTGCTCCTCCCCTGAGGGCGAGTAACACCTCACAGACAAGCTGCCAAGGAGATTGGTCCCTGACTTCTGGGCCTTCTTCTCCCCCTCCACTTTACTGAGATGTGATTGATAGACAGTGTTGTGTAAGTGTCCGGCGTACGGCATGATGGGCTCATGTTCATATGGACACGTGTACACTGGGAATGACTGCCACAGAGAGATTAAGTGACCCCTGGATCACTTCACAGAGTCAGGAGCGAGGCTGCTGTTGGCCTGGTTTACTGATTGACATCACTGCATTCAAACATTAGTACTTACAAGGAGCCCCTCCTTCACCTCCAGAACCCTCATGAGTTCCTGAAACCTCAGTAACTAACGCTCCACACAAGGGTTTTTACCTCCCATACAGCTAAGATATTTGACTTGCAAATCAGGCACAGTAAAAGTTTGGTAGCAGTAGTAAAACACAGCAATTATGACAAAATGCTGTGGTGAGCTACATCAATGCACTCCCTCAAAATACCATAGTGCATGTCGTATGCTTGGACTGCCATAGACGGCAGATGACAGCGACCATGGAAAGTCGAACCTTCAGTAAGGGATGGGCAGGGGTGGTCTACTCTATGCACAGTTCTTAAATCCCTTAAGGAAATGTCAGGCAGACATTAGTTCATTTTCCAACATCAGAAGAAAATAATCCCGCTGAACTACCAGCGCCTCAAAGGAGTGGGAGTACACACCTCCAGCTCAGCCCCAGACTGATTAGTTGAACCATCTGAGGAATAATAACTTTTTTCTGTGTGTGTGGGGGGGGGGCAGGGAGGCACGCCCAGCAGTGCTCAGGGCTTACACCTAGCTCAGGTGACCACACAGAGCGCCAGGGATCAAGGCTAGGTTGATTGCGTACAAGGCAAGTGCCCCACCCACCGTACTATCTCTTGCACCATCGGACTAGGCATCCTATAGAAAAGGTATCCTATAGGTGATAGTCAGTGCTGTGTGCTTTGCAGTGACGCAGTGAACTGGCTCAGCATGGAAACGTGCACATCACTCTGCGGTGCAGGAAATCACGAGGAAAGCAGGCCAAGGAGGGAGATCCCCTATCCTGGCTGAAGAGAATGGATCTGGGGTCGTATTTTCTCACCCTGGAGTTTGTAAGCTGAAATAGGATTCCATCCTTTACATCCTCTGCCTGCTACATAAGGGTTTTAAAATCTGCTATTTCTCATTTTGGCACAGTTTACAGAAGTGAAAAATAGGAACTGGATGCGACATCCCCCCCTGGAAACCCGAGCGCAACTGTCCACATAATCCTAGAGCTGAAACTTCAAAACCAAAACTCACCATCATTTAACCTCCTCAACCTAACATTTCTTTCCGTTAGAAGATGTGACGAAAGTTTTATTTTTAGTATGGCATTCATTTTCTTCCTTTAATCCAGCTGCCGCCATGGAGAAACGAAAAATTCCCCCTCCACCCCCCACTCCATCATAATTTCCTTCATCCAGTATTTGAATGACGTTGTGCAACAGCTGAATTACTCATTTGGCAAAGGCTTCCTGGGAATTCTCACACCTTCTTCCTGGTACTGGCGTTCTCCTGCCTGGCCCTTAGGTTACAGGTGGGCACAGTGGAGTGAAGGAACTGAGGGTCCGAGGCAAAGAGGGGCAGAAGGAAAGGGAATGACCCGGGTACGCTGAGCCTGGTCTGGCACGACCCAGAACAGAGAACAGAACCCACAGCACAGCAGGGGGTGGGCAGCACCGACCTTCTGGCCGTCTCAAGCTTGGGCCGGCAGCTTCACAGGTTGACTCCTCACTGCCTCCTCTGGAAAGACCCGCATCTCTTTCCTAAAAGAGTTTCCGAGTTACTGAGTTCAGAAGGAAGAGAAAGGCAGCTCCGAAGGCAAGAGGTGGAAGGGAAAAACACCCAAGTACAAATGATCCTTGGCTGAAAGAAAAGGTGGGTACAGTGCGTAGGGTGCTTGCCTTGCATGAGATAGTACAGTGGGTAGGGCCTTGGCCTTGATTGAGATAGTACAGTGGGTAGGGCGCTTGCCTTGCATGACACAGTTCAGTGGGTAGGGCGCTTGCTTTGCATGACACAGTACAATGGGTAGGGCGCTTGCCTTGCACGCAGCCAACCTGGGTTCGATCCCCAGCGTCCCATAGGGTCCCCTGAGCCTGACAGGAGTGATCCCTGAGCACATAGCCAGGAGAAAATCCTGAAAACTACTGGGGCTGTGACCTAGGAGCAAGCACTAAGACAATCCATTTGGGGCCAGAGAAATAACAAGGCAGGTAGGGAGCGAGGACGTGGCTTTGGGAGCGTCAGACAGTGGGACACGCACATGCCAGGCCCGAGGAGTGCCTGTCACGTCTGTCGGGTTTCTCTCACAGCGAGAACAGGACGGGAGGACAGCAGCCCCCACGAGCCGCTTTAAATTTTAGGAGGATGCAGATATTTAGAGTCAGAATAATATTCCCCCAGGACAGCAACACCTGGTCATAGCAACAGGCATCCTCAGGGCAAGAAGAGAATGTGGACTTCTTCTCGCAGCAAGCCTGCCAGAGCCCTGCACCCACCCAGACACCGAGTGGGAGGAAGCAGAAGCAAGGCGATGCCCTCCTGACCAGACTGCAGTCAGGAGGGTCAGAAGAGCCCAGAGTGTGGCTGGAGCCCCGCTGGTCACAGAAGGCAGTGGGCCCACCTGCTGCTCAGAGAGAGAACAGTGAGGGAACGGAGAGCCTTGTCTCCCGAGCACTGCCAGGAGTGAGCCCTGAGCACAGAGCCGGGAGTCAACCCTGAGCACAGAGCTAGAAGTAAGCCCTGAATGCAGAGCTGGGAGCTGAGCCCTGAGCACAAGCCAGGAGTGAGCCCCGAGCACAGAGTTGGGAGTCATCCCTGAGCACAGAGCCAGGAGTGAGCCCTGAGCACAGAGCCAGGAATCAACTCTGAGCACAGAGCCAGGAGTCAGCCCTGAGCACAGAGCCAGAAGTCAGCCCTGAATGCAGAGCTAGGAACTGAGCCCTGAGTACAAGCCAGGAGTGAGCCCCGAGCACAGAATTGGGAGTCAGCCCTGAGCACAGAGCCAGGAGTGAGCCCTGAGCACAGAGCCAGGAGTCAACCCTGAGCACAGAGCTGGGAGTGAGCCCTGAGCATGGCTGGGTGTGGCTCAAAAAAAAAAAAAGGTCTTTTCTCCTTCCTCCCTCCCCCCCTTCCTCATACAATAGGTAGTCAGCTCTGAAATTGCATATTGATCATGGGAATATTAAAAATCACCGAATTAAAAAAAAACAATAAAAATCACCGAATTGTACACTTCAGGAGAGTGAATTGTGATACATGAATTATCGCGATCATAACCATCCTGTTGTTCGTTGATTGCCTCAAGCAGGCCCCAGTAGCGTCTCCTTCGTCCTAGCCCTGAGATAGGCTCTTTCAAGAATTATATCAATAAAAAATTGCTTCTAGAAAATGATTCTCGCCCCCCTATCCCCTGCCCAGACACAAAAAAGCAAAAAAAAAAAAAAAAAGAAAAAGAAAAAGAAAGGAAAAAAAAAAAGAAATATAGGAGAGGTTTGACACCTGAAAGTTTGGGTGGAACTGGAAGATACCTATGCAATGAAGTAACCAGAATAAGACAGGCCAACGGGGTAGTAACCCTTCCCTTGTATGTGGCGTTGAGAGGAACTGGCTGAGGGCATGCAACGGCTTAAAGCGGGGATGCCTTGATCAACCTTGGAGCCAGAGCACAGAGGGAAGGCGAGAATGAAAGGGCCGAGAGAGAGGAGAAGCAACGGGGCAGGGGTGAAGGGACTCAGATACAGGGTGGGGTCGCGGAATGATCGAGCTAAATATCCAAACCACGGGGACAGCAACACTGAAATCACGAGACCCAAGTTTTTAATCACCAGAATGTAAAAGATGCCTGCCAAGGTTGGCTGGGGCTGGGGCCACTGGTGGGGGAAGCTGACACTGGTGTGGGATTGGTGATGCAACGTTGTCTGTTAAAATCCCAACTACGAACAGCTCGTGATTCAGGGTGCCTTAACAAAATAAAAATTTGGGGAAAAGAAAAAAAGAAAGTTTGGAGTCAGAGCAGAGACTCAGAAGTATGTTGACCCATGCGCTACGAGAGCAGAGAGAGTAACGAGAAACGCAGGAGGGTCAGAATTGAGAAAGCTCGGTCCAGCCTTCGGGGTCCTATAATTATAGACAAAACCACTTTCTTCTCGGGACTCTCATTTCCTCACCGTAGAGTCACGGAAGTTGGCATGAAGGATGTGCGGTGCCTTTCCGAACTTCACACTAGACAGTGTTGTAATCCATACGTGCTTTTAAACCGAACATCACCACTTCTAGCAATAAGTTACTTCTAAGAAACTAACTGGGCCATCACACCCAAAGTGTGTAAAAGAATACTTATCATGGGACTGGTTGAAAGATGCAAAATCAAGCATTTACTTGTTTCTCAGTCAGGCACTAACGAAATACATGTAGGTCAGCCCTCAAAATTCATTTCCCCAATTCAGTTCTCTGAATGTTTTCAACTCGTGATAGCAAACCTACCAAAAAAAGTTTATCTTTTGACTCTCTGTGAGGCTTATATAATTTTTTTTTTTATCAGAAGGGGTAGTTTGCAGCTTAAGTTAACAACGATCTAGACTAATTGGGTGTCATTTAGTACCTCAAGAATTTAACATTTTTTTTGTTTTTTGGGCCACATCTGGCAATGCTAAGGGTTACTCCTGTCTCTGCACTTAGACTCCTGGCAGTGCTCTGGAGACCAGAAGGGATGTCTAGGATCGAACCCAGGCCAGCCTTGTGCAAGGTAAGCATGCTACCCACTGTGTATCTCCCCAGTCCCTTGAATATAATAGTTTTTATCAAATGTAATTGCTTCAAAGGCTTGCAAAGACTTCCATAATGCCTTTTAGAGAATCGTCTGTATTTTATTTTATTATTATTATTATTTTCTTTTTGGATCACACCTAGTGATGCACAGGGGTTACTCCTGGCTCTGCTCTCAGGAGTTACTCCTGGTGGTGCTCAGGGGACCCTATGGGATGCTGGGAATCGAACCCGGGTCGGCTGTGTGCAAGGCAAACGCCCTACCCGCTGTGCTATCTCTCCAGCCCCAATCGTCTGTATCTTAAAACTAAGGACTTGAGTTTTCTTGGACTATATTAACCTCAGTGGACAGAAATTAGTGACTTAGTTCTTTTAACAGTCATGAGATAGGCCAGGGAGAGGACACATGGTCTGGGTGTTCAATCTCCAGGATCATTCCCTGACCACTGTCGAATGTTCTCCTCCCCAAGTAAATAGCACATTAATATAAATTTAAAATGTATAAGATGCAATATACATAAAATCAGCCTGGGGGTGGGGGGCCAGAGAGACAGGACAGGGTTAAAGGCACTTGCCTTGTGTGTTATTATTACCCTGATTTGGTCCCTGGCACTGGGATGAGCCCTGAGCACAGCCAGGCATGGTCTCTGCAAAAACATTATGGAATGACAAGAGAAATGTGATCATCTATTGAATATTTTTGGGTAGCAAGAAGCCCATTTTTATCTTTAGTAATGGTATTAAACTTATGTTTAAAACATAACTCTTCATTTTTTTAGGGAATACAATTTAAATATTTATTATGGTGTGACTTTGATAGCAGCTTAAATGTATTTATGAGAAATAGATGGTAATTTCTGTTCTTTCCAAGTACACTTACTTTACTTATCATTACGGCTTTAGAATTCATTTTCGTTTTGGGGGCAACACTTGGCTGTGCTCGGGCTTATTCCTGGCTCTGCAATCAGGGATCACTCTTGTCAGGGCTCAGGGGACCAGAGGTGGTGTCAAGGTGAGGGCTCACCTGCTGTACTACTGCTCTGGCCCCAGTTTTAGAATTTTAAACTAATTTCTTAAAACTCTTTGACTTTTGGGGCTGGAGTGATAGCACAGTGGGTAAGGCATTTGCCTTGCACGCGGTCCACCCGAGTTCAATTCCCAGCATCCCATATGGTCTCCTGAGCACCGCCAGGAGTGATTCCTATCAGAGTGCAGAGCCAGGAGTAACCCCTGTGCATTGCCGGGTGTGACCCAAAAAGCAAAAAAACAAAACAAAAAAAAAACAAAAACAACCAACTCTTTGACTTTTGTGCTCTATTATTAAATCTGAAGCTCAAGATTTTTGCTTCTTTCTAGAAATTTCTCACACTGCCTCACCTCCCTCCCAAACTCAGGATCTATCTTTTCGTGTCTGTTTCCTCACAAATGGATCGGCAAACACATTCCAGATGGACATATCCCAATTTCTGTGTAGAAACTCAAGTCTCCGCATGTCAAGAATGTCTTGGTCATTTATTGAGAGGTGGATGGACGGGCAGCCTTTTGCAGTGCTGCTGGGAACGTAAGATGGTACAGCCACTCTGCAAGACAGCTGGCGTTTCCTATGCAACTAAATACATGTTTAACATTTTCCTGATGTTTACCCGCATGAACTGGAGAATTTGGTTCACACAAAAGCCTGTGTATATCCGGATGTTCCGTGAGGAAATAGGAACATGAAACGGATTTGGAGGATTTGGAGGATTTGGAGGATTTGGGTGCTGGAGTGACAGCACAGCGGTAGGGTTTTTGCCTTATGCGCTACCAGCCCGGCCGATCTGGGTTCAATTCCTCCATCCCTCTGGGAGAGCCTGGCAAGCTACCGAGAGTATCTCGCCCGCTCGGCAAAGCCTGGCAAGCTCCCCGTGACGTATTCGATATGCCAAACACAGTAACAACAAGTCTCATGATGGAGACGTTACTGGTCCCACTCGAGCAAATCGATGAACGATGGGAGGACAGTGACAGTGATGCCCTGATGATTATAGCAGCTTCATTCACGGTTAACAAGACTTGAAAACAACCAAGAGATTTTTCAGTGGGTAAATGAATACTGGAAACGGAGTATTCTTTGATGACAAGAAATGAGCTATCGTGCTCCAGAAATACAGAAAAGGGGCATAAATGCATAGTACTCAGGGAAAGAAGGACCTCAGCTGACCACGCCCTAAAGGCTACATACTGTGTGAGTCCAACAGTACGAGATTCTGGAAAAAGGTCAACTGTAAGCAGTAAGAGAAGCAGGGAGGGACTGGAGCAATAGAACAGCGGGGAGGGCACTCGCCTTCCACGTGGTGGACCCAGGTTCAATTCCCAGCATCCCATGTGGTGCCCTGAGCACCACCAGGAGTGACCCCTGAACTCAGAGTCAGGAGGGGCCCCTGAGAATTGCCAGATGTGGCCCAAAATTAAACTACCACTGTCCACTGTCCTTCCATTGTTCATCGATTTGCTCCAGCAGGCCCAGTAACGTCTCCATTGTGACACTTGTTACTGTGTTTGGCATATCGAATACGTCACAGGGAGCTTGCCAGGCTTTGCCGTGCGGGCGAGATACTCTCCGTAGCTTGCTGGGCTCTCTGAGAGGGGCGGAGGAATCGAACCTGTGTCGACCAGGTTGACCATGTGGAAGGCAAACTCCCTACCCACTGGGCTATCGCTCCAGCCAAAATCCCCCTCCTCCCCCAATAAAAGACAAGTGTGGTTGCCAGCACTTCAGGAGGAGAGAGGATTGAAGGGGAGACAGAGGACGTTTCAGAGCAGTGAAACTTCTCTGTACGGTGACACACCTCGGCACACACTTGCCAAAACCCACAGAATATCCCCTGCCCACAGTGAACCCTACTGACCACTGTGGACTTTGTTAATAGCGATCGATCGTGACTTATCAGTTCTGCCAAGTGTGTCACATGAGCGCAGATGTTGTTGATGAGGGGACAGAGCTGGGGCCAGCGATGCTTCGGAAACTCTACATTTCCCACTCACGCTCTCTGGACACCTCAACTGCTAATCGCTAAGCTAACTCTTTGTGAACATTTTAAAATGTACACATTGTTTTTTGGGGGTCACAGTCAGAGATGCTCAGGGCATACTCCTGGCTCTTCACTCAAGAATTACTCCTGGCGGTGCTGGGGGACCATATGGGATGCCAGGGATCAAACCTTGGTCCGCCGCATGCAAGGCAGACGCCCTACCCGCTGTGCTATCACTCCAGCCCCGACGTACACGTTGATTTTTGAAGAGGATTATGACAGACTAGGCACAGAGCCGCATCATCCTCCATCTTTCAGAAAACAGTTTCATAATTTTCCGAAGACCTGAATAGCTTAATATAGTTCTATTGAGGACTACCCAGGTAAAGTGCTCCTTCTCCATACCCAACTGCTTCTTTTCTTATTCTTTTTGTTTGTTTTTGTCTTTTGGACCCAATCAGTGATGCTCAGGGCTTTCTCCTGGCTCTGTGCGCAGGGATCACTCCTGCTGTGGCCTGGAGAACCCTATGTGGTGCTGGGGATCCAACCTGAGTCAGTCCTACAACCCATCTCTCTAGTCCAGTCGTTTCTTTTCCATTCTGAAGGGCAGGCTGTTCCCTGCTCTGCCTCCGTAATTATGATGTAAAATCCAATGGGATTTCATCAGATCTTCTTGGCTGAATCCCCTGGATGGTCGAATCCCCTTCTACCATCCAGGCTTGGGGAAATAACCAGGAACTCAAGGTCCACTATTGCTTAGTAGTTGTCTTTAATCCCAAGAAGATAGCCGGAATCATTTATGATACAGGAAAGGCACAATTAGTAATTTATAGTGAGGCCTATAAAAATGACCAGGCAAAGTACAGCTGATAATGGGACCGTGCATTTACACGTGCCTATTTGTGTAACGAAGAGGGCTCTGTCCACGCCAGCAATCAATGAAGCAGGGAAGCAAAACACGGAACAAGGAGCATGGCACGCTCCCGGAGGACTCTGGGAGGTTTCCTGAAACTGAGGGGAAAAAAGCAGCTGGAGGGATGGGTATTCGATCATTGTATAACTGAAACCCCAGCACAAAAATTTGTAAGTCTACAACTGTACCTCGTGGTGTTTCACTAATAAAAATCTAAAAAAAAAAAAAAAAAGGCAGCTGGAGGCGGGGAGAAGGCAGAGCCCAAATGCACTTTCTAAGCTCGCGGCATCCAGGTGTGAGGCAGCGCCTCTGAGGTGCCATCCTGCTGGCCCCCCACGCCAGGGCATGAGCCTAGAGGATCACTCAGGGAGCACCGCGGCTGAGTCCAGATCCCACAAACACAAGGAAGGTGCAAAGGGATAAGATGTTTAGGAAAATAAGAAAACAAGAAGAAAATGAAAAATTACAGAACTAACTTGTGTATTCTGCTATTTCCCCACTCAGGAGTCTTCTTCTCGACTAAACTTAACTGGTTCCAAAACTGTGCAGAGACATGGCCGGAGGTCAACAGGCTCGCAGGGACCCCTGATGCCCAAATGCTCAAGGGAAATACGGCGACATCCCATGCTCTCCCACCGTCTCTGACTGGACTGGAGTCCTTTTCACAGTTTATTCTTCAGAATCAGAGCGGCGTCCTGTAGGTATCAGCAGGACACTAAGTTTGCTTTCCAGGTTTTCGAAAAGATACTGGCCAGAGAGGAGCTAGAGAGAGAGCACAGTGGGTAGGGCGTTTGCCTTGTACGCAGCCGACCTGGGTTCGATTCCCAGCATCCCATATGGTCTGCTGAGCACCGCCAGGAGTAACTCCTGAGTTCAGAGCAAGGAGTAACCCCTGTGCATCGCCAGGTGTGATCCCCCCCCAAAAAAAAAGATATTGGCCAGATAAACAGTGCATTCTGCTGTGTTCCCCCCATTTTAAGTTTATTCTTATTTCATTATGATTTTGAGTTTTGGGCCACCTGGCATCGCTCAGGGATGACTTCTGACTCTGCATTCAGGCATTACCTCTGGCAGTGCTCAGGAGAACCACATGGGATGCTGGGGATCGAATCCTGGGTGGCCACATGCAAGGAAGGCAAGTGCCCTACCCACTGAACTATCTCTCTGGCCCTATTTAGCTTTTGGTTGGGGCCACACCCAGCAAGTGCTCAGAGTTTGCTCCCGGTTCTGTTCTCAGGGATCATAGAGAGTGGGCTGGGGGGAGGGAGTGGGGGAGACTCTATTCAGTACCAGGGATCGAACCCAGTTTGGCGCTGCACAAAATGAGTGCCGTGACCACTGTGCTATCTGGACTCCAATCCTTTCTTTACTCATTTATTTATTCAGGGAGGAAACAGTGGGTCGCACACCGGGAACACACCTGGCAGCCCCAGGAATTGAACCATTTTCTCTATTGAAGCCGCAAGCAAGGCGAGTGTCTTTACCTCTGTACCATCTCACCCCTCCCCACCCCTAGAGGATGCAGTTAACTACAAGACTCACTTTGGGTCCAGCCTTCCTGACGGCTGATGGGTCCCTTGCTGGCGCCCCTGGTCTGCCCCACATGTCCCTGCAATATTGGCAAATATTCTCAGCTACTTTATATTCAAAATCCTTCAAAGATGATGTGCCTGATTAAAGAAGTTAACGCAGACACATCCACACAGTGTCCTTCATTCACCTGCCATTTTACAGTTCCTCCATCACACTGCTATAGTTCACCTACAGGACCATCTTTCTCTGCTTGTGTAAATGTGAAGCCAACAGGATCCCCTGGCGGGCCTTGGGGGACCATCCTGCAAAGCCTTTGCGCCATCTCCTTGGCCCTGAGTTCAGGGGCTTTTGTTCCACTGTTTTTGGTTTTGGTTTTTGAGCCACACCCAGTGATGATCAGGGCTTACTCCTGGTTCTGTGCTGAGGAATTATTCCCAGCAGCTCAGGGGACCATAAAAAGGGATGCTGGGTAGCCACCTCGGAGCTTTTGGGAAAGCCAGGTATGAGCCGGTCGTGATGGGGCAACTGAAACCTCATGGGAAGGGGGGCGTTCCCGGCTCGTCCTTCATGCCCTACCAAGGTCACCAGTTGCCCCCTAGGAGCGGCTCTCCAGCACGGCCATGGCTCCAGAGCCACAGAAACCAATCTCATAAGTATCTGACTCTCAGCAGAAATACTTCCAGGCTTAATAAGTAAAATATCAGAAATCCAAAATCCAAGACATCATTCAATTCTTGTAACCAGCTGTATAAAACAAATTATTATTTCACAATGCCTTTTCAGCATCTCTGATATGGGGGTGTAAACTCTAAATAATAATGGTGCATCTTTTGTCGAAACAATGAATCTAATCAAAGTAGATGGAGTGTTAACTAGAATTCATCTGCCTCACAGACATTGGGGGGGGGGGTTTATTGGGGTTCTTGGTGGTGAAAAATAAGTATTGGGGAAGGGAAATGTGTTTGATGATTGCATGACCGAGACTTAAACCTGAAAGCTTTGCAACTTTTCCCACAGTAATTCAATTAAAAAAAAAAGTGCACATAGGATATTTGTTATGTACCGTATTCTTTGTAATATACATCTATAATATGTACACATATTTATTCTATGCACATACAATATTTCAAGGTTTTTAAAATAAAAATGTGAACCAAAAAATAAAAAAAAATAAAAAGGGATACTGGTGATGGAATCTGGGTAGCCACTGTACTATTGCTCCGGCCCCTCTCACCCCTTCTTTCTGTATTCTGTTGCATTACCAGTGCAGACACAGCCTGGTGCTAAGCTATATCCCATAAACAAGCATGAAACAACCATAAACAAGCAATCCATATTCAATATTATAGCTGCTATTCAAGTATCACCTCTAAGACGGGTAACACCAGAGTTATCACCAACAGAAAACAGCTTCAAATATTCAAGCCCTCGGCCATGGCCTTCAGCCTGGCCTTGAGACCTCTCTCCTGCTTCCTTCCTGCAGAAGGCTCCATTCACATGGGCACAGCTGCTGTGTTGACCTGGAGTCTTGGTTCCTACCCATGAAGGCACACCCGCCCTACCCACCAAAGTCTGTCCTGGTCCCATACAGACTCCCCCCAGCCACTCCCCGATTGCTTCTCTCTGCTCTCTGAAATGTAGTGAAAGTCCCTTGACATCCGGCAGCTGATTTTATGTCGCTATAGAACTCTTTGTGGGTACTCTGTGGGGGTGTGTAAGAACTTTCCTCAACTCCACTATAAACTCTCAGGGACAAATACTGTCTCTCTACTCGCTTCTGTGAGCCATCCTGCCCTTCATCACCAAAAATTACACAGTACCACCACCTAGCAAGAAAATTTAGCAAAAGAAGACCATTTACTGAATTTAAATTGAACTTAAAAATTCCTTGGACCTGGGGTTGGAGCAATAGCACTGCGGGGAGGGCGTTTGCCTGGCACGCAGCGACCCAGGTTCAATTCCCAGCATCCCATATGGTCCCCCGAGCACCGCCAGGAGTAATTCCTGAGTGCATGAGCCAGGAGTAACCCCTGTGAATCACCAGGTGTGACCCAAAAAGAAAAAAAAAATTTCTTGGACTTGATTTTATCCCCGGAAACAATTCTGTAAGCAGAACTTTTTGTTAGAATTAGCCACTATCTGCTTGATTTTTATATTAGATGATCAATAAAAGTTAATTACAAAAGCACCGCAATGAATTGAGAATTTATGATCGTTCAAACATGTGGGGCTGAAAAATCTCTATTTATATTGATTTATTATCAGGTTGCAGACTCTGGAATCTCGGTCACCGAGCTTCAGCCCTGGATGTGTGAGTAACTTCACACCCTTCCACTGCGGCTCTACCATGTCCCTCCATTGAAAAGACCCTGTCACATTCCTCCCACCTCTGCTCAGTCGCCTCCTGTAACCAGCAAGAGCCTCCGAGTGGCAGACTTAGTTTTGTTGTTTTCTGACACTTGTATGCTTTGACTATTTATACTCCACCTAGAGGGAAACCATCTGGCGATTGTCTTTCACTTCCTCCTTACTTCACTTAGCGCGGTCTCCTCAAGATCCATCCCATCCCGGGAGCTGGAGCAATAGCACAGCGGGGAGGGCACTTGCCTTGCACACAGCAGACCCAGGTTCGATTCCCAGCATCCCATAGGGTCCCCTGAGCACCGCCAGGGGTAATTCCTAAGTGTAGAGCCAGGAGTAACCCCTGAGCATCACTAGGTGTGACCCCCCCCCCAAAAAAATGATCCATCCATCCCGTCCCCAAAGAAACGCTGTCACACATTCTACATAGGACAAAGCAAAGACTGCAGTTCCCTTACCAGTTTCTTCTGTCCGGCAGTTAGACTGGCTCACGTTTTGGTTACTATGAATAATACCTGAGAGTATCTTGCCCGCACGGCAGAGCCTGGCAAGCTCCCCGTGACGTATTCGATATGCCAAACACAGTAACAACAAGTCTCACAATGGAGACATTACTGGGCCGGCTCGAGCAAATCGATGAACAACGGGAGGACAGTGACAGTGATGAACAAATGGTAAATCGCCCTTCAAATTGGCTCTCTAATCCACTCTGGATCATTCCCTGGACAGACAACCAAAATACTGCAGGTATTCTCAACATTTAAAAAAAAAAATCCTACTTAAAAAAATGATTGCAAAAAAAAAAAAAATGATTGCAAGGTGCTTTGCAATGAGGAAGTCCACGGTCAACCTTGTTCCTCTGTTTATTCAGTCGCACAAACATCACCGGGGCACTTCGTTGTTAAGTTTCACTTTAGTGGTCTGCAAATGGAGCTGATCCTCCTCTTCAAGGTCTACAGTGCGGATTTGCTTTGAAGGCAGCTGTTAAACGCTTCACCCCAGCGAGTAAACAACTGTAGCTACTTCCCATTTCTCCTCCCGGTCCCCTCAAACGAGAAAAGTCAGACTAGAGTGACACTATTTTAAGCACGTTAAGACTCCTCTGGCGAAAATACTCTTAAATGTCAGACATCTTTTCTGTGATCGATGTACTGTCAGACGCAACTCTATAAACAGGGATTTTAATAGTGACATTTCTGTGAGTTTTAATCGAAGTCTCTGCTGGAGCAGAAATAAGAACCAGGCTAGCGTGGTTAGGTCTTTGCGTTCTTTAGTGTGGAAGTATTGTCTGTCCATAGTATTGTTTTCATGTTACTGAAACAATCCATAATCTGCTAGTTTTGCATGCACCTGTATGAATGCAGTGCAGGAAGATTGAACTGGGTAACTGTGGAATTGATAAATGTTGATCTAGGAGCATATCTTCTATTAAATTTTCTTCTATTAAATGTCTGCATGGTTAGGTTATCTTTTACTTCCTTTGTAAGTCACATTTCAAAAATGATGGAGTTTAGTATATGGGTGCCAAGAATGAATCTGAAATTTTAAAGAAAACCTAAGTGTTCATAGAATTATAGTTTTGAGCCTATCTCTGTGGTGGAATAGCCAGAAATTAGGGCTTAGAAACTCTGTACACATGAGATTTTGTACAGAGTACCTTTTTAACTTTCTAAAATGTGTATGAAAATGTAAATTTTTAAAAATGTACATAAAAAATACAGTTTTTTTTTACTTTGTGTGATAGTTTAGTCATTGCATGTAAATATAATTTATTGTGCATTCTGTACGACACATTAGTGACTTACATTTCTAAAAACTGGTAAGTCACACCTGTTGGATGTTTCCTGAAGTGAAATTTTTTTGGTGTAATAATTGAACTCAATAAAAATATTAATGAATCGTAAAAAAAAGAAAAAGACTCCTCTGGCCTTTTTGCACTAACAAAACTGTTCAATAAGAATTGCCTAAAAAAAAAAAAAAAAGAATTGCCTGTGTGGGGCTGGAGAGATGGCACAGCGGGTAGGGTGTTTGCCTTGCACGCGGCCAACCTGGGTTCGATTCCCAGCATCCCATATGGTCCCCTGAGCACCGCCAGGAGTAATTCCTGAGTGCATGATGCATGAGCCAGGAGTAACCCCTGTGCATCGCCAGGTGTGACCCAAAAAGCAAAAAAAAAAAAAAAAAGAATTGCCTGGGAACCTTTATGTGTGTGGATTCTATTTTTTTTTTAATTAACTCATTTGTCTGGATTTGGGGAGGCCACACCCAGTGGTGTTCAGGGGACTGTATAGGGTTCCAGGGATCAGACCCGATCGGCGGTGTCCTGCAAAACAAGCTCCCTACCCACTGTACTATCTCTCCAGTCCCATATGTGTGTAGATTCTGAAACACCTGCGGTTCCAGAATTCCAGGTATCGTCCAGAGAGACCTTCCTGGCGCCCCCCCTTAAACTGACTGAAGTTCAGATGGGCCTCTCTAGCTCACACCGTGCTCCCCTCAAACGGCTCATGCCTTTGCTCCCTCTCTCATCCCGCACTCAAGTTTCTGGGTTTGCAGATACATCATTCTCAACAGGCATTGACATTTTTTTTTCTCGTGGACTCAGTCACCCAACAAGTGGAAAATGAGGAATTCACCAGCTGGGTCCCCAGACACATGGGACTGAAAGGCTGAGGCGGGCAGGCAGGCCCAGGTGTGCGGCCCCCAGGCCCAGCCTGGCTCTCGGCAACTCATCCAAGGCTGCTTCTCTGTCTTCACTGACCCTTCGCCTCCGGGCCGCCTCCCTGGCCTCACGCTGAGCAGGAAGGCCCACAGGACGGGCATTCGGTCTTTTCACTGCCCAGAAGGAGGAAGTGCCTTGTTCCCACGGCCTGGGTTTTTCTTTTTGTGGGTGTGTTTTCTCTTTCTGAAACCAGGAAGCTAGATTTGCCTAATGGTTAAGCCCAAAAGAATTTCAGATTCTTTCTTTAGGAACCCGCGGGGGCCTACAAGCCATCCTTCCTGTAAAATTCAGGCATTTCCAAAGTGCTGTCTAGAACGCTCAGTAAAGTTTATTCTATGGCATTATTTTCTTGAGACATGTTATATTATCAGCTGAATTCTACTCTTATCTCCTGAACACTAAATGGCATTTGTTCCCCAGAAGGGGGAAAAAAAAACGAAATGCCATTTTCCACACCTTTGTTTTTTTTTCTTTTTTTTTCTTTCTTTCTTTCTTTTTTTTTTTTGGCCACATCTAGTGGGACTCAGGGGACATATGGGTTGGAATCCAGTTCAGTCATGTCCACAGCAAGCAGCCTGCCCCCTGCACTCTGTCCCTAACACCACACACACACACACACACACACACACACACACACACACACGTCTATTCCTTTCTTCTCTAAAGCACATTTAGCTTCAGTCTCCAATACCCATTTTCTGCATTTCTGCTCATTAGTCTTGAAGACCAGTAAGTTCTGCTTTTCTGCAATAGTGAGATCCTCTTTCTCCACCATCTCGATGTCAAAAATGTCTTCCAATGAGTCACAGTGCCCCACATTCACCAGGCCTCCTTTTATGGGGGGTATGAAGGGTAGAGAGCACATACCCGGTGGGGCTCAGGGCTTATCCTGGCTCTGCGCTCAGGGGTTACTCCTGACAGGCCCGGGAGACCATCTGGAGTGTTGAGGATGGACTGTGTTGGCCGTATCCGGACCAATACCCTCCCCGCTGTGCTATGGTGTTGGTCCCTGTCACCAGTCCTCTCTCGGGGATGTCTTCGTGATGTCATCCTCTCACCCAAGTCACCACTCCTGGTTCTGTCCCTGGCCAGGGAGAGATTCTGGGAAGCTTCTTAGCGTGTCCTCAGAATCCTTATTCGGTGGAACCACTCTCCGGTCACATTTGCCAAAGACCCTCGCGGCCACTGGGCAGCCTTGGGAAGCTTTAGTTGACTCGGGCAAGCCGGGACTGACCAGCCATCCCGCAGGCCGGCATAAGAGGTCACTAAGCTCAGTCACCCCAAACACCAGCCAAGGATGGCTCTCATCACTACCACTGACATGTGCTTCCTTCCAGACGCCCAACCGTTCCTTCTCGTCCATTCTAGATCATCGAACACATTTTCAGCAGCACATTCTGCGTTTCTCTAACCTCTGGCTGCCGGATAGAAAATGAGGTGTGATGGCCCCTCCCAGGCCAAGTCCAGTCAGAACCCACGGCCACTGGGCAGCCATCGGTGTCACTACAAGGAAGGCTGTAGTGGGTGGGAGACAATGAAGGCCCGGGAAAGAGTGCTGGGCTGCTGGCCAGTGAGACCCAGGGAGGAAGCAGCAGCGTGGTGTCCTGCGAGGCTCTGAGACGGGGCAGTCACAGGCAGGGGGCTCTGCCATGGACAGTCTACCTCCACCCCACCCCCCACTGCTGCGTGCACAGCTCTTCCTTCCGCTTGGTACAATACCTCAGCTTCCTTCCCATCCTTCTCCATCATTGCTTAATACAGTGAGAGGAAGTTTCCATGGAAACCCAAAGAACGTTTACAAACACGACAGGTTACCGCATTAAAATTGGTCTTATTTATGAGAGCAAATGGAATTTCAAATCAGAAAGTAAGGGTGAATGTATTTCTAAAGCCACGACAAAATCAATGTCCCCTACGTGTCCCCCACTTTTGGGTAGGGGACCTACATCTTCTCATTCACAAACAGGTCAAGTGAAACAACCCCATCTCAGTTCAAGTTGTTTGTTAGGTTTTTTTTTTTTCTTTTTGGGTCACACTGGCAATGCACAGGGGTTACTCCTGGCTCTGCACTCAGAAATTACTCCTGGCAATGCTCAGGGGACCATATGGGATGCTGGGAATCGAACCTGGGTTGGCCGCGTGCCAGGCAAATGCCCTATCTGCTGTGCTATCGCTCCAGCCCTCAGCTCGAGTTGTATGCCTCTATGAATCTGGAGTCATTCCATTTATTGAAAATGTTTTATGAGCAATACTGGAAGCAGAAATACCAGCTAGTCGTGAGCCTCTTTCTTCTCCTCGAAGAACTGAGAATATTCTCTCTTCACATTAATGGCGGCTAATCACCCAGAGTGCACATGATGAGGGAACTTTCTCCTTCTCTTTTCTTGAGTTCACGCTACCAACTTGGTCCTAGCTTCCCTTTAACCCTGCCCTCATCTTCACAAGCTTGGTAAAACATTACTAGTGTGCCCAGTGCATAAGAACATACAAAGAGCATATTCAAAATAACTTCCCTTGACTTCAACATGACCTCAAACTAGCAGAATCTTGATATTTTATTTTTCAGACTAAGCTCTCTCACACATACTCACACACACTCACAAAACACATGCACACATATAGAAACACTCATATGTACACAGACACACACGCACTCACATTCACAGACATACATGCACATTCATAGATGCACACACAGATGCACACACAGAGACATACAGACATGCATACACACATTCACATACATTCACACAGAGGCTCACTCACAGACAGATACATGCACGCACACGCTCAGATGCACAATCACAGAAACCCACTCACACACGTACACACTTGCAGACTCGTTTACATACACACACACACACCCCGAGACACACATTCACAGACACATTCATACATACAAACACACAGACATACGTGTATGCACGCGCACACACACACACACACACACACAGAGCCCAAGGTTAGTATGAGCCGTTGTGCAGCATATAAGGAGCATGTCACCGCTCCCTCACTCCTCAGCACTCAGGCTGTGCCTCCATGGGGAACACCGGGAAACCCAGTGCACGTGGAGGGACTGCGGTCATCTCCTCAGTAGACGCCACTGCTCAGGACTCATTCATGGACAGGTGGGGTCACACAACTGCTCCTGTGTGAGAGCAAGCACATCTGCTGTCCTCAGGTGTGAATACCCTCCACTGCTCTGCAACCAACATCTTAGTCACATCCTCCTAGGGCAACGGCACGCTTAGGAATCAGTCCTTCAAACCGTCCTGACTCACCTGACATAGAATGGAAGAAGGAGGTTTGGTCCTACATTCACTACTCTCTACTGAACAAATAGAGCTGCTAGCACAAATTAGTGTGAAACCCAGCGGCATGGGTTCTAGCATTATAAGCATTCTATGTGCTTAGAAGAGTTGCAATTTCTCCCTACATTCTCCCTCATTTCCTCAAAAATAAAGAAATAGAATAGTATTCCATTCAAACCAGTATTTCTTTAACAATGAGACTATCACAAATAATCATTTACCATAAAGTGGAATTATCCGTGTCTGTCTGATAGTACATGTGTGTGTGTGTGTGTGTGTGTGTGTGTGTGTGTGTGAGTATGTGTCTGGGTGGCTGTGAAAGTAAAGTGTCTGTGTGTGCATCTGTGTGCATGTGAGAGTGTGTGTGCGTGTTGTGAGCGCTTACCCATGACTGACACTGACTTACTAAAGCTTCAGTATTTTCCTGATGACATAAGATACTGCTGATTTTTAAACCCTTAAAGTTTATGTACCACTTTTTAAAAAAGAAGAAGGTTTGGAGGATCTCCCAGGATGGGAGATGCGTGTTGAAAGTAGACTATGGACTGAACATGATTGCCACTCAATGCCTCTCTTGCAAACCACAGCACCCAAAAGGAGAGAGAGAACAAAAGGGAATGCCCTGCCACAGAGGCAGAGTGGGATGGGGGGGGATGGGGGGTGGGAGGGATACTGGGATTCATGGTGGTGGGAAATGGGCACCGGTGGAAGGATCATTGTATAATCGAAACCCAAGCACAAAAAATTGTAAATCTACAACTGTACCTCATGGTGTTTCACTAATAAAATTTTTTTAAAATGTTATATGCAAAAAAATAAAAAGAAGAAGGAGGAGGAGGAGAAGGAGAAGGAGAAGAAGAAGAAGGAGAAGAAGAAGAGGAGGAGGAGGAGGAGTAGGAGGAGGAGGAGGAGGCCCGAGAAACAGTACAGTGGTTAAGGGACTTGTTTTGTACTCACCCCTTCCAGGTTGGTCCCCAGCACAGTATCCTGAGCCTCACCAGGAGTGAGTGTCCCAGAGCACAGAGCCAGGAGTAAGCCCTGAGCATCCCCAGGTATGGCCCAACTTGCCCCCACCCAGAAACAGGTGGGGTCAGGGAGAGATATAAACACGCAACATGTCTAGAGTTTGTGTAGGACAGTAAGAATTTGCTCACTGAATATCTCTTCCTTCATTTGAGAGATCATAATCTCATTTCATTTGATCCTTAAAATGTTTGTTTTTTTGTGGAAAGTAGACTCTAGACTAAACATGATTGTCACCCATTGCCTCTTTTGCAAACCACAACACCCAATAAGAGAGAGAGAACAAAAGGGAATGCCCTGCCACAGAGGCAGGGTGGGATGGGGGAGATGGGGGTGGGAGGGATACTGGGATCCGTGGTGGTGGAGGATGGGCACCGGTGGAGGGATGGGTATGCGATCATTGTATAACTGAAACCCAAGCACAAAAATTTGTAAGTCTACAACTGTACCTCATGATGTCTCACTATTAAAAAAAATTTTAGTAAAAAACAAACAAACAAAAAAACAAAGAGATCCTAAAAAAAAAAATGTTTGTTTTGTTCTGTTTTGGGAGATGGCTTTAAAATCCAGATCCTGGAACGGCGCGGACGCATTTGCGGCCGCGCAACATCTTAACAGAACTTTTTTTTTTTTTTAAGACATCTTATTGTCTTATTTCTACTTTGGACAAACTTGCAGGCTATCGAATGTAGCCTGCCCACAGGGTAGAGTCTGGCAAACTCCCCGTGGCGTACCAAATATGCCAAATACCAGTAACAATGATGGGTCTCATTCTCCTAAATAGCCTTGAATATAATCTCAGGGCTAGGATGAAAGAGACGTTACTGGGGCCTGCTCGAGACAATCGACGAATAACAGGATGATGAAATGAAATGAAATGAAATGGGAGATGGCTATTTGTAAGTCTGAAAGAACAGGTTCTTCCTACTTCAAGGTAAAGTCAGTAGTATTAAATCAGGTGCATGGCTTAGGTTGGGTAATGGTTGTTATCCAAGAGGACCATTCTTCCCTATTCCAATACTGTCTTGGAAGCTGCGAACAAAAGTTGCTATCTCTTTAAGCTTAAATCTTCACTATGTCCACGGGGTAGCATGTGAAGCATTTATATAAACTGCTTGATTTCCAATCCTTCCATCCAAACCCTTTGAACACTGCTTCTATCCCCCATTTAGCAGATGAGAAGGCTGAGGCTCGCAGCGATAAAGCAAATCTTCCCAGATCACAGGCGGAGAAAGCAGTGGGACCAGATTGGGCACACAGGCTCTGGGCATCAGGCAGGAAGGGAGAGAAATAAATGAGAAAGAGAACCCACGTCTCAGAGAACTGAGGGAGCTGCCTGCTCACGCCCCATACTCAGAGGCCATCGAGGAAGGGATTTCTGAGGTGGAGGACGACACATACCACAGGAATCAGCTGGACTAAGGGGCAGGAGCAATCACAAACCAGCCGAGAGCGGAGAGCCAAACCGGTCAGAAACCAGCATCTCTGTGGGAAATGGACTATGTCCCAGGTGGAACTACTCTCCCTTTCTGAGTTAGCAAAGACTTATCTCTAGCAAAGACTTATCTCAGGTGATCTGAGCCATGAATGTCAGCCTTTTCTGGGACTGCATTCGAAATGTGAATTCCCAGGTATCCCCCAGACCAGCTGAATCAGACCCTCTGGGGTGGAGCCAGAAATGTGGGTTTGAACAAACTTTCCAAAGCGTTCTCATGCAAATTCTAGAAACACAGTTGTTGGAGTATTTGTTTGTTTATTTTCTTGGGATTTTTTGTTTGTTTGTTTTGTTTGTTTGTTTTTCTTTCAGAGTCACAACTGGCTATGCTCAGGGCCTTCTCCCGACTCAGGAATCACTCCTGGTGGTGCTGGGCTGGGAACCCAACCTGGCCTGCCGCATTCAAGGCAAATGCTTAACCCGTCGAAGTATCGCTCCGGCCCCAAGAACCACAAGTTTGGGAGCTGACCCTTACTCGACAGACCAGGCAGTGAGGCTCAAGGATTAGACACAGGACATAGGGAAGTGCAAGAAAGAGAATCCTAGCTGTCAGCTTTCTTAGCCCAGAACCTCAAACCATTCACTGTTTGGTTGTGATTTCACAGGAACACGAAGGTTCAAGAGTAAGACTCTAATAGGACATATTTAAACAAATACCGTTAATATAATTAAAGCTGGCCAGCAGAGGGTCAAGGGTATCTGGGACTGTGGTACAGAAGTTCTGCAAAGATCAGGTCAAAAATGGTAAGCGTAATGAGAACAGCAGAGCAGTATGTAATTCTAGAACAACAGGTAATGGGCAGATGCAACGATTTCCTTAATGGAAATCGGTGGAAACTGATGGAAATTGAAATAAGGCACACTTGCCAAAGGAAGAACAGATAGCAGATAAGGCTTTAACCATCATCAACCCATAGTTAATACGACAAAATGAAAATCTAATTAACATCATCCATTGTACTCACCCAGCTAAAATGAACATTATTAGATTAGACTGACATAAAGCAGGTGAAACCCCAGGCACAAACACAGATGGCCAAGAGCCCATTTCTAGTCCTGGGGTTGGAGAGATATAGTACAGTGGGGAGCGCACTTGCCTTTCTGAAGTTGGACCCTCAGGGTCCCATAGGGTCCCCTGAGCACCAGCAGGAGTGAGCACAGAGACAGGAATAACCCCTGGGCATTGCCAGGTGTGCCCACAGGTTAAAAGAATGATAACATCCTTCATCTCTCTTGTCTCACGAAGGGAGACTGGCTTGATTTGCCTCTGAACCATCTGGAAGGTGGGAGAGGTGAGTGGGAAGGGGGGCGCGGAACCCACCTGCCCCTCTGGGTTCCCACCCAAACGCCTGGCAACAGAGCCTCCGGGAAGTGCCTCAACCTTGCGCTCCCTGTAGCAGTGGGCAGGACAGGCTGTGGCGAGCTCAGAGGCCCAGTAAGGACACTGACTAGAGCTGAGACCCCCCGTGGCGTACCCCCCCTCCCCAGTTCCAAAGGAGCCCGAGACTGTCGTGGCTAAAGTGATGCTGGAAAATAAGAATATTTTCTCTCATTAACTCCCATCTTAAGGGACGTCTCTGCACTTCCTCCCCACTAAGTACTTAAACTGCTAACTGGCAGTAGATGGTATACTCCCCCACTCCCTGGTTCTCTCTCTCTCTCTCTCTCTCTCTCTCTCTCTCTCTCTCTCTCACTCTCTCTCTCGCTCGCTCTTTCTACACACACACACACACACACACACACACACCACTGCACACTGCTTTCCCAATGACTTTCCCCCAAACAATTACTTCTGCCCTCTGCTTCCTTATTCCTCTCCTTGCAAAAAACCAGCGTTCCTGCCTGGTTTTTTAAAACCCTTCATCCTCTCCACCCCTCCTACACAGCAGTCACGTGGACACCCAGCGGACGCGTCACTCGCACATCCTCCTTCCCTCCTGCTCCTGGGGACCTCACCTGAGAACAGCCCCCTTCTTCCAAAGGACCTGTGTCAGGTAATGCCTGCCTTGTGCCACCCATTTCTGAGTTTCTGACACCCAGAGTTCCATGCCCAGGGCAATGCCATGCCAGTTGGTTGACACTCAACCAAACCCCCAACTTTGCTGAAGTTTTCAGCCAGTGAAATGATTCTCATGCAAAGATTTTTCCCCTGGGTTCTCCTTCATTCACTCATTCCTTTAGTGGAGTTGGAATCCAACGAGGACACTTCTATTTATTTATTCTTTTGGTTTGTTGGCCACACCTGGCAGTGCTCAGGGTTTACTCCTGACTGCATTCAAGGATCCCTCCTGGTGGGCTCCAAGGCAGGAATCAAACCAGCGCCAGGCATGAGTAAGGCGAGCGTCCTACCCCTGTACTCTCTCTCCAGCGCCTCCAATGACAATTTTAATGCTTTCACTCAAGCCAGTGTTTTACAGATTTGCCAGTTTATTCCAATGACCAAGGTGCCTCTTTAAAAAAAATAGAGATTTGGGAGTTCCACCTCTTGCAGATCTGTGAATTAGAATCCATATGAAGCGAACTATATTGATTTGACTTAGGGGATGCACATTTTGTTCCTTACTATAATGTGAGTGTCTTTGGAAAAAGAATCATACGGTAAAATTTTTTGGGGGGGCCACACCCAGTGGTGTTCAAGGTTTGCTCCTCTCTCTGTGCTCAGGGAGCACTTCTGGTGGGGTCTGGGGAAACCCTCTGGGTGCTGTGATCCAACCTGGGTATTGGTCCTGTGTCACAGAAGGACTTCCCCAGCTGTGCGATCTCTCCCGCCCCAACAGAATGACTTTTAACTCGTTACACCACCATGTGAATTAAACAGAGATTAAAATCTGTGTTTTCTGTCTTCAGAGTCCCCAGAACTGAAACTGGCATTTTTTTTTCTTTTTTAGCTTTTGGGGTCACATCTGGCGATGCTCAGGGTCTATTCCTGGCTCTGCAAATTACTCCTGTTGGTGCTTGGGGGACCATATGGGATGCCGGGGATCGAACCTGGGTCAGCTGCGTGCAAGGCAAACACCCTACTTACTCACTGTGCTATCGCTCCAGCCCCAGAAACTGGCATTTAATAGTCCCCTCATCTTTATTTGCAGAGGAATGAATAAATGAGCTCACTATAAAATGAGATTTCCAAAATTCTAAGCAGTCTTTATTTTCAGCTTTCATGCACTGTGTGTGGCTGGGAATCAGTTAGCACAAGGAGATGATTGGAGTTAACCAGGAGTTTCACTGTGTTTCAAAGTTGTAATTCAAGGGCTGAAGAGGCAGCACAGTAAGTCATCCCCAAGTACTGCCAAGTATGACCCCAAAGCCAAAGAAAATCAAGAGAATTTTTTTAAAACGTGTAAAGTTGAAATTTTAAAAACTTCGTGTAAAGACAAAAGGATATGAATGCTGTCAATATAGATGCTGTGAAAAACAGAGTTCCCTTAGGACTGGGTCATTCGCAAAAAGGGCCATAAGGAAGGCTGTACAGAGTGTGTCTCTTAGCTGGAAGCAGAAACATTTGGTTGAAGTAGGCCTGCAGTCCTCTGGTAAAGAAAATGGATAAAATTTAAGACTGGGAGGAAAGGCTAGCAGAAAGCTCCAGAAGAAGTCCAGATGGGGGGCTGGAGCGATAGCACAGCGGGTAGGGCATTTGCCTTGCACGCGGACCGACCCAGGTTCAATTCCCAGCAACCCATATGGTCCCCCAAGTATGGCCAGGTGTAATTCCTGAATGCATGAACCAGGAGTAACCCCTGTGCATAGCTGGGTGTGACCCAAAAAGCAAAATAAATAAATAAGTCTAGATGGTAATCTATAAGTAGAGATGGTACATCACCTAGCTAGCCCGAAACTGGAAGCCCGAATCATACAGAATTCCAGCAGGATCATTGATACTAAGGTTTCACCCTCCCAAGAGGCTGCCTGTGAACCCACAGGGGCCCAGCTAAAAAAAAGTGAGGGTGGAAAGATTCCTAAGCATTGTCATTAGATAATAAATAAATTCATTCTGTATTTTATGGCTCAGTTTCCTAGCAGCATCGTTTGATAGGAATAAATCAAGAGGCCATTGCAACAACGGTGGTTGGAAGGGATTTCTCTGGATGGGTGATGTGTGCTGAAGGACCAAACGTGAGGGCCTGCTGGCCTCTCGGTATCTGTACTGCAAACCATAATGCTGAGAGAGAGAGAGAGGTGGGGGGAGGGGGGGTGGGAGTGCCTTTAGAGAGGGGCGGGGGGATACAGTGGGTACTTGTGGTGCTGGGAAATGTGCCCCGGTGGAGGGATGGGTGTTGGAACATGGTATGACTGAAACTCAATCATGAAAGCTTTCTACCTACATCTCACTGGGATTTAATTTTTATATGCCTAGGAGAGGGATGGCTAGGGATATTAAGTTTAAAATTCTTTCAAAACAAAATCACAGGAGGCTCACAGGCTGCCTGAGCACATGTGTCGCCCGCATCTCCCCTCTTGAGAGGTGTACTTTCGTGTTTTCGTGTCTAATGCTGGGATGAGTGTAGGGGCTCTCTCTGCCCTAGGAGAAGCCCGGGCTCCCTTTTGAGTAGGTTCCTCTCTACTTTCTCTCCCTCCTTCCCTTCAAAACCTCCAATAAAAAACCTGGGTAATTCACAGGACCCAAAAGGAGAGAGAGAGAGAAAACCAAAGGGAATGCCCTGCCACAGAGGCAGGGTGGGATGGGGAGGATGGGGGTGGGAGGGATGCTGGGACCTGTGGTGGTGGAGGATGGGCACTGGTGGAGGGATGGGTACTTGATCATTGTACAACTGGAACCCAAGCACAAAAATTTGTAAGTCTACAACTGTACCTCATGGTGTTTCACTAATATATATATATACATATATATATATATATATAAATTTCAAAAAAAATCACAGAAAAAAAAAGCAAGAACTCCATCCCTTTATCCTCCTTCTCATTCCTAGGAACTGTCTGCAAAGGAGAAAACGCTGAAGGTTTCGCATCTTCCTTCCAGCCGGTCTGTGGTGCTCCTGGGGGCTCTCGGCGTTATTGATTTCAAGGCTTCAGACCGAGCAGGAAGCCAGAGGCTTGTGAGGCCAGGAAGTGGCCGGCCAGGGGATGTGTGAGCCCGTCAGCTGACTCCAGCGAGAAGGAAGGACAACCAGCTCGCTCTGTCCCCCCTCCAGGAGCGAGGAGGCTGGGACGTGCGAGTGGATGTGCCAGCCTCAGACCAAACGCCCATTTTTCTTTCCTGTTTCTCCTTCCCCGTTTCCCAGAGATGCTGGTGGCAAACACGGCCCAGGTGCCATCCTGGCCTCCCGGACATCTGGCGTGAGCACGAGGGAAAGTGGACAAGGGGGACCGTTAGTGGCCTGGGGAACAAGTCCAGAACGTGGGGAGGGAAGGGTTCGTCATGAGCGCCCCGAGGAGCCTCCCCAGAAGCCAACGTGCCACACCCCGGGGCACAGGGCCCTGTGGTCAAGTGGCTTCCCCAGGGATGGGGTCTGGTCTCTGTGCCAGAGTCGCTGCCTCACCGTATGCCTTGGATTTTACATGTTTCGGTGAGAGTATTTTGAGTATTTTTTTTTTTTCAGAGAAGCAAATTCCATACGATTTTCTCTTGATGGATGTGGAGACGCCCCTCGGACCAGGCAAATGTTCTCAGTGCCAGGAGACCTGACAGATGGGTAGGACGGGAAACGTGCTGCCATGTATGTTTTATCACAATCAAAGAATGAAAACAAAGAAACTTCTATTTTGACCCCAAAGAGTATGGACTGTGAAACGCACGTTCCTTAAATGCTATAAGAGATTGGCTTTGCTCTATGTCCACAGTCACACACTCAACTTCCAAAACAAAACACAGCCCTGACACCTCCAATCATCCCCTTTCTAAGTCTCTGTCTCCCTGGCACGGAAGGAAACCGGGGACACTGGTGGTGGGAAACGCACATCAGGGAAGGGACGGGTGTTGGATCACTGTTTGACTGAAACCCAACCATGAACCACTTTGGAACTGTGTCTCTATGGTGATTCAATATATATATATTTATATGTGTGTGTGTGTGTGTGTGTTTTCTTGTCTATATGCCTAGGAGAGGAATGGCTAGGGATATTAAGTTTATATATATTAACTAGGTAAACCAAAGTTTATTTTGAAAAATGTCTAAAACTACCCCAATAATTCCTGCAGCGGCCGCCTCCTCTAACTCTGCTTGTTCCACTCTCTCCAGGGACGCCTTCTTCCCTGGGTACTGTCATGTCCTGCTGACTCACCATGAGTGTCAGAGAAGCGGGAAATCACCTGGAGAGGTGACTGGCCCCAGGGGCCAGGGCTGGGAGCTGCCCCCTCAGGCAGGTGATGGGAACTCCGGGCCTGCTTGGCAGGAATTCCAACCAGGCTCGCAACAGCCCAGGCCAATGAGCCTGTCCCACGCTGAGGTGTCTGCATGTGCAGGGAAGAACCGGTGTCGTCGGGGAACCCTCCCCACCTCGCCGGGACCCCCAGGGCGCCCGTCTCAAAGTGGGCTACAGAAAACACACGCCCTGCTGAATTCCGTGAAACATGTTATTCCATGAGTCCCTCAGCTCCACCCCGAAGCAGCAACATCTCGGCCTAGTGCCAGGGTCTCCAGGAGTCCCTGGAAGTGGTCACAAGTGGGTCACAGGTACACCCACCAAAGGCGCGCATCACCCTGAGAACAAGCACAGAACATGAGACAGAAGAGGCTCCACGCTGGAGTCGTCGTCGAAACCCAGACCACTGTGTCTGGGACGATGCGCACCCAGACCACTGTGTCTGGGAGGATGCGAGTCAGAGTGTTCCGAAAGGGCGGCCCGGGAAAACAGACCCTAATAGAGTTCCCTCCTTAAAGGAACAACAGTCCCCGCACTAACGGCTGCTTCTCCCAGCACCCTTCAGAGAGCAGAAACGCAAACAGCCAAACAGTGTTTCACAAGACAGGCTCGGGGGTTCCCCGCGCCGAGCTGCTTGAATCCGGGCATCACTAAGTGAGTCGCTGGAAAGGCTCCCAAGCTGCCTGGGTCACCGCCTCCTGCGTTCTCTGCCAGCAGTGATCTAGCAACTGGCTTTCCAAAGTCCAAAGTTTTTAGCTTCCATGGTGATGGGGGCGGGGGGTGGGGAGGAGTGCATGCTCAGCTGTGCCCGGGGCTCACTCCCGGCTCTGTGCTCAGGGCTGACTCCCGGCTCTGTGCTCAGGGGTGACTCCCGGCTCTGTGCTCAGGGATGACTCCCGGCTCTGTGCTCAGGGATGACTCCTGGCTCTGTGCTCAGGGATGACTCCTGGCTCTGTGCTCAGGGATGACTCCTGGCTCTGTGCTCGGGGCTCTCTCCTGGCTCTGTGCTCGGGGCTCACTCCCGGCTCTGTGCTCAGGGCTGACTCCCGGCTCTGTGCTCAGGGATGACTCCCGGCTCTGTGCTCAGGGATGACTCCCGGCTCTGTGCTCAGGGATGACTCCTGGCTCTGTGCTCAGGGATGACTCCTGGCTCTGTGCTCGGGGCTCTCTCCTGGCTCTGTGCTCGGGGCTCACTCCCGGCTCTGTGCTCAGGGCTGACTCCTGGCTCTGTGCTCAGGGATGACTCCCGGCTCTGTGCTCAGGGCTGACTCCTGGCTCTGTGCTCAGGGATGACTCCTGGCTCTGTGCTCAGGGATGACTCCTGGCTCTGTGCTCGGGGCTCTCTCCTGGCTCTGTGCTCGAGGCTGACTCCCGGTTCTGTGCTCAGGGATGACTCCCAGCTCTGTGCCCAGGGCTCACTCCCAACTCTGTGCTCGGGGCTCACTCCCTGGCTCTGAGCTCAGGGCTAACTCCTGGCTCTGTGCTCAGGGCTGACTCCTGGCTCTGTGCTCGGGGCTCTCTCCTGGCTCTGTGCTCGGGGCTCACTCCCGGCTCTGTGCTCAAGGATGACTCCTGGCTCTGTGCTCAGGGCTCACTCCCGGCTCTGTGCTCAGGGCTGACTCCTGGCTTTGTGCTCGGGGCTGACTCCCGGCTCTGTGCTCAGGGATGACTCCTGGCTCTGTGCTCAGGACTCACTCCCGGCTCTGTGCTCGGGGCTGACTCCTGGTTCTGTTCTCAGGGCTGACTCCTGGCTCTGTGCTCAGGGCTCACTCCCGGCTCTGTGCTCGGGGCTGACTCCCGGTTCTGTGCTCAGGGATGACTCCCAACTCTGTGCCCAGGGCTCACTCCCGACTCTGTGCTTGGGGCTCACTCCCTGGTTCTGTGCTCAGGGCTAACTCCCGGCTCTGTGCTCAAGGCTGACTCCTGGCTCTGTGCTCAGGGATCATGCAGGAGAGCATAAGCAGTGGCAAGGCCTGGATGCGGCAAACGCCTTCCCCGCTGTGCTCAGGGATGACTCCAGCCCTCAACGTCCAAGGCCTTTTTTTCCCATCTTTGTTTCTTTTTCTTAAATCAGTATTTTTGGTCAAGAGACAAACCAGATACATGTTTAAAACACGCCAGATGTTCTGTTTACTGGGAACCACACCCAGCAGTGCTCAGGGACTGATCCCTCGTGGGGCTCAGGGGACCGTACGTGGGGCTGGTGATCAAACCAGGGCTGACCACACACAAGGCCTTATAATCTGCACTCTCTCTCCAGTCCTAGCTGCATAATTAACAAAAGGAAAGTGTGATACAACAATGAAAAAAAAAAAGACTTAATTCACCATAATTCAGATTTGGGTCACTTGCTTTCTGAGAGTATCTCACCCGCACGGCAAAGCCTGGCAAGCTACCTGTGATGTATTCGATATGCCAAACACAGTAACAACAAGTCTCATGATGGAGACCTTACTGGGCCCGCTGGAGCAAATCGATGAACAACGGGAGGACAGTGCTACAGTGCTTTGCTTTGTTGGGAGCAGAAAATTATTTCTTTCCTCGGCACAAAATGCCAGCTACCGCAGACTTAAACAGACAACACAGGCAAATTCAACTTGACTTTCAATCCTTAATTTCAGGTTTAAACCTTCCAAGCAATTCCAATGTGTTCTCCTTTTTCCAAGCTATCAGCGGAGCCGAAATGGGCTTGAGAGTCAGAATATCTGGGTTCAAAAAAAAAGAAAAAAGAAAAAAAGAATATCTGGGTTCAGGTTTAGTTCCACCTTGCAGAGCTGACATTGTGCAAGTTGATTAATCTTCATTTATCAGCAAAAACCGGGATGATAATATCATCCGTCTCACGAAGTGGTTGTGAGGATTAAATGCAACAAAAGGCGACTAGCTGGGGAATTGACAGCATGCACTCAAGAAATGCTTGCTGCAGAGGCAACTTTATTCCTGGGTTTACATTTAAATATAAAGTCAACTTGGTAAACGGAAGTCAAGGATGTTGCCTCCCACAAATAATAATCACAACTAAAAAATGTTCCAGAATTTAATAACGCAATATCTTGTAAGTCAGATCATCAAAGGTCTTATGCACTCCACAGCTAAAGAAGCAAATGATTTATTATCTCTGAGCTCTGGCTTCCTTATCATTTCATTTTTCATTTCATCATCCTGTTATTCGTCGATTGCCTCGAGCAGGCCCCAGTAACGTCTCTTTCATCCTAGCCCTGAGATTATATTCAAGGCTCTTTAGGAGAATGAGACCCATCATTGATAAGCTTCCTTATCAATAATAAGAATATCATTAACACTTCTTGGAAGGCTTTTACAGTTGCCATCCGCTGAAAAATACAAGATCTTCATTCTACTTTTGTGTCAGGTAATGATTTTCTGTTACAAAATTAAAACAAGTAAGAAGCGGACTGGCAGCATAAAATAAAAACAAACAAACCCAAGTCTTCCCATTAAGAAAGAAACTTGCTGGGCCTGAGATTAGTTCAACGGGCTGGAACCAGGTTTTGCATGCAGGGGCCGGGCTCAGCTCCCACCATGAGCCGAGTTGGGGCGGAGGAGGGTGAGAGAAACTTATTTTCTTTTTTGTGTATGTCAAAACTACCCATTCATCATTCTCCTTGTTCTTCACCTATCAGGGTGTTGTTTTTTCTTTTTTTCCTAAAGAAAACAATGGAATTCCATCTGATCCTTGGTTTGGGTCCACACCTGGTGGTGCCCAGAGCTTACTCCTGGCTCTGCACTCAGGAATTACTCCTGGTGGGTTTGGGGGCCCATAGGGGATGCTGGGGATTAAACCTGGGTTGGCTGCGTGCAAGGCAAGCCCCCTCCCTGCTGTGCTATCACTTCGGCCACAACAATTAGATTGTGTGTCTCATTATTAGTGTTCAGTGAAACTAAGCGAGCCACGGAGACCAACGGATGCAAGGAAGAGGAACTCCCCTCACTCGGTTTCTCCTCTGACCACCCCTGCGCAACCAAACAGCCCTCCCGCCCCTCCGTGCAAGACACTTCGTTTTTTTCCAGCTTAAACCCCCATTTCAAAACCGAGTTCTGGCTCCAGCCCAAGCGCGCGTCTGGGTTCAGATTGCGGCCTTTTCAAACTCCTAGTGATTTCCGTATTGTTGCACAGAATACACTCCCTCCAGACTCCGATAACCAAAATGTTTATTTTAGCCCAAAGAAAAGCAAATATGAACTATTTGTCCAACCTCTATTGTGCTTCGAATACACCTGCATAAATAATCAGAGAGAAGCGCCACGAGACTCTCTATTGTTTATCCTCACATCAGAGAAGACACAGAACGCAGTGAGATGATGGACACAAGGTCGTGCCTCCAGCCGTGACACTCATGCCTAAACGTGGCCCCTGGCCACGAGCCGGGATGTCTGTCCGCCACCCTCAAGGGTGAGGTCTGTCACCAAGAACAGAATGATCAGACGCTGCCTCGGTGACTGTGCAGCTCTGGCACCCCGTGAAGGTCCAATCACACCCATTTCCTAGATGGGAGAACTGGGGCCCAGAGGCCCCACCTGCACCAAGCCTCCAGGCCGAGCACTGTGTCACCCAGAGCCTGCAGGAGCAGCAGTTACAGAACCAAGTGGCACATTCACTCCTCTGAGAGCTCAGTGTCTTTGCTCCTTCCCAAACAGCTTCTGTTCTGCCTTGGAGGACTCTAGTGGACGGAAACTTTATAATTTTTTTTTGTTTTTATGCTTTTGGGGTCACAGCTGGTGATGCACAGGGGTTCCTCCTGGCTCTGCACTCAGGAATTACTCCTGGCAGTGCTCAGGGGACCATATGGGATGCCAGGAACCGAACTCGAGCCGGCCATGTGCAAGGCAGACGCCCTCCCCCCTGCACTATAACTCCAGCCTGAAACTTTGTATTTTTTAAGTAGCTCTTAAAAGAGGGAAGATACTTGCTTATCTTTCGTTTACTAAGAGCAATTCAGCCACCCCCATCTCAAACGCGATTAAGAGATTAAGCCGTAAGGCAACTGTCTTGGTCGACTTTTATGAAATTCTCAAAGCTCTGTCAGTAAAACCAGAAATGTTCATCCAAAGTCAGGTACAACATATTCAAACCGAGTCTCCCTGAATCCTTTGGAGACAGAAAATAGATCAGTGGCTGTCTAGCTCAGGAGGACCGGAGGTTGGGAAGACCACTAATGAAGACAGGATTTTTTTTTTTTTCAGATTGATAGAAATGTCAAATTAATCATAGAGAGGGTCACAGAAACTCTCTGAACATACTAAAACTCACGGCCTGTGGACTTTAAGTGGGCAAAGCAAGCAGTATGTGAATTATCTCTCGGTAAAGCTATTACTTATAAAACTATTCTCTATCATTCAATTTTTTTTAAAGAGTGTGTGCGTGCAAACACACACACACTCACACACAAACACACATTTTTGTTTTGTTTTGTGGCGACTCAGCAGCGTGGGGCCCAGCCTATAGGACAACAGTGGCTTCACACCAGCAGACAGGCCCCTCGGTCCCCGGCCCCAGGTGTGCGTCTGGATCCCAAGGGAAAGAGACGAGAGACGGGCATCTAAACCGGCTTCTTTGGAAAAGCAGCCAAGCTTCCTGAGAGCATCTGGAACCATCCTGCTCTTTCGAGCAAAAGTGGCTGCAAGTCGCAGGCCTGCATTTTCATGACCAGTGAGACTCAAGACACAGTTTCTGGATGATGAATAAGGGAAGATTGCTTCTTGAGTGAATACATTCCAGGGGTCAAGTTATGTCTCTGTCTCACCCCCAACAAAAACAAATGCCAAGCCCGCCCGGGGCAGACCCACAGTGAGTGACAGGGCACTCTGTTCCGTCACAGCAGAAAGAGGGAGGCCTTTTCCTCCCTGGAGCCAGCTCAGAATCCCCACTCTTCCCCCTCAGTGCCGCCTGGGCTCTGCCGTGTGATCCGATGTGGGTCTGAGAAACCACCCTGACTGTCACCACCACATTTGCATTCATAGCTTAGCTGTGCAGAGACAAGTAGAAAAACAAACTATATATGGCAAGTGCCAACTAATTTTACTAAAAATTGAATTACAAGGTATTTAAAGAAGACTGCTCAAACTCACGTGTGGCAGTTTTAGTCGTGTGCAAAACAGGAAAACTTCTTTTTCAACCGAAAGGTCGTGATTCACAGAGAGATGCCAGGAGCAGCCAACTCCCCAGGTGCCAAACTCCGTCTGGTCGTCACTGTCCCACTGTGACCAGAGATAAGCTTCCCCGGGTTACCGGCCGTGGACCCTTTATTCCGTTCATCAGCCAGTAGCCGCCTTTGAGGAGAGAAAGTGCTATTTGGAGAAGAGCTGGGGTGGGCACGCTTCTGCTTTTTGATCTGCAGTGGTTACATGAGGGTGTTCTTTGAGCTGAACTTTCCTGGGGTTTGTCCTTACCAAATGAGTCTGGTATCGTTCGGCTCAAAGAAGAAAGCAGCCCACTCCTGTAGTAAGGGGGAAAAATGCCCTCGAAGCTTATTAAACTCCACCAGAACTGTTATTTCCTGATGTGTAATTTAGAATCAATAATACATGGCTAGAAATAATAGCCTTGTGATCCAATCCTTTCCAGAAGGTACCGTAAGGTAGGCACTGAGCTGGTATTTACACACTTCAAAAGATAGGGTGGGCATTTTTTTATTTATTCATTTATTTTTTGCTTTTTTGGGTCACACCCAGTGATGCTCAGGGGTTACTCCTGGCTCTGCACTCAGGGATTTCTCCTGGCGGTGCTTGGGGGACCATATGGGATGCTGGGAATCGAACCTGGGTTGGCCGCATGCAAGGTAAACGCCCTCCCCACTGTACTATCACTCCGGCCCGGAAAGGACATCTTTACCGTGTGGCTGGACGGTGCGGATACCTCAGCTGAAAGCTCCTGTTCTCTCACACCACAGCCATTTTGCTATTCTGTCACAAAGTGTTCAAGATATGACAACCTCCTCTTCACCCCTCAGTTTGGTAGGCAACTCTCAATCACGGGGGGCCTGGAGAGATAGTACAGCAGGTAAGGCCCTTGCTGTACCCCCATAGGGTTCCCCAGTCCACCAGAAATGATCCCTAAGCTCAAAGCCAGGAGTAAGTCCCGAGCACAGCCAGGTGTGGCCCCCCGAATACAACAAGAATTTCACTGCATCAAACTCAAAAACAATCTCAAGAATCCCCTCATCCCTCAAGCAGCAGTTCCAATCCCGGAGGGGGGGGGGGGTTCTGCTCCCTCTGGCTCTCAGGGGACCAGGCTGAGCTGGGGTGGAACTGGGCTCCCACAGGCCGAGCACGGACCCCAGCCCTTTGAACCCAGCTCCTGGAAAAACATTCTTCAGTGATGATATAACACATACCACAAGATTTACATCTTAACCATTTTAAGTGTAATATTTAGTAATATTAAATGTCATCATATTCTTATATAACAATCACAGTCAGTCATTTCTAGAATTCTTTTTATCGTGCAAACAGTGAAAGTCTAGGGCTGGGAGAGCGCAGGGGTGAGGTGCTTGGGAAAGAGTAGGGGTGAGGTGCTTGGGAGAGCGCAGGGGTGAGGTGCTTGGGAAAGCGCAGGGGTGAGGTGCTTGGGAGAGTGTAGGGGTGAGGTGCTTTGAGGAGTTCAGGGGTGAGGTGCTTGGAAAAGAGTAGGGGTGAGGTGCTTGAGAGAGTGCAAGGGATGAGGTGCTTGGAAGAGCGCAGGGGTGAGGTGCTTGGAAAAGCGCAGGGGTGAGATGATTGGGAGAGTGCAGGGGTGAGGTGCTTGGGAGAGTGCAAGGGTGAGGTGCTTGGGAAAGAGTAGGGGTGAGGTGCTTGGGAGAATGCAGGGTGAGCTGCTTGGGAGAGTGCAAGGGTGAGGTGGTTGGGAGAATGCAGGGTGAGGTGCTTGGGAGAGCGCAGGGGTGAGGTGTTTGGGGGAGCACAGAGGTGAGGTGCTTGGGAAAGAGTAGGGGTGAGGTGCTTGGGGGAGCGCAGGGGTGAGGTGCTCGGGGGGAGCGCAGGGGTGAGGTGCTTGGGAGAGCGCAGGGGTGAGGTGCTTGGGAGAGCGCAGGGGTGAGGTGTTTGGGGGAGCGCAGGGGTGAGGTGCTCGGGGGGGGAGCGCAGGGGTGAGGTGCTTGGGAGAGCGCAGGGGTGAGGTGCTTGGGAGAGCGCAGGGGTGAGGTGTTTGGGGGAGCGCAGGGGTGAGGTGCTCGGGGGGGGAGCGCAGGGGTGAGGTGCTTGGGAGAGCGCAGGGGTGAGGTGCTTGGGAGAGCGCAGGGGTGAGGTGCTTGGGGGAGCGCAGGGGTGAGGTGCTCAGGGGAGCGCAGGGGTGAGGTGCTTGCTTTGCAGTCAACCCACGTTCTATACCCAGCACCGCCTCTGGTCCCCCAAAGCTGTGCCAGAAGCAATCCCTGTGCCCCTCTGGGTATGGCCCCAAACCCAAACAAACAAGCAAAAAAGAAACTCTGCTTATTTATCCGTATTCCCATCTCCCCTGCCTCAGAAGAAATGAGCATTCTTTCTTCTGGTGATTTGATGATGCCCGTGGAAGTGCAATCAGACTGTTTTGTCCCTCTGTGACTGACCTTACTCCTTGACAGAATGTCCTCAAGGTTTGCCTGGGCTGTAACCAGCATCAGGATTTTCTCCTCTTTCAAGACTGCGTAATATTCCAGTAGCTGCAGCTGTTACATGTACGGCCATTCGCTGACCAAAGGACACTCGGGTCGCTTTTCCACATCCGGGGCCATGTGAATAATACCGTGTTCTAAGCATGGTTGTGAAAGCTCCCTCTGTGAAAGCTGTGTTCCCATCCTTAATTTTGCTGTTGTGTGGGGGAGACTTTGAGCCACCCCTGGCGACCCTTGAGGGCTCCACGCAGCTCTGCACACTTGGCGGGGGGCAGGGAGTAGATCCTGTGGTGCCAGGGTCAGTGGCAGGCCGGGCAACGCTGGGCAGCCCTGCACTGCCTCTCGCCCTGACTCTAACTCTCAGCGTCAGCTCACCGGGGACTCTGCCGGGTTTTTCAGGCCTGCTGTCCACTTCCCAGCTCCAATTCTGCCCCATCTGATATCTGTGTTGGCAGCAGACACGGGCTCCTCCACATTCTTGCCCACACTGGACTATTTTCTGGCTTTGTGATGGCTGCAGTTGTTTGTTGTCGTCTGATAGACGCCCTCCCAGGGAACTTTCTTTCGGAAATAGAGACAATCACGAGTGCCATTTGCTTCCCACGTTACGTTCCTGTGTTACGTTAGGGATTCATCGCCAACTGGAATCCTCTGAGCCGACCACGGAGAGTACGTGAGTCCGGGTGGGCCAAATCCCGGGCTCAGAGGAACAGACCTGGAACCTGGGACCCCACAGGACGCCCTCCAGGCTCCCGGACGGCCCATCTCTGTGCTCGCTTCCTCCCCCCACACACACAAAAAAAAACACAGGTTCCGGGGCACTGTGTCCGGGGTCCCAGAGCTAATGTCCCAGGATCACTGCAGATCGGTCACCCCTCTGGTCTGTGACCAGCCAGGAAAGAGCCGAGGGTAACCCCACTGGGGTGAGAAACAGGTGCTCATGAATTTTTCTATTTTCCTCCAAGCACACAGTCCTAAATAAATAAAGGTAAAGGTAAAGGCCCTCCCGTTGATCGTCGATTTGCTCGAGCGGGCCCAGTAACGTCTCCATTGGAGACTTTGTTGTTACTGTGTCTGGCATATCGAATACTCTCGGTAGCTTGCCGGGCTCTCCGAGAGGGGTGGAGGAATCGAATTCGGGTCGGCCATGTTGGCCGCTTGTAAGGCGAACGCCCTACCCGCTGTGCTATCGCTCCAGCCCTCCTAAATAAATAAATACACATTTAAAAATAAATTGTGGGGGCTAGAGTGACAGGAAAGTGGGGAGGGGGTTTACCTTGCACATGGCTGACCCAGGTTTGATCCTAGGCATCCCATAGGGTCCCCCCTTGCACCGCCAGGAGTAATTCCTGAGTGCAGAGCCAGGAAGAACCCCTGAGCATTGCTAGGTGTGACCCAAAAAGACCAAAAAAAAAATTGTGGGGGCCTGAGTGACAGTACAATGGTGGGGAGGGAGGTAGGACTAAGCCCTGAGCATCCCCAAGTGTGCCGGCCCCCAAAAACCCCAAAATCAAAACAAAAAACAAATTGTCATAAATAAATTTTAAAATTAAATTGTGATTCTAAAGCACAGAACCTAAATCGCTAAAAAACATTCTTCAAAAAAGAAATTGTGGTTGACAATTATCAGCATTAATTCTATACCACTGTTGTGATATAGAATTATATAAATATATATATAGTTAGATGATATATTTATAGAATTATCGCTGGGTGCGAGAGCACAGCCCTAGGGTGTTTGTCTTGCACACAGCCAGCCCAGCCGAGCGGGGTTCGATTCTCCCGCCCGAGGGCCCGGCAAGCTACCACAAGTATCCCGCCCTCATGGCAAAGCCTTGCAAGCTACCCGTGACGTATTCAATATGCCAAACACAATAACAACAAGACTCACAATGGAGACGTTACTGGGCCCGCTTGAGCAAATCGATGAACAATCGGAGGACAGTGTTTGTTTTTGCTTTTATATGATTAGATAAATTATATAAATAACGGCAGAGCCTGGCAAGCTCCCTGTGGTGTGTTCATATGCCAAAAGCAGTAACAATCATGTTCCTCATTTCTCTGACCCTGAAAGAGCCTCAATATGCCATTGGGCTACACTAGCACGTGACAGGGACGAATGGAGACGTTACTGGTGCCCGCTCGAGCAAATCAGTGAACAACGGGATGATAGTGATACTGACAATGAGTGATATGATTAGAAGAAATACAGAAATGAACAAACAAACACCATGACAGAACGAATAATAAAGATGATGTGCCATGTTTTCCTTCCGGGGCTTTTTGTTTCTCTCCCTTCTGTGGGGGAAGGAGGCAGGTACACAGTCAACAGTGCTCAGAAGCTAGGTCCTTCTCAGTGCTCAGAAGAGCCGGAAGCTCCCACAGGCAAAGCCGAGTTCCAGCCCTGGAAGCATCTCCCCACTGGGTTCTTTGATCTTCTTCCTGTTGTTGTTGTTCTGGGACCACCCCCAATGGTGCTCGGGGCTTGCTCCTGGCTCTGGGCTCGGGAATCATCAGTCCGAGAGGTGCTTACGGGGCCGGATGCAGTACCAGGGACTGCGCCCAGCTCGGCTACGTGCAGGGCAATCTCCCGAGGCCTGCACTCTTGTTCTGGCCCTGTCTCCTCTCTCTCCCTCTCCCTCTCCCTCTCCTCCTCTCCTCCCTCCTTAACTCCTCTTCTGTTCACATGAAGGAGCATCGAGGGAACACGACTCTTTGAGAGACTGTGAAAGCGGATCCCTTCACAGAACATTCAGGGACTCGGGCCACTGCGGTTGACCTCTCATTTTTGCTGGAAGCCAGAGAGAAGTTGGCTCCTGAAATCCTCCTGTGTTGGGAAGCGTGGAGTCCTGCGAGGCAACCTCGGGCCACTCGAGACACTAACCCATGCCACAGCGAATGACCCTCCGTCAACCTAAGGGCAACTGATTTTCAAAGGAGCAGAAGCAGGTAGAAATGAGGGTAGAACTGGAGCCCAAGGGCGGAAACTGGGAAGGGAAGATGCGGTGACCGCAGCACATCAGATAAAAGGCTCTCACTATCCACTGCTGACCGGAAACGACAGCAGCCACTGCGGGGGTCGGTTGGGGGACACCGAGCACTGGAAACCCAGTATTCAAGGGAATGTGATTGCTTGTGTAAGATTAGGTACAAGACACCCACCAAAATTCTTTTGCTTTATGGGGCTGGAGCGATAGCACAGCGGGGAGGACGTTTGTCTTGCACACGGCCAACCCGGGTTCGATTCCCAGCATCCCATACGGTCCCCTGAGCACCACAAGGAGTGATTCCTGAGTGCAGAGCCAGGAGTAAGCCCTGTGCATTGCCGGGTATGACCCAAAAAAACAAAACAAAATAAAACAAAAATTCTTTCTTCTGGGGCTGGAGCAATAGCACAGCAGGTAGGGCGTTGGCCTTGCACGCGGCCAACCCGGGTTCGATTCCCAGCATCCCATATGGTCCCCTGAGCACCACCAGGAGTAACTCCTGAGTGCAGAGCCAGGAGGAACCCCTTAGCATTGCCGGGTGTGACCAAAAAAAAAAAAAAGGAGCTATGAAATTGTCACTGTCCTGTCACTGTCCTCCCGTTGTTCATCGATTTGCTCGAGCGGGCCCAGTAATGTCTCCATTGGAGACTTTGTTGTTACTGTGTCTGGCATATCGAATACATCACGGGGAGCTTGCTAGGCTCTGCTTGCCAGGCTCTCTGAGAGGGGCAGAGGAATCAAACCCGGGTCGGCTCTGTGGTGCAATGGATAGCGCATTGGACTTCTAGCAATGAAATTGAACTTGTCAAAATTTCAAATTTATATGTGGAATTCATTACACTGGGAAGAATTCAGGGTGGGTGAGTACAGGAGGGAAGACACTTGCTGGCACAGCCCAGGTTTAATCCACCAGTGCCAGAAACATTCCCCCAGCCTGGCCAGGGTCACTCCTGAGCAGCATCTGGAACAGCCAAATAAATCAATAAAAGCACGTGGACCACTGACACTCACTGGGGTTCCGGGAGATGTCGTGCATCCAATGACAGGGGAGCGTGAGTCTACACTGCCAACCCCGGCCAGAGAGATAGTACCGCGGGTAGGGTGCTCGCCTTGCATGTGGCGGATCTGGGTTCCATCCCTGGCACCCAATACGGTCCCTCCAGCTTCCTGAGTGCAGAGCCAGGAGTTAGACCCCAAACAGGGCTGGGGGCGGCCCCCAAATTAAAACGAAACACTGCAGACGCACCTAAGCTAGGTGGGCATCCGCTTTCCGGCGGGCCAGTGTAGACACAGCCCCTCTCCCCTGTCTGCGCTCCCTCCAGTCTTGGATTCCTTCTCCCGGCGGCTTGTCCACCATCTCCCCAGGGTGCTGCGTGCAGACACGCAGGACAGCCACCCTCCAGAGGTCCTTCTGAGCACCAACCCACCGGCACCCACCAGGGCTAAAGGCCACCTTCCTTCCCTGGGCAGTGGCGACTGACCAAGCCCATTCCCAACAGCTGGCCCAAGGCTACCCTGGGGTAACTCGTGGCTAACTCAGACCTCCAGAGCGAACCAGGCCTCGTTCAGGCTTCGTACTCGCTCCCTGGCTGGCAGGAGGAGGCAGGGCTGGCAGTGCCAGGGGGCGGCCCTCAGTCTAGTAGGGGGACACAATGCAGGAGATAATGTCTTAGTTCAGTTAACTGCAGCCAGAGAGGAGGGCTTATTCTCATCCTGTCCTAAATCTACTCAGCGGGAACAAGGAACTTGCCGGAAGTCACCAACACCAAAGTCGAGGGGGAAATTCACGTCCATTTAACTTGCGGGCGTGTTTCCTTCCCACCATACTGATGCTGGTGGTGTATTAGAACTATCTTCGCTCCGTTTAAAATCCATGACAGGAGCTGCATGTAAGTTCAGCAGAGTACTGGATGTGTGAGGCTCTGGGTTGACTCTCCAGCAACGACACAGAGAGAGAGAGAGAGAGAGAGAGAGAGAGAGAGAGAGAGAGAATATTGTGCAAGAACTCATTAGCTCATGGGTGTTAAATGGCATTTCTACTCAACATACTCTAACTGATTACACAATGTGGTTGTAAAGTTGCTATTTTGACCAAAATTTACCATTTTAGTTACAATGATATTTTTGCCCTATGCCAGACACAGTAACAACAAAGTCTCCAATGGAGACATTACTGGGCCCGCTCGAGCAAATCGACGATCAACGGGAGGGCCTTTACCTTTACCTTTACCTTTGTGTAGTTCCCAGGGCTGGGGGGAGAGAGAGGAGGGCAGTTAGTGTGTTTTGGGTCCTGGGTTTGTTTGGTGCCAGGGATCATGCCCAGGGCCTCATACAAGTGACCATATGCACCCCTACGAAGATAGTGGTCAGTTCGGTGGTGCTGGGACCAAGGCCAGGCTCCTGTGTGACGAGTATATCATAATAACCCAATTCATATGCTGCATGGGCAATCTCAGCACCCAGCTGCTGCCTTTTACCATCTTTCCCTTCTCTGGAATCACCCGGGAAATCACCAGATCCCACGAAAACTTGAACCACAGCTCAAAATTTCTTATTTCTTCAGTGGTATCTTCTCTAGCAAAAAGACTTGGATTAGCACTTGGATAAGATCACACCATTGGGTTCCATTACACCATTGTGTAAACACACAAAAAATGATGGACAAAGGGACGGCAGCGGCCTATCTCTCCCGCCACCTGCGTTCGGTAGTCTCCGGCCGTTTCCCCACTCCAGGGAGGTCGATGGCGATGGTTAGGTGAAGGAAGGAAACGAGGGCCAGGCTGGTTGGTCTTAGCAGCAGTTTATGACATGGAAGAAGTGTATGTCAGGAGGTACACTTCTTTATTCACTCCTGGGCATCTGCTTTCTCAATTTAAGCCTTAGTTGCCCTCACTTCCTAGCACTCCAAGGGCAGGGTCCCGATGAGGAACTGGATGGAAGGTCTCAAGCACGTGCTCTCCGAGAGAGCCCCAAAAATCCCCTTATATAGATCATGGTACCTCTAAAGGGCCCAATATAGTGATGTCATCAAAAGGAGTTACTGAAAGAACATTGAGGTGGCAGAACATACATCATTTCTTTCCATCCGCAGGACAGTAATCTTGGCCTCACCTTTCACAAACTACAAGCACTTGGATTAGCATATCAGAGACCAGTCTGCTAGAGCTTGGAATCTACATCTCAAAGACTAGCCTGCCTCTTACAGTAAGGTTTCTGTGAGATAAGGGAAGCTGCCTCTTGCAGTATACTGAAATTATTTACTGAAGGCAGATGAAGGGGAGAAATGTTCAGTCTCATCCAAGCTCATCAGGACACATGGGAAGGCTGCTTCTAGGACAGATTCTCATTTAGCAGATCAACCCACCCTAGAACAGATTTCCCTGGATGCGTTTCTCCTTCTCCTTGTCCGACCAACATAAAAGCATATATAATATAAATAATTTTGTATGGACACAGTAAGAAATACTTTTGAGCTTATAGAATTGCTCTCCTAGGGCCATCTCGATCTCAGACTGCAGTACTCAGACCAGATATCTTTCCTGTTCTTAGCAGGGTCCTAGTCTCGTCGTTACTTTTGGATCATGAGAGCATTTGCCTATGATCAAACTCTGAACCTATAGTTAAGAATTGTGGCACCTTGGCCTGGCCCATCGCGATGCCAGGGTAGCACATAACTTACCGGCTTGCCCTGGTTTCATCCAGTTCCTCGTCAGGACCCTGCCCTTGGAGTGCTAGGAAGTGAGGGCAACTAAGGCTTAAGTTGAGAAGGCAGATGCCCAGGAGTGAATAATTATTCAAGGTCAATTAAATCCTAAGTTATAAAGGATAATATTAATTAATTGTCTTCCTGTATCTATACAAAAAGGACATTGCATTAAACTATTCAAAGGACATAAGGAGAGGAGAAAGGCAATATTAACTTACAGTACAAGTTCAGTGTCCTAGAAGGATGAGACCTTACTAATTGGTTGGGGAAGAGAGCATAGAAGTGGTTACAGACAAATGACTTGGGGGCACTGTGATGGGTGCAACCTGATAAACCTAAGCTCCTTGTACTCCAACACACCATTATCATTTGGGACCATTCACTGGTGACTGCGAGGATAAACCTTCCGACAGAGCAATCAGTCTGATTTTCTCATCCCGGATTCATCTCGGTGGATGTCGCTGTTTGTTCTTCAGTAAAATCACCATCAGAGCAGTGAGTGGGCGGCAACGTCACACAGTCTAAGTGAAGTCTAGGCAAAACGCTGACGATGGTCTGGGTTGGAGGGACGGGTCAGTGTGTAAGGCCATGACGTGTGGCCAACCCAGGCTCTAGCCTGAGTGACCACCCGGAGTGACCCCTGTGCAGAGTCAGCAGTAAGCCCTGAACACCTCTGGGTGTGACCCCCACACTGAACCGTGCCAATGGTGATGGGAGAAAGTGCTTTCCACTAACAGGGTTCCGTGACACCTCTTCATTAGCACAATAAATTCAACATTTAGTCCTGGTGCCCAGGCCTCACTCTGAGTGAGCGCGGGGCCTTATCAGGCCGAGGCAGGCCCCAGGCACTGACCCCACAGTCTGAGCCGCTCTTCCTCAGCCTTCCTGGGGACTATCTACATGACTGGGCCTGACTCAGGCCTCAGGAGGCAGCAACTGAACGCAGTCCGGAGCCGGGCGGCATCTCCCAAAGCCTCATATCCACTGTGACCTGCAGTCACTCCTGCCTGGCATCACATGGCCATCTTCACCCAACGCTTCCAGATTAGGCTTCCTGCCTGCCACGCTCAGGTGATCTCAGTGCTCACCCCACTGCCATGCCTAAGCCAGAGAGACAGCGCTCCTTTCCAAAACACAGAGATATCCCAAGGAAAATAAGTGGCATTTACCCGTCTCTTAATTATTATTAGCAATAAGTACTAATAATTATCATTAATATTCAATTATTAACTACTGTTAATTAACTTGTTAGTATTAATAATTGTTGATTGCTATGGTATTGTATAAATTATTTTATAATGTATACTATAGCAGAGTGCTAATATAATAATTATAAATTGATGTAATAATTATTATCAATAATTATATCAATATTATATCAGTAACTCTGTCCGGCTAGTGCACAGTTCAAAGATGATGCATTTCTCGGGTGCCAGAACCTTATTTCTGAACCGATGTCAAGTCACCCACCAGTCACTTTGGGTTCTATGTTATAAAAGCGTCTTTCGTAATTATGTTAAGGTAATGTTAAAAGATCGCTAGAAGGTGTAACATTGTGTGACCGTACTTTCATTTCTGTACTTTCATTTCTAGTTGTTTAATGACCCTCCTCATTGAATTGGAGCTTGTGAAATTGTTGGGTTCAAGTCTGTGCTTCTAGACACACACGAAAGGTTTATTCAGGTCACACTCCTGCCAACAAACCAGGGTGACAGAGGGACTCTTTCATTGATACCTCTCTCCCTCTCTCTTTCTCTCCCTCTCTCACTCCCTCCCTCTCTCTCTCTCTCTCTGCCTTCCTCTCTCTCTCTCTCTCTCTCTCTCTCTCTCTCTCTCTCAGTAGAGATAGATATGCATTCAGGTACAAGAGAAAAATGTTTCTTGACAGGGACTATAATCAAGAAGATTTGGAAACCACTGCTCTAGCCCAAGGAATTGACAACAGGTACAGTACACTGGGCTGGGGGAAGGCACAAGACGGGCGCGCAGGCTTGGCTGGGCTGAGCCCTGGACTCCACCCATGACCTACCACATGGGCCCGAGCACCATACCAGGAACAGCCCCAGAGCGTGGTCAGCTGGGCAACCCACAAAAAAAAAAAAAAAAGTTGGGGTTGGAGCAATAGCAGAGCGGGTAGGGCGTTTGCCTTGCACGCGGCTGACCCAGGTTCGATTCCCAGCATCCCATATGGTCCCCCGAGCACCGCCAGGAGTCATTCCTGAGTGAAGAGCCAGGAGGAACCCCTGTGTATTGCCGGGTGTGACCCAAAAAGCCAAAAAAAAAAAAAAGTTGAAAGTCATTTGACGTTATAGCTTGTATAAAGAAATCATCATATCCCTGGAATGTCAACCAAGACGCCTACTTAGGGTTTCACGACGGCCCCTCTGTCGCGGATTCCAAATGTACCCATTTTTGTGGCTGGGACAAAAGGTGGTCTCCACGGGCTTAACTAGAGAGGGTTCTGCACCGGGGCCAGATTCTCTCTTTCCTCGCCCGTCTCCAACCTCCCTGTCTCTCTCCAGGGAAAAGTGAGCCAGGACAGAGCCGAGGAAGCAGGAGCACCAACCTCAGGTTGGTGGAGGTGGGGTTGCAGGCCAACTCCCGCTGGGGGCCACTCAGTGGAACACTTCCTGCTTGCCTCCTCCCTCAGGCTGCCTCAGGCCTCCCCCAGAGCCGTGCTACTGAGACCCTGCCACGCAGCTTCCTGTGGAAAGCAGAAGTGTCGTCCCTGGCGAGAAGGGCTCTAGGCCGCAAGCTTCTCCATTCCCCTCACACCCCCACCCCCCAGGGGCCTGACATTTCCAGGAAGAACCGGGGACCCGGAAGGCCCCAACCCCGGGAAGATCTCGTGGACCTAAAGGAAAAAAGCTGCATCCGCTCACCGATGCCAACAGACTCCACCACACCCGTCGTGGGAAGAGGGGAGAGGAGAGGGCCCAGGCCCGAGCTGAGGGTTGGCACAGAGCAGAGGGAACACTTTCTGGCGAGGCACAACAGGATCGGAGTTTGTCTAACAAATGAACTGCGGAAAGGAAGGAGAGAGAAGACGAAGTCCACACAAGGGAGATTCTTCCTGGAGTTCTGCACCTCACAAGGACGAGGCTGGGGCTCTCGAGAACCCCCGTGAATTCTGCAGTTCATCTTAGAGGCTCTGACCTCCACCTCTGAGCACCCTGGAAATGACCAGCGATGGCCACAAGGCCAGCCAGAAATCTCTGCACAGCCTCGGTCAGCTCCTTCCCGGGCACTCACACTGGGAGGGCAGGACGAGGGAAGGGAGCTTGGCAATACACTGAGGGTGAAATCAGTCTCAGCTTTCAAACACTCTCTGCAAAGGGGAACTGTGACATGACTGTGAATATGACTCTCCAGGCGGCTTTGTGAGAGCCAGGGGTGGGCCTACAGCAGCAGAACACACACCCTGCATGTCGGCCACACACGGCCACCAGGCACCACCATACGACCACCACCACCCTCATAAACACAACCACCACAACAACCAGCACTGCATACCACCACTACAGTTACCACCACCGCCAACCACCACTAAATCCATCCCCACAACCATCACTACCTCCACAGCCAAAACTGCATCTAACACTACAACCACCACCACTACAGCCACTACAACCGTACACTACAACCATAGCCACCACAAACACATCATCACAGCCTACCACTACAAAATCAGTCTACGCAGTACCACTTCAACCACCACGACAACCACCACAAGCAACACTCCAGGCAACATAACCAATACCACCACTGCAACCAACACCAGCACCACCACCCTCACCAAACATACAACATGGCCACCACCACACAACCACAAGGACAATTAAAACAATGACCACAACAGCCACAAACACTACAACTGCCACAAGAATAGCCACAATCACGACTATAAGAACAATCACAAGTCACTACAAACCCAAGAACAACCACCAACCGCCTCTGCGTCAGCCCCTCTCCAAGAACAACCACAACAGTCAAAGCAACAACAATAATAGTTTTGTGGCAAATACGGTACAGGCAGTTTATTCAGAACTAAGAGAAAGTACATTCAGAAAAAGATTAAACAAAAAGCACAAGAATGAAGAACAAAGGTCGTTGAAAGGCCCTGCCCCTCGTCAACCTTGATTTTTTTTTTAGCATCTACCAAAAAATCATTCAAATTCGTTATTATCAATTAATCAAGAGCACTTTCAGCTAATCAGAATCAACAAGATCTGACTGAAAGAAGGACCAATTCTTTACACTGGCCTGTTCCAAAACTTCATAAATTCCTCACTTGGCAGATTTCCAGATTTCCGTCTCTCTTCTAAACTTGGGTTCTCCCCCTCTGGGAACTTACTCAAAATAAATGTTAGGAATGATGACAGTGCGAACTCCAGGTTTCACAGTGCAAATATAAGGTGAGAAGGAAGCTGGAAGAAATCTTCCAATATTTACGACACTCCATTCTGGCCCGCCCCCTTCCGCCCTCCCCCAAAAAAAAACCTTCCTTTTATCTATCCTTAATTTCATTAGTCTTCAAAAGTCAAGAGCCCCGTGTAGACAGACAGAAAGACTTTGGACTTGGAACAAGGCCTTGCTCACGGCTGGTGCTGAGGGAGTGTGGGTGCACTGTGCATCTCAGGCCTCAGTCACAGCCAAGAGGTACGGTCCCCGTTCGTGATAAGCACACCAGGAAGCGCCTAGAAGGCCCTTCTAGCAGAGGCCGGAGGAATCCCTCTGCTAAGTTTTGCTCGCCATTTCAACGTTAACCAGCAAACGGCTGATAAGCCCCAGGGCCGGCCAACGAGCTATTCTTGAAGAAGCAGCACACAGGCCACCTCGGTAGCAAGCAGCGACCCTTCCCAGCGGGAAGCAGTGCTGGAGGCCAGACACTCCTCTCAAACACAGAACAAGTGTCCAGTCAAACCGCTTCTGTGTGCTGAGTGGCAGCTGCAGTGTCCACGATCACCAGAGACAAGAGGAGTACCTTGGGACTCTCTGCATTAAACACACACACACACACACACACACACACACACACACACACGCCTAGGGGTCAGAGAGATAATGCAGCAGATAGGGCACTTGTCATGCAAGCCGCCCATCCATCCCATGTGGGATCCCTGAACACCACCAGGAGTGATTCCTGAGTGGAGAGCCAGGAGCATCACCAAGTATGGCCCAAAACCGGAAAAAAATGAAAGCTGATTCGGGGCAAGAGAGATAGGACGAGAGCTAAGGCAGTCGCCTTGCAGGTGGCTAACCCAGGTTCTATCCCCGGTACCACAGTGGGTCCCCCAAGATCACCAGGACTGGTTCGTGAGTGTGAGCAGTCAGGTGTGGTGCCAAACAAAAACAAAACTCTTATTAAACAATAAATGAACTCTCTAATGAGTACCTTCAGCAGGCCCAAAGGCTGCAAAGTACAAATAACTCTAAAATTGGAGCCACAAAGGAACCACGGAGATGGCATAGAGGTAGGACACTTGCCTTGCACACGGCCTGCCTGGGTTCGATCCCCAGCACCCCCTATGGTCCCCGGAGCCCACCAGGAGTGATCCCTGAGCGCAGAGTGAGGAGTAAGCCCTGCGCACTGCCAGGTGTGTCTCACACACACACACACACACACACACACACACACACACACACAAACTAAAATAAAATTAGAACCACAAAGTATTAAGTCCACCCAGAGCACCTCTGCATCAGGCCTGTGACGTTGGATGTGTCACCAAAACTCTCCTTTGAGGCTCTGTCTGGCCTCTGGAGGCCCTTGTGAGGTGCAAATGAGATTAGCTGAGGAAGGGTCAGGATTCCAGGCCCTGCTGCTACGTCATTGATCAGTGTCCCCACTAAGGATCACGGTGACTTTCAACGGGACCAGCACCAGCACACGGTGTACTCATCTTTTAAATCAGTACAGCTCTGTGTGTGTGTGTGTGTGTGTGTGTGTGTGTGTGGATAATATGCTCTAATTTTATTGAGTTTCAACTGGTATGCTCGGTCGGACCAGTTGGAATCTCGGATGTTGAGGAGATTTACTTTTGAGACCAAAGAGAACGGAAACGAAGGGCTCTGAAGGTGTGTAATTCATAACCGGGCCCACCCCCACCATTCTTTCTTGCCTAGTTCTTGGAGGGGAGCCAGAGGGATAACACAGGGGATACTGCACGCAGCACTGCAAACCGTCCCCAAGCGCCCTCCCTGAGCACAGAGCCAGGAGTCAGCCCCGAGCACTGCTGAGGGCACCCCTCCCTGCAAATTCAAACCTCTGAAAGTGCGCTTTTAAGGAGCAGCATCAATTCCCCGAAGGCCACACTTGTCCCGAAGCCGTCGCCTTAGGCAGGAAGGACTTGAGCGAGCTCAGAAAGTTGCTGGTGGCCAGAGACCAGCGCGCCCCAGGGCGCAGCCGGCGGGGGTGGGGGCTGTGTCCACTCCCAAGCGCTGGGCCTGCGGCCAGTGTGGGGGGCGGGGAGGGGCTACTCGGGGCCACTCGCACCCGGGTCTTACAGCCCCGCAGCCCCGGCTGTCACAGGGCCCCAGCTGGGCGCGGCGGGGACTCTGCCCGGCTCGGCTCGGAGCCGCCGACGGCGCGTTCGGGGCGATTCGAGGGGGGGGATCCCGCCCCGCGCACGGGGAGCCGGGGGAGGAGAACCCGCGCCGCGGGGGGTCGGCGCTCGCACCCCACCCGGGCCGAGGAGGGCACCCTGGGACTCTTAAAATAACTCGCGCTTCCTCCTGGCGGCCGCGCGCGGGGGAGGCGCCTGCAGGGCGGGCGGCGGGCGGAGAGGGGCGCACCGGCCCGGCCCCGGGGAGGGCCTCGGGGAGCGCTCCAGGGGGGTCCCCGGGCGGCGCTCCGGGAGCGCCTCGGGCTCAGCCCGAGGGGAGGCGCCGGCCCGACCCGCCGACGTCACAGCCCGGCCCGGAGCCCCCCGCGGAGCCCGCCGGGGCGTCCCCGCCGCCCCCCACCCCGGGCCGCTCCCGCCCGCCGCGGGTCTCGGGCGTGGGGGTCCCCCGCGCGCCGCCGCGGGTCGCAGCCCTCCCCTGCCTCCGTCCCCTGGACCCCCGCTCCCCCGTGCTGTCCCCCGACGGCCGCTGCCCGGGCGCACCCCGGGGCGCACTCACCAGACGGGGCGGCCGCGGGGCGAGGCGGGGCGCGGGGTCCCCCGGCGCGCCAGGGCCGGAGCTGCAGGCGCCGCGCGCGGAGAGGAACTGGCGGTGGCCGGGCCGGGCCGGGGCCCAGGGACTTCCTGCCGCCCGGATTTGCATGCCGCGCCCGCGGGGCGGGGAAGTGACCGGCTGGCCGCGGCCCAGGCGCGGGGCTCGCGGTGGCTGTCGCGGCGCGCGGAGCGGCGGGGACCCCGGAGACGCGCGCCCGCCCGAGGGTCCCGCGGGGACAGCCCGCACGTCGGGCGGGCGCGGCCAGGGCTGGGCAGGGGGAGCGCGGGGAGATGCGCCCCCACCCCCGAGGGCAGGGCCGTGGGCGCTCCGGGCCTCGGGCGGACCCCGAGCGCGACTCCCCAAACTCCCCCCGACCCCCCAAATAGGCGGACGCGCAGCGCTGGGCATCGGGGCTCGGGATCCGCGCCTGGCGCGTTCCACGTTCCGCGCGCTCATGCGCGCGCCGGGCCTCGTGGGGGGCACGGAAAGGCTGGGCAGGGTTGGGGAGGGTCGGGGGGCCACGCTACCCCCAAGACCCCGCGGGCGGGGGAAGGCCCCTACACGCGAGGAGCCCGGCACGCGGGGCGTTTGCTGGGACACGGACCGCGCGGCTCCAGCGGCAACGCGGAACCCGTTTTAAGCAGGTTTTTAGAGATCCCAGTAGGAACCGAACTCCCACCACCACCCCCAGCCCCTCCGAGGTCCCATCTCTCAGCACTAACTGATGCAAACTTGGAGGTCCCTAAGCATCCCGCACCCGTAGGGCTGAGCCCCAGACTTATGGAGTGACAGGTCCCCGGGAGCACTGCTGGGTGAGTCTCCTGTGTAGATTTACAGTAAACACAGGCACAGGGTCATCCTGGGGCTCCCCTTCCCGGCCCCTGAAGCAGACTGTCTCCTCGGCAAGCCCTGGTTCTCTTGCACATCTATATTTCTTCTCTGATATTTCCTACATTAAACTTTTTCAGGGCCAGAGAGGCAGCACAGCTGGTAGCCACCATCCCACCCCCAAATAAAACTATTTTACTCCCACCCCCCAAAAAAAGCATCTTATGTTCTTGTTACAACTCGGCAAATACAGTCTACACTGAGGTAAATACTGTCTACACTGAAATGCCATCCCTGCAGACACCACATGTTGTTCTGTTTTGTATTGGGGCCACACCTGGCTGGTGCTCAGGGGTTGCTCCAGGCTCTGTGCTCAGGGATCACTCCTGGCAGTGCACAGGAGACCATATGGGATTCCTGGGTCAAACCCCGGTTGGCAATGCCATTGGCCCCAGAAACTCAGAAGTTCTAGGCAAGATGCTGCACCCTGGGACCTCAGCCTTGCACATGCTGACCAAAATAACTAAATATTGGAGGCTGGAGTGATCGTACAGCCTGTAGGGTGCCTGCTTTGCACGTGGACAACCCAGGTTCTGTACCATGTATGGTCCACCAAGCCCTGCCAGGAGTGCAGAGCCAGGAGTAAGACCTGAGCACTGCAGGGTGTCCCCCCCAAAAAAGGCAATTAAGTATTTACTTATTTGATCACTTGACTTCCCGTTAATCGTTGATTTGCTCGAGCGGGCACCAGTAACATCTCCATTTGTCCCTGTCCCATGCTAGTGTAGCCCAAATGGCGTCTGTTCGCTCTAGGAACACGAAGAGCCTCAAACCGATCGTTCATGATCTTGATGAAGAAGTCTGACCATCTGGTAGGTGGGTGGCCACGCCGTCTTTTGACATCCCGTGGAATCCAGTCGGTAATGGCTCTAGTCCAGCAGTCATCTCCAAATCTCATTACCTGACCAGCCCATCTGATTTTTGACGCCTTGGCAAATGAGACAGCGTCCCTGATTCTCGATCGTCGACGGAGGTCGGAACTCCGGATTCTTTCTCTCATTTGAGTGAAACGTGATATTCCAAGCATAGCTCTTTCGATTCCTCTTTGGGAGACCCGAATAGCGTTCTCATCCTGTTTGCGTTCGCAAACATTTACTTATTTAATAACAATCAAATAATTATTACGAGAGTCTAAGCAGCCAGTGTGGATTTGGCCCTTGTGTGAATAATAGCAAATACTGACAGAGGGTCATAGAGCACAGTCACTGTGAGATGCTTAGTTTTCTCTGGTCTGCAGTGTCCCGGTGAGGGTAACAGTTTCCATCCCAGGCTCACTCATCCACCTTGTCCCACCATCTGCTAGGGTGGCCTTTGTCACCAGAAGACCAGCAAATTGCTGCCTTAAAATGAAGCTTATGAATGGCTTACCGATCAAAAGGCGAAGTCTGTTTGGAACTTTCTGGAGTATTCTAGGATCCTGAGGGGCCATTTCCTGCACTTTTCTTCAAGATGGATATATTGCTTGCTGGGAGAGAGACAGTACAGGGGTGAAGGCGTTTGCCAACACTGGTTCAAATTTCATCACCACATACCTATTCCGAGCCTACCGGGAGTGATCCTTGAACACAAAACCAGAAGTCCTGAGCACAGTTAGATGTGGCTTAAAAACCAACCAAACAACCAAACGTATTGGCCCTCGGTCAGAGTAGTAGCTTAACAGGTTGAGCGCAGGCTTTGTGGGCAGACTCAACTCTGAATCTGATATCACACGGTCAGAGCAACTCCTGAACAAAAGCCGGAGTCGCACTGCCAGGTGCTACCCCCAAACCAAAACCAGGTCAGTGGGCAAAAGCCATCCATTGGTCCTTAATTAATAGACCTTCTACTACCAATGAGTCTTTGAGATCCAGTGGCCAATAAGTATGGAACACCAAAACTTGGCATTAGTGAATTCACCAGAAATATCTTGCTTTTTTGGCAAATGTCTCTTGATGTAAGGAAGCTATCACCATTGGCAAAACTCGCTCACTCTCACTACAGCCCACCCAGCACGGGGGGTGGGGGGTCTCTAGCTACGTTCTCTTTATTCTTAGAAGAAAAGAGAATTTTGTTCATTTCAACGTCTTAGACTATACTCATGACTCCTCAATGCACGTATTTTCTACATCTATCCTTGTTCCTTAACATTCTACAAAACCCTCGAAGATCAGGCACAGTCCAAGGCTTCCTGCTCACACCACTCCTATTCAATATAATATGAGAAGTACTTGCCTGGCAGTTGGGCAAGAAAAAGACATTTAGGGCATCCAGATAGGAAAGGGATGGGAAAGGAAGAAGTCAAGCTCTCACTATTTGCAGATGACATGATACTCTAGAAAATTCTATAGACTCTAGGAAAACGTTTCTAGAAATAATAGATTTGTAAAGTGGCAAGTTACAAAATCAGCATGTGAAAGTCCATGGCTTTCTTATGTATGAATAATGAAAAAAGAAGACAAATATTTTTTTAAAAAATGGTGCTGGGAAAACTGGGCAGGTACTTGCCAAAAAAAAAATAAATAAATAAACTCAGACTTCTTTCTAACACCATGCACAGAAGTCAAATCAAAATGGATTAAAGACTTCCATATCAGACTTGAATCTGTAAGGTGCAGAGAGGAAATCACAGACAGATGTCTCCACACTGACGCCAAAGCAGCTTCAAGGATGAAACACCACTGCCCAAGTAAACAGAAGCAAAAATCAACAAATGGGACTGCATTAAACTAAGAAGCGTCTGCATTGACGGAAACAATGACCAGAATATAAAGACAGCAAGAACTATTTACCCAACACCCATCTGATAAGGAGTTAAAATCAAAGATATATAAGGCACTGGTAGATATTTAGAAGGAAAAAAAAATCCAGGGGCTGGAGCGATAGCACAGCGGGTAGGGCGTTTGCCTTGCATGCAGCCAACATGGACTTGACACAGGTTCGATTCCCAGCATCCCATATGGTTCCCCAAGCAACGCCAGGAGTAATTCCTGAGTGCATGAGCCAGGAGTAACCCCTGATCATCGCCAGGTGTGACCCAAAAAGAAAAAAAAATCCAGCCCTATCAAAAAATGGGGAGAAGAAAGGAACAGAAACTTCCTCAAAGAAGAAATATAAATGGCACAAAGACACATGAATCTACACTCTATATCATTAGTCATCAGGGAGACGCAAATCAAAACAACAATGAGATATCATCTCAAGACATAGAGATTGAACACATCCGAAAGAACAAGAACAACCAGACATGAGGAGAAAGGGACTCTCAATTCATTGCTGACGGAAAGTATTTTTGGAAAATAATTTGGGCGCTCCTCAAAAACCTAGAAATTGAGGCTCCATATGGTCCAAAAGCAATGCAGAAAAGCCATCTACACTTCTGCGTTCTTTGCAGCGCTATTCACAATAGCCAGAATCTGGAAAGAAACCGAGTGCCCGAGAACAGACGACCAGATAAAGTAAACTATGATACATCTACATAGTGGAATAGTACGCAGCCGCCAGTAAAAAAAATGAAGTCATGAAATTTGATTATACATGGATGGGCATGGATAGTATCATATTAAGAGATATGAATCAGAGGAAGAGAGACAGACATAAAATGATTGCACTCATTTGCAAGATATAAAAAAAAATAGTATGAAGCTAATAGTCAAAGACAGTAGAAATGAGGGCCAGGCAGACTATTCCATGGTTGGAAGTTTGCCACAAGTAGGGAAGGAGAGGGCAGTTAGGACAGAGAAGGGATCACTGTGATGATGATAGTTGGAAATGATCACTCTGGACAAGAATTGAGTGCTGAAAAGAGGTAAAGTGATATACATGATAAACTTTCAGTAACAGTACTGCAAACCACAGTAACTAAAAGGAAAGAGAGGGAGGAAGGAAGAGAGAGAGACAGAGAGTGAGAGAAGAAGAAGAAGAAGAAGGAGAAGGAGAAGGAGAAGGAGAAGGAGAAGGAGAAGGAGAAGGAGAAGGAGGAGAAGGAGAAGGAGGAGAAGGAGAAGGAGAAGGAGAAGGAGAAGGAGAAGGAGGAGAAGGAGAAGGAGAAGGAGAAGGAGAAGGAGAAGAAGAAGAAAAGAAGAAGAAGAAGAAGAAGAGGAGGAGGAGGAGGAGGAGGAAGAGGAGGAGGAGGAAGAGGAGGAAGAGGAGGAGGAGAAGAAGGAGAAGGAGAAGGAGAGGGAGAAGGAGGAGAAGGAGAAGGGGAGAAGGAGGAGGAGGAGGAGGAGGAGGAGAAGAAGAAGAAGAAAAAGAAAAAGAAGAAGAGAATGAGGAGGAGGAGGGAAGGAGGAGGAGGAAGAGGAAGAAGAAGAGGAGGAAGAAGAGGAGTACCTGCCTCCAGAGACAGTCTGGAGGGGTGGATGAGAGGGAAACTTGGGACTTTGTGGGAAAACTACACTGGTAAAGTGACGGGTGTTGGAACATTGTATGACTGAAACCCAATCATGAATCACTTTGTAACTGTGTATCTCCTGTGATTCAATTAAAAAAATAAATCCTATGAAAAAAAGTTTTGGTTTTTATTCTTTCATTTTTGTTTCTGGGAATTGAACCTGGGTTGGCCGCGTGGAAGGCAAACGCCTTACCCGGCTGGAGATAGCACAGCGGGTAGGGCGTTCGCCTTACAAGCGGCCAACATGGCCGACCCAAGTTCGATTCCTCCGCCCCTCTCGGAGAGCCCGGCAAGCTACCGAGAGTATTCGATATGCCAGACACAGTAACAACAAAGTCTCCAATGAAGATGTTACTGGGCCCGCTCGAGCAAATCGACGATCAACGAGAGGGCCTTTACCTTTACCTTTACCATTTTTGTTTCATTTTCAATTTTATTTAGTCACGGCAAGGCAAAGCTGTTCATGATTGGGTTTCGGGCACACAATGTTTCAACACCCCTACCTTCACAGGCGCTCACTTCCCTCTGCTACTCATGGGATTTATGACCTTCACCACCTTTCAAAGTCTCCAATGGAGACGTTACTGGGCCCGCTCGAGCAAATCGACGATCAACGGGAGGGCCTTTACCTTTTTACCTTTACCACCTTTCAGCACTTCTCCTGGTTGACCAGTTCTCCCCAGTTATTGTAGTGTTCTTTTCCCTGTCTTATTCCTCACCCCTGTCCCCAAATACTTTGGAAATTCCTCTCTTGGGCAGGAGCGATAGCACAGCCTTAAGGCCTTAGGGCACATACATTAGCCGTTGGTGCTGTCTCCGACCCTGGAATGATTTCTTTTATGCTTGTTTGTTCGGAGGGTCACACTCAGCGTGCTCAGGGCTTACTCCTGGCTCTGTGCTCAACTATCACTCGTGGCAGTGCACGGGGGCCCCTCTGGGGTGCTAGGGATTGAACCCGGGTCAGCCACGTAACATTAATAGTATTCTCTCCTGTAGAGCTGAGCACAGAACCCAAGGGTCAGGGACAGATTGCGGTCAGGGGAAACACCCTCAAGGATCCAGAGAGAGAGCACAGCGGGGAGGCTCTGGCACACAATGGCCCATTGTTGGGTCCCTGGCACAGCTGATGCCCCCTACACCACCAGGAGTGAGCCCTGAGCATCAGCTACAAGGAAGCCTTGAGCAACACCAGGAGCGGCCCAACCAGCACCCCTAAAATAATGGCTCGTTCCATTGAGAGACAGCTTCGTCCAGAGAGATAGCACAGGAGTGAGGGTGCTGCCTCGGCCTTGCTCAATTGGGATTCCATCCTGAGCACCACGTAAGGGCCCCCTGTGACTTGCCAGGAGTGATCTCAAAGTGCTGAGCCAGAAGTAAGCCCTGAGCACCACCAGGTGTGACCCCAAAGCTAAAACAAACAACAAAACACCCCCACACACACACAAAATGAAAGCTCCCTGGACAGTGTAAACAGGCCCAGGCAGGGCAAGGGATATGGATGAGAAGGTCAGAGGATAAAGGGGCAGAAATGGCACCAACTACGAATATTCAGAGCTTTTCTCATTCCACACGTGAAAGTAGTAAAATTACTGTTCAGAGTAATATATTGGTGAAGCCAGGTGGCAAAACAGGATGTGCACACGTGCACAAATCAGCAAAGCACAGGACCAAGTCTCGTAGCGCCCACTGGCAACAATAGTTTTCCCTTCCGAGGTCCTTTCCAGTGACTTGGGGGCCATGGGACCCGACTGACCCTCCGTTCACCCTCTCGTCCGTGGTTTGGTCTCTGAATGACCTCTGCTTGTTGTCAGCAGAGCTGATTTCTTTCACTGGTGGGTAACAACCCCCCCAAATAGACACTCACAGGCTCACACTGATACATGGAGGTCAGCCGTTGCCTGCTGAGGTCACAACGCTAAGTTCAGCCTCTGGCGTCCTTGTCACTGGGGGCATCTGCATAGTGCCACATTCTTTTTGTTTCTGGGCTTGGGCTGGGTGATTTCTGCCGTCTAGAGTGTCCCGGGCACTGTCCTGAAGTGCTGTCTCGTTCTAAGGACAGAGGCCGGTGTTTTCCTGTGGAGGAATGATGTGCGTTGGCTAAGCCGTCGCCAGGCAGAAGCCATGGTGCTGGAGTCACAGACCGTGAAGACTGGCTGTTAGTTCCAGGCTGTGCTGTTCGTGTGCAAACCATGCACTAAGAAACAGAAACGCGTCTAAAAGGAGGGTGGCAAGGTGGTGAACGGAGGTTGACCAGGGCTGGGTTCCGTGTTCCCCTGAGAAACAATGGTTTGGTGCTTTGAAGACAATCGGTTGGTTTGCATAAGTGTCTCCTCCACTCACCAGGAAGGGAAACACCACCCGCCCGCCCCCCTGACCTCAGGGAAATCCTCCTCAGCTCAGATCTGCACGTCACAGGCAAGAAAGGTGATGCCTGCGCCCTTCACACCAGCCTACCCCTTCCCGCCTCCCTCCATTGTATGATCTTGAGGGCTGATACACTTTCACTCTTTACCTTCGCCCCAGAAGTTTCCCTTCCCTTCCCTCTGTTTTTGCCGTTTTGTCGTTGTGTGTGTGCAGACACAGCTGGCACCCAGGGAGCACCAGAGCTGAGTTCCAGGGAAAGTCTGTTTATGCCTCAGTTAGTGCTCAAGGAGAGAGAGAGGGGTGGGGGGAGAGGGAGGGAGAGAGAGGTAGAAAGGGAGGGAGGGAGGGAGAGGAGGAGAGAGAGAGGGAGAAAGAGAGGGAGAGAGGAGGAGGAGAGGGAGAGGGAGAGAGGGGGAGGGAGGGAGGGAGGGAGGGAGGGAGGGAGGGAGGGAAGAAGAAAAAAGGAGAGGGAGAGAGAGAGGGAGGGAAAGAAAGGGAGGGAGAGAAGGGGGAGTGAGAGGAGGAGAGAGGGAGGGGGAGAGAGGAAGAGAGAGGGAGGGAGGGAGAGGGAGAGAGAAAAGGGAGGGAGAGAGGGGAGGGAGGGAGAGGAAGAGGGAGAGAGGAACAGAGGGGGGGAGGGAGAGAAAGAGAGAGGGAGCGAGTTTAGGAGGGAGGGAGAGAGCGCACACATGAGTGATCAGGAGAGAGAGCGAGACTTCATAGGGGCAGGGGACTTTCCAAAGTCCCCTGACGTCAGGGTCGCGCCCTGGGGTTCACCTTCTACCTGAACAACATCAAAGTGTGGATTTAAACAAACAGACTGTCAAGCCTTCTGCGAAACTCAGCACAGGAAGGCAGGAAGGCAGACGGCTGCAGCGGGCTGTCCGTCTTCGCATTTTTCAGGCACGATGAGGGAACAAAACAATCATTGCAAATGGGATCAAATCACAAAATATTCAATCCAACAACACAATCAGGACGAGAGTAATCACATTAATACTGATGTTCGCAGACCAATGGTACCCAAGAGTGTGCCACATGGCCATCAGACCAAGGCCATCAACTGCAGAAACTGTCGTCCCTGTCACCAGGCTGCGGGTGTACCGGGGGCTCTCAGGGGAGGCGGAAGAGTCACTTCCGGTGCCTTCCATTTGGTCCCCCAGTCATGTGCCCTCCTTCCCTCCCTTGGACCTGTCGAGAGCCCCTGTGCCCCCAAGCTGGCTCTGTCCCAAGTCTGACCCCAGAGGCCCAGACCTGTCTCCGTACGTGCTCTTGGGACACCACGTGTGACTTTTCATAACTTCATACTGAGAGAAATGCTTCCAAACTCACACACAAAAAATCACTGTCTCTCCTTCATCTGGGCTGGAGTGATAGCACAGCGGTAGGGCGCTTTGCCTTACAAGCTGCCGGCCCAGTGGAGCCGGGTTCGATTCCTCCGCCCCTCTCGGAGAGCCTGGCAAGCTACTGAGAGTATCTCACCCACACGGCAAAGCCTGGCAAGCTCCCTGTGACGTATTCGATATGCCAAACACGGTAACAACAAGTCTCACAATGGAGACGTTACTGGGCCCTCTCGGGTAAATCGATGAACAGTGGGAGGACAGTGCCACAGTGCTACTACTTCAACTGAATTCTGCAGCTGACAAGACGTGTGGGCTGGTGAGTGTAGGCTCCCCTGAGTGACGGTTTGGGAGGAGTCACGACGCCCTGAGTATTTCAGCAGGTATTTCCTTAAAGCAGAGACATTCAAGAAATGATTCAAAAAACAAGTATGTTTTCGAGCAAAAGAAAATCCCAGATCACGCTGCTTCATCCATGCACCCTTTTCTTTTCCTTGTATTTTTCTGTCTTCCCTTCAATATTGTTGGCAAGACCTGGGTTTGCCCGCGGACCGCAAGTTGTGGTGTTATGAGCATCTGAGGTCATATTTAGTGCTCCTACATCCAACAGCAATGTTTGCCAAGGATCTCTCTTTTTTCTTTTGTTTGGGGGCCACCTGCAGCAGTGCTCTTACTCTTCATGTTAGGCTTGGGGTCCCTCCTGGCGATGCTCAGGGAATCAGAGGTGGAACCAGGTAGGCTGAGTATAAGATGAACATCATCCCCGCTGTGCATCTCTGGCTGCAGGCTGAAGTTCTGGAATTGTGGGCTTGCTTGTGTGCTGGCCGGGCGCTTGTCGCACTCGCTAGGCTGCGCACACATCTTTTTATTTTTATTATTTTTTAATGTAGGAGTAACACTGTCCTCCCGTTGTTCATCGATTAGCTCGAGCGGGCTCAGTAACGTCTCCATTGTGAGACTTGTGTTTGGCACCTCTAATATGTCACAGGTAGCTTGCCAGGCTTTGTCGTGTGGGTGAGATACTCTCAGTAGCTTGCCAGGGCTCTCCGAGAGGGGCGGAGGAATCGAACGTGGGTCGGCTGGCTGGCTTCGTAAAAGGCAAACGCCCTACCGCTGTGCTATCACTCCAGCCCCAATGTAGAAGTACTGCTATTTATTCAGCCATTGATTAAGCTGATTGAATTGGGCATGAACTCCACCATTACTTTTTTTAAATTCAGAATCTTGATTTTTTTAATTATTTATTTTATTATTATTACTTTTTAATCACCGTGAGATACAGTTACAAAGCTTTCCTATTTGAGTTTCAGTCATACACCAAACACCCATCCCTTCACCAGTGCACATCTCCCACCACCAATGTCTCCCTTTTACCCTCCATCCCACCCCTCCCCCTGCCTCTATGGCAGACAATCTCCCCCACGCTCTCTTTCGTGTTGCTTGATATGAATGGCATAAGATGTCGCTGCCGTGGCCACGGTGCACACGTCTTTTAAAGGCACCGATGGGGTTTGTAACTCTTTCAGCTGAGGTGCTCAAGCACACCTGGCTGGGCGCAGTGGCGGATCACAGACAGGAGAGGTGCCGGGTTTGACTCGGGCACAGGTGGTGGTTCTGAGGACGGACACAACGGAAGCATCTGAAGCCTTTGTGCTCCCCGGCAGCCTATGGGCCTTGCTTTACATTCCATGTTCCAGTCTCTTTTGAGTGTCCCCTTCTTTTACAACAGTTTGTTGCACATGTGCACGTGTGTTTGTGCTGACTAAAGAAAGAGTGTGCACAGCAGGTAAGGTGCTGTCTTGCCCAGTTCCATCCCCAGAAGCACAGATGGTCCCCTGAGCTCACCAGGAGTGACCTGAAAGTCAGAGCCAGGAGTAAGCCCTGAGGCTTAGGTGGTGTAACCAGGGGGGGGAAAAGCCAAAATAAAGAGAATAAGGAAGGATTTAACAAATAAAACCTGTTTTACCAGCAAGCACGAATAGCTGCAGAACAGATGGTTGTCGATTCCAAGGGAATTTATAATTTTTGAAAAACCATAAAAATCCTTTTAGACTACCAAAACACCTAAGTGCACTGTAGCACTGTCCTCCCATTGTTCATCAATTTACTCGAGCGGGCACCAGTAACGTCTCTATTGTGAGACTTGTAATTACTCTTTTTGGCATATCGAATATACCATGGGAGCTTGCCGGGCACTCCGAGAGGGATGGAGGAATCGAACCCGGGTTGGCCACATGCAAGGCAAATCTCCTACCCGCTGTGCTATCACTCTATCTAAGTGATGTTTATAAACTGTTGCATACGCGTACATTTCCAAAAAGTAATATTTTTCAAAATGCTTATGAAAAAATGAGTAGGTATTCACATGAAAAAGTGCTGAATGAAACCTGCTTACATCAGGTAAACCACTTGCTTTGCACATGGCTGGTCCAGGTTCGATCCCCAGCATCCCATCCCAAATAGCATCAGAAGTAATTTCTGAGTGCACACCTGAGCATTGCTGGGTGTGACCCAAAGACAAGCAAATAAATAAAAAAAACCAATTTTTAAAAAGTGGGGCCAAAGTGATAGTACAGGGGTGTGGGTGTTTGCCTTGCACGTGGTGGACCCGGTTCAACCCCTGGCATCCCATTTGGTCCCCCGAGCACCGCCAGGAGTAATTCCTGAGTGCAGAGCCAGGAGTAACCCTTGAGCAATGCTGGGTGTGACCCAAAAAGCCCAAAACAAAAACACTTTAAAAAGATAGGAGAGAAAGATGAGAAATAAGTGTTCAAGAGAGACAGACTTCTCCAGGATGGAAATAAGCAAGCAAAGAAACAGAGATTGAAAAGCAAGATACGTGCTCAAAGAGAACATGGGCGTGAAGGACAAGCCCCAAGTGATTTCTGTGAGCACTTTTATGCAATTCTTTTTAAAAATTTTTGATTAATTATTATTATTAGTTTTGCAATTCTTCCAAAAGGGTTTTCTCTGGAACTTTGCATACATAAAATTAACCTGTGTGTTATCACAGGAAAGCCTTGCAGTGACTGGGTGTTTCATCACGATAGAAGGTTTCCCTCCTAATCTCATATTTTTCTGCAGCTTCTCCTTTACTGAGGGCGTAAGGGCGAAAGTGACGCCATGACAGGCAGCAGAAATCAGCGAGGCCTCAGGTTCATTGATGGGAACTAAGTTTCCCAGCAATAAAACAATGCGTAACTAGCCAACCTGAACCCACCTAGCAAAGCTCTTGGGCCCAGCAAGTGGGCTCAATCACTATGCCCCCAGTCAAAATGCTCCAGAAATTGTCTTTTCTTAACCCTAAAAGAAAGAGTAGCTTATGTAACCAGGAACTGTTACTGGAAACTATTGTTTAACTATTGCCTGACCACAGTTATCCTAGACCCTTGCCAAAACACCTTTGTTTGGTAACTAGGTAAGGTTTTCTTTCTGAAACAAGAAGGCATGCACTGCTCATGTAATCAAACCCTATATAAACTGCTTGGTGCCTGAAGTCGGGGTCACTATCAAGAGAGCACTCTGTGGTGGAGATAGTTGACCCCAGTACCCTGGAATAAAACTCCTACTGCATTTGCATTGTCAAGTTAGTGCTTCTGTCCATTTCGTAGCTTGGGAACCCAGAATCCCGGGCTTAACAAGGGGTCCGCCCTTCTCTGGATAGTGCCTCAATTTCTCCTTTCCAAAGAACTCAGAATTTGCATTTCCAAGGGTTGTGGTCTTCGTGTCCTTGGGCTACTTCAGGGTTCTGGGATTTCTTTTTATGTGTTGGCATTCTCCAAAGGTCTATTTCCAGGCACTCAACCTATCTAACTGCAACAAAAGGAAGTTTTCCAAAGATCAGACAGATACAGTTAATGAGAGCTAGTGTCAAGATTGAGCTGGAGGGCTGAATTGAGCTGGGTGACGGGCCCAGAAGCTGGAGTATGTGTTTTTCATACTGATGTCTGGGTTTTATTCTCAGCACACATGGAACTCGAAGCTCTAAGGCAGGAACAGCCCTGAAACCAAAAGAAAAAACTGACTTTCTGAAAGCTGTGTTCCACTGTATCACACTGTGTCCTCAGGTTTTCTTCTTCTGGAGATTCATCTGTAGATTTACTGTCAAGATCCTGTATCAAAACCAACCAACAGGGGCTGGAGCGATAGCACAGCGGGTAGGGCGTTTGCCTTGTACACGGCCGACCTGGGTTCAATTCCCAGCATCCCACATGGTCCCCTGAGCACTGCCAGGAGTAATTCCTGAGTGCATGAGCCAGGAGTACCAGGAGTAATCCCTGTGCATCGCTGGGTGTGACCCAAAAAGCAAACAAAACAAAACAAAACAAAAACAAACAAACAAACAAAAACCAACCAACAACCAACAAATAAACCAGGCTGGAAAGATAGCACACGACTATATAGTTTCCAAAGCCCTCCCCATGTCCAATCTTTATCCTTGAGCACAAGGGCAGAAGAAAAACAACAGTAAGCCCTTAACACCCCCAGAGATGACCCCAAACCAAATGAAAAACAAATGAACAAACCACTTCACATAGTGCTAGCTAGGGTACCCTGTGGCACTGGGTCTCCAAACAGACAGCAGGTAAGATCGAATTTATCATATCTGTAGACGCAGGGAGGAAGAGGCAGGTATTTTGAGAGGTTGGCTCCTGTGCTATGAGACAGGGAGACTGGTGTGTCCAGAATCTTTAGCGAAGGCCAATTACCTCAAGGGTTCATACTTAAGACTTCTGTTTACCACAAATGAGACCCTGATATTTGTGGAACCATTTGTGAGTGAGAAAATAGGGAGTCAAATACACGGTCTACTATATCCTTCTCTGTAAGTCGAGTGGGAATCAAGCCTTTGTATTAGGATTTTCTAGAGAAACAGAATCTATATAAGTTAAGATTAATATCAGGGGCCAGAGAGAGAGAGAGTCTAATAGGCCGAACATAGAAGAATTTGATCCTCAGCCCGGCAGAGCCCCTGAGACTCAGCGGGGGCAGGAGGTCAGAACACGGGGTGAATTTTGTTGGTCAGCTTAAATGCTTAAATCTCACCCCTGAAAGGTCTCCAGTCAGAATAGACAGTGGGATGGTAGCAGGTGAGGGAAGCCTCCAGCCAATTCCTCTACCTCTCTCTCTCTTTCTCTCTCTCTCTCTCTGGCAAATAAGTGTTCAAAAGAGACAGGCTTCTCCAGAGCCGGAAAGCCAGGATTTCAGGAACTGTGGAGGGCTGGTTGAGAGTCCCAGAAACAGGAACAGGGCACAGGTCCAGGTCTGGAAACTTGAAAAAGCGAAAATGTCACAGAACCCCTGGGTAGAGTCCCAGAGCCCATGGAAGTCATACACTGAACGGGCATCGTGAGACAGAACAAGTGACACCGGGCATGGGTAAATAAGAGGCCTGAACATTCGGGAAGGACCCGGACCCAGCTATAAAATAATCTCTAACTCTTAACCTTCTGAGTTTCGTATGCAAATCTTCCACGCAATTTTTAAGAGGTCACCAGCTCAGGAAAATCCACGTTTGCACCAAACACTGCTGGGTGTCAGCAGAGTCGGGAGTAGCCTAGCCGTAATCAGGGTGTGGCTCCCCAAGCAAACAGAAGATAAGATCAAATCTTTCTTATCTGTAGACGCAGGGGAGGGAGAGACGGGTACCTTGAGAGATTGGCTCATGTGCTATGAGACATGGAGACTGGTGTGTCCCAAATCTCTAGTGAAGACCAGTTATGGGAGATACACAGAAGAATTAGTACTGAGGCTCTGGGTCAGAACCCTTCCTTCCCGAGGGAAAGCAAGTCTTGTTTGCTTATTTTTTGTGTTTTGGAGCACAGCTTACTTTGGACAACCTGGCAGGCTACCGAATGTAACCTGCTCACACGGCAGAGTCTGGCAAACTCCCCGTGGCGTACCCAATATGCCAAATACCAGTCACAATGATGGGTCTCATTCTCCTAACCCTGATAGAGCCTTGAATGTGGCACTTTTTAAAATCTCAGGGCTGGAACGAAGGAGACGTTACTGGGGCCTGCTTGACGCAATAGATGAACAACAGGATGATGGTGATCGTGATCGGAGCACAGCTACTGAGACTCAGGGGCTACTCCGGCTTTGTGCTTGCAGGACGATGGGGATGCCAGGGATCCAACCTGCGACCCCAGAACGCAAAGCATATGCTCTAGCCCTTGCGATCTCCCCCGGCCTTGTGTCTCAGCCCTTGGAGCCTGTTGCTGATAAAACAAAGGCCACTCACGTTAAGAGGCCAATCTGCTTAACTCAAGGGCTACAGATTTAAATGGTAATCTCATCTAAACAAAATACCTTCACGGTAACATATACATACAGCGGTATTTGAGTTTCTAGTTATGGGGCCTGGTCAAGTTGACACACAAAACACACACTCCCCACCCTTACAAGAACTTGGGAGGTTTAGAATTCCCAGACGGCCTGGGGTTGGGTCTTGAGGAGCGGCAGTGGCGGAAGCATCAGCTGGAGGCTCTTGTTCCACTCTCTTGCCTCACCCCGTGTGGCCCTTGGTCTAAGCAGCCCCCCGATAGGACTCTGGCCTCCTTGGGTGGCAGCTAGGGTGCCCACTGCCATCTCCCTGGGGGCTGGGGAACCGAACACCTGGTAATTCCAAGGCCTCCCGGGCAGAGCCTTGGAATTTGGGTTTCTGAAGAACCACCCAGAAGACAATGCAGTTCGATGAGGGCACAGACTCCAGATGTTCGTCTCAAGGGGCAGGGCTGGACAAGGGCAGGTATTTGCTGCATGGAAGATGGAGCTGGAGGCTTCTTGCTGGGTTCTACAGAACGGGCAGAGCCTTGGGTCTGAGAAATAGCACAATGAGTGAGGTGTTTGTCTTTGCACTGGCCCACCCCGTGGATCCCTGGCATCCCATATGGTCCCCCAAGCACTTTCAGGAGTGATGCCAGTGCAGAGCCAGGAGTAACCACTGAGTATCATCGGGTGAGGCTCCCAAAACAAGCAAAGAAGCAACAAATAAAAAGAATGGGGTCCAGCCTGGGTTCTGCCCGCTGGGTGCCTGAGGTGCAGACAGCTTCACTGATGAGCCTCGGGGACTCGGCCGACAGGACACTGCGGTCACTTCCACCCAGGACCTCCCTCTGTCAACTCTTCATTGATTTGGACTCTGGCTGGGTTTCATCGCAAGTAGAAAAGTTAGATTTTCTCTGAGCTGCCTTCGGGTCTATGTGACACACTAAATGTGTCCCCTGTAGATACTAAAACAGCATTAGTTTTAGTGCTAAGTATTGTGTATATGTGTGTGTACCTGTGTATATGCTATGTATATGTGCATGTATATACTCTGTCTCTTACACACACACACACACACACACACACACACACACACATATTCTGGATCACTCTTGGCAGTGCTCAGGCTAACAATAGGCAGTGCTAAGGATCAAACCCAAGTTTTCCAAGTACAAGGCAAGCCTTTTAGCGACTGTATGATCTCTCCAACTCAATATGATATAAAGATCCGATAGTCTTCTAATAAACTCCATGGTAAATAAAACAAAAGGCAAAGAAAAATCATGTTAAAAAAAAGTAAAGTTAGAATTATTGCCTAACCTCTCTAAGAGATAAATTTCAAAATCACCTTGAAGTCATAGAAGACAGTCACGCACACACACAGACATTTCCTCGGTCTCGACTTCTGCCTCATCTTCCCTCATTCCTGTCCGTGTTTTTATTTTAGAATATGGTTGGGGCCACAGAAGAAAGTTAGAATGCCAAGAAACAGGAAATAAGATGGTAGTGATGATAATATTGGGTTAATGAAACCGAGTAACAATATTTTGCAGTTAAAAAAAATTTACAAATTCTTTCAGAGTCTCTTAAGCCAGTCCATCTCTAAGCAGTCTTGGAGGTTAAGAGGGAAGATGATTATTTCTCACCAGGCTTCTCGATAGCAAAGAAGGTGAAAAGCTTCGATGGCTGGGCTTCGTTTAAGGGAACTTGCCCATATTTACTTCTCAAATCCACCTTGATGTGGTCCTTCAGAGAACCCTCATTCTACAAACGAAGAAAGGGGGACACAGGAAAAGAGAGATTTGCTTCAGATCTCGTGAGATTTGCTCAGGTATTCTGAGCCATGCCAGGGCCTTCTCCCGTGTCTGTGCCCTGGGTCGGTGACCAGCCACCTGACCTGTCCATTCCTGGCCCTGCTACAGCTGGTACATTTGCTGACAGGTACACAGACAGTCCTGAGGACCTGAGCTCCGTCAGCTGTGGACACTGAGTCCATTCTCTTACTGGACTTTCTCCCCCATGAGCACATGGTACCAGGTACACGGGAGATGGAGTTAACAGAAGTTTTTAGAAACTTTGAAAAAAATTTTTTTCAGGAATTTTTATTCACTGATTTACAAACTTGATCATAATACTTATTTCAGGAATGCAACGTTCCAACACCAATATCCCACCAATATCCCCCCGCCAATATCCCCTTCCCTCCACCGATATTCCCAGGTTTCCTCCCTCACACCCAGCCTGCCCACTTGGTAGGCATATAACAACTTTATTTCATATTATTTGGTGAAGTAACACTTAAAGGAATGGCAAGTAGAATTATACAAGAACAAATCAAATAAAAGTCTGTTTGTGCTGTGTTTTTTTTTCCAGATCTTTTAATTTTATAGAGGACAAACATATGCACCAGTAGTGCTATACTCAATGTCAGATGATGGGAAGTTTCTTCTGTCCTTTAAAGAAACTCTTTTTATTTATTTATTTATTTTTATTAAAAATTTTTTAATAGTGAGACATCATGAGGTACAGCTGCAGACTTACACATTTTTGTGCTTGGGTTTCAATTATACAATGATCAAACACCCATCCCTCCACCAGTGCCCATTCTCCACCCCCACCGATCCCAGTGTCCCTCCCACCCCCCATCCCCCCTATCCTACCCTGTCTCTGTGGCAGGGCATTCCCTTTTTGTTATCTCTCTCCTTTTGGGTGTTGTGGTTTGCAAAAGAGGCATTGAGTGGCAATCATGTTTGGTCGATAGTCTACTTTCAGCATGCTTCTCCCATCCTGGGAGGATCCTCCCAACACCTTTATTTGGTGTTTCCCTCTTTATCTGAGCTCTCTTTTCCCCTAGTATGTGTGGTTGGCCTCCAAGTCATGGAGTAAAATTCCTGGTACTAATCTCGGTCATTCTTGGGTGTTAGTCTCCTATTTTGTTACTTTATGTTCCCCAGATGAATGCAATCTTTCTATGTCTATCCCTTTTAAAGAAACTCTTTTAATGCTTCTTGCAAAACTGGTTTCAACTTGGTTAGATGTTCATTTTGTTGACGTTTGTAGTATCTCCTTCCATATTCTTTCAGCTTGTAGAGTCCCATTTGATTTCAGCTTGTAGAGTCCCATTGATCTGCTGTACATCTTATGGGCTTTCTTTTATATATAAGTTCCTTTTTTTGGATCTTGCTGCATTCAATATTTTGTCTCTATCTTTGGATTTTGTTATTTTGACTATAGTGTGTCTTGGAGTTTTCCCATCGTGGGTCTATTTTCACTGGGACCCTTTGTGCCTCTTGGATCTTCGTGCCTATAAATGTCAACTCTGGGAACTTTTTATCAATGATTTCTTTAACTATTGTATCTTCATTAATTTTCCCCTCCTGTTATTTAGGGACTCCAATGATTTTCTCGCAGTTTTCTCCTTCTTTTGAAGCTCCTTGATCTTTTTCTCAGTTGTTATTCGGCTGTCCAAAGCTTCTGCTGGCTTAAAAAAAAATCACCTACCATGTTCTTCATTTCTGTCATTCTAAGTTTTTTCAATTCATCTCTCAACCTTTCTTGTGCTTTTCTTAATCCCCATTCAATTGTTTCTTTGAACTCATTGAACATCCCCATCAATATCAATGAAGACACTGAGTATTTACTGATGTTTATGTCTTTGTTCATTGAGCTTGGTGGACTTCTGTGTGTTTTCCCCATTGTTTTTCTAGTGTTTGTGTTTTGCTGGGGGTGGGGGGAGGTACATGAAGGTACTGGCAGAGGGACAAATCCACGCGGGTTCCGGGGCCGAGATCTCCAAGCCTACTTGGATTGGAGTCGAGCATCCTCCACCCAGATCCTCCAAATTCCAGTAGGTGGGGGTCACACCCACCACCTGGCCCCCTGGCGCCGTGTAATCCCATCAACGGCCAAGACTCAGAGACTATAAAATCCAGCTCCCGGACGAGAACAGTGCAGTCTTCTGCCCCCGCGGCTGGCTGTTCCTCGCCAAGGCCCCTTGGAGGGGAGCAGGTCGAGCTTTCCTCCCCGCCCCGACCAGGGCTCTGGCAGCCGAAGACCTCCAGGACCAGCCACCACCATGCTGAGACCACTCTCCGCACACATGAAGGTACTGGCAGAGGGACAAATCCACGCGGGTTCCGGGGCTGAGATCTCCCAGCCTACTCGGATTGGAGTCGAGCATCCTCCACCCAGATCCTCCAAATTCCAGTAGGCGGGGGTCACACCCACCAACTGGCCCCCTGGCGCCGTGTAATCCCATCAGCGACCAAGACTCAGAGACTATAAAAACCAGCTCCCGGAACCGTGCGGCCGCATTCACGGTCGCGGGACATCTTATCAGGACATCTTTTTATGACATCTTATTATCTCATTCCTACTTTGGACAGACTTGCAGGCTATCGAATGTAGCCTACCCACAGGGCAGAGTCTGGCAAACTCCCCGTGGCGTACCAAATATGCCAAATACCAGTAACAATGATGGGTCTCATTCTCCTAAAGAGCCTTGAATATAATCTCAGGGCTAGGATGAAAGAGATGTTACTGGGGCCTGCTCGAGGCAATCGACGAATAACAGGAAAATGAATGAATGAAATGGGGGGAGGTGAGTTTTTGTATTTCTCCTCTCCCCCAGCCCCCGCAAGATACTGAGGGAGTAAGCTGAAGATTGCTTTCTGTCTGCAGAAGGTCAGGCAAGAGTGTGGTGTGGGCTGTTAATAGGTGCATATAGGTGCAAAGGCTGTGAGGGGATTCATCTGGAAGGGAGAGTTTCTGCCTCTTGTTCCAAAATAGGCCTAGTGATATTGCCTGGGATGGTGGAACAGCAAGTTGTGAAAAATTAGGTTTTTGTTTTTTTGCTTTTTGGGTCACATCTGGCGATGCACAGGGGTACTCCTGGCTCTGCACTCAGGAGTTACTCCTGGCGGTGCTCAGGGGACTATATGGGATGCTGGGAATCGAACCCGGGTTGGCCGCATGCAAGGCAAATGCCCTACCTGCTGTGCTATCTCTCCAGCCCTGAAAAATTAGTTTTTAAACAAAACAATTCTAGACTTTGTTAGGGGGTCTCACATCCAACGGTGCTCAGAGCTTACTCCTGACTGTGGGATCACTCTTGGCAGTCTTGGGGAGGTGGGGGATCACCTGGGATTCTGGGATTGAACCGGGTCAGCCACACGCAAGGCAAGCACCCAATCTACTGTACTATCACCCCAAGCCAGTCTTAGACTCTCATGCTTCAGTAAAGCCTGAACTCTTGGGGGATCTGATCTGGCAACAGAAATAATTGGGGGATGGGTGGCCCTATCTGGTAAACCTCAGGTTATACTCCTTACTCCTGGCTCTGTGCTCAGAGGTCAATCCTGATGGTGTTCAGGGAACCATGTGGTGCCGGAGACCAAATCAGGTACAACCATGTGCAAGACAAGTACCTTAACCCATTCTGCTCTAACTCTCCGGACCCTAAAAATCTTTCATCTTTGATAGGAAGAACATTGTAGTTCCACCTCTACTGCCACTATATATTAACAGGGAAAGCTAGCTTTCAGTGTTCTCATTTTAGTGTTATTAGTTGTGGCTTTTAATTTTTTTAAAATTTTTTATTTTTACATCACACCCAACAGTACTCAGTGCTGACTCTTGTCTCTGTGCCCAGGGGTCACTCCTGAAGGGGTCTGGGGCTTGATATGCAGTGCGTGTGCCAGGGATTGAACTGGGATCAGCAGTTCACTTGATCACTTGACTTCCCGTTAATCGGCGAGTTGCTCGAGCGGGCGCCAGTAACGTCTTCATTTGTCCCTGTCACGTACTACTGTAGCCCAATGACGTCTGTTCGCTCTGGGACCACGAAGAGCCTCAAACCGATAATTCATGATCTTGATGAAGAAGTCTGACCATCTGGTAGGTGGGCGGCCACACGCTCTTTTGACATCCCGGGGAATCCAGTCGTGGATCAGCAGTTGTGCGAAGCAACTTCCTCAATCTCTGTACTACCTCTCCAGCTCTATTAGCTTATTTTTTTAACTTAGTGTGCGTGGCTTCTGCAAAGCTTCCCTGCTCCAGAGTCTGTGCCTTTGACTGCAAAACTGTGAGAACACCCCGTGACAACTCAGGACACTTTCTCTAAGAAAAATAATTCATCAGGAGCTGGAGCAGTTAATTGCATAGAACTAAACAATGCTTTTGCTTAGGCCAGTCGGAAGTAGCTTTTTATTTCAACCAGGAAAAGCATTTGAGGGCATCTGTGTACAAAGAGAGGATTAAGAAGATCTCAGTATTAAGGAGACTCAAGCTTCACCAACCATTGCAAACCTTTATAAACCAGTCCAGCGACATACTTCAGCTGATGGAGAGAATGAAAACATTGCAGCAACTAAAAACCAACACTAAAATCATCTCTCAAGTTCCTTTACTTTTGAACATTTTTTGGACCTGGCCCTGAAAGCTCAAGATCCTGCTTTTAGTCTGTGGTAAACAAGGCACATTCCTGATGAGTGCATATCATGAGAGGCCATTTTCTGTCTTCACTTATTTCTAAGAGGGTACCTGGGTTTCAAACCATGCAGAAAGATGTGCTTCAACTCAAAGAAATGGGTTCAGGAAATGATCGCAAAGGAACCAGGTTATTATAAGTGCCTTGGACTAGAGACAGATGAAGGGAAACGTTCCAGTTTGAAAACTTTATTAAAGGCATGTGAGGGCCATAGCTACACAGATGATAACATACGTGCCACTAGTGCAGATGTATGGACTGCATTATGGCACTGGTATACCACATATCTGGAACAGACCTAAGAACCCAGAGTCTTTCTTCTCTAGTGAGGCTCCATGGGAAACAACTGTAGGAGTCAGGTCATATTTGGTGATTTTCAAGATTTTTGGGTTTGGCTTCAGTTTATTTATTTATTTATTGCTACCCGGCCATGCACAGGGGTTACTCCTGGCTCATGCACACTCCTGGCTGTGCTCAGGGGACCCTATGGGATGCTGGGAATCAAACCCGGGTTGGCCATGTGCAAGGCAAACGCCCTACCCGCTGTGCTATCATTCCAGCCCCGGTGTCAGTTTATTTTTGGAGGGGCGCTTCCAAGTGGAGCTAGGAGGTCTGGGGCTACCTGATGCCTGGGACCATGGGGTGTCGGGAACTGAACTGGTATCACCACATACCAGTCATGGGCCTTAACATACGGATTATCTCTCTGGTACCAGAATTTTCATTAGAATTTAGATTATAATGAAATTTAAATTTTTATTTAAATTTAATTAAAACTTAGATTATAATTTAACAACTCATGTTTTCTGTTCATATTCAGACTTTCCTTCTACTTCAGTAAACACTCAGCCACTTAGTTTTAATTATGTATTTTTTTTTATTTGAAACATCATGGTTTATACTACTGGGCATGACAGGGTTCCTTGTATGCAACCCCACCCCCTCCACTAGACTGTTTGCTTACCTCCGCCATTGTCTCAGGATCCCTCCCAAACACCCTCACCTCTGCTGCCTTTGGTAAGCTCAGTTCTGTAAACCTGTCTTCAGGTTCTGTTGTCTTCGAACATTGGTTAACCCCCTACTATGTTTCTTTTGTATTCCTTGATATGAGAGAGATCATTCTACACCCAACCATTTTATTTTGATTTTTTTATTAGAGAAACACCATGAGGCACAGTCGTAGACTTACAAATTTTTGTGCTTGGGTTTCAGTTATACAATGATCGAGTACCCATCCCTCCACCAGTGCCCATTTTCCACCACCATGGATAACATCCCTCCCACCCCCATCCCTCCCATCCCACCTTGCCTCTGTGACAGGGCATTCCCTTTTGTTCTCTCTCTCTCCTTTTGGGTGTTGTGATTTGCAATAGAGGTATTAAGTGGCCATCGTGTTCGATCTATGGTCTACTTTCAGCATGCATCTCCCATCCTGAGCTGGTCCTACAAACACCTTTACACCCAACCATTTTTTTTATTTATTTATTTTTTATTTTTAGTGAAACACCATGACGTACAGTTGTAGATTTACAATTTTTTGTGCTTGGGTTTCGATTATACAATGATCAAATACCCATCCCTCCACCAGTGCCCATTTTCCACCACCATGGATAATATCCCTCCCACCCCCATCCCTCCCATCTCACCCTGCCTCTGTGGCAGGGTGATCCCTTGTGTTCTCTCTCTCCTTTTGAGTGTTGTGGTCTGCAAAAGAAGCATTGAGTGGCAAACATGTTCTGTCCATAGTCTACTTTTAACATGCATCTCCCCTCCTGGGAGGATCCTCCAAACACCCTTTATTTGGTGCTCCCCTCTCTATCCGAGCTGTCCTTTCCCATAGAACACCCGGCTGGCCTCTAAGCTATGGAGTAATCCTCCTGGTGCTGATCTCAGCTATTCTTGGGTATTAATCTCATATTTTGTTAGTTTATATCCCCCAGATGAATGCAATCTTTCTATGTCTATCCCTCTCTTTCTGACTTATTTCGCTTAGCATGATACTTTCCATGTTGTACCACTTGTATGTAAATTTCATGACTTATCTTTTCTAACAGCTACATAGTACTCCATTGTGTAGATGTACCAAAGTTTCTTTAACCAGTCATCTGTTCTTGGGCATTCAGGTCTCTTCCAGGTTCTGGCTATTGTAAAGAGTGCTGCAATGAACAAACAAGTGCAGATATCACTTCGACTATACATTTTTGCCCCTCTGGGATATATTCCCAGGAGTGGTATCGCTGGGTCAAATGGGAGCTCAATTTCTAATTTTTTGAGAATCGTCCATACTGTTTTCCAGAAAGGCTGAACCAGTCGACATTCCCACCAACAGTGAAACAGTGTCCCTTTCTCGCCACATCAGCGCCAGCATCGGTTGCTTTTGTTCTTTTGGATGTGGGCCAGTCTCTGAGGTGTGAGATGGTATCTCATTGTGGTTTTGATCTGCATCTCCCTGATGATTAATGATGTAGAGCATTTTCTCATGTGCTTTTTTGCCATTCGGATTTCTTCTTTGAGAAAGTTTCTGTTCATTTCATTGCCCCATTTTTTGATGGGTACACCCAACCATTTTAAATGGTGAATTAATTCCTCTTTCTCTTCCCCCTCCTCCTTCCCCTCCTCCTTCCCCTCCTCCTCCTCCTCCTCCTCCTCCCACCTCCTCCTCCTCCTCCTCCTTCTCCTCCTCCCCTTCCTCCTGCTTTCTTCTCCTCCTCCTCCTCCTGCTGTTTCCTCCTCCTCCTCCTCCTCCTCCTCCTCCTCCTCCTCCTCCTCCTCCCCCCTCCTCCTCCTGCTCCTTTTCTTCCTTCTGTTCCTTGGACACACTCAACAGTGCTCAATACTTACTTCTGCCTCTGCGCTCAGAGATCACTCTTGGTGGGGCTCAGAGAACCATTTGGGATGGCTGAAAATGAACCTCGGTTGATGCATGCAAGATAAACAACTTACCTGCTGTATCTATCTACCCACTATTTCTCTATTTTATTGGAAATTAATTTGATATAATTTCGAAGGAGGTGTTAGGATTGCATATGTGTTATGGGTCATGGATATGGTTCAGTTTGCTAGAGAGCTTGCCTGGCATGTGGAAGTTCTGAGTTTGATCCCCAGTTCCACATGGTGCCCCAAGTCCCTCTGGGAACTACCCCTGAGCACCAACCACTGCTAGATATGGTCCCCAAATCAATAATAATGATATTTTGATAATACTAATGATAAAATAACATATCACCAAAATTTATGTCTTTTAGTCTTTCAAAGGCATTCCATATTACTCAGCAAACACGGAACTGCACTGCACTGCCCTCCCGTTGTTCATCGATTTGCTCGAGCGGGCCCAGTAACCTCTCACTCAGCAAACAAATAAATAAAATAGAACAATCATCTACACCAAACACATGGCAAGAAAGGACATGCGGATAAAGGAGAGTGAAAGTTATTAAAACAATAGAAAGGGATCAGTGCTGTAAGGAAAATTCTATTTTCTAGAGGTGTTAGATATAGTAGTTCTCCAGTAAGTATTGTCCTCAGCATTTGACTTCTCATAAATAATTGCAGCTACAGTTTCAACTCATTTTAGCATTGGGTTAAAATTCGATGGCCTTTTATGTCGTGCAGTGCCAACAAAAATGAGAAGCATTGGAAAAACTGCACAGTGACACAGGATGTCCTGTTGCATTTATCTGGTCCGACAGACCCGTGACTCACTCTCCTACTTGACAGATCGGAAATGGTTTCATTGTGCATGGTACTTTGCTCTTCATAAATATTAAATACGTAGATGTCAGGATAACGAGCTATATTTGTCCTCACATACACGTATCTGCTCTGCTACTTTTTGAAGTGAAAGAAATCATCAAGTTTAGACTTGCGCATGATGACAATTCAGAACGCTGAGCAACAGCGGGTTCTGCCCTCCGTCTACGCTCTTGGAGACTGCAGGGTCCCTCGGTGCTTGAGAATCGTCAGAGAGATATCTCTGATGGAATCTCTGTCCCACCGATGTTCTGCAGAACTAGGAGAGTGTTGGTTCAACTCTTAAAAACCTCTTTGGCCCTTGAATCACAGGGAAAAAAGATGCATTTTTTAAAAGGAGTGGTAGTTACATTATTTTGAAGCATTTGCAAGGGCTGGAGAGATAGCACAGCAGGTAGGGCATTTGCCTTGCAAGCGGCCAACACGGCGGATCCGAGTTCGATTCCTCTGCCCCTCTTGGAGAGCCCGGCAAGCTACAGAGAGTACCTTGCCCGCAAGGCAAAGCCTGGCAAGCTCCCTGTGACGTATTCGATATGCCAAACACAGTAACAACAAGTCTCACGATTTGTTGTGAGACATTACTGGTGCCTGCTCGAGCAAATTGGTGAACAACGGGAGGACAGTGACAGTGACAGTGACTCCTCCTCCTCACTGTGTGGAGCTGGAGAAATAGCACAGCAGGTAGGGCACTTGCCTTGCACAAGGCTCACCCAGGTTCAATCCCCAGCACCCCATATCGTCCCCTGAGCCCCATCAGGAGTAATCCCTGAGCACAGAGCCAGGAGTAACTACTGAACATTGCTAGGTGTGCCCAGTCTCTGCCTCCCCGCCCCCCCCCACAAACACACACACACACACACACACACACACACACACACACACACACAAAGATGTGCCCTCTGCACACAAGAAAAGTTTTAGTTACCTTGCTCCAAAGAGGCAGGGAAATAGCTCCCCGGGTGGGCGTGTGTGCCTTGTATGCACACACTTGGCCTCTGTTCAATCACTGCACCTCCCCACCCTGAGTACTGCAGGTGTTGTTTACCGGGTTCTGTATCCTTCAGCTGTGTCAGTCTGAGCAGAGACATCACTGTGCCGAGCACTGAGCCACCGGGCCTCACTGTAGAGTGGTGTATCCCCGGGCTCCTCTGAGCTCTGCTTTGGAGATGTCCACACCGATATAGAGCTCTCTTCCATCAATATTGTCTATTTATGGCCAAAAAGCACCTTTCAAAACTATAGAAAACCATGAACTAAAAGAGGAAATCTCCCTCTGCTCCCCTCATTGGTCTGGTCAATGATCAACTGGGTTCTAGCACTTTTCATCTGTGTTCCGACAATGTTCGTATTGTGAACGTGTGTGTGTGTGTGTGTGTGTGTGTGTGTGTGTGTGCATGCAGACACATGCACTTCAGGCATGTTTGTGAGTGCAGGCATGCACAGCTGGGGGACGTATGTGCGTGCAGACACATGCAGCTCGGGTATGGCCGTGAGCACAGGAGTGTGCAGCTCGGGTATGTACATGAAGGCAGATATGTGTAGATGGAGTGTTAGGTGAGTGAGGATGTGTGCAGGTTCTGTGTGTTTGGAAGTGCAGATTGCGCAGATTTTGTATGTATCTGAGTGCGGCTCAAATATGTGCAGTTGTGTGTGAGGGTGCGTTTAAGAGCTGTATGGGTTGTGGCAGGAGTGTTGGCTAGGAGAGGTGTGTGCATAAGACAGTGTGTATTCTGGAGTGGGTCTGTGCAGATGTGTGTGGGTAACTGGAGTTTCCAGGGCTGGAGGAGTGGCTGGCGAGCAGTCCGAGATGCTGAACTTCAGCTGGAAGCTTGTGTGCTGTCCTCAAGGGCGACGGGCCTGCCTAGCTCCTGGCCATGCCGCCAAGCAGGCCACTTAAGTTCCCTCAAGCCCCACCAGGAGTGATCCGTGAGTGCAGATCCAGGGGTAAGCTCTGAGAACTGCCAGGAGTGGCTGAATCCCACCCCCTAAGTCACAATCACAATCACAACCATCCTGTTATTCGTCGATTGCCTTGAGCAGGCCCCAGTAACATCTCTTCGTCCTAGCCCTGAGATTTTTTTTTAAAAAAGTGCCGTATTTGAGGCTCTTTCAGGGTTAGGAGAATGAGACCCTTCATTGTTACTGGTATTTGGCATATTGGGTACGACACAGGGAGTTTGCCAGACTCTGCTGAGTGGGCAGGTTACATTCGGTAGCCTGCCAGTTTGTCTAAAGTAGGAATGAGATGATAAGATGTCGCGCGGCCACTTCCGGGAGCTGGGTTTTATAGTCTCTGAATCTTGGCCGTTGATGGGATTACATGGCGCCAGGGGGCCAGGTGGTGGGTGTGACCCCCGCCTACTGGAGTTGGAGGATCTGGGTGGAGGATGCCCAGCCCCAATCTGAGTAGGCCTGGAGATCTCGGCCCCGGAACCCGCGTGGTTTTGTCCCTCTGCCAGTACCTTCATGTGTGCGGAGAGTGGTCTCAGCATGGTGGTGGCTGGTTCTGGAGGTCTTCGGCTACCGGAGCCTTGGTCAGGGTGGGGAGGGAAACTCAATCTGCTCCCCTCTAAGGGGCCCTGGCGAGGACAGCCAGGCGTGGGTGCAGGAGACTCTGTGCTTCCAGCTCCCGGAAGAGAACAGCACTGAGTCTCCTGCACCCCCTAAAAGATAAAACAAAAAATATTTCACATATTAAAGGATCAGTCTGCTTGAAAAAAAAAAGGAAGAAAGGAAGAAGAAAAACACTTGCCTAGGGGATAAGCGTGTGCAGGAGTGTGTGGAGGGAAGGAAGTGTACATAGGGTTTGCACTAGCACCGTAGCACTGTCCTCCCGCTGTTCGTTGTTTTGCTCGAGCAGGCACCAAGAACGTCTCCATTGTGAGACTTGTTGTTACTGTGTTTGGCGTATCGAATATGTCACGGGGAGCTTGCCAGCCTCTGCCATGCAGGCGGGATACTCTTGGTAGCTGCTTGCCGGGCTCTCTGAGAGGGGCTGAGGAATTGAACCCCGGGTCTGCAGTGTGCAAGGCAAACACCCACCCCGCTGTGCTATTGCTCCAGCATATACATCTTATCTAAAATAAATGAAATAAATGAAGCTGACGACTCTGCTTTAAAGCATTAACGTGGTGCTTAAATTTATGTAATAATAGAACACTTGTTTTAAACAAGTCAAAACAAATTTAAATGTATAGTGTCAGAAAGATAGTATGGAGGGTAGGGCGCTTGTTTGCCTTGCAATTGGCCAATCCAGGGTTGATCTCCAACACCACATATGGTCCCCTCAGCCCCTCCAGGGGTGGTCCCTGAGCACAGAGTCAGGAGTGAGCAAGCCCTGGACACAGATGGATAGGGTTTGCATAAAAATGCTTGTGTGGGTATGCATGTGTGTTCTGCTGTCTATCATATATGTGTAGCGTTTGCATGAAGATGTGTGTGTGTGTTTTGTGTGTGTGTGTGTGTGTGTGTGTGTGTGTGTGTGTGTGTGTGTAAAGACCTCCATGTCTGCAAAAGAAGATTTAAAAAAAAATGAGTAGACCATTTTGGGAAAAACAGTGTTGGGAAAGACGAGTAAGGCTGCTAAAATCTTAGGGTTGGGACAAATGGAGACATTACTGGTGCCCGCTCTAGTAAATCGATGAACAATGGGATGACAGTGACAATGATACAGTGAGTAGACCAGAGGAAGGGTTGAGGAAAGCTGAGGAGTAAGGAGACAGGAAAGTTGAAGGAAGACAGGGTAGCCTGGAGTGGTGGCAGCGTTTAACAGTCACATGTCATGGCCCCATAGCTGTGGCAGGAGGCATACCAGAAAGCTGCTTCGGGAGTCCTCTCCTTGGGCTGCTTCCTACAGAGCAAGGAGCAGGCATCTGACAGTAGACACGGAGGAACGAGTGACTGGTGTGCTCTGAGTGACCACATTGTGCTGGTGTGAAAATTAGGAAATGCACTAACACAGACACACACAGAGACACAAAGACACACAGACACACACACATGCGCCACTCCTGGGTGTGGTCAGGGCTTATTCCTGACTCTGTGCTCAGGAATCGCCCTGATGGGGGCTTGGGGACCATATGCTGGTGCCGGGAATTGAACCCAGTTGGCTGCATGCAAGGCAAGAGCCTTAGCACTGTACCATCTCTCCAGCCCTTCCATATTCTTTATTATTATTATTTTTTTGATGGAAAGATTAAGACTTCATGGGACAGTGTGAGGATGCATTGAGACTCTCTGGGACTGGTTTAGTATTGCTTGGCCACTGGAAATCTTCAGTAGATGTTAGCATAGAAGAGATGGAAGTGGGAGAAGAAACTACCGGAACCTGCAAGGGATTAGGAGAGACGGGGGACTTGCTCTGGGTTCGACCGTGTGAGCTGTTTCTGCTGTGTATAACTCAGAACCAAGATACAAATGCCTCCAGGCTGCATGGAACAAAACTTTCAGCAGAACCCACACTGCAGGCGCTGGTGGAGAGAAGGGGGGTCTTAAGGATGGGTGGGAATTGTTAGGGCCCGCCCTGGGAGCCCTGGTGAGTGTACCCCCTCCTGCGTGGGGGACAGAAGGCAAATGCCCTACTGCTGTGCTATTGCTCCAGCCAAAGGCCTACAATAAATAATGGTTGAAGAAAATAGAAACTAAGAAAGAAAAGGAAGAAAATACGCAGTTTAACAAAAAACATCGAGTTTAATATTCATTAGGAGGACCCACAGAGACACACCCAAGGCAAACAGCTGGCTTTTTAAAAGCTGCTGTACAGAACGGAATCAAAGGGAAGTATGACTGTCGGCAGAATCTAGCTATCAAGACGGGATGGTCGTCTCCAGGAAATGGGGTTCGGTTCCTCTCGTTTGGCGATGGCCTTCTGTCAGTGACTTGATCCTTTGTCCTGCAGATCTTTAAATAGAAATAGTTGAACCTGCTACTTCGTTCTTGTTTTTACTACTTACGTTTTCTAGATTCTTCTCTTGGGGTAACAAGTATTGCTGCACAATACTTGGTGTAGCACAAGAAAACTACTCAGGTGTTTGCACACATTTTTCTCTTTTTCCATTCTCCTGTCTCAGTAAAAAGTTGTTGTTGCAAAAACTTTTGCAACTTTTGTTGTCAGTCCCAGGCAAACCCCATTTGAACTTTGAAGTACAGGTAGGAGGGATTATAGATGCTCTCTCTCTCTCTCTCTCTCTCTCTCTCTCTCTCTCTCTCTCTCTCTCTCTCTTTCTCTCTTTGCTTTTTGGGTCACACCTGGCAATGCTCAGGGGTTACTCCTGGCTCTGCACTCAGGAATTACTCCTCGAGGGGCTTGGGGGACCATATGGGATGCTGGGAATCAATCTGGATGGGCCACCTGCAAGGCAAATGCCCTACCCGCTGTGCTGTCGCTCCAGCCCGTATAGATGCTCTTTTTTCAAACATTTTGACACCGAATAAAGACTAGCTTCATAACTGGAGATTATGTCTGTATAAGATCTTACATGGAGGCTGGAGCAATAGCACAGCCAGTAGCGCATTTGCCTTGCAGGAGGCTAACCTGGATTCAGTCTCCGGCATCCCATATGGTCCCCTGAGCACTGCCAGGAGTGATTCCTGAGTGCAGAGCCAGCAATAACCCCTGAGCATCATCTGGTGTGACCCAAAAAGCAAAAGAAAAAAAGAGAAAAGAAAAGAGTTTACATGGAAGGAGGAGTGTCTGGGACACTGGTGGGGGAAAGAACTCTATTTCTGGGAGTTTTGTGGGAATGAGATACTTTCGGTAGCAGAGATACTCTCTGTAGCACAGCGGGTAGGGCGTTTGCCTCGCACGCAGCCGACACAGCCGACTCCAGTTCAATTCCTCCGCGTCTCTCGGATAGCCCGGCAAGCTACTGAGAGTATCTCGCCCACACAGCAAAGCCTGGCAAGGTACCCGTGTTGTATTCGATATGCCAAACACAGTAACAACAAGTCTCACGATGGAGATGTTACTGGACCCGCTTGAGCAAATCGATGAACAACAGGACAGTGACAGTGACAGTGATGTTTGCATAAAAAGAACGGTTTACACTATTGTAAATCCCTATATCTCAATAAAAATTGTCACTGTCACTGTCCTCCCATTGTTCATCGATTTGCTCAAGGGGGCCCAGTAACGTCTCCATTGGAGACTTTGTTGTTACTGTGTTTGGCATATCGAATATGTCACGGGGAGCTTGCCAGGCTCTGCTGTGTGGGCGAGATACTCTTGGCAGCTTGCCAGGCTCTCCAAGAGGGGCGGAGGAATCGAACTCGGGTCGGCCATGTTGGCTGCGTGCAAGGCAAACGCCCTACTGCTGTGCTATTGCTCCAGCCAAAGGCCTACAATAAATAATGGTTGAAGAAAATAGAAACTAAGAAAGAAAAGGAAGAAAATACGCAGTTTAACAAAAAACATCGAGTTTAATATTCATTAGAAGATGAAACTGCATGTTTTCCTAAAAATATCTTTCTGATTGACTGCCCTTAGTGGCAAAATCGGCTTACAGAATATTAATTTGTTAAATGAAATAAGAAGGAAATTAATAAAGAAGAAATTTTTTTTGATTCCATTCAATGTAGACACTAAGAGAAAAGCAAAAACTTTTGATTGAATTTTTTGAACTATGAAACAAAAAGTAAGAATTTTTGTTTATTTTTATTTTTTGGCAGTGCTCAGGAATTACTCGTGACCCTGCATTCGGGGATCGCATTTGGGGTTCTCCCCAGGAACATATGCTTTGCCAAGCGTTTGAGCCTGGGTTGGCTGCATGCAAGGTGAATTAATGCCTTACCTACATCACTATCTTGCTAGCCCCCAAAATGAAACTTTTGAGGGATAAAAATTCCTCAGTATTTTTGAGTGTCAATTTCTTGGGATGACTTAAAAAAAAATAAATGATCAAATCCTAAAAGAGCATTTTTTTTTCTTTTTGGGTCACATCTGGCGATACACAGGGGTTACTCCTGGCGGTGCTCAGGGGACCATATGGGATGCTGGGAATTGAACCCGGTCGGCTGCGTGCAAGGCAAACACCCTACCCGCTGTGCTATCTCTCCAGCTCCCTAAAAGAGCATTTTCAGGCAACTACAAGGAAAATTAAAATTACCTGTTGACTAGGCTCACGTACAGATGGGAAAATCAAGCCCTCACAGCTCAGAGACCTTGAAGGACAAGAAGGACAATAAGCAGAAAGTATCAAGGGGGACGGGGCATCATGATGGTTTTAGTTTTTCTAAATATTTATTTGGACATAGGGCTGGAGCAATAGCACAGCAGGTAAGGCGTTTGCTTGCACTCGACTGACCGGGCTGATATGGGTTCGATTCTTCCGCCCTTCTCGGAGAGCTCACCAAGCTACCAAGAGTATCTCACCCACACGGCAAAGGCTGACAAGCTCCCTGTGATGTGTTCGATATGCCAAACAGAGTAACAAGTGTCACAATGGAGATGTTACTGGGCCCGCTTGAGAAAATCGATGAACAATGGGAGGACAGTGACAGGGATGGTTCAAAAGGCTGGACCACATGCTTTGCATGCAGGACCCCCAAGTTCCATCACCACAGTGAAAGCAGCCCCCAACACCTCCTCCAAAAATATTAGAATCTGCACTGCTGTTTGGTAGGTGTAAGCCTGAGTTTGCTTGACTTTGCTCATACAGACCTTTGCCAAATCCTGCATTGATTTTTCTCAGCTGTTCATCTCTGAGTGGCTGATTTTATTATCCCCACCTCAAACGTACAGAAAGCCTTAACTTGCAGAGTCTCAGTGTTTGAACACAGCGGGGTGAGGAGAAGTTAGAATAAGGTCAAAATACCTAGGGGACCTGATTTGGAATGAGTAGGGCTCTGATATAAGCATCTGTGATCACCTTGTCATACTGCTGGCAACCATATAAACCATTGATTAGGACATAGCCTCAAAGGAAAGAGCTTGGGCACCCAGCAGGGAGATGTGCCCACCTGCCAGACAGGGTCTCAGTCAGCGCTGCTGACACCAAGACCACAGACTTCGCCGTCTACAACTTGCAGAAAATGAATTTCTGATGTTTAGGATACCCAGTTGCTAGTAATTTTTTTTATGCTAGCCCTGGTCACTTAATATGCCAAGTGACTGACCAACCAACCAATCAAGAAACAAAACACAGGAAATGATGAAATTCCAAAACTCCAAACCTAGTGGCAGCATGCCCTCACCTGCTCTTTCCCAAAGAGACCATCACGGAGGGGGGATAGAGATAGTAAATGAAGAGTGATTGTCCCATGCCTTTCTGTGTGTCTGCCTTTCTGTGAGTGTCTCCATGCAAAGGCAGGCACACGTGTGTGAGCCCATGCTAATAGCCCTGCTCTGCTCACGGAGAGGATCCTGAAGCAATGATAACCCCTGAAAATGAACACCCCATCCCCTCCCTCTTGACTTTCCTCTCTGATGGGATGTCGCAGTCCCTGGGTGAGCAGCCAATCCTAGGGCTGTGGCAGGCACACAGCACAAAAGGCTGATACTGATAAGACTTAAAGCAAAAGTCTTTTTAAGAATGATGGGGAGGGAGGGCTGGATCGATAGCACAGTGGGTAGGGCATTTGCTTTGCATGCGGCCAACCTGGGTTCGATTCCCAGCATCCCAGATGGTCCCCCGAGCACTGCCAGGAGTAATTCCTAAGTGCATGAGTCAGGAGTAACCCCTGTGCATAGCTGGGTGTGACCCAAAAAGGCAAAAAAAAAAAAAAAGAATGATGGGAGGGAAGTGTGGCTCCGAGGAGTGTTTGCCTTGCATATGTGAGGTCCTAGGTTTGATTCCTGGCACCACCATGTATGACCTCCAAAACAAACATATTTTGGGGAGAAAAAAGGGAACATGTAAAAATGACCTTGAAGCCACTTTAAAGGAGTTCCTTTCTAATTTGTGGTTGACTTAGGGAAAGCAAATCACAAATTCGTCGATTGCCTCGAGCAGGCCCCAGTAACATCTCCTTCATCCTAGCACTGAGATTATATTCAAGGCTCTTTAGGAGAATGAGACCCATCATTGTTACTGGTATTTGGCATATTTGGTATGCCATGGGGAGTTTGCCAGACTCTGCCGTGTGGGCAGGCTACATACGGTAGCCTGCCAGTTTGTCCAAAGTAGGAATGAGATAATAAGATGTTATAATAAGACATCGTGTGGCCGCAAATGCGGCCGCGCGGTTCCGGGAGCTGGTTTTTATAGTCTCTGAGTCTTGGCCGTTGATGGGATTACATGGCGCCAGGGGGCCAGTTGGTGGGTGTGACCCCTGCCTACTGGAATTTGGAGGATCTGGGTGGAGGATGCTTGGCCCCAATCCAAGTCGGCTTGGAGATCTCGGCCCCGGAACCCGCGTGGCTTTGTCCCTCTGCCAGTACCTTCATGTGTGCGGAGAGTGGCCTCAGCATGGTGGTGGCTGGTCCTGGAGGTCTTCGGCTGCTGGAGCCCTGGTCAGGGTGGGGAGGAAACCTCAACCCGCTCCCCTCCAAGGGGCCCCAGCGAGGACAGCCAGGCATGGGGGCAGGAGACTGCACTGTTCTCTTCCAGGAGCTGGTTTTTATAGTCTCTGAGTCTTGGCTGTTGATGGGATTACATGGCGCAGGGGGCCAGTTGGTGGGTGTGATCCCCGCCTACTAGAATTTGGAGGATCTGGGTGGAGGATGCTTGGCCCCAATCCCAGTCAGCTTGGAGATCTCGGTCCCTAAACCCGCGTGGCTTTGTCCCTCTGCCAGTACATTCATGTGTGCGGAGAGTGGTCTCAGCATGGTGGTGGCTGGTCCTGGAGGTCTTCGGCTGCCGGAGCCCTGGTCGGGGTGTGGAGGAAAGCTCAACCTGCTCCCCTCCATGGATCAAATCATGGCCCATCAAATAGAAGAAAAACTGTACAGAATGGTATGTAAGTGGAGAGTTTGGTGAGGAGCTTTACAAAGCTTCCAAGTTCCGGTGCACAAAACGTTTGCTAACCAGAAAGGGAAGACAAATCAGTACTAATTCAAAGAGCGAGAGGAAGTCAGTCTCATCAAGTGACTGAAGTAATGATGCAAGCATGAACATCATGGAGAACTCTGGCACGTATGCCGAGGAGAAATTTGGGACATTCCACTGATGATGCAGAACCTGAGCCTGGTCCCGAGAAGGACTGAGAGATGGTTCACAAGGGACTTCGTACAGAATGACCACTTCTCACCTTGAAAAGGGCCAAGGACCTGAATGCCAGGAGAGACTGAAGGAGTGTCACAATCTAAAGAACACTAAGGAGATCCAGTTCCTCCAGCTGGTTCTGATTTGGTTCTTTCTGCTCAAAAAATTGAGTGTTATTGGGACAACTAACAAAACCCAAGGAGGGGATTGAATCCTATAATAGTAATTACACATCAATGTGAACTTCAAAACTCTTTGTTTGGCAGTACCTGATTCCGTGCTCTGGGGTCCTTCTGGGTTGTGCTCAGGGAACCAGACCCAGTTCTTCTGCTTTCAGTCCAGTCTGGCAAACTCTCTCTATGGCCTCAAACGGCTGAATCTTGCTTGTTTGTTTGTTTGTTTGTGTCACACCCCAAGATGCTCAGGGGTTACTCCTGGCTCTACACTCAGGAATCACTCCTGGTGGTGCTCAGGGGACCCTATGGGATGCTGGGGATTGAACTTGGGTCAGCCACATGCAAGGAAAACACACTCCCTGCTGTTCTATCGCTTCGGCTTCCTGTCTTAAGTTTTTTTTTTTTTAATTTTTATTAGTGAGACACCATGAGGTACATTTGTAGACTTACAATTTTGTTGTGCTTGGGTTTCAATTATACAATGATCAAACACCCATCCCTCCACCAGCACCCATCCTCCACCACCACGGATCCCAACATCCCTCCCACCCCCATCCCTCCCCTCCCACCCTGCCTCTGTGGCAGGGCATTCCCTTTTGTTCTCTCTCTCCTTTTGGGTGCTGTGGTTTGCAAGAGAGGCATTGAGTGGCAATCATGTTTGGTCTAGAGTCTACTTTCAGCATGTTTCTTCCATCCTGGGTGGATCCTCCCAATACCCTTTACTTGGTGCTCCCTTCTCTATCTGAGCTGCCTTTTCCCCTAGCATGTGTGGTTGGCCTCCAAGACATGGAGTAAAATTCCCGGTACTAATCTCGGCCATTCTTGGGTGTTAGTCTCCTATTTTGTTACTTTATGTTCCCAGATGAATGCCTGTCTTAAGTTTTAATTATTTGTGGTAGTGTGGGAATTGTGCATGAAGCACTCTGGGTAGTTGTGGTTTGGTCGAGGTCATACTGGTATTTAGGTACATTCATGCTAACAGATCACGGGACAAGTATCGGTGAAGGCAACTCATTATTCAACCCCAGGTAAAGGCGCACGGCTTGCCGTGGGCAGGGAGAGCCACGGGGGAGCACAGGATCATAGGAGGCGACACGGATGTGGGGGACAGCATATGGGGGAAGCCTCACTGCCCTCTCTCAGGAAAGAAACTGGCTTGGGCAGAGCAAGCAGATGTGAGGTTGACAGGTTGGAAGATTGGCAGTGATGTCTGGCACAAAGGCTGACCCTGGGTTCCTGGTATCTGGCCAGGGGTGGGCGGAGATCAAGCACTGGGGTGATTGGCAGGCACCAGAGAAAACGTCTCCTGGAAAAGTAGCTTCTACCTCTAGGAACTGGTTTACCCTGAAAGCGGCAACAAGGCCACAGATGTCAAAGCATTAGAATAACCGAAAATAGAGATAAGGTTAATACAAATGGGAAAGAGAGAGCATCAGCTCAGAGTAAAATGACTGGAGCAAAAATGGTCATATTCTCCTGGAGAGTTTTCTGTCAGTTTACTTTGAAATTAAAAAAAAAGAAGAAGAAGAAGAGCAGACCAGACAGATAAGACAATGGGGAGGGAGTTTGCCTGGCATGTGACCAACCCTGGTTCAGACCCTGGCACTCATATGCCCCACCCCTCACCCCCCACCTCCATCTGCACCCCCTGGTACCACCACGAGTGATCCCTGAGTGTAATCAAGAGTAAGCTCTGGACATTGCCAACTCTGGCCCTCAACACAAAACAAAAAAATTGTGGTACAGTTTTTAGTATGTTTAAAAAAAAAGTTGATTTACAAGTGTGCTAACCTTCACTTTATTGAAATTGAGTTTCTCACTCCCTCTACTTCCACCACTGTACAGATCACACCAGCATTTCCATGTCTTTTTTTTCCATATTTTTTTTTGCTTTTTGGGTCACACTTGGCAATGCACAGGGGTTACTCCTGGCTCTGCACTCAGGAATTACCCCTGGCGGTGCTCAGAGGACCATATGGGATGCTGGGAATCGAACCCGGGTTGGCCACGTGCAAGGCAAATGCCCTACCCGCTGTGCTATCGCTCCAGCCCTAGCATTTCCATGTCTTGAGCAATCAACTGAAGGTCCTGATGAGTGGCACCAAGGGCTCGCTCAGCCTTGGTGTGTGGGTGCTTCGGATGCTTCTGATGGCTCTTCACTCTCTCCATTCATGAGGGAGGGAGCCACAGACTGTTTAATTTCTCTATCAAAGGGTGCTATTCTTTTAAGTTTCTCAGCAACGAAAGAGAAGTCAACGTGAAGTGAAAGAGTCTTAATATCTGCTGTCCCCTGTGGCTTGCTGTGTCCTTAGACCCTCAACCCACATACAAATACACACACACACTCTCACACACACACATTCACACACACACACTCACATACACACATACACACACGCGGTCGCATGTGTGTGCGTTTATTTGCATAGATAAACACATAATTATTCTCATATGTGCTAATTTATCAGCTACCCATTATTTTCTGTAGAGGACAAGTTGACCATATTCTATAATGACAAGTGGTCATAACAATTTTTTTTCTGAAACAGGAATTTTTTTTCCTTTTTTTCCTTTTTTTCCTTTTTGGGTCACACCCAGCGATGCTCAGGAGTTAATCCTGGCTCTACACTCAGAAATTACTCCTGGCGGTGCTTGGGAGATCATATGGGATGCCAGGGATTGAATTCGGGTTGACCTCATGCAAGGCAAACACCCTACCCACTGTGCTATTGCTCCAGCTTCACAAACAGGAAATTTTGTGTGTTTTGTTTCAGTGCACAGGGCTAACTCCTGGCTCTGTGCTCAGGGGTCACTCCTGGTGATGCTTAGAGGACCGTCGATGCTGCCAGGATTTGAACTAGTGTTGGTCACATGTATGACTATTTCTCCAACCCTGTACTATCTCTGTAACGCTGTACCATCTCTCCAACCCTGAAACAGTTTAGAATTCTCTGGAAAAAAAAATCTGTTAATGAGATTACATAAGATGGAGGAAAAAAATAATTTGAAGTGGGTTATAGAGCAGTCACTGTCGGCAATAGGAAGGCAAGAGAGTTTGTGAGCAGGGAAGCGAACACAGAGGAGACCCCACTTCTCCCCTCCCAGTCACCCCTGGCCGGCACTGAGGTTGGCCTTGCAGTGTGAGGGAAGATCAGTGACTTCAGGATCCAGAGCAGGGAAAGAGGCACAGGGGACATGTGGTCTCCCTGGGACCCCCTCCCTGGGCTGCTTCTGAGGAAGGAGGACAGTGACTGAGACCTCGTCAGAGACCACCAGCACCAAAGGGGCCATCGAGCTGCCCCTAAGCGCCAGAGACGGCCAAAGCTAAGGAGCAAAGTGTTCTCGTGGGTGAGGCGAGGCGTGTGAAGGGGAGATTTCTCACCAAGCAAGAGTCACGCAAGGCAGAGCCATATGAAGTGTCCAGGAAGTGACAGGTTTTGAGGTAACATGATCTGAAAGAAACCCTCCAACTGGATCATTCTAAAGGCAGCAGACATAGGAGCGTGTGCAGGAGGAAACGGGGAAGGGAAGTCATTCCAGATCTGACCAGGTCGAGCAGGAAGAGAGTGACCTGGGCTGGAGTGTCAGTCAGCAGGTTTGATGCTTGCCTGCATGCAGGCGACCCAGGTTCGATCCCCGGCATCCCGGCTGGCCCGAGCTTGCCAGGAATGATCCCTGATCAGAGAGGCAGCAATAAGGTCTGAATACCACTGGGGATGGCCCCGAATGGCCAAAAAAGAGAAAGAAAGAAAGAAAGAAAGAAAGAAAGAAAGAAAGAGAGAGAGAGAAAGAAGGAAGGAAGAAAGAAAGAAAGAGAGAAAGAAGAAAGAAAAAAAGAAAGAGAGAAAGAGAAAGAGAGAAAGAAGAAAGAAGAAAGAAAGAAAGAGAAAGAGAGAAAGAAGAAAGAGAGAAAGAGAGAAAGAGAAAGAGAGAAAGAAGAAAGAAGAAAGAAAGAAAGAAAGAGAGAAAGAAGAAAGAAAGAAAGAAAGAAAGAAAGAAAGAAAAGAAAAAAGTGATATGCTTTCTAGATAAACACTTACACATCTATATGCTTTCGTTTGCAGTCTTCCTTCTCTACTGTTTAGTTTTGGGTGACGTGTGAAGGGGGTGTCCTGCTCTCTCTGTGAGGAACTTGTGAGGACGTGGGTAAGACCCGTTGGGTGAGCGGCTGCACAGGCTGACTTGGGAGCACAGTGGATGAGGAGGAGGATGACGCCCCCCTTCCAGGCTTTCAGGTTGAAGCTCCACACTGACCAAGGTGGGAGAGGTTCCATTTCTCTTAGGAACTTTAGGACAAGTTCACTGTTCTCCACACGAGTGCCCTGGGCCCGGCTCTTCTTGCTGAGCGGGAGAGACTGTTTCTCACACCCACGTCGGTGACTGAGCACACACAGTGTGGCATTGTGTCCCAGCTCCCAAGAAACAGGATGGCAGGGGGTCTGCTTTGTCACCACAGTGGCCCTCCTCACCATCCAAGGGGACAGCAGTCACCTAGGTCATGTCACAGTGCTCACGAGGATGGTAGCTGCCAGACTCCCTCCGCAGTGCTCACAGGTTCCCTGCGTGGTGCCCGTGGCCTCCAGGGGTATGGCCTGCCTCTGGCAAGGTGGCGGCTCCACTCTGGTCCTGGACTTTGCTGCTGTCCGGGTCGGACCGACTGAAACTTTCCTGGAACCGAGCTGGTTCCGGAAACAGCACTGTTGGCCCCGCTGGTGAGCAGGACCCACCTGCACTTGGGCGTTGCTGCTGTTTCCTCCTGTGTCTGGGTCGGGAACTCCCCACCCCCAGCCCCGACTGCAATGCGCCCTCACGGGTAGGAATCAGCCCAGCAGTCTCTGACTCCTCCCAGTGCCATCACGTTGCACACAGCGGCAGCAGCCCCGTGACAGGCCTTGAATGCGGACGCGAGGCTGGAGTCTCACCCCGTGGCTCAGATCGGCGTGCTCACAGGAAACTGCCCGCTGGGGCATCCCCAGGATCTGACGTCCCAAACGAAGAGCAGACGTGTCTCGTGGCTGGCTCCTCTGCCGATCCTCACTGCTAGGGCTGTGTTGGCTGCAAGGAGGGACAATGCCTGGTGCAGAGGCGGACCGGGACGAAAGGATCGGTCCCAGAGGCCCGGAAGGAACACCACGCCAACACCCTCCTGCACCAGCACCAGAGTGAGTCAGGTGGCACTCTGGGCAAGAGAGAGCCAAGGCCGTGGGCTCTGGGGCTCCACTTGTCTTTCCTGGGTTCTGCGGTGATGACAAGCGCCACCTCCTCTGTCGGAGACAGATGCCCACGTGACCTGTGTTGGTTCCCGGTGGGCACAGTCAGATGCAGAGCCTTCTCCTCAGGCCAGGGCTCTCTGCCCCTCTCAGAGAGCCTGGCAAGCTACCAAGAGTATTCAGTATGCCAAACACAGTAACAAGAAGTCTTACAATGGAGACGTTACTGGGCCCGCTCGAGCAAATCGATGAACAGCAGGAGGACAGTGTTTGGTTTTTTGTTTGTTTGTTTGTTTTGGGGTCATACCCAACAATGCTCAGGGGTTCCTCCTGGCTTTGCACTCAGGAATTACTCCTGGCAGTGCTCAAGGGACCCTAGGGGATGCTGGGGATCGAACACAGGTCGGCCGCGTGCAAGGCAAACGCCCTACCACTGTGCTATCACTCCAGCCCTGCTGCGTGTTCTCTGAGGAAGACATGGCATGGGGTCTGGCGAGGGGGTAGAGGGGTGAGACACCATAGTGGCAGCCGAGGGGCGTGCCGGGTACCAAGGTTGGTCTGTAGGACACAAGCTCCCTCCCACAAGCCTGAGCCCACAGAAGAGCCGCTCTGAGGCGGGGGCGGGGGGGGGGGCCTTGGCGGTTGGCTGACGTGCTGTGACGTGTTCTTCAGACTCTCCCATGCTGAGGAGATGAGCTGAGGGACAGTGAGGGCCCCGAGAACATCAGCTGGGCGGGCCACCAGGCGGCTCCCCGGAGACCAGTGGCAGCCGTCCTGGGCGTGGTTGGCGTCCCCAGAACCCTCTCACAGAACCACGAGGACGCGTCTGAAGCCTGTGCGACACTCACCCCACAGAGCCCAGATCTTCTCCTCGGACTGTTAGTTCTTGGCGGGAAGTGTACTCCAGTTTGTGTTGCTCTGGCTTTGAGTTGTTGAGATTGGGTGATTTTCCGCCCCATCTCTCCTGACCCCCCGGCTGCTAATCTGTGCTGGCGTGACTTGCTGGTCCCACACAGGCCAAGTGCTGTGAGTGAGTGGGGGGCGCGCCGGGATCCCCAAACTCGTCCAGAAGAAGCCAAGAGATGAAACCCAGAAGACGGCTCTGGGGCATGCAGCAGGCCCCGAGCCCGGTCTCCAGTGCTCGTGTGGCCCCGAGACTGAGGAACAGAGAAGGACCCGAGGGTGCAAGAGTTGTCAGTGCTATCCCTCACCTGGCTCTGCTGTTGTCCTGACACGACCATGTTCACTTAGAGCAGCTCCTTTCGTGGCTGCCTTTGCCTTGGTTCTGTTGGGTTATACCCTAGGAAGTCGGCTGGAGCGATAGCACAGCGGGTAGGGCGTTTGCCTTGCACGCGGCTGACCTGGGTTCGATTCCTCCGCCCCCTCTCGGAGAGCCTGGCAAGCTCCCCGTGGTGTATGCGATATGCCAGAAACAGCAACAACAATGGAAACGTTACTGGTGCCTGTGCGAGCAAATCGATGAACAATGGGAGGACGGTGCTACAGTGCTACCCTGGGAACTCTGTTGTGTGAAGCCCTTGGAGTTTACTGACAATGTTGAAGAGAGGAGTGGGCTGGGCTAGGGAAGGAGGGACTGGCTAGGGGGAAGGATGGAGCCAACTCAGGAGGACCCTCTGACCCTACAACCCACCCCCAGGAGCCAGCTGCTCTTGCAGGCACTGTCATTGTCACTGTCCTCCGTTGTTCATCGATTTGCTCAAGCGGACCCAGTAATGTCTCCATTGTGAGACTTGTTGTTCCTGTGTTTGGCATATCGAATACACCACGGGGAGCTTGCCAGGCTTTGCTCTGTGGGTGCGATACTCTCAGTAGCTTGCCGGGCTCTCCGAGAGGGGCAGAGGAATCGAACCAGGGTCGCATGCAAGGCAAACGCTGCTATCGCTCCAGCCCTTGCAGCACTAAGAGCTGGAAAGAGCCAAGTGCAGCTAAAACTCCAAGCCTGCCAAAGCCCCAGGCCAGGCTGCCGCCCACGGCACAATGGATACAGAAGGTGTCGCGGGCACGTAAGGCCAGTGCGCTGGAGGCGGCCCCACCTACCAGCTGCGAGTGACCCGAAATCCAGACACACGGGGAGAAAGAGGCAGTGACGAAGCGGGAGCCCAGAAGCAGAGGAGCGAGGCTTGCGTCTGCCGGTTCCACTCCATGTGGGAGGTTGCTCCCGGCCACGTGGGACCTCAGCCCACTGAGCTATCCCTCGGGCCCCCAAGACTCTCCACACTCCCCACCAGTCCAAAATAGCACCTCAGGCCCAGCCCCCACGGCCACCCCAGAAGAGCAGCCTGGGTCATCGGACACAGGAAAACAAGGCCGTGGCAGAGCCCTGGCCCGCCGAGAGAGAGCCCCTGGCTGTCCCAACTTTACTGTTGTGACCGACCCTGGAAGCAGTTCCAGATCCCTGAAGGCTCATCCGAAGGCCCTTCCCGGCGGGTGCAGGGGAACAACAGCAGGAAAAGCAGAGTGGGGCGAACAGTCCCGGGAGCGGAGGGCAGACGGGGAGCTGGGCGTCCTCCTTCCATGGGCAGGGACCTGGGATGGCTGCGACACCGGCGCTGGGTCCCTCAGCAGCCCACGCAGATGCCGAGTGGCGGTTGGAGCCACTATCTGCCCCACTTTATCTCTGCGCCCGGCTGAGGCTGCGAGATCACGACACACAGGCCACCAGCCCTTCCTCAAGGGGCCTCTGCACACGCCAGATACGTGTGCAACTGAGCAGTGGCTTTTCCAAGCACCCTCCACTCCTCCAGAGGTGCACATGCGTGCACACACACACACATGCACCAACTCACACACAGACACATCAACACACGCTAATACACACTCACATTCACACTCACTCATACACACCAGCACGCACCAACATACACCAACACTCACACCAACACATACAAAGACACACCTGCACCCAACTCGTGCACTCACACACACACACCAACACACACTCATACACCAACACACACACACCAATGCACACTCACATGTTCTAGCACACCAATACACCAACACACACCAGTACACACATCCATCTGACACCCACACACCCACACACCAACATGCACTCAGACATACCAACACACACACACCAACAGACATTTACACATACTCACACACCAATACATAACCACACACTTCAATAGACACTCACGCCAACACTCATAGACACATACACCAACACATATAGACACATACACAACACACACCACAGTACTCACAATACAACTCACACTTTTACACCAACACAGATTACACACAACACAACTCACATCAACACATACACGTAGCAACACATACACCAACACTCACACACACCAATGTACACTCACATACACCAAACACATACACCAACACACACTTGCTCCTTCAGGGGCCTGTTCTGTTGCCGGGATTTTGAGCTCAGCACCGGGCGTTGAGGCCCTGCTCACCCTGCCCAGGGACGCGGGACTTCCTTCAGACACGATCCCCATGAGCCTGGGGTGAATGTGTCCACGGCTGATAGGTGATAGTAGGGCCGTGGAGCCCCAGTGCGAACGCACCTGGACAGAGAGTTTGGTAGAGTGACCGGGCAGGGTGACCACAGTAGAAGACGAGATGTGGCTTAGGGAATTTCAGTTCAGAGTTGAAGGGCAGTCCTGGGCTTTCATACCTGTTGTGATCATGGAGCTGGTTTTCCCACGGTGAGCCCTGAGCAAAGAGCCAGGAGTGAGCCCTGAGCACAGAGCCAGGAGTGAGCCCTGAGCACAGAGCCGGGAGTCAGCCCTGAGCACAGAGCCGGGAGTCAGCCCTGAGCACAGAGCCGGGAGTCAGCCTAGGTGTGGCCGCAAAACAAACACCAACAAACTAAAGAAAGTAGCATGGTCCTTGGCATCAGACGCTCAGGGCCTTCTCTGATGAAGACGCAGTTTCAGGACAGACGAGGGCCTTCATTCAGATCACGAACCAAAGCCAGCAGGATAAAGCCGGGAAGGCACAAGGAAGCTGCTGTCCCCCACAGGAGCCTGGGTCACCCTCAGCACAGCCAGAGCCCCTCGGCGCGGACGCAGGGACCATCCGGCCTCTCAGTGTCCAAGGGGATGCTCCCCTGCTTTGACCCTAGCTCGTGGCTAAGGTTGAATTCTAGTTCAATGCCGCAAATACTTAACTAAGTCACTAGAGAGGGAAAAACCTCCGTCAGCCAATCCCACCTTCCTCGCACCAGTGACGGGCTTCCGGCTGCGGAAAGAGGGTCTCAAAGGGAGGTGCTCGGAGGGAGAGGGCCTCCCACAGAGGGAGGCTGGGGTGGGGGTGGGGGGATGGTGGTTGATGGGAGGGAAACCGGGGACGTTGGTGGTGGGAAATGCACACTGGTGGAGGGATGGGTGTTGGATCGTTGGATCGTTGGAAGGGAGGAAAGAAAGAAAGAAAGAAAGAAAGAAAGAAAGAAAGAAAGAAAGAAAGAAAGAAAGAAAGAAGGGAGGGAGGAAAGAAAGAAAGGGAGGAAGAAAGGAAGGAAGGGAAAGGAAGAAAGAAAGAAAGAAAGAAAGAAAGAGAAAGAAAGAAAAGAAAGAGAAGAAAGAAAGGAAGGAAGGAAGGAAGGAAGGAAGGAAGGAAGGAAGGAAGGAAGGGAAAGGAAGAAAGATAAGAAAGGAAGGAAGGAAGGAAGTAAGGGAGGGAGGGAAAGGAAGAAAGAAAGAAAGAAAGAAAGAAAGAAAGAAAGAAAGAAAAGAAAGGAAGGAAGAAAAGGAAGGGAGGAAGGAAGGAAGGAAGGAAGGAAGGAAGGAAGGAAGGAAGGAAGGAAGGAAGGAAGGAAGGTGCTGGCAGCTGGAGCCAGGAGAGGCGCTGGCTCCGCGTGGGCCTCTGGTGTCCAGCTGTGGGTGGCAGGAAGAGGCAGGGGTGGAGAAGTGAGAAGCCACCCAACGCAGCCAGCCCTGCCGGCCGGCCGGAAACCGCCGATGTCCCAAGGCAGAAGTGTCTGGGAAGCGGCAGTGGGGGCCAGTCTCGCCTCTGGGCCGGGGTCACAGACGGGCTCTCCTCCCGGGCCTCCTCCAGCCAGCCCAGCTTCCCCGGCGGGACTGCAGGCCACAGTTTTTGTTCCTGTTCGCTTGTTTTTGAGTCCACATCTGACAGCGCCCAGGGCTCGCTCCTGGGTTGGTGATGGGACCCACGGGGTGCCAAGGATGAGCGGGGTCTGCTGGGCAGGCCAGAGCCCTACCTGCCGGGCTGGCCCTCCCTCCGGCTGGGGATGCTTCCGTGTTCACACCTGAGGGGAGGCTCTCTCAGTTGTCACATGTCACACGGGGGCTCTGAGCTCAGTTGCCTCCTCAGCCAAGTGCCGCCAGGGGCAGCTTTTTCTGCCGTGTGAAATGTCATTGAGCTGGGCTGGAGATAAGGGACGGGCTTAAGAGTCCTCTGCCTCGCACGTGGCCAAGCCTGGCTTGGTTCTCGGCATCCCGAGCCCTGTAGGGTGTGCAGAACCGGGAGTCAGCCCTGAGCACCATTGGGTGCGGCCCCAAGCCCAAACCAAAGAAAAAACAGAGAAGGCCCCCCAGAATGACTTTATAAAGCCGAAAGGCACTCTGCTTCTATCTTGGGTTAACTATTAGCTCAGAGAATCACTCACTCAGAAACGTGGGTATCAGGGTCTTCCCCCAAGTTAACTTTCCTCCCTCTCTTCTCTCACTTCTCCTTTTTTTTTTTTTTTTTTTAAAAAAAAGTGATATTTCCTTCTTCAATTTAGCTGATACAAGCCGGCTAAGTTCCACAAGGACAGAGGTGGGGGCTATGTTTGGGCTGGAACGTCTTCAAAAACCCTGCAACCTGGTTGGGAAAAAAACCCCAAGTATTGGAAAATTTCAAATTTCTTGTGTCACTGATAAAGGAACAGGAGAAAGGTCTTTCTCCCAGTTCAGGATGAATTCCTGTACTCGTTTGTGAGGGCAGCCATGGTAGGATTCCCCCAGACCAAGGGATTTTTCAAAGACAGAAATGAATTGTCTCATGGTTCTGGAATCTGGGAACCCGAGACGGAGACGCTGGCCGTCTCTCCTGACGCCTCACTCTTTGGCTTTGATTGTTGCTTTGTTTTGCTCTGGGAACTCACCTAGCAGTGCTCTGGACTTACCCCAGGCTCTGTGCTCAGGAATCAATACTGGAAGGGCTCAGGGGACCGATGGGGTGCCAAGGATTGGAGCTGGGTCAACAGCGTGCAAGGAAAATTCTTCGCTTTTCTACTCCCCCTACCCAAGGCCCAGGGAGAAGATCGCTTAATGGCCAAAGAAGGCAGGACTGGAGCCGTAGGACGGTGGGCTGGGCGCTAGCCTTGCACATGGCCAACCCGGGTTCGATTCCCAGCACCCATATGGTCCCCTGAGTCCTTCCAGGAGTGACCCCTGAGCACCGAGCCAGGAAGAAACCCTGAGCACTGCCAGGTGTGGCCCTAAAACAAGACTCCTGAAAAAAAAGATATTTTTTCTTCTCAAATTAAAAAAAGGTCCTTAAAGCGGTGGGTGAAGTGGATTATAGCTCTGGGCTCAGGAATCACTCCTGGGGTGTTTGGGGGGGCCCAATGTGGTGCTGAGGATCGAACGCTGGTTAACTACAGGCAAGGCAAGAACTTTACCCTTATACGATCACTTTAGCCCTCCTTGGCTGTTTATGATCATTCAAGAAAACTCTGCACTGAAAGTTTATGTTATTAGTTTTATTTTACTACTTTTATATATCTATTCATATTTGCTCTCCTGTAGTCAGACTTTTTTCAGGTTTTTATTACATAATCTCTCTCTCTCTCTCTCTCTCTCTCTCTCTCTCTCTCTCTCTCCCTCTCTTCCCCCTCCTTCTCCCATCCCCTTTTCCTGGTTATCTTTGTAGGGAGTCACAAGGCAGAAGGAACAAGCAGCAAAATCAAAATCCATCTGCGGATCTTGAAGTAATTGAGGAAGTTTCGGGCATCTCATAAAGAAAAGTCTCTAGATTCCAGGTAGGGTTTATCTGGTCCATGGTGAAGCCTCTTCTGATATCAAAGTAGCCCTATAGCACTGTCCTCCCTTTGTTCATTGATTTGCTCGAGCGGGCACCAGTCACGTCTCCATTGTGAGATTTGTTGTTAACTGTGTTCGGCATATTGAATACACCACGGGGAGCTTGCCAGGCTCTGTCGTGTGGGTGGGATACTCTCGGTAGCTTGCCAGGCTCTCCGAGAGGGAAGGAGGAATCAAACCCGGGTTGGCCGCGTCCAAGGCAAACACCCTACCTGGTGTGCTATCACTCCAGTGCGATACCAAAGTAAGATAGGAAATTAAGGAAAAACTTTCAACAACTCCTGCTACAATCTGGAAATTAAAATTGTTGAAAATTGAACCCCTGATTTCTTTTCTACAATATCAATGCCAGTATATTTCATCTTCTGAAGCAATAGTTATTTCTCCATTTTGACCAAGTATTTCAGAAACCAGTATGGGATTGGAAGTACCTCTTTGGCACTTGATTTACAGAATAAAGATGAAATACAATACTTTTTGCTAAGGTTTTCCCCTTAGGGTCGATTTCTAAATATCTACGAAATGTGAAGATTAACTTTTCACATACATAGCACATCTGGAAAATCATAATTTCCTTTTGTTTGTGCATTTATGTTTGTTGATCAAGTTTCATTCCATCTGCAGCTTGCAAACTTGCAAATAATAGTGAAACAACTTCTGTCAGTGAAAGTGTACCCAAGACTGTACGCAAACGAAGGAAGTGTGTTCCAATAAAACTTTATAGTAGCGAACGTTTGAATTCTGTTTCATTTATAAATCATCTTGATGAATCCCCCATGCTGAACTGACAGGGGCCAGGTTGGACACCTGGCTCTCATTTGCCGGCCCTCTGACCTAGAAAAAGAAAACTTGCAAGCACTCATGACTGTGTTTCTGTTTGAAAGAGCTGGAGCTGGGTTGGAGCGATAGCACAGCAGGGAGGGCATTGGCCTGGCATGCGGTCTGACCTGGGTTCGATTCCCGGCATCCCATATGGTCCCCCGAGCACTGCCAGGAGTAATTTCTGAGTGCAGAGCCAGGAGTAACCCCTGAGCATCGCCAGGTGTGACAAGGAAAGAAAGAAAGAAAGAAAGAAAGAAAGAAAGAAAGAAAGAAAGAAAGAAAACCAGCTGAAGCTTAGTTGGGGCAAGGTAGAACAGGCAGAGTGACACTTCTCTGAGTGACTCTAGGGCCAGCCTTTGTCCCACTGGCGGTGCTGGCCCCTGGTGTTCAGCAACCACGGCTTGTTTTGAACGAGAAACACCTGCTGCGAAGCGCCGCAGACTCCGAGGCAGAAAGCATAGCCAACGCGGCCTTTGCATCCCAGCAGACTCTTCCGGTGGGGAAACTGAGCCGCAGCAGTGCCTTCATTTCCACCACCGTCAGCCCTTGAATCTGCCCGCCCCCACCTCCAGCAGACCCCGCATCTGTCCTTTGTGTCCGAGTCTGCTTCCTCAGAGGCCACTTCTGAAGGGGACCAGGCGTGCGCTACAGACCCTGCCTGAGTGTGCCAATCAGCACAGCGCCCTGCAGCTGGAAGCGTCAGGACTGTCTTTTCATGTCACACACAGTGCCTTGTTTTCTTTATCCGTTTATCTGTTGATAGACGCGGTTTGTTTCCATGTTGTGGCTGGTATAAATAATATGGCAATGAGTCTGGGGCTGTGAGTGTATTTGGAGAATTTGGCTTTTATCCTTTTCACCTAAATTCTCAGAGGTGGGAAGGCGAGAATATGACGGTTCCATAGCGATAGCACAGCGGTAGGACATTTGCCTTGTGCGTGGCCGGCCTGGCTGAGCCCAGTTCGATTCCTCCGCCCCTCTCGGAGAGTCCGGAAAGCTACCGGAGAGTATCTCGCCTGCACGGCAAAGCCTGGCAAGCTCCCCGTGACGTATTCGATATGCCAAACACAGTAACAACAAGTCTCATGATGGAGATGTTACTGGGTCCACTCAAGCAAATTGATGAACAATGGAAGGACAGTGGTATATACACATATTTAAGTTTTGGGTCACACTCAGCGCTATTCAGCAGTTACTTCTGGCTCTGCATTCAGAAATTACTCCTGGTGGTGCTTGGGGGACGGTAAGGGATGATGGGGATTGAACCCGGGTCAGCCACATAGAAGGCAGGCACCCTACCCACTTGTGCTATCGCTCCAGCCCTATTTTGTGTTGTTTTGGGGGCTATCCTAGAAGGTGCCCAGACCTTACTCGTAGCTCTGTGCTCAGGCAGGACTCGTGGCAGTCCTCAGGGGATCACGTGCGCTGAGCCTAGCTTGGCGGCACGCAAGGGAGGTACCTATCTGTGATTGCTCCAGCCTTGGGTTCTGGCTTTTCACAAGAGTCATTCCAGAAGTCATTCATCAGGTGTGAGATGCTCTTCCATGTGGTTTTGATGTGCATGCCCATGATGATGGCTGGCATTGAGCACCTTGGACCTTCTTTATTTAATCGGGTTTGTTTTGTTTTGGGGTCAGGGCTTCCTCCTGGCTCTGTGCTCAGGGGTTACTCCTGTTGGAACTCAGAGAACCATACATGGTGTGAAGGACTGAACACAGTTGGGGCTTGCAGGACAAACGTCTTCCCTTTGTACTATCTCTTCAGCTCTGTACTGGTACCTCTTGGCTATTTAGAGATTGTCTTAGGGAAAATGTTTACTCATTTCCTTTTCCCATTAAAAAAATTTTGCTGCAGGTCCTGCAACCCTGGGTTTTTCAGCAGATTCATTCTCATGCATGGGGTCTCGGGGCGAGCCTGTGAAGGTCGGCCGTGAGCATGGCGGCGACTGGATTCTGGAGGATCGCGGCTGCGGGGTTCATTTGGGGCAGATGGAGATACACACCTGCCTCCCTCCGAGGTACCCTGATGAAATCAGCCTGGCACGGGGTGGGGAGACATCTCTGCAGTGTGCTGCGTCTTCCGAGAACCATTTGTGAGTCCTAACATGGTTTTTTTTTTGAACACTACATGGGTTTCAGTTGTATAACATGATCAACCAAGCTTTGTGTATAATACACCACTTGACTTTTGTGATTAAATGTCCACGTCCATCCTTTTTTTTTTTATTAGGCTTTTTGGGTGACACCTGGCAATACTCAGGGGTTTCTCCTGGCTCTGCACTCAGGAATGAATCCTGGCGGTGCTCAGAGGATCATACGGGATGCCGGGTATAGAACCTGGGTCGGCTTCATGCAAGGCAAACGCCCTACCTGCTGTATCATTCTGGCCTGTCCACTTCCACCCTCACCCTTTGTTTCACGGTCGCTCCCTTATTTTAATCCCTCTCCTCTGCTTTAACTTCCCCTCTGGTGAACACCATTTTGTTCTTTATGTCTAAGAAGGTGTTTCTGACCTGTTTTTTTTTAATATTTAATAAAACTGATATATATGTGTATGTACACACACACACACACACACACGTTATCCCCAGCCTGATATATGATTTGAAAATAAGCTATTCCATTCCACATGTTGCCTTCTACTTTTGTGGGTATTTTTTTTCTGCTCCATAGAAGCACTTTAGTTTGCTGTGGTTTCACTCGGTAATTTTGGCATTTGGTGTCAATTTAAAACAAACAAAAGTTGCCAAGAAGCTTACCCCCTATGTTTTCTTCTAAGAGTTTTGTGATTTCAGGACTTATGTTCATCTCTTTTGGGGAGAGTCACACCCAGGGATACTCAGGGGTGACTCCTGGCTCTGCACTCAGGAATTACTGCCACTTGACTGAATATATTTATTAGTCTGAGTAAGTTGATGGTGGTTGTTTTTGTGTTTTGTTTTTGGTGGCGTCTTCGGGGTTTCCTATATGTAATGCTCTTCGATCTACAAATAGAGCTAGTTTCACTTCTTTTTTTTCTAACTTGGATACCTTTTGTTTCTTCTTCTTGCCTTATTGCTCTGACTAGGACTTCCTATGTGCAAAGCCTGAGTTTAATCCCCTCATGCTGCGACCCTCTTACCAATACTATTGGCTGTGGTCCTGATGACTCCCAATTGTTATTGGTGTGGTAAACTTATTTTATTCTGTCTTTGGGAGCCACAGCCAGTGGCACTCAGGGATCACCCCTAGTTCAGTACTCATGGATCAGTCCTGAAAAGGGTTGGGGAAACGTGAGTTGTGGGGTGTTGCTGAAGAACTTGCCTTGCACACAACCAGACTGGGCTCATTCCCCGGCATTGCATACAGTCCCCTGAGCCGTGCCAGGAAATATCCCCGAGCAGAGTCAGGAGTAAACCTGAGAACCACCAGGTGAAGCATCAAAATAAATACTCCAAAAAGAAATTTAAAGCATCGTTAAAAAAAAATTTTAAACTTCATAATCATTTGAAAAGTCGTAAATAAATAGTAGTAGTAGCCTTTCAAATTCTCCCCTTGTGTGTCAACAATTTGACAAGAACAAATGTAGAAAGTGGTTTTATTCTTTTGTTTGTTTTTGGGTCACACCCAGCGATGCTCAGGGGTTGCTCCTGGTTCTGTACTCAGGAATTATTCCTGGCAGTGCTGGGGGAACAAATGGGATGCTGGGAATTGAACCCGGTTTGCCGTGTGCAAGGCAAACACCCTACCTGCTGTGCTATCACTCCAGTCCCAGAAAGTTTTTTTTTTTAATTTTTATTAGTGAGACACCGTGAGGTACAGTTGTAGACTTAAAAATTTTTGTGCTTGGGTTTCAATTATACAATGGTCGAGTACCCATCCCTCCACCAGTGCCCGTTCTCCACCACCACTGATCCCAGTATCCCTCCCACCCCACATCCCCCCATCCCACCCTACCTCTGTGGCAGGGCATTCCCTTTTGTTCTCTCTCTCTTATTGGGTGTTGTGGTTTGCAAAAGAGGCAATGGGTGACAATCATGTTTAGTCTAGAGTCTACTTTCAGCATGCTCCAGAAAGTGGTTTTATAGCTATCACCTTCTGAAGTTTTCTTTCCCTTTTCTTTTGGATCCAAATGGTGCTGCTTATGGACTGCTTTTGGCTTTGTGCTCAGGGCTCACTCCCCGCAATGTGTGGTGTTCAGTACTGAGTCAGGGTGGGTAGGATGCTGAGCAAATGCCTAAACTTGGATCCCTCTCCATCCCGAGAGCTCCACTTTATTTTTATTTTATTTTTTATAATTTTATTTATTGAATCACCGTGAGAGCAGTTACAAAGCTTTTGGGTTCAAGTCTCAGTCATACAATGAAACACCCATACCTTCACCAGTGCCCATTCTCCACCACCAACAACCCCAGTATACCCCCATCCCACACCCTCCCCCTGCCTGTGGGGCAGATGATTTCCACATTACTCTCTCTCTACTTTGATCACATTCAATATTTTGACACCAGACCCACGATTATTATTTGGGATTTTACCCCAACATTCAGATCTGCTGAAAAGACAACAGTAGACAATTTGTTTTCTATTGCTGGTTATGAATAACATATGGTGTCGTGTGGCCGCAGTAGTGGCTGCGCGATTTTGGAATTCTGAAGTTTTAACAATTAAGTCTGGAGGGATTTCTGCGAAAACCTGCCGGGTTCCAAGATTTGTTCCTGAGTCTCTGGGATCATGGACGTTAAGCAGCTTGATCAGGAGCCAGAGAGGCCATTCATGGGCGGCGACTCGGGGTCTCGTCGGGACAGGGAGGAAAGGGCCGACTCCACCCCCATCCCATGAGACCCAACATATGAGAACTCCACTTTAATATATGCTCCAGGTTGATGTGGAAATCTCATTTGTTTTTTTAAATTATTTTTTCCATCATTTGAACAGGGAGAGTAAATTTATGCTGAAGAGTTCTGCTGGATGTTAATTCTTCAGATATGGCGAAATAGTCATGTCACGTTTCCCTGGCCAGAAGGTATTTGTGACATGAGTAGTGTTTTGTAATGATGGGCAGGTCTTATCTTCCTCACTTACAGAAGAAAAATCAATGAACCAGATAGTAGAAGGAGGAAGTGTCCCAACACTTTTGGGCAGAGGCAGATTCAAGAGTTGTATGTGCTGTTCCTGATTTTGAAATTGATCACGTTATTGTGAACCTTGGATTGACCTTGTTTTTCTCTGAGCTGAAACATTAGGTGAGTTAGGTGAAACACTTGCTATGTGTTGTTTTAACAAATGGTGCAAAATATTGTAAAATATTGTAAAAATATTGCTACCTTTCTTCTTTTTTTTTAATTTTAATTTTTGGGTCACACCCTGCTATGCTCAGGAGTTACTCCTGGCTCAGTGATTACTCCTGGCTCTGCACTCAGGAGTTACTCCTGGTGGTGCTCAGGGGACCATATGGGATGCTGGGAATTGAACCCGGGTTGGACATGTGCAGGGCAAATGCCCTACCCACTGTGCTATTGCTCCAGCCCACTTAACTATTTCTTGATTTGGATTTGGGGTCACACCCGGCAGACTCAGGGCTGACTCCTGACTCTGTGCTCAGGGGTCACTCCTGATGGTTGGTGCTCAGGGAACCAGACGTGATGCAGCATCAGATGCAAGTGGGCCCATGCAAAGCAAGTGCTTTAATCTCTGTCCTGTCTCCCTAGTCCCAATTTAACTGTTTTGGGTGATGATATAAAATTTGATTAATAACGGTTTTTAACTGGATCGCATTCATTTGTATTTCCCTGATTATCAGTGTTAAGAATTTTTTCAAATGCCTGTGAACCATCAGTATGTTCTTTTTAGGAAAATGTTTATTCAAATCATCTGTGACTTTTTAATTATTTTTGTTGTTTTTATTATTTTTTATAGACCTTAGGTATTAATCTCTTACCAGATTATATGTATAAAGTCAAATATTTTCTCCCTTTTGGTAGGCTGCTTTCTTTTTATTTATATTTTCTCTGGCTATATAGTTTTTAATAACTTTTATCCCTCCCTCCCTCCCTCCCTCCCTCCCTTCCTCCCTCCTTTCCTCCCTTCTTCCTGTCTCTTTTCTTTCCTTTTCCATTGAATCACTGTGAGATATTTGCAAAGCTTTCATTATGGTTTCCAGTCATACAATGTTCCAACATCCATCCCTCCACCGGCCTCTATGGCAAGCACTTTTCTTCTTCTTCTTCTTCTTCTCTCTCTCTCTCTCTCTCTCTCTCTCTCTCTCTCTCTCTCTCTCTCCTCCCCCTCCCTCTCCTTTATGTTGGTCATTTGCCCACTTTCATGTGCTCCAATTCCTCCCAGCCCACGAACTTTTACTGTAAAGGAAAATGATGTAAAAGAACTTCCTCAACTGTGGTTGACTTTGCCAAGAATAAGGAAATACGGGAGACTGGAATGGGGGCGTGCTCATTCCTTGAGTTCATTTAGATTCAAAATTTAAAAGTATGTACTTATGCATTTAAATTTCATACAAGTTGAACTTTACAGGAAAAAAAAAATAAAAAGTTGGACCAAAACATGGGCTTTCTTCCTTCCTTCTATTTTATACAAATAGCTTCGATGTCTGAGTTCTCACGAAGAATTTATTTGAACTGAGGTCATAAAACAGACTAGAACATTTCTAAAATTCTTCTGATCATAACAATTTATAAACGAGTCTATAAATCAGTTCTATATGGCCAAAGAGTCAGTAGAGGGGCTCAGGCCCTGCGCACAGCTGGCCTGGTTCAATCCCTGGCACTGCATGAGGTCCCCTGAGCCCTGTCAGAAGTGATCCACAGAACCAGGAAGAAGGCTGAGCGGCTGGGTGTGGCTGCAAACCCCAAGGAATCAGTTAGATGTATGCAATTAGTGGGCGGGAATATTTCAGTCTTAGGCTTCCTATTACACTTAGGTGAGGTTCTGGGTATTCAGGAAGACAAACTGATTGTATTATGAACAATATGCTGGTAAGAAAATGTAACAGGAAAATGAGTCACGATCACGATCACGACCATCCTGTTATTCGTCGATTGCCTCAAGCAGGCCCCAGTAACGTCTCCTTCGTCCTAGCCCTGAGACTTTTAAGAAAGTGCTATATTCAAGGCTCTTTAGGAGAACGAGACCCATCATTGTTACTGGTATTTGGCATATTGGGTACGCCACGGGGAATTTGCCAGACTCTGCCGTGTGGACAAGTTACATTCGGTAGCCTGCCAGTTTGTCCAAAGTAGGAATGAGATAATAAGATGTCCGGGAGCTGGGTTTTATAGCCTCTAAGTCTTGGCCATTGATGGGATTACACGGTGCCAGGGGGCCAGTTGGTGAGTGTGACCCCTGCCTACTGGAAGATGGAGGATCTGGGTGGAGGATGCTCAGCCCTGATCTGAGCAGGCTTGGAGATCTCAGCTCCGGGACCCGCATGCCTTTGTTCCTCTGCTGGTACCTTCATGCATGCGGAGAGTGGTCTCAGCATGGTGGTGGCTGGTTCAAGACCTCCAGGAAATTAAGTATATGAACTAAAGGCTAAGTAGCATTGTAGCACTGTCCTCCCGTTGTTCATCGATTTGCTCGAGCGGGCCCAGTAACGTCTCCATTGTGAGACTTGTTACTGTGTTTGGCATATCGAATACGTCACGGGTAGCTTGCTGGGCTCTACGAGAGGGATAAAGGAATCGAACCCAGGTTGGCCGCTTGCAAGGCAAACGCCCTACCTGCTGTGCTATCGCTCCAGTCCAAAGGCTAAGTAAAAAAAACCTGAAAAGTAATTGTGGAGTTTGTTTTAACGTCACCACCTCCCACTGCAAGTGGCGAAGTAACACGCTGTGGGGCGACCAATGCCTGCCAGTAAGCGTGCGTCTATCTACACGCTCATATATAAAGCAACGTGAAGTATAAAAATGGAGCACGCTGACAGATAACAACAATTCATTTGAACAACATAATCCTTGCTGATGAGCTCGATCTTAGTGCAGTGAGGCGATGAGACACCCCTCCAGTGTCCATCCTTGCAGATTTTATTTTTTTTTGCGTCGCACCCTGCGATGCTCAGGGGTTACTTCTGTCTGGCTCATGCACTCAGGAATTACTCCTGGCTCCTGGCGGTGCTCGGGGGACTATATGGGATGCTGGGAATCGAACCAGGGTCGGCCATGTTGGCTGCGTGCAAGGCAAACGCCCTACCTGCTGTGCTATCACTCCAGCCCCAGCCTTGGAGACTTTAATGAGAGCCTGGAGCAGGCACTGCTTCTCCGTTTTGCAACAGCTCTTTCCTGTTCCGTTTGGCCTCCCGGGGGGCTCCACTGGCAGTCTGTTATTTAACATTAAATTATTTATTTTGGCTTTGGGCCACACCCAGCTGTTGCCCAGGGCTTATTCCTGGCTCTGCATTCAGAGATCACTCCAGGCAGCCTCGGGGACCATACGTGTGCTGGGGATCAAACCCTTTGTACTATCGCTCTGGCCCCTAAATTCACTATTTAATAGCTCATGCTATTAAAAGAGAAATGCCCCAAACTCAAAGGTAGAGACTCCTTTGGTCCCTATTATTTACTGCTTGCGAAAATGTGTGAATGAACCATTCCGATGAGTGATTAAGCAAAAGTTTTTATCTTTAGCTGACTTTTTATTAGAAAGATTATAAATGCCTAAATTACAAAATATACATATTACTTTTTACACTGAAAATTAAAAAACACCAACTTTATAAAACAATATATGTACTGACAAACTACAAACGGACATAAGACCTTTCGAAAGGATGTAATCCAGCAGCAAGGAAAAAAAAATCTACTAGGTCTAACTATGCGAAAATTTAAAACTTGACATACGTTTAAATTTAAAAATCACAAAGTAATTCTAAAGATGAATTACACATTGGATATAGTTGTAATACCCATTAACACTAAGGGCTCTTTTTTTTTTTTGAGGGAGGGGTGGGTCACACCTGGAGATGCTCAGGGCTTACCCCTGGCTCTGAGCTCAGGAATCGCTCCTCCTGGAGTTTATGGGATTCTGGGGATGGAACCAGGGTCAGCCACGGGCAAGGCAAGTGCCCTGCTCACTGTCCTATCACTCTGGGCCCAAGGGCTCTTCAATTTACAAATGTCCACACGTATTATTAAGAAAATGATAATCCAAAGAGTCGTGATCAGGGGTAACTTTTTAAAAGAATGATTTTAAAAGGAGCGAGCTGCTTGCTCATATGCTCGAATTTCATTCGTAATTAGGGAAATACATAAAAAAAAAAAACTAGGATTCTGTTTTGCTCACAAGATTAACAAATGTTAAAATGCTGGAGGAGGCCCAGATCGGGAGAGGGACGCATGCACCAGTAGCCGAGACGCACACAACAAAACAGGAGGACAAAAACTCTGAAAGGCGGCTCCATCCTAAGGAAGTGGGATGAAGGGTGGTGTGCCCGGGGCTGGCCGTTCAGGGGTGAGGGGGACATGCTCGCATGCAGCCACTGACAAGAAACAAGCTCCAGAGACACAAGTGAAAATGCAGGTGCCGGAGCCATAGAGCATGGGGTAGGCGGCCGCCTGGCACACAGCCGCCCAAGGTCCAACCCCTGGCACTCGTGTGGCCAGGAGTGACCCCTGGGCCGTTGGGCAAAGGAGAAGGGAGAGGGGTGGCCAAGTTCCAGCTCAGCACTAACTGACATATTTTAGGTTTCTAAAATATGGGCTACCGAGGAAATATCTTGCTCACACAGCAAAGCCTGGCAAGCTCCCCGTGATGTAGTCAATATGCCAAACACAGTAACAAGTCTCACGATGGAGCCGTTACTGGGCCTCCTTGAGCAAATCGATGAACAACGGGGGGGACCGTGACTAAAATATGGACCATTATTTCAGTAGGGGTTAGATGGTGGAGAATCAGGCTGACCCAGCTGGTCTTGGTATAAGACAACTTAGCACCCACCTCCAGCCAAGGCTATTACAGCAAACAGGATCCAAAGCACTGGCGCGGCTGGGCAGGAGATGGGGGTCGGGGGGGAGAGGAGCCTCTTTCATGCCAGAATTTACGCTTATGGACAGAGGTAATGATCCTGAGCAGCGTAGAGCACTTCAGTGACATTCGGAATCTCCTGGACATTTCGAACTCTCCTGTTGCCATTTCGTGTGGCGATTTCAGACTCTGTATGGAACGAGAGTGACTGAAGAAATTCCAAGTGACTAAGGAAATTCCAAGAAATTCAGCAGGTGAAAACACTCGAATCTCGCTGTCCCGGTTCCACTTCACAGCTAGGTTTCAGGGGCTGATCTTCGGATGAGGTCCCCGAAATAGGCGGTGATTGTCTTCAGTTTATTATTCAGGAAGTTCTGTTCAATTTCCACTTGCCCTCCGAGTCCCGCTAAGGAGGCCACCTGATTAAAGGAAGAACAGAAAGAAATCACACCTGATTTTCGCAAGGAGCCATTTCCTTTGTGTGTACCCCACAGAGTCTGGCAAACTCCCCGTGGCGTACCCAATATGCCAAATACCAGTAACAACGATGGGTCTCATTCTCCTAAAGAGCCTTGAATATAATCTCAGGGCTAGGATGAAAGAGATGTTACTGGGGCCTGCTCGAGGCAATCGACGATTAACAGGATGATTTGTGATTGTGATTGTATCCCACAGTATGAGTCTGGCTTTTCGCTTAGGTCCTTCAAAGAACGAGGCACCTGAGATTCCCTGTTTACTTTCCAGGGACGTAACAGCGCTGACTGTTATGGCAGAAACACTCGCCACTTCAGCCACTGGATACTACGGGTGGGTCCCGTGCTGCTGGGTCCTGGACTTAAATCGGTGAAGGAAACAGAGAACGCAGAGTTAAGAGAGAGGGACTTGCTTATTTAGTTGCTATTATTGTTTTTGGTTTTGGGGCCACGCCGGCAGTGCCAAGGAGTTACTCCCAGCTCTGCACTCAGGAATTACTCTTGGAGGTTTTCGGGGTGACCATATGGGATGCTGGGTTGGACCAGCATTGGGTCAGCCGAGCGAGGCAAATGCCCTCCCCATTGTACTATCCCTCCAGGCCCGAGAATACCATCATAAAACGGTCAGGTTCCGGGCTGGAGAGAGAGGACGGTGGGTACCGTGCTTGTTCTGCAACTGAACGACTTGGGTTTGATCCCTGGCATCCTGTACGGTCTCCGGAGCACCACCAGGATGAATTCCTGAGCACGGAACTAGGAGTAAGCCCTGACCACTGCCCCCGATCCCACCCATAAAGCAGGCTTATTCATTAAGCTACAAAGACAAAATCCCTTTTCTAGAAACTTCGTTCTGCACCTCAGCTTCTACATCTCCCCTCATTCAGGAGCACTCATGGTGCAGCTGCCTAGGACAGTAGTGATGGAGAAACCTCTTCGGAAATTTTTTTTTTTGGGGGGGCTTTTTGGGTCACACTTGTTGATGCACATGGGTTCCTCCTGGCTCTGCACTCAGGAATTAGTCCTAGCGGTTGCTGAGGCGACCTTATGGGATGCTGGGGATTGAACCCGGGTTGGCCACGTGCAAGGCAAAAGCCCTACCCGCTGTGCTATTACTCCAGCCCCAAAGCTGGAGAGTTTTTTTTTTTTTTAATCATACTTAAAAGATATAAAGGGGGAGAAGGAAAAACCAAAGCCAGAGAGGGACAAGCAAGGCAGAGAGAGAACGGACAGGACGAGCGGCCCATGAAAATTCCGTAGCCCGCATTTTCTCTCCCTCTCCAACAGGTCCTGGTGCCGTTTTGTGAGTAAGGGAGCCCGGAAGGCGCAGGTGACAGCGGACAGCAGTTCTGCCCTGCCTCCGCTCGGAAGCCACCCAATACGCGCGGGACCTCTCCAGAGGAAAGCTTGGTCGGGAGTCAGTAATTTTCCACCCCACTTCTCAGGCCCGTCAAGGAGCAGCTCCACCCCCGGTCACTTCCCAGGGCTCAGCCTCTTCGAGGAGCAGGAAGGAGGATGTGGGCAGGGCGGGGCTCAGGCAGGGACACTCTGGTGGGTAAAGGGCCAGCAGAGCAGTGGGGACAGGGGCTGCGACAGTGACAGCAAGAGGCTCCTCTCTGCCCCACCTCTTGATCGCCCCTGGCACAACCCTGCTTGCGTACTGTGCAGAGGGGGCTGTCGGCCTTGTCGGTTTAAAAATCAGGGTATCTGCTAGAATAGATGACTGGTTAAAGAAACTCTGGTACATCTACACAATGGAATACTATGCAGCTGTCAGGAGAGATGAAGTCATGAACTTTACTTCTAAATGGATAGACATGGAGGGTATCATGCTAAGTGAAATGAGTCAGAAAGAGAGGGACAGACATAGTAGGACTGCACTCGTTTGTGGAGTATAAAACAACACAACATGAGGCTGACACCTAAGGATAGTAGATACATGGGACAGGTAGATTGCTCCATGGCTGAAAGCCTGCCTCATGAGCAAAGGGGAGAAGGCAGCTGGAATAGAGAAGGGATCACTAAGAAAAAGATGGCTGGAGGAATCGGTCCAGGTGGGAGATGTGTGCAGAAAGTGGATAAAGGACCAAACATGATAACCTCTCAGTGTCTGTACTGCAAACCATGATGCCCAAAAGGAGAGAGAGATTATGGGGAATCTTGTCTGCCATGGAGGCAGGGGGAGGGTGGGAAGGGGGGGGTATACCAGGGATATTAGTGGTGGGGAATGTGCACTGGTGGAAGGATGGGTGTTTGATCATTGTGTGATTGTAACCCAGACATGAAAGCCTGTAACTATCTCACAGTGATTCTATTAAAAACAAACAAACAACAAATCAGGGCATCTGGTCTCAGGATCCCACATTCTCTCGACCAGCCCTGGCGGAGACCAAGAGTACAGTGTGTCACGGAGGAGAGACATTTCACAGTAATTAAACTTCCTCTTAGGAAAAAAAGTCACAGTTACAGAAATAGGGAAGTACAGGAGGTCACTGCAAGGTTCACTCTGGGAAGGGGGTGGGGGGGGGAAGAGCAGTGCCCCACTCACTCGGTAACCATGGCAACATGCTCAAAGCCGGCCACAGGGGATGGCTCTTCTTCCAAAAGGAAGAGATAAGGACTCAGCTCGGAGCGGGGTGTGTTAGTAGCAGCAGCAGAAGCAGGGGTCAGCACCGCTGTCCGCTAACGAGGCAGGAGGCTGAGTCACGCCGGGAAGCAAGTGTCCCGTCAGCCAGAGTGGGGTGGTTGGCCGCAGGAGTATTCTGACTCGGTCCGTTTGCTGCTTGTTTTCGGCCCAAGTGTAGTGCCTGGGGGTTCCCCCCTCCCTTACCCAGTGCTGGGACCACAGGGAGCCAGGGGTCAGCATGCCCCACGCCCACTGAGTTAATTCTCCTGTCTCCGGTCTTGGTCTGTCTGTGGCACTGTTTTAAGTGAAGAGAGCGGTCCCTGCGCCCTGCTGGGCGGTGGCCCCAAACCAAGACTAAGCATAGGAAGTGCACGTGTATCTTTGGGACCCGTATTTGGTTTCCATCCAGTGTGTGGCCCAGAGCTGCCCGAGTTCTCAGAATCTCTTAGGTGTTGAGAGTGATCAAGGTGTCTCCTGCTGTGTTTCATCATCGAGGGAAGACATTTTGGTTTCTAAGGAAACCAAGAAGGCTGGCACTTACCATCTCGACCTCCCCTCCCCCCGACTCCTGGGGTTAAAAAAAAATTTAAAAGAGTTCTGCACTGGAGATAGTGGACGGGACAGAAGGTGCCTGCTGGGCTCTCTCCCCAGCACCCAGGAGGGTCCCCCGAGCACTGCCAGGAGTGAGCCCTGAGCAGAGCGCTAGAGGTAAGCCCTGAGCAGTGCTGGGTGGGACCCCAAAGCCACCTCCCCCGGACAATAAAAGGGATGGGTATTATCTCACAAGAGCTGCTGACAGTGTAGGGTCAAGGCACCCTGGGAAGGAGGACTGCTGCTTCACGTCCCCATCTAAATGGCCACCTCCCTTAGGCGTGCTCCTAACAAGAAGTAGGAGATTTTGAGTTTACTCTAGACAGCTCACAAGCTATGGTACTCTAGAATCACTTACTGAGCACCCAACAGTTTTGGTTCTGGGTTCCAGAATCTATCCCCCCCATACCCTTGGTTTCTGGGTCACACCCAGGGATGCTCAGGGGCTACTCCTGGCTCTGCACTCAGGAATTCCTTTGGGCGGGTGCTCTGGGGGACCTTCTGGGGTGCCGGGTTCAAACCCAGGTTGGCTGCATGAAAGGCAAGCGCCCTGCCTGCACTATGACCACTACAGCCCCACGGGTGGCAGAATCTATTAAATGGCCTTTTCCACCCCGGCTGGAAAAAAAGGTCAGCCTGATTCCTACACATCTGATCCCCCAAAGGCTGCCCTCACTGAGGAACTCCTCTGTCTCTCTCCCTAGCTCCCTAACTGGGAGCAGTTGAAGTATTGGGTAGAATGAGGACACTCAGGCTGGAAGGCATTTGATACACGGCCAATCTGGGTTCAAGCTCCCGCACCCAATATGGTCCCCTGAGCCCTGCCGGAAGTAATCCCTGCGTGAAGTAAGCCCTGAGCATCACTGCGTGTGTGTCTGCCCCCCCACCCCTGCAAAAAAGGGGAAAGAAAACAATAGAGGAAAGCTCCAGTAACAGAAAACATGAGAAAACTTCTATTAGAAATCAAAATAAATACATAAAAAAATCGAGTGGAAAAAAAAAGTCACAAATTAAATAAAAAAAAAAAATCAATGATCAGAAGAGCATCGAGCCAAAAGTACACACCAGAGGACAAAGCAGAATGAAAGAAGCGGAGGAACAACCCGGCATTCTAGCAGCCGAGAACAAAAGAAAAGCAAGAATAAAGAAGAATAAGAGCACTAGAAATTGGGGCCTAGAAGAGACTGGGTAGAAGTGTTAACGCAGAAAATTACAGCCCCAAACTTCCTCAATTGAAGCTCTACAGTGTCCCCGAGGCAGGAAACGCAGAGATGTGATCAGAACAGACCCAAGCAAGAACCAAGAAGACACGATGCAGTTAACACGGCAAGGGTCAGAGACAGAAAGACGGCCAACCCCAAACATCTACAACAAGGGAGCCTCCACGAAATCACAGCCCAGCTTCTCAAGAAACCCTATCCAACACTGAGTTGGAAACCTCGGAACAAAAATATTTCATCCAGGTATGTCACCATTAAAACTCAAAGACGCAGTACGCAACACACACGTCACAGCCCAAGAAGCACATCACCAATCCAGTGCTCACATGCTGCCAGATGCACTGAACGCCTCCTAGCAGAGACCAACTACACAAAGATTCTGAAAGCACACCACACAAGCTGGCTTAACCTCAATGGCCTGAACCCAACAACCCAGAGTCACGGAGTGGCCGGACAGGTGAGGAAACTGAACCGACCGGCTGCTGCGCAGAAGACTCGTTTGAACTGCCATCATCATCACGAGCTCCAAGAAAAGGTTAGGAAACGGTCCCGTAAGCAAATACTAGGCCCAAAGACCCTTACGTCAGACAAACTAGAGGTTAATCTAAAAAGAAAAAAGTAAGAAAGGCCAAAGAGATGGTGCAGCCAACAAGGCGTGTGCCTGTACCCAGCCCAGTCCCATCCTTGGCACAGCCAGGGACCGCGGGAGCAGCGTGCACACCCACTACTGCAAAAACAAAGTGTCTGTATTGCAAACCATGATACCCAAAAGTAGAGAGTGAGTATGGGGAATATTGTCTGCCATGGAGGCAGGGGGAGGGTGGGAAAAGAGGGGTATATCGGGGATATTGGTGGTGGGGAATGTGCACTGGTGGAGGGATGGGTGTTTGATCATTGTGTGATTGTAACCCAAATATGAAAGCTTGTAACTATCTCATGGTGATTCAAGAAAATTAAAAAGAAAAAGAAAATATTTTGAAAATCCGACAACACTAGAAAATTTTCTGAAAATATTCCAGAAAATAGAAGGAACTAGGATTTTCCCAATCAGTTTCTATGAGATGAGCACATCAGCACCTTGACATCTGACGCTGACAGTGACAACAGTGAAACGGGAAATTTCAGACCAATACCCTTGAGTGCAAAGACCTTCAAAAAATGTGCCGTTCTGGGGCCAGGTCAAGAGACTGTGAAAAAAGGGTGCAGGGACTTTGAAACGCTGGCGGGAAGAGTGGAGTGCCGCTTGGCGATGAGCAAATGACGACTTCAGTCCTCCAGGAAGCCGTAATGCCTCTATGCACAATAAAAGATAAAAGCTCTGAAATGTGTCATGCAGGAGCGGAGAGGGATCAACAGAGCCGACTGGAGAGCCCAGAGCTCAACCATCCGATTTGCAGACAGCTGATCTCTGACAAAGCGCGGGACGCAGCAAGTCGGGCCCAGGAGTCCAACACACGCGGCTGGGAACACCGGACAGCCACATGCAAAGAAATAAAACTAGATCTATATCTTGGCATCATCCATGAAAGTTAATTCAAAGGAGATTAAAGACCTGGAGATTAGACCAGAACCCGTAAAACACATTAAACAAAACATAGGCAGAATTCTCCAGGATATGGGCCCCAGATGTGTCTTCAATGGTTTAACTCCACTGGCAAAGATAACAAAACCAAAATAAACAAACAGAAATCCAGCGCATTCAAAAGTTTGCACGGGGCAAAAGGAACTTGGGCTAAAATGGAAGGGCACCTTACTAAATGGAAGAAAATATCTGTACTGTCAAAAGCTCAGTTAAAGGGCGGAGGAGGAGCATGAGAAACAAACCAAAAAACGGGACATGAGAGAGATCAACCGGTGCCCACTTCCTCCAAGATGACACGAAGACGAAAAACAGGCACAGGCCAAAAAATGTTTATCGTCACTGATTACCAGGGATATGCAAAAAAACTCAAACACAGCAAAACACAACAGTGAGATTTCACCTCACACCACTGAGAATGGTCTACAGCGAAAAGCCTGGAAACAATTAGTGCTGGTGGGAGGTGGTGAAGAAGAGACTCTCCTTCACGGCCGATGGGAGTCCAAATGCTCGGAGACGGCTCCAAACGCACTGAGCTTTCCTGGGACTCTGCAGCTCTACCCTGGGGTGTCAACCTCCAGAAGACAAGGATACGGGTGTGACAGCACCCACGCACACCCACGATGCCCACAACAGCCTCTTCATCGGTCCAGATCTGGAAGCACCCAAGGACCCGGTGGATGGAGACACGGGGGCCGCTGGCGGGATGGAATACTACTCGGCGAAGACAAAGGGTGGGCTCCTGCAGCTGGCTGTGCCGGGGACCAGGTGGAGGGTGGGAAGGAAGCCAGGCAAAGTGAATTGAGTCAGGGAAAAACAGAAGAAAGCTGCAGGCCAGATGATGTCACTCAACGCAGAGTGTGGGGAACCAAGAAAGGAGCTGATGGCCCCCATGGAGGCAAAGCCCAAGACAGGCAACTGCAGCTGGGAGGTGAGGGCTGGGCGGGGCCAGGCTGTCCTACTACAGACTATGGGGCGGTAGCACTGCAGGTGGAGACAATGATACTCGGGGACTGGCACGTAGGGCACTTGCTTTGACGGGGCTGTTCCCTCCCACGGCACCCCACAGCATCGTGTGACTCTGCCAGGAGTGAAACTGAGTGCAGAGCCGGGAGTAAGTCCTGAGCAGCGCTGGGCGTGGACGCAAGACCCCACACAAGCAATGAGTTAAAAATGGAGCCCCAGAACGGAGTCAGAGGATGGACGGATGACACTGATGCTGTTCCTAAGTCTGCGGGAAGGCGACCTGCCCGAACACAGGACACCCACTCCCGTACAAGAGATGCAGGACGAACTCAGCCCAAGTGTCCGTACCCGGGAGGTCAAGCCTACCACTGCTTCCCTTCTCAATCAGGAGTGGAAGTGACCTAGCAAGGAGTCTTTATGCTTCTTTTTGCTGCTGTTTTGGGGCCACACTCAGGAATCACTCCTGGTGGTGCTCAGGGGACGCTATGAGATGCCGGGGATCGAACCTGGGTGGGTGACGTGCAAGGCAAGGGCCCTCCCTGCTGAACTATGCCGCGAGCCCTGGTCTTTGTGCTTCAGTCCCTTTGCCTTGGCTTCCATCTCCGCCGGACACATTGGTCAGAGCCACCTGGTCCTTTGCTGGTCTCGCAGCAGAGCTGGCAAGGCCAAGCCTGGCCCCCGGGAGCCAAGCGAGGAGGCAGATCACACGCCTTGACCAGGCCACACAACAAAACCAGGCTGACAACCTGACCTGCTAATCCCAGGGGTGCTGTGAGGATCCTGACAGGATGCGGGAAAACCCTACGAATGCTAAGTGCACGCCTGTTCCACTGAGGCACGAGCCAAGCTGCAGTGTCAGGCACGAACAGGGCAACGTTCCTTCAGTGGGATGCACCCTCTGAGGGAAACTGTGCTGGGGGTGGACACAGCCTCCTTCTGCTCAGCACGCTGTGCTTCCTGAGACTCCAAGAGCTACAAGGGAAGACTGGGCAGTTTCGGGGTGAGCAAATCTGAGGGTTTATTCCGACACTACTGGATCCAATCGGGTTCTGAGTCCTTTGGCCACTCGGACCTGCACCTGGTGCTATCACAGCTGGGATGGCTTGATGGTACCCACAGGTACATACAGCTCTGGCTGTGTTGAGTGCCACCATGGAGACCTGAGTCCCACGGAGGACACTCCGACAATACTCTAACCAACCTGGAAACCAGAAAGTGCCAAATTCCTGCCTAATAAACAAAGCAGATAACATAACTCAGAACTATTTGCAAAGAAATCAGTGGTAGGGGCTGGAGCGACAGCACAGTGGGGAGGGCATTTGCCTGGCACGTAGCTGACCCAGGTTTGATTCCCAGCACCCTATATGGTCCCCCAAGCACCACCAGGAGGAATTCCTGAGTGCAGAGCCAGGAAGAACCCCTGAGCATCGCCGGTTGTGACTCAAAAAAAAAAAAAATCCGAAATACCATGCTATTAAAATATTTTCCAATTATACTGCTATCTGTTAGTCTTGAACGTCATAGTTTTAATTACCCCAAAAGAAAGTCTTGTGTATGGCAAGTTTTAGAAATGCCACCTGTAAATAATTGCTTTTACCTGTAAGAAATTCCCTCCCTCCCTAATAAAATATTAGAAGTGTGGTAACTATTGCTTCTAGGAACATTTCCCTTCTTTGATACTGCTAAAGTAATAATATTTTTTTTAAAAAAAAAAGGAGCGTCAAGAATTTGTTAACTGCAGAAAGATCTCTTAATCAAACCTAACATCAATTTCTATATTTAAAGACACAGCCTGAACAATCACAGGATAAGTTTTACCTATGGTATCAAGTGCATCTGTAAATATTTTCCTGTTCTATCAGGAAATGAGAGTTTGGCCGGATGTTATCTCGATGTCGGGGGAGTCTCGGAGGGGTGGGGCGCGCCTCGAGACAAAAGCCAGACACTGCGCTGGTCAAGAGCTCCTGGGTCACTGGCCACTGAGGGGGCGGCACGGACGCACTGGGAGGAGAGGCAGAGCTGTGGCCTCACCAAGCACCGACGCGGCACCTTCCCCGAGCCCAGAGACAGCTCTGGCCCCCAGGGATGCTCCTCCAGGTGCCAGCCTAGAAGGGACCCTCCCTTCCCTGTGGCCGATGCACGACTCAGGCGGAGAGGGACCACAGGCGCAGGCAGGATGGGCCACGGCAGCTAGGTGGCTTCCAGAGAACCGTGAGAGGCAAGAGAAGGTAAAGGTAAAGGTAAAGGCCCTCCCGTTGATCATTGATTTGCTCGAGCGGGCCCAGTAACGTCTCCATTGGAGACTTTGTTGTTACTGTGTCTGGCATATGGAATACGTCACGGGGAGCTTGCCAGGCTCTGCCGTGCGGGAGAGATGCTCTCAGTAGCTTGCCGGGCAAGAGAAAAGCAGGTAAAACCGACAGACGCTGGGCTTTCTGCAGCAAATCAACGACAAGCTTCCCAGTTTCCAGAACGATTTCAGAGAGCGGGCCACACCAGCCTTCCAGAGAACGCACTCGAAGGAATTACACGTCGTTGTTTTTAAATTGTAGATTTAAATTTAGAAAATAAGGGTTACAAAAAGAGAGGGAGAACAAAAGGGAATGCCCTGCCACAGAGGCAGGGTGGGATGGGGGGGACGGGGGGTGGGGGGATACTGGGACCCGTGGTGGTAGGAAATGGGCACTGGTGGAGGGATGGGTACTCGATCATTGTACAACGGAAACCCAAGCACAAAAATTTGTAAGTCTACAACTGTACCTCATGGTGTTTCACAAATAAAAATTAAATAAAAAAAAAAGAAAAAGAAAAAATGTGACCAAGTTAAAATCTTCAAACAAACAAACAAACAACAACAACAACAAAACCAGGAGAGATTTGAATACCATGGGAAAGATCTGGTTAAAGATGAAAACATTAAGAAAATAAATAAATGAGCTATCCTACAAAAAAATAAAAAAAGAAAAGAAAATAAGGGTTATCTGTCCCAATGGAAAAAGGAACTGGAATGAAATCAGGGTATTAGGAGTCATACAAAAATGCCTTAGCAGACCCAGAAAGCAAGTAGCCTTCATCGGCTGAATGGAAAGATCACAAGGTATATCTGACAGAATTCACTCAAAGCAGAAACGAACAGTCATTTACCGATATTTCTATGAAGGATTACAGTTGGAATTTCAAATAGCAGATTCGTAAACCGTTCTAATTGTTCCTTAACCCAAGGCCGACTTCTTTGTAACTTTCTCTTAAACCGGGAGATCCAGATCTGTTTGTCTTTACTGTAAAGCATCCGACAGAAGGCCTTCATTGCATTTTTTACTTTTTATTTGTTTCCTTTTTGGGTCACATCCAGTGTTGCACAGGGGTTCCTCCTGGCTCATGCACTCAGGAATTACTCTTGGTGGTGCTCGGGGGACCATGTGGAATGCTGGGAACCGAACCCGGGTCGGCCGTGTGCAAGGCAAATGCCCCACCCACTGTGCTATCTCTCCAACCCCAAGGACTTCATTTTAAAAAGAAAAATGTAATGGGATCACATTAAACTATGAAGCTTCTGCACCTCGAAAGAAACAGTGACCAAAATACAGAGAGAGCCCACAGAATTGGAAAGAATATTTACCCAATATCCATCAGATAAGGGGTTAATATCCAGGATATGCAAGTCACTAGTAGAACTGTACAAGAAAAAAACCTCCAACCCCATCAAAAAATGGGGAGAAGAAATGAACAGAAGCTTCCTCAAGAAAGAAATACAAATGGCCGAAAAGCACATGAAAAAATGCTCTACACTGCTAATCATCAGGGAGATGCAAATCAAAACAACAATGAGATATCATCTCACACCAGAAGAAACTGGCACACATCAAAAAGAACAAAGCAACCAGTGCTGGCATGAATGCGGGGAGAAAGGGATGTCCTTTCACTGTTGGTGGGGATGCCGACTGGTCCAGCCATTTTGGGAAACAATATGGACAGTCCTTCAAAAACTAGAAATTGAGCTTCCATAGGACCCCGCAATACCACTTCTGGGAATAAATCCCGAGGGTGCAAAAAAGCACAGTAGAAATGACATCTGTACCTACATGTTCATTGCAGCACTGTTCACAACAGCCAAAATCTGGAAACAACCCGAGTGCCCGAGAACAGAGGACTGGTGAAAGAAACTTTGGTCCATCTACACAATGGAGTACTAGGCAGCTGCTAGTAAAGAGGAAGTCATTCAAAGCTTATAAGTGGATGGTCATGGAGGGTATCATGCTGAGTGAAGTGAGTCAGAAAGAGAGGGACAGACATAGAAGGACTGCACTCATGTGTGGGATATAAAGTAACACAACATGAGACTGACAAGGACTAGGAATGTTGCTCCATGGTTGGCAGCTTGCCTCATGAGCTGGGGAAAAAGGCAGCTGGAAGAGAGAAGGGATCACTGAGAAAATGATGGCTGGAGGGATTGTTCGGGATGGGAGATGTGTGCTGAAAGTAGAGAAAGGACCAAACATGATGGCCCCTCAGTATCTAGACTGCAAACCATGATGGCCCAAAGTAGAGAGAAAGTAAGGGGGGAAAATGCTTGCCATAGAGGCAGGGGGAGGGTTGGGATGAGAGGGGATCCTGGGGACACGGGTGGTGGAGAATGGGCACTGGTGGAGGGATGGGAGAGACGGGTGTTCCGTCACTGTACGACCGAAACTCAAACATGAAAGCTTTGTAACTACCTCACGGTGATACAATGACAATAAATAAATAATAAAAACAAAAGTTTATTTCCCACTATCTGATCTAACTTCAAACAACTATTTTTAAAAATTTCCTTTCCTTTTCCCCTTTATTTTCTATGTCATTACTCCCTCTAGTGGAAGAAAATGTGAATGGCCAAATATGTTTCTGACAGGGTTTTCAAGCAAACGCAAAATATGCATTAAAACTTTTAACTTCCTCCAATGTAACCAGTAAAACGCTACTCATCCTAACTTTCATAGTAGTTGAATTTCCTACTGCCATTCAAGTCCCAGAAAGCCCACTTAAAATTTACTAATGGATCACGTCTCTTCGGAGACTTGGGAAATTTTTGACTCTTAGAAGTCTAGGATGGAAAGTGTCACATTAGCAGCAGACACTAGGTTTACTCATCAAATCTGATTTAAACATGCACGAACGGTCTAGAGTTCTTTCAACAGTATACCGCGCAACAATTATTTGGATAAAAATTGCTCACGAAATGCAACAGAATCCAATTCGTACTTTCCACATGTAAAGAAATGACTCGGTCTTGATGATTTTTCTCTTGTTTCAATCCCAACAACCTCAACCCTGGTAGCCTATTATGATCACCTAGGGCCTTTTAAATGATTTCTTGCAGGATACCCAAAACGCTGCTAATCTGACCTCATCAAGATGAGCACTCTGGGCCCGGGGGAGGACCTGGTTCAATGCCCAGAGCTAGTCCTGGGGCACTAGCGCCGCGGGCTCGAGCTGTTGCCCAGGGAGGGGGCAGCTGTCCGGGCCTCTGGCAGAATGGGGGGGGGGGGGACACACGTGTGAAACTCCACTTTCTCGCCCCCTCCCAGCTCTGCCTCCTAAGCCCAGAAGGTGCTGCTTACTGGCGGGGACGCGGGAAGGGGACGGCACTGTGACGGGTGAGGGACAGACACAGCGACACCCTGCCTAGCGGTATTCAGGATAGCTGGAGGAGGGATGCCACATCTTCAGGGGGGATGCCCAGGTCCACCCCGGTCGGCCGCAGGGTGCAGGAGAAGGAAAGAGTGAGGGGGGGGGAGGGGAGCAGATGAGGAGCAATGGGGTCAGCCAGGGGCTGCAGGCACAGAGCGCAGCTACGGGACGAGAGAGACACCCGAGACAAGAGTCACCAGCACCGGAGCCCGGCCACGAGCTGAACACCTCACCTCAGCGAGGGGCCTGGTGGTGGGGGCGCACAGGGGGCACCTGGGAACACTGGAGGGGGAGGGACACTGGCCACGGGGTCTCTCCCGCGATGTCAAAACGCAACTGTGAACAATTATGTAGACCAGGGCTTAGTTAGCACTGGAGTCTGCCCTTCCGTTGTTCATCAATTTGCTCGAGTGGGCACCAGGAACGTCTCCATTGTGAGACTTGTTGTTACTGTGTTTGGCATATTGAAACATCATGGGTAGCTTGCCAGTCTCTGCTGTGTGGGCGGGATACTCTCGGTAGCTTGCCGGGCTCTCCGAGACAGGCGGAGGAATCGAACCCGGGTCGGGTAGGTGCAAGGCGAACGCCCTATGCGTTGGGCTATCGCTCCAGTCCACGGCTTAGTAATAATAGTAAAAAAGAAAAGAAAATGTCAAGAAACAGAAGAAGGCGCTGCTCACTGAGGAAGCTGGAGACTGGCCCAGACCCCCGGCCACGTCCACGTGGGGGAACAGCCGCCAGGACAGGCATGTTCTCCACGGTCCCCTCCTCCCTCCTGCGACAGCCCAGAGCCCAGAGCTGCAGAACTTGGCTGCAGGAACAGGACAGCCCTGCCCTACAGGGTGCCCGGCTGTGCCCAGGGCGGAGTTTGGGGATCACGATGGGGCCAGTGGCCCCCCGGTCTGTCCCTTTACCATTGCCACACCCGGGAAGGCCTCAAGGTGCCCCAAGCACCAGTCAGTTGGCTTGGTCTGCGGCTGGCTTCGGGTCTCTGGCTTCTCGGGAGTTCCAAGTCCCAAGATTCTGGCCACGTCTCCCTCCTTTCCCACTACTTGACAATGGCCCTAGTCCAGTGAGACAAAACCTCCGAGGACCGCAGCCGTGTCACCGAAGAAAAACAAACCAGTGATAAAAAGCGATACTCCAAATGCAGAGAGTGGAGCAGATCACGAATTTAAACTTCTGTTCATCACATGTGGAAAGGAGGAAAGAAAACAGGGGGTTGACAGGATAGCACAGCGGGGAGGGTGGCTGCCTCGCACCCGGCCCACCCGGGTTCTATCCCCGGCATCCCATATGGTCCCCCAAGTACCGCCAGGAGCAAGCCCTGAGCGCTGCTGGGTCACTGTCACTGTCCTCCCTGAGCACTGCTGGGTCACTGTCACTGTTCTCCCGTTGTTCATCGATTTGCTCGAGCGGGCCCAGTAACGTCTCCATTGGAGACTTTGTTGTTACTGTGTTTGGCATATCGAATACGTCACGGGGAGCTTGCCAGGCTCTGCCGTGTGGGCAAGATACTCTCGGTAGCTTGTGTGACCCCCAAAAAACTTAAAGAAATAAACAATTCAGAGTGTATCTATTGAGCTGGGTCAGGGTTCAGGGGCTGAGCACACACTGCACAGAGATGGGTCCCGGGTCCAAACTCTGGGACCGCACAAGCCCCGGGTGGGTGACAGCCAAGAGAGGGTCCTGAGCACGGCCCCAAGAGCTGCCCCAGCAACGAGGCCGAGGCCCCAAACCACACAAGAGACCAGAAACATCAAAGCAGGAGAGAGTGTTTCCCCCGAGAAATGAGCTAGCGGGAACCCGGACTGAGGTCAGCTCCCAGACAACAGGGAAAAGGCAAAATACCCCAGAACGTGTCATAAAGGACTGATAACCACATAACAAAATATCCCAGGAAGAGGACAAAAGATGAGATGGCAGTTGAAATGATGGAGAAAAATTCTCTTAAACAAGAAAAAAGAAAACCCCATGGCAAAGTTCTAAATGAAAGGAGCCAACTCTGAAGGGCCCCAGGCAGAAGGGAAAAGGCATTTCCGAAATTAGAGCCAAACTCAGAATAAGAAAGAGATTTCAATAGTTGCTTTAGCGGGAAGCAGACACTGAGCGTTTACAGACAGACCGACAGAACCGTGAAGGGCAAGAAATCTTCACGTGGCAGTTTCTGCAGCAGATCTAACACTCAAAGGAAAAGAAATAACCGGATTTCAACATTCACGGAGCATGGTCAGGTCATAACCAGATCTCAATGTTTCCGGAGCATGGTGGGCAGGACACTTGCTGGGCACGCAGGTGGTTCCGGTAGGATCCCTGCATCACAAAGGGTTTCTTGGGCCCCACCAGGAGGGATCCCCAAGTGCAGACACCAGGAGTGAGCCCTGAGCAATGCTGGGTGGGACCCCCAAATCAAAAAAATAAAATAAAATGTTTGTGGTAGGAATGAAACAAGGACATAACGGTCAGTTAAGCGTCCAATACACCAATGTTAATAGTTAAAAGGTGATTTTGAATCAATTAAGGTGTCTTCTATTCCTATTTAGGCTACTGTTTTCAAGGCTATCCCAAACCTGTCTCCTGCAGGCAGTTTTCTAACGGCAGTTCGGCGAGCGTCGGCTGCTTTAACCATCCTTCCGATACTCAGGACTAGAAGCGGAGTGTGTCCACTTACTGCTGTGTCTCAGGACTGTTCCCCAACATCCCACCGAGGGGAAGGCCCTTCGTCAGCTCTGCTCCCACAGGCTAAGCCTTCTTCCGAGCTGCTTACCTGGTCAATATCAGCATTTCTTGGAAGAAAATAAACAATATTATTGGTGATCTTCTGGGAAAGTCTAAAAACTTCAAAGGTGAAGAGCAATTAAGGAAAAGTCACAAAAAAACGGGTGAATTTCAGATCAGTCCACTATATATTCCTTGGCACCTGCCTGTGTCTGCAAATGGAAGAGGAAGGGACAGACACCCTGAGGCCTCTGCTGGAACCCAGGGCAGGGCTGGGTGGGGGCTGACCCAGCCTGCACGCTGGCCCGGACAGGTCAGAACTCAAGCGAGATCCCTCCCATCAACTGAGACCTTAGGTGCGTAGGACCTACAGACTATTGTTTCGGTGGTCTCTCAATTATTGTGGAAACAGGAACATGAGGCGAGTAGAACGTCGCCTTCCCAGGAAACCGCCAAGACTCACAACCCTGGCCATCACATTTTGCATTTAACATCTTTCTTTTTTTGGGTCACACCTGGCAATGCACAGGGCTTCCTCCTGGCTCTGCACTCAGGAGTCATTCCTGGCGGTGCTCGGGGGACCATATGGGATGCTGGGAATCGAACCTGGGTTGGCCGCGTGCAAGGCAAACGCCCTACCCGCTGTGCTATCGCTCCAGCCCCGCATTTAATAGCTTAAACTGCGATTCAGACACGCTTCCTTTCCCAGCCAAACCTGACTCTTCGGGGAGGAGAGCCAACAGTGCACGCTTTTGTTTCTGCAGCAAAGGTCGGCTGTGGCTGGATCTGGGCCGAGGAACAAGAAAGACTTGAGCCACACGGAGAAGGGGCAGTGAGTGCCGGGTAGGAATTTCGAAGAATGGTCGCCCTGAGTCTAGGGGAATTCCTCATTTCCAGACAATCATTCCAAACAACGGATACTTTCTAATTCTTGTTTTAGCAAAACCCCACAGGAACCCAAACTGGCCATTACTTTTGAGGGCAATCGCTACTTCATTTTTTTTTTTTTTTTTGCTTTTTGGATCACACCTATTGATGCACAGGGGGTCCTCCTGGCTCTTCACTAAGAAATTACTCCTGGCAGTGCTCGGGGGACCCTATGGGATGCTGGGAATTGAACCTGGGTCGGCTGTGTGCAAGGCAAGTGCCCTAACTGCTGTGCTATTGCTCCAGCCCCTGCTTCATTTTTTATTTATTTTTTGCTTTTTGGGTCACACTGAGTGATGCACAGGGGTTACTCCTGGCTCTGCACTCAGGAATTACTCCTGGCGGTGCTCGGGGGACCCTATGGGATGCTGGGAATAGAACCCGGGTCGGCCGTGTGCAAGGCAACGCCCTACCCACTGTGCTATCACTCCAGCCCCCTGCTTCATTTTTTAATGTTTTCTTTTTTCTTTTGGCTTTTTGGGTCACACCAGTGATGCACAGGGGTTACTCCTAGCTTTGCACTCAGGAAATCAATCCTGGCGGTGCTCAGGGGACCACATGGAAGGCTGGGAATCAACCCGGGTTGGCCGCGTGCAAGGCAAACAAACACCCTACCCGCTGTGCTATCACTCCAGCCCCTTAATATGTTTTTAATGCTAAAAAATTGGAACCTTATTAAGTGCTCTAGCTGATAACTCTTCTTTCCATTTACCCTCCTCCCTTTTCTTCTTTTCCAAGACCCGGGTCCAAGTAGTCATCGCCGCCCCCTGCCCTGCGGCTGTCCACAGGACACTGAGCCCTCAAAGGATATCCGTCCGGGGACATCATGGTCCTGATGTCGAAGATCTCGGCGGTGGCATAGTCGGGCCCGCCCCACGGAGGGCTGAGGAACACCACGTCGGCCTTAAGGTCAGGCGCCAGCAGCAGGAAGTCTCCGCAGATGAACTCTATCCTGTCCGCCACCCCGTAGACCTCTGCGTTGTTCCGAGCAAGGTCGATCTTCACGGGATCAATGTCGATCGCGATCACTGAAAGAAAGGGGCGAAGAGGCGAGAGGAGTGGGGTGACACGAACGTCGGGTCACCCCAGAGCTTGTCTGCTGGGTCTCCTGCTCATCTGCTGTGCAAGAATGCCAGTCACTGAAGAGAGGCTGTCACACATGCCAGAGAGAGACTTGCATTGCAGTTTTTAGTGTAATGCAGTGAAGGTTCACCTGTGCTACAGAAGGAAAAGGAGCATGAAGGACGTGCTCTCAAAAGTTAGCTGGGAACCAGGGATAGTACGGTGGGGTAAAGTGCGTGCCTTGTATGCGGGGGACCTGGCTTTGATCCCCAGTACTGCATACGATCTCCCACTAGGCTGCCAGGAGGGATCACTGAATGCAGAGCCAGGAGTCACCCCTGAGCACTGCTTGGCAGGACCAACACAACCCCCCCCACTGCAAAAAAAAAAAAAAAAAAGCCAAACACTGATACGTGGGGCTGGAGAGATAGCATAGCGGGGAGGGCATTTGCCTTGCACGCGGCGAACCCGGGTTCGATTCCCAGCATCCCATATGGGCCCCTGAGCACCGCCAGGAGTAACTCCTGAGTGCAGAGCCAGGAGTAATCCCTGTGCATTGCCAGGTGTGACACCCCCCCCCCCCCCCGGAAAAAAAAAAAGACACGCTTAAACCATGACGGGGCTGGAGAGGCTGGTCATGCACATGGCTGACCCAAGTTTGATCCCCGGCATCCTGTAACGCATCCTGAGCACCGCCTGGAGTGATCTTGGGGTGCAGAGCCAGGAGTCAGCCCTGATCCCGGGGTACAGACCCAGGAGTCAGCCCTAAGCATTGTTGGATGTGTCCCCATCAAAAAGAAGGATTTTTTAATGAAATGCTTACTACTGTTATTTTCATTGTTGGTATTAAGTTACTACTTGTATACTGAATCTCATCCAGGAGAGGAAGTGTTTACTGGCTAAACGGAGAGTAAAATCAAACAGGCGTTTTTTTGTTACTAGCCAGTTACCTTTCTTTCCGGTCAGGGCAAACTGGATGGTGTTGCCCCCGACTCCACAGAAGGCATCGACGATGACGTCACACTCGAAGGACTGACTGACACGGCCGGCAATGTGCTCGGCGATCTTCTCAGGAGTCACGGAGAACCAGCCCTCTGCAAGGAAGAGCCTCGCGTCAGACAGTCAACGCCAGAGCAAACACGATGCGCTTGGCTACTTTTCCTGGACTTCAAGAAAACTCAGTTTTCCTTTTCTTTTCCCCAAACAGTAAGAATCACCTCATTTCAAAGAGAAGTTCTCCCTAGAGTTAACGAAAAGAAGTCTCCTTCCCAACTTCCTCAGAAAGAGAAGTTTTCTCCTCTCCTGACAACTTCCTCAGGAGTTTGACTTTTGCCGAGTCTTGGACATGCCTCCCACACACGAGGAAAATTTCGACTTTTCTGAGAGGCAGAGATGAGTTTTTGGGAAAATGGAACATGGCTCACTGGCCAACTCCCCACACTCTAGTCTTTTTTTTTCTTTTTGGGTCACACCTGGCGATGCACAGGGGTTACTCCTGGCTCTGCACTCAGGAATCACCCCTAGCAGTGCTCAGGGGACCATATAGGATGCTGGGAATCGAACCTGGGTTGGCCGCGTACAAGGCAAACGCCCTCCCCACTGTGCTATCGCTCCAGCCCCCACTCCAGTCTTCTTAATAATTTCATTCCTCGTGGGGGAAACCATGAAATACACTTGTTTGAAGTTTTTTTGAATCCTGCAGGGGAGGCTCTCCCGACTTGGAGAGTTACCCGAAACTGGCCCGGGGGGGGGGGGGGGGCTGAGAACTGCAGAGGCCTAACCTCGCCATCAAACCCGGTGCCATCCCTGGTGACACTCCACCCCACAACCAAGACCTGGGATGACCCGGAGGCCTTGGGCTCCACCAAGCTTGGCTGGGAATTGCCTGAAGCTGCCGGCCAGGCTGAGACGTCCAGCAGAGGGCGCCAGGCCTCTGGAACACCCACTGGATGATTCTCTTCCCCGCCCCCCTTCTCCTGTGCAATCTCACCAGTGCCTCCACGCTCCCTTTAAAGAACAGATGCATCCCCGTCCAGTCTCGGAATGAACGTGCAGCCTGCACGGAGCTAGCCAAGCCACAGCAGGAAAGGGCGAGAAAGAACTCAATGTTACCCATATCTACTCATTAAACTATCTTTCAGAACTACATGGTCCTTCATCAAATTCTCTCTCTCTCTCTCTCTCTCTCTCTCTCTCTCTCTCTCTCTCTCTCAGGCCACACTCGGTGATGCCCAGGGACTACTCCTGGCAGTGCTTGGAGCAATATGAAATGCCAGGGAATATCGAACCCGGGTCAGTTGCGTGAAAGCCAAGTGCCTTGCCTGCCCTCCACTGGACTATTGCTTCAGATAAATTTTCTCTTTCCTGATCTTATCAATTGGGTTCGATTCCTTATGGTCTCCCAAGCAGTGCCAAGAGCCAGGAGTGAGCCCTGAGCACCGTTGGGTGTGTCCCCCCCCCCCAACCCACCACCATACACCTCACCTCGGTCCAGTTTAATCCCATCATCAAAACGCGAGAAGAGCCGGTACCGCTGGGCCCAGTACTTGGCCAGCTCGGGCACACTGGCGATCTCGGCGGGCATGCTTCTGGCCTTTTTGGCTTTGCTTTTCTTCTTCTTTTTCTTCTTTCCCTCAGCTACAATAAACAGGAATATGCAGAAAACAAGAGTGAAGCTCTAAGAGGTTCCCAGGGACCCGAAGGAACAGTCCAGCCCTGGGACCAATTATGAAGATTATATGAAGATGCCTCCCCCCATTCCCCATCCCCCTCTTTCAAATCACCTCCCCCAGAGGACGGGTGAGGCTCCAGGGGTCACAGCGGTTCTCTGAGCTGGGTCACGACTAAGCTGGGGACCACAAAGCCACACTCAGGCACTGAAACAGGTCGCCTGGGCCAGGCCCAGGAAGGGGCCGTCACGCCGAGGCGGGCTTTCACCCTGTCCAGGCTGCCAGTCAGCTGGGTGGCCTGCTTTCTGCTCCGAGCAGGTGACACTCTGCGGTTTAAGAGATGGCTGTGCCGCTAAGAGTCAGGACAAGAAGTGACGCCGAGGGGCTGGAGTGATAGGGGCGTTTGCCTTGCATGTGGCAAGGTTCAAGAAAGGCATTTTCCTCCACGACTGAGAAACTATAAAGGATCCTAATAATTTATAATGGTTTCATTAGAAAATGTTCAATGAAACAATTCAATAAAATGGAATTCTGTGCCAGAAAAAAATATTTTTACCATATAAAAGAGCCAGTGTTTCATTAGATACAAATGAAAACTAATTTTTTTTTTTTTAATTAGTTTTTGGGCTGGGCTGGAGCGATGGCACAGCGGGTAGGGCATCTGCCTTGCATGTGGCAGACCTGGTGGACCTGAGTTCGATTCCTCTGCCCCTCTCGGAGAGCCCGGCCAGCTACCGAGAGCATCTCGGTATATCTTGCTTGCAAAGCCTGGCAAGCTACCGAGATATTCGTTATGCCAAACACAGTAACAACAAGGCTCACAATGTTACTGGGCCCGCTAGAGTAAATCAAGAACGGGAGGACAGTGCTACAGTGTTACAGTTTTTGGGCCACACTGGTGGTGCTTTTTTTTTTTTTTTGGGGCCATACCTAGCAATGCATAGGGGTTCCTTCTGGCTGGCTCTGCACTCAGGAATCACTCCTGGCAGTGCTCAGGGGACCATATGGGACGCCGGGCATCGAACCCAGGTAAACTGTGTGCAAGGCAAACACCCTCCCCGTTGTGCTACCACTCTGGGCCCTGAATTAGTTCCCCCAGGTAGGCTGGAGTGGTATGTTTGCCTTGCACAAGGTCACCTGGGTTTGATTCCTGGCACCCCAACACTTCCCCAAGCCCTGAGCACTGCCATAAGTAAGTCCTGAGTACTGCCGGGTGGCGCCCAAAACACAAACAAGAATATTTTTTTCCCTAGGAAGGCTGGAGAGTAGAACAGGTTGGAGGCACGTGGCCACAGGGAGGCCTGCAAGGGTCCGAGCCCCGAGACACAGGGTCCTTAACCATGACCACGTCCAGTCGGCAGTGGGCACAGCAGACGCTTCATCACAGACCTCTGGGAGGGGCCCCCGGGGTATCCTGACCTGCCCTCTCCTCCCCCAAACTCCAAACCCAACCACCAGCACGGGAAAGAAGAAACCCCGGGGCTGGAGCGAGTCCAGCAGGTCCGGCCTGCCTGGTATGAGGCCCAGCAGGGTTCCACCCCCGGCACCCCAGAGGGTCGCCCCCAAGGAATAATTCCTGAGTGCAGAGCTGGGAGTGATCCCAAAACAGTCCTCCCCACTCCCGTGAAGGAAACCCAAGGAATCATCAAAAAGAAACACCAGGGCAGGGGGCTAGGAAGTGGCCCTGTGGTCCAGGGACAGGCTCAAAAGCTTCAGCTCCCAGATGAGATCGCTATTGACTCAGAATCCTCAGGCGGGAGAGGGAGCGGGTAGGCGGAGGAGAGCTGTGACTCCTGAGGCAGAGGTGGCCTGTGACACCCCAGGACTTACTAATGTCCTCAGTCGGGGGCTGTGCTCGGCCTTACCTTCTGCTGCCATCCGCGGGGGGTCGGGTGCGTCCTGAGCACTGCAAGCCAGAGCATCCGTGCCAGCCGCCACCGTGCTCCCTGCTTCAGTGCTCTCTGCCTCTGGGTCTCCAGCGGAAGCTAAGGGGCAGCTTTCCTGTGCCTCTTGGCTGCTGGTGTCCACTGGACCCTCCCCACTTTGGACGACTGTTTCCTGCCCTTCGGAGTCGCTGCTGGAACAAGCGTCCTGAGAGTCGGGCCCTGGCGAAGGCTTCGCGTCCAGCGGCTCACTGACCCGTTTGAGGAATTTCTCCACCTGGAAATGTCGAACACGAGTGAACAGATTCTGAATCACAGTGGCTCTGACAACGCTCTCACATCAGCTACCCCGAGCAAGGGATTCCCAACAAGCGTCACCTCCTTTTCCGCATGGCCCTGGAGAAAATATCCTTCTGGGGGAGGCTGGAGGGAGTACAGATGTACGGGCTGGCCGTGTACACAGCTGACTCCAGTTTGACCCCTGGCACTACCCTGGGTTTCTGGACCACTGCTGGGAGTGATCCCAGAGCACGGAGCCAGGAGTCGGCCCTGAGCACCACTGGGTGTGGCCCCCTCATACAAAAACAAAATAATCTTCCCTTGAGGGAAAAATAAGTGTAACTGTTTTCAGCAGGAAGTATGAGAAGAAAAGAGAGAAAAGAAGGAGCTTCATAAGAAAGAAAGAAAAACACATGGAGAGGACCGCTACTGTGCTCAGGGCCCACTCAAGGCAGTGCTCAGGGCTCACTCCTGGCGGTGCTCAGGAGATGAAATATGGTGCCAGGGATTGACGTGGGTGATTCCACGGTATAACGCGTCAAAAATGCATTTAAAGGGAAAAAAACTCAAATCAACACACATTATGTTTTAACGTAACATATAGTAACTTCCTGTTATCAATTGACACTAGAAGTATAAAGCAGAAATGCTCTTTCCATCAACTCCTGTGTTGTGCAATACAACAATTTAAAAGTGTCCTTATTAAGGAGAAGGGACCACCAAGTCAATGAAGGTTGGAAAAAATCATTTGGGATGGGAGATGTGTGCTGAAAGCAGATAAAGGACCAAACCTGATGGCCTCTCAGTATCTGTATTGCAAACCATAATGCCCAAAAGTAGAGAGAGAGGATGGGGGGAAACTGTCTGCCATGGAGGCAGGGGGAGGGGTGAGATGGTGGGGGGATACTGGGGCCATTGGTGGTGGAGAATGTACACTGGTGGAGGGATGGGTGTTCGATCATTGTATGACTGAAACTCAAACATGAAAGCTTATAATTGCATCTCACGGTGATTCAAATACACACACACACACACACACACACACACACACGGAAAAAAATGTTGTTCATTGGTTAGTCGTTGGTTTCTGTTTTTCAAGTCAGACAGGGAACTTCCCACCATGGCCAGGTCAATGTGTATGACACGGCGCTCGGCATCAGTGATGAACTCTTACAGACCGACTGTCAACCTGCGAGAACTTGAGCAGAGGCATCGGAACTCCATCAAGGCTCAGCGTCAGAGGACACTTGCTTCCCTGCATTTTCTTTAGTGAGAATATTTTCCTATTCCTAAAGCCAGTGGCGTAAAGTAAGAAAGGTGGACAATAACCCAGAACGTTCCACTGTGAGGCCCGTGCCTGACATTGGACGTATCCACGGGGCCGACGGCCACCCTGTCTCCTCGGAGTCCTCAGCACTTCACAGAGATGAACACGGGGAGATGCAACGGATTATCAAAATCCTGCACACCTGGTTAGGCTGATACTGGGACAGGTGCCTCAAGACAGGAGCAGGGGCGCTAAGATACCTATCACCCGACAGCCCGTGCACACTTACTGACGCACAAGAGTGTACGCGCTGCTACACTTTACCACCAACAAGCAACCGATCCAAAAGAGTAAAACCAGAGTTGGCAATAACCTGCAGCACGAACTGGAAGGACGTGAACGTCGGGGGGGCGAGTGTGCCCACAAGTGTAGAACCCAAGTCTTCCCAGGGTAAAGGCATCTTTGGTTTTGGGGTCCTGCCTGACAGGGCCTGGGGGTCATGGGCTGCTGGGACTTGAACCTGAGTCTACCACAGGGCTCCAGCACGCTGAGTTCTCACTCAGGTCCCGAGAGGGAGATTCTGTTCAACTGCCCGGAAGCACTCCTGGAGTTCACGCAACGGGATGCTCTTCCAGTAACGGGAGAACTGGGTCAAGTCAGAGAAGTTCCATCTCCTCCACCCCCGCCCCCCGCGGCCAGGTACAGCCAAGTGCCCCGAGCTGGAGAACATTCCAGACAACAAGGCGAGTCATCCCCTTTCCAGAGACGCCACCACCCTGCAGTTTCTCACCCCAACTCACTCTTCTCTGACTACAGCTCAGAAAACACATGCCTTCAGGAAGCAGGCAGGAAAGAATTTTCCGAAGCGTTTTCAGAAAGAAAACAGTGTTCCTCTTTGCAAACCTCCAGGTTAGGAGTCTATCTGGAAACGAACAGTATTGACACACACCTTACTCAAAGTCTTGCTTTTCTTCAAACCTCCTTTTTCTGACTCTTCGGCAAAGAAGATATGTGTGTTTTTCATATTTATTTGTCGTCGCATGTCCAAGAACTTCGACTTGTACTTCACGTTCTTCTGCAGGTATCTGACCTTTCGATGGCTGAAATCTGAAATTCCACCGTACCTGTGACCAAACCAGAAGAAGACGCCTGAAATCTTAAGTCTGATGAGCTTGTTTCTTTGAAAGGAGAGAATAAAACAGGTTTTGCCATTTTTCTATCAGCAGTTTCATTTTAGTTGTTTTTCTAAATACAAACATTAGGAAATAAAGTTCCAAGCGCAGAGCAACGAGGACTAGCTGGGTTGTTAATTCTCAAGTAAACGTGGAAGAGCGAAGATAGGAACAACGACCTATTGAAAGCAGAAATTCCAAAGCAAAATTTGAAAAACGACATATAGCCTGTTGCATGCTGAGAAAGTTATCATTTTTCTTGTGGTAAGGGGGATACCAACACTTTATACAGACAAGGGGAAATTTAAACCATTTAAATTGAATCATTAAATTTTCTTTTGGTGCGGGATGGGATGGGGGGGGCAGGTGGGATTGGGCCTCACCTGGCAGAACTCAGGGTTTACTCTAAGCTCAGTGCTCAGGGCTCACTCCTAGCAGAGCCTAGGGAATCATGTGGTACTGGGGAACTCTCTGCTTCAACAGCAAGGGAAGCATCTAACCCGCCGCACCGTCTCTCCCGCACCTGAACTCTCGGAGCAGATCAATCGGAGAACTTTCCCGATTACCAAAGAGATGAGAGAATGTGTGTGGAGCTCTCCTTCGGAATCCTGCCAGCCCTCACGACCTGCTCTGAAACCGCCTCTGACCACATCAAGTCTCCTTTCACTGCCTCTCCTGCCTACGCACTCTTAGATACTTGGCGGCAAAATAGAAAACTTAGCCGTCATATTAGAGAAGCGTTTAGCCATATTACAAATTTTATACAAAGCATTATCTTCTCTTCAGGGTGCTCTAACTAAAAGAATAGCCAAGGGCCGGAGCAATAATATAGTGGGGAGGGCCTTTGCCTTGCATGTGACCGACCCGGGTTCAATCTCCAGCATCTCATATGGTCCCCCCAAGCACCGCCAGGAGTAATTCCTGAGTGCAGAGACAGGAGTAATCCCTGAGCATCACTGGGTGTGACCCCCAAAAGCAAAATAAATAAATAGAAGAAGAGCTAAGTTTAATTCCAGAATATCCATCTATAAGTGGAGACTAGCAAGAGTCACCGGGTAACTTTGCAATGAAATAAAATAAAAACTTTGCAATAAAATAACGTAAATAAAATAACATAAATTCTGCCAGGAATTTAAACATGGCAATATTAGGAAAACCTTCTATCGTAGCAATCTTTATGTACTTTAGCCTTGAAATGATTACAATGAACTCTGATCACTCTGAAATACCATGGGACAGAAAGCTATTAGAATAGCGTTCTAATTTTGGACATGCAGTTGCAAACTAATTGTATTCGACTTGATGACAGCGTATCTTTAGAGGTGGGGAGTAAGTCAGGGCCTCCTCACCCCTGCCCAGCCTGAGATCAACCACCGAGTCACAATTTCAATCCATGAACCCTGCCCGTAAGACAACCCTGAACTCTCTGCCCTTTCGTGCCGGTTCCTACATAGGCGATCCGCTAAAACTGAACTACTCACAAAGGAGGTCTCAGCCCTTAGAAACGTCAGACCTTGATCTTGACTTAAATCACTAGGTGCAAGGTCGGGAGATGGCCAAGTGGCAGAGCACAAATCTCATAATCTCATCGCCGGGAGGAACCCAATGGTCTTTCGTGTGCTCTTAGGCCTCAGCTCAGTCTTCATGGCGAATGCAGTAGGCCCGTGAGTTGAGCAGACTGTCTGGGCGTTTAATCCCAGACAGAGAACATTTTATCTTCCATGCATGAATGTTCAGACAGTTATAGTTCTAACAGAATACTTTCAAGAGGTACTTAAGGTCAACACTCTCTCTCCCTCCCTCTCTCTCTCTCTGACCTTCAAAGGATGAAGGATTGAACTATGGTTGAGCTATTATAGCGCATGCATGGCTGTACCCTTGATAACCTGTAGGGCGTGAAGGGCTCCAGAACCACGCTGGGAAACTACCGAGGTCCGGTGGACACGCAGGGCTGCCCGAGAAGACAGGCCCCTGAAAGGACCCGGGAGAGGTGTGTGCTGGGCGGGGGGCGGGGGGACGACGGTCAGTGTACATCGATGAGGGGCTGAAGGGGTGTCCTGTGTGTCTATGACTATCACCATGAAACACATGGGCAGGTGAGGGGCTCTGGGCCCAGCGCTGGCTCTGACAGGCAACGACCCGAAGGGAGGATTCCTTTCTGTTATTCGTAGCAATTGGGTTTTCCTAATCCTACAATCAAGGAAGAAAAAAAGGTCGCCGCAGATTGGAACTTTTCCTGGCTTGTGCACCCAGTGCTTCAGGTACGTACTGAATACACGTGAGAGGCACGGGGAGATAAGAACTGAGCTTAGAAGCGTCAGGAGTCGGGTTCGAATCCCCTTTCCCGAGAAGTGGTACGACCGTACCAAATCACAACCACAAAGGCTGGAATACCCCGGGTAGCTCTGTGACACCCGTCTTAGACACGCCGTGCAGAGTAGCTCCACCGTCACCACTGAGAGGAGAGGGGAGTGTTTCCACGGCTCCAACTAACATGACATCAGAGTCACAATCACTCGCAGGTATCTGCGTGTTGGGGAGCTTCAGGCTAGCTGCCGTGGGGGGATTTGTGGGTGACAACCATTATTTATCTAGCATTACTTTTGTCCGGAACCATGCATGAATCCGAGGAGCGCGCCATCGTCATCGAGGTCGGAATCCGGGCTCTCATCCACTTCCAGTTCGTGGCTAAACAAATCAGGAGAAGGAGAGAGTGATGAGGTGGGGTGACTCAGTCTGCCCACAGTTCCTGCAAGCACCCAAAGGCCTGAGGGCTGTCCGCCTTAGTTCACGGTGCCAGAACGCCAGGGAGACGGGGACCTGAACCAGGTTTCTCCCAACGAGACAAAGCACTGAGCGCTGTCTGCACACAGTAATACCCACAAAGCCCTTAAGTCACGCCACACCGGGGGCAGGGCAGGACAGCTGTGGCCTTCAAACCTCTCTTTTAGAGTGGGATCCTTATATTTTCTTTGAAAGCGAGCAAGGAGGGGCTGGAGAGTTGGGCCAGGGGACAAGGGCTTGCCTTTACAGGATCTTGGGCACCAAATCTGGTTCCCTGAGTATGGAGTCTGGAGCAAGCCGTGGGCCCCGCCACAGACAAACGAAGAAGGAAGATGGGGCACTGTGAGATGAGCCAACTCTACCCTCCCAGAGACACAGAGAAGGCGTCGATGCCCTCGGACGAGAAACGGTGGCAGGACCCGAGGAAGGTCTCGGTTTGACCTGCCTCAAAGAGCCCAGGGTCTTCCTGTGTGTCCAGCGCTTCTCTCGTGACCGTAATCTACCAAGCACACCTGGACAGAAGCACGCAGGCCAACGACTCTTGGGAGAGGGGAACGTGGGAACTGCCATTGCTCCCCCAGAGGGAGAGCTTCCATGTCACCCGTCCCCACAGACAGGACCACGCACACCCACACTTTTCTGGAGAGGGACCGTGTGACCCGTCACGCAGACATTCTCTGCAGAGGAAACGTGTGACTTGCCTCCTCTTTTTTTTTTTTTTAAATTTTTATTAGTGAGACACCATGAGGTACAGTTGTAGACTTACAATTTTTTGTGCTTGGATTTCAACAATTATACAATGGTCAAATATCCATCCCTCCACCAGTGCCCATTTTCCACCACCACGGATCCCAGTATCCCTCCCACCCCCCCTTCCCCCCCATCCCACTCTGCTTCTGTGGCAGGGCATTCATCTGGGGAACATAAAGTTAACAAAATAGGAGACTAACACCCAGGAATGGCCGAGATTTAGTACCAGGAATTTTACTCCATGGCTTGGAGGCCAGCCACACATGCTAGGGGGAAAGGCAGCTCAGATAGAGAAGGGAGCACCAATAAGGGGTGTTGGGAGGATCCTCCCAGGATGGGAGAAGTATGCTGAAAGGAGACTACAGACCGGACATGATTGTCACCCATTGCCTCTTTTGCAAACCACGACTTGCCTCCTCTTGAGTTTGCTCGGCCTCTGCTCGGGGGGGTCATCTTCACTGTCACCTCCATCACTTCCGCTGCGGTGGGAGCCTTCTCTGACCGAGTTCGCCCCTGAGGCGTCCTGTGAACCTGAAGAGGGAGAGGTATCACACGGGCACGTGCCTGGGCTCCCCCAGCCTGCAGTTTGCAAAAGCCACCCAAGTATTTCAGTGACGCCTTCCAGGAACTGTACATGCACAGCAGTAAAGCGTTCGACTACTTCTATCCAAGCATGCAGCTACACGCGAATCCGAGCACTAAAATGACAGTGTGTCTCTCAGTTTCAAAGTTCCCTTGGTCCGATTACTTAAAAAGCAAACGAACTTTCCCCTAGCCATCCAAGTCTAAACAAATGAATCTGGTCACTTCCGTGAGTCTCCTGCCCCCACACCTGGCTGTCCTCGCTGGGGACCCTTGGAGGGGGGTGGGTTGAGTTTCCCTCCCCGCCCCGAGCCGAAGACCTTCAGAACCAGCCACAACCATGCTGAGACCACCCTCCACACGCATGAGGGTACCGGCAGAGGAACAAAGGCATGCGGGTCCTGGGGCTGAGATCTCCAAGCCTGCTCAGATCAGGGCTGAGCATCCTCCACCTAGACCCTCCATCTTCCAGTAGGCGGGGGTCACACCCACCAACTGGCCCCCTGGCACCATGTAATCCCATCAACGGCCAAGACTCAGAGACTATAAAACCCAACCTGGCAGGCTACCGAATGTAACCTGCCCACACGGCAGAGTCTGGCAAACTCCCTGTGGCGTACCCAACATGCCAAATACCAGTAACAATGATGGGTCTCATTCTCCTAAGCCTGAAAGAGCCTTGAGTATGGCACTTTTTAGAATCTCAGGGCTAGGACGAAGGAGACGTTACTGGGGCCTGCTTGAGGCAATCAACAAACAACAGGATGATTGTGATCGTGATAGTGACCTCTGTGATAGGCATCACATTCTGATGGAATTTTAATCTAAATAACCTCAGAGACCGCACGTGAACATAGACTAAAAGTCTTTTTTTTTTTTAACTTAGAAACAAATCATTTGCTTCTGACCTAGTTCTATAGTAACAGGAGTGTTGGGACACGTGTCCTAATTTGGGGCTGAAGCAATGGTGAAGGGGGGACAGGGTGCCTGTCTTTCCCCTGTGGTCCCCTGAGCACAGACCCAGGAATCAGCCCTGAGCACCACCAAAGTGTGGCCCCCAAACAAAACAAAAAGTGTCTTTAATGTGTAGAGGTTCCAATTGAAGTACATGTCTGATCTGTTCTACGTTTCCTCAAAGTCACAAAACGGGTGGGCAAAATGAGTGGCAAGGAGCTTGCAGCGTGACGGGCTTTTGTGCAGTGGCAGACAATTTCCGAATGGCCACATTCAGCCAACACCAAGCACACTCAACATATTTTACGTCTGACCTCAAGGGGCCAGACAAACCAAGATTTGTTTAGAGTTCGGGGCCAGAGTGACAGTGGACAGGGAGTAGGGGTCTGCCTGGTACACAGCCAACCTCTGGCACCACATTTGGTCCCGCAAGCACCAGAGTGACGCCTGATCACAGAGCCAGGAGTAAATCCTGAATGCTACTGGGTGTGACCCCAAAGACAACAACAAAAATAAATAAATAAGCAAAATGAGGTCAGAGCAACAGTACAGTGGTTAGGGCATTTGCCTGGCCAATGCGGCCAATCTGCGCTCAATCCCCAGAATCTGATACGGTCCCCTGAGGCCGCCAGGAGTGATCCCTGAGCACTGAGTCAGGAGTAAGCCCTGAGCACCACTGGGTGTGGCTCCCAAGCAAAGGCATCATCATGAATTTAAAGCTCATCTTTAAATTCATCCTCACGGCAGTCCCACTGGGCCAAGAAAGAAAACAGGCAGTAGACATCGACGATCTATACACAACCACTTCTCAAACACGCCCCACCAACCCCCTAGCGCCACTCGCCCGAAATGAAAGTGAGCTGGAGAGACAGGACAGGGATACAGTTCTTCCTTTGAACGCAGCCGACCTAGGACCAATCCCTGGCACCACACAGGGTTCACTGAGTCCCACCAGGAGTGATCCCTGAGTGCAGAGCCGGGAATAAGCCCTGAGCACCGCTGGGTGTGGACTCCAAACAGAAAATAATCACATACAAAGGACGAAAATGCCAAAATAGAAAGGAATGAAAATACTGCGGTCCACTGTAAGAGCACAGAGAAGACAAGAAATTAAGCATGGTAGCACGGTCCTCCCGCTGTTCATTGATTTGCTCGAGCGGGCCCAGTAACGTCTCCATTGTGAGACTTTGTTGTTTCTGTGTTTGGCAAATCGAATACATCACGGGGAGCTTGCCAAGCTCTGCCGTGCAGGTGGGATACTCTTGGTAGCTTGTCGGGATGAGGGATAGAGAGGAATCAAACCCGGGTCAATAAAACTCTTGGGGCTGGAGAGACAGTACAGTGGACAGGGCATTTGCCTTGCCAGGTTTGATCCCCGGCATTGCATCTGGTCCCTGAGTCTGCCAGGAGTGCTCCCTGAGCACCACTGGGTGTGGGGTCCCGAAAAAAACCAAAAGCTCAGCAGACGTACTCTCGGTGATGCAGCTGAGTGAGCCACACTGACCCGGTCAGTCCTGACTGCGGCCCCCACCTGCACCCCGCTGGGCAGGCGCCCACGGCACGGCTGACACTAGGGATTTTCCAAGACCCCACAAGCCAGGCCACCCGCTACAAATGCACGCCCAGCTGCATTTCTCTTCTCTGGCTTTCGGGTCACACTTGGCAACACTCGGGGCTTACAGGGATCACTCCCGGCGGGCTCGCGGGACCCTGTGTGGTGCCGGGGACTGAACCCGGGTTGGCCGTGTGCAAGGCAAGTGCCCGGCCTGCATGCGCTTCTCTAGGGAGCGGACGGTTGCTCCGTATCTCAATCCCGAACATGATCCATAATCCGCCCTGCCCAGCGCCAGGGGTGTTCTCAGCCTCTCATCTGATCCCCACGAGCTTGCCTCAACTCACGACAGATGAGCAGCCCATGGAACTTCCTAGCGTGATTGCACCAGCCACCAAAGGACAAGACGCAGCTATGACGCTTCTGAGACCCCTTTGCAAGGAGGCTTTTCATTTCCGTTTAAGAGGAAGATAAACAAGAGGCAGTAAAACAAGCAAAAAACCAAACAAAAAACACTCAAGGGGTAGAATCTTTTCACCCCTGAAGTGTGAAATGTGGGACTAGAATGATAGGACAGCAGGTAGTGCGTTTGCCTGGCAAGTGGCTGACCCGGGTTCAATTCCCATGGCGTCCCCCGAGCACCACCAGGAGTAATTCCTGAGAGCAGAGGAAGCCCTGAGCATCGCCGGGTGTGACCCAAAAAGCAAAAACAAAAACTCTGAAGTGTAAAACGGAGGCGACCAGTGTTTAACTCTGCCACTGCGGACAAACGCCCGAACGCCCGTTTGCGAAGTGAAGTAATGCGGCCACCTCCACGCACAGAGTGGGTCCTGGTCCCTCTTACCTGGAGAAGGCGGGTTAGCGCTCCCACTGCCCGACAGGCCGCTTTGGGGGGCGGCTCCGTTGTGAGGCCCCCCATGGCCAGAAGCTGGGCACTCCCTGGGGCCATGGCCTTCTCCCGGTCCCAGGTCCCCGGAGGACTCTCCCGGGCAGTGCTCTGCGGCTTCCGGATCCAGGCTCAGGCGCCCGATGCCGTCCAGTACTTCTGCAGGGTCTGTGGGGCGGGCGGGGGCGCTCTCGCCCTCAGCGGCCCCCGTGGTGGACTCCTGGCCCGGCTCCTCATCCCTGACGTCGTAGGTCCAGCCCTGGGCCTCCCAGTAGTGGAACTGCCCCAGGTAGTGCCAGTACAGCCGGCTGTACAGCTGCTCCCACTCGGTGCGTGTGTCGGGCGCGGCCCAGGGCTCGGCGCAGTCCTGGCCCGGGTGCGTCTCCTGCCAGCCCTGCCACAGCAGCCCTGGACCCTGCTCGCGCCAGTACTGCTCCCAGCGCGGCGTCACCTCCAGCTGCGGGTCCACCGCGTCACCGGCGCCCTCGGGAGCACCCTCGGGAGGAGCCGCGGGGCCCCCGTTGTCGGGCGCGACGTCAGGTGCGGGTGCGGGTACAGTGTGTGGGTTGGTCTGCAGGTCACCAGGGCCCGGCAGCTCCGGCTCCTCGGCCAGAGAGGGGTCGTCAGAGGCCGAAACGTCGTCCTCAGAGTCCTGTCTCCAAGACTCCCTCCGAATTTCATCCAAGAATGTCTTTGAATGTTTTTTCTTCTTCTTTTTTCTTTTGACTTTATTTCGAGCGTTCGTGGCCACCTAATGGAAGAGAAAGAATTTGATCGTACAGCGCACCTCGTCAAGTACAGGAGAACGGAAAACTCCAAGTCTACTGTTATTATTTTTGGTTTTGGAGCCATACCCAGCAATGCCCAGGTGTAAAAACTATGCACGCTGAAGGTTGTGTGTTCACGGGCTCTCTGGACGGCTCTGTCTCACCGCCCGCGTTCGGTGCTCTTGAGCCGCTGTGTGTGGCCTGGACCAGGACGGCTGTTAGCCAAGGGCAGATGAAGGAAGAAACGAGGGCCAGGCTGGTCGATGTCAATAGTAGTTTATTCCAGTCCTCTTCACTCCTGTCTCTCCTCTGCATCCTTCTCTCCTGGGCCCCAATCTGGAACCCTTTCTCCTAGCTCTCCTCTGGACCTCTGGAGCTCGAGCTCTCTCACTTCTGACTCCCTCTTCCAAGCTTACAGTCTTAGTTTATATAGCAATTACGTAAGGTGACACAAAGGTGGGTTGAATATTGACAAGTCAACAAAGAGAGATAAGACCACTCCTCCAGGAGATTAACTCAAGGATAAAATCTCATCTAAAGAGATTACTCCAGATTACTAGGAGATCAGCTCAAGGGTGGGATCCCAATGAGGGTGTGTTCTTTCCTCAGCTAGTAATCTACTTAAATAGTTGTAATAAATCTACTTCTAATATTTCTAGCAATGTCATTCTGTGTGAGCACAGTAAGAGGTATAAACATCTCGTTATACATTCCACAGTCCTCAGGCCAGGTTAGTCTTCCTAGCCCCAGCAGGGTCCTAGTCTTATCGTTACTTACTTTTGGATCATGACAGCATTTGTCCATGATCATGCCCTCAACTTATAGTTGAGTATCGTGGCGCTTTGGCCTGGCCCATTTCGATGCCAGGGTAGCTCACAGCTTGCCCTGGGTCCGTTCAGTCCCTCGTTGGGACCCTGCTTTTGGGGTGCTAGGAACTAAGGGCAACTGAGTCAAGAAAGCAGATGCCCAGGAGTAAATATTATTAGGAGTCAATCAACTCCCAAGTTACAAAGCATAATATTAACTGTCTTCCTGTGTCCATACAGAAAGGACATTGCTTACAAGTTCAGTGTCCTTCGATGGGTGTGACCTGATAAACCTAAGCTACCTGAGGAAGGACAAAACAGTGTTATCCTACACCCAGGGGTGATTCCTTGCTCTGCACTCGGGGATGACTCCTGAGTGCACCCTATGAGCACGGAGAGGAGAAATTCCCAAGTGCACAGCCAGGAGTAACGCCCGCCTCACCAGCTGTGCTCAGGGCTTACTCCTGCTAGTGTTTAAGGGGACTGAACCTGGGCTGGCCATGGCAGAGGCCCTCCCTGCCCACTTCTGTCTCTCAGGTCCAGGATCCAGGTTTACTCTGACATGAAGCAAAACGCCAGACAGACTCTCCGCTTTAACTTCACTCAACCTTAGTGCCAAGTTTTCAGGAAAAGAGAACAGGGGCCCAAGCGATAGTACATCAGGTAGGGAGTCTGCCTTGAATGTGGACTACACCTGGGTTCAATCCCTGGGATCCCATATGGTCCCCTGAGCACCGCCAGGAGTGATTCCCGCGTGCCGAGTCAGGAAGAACCCCTGAGCATTAGTGAGTGTGGGTTCCCCCCAAAACAAACAGACAAACATTTTATATGTGTGTGTGTGTATGCAACATATACGTGTCACATGTGGGACACCACCATTTGCAGTTTTGGTTAATTCACAAATCTACACATTGTCAAAGAGGTTGCGTGTTCAAAATCAGAAGAACATTTGATTCGGGGGTAACAAAAGTCCAGGTGATCATTAATTAAAATATTTCTTTAAGAAGAAGAGAACAGAGAGAGTACAGCAGGTAAGGCACTTGCTTTGCCAGTGGCCGACCAAAGCTTAATCCACAGCATTCCATAAGGTCCCTGGGTACCATCAGGGGGTCCCTGAGCTGTAAGCCAGGAGTAGGCATGCCCTGAGCACTGCCAGGTGTGACCCGAGCAACAAAACAAAACAAAACAGACAAACCAAAACCACGAGAAGCAACAGAACGGAAACACGAACCTCCAAATTCCTCTGTGCAGACCCCCCGCCGAACTGAAGGGGCAGCCCCATGCTCCGCATGAGCTCGGCCTCAGAGTCCAGCTCGCTCTCCTCGAGGTCCACGCGCCGGTGGCCGCCGCCGCGCGGGTCCGTGGTGACGCTGGGAGGGGCATCTTCCTCCCCTTCGGTGGCCTGGTCTCCTGCAGACAGCATTGGGGAGACAAGGCTGAGGTGTGGACGGTTCGAAAGTGGAATGTGAGCCCCAGGGAGTTCACATGATGCCAGACCTGGGGTTATCCCACGACGCCAGCCCCGGGGTTATTCCATGACGCCAGCTGCCCATTCCACTTCCGCTTCCTGAGCAGTTTTTTTTAGCGGCCTAACGAGGATGAGAGGGAGGAAGGGGCAACGCACCCAGAGGGGAAACGCATACTCTGTATCCCTCGTCTGTCTGCCAAAGTACCGATGTGGACCAGAGTCATCCCGCATGGTTCCCCGAGCACCACCAAAGCGATTCCTGACTGCAGAACCAGGAGGAAGCCCTGAGCATCACTGAGAGGAGCCCAAAGACCAAGGAAATGATCTATGGAGTGACAGAAACCGCCCCCCCCCACCCAAGCCCCTCATGGGCCCTGAACTCACAACTGGGATTTGCACCCTGCCTGTGTGGGAGGGCTGAGTTAGGAAAGCCTAGCATCCCCTCCACAGGAAGATCCTCCCAATCGCCCCAGCTGAGGCTTGAGGACAAAAACAAGTTGTGTGTTATCTGCATGGTGTCATCTTGGTAATGAAATAAACTAATTCTGTGGGTCGTAAACACATTTTTCCCTACTGATCCCTTTCTGGGGGCGTGGGGAGACTCAGTGTTGCCTGTAAATCTACCTTGCTTGGCAAACAAACAGAAGGCCTCAACCCCCCCAGCTGAACCAGAGCTCGGCTCAAGTGGGTGGGAGCTGTCTATGCCCTATAGAACAGGCTGCTGGGAAGGGCCACAGGACAGCAGGCAGGGCCAGCCTGGCAAGGGGCCAGCTGGGGTCCGATCCCTGGCAACATACGGAGCCCCAAGCCCACCGGAGTGACCCCCGAGCTCAGAGCCAGGAGTAAGCCCTCAGCACGGCTGGATGTGGTCCACAAACACACACACAATAAGTAAAAAGAATTAAAACCAGGGTGCTAATAGCGACATCCCAATGAACACGGTACATGCTTAATTTCAGCAAGGGGCGGGGGGCGTCCAGTTTCATATTTACCTTCATTGTTGCCTCTGACATAGTAGCCTTTCAATCCCAGATTGTAGAGTTTGCGGTCTCTGTGGAGCAAATGAAACAGACAACATTGACAAACAAGCTATATCACTTAAAAGGGAAAAAAAAAAAAAGTTCAAGGTAGTCTCGAGGAAGTGAAAGTGAGAGGCACAAGGGCTAAGAAAGCTGACGGTGGTGAAAACATTTCCCTCTTCCGAGCTATAGCGGCACAGAACACACCTCTCCTGGGGAGGCCACCAGGATTGATGCCGACATCAACTATTTCGCTTACTCAGCATGGTCAGCTTTTCACATGGTATCGACGAATTGTCTATTAGGTGGTGACTGTGGATATTGGGCACGAAGACATCTATTTGTTGAATGACACATAAACGAAGAAACTTCCGTACGTTCGCTGGCACGGAGGGGGGTCGGGTGGCTACCCTGTCCCATACTCCCAGTCCTGGTGCCGTCCGGGGCAACCCAAGGGCACGGGGTGAGCGGGTGCCAGGCCAGCGCCTCTCCCGCCCTGCTGTCTCGCCGTCCCTGCCCCAATGTCCTCAACTGCCTCAATGCGGGTGATGTGTGGGGTGTGACCCCGGCAAGAAGACACAGCGATCGCTCTGATTACCCAGTTCCTAAGAGAACAGGAAAAAACCCAGCGACCACACGTTCTAACACCGAGTCCTTCTGCCTGGCCTCTGAGGGGGATCACTTGATCATTTGACTTCCTGTTAATCATCAATTTGCTCGAGTGGGCGCCAGTAACGTCTCCATTCATCCCTGTCGCGTGCTAGTGTAGCCCAATGGTGTGTCCCCAATAACCCTGGACGAGACTCTGTCATCAGTTCCCAAAGCTCATTCGTTGTGCTTTCTGCCTCGCAGTCCCGAGTCTCCAGTGTGGCTTTGGAGATGGAGGCAGAGTCCCCCCCGGGGCGGCATGACACCCCCGTGTGTCAGAGTGCTGGGGTCCTGCTGTCCCCGCTGTTCTAAAGGGTCTTAATTTTGCACCAACTGAGCTCAAGGAAACAGTCAAGTCTCCCCTCGATTTTGAACTTCACTGTTCAAAGCAGACCAGAACTTCTGTTAAGTCGAGCTTTTATGTCTGAAGTACGAAATTCCCTGAAAAGAATGTCTTAGTTCCAGAAGACCAAGTTCAGTATAGCTGCTACGTTACGCGGTGACCACACAGGCTTCCAGAAAGCTGCGTGGACCCTTGAGGCTCGCTAGTGGAAAACTCCCCAATTCCGGTATTTCAGAGTCAATATTTCTATGAACTACATACGCAGCCTGGGGGCATGGTTTACCAGGGTGGGTGTTCTGGTTTTAAAGAAGCTGAGACTCACAGGGCTTGTCCCTGGAATCTGGATCTTTCTGTTTGTTTTTCTTTGGCCACACTGTCTGACAGGGTGGGGTCGGGGTCGGCCAGAATTTGATCAGATTGGTCAGGGTAGGACTAACCCCTGACCCGCTGCCCTGTGGCTCAGGGGTTTCACCTGACGTCTGCTCCTCACCACTCACTGTTTTTCAGGCAGGGAGGTTTTAATTTAAGTATTTTTATTCTTTTATTTTTATTTTTTTTGCTTTTTGGGTCACACCTGGCGATGCACAGGGGTTACTCCCGGCCTCTGAACTCAGGAATTACTCCTGGCGGTAGCTCAAAGGACCACATGGGATGCTGGGAATCAAACCCGGGTCGGCCGCATGCAAGGCAAACGCTCTACCCGCTGTGCTATCGTCCCAGCCTCCGAATTTAAGTATTTTTTAAAAGGCCAGAAATGTATGCAATTAAATTGATGCCCTGTTCCTAAGCCCAGACCTCCCTCCTAAAAAACGGCTCCTCTTTTTCTGTCCTCTCAAAAAAAGGCTCAGAGGAGAACAAGTCGGCACACGGGGCGTCTTCCACCCTCACCACATGATGCAACATGCACGAAACGGTCGGCCGTGCAGTTCACCTGCCATTTCTAACGGGCCCTCCATCCCCAGCGGGACACCTGTGTCCTCCCCAGGCAGCAGAGATCTCCGGGCATCTTCACATTTCCTTTCCCTTCTGGGTTGCTGTTCTGGGCCACACTCAGCAGAGGGCTTGCTCCTGGCAAGGGATGACTCCTGACTCTGTGCTCAGGGCTGACTCCTGGCTCTGTACTCAGGGGCTGATTCCCGGCTCTGTGCTCAGGGCTGACTCCTGGCTCTGTGCTCAGGGATGACAACTGGTTCTGTGCTCAGGGATGACAACTGGCTCTGTGCTTAGGGCTAACTCCCGGCTCTGTGCTCAGGGCTGACTCCTGGCTCTGTGCTCAGGGATGACAACTGGTTCTGTGCTCAGGGATGACAACTGGCTCTGTGCTTAGGGCTAACTCCCGGCTCTGTGCTCAGGGCTGACTCCTGGCTGTGTCCAGGGAGGACCCCTGACTGTGCTCATTCCTGGCTGTGCTCAGGGCTTATTCCTGGCTCTGTGCTCAGGGCTCACTCCTGACTCTGTGCTCGCTCCTGGCTCTGTGCTCAAGACTCAGGGCTCACTCCTGACTCTGTGCTCACTCCTGACTATGCTCAGGGCTTATTCCCGGCTCTGCATTCAGGGCTGACTCCTTGCTCTGTGCTCAGGGCTCACTCCTGACTCTGTGCTCACACCTGACTCTGTGCTCACTCCTGACTATGCTCAGGGCTTATTCCCGGCTCTGCATTCAGGGATGACTCCTGGCTCCGTGCTCAGGGCTCACTCCTGACTCTGGGCTCACTCCTGACTATGCTCAGGGCTTATTCCCGGCTCTGCATTCAGGACTGACTCCTTGCTCTGTGCTCAGGGCTCACTCCTGACTCTGTGCTCACTCCTGACTATGCTCAGGGCTTATTCCCGGCTCTGCATTCAGGGCTGACTCCTGGCTCCGTGCTCAGGGCTGACTCCTGGCTCTGTGCTCACTCCTGACTCTGTGCTCACTCCTGGCTCTGCACACAGGGCTCCCTCCCGCCTGCACGCGGGGCCCCTCCCGGCGGGGCTCCGGGACCCCGCGCACGCCCTGCCCGGCTGGCCCGTACTCACTCCACGAAGGCCCTGGAGCAGAGGCAGCGGATGGGGGTCGGGTCCCCCGGGCCCAGCACGCACAGGAGCATCTCGGCCACGCGCTGCCAGCGCCCGCAGCCCATGGCGCCTCTGTGCGCGTGCGCGGCCCGGGGAGGCGGGGCCGCGCGGGGCGGGGCGGGGCCGGAAGCGCCGCCGCCGGAAGGGGCGGGCCGGGCGGTGTCGCGGCGCGCGGGGCTCGGGCCGCCGCCGCCGCCGCTCCGGGCCGCGGGTTCCGCGCCTTCCCCGCATCTCGTCGCCGCCGCCGCCGCCGCCGCCGCCCGACCCCCTCGGCTCCCGCGCGCCGCCCAGCGCCCCCCGCCGCCCGCTCGCGTCGGGCCGCCGCCCTCGGTGCGCGGGGGCGCGTGCGGGGCGCGTGCGGGGCGCGGCGCGTCGGGGTCCCCGGGCGCGGCTTCCCGCCGGACGCGCTTCCGCGGCGGCCCGGCCCGGCTGTGCGGCTGCGGGCGGGCGCGCGGAGGCTCCAGGTACCGGCGCGGGACGCACCCGGGGATGCGCGGGGCGGCGCGCGCCTCCTCCCGCCTCCGCTCCCCCGCCAGACCCTGCGGCCGGGCCGCCGGCCGGCCCCGGGCACCCTGCAGGGCCAGCGCGGCTCGGGGCAGGGCTCGGGCACCGGGCGCAGGTGTGCGGGGCCGGGCAGCGCCAGGCGCAGGTGTGCAGGGCCGAGCGCAGGTGTCAGGGCCGAGTGCAGGTGTGCAACGCCGGGCGCAGGTGTGCAGGGCCGAGTGCAGGTGTCAGGGCCGAGCGCAGGTGTCAGGGCCGAGTGCAGGTGTGCAACGCCGGGCGCAGGTGTGCAGGGCCGAGCGCAGGTGTCAAGGCCGAGCGCAGGTGTCAGGGCCGAGCGCAGGTGGGCAGCGCCAGGCGCGGGTGTGCAGGGCCGAGTGCAGGTGTCAAGGCCGAATGCAGGTGTCAGGGCCGAGTGCAGGTGTCAGGGCCGAGTGCAGGTGTCAGGGCCGAATGCAGGTGTCAGGGCCGAGCGCAGGTGTGCAACGCCGGGCGCAGGTGTGCAGGGCCGAGCGCAGGTGTCAAGGCCGAATGCAGGTGTCAGGGCCGAGTGCAGGTGTGCAACGCCGAGCGCGGTGTGCAGGGCCGAATGCAGGTGTCAAGGCCGAATGCAGGTGTCAGGGCCGAGCGCAGGTGTCAGGGCCGAGCGCAGGTGTCAGGGCCGAGCGCAGGTGGGCAGCGCCAGGCGCAGGTGGGCAGGGCCGAGCGCAGGTGTGAGGGCCGAGCGCAGGTGGGCAGCGCCAGGCGCAGGTGTGCAGGGCCGAGCGCAGGTGTCAGGGCCGAGTGCAGGTGTGCAATGCGAGCGCGGGTGTGCAGGGCCGAGTGCAGGTGTCAAGGCCGAATGCAGGTGTCAGGGCCGAGTGCAGGTGGGCAACGCCAGGCGCAGGTGTGCAGGGCCGAGCGCAGGTGTCAGGGCCGAATGCAGGTGTCAGGGCCGAGCGCAGGTGGGCAGCGCCAGGCGCAGGTGTGCAGGGCCGAGCGCAGGTGTCAAGGCCGAATGCAGGTGTCAGGCCGAGCGCACGTGTCAGGACCGGGCGCAGGTGTGCAGGGCCGAGTGCAGGTGTCAGGGCCCAGCGCAGGTGTGCAGGGCCGAGCACAGATGGGCAGCGCCAGGCGTAGGTGGGCAGGGCTCGGCTCGCGCCGTGCACCCCTGGACGCCGGCAGCTGCTGTCCCGGGCAGCGCGCGCGCCTCCGTGCCCCATGCCGCGGAGGACTCAGGGCCAGGGTTGGCCACGCCGCTGGGCCCCACACACCTGCGCCCAGATGCGGCGTTCTTTCGCAGCGGGATGCTGAGGAGGCGCGTGCAAGGGCTCAGCTCCAGCGTCTCTTGGGCCTGGGGGCTGGCACTGGGGGTTTGTCACCCCACACGGGGGTCCTGGCAAGGGAAGGGGGCGTCAGGGGATGTTGACTACCCCACACGGAGCCTGGCAAGCGAATGCAGATCAGAAACGCAAGGTCTGCACGCTGTGGAGTGGTGTGTTTTGTAGGGTACAATGGTTGGCTTTGTCAGCTGTCTTAACTGAACTAGTTCTTTTATTATTATTATTATTATTATTATTATTTGCTTTTTTGGGTCACACCCGGCGATGTTTAGGGGTTACTCCTGGCTCTGAACTTAGAAATTACTCCTGACCGTGGTCAGGGGACCCAATGGGATGCCAAGATCAAACCCCGGTCAGCTGCGTGCAAGGCAAACGTCCTTCCCCCCTGTCCTGTCGCACTGGCCCCTGAACTCGTTCTGAAGTGAGCTTTATTGATGGTTTGGTGGACAAGGCTTCCTCAGGACAGCCGGTCATCAGGCCTTTATTAGGGGTGCACAGGGGAGAGTTACCTTCCACTCCTTGATTCTTTCTTTGAATCGGTGGCGTCTGCAGCGCACCTGCCCGGTGAGTCATAGACTCCAAGCAACCCAGGATGGCGCCAGTATATATGATGATGACTGTTTAAAATAGATTTGCAACAACAAGAAGGAAGGAACTTTCTGAGCCAGGCATTCTCGTCCAGATTGCTCCTGTTTTACTTGCCTCACGCGTGCAGCTGCCTGCTCAGCAGACAGCGAAGAGAGGCTTCCCCACACGCCCTCATCTCTTTGGCACGGCCGCTCTCCTCTCCTGCCCCTTCTCTGCTCCCCCCAGTCTGTGGTCCTGGTCTCAGCCTGGCCCTGTTTGTCCACCGCACCGGGCAGCATCTCACGTCCAGGTGCTCTTCTCATCCTCGTGTTGCAGAGTTCTGAAAACTGAGTTGTTGTGTTCCTCTCAACATCAGTTGTCCGAGGGTCATCCCAGGGAACGGGAAGGTCAGGAAACTAAGGTCTCAGCAGCCGTTCCGAGAGTGAAGAATCCTGAGGAATTTGCAGTGCCGGCTAGTTGTCCTGAAGCTTATGAGATTATTTCATGGATGAGGTTTGATGGTGCAGAACTAGGGCCAAGAGGGAAGAATCACAGTAACTTTGGCAAGGGTACTCTGCTGGTTTTTAGGAAGTAACACTGAATCCTTCGTCCTGGCAGATTAAGGCTGAGTGTGTTGCTGACCCATAAGTCAACTTGCACGGTGATGCTGGCATAAGACACTATCTATTGCCCTTGAATATCATTCTCTGTAACACTTTCAGTTACTGTTATTATTATTATTTCCTGCCTCATCCACAAAGGATCTGAGGTTAGTTTTCATTCCGATTACATGATAATCTAGGACTAGAACCAGTGGAAGGAAAGGAAATAGGATAGCACTTGGTAGGAAAACATGAATGCAAGGGCTAATAGAACTCTTGTGTCCAGTTTCCATGTCACTGTCTGTGTATGTGTGCCAAGTTACTAAGCAGATACATAATTACACACCTTAACTTTTTCTCCTAAGCAAACTTTTTTTTTTTTCAACTCTGAATTCTATAAAGCTGCAGTTGAAGTTACAGAGTATCCGTCTGGCTTCTCTGAAGCCTTGGGCTGTGAGTGTCTCTTACTATTTAGTTGTGGAAAGTCTAACTCCATATATCATTGATTTTAATACCATTTCTTTTGATTTGCATACTGTTTTCCAGAACATGCAAGAATGAAGCCTGGGCCAAGAGAGTTACCTAATTTCTGGTAAGTCAAGCAATTGGTTTCGCGGGAGACTTCATGGTAAAATGATATGCCTTTTGATCATTTAAAAATCTTAAGTTTTGTAACTCTAACAAACCATACTGATGGCAATAACATAATGCCAAAAGAACAAGGAGCTTTTGGTAGCCTGTGCATTAAAGACAGTATCCAGAAATACACCTCATTTCCTACAGAATTGGGTTACTTCCATTGAATTGGATCTTGAGATTTTTATCTGTGTGAACAGTTACTGCATCATAGCCTAGGTTAAGATTTACTTGTTCGGGGCTGGAGAGATAGCACAGCGGGTAGGGCGTTTGCCTTGCACGCTGCCGTCCCGGGTTCGATTCCCAGCATACCATATGGTCCCCTGAGCACCGCAAGGAGTAGCTCCTGAGTGCAGAGCCAGCAGTAACCCCTGTGCATAGCCAGGTGTGACCCAAAAAACACAAAAAAGTAAAAATAAAAAAGATTTACTTGTTCACTCCAATCCACTTAAGTTTGTTGGATTATTAAAGTAAACCTGAAATTTCATTGTATCACTTTATTTTCCTTCATAATTACAGCTTGTGGGCTAATTCAGAAGCCAACCCTCAAGACTTCATGAGGGACAAATGAAACCTTATACTTTTTTTTTACCTGAAATCGGCAACAGCGTTAACCATTCTACAACTTAACTCATTTTCCGTTGTAAGCAGAGGCTCTGTGTAGTATTGATGTATTCTAAAGCCTTTAACTTTTCCACTGCTCAGATAATAACGTTGTCTTCTTTGTTCCCTTTCTAGTGACATGGTCATTGAGTTGTGGTGGCAATGAAGAAAGAGGCCGAATTGATCGTTTTCCCCTAAAGGAAAATGATAGACAAAAACCAAACCTGTGGTGTGGGGCAGGACTCGCTGCCCTATCTGACGTGTCTGATTCACATCGTCGAGGGGTGGTTTGGTGTGGACCACTTGGAGGACTACCTGAACTTTGCAAACTACCTTCTGTGGGTTTTCACGCCCCTCATCCTTCTAATACTCCCGTACTTTACCATCTTCCTGCTCTACCTGACGATCATATTCCTGCACATCTACAAGAGGAAGAACGTGCTGAAAGAAGCGTACTCTCATAACCTGTGGGACGGCGCTCGGAAGACGGTGGCGACGTTATGGGACGGCCACGCAGCCGTGTGGCACGGTAAGCGCCATGGCCCCGCCCCCCCCCCCCAGCAGCCTTCTCGTGCACTTACGTGTGTCTGTGCGTGTGTGCGCTCGTGCGTGCCTGTGTGCCTGTGTGTAGGTGCGCGTGTGCACTCCGGTGTGCTCCTGAAACTGTTCCCTTTGCATTGTAAGAGGTGCTGAAAGTAACAGCAGAAGAGGGATTGGTGTAACTTCCTCTTCCTGTCTCCCTGCATCCCACACAGACACACACACACACACACACACACGCACACACGCACGCACACACGCACACGCACACGCACACGCGCGCGCGTGTCTTTCCTAAAGGCTTTTCTCCAGACATTGTCATTGTCACTGTCCTCCCGTTGTTCATCGATTTGCTTGAGCGGGCCCAGTAACGTCTCCATTGTGAGCCTTTGTTGTTACTGTGTTTGGCATATCGAATGTGTCATGGGGAGCTTGCCAGGCTTTGCCGTGCGGGCAAGATACTCTCGGTAGCTTGCCAGGCTCTCTGACAGGGGCGGAGGAATCAAACTTGAGTCGGCCATGTTGGCGGCATGCAAGGCAAACGCCCTACCGCTGTGCTATCGCTCCAGCCCTCCAGACATTAGTGTCTAGTAAAGAGGACAGCTACTGGGGCTGGAGTGATGTACAGCAGGGAGGGAGCTTGCCTTACAGTTGACCCGGGTTCCATCCCTGGCTTCCCGGATGGTCCCTGAACACCAGCAGGAGTGATCACTGAATACAGAGCCAGGAGTGATCCCTGAGCACCCCTGGGTGTGTCACCGCCCCCCCCCCCCCCCCAAATTTAATAAAAAGACAACTACAGAGCAATGCAGATATTATGAAGGTGATAGTATAAACATCTATGTTGATTCTATATGTCTTTTTTTTTTTTTTTTTATTACATTCAGTATCCCAAGGGCTGGAGCGATAGCACAGCGGGTAGGGCGTTCGCCTTACAAGCGGCCAACATGGCCGACCCGAGTTCGATTCCTCCGCCCCTCTCGGAGAGCCCGGCAAGCTACCGAGAGTATTCGATATGCCAGACACAGTAACAACAAAGTCTCCAATGGAGACGTTACTGGGCCCGCTCGAGCAAATCGACGATCAACGGGAGGGCCTTTACCTTTACCAGTATCCCAACACCAATTCCAACACTATTACACCTTCCTATGACCATTATTGCCAGTTCCTCCCCCCTCTCACCTAAGCCTTCCCCTGCTGGCCCTAAATAATCTATTTCTATTTCTTGATATGAGTAGTTTGCTGAAATGATCAACAAGGATCACCTTAGAAGAAAGTGTGTGAGGATTGTATCTCACCCTGGAGCCGTTAAGCCGTTGTATAAGAGATTACTGAAATGTTACAGTTTTAGTCTTGCATGCTAAGATTTTCTTAATTGAGATTTACATCCCATCTGATGTTGTGTACTATTCCTGGTATATCAGCTTTGTAGAGTTTGAGATGTTGCACAGAATTCAAATATTTTGAATGGAGTTAAATTTTTAACTGAGTGGTGACTTTGGGTCTGGAGACATCTCTGTAGCTTGTTGCTCTCTTTCCAGATTTATTTGTGAGTCTCTGGATCATGGCCATTAATGAGCTTAGCGATAGCCCAATGGGTAGGGCGTTTGCTTTCCATGAGGCCGACCCGAGTTCGATTCCTCCGCCCCTCTCTGAGAGCCTGGCAAGCTACCGAGAGTACCCCACCCGAAAGGCAGAGCCTGGCAAGCTCCCTGTGGTATACTCGATATGCCAAATACAGTAACAAGTCTCACACTGGAGATGTTACTGATGCCCACATGAGCAAACCCCTAAACGGGATGACAGTGCTACAGTGGTATTGTGCCGGAGACAGTTTGTGGGCCATGTACATTTCCCAGGCTGTGGAAGTCTGTAGGTTTCAATGTGCCGGTGTTGGATTTAGAAGCAATCTATCTCTCAGATTATCTTGACTGAACTCCTGTTACTGGTTTTGTAAAGCCTGAAGGCAGTTAACTCATTTACATAATAAGCCATTGCAATGAGGTGCAGTTAGATGCAGTTACTCAAGCTCCTAGAGACCCCAGTTCTCTTCTTTAAGGAGCCTCAGAATACCGAGGCCAGCGATTTTGCTAAGCATGGAGTCGGAGCAGAACGGGTAAGATACTTTTTTGGGGTGGCGGAGGAAGTTTGGGTCACACCCGGCAAAGCTTGGGGGTTACTCCTGACTTTGTGCTCAGGAGTTATTCTTGGCGGTGCTCTGGGTATAGAACCCAGATCTGCTGCGTGCAAGGCAGGTGCCCTCCCCACCATGCTCCAGCCCCAGGTAGATATTTCTTTAATGACTTGTAACAAGAGAGCCGCGTTGATCACAAGTGGAAAGGTTCTTATTGGGACCCAAACTACTTGGCATACTGTCCCTGGGATGTCCCCTCTGGCCGGGGAACGGGCAGCAGTTGCCTTTGCAGTTGCTCTCTCTGAGCGTCTATTGCCTGTTTGATGCCCTCCCGCCCCTGTGATACACTGCGTGTCGATATTGTGTGTGTCATGCATACTGTACGCTCTAGCATGTATCCTGGAGTTTGAGTTAGGAGGTGGCAGCTCCCACATTGGAAGGGGGACAGGAGTGATACAGATTTCAGAGTTTGGAGGTAAACATGCAAAAAAAAAATCTCAGAGTCCAAGGGAAATGAAGTTATGGTGCTTCAGGATTTTTAAATTTCTGCCAGGTAGGAGAACACAGGACAGAAAGGCGCCACCCCCCCCCCCCCCCCCCGGGAGAAAGTACATGAACATAGGGAAGTGTGCATAAGGAGGTGTTGTTCACTTCACGCGTGAGAGTCTGGGGAACGCCACTCGTGGGCAGTGAAAGCTTGAACTAGGGTGATGGTCCCCGACGCCCTCTGGGCGGGGTGTGCTGACAGCTGGGCTTCGGTGGGGCAGGAGAAATAGGCCATGGGCTGGCCTAGTCGCTGATGCACGGCGCTAGTTTTTGTGGGCAGGGGGACTGAACTTTCCTGCTTTCGACCAGGTGCGGGGGTATTAACCATATGGTTTATTTTCTGAAGTGTGGGCCGTTGAACCCTGGTCTTCTGCATACAAAGCCCAGGAGTTGCATCCCTGGACTGATTCTTTCTCTCCCCCCGCCCCCTTCTCTTTTTGGGTTTGGAACACAGAAAAGAACCTTAGTGCTATGCTGTACAGAATCCCCTCAGGAAGTATTTTTGATTTTTCAGACAATGTATCTGATGGGACTTTTAATTCTTTTGATAGTCATGATGGCCGTGTATGAGTGTTTTGTGGAACTTGTGGTAAACCGCACGGTTTAGAATTAGGTGGTTGGAGGAAAAGTTGTAAGTATAGATGCATATGAAACAAAACATCTAAGAAATAGGGTTAAATTCAGTGTTTAAAGACATTCTCTTGGGTCCACGTGAAATACAAGTGAGTAGTTCCTTAAACATTATGTGTGATCAACTACCGAATAGTCTGGTTTGGGATGTTTTGGGAGGGGAGGGGGTTTGGGGGCCACACTCTTCGATGCTCAGGGGTCACTGTAGAATGGACCTCTGTGGTGGGGACCATATAGGATGCTGTGGGTTGAACAAGCCTACAGCACGCAAGGTAGGCGCCCTACCCACTGTCCCATTGCCCCGCCCCATAGTCTAATCATAGGTTTGATGAAGATATAAGCGACTTTATTACTATTATTTTTGCTTTTTGGGTCACACCCGGCGATGCACAGGGGTCACTCCTGGCTCTGCACTCAGGAATTACTTCTGGCAGTGCTCGGGGGACCATATGGGATGCTGGGACTTGAACCCAGGTCGGCCATGTGCAAGACAAATGCCCTCCTCGCTATGCTATCGCTCCAACCCTGATATAATCGACTTTAAAAGTGAATTAAAACTCATTTCTGATGAATCTAAAGTTTAGTCTGAAACCTTCATTGTTTGAATTTTTGTTCTCTCCCTCCTTCCCTCCCTCCCTCCTTTGGTTTGGGGGGCACACCCATAGTGTGGGGGGCTTCCTCCTGGCTCTCAGATTCTGGTGGGGGTCGTGGGATCCTGTGGCGCCCCAGGCAGCCTCCAGCCCTGCTGTGTTACTCATCAGGCCCTGAATCCAATTCTAGTTTCTTAGCAAATCAGAGGAGAAAAGAAATCCTAAGGGTCTCAGGTTTCTGTTTCAAATCTCTTCCTGGGAATGGCTGGCCGAGCATCTTGGAGAGAAAATTTTCAAGCTTTCTGCAGTAATAACCATCCATTTGTGTAAGCTGGCTGATAAATATATATTAAGTATCTGAATTTTGTCTTTCCAACAGGTTATGAAGTTCATGGGATGGAAAAAATACCTCAAGAAGGACCAGCACTTATTATTTTTTATCATGGAGCTATTCCCATAGATTTTTACTACTTCATGGCTAAAATTTTTATTCACAAAGGCAGAACTTGCCGTGTTGTAGCCGATCACTTTGTCTTTAAAATTCCAGGTAAACTCTAACTGGAGATATTGTTATGATACTTGGTGAATGTGGGCCAAGTAGGTGAGAGCCTTTCTCTCTGAGTTCTTCAGCGTTCTTTGGAAAAGTTTCTTGACCTTTTTAGGAAAATAAACTCGTCAACCCAGTTTGGACGCATTGGATCATCTTACTTAGTTAATATGTTTAAATATGAAAACATGGCCAAAACTCAAATTTCTTAGTAAGAGGCTTTCAGTTACTGTTTTTCCAGGCTAAGTCTTGGACTTCTGTTTTGTAGGAATAACTGTAACTTTGCCAAGTAATTTCTATTTTGGCGATTGATTTTTCATATGATGAATACTTCCATGAAATGCAGGCTTGGGGGAGTTCATTGTAATTAGTGTGATTAATAGCTGTTTGGGAGCAAACGAAAATTAGTAGAAGGATTAGCTAGGGTGTATTGTGACTTCATGTAATAGTACAACACTGCCTCCGATATCCTGTCTCGAGAAGCCTGCTGTGTCTCAGTAGATTTACCTAGTAAACTTTTGAAAAATGTTAGTTGAGGGGCAGAAGCAATAGTAGATAGAGCAGTAGGGCATTTGCTTTGCACCTGCCCAACTGGGTTCAGTCTCTGGTTCCTATGGTTCCCTGAGCCTGCCAGAACTGATCCCTGAGCACAGAGGCAGGAGTAAGCCCTGACCGCCACTGGGTGTGGCCCCCAAACAAAAAACAAAAGAACCAAAAAAAAAAAAAAACCCAACAGAAACCCTGAGGCACTCACAAATTAGAGTTGAGGTTCACGTGACCTAAGGAATGTTATCATGCTTCTGTCCTGTAAAAGTGCCCGACCTTTGCCCAGTAAATTTTTTAGGTTAAGGACTAAATTCTTTTTTAATCTGTCCAAGGCTGTTTTCCTTTTGAAGAGATCAACTAAATGGTGGTATTGGTAAAAGGTAAAAGGTAAAGGCCCTCCCGTTGATCGTCGATTTGCTTGAGCGGGCCCAGTAACGTCTCCATTGGAGACTTTGTTGTTACTGTGTCTGGCATATCGAATACTCTCGGTAGCTTGCCGGGCTCTCCGACAGGGGCGGAGGAATCGTACTCGACCGCTTGTAAGGCGAACGCCCTACCCACTGTGTTTTTCTCTGGCCCCAGTTTTTTTTTTTTTTAAATCAGTGATTCTGTTGTTGAGTTAGTTATTTTGGGCCACACCCAGCGGTGCTCAGGGATTGTTATCCTGGCTCTGCACTCAGGAATCATTCTTGACTGTCTTGGGGGTCCCTATGGGATGCCAGGGTTGGAACCTGGTTCTGCCATGTGCAAGGCAAATACCCTACCTGCTGTACTTTCACTTTCATAGATTTGATTATGATTTGCCAGTTTTGACAGGCAGGACGAAGTCTAGTAAGATTCACATTCTTCGCAGTGATTCTTGCTTTGACAGGATTAAAGAAAGATTTGATTTACTGTTGTTGGTGGGATTTTATTTCTAACGACTCCAGTTAGTGGTGAATAGGTGAAGTTGAAGGAGCTTTGGCCAGACATCTGGCTAGGAGGACATCTCTGTATTGACAGTTGCTAGGGGCTGGATTGAACAAGCTGAGCAACTCTGCATCCGCTTTCCTCATCTGTGAAATGGGCTAGGCATCTTTGTCTTCCATGGATTTTGTGAGTTTGAATTTGCAGCATAGCTACAGTGGTAGGTGATCAGTAAGTTGGTGAATAACAGGTGTTGAGTTATGCCTGTTTCTTCACCATTGTATTACGCGTATTTTAACCTTAAGTATTGTCGGTTTTTGTTTTTGCTTTTTTTTTTTTTTTTTGGTTCACACCTCGCGATGCACAGGGGTCACTCCTGGGTCTGCACTCAGGAATTACTCCTGGCGGTGCTCAGGGGACCATTTGGGATGCTGGGAATCGAACCTGGGTCGGCTGCGTGCAAGGCAAACGCCCAGCCCGTTGTGCTATCGCTCCAACCCCGGCTTTTGCTTTTTTCGTGAAAGATGCTGGTTTAAGTTCCAGGGAGGCTGAATGCTGTAGACTGGGAAGATTTTTCTTCTTGTAGAATTGGACAGAAAGACTTAACTCTCTGTGTCATGTCGATGTTTCCTACAGGGTTTAGTTTGTTGCTTGATGTCTTTTGTGCCCTCCATGGACCAAGAGAAAAGTGTGTTGAGATTCTGAGGAGTGGCCACTTGTTGGCTATTTCGCCCGGCGGAGTTCGGGAAGCTCTCCTCAGCGATGAGACCTACGGCATCGTCTGGGGCAGCCGCAGGGGCTTCGCGCAGGTGGCCATCGATGCTCAAGTGGTGAGTCGGGTGCACCTGAGTCTAGGGTGAAGAGATGTTGGAACTGCATGCTCATGGAGGGGCAGCATAAGACTCAATCATTTTGTTGCACAACTTAAAATACTGTTCTAATCCTAAACAGGAGCTTTGTAAGGGTCTATCTCACAGTGATTCAGTAAGGGTAAAAAAATAAATAAAATCTTATATGTTTAGTCATAAGGATAATAATCAAGAAATTTCTTTGTTCACGAGGTGCCATCTTTGTTTTGTTTTTTTGTTTTTGTTTTGTTTTTTGGGTCACACCCAGCGATGCTCAGGGGTTACTCCTGGCTCTGCTCTCAGGGATGACTCCTGGCGGTGCTCAGGGGACCACGTGGGATGCTGGGATTGGAACCCGGGGTTGGCCACGTGCAAGGCAAACGCCCGACCCGCTGTGCTATCGCTCCAGCACCCATCAGGAACCATCTTGAAAAAGTAAATCTTAAAGTAAAAAATTTAACAAAGATCCTACAGAGTTTTTGTTTTACATTTCAAAATATGACTTCTTTTCATCTGATATGTGAACTTCTTGATAGTCCTTTGCTTATAGTTTTTTTAGTGTGTGGTCCATCCAGTTCCACGTATCTTAATTGGTATGATTGAATTGCCATTTCAAAGATGGTTATTATTTATATCATTTAAATCATATAAAAATCAAGGATAGTTCATGTTAGTAGCTGTGTTACTAGATTTAAAGGTCCGGAGCAAAAGCACAGAGGTAGGGCATTTGCCTTGCACGCGGCTGACCCGGCCGACCCGGGTTCGATTCCTCCGCCCCTCTTGGAGAGCCCGGCAAGCTACCGAGAGTATCTCGCCCACATGGCAAAGCCTGGCAAGCTCCCCGTGACGTATTCGATATGCCAAACAACAAGTCTCACAATGGAGACATTACTGAGCCTGCTCAAGGTGAAGAATGGGAGGACAGAGGACAGTGCTACTAGCTTTAAAAGTTAAAGACAAGCTGATGATCAGGCCTGGATCTTAGAAAAATCATTTCTTCAGCAGCTTAGAATAAAAATGACAGGGATAAGTTTTGGGGTGTGTTTGCTTGTTTGTTTGTTTGTTTTTGGACTTCATCCAGCAGTACTTAGAGCTTACTCCTGGCTGAGTGCTCAGGGATCACTCCCGGTGGACTCACGTACGAAACCTGGGTTGAACATTTCTAAGGCCTCAGCACTGTACTATCACTCCGGCACTGACACGAGTAAATTTGGAGTCACAAAATTTGATCATGAAGTTCTAATTCATGATCTTTAGTTATTTACATTGATCTATTAATTTATTTTTGGCGGGCGTGTGGGGGGGCACTCTTGGGGGTGCTCAGGGCTTATTCCTGGCACCCACTCAGGACTTGCTCCTGGAGGACTCAGGGTGCCATACGGATGCCAGGAATAGAAATCTGGCGTGCAGGCTAACGCTGCACTCACTGGGCAGTCCCTCCAGCCCCTAACCATGATCTTCCTGTGTGGTTTTTAAGAACATGACCCACGAGGAGACCCAGAAGAAAGAAATGGCTTAGAGATGAAACTTTTCTCAGTCCGGACGGAGGTCCAGGATAATCGGTTAAACGAACCCATGGAATTTATTTATTTCATTTTGGACTTGGGGCCACACCTGATGGTTCTTAGGGCTTTCTCCTGGCCCTGTGCTCAGGGAGCACTCCTGGCCAACTTGGGGGACTGTCAGTGGTGCCACGGATGGAGCCTGAGTGACCGTTGTGTGTGTGAGGCGAATACTTTGCCTGCCCTTCTGTCCCTCCCCCCTGCCCCCCAGCTGTGTAATTTAATCAGTGTTTCCACACAGAACTCGAGAAAACATACCAGTTTAAAAGCAGAGAGGTCTTGGGGCTGGAGTGATAGCACAGCGGTTAGGGCGTTTGCCTTGCACATGGCCGACCCGTTTTTGATCCCCGGCATCCCATATGGTCCCCTGAGCACCGCCAGGAGTAATTCCTGAGTACAGAGCCAGGAGTAACCCCTGAGCATCACCGGATGCTCATGACGTGAGGAAAAAAAAAGGCAGAGGTCTTTCCCTGGAGGTGGCTACGCACAGCCCAGTGTTGCTCTTCCGTGGTGCAGGGGAGTGGGGGACACGAGTGGCCGTCCCGTGTTGCAGATGGGCAGACTCAGGCCAGGGAGGGGAGGGGGCGAAGAGCAGGGAGACAGGGTGGGGTCCCAGCTAGACACCCGTCTGCCCCTCGGGAACCCTCCAGCCCAGGGTCCCAGGGCCACTGGCCCCTCAGAGGCCTCTGAGCCAGCCCTAAGTGTGGAGGGAAGATGTCCTGGCAGGAGAGACCTCAGGCCACCCGGAGGTCATAGGCCAGGGCGCTGCGTGCGTCCCCAAGACACGCTCAGAGGCGCGGTGATGGGGGTTTCCTGTAACAGAGCCCCCCATGTACTCTAATCGGAAAACTCCAGATCTAAGGCAAATAGCACTTGCTTTATAGACTGGTTCATATGGATTATCTTACGCTATTCAAACCATTAATAGTCTTAGTCCCATTTTTTATGTAAGTGAAATCCTTAGATTTGATAAGTAGCTTGTCTGGCCTTGCCCTGCCCTTCCTTTTCCTTCCTTCCTTCCTTCCTTCCTTCCTTCCTTCCTTCCTTCCTTCCTTCCTTCCTTCCTTCCTTCCTCCCTCCCTCCCTCCCTTCCTCCCTCCCTCCCTCCCTCCCTCCCTCCCTCTTTGTTTGTTTCTCTTTTCCTTTTTTGGGGAGGGGGTCACACCCGGCAGTACCCGGGGGTTCCTCCTGGCTCTGCATGCAGGAATTCCTCCTGGCGGTGCTCTGGGGAGCGTCTGGAATGCCGGGATCAAACATGAGTTGGCGGCACTCAGGCAAGCACCCTCCCCGCTGTGCTGTCACGCCAGCCCCTGTTGCTGTTCTTCAGTGGCAAAGTTAAGACTCCGAGACTGTGTTGATTCTCCAGGGATAACATTAAGAAAATACACGTTCTTTGGCACACGTTTGTACACATAACACGCCTGTGTACAGAGACACATTCACATGCATGTAAAGTGAATTGGGCATTTTAAGTGCTCAATTCCTAAGACGTTTAATGACTGATGGAGATGTTTTCCAGACTCCAGCCATTAATTTCATCTTCCGGAACTGGTGGTGCTTTCTTAGGGTGTGGTCAGTTTTTGCCGCAGAGCCAGACTGCTTTATCTTATTTGTTGGCTTTGTGAGTTAACTCTAAATTCATCGAACTGCTTTTATCTTAGTTCTATTTTTTCCTAATTGCTTTTAAGAGGACTGCTATTCCTGATAGATTGATAGTATTGAGGGAACATGAATGACATTATGCAAAGCGTTGACACTCCGTTCTGCTCCTTTGGTCCTTCTCTGGTTCATCCCTCGCACCTTTTCGGCTCCTAGCCCGCTCCAGGCTCTGTTCTGGTGCTGGAGATCCTGTGAGAAACAAAATGTCCCCGTTGTAAATTCTGCTGATGAGCAGAAGAGACCCAATAAATACGTGATCCATAGTGATCCGTGAGGAATTCTAAGGAAAAACCCCACACCTGAAATCTCTGGTCTTCAGTTCACCAGATTTTACAGTTCCCCAAAGCTAAAATAGGAACGTGGCTTTGAAAATGTCAGTTTATTTCAAGATCGCAAGCCCTGCTCATGCGGACGGGTAATTTTGTATTAGGTGAAACTGTGTCGACTCATCTCCGGCCAGGCTCCCCATTCAGAAATACTTGATCGGGATGTTTTTTGTCGACTTCAAAGTGTTTCATTCAATTTTTTAAAAAATCTAGTTTTACAAGTGGTATAACGTCTGTATGTGTGTCATTACTTGGTCTATTGTTTTGAGATAGTCAGCTAAGGATCTCCATTTTAAAGAAATTATACTTAATCATTAATATCCATGGAAAAAGAGAAACAATTTTTAAGTAGAAATCCTCTAATGATACAAATAATTGTATCAAATGAAACAAATACAAATAATTCTTTATTATGTATGCTTTTCCTTTTTCCCCCACAGTAAATTTTTAAAAAAATTTTTTTATTAGTGAGTCAGCGGGAGGTATAGTTACATACTTACAAACAGTTACATACTTACAAGAGGTACAGTTACATACTTACAAACTGCTTGTGTTTCAGTCTAAGAGTACCCACCCCTCCTCCAGTGCCCATTCTCCACCACCAATGATCCCAGTATCCCTCCCACCACCCCCACCCCAGTCCTCCTACTCCACCCTGCCTCTGTGGCAGGGCATTCCCCTTTGCTCTCCCTCTCTCTCTATCTCTCTCTGCTCCCTCTCTCTGTCTCTCTCTCTCTCTCTCTCTGTCCTTTGGGTGTTGTCCCACAGTAAATTTTATATTTCTCATTGAGGTTGAACGTTTTTAGATTTATTCAGCTCATGCAAAATGCTCTTCCTCTTTTTCCTTGACGGCACTTTTACCGAAATCTGTCATTTTAATTTAAAAGAAATTTCCCTGTAGAGAGAATAATTGTCTTGTAGCTTTTTCTTCCGTGAAAATAAAAATACTAGCTTCAGCCCACAAAAGCCAATTTAATTTGCCACAGATATTTTATTAAATGAAATATTCAGAGGTTTGAGGGTTCAGAAAATGAAATATGATGTATTACCACTAGAGGGTAGTGTTTCTAATTTATATTTTCACAAATGAACAACCTGAATTTGATCTGATAAAGTAGTGATCAAGTATACTTTGATTTTAAAAATACCTTATTTTTATAATTTTAAGCAAGCCCTCTGAAGTTTTCTTTAATAACTCCGTGGAGATATTAAATGGATTAATTTATTTGCTTTTTAATTCACATTCTCTCTCTAGCCCATTATTCCTATGTTTACGCAAAATATTCGAGAAGGCTTTAGATCACTTGGAGGAACAAGTAAGTTCTGATCCGTAAGTTTTTTCTAGTTGTATTGTACTATTTAGAATAATTTTGAAATATTGGGACTTTTCTACCCTATATAAAATTTTTCCGAATTACCGCTTTAGATAATAGATATATTGGGTTTGTGACTTTGGCGTTGTTCAGTTTAAAGTCTGAATGCTGTTTGGTTCTAAATAACGGCAGTTCTTATGTGTCATAGATTCTTTCAAGGATCTCATACACAAAGCTTATTCGTCACAGAATTTTTATAATTGCAGAATGAATTGGCTAATCCACCGGCATGAAACACATCTTGGAGGGTCCGAACAGATCTCCATGTTACCAGACTCTCTCTCTGACTCGCCTCTGAGGAAGTTAGAGCTTTGCAACATGGAGGACACTGTGACGTTAATCAAGAACTACCAGGAAAGACAGAGCCGAGGCTTTGGCTTACCTGTTCTGTTCTTGCTTTCTGTTCTTGTATCAGAGCCCTTTCGATAGCAGACACGCAGCGTATGACGGTGTTCTCGGAGGGCTCGGGGCACGCAGTGCTGCCTCCCCCAGTCCAGCACCTGTCACCGTGTCCCCCCTCCTGCAAGTGGCAGGTGGCTCCGGAGAGACCTGTAGCAAGTGGTGACCCAGACTTTATCATAGAGTCAGGTTGGGTCCCTCCTGGGTACCACACGCATGCCTAATCTAGGGCCTGGGGTTAGCCCACCCTTGATACTTTCCATTTCCTTGTCTTGTTACACAGATCGGCAAGGACATCCGGTGCTTGTCTCTCTCTTCCGACTTCACTTAAACGTGGTTTCCTCCAGTTCCATCCAAGATGCAGGAAACTACACGATTCTACCCTTCCTTGCAGTTCACACACTATTCCACTGTGTGCGATTATACACTGCACCTTCCTTATTCAGTCATCTGCCCTCGGATACCTAGAACTAATATGTTTATATTGAGGAGGTTTTCTTCCCTGTTAAAAAAAATTTTTTTGAATCTAGTTTTAGGAATGATAGTATCTTTATAGTGTCTTAGTTGTTTCTTTTGAAATGTTTGTGTTTTTTTGGCTTTTTTTTTTGGGAGGGGGGTCACACCTGGCAATGCACAGGGGTTACTCCTGGCTCTGCACTCAGGAATTACCCCTGGCGGTGCTCAGGGACCATATGGGATGCTGCGAATCGAACCCGGGTTGACCGCGTGCAAGGCAAACATCCTACCCACTGTGCTATTTCTCCAGCCCCTCTTTTGAAATTTTTATAGTTTTCTTTGTTCACTTTGGTTTTATGTATTATTCTATTGATTATATGTTATACTCCTAATATAGTATTGTTAATGTCCCTGTCTTCATATCAAATCTTCTGAAGGGACGGTAAACAGACTGTTTCTTGGATATTGGCATGTTGTTGTTCTAACATGTTTTCAGATCTTTTTTCCTTTTTATTTTCAGATTTAGAGTGGAAAAACAGATTGATGTATTGTTTATCTTTTGTTAAATTATTTATTAGAATCGCTCAGATCACTTTAGAAATCTAGATTTCATATCAGAAATTATACTGAACTTTCTTGAATTGCAAAAGGGTTTGAATGCGCCTTTTATGATTGCCTTTTCGCTTTCCCACAAATTGGGGTCCGGTGATTTTATTTTAATATTAATTCGGTTCTGAGGGCCTAGTCTGTGGCTCCATCTGTGATCTCTTTTAAACGCAGTACAGTTCATAATGGCACACGCATGTTGGCCTTTTCCTGATTCTTTTTCTTAAAAAAATACTTAGCTCATTGATTTACTTTACATTATTTTATCTTGCTCGAGCGGGCCCAGTAACGTCTCCATTGGAGACTTTGTTGTTACTGTGTCTGGCATATCGAATACGTCACGGGGAGCTTGCCAGGCTCTGCCGTGCGGGCGAGATACTCTCGGTAGCTTGCCGGGCTCTCCGAGAGGGGCGGAGGAATCGAACTCGGGTCGGCCATGTTGGCTGCGTGCAAGGCAAACGCCCTACCGCTGTGCTATCGCTCCAGCCCTTTTTATCTTAATCATACTTTTTTATCTTTTTATCTTAATCATACTAAATTTTTATCTTAATCATACTAAATTTCATATTTTGTCACTAGCATTCAGGATCGTTTGCTGGGCTGGAGGGGACGGTAAGCAGGAAGAGCACTGGCCTTGCTCCCCTCCCGGCAGGGGTTCAATCTCCAGAATCCCACATGGTCCCTGAGCCAGCCCAGGAGGGAAAGACGGTCATGGCCATGTGTCCAAAGTCAGAACACAAAAACAAACCTCCCAGAAGAGAGTTACTTGCTTTCTTTACTAGTATATTTCCACCTGATGTTTATATGCAGTTTTATATCTTTTTTTTTCTTTTTCCATTTTGCATTTGGGGCTACCCCTGGCTGTGCTCAGGGCTTCCTCCTGGCTCTGCTCTCAGGGTCCCTACTGGAGGGACTTTTGGGGACCTCATGGGGTGCCAGGGCTCAAACTCTGCTTAGCTGCATGGAAGACAAAAACCCTACCCCCTGGCCTGTTTTTCAAGCCCTTGTTTCCTTTTTTCCTTTATCAAAAAGAAAACGCACATATTTATGTGTCTCTGAACTCTTTTAGCTTCTAACATTTAGTTAAAGTCTTTATCCTCTGTTTTGCAATAATATAATTGAAAGGTTTTTTTTTTTTTTTTTTTAGTTAAAAGATCTCTTATTTTTTTATTTTTTATTTGGGTGGTGCTCAGGGGACCATATGGGATGCTGGAATCAAACCTGGGTTGGCCACGTGCAAAAGCCCTACTCGCTGTGCTGTTGCTTCGACGCCCAAGACCTTTTTTTTACTGTATTTATATTTACAGAAAAAAATGAGCAGAAGGCACAGAGAGTACTCAGAGATACCCTCACCACCTTCCAGTTTCTGCTATCACCATCGTGAAAAGTGCTTGTCCTTGTTATATTGAAGAAAGGCTGATCTTTAAAAAAAATATTACGCTAATTGCCAGGAAGTGAAACGATTTGCCTTATTTTTGTGATTATGTGTACGTTTATAATTGCATGATGAAAGTATCAATTATAATAATGATTTTATTTCTTTGCAGGGTTATTTAGGTGGCTTTACGAAAAATTTCGCTATCCATTTGCTCCCATGTATGGAGGCTTTCCGGTGAAGTTACGCACTTACTTGGGTGATCCCATTCCATATGACCCAAAGGTGACTGCAGAAGAATTAGCCGAGAAGGTAAGTGGTATAGTTGTTTTGTTTTTGCCTTTTGAGTTTGGGGCCACGCCCGGCAGTGCTCAGGGCTTACTCCTGGCTCTGTGTGTTCAGGGCTTACTCTTGGCATGACTTAGGGACCAGATGGGTGCCAGGGGTCGAACCTTGGTCAGTCCCACACGAGGCATGCATCCTATCTGTTGGACTGTTGCTACAGTCCTAGAACCATTTTGTTGAGGTCCAGGATTTACAATACCGTTAATCGCACCACATCCATCCCCAGAGTTCACTTCCCTCTCAAGTTGACAGATCTGCCATGTCTTAGAGGCATTCATTCGTATGTAAATTCCGTTTTTGATCTTGCTGCTTTCATTATTCTGTCTTTGACTTTTGTCATTCTGAGTGCAGTGTGTCTTAGTTTTTCTGTCTGGTCTGTTTTTGGGGGTCTCCCGGTGGTAAGTCTTTCTCTGTGGTATCTTTACATGGTGGTTCTTGCAACACTAGCCTTCCTGTTCGTCAAGGGCTCTAGAGAGTCTTACCTGCTTCTTCTTGAACGTGTCCATGGTTCTCTGGTGTGCTGCTCATATTTTTCTGACTTTTTTCCATCCTCTGTTGTTTTTTAGAGAGTTCCCGAATTTCATCTTAGAACTCTTCAGTCTTCTCAGCTGCTGTTATTCAGCCCTGCTCAGCCTTCCTGTTGAGTTGGGTTTTGTTATCACCTGCAGTGCTCTTCATTTCTGTCACTTCTGATTATAGTTTTCTCATTGCAGCCCTCATACTTCCTTGTTCTTGGCCAACTCCGTGTGCTATTATTTCTTTGAGCTCATTAAATATCCTCACCGTGGTGTCACTCAAGTCACTCTGAAAATTGACAGAGCTGGTTCCTGCTGGTCAAGCCTTCTGTGGTAGTGTCTTCCCTCCCTGAGCTTGGTGGGCTTCTGCACGTGTTCTCCTGTGCTGTCTGCTGTCTTCCTGCTGTGAATCTCTAGTTACACCCCTGGAAGCCTGTGGGGCAGACCGGGAGTCGCTTGTCTTTATCCTGCCCTTCACCCGATAACAGGAGGTGTCGCTCTTGGGAGAGCAGTTGCATGGCCGCCTACGAGGCCAGGGGTCATGGGATGTGGCGCTGGGCTGGTTGGGAAGGCAGGGGCGAGGCGTGGGGCTTTCAGTTACTCATTCTTAGCTGAGCACATATTTTCTGCTTTAATTTCTATATCAGATTTTCACTTAATCCATTTACTGTACTAGAATGTTCGTGATCCAGGGTGATTTTACCCAGGCTCATTTGTCAGGGTCTGGAGGCATTTTTAGACAGACAGGACAGGAGAGAGAGAGAGAGAGAGAGAGAGAGAGAGAGAGAGAGAGAGAGAGAGAGAGAGAGATGGGAAGTGGTTGGAACACATTCTGATTGTATTGATTTGATCTTTTTGGGTTTGGTTTTGGGGCCACACCCAGCAGTGCCCAGGGCTTATTACTGCTGGCTCTGTGCTCAGAGATCTCTCTGGTGGGGCTCCGGGGACCGTATGGAGTGCCACGAATCAAATGCAGGTCGGCCGCGTGCAAGGCGAGTGCCCCGGCTGCTGTCCCAGAGCTCTGCCCCCGTGGGACAGACTTCCTTTACTGCACGGCTCAGCCTTCTGCACAGTGCAGGGCTGCCTGCTCTCTGATGTCACTAGTCTGGAGTTAGAAAATCCCGTTCCTGGCTATGATCAAGACTTGATTCAGTAAGTGATATTCAGAGGAGGAAAATTTTGACTTCTGTGACCGCACAGAAATTGGTCTTGTCAGGTAAAAATATCTTGAAATGAGAGTGGGGCCGTGTTGGAGAGCGGCGTTACATCCCGGAGGCCGGTGGGTTGTAAGTCAGGTTTCCTCTCCCGAGGTCTGTGTTCTAAAGTCAGTTGCTCCTGGCTGCACTGTTGGCTTTGTGGGACCCTGCGCCTGGCTCCCCTCCCTCCCGCCCCGCACATCGGGGCAGGGAGAGTGTCTGCACCTGGAGGTCACACTGAGACCCCCCGAGGTTGCTTCTGTCTGTTGAGAATAGTGTCTGTCCTGTAGAAAGTGTCCCCGGGTGGTCACTACTCCTCTGGACGAGGAACTTGGGTGACGGGGAGAGAGGTCCTTCCGTCCCTTTCGCCAGAGTCTCCGAGGTGATGAGTGTCAGCACAAGGGCGTGTCGATAAGGCATTTTGTGGGAGGACAGTTCTGTGCTCCTCAGCACTGCAGGGTGTTTGCCTGTGCCCCGTCCACTGCTTCTGCCACGGCAGCTACAGCCTGCTGCTTGCTTTCACCGCAGCGAGAAAGACCCGTAGGCATCGCCCTCTGAGAACGGGCGAGGAGCGTCCTGCCGGAGGGGCACCCCAAACGCTTGCAAAAGCAGCCGGTCTGGCCCCGGTGCATGATGGGACGGACGCATGTGTGCTTCTTGTCAGCCGCCTGCCTGGATCGTGTGACCTGCAAACGATGCCGTCATCATCTAAATGGCCATGGGCAAAAAAAATAAATAAATAAAAAGTTTTCTTCACCCCCCACTTTGGTTTTTTTTCGTTTTGTTTTGTTTTTTAAACCTGAGGACATTTTTATTCATTTGAGTTATATTTTTAAAACAAACAAAAGTAATGGAATATCATGCTCTGGACCCCCAGAGAAAGTCAGAAGACTGCTGGTAGCAAAGACTGAGACCACTTGCAAAATATTAAAACTGCTGAATACAAGGCTCTACACTCACAAAGGACAACCAGAAAAGAAGAAAAAGTGTCTTCTTTTTTTAAAACGTAGGAGTACGGCTATTTATTCAGCCACTGATTAGGCTGATTGAATTTTGCGTGAACCCCCACTTTGGAGCAAAATCTTCACTGGTTGAGAAGAGCCGCCTTAGAGTATTTGAGAAGGACAGAGGAAAGGAGTCTAACCTCGATCAGAGTTGCCTCTTGAGCACTTGAATAGTTGATACTCGAATTGGGTTTTGAGAGGCAAGAATGGATTAGCTGGAGAGAGAGTCCTGAGGTCGAGGAAACGGAATGGCTTAAGGAAGGGCAGCATGAGCCGGGTGAAATCTTTGGTGGGGTTCAGTGTGTGGAGGAGATGTCATGGAGATGAGTTTCAGAGGTAGGGATGGCGTTGACCATGAGGACCGGGAACTGACTAGTGTCTTGAAAACCAGCAAACTGGTGTGTCAGTGTTTAGGAGAAAGCGGGATGCCATGTGAGGGGTGGAGGCTGCGTTGGGTTGAGGCCAGGGGTCTAGAGACTCGGTGAAGGAGAACAGTGGAAGCCTCTTGGGTGGGGCATTTGCAGTGCCTCCTTACAGACGGCCATGACCTGGCCAAGAGAGTTGAGGAACGGAAGAGGGTGAGCGGAGAATCGTGTTCAGTGCTCACAGCTGTTAGGAAAAATGAAGTCATGAAATTCTCTTATAGATGGATGGACATGAGTAGTGTCGTGCAGAGTCTGAAATGAGTCAGAGGTAGCGAGACCAACAGAGAATGGTGGCACTCATTTGCAGGATATAAAATAAACGTAGAAAGGAGGCCCGGAGGACTGGTCCGTGGTAGGAAACTTGCCGCAAGTCGGGAGGCAGTACAGTTAGGACAGAGAAGGGACCACAGAGAAGGGGCCGGCCACTATGACAGTGGTATTTGGAAAGGATCCCTCTAGACAAGAACCGAGTGCTGAAAGGGGGTAAAGGGATGTAACCATTCAGTAATGTTACTGCAAACCACAGTGTCTAAAAGGAAAGCGAGAGGAGGAGGGAGGGAGGGGGAGAGAGAGTGATGAGAGGAGAGAAGAGAGGGGAGGGGAAGGAAGAGAGAGGAGGGGAGAGTGCCTGCCATAGAGGCAGTCTGGGGGGTGGTAGAAAGAAATGAAACTGGGGACAATGGTGGTGGGACATGTACACTGTTGAAGAGGTGGGTATTGGAATCTTATATGACTGAAACCCAGTCGTGAACCACTTTGTGACTGTGTACCTCACGGTGAGTCAATAAAAAATAATAGTAATGAAAATAGAAACAGACCAGACATTACAGTGGGTAAGATCGGCACGACTGGCCCAGGCTTAATCCCGGTACCACATATGATCTTTGAGCTCAGAGCCAGGAGTAAGTCCTGAGCCACACCGGGTGCACCCAAGAACCAAACAGAAGTGGTTGTGATTACCAATGCTGAAATATCAGAAAGCTTTTCCCCATGGCTTCTTCTAGGACTTTTATAGCTGTAGACTAATGCATCGTCTTTATTCTGTTTTAAATGTTTTTTTCTATTGGACCAGCTTTTCTATTGGGGAGTGTCTGTTTTACTGGTTTATGACATCACCATGTTATTGTAGCTTTGTACATTTATTTGGGAAGGGGTGGGGGGTGGGGAAAGGGATTGTATCTTACGCATTTATTTATTTTGGTTTTCGTGTCACCCCTGGCTAGTGCTCAGGGGACCATATGGGGTGGCAGGGATTGGACCTGACACAGGCCCACCCACACAGGGCAAGCATTGTCCAGACCCTGGGCTGAATTTTTTTTTTCAATTTATTTTTATAAAGTCATTCATGATTTATTACATTTAGTATTCCAATACCAATCCCACCACCATGATTTCCAATTTTCCCAACCACCCTTCAGACCTGCCCCTTTAGCAGGCCCTGAATAATTTATTTTATAGTGCTTATTAAAATTCGATGAAAATGATCAAAAACATTTCCAGAGGGCAGGAGTGATAGCGCAGTGGGGAGGGCGTTTGCCTTGCATGCGGCTGACCTGTGTTCGATTCCCAGCATCCCATATGCTCCCCTGAGCACCGCCAGGAGTAATTCCTGAGTGCAGAGCCAGGAGGAACCCCTGAGCATCGCCAGGTGTGACCCCAAAAGCAAAAAAAAAAACAAAACAAAAAAAAACAAAGAAAACTTGTTTGGGGCTGGGGCGATAGCACAGCGGGTAGGGCGTTTGCCTTGCATGTGGCCAACCCAGGTTCGATTCCCAGCATCCCATATGGCCCCCTGAGCACAGCCAGGGGTAATTCCTGAGTGCAGAGCCAGGAGTAACGCCTGAGCAACACCGGGAGTGACCCAAAAATTAAAAAAAAAAAAAAAAAGACCATTTCCAGAGAAGAATGATGCTCTGTGTGCATAGTGTAATTCAGGGCTCTGGTCAGCCCACTGGGGAAGGCATTTATCTCCTCTCCCTTAAGAGTAAGACCCCAGCGCACTGGCCGGTAGGGTTGGCCGTGGCCCTTCTGGTGGGCTTGGGTCCCCTGCGGCCTTGTTTCCCACAGGGCTTCCGGCACCTCCCCGGGACCGGGCTTTTGCCTCCACGCTTGACTGTTGCTTTTCCCACAGCTCCGCGGCAGGCGTGTTCTTGTCGCTAGAACTGCGTCCCCTCTCGCTTTAGTGTTTCCCCTGCCTCTCTCTGAAGGTAGAAGTGGGTCAGGACGCACTGGGAGCAGTTTTTACGTCAACCCTGTCTTTATGGACCACACAGAGGGGAGGGAGTTGGGGGGAGGAGGCCTGTTCTCAAGTGTGCTGATTCTGGTTCAGAAGGTTCCTCAGTGGCCTGAGAGGAGCGACGCTCCCTCTTTATTTATTTATTCATTTATTTTTTAAATTTTACTGAATCTGCAGAATAATCAGGCTGGAGCGATAGCACAGCGGATAGGGCACTTGCCTTGCGCTCAGCCAGCCTTATCGAGCCGGGTTCGATTCCTCCGCCCCTCTCGGAGAGCCCGGCAAGCTACCGAGAGTATCTCGCCCGCACGGCAGAGCCTGGCAAGCTCCCCGTGACATATTCGTTATGCCAAACACAGTAACAACAAGTCTCACGATGGAGACGTTACTGGGCCCGCTCAAGCAAATTGATGAACGGGAGGACAGTTTCATCATTTCATCACAGTTTTTATTGAATCACCGCGAGATAGTTATAAGCTTTCATGTTTGGGTTACAATCACACAATGATCAAACCCCCATCCCTCCACCAGTGCACATTCCCCACCACCAATATCCCAGGTATAACCCCCCTTTCCCACCCTCCCCCTGCCTCCATGGCAGACATGATTCCCCATAATCTCTCTCTACTTTGGGGCATTATGGTTTGCAATACAGACCCTGAGAGGTTATCATGTTTGGTCCTTTATCTGTTTTCAGCACATATCTCCCATCCTGACTGTTTCCTCCAGCCATCTTTTTCTCAGTGATCCCTTCACTGATCCAGCTGCCTTCTTCCCTTTGCTCATGAGGCAGGCTTCCAGCTATGGAGCAATCTATCTGTCCCGTGTATCTACTATTCTTAGGAGTCAGCCTCATGTTATGTTGTTTTATACTCCACAAATGGGCTGGAGCGATAGCACAGCGGGTAGGGCATTTGCCTTGCATGCGGCCAACCCGGCCGACCCGAATTTGATTCCTCTGCCCTTCTCAGAGAGCCCGGCAAGCTACTGAGAGTATCTTGCCCGCACAGCAAAGTCTGGCAAGCTACCCGTGACGTATTCGATATGCCAAACACAGTAACAACAAGTCTCACGATGGAGATGTTACTGGGCCTGCTTGAGCAAATCGATGAACAACGGGAGGACAATAACAGTGACAGCAACTCCACAAATGAATGCAGTCCTTCTATGTCTGTCTCTCTCTTTCTGACTCATTTCACTTAGCATGATACTCTCCATGTCTATCCATTTTTAAGCAAAGTTCATGACTTCTCTCCTGACAGCTGCATTGCTCCCTCTTATGGGCTGGAAGTGTCCCGGCCGCTTTCCAACCCGCTCTTTCCCTCTGCAGTTCCTTTGACTGTGTGGGTGTGTGCGAAGGCCTGGCTGAGCGCAGTGCTGGGGATCTCTGAGGGGCATCTTGAGGCGCTGACGTGGCCCGTGCATGAAATAGCCCCGTGGACAGTGACTGTCACAGAAACGTAATAAACCAAATCCAAAGCAAGGGAATAGACAGTATTGGATCAGGACAAACCTTAGTCCTGGCATTACAAAACTGATTTAACGTGTGTGTGCGTGTGTGTGCGTGTGTGTGTGTATGTGTGTGTGTGTATGTGTTGGGGGGTGGAATGAATAAAGGGGAATGACAATCAGACCAGAAGTGACATGGAGACAGGGACAGGGGTCACGTGCACTTTGCTGTTGGTGAAGGTGTGGTGATTCTGTAATTTTGTGCCGCAGTGCCATAAAACCTAACAGTATTGTGACCATATTACTTAACCATCATTTAAATTTTTATTGCCTTATTAAGAAAGTCTAACAAAAGATAATAAGTGTGCTGGGAAGGAAATGGTTATTTCCGAGGGAGCTAAATTAGGATGGAATCTTCAGAGTGGTGGTACTAAAATAATTGTTAATGATATGTTGAGAAGTAGAAGAATAATTGCCTTCCTTTTGTTTTCTTAATAGACGAAAAATGCTGTTCAAGCTTTGATTGATAAGCACCAAAGAATACCAGGAAACATCATGAGCGCGTTGTTAGAACGTTTTCATAAAAAGCAAAAGATCAACTAGAAGATGATTCAATACATTTATAATACTGGGTTTGTGTCTGTAGTACTGTCTTCTGAATTTTATAGGCCCTGTAGTATTTTTTTGAACAATCATGCTGATAGAATTTTTCACTGAACTTTGTTTAAAATTGTATTAATTTGGTTTTGCAATCAATGTGTCAAATGTAAACAATAACTCATTACATGCTGAATAATGAAAAAAACTTGTGTTTTCTCATAAATTCTTAATCATGTGTGATAAGCCATATAGATTCCTGAAGTTAAGATTATTAATAAAAGCAATTTAGGTTCAAACAACATTCCCAAATAATGCATCTTGTTTCTGTTGCAGTGAGCTAATTCCGTGAGGTGAACTAACCTAGCTTAGTACAGATTCTTAGTTAGAAAGAAATGCTTGTTTTATCTGTCTGCCATTCCTTTTATGATCTTAGGCTAATCCGATTGTGTTTTGGTGCCTCAGCAATGCACTTTTCAAAAACATGTTAATATGGTGAGGAATCTTCTTTTAAATAATTACTGTAATTTATAGCTGTAGGACATAAGTCATAACTAAATTAAATAACTCCAAGACCTTTTGAAGTTTATGTATATATTTTGTCCACAGAATGTGTAAATTATTCCTGCAGTATGATGTCCAGTTGCCAAGCACAATAAAAAAGATGTACTGTTTATCAAACTGAACTTAACTCGGGAAGGCAGAATTTTCTAATTGTTATTATGAGTATTTTTTTAATGAATGTAGACAAACAATATAGTGTATCTTGTGCATTGTTCGCCCTAGAATACGGCACAAAGGCTAAATATGAGGTTAATGTGGGGTTCAAATCACTGTGTTCTCTGTTTCTTAAGCTCGAAAGTGAATCCAGGCTGATGGAAACAGAATATAGAAAAATTGTATCTTGCCCAATTTCATGACTTAATCAAATGGCTGTTTCAGTAAAACTGCATTTAATGATTAATTTATGTGAGCCAAAGTTTCTGGAAAGTGAATGGCTTTTGATTCAGGTTTTTTGCTGGTTGATTTTGGTTTTGGGGGTCACAACCGCAGTGCTCAGGGCTTCCTCTTGGCTCTGCACTCAGGAATTACTCCCGGTGACGCTTGGGGGCCACGTGAGATGCCAGGGATGGAATCTGGGTCGGCCACATGCAAGGCAAATGTCCTCCCCACTGCACTGTCTCTCTGGCCCTGCGTTGTTGTCACCTAGGAATCTGAATTTTAAAAGTATTGAAACAGAATTATGCCAGAAGTCAGATGCAGTATCTTCCTTTCCTTTTTCAGATGTTAAATTACTGGGAATTTTGTATAAGTTTTTGTATCATACCTAGGTACGTATGCTTAAGTAATGTATATGAAGCTGAACAGCATAAAAATAAAAGTAGAACTGAGTTGCAATTCATCCTGTGAAACTGTGTGACCTTTATCGTTTAGAATATTTCATTTGCTTTTCTGTTTGTACATTCCCATTCTCAACCATATTGACCTATTTCAGGCACAGATAGGATATTGGGACTACAACAAAAGAAATGATTTCAAAATCCCTATACTTTATTTTTTTAACTTTTTTTTATTGAATCACCATGAGATAGACCCTCACAAAGCTGTGCACGACTGTTTTCAGTCTTACGGTGCTCCAGCACCCGTCCTTCCACCAGTGCACATTCCCAGCACCAGTGCCCCCCGGATCCCTCCCATCACCCCCCACCCCCGAATGCCTGCCTCTGTAAGATCCCTGTGCTTTAAAGAGCAAAGGCAAATTCAATAAAATAATCAAGACTCCTTAATATTTTTTAAAAGACATTACTCTCATCACCTGTATAAAGCTTAACATTGCAAAAATCGCAGAATCAAAACTCCTGAGTTTTAAACCCTGAGTCAAAAAACCTTAAATTTGAGCAGGGCCTTCACATTTCCAACCCAACCCAAATCCCTTGTTTTTGTTTCTTTCTTTTTTTTTTTCTTCTTGGGGGCCACACCCAGCAGTTCCAGGGCTGAATTCCTGGCTCTGCTCTGGGATCACTCCTGGTGGGTCTCAGAGAACCATCAGTGGTGCCGGGAATGGAGCCTGGGCCGACCGAGTACAAGGCAAGTGAGTGCTTGATTGTGCTCTCTCGTGCCCCCCTCCCATCCTTGCTCCAGTGGAGATGACTGGTTTCTAACTGTGATGCTTTCAAAACGTGCACAGGGAAGTGGGGTGTGATGTTCACAGCCGGGAAACAGGGAGACTCTGTCAGGTCATTGAGGTCATTTCCGAAAAATGTAGGACGCAATGCTTAATAACTTCTGTTAAATAAAGGGACAAGTGCAGAGCGTTTCAGTCTTAAATTAATTCAGCATCTTAGAACATAAAAGATAAAGAGCTCAGAGGCCCAGTGGCTCAGTGGTAGGAGCACTTGTCTTGCATTTAGTCTCACAGGCCCTGGTGTCTTCCTGATAGGCCTCGCCCCTCCAAGGCAGTCCCTTCCCCGTGCAGTGTCCTCTCCAGGGCCACACACACACACACACACACACACACACACACACACACACACACACACACTCACACACTCGCACTCGCACTCACACTCACACACTCACTCATGCAATCACTGTGCGAGCCCCATGGCCAGCAGCCCATGTGAGACCCCTGGACCCCACGGCCACACCTGTACGTGCGTAGGTAGGGACGGCCACAGAGGCCGCGGCCTGTGTGCGCCCATCAGCCCCGGCAGTGTGTGAGCTTTGGAGAAGGGAAAGATGCTTCTAGAACCGGGGGCATGATGTATGTCTCAAAGTTATTAGGCCTCATGTGTAGGTCTTGATTTTTTTAATTCCATCTGTGTTCAGGGCTTCCTCCTGGTTGTACCATTCCAGATTGTTCCTGGTGGGCTTGGGGGACTGCATGGGATTCCCAGAATTGAACCCAGGGCCCCCACATGCTGGGCATTTGTTCTAGCTTTGGGTGCTATTTCCAGGCCCTCGCTTGGGTCTCTCCTGTTTTGAGACCCCACTCGGCGGTGATCCTGGCCCTGGTGGTGCTCAGGAGGGTGCTGGGGCTCTAACCCGGGTCGGCCTCGTGCAAGGACGCCCTCCCCGCTGTTCTGCCTCTGACCCCATCTTGGTGTCTCCAGCTAAGGCTCTCTTCTTGTTCCTGAGCCATCCTGGGACTTTGCAGTCACACTCCTTGGCCCGACTCCCTCATCCAGGGGCCTCTCCCTGGGCCCCTTTCCCCCCATCCCCAGGTGACAGAAGGAGCCTCTTCTCTCCAGGCCATCTGGTACACAGTCGGGTGTAACCGTTGCAAATGAGAGCCTCTCTCTCCTAAAGAGACCGGCCGCGGGGCTGTGGGCAGAGTCAGGAGAAGGAACGGGACAGGGACGCTGAGCCCCAGGCCCTGTCAGTGCAGTAGCCCAGGGCCTGGGAAGGGATGCTGGTGGCCCAGGAAGGCCAACGGTGAGCGGGGAAACAGCGCACACACGCTGTCCTGCCCACCCTCATGCAGTCCGCTGCTTTCTCCCTCTCGACCGTTCCTGGGCCTCAGGGAGGCGGGTTCCTTACTGTATGGAGCCAGGATGAGAAAGGCAGGGAGTAGTGTGGGGAAGAGCCCTCAGGAAGTGGCGGGGATGGGAGTGGTCGGGGCTGCAAGAAGCAGAGCTGCTTGGCTTTCTGGGAGGACTGTGAGCAGGACCAGCGCTGTCCAGGGGCCGAGTGCTGGGATCCTGGCTGGGGGTAAAGACATTTGAAGAAAGAGGCCTAAGACCAAGAAATAATGGGGCTGGAGCGATAGCACAGCCTGTAGGGCATTTGCTTGCATGCGGCCGACCCGGGTTCGACTCCCAGCATCCCATATAGTCCCCCAGGCACCACCAGGAGTAATTCCTGAGTGCAGAGCCAGGAGTAACCCAAAAAGAAAAAAAGAAAGAAAAATATTTGGAGAAACAAAACTACGTGGGGCCATGCGGTACTAGGAACAGAAACTGGAGCGCTCACATGCTCTGGGTGTTAGTGCCCCTCCATTGCCTCCTAGGCAATTCTTTTTTTAATTTTTTTTTTTTCTTTTTGGGTCACACCTGGCAATGCACAGGGGTTACTTCTGGCTCTGCACTCAGGAGTTACTCCTGGCGGTGCTCAGGGGACCATATGGGATGCTGGGAATCGAATCTGGGTCGGCCGCGTGCAAGGCAAATGCCCTACCCGCTGTGCTATCTCTCCAGCCCCAATTCTTTTTTAAATTTTTTTTTAATTCATAAAATTTTTCTTTTTTTTTTTTTTTTTTGCTTTTGCTTTTTGCTTTTTTGGGTCACACCCAGCAATGCACAGGGGTTACTCAGAGCTTTGCACTCAGGAATTACTCCTGGCGGTGCTCGAGGGACCCTATGGGATGCTGAGAATTGAACCCAGATCGGCCACATGCAAGGCAAACGCCCTACCTGCTGTACTATCGCTCCAGCCCCCCTTCCTTTCTTTATTCCTAACAGAACTCAGATTTTCTCCAGATAGTCACCCTTTTCTTTGGGGAGTCAGTGTGTCTCCGTGGGTGCTGACCTGACTTGTAATTCCAGAGGTGGTGCAGTTGATCTACAAATGATGGCATGACCTCGATTTGTTTCTTTGAACCTAGAGGGAGAGGAGAGAAGGTGATGGGAAGGAAGCTTGGGGAAATCGCTTTCTCCTGTTTACGCACACGATCCCGTCTCCTTATCTGGATTTATTGTCTTGACCCCCAAGTCTTAGATTTACTGTGAGCTTCTCACTCCCTGCCTGGCATGGGGTGAGCATAGGGAGAGTCCAGAGAGATTTCTGAAACAACCATTCTTCCAGGGGACTTCCAGGTACACGGACCAATTACCTTCTCTCTTGTTAATAGTTTTGGTTATTTTCCTTACATTTTCTGACTAGTTGAAGATAAATGAAATGTGCTGAGAAAAGCGTAGAGAGAACCCTCCATGCACCGACTTCGGCAGAATCTTCATTGAGATGAGTCCACTGGCAAAAAAAAGCAACAATTAAAAACAAATGAAATGGGGCTACGTCAAACTCAAGAACTTCTGTGTGCACAAGTTTGGCTGCCCCCAAAGAGAAAACACTCGGGGGAAAATATTTGCATATCATATGTAGGTTAACTGATGGAACAAAGGCATGCGGGTCCTGGGGCTGAGACCTCCAAGCCTGCTCGGATCGGGGCTGAGCATCCTCCACCCAGATCCTCCACCTTCCAGTAGGCAGGGGTCACACCCACCAACTGCCCCTGGCGCTGTGTAATCCCATCAACGGCCAAGACCCAGAGACTATAAAACCCAGCTCCCACAGCCACACAACATCTTATTATTTCATTCTTGCTTTTGACAACCTGGCAGGCTACCGAATGTTACCCACCCACACAGCAGAGTCTGGCAAACTCCCCGTGGCATACCCAATATGCCAAATACCAGTAACAATGAGGGGTCTCGTTCTCCTAACCCTGAAAGGGCCTTGAATATGGCACTTTAAAATCTCAGGGCTAGGACAAAGGAGACGTTATGGTACCTGCTCGAGGCAATTGATGAACAACAGGATGATCGTGATCGTGATCATATGTAGGATAAAGGGAAAACTTCCAGAATTCACATCCAAGCCAGGCATGAGACATGGGTTGAGAGACACTGTACGTAGGATGTTGGACTGTACGTAGGACATTGTACATAGGACGAGTGACATTGTACATTGTAAAAGGAGGGGCCTGGACTCCGGGGAGGGACGTGGACCCAGTTGCTTAAACTACAAAATCAACTTCAACTTTTTAAGCAGTTGAGTTCTGTCTACCAATCTTTCATATAATTCTCAAGAATCCATGAATTCAGGAATAAATCAACTTCTGTGTTAACAAAATTACCGTATAAGTAATTTCTAAATATGTAACCTTGCCCTCAAGCAACCGATATTTGTGTGTGTATATATATACAGTATCTGTATATGTACATATGTATATATATATATGTATACAGATAGATTCTTTTTTCTGTTTTTATTTTCTGGCCACACCCAGTGGTGCTCAGGGCTTGTTCCTGGCTCTGCACTCAGAGGTTATTCCCGGGAGGCCCAGGGACCTCTCTGGGTTGTGGAAAATCAAGCCTATCTTGGCTGTGTTTAAGGTAGAAACCTCACTGCTGTAGTATCTCTCTTGATTCTGTTTCTCTGGAGAACTCATTTTGTTCTTATTTTTCACTGTTGTTTTGAGATCTTATTTTTTTAAAAAAAATTTTATTTTGGGGGCTGGAGAAACAGTACAGCGGGTAAGGCCTTGCACGTGGCCGACCTGGGTTCGATTTCCAGTATCCCATATGGTCACCCCAAGCACCGCCAGGAGTAATTCCTGAGTGCAAAGCCAGGAGTAGCTCCTGTACATTGCTGGGTGTGACCCAAAAAGCAAATAAATAAATAAATAAATAAAATAAAAATATTTTATTTTGGGGGGCTGGAGTAATAGTACAGTGGCCTTACACGAGGCCGACCTGGGTTCGATTCCCAGCTTCCCAAATCATCCCCCAAGCACCAGCAGGAGTAATTCCTGAGTTCCTGAGTGCAAAGTCAGGTGTAACCCTGAGCATCTCCAGGTGTGATCCAAAAAGCAAAAAAAAAAAAATTATTTTTTGTTTTGGGACCCTTGCTGGCAATGATCAGGACTTACTCCTGGCTCTGTGCTCACTCCTGGCAGTGCTCCAGGAGACTATGTTGTATTAGCCCTATAGCTTCTGAGTTCCTTTTATTCAAATACACTAAGTATCTTTTAAAAGAGCTATAAAATGTACAGGGGAAGTAAAAAATAAATCAAAAACTAATTTTGATATTACGTTTGCTTCAGCTTGTCAAAATGCCATATTTGTATTGTATTTTATATTTGTTTTCTTTAAGTTGATAATGTCTTCAGAGTAAGAGCTATTCTTTTTTTTCTGTTTTTTGTTTGTTTGTTTGTTTTGGCCACTAACAGCTGGCTGTGCTCAGGGCTTACTCCCGACTTTGTGTGCGCTCAGGAATCACTCCCTTGGTGCTCAGGGGACCAAATACCGTGCCAGAATTTGAATCAGAGACCATTGCCTCAAGGCAAGAACCTTGACCCCTCTACATTCTCTCCAGCCCCACAAACTACTTTTTAAAGCAAACTTCTCTCCTACCACATCTCATACAAACTATCCTTCAGTACATATTTCTGGTTGGTGACATTAAAGAAAATGAAAAGAATATATCTTCGTTCTTCAATGATCTTTCTGAGGTGAAATTTCAATGAGGGCTTCAGTGATATATTTGATTACCTGATGCCCTTGTGCCCAGTTCTACAATGACCATTTTTCAGAGTATTCTTTTTTATTTATTTATTGTTTTTCATTTTAAACAAATTTATCTCATTGCATCTTGAGAAAAAGCTTTCTAGAAGCGATGGAACCAGCAGTCACAATGCTGCAGAATGTTCAGGAAGCATGACTTAAAAAGCAGAGAGACCCATTAATAAATCTCGAATGAAATCAACAAGCGGCAGAGATGCCTCCTAACCCCATGCCAGGCTCAGTCTTATATCTGAGAAACCCTGGAGTGGTGTGGGTGAGTCCCCCTACTGCCCCTACAGAGCACCGGCAGCTGAAAATCTCCAGAACTCAATCACCGTCATGCTCGGGGCCAATTTCTACAGGGTCAGATGAGCCTCATTTATGAGTGAATCTGCTGAAAAACTCAGGTGTGTGGGTTCTGTGACTAAAATCTGCAGGCTCGCACAGGGTTGGGAATGGGCGACTTGCCCCCCAGTCTCCCTGTTCTTCTGGGATCCTGGTAGTCACGTTCATGAACTGCCTCTGGTGCCAGAGAAGCTCATTCACTGGGCATGATCCAGAAACTCATAAATAAATCTCAAAGAGATCGACAAGCTGCAGAGATGCCTCCAGACTCCAAAGTTACCACCCAGTTAAAAATTTAACTCCAGCTGTGTGTCACCTCATTGAAAAGTTTAGAATTTTTGGAATGCGTGACCCTACTTGCAGCCATGCAACCACTCCAACTCTGCACCACTGATATACGAGGAGTAGCACACCACATTGAACAGGATGTAAAGGAGAAGGCAACCAATCTCAATTAAGAAAATATTAGCACACAAGGCTTAACCTGCACAACATGTTAGTAATCTCTTACGCAAGGTCTCATTGTTGGCTCCAAGGTGAGAGACTGCAATCTTTATACACTTTCTTCTAAGGAAATCTTTTTTGATCATTTTTAGTGAATTGTTCATAATAAACAATAGAAAATAAATGATTTAGGGCCTGTTGTTGGGGCAGGCTTGGATGGTGGTTGGGAAAATTGGAAATAATGGTGTCGGGAAGGTGTAATGGTGGTGGGATTGGTGTTGGAATACTGAATGTAGTAAGTCATGAATAACTTTATAAAAATAAATCTAAAACATTTTTAAAGCATAGCTTAAAAGGTAATATAACTAAAAAAGTAACTTAAAAAGTAGCATGCCAAAGGCACCATGTAAAACTGTTAGACTTATCAGAGGCCAATGAAGTAGAAAACCTGTGATATTGCTATTATAATCAAGACAGGCCATTTCAAATACTATTTTCATTTAGTATTTAGTTCCTTAGTTGATACTTCCCCGTTGTTTCGTCCATTGTCTCGCTATGGGGATATGTTCTAGTCATAATCTGTAGGTTCTTATTCTTCCAGACAGGTACATAGGTACATAAAAGAAGGGAGGGGCTGGAGTGATAGCACAGTGGGTAGGGCATTTGCCTTGCACGAGGCCGACCCAGGTTTGATTCCCAGCATCCCATATGGTCTCCTGACCACCGCTAGGAGTAATTCCTGAGTACCTGAGCCAGGAGTAAACCCTGAGCATCGCCAGGTGTGACCCAAAAATCAGAAAAAAAACCTCTCTCTCTCTCTCTCTCTATATATATATATATATATATATATATTTAATTTTATTTTATTGAAACACCATGAGAGCAGTTACAAAGTTTTCAGTTTAAGTCCTGGTGATACAATGATGAAACACCCGTCTCTTAACCATTACACATTTTCCACCACCCAAAACCCCAGTATCCCCCCATCCTACTCCCTTCCCCTACCTGTGTGGCAGACTATTTCCATGTTACTCTCTCTCTCTACTTTGATTACATTCAATATTTCGACACCAAACCCACCATTATTATTTGAGATTTTACCCCAACACTCAGATCTGCCAAAAAGGCAACATTAGACCAATGTTTTTCTATTGTTGATCATGAATTGCATATGGTGATGTGTGGCCACAATGGTGGCCACTCAATTTTGGAATTCTGAAGTTTTAATAATTAAATCTGGAGGAATTTCTGCCAAAAGCCTCTGTGTTCTGAGCTTTGTTTCTGAGTCTCTGGGATCATGGTCGATAAGCAGCTTAGTCAACAGCCAGAGGGCTCATTCGTGGGCAGCAACTCAAGGTCTCTTAGGAACGGGGCGGGGGAAGGGCCGGCTCTGCCCTCATCCCATGAGACCCTGCATTCCTCGTCACTGCGGGCCCCTCCCTGGCTGTCCCTTGGCCTCTGGAAGATGACCTGCCTGTATTTGAGTTCAGACACAGGCCACAGAAAGGAGGCCAGGCAGAGAGTGACTCTGCCTTATAAGTAAGTCTCCTTTATAAGTAAGTCAACTGGATTTCTGCATGTAGTACTTAAGTTTCAATCTCAAAAGCCAATACATACCCAGATGACTCTTAGCTGTAGGATAGGCTATTAGCACTCTGGCCCGATGAAAACCAAGGTCCCTATCCCCAAAGAAGAGAAAGTACAGCGATGCAAAGGGCATCTCTTGACAGAGTTCGCTGATGAAATCACAAAGGGAGAATGTCCAGTCAGAAGTCTGGGTACTTGCAGTCCTGGCCATATGTTCTGTGAAATACTCAGATTCAAGGAGGAAGAATTGACATTCTCTGTACTCTGAGGGAGAGGCTCCCCTAAAGGAGAAATTTGATTTGCTGAGGGGAAGAGTGATGAACTAAGGTGTATGATCTGATTCAACACTGAAAAGGGTTCAATTTCATGAGGAGAGGGAGTTCGGTTCAGTTCCTAATTCATTCCCCAGGGGCCTGAGTGGAGTCGAGGTCAGCTGCCTATAAGTCATTAAGTGACAAAGGCTGAGTAGCGGAGGTAAGTCCAGGCTCTTGTCTCTGTCGAGAGCTGCAAACATGTTGCAGGAAACCAGACCAGGTCAGAAAATGAAAACACACACACACACACACACGCGCGCGCGCACGCACTTAAATAGCTTAGAAATCATCATCCCAGAGCTGGAGCGATAGCACAGCAGGTAGGGCATTTTCCTTGCATGCTGCAAACCTGGACTCAACACCCAGCATCTCATATGGTCCCCTGAGCACCATCAGGAGTAATTCCTGAGTGCAGAGCCAAAAGTAAGTTCTGAACCCTGCCAGGTTGGGGGAAATAAAAGAAAGAAATCACCATCTCACATGATTAAGAAGAAAATATTTGGGGTGGCGGGGTGCCACACCTGGCAGTGTTCAGGGGTTACTCATGACTCTGTGCTCAGGAATTATTCCTGGGGAGACACATCTGGGGTACTGGGGATCAAACCCAGATGAACTGTGTGCAAGGCAAGTGACTTACCCACTGCACAAACTCTGGCTTCTGTGATTAAGAGAAATAGTTTTTTATTGAAGTATTATTCTATAGATAAAACATTGTCTAGATTCCAGGCATTATAATTCAGTGTCTCTGTGCACTGTGTACCCACAACCAAAAGTTTAGTTTCCACCTACCACTATGCATTTCACTCCCTTTGCCCAATTATGCAACTCCCTCCTTTTACTTTTTGGGAATTTGGAGAAATACATATTCATCTATGTTGATTACAACGTTGTTTACGGTAGTCAAGGTATGAAATTTCCCAAACACCCACTGACTGGTTAATAGGTAAAGAGAATGTGGTTTATAGATACGATGGAGTATTACTCAGCGATACCAAATGATGACATTTTGTCTTTTGTGATGTGGATAACATCACAAATGGATATCGATGAAATAACTATAAAGAAAAACAAATAATTATTTGTATATCATTTATATATGAATGATAAAATAAAAACAAAATAAAGGGTCTGGAGAGAGCTTATAGAAGCTAAGGTGCTTGTTTTGCCTGCCGCCAACACCGTTTGATCCCTGCGTCTCATGGTCTCAGACACATCCTGCATGGCTGGCTCACCCCCAGGACCACTGCAGAGCCCAGGCAACACCACATGTTTTAATCTTTGCCTTGGCCTATGGGCTTGATTGGCTGAGAGTCGGGGGCGGGGGGCGGCGGTTGGGTGCTTGAAATACCCTATTCTAGTAACAAATAAAATGGTACTTATCAGATACAAGAAATGGAGGTATAATGGAGGGTTCTGTTGTTGTGTTTTTTTTTTTAATTTTTTAAAATTTGATTGAATCGCCGTGAGATAAAGTTACAAGCTTTCATGTTTGAGTTACAATCACACAATGATCATTGTTTGGGTTTTAGTTAGAACAGTTCTCCATTTAAATCCAATTGAGTAGATTTTAAAAAGGCAGGAGTAGAGCATGTTCCCTGTAATGAGTGGATTTGAGTGACTGTGTATAAAGACACAATAATCATCCCCCTCCCTGCTCTCCATCATGGAACCTCAGAATATGTCACCTGGTCTGCAGCGAATATCTGCCCATCCTCCTCATCAACCAATGTGTTGAATATGAACACAGATTTATTTACATGCATTATCCTTCTGTGTGTGTGTGTTTGCAAAAATGGATCTGATTTTGTTCCTGTTGGATTTGCCCCAGTAGGAACAAAAGGCCAGGAAACATTAGCTTGAAATTGGCTAAAAATACTTGAACACTCTTCAAAATGAATATCAATGCAATTTATCTTTTAAAAAAAGATACAGAATATTCCATAACATAAATACCTTTCATTAATTAAGCCATATTTATACTGGTGGCATCCAGGAACGTATTCAATAATCAACTATGGTAGATTATCTTTTTTCTCTTTGACAAAAATTGGCTTGCAAAGAAATCTAAGTGTTCAGTGACTACACCAAAGCTGCTAAACATACTTTATACTTCTTTTGTTTGGGAATAATAGTAGGACCCTCTATTCTGTTGAGGGCCCAAGAAGGAAAAAATCCCATCAAACCATTAAAGATGATGTCAGTGGACCCTACGGGTGGCTCGTGTGGGGTGGGGAGGATAAAGACATTAAAGACAGGGTTACTGGGTTCTTGTCTTGCCTCGCAGAAAGGAATTTCAGAAGTAGACGAGCAATGAAATTACAGTTTTTATTTGGAGGTTTTGAAGGGAAGGAGGGAGGGAGGGGGATAGAGAGAGAGAGAGAGAGAGAGAGAGAGAGAGAGAGAGAGAGAGATGAGAGTAATGTGCTCAAGAGAGAGCCCAGGCTTCTCCAAGGGCAGAGAGAGCCCCTACACACATCCCAGCATTAGACGTGAAAGCATGAAAGTCCACATCTCACAAGGCAAGATACTGGCGACACATGTGCTTGGGCGACACTTGTGTTCAGGCATCACATGTGCTCGGCCACACGGGCACTAGCAGGACATAGGCTTGGACAGCATTTGCATGCCCTTCCTTTGTTCAAGGTGGCCTTTATGGGGTTTCTCCACCTGTCTCTCTGTTTCTCTCCCTGTGGGGCTTCTACCTAGGTCAAAGTCTGTTGCTACGAAGGTTACCAGGGGGGGGTTGGGAGTGGTGATGGTCTTCTTTGAATTCCTTTCCTGGCCTTTTGTTCTACAGGAGCTTCTCTGGGTCCATTGCTGTAGTTAGGTGAGGGTCTTATCAAGCCTTTAGTTCCTATTATTTCCCCTGTTTTCTGCAAGGTCAACTTTTGCCATTGCCTTGGGAGGGGGCCTTCCTTATCCTGCCCACATCAAAGGGTACGTATGTATCGATTTCAGAAGGGTGTATCACTATTCTAAGATTTTAGACTCTTAAAAATTTTTAAACGTGTGGGACTGAAGCAATAATAGTCCAGTGCCCTACCCACTTCTCTTCCACGTGGTTGACCTGGGTTCCATCTCTTGTACCAAATACCGTCCCCTGAGCACTTCCAGGAATGATATTTGAGCATAGAGCCAGGAGTAAGTCCTGATCACTGCATGGTGTGGCCCCCAAACCAAAATAAAATAAAATAAAGAATTTTACTGAATGCCATGTGTGAGGCTCCTCCAAACGTGTGAAGAGTAGTCTTAAGCATGGCTGTGGCTGGTTCCAGAGGTCTTTGGCTGCCGGGGCTCGACTCGGGGTGGGGAGGGAAACTCAACCCGCCCCCCTCCAAAGGGCCCTGGTGAGGACAGCCAGGTGCGGGGGCAGGAGACTCTGCGCTGTTCTCTTCTGGGAGCTGGAACCGGCAGATGAACCCAGACATGCAGGATCCAGGACTGAGATCTCCAAGCCTGCTCGGATTGGGACTGGGCCTCTTCCACCCTGATCCCCCATCTTCCAGTATGTAGGTGTTACACCACCAACTGCCCCTGGCACCGTGTTATCCCATCAATGGCCAAGACCCAGAGACTATAAAACCCAGCTCCCGAAAGCGCAGGACATCTTATTATCTAGTTCTTACTCTTGGAGAACCCAGCAGGCTACCGAGAGTATCCTGCCCACACGGCAGAGTCTGGCAAACTCCTCGTGGCGCATTCAATATGCCAAAACCCAGTAACAATGATGGGTCTCATTCCCCTGACCCTGAAAGAGCCTCAAATGCGTCACTTTCTAAATCTCAGGGCTAGGATGAAGGAGACGTTACTGGTACCTGCTTGAGGAAATCTATGAACAACAGGATGACAGTGACATAGTGATACAGTGATACTGAATGCCACTGTCACTGTCACTGTCCTCCCATTGTTCATCGATTTGCTCGAGCGGGCCCAGTAATGTCTCCATTGTGACAATTGTTACTGTGTTTGGCATATCGAATACGTCATGGGGAGTTTGCCAGGCTTCCGAGCAGGCGAGATACTCTCGGTAGCTTGCCGTGCTCTCCGAGAGGGGTGAAGGAACCGAACTTGGGTCGGCCATGTTGGACGCTTGCAAGGCAAACGCTCTACCTGCTGCACCACTGCTCCAGCCCATCATACTGAATGCCAAAGAGGACAAATACATTCCCAAATCAGTTTTCCAGGAAAGTAAGCATTAAGTGAATTCCAATTGATGTAGGTGAGTAGACAGGGAAGGGCCCCCATGGCAATGAAATTATGAGCTGTAACAAATCTGATAGCCCAGATACTGTAAGAATTAAGGCATAGGCCTGATAAGATCTCCCTGGCACCAATAACAGACCAGAAAAGGCTGGATCCCCTCTGGGAGAAGCTTCAGCAGGAAAAAAAAGTCCAGGAAAGGAATTTCAAAGACGATTGACCACTCCCAACTCTACTCCCTTGCCAATCATCCTAGCAACGGACAACTCTGGGGGACCTTGGGGAAAACCCTATAAAAGCCACCTTGAACAAAGGAAGGGTGCTCATATGCTGCCTGAACCCATGTGCTACTTTTGCCCACATGAGGGAATTCATGTGGCAGTGAGCACATGTGTCGCCTGCATCTCCTCTCTTGAGATGTGGACTTTCGTGCTTTCCTGTCTAATGCTGGGATGTGTGTAGGGCTCTCTCCACTTTGGAGAAGTCTAGGTTCTCCCTTGAGTGCATTATTCTTTCTTTCCCTCTTCCCCATTCCTAAGCCTCCAAATAAAATCTGTTTTACTTCACTGCTCATCTACTCCTAAAATTTCTTTTTGCCTGGAAGAACCTGGAAGCCCTGGGTCAGGCCTAAGATTTTCCAGACGTTCTCGATCCCAGCCTTCCCAGCGGGTTCTGGGGTGGCAGAGGCAGATCAGGAAAAAGTGAGTGACTGTCTTCTCCCCTAAGGTGGCCATACATAAGCCACCTGTGGGGGCCCACCAACTTCAAAATAACAATTCTGTGCCTTCCACCTGTGTCGATACCCTAGAGGAAAAGGTCGATCACGATCACGACCATCCTGTTGTTCGTCAATTGCCTTGAGCAGACCCCAGTAACGTCTCCTTCGTCCTAGCCCTGAGATTTTTAAGAACGTGCCGTATTCAAGGCTCTTTCAGGGTTAGGAGAATGAGACCCCTCGTTGTTACTGGTATTTGGCATATTGGGTACGCCACGGGAAGTTTGCCAGACTCTGCCGTGTGGGCAGGTTACATTCGGTAGCCTCCCAGTTTGTCCAAAGTAGGAATGAGATAATAAGATGTCCAGGAGCTGGGTTTTATAGTCTCTGGGTCTTGGCCGTTGATAGGATTACACAGTGCCGGGGGCCAGTCGGTGGGTGTGACCCCTGCCTACTGTAAGATGGAGGATCTGGGTGGAGGATGCTCAGCCCCGATCCGAGCAGACTTGGAGATCTCAGCCCCAGGACTCACATGCCTGTGTTCCTCTGCCGGTACCTTCATGTGTGTGGAGAGTGGTCTCAGCATGGTGGTGGCTGGTTCTGGAGGTCTTCAGCTGCCTGAGCCCTGGTCAGAAAAGGATCTCATCTAAAATTGATACCTCCAGGATAGAGGTTCATATAGTCTGAATTTAACTAGTAAGACATGACAAGTCCTGTCAGAGCAGAGAACTCTTCATCATTAATTCTGTGCAACTTGGCCATAGTACAGGCCCGGCTGGCTCTCCTAATGACACTCATTTATAACTGTCTCCCTTCAGCAAGGTGAGCCACACAGCAAGCAACTGCTCGATCTTCTGCTGAAGTGTAGGTGTTATTCCAAGGCTTGAGAATGCTTGCAGGGCTTCATCTTAAACATTGTAAATAAATGAGGAGCTGAACTTAAAAACAGCTAACACCTGTTGAATAGTTTTTATCAGTCAGATGCTCTTCCAAGTGCTTCATGTGTCTTACTTTATGTTCTCACAATTTTCTAAAATAGATGTCCAACTCTGTTTCATCAATGCATCTTAGCTCAAGTGTGATTGGAAAATAGAAGAATGTGCCAATAGAGCATGAAGGCATCGTCATCAAATCATCACGATTTGTTTATGATACCTTCCCCTCCCCCGACTTATTAATATTTTTAATTGAATCACCGTGAAATTCAGTTATAAAATTTTCATGTTTGAGTTTCAATCATACACTGATCAAACACCCATCCCTCCACCAGTGCACATTCTCGACCACCAATGTCCCTATTACACCCCCACCCTCATCCCAACTTTCCCACTCCTCTATGGCAAATAATGTCTCCCATGCTCTCTCTCTATGGTTTGCAATACAGATACTGAGAGACTATCACCTTTGGTCTACTTTCAACACACATCTCCCATCCCGAACAATCCCTCCAACCATCAGTGATCTAGTGATCTCCTCTCTATTCCAGCTGCCTTTTCCCCCAGCTCATGGGGCAGGCTTCCAACTATGGAGCAATCTTCCTGGACCTTGTGTCTACTGTCCTTGGGTGTCAATCTCATATTATGTTATTTTATATTCCACAAATGAGTGCAGTCCTTCTATGTCTGTCCCTCTCTTTCTGACTCATTTCACTCCGCATGATACTCTCCATGACCATCCACTTACAAGCAAATTTCATAACTTCGTCTTTCCTAACACCTGCATAGTGTTCCGTTGTGTAGATATACCGGATTTTCGTTAGCCAGTCATCTGTCCTTGGGCACTCAGGTTGTTTCCAGATTCTGGCTATTGTGAACAGTGCTGCAGTGAACACACAGGGGCAGATGTCATTTCTACTGTGCAACTTATGACTATTTTCAATTGATCGAGGGCAAGCTTTCTCATGAGTAAAGAAAGAAAGAGTGGTTGGGGCTGGAGTGATAGTACAGTGGGTAGGGCACTTGCCTTGCACACCGTGGAGCCAGGTTTGATCCCTGGCACACCATATGGTTCCTTGAGCACCACTAGGAATGATTACTCTCTACTCTGAGAGCAGAGTAAGGGGTACTGAACTCCTGAGCACCTCCTAGTGTGGTGCTCAAATAAACAAGCAAAAAGCAAAAGAAGTGGCATGACTCCACTGGGTGTGGAGAGCAGTAGACCTGTTGCCTTCATGCGTGAGGCCAGGGTTTTATTGTTATTATTATTTTTTATTTTTTTTATTAGTGAAACACCATGAGGTACAGTTGTAGACTTACAAATTTTTGTGCTTGGGTTTCAGTTATACAATGATCAAGTACCCATCCCTCCACCAGTGCTCATCCTCCACCACCACGGGTCCCAGCATCCCTCCCACCCCCCAGCCCCCCTGTCCCACCCTGCCTCTGTGGCAGGGCATTCTGTTTTGTTTTCTCTCTCTCCTTTTGGATCCTGTGGTTTGCAAGAGAGGCATTGAGTGGCAGTCATGTTTGGTCTATAGTCTACTTTCAGCATGCTTCTCCCATCCTGGGAGGATCCTCCCAACACCCTTTATTTGATGCTCCCTTCTCTATCTGAGCTTCCCTTTCCCCCAGCAAGTGTGGCTGGCCTCCAAGTCATGGAGAGGCCAGGGTTTGATTCCTGGCACCACCAGAAAACAAAAAAAACAAAAACTGCAGCAACAACTCAAACAAGCCAGGACTACACATGCAAAGGGTGGGGAGAGGGCTGCGGTTCTGGAGAAGGGCTTGCTCTGGCGGGCAGAGATGCCCTCAGTGACCGCAAGAACCAGCAGCGCCAACAGGAGTAAGCCACGAGTGTCTCCACAAGGTATTAGCGCACTGGTCAGAAAGAGGCTCCTAACTCTTCATACTATTAATTTCACTATAACAGGTGCCTATTAATTCAGGTGCCTTAGAAAACTGACCTTTTGTGGATCAGGTGTCAAAATATTGAATGTGATCAAAGTAGAGAGAGAGTAATGTGGAAATCATCCGCCCTACAGGTAGGGGGAGGGTGTGGGATGGGGGTATACTGGGGTTTTTGGTGATGGAGAACGGGCACTGGTGAAGGGACGGGTGTTTCATTGTATGACCAAGACTTAAACCCGAAAGCTTTGTAGCTGCTCTCACAGCGATTCAATAAATAAAATTATAAAAAAATGAAAAAAAAAAACCTGACCTTTTGGACCGGAGAAGCAGTACAGCAAGGGTGGCACTTGCCTTCTGCCTGCCGCCCACTCTGGCTTGATCCCAGCACCACATAAGGTCCCTGTGCAATGACCAGCAATGGCCCCTGAGTGCAGAGCCTGCTGTGAACTCTAAGTACGAGCTGACATGACCCCCAAACTCAGCCTCCTCCGAATGCCAGAGGTGACCCCCAAACCTAGCCTCCCCCGAATGCCACACCCACACCCAATCTTTCGAAACTGGGAGCTGAGACTGGGCTGCAAAGGTCAGTGGGACTTTGTTCTGGGTGCCACTGCTAAGGGTGGGCCCGGCCACACCCTGCTAAAGGCTGTAAGTCAAAATTTGGTTTAGAAAGCAGAGAGCATGCTCAGGCTTTTTGAGCAGGTGAGAATGTGAGAACATCTTTGGATTCAAATCCTTTTCAAAACATTCCTCACCGTGAAGGAGCCAGTGTAAAAGAAAGCACACCTTTATTTGCCTGGGGTCAAAGGGCCTGTAAACACCTGTTCAAGTGCAAATCCCCAGTGTACAGGCATCACTATTGTCCCAGACAGAAGCTTCTTTCTTGTCCTCAGGGAGCAGAGGATGACACTCCAAAGGCTACCTGGAGGCTCTTGGTTCCTGAGTCAGGAATCAGGAGTCTGTTAGTGTCCTCATAAGATGCAAACTTCCTCATCTGCTCTTCCTCTTCCTTATCGAATGTCATAGTTTGGACATCTCACACCAGTCTTTATTTATTTATTTATATATTAAAATTTTTTATTAGTGAAACACCATGAGGTACAGTTGTAGACTTACAAATTTTTTGTGCTTGGGTTTCAGTTATAAAATGATCCCCTACCCATCCCTCCACCAGTGCCCATTCTCCATCATTTACATGGTTTTTTTTTTTTTTTCTGTGCTTGGGTTTCAATTGTACAATGATCATCTGGTGGAGGGATGGGTGTTTGATCACACCAGTCTTTAAACCCTGGTCTCCCTATCTGTGAATTGGAGATAGAGACATATTGGTCATGGTCATGGTCCTGGTCATGGTCCTCCCGTTGTTCATCAATTTGCTCGAGCGGGCCCAGTAACGTCTCCATCATGAGACCTGTTAGCCACTGAATAGAGAAATTATGAAAACACAAATATACAGCAATGTTCACAGTAGCCCAAGTCTGGATCAGAGAAAAGACTGAACTGTGAGCTGTGGCACATATGCATAACGGAGTACTAATCAGGTATAAGAAAAAGGCGAAACCAGGCCCTTTGCCACTATGTGGATGGACCGGGAGAGTATCATGCCAAGTAGTTAGTCAGGAGAGGGACGGACACAGCACGCTCTCTCTCATATTAGAACTTAGACAGATAACTTAGGGGCTAGAGAGATAATTTGGAGGGTAGAGATAATAATAAGGTTCACTTCCCTTGCATAGGGCTGGAGCGATAGCACAGCGGAAGGGCATTTGCCTTGCACGCGGCCAACATGGCCGACCCGAGTTCGATTCCTCTGCCCCTCTCGGAGAGCCCGGCAAGCTACCGAGAGTATCTCGCCCGCACGGCAGAGCCTGGCAAGCTCCCCGTGACATATTTGATATGCCAGACACAGTAACAACAAAGTCTCCAATGGAGACGTTACTGGGCCCGCTCGAGCAAATCGAAGATCAACGGGAGGGCCTTTGCCTTGCATGCAGCCAACCTGGTTTCCATTCTGAGCATCTCATATGTCCCCATGCTGCCAGGAATGATCCTCTGGGTGCAGAGGCAGAGTGACCCGTGAGCACTCACAGTATGGCCCCCCAAACAGAAACAAATAAATAAGAAATTAGAATTAGTTCAAAAGATTTTTGTCTATTGATAGATCAAAATAACTTGGTTTTCCTAGAGAACAATGTTCAGTACTACACCAAGTCTAGGATGTAGACATAACAAAATGATATCCCTCTAAAATGTATTGAGCCTTCTACAAATTGAGTGTAAGAATTGTTCATTTTTATTGATTGGTACTGCCATCTTGAAATGCTATTAGGAGGGATCATTTCAGTGTTTCGAGATGCAATTAAATCAATGTTATGAAATATGTGTGGAAGGAGTTTTGTAAAGAGGCAATTATATTTCATGCATGTTTAGGACCGAAAAAGAATAATTGACCTTGAATTTGGGCAAGAATGTATCGATTAAGTTTCTTGAACTTCAAGGTGATAAAGTGCTAATGCAGGCTAGAAAGGAAGGTTGTGAATTCAAGTGTTAAAAAAAGAGTAGATAGAATTATAAAAAGACACATTCTATTCATTTTCTCCTGGAAAACTTTTTCTTGGCCTTCATCCCCTGAAATCCATTATTGAGTTTGTGTTCTCTTAGCCTTCCTACTCACTAATATTGATGCTGTTGCCAGCTTCTGTGGAAGAGATTGGTACAAGTTTCTGTGTAATTTTTGTCTTTGAAGTTTGAAAGGTACTTCTTTCTTTATTTTTTTAAATTTTATTTTATTTTAATAAAGGAGTTCAAGTTTCTGTGTATTCTTCACATTGCTGTGCATGTAACCTTTTTTTTTTTGGCTCTTTGGGTCACACCCAGCGATGCACAAGGATCACTCCTGGCTCTGCTCTCAGGAATTACCCGCTGGCGGTGCTCAGGGAACCATATGGGATGTTGGGGATCGAACCTGGGTCAGCCGCATGCAAGGCAAACATGCTACCCGCTGTGCTATCGCTCCAGCCCCACCATTTTTTTATTTGCCCATTTCTCCAAAGGAAAACAGAAGCCAAACCCTTTTTCGGGTTCATGCCCCCAGCCATAACAGCATTTATGTGTCTGTTGCTGCCTTCTTCCCACACTTGTGTTCAGGTACATGCATGCTCCAACTCTCCATGGCAGCTGTCCATCACTGTTCATCCTTATCTCTTCCTTGATGAAGAACCACACTTTAGTTTGGCTGAACACCCACCCCACTGGACTGCCAGAGAGTTGCTTGGTGCTGGGAATCCCTTCCTGTTCAGACATTGGCTGAGGGAACTGCATGGGATCCAGTTTAGCTCAGGGAACTGCATGGGATCCAGCTTAACTCAGGGAACTGCATGGGATCCAGCTTAGCTCAGGGAACTGCATGGGATCCAGCTTAGCTCAAAGACCTATGGGAGGAATAACATTGAGGGACTCTAGAAAACTGATTAATATCAAAGACAGTGTTAATTCTTTGTCTTCCTCACCTGTTCTGTTTGGCCACAATCCAGAAAACGCAGCTGCTTTCGGGAAACTCCTTGGGGCTAGGCTGACAGGCTAAGGATGGCGGAGTGAAAAATGGACAGGAAGGCAAAAAATGATGAAGAGCTAAATGATCTCTATGTGGACCCGTCTGACCATATGGTAAGAGAAGGAACTGTTGTTTTGGTTGTGAGCTAGTTGATCTACGATGGCTTTATGTGTGCGTGTGCGTGCGTGTGTGTGTGTGTGTGTGTGTGTGTGTGTGTGTGGCGAGGGGGTGGATATTTTTCACTGTGACCTCCCTCATAGTAAGAACATGACCAGCATTCTGAAATGGATTGCTGTGAATTTCTTCTTGGGCAGTCCTCTCTGAGCAGGTTCACTTTGGTCAGTGATTATGGGAGTGTCCATCTCTCTTTCTACTCCTGAGCTCCTCCTACCGCCCCCCAAATTATAGGCCATATCATTTGGCAACCATTGTGGTAGGAAATGACAGATGGTGATTATTACTAAAGGGGAAAAGTTTAATGAGGAAGAAGAAATTTTTTGTTTTGGGGTCAACACTTGGGGATGCATAGGGTTTACTCCAGACTCTGTGCTCAGGGATCACCCTGGCAGGACTCAGGAGGCCATCTGGGTGCTGGAGATTGAACCTAGGTCGGCTGCATGTGAAGCAAGAGCCCCCATGCTCTGTGCTCACTCTGGTCCCCAACCTAGAACATTTTAGACTTTTAAATTTTCAGTTTATTTTAGCCTATAACTTTTAGAGTTTAAAAAATTCATGGTCAAGGTCACGGTCCTCCGTTATTCATTGATTTGCTCGAGCGGGCCCGGTAATGTCTCCATTTCTGAGACTAGTTGTTGTTACTGTGTTTGGGCATATTGAATACGCCACGGGTAGCTTGCCAGTCTTTACTCTTATTCTTTTTTTATTTTATTATTTTGTTTTGTTTTGTTTGGGGGCCATATCTAGATGTACTCAGGCCTTACTCCTGGCTCTGTGTTCAAAAATCATTCCTGACAGACCTTGGGGGACCACGTGCAGTAGTGGGAATAGAACCTGGGTCAGCCTCGATTTTGCAGAGCAAGTGCCCTACCCTCTGTATTCTTTATTTGGCCCCAATATTTTCTATTCTGTATCTTGTATGTTACACAAATTGTGTTTTTGCCATGGTTTTTAAATCTGCAGTGTAAAACTTAAATACATGATACACGTTTTAGCTACTTAAATTATTTAGAGATAAAGCAATCAATCTACCAATAAAATAATACATGCAGCTTAATATTTGTTTTTGTTGTGCTCTTGCCCAAAGAACACCTAATATTGCTGAATGAATGGGCCATAAATGTAAGAAAAATATGCACATATGATAGATGAGCAAGGAATGCAAAAATAGATCCTGTAGTTAATAATGATAAGAATAGCTGACAGCAATTGCAAGCCCTGTACTTTGGATCTGACCTTACTTAACCTGTGGAAAGAATGAATGAGCTAAGAATACAGATACTAAGAATAACACATATTAAGGCACCACATCGTGGAGAGGACAATGATGTTCGCAGGTCACTGAGGTTAAGTGGCAGAGCAGAAAGTTTTCTAAGGCATCCCTAATAGGTGAGTCTTTAGTTCAGAGATTGGCCGTAAGCTCATGGGGCTGAGGGGCTTTGATTTCAGGAGGAGGAAGTGAGCTTTCACTGAGGCTATTCTGTTCTCTGAGACCAAGACAAGATTAATAAAAGCTCTTGCTTCACAAGGTGGATTAAGCTTCACACCTTCCTCCAAGATCTCCACAATTCACGGGGGGCTTGTCCTGCACTGTCAGTGCTGGCCCAAAGTTCCTGACGTTATGGGGCTCTGGAATTTCCCCCTGATCCACCCTTCATCTCTCCTTGGCATTTCTCCAATCAAGGTGAATGCAGGGGCTGGAGCAATAGCATGGCGGGTAGGGCGTTTGCCTTGCACGCGGCCGACCTGGGTTCGATTCCCAGCATCCCATATGATCCCCTGAGCACCACCAGGGGTGATTTCTGAGTGCAGAGTCAGGAGACACCCCTGTGCATCGCTGGGTGTGACCCAAAAAGCAAAAAAAGGAAGGCGAATGCAGTTTCTGGTTTGTTTCCACCACCCTCTCTTGTAAAGCACTTGTGAGCGGCAGATCAGGAGAAGCTTTGGTGGGGCCACACAAATACAAAATTTATAGGCAGAGCTAAACCAGGTAGCACAGACCATTGGTCAGTCTGACTTGAAGCCTCCTCTAGATCTTTCTCTGTGGAGGTTTCTCATTTGTCACCTTGTCTAACTGTGTCAGGTTTGGGATTCATCTCTACCGTCCACTCACCTAACAGCCGTGCAGCCCAGAATGTTGGGGGTACGGTAGGTGTTCTACTGTATGTGAAGTGCTCATGTAATCCTTTTAAAGATCATCAAAAAAGTCATGCCTGTGTCCCACAGTTCCCACGGAAACTCATTAGTTCCTGGAGTTCCTGGAGTGGACAGTCACTTACACTGCATCATGGCACTTCCAGATTCCACAATACTGACGTCTCCGCAGAAGCGTGCCAATTAGATGAAAAAGTAGAACAGAAGCCCACGAAGCTCAACAGGCAAAAACAATAGCCCAGAAAGCTCAACTAGCAACAGTCTAGCAACCCCTCAGACAAGGACTTAAGCATCCCATGGTGAGATAGAACAATTTTCACAAGTTTTCTTTTACTATCGCATTTTTTGATAACTCCATTACTTATTTGGTTGTAACAAGAAATACAAAATAAAATATTTTGTGTGTGTGCCTGTGGGCCAGGCTTGAGGGGTGGGTGGGAAACGGGACATTGGTGGTGGGATTGGTGTTGAAACACTGAATGCCTAAAACAAAGGGATTATGAACAACTCTCTAAACCACAGTGTTTAAATAAAATGTAAAAAAAATGTCATCCCAAGGCCTGAGGGTTAAAAGTAGGTGGAGGATATTTTGATAACCTTTCAGTATCAATATTGCAAACCACAATGATGCTCAAGGGGGGGGGGAGAGAGAGAGAGAGAGAGAGGAGAGAGAGAAGAAAAGCAGAGGCAGGAAGGGGGTGGAGAGTGGGGGTGATGGGAGGGAATCTGGGGACACTGGTGCTGGGAAATGTACGCTGGTAGAGGGATGGGTGTTGGAACACTGTATGATTGAAATACAATCATAAATGGCTTTGTAATGCTCTAAAAATAAATAAAATTAAAAAATTATCATCCTACATGGACAAGTTATTTATAACAGGCATAAAACGTAGAAATAAAAAGTCTTTTTAACAAAACAAAAAAAAATCATTCACAGCAGAACAATAGTCCTGCCTGAGAGGTCCTGTAATTCATGGGTTTGTTTGTGTGCTTTGCTTTTTTAATTTTTATTTTTTGGTTTTGTTTTAGCTTTTGGGCCACAACTGGTGGTGTTCAGGACTTACTCCTGGGCCTGCACTCAGGGATTACTCATGGTGGGCTGAGGTGACTATAGGGGATGCCAGGGATTGAACCTTTATCGACCGTGTGCATTGCAAATGCCTTACCCGATGTACCATCTCTCCGGCCACCTGCGTCAATTACTGAGGAAGTTTTATGTTGCGGTAGTATATTGATCTACTATATTGTATGGCAGTATATACTGTTGTGCTCTGGAATTTTAAAACTTTGGCACAAAGAGATCATTGGAAATATTATGAAATATGACATTATTTTAACAAAGTGATAGACTCTAATGAGTAAACTGCTCCTCTTAAAGTCAGTTGGTTTCCAATTCTTGGCTTACAAAATGTTGAAGAAATTGAGTTGTCAGTTGATACACCATTTGAAAATGCATTTTTAAGGATTCATAGTGATGCTGTATTTGGAGAAATGCAAGGCAGAGATTTAGCAGCTGACTGATGTAGCTCTACTCTTCATAGCTACGTATGTAGTTGGGTATGACTCTCAGGATTTTTCTTTGTTAAAAAGGGGTCAAGATAGAATCACTGTGCTCTATGTCATTTTTATTTTATGTTTTGTTCAGATTATGAGCGGGCCCAGTAACGTCTCCATTGGGGACTTTGTTGTTACTGTGTCTGGCATATCGAATACGTCACGGGGAGCTTGCCAGGCTCTGCCGTGCGGGTGAGATACTCTCGGTAGCTTGCCGGGCTCTCCGAGACGGGCGGAGGAATCGAACTCGGGTCGGCCATGTTGGCCGCTTGTAAGGCAAACGCCCTACCCACTGTGCTCAGTTCTATGTCATTTCTTAATTGTCATCTAAGTATAAAGACTCATGGGAAAAAGAGCCGTATAAAATCTTTGAAGATGAATATTGACAAATTTCTTCTACTTCTCATTATAGTATATTTAATAATTTCTCATAGTGGTACATTACTAATAAATATGTTCATAATTTAGTCCACATGATTTAAAAATAAAATGTATGGCTTTTGATTCATAGGAAAGAACAACTCCAGGTTCTATCTTTTATTCATTTAGGGCAATCACGATCACGGTCACAATCATACTGTTGTTCGTCGATTGCCTCGAGCAGGCACCAGTAACGTCTCCTTCGTCCTAGCCCTGAGATTTTAAAGTGCCATATTCAAGGCTCTTTCAGGGCTAGGAGAATGAGACCCATCATTGTTACTGGTATTTGGCATATTGGGTACACCACGGGGAGTTTGCCAGACTCTGCCGTGTGGGCAGGTTACATTCGGTAGCCTGCCAGGTTGTCCAAAAGTAAGAATGAGATAATAAGATGTCGCTTTCGGGAGCTGGGTTTTATAGTCTCTGGGTTTTGGCCGTTGATGGGATTACACAGTGCCGGGGGCCAGTTGTTGGGTGTGACCCCTGCCTACTGGAATTTGGAGGATCTGGGTGGAGGATGCTCAGCCCCGATCCGGGCAAGCTTGGAGATCTCAGCCCCGGGACCCGCATGCCTTTGTTCCTCTGCCGGTACCTTCATGTGTGTGGAGAGTGGTCTCAGCATGGTTGTGGCTGGTTCTGGAGGTCTTCTCCTGCTAGAGCTCAATGGCTCATAGGCAATCAAAGATCACTTAATCACTTAATCACTTAACTTCCCGTTAGTCGTCGATTTGCTCGAGCGGGCGCCAGTAACGTCTCCATTTGTCCCTGTCGCGTGCTAGTGTAGCCCAATGGCATCTGTTTGCTCCGGGAACATGAAGGGCCTCAAACCGATCGTTTATGATCTTCACGAAGAAGTCTGACCATCTGGTAGGTGGGTGGCTGTAGGATAACACTCTCTTGTCCTTCCTCAGGTAGCTTAGGTTTGTCAGGTCACACCCATCTAAGAACACTGAACTTGTATTGTAAGCAATGTCCTTTCTGTGTGGACACAGGAAGACAGTTAATATTATGCTTTGTAACTTGGGAGTTGATTGACTCCGAATAATATTTACTCCTGGGCATCTGATTTCTTGACTCAGTTGCCCTTAGTTCCTAGCACCCCAAAAGCAGGGTCCCGACGAGGGACTGAATGGACCCAGGGCAAGCAGTGAGCTACCCTGGCATCGAAATGGGCCAGGCCAAAGAGCCACGATACTCAACTATAAGTTGAGGGCATGATCATGGACAAATGCTGTCATGATCCAAAAGTAAGTAACGATGAGACTAGGACCCTGCTGGAGCTAGGAAGATTAACCTGGCCTGAGGACTGCGAAATGTATAGTGAGATGTTCTCAGGAAGAACCAAACTAAATTTATATCTCTTACTGTGCTCATACAGAATGACATTGCTAGAAATATTAGAAGTAGATTTATTACAACTATTTAAGTAGATTACTAACTGAGGGAAGAACACACCCTTGTTGGGATCCCACCCTTGGGTGGATCTCCTAGTAATCTGAAGTAATCTCTGTAGATGAGATTTTATCCTTGAGTTAATATCCTGGAGGAGTGGTCTTACCTCTCTTTGTTGATTCGTCAGTATTCAACCCACCTTTATGTCACCGCCTTATGTGACTGCTATATAAACTAAGACGTAAGCTCAGAAAAAGGGGTCAGAAGTGAGAGAGCTCGGGCTCCAGAGATCCAGAGTCAGAGCCAGAAGGAGAGAGCTTCCAAGACTGGGGCCCAGGAGAGAAGGAGGCAGAGAAAGACAGGAGTGAAGAGGATTGGAATAAACTACTATTGATATAGACCGGCCTGGCCCCCGTTTTTTCTTCCATCTGCCCTTGCCAACAGTCGTTCCGATCCAGGCCACACACAGTGGCTCAAGAGCACTGAACACAGGTGGTGAAACAGTACCGTCCAGTGAGCCGGTGAACATACAACCTTCGGCGTGATAAGATTTTACAGGCGGCCACGCGGTCTTTTGACATCCCGTGGAATCCAGTCGGTAACAGCTCTAGTCCAGCGGTCGTCTTTAAATCTCATTACGTGACCAGCCCATCTGATTTTGGGCGCCTTGGCAAATGAGACAGCGTCCCTGATTCTTGATCGTCGACAGATGTCAGAACTCTGGATTCTTTCTCTCATTTGAGTGAAACGTGATATTCCAAGCATAGCTCTTTCTATTCTTCTTTGGGAGACCTGAATAGCATTCTCATCTTGTTTGCGTAGGGCCCAGGTCTCTGAGGCATATGTTAATGCAGGAAGAACAGTGGTATCAAAGAGATGTGCCCGGAGCCGGAGGTTCTTCGTCCTCTTAGCTATTTCTTCGACGTTCTTGAAGGCGTTCCAAGCCACTCTCTTCCTCCTGCGCAGCTCGGGTGCCAGGTCATTTTTCATGTTGACCTCTCGACCTAGGTACACATAGCTGTTGCATTCAGAGATGGTCATTCCATTGAGAGCGAATGGGGCGTCAGGAACGAGGCTGTTTCTCATAAACATTGTCTTCGTAAGATTCAGCTGTAGTCCTACCTTTCCACACTCACGGTCAAAATCGGCCAGCATTTGTGCCGCTTGGCTGATGTTTGGTGTTATTAAAACAATGTCATCAGCAAAGCGGAGGTGGTGTAGTTGCAGACCATCTATCTTCACTCCCATTCCTTCCCATTCTAGTCGTCGCATGATGTTCTCGAGGGTGGCACTGAAGAGTTTTGGTGAAATGGTATCACCCTGCCGCACCCCTCTCTTGACATCAACGATCACTTCTTTGTAGAATGGTGAGATCCTGGTAGTGAATCCGCAATAGAGCTCACGGAGGATCCTGATGTATTGGGCTTGAATGCCCTGATTGGCTAGGGCTTCAATGACCGCTTCCGTCTCAACAGAATCAAAGGCCTTCTTTAAATCAATGAATGTTAAACAGAGCAGCATCTTGAACTCCCGAGAAACCTCAATGAGCTTGGTTATCGTGTGGATATGGTCAATGGTGCTGAATCCTTTGCGGAACCCGGCTTGCTCGCATGGTTGTCCTTCATCTAGTGTTCTGCCAATCCTATTTAGGATGACTCGAGTGAACAACTTGTAGATGACAGACAATAGGCAGATCGGGCGATAGTTGCCAATGTCATGGATGTCTCCCTTCTTGAACAGTAGTACAGTCCTGTCCTGCTGTTTTTCCATTGGGACGGAACCTTGCATTCAGACAGGTAGCGAGTGAAGAGCCGAGCCAGTGTATTGATGAGTCCTGACGGCAGGTTCTTCAGGTGTTCAGGTCTGACCTTGTCTGGGCCGGGTGCTGTTTGTTTCTTTACCAACGAAATGGCGTGTTGGATTTCGGAAGGGAGAACGTTGGGAACGACATATCCATCCTGTGGAATTTGGTATGTCGGCAAGTGGACATGGCTATCAAAGAGATTTGAGTAGAAGTCATGGATAATCTTCTCCATTGCCATTCTGGAGTATGTGATGGATCCATCAGGACGTCGGAGGGCAGTCATCTTGGTCTTGTAGTTGGCGAAGGACAGGCGGGCGTTACGAATACTTTTCCCAGCTTCTGCCGCATCTACCAGTACTTCTGCTCTTCTCTCTTTGAGGTCTTCCTTGATCGCATCTCTGCACTGCTTTGCGAGCTCGGACGTTAGCTTGCGGTTGCCTGAGGCATGCGCCAAACCACGCTGGTGAATTAGCTCAAGAGTTTTCGAAGATAGGCGATTTTTTGTGGCTATCTCTCTCTTGGCGTTCCTCGCACATTCATGGAGGTGCTGAACCAGTCGATCATATTCCTCGTCAATGTTGCGTCGGTGTCCTTGTCAACACAAACTTGGCCAAGAGCATTGATTCATTCGAATGCCTAACAACCCGAATCGGACGTTTACATTTGAATAGATGTGGCTCACTGCCTGCAGTTTCTATCTTTGTCGTCTACGCACCAACATCTCATTATGATGAAAGAGAAATCGAGAAGTTCTACATGGATCTAGAGAAGTTCTATAAAGAAGACCACACCTTCTACAAGATCATTGTGGGTGATTTTAATGCCAAGATAGGACCGAGAAGATCAGCTGAAGAACTTCACATTGGGACCCATGGCCTAGAATGGAACGAACAGGGTGAGAGACTGTCTGAGTTCATCATGTTGACCAAGACCATTCATGGTAACTCACAGTTCCAGAAGGCAGAATCTAAAATTCGATGGACATGGGAGTCTCCCGGTGGACGATTCCACAACGAAATAGACCACATCATGTTCAATCGACGGTTTTGCCTCACTGATGTCGCTGTTGTCCCAAAATTTCGAACGGGATCGGACCACCATCTCCTTCGTGCAAAATTCTACTTCACAGAGCGGGGAGAAAGGGCTGCAAAGTTCAAAAAGAGAACTCCCAGAATGACCACCAACTGGGAACTCTTTGGTACTATTGCGGCAACATGGGAAGATGCCATTGTTGGCAATCAAAGATACATGATAAAAATACTTCCAAACATACAGATGGGTTACATTTTAAATAAATTTCTAGAGCAGAGGGTAAATAGAGATCTAAATTTCAGGATAAAGTATAAATGTTAGCACAAGATCAGAGAAACATAAGGATACATAAATGAAGGACTGTTATTTCCTATTATACCTCTATAGATTATCTTGCACAGTTACTAATGTTCCAGTACAAACATCCTCCCATCCTTCTGGAGGCTCTCGCTATGTTTCGTTGGGAAGGACTCTCACATATGGATATATGACAGGAAGTGAGGCAGATGAGCATGGTCTATGATTCTTCTTCAACACTGTATGTCACTGTCATCGGTTGTGTTTTACGTACACTGACCTTTAGTTATTTCTTAGTTTTTTCTTCTTATGTCTTGTCACTATTTGAAAGATGAAAATGTGTTACAAGATGCCATGCACAAAAGTCAAATAAAAATGGATTAAAAAAAGACCTAATAGCAGAATAGAACCCATAAGTACATAGGCAGACCTCTTCATGACATTGAAACTAGAGGCATCTTTTAAGATGATACACCACTGACCAAGCAAGTAAAGCAAACATAAGCAAATGGGATGATATTAAACAAGAAGTTTCTATACCTCAAAGGAAACAAAGACCAGAATACAAAGACAGCTCACAAACTGGGAGAAATTATTTGCCTGCTGCTCATTGATATGGGTTCATATCCAAGAGACATAAAGATAAAGAACTTTACAAGGAAAAAGAAAATCCAATCCCATCACAAAATGGAGAGAAGAGATAAACAGAAATGGCCTCAAAGCAAAAGTTCAAATGGCCAAAAGACACATAAAAAATGGTCTATATTACAAATCACCAGGAAAATGCAAATCGAAGCAACAATGAGATACCACCTCCCACCAAAGAGACTGGCACTTAACACAAAGAACAAAACCAGCCAGTGTTGTCCTGGGTGCAGGGGAAAAGGAACCCTTATTCACTGCTGGTGGGAATGCTGACTGTCCCAGCCTTTTTGAATAACAATATGGACAAATCAAAAATCTAGGAATTGAGCTTCCATATGACCCAACAATTCCACTCCTGGGAATATACTCTAACAGACCCAAAACACAATGCAGAAAAGGCATCTGCACTCCTATGTTCATTGTAACAGTATTTACAATGGCCAAAATTTGAAAACACAAGTCTCCAAGAACAGATGAGTAGGTAAAGAAGTTATGGTACATCTACATGGATGGGATAAAGTGCGGCCATTAAATCATAGACTTTACTAATACATGGGTAGACCTGTACCGGCTCCGGGCACATCTCTTTGATTCCACTGTTCTTCCTGCATTAACATATGCCTCAGAGACCTGGGCCCTACTAAAACAGGATGAGACCGTTATTCGGGTCTCCCAAAGAGGAATTGAAAGAGCTATGCTTGGAGTATCATGTTTCACTCAAATGAGAGAAAGAATCCGGAGTTTCAACCTCTGTCGACGATCAAGAATCAGGGAAACTGTCTCGTTTGCCAAGGCGTCAAAAATCAGATGGAAAAAAAAATCAGATGGGCTGGTCACGTAATGAGATTTAAAGACGACTGCTGGACTAGAGCTGTTACCAACCAGATTCCATGAGACGTCAAAAGACTGCGTGGCTGCCCACCTAGCAGACAGTCAGACTTCTTCATCAAGATCATGAACGATCAGTTTGAGGCTGTTTGTGTTCCTAGAGTGAACAGATGCCATTGGTCTACATTAGCACGCGACAGGGACAAATGGAGATGGTACTGGCACCCGCTCGAGCAAATTAATGATTAACGGGAAGTCAAGTGATCAAGTGATGGGTAGACATGGAAGGTCTCATGCTGAAGGAAATGAGTCAGAGCATGACAGACATAGAATGATCACACATATTTGCAAGATATAAAGAAACATGGCCGGCGAACAACACCTAAAGATAATAGACACAAAGACCAGGGGGGCTAATCCTTAGAAGAAAGGTTGCCACAATGGTTGAAGGGTGGTTAGGTCAGAGAAGAGATCACAATGACAATGGTAGCGGGAAGTGATCACGCTGAACAAGAACTGGGTATTGAGAAGAGGTAAAGTGACATGCATGATACCCTTTCTATAACAGTATTGTGAACCACGGTGCCTACCAGGAAAAAAGAATAAAAGCATCTGCTGCAGAGGCAGACTGTGGGGGTGAACTGGGGACATTGGTGGGGGGAAATGGACATTGGTGGAGGGATGGGTGCTTGAACATTGTGTGACTGAAACTCGGTGATGAGCACCTTTGTACTTGTATCTCATGGGGATTGAAAAGAAAAATTATATGACAAACACGTATCAATAAAAATCATCTTTATTTCCCAGCTGGTGGTGCAATAAAAACTAAAATATCAAAGAATTAAACAACTATTACAAGAAAGTAAATGAGGAACAGGATACTCGAGTCCTCATTTTAGTAACCTTTTGGGGGGATGGTTGGGTGTTTGGGCTACCCACAGGTGGTACTCCAGGTTATTACTGCCTCTATGCTATGGAGTGACCCCTCCTTGTGCTCAGAGGACTATATGTGGTGCCAGGGATAGAGCAGAGTCAGTCACATGCCAGGGAATTCTCTTAACCCCATACTATCTCTTGGGCCTTTAGGATCCTCTATTAGGCTGTAATCTGTGACATTCATATAGGGTGATTTTCATTTTGATGGAATTTTTTTGCACCATGGTTTACTGTGACTGGGTAAAATTGCCTGCTGAGTAAGACTCGACATTTTCGAACGTTGTCTTTTGAAGAAGACCCCATGAAATCACTCCGACACACCCAGCTAACTCGCTGTAAGTCGGGAACAATATGACATTAGGAGGAGGGCAGGGGTACCCGCTGAAGTACCAGACTTTACATCTCTAGTAGTGGCTGCCTGGCTTCCTCAGCCCTGGTGAGGGGGCAACGTGTCCCAGAGCAGCTAGAGGGGGGAGGAGTGGGTTGAGGGGAAATGATGCCGCATTACTGGGGGAGGCACTGCTTAGTCTCTCAGCGTCTTGGGCTCTGTTTAGACCCCATGTGGCATTCGCTGGGGTATAATCCTCAGGATGTGACCCTGAGCCCAGCAGCTGTCCTGTTGGAGAACAGCTCCCTCATTCCACATTGCATCCGTAGGCGCTCCATGAAGGTAAGAGAAAATCTGCTGGAGATAGCACAGTGGGGAGGGTGTTTGCTTTGCATGTTCGATTCCCAGCACCCCGTATGGTCCCCTGAGCACCGCCAAGAGTGATTCCTGAGTGCAGAGCCAGGAGGAACCTCTGAGCATCGCCGGGTGTGACCCAAAAAGAAAAAAAAATAGAGAGAAACTCCTTGACTTGCACACAGGATCCAGCACAAACAGAAGAGGCCATCTGTTCTCCCTCCTTAGATGTAGTTTTTATCTCATAAACGCCTAATTTCAAAGTTTTTAATTTTAAATTTATAGTTTCAGAGGTCTGCAACTATTCCCTCTGTCTAGAGTATTTTTATCACTCAGAAAGAAACCTCATGTGCCTTACTGTTGGATTATAGTTCTAAATATTTTAGGCCTAACCACCAAACGTACGTGGAGAGAGAGAGAGAGAGAGAGAGAGAGAGAGAGAGAGAGAGAGAGAGAGAGAGAGCACATCCCCTTTCTATTTTGTGGTTACACACCTAATAGTCACTACCTCCCTCTAGCCCTGCCGGCTCATTTCTATTTCTATGGATTTACCTGATTTTTCTATTATGGATATTTAATACAGTATAATCATACAATCTATTACTCATTGTGCCTGGATCTTCCATTAAAACCAATGTTTCTGATTCTGTTTTAAAAGTCCAATTATTATAGTTTAAGTCACAAGCTTACAGTAGTTTATGAAGTGTGTGTGCACAGCTTACTGCACTACCATTCAAGCATAATAATAATAATAATAATAATAATAATAATAATAGTCCTCCAGCATTCTTCTTCTGCTACTTCCGGTCTTCAATCTTCTTCATTTCCATTCCTCCCTATGCCCCACCTGAGCTGGCATTCTCAGTTCTGTAATCCAGGCAGGGGCCAAGGAGTTGTCATCATTTATGCAGTCAATTCCCTAGTTTTATTTCTCTACATAGCACAGATGAGTGAGATAATCCAGATTCAATACCTTCCATGAATTTTTTTTTTAAATGTGAGTTTCATCCAAATTACAACAAACTGAAGGATTTCATATTTTCTCCTGGGTGTGTAATATTCCCCTGGGTACATCAGCTACAGCTTCTTTATTCATTCATCTGTTGCTGGACATTTGAGTTGTTTCTATATCCTATATTAGGCACTGCAAAAACATAGATGTGCTTATATTTTCTTTCTTTTTTTTTTTTGGAGCCACCCCCGTGATACTCAGGGGTTACTCCTGGCTCTGAATTTAGAAATCACTCCTAGTAGTGCTCAGGGAACAATATGGGAGTCAGGGATCCAACCTGGACAGTCACATGCAAGGCAAACTCTGTACCTACTCCAGCTCCTGATATTTCTTGAATGAATGTTTTTGTGGGGGATTATAGGACAAGAAGTAGAATTGCTCATCAGATGAAAGCACAATTCTTAACTTTTGGGGACTGTTTTCCATAGAGGCTACACTTGAGGATATTCCAATTAACAATGAATGAGGGTTTCTTTCTCACCATATCTACGCCAGCATTGGTTGTTTTCAGTCTGTTTTTTCTTTGGGGGGAGAAGAATTGGAGGGGATCACATGCAATACCAGAGATAAAAATGAGGTTGGCTACATGCAAGATAAGTGCCTTATCTTCTAAACTATTTTCTAGACACTCCAATCTTCTTTTCATATATACCATCAATGATAGGTCACTGTCACTGTCACTGTCCTCCCATTGTTCATCAATTTTCTCGAGCGGGCCCAGTAAGGTCTCCATTGTGAGAATTTGCTGTTACTATGTTTGGCATATCAAATACGTCATGAGTAGCTTGCCAGGCTTTGCCGTGCAGGCAAGATACTCTTGGTAGCTTGCCAGGCTCTCCGAGAGGGGCGGAGGAATCGAACTGGGGTCGGTCATGTTGGCTGCATGCAAAGCAAACACCCTACCCGCTGTGCTATTGCTCTATCCCAGTGATAGGTAATGTCTCATTATTGTTTTTGATTTTGGTATGATTGATGATGAGCACTTTTTATTTTTTTATTTTTTATTTTTTTTGCTTTTTGGGTCATACCCGGCAATACTCAGGGGTTGCTCCTGGCTCTGCACTCAGGAACTACTCCTGGTGGTGCTCGGGGGACCATATGGGATGCCAAGGATTGAACCTGTGTTGGCTGCGTGCAAGGCAAACACCCTACCCGCTGTACTAGTGCTCTAGCCCCAGTGAACACTTTTTAATTTGCCTACTAGCCATTCATATGTTTTCTTCATGGAAGTGACTGTTCATTTCTTCTCTCTACTTTTTGATGGGGCTATTAGTTTTGTTGCTACTGAACTTTGTGTTTTATATATTTTAAATAATATCCACGTTTTCTGATGTATTGCTTGGATATATTTTCTCTGATTAAATAGGTATCTTTCAATGTTAAAGTCTTATTTTCTTTTGTCATATAAACCTTTCTAATTGCACACAGCACAGCGGTAGGGCGTTTGCCTTGCACGCAGCCAACATGGCCGACCCGAGTTCGATTCCTCCGCCCCTCTCGGAGAGCCCTGTAAGCTACCGAGAGTATCTCGCCCACACGGCAGAGCCTGACAAGCTACCCGTGATGCATTCAATATGCCAAACACAGTAACAATAAATCTCACGATGGAGACGTTACTGGGCCCGCTCGAGCAAATCAATGAACAACGGGAGGACTGTGACTGTGACTGTGATTTTTGTAAATATATTGATGAATTCAAATCATTGAAAGTTCTGTTTTTTAAATGACAGTATATTTATTTAGAAACAGAATGTCAACAGAACAGTCGCAACTTTTCTTTTGCAATTACAGAGTTGCATTCAGTAAATAGAACAACAGTTATTTCATTTAAGCTGCATCAGAGAAAATTGAAAGTGTAAAAGAACTACCATCCCCATATAGAACTAATTTGTGTGGCGTGCCAACAAGAACCTGCTTTAAATTTCCATGGCAATATCCAACCCCCACACAGTACCAGACAGGGCTAGTGGCTATAGAAAACACCCCCGGGACAGGGCTATCTAGAGACACATTCTGCAGTGTGATAACTATATAAAAAAGTACAGTTTAAAAACAAATCTTACACATCCTTACATTTCAATTTTTGTCTTTAAAAGGAGTGAATTGTGTACAAGGGTGTCGAAATGCTTTTTGACAAGAAAAAAACTGCGCGAGAACTGACTTATCATCATCATCGTCTTCTTCATCTTTGTCTATTTCACCATCCTCTTCTTCTCTATTCTTCTCTTTATCCTCTTCATCTTCCTCCTCCTCCTCTGTCATCTTCTTCCTCTTCTTCATCCTCTTCATCTTCCTCCTCTTTCATCTTCTTTATCTTCTTCTTCCTCCTCTTTGTCCTCCTCTTTCTCCTCCTCTTCCTCCTCCTCCTCCTCTTCATTTTCTTCTTTTCTTTTTTCAGCTTTAACAATTGCCTTCTTGGGCACATCAATTTTTCCTTTAGCTCAATCCGCAGCACTATTCTTTTTGTGTCTTTCCTTCCGCTTAGCGCCTACTTTTCTTTTCTCTCTTTTTTTAAAAAATTTTTATTAGTGAAACACCATGAGGTGTTTTTGTAGACTTACAAATTTATTTATTTATTTATTTTGAATTCCTACCCCTCCACCAGTGATCATTTCCCACCACCACGGATCCCAGTATCCCTCCCACCCCCCATCCCCCCATCCCACCCTGCTTCTGTGGCAGGGTATAAAAGAATAAAAGTCCTGGTTCCCGCATGCCCGAGCTATGCTTGTAGAGGCTCATGGTCACGGGGTTCCATCTGGAGGAGGCGGGATGCGGCACCTACCCCATCTGGGACTTCATGGTGATCTCGGCTCTGCTTGGGACCTGGAGCATTCTCCGGGAGCTGTGGAGCCTCCCAGCGGCCTTTCTTCTCTGCTGCTGTGTCAGACTTACAAATTTTTGTGCTTGGGTTTCAGTTATACAATGATCGAGTACCCATCCCTCCACCAGTGCCCATTCTCCACCACTGCTCAATTCCTCTTTTGCAAACCAAGCACCTACTTTTCTTAAGGCCACTTGTTGCCTGCAGCAGTGTTTGTTGTTCCACGCTGCCCCCCCCCCCCCCAAGGTTCTTTGCAGCAACCAATAGCCAGGCCAGGATGTTCTCCTTGATTTGGGGGGTGATCCTCAGAACAAAGCAAGAAAAGGGCCGAAGGAAGCCTCTTGGCTGCCTGGGATCCTTGAGCCCTTGAGCTCCTGTATTTGATTCTCCCATAGGAGGGATGTAAGTTTTCATTTCTCTTTTGTAACAGGCCTTGCTTTCCTGGGCCATGGCTTCCAATTTTTCTTTCTCTTTCCCAGTCATGGGCTTCTGCCTTTCTGAGCACTTCTTAGAAGACTCTGAAAAGTTGATGGGCGCATCTGGGTGCATTCTTGTGCTTCTCCCTCTAAGTTTCATTCATTCATTCATTCATTCATTCATTCATCATCCTGTTATTCGTCCATTGCCTCGAGCAGGCCCCAGTAACGTCTCTTTCATCCTAGCCCTGAGATTATATTCAAGGCTCTTTAGGAGAATGAGACCCATCATTGTTACTGGTATTTGGCATATTGGGTACACCACGGGGAGTTTGCCAGACTCTGCCCTGTGGGCAGGCTACATTCGGTAGCCTGCCAGTTTGTCCAAAGTAGGACTGAGATAATGAGATGTCATAAAAAGATGTCCTGATAAGATGTCGCGCGGCCACGAATGCGGGAGCAGGATTTTATAGTCTCTGAGTCTTGGCCGCTGATGGGATTACACGGTGCCAGGGGGCCAGGTGGTGGGTGTGACCCCCGCCTACTGGAATTTGGAGGATCTGGGTGGAGGATGCTCGAATCCAATCCGAGTAGGCTTGGAGATCTCGGCCCTGGAACCCGCGTGGCTTTGTCCCTCTGCCAGTACCTTCATGTGTGCGGAGAGTGGTCTCAGCATGGTGGTGGCTGGTCCTGGAGGTCTTCGGCTGCCGGAGCCCTGGTCGGGGCGGGGAGGAAAGCTCAACCCGCTCCCCTCCAAGGGGCCCCTTTAAGTTAAGTTTGCATAAAGAATGCCCAGGATGGGATTTTGCCCCTTGCCTTCTTAGGCTCTCCTTTGCCCAGGTTTAATCACTTTTCCTCAGGGAGGCCCAGAGTCACCTGGTGTCCAGCCCATTTTTGCTTGCCGTGAGGCTGTCTTTGCAGCACTCTAAGAACTGCAAGAGTCGATGGCTCTGAGGCTGGGGGATCAGGCCTCAAGATCTTCTTTTGATCTTTCGACTTTCAATATTTGGTCTCTTACATGGCTTTTGTCATGAGGAGTATAATGTGTCTCAGAGATTCTCTGTTTGGGTCTCCTTTTGCTGGTGCCCTTTGAATCGAGATGCATCACTCAACTCTGGGAAATTCTTATCTGAAATATCTTTAATGTTTTTTCATCATTTTTTTCTTCCTGTTCTTCAGATGGTTCTTTTCTGGGGGGCACACCTAGTGATGTTCAGGGGGGTACTTCTGGCTCTGCACTTAGGAATCCCTCCAGGAGATGCTGGGGGGACCATAATGGGATAGAATTTGGGTTGGACGTGTGCTAGGCAAGTGTCTTACTTGCTGTTTGATCTATCTTGTCCCTGTTAATTTTTTGTGAGTTTCAGCAGTTTGGCTTGTGTCTTTTCTGAGATTAGTTGTGAAGCTGTGAAGCTCGGCTGTTATTTACATGGCAATAGCTATGCGATGTGGGTCTCTATTGAGTTTTTGTTTCGAATTTTTATTTATTTTTTTAAATTGAGTCACAATGAGACACACAGTTGCAAAGTTGTTCATGATTGGGTTTCAGTCATACAATGTTCCAACGCCCGTCCCGTCATCAGTGTCCATTTCCCACCACCAACGGCCCAGTTTCCCTTCTGCCCCTGGCCCCCGCCTCTATGACAGGCACTTTTCTTCTCTCTCTCTCTCTCTCTCTCTCTCTCTCTCTCTCTCTCTCTCTCTCTCCTCTTCTCATTTTTAAATTTAATTTATTTCTGGTTTGGGGGCGACACTGGGCAATGCTCGGGCATTTCATGGCTCTGTAAGTGCCCTGCCCATTGTGTTATTAATCTCTCTACCATCCTCTTCATTTCCAGTGCTCTGATGTTAATTTCTCATTTCCAGTCTCACGCTTTCTTGTGTTCACTGACTTCTGTGTCATCATTTCTTTGAACTCATTAAACATCCTCACGATGGTGTCACGGAAGCCCTTGGAGAGTTTGCAGAGCTGATGGAGAGGTTTCTGTGTTATTATTTTCACTCGCTGAGCTTTGATGGGCTTCTTCAAGCTTCTCCCACTGGGTTGGCTGAGTCCCTGCTGTGCAGAACTGTGAGGGCAGAACTCTGTGGTTAACCCCTCTGGAAGCCCCTGAGGGATTAGGCTGGGAGCTGCTCTTTCCCGTCCCTGCCCGTTTTCCGGTTGACAGGAGGTATATGCATGAGCAGTGTGAGGAGTGATGCGGAGCGCTGTCTGGTCATGTGGCTCAGAAGAAGTTGAGGTGGCCTGGAAAGCTGGATGAGAAGCAGAGGGTCTGAGATGTGGAGGTGACAACACCACGGCCCCACCCATACCCATGCACGCACGCACGCACTCATGCACGCATGCATGTCCCACCCTCTCATGAGTTTCTGTCCTTGCATCTTTAAAACTTGGATCCGGTCCTCTCATATCCATTCGGAATTTTCCCCCTGGACACTTCTTTTTTTCCGTTACCCTCAGGACTGCTAAGATCCACCTTCTCTGGGTAAAGTTCCCAACCTTCTCTAATGAGTTGTTTGGTAAATTTTTCAGTGCTCTTGTATTATCCAGTTTATTCTTCTTTTTCTAATGCCCACCACATTGTGGAGGGTTGTGTCTTCTTCCATTCAAAAAATCTTTAACTTTCGTATATATCTGTAAATATATATATATATATATATATATATATATGAAAGTTCACAAGGCTCAACCTTTAGCAACATGTTAGTGATATCCTTCCACGGCTTGGAGGCCAACCACACATACTAGGGGAAAAGGGAGCTCAGATAAAGAAGGGAACACCAAATAAAGGTGTTGGGAGGATCCTCCCAGGATGGGAGAAGCATGCGGAAAGTAGACTATAGACTAAACATGATTGTCACCCATTGCCTCTTTTGCAAACCACAACACCCAATAAGAGAGAGAGAGAACAAAAGGGAATGCCCTGCCACAGAGCCAGGGTGGGTTGGGGGGATGGGGGGTGGGAGGGATATTGGGATCCGTGGTGGTGGGAAATGGGCACCAGTGGAGGGATGGGTATTTGATCATTGTATAATTGAAACCCACTTAATCACTTAATCACTTAACTTCCCGTTAGTCGTCGATTTGCTCGAGCGGGCGCCAGTAACGTCTCCATTTGTCCCTGTCGCGTGCTAGTGTAGCCCAATGGCATCTCTTTGCTCCGGGAACATGGAGGGCCTCAAACCGATCGTTCATGATCTTGACAAAGAAGTCTGACCATCTGGTAGGTGGGCGGCCACGCGGTCTCTTGACATCCCGTGGAATCCAATCAGTAACAGCTCTAGTCCAACGGTCGTCTTTAAATCTCATTACGTGACCAGCCCATCTGATTTTCGACACCTTGGCAAATGAGACAGCGTCCCTGATCCTTGATCGTCGACGGATGTCAGAACTCCGGATTCGTTCTCTCATTTGAGTGAAACGTGATATTCCAAGCATAGCTCTTTCTATTCTTCTTTGGGAGACCTGAATGGCGTTCTCATCTTGTTTGCGTAGGGCCCAGGTCTCTGAGGCATATGTTAATGCAGGAAGAACAGTGGAATCAAAGAGATGTGCCCGGAGCCGGAGGTTTTTCGTCCTCTTAGCTATTTCTTCGACGTTCTTGAAGGCGTTCCAAGCCGCTCTCTTCCTCCTGCGCAGCTCGGGTGCCAGGTCATTTCTCATGTTGACCTCTCGACCTAGGTACACATAGCTGTTGCATTCGGAGATGGTCGTTCCATTGAGAGCGAATGGGGCGTCAGGAACAAGGCTGTTTCTCATAAACATTGTCTTCGTAAGATTCAGCTGTAGTCCTACCTTTCCACACTCACGGTCAAAGTCGGCCAGCATTTGTGCCGCTTGGCTGATGTTTGGTGTTATTAAAACAATGTCATCAGCAAAGCGGAGGTGGTGTAGTTGCCGACCATCTATCTTCACTCCCATTCCTTCCCATTCCAGTCGTCGCATGATGTTCTCGAGGGTGGCACTGAAGAGTTTTGGTGAAATGGTATCACCGACATGGCAGCACTGAGAAGGATGAGAAAGGAGAGGCCGACAAAATCTCAAGGCCGACCTAGGCTGCCACAACGAAGGAAGACAAAAATGATCGTCTGTACTTTCAATGCACGTACGCTAGCATCAGATGCATCCATCGAGGACCTGATGGTACAAGCGCGAATGATCAAGTACGACATCATTGGTCTGACCGAGACAAGAAGGCACGAATCTCACCATGCCGTTTTCGACACTGGAGAAGAATTGTTCCTCGGAACATGCGATAAAAGAGGTGTTGGAGGCGTTGGTGTCCTTGTCAACACAAACTTGGCCAAGAGCATTGATTCATTCGAATGCCTAACAACCCGAATCGGACGTTTACATTTGAATAGATGTGGCTCACTGCCTGCAGTTTCTATCTTCGTTGTCTACGCACCAACATCTCATTATGATGAAAGAGAAATCGAGAAGTTCTACATGGAGCTCGAGAAGTTCTATAAAGAAGACCACACCTTCTACAAGATCATTGTGGGTGATTTTAATGCCAAGATAGGACCGAGAAGATCAGCTGAAGAACTTCACATCGGAACCCATGGCCTAGAATGGAACGAACAGGGTGAGAGACTGTCTGAGTTCATCATGTCGACCAAGACCATTCATGGTAACTCACAGTTCCAGAAGGCAGAATCTAAACGATGGACATGGGAGTCTCCCGGTGGACGATTCCACAACGAAATAGAGCACATCATATTCAATCGACGGTTTTGCCTCACTGATGTCGCTGTTGTCCCAAAATTTCGAACGGGATCGGACCACCGTCTCCTTCGTACAAAATTCTACTTCACAGAGCGGGGAGAAAGGGCTGCAAAGTTCAAAAAGAGAACTCCCAGAACGACCACCAACTGGGAACTCTTTGGTACTATTGCGGCAACATGGGAAGATGCCATTGTTGACAACATTGATGAGGAATACGATCGACTGGTTCAGCACCTCCATGAATGTGCGAGGAACGCCAAGAGAGAGATAGCCACAAAAAGTCGCCTATCTTCGAAAACTCTTGAGCTAATTCGCCAGCGTGGTTTGGCGCATGCCTCAGGCAACCACAAGCTAATGTCCGAGCTCGCAAAGCAGTGCAGAGATGCGATCAAGGAAGACCTCAAAGAGAGAAGAGCAGAAGTACTGGTAGATGCGGCAGAAGCCGGGAAAAGTATTCGTAACGCCCACCTGTCCTTCGCCAACTATAAGACCAAGATGACTGCCCTCCGACGTCCTGATGGATCCATCACATCCTCCAGAACGGCAATGGAGAAGATTATCCATGACTTCTACTCAAATCTCTTCGATAGCCATGTCCACTTGCCGACATACCAAATTCCACAGGATGGGTATGTCGTTCCCAACGTTCTCCCTTCCGAAATCTGACACGCCATTTCGTCAGTAAAGAAGCAAACAGCACCCGGCCCAGACAAGGTCAGACCTGAACACCTGAAGAACCTGCCGTCAGTACTCATCAATACACTAGCTCGGCTCTTCACTCGCTACCTGTCTGAATGCAAGGTTCCATCTCAATGGAAAACCAGCAGGACCGTACTACTGTTCAAGAAGGGAGACATCCATGACATTGGCAACTATCGCCCGATCTGCCTATTGTCTGTCATCTACAAGTTGTTCACTCGAGTCATCCTGAATAGGATTGGCAGAACACTAGATGAAGGACAACCATGTGAGCAAGCAGGGTTCCGCAAAGGATTCAGCACCATCGACCATATCCACACGATAACCAAGCTCATTGAGGTTTCTCGGGAGTTCAAGATGCCGCTCTGCTTAACGTTCATTGATTTAAAGAAGGCCTTTGATTCTGTTGAGACGGAAGCGGTCATTGAAGCCCTAGCCAATCAGGGCATTCAAGCCCAATACATCAGGATCCTCCGTGAGCTGTATTGCGGATTCACTACCAGGATCTCACCATTCTACAAAGAAGTGATCGTTGATGTCAAGAGAGGGGTGCGGCAGGGTGATACCATTTCACCAATTGAAACCCAAGCATAAAAATATGTAAGTCTGCAACTGTACCTCATGATGTCTCACTATTAAAAAATTTTTAATAAAAAAAACACATGTTAGTGATATCTTACAGAAGGTCTTAATGACCCCTGTCAGAATGGAATAATCTTCACAATCTTTCCTCTGTGGATACTTTTTGTAGCATTTTCAGCGGTTTTACATAACAAACAATATAAAATATATTATTTTGGTTCTGCTTTGGGACAGAGATTGGGGTTTGGGATGGAAACATCCCAAATATGGTGGTGGGAAGGTGTAATGGTCGTGGGATTGGTGTTTGAATATTAAATGTAAACAAATATTGTGAACTACCTTATAAAACAACAAAATTTAAGAAACAAAACAAAAACTCTTTAACACTCTTCCCTCAGTCTCCAGTGCCTCATGAGTTCTGAGTGACAGGTGACTACTGCATGAACGGATGAGTGGACAGGATGATAAATCAAGGCATCTATTGGGATACTTACCCCTTTTCCTTTAGAGCTAGGGTATTTTCTTATTGAAGCATTTTACTATGATGCTAGTAAAGAATACTTCAAATATCATGATCACGGTGCCAATAAATCTGCATAATCACTCAGGGAGACCATTAGAATACAAATCATGAACATTGCCATGGCAATTTTCTGACCACCACCCCAAAGCGTCTATCAAATACCAAACCGTGCCAATCTAGAGAGCTCCATTTCAAATGATAGAGTTCGCTGCAAGTTCAGCCTGAATTGGGCTAAATGAAATGAAATTGAGAGCAGATGAATACTCAACAGGTTCCAGAATAATTATATACTTGTTAGGATGTTCTCACTAATTGGAGCACTGCCCAGTGAACCTCAGCTTCTGAAATGGGGCTAACTGGCTGACACATCTGTCTGGTACAAATCTGCATATTTGCTCGTTTGCCAAAAGAAAGTAAAGTAGAACCCTGAATTAGTTTCAATCCTCTTAATCACTTCCAAGCTGAAGAATCAGCTGAATCTGATGTTTCCCCTTCGCCTCAACCTGCCAAATTCCTTGCAGAGCGAACATCCAAAAAAGACAACTTCAGAGCAAGGAGTGCAAAAAGATGAAGCCCAGAGACACATACACCCTCGGGATGGACACTCATGACTCTCACTTCTCTACATAGGAATCAAGCACACACAACGAACAGGAGGCTGGTTGAAAGAAAACTCCAGAAGTTCTTATTTTAAAGATGAGGCTGGAACGTGGATTTTCCTAAGGAAGGGCTATTTAACACCGATTTCAATAGCATTGGCCAATCTGTGCATTTATAGATAAGCATTTGCTCCAGGGCCTCAAAAGTTGTGTCTCATAGAATTAAGGTTTAACCTTCATTAGTCCCAGCGGTGTTCTCTCTCAAATAACTTCTGTCACAGTACTTTAACGCCATGTTCCTTTTATTTTTATCACGGTTCTTAAATTACAGTAATCCTCCCATCCTTTCGATTTGTCTAAAGCAATTTTGTATTTATATTGTACTTGGCAAACCCAGGTTATCTTCAAATGTTCTACAAAAATAAAACAGTACACTGAGCAGTAAGCACCCCGTGGAAATGAAACGAATTAGAAAGGGCTTCACTGCTTTGAAAGTCAGTCGGAACAATGTCTGACAGGGCTTCTCTTGGATAGGTTGGCATAACCTTTATTTCAGAGCAGAAGCCCTCCCGTTGATCGTCGATTTGCTCGAGCGGGCCCAGTAACGTCTCCATTGGAGACTTTGTTGTTACTGTGTCTGGCATATCGAATACTCTCGGTAGCTTGCCGGGCTCTCCGAGAGGGGCGGAGGAATCGAACTCGGGTCGGCCATGTTGGCCGCTTGTAAGGCGAACGCCCTACCCGCTGTGCTATCAATTGAGTAACCTTTGGGATAAAAATTTACGTATGAGATTTGCCCTCACCAGCAAGGACAGCTCCACAATGCTTGAAAGGGAGCCCCAGAAACCCCCTCACCTCCTGTGCCCCAAGTCTCCCTGCTCTTGAATGAGGGCTGTGCATAGGGCTCAATGGCTCTGCAATGTGCCAGTGTTTAGTGATAGACACTAGGTACTGTGTGCTTAGTGATGGACACTAGGTACTGTGTGCTTAGTGATAGACACTAGGTGCTGTGTGCTTAGTGATGGAGATGTTGAGCCAAGTGCCTGCCCCTAGACATCCTCAATCACAAGAAGTAACTCACCCTGTAAAAATCATTAGCACTGTAAAATAATATCATCAAAATAGGAAGATAGCTAAGAAATAATTTCTGGGTATGGGGCAGTATGGCTTGTCAGGGAAAGCCTTTTGAGCATGTGTGTGTGTGTGTGTGTGTGTGTGTGTGTATGTATGTATGTGTGTGTGTGTGTATATAGTGAAGTAGGGTTGGACCACACCCAGCTGTGTCCAAGGCTTACCCATAACTTGGGGATCCCTCCTGGGGTGTGCTTAGGGAATCATATTTGTTGGTGGGGACCCAACTGGGCTTGGCTGCCTACAAAGCAAATGCCGACCCTGTTGTACTGTCTCTTCAGCATAAAGAAGGCTGTTTTTTTTTTTTTAAGTAAAACAGATTTTGTTTGGAGGTTTTTGAAGGGGAGGAGGAAGAGAAAGAGAGAGAGAGTGGAGAGTAATGCACTCAAGAGAGAGTACGGGCTTCCCCAGAGACAGAGGAGTCCCTACACACACCCCAGCAGTAGTTAGGAAAGTCCACGTCTCAAGAAGAGATACGGGTGACACATGTGCTCAGTCAGTGGGTGCAGGCGGCCCCTGGGCTGGGGCAGCATACGTGTCTGAGATGTGCGGATGAGAAGGAGCTGGTGTGCAGAGCCCAGGGACGACCCGCCCTGGACACACAGAGTCAGTGTAAGGGTCTGGGCTGGACTCAGAAGCAGCGGGGCCCATCTTCCTCCTGCCTGTAGCCTTTTCCACCCCCCAGTGCTCTGCTTCTGGTCATCTATAAAAGATGATTGACCGGAGGTTCCTTCTGGAGACAGGTGCCTTCGCCTCCTTCCAGAATCTAAAGCCCAGTCATACCGGGTACTTGGAATAAAGGGAACTCACCAGGCCCCGGAGCTAACATTTGGATTCAAGAACACAAAAGTTTTTTCTCAATAACCTGGTGAAGGGTGGATGGGCTCTGTGGGTGGTCCTCAGAGGCAGACCTCTAAGATGTCCCCTCTTCTAAGTCCTGTGAGGTTTACTTAAGGACCCAGAGGTTCTGTTCAGGGGCGAGGAGTTGCCTTCTTGCCTGTCCTTTCGCCTGCTTTGTCCCTCTAGGGAGACATCCGAACTGTGGCTAGCTTCTTCGATTCTCTTTCGGAGGTTGGGTCCGAATATAAGACAGACCCCACACGAATAGCTGTGTTTTCGGGTTATGGCCTGAGAGTGTCTTCTCTTGAACCCTCGTCTTCCTACTCCATGGACAAGAGGTGAAACCAGCATCGAGGATGATGAAGTGTGGCATCTGCTTAGGACACCCTTCTGGGCCAGGACACAGGACCAGTGAATGTCTGATGAGACGGGTCGGAGATGGACCACTGATGCTCTTCTATGAGCCTAAGAACTTCCCTTTGTCATTCAAGACCCAGACCCAGTGACCTGTGAGGCTGTCCCCACCACACCTTACTCTCAGCCGCGAGCACTGTGAGTTGAGATGCATAGACCATCATGTCATACAGCTCTTGGCTCTAGTCCTGGCCAGGATGTCTATCAATTGAGACTGTGAGTTGGAACTGTGATCTCATCTCATTTGCTCATTTAGCTCTCTCCAGAATCCCAGTTCAAAACATGTTTGCTGATAATAAATAAATAAACGCATGACACACAATAAGCATACTCTATCAAAGCACTGCCGGAGATGCTGGCCGCAAACCAACTGCAGTGGCATCATGGTCATGGGGGCAGGAGAGCGGCGGTTCCCCAACAGAAGCCCTGTCCACTGTGAATCATGGACACTCACCCCTTTGGAACTGTTTATCTCTCATCCGTGTAGACATCTAAAAATTCCCCTTTGCTTTTGGGAAATAATGGAGACAGATTGTGGAGAGGCTGAGATGTTTGGATGAAATTATCTCATTTCTTAATGGGTTAGCCCACACACTTTTTCTGTTGCTATAGAGTCTGTTCAAAATGGGTGCTTCTGTTTTAGTAATTTAGTGAGTACAATGTTCTGAACAAAATGGAATCTCTCTTTGAAAGCGAAAGCTGTTTCATTGCCTGAGGTGGTCACAATATCCAGACCCCTTGCTTCTGGAAAACGCAAAGGAAACACAGCCAAGTCCGACTATCACCCCAGAGCATAGCTGGCACAGAAATTTTTTTAAATGGCTCTTAAAATAATCTGGTTTCCTTATGACCCAGTGCTTTATCCCACAAAGCATAAGCTATAAAAAAAATTTTAGATGCATTTACATTTCCGGTTAATCAAGGTTTACTGTCATCTTCAAGCTTAGTGCCAAGTGACATCTGATAAACATTCTGTTTGAAGCACCCCAAACGCCAAGAAATAGAACTCCATCATCAAGAGAAGCAATGGCAGTCACCATCCAGAAGAGCGATAACTCATCAGCCTCTCATCTTAGTTCTTTTTCTTTTATTCCCATTGGGAAATCTTTGAGCCTCCTGTTATTAATAGATAGGGCATGACCTTCCACACTACTATAATATATCTTTGGTTAGTGTGCTCAGCAAGAAATTTCTAGAAAAATGAACATGGAGAGAGCAGATTGTGAAATTCTTGCCTTCCTAGAATATGTAAGGGTGATAAGAGGATGAAAAATGTTGATGAATATTGATACTTCCTCAATCAAACCTGGTGCTCTCCTGTGTGTGTAGTATGTGTGTGTTTTGCAGCTGCTGTCTAGACTATAATCTCTATCACCAAATCAGCAGGAGGATCACAACCAATCAAAGAAAAAAAGGAATGACATCAGAAGGCTTACTCGACCCATTTGCAATATTAACAAGATGACTTAGTAAAATGCTCTCGTCTCACACTTTGCCTTCATCATGTATCAATGGCAATAGCTGCAGAGTCTTTAAGTTCTCATATTTGTCACAGATGTGGACTTTATAAATTGTATTACATAGAAAACAGTCCTTTAGAATAGATAGTATACAGCAGAGACAGGCTCCATTTGATGTTCATTTATTTTGATACTTTCCATATCTGAAGACAAACTCATCTGCATCAAACACTTTGGGTACTCTGGTCACGTTGCCAATTGTCTTCTCTTTTGAAAGTCCCTCTGGCTGTTGGGAGGATAAAGCTGGCGAGCAAGAGCATCACAGGAGAATGCTGGCCAAGGAACTGACCACGAACGCTTCCTCAGTAATAGTGGACAACATGCCTAACCTAGTCCCATTTCCCTTATCTGACACTCTCGGAACTGATGGAAAGAGTACAAGATATTTGGAACGATGTAGGTTATTTATGGGTGGAGAGGCACTTCATAACCTCTCCATATTCTATCCTTCATATACGACTCCAATCAAGTCAACTTAATCAATAGATACAGAGAAATAATAAATATGCAAAAGACGTTGCTCAATATGTGCTATTATTAATAACAAATTTCAGCTAAGAGGCTTGTTCTCTTACTCTAAACTTCTCTAAAATTTGATATAACACATAAGACAAATAATTTTGGAAAACACTGGATAATAGGTATCATAGACTGGTGATTTTCAGTATGTAAAAACTTCTTTCATATCTATTTTTTCACTTTCAGATACTGTTATAAATTTAGATAATATTGTTTCCTGTGGCTAGAAGTTTCTTCTAGAAAAAGCACCCTATTAAAAGACATAACCAAGAAGTCAATGGAAGAAATAAAAAGATAAACAAAATATGATTTTATTGACTCAGATGAAAACATGAGTCAAAAAAGGAGCAAAAAATCATATGAAATAATAGTATACACAAAAAAGTGGGCAGATTAAAAACCCAAAAGTATCAAGAATTGCTTTAAATCTAAATGGATAAATCCTTCTACTTAAAGACAGAGTGGATAAAAGTCAAGACTTACTGTGGAACTAGAGTTGATCTACCAGCCTCTCTTCAAAGGACTGTGAGCAGTTTCTGTCAGCTTCTTTGACCACTACCCCATTGCCAAGGGGGCTGCCTCACTTACGACCTGCCTTTCTGTCATCCAACTGATCAGGACTGGAGTTAGAGGCACCGCCATTTCCTTCCAATGTGGGAAAACCAGGACAGGCCAGATGCTGAAGGGAGGCTATGGCATAACTGGGAGCAGGGCAACTCCAGACTCATGAAGGTTTACCATAGCTGAGTTTTTGTGTTTTCCAGTAGCTGAGCATGACTCTGGATGAGTTTGGTACTTTCACAGACACCCAGTATCTCCAAGTAGCAACGAGACATTGAGTCAGCCCTGAAATGACGCCTTCAGCATGATGAAACGGAATATTGACTTGGTGGTCATTAGCTTAACTGCTGAGTGATGTTAGACTTCAAGATGAGTCTTTCTGAGTCTTGAATTTCTCTTCTTCAATGTTAATGTGAAGATAAACTGAATTTTGACCCTGTGGTATTTTCTCTAGCAACATTTCTGGCACTTTTTATGTCTAATGCTCCAGCCTGACTTGCCTTTACTTACCCTTATTTCTCCCTTCTTTCTCACATCTATTCCTATTGCTGCACTGTGTAAGTCATACTTTTCTTGACCCGAGGGCCACTCTCACTCCCCCGTTCTCACCTTTATTCATGGATTCATGTTCTACTTTATATCCAGAGTGACCTTTCTTTTTTTTTTTTTTTTCTTTTTTTTTTTTAAATTTTTTTCTTTATTTTATCAAAGGGAAATAAATTTATACAGTAAAATGTCTAATTCATAACCATTTAATAGTGTCTTAAGTCTATACGAATACTGACAATTTTAAGATAAATAACAATGTGTCTTTCTATTTATTATACAATATTTATCAAGGCAAAATCCAAGCAGAAATTCTTTATGTCGGTCTAACTGTCCAAGTTAAAGGTCAGTGTTAACAGGTCAGATAGCTTGTCAGTGATTTCTTGATTTTCTCTGGTAATCCTGTCATTTTCCTGAACAAATGGTATACTAAAATAAATGAACTACAATAATATGGTAAAATTTAATAAAATAAAAATAATAAAAATGACATGTCATTTACAGAAAATGAATATTTGTTTATATTTATGAAAAAAATTTCACTTGCATATTTTTAAAAAACACCTATATATAGCATGGAATATCTGGTATTCTATTAAAGCTTTAAATATTTTATTATCTGCAAACTTTTTTTCATTTTTTTAAATTTTTGATTCATGAATCACCATGAGGTACAGTTACAGACTTGCAAACTTTTGGATATTGTGGTTAATATCTGCAAACATTTTTTTTTTTTCTTTTTTTTTATTAGTGAAAAACCATGAGGTACAGTTATAGGCTTACAAATTTTGTGCTTGGGTTTCAGTTATACAATGATCAAGTCCCCATACCTCCACCAGTGCCCGTCATCCATCCCAATGGGTCCCAGCATCCCCCCCACCCTCATCCCCCCCCCCCGTCCCATCCTGCCTCTGTGGCAGGGTATTCCCCCTTGTTCTCTCTCTCTTCTTTTGGGTACTGTGTTTTGCAAGAGAGACTTTGAGTGGCAATCATGTTTGGTCTATCGACTACTTTTAGCATGCTTCTCCCACCCTGGGAGGGCCCTCACAACACCCTTCATTTGGTACTCTCTTCTCTATCTGAGCTTCCTTTTCACCTAGAGCCTGTGGCTGGCCTTCCATTCATGGAGCAAAATTCCTGGTACTAATCTCAGCCATTCCTGTGTGTCACTCTCCCTTTTTGTTGCTTTATGTTCCCCAGATGAATGCAATCTTTCTGTGTCTATCCCGCTCTTTCTGACTCATTTCGCTTAACATGATACTTTCCATGTAGTACCACTTGTATGTAAATTTCATAACTTCATCTTTTCTAACAGCTACATAGTACTCCATTGTGTAAATGTACCAAAGTTTCTTTAACCAGTCATCTGTTCTTGGGCACTCAGGTTTTTTCCAGATTCTGGCTATTGTAAAGAGTGCTGCAATGAACAAACAATTGCAGATGTCACTTCGACTATACCTTTTTGCCTCTCTGGGATATATTCCCAGGAGTGCTATAGCTGGGTCAAATGGGAGATCAAATTCTAATTTTTTGAGAGTCGTCCATACTGTTTTCCAAAAGGGTTGGACCAGCCGGCATTCCCACCAGCAGTGAAGGAGGGTCCCTTTCTCGCCACATCCGCGCCAGCACCGGTTGCTTTTGTTCTTGTGGATGTGGGCCAGTCTCTGTGGTGTGAAATGATATCTCATTGTTGTTTTGATCTGCATCTCTCTGATGATTAGTGATGTAGAGCATTTTCTCATGTGCCTTTTTGCCATTCGAATTTCTTCTTTGCGAAAGTTTCTGTTCATTTCCTCACCCCATTTTTTGATGGGGTTGGGTGATTTCTTCTTGTGGAGTTTAACCAGTACCTTGTATATCCTTGATATCAACCCCTTGTCGGATGTGTACTTGGTGAATATCCTTTCCCATTCTGTAGGCTGTCTTTGTATTTTGGTCACTGTTTCTTTGGAGGTGCAGAAGCTTCTTAGTTTAAGATAGTCCCATTTGTCTATCTCTGTTTTCACTTGCTCGGCCAGTGGCGTGACATCTTTGAAGATACCATTAGCTTCAATATCATGGAGAGTTTTGCCGACTTTGTCTTCAATAAACATTATGGATTCTGGTCTGATGTTGAGGTCATAAATCCATTTTGATCTTACTTTTGTGCATGGTGTTAGGCAGAGATCTGAGCCCACTTTTTTGCATGTAGCCGTCCAATTTTGCCAGCACAGTTTGTTGAAGAGGCTTTCCCTGCTCCATTTCACTTTTCTTGCCCCCTTATCAAAAATTAGATGATTATATGTTTGGGAGGAAATGTCAGTATATTCAACTCTGTTCCATTGGTCTGCAGCTCTGCTTTTGTTCCAGTACCATGCTGTTTTAATTATTACTGCCTTGTAGTAGAGTTTGAAGTTAGGGAGGTTGATTCCTCCCATTTTCTTTTTCCCAAGAATTGCTTTAGCTATTCGTGGGGGCTTATTGTTCCATATAAATTTCAGGAGTGTTTGCTCCATTTCTTTGAAGAATGTCATGGGTATCCTTATAGGGATTGCATTGAATTTGTATAGTGCTTTGGGAAGTATTGCCATTTTGATGATGTTGATTCTCCCCATCCATGAACAGGGGATATTTTTCCATTTCCTCGTGTCCTCTTTTATTTCCTGAAGTAGCGTTTTGTAGTTTTCCTTGTACAGGTCCTTTACTTCCTTAGTTAAGCTGATTCCTAGATACTTGATTTTCTGGGGCACAATGGTGAATGGGATTGTTTTCTTGATGTCACTTGCTTCTCTTTCACTATTTGCGTATAGGAATGCCATGGATTTTTGGGTATTGATTTTATAGCCTGCCACTTTACTATACAAGCCTATTGTTTCTAGGAGTTTCTTGGTAGAGGTTTTAGGGTTCTCTAAGTATAGTATCATGTCATCTGCGAATAGTGAGAGCTTAATTTCTTCTTTCCCTATCTGGATGCCCTTAATATCTTTTTCTTGCCTAATCGCTATTGCAAGTACTTCCAGTACTATATTGAACAGTAGTGGAGAGAGTGGGCATCCTTGTCTCGTCCCTGACCTTAGGGGGAAGGGTCTCAGTTTTTCCCCATTGAGGATGATGTTTGCTGTAGGTTTGTGGTAGATGGCTTTAACTATATTGAGGAAAGTCCCCTCTATCCCCATTTTGGCAAGGGTTTTCATCATGAATGGGTGCTGGATCTTGTCAAAAGCTTTCTCTGCGTCTATTGATATGATCATATGATTTTTATCTTTTCTTTTGTTGATATGATGGATTATGTTGATTGATTTCCGAATGTTGAACCATCCTTGCATCCCTGGGATGAATCCTACTTGGTCATGATGTATGATCTTTTTGATGAGTTGTTGTATTCTATTGGCTAGTATTTTGTTGAGAATCTTCGCATCCGTGTTCATCAGGGATATTGGCCTGTAGTTTTCTTTTCTTGTGGTGTCTTTGTTTCCTTTTGGTATTAGAGAGATATGGGCTTCATAGAAGCTGTTTGGGAGAGTTTCTGTTTTTTCAATTTCCTGGAAAAGCTTGAGAAGAATTGGCAATAGGTCCTCTTTAAATGTTTGGAAAAATTCGCTAGTAAATCCGTCTGGGCCTGGGCTTTTGTTTTTGGGAAGACTTTTGATTACAGTTTCAATTTCCTTGATGTGAATGGGTCTATTCAGGTACTCTATATCTTCTTGATTCAGCTTTGGGAGATGGTAGAGATCCAGGAATTTATCCATTTCTTCTAGGTTCTCGTGTTTCGTGGCATAGAGACTTTCAAAGTAGTCTCTGATGATCTCTTGAATTTCTTTAGTTTCTGTTGTGATATCCCCATTCTTATTTCTGATTCGATTTATTAGGGTTCTCTCTCTCTGTTTCTTTGTGAGTGTTGCTAGTGGTTTATCTATCTTATTTATTTTCTCGAAGAACCAGCTCTTGGTTTCATTGATCTTTCGGATTGTTTCTTTGTTTTCCATGTCGTTGATTTCTGCTCTAAGTTTTATGATCTCTTTCCTTCTGCCTGATTTAGGCTCTTTCTGTTGATCCTTTTCTAAGGTCTTGAGCTGTGAGGTCAAATTGTTTATGTGCATCGTTTCTATCGACTTAAGATAGGCTTGCAGAGCTATAAATTTTCCCCTTAATACAGCTTTCGCTGCATCCCATAAGTTCTGGTAGTTTGTGTCTTCATTCTCATTTGTTTCCAGGTATCTTTTGATTTCATCCTTGACTTCGTTTCTGACCCACTCATTGTTCAGCATCGAGTTGTTTAATTTCCAGGTGTTTGATTTGGTTCTCCGTGTCTGTGTGTGATTCACTTCTATCCTCAGTGCATCATGGTCTGAAAAGATGGCTGATACTATTTCTATCTTCTTGATTCTGTTGAGGTATGTTTTGTGTCCTAGCACATGGTCTATTTTGGAAAATGTTCCGTGCGCACTGGAGAAGAATGTGTATTCTTTCTTTTTGGGGTGTAAAGCCCTGTATAAGTCCATAAGCCCTTTCTCTTCTATTACTTCTTTCAAAGCCAATAATTCCTTGCTGGGTTTTGTTCGTGTTGATCTATCCAGAGGTGATAAGGCGATGTTGAAGTCTCCAAGTACTATTGTGTTGGTAGTGATGTCCTCCTTAAAATCTGTTAGCAGTTGTTTTAAATATTTAGCTGTTCCCTCATTAGGTGCGTATACATTTAAGAGTGTGATTTCTTCCTGTTGTACGTATCCCTTGATGAAGAGAAAATAGCCTTCACTGTCCCTTCTAATCTTTTTCAAGGTGAAATTAATGTTGTCAGATACTAGTATGGCCACCCCAGCTTTTTTGAGGGAGTTGTTTGCTTGCAGGATTGTATTCCATCCTTTGACTTTGAGTCTGTGTTTGCTCTGGCTGTTGAGGTGAGTTTCTTGTAGGCAGCAGAATGTTGGGTTCTGTCTCTGTATCCATTTTGCCACTCTGTGTCTCTTAACTGGTGAATTTAGACCGTTGACATTGAGAGAGAGAATGGTTATGGGGTTTTGTGTCATGTTTCTGTGCAGGTGTGTTGTGGTTGTAGGGTTTGTCTTTTCTTATAGTAGCCCCTTTAGGCCTTGCTTTAGGTTTGGTTTTGAGTCTATGAAGTTCCTGAGCTGCTGTTTATCTATAAAATAATGTACTGTTCCTTCGATTTTGAGGGAGAGTTTAGCCGGGTAGAGTATTCTTGGGGAAGCATTCATTTCCATGAGTTTTTTGACTATATCTCGCCACTGCCTTCGGGCTTGTAGGGTTTCCTCTGATAGGTCTGCTGTGAATCTAAGGGATGCTCCTTTGTATGTGATTTCCTTCTTTGCTCTTGCTGCTTGCAGTATTGTGTCTCTATCGGCAGTATCAATCATTCTAAGTATGATATGTCTTGGAGTGTTTTTGTTGGGGTCTCTTTTAGCTGGCACCCTTCGGGCTCCTTGAACCTGAATGTCTGCATTGTGCAGCTCTGGGAAGTTTTCAGCAATGATTTGTTTGACGGTGTTTTTTTCATTGGGATTGTTTCCCTGAGGTTCAGGTAGTCCCATGATTCTAATATTGTTCCTCTTGGAGTCATCTGCTAGGACTCTGATTCTCTGTAGAGCCATTTTGAGGTCCCTTGCCAGTGTTTGTTGTTGCGTGTTGGCTTGTTGCAGCTGATCTTCCAGGTCACTGATTCTCTCTTCAGCTGCGGTCATTCTATTTTTAAGAGAAGAAACTGAATTTCTCATTTCATCTATGGAATCTTTTAATCGTGACATTTCTGCCCTCATTTCTTCTCGTAATTTGTCGATTTTTTCTGTGGTGTTACTGGCTGTCTGTCTGACTGTTTCATTGAGTTGATTGAACATCTTGATGACTTCGTACCTGAATTCTATGTCAGAGAGGTCCCTTAGGTGAGCTGTATTGACAGAATGGTCTAGATTGTTTTCGTTGTTCTCCCCTTGTGTTGGAGATTTTCTTTGTTTCTTCATATTGCTGAGTAGATTGGGTTACTAGATTCCTTGGGTAGTAGGTTCCTTAGTGTGGGAAAACAACCTGCGGCCGCGTTAGCGGCCGCCCGCTGGAAATTAAGCCACGCCCACTTTTGAGGCCACGCCCACTTTGAGGAGGCCACGCCTCTACAGAACCCTGGGTTTGGGATGAGATGGGCGCCGCCGTCAGGTCAGGAGTGAAGAGGGCAGGGCAGACGCTCAAAACTGCTTCTCTTCAGGCATCACGGGGGACACCTGGGGTCCTGCAGGGAAAGATGGAGGTCCCAGGGTCGCGAGCCGGCAGCTGTTCTGACCTGGAATTAAGATGAGATGGGCGCCGCCTCAGGTCAGGAGTGAAGAGGGCAGGGCAGACGCTCAAAACTGCTTCTCTTCAGGCATCACGGGGGACACCTGGGGTCCTGGAATTAAGATGAGATGGGCGCCGCCTCAGGTCAGGAGTGAAGAGGGCAGGGCAGACGCTCAAAACTGCTTCTCTTCAGGCATCACGGGGGACACCTGGGGTCCTGCAGGGAAAGATGGAGGTCCCAGGGTCGCGAGCCGGCAGCTGTTCTGACCTGGAATTAAGATGAGATGGGCGCCGCCTCAGGTCAGGAGTGAAGAGGGCAGGGCAGACGCTCAAAACTGCTTCTCTTCAGGCATCACGGGGGACACCTGGGGTCCTGGAATTAAGATGAGATGGGCGCCGCCTCAGGTCAGGAGTGAAGAGGGCAGGGCAGACGCTCAAAACTGCTTCTCTTCAGGCATCACGGGGGACACCTGGGGTCCTGGAATTAAGATGAGATGGGCGCCGCCTCAGGTCAGGAGTGAAGAGGGCAGGGCAGACGCCCAGAGTGACCTTTCAAAGATACAATTTGGAATATGTTTCTTCCCTTACTTCCCATTTATGGTGTTGTAGTAGTTTCCTCTTGCTCTCCACAATTTCCCACTCTTCTGAAATAGAATGCCAGATTTCACAGGTATTTTTTTTTTTTGCACTCCTGGTGATGCTAAGGGATTATCATGGCTCTGCATTCAAGGGTCATTTCTGGTAGTACCTAGGGGACCATATGGGGTCCCAGGAATTGAACCTGAATCAATCACATGCAAGGTCAATGTCTCACCTAATGCAGATTTCCTAAGTCTTTTTTTTTCTTTTTGGGTCACATCCGGCGATGCTCAGGTGTTACTCCTGGTTCATGCATTCAGGAATTACTCCTGGCGGTGCTCGGGGGACCATATGGGATGCTGGGAATTAAACCTAGGTGAGCTGCGTGCAGGGCAAACGCCCTACCTGCTGTGCTATTGCTCCAGCCCCAGATTTCCTGAGTCTTCATGCCTTTTCCAACCTCTTTTCTCCTCACTGACACTCTGACAGACTAAGCTCTCTGACCTCTCTGGCTTCCGGTGCTCTTTTCACTCTGCTCTTTTGTTGAGATCACCTCCCTCCCTCCTTGGACTTGTTCTCCATCTCTTAGCACAGCGCGACCCTCCCACTCCTTAGAACGTTCAGCAAGGCCTAGGTCTGTCCCCTTCTTAGCATTTGTTATAAATAAATCTCCATTTTGCAGGTCTGTGAGTCTCACTGAACAGTAATTGCTGCAACGTTTGCTGGAATATCAGGGATCATTGCCCGTGTCTGAGACATCAATACATCACGGGGCTGCTTGATAGATATTTGATTGAACATGGGTGTACAATATCTTTTGAGATAGGCGTTAAACAAATGTAGTGATTATTCCTTCTTATTCTGTTTCTTAGATGCCAGGAAGAGAGAAAACTGACTAATTGCATAGCTGGTACCTGGTTAGCACAGATATGACAAACTTATAAATTTGCAAAATTTAAAAATTAAATGTGAAAGGACAATGAAATTGGAAATGATCATTCTGGATAAGAACTGCATGCTGAAGTAGGTAAAGGAACAAACCTGATAACTTCTCAGTACACAGATAACAGAGGTTTGAAAATAACATTGCTATATGATTTTGACCTATGTAAATAAGGAAATAAAACCATTTAATGCAATATAATAAAATGAATATTCTCATTTACATATCCAAGTTTTCAACTCTGGATATCTAAGGTATATTACGTTAAATTTTTATTTTATAACTGGATCTGCTGATGATAATAATCATGTCTCACCTGTCATTAATAAAATTTTAAAGCTTTTAAAACTCTATTAATATATTTTGGAATTTGGAATTAAATTTATAACTGGGTGGTGGCTTTTGAGTGTGGGCATGACCGCCAGGGTTTCCAGAAGTACTGAGAAGTTGGGGGAGGTAGTCCATCCCGATTTGGAGAAAATCCTGGAGATTTCAATCACAGAACCCACATTCCTGACTTTTTCAGCATATTAATTTCTGGGTGGAGCTCTGTCCTGAGACAGTGGAGTCTGACCAGGGGCATGGTGGCAATTTTGGTATGTGGAAGCAGTCACTGCCAGCCTCTGTTTGGGTGGGCACTGGGCTGACCTACCTCTCCAGGTGCTCTGGGTGTCTCAGCCATTTGTGGATGAGAAAAACTTCATTTTTGGAGCTGGAGAGATGAAACAGTGGGCAGGGCACTTTTCTTGCATGTGGACAATCGGGTTTGATTCCCAGCTCTGCATATGTTCCCTTGAGCCCTTCCAAGAGTGACCCTGATTGCAGAGGAAGAAATGATTCCTGAGCACCCTTGGGTGTGGCCTCAAGACAATCAGAAGACTTTAATTCAGAAAGTTGAGTTTCAGACATCTGAACTTTATTCTGTTTAAACAGAAATTTAATGATCCTATTAGTTTTCTCCCCCACGAACCACTTGTTGATGGAGAATTTACCTTGTCTCCCCAGGAGCAATATCCTCCTGGTTCTTCTCCAATGCAGGTGTGTAATAATAGACTTACTTCAGGGCTCTCTCTGGTTCTGACTGCCCATGTCCCTTCATACAGTACTGCTGCACATCTGCTGATTATGGAGGCTTCATGACATGCTAAACTCTTCGGGCAGAAGAACTGCCTTCTGCCTCATGAGCTGGCGGAGAAGGAAGCTGGAAGAGAGAAGGAATCACTAAGACAATGATGATTAAAGGAATCGTTCGGAATGGGAGATGTGCGTTGAAAGTAGATAAAGGACCAAATGTGATGGTCTCTAAGTATCTGTGCTGCAAATCATAATACCCAAAAGTAGAGAGAGAGTATGGGGAATATTGTCTGCCATGGAGGCAGGGGGGGTTTAGAAAGTGGGGGTATACTGGGGACATTGGTGGTGGGGAATGTGCACTGGTAGAGGGATGGGTGTTCGATCATTGTATGACTGAAACTCAAACATGAAAGCTTGTAACTGTATTTCACAGTGATTCACTAAAAAAGAGTAAAAAAAAAAAAGAATTGCCTTGGTTTTCAGATTTTTCTCACTTCCATCGTGCATTTATTCCTTATCACTTAACTCCAGACACCCACTGCCTCTGTCCTGTAGACATCCCAGCTTCACTCTTTCATAAATTATCTCTGCAGAGACACCAAGACAACAAACTCCCAGATACACTGGTCTTTGGGCTGAAAGCTCTAGGGAGTGGGATGGGCAGCCTCCCCTGATCCCCTATTCTGCAGGGAGCCCCAGCTGCCACACCCACACCCCACAGGCACTGCTGTGTATATTGGCCTCACTTCACAGCTTCACGAATTGTCTCAGAAGTGACGCCATGCTGGTGTAAGCCACAAGCATCCCAGACTTTGGGCTGAAAGCTCTTGGGCCTCCTCAAGAGGGGCCAGGGTTGGCCTAGAATCCTCCCAGTTCTACAGATCCTCCAGTAGGAACACAGCAAATTAGATGGGGAAATACTATGGGAGCCCATTAAGCTCAACACAGCAAAACAATGACACGGAAAACTCAAATCACAACAGGCAGCTCAGGAAATCCTCAGATAATGACTTTAATAACATCATGATGAGATATAAGAATTTTCACAAAATTTTCTTTCCCTCATTTTTTAAAATCACTTACCATTTTCTTGTCATAAGCAATAACAAATAAAGCATTTTGTACCTGCTTAAGGGGGCAGGTCTGAGGGGTGGCTAGGAAACTGGGGGCAATGGTAGAGGGAAGGTCACACGGGTGGTAGGATTGGTTCCAGAACATTTCATGCCCCAAACAAGTATATTATGAACAACTTTGTAAACCACAGTGTTCAAATAAAGTTAGAAATTTTTCTTTTAACTTAACCTTACACAGATAACATAGATGTGGACCCATAAAATGCCTTGATAACTTCACTTAGGTCTTTCGGACACCAGAATGACTAAGTTGCCTTTATTTATTTATTTATTTTGCTTTTTGGGTCACACCCAGTGATGCACAGGAGTTACTCCTGGTTCATGCACTCAGGAATTACTTTAGGTGGTGCTCGGGGGGCCATATGGGATGCTGGGAATCGAACCTAGGTCGGCTGCGTGCAAGGCAAACGCCCTACCTGCTGTGCCATTGCTCCAGTCCCCTAAGTTGCCTTTAAACTGAAATATGACTGTAGGTTGGAAAGATGCGGAGCTCGGGGACCAGCGAGATTAACTCCACAGGATGAAAACACAGGAGGCCTGAGTTGGATCCCTTGGACCGTGTGCTCCCATGAGCACCACCTGTATTAGCCCTAAGAACACAGCTCAGAATGGCTTCCCTGAGCACTCTCTGGGATAGCCCTCCCCCCAAAAAAAAAAACAAAAACAAAGTAAACAATAACAAAAAAAGATACAGGAGCTGGAGTGATAGCACAGCAGGTAGGACGTTTGCCTTGCACGCAGGTGACCCAGGGTTCGATTCCCAGCATCCCATATGGCTCCCTGAGCACCACCAGGAGTGATTCCTGAGTGAAGAGCCAGGAGTAACCCCTGTGCATCGCTGGGTGTGATCCAAAAAGAAAAAAAAAAAGATACAGAGCTGGTGCAGAGCTCATAGCTGCTAACCAAGGAGGGAAGACGTAGGAGAGACATAGCCAGAGCAATACAGCACTCACCCCTGGGAATTCTCTTGCTACAGCTTCAACTAGGGCCTTGCCAATACTACACACAGTAAGCTATTTTGAGAGAAGGTGAGAAAGGAAGGGAAGGGAGCACCTCTCAGTACAGCTTTTGTTACAGCGTATTATTATAATTTATTGTGTTCTTAGGTATTGTTTATCCCTTACTCTGCATATTTTATAAATTCAACTCAGTATAGGTATGCATATAGAGGGAAGGCAGTCTCTAGGGGGTCTGGGGGATGGTCTTATTTGTGTTTGCAAGCCCCCACTAGGGATCTCAGGATGTATCCCTATGCATGGATATTGCATTATTGCCCAAGAATTAAGAATATTAGAGTCAGAAGGAATCTTGTCACTTAATAAAGAAGAGACTCAGCTTTCTTTGAAATTCAAATTACTTGGATAAGATCATACAATTAGAAATCAGAATGAAAAGCCTTATTTACCATCTCTGGAGTGAATTTTCTTTCTACAGTAAAATACATCTCCTTCTACAGAATCTTTTAGCAGACTTTGAGGCAACAGTGTGGGAGACTTTAGTGCTTCTCTATTTCTTCTTCTAAGCTTTCCACAAGATGAGCATATTAAAAGAATACACCTATTTTAAAATCTTGTTGGTTTTTTCCCTTTGGAGAAAGAGTTAAGAAACAAGTCATTAAAGTGGTGTTTTAGAGTGTTATTTTCTTTACCCAGCTTAATAAGGGGAGTTCACACGTTTCATGTGAACTGTATATATCTTTACCTCTGCTTTCAGTTTTTCCACTGATAAAATATCCTAAACCATCTGGAGAGAGTGGGAGCCTGGTTTCATTTTCATTTAGGCAACAATTTTGCTCTGGACAGTGAGGGGAGGAGAATAAACCATCTTTAGACTAATTATTTTCTCACAATGACTGCTAGATCTGGAGATAACAGTCCATCTTTCCCTGCAGAGATGAAGCAGAAGTTTGCAAGCGAAACCCTCTAAGAGTTTATTTTAATGCATACTTACCTTACTGGAAAAAAATTGGAATGTTATTTTCAGACAGCTAAGATGAGATAGATATTTTAAAATTGACTAAGAGTAGCTGAATTTGCCTTTCATAATTCATGTTTATTTTATAAGGGTTACACTTAAAAGGGAATGCCCTGCCATAGAGGCGGGGTGGGATGGGGGGTACGGGGGGTGGGAGGGATACTGGGACCCGTGGTGGTGGAGAATGGGCACTGGTGGAGGGATGGGTACTCGATCATTGTACAATTGAAACCCGAGCACAAAAATTTGTAAAGCTACAACTGTACCTCATGGTGTTTCACTAACAAAAATTTAAAAAAAATGTAAATGATGGAGATTGGGCACTGGTGGAGGGATGGGTACTGGATCATTGTGTAACTGAAACCCAAGCACAAAAATCTGTAAGTCTACAACTGTACCTCATGGTGTTTCACTAATAAAAATTTTTTAAAAAAAGGGTTACACTTGAACAAAAATTTTATTCTCTGCCATGTCATGTTGGGAGATATAAATCTGTGTTAATCATTGTCTGTTTATGTAAAAGTCCAAACTGCGAACCAAAGACGTCCAATTTTCTTCATTAGGGCTCATGTGTTTATGTCTAGTTTTCCAATAATACAGCTCCTATTCCAGAGAGAAGTAAAGAAACGTGGCCAGGCTACAAACATGGGATATTATCTGCCTGTGAGTTGCATTGAGCTATTTCTAAACCTTCTATTTTTGCCATCCCTTCTTTGCAGTATTACCCGGCTTTTATTCCTAATCCTTATTTTTCTGAAATGCTAGCCACAGTCTCTACTCTCCAAAGTCCCCCCCTGGCTAGTTGGTGTCACGGCAGGGAGTAGCTAAGATTTCATCTCCTCACTGCCCCCCTCCAGTGGGAAACTCCCGTGTCCATTTTGGAGATGGACAGGTTTTCCCCAAGCTGTGGCTGGGGCCCCTGCCACTCCCCGCGAGCCTTGGCCAGCACGGGGGGTTGGCACAAGGCGAGCACTGCCCCTTTGTGACTCTCTCCATGGTGCTCATTCCTCTTGTTTTGGGCTCAGCCCTCCCTTCCACCCCGAGTGCCTGGATCTCCTCGTGAGTCGGGGGAATCACCGCTCCCAAGCCACTCTCCATCGCATGGTGGGAGCAAACTGCTCTTTCACTGGAGCATTTATACTCCTGCAAGGAGCATCTCTGGCCAAACCCGAACCCATTTTCAAACCATGTTGATCCATATTCAGTTTTAGACGAATATGGTTATTTTGTAGTGTGGCTCCATCCGGCCGTCGCCCGGTCCCAGACTACAGGGGGGGCAAAGTGTAGGTGCATGCGCTGTGCTGGGGGGGGAGTGGGGGGTGAGGGATGGGCGCCTGCACCGGGGACCTCTTCCTCCCATCACCCCCCCCCCCCCGCCCCCGGGGGACAAACCTGAGAATATTCTGCCACGGCCCCCCAAATTGGTCACAGAAACAAGCACAGGGGCGCGGCCCCAGGCTCGGGGCTCTGTTGGCCTTCTCGGTCCCCTGGGGGGTCATGCCGAGGGGGGCAGGCGCCGTCCCCAGGGGTCTCCCAGCCCAGCACAGAGCTGGCCAGCCGTGGCCCCCAAGCACTGCGCCCGAGGGGTGGGAGTCGGGCACGGAAGGAGTCTTCTGCCCCCGTGCCTGACTGTGCTCGCCGCCACGGGGCCCCTTGGAGGGGAGCGGGTTGAGATTTCCTCCCCACCCCGACCAGGGCTCCGGCAGCCTAAGACCTCCAGGACCAGCCACCACCATGCTGAGACCACTCTCCGCACACCTGAAGGTACTGGCAGAGGAACCAAAGCAAGCGGGTCCGGGGGGAGGGGGGGGCTGAGATCTCCAAGCCTACTCGAATCGGGGCTGAGCATCCTCCACCCAGATCCTCCAAATTCCAGTAGGCGGAGGTCACACCCACCAACTGACACCCTGGCACCGTGTAATCCCACCAACGGCCAAGACTCAGAGACTATAAAACCCAGCTCCCGGACATCTTATTATGACATCTTATTATCTCATTCCTACTTTGGACAAACTGGCAGGCTACCGAATGTAGCCTGCCCACACAGCAGAGTCTGGCAAACTCCCCGTGGCGTACCCAATATGCCAAATACCAGTAACAATGATGGGTCTCATTCTCCTAAAGAGCCTTGAATATAATCTCAGGGCTAGGATGAAGGAGACGTTACTGGGGCCTTCTCGAGGCAATCGACGACTAACAGGATGATTTGTGATTTGTGATGGTTATTTTATTATTATTAACATGATTATTATAGAAGTTAGAAAAGGGCATGGAAGCAGACACTCAAAGATGGCCCACACCAACATCAGAGGACAGTAGAATACTCTAATTCGTAGCTCTTTTAACACTGACAGGCCCATGACATGGAAATTGAAAATGATTTTAAGTCTCACTTTGAAAAAAATCATGAGACCAGTGCAACTTTAAGGACCCTTTAAAAGAACACAAAGGCCGGAGCTATAGTACACCAGGTAGGGCGTTTGCCTTGCACACAGCTGATCTTGGGTTCAATCCCCGGAATCCCATATGATCCCCCAGCACCGCTAGCAGTGATTCCTGAGTGCAGAGCCAGGAGTGGTGGTGGGGCCTAGTAACTTTGTCTATCAATACTGTAAAGTGGAACACTGTGCTCTTCAAGCCCAGGTTCTCCTGTATGTATTTAACTTGCTTGTCTCTTGGTTTTCTTGCTTGCCGCTCTGACAAAGTCATTGTTCTCTCTTGAAAATGTCTGGGTTCTCCTCGTTCCCTTCTCTCGCATCATTCTAAGCAAGTTTCATTCAATAAAACTACTTTGCCTACTTTTTTTTTTTAAAGCATAGTACCAGAACAGAAAAGTTTCTAAAAAATAACCAACTAGGGGTTGGAGAGATGCAGAGGGCAGAGCACTTGCCTGTTCAGGACCAGTTACTTCCCCTCCTGGCACTGCATAGGGTCCCCCAAATCCTACCGGGGTGATCCCTGAGGGCAGAGCCAGGAGGAAGCCCTGAGCACTGCCAGGTGTGGCCCCCAAATCTAATGAAAGTTCCATAGTGACACGCTAGTATGATAACAATCTTCCCTCTGAATGACTTGTGCTACATAAGAAAAAAGTTCTTTTCTACAAAGGACTGTCACTGTCACTGTCCTCTCGTTGTTCATCGATTTGCTCGAGTGGGCCCAGTAATGTCTCCATTGTGATAAACTTGTTGTTACTGGCTTTAGCATATCAAATACATCACAGGGAGCTTGCCAGGCTTTGCCGTGCATGGGACAGGTTTTTGTAAAATTTCCATGACTTTTCCCAGGCATTCTTCTTCTTGTATGTAAGAATTTCAGGGGTCTGGGTCATGCAAATTGGAGATAAGCATACCGTGTCACTTGGAACATGCATGTAAAATGAAAACACATAGGAAGAAGTCAACATGGATGTAGCTCTTTCTTGACAATACCTAATCTTGCTTGGTTAATCTTTATTTTTATTTTTAAAAAATTTTTATTAGTGAAACACCATGAGGTACACCATGACTTACAAATTTTTGTGCTTGGGTTTCAGATATACAACGATCGAGTACTCATCCCTCCATCAGTGCCCATTCTCCACCACCAGTGATCCCAGTATCCATCCCACCCCTCCATCCTCCCCATTCCACCCTGCTTGCTTGGTTAATCTTAACATGGTTAATTAAACCTAAAGGTCAGTGTATGAGGTGTGGATAAGGGATTTTAATTTCAGGATTTTCAGGATTTTACCTAAGGAATCGGGCTGGAGCGATAGCACAGCGGGTAGGGCGTTCGCCTTACAAGCGGCCAACATGGCCGACCCGAGTTCAATTCCTCCGCCCCTCTCGGAGAGCCCGGCAAGCTACCGAGAGTATTCAATATGCCAGACACAGTAACAACAAAGTCTCCAATGGAGACGTTACTGGGCCCGCTCGAGCAAATCGACGATCAACGGGAGGGCCTTTACCTTTTACCTTTACCTAAGGAATCATGACTAAACTTTCGTTTTATGGACGTCTCTTATAGTTAATTTTCATAAAAAATGGAAGTTCACCTGTAGTAGTCATCACTTGGAGAAAATTTCCAAAAAACTGCAGTGGAAGATAACTAAATGTCAATGAAATGCCTACTAAGGAGTGATGTCCTATACTGGAAGTCTTTAGATTCACCATAACCAGTCACCCCATCATCTAATGCAGCGAAAGTCTGTCAATTCCCATCTCCTTTTGGGAGAAGAATAATTGCTGCTTTTTATTGATAGGATTAGTTGTTGGCAGTCATTTCAATGTAGTAGAACTTAGTCCTATAGAAAGTTCTTTCACAGACAGGGAGATCCTTTACCTTTCTCTTCTACTTTCCAATAATCTACTTTCTAAAAAAAAACCTCAGTGTAGTAGATCATAAACCCGTCATACTATTGTTGGAAGAAAGAAATCAATATAACAATGTAACTAGGAGTCAATTTATCAGTGTGAGAAAGAGGAGATTTAAAAATATGGGAAGAAGACTGGAGCGATAGCACAGTGGGTAGGGCGTTTGCCTTGCATGCAGTTGACCTGGCTTTGATTCCCAGCATCCCATATGGTCCCTCGAGCACTGCCAGGAGTAATTCCTGAGTGCATGAGCCCTATGCATCACCGGGTGTGACCCAAAAAGCAAAAAAAGGGATGAAATAAGGCAATATAAGTCAATTTCTTTTCAATTGTGAATTTAATACATTAAGTGACAAAAATAGTGCTCTTCACTTCCTTCTATCTCCTACAGGATAAATGAGCTTCTCTGGCCCTGCTATTTTAAATTTCACAGCCACTGTCAGTTGGATGAGTCCCAACAAGACAGTGACACTGAAACTGCTCAAGAGTCGAGACAGACCTCTTCCCCGACCAGACAGAAGTCCCCAAGTTAACCTCTACTTAACACTCGTAATTGAAGCGAGATGAAAAGTGCCTGGAAATTTATGCAGTGACAGCAAAAGTTTCTTTTGATTAAAAAAAAAAGCAAAGTGTTTTTCAAGCATGATTTTCAAATCTGCCCATGACAAAGAACTTTCAATTACAATTGTCTTCATAGCCAAACTCTAATGATTAACTTCAGTAAGAAAAAGTAAAATGTGAACGGATGCCATTGAAACGTTGGCAGTGACAGACTAGGTAGCTAATATCCTCATAAATAATATTGTAAAACTAAGATATATCACGTTACATGAATGTACTTTAGGGGTATGAGTCTATGTGTTTTCAAAGTCTATGTCACCGCACCTCACAACTGCCACCAAAGAGCCAAAGCTCCCACCACAGTCTGTCGACCCCTCTCCCCACTCCCAGCTCCTTCCTGGCAGCCTTCCTGGTGAGGAGCACAGGGCTGTACAGCTGAGCTTCTGTTACACATTGACTGATCCTGTGACCTGCTTCCCTAAGTACCACAAAGGAATGAGGTCGTCCAACGTTCGTCTTTCTCATTCTGATGTGCTGTGCCTGACATCCTCCAGTTCCAGTGATGCTGCCACAAAAGGCAAGGTTTTGCTTTTTCTTTTCTTTTTTTAAAAATTTTTATTAGTGAAACACCATGAGGTACAGTTGTAGACTTACAAATTTTTGTGCTTGGATTTTCGTTGTACAATAATCGAGTACTCATCCCTCCACCAGTGCCCATTCTCCACCACCACTAATCCCAGTATCCCTCCCACCCCCCCATTCTCCCATCCCACTCTGCCTCTGTGGCAGGGCATTCCCTTTTGTTCTCTCTCTCCTTTTGGGTGTTGTGGTTTTGTGTGCTCGAAATTTAAGATCGATTTCTTCCAATTTTTGTTTTATTTTTATTTTTTTTTAATTTTTATTAGTGAAACTCGAGCGGGCCCAGTAACGTCTCCATTGGAGACTTTGTTGTTACTGTGTTTGGCATATCGAATACATCACGGGGAGCTTGCCAGGCTCTGCCCAGCGGGCGAGATACTCTCGGTAGCTTGCCGGGCTCTCCGAGAGGGGCAGAGGAATCGAACTTGGGTCAGCCATGTTGGCTGCGTGCAAGGCAAATGCCCTAACCGCTGTGCTATCACTCCAAGCCTACTCGAATTGGAGTCGAGCATCTTCCACCCGGATCCTCCAAATTCCAGTAGGCGGGGGTCACACCCACCACCTGGCCCCCTGGCGCCGTGTAATCCCATCAGCGGCCAAGACTCAGAGACTATAAAATCCAGATCCCGGACGAGAACAGTGCAGTCTCTGCCCCCGCGCCTGGGTGTTCCTTCCCGGAGTCCCTTGGAGGGGAGCGGGTTGAGCTTTCCTCCCCGCCCCGACCAGGGCTCTGGCAGCCGAAGACCTCCAGGACCAGCCACCACCATGCTGAGACCACTCTCCTCACACATGAAGGTACTAGCAGAGGGACAAAGCCACGCGGGTTCCGGGGCCGAGACCTCCAAGCCTACTCGAATTGGAGTCGAGCATCTTCCACCCGGATCCTCCAAATTCCAGTAGGCGGGGGTCACACCCACCACCTGGCCCCCTGGCGCCGTGTAATCCCATCAGCGGCCAAGACTCAGAGACTATAAAATCCAGATCCCGGAACCGCGCAGCCGCAAATGCGGCCGCGCGACATCTTATCAGAACTTTTTTTTATGACATCTTATTGTCTCATTACTACTTTGGACAAACTTGCAGGCTATCGAATGTAGCCTGCCCACAGGGCAGAGTCTGGCAAACTCCCCGTGGCGTACCAAATATGCCAGATACCAGTAACAATGATGGGTCTCATTCTCCTAAATAGCCTTGAATATAATCTCAGGGCTAGGATGAAAGAGACGTTACTGGGGCCTGCTCGAGGCAATCGACGAATAACAGGATGATGAAATGAAATGAAATTAGTGAAACACCATGAGGCACAGTAGTAGACTTACAAAGTTTTGTGCTTGGGTTTCAGCTATACAATGATCGAGTACTCATCCCTCCACTAGTGCCCATTCTCCACCACCACGGATCCCAGTATCCCTCCCACCTCCCCACCCCTCATCCCCCCATCCCACCCTGCCTCTGTGGCAGGGCATTCTCTTTTGTTCTCTCTCTCCTTTTGGGTGCTGTGGTTTAGGTTTTGCTTTTTCTATGACTAATATTTCATTGTGTCTCCATGCCCCAGTCTTCATGTTTTATTTTCTCATCTTAAATGAGTTGTTTCCCTAGAATGCTTATTGTGTTAGTGTGACACTGAACATAGATGTTCATGTGTGCTTTCAAATTGAGATTTTTTGGGGGGCTTATTATTATTTTTTTTAAATTTTGGACCACACCTGACTGTGCTCAGACTTATTTCTGGTTCTGTGCTCGGGGAGCACTCCTGACAGAGCTCAGAGGACCGTAGGTGGTAAGAAGACCAATGGGAAGAATTGTAGCATCAGATTCCTCATTTGACTTTGAGGAATTTACAATCATCCACCTAAATCAGGCAACACTTGCTGTGTGCAGGTGCCACGTGCAATTCCAGGAGGTCCTTGGCATTCCTTGTCAGTCCTCTGTCCACACTTGTCTTATAAGAAGATGGCATTACAGAGTAGAAATATACTGTCAACAGTCAGGTGAACTTTCTAGATCTTTTTATCTGGGTTTCTTTTAATTAGTAGCCTTTGGGTCTCCTGGATTTGCATGCACTCTTCAGTTCTGAGAACTTCTCAGCAATGATGATTTTTTTTTATATCAATATTTTATTTTATTTTATTTATTTTTTTATCATTTTTTTATTAGTGAAACACCATGAAGTACACTTATAGACTTATAAATTTTTGTGCTTGGGTTTCAGTTATACAATGATCAAGTACCCATCCCTCCACCAGTGCCCATCCTCCCCCACCACGGGTCCTAGCATCCCTCCCACCCCCCATCCTCCCCCCCACCCCCCCGTCCCACCCTGCCGCTGTGGCAGGGCATTCCTCCCTGTTCTCTCTCTCTTCTTTTGGGTACTGTGTTTTGCCAGAGAGGCATTGAGTGGCAGTCATGTTTGGTCTATAGACCACTTTTAGCATGTCTCTCCCACCCTGGGAGGGTCCTCACAACACCCTTTATTTGGTGCTCTCTTCTCTATCTGAGCTTCCTTCTCACCTAGCACATGTGGCTGGCCTTCAAGTCATGGAGCAAAATTCCTGATACTAATCTGAGCCCTTCCTGTGTGTCACTCTCCCTTTTTGTTGCTTTATGTTCCCCAGATGAATGCAATCTTTCTGTGTCTATCCCGCTCTTTCTGACTCATTTCGCTTAACATGATACTTTCCATGTAGTACCACTTGTATGTAAATTTCATAACTTCATCTTTTCTAACAGCTACATAGTACTCCATTGTGTAAATGTACCAAAGCTTCTTTAACCAGTCATCTGTTCTCGGGCACTCAGGTTTTTTCCAGATTTTGGCTATTGTAAAGAGTGCTGCAATGAACAAACACTTGCAGATGTCACTTCGACTATACATTTTTGCCTCTCTGGGATATATTCCCAGGAGTGGTATAGCTGGGTCAAATGGGAGATCAAATTCTAATTTTTTGAGAATCGTCCATACTGTTTTCCAAAAGGGTTGGACCAGCCTGCATTCCCACCAGCAGTGAAGGAGGGTCCCTTTCTCGCCACATCCGCGCCAGCACCTGTTGCTTTTGTTCTTGTGGATGTGGGCCAGTCTCTGTGGTGTGAAATGATATCTCATTGTTGTTTTGATCTGCATCTCTCTGATGATTAGTGATGTAGAGCATTTTCTTATGTGCCTTTTTGCCATTCGGATTTCTTCTTTGTGAAAGTTTCTATTCATTTCCTCGCCCCATTTTTTGATGGGGTTGGGTGATTTCTTCTTGTGTAGTTTAACCAGTACCTTGTATATCCTTGAAATCAACCCCTTGTCAGATGTGTATTTGGTGAATATTCTTTCCCATTCTGTAGGCTGTCTTTGTATTTTGGTCACTGTTTCTTTTGAGGTGCAGAAGTTTCTTAGTTTAAGATAGTCCCATTTGTCTATCTCTGTTTTCACTTGCTCGGCCAGTGGCATGACGTCTTTGAAGATACCACTAACTTCAATATCGTGGAGAGTTTTGCCAACAGCAATGATGATTTTGACAGTTGCTTCTTCATCAGGAACTTTTTCCTGTCCCTCTGATACCCCAGTGATTCTTATACCATTCCTCTTGAATTCATATATTCATATTGATGTTCGGTGTCATCTGTTGGTTTATTTTGAGGCTCTTTTTAAAAAAATTTTTATTAGTGGGACACCACGAGGTACAGTTGTAGACTTACATATTTTGTGCTTGGGTTTCAATCACACAATGATCAAATACCCATCCCTCCACCAGTGCCCATTTCCCACCACCACAGATCCAAGTATCCCTCCCACCCCCCATTCCCCCCATCCCACCCTGCCTCTGTGGCAGGACATTCCCCTCTGTTCTCTCTCTCCTTTTGGGTGTTGTGGTTTGAAAAAGAGGCACTGAGTGGCAATCATGTTTGGTCTATAGTCTACTTTCAGCATGCTTCTCCCATCCTGGGAGGATCCTCCGAACACCCTTTATTTGGTGCTCCCTTCTCTATCTGAGCTGCCTTTTCCCCTAGCATGTGTGGCTGGCCTCCAAGCCATGGAGCAAAATTCCTGGTACTAATCTCAGCCACTCTTGGGTGTTAGTCTCCTATTTTGTTACTTTATGTTCCCCAGATGAATGCAATCTTTCTATGTCTATTCCGCTCTTTCTGACTCATTTCGCTTAGCATGATACTTTCCATGTAGTACCACTTGCATGTAAATTTCATGGCTTCATCTTTTCTAACAGCTGCATAGTACTCCATTGTGTAGATGTACCAAAGTTTCTTTAATCAGTCATCTGTTCTATTTTGAGGCTCTTTTATGTCTTCCGCTGTTGTCTAGAGATTCTCTGCACCTCATCTTGGAGCTCACTGATTCTGTCCTCAGCAGCTGTTACTCTGCTGCTGAAACCACCTAGTGAGTTTTTCATTTCACCTACCAAGTTTTCCAGATCTGCCATTTCTCCTTATATTTGTATTTCCCTCATTTCTACTCTCATCATGACGAATCACGACCATCCTGTTATTTGTCGATTGCCTCAAGCAGGCCCCAGTAACGTCTCCTTCATCCTAGCCCTGAGACTTTTAAGAAAGTGCTATATTCAAGGCTCTTTATTCAAGGCTATTTAGGAGAATGAATGCCACTCTCATATCCTCTTGTATTTTATTGACAGTGAATTTCGTTGTTTCCTTGAGCTCACTGTGCATCTTTAACAGTTCCATTCTGAATTCCTTAACAGAGAGGTTATATGGCTCATTATTACTGGCTAGATCAACTGGACTAGCATCTTCACTCACTGAGTCTGGTGGGTTTCTGTGTTGCTTTCCTCTTGTGACCTTTGCAGTTTGGAGATGTTTCTTGCGTGTTTTTGTGTGGTTGGGAGTCTACATGAGGATGTCTTTCTATGTTTACGGTGAGTTATGGAGACCTGAAGAAATGCAAACTCCATTGCCACACTCTTTGTGGGTGGGGTTCACTTGTATCTGTGTGGGAAATGGCCCTCCTGAGTCCAAGGTCAGCCCCCAACGCCTCACTTGCCTGTATTTTTAGCTTTCAGGTCCTGTAGCTTATAGGTCTTTTTTAAAAAGACAGTTTTATCCAATGTTTTGATATCATGCAGGTAAACTTTCATTAAACCCAAAATATAGCTTCCTCTTGTTGCTAAAATCACATTTTACTAAGATATTTACAATTCCAAAACCAGGTGCAGTTTTTATATATTGTACAATAATTATGTATCGGAAGCAATCTGAGAAAAAAAAATCCCAAAGCATGCAGCTTTTATTGCAGCTGCAAGCTTGTAAATATAGTGAATGAATTCTTAAAAACAATTGCAGCTGATTAGTGAGAAATGCCAGCATACTTCATACTAAAAAAAGGATTTGAAGAGCAAACAAATACCTGCCTGTATAGAAACTTCTGCAAAAAACAAGACATTTATTATATTCTAATATGACACATTCGATGATCAAATACTGTTAGGTAGAAAGGGCCTCCAGGCAAAATAGGATAAGCTGTTTTATAATGGGTAAGTTCCTGGAACAAAACATAATAGCCAAATAGGCAATCTGAGTTGACAAGATGGCCCTGTGATTGCAGTTTCATGTAGGATTGCTGTGATTATCACCCACCCTTGTAATTTCCCCCTGACACCTGCGCAGAGTAATATGTTTGGGAAGAAGCCTTGTCTGATTCTGTTTAAATACCAATGAGTGTTCACATAGTAGCTGGTGAGATATGTGTAGTTAAGTTCCGTGATCCATCTCAACAAATTATTTGGTATTTGAAGAAAGGCAACTATTTGAGGAGGAAAGTCTGGGGTAGCATGTTCACAGGAGTTTAGAGGATCATTCTTTTAAACTTTTTTCTACCTTCTAATTAGTTAATTTATTATTATTATTTTTTGTTTTTTGGGTCACACTGCATTGCACAGGGGTTACTCCCGGCTCTGCATTCGGGAATTACTCCTGTTGATGCTCAGGGGACCCTATGGGATGCTGGGTATCGAACCCGGGTTGGCCACGTGCAAGGCAAATGCCCTACCCGCTGTGCTATCACTCCAGCCCTTTTCTACCTTTTTAGATTAAAGTATCGTAGTTAACAAAGTTCTTTATAGTTGAGTTTTAGACATGCATGATTGCAGCACTCATTCTACCACCGGTGTCAACTTCCCTCCACCAAATTTCCCAGATTCCCTCCCACAGGTCATTCGATCTCAGTGTGGTTGGATAGTTGGCTCTGTCTCTCCTTAACACCACCAGTGAATCTCTCTCCTATTCTGACATCGGTGCTTCCGGTCTGTCTCCCGCTTTTCTTTAGATGATTCTTAAGGAATTCTGAAGTGCTCCATCAGCAGAGTGGAATGCTGGGAGAAAAGTCAAGGTCTCCCGGTGAATGAGCAACTCAAATAAAGCACCACATGTCAAGGTGCAGTCCTAAACAGGATCCGGAAGAACTCTGAGCAGGAAACACAATGAGCAGGCATAAAGCTGATGAGAGCCGGGTGGAGACAGGTCTTAAACTTGTGTTAGATGTTTATGGAGAGGCATCAAAAATGATGCTATTCGAGTCTGGGCTTGATTCTAAAGCATCATTTTCATTTGGCTGAACATCAAAATTTTATAGAATAGAAAATTTTACTGAATGCCAGAGTAATCTCATCCAGGGATGCTTCAACTCTGAGATAAACGAACCACATACCTCAGAGTCATATCCAAAGAGAATGTTAGTTACTATCGTGCCTTCTATTTGACTATGCTCTGTGGTCAGTTTTTCGAAGAAAATAGTTTCATACTGGTTCAATGTGTCCGGGTGATAAAGAATTGTCTTCCAGATCTTGGATCCCCTTTGTTTTTGAATTCAGGGCTCTATGTCTTCAGGTGATTGGAGAGAATATTGTGACAGATGTGCTGTGGCTTACACCGAACATTCCAGTGTGCTTAAAGAAAGTTGGATGGTCTGTATAGCAACATATCAATTTTTGATATATGATGCAACCAAACTGAATCACCTCTCTCTTTTGCTTCCTCCCTCCTCCATCCTTCCTTCCCGTCCTCCCTCCCTCCCTCCCTCTGTCCCTCCCTCTTTTCTCTCTGATGAATATAGTGAAGGAATGGTTCCTAGTGTCACTAAGAGGTGGAGGAGTAAGAATGCCCCCCCCCCATTCCCGAATAGTCTTTTGATTTTTTTTTTTTTTTGCTTTTTGGGTCACACCCGTCGATGCACAGGGGATACTCCTGGCTCTGCGCTCAGGAATTACCCCTGGCGGTGCTCAGGGGACCATATGGGATGCTGGAAATTGAACCTGGGTTGGCCATGTGCAAGGCAAACGCCCTACCCGCTGTGCTATTGCTCCAGCCCCCCGAATAGTCTTTTGATCAAAGGCATGAAGGTTGTTAGGTGTGGGAACATGTGTACTTGAAGTTCAGTGGATTGTTGGTCCTCAGGTAAAACATCATAATTCATTATTATAACTAGTCTAGCAAATGTTAGTCCATTTCTCTATGGCCAAGCAGGAGACCCAAGCCAGGGAAAAAGTTTCCATAAGCAACAATTATTTTTTGACAACATGTTAGTGGGAAGTGGTATTGTTTTTCCAACAACCCTGAAAATTCTTTGGGGATTTTTGTTTGGTTTTGTTTGGGGGCCACATTCAGGGGTGCTCAGGGTCCTGCATTCAGGGCTCACTCTCGGTAGGCTGCTGGGATAAGACATGGTCCTGGGAAGTGAATACAAATTGGGTGCCTGCAAGGCAAGCATCCTAGCCCCTGTCCTGTCATTGTTCCACCCTCTGAGAATTTCTTCATAATTCCTAATAGAATCATTGACTTGTCTGTGAAATATCTGTCGGTTCCATTTTATCCAAACGCCAAATGTCTCTTAGGCAGAGGCAGGTTAATGAACTATGATGTGTTTGAGCTATTTTATTTTCTGTTGCTATTGAAAACTCAGAATTTTTCTTGAACTGTATAAACTACCCTGCCCACACGGCAGAGTCTGGCAAACTCCCCGTGGCGCACCAAATGTGCCAAATACCAGTAACAATGATGGGTCTCATTCTCCTAACCCTGAAAGAGCCTTGAATATGGCACTTTTTAAAAAATTCTCAGGGCTAGGACGAAGGAGACGTTACTGGGGCCTGCTCAAGGCAATTGACAAATAACAGGATGGTCGTGATCGTGATCGTATAAACTAAGCTGTAACTCTGAACTATTAGAGAAAAATTCACTAGTTTATTCTTCATCTAAAGTGTTGTTTATTGCCTACCTAATAGAAGAGTTATTTTTTTTCTGGAAACTATTACAAAGTAGAGAATTAAAGCGACTACGATCCTTGTGTTCAAATTAGTCTGTAATGGAAAATGTGGCCCTTCTCAGTCAATATAATGATAGAATTTACATGAAATAAACATGCCTGTGTGATATTTTATGTCCAGTAATGATCAGATATGTTTCACATCACATCCTTCTTATGAAAATAACAAATTATACTGGGTAAAATATTTTTGTTGCTGAAGGGTGATAGTGGTTTCACACTTTCTCATGGTGTTAAGGATTGCACCCTGTGGAGACAGGGTTAAAATTCAGGGCCTCACGGATACAAGGCTTACTTTCCACCACTGGACCAAATATATTTTCTTTCTAATTTAAAGTTTAAAAAATTAATCAAGGAACTGATTTACATAGTGATGGATAGTTGGGTTTGAAACATGTACTTTTCCACCACCAATCCCACCACCAGTGTCCACTTTCCTCTGCCAGTGTTCCCGCAGTCCATCTCCTCCCTCCAACCACCCCCTGCCACCTTGAAGGCACGTTGCAAAGTCTGATGCTTGCAGCTTAGATCTCCTGTTTTCAGTGTTGTTTTGTCTGTGCTTTGCGGATATATAGCAGACACTCACTCTCCCACGTTACCAGTATACCGGGAGCCCCCAACCTTATTCCCCCATTACTATCTTGGATCAAATATTTTTCAAATCATTCTTTTATTTCTTTCCTTTTTGAACTTTTGGGGCTAGACCTAGTGGTGCTAGGTGGTCACTCCAGTTAAAGTGCTCAGGAGCAATTAGCTTTTGCGTTATTTCCTTGGTCATGGTCTAAAGGCATTGGAGAGATAACTATGAAGGGAGAATCACCACACCTGGTCCTGAGATATTGGATAAGGAAGGAAGTAAATTATCTAGTTCTTTTCCTTCTTTCCTAGCCTACAGTGTGCGGGGCAGAGGCACCCCATCTAAGTAGAACAGGGAGACATTGTTCTTCTGAGAAGACGGTGATGCTCTTAGGTATGTGTCCACAACACAGAGTGTGAGCTGTTAACAGAGACGGAGCAGCTGCCAGGGGATGGAGTGTGTACACGGGTGGAGCAAGGAAGGGAAAGCTATGTTACCTAGTGAAAGGGAACTCAGGTCTTAGGCTTATTTTTAGATCTTTGGATCAAACTGCCTGAACTGTACTTTCAGATCAAACTGCCTGTATTTTCAGCTACCCATGACAATACCTGCCCTCGTTTTCAAAAAAGAGCCTTTGATTCAATTTTGTCTTCATGGAGATAGAAATATACTGATTTTGGATCCATGTCTAAGACGGAGATGGTCAAGTAAAGAATTGGTGTTAATTTTTTATAGGAGAGTTCCCAAGAACAGTGATCTGGGGTATAGCGAAAGTTAGGTCTTAGAAAAGAACAAGAAGGTATACTCTGAGGCTGAGCCTCTAAGTGGAGATTTGGGATGGAAATCCAGAGAAGGTCATTTCTTCAGATTCGAGGGAGGAAAGTGAGATCAGTGTTGATACATGGCTAATCCATGAGGCCAATAGGTGATGAGAAGGTGCTAAAGAGGCTTTAGGAGAGGGGTAGTACACGGGAGTCTTATCAGCATAAGTCTGACAAAAAACAACCAAGAATACACCAAGGAAACAAAGCATATTGTTTTTTTTTTTAGTTTTTATTAGTGAAACACCATGAGGTACAGTTGTAGACATACAAATTTTTGTGCTTGGGTTTCAATTCTACAATGATCGAGTACCCATCCCTCCACCAGTGCCCATTTCCCACCTCCAATGCTCCCAGCATCCATCCCCTCCCCCACCCTTCCCATCCCATCCCACCCCTGTGGCAGGGCATTCCCTTTTGTTCTCACTCTCCTTTTGGGTGCTGTGGTTTGCAAAAGAGGCATTGAGTGGCAATCGTGTTCGGTCTATAGTCCACTTTCAGCATGCATCTCTCCAAAGGAACAAAAGCTTCTAGAAATAAATATGCTAGAACCATCAGCTAGACCAACATGCAGAGAAATGATCAATCAACACATCAATCAATGTACAGAAAGACAGTCCTAAGGATGTTGCTTGGGCAAAAGAATCGCTTTGAGCCCAAGGGATGAGGTCATAGTGGACTCAGGAAGTCTTTTTCTCTCTTCCAGTCTTGATGACACTATTAACAATAGGGTTTCATGCACACAAACTTCCAACTCCACCCTCACTGCTGGAGTGCCAATGTCCCTGCACGAAGGCCTCTAGGTCCCTTGCCACCGTGGCAGACTCAGTGTCTCAGGCTCTGTTGCCATTACCCATTCCCTTAGTGGATAATGTCTTCTTATATCCAACATATGAGAAAAATCATTCTCTAACTGTCCCTCTTTGAACTTGGCTTTGCATGAAACACAGTAGTTCCAAGTATGTATTGTGAATTGCGTGATTTCATCTTATTTTATAGTTGTATTTCACTGTGTCCGTACCACAGGTTTTGTTTTCCCCCATAAGTTTTTTTTTTTTTTGATGTTTGGGCTGTTTCCTGATCTTGGTTGTGGTGAATAAAGTTGCAATAAATAGGAACATACATGTCTTTGGGGGCCCTGGGAGATAAGCTCTTGCTAGATGCTTTGAAGTAGAATCATTGGGTTACATGGAAACTCAACACTAATTTTTTTGAGATGCTCCTACTATTTTCCATAAAAGCGGAACCGTCACTGGTTCCACCTGCTGTGGATGAGAATTCCTTTACCTCCACTTTTGAATCAGCACTGGCTGTTTCTGTTCTTTTCTTTGGCAAGGACGGGGGTTATATCCCAGAGTATCTCTGTTTTCAGGATTGAGCCCTGAAAGAACACAGTGCTGGAGATTCTCAACAGCATGTAAGTAAGCACCTTACGCTCACCTCCTATACGATTTCTCTGGGCCCTATTCATTTTTTTTTTTATCTATGCCAACCTCACTTTTGTGTAATGATAGCTCATTATTGTTTTGATTTGATTTTCTCTGGTAAGTGATGAAGTGATAAGCACCTTATTTATCTGTTCCTTTTGGAACATCTCCAGCAATCTCAGAATTAGCTCCTAGGTCTGTGTTCAAGGATCACCCCAGTGGTATTTGGAGAATCACGTGGTGTCCAGATCCGGCTAGGGTCAGTCTGTGCAGAGCAAGTGCCTTACGCCCTGTACTGTCTCCTTGGCTCCAAACAGCTCCTTTTTCTGCACTCAGCTGGGCCCGGGGTCCGGAGGCAAGAAGATGCTTTTTATTATTTTATTTTATTTTATCTTATTTTTTTTTAATTGAATCACCGTAAGATACACTTACAAAGCTTTCATGTTTGAGTTTCAGTCATACAATGATGGAACACCCATCCCTCCACCAGTGCCCATTCCCCACCACCAATGTCCCCAGTAACCCTCCCCCACCCCAACCCTCCCCTGCATCCATGGCAGACAATTTCCCCCATACTCTCTCTCTACTTTTGTGCATTATGGTTTGCAATACAGATACTGAGAGACCATGATGTTTGGTCCTTTATCTACCAGAAAATGGTTTTTAAATTAAAAAATATTCTACACTTTATTTTTTTTTTTACTTTTTAGAAAGCTTAAACTCTGAGGAGTACAGCATCACACAAATTCTGTGACCAATTGCCTTAGCAGGAAGGTTGCTTCAGAATTTAGCTCGAGTCATGCCCCTGTGTTTATTTGTGTCTGTGGTTTTAAATGGTACTGCAGAGTTCCCTTTTTTAGGGGGCATAGAAAGTGAGGATAAAATTCTGATTTTTTTCTTTCAGATTTTGGGGTCACACTCAGTAGTGCTGAGACTTACTCCAACTCTGTGCTCAAGGATCACTCATTGCCGTGCTTGGAGAACCATATGTAATTCTGGGGATGGAACCCAAGTCTGCAGCACGGAAAGCAAGTACCCTCCCTACTCCACTAGCTCTGAGGTCCCGTTTCTTCTGTTTTATACCAATGCAGTTTCCTTTTCCCTGTTTTTGGTAGTGAAGTCACACCCAGTGAGCTCAGGGCTTTCTGAGTGCTGGAAGGATTGAACTGGTATTGATTGTGGGCAAGGCAGCTGGTTTAACCCCTAGACTATTCTTTCCATCCTGAACTGAATTGAACTTTTGATTTAGTTTGTTATGTTTTGGGGGCCACATCTGGCCGTTCTCAGGGCTTACTCCTGGTTCTGTGCTCAGAGATCACTCTTGGCGGGGTTTGGGAGACTGTATGAGGTCCTGGGGATTGAACCAAGGTTGGCTGAGTACAAGGAAAGTGGCTAGATGCTATACTATCACTCGCTCCTTTAATAATTTTTAAGGGTGGGGGGCTCACTCTTTCAAATCAACCAAAGTCCATTACCAAGCACATTATTGAAAATGAAACCAGCCGTATATCTCGAAAGGGAAGTTATTATCCTGGTTTATAAATAAAGCCACTGGGTAATGTCTTAACGACGTGCCACAAAAAATAAACTGCTTCTTTGCAGTTTGAAACCTTTGTGAACTCCCCAAAGCCATAACTTTGTCATATACCAAGATTTTACTCCTCCCTTAAAGATCTTATTCCCCCCCCTCCTCCCGCCCCCCCAGCCTTGTAGGGAGCAGATGTCTTCCAAGAGCAAACACAGCTCAGGTTACTCAGCGATCATTAATCTCTTTCCTCTGTTCCACTGCCTCGTATCTGCATCCCACCACACCCCAATAGACCTTGTATTCGCCTCACTTGTGTACTTATTTGTCTTTTCTACACGTCTCTGAGTCTCTGGAGGGGTCTCATTCATCTTCCAGTTCCTCACTGCACCCGTCTGGGCGTGGAGATTTACAAAGAGCACATTCTAAACAAATGTTTGTTTTCCCGGTTCTTGGGTGTAATTATTTTCCCCACCAGGATAAAGTAGTTGAGCAAATACTCATCGGAATGGAAATAAAACAGGTGCCTGGAATAATCAAAAGTATTTCGGGGGAATCCTTTAACATCTTCAGAGAAATCCTGGATGAAAAAATTATTAGGGCAAATGACAGGACAAAATCTTGTTAAGACTTAACACCCTTGACTCTTCTGTCTACAGAGACTGCAAAAATACCTAGTAAGGATGTTTGTTGAACAGAGAGGCCTGTCCTGCAATCACTGCAAAATCTAAACCCAAATAATCATAGAAGCTTACTGAAACTCCAAAGAACTCCAGGAGCATTCCCAAAGCTTGGAGTTAGAGGGACTCCATTGTCAGGAACCCCCACTGCAGAAAAACAAGTTAGAGCTGGGGAGAGATCACTAAGATGGGGACAACATTGTCCAGGGACACAGGATGTGTGTGTGTGTGTGTGTGTGTGTGTGTGTGTGTGTGTGTGTGTGTGCATGTGCGCACGTACCCGATAGCTGCCGGCTCAACCCTACAGCCCTACAGCCCTACAGCCCTACTTAAAACAGGAGGCAAGAAACTACATGACAGATGCAGAGGTAAGAATCAGAATCAGCAACAGATGCCATCTTGGCGAGCCCTCTCCATTGGATGGTGGAAATCATATTGAATTTTTCTGCCCATCACCAGATTCTGAAGGTAAGTTCCAGAAGCGAGCACCATCTACCCTAAACTTGTAGCTGAGTTGGCCTGGGCTAGGAGACCCTTGTTTAAGACATGACCTTCCTTCAGCCCACACCTGACAACTGGCAGCAACCTTGTAGTCAGAAATGGCCCTGTGAGCTTGCTCACACATGCCTACCTAGCCAAGGCCCCCCTGTGCTCATTCTGCTGGGGTTCCAGGTCCTCTTAAGCTCGCTCCTATTTCCCCTTTCTCCAGTACACACAAGGCCTGTGTGACCCAAGCAGGGCAGCCTGGGGACTATCAGGCACTGGGAACCTTGACTTCCCAGTTGCCAGTCAGATCAAGGGGTGATCTTTGTGTACTTATGCCCACTTGAACCTCAGTTTGTACCCACTGTGTCTTCAAACTTGGCATACACTTGAAAGAAGAAATGGAAGAGTTGGGCTGAAGAGACATAGGGAGGGTTCTTCATCCCCGCCCACACCAGTGAAGTGCACATTCTTCTCCAGGGCATAAGGGAAACTCTGTAAGGTAGACCCCATGCTGGGTGTCCAAAATAGATCCTCATAAAGTCAAGAAGCAGAAGTAGAATCAACCATCGTCTCAGAACATGTTCTGAAAACATATTAGAATCACAAACAGAAGTGGGGGAAAAGCTTGCCCACTTGGGAATTTAACAAAAATAAATAAATAGATGAATTAATAAACAGGAACTTTCTGAGTAAAATATTATGGTTATGCCCATTGGGGAAAAAAAGGAATATGGGAAGGGGTGATGGGAGAGAACCTGGGAACATTGGCAGAGTGAAGTTCACACGGATATATTTTGGACACCCAACAAAGGGTCTACCTTAGAGAGGTGGTGGGATTGGTGCTGGAATATACTGTATGTCTAAAAATCAACGACAAATACTCTGTAAATCACAGTGCTTTAATTAAAAAAATGTGGATATCGGCCTGCAGTTTTCTTTTCTTGTGGTGTCTTTATTTCCTTTTGGTATTAGAGAGATATGGGCTTCATAGAAACTGTTTGGGAGAGTTTCTGTTTTTTTCAATTTCCTGGAAAAGCTTGAGAAGGACTGGCAGTAGGTCCTCTTTAAATGTTTGGAAAAATTCGCTAGTGAATCCATCTGGACCTGGGCTTTTTTTTTTTTTTTTTTTTTTTTTTGCTTTTTGTGTCGCACCTGGCAATGCACAGGGATTACTCCTGGCTCTTCACTCAGGAGTTACTCCTGGCGGTGCTCAGGGGACCATATGGGATGCTGGGAATCAAACCCGGGTCGGCCGTGTGCAAGGCAAATGCCCTACCCGCTGTTCTATCTCTCCAGAACCTGGGCTTTTGTTTTTGGGAAGAATTTTGATTACAGTTTCAATTTCCTTGATGTTAATAGGTCTATTCAGGTACTCTAGATCTTCTTGATTCAGCTTTGGGAGATTATAGGAATCCAGGAATATATCCATTTCTTCTAGGTTCTCTTGTTTCGTGGCATACAGACTTTCAAAGTAGTCTCTGATGATCTTTTGGATTTCTTTGGTTTCTGTTGTGATATCCCCTTTCTCAATTCTGTTTCGGTTTATTAGGGTGTTCTCTCTCTCTCTCTCTCTCTCTCTGTTTCTTTGTGAGTGTTGCTAGTGATTTATCTATCTTGTTTATTTTCTCGAAGAACCAGCTCTTGGACTATAGACCAAACATAATTGTCACCCATTGCCTCGTTTGCAAACCACAACACCCAATAGAAGAGAGAGAACAAAAGGGAATGCCCTGTCACAGAGGCAGGGTGGGATGGAGGGGATAGGGGGTGGGAGGCATACTGGGATCCGTGGTGGTGGGAGATGGGCACTGGTGGAGTGATGGGTATTTGATCATTGTATAATTGAAACCTAAGCACAAAAATTTGTGGGTCTACAACTGTACCTCATGGTGTCTCACTAATAAAAAAATGTAGAAAGAAAAAAAATAGAAGATGAACTGGAGAGATAGTCCATGGGGTAAAGCATTTGCCTCTCATGTGATTGAGCAGGATTTGATCTCTTGGTACCCTCTATGGCTCTCTGAGCCCATCACGAAATGATCTTAGTGCAGGGCCAGGAGTAAACCCTGAGACCCACGAGGTGTGTCTCCAAAATAAAAATCAATCATCAATCAATTTTTAAAAAGAATAAAGGGGGTACTCTTGCATCACCTGCTGACTCAGATTCCTGTGATGCGTCACCCAGGTCTCTGCAGTTTGCTGCCTACAGCACAGTGCCTACAGATGTGCACAGTCTCTTACTCAGGTGCCAACTCCTGTTGGAACCTGGCACAGAAATGCCACAGGGAACTGTAAATGCATGCAACCAACCATCCTCCAGGTCAGCTTAAAGTTGGCCCAGTGGGAAGGGGACCACATAAGACCAGGGACACTTTTACTGGCAGGGTAGGGGTATGGTGGTGGCAGGGGTGGCGGTCACGCTTTTCTTCAGACTGACCAAGTCCATCCATGTATCCTGATTCATTGCAGGTAAATTAAGTTTTATAGCATTTGATGCATATGTATGTTCTATTCAGCTGAGTCAGCAGTAGAAACCATGTGATTTTTGTTCAGTGCCTTAGCACGAACAAAATGCACCAGTGTCTGGAATACGTCAGAGGGAGGTTCTCTGGGCCCAGTAGAATGTGACCAGGTTGACTACTGGGGGAGTAAAGCCTGTCAAATTAGACTTCTTTTGAGGAGCTTTTTTAAACAGAGCAGACCTGGGGTTGGGACCTCGGAGAATAATGAGCTTAGAAAAAAGTTTGGGCCAATATGACCTAGTGCTAATTGAGGGAGTTCAGACCAGGTTATAGGCATGTGAAATTAATTTAGAGAAATCCTATTTAAATGAGGCCAGAAGGCTAAGAAGAGCATTTTCAATGCATGCACAATCAGCAAATGACAGTAACCCAAATGTCTTGCATCTCCAGGGTGAGATTACCAGGGCAAGTGGTGTTGCTTTTCTGCCCCAGTGGAAGGGAGAGGGAGGTTTTCTCTTTGTCCAGAAACAACTCAGACAACGAGATAATTCCATAAACCCAAAGTCACCAAATATCAAACTCAGTTTCTTTGAGTGAGTTTTCATGTCAGCAATCCTAAAATCTGTATAAGTTGTACTTTTTTTTCCTAAGAAGAGTGCATGTGATATGATTACCTCTCATTATTTTATTTTCCAAATAAAACCAGGTTTTGTTGGCGAAATTAGGTTGCTTTTGTCTGAGGTCAATGAGAACATCAGGTTCCCGTAGGGTTGGCCAAGACCGTTTCCAATTTCCATTTTTCATTTTTCCATTTCCAGAGAAATCCCCTGTCCAACAGTTCTTGGAGGTTAGTTTGGTTCCACTGAGAGATTTCTTCACTTTGTCAAGAAATATTCCCCCTCGCCCCCGACACACACACACACACACACACACACACACACACACACCCCTTCACCTCATACGTTGTTTTCCACCAGTGACTGCATTTGAGAAGAGACACACCACCCTAGCCTGTGCCCTTGGCAGGCATAAACAAATTCACTTCATATTACTTGTTACAACAAAAAGAAAAATAAAATTATCAAAAAATAGATTATTAAGCCAATTTGTGATAATCGTTATAGATCACAATGGTGTAATTAAAGTCATTGTCTAAGGACTGGGCCGAGGGCTGTGCTTCCTTCAGGCAGGAAGGGGAATCTGCTCATTCCCACCCCTCAAAGACCCCAGAATTTCCAGCCTAGACCAGTCTATGGAGATGCAGTAGCATCATGTACTTTTTGAGATGAATTGTAGAGCTGGACCATTTCTATGCTGGAAGATGTCAGCTGTGTGTGTGTGTGTGTGTGTGTGTGTGTGTGTGTGTGTGAGCTTCCAGGCTTCCAAGCACAGGGTTGTGGTGGGGTGGGAGTTTGGGAGAAATCTGTTGCCCCTGTTTTTGTTTACCTATATTATTGGTTTCCAGTTCGATAGCTTCTTTCTACCTGGATACTTAATATAATGTATTGATTTTCACAAATTCTACATAGGTGGATTTTATTCCTCTTAAAACTATTTATTTAGGGCTGGAACAGTAGTACAGAGTGCTTGTCTTGCATGTGGAGAACCCTGTGGAAGTCCCTGGCACCCCGTAGGGTCCCCCAGCCCCACCCTGATTCCAGAGCCAGGAGTCAGTCCTGAGCACACCTGGTGTGACCCAAACACCAAAAACTAAGATAAACCACAACCATTCATTTAATGTGTCTTGTGATTTCCTCCTTGCATTTCATTTGTGGCCCCGACTTCAGCACTTTACAACTTATGAGCCGAAGGCTTGGGTGTCCTCAGATTCCATGTTAAAACATTAACCCCCTTGTCCTGGAGGGAAATGTCATAGTGAGAAATCAGCCTGCCCCAATTTTTGATTTTAACCTATATCTCATTGGTTTTAAATCAGATAACTTCCTTCACCCTAGACACTTTATCTAATGCACTTTTACTAAGTACCCAGTGATGTTGCTTTCTTGCTCCAGTGGAAGGAAGAAAGGAAGCTCTTCCCTCAGCTTGAGAGTTGAAGTGTGTCCAGGGCCTGAGAAATTGTATCAGGGGCAGGGCACTGGCCTTGCAAGTGGTCACCCTGGGTTTTATCCCCAGCACTCCATGTCGTCTCCTGAACTCCATAGAGGTGATCCCCGAGCACAGAGATAGGAGTAATGCCTTGGTAGCATCAGGCATGACCCCCAAACAACATAAACAACAACAAAATCACCACCAACAAAAAACAAAAACAACCCCCTCCCCCGAACAAAAACAAAAAGGGAAGGTGGGTCCCTAGGGTAGTGTAGGTCATTTTGGATATGACGATCCCATGAGGGTGAGAGCTGTCACAGGACTAGTGGTTGGTTTTTTTTCCCCTAATATATGGAAAGAAGAGAGTTGGTCTTCTCTTTCTTCCCTTGCCCCCATGGAAGGCACGAGAGGAAAAAAATTGTCTGCAAAGTGGGAGCAGGATCCTGACTAAGATAGGGTCAGTCAGTGAGTTGGCCTCATACTTTGCAGCCTCTAAAACGATGAGAAATGAACGGGGTTCCTCATTTTACTCATTTTAAAAGACAGCCGGTCTTTCTCACCTCTGTGCCAGCCATTCCCGATAAGTGGAATGCAGCTGAGAACCACGAGAAAGTGTTAGTCAATGAAATTGTTTAACCAGGTGTGAAGGGTAACGGGAGAATCACACACCTCAGTGACTGAGGATGATGAAGTGAATGATAGGAACCTCCGCTGATAAAATCCTGCACAATGATCCCGAAATAGCATGCCTGTAAAATAAATCAATGTTTTTTTTTCTCCCTCAGAGTTAATGAGTCCTTCAATTGTTTTGGTATTATAGCCATGGCCATTTCAGTCTCTGCCATGATTGATAGCATTATTAATTATTGTCATAGTTTTGTAAGTGAAAAACCTAAAGTTATTATATTTGGTACACTAATGAATTTTCAAATAAGAACATCTGTTGTTTTCCTGTTATTCACAGATTTTGTTAATCTTAAAAATAGAGCTATCAACTTTTTTGGAGATGGCTTATTAATTTTATGAACTCATGGCATTGTTTTCTCATTTCGGTATCAATCCTTAGACCCCAGGGAATAAAATCAAGGAGCGAAAGATTTCCACTCACCTTCTTCACCTTTTAATGACACTCTATCATTATTATCATGTGACCAGAAAGTTTCAGGGTCAACAATATAGAACACCCTTGTAAATGTGAAGAGGATAAATTGTTTTCAAGAGTCTGGGAAGCTGTCTTAAAAATAAAGAGAAACAATAAAAGGAAAATTATTAAATAGTCAAAAATATTATTCCCTGGATTGTGAACTTAGGAGAAATCCCTCTTGGCTTATTGAAGATTTTACAACTTAGCATTATTCATTTGTGTTGATAAATGGATTTTGCTCAATATTTTTCTTTTTGATTCAAGCAGTTATCTCTGAAGGGGAAAACTATGGAGGAGTATGGCTTTCCAATGGCAAATTTCTATAGGTGAAGTTTTATCAGAATCTATAGTTTATGCAAGAGTGATGTTACTCCAGATAGGGCATACCCTCAGGATCTGATGGTGAAATGAAACTAGAAAATCACCTTTGGGGATAATTTATTACTGATGAGACTAGGAAGAAAGCCTCCTAAATCACATGAAAAAATTCTCAATGAGGTGATATGAATATAATTGAATAAACTTGTTCTAATTAACGATGACATTTAATGTCAAGACAGGAAGGTGATATTCCGCATGGAAATGGGATAAGAAGTAAGGAACAGTAAGGGCTTTCCAATAATTCTTGAGTACACCACAGTTTCAGATGACTTCTTAAGAAATATTGTCCTAGAGCAGAGAATAAAAACTTATCGCAAAACTAGGTTCCATTGCCACTACAAATGTGTAAGTGTTTTGGTTCACATATATAAATTTTCGTATACTAATTAGAATCCTCTTATGAGCAAGTTGCAGAATATCAACCTAGCACAGACAGAAAAAGAGGTTGGGTTCTGGAGACTCTTCTGGTCTGGTATGAGAATAAGGTCCCAGAGTCCTCAGACGGGCCCAGGCTGGGAGGTTAATGCTCTCTGGACACCATTAGACATTCGAAATAACTTTAGGTCACAATGGCCTTTGTCAATGAATCGTGATGGGAGAGTGCGTGCTGGCTGATGAAGGCTTGGAGCCTTCCATACTGTCTTCCAAGGATGGTTCTTCTGCTGCCCACACTTCCAGCCCTTGATGCCCAAGTCTGAGGTTCCTGCATTTAGCAAAAAATAAGCACAGTTAAACTGGATTCCAGTAATATATTAATTATTATATTACATGGCCAACCTGAGTTCAATTCCTCTGCCCCCTCGGAGAGCCTGGCAAGCTATGGAGAATATCTTGCCCGCACGGCAAAGCCTGGCAAGCTACCCGTGACGTATTCAATATGCCAAACACAGTAACAATGGTCACAATGGAGACTTTACTGGGCCCGCTCAAGCAAATCGATGAACAATGGGAGGATAGACAGATAGATTAATATTACTATTATTTTGCTTTTTGGGTCACACCCAGCAACGCTCAGGGGTTACTCCTGGCTCTGAGCTCAGGAATTACCCCTGAAGGTGTTTGGGAGACCATATCGGATGCCGGGTATTGAACCCAGGTCGGCTGTGTGCAAGGCAAACCCCCTACCCACCGTACTATTGTTGTGCTCGAGTTTCTGATCCCCAATTGTGGAAAGAACCAAGTCCACACATGATAATGTAAAAGCAAAGGAACTTTATTACTGGCCCTAACCAGCGCTAGCTGGAGCCAGGGTCCAAGTCTCATCCAACGCAGTGGAGTCTTGACAAGGACCCCGACTCCACATCACAAGCAATTTATATAGGGTTCAAAGTTAAGAAGCAATTTATATACTGGTCTATTTTTAGCATTGGCCCTATTACAATAGTGGTCAGCAAGTAGGCAACGGTTAGCAACAGTTTCTAAGGAGGGGAGAGTGACCCCTCGTGACCGGCCAGACCCAACTGCCCAATTCCTTATCTTGGCACACTACTCAATCGGGAGTTTACCAGAAACTGCACGTCCTGCTCTGGGGAAACAGGAACTGTGGCCTAGCTGAGCCTTAATGTTAGCTGCAGGCTGTCATGGCGTCAGTTTCACCCTCACACTATCGCTCTGGCCCCATATTGAGTTCTTGAAGAACAGTACCCCATTTTATTGGGTGTCAGGGATCCAAGTCAGGTCCTCATATGTGCAAAGCCTGGATTCTACCACTGAGCCATATCTCCGGCCCCACTGTTCCCCACAGAAAAAAAATTTTAAAAACCTTTTAAAACAAATATTTATTATTCACTGGTTTGTGATATTATAGAATTTTAGAAGTACGGATTCCTACTTCTGTTAGCATACAACTCACCACACCACCACTTAAGTTCTAGAGCCACTTGTATCTGGTGCCACAGAAATTCTAGTGTCAGGGCCAGAGCGATAGCATAGCGGGTAGGGCGTTTGCTTTGCATGCAGCTGACCTGGGTTTGATCCCTGGCATCCCATATGGTCCCCCAAGCACCGCCAGGAGTGATTCCTGAGTGCAGAGCCAGGAATAACCCCTGAGCATCACTGGGTGTGACCAAAAAAGAAAAAAAAAAGAAAAAATACTAGTGTTATCACTGCTATCAGGTGGGAGTGGGGAGGGGCCACACCGGGCAGTGCTCAGGGCTTCCTTCTGGCTCTGCATCCTGATCACTCTTGGCAGGAGACCTGTGTGTGCTGCTGGTGACAGAGTTGGGCTTGGCTGCATCCAAGGCAAGTGTCGTGACTCCTGGAGCATCTCTTGGGCTCCTCTTTCACTTTCTGACTTCTCTCAGTAACTATGATCTCATCCAGTTCCATTCATATTGTCTCAAAAGCCATGGTTTCATTTTTCCCCACCTGGCTAATATTCCATTGAGTATACACTTATTTTTTTCCTTGATGGTGGAACGACATGTCATCTTCCTTCCTTCCTTCCTTCCTTCCTTCCTTCCTTCCTTCCTTCCTTCCTTCCTTCCTTCCTTCCTTCCTTCCTCCCTCCCTCCCCTCCTCCTCCTCCTCCTCCTCCTCCTCCTCCTCCTCCTCCTCCTCCTCCTCCTCCTCCTCCTCCTTCTTCTTCTTCTTCTTCTTCTTCTTCTTCTTCTTCTTCTTCTTCTTCTTCTTCTTCTTCTTCTTCGTTTTTATAGACTTACAAATTTTCGTGATTACTTTTCAGTCATACAGTGTTCAAACACCCATCCCTCCACCAGTGCCCATTCTCCACCACCAATGTCCCCAGTATTTCTCTCGCCAATCCCACTCCTTCCCACCCCCTGCCTCTGTGGCAGGCACATTCCCTCTTACTCTGCCTCTCCTTTTGGTTGATAATATTTTCAATACAGGGAGTACACACCTTTTTGCTTATTTGTTTGGAGGCCACACCTAGCCATGCTCAGGTGTTATTTCTGGTTCGGTACTCAGGACTTACTGCTGGTGTTGCTTGGGTGACCATATGGGATTCCAGGAATAGAATCTGAGTTTGCCTTGTGCAAGGCAAGTGGCCAACTGGCTGAACTACCTCTCTGGCCCTGCAACTTCTTTATCAAGTCCTCCCCGCGGACATGTAGGCTCATCTCCAGGAATAGAATCTGGATGGGCCTTGTGCAAGGCAAGTGTCAAAGGCTGATCAATGTGCCTTTAAAGTACAGTGAAGTCCCCCCAATATTTATATGCTACAAAATACTACTATATATTTAAATCTGAAATTCAAATCTCACTGGGGAAGTTGTAGCTTTTTCTAGTCCCTCCTTCCCTACCAGTTACCTCTGCAGTACTTAGGGTAAACAAGTCTTGGGGAGAAGGCAAATATTGGGTTTGTGGGGGCTTTGGCCTTAGGTAGGGGTGGGCTGTCTGTTCAATGCAGGCTCCCAGTCACTCTGGTTTGGGTGGAGTTGAACCTTATCACACACATCTTCCTCAGACTGAACATGTCCTGAGGGGAGAGGTTGCGACATCTTTGGGGTTCCCCGTCTAGAGTGGAACAAAGAACTGCCCTCTCAGAAACACCAGTGCAATGAGTCTAACGCTTGTAACCTGAAAGTTCAAGACTGACCTTGCAAACTCCCAGGGTCACTGTGAATACATCAAAAAGTTAATAAAAACCACCATAATGGAGTCCAGAGAGATAGTACAGAGGGTAGGGCATGTGCGTTGCATGCAGTTGATCTGGGTTTGATCCCTGCCACCACATGCAGTTCTTCAAGTCCTCCCACCAGGAGTGATCCCAGAGCCTAGAGCCAGGATTAAGTACCACCAGGTGTGGCCCAAAGAGCTCCATTAAAAAAAATAGCTCAGTCAAGTGAGATACCGCAGCTTCAAGCTGAGAGATAGAACAGGGTCATGGCACCCAGGTTCAAACCCTAGAATTGCATATGGTCGTTCCCCTAGGAATTGTGCACAGACACGGGAGTAAACCCCTGAGCTCAGTCATGGATGGCTCCAAAACCAAAGTCAGCAAAACAAACAAATCACACCGGGGTAAGTCCAGAAAGACTTTTTGAAAGAAATAAAAATAAAGCCTTGCATTATCTTTTAGTACCTTCAGTGACTCCCTTGGTGACCCTATGCAGGGGGCTTCTTTCTGGCCTCTCCATCCTACTACTTTGGTTGATGTGTTTGATTTCATGTTACTATCACACTGTCCTCAATGTACCTTGATTAGAGGCCAAAACTGTGCCATCTCTACCTCTGGCTTTGTTCTCTTGGCATCACTATCTTGTTTTTGATATAGAAGAAAACTATAAACCTTTTACTTTCGAGTTTGTTAGATATGACCCTGACAATATTGAGTTATGTTCCTCTTATGCCATACTTGTTGAGTGTTTTTTATTATGAAAAGTTACTGCATTTTGTCAAAAGTTTTCTCTGCATATGTTGAGATGATCGGATGACTTTTATCTTTCATCCTATAAATGTGGTATATTACATTTATTAATGTAATTTATTAATGTGTGCATGTTAAATTTTTATCAGCGGTAAAACACACTGGAACATGGTGAATGATCCTTTAACATGCAACTGAGTTTAGTTGGCTAACATTTTGTTGAGAATATTTGCACCTATATTAATCAGGGATATGTATCAGTTATTTTCTTGTAAGGTCTTGTCAAGCTTTGATATCAGGAGTATGGTGGTCTTATAAAAAGAGTTTGGGAATATTTTCTTGTCTTCAAGTTTTTGGAAGAGTTTGAGAAGTGACAATTCTTTTTTTTAGTGAAAAAACATTTCTTTTTTTCAAATGTAAAATTTATAATAAATAACTTTGCCTACCCACAAAAGGGGCTGGAGCGATAGCACAGCGAGTAGGGCATTTGCCTTGCAAGTGGCCAACATGGTCGACCCGAGTTCGATTCCTCCATCCCTCTCGGAGAACCCGGCAAGCTACCCAGAGTATTGCGCCCGCACGGCAAAGCCTGGCAAGCTACCCATGATGTATTTGATATGCAAAACACAGTAACAAATCTTACAATGTTACTGGGCCCCCTTGAGCAAATCAATGAACAACGGGAGAACAGTGACAGTGACCCACAAAAGAAGTCTCAACAATGTTTTTAAAGAAACATAAAAGATAATATGGACATCCTATTCACCGACCACAATGCAATACAATTTGAAATCTAGAACTAAATAACGAAAAAAAAGTTAAACATAAAATAATGGTAAATAGAGCAGTTTATTTTTGGCTTTCTTGTTTTTTCTTTTAATTTTTATTAGTGAAACACCATGAGGTACAGTTGTAGACTTACAAATTTTTGTGCTTGGGTTTCAGTTATACAATGATCGAGTACCCATCCCTCCACCAGTGCCCATTTCTCACCACCACGGATCCCAGTATCCCTCCCACCCCCCCATCCCCCCATCCCACCCTGCCTCTGTGGCAGGGCATTCCCTTTTGTTCTCTCTCTCCCTTTGGGTGTTGTGGTCTGCAAAAGAGGCTTTGAGTGGCAATCATGTTCGGTCTATAGTCTACCAGAAGTGACAATTCTTTAAATGTTTCGTAGAATTCACCAGTAAACTAATTTGGTTCTGGGCTCTTCGTATTGAAAAGTCTTGATTACTGATTCCATCTCCTTACTCATTATTGATCTGCTTCGATTTTGTATTTCTTTATGATCTTGTGCTGATCGGCTGTACATTCATAGGAATTTATTCATTTATTCCAAACTATTCAAGTTATTGGCACATAATTCTTTTTTTAGTAGTTTCTCACATCCTTTCTAGTCGTAATGTCTCTTCTTTCGTTTAAGATTTTTATCAGTCTATTTTATACTTACATAAAAGGGTCATTATTTATGTCTCTTCTTTGCAAAAAGCATTTAATACTTTGAAGTAAGAGAAGTATATGATGGATTTTGGCTGGCAGATAATGAGGTAGTCTCTTAATGATTTCTGATTGTAAAGAAAAAAATACTTTTGACTTCAATTTAACTTGAAACTTATCTATGGTAGAAAATAAATCAATTTGTGAAAGAAGAACAAAGTTCACCTCAGTAAGCAGTAAAGAGGGAGGTACCAAAATAAATGGAAACCTGCGTTTGTATTTAAGTTTTCCCTCCCTCCCTCCCTCCCTCCCTCCCTCCCTCCCTCCCTCCCTCCCTCCCTCCCTCTCTACCTCCCTCTCTACCTCCCTCCCTTCCTCCCTCCCTCTCTACCTCCCTCCGTCCCTCCCTCCCTCTCTACCTCCCTCCCTCCCTTTCTCCCTTTCTCCCTCCCTCCCTCCCTCCCTCCCTCCTCCTTCCCTCCCTTCTTCCCTTCTTCCTTCTTTCCTTCCTTCTTTGGGTTCTTTGATCACTCCTGGCAGTGCTCGGGGGATCATTTGTAGTATGGGGGATCTCATCTGGGTTGGCCAGGCAAATGCCATACCTATTCTATTATCTCTCTGGCTTAAATCTTTACTTTCATTTTTGTTTCTTCTTGGCTGCACCCAGTAGTGCTCAGGGCTTACTCCTGGCTCTGTGCTGGCAGGCTCAGGGGACTATATGGGGTGCAGGGGTTGGAACTGGGACTGACTGTGTGCAAGGCAAACACCCTACCTATTGCAGTATACTGAAACCCTCAATTTTTTTTTTACTTTTAAATTGCTTTTACATTTTGTACAGGGCTGGAGCGATAGCACAGCGGGTAGGGCGTTTGCCTTGCACGCAGCCAACATGGCCGACCCGAGTTCAATTCCTCCGCCCCTCTCGGAGAGCCCGGCAAGCTACTGAGAGTATCTCGCCCCCACGGCAGAGCCTGGCAAGCTCCCCGTGACGCATTCGATATGCCAGACACAGTAACAACAAAGTCTCCAATGGAGATGTTACTGGGCCCGCTCGAGCAAATCGATGATCAACGGGAGGGCCTTTACTTTTACTTTTACTTAACCTGGTATCATGCAACCTTAATATAATAACAGATTAGTTCCAGGAGAATTTTCGTTGCATCTTCTCAAGTTTTGGATTCCCTGGATAGTGTTATCTGTGAAAAAGATTATTTTATTTGTACTCTATTTCTGAACTCACTGTGTGTGTCCCTCCACGATTTATATTTTGAAGTCTTAATGGCTGGAACGATAGCACAGTGGGCAGGGCTTGCACGCGGCTGACCCTGGTTTGATTCCTCCGTCCCTCTCGGAGAGCCTGGAAAGCTACCGAGAGTATCCTGCCAGCACAGCAGAGCCTGGCAAGCTCCCCGTGGTGTATTTGCTATGCCAATAACAGTAACAACAAGTCTGACAATGGAGATGTTACTGGCGCCCGCTCGAGCAAATCGGTGAACAAAGGGAGGACAGCGCTACAGTGCAGTGGTAATGTCTCAGGAAAATGTTAGACTATGGAGGTCAGGGATTGGAGGTGCTCCACCATGCCGATGGAGAGATGGGGTGCTTGTGAGTGGAAGCTCTCTGTCCCTTTTAACTAGGCAAGCTCTCAATGGGAAGATAACAGTCTGCAGCCGGGAGGGAGTCTCCCTGGGACCAGACACGCTGACACTCGTGCTCACATCTGGCCTCTAGAATTGTGAGAAAGAGAGTCACTGCTTACAGCATCTGTGTGATGCTGCTTTTCTGAGCTAAGGCACTAGTCTATCAGGTATCCTTCACCTTCAAATTTTATTTAGCATCGTTGCCTTATTTCATCACCAGGACTTCCTGAGTGATGTGTGTAAGAGGGAACGTCTCTGACTTACTCCCAACAAACTGTGAAGTACCTGGAGTACCAGACCACAAGCCATTATTTAAATTGACTTTAAAAAAATTCTGTTACGTTTTCCCTGTATACAAAAAGGGAAAAGATAATCTTCAGTAATGGGATGGAATGTAGCTGAAACCATTCTCTTACTTTCATAATAGGGTCACAAATACACATTATCTGAGGACTTTTCATCTAGAATATATTTCAGATGGCTGGTAGGTTTTTACCCAGAAGTGGAATTTTTAGGAAACATTCACACAAGGGCAAATATCCAAAAATAAATTTGTGGCATTGTTTTCAGCAGCAAGACCAGGTCAAAGGCCCTTTTATCTGTCATAAAGAGGCTTTAAAGAAATTATTATATAATTAAAGTGGAATTACAAACTGACGATTTAGGGGCTGGAGAGAGTTTACAGCAGGTGAGGGGCTTGCCTTGCCTGGGCTGACGTGGCTTCAATCCCTGGCTCCACATATGGTCCACTAGCGTCGCAGAAATGACCCCTGCATGAAGGGTCAGGAGTAAGTTCTGAGCACTGCCAGATGTCGTCCCAAAAGGAAAGAAAAGAAAAAAAGATTCAATAATCAGCTTCTTCTTAGAACAAGATTCCTACTATAAATTGACTTTGGGAAGATATATATGTACGTATTTGTGTGTTCAGATTAACACACAAATTACAGAACAGAATACACAGTATAATTCCCTTAGGCTAATCAAGGATATTTATGAACTTGCTAATACAAGCCCCCAAAAGTCAGTAAGTTAATAGTTAGGTGCTGGGAGGAAGAACTCTCTCTCTCTCTCTCTCTCTTTCTCTCTCCCTCTCTCTCTCTCTGTCTCTCTCTCTCCCTTTCTCTTTCTCTCTCTCTCTTTGTGCTTATATTATCTCCATTGTATTATCATAAATCTTTACGAACCCTGGAATTTGGAGGAAAAACCTGCTGCAGTTAACTGTTATAGTGAAACTGAAATATCTGAGGACAATATATTGTAAGTGGAAAATAAGATCTTTACTGATTTGCCTCTGGTCATTTAACAGTAGTAATTAAAATTGAAATGCCATGACCCCTTATAAGCAACTAGAATGAAATTTTTTTTTTATCGATAATACAGAACCAAGGACTAGAATCACTGAGTGATGCCTCATAATATTCCTTTTAATAATTTTTTTTAAGGAAATACTTAACGGTTCCTCATTGCATTTTTGAAGGAAGGATATTTCAAACTTGCTTGATGCAGAAAGAAGGAAGAGGCGAAGATCAGCGAAGATCAGAGTAGAACCTCAAGACTGGATAGATGACTAGGAGCAGAGTGCTGTGTCCTGTTTCCAAGTGCAGGAGAGCAGGGGAGCACTGTGGATGACTGGTGAGCTGAGGGTTTCTGCGCTTGGAGACACGTGGAGTGTGTATCCAGGCCTGTGTTGCGCTCACCAGAGTGTCTGCTTATTTTCCTGCCATAAACAGTCCCACGGCGGGGGGGGGGGGGCAGTTTGGGGGTACCACCGGCTTGGCAGCAGGCTGACAGCGTTCCTGGGGATGCACTCATCAGGATCCCCGAGCAAGCAGGTGCCGGCTGACGCCTTTGAGCCACTAGAGGGACCATGAAACCACAAAACAGTGCTGCAGTCGCTGGACCATTTTTATCCGAAGAAAACGTTTTCCTGCCAGACAGGCGCGGGTAGAGGCCTAGTCCTTGGGGTGGTGGTGGGCGGGGTTGCTATCAGATGTCTTACAGATAAGGTTTGTGGGAGGGTACTGTGGGTAAGAGCACCAGCTCAGAGATCTGGCAGCCAATCTAGAGTCTGTGCTGGGGGCCTGAGCCATAGCACCCTGGGGAGAGGGGGTTTGCCTTGCACGTGGTCGTCCTGGGTTCGATTCCTGGCATCCCATAGAGTCTCCTGAGCACCGCCAGGAGTAGCCCCTGAGCACCAGGAACCCCTGTGCATCGCCAGCCATATCAAAACCTAGTAAGAAGTGGTGTGTGGATATCTGATTCAACATGGAATCAGGCAATAAGAAGAAATAAAAGGGTGGCCCAAGTTTTCAAGAGGGAAATCATCTATGGATTGGAGGGGGAATAGGAAGAACGGATTAAAATTCCCAGGGACCAGAGAGTAGAGAGATATGGTGCTTACCTCGGTGACAGTCCACCTGCGTTCAACTTCCCAACATCACATATGGTCTCAAGGTCCACCAGGGGTGATTCCTGAGCACAGAGATAGGAGGAAGCTCTAATCACTGCTAGGCATGGCCTTCAAATGAAAGAAAGAAAGAAAGAAGGAAAGAAATAAATAAATAAAGAAAGAAAGACAGACAGATTATAGAGTTCTAAAAAGATAAAGATGCCCATGCCACCTACATAATCTATAGGAATTTTCATAAAATCCCTATAGGAATTTCGATGAATTTAGAAAGTCATTCTAAAGTGTATATGGAACAGTGAAAGATTCCAGATAGATAAAAATCATGGTCACGGACCTCCCGTTGTTCATCGATTTGCTCGAGCGGGCCCAGTAACATCTCCATCGTGAGACTTCTTGTTACTGTGTTTGGCATATGGAATACGTCACGGGTAGCTTGCCAGGCTCTCTGAGAGGGGCAGAAGAATCGAACCCCTCTGGGCCGGGCCAGCTGTGCACAAGGCAAAAGCCCTATTGCTGTGCTATCACTCCAGCCCATAGCCAAAAATATCTTGGAAAAAAAAAAAGATGACTCACTGCTTTCCAAGCTTTCTGTTAATCTACAGCAATCAAAAGTCTGATACTGGTCTCAGAGAGGAGACTTCCCTTTGTTCATTGGTTCTCAGTAAGTCACTGGGAGGGGGTTGGACCACACTCAGCAATGCTCAGGACTGGGATCACTCCTGGTGGGAGCTTGCGGGACCATTTGGCATATCTGGGAGAAAACCCAGGTCAGCAGCCTGTGAGGCAAATGCCCTACCCACTAGGCTATCTCTCTGGCCCCTGTTCATCATAGTCATTTGCTGAAAATGATTTACCTTCCAAATAGGCATATTTGAGGGGGTTGCCTATTCTGGTATCTTTTAATTTTCAGTGTCAAACTGTAGCACTACTCAAACACCTTAAATCCTTTCTTATCGTAGTTAATATAAATCAGTTGGTGACCAATGGAGATCACCAATTACAGCAACGTGAATTATAGTTTTTGAGGTTATATTTCTAGCACTTTGTTTTGAAAGCACTGTTTTCATATATATCTATCTATGTATCTCTCTCTATATGCACATTGTGATTTGAGACCTTCACATCAGGAGAATATATCACCTTGGATCTCTCATTTTATTAGAATAAGTGAAAAAAGATCACATATATAATCACGGTCCTCCCATTGTTCATCGATTTGCTCGAGAGGGCCCAGTAATGTCTCCATTGTGAGACTTTGTTGTTACTGTGTTTGGCATATCAAATACGTCACAGGTAGCTTGCATGGCTTTGCCGTGCGGGCGAGATACTCTTGGTACTCTTGGTAGCTTGCCCGGCTCTCCAAGAGGGGCGGAGGAATCGAACCTGGCTCAGCCAGGCTGGCTGCACGCAAGGCAAACACCCCACCGCTGTGCTATAGCAAACTTAACTTTTTTTTTTTTTGGAAATAAAATTTATATGGGCTTGTCCTACTCTTACTCTCTGATTTGCCATTCACCGTTTGTCATCTATAGAATGATTTTGTTTTCTGAGTTTGAACTTTGATGGGCATTTTTCCTTTTATAGTGACTACTCTTTAAATTGTAGGAACATATTTCAATTTAACATGCTGGTCTGCTTCTATAAAAAATTAATCACGATTTAAAATATTTAAGCCTTTCTTTCATGGTCAGGTCATCCAGATAAGAAAAGAGCCTCAGGAAGTTTTCTCTTTATTTTACATTTATTCACTATTAACACACCATTCAAGTGACCTATTGACTGCTTTTTAAATTTAGATATTCTACTTTTTTATGTGTCTCATCGACAGTCAGGACAATGACTGAAGTTTGTTCTAACCACTGAACTTTGTTCTTCAACTAATTTGTTTAATTACAAATCAGAAACATGTGCTCCTAAGAATGTGTGCTGCAAAATCTTCTCACGCACTGATGTCTTGTATGTATTTTACACTTTTTTACCTGTTCTAATAAAATGGGAGATCCAGCATGATAATATTCTCCTGGTGTAAGGTCTAAATCAAAACGTCTTTTGAGACACTCATTAAAAATGCATGCATATTGGTTGCCATAAAATGATCCTTGTGTGAATACAAGGGGAAATAGCATATTCAGCAAGGGGATGTTTTAAGCTCTCTGGGGTCTTTAGAAGACAGACCTCACATGTGTAAAGGGCTTGGGTTGCTCTGTTCACCTCACGATAGAGCAACCTCTAACTTGTGTTTTCTTCTTCCTGAACCTCAGGGCCTTTACACATGCCACCATGTCTGACTGTGGTTGACTAGGTAGGTCCATGAGCATTGGTTGAAAACAAGCAACTTAAATGCAATTTAATAGAAAAAAAATAGGATAAATATTAACTATTATAGGATTAAACATTAAAGGACTTTTAGTAATAAATTAGATATTATAGGATTGCTAGGATTTCTGTAGCAGAGCCCCATGGACTGGCCCTAAATAACTGAAATACTCTGGCCAGTTCTGAAGGCTGATTCTGAAGGCCGACATCAGTCAGTAGCTTGCTTTGCCCTCTTGCCCTCTCTCGTAGCCAACCACCTTCTCCGTGTGCTTTCTGTGTTCTTTCCGTTGTGACCTTTGCACACAGTCCTGGTGTCCCCACTCTGCGCTTCACTTTCCTTGACACTGTGGGGTCCAGTCCAATAACCTCGTTTCAACCTGATCACCTCTTGAAGGGCTTTATTTCCAACCAGAGTCAAGAAACTCTAGAAGCTTTGGGCTCTACTGGCAATAGGAATGGAAATAAATGTATTTGGGGTCTGGGTCAGGAAAGTCTGTTCCACCTATAACATGTGTCAAGGAAGGAGATGGGTACTGTGTTCTAGCAGAGGAAGAAAGACAAGGTGGAACAGATTATTTTGTGTCTTTCTCGCGCTGTTCTCATGCTTGCCAGTCACTTACCTTTGGTTTTTTCTGAGCCGCTCTTCACCTCACCAAATGGGTTGTTGCCCAGGGAAACTCAAGTCTGAAGGTTCTTGGAAGTTTACACATCTCGGCGGTGTTTAGGCACCAATGGGGCAGACATGACTATGTTTAAAATGAGGAAATTTAGGGAGAAAAGGAGGGAACGATGGGTGTTTTGTTCTTATAGAAATTAAGGCACAAGCAGTAGTGGTGGGTCTCTGTGTTGGTCCATGGTTCTCAGGTTCTTCAATACGTTCAGGAATGAAAAAAAATGAATAATAAAGATGCTTAAACTCAGAGAAAAGTTTATTAGAAGAAAGAGAAAGAAACTCCCGCTGAGGAGGGACTTGGCAAAGGGCTATGTTTCGTACGGCTCATTTTGTAGAGGTTTTTAATAGGAAAATTGGTTCTCAGTGTTTTTTTGGTGTTTTATTGCCTTAGGGGCACATGTGGCAGTCCTGAGGGCTTCCTCCTGGCGCTGCACTCAGGAATCATTCTGGATCATTCTGGGAGGGACTCAGGGCCCGTGGAGGGTGCCAAGGAGAACAGGGGCAAGACAAACGCCTAGACACAGCACTAGCCTCCATCACCTGGTTAAGACCCGTTTGCTAAGATGAATATTTTGCATTCTTGCTTTGGGCCGGCAGGGCTGTCTGGTCTATTTAAGTTCTTTTAGATTATGTGTTTGCCCACTGGTCTAGGTACATACAGACTATTCACTCCTGCCCAAAGCCTGGGCCTAATACATGGCCCTGGGGAACTGTGGGCTCCCACTTTGAAGGAGCGTTCAGGGAAACTGTGGGAATGTTTAGCATGGAGGATGGGGACAGGGAAAATGGAGTCACCCTCTGCAGATGGCAAGGGGAAACTGAGGCTTCCTGAGTTCATTCTATCATTATCCTCCCAGAGAGGCATGAATCACTCTTGGGGTTCCTTCCCTCGGGTGCTGAGGAGGCTGTTTCTGGAACTTCTTTCTGACTTTTGGCCATGATCAATCAGCGACAGCGCACTCAGCACCCTCCGGATCGTCAACTTCCTGCTCTTTTTCTCCTCCCTGGAACGTATCCCGACTTGGCAGCTGCACACAAGAATGACAATAACACAGCATTCATCTTCTCTAAATCCAAGTTGAATACATTTTATAGAATATTCTGGAATGTCTGCTTCTATGTGAATTATCTTGAGAGTCAATTTATAAATAGAGTAAAGGGGCCGCTATTTCCAAGTGTGGCTGTTTTAAATTGATTAGATACGAAAACACATATGCTGTGGGAATAAAAAGAGTAGGGGAAACATTTATGCGGGTCCTGCTTGGAACCTTTTGAGATCAGCAGCTCTTGTTCGGTGTTTCCAGGACATTATTTTATTTGTCTTTTTTTAAAAAAAAATTTTATTAGTGAGACACCACGAGGTACAGTTGTAGACTTACAAATTTTGTGCTTGGGTTTCAATTATACAATGATCAAATACCCATCCCTCCACCAGTGCCCATTTTCCAGCACCATGGGTCCCAGTATCCCTCCCCCCATCCCCCCCCCCCCCCCCGCCATCCCACCCTTCCTCTGAGGCAGGGCATTCCCCTCTGTTCTCTCTCTCCTTTTGGGTGTTGTGGTTTGCAAAAGAGGCATTGAGTGGCAATCATATTCAGTCTATAGTCTACTTTCAGCATGCTTCTCCCATCCTGGGAGGATCCTCTCAAAACCCATTATTTGGAGCTCCCTTCTCTATCTGAGCTGCCTTTCCCCCTAGCATGTGTGGCTGGCCTCCAAGCCATGGACGATTCTCAAAAAATTAGAAATTGATCTCCCATTTGACCCAGCAATACCACTCCTGGGAATATATCCCAGAGAGGCAAAAAAGTATAGTCGAAGTGATATCTGCACTTGTTTGTTCATTGCAGCACTCTTTACAACAGCTAGAATCTGGAAAAAACCTGAGTGCCCAAGAATAGATGACTGGTTAAAGAAACTTTGGTACATTTACACAATGGAGTACTATGTAGCTCTTAGAAAAGATGAAGTCATGAAATTTACATACAAGTGGCACTACACGGAAAGTATCATGTTAAGTGAAATGAGTCAGAAAGAGAGGGATAGACATAGAAAGATTGCTTCATCTGGGGAACATAAAGTAACAAAATAGGAGACTAATACCCAAGAATGGTGGAGATTAGTACCAGGAATTTTGTCTTTTGTTTTTTTAAGTTTCAATCAATTACTGCTTTTGGCCAAGTCTTCACTTACTTCCTAATCACGCTAAAATCTCTTCTAGTTTAAAGACGAGTTTAACAATTGAATTCATTAGCTCAAAAAAATTAACAAAGACTTTTTTGTTTTTAGCAGTTGCCTATCATTGCAGTGCTCCCAAGGAAATGTTTAAAAGGATCTCTGAAAATATTACGAATTGCATTGGGTCCTGTCAAAAAGAATAAAATGTCAGGTTTGGGGCATGGAATGTGTCTCTGGATGCCACGAAATGTGTTGCTCTCTCTCCTCCTTCCTCTCCCTAGTTCATATGCTAGAGCCATAACCCTCAATTTGATGATGTCTGGAGATAAGAGCCATGGGCTAGAACTACATCTAGATGAGGTGAAAAAGGGATTGGTCCCTTCTAAAGAGACACCAAAGTATTTTTTGTCTTCGCTCCTTTTAAGCACAAGCCAGTGAGACACTGCAGGAAGTCAGCAGTCTGGGAGCTAGCAGCAGCTTCTCACGGAGAATTGAACCTTCCAGTGGCTGATCTTGGATTTTCAGTTTCTAGAACTTTGATAAATAAATCTCCGATGTTTAATTTTTCTAGCTCACGTTATGTTGTGACAACAGCCTAAGCTAAATCAGCTACCACTGGTCATATGCGAGGATAACTCTCCAGCTCCAAGTTTTCTGAAGAGAAAAAAGTCAGTCCCTGTGAAAGAACGGACAGTATTATCTGCCAGCTTCAACTGAAGTACCAATCAGCCAGCTTCGCATCTCTCAAGCAGGATGGAAATGAGACAAACCGGCAAACTTGATGGTGAAGTGCGTTGTATTGTCTTTCTATTCTCCACGAGACACTAGGTACACTGTGTCTCGCATCTTAGACAAGAAGATGTACACAATAAACTTAGAGGAGAGAGAACAAGGAAACAGATGACTGCAAGTTCAAGTGATGTGGAGGCTAGAAAGATCTAAGACCTCTGGAAGATTTGTGCAGTAAAAGCTGAGATTCAAGGTGATTGGAGCACAAAAGGAAACAAGCAGATAACTGTTGCAAAAATTGAAAGAATCATTTAAAAAAAATTAAATGGTTTGGGCTGGAGCAATAGCACAGCGGGGAGGGCGTTTGCCTTGCACGCGGCCGACCTGAGTTCGATTCCCAGCATCCCATATGGTCCCCTGAGCGCCGCCAGGAGTAATTCCTGAGTGCAGAGCCAGGAATAACCTCTGTGCATTTTCGGGTGTGACCGAAAAAGCAAAAACAAAAAAAATTAATTGGTTTAAGGAAAGTACCATGAGAGAGAAATCTTATTAAAAATATATTTAAATTTTTAAGGGTATTTTTTGGAGACTGGTTCACACCCAGTGATGCCCAGGGTTCACTACTGACTCTGAGCTTAGGGATCATTCCTTGAGATGTTTGGGGGACCCTAAGGGATGATTGGGATTGAACCTGGTTCTGGTACATGCAAAGCAAGAGCCCTACCCACTGTATTCTCACTCCAGATTGGAGAGAGAAATCTTAAAAGGCTCCACACAGCTAGTCTGGGCAGAGCCTTCTAAGGCACAGGAGTTTGAAGGTTATTTTATTATTAAGTTTATGATAGCCTGATTACATAGTTATCATAGTGTTAATTGTTTATGGCTTTTTGTTTGCTTGGGTTTTTTTTTTTTTTGGCTCACAGCTTAAGCTGTTGCAGCAAAATGTCATGAACTAGAGTGCTGAAACAATAAAGATTTATTTGTCAAAGTCCAATCTGGCTCTGTTCAGTGTTGACTTCTGCTCTGCACCTCAGGAATTACTCCTGAGGGGCTCTGGGAACTGTATGGGGTGCCAGTGATTGAACTAGGGTTGGCTGTGTACATGGCTAGCACCTTACCTGCTGTACTATGCTCCAGCCCAGTGCTTGCGGTTTTGATGTGCAAAGTCATTGCCTCATCACCACTAACAAAATGCCCAAGATCTTTCATCTCTTTCCTTATTCTGTTTATAGTCCATCACTTCCTTTGACCCTTTGTCTTCCCTCCAGTACTTGGTAATCCAAGACAAGAGAAAAATAATCCCTTCTCCATACCACAGATAAATAAGATCACCTGGTATTTGTCCTTTTTCCTTATGATTTATTCCACAAAAATGTCCCCTTCCAGTTACAGCCACATTGCAGCAAACTGCAAGATTTCAATTTTTACTTGCAGCTGTATAGTATTCCATTGTGTATATATAAAGCTTCATTAATTTAATTTACTTGTCATTGGACATTTGGCTATTTCTAATCTTGAAATTTACAAAGTGCTGCAACAAACATAGATGTTTTTCAAATAAATGTTTTTGTGTTTATAGAAGATACACCAGGAAATGGAATCACTGAGTCTTCTGGAAGTCCATTTTTCTGTTTTGAGAAGTTTCCATATTGCTTTCCAAAAGAATGAACCAGACAACATTTCAAACAGTGAACGGAGGCTCCTTTTAACACATCTCCACCAATACTGGTTGTTTCTAGACTTTTTGATATATGCCATTCTCTCTGTTGGAGATGATCTCTTTATTTGCATTTCCCTGGTAATTGACAGTGATTAACACCTCCTATATGCTACTTGAATGTCCTCTACAAGAAAGTGTCTATTCCCAAACATGATTGTCACCCATTGCCTCTTTTGCAAACCACAACACCCAAAAGGAGAGAGAGAACAAAAGGGAATGCCTGCCACAGAGGCAGGGTGAGATGGGGGGATGGGGGGTGGGAGGGGTGCTGGGACCCGTGGTGGTGGGAAATGGGCACTGGTGGAGGGATGGGTATTTGATCATTGTATAATTGAAACCCAAGCACAAAAATTTGTAAGTCTACAACTGTACCTCATGGTGTCTCACTAATAAAAATTTTTAAAAAAAGAAAGGGTCTATTAATCTCTCCTTCTATTTTAATTGGGGTTATTAGTTTAAAATGTTATTTTGAAGATATTGATAAATCAGTGGTCTATCATAGCAACAGTTTATCATATTTTCATGTTAGATTGTTCTACTTTCTACATGTTTCAATGTTTAATGAAACATTTAATTGGGATAAATAATAAGAAAATGTTACTAATTCCTATAAAGACTAGCAATCTAGTAAAGATACTATGAAAGTGGGAAGAATTCATAGAACAGGTCATTGGGGTGACTGGATTAGATTTTGCAAGGAGGTAAGGACGAAGAGGTTAACAAAACCATCCATGCGTTGCCTTGCACACGCTGATAGATGAGTGGAGGAAAGTGTCCCTCCTGGCCTCTGTGACACAAAGATCTGTGGGGAACTTGGTAAGAGCCAACCCAGTGACGTGGTGATCTGACTGAAGTGGCCTGACTGAGGTGGAAGGAGAAGAAATGGGTTGAATAGCACACTTTTTTGGGTTTATTGTTCATCATTTTGGAGTCAGAGCTAGCAGCGTTCTAAGGCTACTCCTGGCTCTGTGCTTGGGATTTGCTGCTGGTGGTACTTGGGGTCACCATGTGTGGTGATGAGATGAACATGGGCCTTCACATGAGGAATATGTGCTTAGCCCATTGAGCTCCATCTCAGAACCTCTGACTAGTTGTTTTATTGGAGCTCTAGTCACTGAAACAATATCACCCGCTTACCATAGAGTGTAGTATGGGAGAGAATAAAACTGTACACCACCAGAATAGGGTGTTTCCATGCTGCCTGATCAAATTTATGTACTAGAAAGAAATACTGTATGTGTAAATAAAATCTTTTCACTGGCATGAACTTGGTCAGGCCCTTGGAGATAACCTACCTGATAATTATGTTTTGATGAACTAGGCAAAGATTTATACATCTAGATAATAATGTTGCATATAGTCTTCAAAATTAAGCAATGCTTAAGTACATGTAGCAAGTCATTTTATTCAATTATATAATTTCTTTAATCGTAATTTCTTTAATTGTAATGTGATTTCTTTAATTACATAGTTCATTAGGAAATGATGTTACTCAAAATTAGAATTCTTTAGGGACTGCATCAACCTTGATATATTAAAAACTAAATTATCATACCTAGATATTTGGGACTTCAAACAACATTTAAAAAGTATGTTAGTGAGACCCTAAGCTATTTCCCTAAGAAAACTTTTGTATTGATTTGTAGGCCATTTTCCCTCTACGTTCTGGGTGAAGAGAGAATGACATTCTATTCAAATGTAATTTTTCAAATTCATAAAGAATTATCACCTTTAACTCAAAGTCAGTAAGTTGTTGAAGTATACATATTCTCATAAAATGTTTATAGATTTGTCACCTGAGTATCAATTTTTATCATGGTACGTAACCTTTTTATTCACTGCTACACGATAGTCACCTAAACTTATAATAAAAAATACACCTTAAGAATTCCACAATCCATATTTAGAGCAGAGGTTTCAAATTTTATATCTAGAATTTGAATTCTAGCCAGCAAGTAACATAAATGGGTGAACATTATGGAAAACTCAAGAGCCTATTTTCTTTGGAAAGAGAGATCTACACAAGAATGGCTGTGGAGGAAGGTAGGTCTGATGAGGCCGGGAATCTACCGGTTCAAGAGAAGCAACAAGGCAATTCTGATTAGGATTTCTGTGTGAAATGTAGTTATTAATTTTTTAAAGGTTATTTAAATAATTCATTAAAAAACCTGCCATTTAAAAGGCCATGTTTGCTGATCAGTTAACCATTGTCTGCAGGCAATCCCAGGTCAACTTTCTAGATCCACATTGTATTTTTGTTGGAGCCCCTTGACTTGTTGAATTCTACCCTAGTCCCCCAAACCAGCTGTTGGAATGAGCCGCCTTTGGCCTACTTAACACGATTTAAACAAATATGCTCAATTGTTAAATTCATTCAGTGGACACTGTTAAGAATATAGCTCTCTCTGCAATGACCTGATGACTACGTCCCACACCACCCATTCTTGGGGGCTACCCCCAGTGGTGCTCAGGACTCACTGCTGATTCTGTAACTCAGGGGTGATTCCTGGCAGTTCTTAGGGTGTCAGAAATCATCTGGGCCAGCCACATGCAGGGTGACCTCTTACGCTATCTTTCTGGGTCCTACATGTTTCCTTTATGAAAACCCAGGAAGAAATGCTTTCATATTTTAATACCAAGGATACTATGATTCCAAATGGCATTTCTCTGTTTTGAATACTATGCCAAATGTTTCTTTTTTTCATTGACTCCTAGAAAATTCCCAGAGGAATATCACTAGCAAAATATAAAAGTATATGCATGTTTATATGCATAAGATTGTGCTACAACTACAGACTTCCCATCATTACAAATATTAAATGCTTCCACATTCTTCAGAATCCAAGTAAAGTTCTTCAAAGTCAATGCCATGCCAAGAATTCTTTTTTTTCTTTTTTGGATCACACCTGGCGATGCACAGGGGTTACTCCTGGCTCTGCACTCAGGAATTACTCCTGGTCGTGCTCAGGGGACCATATGGGATGCTGGGAATCAAACCCGAGTTGGCCGCATGCAAGGCAAATGTCCTATCTGCTGTGCTATCTCTCTAGCTCCATGCCAAGAATTCTTTTTTTTTAAAACTTTATTAGTGAGACACCATGAGGTACAGTTGTAGACTTACAAATTTTTTGTGCTTGGGTTTCGATTATACAATGATCAAATACCCATTCCTCCACCAGTGCCCATTTTCCACCACCACAGAGCCCAGTATCCCTCCCACCCCCCATCCCACCCTGCCTCTGTGGCAGGGCATTCCCTTTTGTTCTCTCTCTCCTATTGGGTGTTGTGGTTTGCAAAAGAGGCAATGGGTGACAATCTTGTTTGGTCTATAGTCTACTTTCAGCATGCTTCTCCCATCCTGGGGGGATCCTCCCAACACCCTTTATTTGGTGCTCCCTTCTCTATCCGAGCTCCCTTTTTCCCCTAGCATGTGTGACTGGCCTCCAAGCAATGGAGTAAAATTCCTGGTACTAATCTCGGGCATTCTTGGGTGTTAGTCTCCTATTTTGTTACTTTATGTTCCCCAGATGAATGCAATCTTTCTGTATCTATCCCGCTCTTTCTGACTCATTTTGCTTAACATGATACTTTCCATGTAATACCACTTGTATGTAAATTTCATGACTTGGTCTTTTCTAACAGCTACATAGTACTCCATTGTGTAAATGTACCAAAGTTTCTTTAACCAGTCATCTATTCTCGGGAACTCAGGTTTTTTTCAGATTCTATGCTAAGAATTCATAATTTGTGTTTTTTAAAATGTGATAGTATGCTAATATCTCTGAAAACTGCAACAAAGTCACTTATTTTGAAATTTGGAATTTTAAAAATGAGTAAAATAATAGGCTAAATCGATCAGTAGTGTTTATTAGACTTGAGCTTCCTAACTCCTTACAGATAATTCCAGTCTTTTACTAGACTTCATCATCTAAATATTTCATAACCACCTGACAGTCAATATGAAGAATGCAGTTATAATTAACAGCTTCTCCTTTTTCACTAAGCATCATGGTAAATGGCAGATTGCATGAAAAATTCTGGTGTTGCTTTAAACTGTCTCCCACCATTCCTCCCTAAATCCAGTGGGTCACTCAGTCCTATTAATTATGATATTGAAATGTCTCTTACTTATTATGTGGCTCTATTTTTACATCTTTACAGTGACATGATTTATTATTGTTTTTTTTTAGGCCAGAGTTTGGTGTGTGTTTGTCTATGGACTATCTCTGCCTTCAGCATAACCACTGTCCTTTGGATGAAAAAAGATCATTTTTTTCAAACCGTTTCATTGTTATTGTTTTATAGGGACCATATGCAGCAGAGCAAGGGATAGAATGAAGGGCCTCAAATATGCTGGAAATGTGCTTTATAACTAGAACTATTACCGTGACTTTCAGAGAACATATTTTTCTACTGATTAAAAATCATCACACATTATAATATACAATATTCATTGAAATGTGTATTATTTTTGTTTCTAAATTTTAAGTATTATATATAAATATGTATATTTGGGGGCTACAGCCAGCTATGCTCAGGCATTACTCCTGGCTCTTTACACAGCAATCTCTGCTGATGGCACTTGGGGGGCCATACTGGATGCCAGGACAAGTGCTTTACCCACTGTACTCTCTCCATGGCCCTAAGGATATTTTTGTTGTAAAGTACTTTGTTGGGATAGCAAAGTCCTATACTGTATTTTATAAAAATACATTTTTCCTAAAAACAAAATCTTTGCTTATTCATGTGTTTTGATTCTTGTTTGAAACTTCATTTTGTCAAATTTTATAAAAGATCTGTGGCTGTATTTGTAGTTACATTGTGTTTCTAGATTAGTAGATTGTTTTTTAATTCAGCAAGATAGTAGATGGTTGAGCTAATCTCACTTCTAATGGGCAAAGTGTGTATCACTTGTTCATGGAATACTCTATTAAAGGTCACAGGTAACGCAGCTGAGACAGAGAAGTGATCACTAAGCCAATGATGGCTGGAGGGATGACTGGGGATGGGAGACGTGTGCTGACAGTATATAAAGGACCAAACATGATGACCTCTCACTATCTGTATTACAAACCATAATGCCCCAAAGTAGAGAGAAAGAGGGAAATTGTCTGCCATAGAGGCAGGAGGAGGATTGGGATATGGAGTGGATACTGGGGATCTTGGTGGTGGAGAACGTGCACTGGTGGATGGATGGATGTTCGATCGTTCTATGACAGAAACTCAACCATGAAAGATTTGTAACTGTATCTCACAGTGATTCAATTAAAAAAAAGATTAAGAAATCAGACATCAATTATGCTTCAACTTTTAAAAATTAGGGTAACCGTTTCATGTCTGACTGCACAAATAAAAATATTCTAAACAAGTGTCACAGGTATCCTCAAACATCCACAGTAGAAGTACAGCTCAAGCAGCAGAAAGTTCTACTTTGCTGGTGTTCATTTTGACTAAGCTGGGGTAGTTGGAGACACTATCCCAGTCAGACCCCCATACCTTCTCGGACCCACATCGCCACACCTACACTCACTGCTTTACAGACTAATGGGGACTCCCAAATGTTCTGCGTGTGTGTCTGGTTTTGCTCTGCCCTCAAATAACATTAGAGTATACCTGTACTTATTGCCCTGTCAGGTTATGTCTTTTTAAAAAGAAAACATGGTCAAATTAATGGTTGTGTTTAAAAATAAGATTGCACTGTAAAACAAAAGAGAACCTCTTCTAGGAAAAGACTGAAAGGAAGAACAGTAAAATGGTGGATTTCAAATAGTTTTACATTTTTAGAACGTGTTGCTCTTATTATCTGGGAAAAACGCAAATAAATAAAGTAACAAGTGAGTTTTTGAAAAGTGTTCCCATTCCTTTGTTCCTTCAAATAGTTTTCTTCTCTGTTTCTACTTGTCATTGATGACACTTCCTACACAGAGAGCCGCAGGTCTCCTTTATTCTGAACATTTTACAAAGTAAGTCTTTTGTAACCAATTGTACTCTTACCAAATACATAGAAAAAATTTTAAAAACAGAGCAGATCAGACCATTTGAGAAAACAATTATATATAAGCCATAAATATGTAAACAATTATATAAATCATAAAAAAATTAAGTTTGTCGGAGAACCAGGAACCGAGATACATCATTTCTTTAAAAAGTACTTTTGCCATTGACAATGTTGTTATTGTTTAAAACACATGAATTAGATTCTTAAGACTCTTTGTGATTCAAAACATCTTTGTTTTTATCATTGTTCTAGAGAAATATTCTTTAGCACACTGCAGACATAAATAAATGAAACTTATCCTAGAAATCAATATAATTTAATTTTATTTCAGCGTTGACAGAACACAGCTCTCTCTTTTTTCAGGTTGCAATTACTTGTCTTGGCACTGACTATCCCTTGAGTACCTTCCCATCTTACATATTTGATATCCTGCTCTTTTCCTAGCCGGAGAAAGAATCAGGAACTCACACTTCTTTTAAAATGACCACAGTGTACTTTATTTAATGATTTTGGTACCTTGTGTTGCAATAAAATAAAAAAAACTCTACAAAATCCAAATATATAAAATTTCAAGTTTTTTTTAAAGTTTTACAAGAAAAAATCATGTAACCAAGGAAATTTGTTCATGATGAAACACTACTTTCCACTTCATTTCATCACAAATTGCAACTTACTTAACAGATCAAAATGACGATGGTTCTGTAGTACATCAAATACTTCACACACTGTGCTTTCCACGAGAGCATCTGGGCACGGCCTCCAGCCAATAAAGACACTCTTACAACCCGAACGCTAAAGGAATGTTTGGATACATGGAGTTGGAATCTATATATTTACAAGAAGGCAAAAAAATTAATAGCTAGTTTCATCTTTCATTTAAAATCAGGTTCCAAATACATTTGTACAATGTTTACAAAGTAAAAAGCACAAGAACTGCCAAGGCGATCATTTGGGTCCAGGCACTGCACTTGTACTGGGAGAGGAACACGCTCCTCCCTAACTGGGTACAGGGGGGCTCTCAGACCTTAGTTTTGTACAGTCATGGGAGGGAGAAGCACAGGAAAGGAATTTCACATGATCAGAATGTCATGTAGAGCTTCCACGACAGAGAACTCGGCCATCGCGATCTCTTCTCTGTGTGCTTTTCATCTGCCACCTGTGACATTATCTTATTCAGAGAGAGACTGAAAACAAAAAGTGAGTTGAACTGGGAAGGGGCCACAGAACGTTTAAGGCAAATTAAGTAACTGTTGAGCAGCTTCCTTGGTGTGGAGGGAAAAAGAAGAATTTTCACCCCGAAGGGAACTTAGAAAGAAATGAACAAAATTAAGTACGACCTGTGGAAGCTGGTTTGCTTACGAGCTATTTATATGTGTTTGAACATTTTTCTTTGCACCAAGTTTATTTTTGAACGGTCAAATGAAAACTTTGTTGGCTACAAAGTGCGTGATGGCATATTTTTTAAATAAATCAACAGTAGCTGAGGTAGTTAGATGTGAAACGTATTGACTGAAAGTAGTTGTAGAATGAGAAAACAAAAATCAACAGCAAAAAATCCATGCCACTGGAAAGTGGGTTTACGTTGTGCATGGTTTACTGGTGAGGAAAATGGTTATATATTTTCCTATTAGGTGCTATTAATTAAACCAGAATATTAGTGACAGGAGAATTTGTTTGGGATTTGTTTGGTAGAGTGTCAGGACAAAGTCTATGCCCCCTAGTAATTATTTTTCTAACGCATGCTTTCACCATTTCTGTTTCAGAACTATCACCAGAAATGGCACTAATCAGCATCATTAGAAACTTCCAGTTTCTAATCTTAACCTTTCCAACCTTAAGAAGAATTTGGTGACAGATGAGAACAAAGTAAAAAGGAGGAACAGTTGACAATGATTTTTATTTTTTGGCTTTTTGGGTCACATCTGGCGATGCACAGGGGTTATTCCTGGCTCATGCAGTCAGGAACTACTCCTGGGGGTGCTTGGGGGACCATACGGGATGCTGGGAATCGAACCCGGGTCGGCCGTGTGCAAGGCAAATGCCCTACCTGCTGTGCTATCGCTCCAGTCCTGACAATGATTTTTTTTTTCTCAGCCCTAAGTACAACTCATTATTTGGTTTTAAAGGGGGTGTCGCTCTCTGGTACTAGGTGCCTCTCCTAATTCTGACCTGGAGAAAACCAAATATACTTATCTTTGTATATCCTTTCCTCTCTATGTACTGAACTTCCTAGTAATTGAGAGAAAAAAAAAAAACAGAATCTATTTGCAGAGAAAGTTTCTCTTTCTGGCCCCTTTACCAGTCAAGAAGAAACTCCAATTAGGAACTGATCCAAAGTTACATTTTTCAGCTACCTCATATCATCTAGATAAAGAGTTTTGTGATAATAATATGTCAGGTTAAAAAAGAAGAATATAAAAAGTTAAGAGACATTTCTCTTAAGAAAATTGTTCCTTTTGGGGGTGCTGGGAAGAATTTGTTCATGAGATAGAATGTTAATCGGATGTTTTCATATTTTTAAGAGCATTCAAAATGTTTCTCTGCAAAGGAAAATGATTATTAAAAAGGAAACAATGATAAAATGCATGTATATCATTTTACCTCACGTAATCACACCACTGAAACTTTATGTGTCCTATTAGTATGTTTTATGAGTATATCCCTACTTTACAATCTTCCCTCAATATGACACATGATTATAACACAAATTATGTTAGTTAGCACTAGTTCTTATCAGGGCCAAATATTTAAATAAGAGAGAAGTTATTACTTCCAGCGAAAGTTGTGCAAGATATTCTCTGTGGTTGTTTGCTCACCATCCCCTTGGTCCTTTGCATATCTAAGCATGCAAAACAATGTAGCTGAAACCCTTGTGCATACACTTCTTTGAAATATCTGCAAAACATTTCAAATCTGAAAATTGTTCAATCCTGGAGTTTCAGGAAGAAACATAGCTAACATATTTTACTGGGCTGTAAAGGGAAAGAAATGTGTCGTTTTAGAAATGGAAAAAAAATCTGTGTGAATAAAACCAAAATCTAATCTCAGTAATAACTATTGAAATTTTCTCCCCACACAGTGGATTTCAGAATGCAGCTGGGCAATGTTTAGTGCAAACTTGAGTCTCATGCACACATTCTGGAAAAACAATTCTTGGGGCCAGGCACACAGGCGGCCTAGGCACCAGGAATCACGTATTCTGGGTAGTTAGCAAATATTTAGTATTATATTGAATATTTAGTAATAGTCTATTCAATTAAGAGGAAAATAGTCATTCTATATGGAGTTTCACTGTGTTTATATGAAAAATTACTTTTCTCATGAAAAAAACTGATAATTTTTTAAAAGTCCTATATAGACCATTGATAAAGAGTTCCCTTTTATTAATGACCAAAAATAATCCTTCTCTTTGCTTGTTGAGTTATTGCTCTTAAGTTTCCATCGACTTTTCCCCAGTTTATTACCCTTGGACACACAAATTTCTCCTTCGTGTTAATACTAGTTTGCAAGTGTTAAAGTCCTTGAAGACTCTAATCCTGCAACATCCTTCTTATGAGGTAAGAAATAAGACTGATCACTCTTTCGCACAGGGGAGAGAGGAGGAGGAGGTCGAGTTTCTGAGGTTGAACTAACAGACTAAGATTAGACTATGGGTTTCCACGACTGAACAGGGGTCTACCTACTTTTCTCCAGAAAGGAACCATTTCATGACAGGATTCTGTTTTATGTCTTCCAAATGTGTTTAAAATAGTCATTATATTTAGCATAGGAACTTTGAACTTCCTATAAATTCTATTTCTTCATCACATAAGCCATAACAGGAAACGATTTCTAACAATTTGGGAGCTGTCAATTACTTGTTGCCTCATGGTCACCAATTCACCTGAATTGAATTGGACATCCTTTTAGATAACATGAATATCAAAAGATTTGGACAGTTTAATGAAGTAAGAATACCCAGGAGAAAGAAACGCTAAGTCAAAGTGATGGGTGACCAAGTCTCTAGAAACTGGAAATAGCAGCTCTGTTGGGGCCCTGACTCTATGGAGTGAAGTGTCCCGTATCTCGGGGACACTTCTGCAGCTTCCGGGGGCAGAGGGATGCAGTGTACAAGGGCATTGCCTACCCCATGAAAACATTTGAACTTGGCACTAAATGTAACATTGGACACAAGCCAAAGACAACCTAAACAAATGTATGGACCATCTAGATTTTCTCTGGAAATTCTCTTATGGGTTTTGCATAGCTGACTCTCAGGGCTTCGTGTGCCTGCATACGGTCATGGCTTCAAACCAATTCTGCAACATAAGTGCACTTGAAAGAAAATTGGTCTGAACAATTTGTCTGCTTTTCGGCCCAGCTTCAGAACAGTAATGAGGTAAGCACACAGGCTGAGGAATATGCATGTTTACCAATGAGTCTAGAGGCAAATCAAAAGAATCCAGGAAAAAACACCCAGAGATAACAAAAAATGCAAGAGTTCAAACTTCCCTGATGGAAAATAAGTTTACTTTTGAAGTTATCTACTTTTGTTTTCCCCACGACTACAAAGAAAACACTAATATTCCAGTCTGCCTTCCCCAGCAAGTCCTTGGCCATCGAAATGACATCTACAAACCAACTCCTTCCCCGAAACGCATTGTTTAATTGGAAAGAGATATTTTCTACAGTTCTGAGAGCAATAGAACTCATCATAAAATAATTCTATTGTATGGTTTAAGCCAGCTCTAACTCAAAAGGCATGAGTTCCTTAAAATAAAGATTAAAGTTGAACAAATCTGCATTTTCCTCGAACAATTCCATCAAGTAGACTTTGAATGATTGAGATTATGTGAAGAACAGAGGAGAAATGATGAAATTAGTATGGATGGAAAGGGGTTGGTGAAATGTTTTCTTGCCCGTCAGGGTCAAGTGGCAGGTCTCCAGAATTATCATTCTGGAAGTCTCTGTGGAAATTATGTCAGAATACATCCAGAAAAGCTTCCCAGGCCTCTTTGTTCAAGTGTCTGTAGAAAGTAAATAAAAACCAAATTAAATTTTCTCTGCATTACTTCTTTCTCTTTGTACAACAAAGAGACCTTTTAGCAACAGACAGTCCAGTTCAGACAGATCAGTGGACAGTTCAGTTCCATTACTGACACTTGCTGTCACCATAGAAGCAAGCAGACAGATGAAAAGAACATGTGACTTAAACATCTACATTTCCCCATATATCCTGGTGTTTAATGTGCCACGGCAAAGTAAACGCCTTCAAAATATTTCCATTCATGTGGACCAGCTTCTATTTTTAAGTTGAATACAGTCTCTTTTTAGTTTAGTGAAGATGGTTCAGCAGTCATTTTGGAAATTCAGACGTTCCAAGAGGCCCCCAAGTCACAAAAAAACTTCACCGTGATGAAAATTCAGAACTTTTGAGTTAGTGGTCAAAGGTCAAAAAAAAATGGCTTTTGTTTACACTGAAAAATTGCTTAACCTACTTAACCTCTCTTCACTTTCATTAGTCTGAAAATCTTTCTCATGAGAATTACTTTTCTTCTCATGAGAATTACTTTTCATACTAATTTCTCAAAATGCCAGACTAAGAGATGAACAGAGCCATCATCAAAAATATCTTTCAAAGATTCAGCTAATACTTTTAAACTGTGTTTGGGGAGTCTGAACACAGAGACCTCTGGGCTGTCCTGCTAAGTTTACAAGGGCGTGGTGAGTAAGGCCATTTGAACCCTGATTCTCACTGGTGTTAAAATGAGGACTCTTCAGGGACGCATGTTCTACGGGTTTTAGTGTGTAAAGCAGCTTAACATGTCTCTTCTTGCAATCAGGCTGAAGCTCATGCCACATGCAGTTAGCCAGCAGACTAGGGACCAGTCAGCTTGGGGTAGTTTCTTTACCACAGAATCAGTGTGTGACATGAAGTCCCTGCTGTTTTCTCTCTCTCTCTTCATACACTCATGCCTTGGCTTTTCATAAATGGGTGATTCATCGTCATCACGCAGGACCTGCAGTGGCTGTCTGAAATTTCTACTCTGTGAAAGGCAAACATTCCTGACAAGTCAAGACTGAGTTTTTCCACATCTGCACCTCTCTTTACGTGAATAAAAACTTCTGTCCCAACACCATTTAGCTTACTCGACTTACGAATGCACTTTAGGGTTGCTTTATTTTGACTGGGTCCACATGGTCAAATGACTTGCTGTTCATTGCCAAGAATCTGCCCTTTTCGGCTTGGGAGTCAGAAAGTGGACATTTTCTTCAATGTATTCCTTTTCCTTATCTTGCTACCGAAAGTAGGTCATGTGGTGGTAGTCCAGTGGTAGTCCACATTTTGCCTATCAAAGTTTAGTGCTCTTACAAGAGCCAGCTGTAGAAATGACTCGCCAGGGTAAATCAGGAATGCAGAATGACATGTGACATTGTAACTGGAATGGGACCTAGTTCCTGGAACATCTTGGATATAACCAGCAAGATGGTCACTTAGGAAAGAGAAACATTGCTGAGATGGGAGGGGGGTGTCCCTGCTTCTTGATCTCTGTTAGATTATTAATCAAATCACTTTCTATTAAGTGGATTCCTTTCACTCATTTATTTAGAATCGACTTCAAAATTTATTATTCCAAAATGTTAGAGAGAAAACTTGAAAGAATATATGCATATAGACCCTTTGGCTGACTCAGGAACTTGTTCTCAAGTCTGTTCATTCCCACCTTACAGCTCTAAACCTTCTTTAGGAACAGGACGGTGGGAATAGACGCATGGGTTTGGGAGCTGAAACCAACTGCTTCCTTTGAAGGAACATTGAAGCACTGAGACTAAGTGCCTCTAGTATCCACAAGCAAGATTTTGTAGCATCTGAGAAACAGCAGGGCAGCCGATCCCACATACAAATCAATCTGTTTGAAACCAACGACACCACCAGCTGTGAAGGCAGGGATCAAATTCTTCTCTTTCTCCATCCAGGAATGTTGAACCTCTGAGGTTGGATTATATACTCCCTTATCAATTATTTTTCACAAGTGCACTCTCAAGAAATTAAGGGCAGCATCCGTACTCCATCAGATCCATCACCAAACAGACGACAGTGATTTTTTTCTTTCATTTCCAAACACAAGAAGATTTGTATCTATTTAAAGTGAGTCTTCATAACCCAGTGTCCATTCTGTAAGTTATACAAGCTCCTGGGAATTCATGGATTTCCTCAAAGCATACTGGCAAAAGCAAATGAGGCAGATGAGTAGTCATAGCAGGAAGGATGAGGACACAGGCCGAATGAATTCATTCTGGCTCTACTTCTGCGAGGTCGGTGTCTTCAGGTCTGGTCATGTCATGGGTCGACACTGAGCGATCACTTCTTTTCACTAATCGATTAATTTGACCCTGCAGGGGCTTGGCTAAAATATTACACACAAGTCAAGAACTTGTGAGACTAAAAACTCTGTTGAATGAATTAATGCAAACCACCTTCAGTAAAACTTGACAATTTCCAAGATGTTTCTGTAAAAGAAGGGAATCGATGACACCAGCAATACGCAACTGCTGGCATTTTAGAGGGAGACTGACTCTCCCCTTTCATCTCACTGCACGAGTTTTCTTTTTCTCTCCCAGAGCACCACGATGTCTCAGAACAAGGCAAGTGTTTTACCGCAGGCCTTCAACTCACACTCCAGAGATCCATTTCCTTTCTGTGCACAGGAGATGGGTGAGGCCAATAAGGGAAATAGAATATTCTAGTTCTTTGAAAGAAGGATGGAAAGTCATAAAATTCTTAGACTAGCTGACAGATCTTCGGTTTCAGGACGATGCTATGACTTCCGATTCAAACAGGGTAAGAATTCAGTTCTAGCTGGGATGGAAAGAAACAGAGAGGGCTTGTTGTATGTAGTTGTGGCACTGCCCAACACTCAGGTACAATCAGTCCATCATCACAAACATGCTGGTATTAAGACATGTTCTTCTGGTTTGTAAGCAAAATCAGAGTTTCTTACAATGATAGAAAGCCAAAATGTAGTTTCTAACATGTTCAGGGGTGTTTTAGAACTTGCTGATAAATGAATTCATTTGAAATAATGAAGAGTACTGATTTGATACAACTCCATGACACTAGAACGGTGAAATTAAATGAGCTTAAACACATCTCCATTTCTTAATATTTGTAGTACTTCAATGAAGAATTTGATTAGTTCCATTTTAATGCAAATCAAGCAGTAGAGAGAAGAGAGGACCACTAGCATAATTTACCAGATCAGAAATAAAATAAAAACATGAAACCTTACATTTTCTGAAATTCTAATAGCAGAGTAGATAATAATATGTGGCACAAGAAAAAAAATTTTGTGTTAGTATTGTACTCATAATATTTGCTTATCAAGTTGATGAATTGTATTTGATGTTGATCTGTTTTGTTAAACATGAATTTTGCTCCGCAAATATATCAATAACTATACACTTCTTGAATGATGCATCAACTAACATATCAGTAACCATGGCAATAGAACTACTAATGGTGGCCAGGACTTAGAATTATGCCTGGGACATAAGCATATTTTTATAGGTCAGCTTTTTAATTGATACTTAATGAGACTCACCAGGGAAGTCTTCAAATGATTATGTGCCAGCAAAAATTAATATGCTTCATCTCTCCTTCCTTTTATTTCATAGAGAAGATGTGGGTTTTATATTCCCTTACCAAAAGTACTTCAGTTAAAGAAAATTTGTCATGTAAGCTAACAGTGATCTTTAAACCATTCCCTTCGCATGTAGAAAAGTGAATCAGTCTAGAACATATTGCAGGAGACATTCAGATTTGGTATGTTGGGGCTTAGGCCGGGCACCAGAAATACGCCAAAGTGGAATATTGACTATATTGAATTAAAGTTACTTAAAAAAGTGCTCATGCAGGAATGCTACTCTGGCCTTATCTGTACTCCAGAAAGCAGGAAATAGATCTTCCGTGTAAAAACCCTGGCACAAGTGAAAGATATCCTAACACCAGAGAGAAGGAATTCAGGGTCTTTGTAGGTTGCATAATTTAGTAATTTCTTACTAAATTTTTACCCAAGCCTAAAGTTTCTTGGTTGGGTTAGTTAGTTGTTGTTCACAAAAGTATATATGTATATATATACATATATATATATATATACATATATATATAGAGAGAGAGTTTAAAAGGAATACATAAGCTTAGACATTTTGGTGATTTCTTAGGTGGTGAGAGATAGGTCTCAGGATTAGAGCACAAGGTTTGCATGTTGGAGTCTTAGTTTAACTGTCAACATGAGGGGGTCCCCTGAGCACCCAGCCAAGAGTAACCAACAACCACCGCTTCGGTGTGGTCCCAAACCAAACAAACCACAGGGCCCTATACATGGGATTCTGTGTGCGTTAATTAATTTCTCTCCTCTTAATCGGAGAGCCCGGCAAGCTACCGAGAGTATTCGATATGCCAGACACAGTAACAACAAAGTCTCCAATGGAGACGTTACTGGGCCCGCTTGAGCAAATCGACGATCAACGGGAGGGCCTTTACCTTACCTTTACCTAATCTGTCAATTTAATTATTAGACCTGCCAGAATTATTGAAAGGATCCAGGGAGAAAATTTTTCCTCTTCAACAGATGCAATCCTAACATGAGAATTTCCCCAAGTCTGATTATGCCGTTGAGACTCCTGGAGGGAGTGCTCTTTGGACCTGGAAGGGGGCTTTAAAATCACCCCTTAGGTGGCAGCACTTGAGGTTTCTGTCGGGAATGCACGACTCCTAAGTAACTAGTATGCTGAAGACATGGAGTTTGTGCTAATGATGTTTCGTGAGCATCCAGGAAGTAACTTATTAGGAAAGTCTTCAGTCATTAAGAGACATCCTAATTCACAGCTGTCCTGGAAACAGATCTCAGGAGTATTTTTGCAGTTTATTCGGACATGATTGCTTTGAATGAAATGCTAGGTAAAGGTAAAGGTAAAGGCCCTCCCGTTGATCGTCGATTTGCTCGAGCGGGCCCAGTAACGTCTCCATTGGAGACTTTGTTGTTACAGTGTCTGGCATATCGAATACTCTCGGTAGCTTGCCGGGCTCTCTGAGAGGGGCAGAGGAATCGAACTTGGGTTGGCCATGTTGGCTGCGTGCAAGGCGAACGCCCTACCCGCTGTGCTATCGCTCCATGAATGAAATGCTAGGTGCCAACATAGCATTTTCAATCATGGTGCTTTGTGACCTTGATTTTAAAACATCTAGAACTGGAGCAGCATGCAAACAAATCATACAAGTACTCCTCTCCTTACAGACAATCAGTTGCTTGTACGTCTGTGTAGACTCACACTCAGCAGTGCTCAAGGTCATGAGAGAGCGACTCCTGGGCTGGTGTCTCATGCAGGGCGGGCCTCCCTTCCACCACCTGGACTCCCTCTAGTGCCTTTCGTTCAATGAATTAGCTTTATAATTCTATGACTACCTTCTTTATAATTGCAGATAGTAATATTTTAGAGTTCAGCTTTCATGCTACACCTCGGGAAAGTCACTATTTTGCTCTGGCAGGGAATTACATGTACAGAAAAAGTTAGTTCCAGTCAGAAGTCTCGATCGGCCATGGGAAGCAAAGTGTAAGCTGCTAGAAAGTGGTGGTTTCCTGCATTTGTCTGTGCCATGCCTAAAAATGCCAGTTACTAGGTCACACCAAATGACCAAGGGATTCTGATGACAAAAATGCCTGATACTTTTAATCTCAGTGCCTCATTTATGAAAAATGTGTGCTCAAATCACAGATACGTCTTAGATGCTATTTTCTATAAAATGTGTAACTTTTACTCAGTATTACTTCATAGAGATTCGCTTAAATAATACAAAAACATGGGGGAAGTGGTCTCTTCAATTTTAGAATATTAGATGAATTCCTTCATATTTTGATTAATCACCAGGAGTGAGGAAATTTTTTTGTTAATTATTTGCTACTTAGTGTTTAGTGCCAATTCCAACAAACACAGCTTATACCATAAAGCACCATTAAGTGAACCCATTTAATGACAACTCTGTCATCGTGTAGATCTAAGAAATGTGACATCTAAGGTGAGGGAGATGACTTTTTTTTTTATAAACAAGTCAACAAACATTTGGTATATTCTTTTTAATCTCTGATAAGGTGTCTAGACTGAATGTTGGGTCAACTAGTGTTGTAATTGTTCTCCTAAATATTACATTGTGTGACCTCCCAAAGACATTAAATATAATGTTGGAGAAAAAAACATGGTAGTGTAATATAGCAAGGAAACTTGTTGGCTCTTCCTTTCCTCATTTCTCTCCTCCTCCTGCCACTGTAATTCTCTCTCTCTCCTCTCTCTCTCTCTCTCTCTCTCTGACAAGTGAACAAGTAAGGTTTTGTTTTGTTATTTCTCTGGCTGACAATAGCATACATGTATAGAACACTGGAGAAGAATTACTGAGTTAATTTATATTTCTCATTTTATGGAAGGAGCATAGTGGTTTAGAAGAAAAAAGTAGTCAGTTTTTCTACGGTTTTCTTATTTGTGGTTTTCTTTATATAGCGAAAGGTCTCGCATGGCAGAGTCTGGCAAGCTCCCCGTGGCATATTCGATATGCCAAAACCCAGGAACAATGATGGGTCTCAATCCCCTGACCCTGAAAGAGCCTCCAATGTGGCACTTGCTAAAATCTCAGGGCTAGGATGAATGGAGACGTTACTGGTGCCTGTTCAAAGAAAATGATGAACAATGGGATGACAGTGATCTGTCTATTAGGGAGCTGAAATAAAATTCAGTAACAGGAAATGTTCCATTTCTCACTGCAGACTTCCAACTTAGCATCTTAAAAAGACATTTTTGACTGTTAAGTTAAAATTTTCTTTGAAATATTTGGTGCAGACTTTGATTTTGTTTCTCCAGAGATTTGGTCAAATTCAAAATTGATTTTGGTGGATAAACTTTTCCAAGGTCTTCCAGAAGGACTGGAGTTGTGAAAAGTTGTTATGAATTGTGTTCTTCTTTGGGAAGCACTGCATCCTAGCCAAGAGGTCTCCAGCAAATAGTTTGCAATGATTCAATGAGATCACTAAGAAAAAACTCTTTGGTAAGCATTGGAAGTGCGACTCACTCTCATTGAGATAAGCTGAACTGAAGAAGGAACTGAACTGCAAGAAAACCCAAGGGGAAAGGTAAGCCAAAGTGAACGCTGGATTTAGTGATTCTGATTTCTGTTAGCATATCATGAAAATATTTCAGAAAAAACAATGCACTATGTAGGGAACAGACATTCAACTATCCCTATTTAGGAGACCATAAATCACAAAAAGTTGAGTGAAATTTTACATTTCTGGGCTATATCGAAATACATCAAACTTTCTTGTGTGTACGTGTGTGTGTGAGAGAGAAAGGATGGAGAGAGAGAGTGAGAGAGAGCAAGTGAATAGTGAGAGAAAGAGAGAGAGAGAGAGAGAGAGAGCACTGAGCGACTGAGTGCTTTAGATGGGGTTGTTGAAACAATATGAACCGGGAGATTCTGAAACTTCTCATTCTCTCTTCCAAGGAAGTGGTCATGGGTCACTTCCTTCAGTTGCCTCTGCTGTGAGAGCCGGCTGAATCAAGAGTCAGTCTAATTGCTACAATTAGCAAAATTAAGTGGCTCATTGTGTTTTCATGCATTTCCACTCCCATTCTGCAGTTTCACGTTTGAATGAGTAATTATACTGTTGAGGTTCTTGAGGCAAGGACACACTGAAGCTTTCCGTGTGTCCATTTTTAGGATGGCAACTGGACAAGACAGTGCCGTCTCTCTGGGGGACAGGACAAAATGGGACCCAACGGTTAGGATCATTTCAGAACCAAAGGCAGAAGAGAGTGGAGGTGAGGATGGGGGAGAGAGGGAACTTTTTCTTTTTTTTTAGCCATCTTGACCTGATTGGGTTTCAGAAGAGAAGGGCTATTAAGAGCCACACACTTGTGGACACAGTCACTTAGACTGGAAAAGTTGGCTTGCCGGAGGTAACACCTTGTGCCAATTCTCTCTATGGCAGGAGTGAGAGCAGCAAGTGGGCAGCTGTGTTCCGCCTGGCACCTCCATTCTCTGTGCTCCCTTTGCAAAAGACAGTCAGGGCCGATTCTACAAAGGTCTGCTTCTGAGAACACCCCACCCACAATGCAGTGGTCTCATCCAAGATTTCCATCGAAATAGCAGTGGTTAATGGCAAAGATGTGTGAGAATGTGGGGTGACATCGATTTTGTCTAGGAAATGCTTCATTAGGAAAAAATATATATCTGGAGTCCTGTCTAAACATTTTGTCAGAACTTGTTTCCACTCGAAGGCATTTGGCACACTTACCGACAAAAGTGTAACCTTCCACAGTCCTGATAAGGACACTCACGAGAGGTTTTCTTTGTGTAGTTCAATCAGCACAGAGAAAGAAACTTTGAAATGACTCAAAAATAGTCTCGGCAGCTTCTAAAAAAAATTAGATCCTTGAGCAGTGAGTTCAAACCAAAAAGCTGAATTATATCTAGATATTCCCAGGCATGGTCATGACTTGTAGACATGAAATGTACACTTGGGCTTCTGGTGAGGAAGGACAGGAAGAACCTTGAATCTAACATATCAGTTTATAGGCATGGAAGGGAAGCAGATATTTTCATCCTTTTCATCTGTTATTTTAGTTGTGTATTTACTCATTGCATGTTAAAAATCACATATATGCACACATAAAGTCATTTACATTTCATTTTTAAAGAAATCATTGCTATTACAACTCAATATATTTCATCCACTTTTAATTAACAGCACCATCACTTTATTCATTGAGTAAAAAAAAAATGAGAACTTAAGAAATGAAGCACAAATACTTCATTAGACTTTTATCTGCAGATTATCATTGCATTTTCTCCCTAGCTAACACTTGCATTACATATCTTATGGGCTGGAGCGATAGCACAGCGGGTAGGGTGCTTGCCTTGCACGCAGCCAACCTGGGCCAACCCGGGTTCGATTCCTCCGCCCCTCTCGGAGAACCCTGTAAGCTACCGAGAGTATCGCGCCTGCATGGCAAGCTAACCATGACATATTTGATATGCCAAAAAACAGTAACAAGTCTCACAATGGAGACGTTACTGTTGCCTGCTCGAGCAAATCGATGAACAATGGGAGGACAGTGCTACAGTGCTACCATGCTAGAAAAGAATTTATTTGATTTGTTGTGTTCATAGCGTTATCATAAATAGCAATCAAGTGTCTAAAAAGCCATTGTTGCTGAACTTATAGAGTTTATCATTAAGACAATGTAAATATGTAAAGAAAATTTGAAGGGCAAAGTCATTGGGAGGACTGAAATTAGACTGATATGAAAAAGCTGCTTTCTCCCACACAATACTCCAATTAAGGTATACCTGTTCTTTTCATCTGAAAATATAATTTCATTTAGAAATGCTAATTTGAAAGTAAAAGAGGATAACATAATATTTTAGAAAATGTAATAGCCTTATACAAATGAAAGTGAGTAGTAGGAAGAGGAGATTCCCCTGTCTCCTCTGTCCAAGAAATTCAAATGGACTCAGGAACATTTGAAAGTTGAAAGGTGGAGATGAGAAATGACAGGTGGAATCCTCTGTCATTTCCTGTGGCTCGAACAGGAGCCACAGAACAGGACACAACACTCCCAATTTGTACACTCCCAAATCTTGAGCCTTCAGATGCCCAAAGTGCTCTCCCTTGAGTGTTTAATGGGAGAGTGAAAATGAAATCTTAGGAACAACTGAAAAAGAATACAAAAATCAAACTTTGTCCCTTTGTATATTGAAGTTTTGTTTTAAATCCTAAGGCTTTAAAATCTTTATCGATGTATCTAGAAACTAAGAAAGCCATCACCATACAGCCTGGTGACAGTTGTTTTTGAATCATAGTAGCAAGATTAAGTCATGAGTTATCCCAACTGCGTCAGAAGACTGAAAGCATGTGGTTTTCGGTGCTTTTTTCCCCCGCCTCATAATCCCAGAAAAACAATGTACAACCCAGAGAAGTGTTATTTCCTTACCAAGAACTTTGGGATAAAATATTATCATCAAGAATGTTGGCTAAGAGAATATTTACAGGATTTGGGAAATCATTGAAAACTTCAGGCTCTTACACACCTTCCACCCTCCCTGGCCCTTGACTTCATTCTTATTTCTGAGACAAAGCACAGGACTTTTTTTTTAAAAAATTCATATAGCATTTGATTTGATCTCAATATGTTAAATGAAGAATTGGGTCAAGAAAGGATTTAGCACTTACATGATTGAAGAGTGATGGGGCTGGCGAGTTTTTGCTGATTTGATATGATTATACCGTCATCTGTTATTTACTCATGGAGCCAAGGTAGAGTTCAATCGAGCAATTCAATTTCCCCAAATCATCAAATTAAAATTGTCTTGGAAAAAGAGGAGCTAATAACTCCTGGGTTTTCTACAGAAGTAAAGCTCTTCCCCCACCCTCTATAACAGGGAGGGAATGTTTTCACCAAGTGCCAACAAGAGTAGTAACTTCTTGAGCCATTCTTTGACTAGGTTATTTTCCACAGCTGAAAAAAATCATTTTAGTAGAAATCTTGCTTGAAGGATCAAATTATATAGTGTTAAGAAAAGAGGACTACTGGGGGGAGGAAGGTTGATTTCTTAGACATTGTCCTGGAGCTTTGTACCAAAAGAAGTCCCAAGCTGAACCCCCTGTAATTTTCTATGCCACCAATATGGGGACGGCAGTCTTTGTATGAAACAACCGTGGCAGGTGGTGACTACGGAACTCAACTATTTTAAGTGGATTCAGGAGAGTCAAGTACTGAAAAGTTAAAGCTGACTTTCTTCCTCTTCTTCCAGACTGGACTAACAGCTAACCTTTGAGGCAGGCCAGTACAAAACAAAAGGAGGACGTTTGAGAGAACTTCCACTGTGGTCAGCTTTGCCATAACAGATGGATGAGAATACTCACTCATGTCCTTGAATTCCTGGGAAACATTGGCCAGTCTTGACAAGCCCTTTCTAAAAGTGAAGCTGCTTCTCTTGTCACCTGATATTCTGATAGCACCCCTGGCCAGCTTCCTGGGACACCAGCATTGCAAAGGAGGGTGATCTTGCAAGACACATGTGCTTTCAGTCTGCTGACGTGGGCTGATGAAATCTGTGGACCAGTTTCTGCCATCCCAAGAAATGATGACGTCGAAAGTATTTTTAAATGACTCCAGGTCTATAAAAAAAGTGATGATGCCTATATGTGTACCCTATATATTTTATTACAAAAATATTGAAATAATCCATGAGTTATTCCACTCTGCACCAACTATAAAAAAATACTATCAAAGTTTGACCGGCACTTTTAATGCAACAAAAAGCACCATGACCCAGGACACAGGAAACAGAAAGGACCTTTACTGACTGTACGGAGGTATTTATATAACCCAGAAGCTTGTTGTAAGAGTGCGACTTTACAAATGATTCACATACAAATCTTAGCTGGATCTAGGGATAAGCCCTCAATCAGTTCAGAAGGTTTTTTTTTTTTTTCATATCATATTCATTGCATGTATCTGATCATCCTTACTAAATAGTGTCCCAATATCTCTAAGATATACGTCGCTTTCACCTAGTGTTTGTGGGTGGGGGTGGGGTGGGACATCTCTACCCAGCGGAGAACTTGAGTATTCGTTCTCATGCCTGTTTTTGGGGGGAGACTGAGCCGCTAATGCTCCTTTGCTTGGGGCTGTCGGTCCTGGGATTGCACGGTGTTTGGCACTAGAAAGGTGTGGCAGGGCGTGGTATGGCATCATCTGTACCTGCAAGTGTGGAGACAGGACTCGCCTCCTGGACCGTCCAGTGATACCCCGTATCTCTCCCATGCCTGCCTTTTGGTTCCAAGTGAATGCACAGGCTGGGAATTCAACGCTAATGCTCCTTCTCCCGCTCCCCCCACCCCCACTTCCTCTCTGTGTACACAGGATGAATTTTTATTTTTTTTTGCAATGGAATACTGAATCACGATCATTGTCTACTTGACATCACTAAGATAGCGAGTTTCTTGGTCTTGTGGAAAGCCAAACTTGTGCTGCATAGCATTTCTGTCATAAAGGATGTTCTCAACTTAAAATGGAAACGAAAACCAAATCATCCCGAAATGTGTCGAGAAACGAACCAGTCCATTGATTCTAAACACACTTGTAAACACACTTGAGTTTTGCTGTCCATCGGATAAGCTTTCAACACCTGGGCTGGGACTCCAGATTAGGAAGTGACTTTTGAGTTCTTTTCCAAGCAGGACTCTCTCTATATGTATATATATATATATATACTTTTTTTCTGGAGTCACTGGAGGGAGAGATTTGCTTGCTCTTTCTCTCTCCCTCTCTCTCTGTTCGCTTTCATTTTCCTGTGGGAATCGGAGCTTTGCACGACGAAAAAAATCACCTAAGCTATTCTGACGGAGGACTGAGATGTGTGCGTGTGTGCGTGCGTGTGCGCGTGTGCATGTGCGTGCGTGAATATCTTTTGATGCAGAGATGCCCAGTCAACTCCATCAGAACACCCTATCGAGTGGAGGCAACATTTTCTACGGCAACGGGACCCTCCTGTGGATGAGTGGAGAGACCCTCCCGCCCCCTTTCCCCAGGAGGGCCTGGTGGCAACAGCAGTCTCCCCACGAGGCTGGCACACGATGCCCTTCCAGGGGGCGGGCGGTGCTGAGACTGGCTAGCGGTCCTCACTCCACAGCACCCCTGGGCGCCTGGGCACTCTGCCGCCGCCGAGGCCCTGTCCAGCCAGGGTGGGAGCGGCGGCCTGCGCCTAGGCCTCCTCCCCTCCCCACGCCACGCCACGCCACGCCACCGCATCCCCCGCGCGCGCCCGGGGCTGGCTCAGAGCGTGGTCTCGTACTCCAAGCGCTCCTGGAGGAGGGCGTCGTCCTTGTACTGCAGCCGGGGCGGGGACGGGGAGCAGTCGAAGGCCAGGATGGCCTTGCGCAGGCTCCGGTCCAGCACGTGGCGCTCCCACGCCGGGTAGCGGTTCCTGCAGAGGTCGATCTTGATCACCGACTCCTCGAGGCGCGGCGCGCGCGCCGAGGAGGGCGTGGACGGGGCCGGGGGCCGCACCTGGAAGACGGGCACGCAGCCGTCGCGCTCGGCGAACTTCTGGTCGCGCTCGCCGGCCCCGCCGCGGCCGGTGGACCTCAGGGTGCCGCTGCCGGGCGCGTCGGGGGCCAGCGCGAAGGCGTGGGCGTGCGCGTGGGCGCCGGCGCTGGCGGCCGGGTCCTCGCCGGCGCCGCCGGGCGCCTGCCCGAAGCGCGGCCCGTTGGGGTGGAAGAAGGCGTAGTACATGAGCATGAAGACCACCCCGGTGAGGAAGCTGCTGAAGACCACGCAGAGCGCGGGCACGGCGAAGGCGTCGGCGATCTGCGGCGACTTGTAGAGGTACCAGAGCGCGCTCAGCGCCGCGTTCTCCAGCAGGACCACCAGGTAGTAGGCGAAGAGGCGGCAGCGCGTCCGGCCCTCCTTGACGTTGAACCAGCTGAAGATGTAGATGATGCCCACCACCATGTCGAAGACGATCTCCTCCCACTTGGTGATGCAGAACTCCGTCTCGCAGTGCACGATCCAGAAGGTCATGACGCACCAGTGCAGCACGATGAAGATGCCGAAGTAGAGCTGGAAGACGGACGCGAAGAGCGCGAAGGTGATGACGCGCGCCGCGATGGTGAAGAAGTGCCAGCAGAACTGGATCAGCATCGCCAGGTAGCCCACGGGCTGCTTGTCGTCGCGCGAGTCCCGCAGCGCCTTCTGGTACGAGGCCAGCGCCCACGCCAGCGACACCAGGGACGCGGCCGCCGTGAAGCCTGCAGCGGGCGAGGGGAGGGAAGACACAGGGGCTTAGTGGAGGGAGGGAGGCGGGGGCGGCGCGGCGGGGCGGGTCCAGCGGTCCAGCGGGTGTGGGGCCAGCGGCCCGGCCCGGCCCGGAGCCTGGCAGAGCGCTGGCCAAGGCAGAGCTCACGCTAAGCCGGCCAGGCTCGCTCCCTCCCTCCCTTCCTTCCTTCCTTCCTTCCTTCCTTCCTTCCTTCCTTCCTTCCTTCCTTCCTTCCTTCCTTCCTTCCTTCCTTCCTCCCTCCCTCCCTCCCTCCCTCCCTCTTTGGGTCACAGCCCAGCCAGGCTCTCTCCTTCCTTCCTTCCTTCCTTCCTTCCTTCCTTCCTTCCTTCCTTCCTTCCTCCCTCCTTTCCGTCCTTCCTTCCTTCCTTCCTTGCTCTTTGAGTCACCGCCCCCCATGCACAGCCAGGTTATCAGGCTCTCTCTTCTTCCTTCCTTCCTTCCTTCCTTCCTTCCTTCCTTCCTTCCTTCCTTCCTTCCTCCCTCTCTCCCTCCCTCCCTCCTTTCCGTCCTTCCTTCCTTCCTTCCTTCCTTGCTCTTTGAGTCACCCCCCCCATGCACAGCCAGGCTCTCAGGCTCTCTCTTCTTCCTTCCTTCCTTCCTTCCTTCCTTCCTTCCTTCCTTCCTTCCTTCCTTCCTTCCTTCCTTCCTTCCTTCCTCCCTCCGACCCTCCCTCTTTGGGTCACAGCCCAGCCAGGCTCTCTCCTTCCTTCCTTCCTTCCTTCCTTCCTTCCTTCCTTCCTTCCTTCCTTCCTTCCTTCCTTCCTTCCTCCCTCCCTCCCTCCCTCCCTCCCTCCCTCCCTCCCTCTCTCCTTCCCTCCCTCTTTGGGTCACAGCCCAGCCAGGCTCTCTCCTTCCTGTTGGCAGTGTTTCTCGTGATACCTGGTATGTAGTTTGTTTTAAACTTACCAGGTACTCTGATAGTTTTTTCTTTCTTACTACCTTTACCTGATATGTAGTTTGTTTTAAAGTTACTGGATACTCTGGTTGCTTTTCCTCTCCCGACAGCCTTTACCTTAGAAGGACCGTCTCTGTCACTGGTTCTCACTCCTTCATAAGAGAGACTGTAGCAATCACTTCTCAACCAGTTCCCTAACCATTTTCGGAAACCCATTTTGTTAGTATTCTTGCAACATTCGTGTCTCCAATTTTCAACATTGCATGGATTGCTTTCCTGCACTCTGACTCCAGGAGTGTACTTGAAGCACCATCTCCTCCGCCCATACGAGGACATGGGCCTTTGGGGAGGGATTTGGGGACCCACTTTGTGCTGATCAGCTTAATAAGCTGCAACAGAATTCACTCACCGAGATGAAGAATGATCTTATGAGTTTTAAAATTGCGGTTCTTTTCTTGACCAGATTTATTACTAATCATAACAATGTTGTAATCTTTCTCTCCTCTGGAGTAATGGAAGGGGGGAGGCCAAGAATGTGAACTTTTAATTTTTTTCTTCTTGGGTCACATCTGGTGATGCACAGGGGTTACTCCTGGCTCTGCACTTAGGAATTACTCCTGGCAGTGTTCAAGGGACCATATGGGATGCTGGGAATCGAACCCGGGTCGGCTGTGTGCAAGGCAGATGTCCTACCCATTGTGCTATTGCTCCAGCCCCAGGATGTGAACTTTCAAAAAATTATAAAGAAAATTAATATAAGAAAAGAATCTTGGGTTTTTTCAAACTCTCTTCAATACATATCTCTCTTTCTCTCCCCTCACATTTACCAAAATTTCTTTAAATTAAAATTAGTATGCAAAAAGTAAATGAAATTGATTTTGAATTCATACTAATTCATACTAAAGAAAACCATTTAACTTAAATGATAACCTCTTACACACTTCCTCAATTAAAACAAAATCTAGAAATGATTAATAAAGAAAATGCTTTCCAATTAGTTTCTTATAACCACTCCCAATAAAACCAGCAAAATGCCCCCTCTTACATGGAACCTTCAGCTTTACTTATACCAGATACCAAAAATCAAACAAACAAACAAACAAATCACTTATGCCATAATTCCTAGGCAATTCTGACAATATTTCTATTACCCCTGTTATTTGTCGATTGCCTTGAGCAGGCCCCAGTAACGTCTCTTTCATCCTAGCCCTGAGATTATATTCAAGGCTCTTTAGGAGAATGAGACCCATCATTGTTACTGGTATTTGGCATATTGGGTACGCCACGGGGAGTTTGCCAGACTCTGCCCTGTGGGCAGGCTACATTCGATAGCCTGCAAGTTTGTCCAAAGTAGGAATGAGATAATAAGATGTCATAAAAAGATGTCCTGATAAGATGTCGCGCGGCAGAGTCTACATCTATGTAAATGTCTATTACCCCAAAATATTTCTATTCCCAGAACGATATTCTGCAGATCAGTTTGCAAAGGAGTTTAGAATAATTTAACTTCAATGCAAGAAATTATACTATAAGGAAAATTCAGGGGTGAAAGAGAAAAGGTGGAAAAGTTTCAAAAGAAAGAAAGGTAAAAATGGGTAATAAAAATAATTGAAGGGTGCAGATATGTCCTGGACACCCATTCCTGGCTGAGACTTCAGGGCAGTCTCGGAGTGGGCCAGTTCCTGCCCCCAAAAAGCCCCATAGCTGCTCCCACACCCCAAGATTCCACTTTGCCTCACGCCCGACTGCCCAGTGAAATATTCTGGATTTTCTGGAGTGCCATCTCCAAAATCTAGAACTTTGACATCCCTGCACAAGTATGCCAGATTGGATGGGAATGCAACGCAGAAGCCAACTCATCTCGACGAACAAAAACACAAACACAGAAGCTTAGCTTGGAACAGCAGCTCAGGACACAAACATTTTCACAGCTCTTCTTCTATGAAATATTAATCCGTTAGCCATTTAATGGTAACAAGCGATATAAAATAAATGACCGTGGGCCTGCCACGGGGGCAGATTTGAGGGGAGGTTGGGAAAATGCAGACTGTGGTGGAGGGTAGGTGACCGTGGGGGTGGGACTGGGGTGGGAACGGTGAATGCCTGGAACAAACCTTTGTAAACTTCAGTGTTTAAATAAAACGCGGGAGAAAGAAAAAAATAACTGAAAATAATGATGCGAACAACATACTTATTACCCAGCTGAGAATATAAGAACAAAAAGATTGTGCTGTTTTCATTTTAACACTGTTTTATGTGGCATAGAAGCTATTCCCGACTTGGTTTCTCCTCTGTACCATTTGGGAAAGCCAGGATTGTTTTTTTTTTATATATATATATAATTTTTTTTTAATTAATGAAACACCATAAGGTGCAAACTTTTGTGCTTGCGTCCCAATTACACAATGATCAAGGAAGTACCCATCCCTCCACCAGTGCCCATTCGCCACCACCAATGATCCCAGTATCCTTCTCTGCATGCACTTAAACTGCATCTCCACCTAATAACCACCCTATCCCTCCACACACCCCCCTCCCCCGCCCCCCTTCAGCCTCCAGGTAGCCTTTAGGAAGACACTCAAGCAGGCGCCATCCTCAGGAAGGGGACTGAATTGCGGGCCAGGGGAGAAAACCACGGACCAAAATAACAGTAGGTTGCATCCACCAGATGCACTGATGTGCACGGGACTCAGTATTCAAGGCTGTCTTTCAAAGACAGGGAGAAAAGGGAAAACAATTTCACTAACGGCATCAACAAATCTGTAAGAGAATTGGAACATTGGCTTAGTTTCAATCCTTCCAGAATCCACCCCCACCCCCACCCACCTTCTTGGACCTGTCCTCAAATTTTCCCTCATCAAGAACATTTCATAGACTTTGGCTCTCTGGACACTGGCAGTTTTGTTTATAAAGGGGATCTTCTATAAGTTCAGGGGTCTTTTTAAAATTAAAAAATGTTCCCTGTAGGGCTGGAGTGATAGCACAGTGGGTTGGGCGTTTGCCTTGGCCGGCCAGGGTTCGATTCCCAGCATCCCATATGGTCCCGAGAGCACCACCGGGAGTACTTCCTAAGTGCAGAGCTAGAGCTAGGAGTAGCCCCTGTGCATTGCGGGGTGTGACCCAAAAAGCCAAAAAAAAAATTCCGTTTTGGGTTAATCTCTTGTTTTCTCACACTTTGATTCATGTTATACATTCCAACCTGGAATACGACCTGAACAATACACACATCTTGAAAATAATAAAATAAAAGAATTATCTCAGTCCCAGGAAGCATATAATGTGTTGAATGATATTTTATTGCAAAATAATAGCATGTTGCCTATGAAAACTTTGCTCCAAAATGGAACTACAAAATACTAAACCTAGGACTCAGTGGAATCATATTATTAATCAGAATGTCAAAATAGCTAAGATCTTAAGCTCTACCTAGAGAACCAGTCTTACTTTATAGAAAGAATTTGAGTCTCATATTGAGACCCTAAAGAATAAGTCTATATTCCTTCATTCCTCCCATCTTATCTCTGCTGAAAACTGTCCTTCCTTTCCAAAGTTAGTTTTCTTAGCTTTTATCTATATCATTCTCTCTAAGAACTCCTTCCCCAGGAACTACAAGCCTCACCTATCCCGAGAAATATCTTTCTTGGGATTTGTGATCTCTTCTCTTCTTTAATTCTTGGCATTTGATCCTCCTCCTCCTCCTCCTCCTCCTCCTCCTCCTCCTCCTCCTTCTTCTCCTTCTTGTAATCTAGACTTGTCTTTCCTCCTATACTTAGTTTATTGTGTCTCCATTTTTATTTTCTTACCCCTGAGCTGGGACTGAAATAGCACTCCATACGATATGCTATTTCTTATTTTCATAACTTCTCGGTCTCTCAGAGAGACTGCATTCACCCCATGCCTTGATGCTTCTCCTCCTCCTTAGCATTGCCACCATCCAGTCATTTTCAGCCCCCAGTGTTGTGACGATTTACCTGACCACACAGTCTTATGGCTCCATGTATATCTAATCAAATATTCAGAAGCAATCTGGCTCAGGGCATTTGATTTCTCATGGAAATATGAGCTTGTGCCTTCACTAATGCCTCCTGCTGTTGTTGTATTGCCCTTCTCAGAACTGGAGGGAACATAAATTTCCAGACAGGCTTGCCATAGTTCTAGGAAGATTGCTTTATGTGCAGCTTGGATGAAATTCCATTCTGCAAAACCACCCAAATCTAAATGATAAGTGTGTGCCATTTGGACACATTGCATCTGAAGAGGTCCAGAATAAACCACAGTGACCTCAAGTTTATTTTCAGCTGAACACATTTAAGCTTCTGAAAAGTCTCATCTACCCCAAAAGCAATCCTGCTTGGGGATGTAGGATAACATTGCTTTGTCCTTTCTCTCTTGCCACAAGGAACTCAGGCTTATTACAGTGCTCCTGAGGCACTTCTATTCCATTGTGTTTATCTGTAAACTCTTCCCTATGCTCTCCTCCCTGACCAGTTAATCAGCTTTTCCCATAATCAGATTCTGTTAATTTGTAAGGTCAGATCCTTCTAGGACACTGAACTTGTATTGTAAGTTAATATTGTCTTTCTCCTCTCCTTATGTCTTATGAATATTTTACTTTAAAGCAATGTCCTTTTTGTATAGATACAGGGAGCACTGTAGCACTGTCTTCCCATTGTTCATTGATTTGCTCAAGCGGGTCCAGTAACGTCTCCATTTTGAGACTTGATGTTACTGCGTTTGGCATATTGAATATATCACGGATAGCTTGCCAGGCTTTGCCGTGCAGGTGAGATACTCTCGGTAGCTTGCTGGGCTCTCCGAGAGGGGCAGAGGAATCGAACCCGGTTGACCGGGATGGCTGGGCACAAGGCAAATACCCTACCGCTGTGCTATCACTCCAGCCAGAAAGACAGTTAATATTATGCTTTTGTAACTTAGGATTTAATTGGCTTTGAATATTATTCACTCCCGGGCATTTGCTTTCTCAACTTAAGCCTCAGTTGCCCTTAGTTCCTAGCATCCCAAAAGCAGGGTCCCAACGAGGGACTGAATGGACCCAGGGCAAGCTGTGAGCTACCCAGGCCAAAGTGCCACGATTCTTAACTATAAGTTAAGAGCTTGATCATAGACAAATGATGTCATGATCCAAAAGTAACCATGAGACTAGGACCCTACTAGGGATAGGAAAGACTGTCTGGCCTGAGCACTGTAGTCTGAGATTGAGATGGCCCTAGTAGAGCAATTCTATAAGCTTAATGTATCTCTTACTGTGTCCATACAAAATGATTAATATCATGAATGTTCATATATTTGTTGGATGATGAGAGGAGAAACACGCCCATGGGATTTCGTTCTAGGATGGGTTGTCCTGCTGAGAGGGTATCTGTCCTAGAAGAAGTACCCCCTGAGGGAAAGAACTTTACCCCTATTGATTGTGACCACAACCTATGTGTAACTTAGCATATTGAATCCCTCATGGTTTTGGGATTTAACTAGACTGGGCTGGGGGATCCAGACTCCAGAAGGAGAAGGAGAAAGGGGATCCAGATCCAGATTCCAGATTCAGAAGGAGGATGAAGGGGGATCGAGAAGGAGAATGAAGTAGCATGGGGGAGGAAAAGGCAGGAGGAGAATCAGAGGAGAATGGAGATGGGATTGGAATAAACTGCAACTAAGACCAACCAGCCTGGCCCTCGTTTCCTTCCTTCGCCTATCCATTGCCATCGACCTGCCCGGGGTGAGGGAAATGGCCTGAGACTACCGAGCACAGGCAGCGGGGAAAGACAGACCGCCACTGTCTTTTTGTGTTTACATAGGGGAGAAATTCTAATAGTCTCTTTTGAGAGAGACATCTGAACAATATCCAAACAGACACTGTCACAAAACTATCAGACCTTTCATATAGCCTCCCAGGAGTTTTATTAAGTATTATTCTATTTTATCCTTAATAACAGTATCAGTTTCCATATTATTTTATTTTATGTTTTGGTTTTGGGGCCACACATAACAGTGCTCAGTGGACTGTATGTGGTGCCAGGGATTGAACCCAATTAGTTCACAAACCTTACAGAATGTAACCATCGCTCTGGCTCCAATATTATAATTTTATAATTTTGGATTTTTTGATTGTTTTTGGGCCACATCCAGTGGCACACAGAGCTCAGAAGACTGTATGAGGTGACAAAGATTGGCCCCAGGTCGGCCAGAGGCAAGGCTAGTGTTTTTTCCCACTTTACCACTTCTCCCACTATCATTATTATCATTATCATGTTAGACTTGCAGTACTGCTACACCACACACACTACCAGAGTCCAAAGATACCTTGAACATCATTCCAAGGTGCCTTTGCTTCCTCATTGAGCATTCTTAGACGAAAGCGTTCTGCCGTATTTCATGGTTTGTTTTCATGGGGGATTATCTACCCTTGCTTTGTTTCTGTATACTCTGTGTAACAGGGAAATCACCTGGTATTTGTCTTTTTTTCCTTCTCACTTCACTTAACGTGATACCCTTGGGCTGGAGAGACAGTATAATGGGTCAGGTGCTTGCCTCATGCCCAGCTGACCTGGACTCGACCCCCAGCACTGCACAGAATCCCTGGCACTACTAGGAGTGATCTCTAAATGCTAGGAGTATGTCCTGAGCACTGCTGGTTGCAACCCCCCCTCCCTAAAATAAATAAGCCAACAATCAAAACGAAACAAGACAAAAATCATGATAACCTTCTCCTGAGTCTATCATCTGTCAAGAAAGTCAGTTGTTATTCCATAAATGCCTTCCGCTTCACTTCTAAATTATTGGTTCTCCCAACTACGAATTCAAATTACCTTCTAGAGTGAATTGCTGTGTATAACTACGTAAACACATAAGGATGGTCTCAGTTCTTAATTACATGTGTTGTTAGTCTTGCCAAAATGACTTTTTTCAGCTTAATTTGCATGCATTAAATGACTAACCTAAGGTAGAAAAGAATCTCCTAGAAGACTTCTAGAATGCAGACCAGTGGATTAAGGTTTCCTTGCTTTCTCACTATACTGCAGCCCAAACATATTATATGATTTTGAATAAGAATTTAACACACATAATTTTTTTTATTTTTTTGCTTTGTGGGTCACACCTGGCGATGCACACAGGTTACTACTGGCTCTGCACTCAGGAATTACTCCTGGCAGTGCTCAGGGGACCATATGGGATGCTGGGAATAGAACCCAGGTTGGCCTCATGCAAGGCAGATGCCCTACCCACTGTACTATCACTCCAGCCCCAATAAACATAAATTTCGTATGACAATTTACTCCATAATTCTGAGTTGATGATTCTATGTATTTCCATCTATCTAACTGATCTGTGTATCCATGTATTAATCTTCTATTTACCATCCATCCATGTATCTAATCCATGAATATGAATAGTAAGGAATTACCCCTTCCTAACCTAGATAAAATAGAAATTCTTAGATTATACTATTTCTTGGACTTCTGCTATTAAGTAATATAAGCCAAGAATTTTGATTTTCAAATCTCTAGACTTGGAGGCAGCTATTTGTAGTTTCTCAGACTGTGTTTGAATTTTTATAGATGCTGCTTAGTACTCAGATTTGCTACTGAGAGGAGGAATCTTAGCTTCTAAGATTCCTTTTCATTTTGAATGAATACTATTTTTTTAGAGCAAGGGGTCACAATTTCTCTAGAGGGTAGTGTCTAATTAACATTTGAAAGGGAGCAGATACAAAGTTTTGAATTTCTTCTCTTTTTGTTTTTTCCTTGTTATGGATTCCTTCCTTCCTTCCTTCCTTCCTTCCTTCCTTCCTTCCTTCCTTCCTTCCTTCCTTCCTCCCTTCCTTCCTCCCTCCCTCTTTCTCTCTCCTTCCTTCCTTTCTTCCTCTCTTCCTTCTCCCCTCTTTCTCCTTCCTTCCTTCCTTCCTTCCTTCCTTCCTTCCTTCCTTCCTTCCTTCTTTCTCTCCTTTCTTTTTCTTTCTTTCCTTCGGTTCTTTTTTCCCCCTACCCTTTCTTCTCTCTTCCTACCTTGCCTCTGCTTTAATTCATTGCCATTTTCCATGTATCTTGCTTCCACTGAACATAATATGGAACCATAGTTCATAATTTAAAAAACAGCGTTTTAGGAGTTCAGGATGTGGCTGTAGAGGCAGACCAGTCCTCCAATGCTCCGCGTATTCTTCACCTTTCCTCTGAGTCCTCTGGCTGTGCTTCCGATCCAGGGTTGCTTTCAACAGTCACTGCAGCTGCCACGAAGGGGTTTCTCACCACTAACCTGCTTCAGCACAAGTAACTTGCTTTCCTCCAGTCTCCCTCTGATTCAGATCTAAATGCAATCTTAATGAGAGACGTGGAGACTTCTTCACATTTTATTTAGAATTGTGCACTCGCCTTTTCAATTTAAATGTCACTTCTTCACAGAAATAATGGATAAAGGATTAGCATGGGATGTAAGATTCTTAAATATGCCATTGAGAGATTTTGTGAAAAAAAGAAACTCGTAGACTAGGATGTTTATCTAGATTGATACTTTTGATGTCTGAATGCAAACTATTTCTCTCCAAAAACATGTTTCCTATAAAGTAATCTTCCTTTTTTCTCTCCTTCAGAGCACTCTTCTAGTTTGTAATTGTGTTCTCTTATTGTTTTTCTCACTGGAGTGGAGTCACCTTTAAGAAAGATAAGTTTTTATCCTGTTTACCCTTGGTGGCTGCTGAGATAAATGAAGAATTGGAAATTAAAAGAAAGAAAGAAAGAAAGAAAGGAAAGAAAGATGGGAGTAAGGGAAGAAAGGAAGAATAAAGAAGGGAAGAAATAAAGAATAAGAGAAAAAAGAAGAAATTCTAAATAGAGAGCATAAGAGGCATCACAGAGCTAATGAGCTATTCAAGCCCTTTCCACAATTCTTCACTGCTCTTACACTCTGCTTCTTTGCAATTAATTCTGAGCTGCAAATGCCAAACAATTGTGAAATAAAATCTGTATTCCTGTCGTGTTGTTGTGATCTGGGCAAAAACAAGAATTCCTGGAAACCACCAGAGAACATTTTATGCGATTTATAGCCCAATTCCCCAGATGGAGGAGGTTCAGGGGATTGAACCAAGTACTCTAATTCTTTGATTGTCAACAAATAGAATGAACTTGTCTCTTTCCTTCTCCCTTGGGAGGGCATAACGCCTTCTTCCTGCCACAGACTCTCCGAAGGTGATAGCCACAGGAAAATACCTCTTCGCTGACCCCTGCTCCTCATCTCACTGCAACTGGTGAAAAAGGGTTCTTGAAAAACAAAACCATAAAATTACTATGAAAAACTTTAAATATGGGAACCAGAGCAACTCATGTGATAAATATATGCTTTAATGCAGAACCAGCTACAGGGTCTGAGTTCTGAAGTCCATCACCAGGGAAGCAGGACCTTCCGCCAGCAGGGCTGGGTTGGGTGGAGTTGATGGAAACATTCCTTTCTGATTCTTCCTGTCTTACATCTTCCTGAATGTTCTTTACACAGGACTGACAGGCAGCAGAGCTGGGCTTCGAGATAACTCACTGTGAACTGAGGTCTGACTAGCACATCTAGGAAATTCTGACATGTGAGTTGCCAAGGACACCTGGAGGCCCTTGTTCATCTCATTCCTGCATTTAACACTGTGTCACCTCTCTATCCCTCAAAAGCTCAATCACACAGTGCTCTTCTTCAAAGAGAGCAAAGTACCATCCTTTAGCTAGTCCTCCATATTCTTCACGGTCCGAAAATATAAGCATCATTCCTTTCCTTGGGGAACTCATTCCAAGGCTACAATTTAAATCTTGCCTCCTGTGTTAAGTACGTGCCAGATACAGTTAGACCCCTGCCTTGTTCTTCACATAGTCTAATTCTGCATTGACCTTAGCTGCTAGCCCCCATGGGTGCCCACAGACATGTTTGATGAGGATAACATGATTTGCTTCATCTGGACACAAATCCATCAGTTCTCTTGCTATCAGTTTCTGAAATGAATGTGTTGGTCATATGGGAAGTAACTGGCGCTCTCTCTCTCTCTCTCTCTCTCTCTCTCTCTCTGTCAGTCTCTCTCTCGCTCTGCCCCCAACTTGCTCATAAATTACGTGACCTTTCTTCTTTTAATGGGACTTCTTCATCTAGTCTGTTAGCTTTTGTCATTTTGAAGGAAATTTTGTATTTTTTCACCAATACCTTGGGGAACAAATGAGTTACAACATAACCCTTCTCCCTGGAAAAAAAATATCCTATAAACCATTATAGCACACAGTCTTTTCAACTCTAACAAGATAAATGTTGCCTTAAAGTTAGGAGTTTATAAACTATTGAATTTTAGATGACCCTTGAACACTTACTTCACTGCCGTATCACTGCCCTCCCGTTGTTCATCGATTTGCTCGAGCGGGGCCCAGTAACGTCTCCATTGGAGACTTTGTTGTTACTGTGTTTGGCATATCGAATACATCACGGGTAGCTTGCCAGGCTCTGCTGAGCGGGCGAGATACTCTGGGTAGCTTGCTGGGCTCTCCAAGAGGGGCGGAGGAATCGAACTCGGGTCGGCCATGTTGGCTGCGTGCAAGGCAAACGTCCTGCCGCTGTGCTATCGCTCCAGCCCCGATAGCACGGACTTATTATAATAAGTCATATAATAATAAGTCACTCCACTGACTTATTATAATAAAAATAGTATTGTTTCCTTAGTTAATTCAAGTCTCATCATCATTGAACAATGAAAAACGGACAAACATTTCTCTGGCCCTTATTCTATGAAAAATGATGTTGCTAAGGACCTTTGTTCAATTTAAAGTCTTGATAAAACTTGGAGGCAAAGTCAGTTTTGCATGTTGGGAAACAGCAAGAGAGAAGTAAAGTTGTTTGTTGAATTTCATATAGTTGGCAGGGTAGGTGGATGGCCGAGATGACAGATTTTCCCAACAATGGGAGCAACAACTGAGAGAGAAATTCAGATAAGCTCAAGTCTTAACTTTCCACAGTCCCAAGTCCTGGGGACCAACATGAGGAACCGTACATAAGGTTGGAGCATCCTTTAAACCACATTCCCTTTCTATGTCTGTCCCTCTCTTTCTGAGAGAGCACCAAATAAAGGGTGTTGGGAGGATCCTCCTAGGATGGGAGATGCGTGCTGAAAGTAGACTACAGACCAAACATGATTGCCACTCAATGCCTCTTTTGCAAACCACAGCATTCAAAAGGAGAGAGAGAATAAAATGGAGTGCCCTGCCACAGAGGCAGGATGGGGCAGGGGCTGGGAGGTGGGAGGGATACTGGGAGCATTGGAGGTGGAGAATGGGCACTGGTGGAGGGATGGGTATTTGATCATTGTATAATTGAAACCCAAGCACAAAAATTTGTCAGTCTGCAACTGTACCTCATGGTGTTTCACTAATAAAAAGAAAAAATTAAAAAAAAAAAACACACAAAAAACATGTTCCCTTTCCAGCCATCTGACTCTGAAAGGGTTTCTCCACTTACCCCTTCAGATTTGGGCAATTATCTTTGTTCCCAGGACAAAGGGCCCCATTCTGAATTTTCATAAAATGGGCCGGAAGCACAAGCTCTTAGAACAGCAGAAGAGCACGTGCGGGTTTCCTCTTCCCATTCTCTAAACTGCAAGCAGTTTCCCTGATTGTCCCGGACTGGAAAAATGTTTCCCAATTTCAGTTCAATTATGTGACCCGAGAGTGGCAGTCTTCCAACGATCGTCCAGAAACATGACTGCTTTCTATCTCTTCAACATATTTAGGGCTTGTCTTTTAATTATGGGTATGAAAACAGTAGACGCACTTGGCTGGACTTAAACAGTGTGTATCTAGTTGGAAGAACTTAATAGTTGAAAAATGACAAAGCACCCCCCACCCCCGCCCCTTCCCCAATCTTCATGCTCAGGTATGTGTTGAATATAGTGAGTGTGAGGAGAGTAACAGAATTCCCAGTGGGGCTAAGCTGGTCTAAATCTCCTGGCATTGAAACCATTGTATCTCTCTTTTAAACCTTGTAATAATTCTGATTAAAATATTTAAATGCTTTAATATGTTTAGTTTGGGTAGGGATGTGAATTCACTTTGTAATTCATTCTGAGGGTTTCAACTTCTTTGCAAGGCAAATTGTAAGGCTGCGAAGGAGTTGATAAGGGAAACACTGAACTGAAATAAAAAGAACAGGTTTTACTTTGAAAATAGTGGAGAAACTTCTAGGGTAATGTTGAAAGCTATTTCCTCTGGGTTGGGCAAGTATCCTCCGATGATTTTATATAAGTCCGTTCCATTAAACAACTTTTAAGTTGCACAGTTAAATTTACATTAAAAAGAAAAGAATGATGAAATTACTATTCAAAGGGCAAAATAACTAAGAATGAGATGCCCAAGAGTGTCAAAATCTCCTTTAGAGTAAATCCTACCTACTCACCCATTATTATTATTTTTTAAACAATCGCTATTTTGTTGTTGTTGTCGTAACAGTTTTCTTCTTTGATAAGGGGGTTTTAGACAGTAAATTAAGAAACCAAGAGGCAATCAGAGGTAGTGACCAGCAAACAGCAGGTGCCCCCTGATCTGCCAAAAAGGAATACGACTAAAATTAGCATAAATTAATAACAATTTTCAAAGTCTTAACGTGTATCATTGCACTAGGCTTTCATTCTCCACAATATTCCATCAAATTTATATCTCAAAGCATCACTTTTTTAATATATTGATCTCCCCCATTTCTACAGATAGCAAAACTGATGTTTAAAGAGGTAAATAATCTAACCCAGCTTTTCCTATAAATGACCAGATAGTAAATATTTGTGGGCCCTAAGGATATTTTTTTCCATGTCAACACAGCTTTATTTACTTTTTGTCTATTCTTTTTTTTTTAATTGAATCACTGTGAGAGACACACTTACAAAGTTGTTCATGATTGGGTTTCAGTTACACAATGTTCCAACACTCATCCCATCACCAATGTCCCAGTATCCTTCCCACCACCCTCTATGCCAGGCATTTTTCTTCTCTCTCTCTCTCTCTCTCTCTCTCTCTCTCTCTCTCTCTCTCTCAGTTTGGATATGGTTTGCAGTACAGGTTATGAAAGGTTATCATGTTTATCCCTTCACCTCCTTCCAGCATTCAGTTCTCATCCAGAATGATCATTTCACGTGGATATTTTTTCCAATCATTTAATTTTTTACTTGGAGCAAAAGAGCAGACACAGACTCTGTTCAAAGGCTGGAAAACAAGAGGCAATGGAAGAATTTGGTTCATGGGCCTTGTTCTTAGTTTCCTGACACTGCCATCCCTTCTCATAAAAACAATTCACTGGGGCTGGAGCAAGAGCACAGCGGGTAGGGCGTTTGCCTTGCATGCGGCCGACCCGGGTTCGATTCCCAGCATCCCATATGGTCCCCCGGAGCACTGCTAGGGGTAATTCCTGAGTGCAGAGCTAGGAGGAACCCTGTGCATTGGCGGGTGTGACCCCCCAAAGCAAAAATAAATAAATAGATGAAAACGACCCAAAATTCACTCAGTGCATCCTGAAAATCTACATTCTTTAAGAATTTTTTTTTGGTTTTGGGGTAACACCCGGCAGTACTCAGGGCTGGCTCCTAGTTCTGTGCTCCTGCTGGGGTTTGGGGACCAATGTGATGCCAGAGATCAAACAGGGATCAGGCACATAAAGGCAAGTGTCCTGCTGGCTGTTCTCGCTCCAGCTCCAACAGTCCCGCTCAGCTCAGGGACAAACAGGAAGAGCCTCTCCATGTATCCCCTGGGCCCCAGCTCCATCCCTCCCGCGGTCCCTGGGGGCAGGCCATCCTGAGCTCTGAGCTCTCCAGGAAACCTTAATCTAATCCACAAACATGCTTAAATAGGTGGCACAATTATGGTCTATACCTCTAACTTTTTATTTAAAAGCCTTCATTATTTGCTCTATAGTCATGAACACTTTGTAGGCCATTGATGAAACCAGGAGAAATTCAGGAGGGATGCCTGAATCCATCCCAGAGATCCTGTTTCCGACCAAGAAAACAGACAAAACACAAACAAATAAACTAAATAAGTCTGAGAAAACTTGTCTTTGAAAAAAAAAATAAACAATTTATGATTATTTATTTTTCCTTGCTCCATTCCTCCCTTTATTGCAGAAACATATGTTTTTGTTTGTTTGTTTTGGGGGCCAAACCTGGCTGTGTTCAGGGGTTACTCCTGATTCTGTGCTCATGAATTACTCCTGGTGGTGCTCAGGGGACCATATGGGATGCCAGGGATCCAACTGGACCCGCCCTATGCAAGGCAAACCACCCTACTCACTATACTATCTCTTCGCCACTCCCCCCCCTCACTAACCCCCCATGCATGCTTTTTAAAAAAACACCTGACCTTAAGAAAAACAAAAGCAAGAATACAGGGACTGCATGGTGTTGAAAATCTTTTCACACAGCGAAAGAATCCACCACAAGAACGAAGGACAATCATGCAATCAGGAGAAGATTCCTCTACATCACACGTCTGACAAGGGGTTCATGTGCAAAATAGAGTGGGATTCATACAACTCAGTGACAAAAAGATCAAGGAATCTGATCTAAACACAGGTTAAAAAGATGCTGAGCAATTTCCCAAATAAAAGGCCAGAGGTGAGAGGTTAAGGCACATGAGGTTAAGTAAGGCATATGTGATTCTCACACTGTGCATCCTCTCCTGAGCACTGCTAGAATGATCCCTGAGCACAGAGCCAAGAGTAATCCAGAAGTTGACTTGGAGACCAGCCACACATGCTAGGGGAAAAGGGAGCTCAGATAAAGAAGGGAGCACCAAATAAAGGGTGTTGGGAGGATGCTCCCAGGATGGGAGAAGCATGCTGAAAGTAGACTATAGACCAAACATGATTGCCACCCATTGCCTCTTTCGCAAACCACAACACCCAACAGGAGAGAGAGAACAAAAGGGAATGCCCTGCCACAGAGGCAGGGTGGGATGGGGGGGGGGGGGAATGGGGGGGTGGGAAGGACACTGGGATCCGTGGTGGTGGGAAATGGGCACTGGTGGAGGGATGGGTATTTGATCATTGTATAACTGAAACCCAAGCACAAAAATTTGTAAGTCTACAACTGGACCTCATGGTGTCTCACTAATAAAAATTAAAAAAAATAAAGAGTAATCCAGGAGCACCCCTGGATGTAACCTCCCACTTCAGTCAAAAAAAGAAAGAAAAAAAGGAAAACAGACAGACAGTAAAGCTCACCATTATATACACCTCACACAGTGGAGAATGGACTCTGCATGTGAAGAAGATAGCAAACAATGGGCCAGAGAGACAGTGAAGTGGGGAGGGCATTTGCCTTGCCTGCTGCTAATCCAGGTTCAGTTCCTGGCATCCTATACGGTCATTCCCCCCCCCCCCCCCCCCAAGCACTGCAAGGAATAATTCCTAAGGACAGAGCCAGAGTAAACTCTGAGCATGGCTGACTGTGACATCAAAACCAAAAAAAAAAAAAAATAGAAAATAGCAAACACCAAGAGCTGATGAGGATGTGGAGAAAACAAACTAAGGCACTAAGGCACTAAGGCACACTCTTGCTTGAAATGTAAATCCATGCAGTCTCCATGGAAAATGGTATGAAGATTTTTTGAAAAAACAAAAAAGAGAGAGAGAACATATATTCCGTATGATCCAGCAATAAATACCACTCCTTGACATTTGCTTGAAAACATAAATTCAAATGAACATTTGCCTCCCTATGCTCACAGCAACATTATTCATCATTATTTACAGTAGTCAAAACATACAAACAATCAAACAATCAGCCTAAAGGGACGGGCACAGATGCCTGGCACACACACACACACACACACACACACACACACACACACACGAATACGGATAGAGCTTGGAATAATCACGCTAAGTGAAATAAGTAAGAAAATGAAAAACAATTACCAGATGGCTTCACTCTGATGTACACTTTGAACCACTGATGCAAACTGAGGACTAGACTTAATAACGATGATGGTTATGGGAGGGACAGGGAGTGAGCGGAGGGTCTTTAGCTCGTGGAGATGGCACTGAAACTTTGATGGTGACTACAGTGGGACTTTCACACACAGCTTAGTATAAAGCCATAGCCCTGAAATGCCAAGACATTGATAACTAACGATTAAAACGATACTTTGCCGGTATATGAGGCAGCTTCTCCCAGGAACTCAAAAACATAGTTGTCTCCCTGGCCTGCAAGATTAATAGAGCAGAAAAAGGAGTTTTGGGGCTAGGGCCAGGGACCCTCAACTTCAATTTTATTTTTTTGTGTCTGGGAGTCTTATTGTTACTCTGACAAAAGAACGTGATTTGCTGCTTTCTGCTACCTAATGCCACGATCTGTAATTTACTAGAAAAAAGGCACAATGCCTAGAAATACATTTGCTCTTTAAAAAAAAATATTGAATCACCGTGGGATACGGTTACAAAGCTTTCATGATCAGGTTTCAGTCATACAATGTTCTGACACCCATCCCCCTACCCAGGCACATTTCCCACCACCAATGTCCCCAGTATCCCCCCCCCCATCCCCCCTTCCTACCTCTATGGCAGGCACTTTTCTTCTTGGGCATTATGGTTTGCAATACAGATACTGAGAGGCTGAGATACTGTTTGGTCCTTAACCGAGATGTGTTTGCTCTTATGCCTGAGCTGGCTGGAAGGAAGTTAAGTCTGCGAGGAGGACCCAGGAGAGTTTACAAAGCAGCACAAAACCCAGAAGCCAGGGTGGAGGCTTCTGTCGGTCCTTCCTCCGGCGCCCCTAGTATTACATCCTGTGACCTCAGCTTTCAGGGGGCTCTCTGGACCATAGTCCTTTGAGGCTGACTCTAGGGGCGGCGTGGTGCCTTGGGGAAAGATAGAAATGCCATTTCCTGCAGACCAAAGGTGAGGAGAGCACCTAAGGATGTGGTTGGGATGGACGGAAAGAAGAGAAACTGCCCTTCTCCTGGGCACTGGCAGCAAAGTCCCTGGGTGAAGAATGAGGAGGCAAGATGGGTTGATCACTGTGGGGCCCTGCAAAGCTTGGTGTAAGAAGATGCTTCTGCATCCCCCTCCCACTCTCCCTTCTTCTCAGTGAGAACCCATCAGGTACTTCCCTTCCAACCTCCTCGTCATCTCCCTCCTCTGGCTCCAATCGCCTATCACTGTGTTCTTCAAGTGCAGCGCTCACCAAAGAGATGGGCCCCTCTCCCCCCACTGAAAGCCCTCTCGGGTTCTGCACTGCCCTAAGACTAAATAAAGAGATGGAAGAAATCTTTCCCAAAGCAGCCATGTTCAAGCCCACCCTACCTTGCTATCAGATCTCCTGCCTTCTCTCTCTTTAAAATTTTTATTTTATTTTAATGAATCACCATAAGATGCAGTTACAGATTTGCATGATTATGTTTCAGTCATACAATGTTCGAGTACCCATCCCTGCACCAGTGCCCATTCTCCTTCACCAATGTTTCCAGTATCCTTCCCGTCACCCTCCTACTTCCCCACGCTCCCTACCCCCACCCCTGCCTCTGTGGCAGCTACATCCCTCTTACTCTCTCTCTCTCCTTCTCGGTCTTATGGTTTGCAATACAGATACTAAGCGGCCATCATGTTTGGTCCATAGTCTACTCTCAGCACGCATCTCCTATCCCGAGCGAGCCCTCCAAGCATCATTTACTTAGTGGTCCTTTCTCTATCCCAGCTGCCTTTTACACAGCACATGGGATTGGCTTCGGGGCCGTGGAGCACCCTCCTGTCTCCGGCCTTCTCTAGCATGTGCCTGAGCAATCAGAGGCTCCAGCTCACTAGGAGGCGATGGGAGCAGCAGCTGCAGTGCCTGGAGCCTCCAAGCTGGGGCCTTCATTCGAGTCTTTGCTTCCTTCTCAAATCTCCGTTGCCAGGGGAAACTGTTAGGACTCACTTAGCCAGAGAATTGCCATGACAGGCTTTGTGGCCTTCTGAGTGACTTAGGCCTCTCCCAGGAACAAGAAAAGCAGAAAAAAGCAGATGCTTTTGTCAAAGATTACATCCCCAGAATGAGACGAGGTCTCCGGAATGTCAGGGAGGTGAGCTGGATGTTGTGGGCCAAAACAACAACAACGACGACAACAAAATAGATGTGTACTCTGTAGGTAATCGAAAATTGCTGAGTAATGCTGACTTGGCAAAACAAAAGTATAAGCACTTGCTGAACCTAGTGCTGGGGGGTGAGGTCCTTGTTGAAACCCGCTGTGCCGGGCGGACACTCGGACCCCAGCTGGCTGGAACAATAAACCTTGCTATGGGATTTGCATTATTGGCTCTGTCCTCTATCCTTGAGGGGTGGTCGACTTCAGACTCTAACAAAATGGCGTGCAATAGCTTTGGAGACGTCTCTTCCATTCTTGTCTACTGTTACAAGGATTTCCTAGCGCAGAACTCACACCTGTAGAAGGAAACGCTATTTCATTTCCTTTTTCATAGCTTGGTAAGTGGTTAGGAGGGTCACCTACAGTCAACGGGAATGCTTCTCAGGTGACACCCAAGAGCCAAGGAAGACCTGTTTGGAAGGAATCTACTGCAACTTCTTCAGTGAGAGAGGGGTGCTGGGGCCCAGCTATCGTCCCAGATGCCTGCAGAACGGTGTGGAAGGAAAAAGGAATGACTCTTAATCTGCTTTATTTGATAGGCACTTGCCTGTAAATTCAGTGCACGGACCAGTATGAATAGAGATGAACATTTTTATTCCCATCCCTTGAAGTTTAAATATTGAAGTTGACTTCAGAGCTTTCTCTATGCATTTTCCTCTCATTGAAAAAATGAGAGGGTGTCATTATGTGAAGAAGGGCTCCAACCCCAATAGCTAAGTAAACCCCTCTTACATCCAAATGAGCATGTGTGGCACATATGACACAGTTTTCAGACCTAGAATGAATAAGTGGAAATTATTCCCCATAAACCCCACGTTTGTGTCTCTTTTGAGATTTCTTCACAATCACACAATCAATTCCACATTTACTTGGTGCCTTCCTAGCCAAGTAGAGTCAATGCGAGGGTTGCACGGAAGAAAAATCTCAATCCTCTATCTTTCCAAAGACTTGTTTTTTTTTCCCCCAAGAAAATGAATGTGAGAAACTTTACTTAAATGAGGTTTGCGGGAAGAGGAGAGTGTTCACGCACTCATCAGCAAACTATGGGCAAGGAGATGGTGTTTCTTCCTGCAGCAGAAGGAAACGGAACATCTCAGTGTAACATGCCTTGCAGGCATCAGTGTCCCTAAGGGAAGCTGTGCTCTGAGCTCTGAGGCGACCTGAGTTCCTCTGGAAAGCTGATCTGATTCTAACCACAGTTACTTCTGTGTTCCATAGCACTCATGTATAACTGAGATTTTAACGAAAACTTCTTTAGTGCACCTTCTTTTTGTTATAAAATGTGTTAAAATAGAGGCTGAGTTCTCCTCATTGCTCTATGCCCAGACATTCCCGTCATACCTGATAATTACTTGATAAACTCCAATGAATGGAAGTGAATGAATTTGGAGAGGTTCTAAATTAGAGATTGCTGGGAATGTCCGTCTTACTTGTAGTAAAGAGATACAAATGACTTGCATCTGAAACTATATATCAGTGTCCTGGGCTGAGCTAGCTCAGAGGGACAATTTATAAAATATAAACCATCAAGATTCCAATGTGCATTCCTTCCTGAGTAAGATGTGTTTCTAATGCAACATATGTAAATTAAATGCATGCCATAACCATATGTAAAGGCTTTTCAATTAGGGTTTTGTATGCTAGCAAGCAAGAAAAGAACATAAATTTACCTTTAAAAGAAACCTCTAAAGACAATGACTAACTCCAGATTCAAGGTTCTCTTCAAATTTTCCCAAACCTATGAGAATAGGCCATTTTAAGCTCTCTAAGACACATCGAGAGGTTATTTCAACTGTATTAAGAAAAATTTGAGTTCTGAGATATAGTGGAATATTATGCATCCCCAAAGCTCTGGGTTTATGCATATCTCAGAATGTTTGCCTTGCATGCAGCTGGCCTGGGTTCAATTCTTTGCATCCCATATGGTTCCCTGAGCACAGTTCAGAGTAATTCCTGAGTGCACAGTCTGAGCATCTCTGGATGTGGTCCCCAAACAAACAAAATAGTAATTTTGATCAGTCAACCAATTACAGGTATTTTTCTCATGTATGCATTTGGTCTTTATCCACAAGCCCAAAGCTCCTCAAACCCTTGTATTTTCCAAATATTATGATATTGGTATACCCAGTTATAAAGATAACTTAAAAAACAACACCTGGGAAGAAGGGTCAGTTGCCAGGGAAACCAATAAGGACCGTTTCCCTGGGAGGGAAGTGGAGCCTGGGTTGAGTTCATCGCTGATGATTTTGCCAATCTGCCTATGTAATAAAGTCTCCATTAAAAATCCCAGGGGGGGCGGCGGGGCTCTGGGGAGTTTCCAGGTTAGTGAACATGTGGAGACAGGGAGAATAACATTCCAGGAAAGAGCACGGGAGTTCTGGGGTTTACACTGCGTCTCTCCTCCATCTGGATGTTCTTTAGCTATTGTCTTTTGTGATGGATTGGCAATTCAGCGAGTAAACTGATTTCTTGAGGTCTATGATATACCTGAGCAAACTAAGGGTGGCTGGAGAGAGGAGTGATCTTGGAACACCTGATTTATACAGCCATTTGGTCACAAGCGCAGAATCTGTGTGATTCTCAGATCCCAACAGATTGTCCAATAATTAATTGTTTATTGACATGGGAAAACCTAGACAAACTTATACTAAATCCAGAAACTCTGAACAATGCAGCACACACAAAAAGCACAATTTGGATGTACTGGTACAAAAGTGGTTCAAGATCCATGACTCTATATATATATATATATATATATATATATATACACATATATATATACACACACACACGTATGCACACATACACATATATATGTATGTATATATATGTATGTGTGTGTATATATATATATATATACAATGGAGTAAAGACTTAGTATTGGTAAGATATCAACCTATCCTAAATTGTTTGAAATTCCATATACTAGCTATCAGCATCACCATGATTTATTTTTTGTCTTGCAGAAATATAAATAGCATTAAAAAATTCACATGGAATCTATGAGTTCCTTTGAAGTGGGGAGAACATACCTGGATCTGTACTCAGAGATCACTCCTGGAGGGTTTGGGGGCCCTGTGGTGCTGGGGATTGAACCTGGGTCAGTAGCATGCAAGGTGAGTGCCCTCTAAACTGTATTGTCATCCTGGACCCATCTTGCATGGGTTCTTGAAAAGCCAGAACAATCTTGATAAAAGTAAAACTGAAGGACTCTTCCTGTTTTCAAGACTTAATAAAATGCTACAGCAATTACAAATGATGTGGTATAACACAGAGACAGATCACTGAAATAGAAAACTGACCAAGATGATACATCTTATGCTTTTTGTATTTTATCACTGTATCACTGTCATCCTGTTGTTTGTTGATTTACTTGAATGGGTGACAGTAACGTCTTTATTCCTCCCAGCTCTGAGATTTTTAGCAGCATCTCCTCACTCATTTTTCCCAATGACTGGAGGCTCTTCAGGGTCAGGGGAATGTGATGAGACCTATTATAATTATTGTTTTTGGCATATTGAATATGCCATGGGGAGCTTGCCAGTCTCTGCCCGTGCAGACGGGATACTCTCAGTAGCTTGCCGGGCTCTCTGATATATATATATATATATATATATATATATATATATATATATTTCTCTATGATTTGTTGCCTACTGTCTGAACCCCATCAAATGTGGTGTGGTAATTATGGAAAATGGGTAGGGAATGTCCCTATGGCCGTCCAGTCCAGAAAGCAACCTGGAGCGTGGCAGTAGTTGGGTAGTGGAGGTCGGCTGCTGGGGCTGGGTCCCTTGGGGTGGGGAGGGCTCTCACCTTCCACACGCTGGGGCTCCCCGAGTGAAAAACGTCCTGGCGTGGAGTCCTGTGGCATGGTTATGGGAGCCTCATTTTATGCTCCCTTCCGGAAGAAACAGCCATGAGTTCTGGAGGGTGGCCAATGAGGAGATTATCTGGTGCCAACAGAGAGTGGCTTATGCGTGTGACCCCTGGGTAATCTCCTCATCGGCCACCCTTCAGAACTCATGGCTGTTTCTTCCGGAAGGGAGCATAAAATGAAGCTTCCATAACCATGCCACTGGACTCCGCGCCAGCAACCGCTGCCAAACTATGGTCTGCTTTCTGGATGCTTGGGTCGAGCTTCACCATGAATGAAGTCCCACAAAACCCAGGAATGCGGAACTTTGTGACCTTGGACTCTGGGCTCAATGGACTCGGGAGCAGAGATCCCCTGCCTGCTTCCCCCAGTCTCCTGCGACCCAGGGATTACACCCATAAGCCACTCGCTTATATTTTATCATATTAACAAAACCAAGTGCTGCTCCTAGTTAGAATGAAGAGTTCAAGTGAAAATTACACTTTCTAAGTATTAAATGCTGAAGTGGATCTATTTAGTTTTGTACCTAGTTAAAAATATGAATTATTGGTTGAGATGGAATGATCACTCCAGACAGGCACATGCTCCAAACTTCTCTACCATTGACTTCATTTAACTCATTACTTGCCAGGCACTATTCTTTGCATTTGAGACATAGCTAACTCCATCTTGCATTGGTCCAGTTTTTGTTTTGCTTTCCAGCATGATGTAACTCTTCTTTCTTTCTTTCTTCCTTTCTTTCTTTCTTTCTTTCTTTCTTTCTTTCTTTCTTTCTTTCTTCCTTCCTTCCTTCCTTCCTTCCTTCCTTTCTTTCTTTCTTTCTTTCTTTCTTTCTTTCTTTCTTTCTTTCTTCCCTTCCTTCCTTCCTTCCTTCCTTCCTTCCTTCCTTCCTTCCTTCCTTCCTTTCTTTCTTTCTTTCTTTCTTTCTTTCTTTCTTTCTTTCGTGCTTTTTGGGTCATACCCAGGGATGCACAGGGGTTATTCCTGGCTCTGCACTCGGGAATTACTTCTGGCCATGCTCAGGGGACTATATGGTATGCTGGGAATCGAACCTGGGTTGGCCACATGCAAGGCAAATGTCCTACCCGGTGTGCTATCGCTCCAGTCCCCACCAACATGTAACTCTTAGGGGGAATAGTGTTTTTGAGCTCCTTCTTAGGATGTGAGGTAAAACTATAAGAGATTGAATTTTTTTAATTGAATCACTCTGAGATACAGTTACAGAGCTTTCATGTTTGAATTTCAGTCATACAATGATCGAACACCCACCCCTCCACCGGTATACATTTTCTACCACCAATGTCCCAAGTATCCGTCCCCGCTGCCCACCATCCCACCACTCCCCCTGTCTCTATGGCACACAATTTTCAGATTATTCTCTCTCTACTTTTGGGCACCATGGTTTGCAATACAGATACTGAGATGCCGTTGTGTTAGTGATCCTGTCTCTATCCCAATCTCCGCGCGCAGCTCAAAAGGCATGCTTCCAATCATGGAGCAATCTTCATGGCCCTGTCTCTACTGTCTTTGGTTGTTAGTCTCATATTATGAGATTTCATATTCCACCAGTGAGTGCAGTCATTAAGAGATTAAATTTTGGAGCTCAGTCCTCATCAGTCCTAAGACATGTGGATTACCAATTTCCTTACTTGTAGAACTCTGCTGACTGTATTAGTTTCACAGGGCTTGGAAAAGGATTTTCCATTTGCTCATCAGAAGGTTGAACACTGTGATTTTCCTTCTCTTGGCCTCCCATAACTGGTCCTTGTCTGTGCCACAGAGTTTCCATAGATTAGGAATGGAAAAGCACAGGAAGAGTGGTTTTGGTATCCAGTCTAAAGGTCTAATGGGATAAATTAAATAGTAAGTTCTTAGATAAGATTGATTATTCTTTATCTATAGGTCAGACATGTTGCTTGTTTAAAGCTTAGAGAACAATCATTGAATGTTGTCAACATGGTAAAATAATAATCAGAAAAAGCATTTAGCTAGTTTGATGACAATCTCAGAGAGAAAAAATAGGTCATCAGAATCTTGGGAATAGAATATAATTTTCAATGCTGGTAAAAAAAATTTTAATACTGGGCTGGAGCGATAGCACAGCGGGTAGGGCGTTTGCCTTGCACGTGGCTGACCAGGGATTTCCCCATCCCTCTCGGAGAGCCCGGCAAGCTACCGAGAGTATCCTGCCCACAAGGCAGAGCATGGCAAGCTCCCTGTGCCATACTTGATATGCCAAAAAGCAGTAATAACAAATCTCACAATGGAGACGTTACTGGTGCCCACTCGAGCAAATCGATGAACAGTGCAATATTGGTAAAGATAATAAGTTACACTTACAGAAATCTGGAGGAAAAGTGTAGAGGAAAAGGGTCACGATGAGATTATTAATTATTTTTCCTTCTAGATTTATTAGAAATGCTATGATTTGGGGAGAGGGATTGGGCAGTGCTCAGTGCTTCCTCCTGGCTCTGTGCTAATGGACCACTTCTTTACATATGGACGGTGCTCAGGGGACCATATGTAAAGTCTGGGGTGGAGCAGGGGTCGGCTGCATGCATCCCACTGCACTATTGCTTCAGCCCGTTTTTAAAGTTTCTTTTGCTCAGTTTTCAGAAACAGATGCTTTCCCCAGGGTGCCTGACCAACTTTGTTCTAAATCCACCGGTCCCCTCTGCTTCACGCAGAGTTCAGCGAACATATTTTGGATAACAACAGCACTTGTTCCTCTCAAATTCAAGGAAAGTAAAACCAAAGACACGAGAGAAAAATGAACATTATCAGATTTCTACACTGCCGAAAAATTCCCTTTTCTCTAAATTTTGGAAAATACACATGCTGTTCTATATGGAGACCAGAAAGGTGTGCCCAGGGTCTTCTGGTCAGTGTGTACACCTGGAGGCAAATCTCTAGGCTCCATCCTGAATTCCAGTTGGAACCCCCAACAAAACAAAACAAAAGCAGGAAGAGGAACTGTGAGCTAAAGACCAAGCAACAGCTGGCTAGTTAGCAGACCACTGTGCAAATACATAATTAGAGACCAGATTAGTATTATTAGCACATGATGGCTCTTTCTGACAAGCTGCTGCAATCAGTTGCTTTGAATTCTTCCCATCATCTTTGCAAGCTCAGCTCTGTGCCCCGATGGGTCCCAGGGGCTGGCTCACTGCATATGTGGAGCTCATTAAATGTATACTGTTACAGCATGTTATTTCCATAAGACTGTCAGCCCGTAGACCCCTCTCAATATTCTGCTGATATTAGTTATAGTCTCTTCATCTGACCAGGGGAAAATGACCAAGTGAAAAAGACATGGGCTTTGGGAACAGAAGAGATAGTACAGAGGAGAGTATGCTTGATTTGCGTGCAGCTGTCCTGGGTTTGATCTCCAATATCCCTTATGGTCCCTTGAGCACTGCCAGGAGTGATTCCTGAGTATAGAGCCAGGAGTAACCTCTGAGTATCACTGGGGGTGTCCAAAAGACAAAATATACAACAAAAAAGGGAAAAGAATAGCACAGTGGGTAGGGCGTTTGTCTTGCACACAGCCAACATGGCTGACCTGAGTTCGATTCCTCCGCCCCTCTCGGAGAGCCCGGCAAGCTACCGAGAGTATTCGATATGCCAGACACAGTAACAACAAAGTCTCCAATGGAGACGTTACTGGGCCCGCTCGAGCAAATCTATGATCAACGGGAGGGCCTTTATTTATTATATGTTTGATTCAAATGCCAGCAGGTACGGTTATAAAGGCTTACTTTATGGCCTGCAAATGGTTTCTTTTGCACTCCAAACCTCACAATCTAGGAAGAACAGACTTAAGGCTAGCCCAGACTCATTCAAGTTTCTGAGCAGGCCAGAGAGAAGTTCTGACTGAGTAACTGAATTAAACAAACATTTGAAAAAAAATATTCCCAAGTTCATTTGACCCATGCATTATACTTCTAAAATATTTGCGTTGTGGTGCTTTTAAGGTGTGCAAACTTGCATTTGTTATAGAACTTAAAGAACAAGATACCAGGTTATTAATTTACACAGTATTTGGGTATCATGAGTCATTAATACTATGGTGAGCCAGAAATCAATATGATTTTAATTGCATCCCTTCCTGCATGGAAAAGTGAGGATCATACGAACAGGTAGTTCCATCGGCAAAAGGCACATTTTGCCAGACAAGGGCTGGCCCCTCATTTATTAACTGAAGATAACAACACTCACAGTGACTGACTGTGAATTTCCTTTGTGCCAGACTCTTTTCCAAGAGCTTTATAAATTCTAGCTCCTTTAGTCCTTGCAAAGGGATACACGTAATATTATCATCACTATTTTATAGATGAGAGACTGGATCTTGGTAAGTGGCGTGGCTGGTTCAATAAACTGTGAGGTATTCTGTTGACACAGCTTCACACCCAGGCTTTTATATTTCCCCCTAAATCACGGTGGCTGAAACCTGCAAACTTCATTTTCTAGATTTCTCTGCTTAACTGGAATCCATGGGAGGTGGCGGAAGGCACTCATAACTAATTAAATGTAGGTCAAAAATAGAATCAGCTCACTTTCTGGCTATAGGAGGGACTGCTACCTCTGCGGTAGTTGCCAGAAGCTCTGATACCATTAGAAGAGGAGGACGAACTCCCGCCGAGACGATAGCTCATAAAACCTAAACCTTCTGGAGCCTAAATGCTGGATCAGAGAAGCAGGCGCTGGGTTATGAGGAACATTACTTCCTCCAGGAGGTTATGTCTTTCTGCAGGAGATCAGACTTTCTGATCTCCGGGGACCAGCCACATTCCCATTTTCCTCTTCTTTAGTCCTAGATTCTATTCCTTAATTCACAGATTTGAAGAAATTTCTATTTGAGATACCTAGAGGGGTTTGCGTTTCTCCTAAATGAACACATAGCATCCCATTTGGTCTCTATTAATTATCCTCCTGAGTTCACGCTTCACAGTTTGAGTGTGGACAGGAAGCAAATATATATATATATGTATATATATATATGTATATATATATATATATATATATATTAGGGCTGGAGCAATAGCACAGCAGTAGGGCGTTTGCCTTACAAGTGGCCAACATGGCTGACCTGAGTTCGATTCCTCTGCCTGTCTAGGAGAGCCCGGCAAGCTACTGAGAGTATCTCGCCCGCACGGCAGAGCCTGGCAAGCTCCCTGTGACGTATTCGATATGCCAAACACAGTAACAACAAAATCTCCAATGGAGACGTTACTGGGCCCACTCGAGCAAATCGATGAACAACGGGAGGACTGGACTGAACTGGACATATATATATGTATATATATATATATGTATATATATGTATATATATATATATATATTGCCAGAAAGAGCTGTTACTTTTTTGGTTTTTTTTTGCTTTTTGCTTTTTAGGTTCCACCCAGCAATGCTCAGGGGTTATCCTGACTTTGCACTCAGGAATTACTCCTGGTGGTGCTTGGGGGACCATATGGGATGCCAGGAATTGAACCCAGGTCGTCCGCGTGCAAGGCAAACGCCCTACCCGTTGTGCTAATGCTCCGGCCCCAAGAGCTATTACTTTTTTTTCTAATTTAGATTTTTATTAGTGAAACACCATGAAGTACAGTTGTAGATTTATAAATTTTTGTGCTTGGGTTTCAGTTATACAATAATCAAATACCCATCCCTCCACCGGTGCCCATTCTCCACCACTACTGATCCCAGTATCCCTCCCATCCCCCGTCCCCCCATCCCACCCTGCCTCTGTGGCAGGGCATTCCCCCTTGTTCTCTCTCTCCTTTTGGGTGCTGTGGTCTAGAGTCTACTCTCAGCACGCATCTCCCATCCTGGGAGGATCCTCCCAACACCCTTTATTTGGTGCTCCCTTCTCCATCTGAGCTGCCTTTTCCCCCAGCGTGTGCGGCTGGCCTCCAAGCCATGGAGTAAACCTCCTGGTACTTAAAACCTGGTACTCTGCTATTCTTGGGTTTTAGTCTTCTATTTTGTTATTTTATGTTCCCCAGATGAATGCAATCTTTCTATGTCTGTCCCTCTCTTTCTGACTCATTTCACTTAAGAGCTGTTACTTTTATAGTCACCATTCATTGTGGCTTCTGAGGCCCCCACTTGCCCTATCTGGACCATAACTCTCTAAGCCCAGGCAAGTAAGATGCTCACATGACTATAGAGCCCCAAAGTCAACAGAAGGACGAGATAATAGAATGCCAGTTTTGGTTTCTGTGTCACACCCTGCAGTATTCAGGGCTTCTGCCTGACTCTTCACTGAGAGGTCACTTGTGGCAGGGATCAGGAACCCTACAGGGTCTGGAGAATCAACCAGGGTCAGCCACACGCAAGGTGAGTGCCCTACCCACCCTATCCACTGTACTATCATACACTTTGATACTTGTTTGCATGTTTCAGTAATACAAAGTCAACATTTTCACATAATATTTATTATTTATTATTACAACTGAAAAGTCAGTATTTGCACATAATTATTATTGAGAGTCCATAGTCTATGCACAGGTTCACTCTTGGTTGTATACACTGTGAGTTTTGATAGGTTGATAATGATAGTACCAATCCTTGTCAGACATGGTAGTTTCATTGCCTTAATAATCTTCTGTGTCCCTTTGTTCCACTTGCAGACCCTAGCCAGGAAAACTACCCGTTGTCTTATTATTTCCATAGCAATTCTTTTCCAGAATGCCATGTCATCAGGACCATTCAGCATGTAGCTTGTTCTGATTGGATTCTTTCACTTAGCAATATACGTTTGAAGCCTCCGTGCCTCTCCATGGCGTAATAATTGATTTTTAGCACGGAATAACAATCATAATATTCAATTGCCTGGATGCATCAATTTACTTTTCACTCACCTACTGAGGGACAAGTTGGTTGCTTGCTAATTTTGACCATCATGAGTCAAGTCACTGCAAATATCTAAGTGAAGGTTTTGTATTATTTTTGATTCATTTATGATAAATACCTGTAAGTGTGATTGCTAGACCATTTGATGTGACTATATTTACTTTGTAAGACTCTACCTGGGTTTTGTTTTGCATCCCCTTTAGAATGAATGGCACTGAATGAGAAATCCTCTTGTGACACATTCTTGTTAAGCAATACCAAGGATCATGCCCAGGTCTTCCCACATTCAAGGTCAGTGCTCTCCCACTGACCTACACAGCCAGCCTCATGTACCCCCTCTCGTGTCAGGTTTGGCGTCACTAATGTTCCTCTTTTATTTTTTTTCTCTTTTTGGTCACACCCAGCGATGCTCAGGGCTTACTCCTGGCTCTGCACTCAGGAATTACTTCTGGCAATACTTGGGAGACCTATAGAATGCCAGGGATTCGAACCCAGGTCAGCCGCGTGCAAGGCAAACACCCTACCCACCACACTATCGCTCTGGCCCACCAATGCTCTGATTTCAGGAGTTCTAATAAATGTGCAGAATGACTCACTGGTTTCTATGACTTTGAAGACTTATTTACATGTTATAAAACAAGTGATAGAATCATGTTCTTGAGTTTTAAATTTGGGGGTATTTTTGTTTGTTTGGGGGCCACACATGGTGATTCTTGGGCTTAGTCCTGGCTCTGTGTTCAGGATCACTCCTTGCCTCTGGCATCTCTGGGTGGTACCAGAGAGAGAACCAGGGTCAAGGCAAATCCCTTAACCCCAGTACAATATCTCTGGTTGAAATTACAACCAACAAGTAAGAAGATTATTGTCATACCACAGTCATCTGTTTGAGAAGTTAGGGTTTCACATGGCCTCTCATTCTCTTTCCCTTTCTACAAACCCTACTAGGCTTTAGTCATTGGAACTTGTCAGTCACATTGACTCAATAGCTTCCAGTTTGCTTCCATATTTAATTTCTATACTATGGCCAACTACTTAGGTTTTTCTACATAAATACTCAGGGTCTAACCTACATAAATACTCAGGGTCTTTGTAGTACCTGCCAATGCCCAACTCTCTGTCCTTGCTATCTTCGTTCTTCATTCCTACTTCTGGGCTGTATATCATTCACTCATTGCACAGGAAATACTGAATCCAGCCACAGACCCGCACATTCATGCAACAAAGCACAATCTGGGCCTTCATTCTATTTATTAATGCCATCACTCATGCCATCTGAGCCCCTGCAATACAATAATCTGAAAAAAACTGATGTATGTCCTAAAGTGATTGAGAAAAATCTATGTAGACCTTTAAACACCATAAATTGCACATAAACCAGTTTTGGGCTAAAGTCAAAATGGTTGAAAGATTTTATTTCTAGTATATTAGAAGACTAACATTTAAAAAGAAAAGGTTGCATTGTTATTTTAAAGGAATTTAGAGTAACTGAATTGCCATCTACTTTAACACTTGACATCCATTTAAAAACTAACACATGAAGTCTTTTTATGAGGAGAGACATTTTATACCATGACTCTTATTTCTTGAGTTCATTTCCATTCTCCTTCTCCCCAATTTTATACTAATATATGTCCATGCTTAATTTCTTTTTTTCCACTCTGTAGACTTTTTATATAATAAATGCATAGGTTTTTTAAAAATCAATTTCTTCTTTTACTATGACAAAGAGAATATGCATTAAAACATGTCTTCTAGAATAAGTTACCAAGAAAATACCAATAGTTTCTCAGAACACCATAAACATATAGAATAGTTTGAGAAATGTTTATGGGCGTTTATGGGAGAGCAGTCTCTTAGACAGATACGAGCATCATTACTGAATGAAAAGAAGTATTGGATTTTGTTTTGTTCTGTCTATCTGAGATTTTCATTTTTCTTTATTTTTAAAATTTTGTTGAATCACCATGAGACACAGTTACAAGGTTGCTCATTATTGGGTTTCAGTCATACAATGTTCTAATACCCATCATTTCACCAGTGCACATTTCCCACGACCAGTATCCCCAGTTTTCCTCCTCCCTTCCCAGTCTGTCGCTATAGCAGACATTTTCTTCTTTCTTTCTCTCTCTCTCTCTCTCTCTCTCTCTCTCTCTCCTTCTGAGTACTATGGTTTGCAATACAGGTACAGAAAGGTTCTCATGTATACCCCTTTCAGCACTCTGTTCTTGTCCAGAGTGATCATTTTCTAACCATCATTGTCATAGTGGTCCCTTCTCTATCCTAACTGCTCTCCTCCTGCGCTCTTCCCTCACCAGTGTGTACCAGAGATTTTTATACCCCGGGTACATATTGGATGGATGAGAGATTTACTTTCAAGGATGAGAAGGAAAAAATGTGGTAAAGGGAAATGACAGAGATCAGCAGGGTAGGCTGTCTTCAGCAAGTCACTAAGAACGGAAGGATCCAGAAATCAATTTCCTGCAAACACTCCATGACCTATGCTCCTAGAACTCCTGGCATCAAACTTTGAAGATCAATATCCCGAACTCTCTCCAGTTCCCAGTTCTCAGGCTTGGAGATGCCATTGTAGGCACACTTCACTGTCCTTCCTGGCTATTGCAGAACATCGTTCTTTCCCTTCTACCTTCTTCCTCCCATGGACTCCACTTTACGAAAATGTATCCTTGCTTCTAAGATCAATTTATTCCTTCTCACAACAGTGATTCATTTTTTTATGTTTTTAATTGTATCCTCTCTCACACAGCCATGTTCAATTTCTCTTTCCAGATGCTTTTTCCCCTTCCGTTAATAACGTGTCAGTGTGTCAGTTCTCTCGTTTGTTTTTTTACAAAAGACAAACATAATTAAGTTTTGTCCCCTCACTTGATCTTGCTCCCTCATCAACATATTATTCTTATTTCCATTCCTTTTGCGGATACACTCCTAGAAATGTGCACGCCACTCTGATATGTCTAATTTCTTTCCCATGTTTCCTTTTCTACCCCCAAATGGCCTTGATCAGCATTTCACCTCTGCTAGAGCCCTTTCCTCAGCCTAGATTCCTCCTTCTCAGAAGCCGACTCAGGCTGACCCTCCATATGTTATAATCCATGTGCCTCCAACTTGTTCTCTTTATACGATATTCATCAACTTCCTCGGTTTGGGGATTTCTAACTTACTCTCTAAGTCTGCCTTTTGTTTGGATTTCTGGCTGTATCTATTTGAAGAGGGAGTTTTGGACCACTCCCTGTTGTGCTCAAAGCTTACTCCTGGCTTGGTATTCAGGGTCACTTCAGGTGCTGCTCAGGAGACCAGATGCATTGCCAGGGATCGAATCAGAGTCTGCTGCATTCAAGGTGAGTGCTTTTCCCGCTATACTGTCCCTCTGTCTCCTTGCTAAATGTTTTATAAAAGATTTTTCCTTTGAGACTTTGCCTTTGACCATTTTGAGGAGTTGTTCAACTTCCAGGAATTCCAACCCGGCTTCCATAAAGACAGGCAAGAGTGCAAGAATCAGCTTCACTTGAAATCTTCCACTATTTGGCTCCATTTACAGCTATTTCTCCTGACTGCTTGCACCACTCAAGAAAACTTATTTCCATCCTGACTTAATGCTGCATACCTCTCTGAATAATATCTTGAGTCTTCTTGACCTTGAATGTTTGTTTTATTTAGCTTATTTGATGATTAGGTTATCGATGAATTTCCTGATTAATGGCTGCAAAATCATCTTAGTCTATTTCATTTTTCAGTTTACAACAGAAACTTTACGTAGTCGAAATTATGGAAATATACTATATAATGAGAATTTGGAAAAATATTTCAAAAAAGAGCAATAGTATTCATGTTCAAAGTTGAATTTCTAACCACATTCCCAACATGTTACCAAATACCAGTGAGCAACATTCCTTGAGAACTGTCATTTCAATTGCTGCTAGTCAATATATTTGTCCTAAAAGTTTCAGTAAACACCTCATACTTAAAAATTTTATTTTGAACGGGGTTAATAATGAATCATTTGAAAAATGCCTAAGGCAAGAGGGACTCATATCTGCAAAGGTTTTTACAAAGAATAATTAATAGCAGTGCTGGCATAAGATTTTATAGAATATTATTATAGCATTTAATCTGAGCAAACAAAAACATTTGAGATCTGTTCAATAATGAAGAACAAAAAATTCTTTTCTAGAAACTCAAAACACATCCCAGAAAATCATTAGATATAAAATTTAATGCAAACAATTCCATTTATTGTAAGCCCGGAATTTATATTGTACTCCTTTCAAAGTTCAAAGGATTTAATTAAATGTAGTTTTACAAAGCCTAGCATATAATCACCCAGTAAAATTGACTAGCCAGTAAATGAATCATAGAATGATACTTTTCCTGTGTAGGTTTGTATACCTGATTATAATTTATAAGATGAAATTTCACCAGTTAAACTGTTATCTTGTTCATGCCTGGGGGGCTATTCAGACCTACAGAGAGGGAACATTCCAGAATTCTTTCCTCTATGTTGCACATTGGCTGGTCCCAGAACTCTAAGTAATAGACTTTGACCCTCAGACTATGGTCCTCAAACGGACTCTATCTTTGGTAGACTTATGAAAATGAATTTCCTAACCTCTCCCTCATAGCTACTATATCGGAATATCCAAAAGTGATCCTGAACTCTGCTTTAAGAAAGTGTTCTAAATTAAAGTTCATGAAAACACTGACCTATAACAAGACTGCCCATGTTGTCGGCATGGAACGTCTCTGTACATAGCATAATCTGGCTCACTTGTCTACTTCACTGGGACATTAGTACAAAATGGTAATAATTCTATTTATTGTTACTCTCCAGACCTGGTAATTTTATCTCTACTAGCTATTACTTTACAGGCAGAGCCTGGCAAGCTACCCGTGACATATCTGATGTGCCAAAAACAGTAACAACAAGTCTCACAATTTGTTGTGAGATGTTACTGGTGCCCGCTCGAGCACATCGATGAACAACGGAAGGACAGTGCTACAGAGCAGTTATTACTTTGGAAATGGTTTTTCCGTTACCAGTGTAACCAAAATAATAACTAGTGGGGAAAGAAGTCATTACCCATCTCTTCCTCTTATCTATCACCATCATTCTTACCTACTGTCTTTAAAAATTTTTTAAATTTTTTTATAAAATTGTTCATGATTTCTTACATTCAATATTCCAACACCAACCCTACCACCATTACACCTTCCCACCACCATTATTTCCAGTTTTCCCAACCAACCCGAAAATATGCCCCATAAGCAGGCCCTGGATAATTTAGTTTGCGTTGCTTGCTATAATTCACTAAAAATGACCAAAAATATTTCATTTGAAGAAAGTGTGTGAATAGTACTGTATCTCATTGTGTAACCATTAAGCCCTTGTAGAAGAGATTACTAACATGTTGTTACCAGTTAAGCCTGTGTGTTAATATTTTCTTAATCAAGATTGGTTGCCTTCTAATTCACATCCCATCCAATATGGTGTGCTAATCCTGATTGATCAGTGATGTAGAGTGTGAGATGTCGCATGGTTGTGAATGCCTACTGTCTTGATAACTATATATATATATATATATATATATATATATATCTACACCACCTCTGCTTTGCTGATGACATCATTCTAATAACACCAAACATCAGCCAAGCGGCACAAATGCTGATCGATTTCGACAGTGAGTGTGGAAAGGTCGGACTACAGCTGAATCTTATGAAGACAATGTTTATGAGAAACAGCCTCGTTCCTGATGCTCCATTCACTCTCAACGGAACCACCATCTCTGAATGCAACAGTTATATATACCTAGGTCGAGAAATCAACATGATGAATGAACTGGCACCTGAGTTGCGCAGGAGGAAGGGAGCAGCTTGGAATGCCTTCAAGAGCGTTGAAGAAATAACTAAGAGGACAAAGAACCTCCAGCTAGAAGCACATCTCTTAGATTCCACTGTTCTTCCTGCATTAACATATGCCTCAGAGACCTGGACCCTACTAAAACAGCATGAGAACGCTATTCGGGTCTCCCAAAGAGGAATCGAAAGAGCTATGCTTGGAATATCACGATTCACTCAAAAGAGAGATAGAATCCGGAATTCTGATCTCCTTCAACGCTCAAGAATCAGGGACGCTGTCCCATTTGCCAAGGCATCAAAATTCAGATGGGCTGGACACCTAATGAGGTTTACAGACAACCGCTGGACTAGAGCCATTACTGACTGGATTCCACGGGACGTCAAAAGATCACGTGGACGCCCACCTACAAGATGGTCAGACTTCTTCGTCAAGAGCCTGAATGATCGATTTGAGGCTCTGCATGTTCCTAGAACGAACAGATGCCATTGGGCTATGCTAGCACGCAACAGGAATGAATGGAGACGTTACTGGCACCCACTCGAGTAAATCGATGAATAACGGGGGATCAAGTGATCAAGTGATATATATTTAGTATTATTGATCATGTACATTATTATTTGTAATGTGCTTATAGGTTAGGCTATCATTTTTAGTTGTACAACTTCGTTTTGTTTTGTTTTGTCTCTTCAATCAGATATTCAAGTCCTTGAAGATAGAAGGAATGACTTGTTTTCTTTAATATTCTGAAGGAGTTTCTTGCTCAGAACTCTGAGTTCTTGCAGGTACTCATTAAATTCATCTTAACAGACTGCCTTTCTGCACACACATATTCAGTTTTAGAAGGCAAGTGTGCCTTGGGAGCTCTATGGTAATGCATTAATGAAATATCCCTGAATAGACTACCTAACAAAATATACAGAGACAGAATTTGATGCATGGCTCACTTGGCATCTCATGAGGGGGAAAGAGGCCATTTTGTTATATAGCCTTATTAGCATCCAAGAGGGATTTGTAATTAATTTGAAAATGTTAGTGATTATCAGTGCCTAAGAGTCAGGGGAGAATGTTATCTAGCATCTGCTCTAATTATAAATTAAATGTCAAAAATATTGCCTATATTCCAGTCACCTCAAAGTACAGTTATTCCAGGCATATTAGATGACATTTCCCTTAAGGCAATTCGTATTTCTAATTGCCAGAAAACTTTTTAATAAAACAACTCATACTATTTTTCTAATTACTAAGGTGTGCAAGAAAGAAATGAAGAGAGAGAGAGAGAGGTGTATATAAGATAGCGTGGACACTTACCACACTCCCTACTTGATTTTTAGCTCTAATGAGGAGACAACATACTCTACCATAGAGCATTTAGCTACAAGTGAAAATTTAGATTACCTCAAGAAGAACTTTATGTCTTTGTGAGACTTCCTATTGGCGAAAAGTAAATCAGTATGTATGCTTGTGTTGATTTTAAACTTAATGCTTCGAATGAACTGTTGCTGGAACTTGAGTTTAAGCTGCATTGAAATCTGAAGTTTAAACTTATCATTAAGGTAGATGGGGCTAGTCAAGAAAGAATCATCTAGAAAGAAATGTATCAGAGTTGAAGAGAGGATTAAGACAAACTTAAGATCAATAAATTCATATTAGCAGGTGGAATAATTTTTTTTAACAAAAACAGTATGCTAGCCTTTTCATGCCATATTTATGCCAGAGCCCTGGGGTAAAAAGTACAGAATTTATAAGACATTTCTGTAAGATACTATAAGAATTTAAGGAGACTGCCTTATAACCAAGAAACAGTACAAAGCATAAATCTTCCCTTGCTGCCTTCATTTCCTCATCTACTCATTCTCTGATAACTTCAATCTTCTTGGTTGAGCAACCAAATTGTCTCAGCTGTCCTATATAAAATTGACTGAGACAGTTCAACAATGACTGACTAAAGCAAAGTCCAAGATCTTGTCTGACTGGTTTCACTGGAAAATGGTAATGTTTATCTCTTCCTTTTGGAAATGCTCCTTGCCTGACCTGGGGGATACTATCTTGTTACCTCTTCTTTTGAGGTAGTAAGGAGATTTCTTCTGTCCTTCTAGCTCTTCTGCCCATAGAAATGATGCTTGAGAGCAGGGCCTTGACAATTATCCTCACTTCTCTACTCTAGGGTTGCATGCATCCTGTTTTAAAAACCATACGCACTAATACTCAGAGTAACAATGTTGAATGAGAAACAACCAACAGATGAATAATTCTACCCCAGTCTACATTCTTATCTCAGCATTTATGGACATAAATATGTCTTTGTAGAGAAACTGTTAAAATATTGCCATAAAATCCATTTCTGAGTTATCTATCACCTAAATTCCAAAGGCCCTCCCATTGATCATCAATTTGCTCGAGCGGGCCCAGTAACGTCTCCATTGGAGACTTTGTTGTTACTGTGTCTGGCATATCGAATACTCTCGGTAGCTTGCTGGGCTCTCTGAGAGGGGTGGAGGAATCGAACTCGGGTTGGCCATGTTGGCTGCGTGCAAGGCAAATGCCCTACCCGCTGTGCTATCGCTCCAGCCCAATAACTCTGAATATTTATTTCCATTGAACTGCTTCCCTGGATTTCTAGAATAACGCTGCCAACAGGGTAATTATACTGAGGGTCCCCAGGAAAACAAACTCAAATCTTTGTTATCTTTTCCTCCTGAATATGTTTCTCTCTTTATTCACCAGCTCACTTACAGCTTTCTTAGGTTCATTTTTTTCCTTTGTACCATTCACATGTAGTTACAAAGTGGTTTGTGTTTTTGTATGAAAACCACTGTATCATTGTCATCCTTTGTTCATCGATTTACTCCAGTGGGTGCCAGTAACGTCTCCATTCATCCCAGTCCTGAGATTTTATGTTTTTGTTTTTGTTGTTTTTTTGCTCTTTTGCGTCACACCCGGCAGTGCATAGGGGTTACTCCTGGTTCTGTACTCAGGAATTACTCCTGGCGGTGCTCAGGGGACCATATGGGATGCTGGGAATCGAACCAGGGTCGGCCCCATGCAAGGCAAACGCTGTACCTGCTGTGCTATCTCTCCAGCCCCTCAGCCCTGAGATTTTAGCAGCCTCTCCTTATTCGTCTTTCCCAACACTGCCATGTTGGAGACTCTTTCAGGGTCAAAGGAATGAGACCTGTCATTGTTACTGTCTTTGGCATATCAAATACACCACGGGTAGCTTGCCAGGCTCTGTCATGCTCTGTACTAAAATATGCTTAGAAAGAAATATGCTTCTTCTCTTAAATCAGTGGTCATCATTCTTCACTGAAGCATTGCCTTCAAGTTTTGTTACTTATTCTAGAGTTTCTGATTCAGTAATCTGGGATGAGCTTGGGACTTTGCATTTATAACAAGTTCCTAGGTGGAGGAATGGAGCAGGAAGAACAACCTCACGTTTTAAGTGTCTGCTATCAGTGCTTTAAGTTTTTCTCTATCACTTGTCCTAAGTAATAGTCTCTATATTCTCCCTTCCCTCATCTGATGTCACAATGTTCTTTGATGACAATGATGTTCATTCGGAGCTGAGCAATAATAAGTAGGCATTTGGCTGCAGGCACATTAAAAAATGTAGTTTTGGGGGCTTGAATGATAGCACAGTGGATACGGTGTTTGCTTTGCATGCAGCCGACCCGGGTTTGATTTCCAGTATCCCATATGGTCCCCTGAGCACTGCCAGGAGTAATTCCTGAGTGCAGAACCAGGAAAAACCCCTGTGCATCACTGGGTGTGACCCCAAAAGAAAAATAAAGTAGCTTTTGCAAGTGAGGAAGTGAATTCGTTTTTTTTTTTTTTTTGCTTTTTGGGTCACACCCGGCGATACACAGGGGTTATTCCTGGCTCTGCACTCAGGAATTACTCCTGGCGGTGCTCGGGGGACCATATGGGATGCTGGGAATCGAACCCGGGTCGGCTGCATGCAAGGCAAACACCCTACCCGCTGTGCTATGGCTCCAGCCCCAGGAAGTGAATTCTTAAAAAAATTTTTTTTTAGTTTATTTAAACCCCACGCTTTACAAAGTTGTTCATAATTCAGCTGTTACAGGCATTCAGTGTTCTAATACCAGTTCCACCACCAGTGCGACCTTCCCTCCACCGCTGCCCCCTTTCCCATGAACTAAAATCTTAATTATTATTTCAACTCAATGTGACCAGTGGCTATTCTTCTGTTCGTTGTAACTGTAAATTGTTGGTTGCAAGACCGTATCAAGACAAAAATTCATTTGTATTTTTAATTAAAATTTGATGCTCTCATATCATCCACCGATGGATTAAAAATGGATTAAAATAAGATCCACAATGGATTTGAACTCATGTGGATCCGATTCAAATATTGGTTCCAATACTTACTAGCTACATTTCTTTGGGCAAGTGTATCATTATTTGATTCTCAGTTTTCTTTCCATTAATGTAAATCACTTATCGTCGTAATCATAGTAATCAAGCGATCAATAAATAGAGCTCACTAATTATAGTGAGAAATTGATAGTCACTAATGATAAAAATATAGAAACCTCAGTAACCATTATTATTATTTCATATCTCTTTGTATGGCATACGAGTTCTTTCACGCTCTGGGTTTTGTTCTCTAATTTTATTCTGGAGGTCCCATGCCTTCTTTCTTAATGTCTAGACTCCTGAAAATTTCCACAAATGCTGCCTGCGTTTCCCCAATTACTTCCACTTAATTTATGCTTTTGTGCTTTGGACCATACTTTTGTTCTGTCCTGGTTTTCCCCGGGCGAGCAGACTTTTCCTTTTATCCTCTGCCAACGGGGTTACCTTAATAACGAAAACCTCTGCTTTTCCCATCATATCAAGTAGGAAGCACTCACTATCTTCTTCTCTGAGCAATGCACAATTCCCAGGACAACACCTATTGCTTTCATGACCTTCATCTATTCACATATTCCCCCTTTCCCTACAGAGACTGTGTTCCTAGGTCATTTTCTTTTCATTTTTGTATAATCATGATCTAGTATATCACACAGTGCAGACACTAAATACCTATTTATAGAGGGTGGATGGGTCATGTTCTAAAGCTCACGTGTCACCCAGTGATTCCACTGCTTGACATACATCTCTCCAAAAACAATAACCAGAAAAATTTTATGCACACCTATGTTCACTGTAGCACTGAGAACAATAGCCAGACCATGGAAACAATGCAAATGTCCAACAACAGATGAATGGGTAAGAAAGTTGTCTTATACACACAAAGACAATAAAATGCAGCTGTAAGAAACGATAAAATAATAGAATTGCCACAGCTTAGGATAGGAATAGGAAGGTGTCATGTCAAGCAAAATAAATCAGAGGGAGGATGATAAATACTGGACGATCTCACTCATCTGTGGAATCACAATCACAAACACAACCACCCTGTTATTCGTTGATTGCCTCGAGCAGGCCCCAGTAACGTCTCCTTTGTCCTAGCCCTGAGATTTTTTTTAAAAAAGTGCCATATTCAAGGCTCTTTCAGAGTTAGGAGAATGAGACCCATCATTGTTACTGGTACTTGGCATATTGGGTATACCACGGGGAGTTTTCCAGACTCTGCCGTGTGGGCAGTTTACATTCGGTAGCCTGCCAGTTTGTCCAAAGTATGAATGAGATGATAAGATGTCGCGTGGCCGCAAATTCGGCCGCGCACTTCCGGGAGCTGGGTTTTATAGTCTCTGAGTCTTGGCTGTTGATGGGATTACACGGCGCCAGGGGGCCAGTTGGTGGGTGTGGCCCCCGCCTACTGGAATTTGAAGGATCTGGGTGGAGGTTGCTCAGTCCCGATCCAAGTAGGCTTGGAGATCTCAGCCCCAGAACCCGCGTGGCTTTGTCCCTCTGCCAGTACCTTCATGTGTGCGGAGAGTGGTCTCAGCATGGTGGTGGCTGGTCCTGGAGGTCTTCGGCTGCCAGAGCCCTGGTCGGGGCGGGGAGGAAAACTCAACCCGCTCCCCTCCAAGGGGCCCCGGCAAGGACAGCCAGGCTTCTCTGTGGTATATGGAGAAGCAAAGCAAAGGAATCGATAGAGTCATATGATAGAAAAAAAAATCTTTGACCCTGGAGTTAACAGAACTGAAAATACCAAGTCAGGGCAGTGGGCGGAGGCAGTGATGAGATGGGCTGGAAGTAACATATGGACGTTGGTGGAAGGGGTTAGGTGCATTGATATTGGTGAGATGCAGTAACCGTGAACATCAAAATGGTATGCTGACACTATTATAACCATGTGACATAAACTATAATAGTCAAAAACATATACAAATAAACAAAACCAAATGTGGGCTTTGATCAGTCCTAGAGTTAGAGAAAACTTCATATTATAGCTCAAAGTTTGTGGCTGAGTATTCAAGTGATCTGGGTAAGTTGACTTAACTCCGCTGATCTTTATTAAGGAAAGACTAGAATAGGAAGCTCAAGCACCCAGGCACTTCTACCCCACAGTCCCACTTTCTTCCACACAGAAGTTTCACTCTTAAGTTGTACTTCATTTTGCTGATATGGTCTATATTTCTTTCATTTGATGTAATTTTTAGTTATGAAGTTGTTCATCATATTTCCTTACACTCTCTGGCATGGTCTATGACAACTTTCCCTTCTTTTATTCTTGATTTTTTAAACTACATTTTCTTTTTTGCTGTACTCTCTCTCCAGCCAATATGGGAGATTTTCAGAATAGATAAATGGCGGACAGGAAATCAGAAAACCAAAGTTTATGATCATCTTAGCAAAGAGCAGAATGCCAGTAAGAGAAAAATAAACACAACATGCTACTTTGCAATCCTACCAGGAGCCTATCCTCAAAGTGCAATCTCTCTACTGATTAAAACACCTCACGCATGAGATAGACATTACACGGAGGGGTAGATTTTGGTTTAATTAGTTGAACCCAGTCGCCTGGGTTTTCTGGATTCCTTTGGATTGCAAAGATTCCTTCAATCAATTACAGGGAAAAGAAAAGTTTAGGTTTTTAAGATTAAGTTTTGTTCTGTCCAAGGTTGTTTTCATACCATTGATAGTTCACCGTACACAAAGATTCCTGCTGTCTGCCATAACTCATGGACAGGTGAGCACTTTATTGAGTCTCTGTTTTCCAGAGCAGTGACAATTTTCTGTGAATAAAATGAAGCTTGATAAATTATCTGCCAGATTTATGAATACAAATGTAGAAAGCAGAGAAAAGGAAAGTGATTTCTGCCAACCGATCTGTACACTGAAGGAAGAATAGAGCTTCAAACTTGTCCAAGCTTGGAGGTTACGTGTTGAGCTGTTCTTTTTAGCAGAACTGACAGGTAGGCTTGCCTGCCTGGGAGCTTTGTACCTGCACTGTTTCCGTCTCAGGAGGATGGCAGCTGATGGTGACTGATGATGGTCACATTTACTGGGAGGGCTAATGTTACCCTTCTTCAAAACAAACAGTTTAATAAACCAACCATCAAGTTAAAGTCATATTCCCCTGTCTGACACTTCTAATTTGCTAGAGACAAAACAATGAAAATGCAAATAACCTATGGATAGTCTTTCCTTATTACTGGAGTGATAGCACAGTTGGTAGGGCGTTTGCATTGCACGCGGCCGACCCGGGTTGGATTCCTCCATCCCTCTCTGAGAGCCCGGCAGGCTACCGAGAGTATCCCTCCCGCACAGCAGAACCTGGCAAGCTCCCTGTGCTGTATTCGATATGCCAAACACAGTAACAACAAGTCTCACCCTGGAGACGTTACTGGTGCCCGTCGAGCAAATCGATGAACAATGGGAGGACAGTGGTATAGTGCTACAGTCTTTTTTTTTTCTTTTTTTATTAGTGAAAAACCATGAGGTACATTTATAGGCTTACAAATTTTGTGCTTAGTGCTACAGTCTTTCCTTACAATTCTGCAGGTTAGAAAAGACCTCAAGAAAAAAAAAGTCCTCTGAATGCTAGTGTAGGCTAAAAAATGGTTGCGGGCCGACAGTTTCTTTGCTGTGAGGGAGATGTGTGAAGCTTTCTTCGAGTAAGTGGTTGACAAATGCCATTTACTCCATGACACTCCACAAATTCTCAGTGAAAGAGTAAGGATAATGTGGCTGGTTAGACTAAGGAAGCATTAAAGAAAAAACTGTCAAGGACTTGTTAAGTGGAACCTTCGCTTTTACTCTTGCAGTTACCTTTGATTTTTCTTTCTTGGAAAACTATTCTGCATCTGCTATTTCCTCTCCTTCACTCTTAGCTCCTAACAAGAGCACTGGACTAAAAGTGCACAGATGATTTCAACCTAGGAATGAGGCAAGCGTTGGCTTCCACTGTGGACCTGATCTAACTCACACCCTCTTTCCATTCTTCTACGTCAAAGAGTTTCTGATATTTTTCTGTGCTTTTAAGCATCAGCACATTCCTAGATTTAGCTTCTATTGATTTATCACTGGGATATCATACAAAATCCATGTCCACAAATATCTGTATCTGTTTAATTTTTCTATTGCTCTGGGCTTTCTTTCCTAGTTTAACCCTGGATTTATTTATTTTCCAACCTGATAGGCTATGCTATATGATAATTTTAAAAAATCTAGGTGAGAGATAATATTGTCATTTCTCTTAGACTCCTGGAAATTAGGTTTGTTTCTCACCTAATTTTCCACCCCAAAGTAATACCATGACCTAAAGTAATACCATGACCTTAAGTAATACCATGACCTTAAGTAATACCATGACCTTAAATAATACCATATGTTTCTGGGAGATCTGTTCCCTGAACACCCATTGTTCTTTTTGGTAGATTTAACTGATTCACAGACAATTCCTTGGGTGATCAGAGGTATCACTTCCAGAAAATGTGAAGCAGCAGGAGGGTTGGTGGCCTGTAAGTAGTATTTGTTTGAAAGTGATGATGATGCAGAACCACTGTCCCCATGGTATTTTTTTTATATTTTATTATTTTATTTTATATATATTTTTTATTAGTGAAAAACCATGAGGTACAGTTATAGGCTTACAAATTTTGTGCTTGGGTTTCAGTTATACAATGATCAAGTGCCCATCCCACCACCAGTGCCCGTCATCCATCCCCATGGGTCCCAGCAGAAAGATTGCATTCATCTGGGGAACATAAAGCAACAAAAAGGGAGATTAACACCCAGGAATGGCTGAGATTAGTACCAGGAATTTTGCTCCATGAATGGAAGGCCAGCCACAGGCTCTAGGTGAAAAGGAAGCTCAGATAGAGAAGAGAGTACCAAATGAAGGGTGTTGTGAGGGCCCTCCCAGGGTGGGAGAAGCATGCTAAAAGTAGTCGATAGACCAAACATGATTGCCACTCAAAGCCTCTCTTGCAAAACACAGTACCCAAAAGAAGAGAGAGAAAGAAGAGAGAGAGAACAAGGGGGATGCTGGGTCCCCATGGTATTTTGAAGCCCCAAATCTTTACAGCAAAATCAAAGTCTGATACCTTGGGAAAACAAAGCAGGCCTACTTCTGACCATGTCTGAGTCACCCTGGGGTGACCCTGGAGAATGTGCACAGTTGGCCAAGCTTGGGTCCAGCCCAGCCACAGTAATGTGTGAACATGAGACCCAAGGTCAGTCTGGGGAAGGGTTGGTGTATGCGGGATGGATGGGTAGGAACTTCAGCACACACCTTGACTCTGCATTTCTAGGTCTAAAGACAGGCATTTAGGGTGGGGTCATGTCTAGCAGGACAAAGTCCTGAAATGGAAGTTTGAGGAGAGCATCTGACCAGTGGCTCTCAGAATTTATTTATCCTCCCGTGGACATGGTCCAGAGCTTGTAGAGAACATCAGGACAATTGCCATGGGAATACTTTTACAGTTGGAAGCCCTTTCTGCCAGAAGACGTGGGCCTGAAATGCTGGCAAAGCGTGTGTAGGATGATGTTTATTTAGGCTTGCTGTTGAGCAACCAAGGCACAAGAATTAGGATACTGGGAATAATGTTGATACTACACCTACTGTGCTAGCAGTTACTCATTTGGGCAAGGGCTAGCATACTTAATCACCAAGCTTTGTGGGCAGTACCAGACTCCACCCATGATCATATCACAATTTCCACTTTCATACTTTAGAATCTATGGACCAGGACTGAAATGAGAGTACAGTGGGTAGGGCATTTGCTTCACATGCGTTCAGTCTGGATTTAATCCCTGGTACCCTATGGTTCCCTGAGCACTGTCAGGAGTGAGCCATTAGTGCAGCACCAGGAGTAAGTTCTGAGAACCATTGGGTATGGCCCCCAAACAAAATCTACAGATCAGTGAACATTAAATTTTTGTTTTATTGACCTGTTACATATTTACAGCGCAACAAACAATCTTTACACTTAGCTCCTGATATGTGTAAAGAATTTTTTTCCAATTAGACGTGTAGACATCTAATAGCGGAATGGTCGTCACTTATGAATCTTCCTCTCTAGTTACATCTTTTTGTTTTGGGGGCCACATCGAGCAGTGTTCAGGGCTTATTCCTGGCTCTGGACTCAGGAATCACTCCTGGAGAGCTCAGGAGACCACACGGGGTACTAAGTTTTGAACCCAGACTGGCTGTGCGCAAGACAAACACCCTGCTGACTGCACCTTGACTAAATTGAGGTAACATTAGTTTACAAGAATGTAGATATGTAAATGTCTGTTCTAAGAATGCAACTGCCACCAGAGAGTCAATATTTCTGCACCACTGTTCACAGAGCTCTTCATTATGCTGTGCCTATGAAGACTGTGGGACTTCACAACTATTTTCAGTCATTACTTCGTCAAGTAGTGCTCATTTGGCTTTCTTTGTCTTTTGATGGCCTTGCAAAGAAATATTCCAACTACTTTAATTTTCTGCACTTAAAATTTTACATTTTAGTCACTGTGATTTACAATCCTGTGAATGACGAGGTTTCGTACACACAGTGCCCCAACACCACACCCTCCAGCAGAGTCCCACTTCCTTAGACCAGTCTCAGGGCACCTCTATCGACACGACCCCACACCCTCATCCCCTGTCACAGTAAGCTCAGTTCTGTCGGCCACTTCTCAGATTCTGTTGTCTTGGGCTATTTGTAATTCCCTTACTATATTTGTATATACCACATATGAGATGTCATTCTCTATCGGTGCCTCTCTGGTCTAACCGCACTCAGCATGATACGCTCCACATCAATTCACACAGAAGCAAGTTGCATGATTGTGTCTTTTCTGATAAACGAGCAGTACTCTCTTTATCATCTGTTCTTGGTTGTTTCCAGATTTTGACTTTTGTGAATAGGACTGCAATGAAGATAGGAAAGCAAATGCCTGAATAGACTTTTTAGGACCAGGGGCAGGGAGTGGATATTATATACTTTTAAACATTAAAATACTTTCTATTCTTTGCCTTGGCGTCTTTGTACTGAATTTCTTGTATTTCTTTTCCATTCTACTAATCACTTATTTGGCTTTATTTTCTTTGCTATTTAATCTTTTCCAACCTCAGCCCTGGCTGGAGTGATAGCACACTGGGTAGGGTGTTTGCCTTGCACGCGGCAGACCTGGGTTCAATTCCTCCGTCCCTCTCGGAGAGCCTGGCAAGCTACCTAGAGTATCCTGCCTGCATGGCAGAGCCTGGCAAGCTCCCCATGGCATATTCGATATGCCAAAAACAGTAACAACAAGGAGATGTTACTGGTGTCCGCTTGAGCAAATCGATGATCAACAGGAGGACAGTGCTACAGACAGTGTTATTTAATCTATTTGTGAGTTTTTTTTTTAATTTTAGTTTATCACAGTTTTACTTCTAAGCATTCTATTTGATCTTGCTATAGTGACTGACTCTTATTCATGCGCCATCATTTTAGTTCTCTGGTAACGGAGGGGTGATACTGCGGGCAGATAACTGAGAAAATATAAGAAGAGATGACCTAGTCCTGAAGGAGCCCAGAGGCCCTGAGGATGACATCCCTCTGAGATGCAAATACTGAGCTCTTTTTGAAAAATTGTTTTTAATTGATTCACCATGAGATACAGAGCTACAAGTTGTTTGTGACTGAGTTTCAGTCGTACAATGTTCCAACACCAATCCCTTCACAAGTGTCCATTTCCCACCAATGTTCCAGGTCCTGTCTCTCCCCTCCCTCCACCCCTCAGCCTGTCTTTATGGCTGACACTGATACTGAGCTGTTCGAAGATGAAGAAAGTGAGGCATGACCCAGATGGAGAAACGAAGGCCCACCCAGAGAAGAAAATCAAAGGGATGTTATAAGACTATAAAAGGACCACGGAAAGTCCAAGGCTTTCCCCCTGTGACACCACCAGGGTTAACTTATACATGCAGAGAACTGCAGTCCATGGCTGTGAGGCAGAAGTCCTGCAATCAAACAAACTCGCAATGCAGGGATCACTCTCCACTCAGGGGTCTGGCCACACCTCACTCTTAGCTTTGTCCCCTCTGGGGAACTCCATCTTTCCTCTTGAATGAATCTCTTATTCATTCTCTCTCTCTCTCTCTCTCTCTCTCTCTCTCTCTCTCTCTCTCTCTCCTCTCTCTCTCCCCCTTCCCCTTATAAATCTTTAAACAAATTTCTTTTACTTTACTAAAAAGAGAATAACATTAAACCTCTCTCTCTTCTCCATTTCCTCCTTGCAAGAACATTCCTCCTAGTTCCACCTTTTACCTACCTTCATGCTGGTTACTTCTCACTGAACATGAAAGGCTATTGGGCACATTGTTCTAGGTGTTCCCATTGGACTTTCTTTCCAACTTCACTTTATTTTCCCTGAGCCTGGCCACCTGCCCCTGTGTGCCACTCTCCAATACATTCTCTTCCACTATTGAGTCGCCCAGTGATCACACGGTCACACTCAGACCTTTTGTGTTCCAGGCCAATTCATTTCTCTCCCACCCCTTCCTAGTCTCTTTAATGGAGGGCCCATAATTCTTATTTCTGCTTCTTTCCTTTTATTATTTTTTTAGTTCACTTAATATTTTCTTGAAAATGTTTCTCATTTCTCTGATCCACCATCTAAATCACCACTTGAACCTTCCTGTGAACCATATATAAACAATTTCTCCTCAATGAGAAATTTGAATGAACATGGATCTATTTGCCTAAGACCCAGGGACTATAAAACCCAGCTCCTAGAAGAGAACAGTGCAGAATCTCCTGCCCCCCCACTCCCCGCCTGGCTGTCCTTGCCGGGTCCCCTTGGAGGGGTGCGGGTTGAATTTCCCTCCCCACCCCGAGCAGAGCCCCAGCAGCCGAAGACCTCCAGAACCAGCCACCACCATGCTGAGACCACTCTCCACACGCATGAAGGTACCGGCAGAGGAACAAAGGCATGCGGGTCCCAGGGCTGAGATCTCCAAGCCTGCTCAGATCGGGGCTGAGCATCTTCCACCCAGATCCTCCATCTTCCAGTCGGCAGGGGTCACACCCACCAACTGCATGGGGGCATGTAATCCCATCAACGGCTAAGACCCAGAGACTATAAAACCCAGCTCCCGGACATCTTATTATCTCTTTCTTACTTTGGACAACCTGGCAGGCTACTGAGTATACCTGCCCACATGGCAGAGTCTGGCAAACTCCCTGTTTGTTTTATAAATAGCGGAACACGACTTAGCATACAAATTGTTTGTTGCTGCTATTTTTCTCACAGTCTGTGCTGCATTTATTTTCTCTTTTTTCCTTCAGGATGAAGAAATACATAGAAGACTTGGGCCAGAGATAGAAGACTTAGCTTCCAAAATGGAGACAAAATGTTTGACTAGTTAATAGCAATATGATTGTGAAAAACAATTTTCAAGATGCATGCATCCAATTATTTGGAGTCCAGAGGGCTCAGAAGTCTCAGTAGGACCAAAGCCCCAAGAATTTTCTTTGATGCTGATTCTAAAACATTACTTAATATGGTTTAATGCTAGATTTTTACCCATACTATCATCATTGAGCTCTGGAATAACTTCTATAATTTAAAGACAGAATTATCTGGCCTATTATTAACTGTACAACTTTATTTCTTCATTTATTTGGTTTTGGGGGTCACAGCCAGCAGTGCTCAGGGCTTGCTCTTTCTTGGCTCTGCACTCAGGGATCAATCCTGACAGGGCTTGGGGGATCACCTTGTATGCTGGGGATTGAACTTGGGTCAGCCACTTGCAAGGCAAATGCCCTGCCCTCTGCAGTATCTCTCTGGTTCCAATCTATACAACTTTAAACATTCTCTACTTTATTCATTAATTTTTTTAAAAAAACCTGTGTGCTGTGATTTGGTAGAGTTACCTATTGGATTTTATTTTATTATTTTTTTCTTTTTCTTTTTGGGTCACACCCAGTGATGCTCAGGGGTTACTCCTGGCTCTGCACTCAAGAATTACTCCTGGAAGTGCTCAGGGGACCATATGGGATGCTGGGAATCGAACCCGGGTCGAACTCATGCAAATCAAACACCCTACCTGCTGTAGTATCACTCCAACTCTACCTATTGGATTTTAGAATAAAAAATTTTCTTTCTGTTGTAGGTACCTAGCAGCTAAAATATGAACAATGTTACGGACTGACAAATGGCTGATGACATACTTGGAAACAAACTGTCAGTATGTAAAGTTGTAGGTCAAACACCATGGGGAGAGGTTATATATATAAAACCTCTTTAAGTTATATCTATATATATCATACACACATATATATCTATATATGTATTTATATATAGATAGATATAGATATATATGTATGCACCAAGAACCCAAAATATCTTCCAAAGTAATGGAAAATTATGTTTGAGGTCAAATCCGAACACATCTTAGTAATTTTCCAGGATAAACCTCAACTTCTGCATGACACTATTCTAATTGAGTTGTGGTAAATATAGGCTTCTGATCAGCAACTTGTCAAATACATTTATTTTTAAATCCCTCGTTACTTAAAACACATCTGTGGACTATTCTTAGCAGAACTGTAACATCAGTGACACACTCTGTTCTGAACTGACTGTAGAGAGACCCTGGAGGGTTAAACCTTGGCTGCTGAATAATGACATTGAAAATGGAAGCATAGGATAAGTGGATAGACACGGAGAGTATCATGCTAAGTGAAATGAGTCAGAAAGAGAGGGACAGACATAGAAGGACTGTACTCATTTGTGGAGTATGAAACAACAGAACATGAGGCTGATACCTAAGGACAGTAGAAACACAGATAGATTGCTCCAGAGCTGGAAGCCAACCTCATGAGCAAAGGGGAGAAGGCAGCTGGATCAGAGAAGGGATCACTGAGAAAAAGATGGCTCGAGGAATCGGTCGGGATGGGAGATGTGTGCAGAAAGTAGATAAAGGACCAAACTTCATAACCTCTCAGGGTCTGTGTTGCAAATCATAATGTCCAAAAGTATAGAGAGATTATGGGGAATCTTGTCTGCCATGGAGGCAGGGGGAGGGTGGGGAAGGGGGGTATACCGGGGATATTGGTGGTGGGGAGTGTGCACTGTGGAGGGATGGGTGTTTGATCATTGTGTGATTGTAACCCAAACATGAAAGCTTGTAACTATATCTCATGGTGAATCAATAAAATAAAAAAAAAAAGAAAATGGAAGCATAAAATAGAGAAGGGATTCAATGATGGTTGGAGGGATCCCTCGGGATGGGACATGTGTGCTGAAAGTAGATAAAGGACCAAATGTGATGGCCTCTCAGAGTCTGTATTGCAAACCATAATGCACAGAAGTGTAGAGAGAGAGAGAGAGAGAGAGAGAGAGAGAGTATGGGGAAATTGTCTGCCATGGAGGCAGAGGTAGGGTTGGGAAGGGGTAGCGGTGGGGGTACTGGGGACATTGGTGGTAGGAAATGTGCACTGGTGCAGGGATGGGTGTTTGATCATTGTATGATTAAAACATCCCTGTTCGGGTGTCCTTCTTTGGCTGGAGCGATAGCACAGTGGGTAGGGCATTTGCCTTACACGTAGCCCACGCGGCTGACCCGAGTTTTATTGCTCGGCCCCTCTCGGAGAACCCGACGAGCTACCGAGAGTATCTCTCCTGTACAGAAAAGCCTGGCAAGCTACCTGTGATGTATTTGATATGCCAAACACAGTAACAACAAGTCTTACAATGGAGACGTTACTGGGCCCGCTCGAGCAAATCGATAAACAATGGGAGGACAGTGCTACAGTGCTATGATTGAAACTCAAACATGAAAGCTTTGTAACTGTATCTCACAGTGATTCAAGAAAAAAAAAAAGAAAAGAAAATGGAGGCATAGCCAAGCAAAGCACTGAGGTACAAAATGAGACTTTCGAACCCACTTTTGCATTAATAAGTAAACATGTTTCTGATTGAATATCTAGTTCATCTTAAAACCACAGATAGTCTTGTCTAAAAATTAACATGGAGCAAACAGATTCATGGACATTGGAAAGCACTGTACTTGATAAATTTATAGCAGCTGAGAGATTGTTCTGCATTGAAATGTTATTTGTTAAGAGTCAGATGATTTGGGAAACTCAATGTCCAATATTTTGGAGAGTAGCAGGTCGTCTTCCTGTCCTCACACAGAACACTAGAAGTCCACTGGTGAGTGGCTGAAAGGTTTCAGGGAGAGCTAATGTACCTCTAAGGATTTGTTTAAGAGGGCCAATAGGATGCCTGTTACGTACAGCCATTGACTAAACTAAGAAATGGACAACTTTCACACTTTGCCTGGATATTCCTATGTTGCTCAGTACACCTCCCCTCCACCCCCCCCCCAGGACCCTCTTCCAAAGGACTCTCAAGATCCAAAAAGAGAAAACCACAAAAATATTCCCTAAGATTCTCATTCATCTCCTTTTCTCATCTTGAGAACTACTTCCTTTATTATAGTCTGTTTTGAGGTGGACCCCCCATTTAGAACACAGTAGGTACTAAGAAATCAGCGATTCAACTGAGACTAATTAAATCATCTAACCAACACATCAACCCTGTAAGAGAAGTGCATGTTTGGTGCTTAATTTTTTATTTGGGGGGTTTCTGGGGATTGAACCCAGGGTATATGTACTATATACTTGGCCCCATACAAAAAACCACTTTAATCCCACTAAAACGGGGCACATCTTCTCAAAGTCCTGAGCAGTGCCACTTATGCTGGGGGTCACTAGTGACCTGGGCAGACTGGTGGGTGTGACTCAAGCAGCTCAGACTTCCGCTACTGCCTCCCTGCCTATGTGAGCAGCTTTGCCGCCAAAGCCAGTCATTTCTTAAGTTTTGAAAAATCCCTAGAAGCATGCTTGGAGCTAAGAGCATGCAGAACATGGTTACTGATGTTTGTGGACTGCTGAATGGCATATGGGCTAGAGCAACATCCTACTTTGGAGAGTCGAGAGGGACAGCTTGCCCTGAGTGACCACCGTCTTCAGAGGCAGCCCACAACAGCTCCGGAGCTTAAACAAGAAGGAACAGTGCAACTGTACAAATAACTTTCGAAGTAAACAGTTCTTTCACAGAACAAAGAGCTGCTAAGTGTAAACACAGGGGGTAATCCTACTCAAACCGAGTGGGCAGAAATCTCATTGCTGTGAAGAGATTTACACATGGAAAGCTTACAGAGCCACGGGAGACCACAAACATTGTATGACAGATAATAAGCTAAATCCTTAGGACTGTTTATTCTGTGTATATTAAGAAGGCATAACTTTTGTCTTCATATCACCAATCCAACTGTAGAATTTAATTTTCAATCTGGCTTGTATAATGTAATTGATTTCATCCAATTAACCAATATATAAACAGTTTAGAATGCCATTTGTTAAGATACAACACTTATACTATCATTATTAATACACAACTATTTACGCTCAGCTTTTATCTGTAATTTATATATTTAGTGCCATTTACAGGCATAAATTTAGAATGAGCAAAACCCAACTGAAATGTGGGCTTTCAAATTCCCAATTCTCTCATGAGGAATCTCCACAGCTGCACTGAATTCTTTCCTCTTGTAGGACTAGTCACATCTCCAAAAAGTTTAACTTACGAGGATCCCTGCAGAGCGGATTCAATTATGTTGAAAGTTTTAGAGAAGAGAAAGAAAATAGGTTGTAGAATTATAGAATGGGTCACCTTTAAATTTGATCTAATATATAGGTGATTTGATTGCAATTCAAGTATCTGCACATCTATATATATTTCTTTTTTATGTAGGAGTACTGCTATTTATACATCTATATATATATATATATATATATTTCAAGTAAACTGTTTGGCTTGTTTTTCAAGCCTATATTCTCCCTTGAACATTCATCTTTCTTGGTTTTCTCCATGTTTCGTAGCTCCCTGACTTCCACTCTGCAGAAGCCTGTGTTCTCTATGAACACGTTTCCCCTGTTTCTCTTCTCTCACATATTTCTAAGCAAATTTTGCTCAATAAAATCAACCTTGATTCACACAAAAAAAATAAACTGCTTTATATAACCAGGGAGCATTTTCTGCCACCTTGCACTTTTCTCTGGTGACAGGAAATTCCTTCAAGAACTGGGATTCTGCTCTCCAAGCTTCCCTTCCCTTCTTCACTTCAGAGCATTGACTATCAGGCATCTAATTTCCTTTTCCTCTTTAGTACTTTTAAAGACACTTGCTTTTCCAAATGGTTTCATTCATTTGTGGAATTTTTTTTCCCGACAGATGACAACACATCTTCCCTGAAGCATGAAATCCAAACTCATAGAAACTCAACTTTTTAATCATTTACAATGACCATTAGTAGATCATTGTAAAGCATTTCACCAATAGTCTTAATATAATAGTACAAAAATACATAGAACAGCAATTACTGACTTTCTAATATTGTCTGTTTCTTATCACTGTTCACTCTTGTAGTTATAATAAAATGGAGAGCCAATAATAAATTGGAGAGCCCGGCAAGCTACCGAGAGTATTCGATATGCCAGACACAGTAACAACAAAGTCTCCAATGGAGACGTTACTGGGCCCGCTCGAGCAAATCGATGATCAATGGGAGGGCCTTTACCTTTTACCTATAATAAAATATAAAACAAGAAAGAAACTCTTTTATTCTCTTGGCAGATAACAGAAACACCATCACTCTGTGAATTCTATATAGATTCACTAATACTACTTATCATCAATGCAAATTTCCCCTGTATGTTGTGTTAGTATTCTAAGGCAGTTTGTTTAGTGGATATTTTAGAAATTATGAACCAACTGCATGTATAGATATTTAGTTCTTTTCCTCCGTGATGTATTTGTCTTTCCTCTCTCTTTCTATATATCTATATATTTTATATAGATCTTGTAAATATGTATGTTTTATCTCTTTTTTATACCTTTCTCTGTATATACCTATACAGAGAGGTAAAAAGAGAAATATATTATGAAGAAATACATATCTATTATGTAGATCATGTATATATAATCTATAGATTAATACATAGAGGGAGAGAGGAGAGAGAGAGAGAGAGAGAGAGAGAGAGAGAGAGAGAGAGAGCGCACCCTACCCCTAGTAGGGATTGAAGGGATCATATTGGGTTCTGGGGATCAAACCAGGTTGGCCACGTGCAAGGCAAGCCCCTTACACACTGGAGGATCTCTCAATCCCCAATGTCTCAATATTTTTGAAGAAAAAAAGTTCTTGGGATAGGAAAAGGAACCATGATTTTTGTGAGAAAACAAATAAAGTTTTCAAATATATTTACAAAAAATACATTTGAATTTAAAATATTTCAAATGAACTGAAAAGCACTGCTTCTTTAAGAGCTCATTTATTTCCCTGAAAGTGGGACTCTTGGGTCGGGATTTGAGAGCAGCCAGGAGGGAGAGGAAGTGGAGGAATAATCTGTTCGCCACCTTGTTGAGAGAGTTCTTGGATGAGCCACAGAAAGAGCCAAATGGAAACGTGGTACTGGGACTTCCTTGTCTTTGCTCTCCTGATAGCAGGATGGAGAGAAACATCCAGCAGAGACAGTTTATACTTCAAAGGGCCAACAATGTCCTTCCCTTGGGAAGGGCACCTCCCTAGTGTTTCTCAGGAAGACTTGATTTGGGTGAGTTTCAGTCAACCTGGTTGACAGTGCCATGGGAGAGCCCATGTGTGTGGGTCAACTTGGGACCTGTGGTGTCAGGGATGACCGGGGCCACCCTCGTGGTCCGCAGAGCCTCTAAGGCTGCACCTAGTGATGTTCAAGGGACCCTGTGGTGCTGAGACCCAGTCAGGGTCAGCCTGATGCCAGGCACGTGCCTTAACGCCTGGACTTCCTTTCCCAGTCCTAGGATGACCTTTCTGTAAAAAGCTGATGAAAATAAGGTCAAGAGCAGTCGTTAGACAAGACTTTCTGTTGGAAAAGGAAACAATAAAGATGCAATTAACCCGATTTCTCTGATAAATGGAATTTTATGAGAACTTGTAATTTTCCTAATAAACACTTTGTATTTTTGCAAAATATATGTCCAAATACCCTCAACTTAGTTTACACAAAAGACTGCTCTCAGCAGCAATGAAATTTTTTCATGCTGACCTTTCCCTTCCACTACTGTCGGCTTTTCTTCTTATATTGGAGGACAAGCCAAGATGGATGCTAAAATAATGACCACAGTGGAGAAGAGGTGAGGGTTAAAAGTAGGTAAGGGACATTCCTGATAACCTTTCAGTATCAATATTGCAAACCAAAATGCCCAAAAATGGGGGGGGGGGAGAGAGAGAGAGAGAGAGAGAGAGAGAGAGAGAGAGAGAGAGAGAGATTAGGGGGTGATGGGAGGGAACTTGGGGACACTGGTGCTATGAAATGTACACTGGGGAGGGATGGGTGTTGGAATACTGTATGACTGAAGTCCAACCATGAATAGTCTTGTAATGCTTTAAAAAATAAATTAAAAAATTTTCCCCTTTATTTTATTTTATTTTTTTAAAGTTGTAGATTTACAATTTTTTGTGCTTGGGTTTCGATTATACAATGATCAGATACCCATCCCTCCACCAGTGCCCATTTTCCACCACCATGGATAATATCCCCCCACCCCCACCCCCCCATCCCCCCTGCCTCTGTGGCAGGGCAATCCCCTGTGTTCTCTCTCTCCTTTTGGGTGTTGTGGTCTGCAAAAGAGGCATTGAGGGGCAAACATGTTCAGTCCATAGTCTACTTTCGACATGCATCTCCCCTCCTGGGAGGATCCTCCAAACACCCTTTATTTGGTGCTCCCTTCTCTATCTGAACTGCCCTTTCCTCTAGGATACCCGGCTGGCCTCTAAGCTATGGAGTAATCCTCCTGGTGCTGATCTCAGCTATTCTTGGGTATTAATCTCTTACTTTGTTACTTTATATCCCCCAGATGAATGCAATCTTTCTATGTCTATCCCTCTCTTTCTGACTCATTTCGCTTTAGCATGATACTTTCCATGTTGTACCACTTGTATGTAAATTTCATGACTTCATCTTTTCTAATGACTTCTACTTTTTAAAAAAGTAGTTAGCTACCACAATTTCAAGCAAGAAATCTTGTACTTATGCTCTACTTACTCGGTCCTTTCTGGTTTGAGGGTTGAATAATACTTCATGTTAAACAGTTTACAAGGGCAACTTGATAACAGTGCTTATTTTATGGATGAGACAACTGAGGGCATAGAGGTTAAGACAGTTACCTCAAGTGACAAGGCAAACAGCGTGGATTAAAGATTCTTGTCCACACAGCCTTCTCCAGAACTCAAGCTGGGAAGCGCTACAAAGACCATCTTCCTCCTGACCCCCCTGGCCAACTACACACGTGGATTAGTGTTTCCTGCAGGATCCCCCTACTGGATAAAATTGAACCCTCCAAACAATAGAGTAGTGGAATTGGGGGTTATAGAAAAACCTGAATGTTATCATCTGTGACATTATGCAAGGATGACGGGATTATTCATTGTTGGTTCGTACACTAGTATTGGGGTAATGGTTTTGCTTTAAAAAGCACTTTTTTCCCACTTCACATTCTGGTATCAGAATAGTTCATTTGAAAGACACCACCAGAAATTTACCTTTTCTAATGATAATAAGTTTTTCTTGAGAACTTTGAACACAGTTGAGAAAGAAATATATATAGAAGATAGCATATGAGAATGAAGAACACTTTTATATGAAAAGTATTCATGTTAGGAATTGAAGTACACGATTTTAGATCTCTCTTTGTGATGAAATTACAAGTCACTCACAGAGTTGAAAAGTTGCATCTAATCTACCTATCTCATCTTTAAAATTTACTTTAACTGTACAGTATGTAGAGTGTTTACATTGCATGTGGTTGCCTCACATTCAATCCTGTCCTCACGTGCAGTCTCCTGAGTATGGCCAGGAGTAATTCCTGAGCACAGAGTCAGGAGTAAGCTCAGCTGAATGTGGCCCCAAAACAAAAAAAGCAAAGAGTTAATCAAAATAGTAAGCAAAAGCTCACAATGTAACAGTAGAGAGTTCACACTCAAAATGGTAGGAACAATGTGGGAACATATCCAACTAGAGAGAACTCGAATTCCTGAAGCCTCGGCAGAGCTCAGTAATTGACGTTCAGTAGTAGTTACCGATATTATTAAATAATGGCAGTTACAGCTTTTTGAACTTTGATTCTAAATTCCTTTTAACTTGAAGTGAATTCTCATTCAATCTATACTAATGATGTTTGGGGGATTAAAGAAATACTGTCAATTAAAATAACTAAGAAGCTTCTCTGTATATATAAGGCAAACAGAGGTACTTAGATGGTCTTTTTTCCTTCTAATAACATTTTGCTTTATCTTGGGGAAAGACGAAACTTCAGAGTGAGCAACCCTAATTACTTCTCTACTTAATCAAGGCCCAGTCACATCCACTGCATTTGACTTATTACTTAATCAGGCACCTTTGCGAATACTTTTTTAATTAAACTTTTCATTTTGAGATAATTATAATTTCACATGCAGTTGTAAGAAATAAAACACAGAGGCCCATATAAGTTTTGCTCAGTGTGTCCCAATGGCACCATCTTACAAAACTATAGCACAAAACCCATAACCCAGATACAACAAGGTAATCAAGATATAGGAAGTTCATACAAGCTAGTTCCCCCAATTTTACCCCTCCTTTTTTAGCCACACCCATCCTCCTCTGATTCTCCTTCTTTAAGGGTTCTAGAAAAACTAAATGTTATCATCTGTAATCACAACAACTCATCTGTAATGAGTTTCGACCTTCATCTACGGTCAAGAATCAGGGATGCTGTCTCATTCACCAAGGCATCGAAAATGAGATGGTTTGGACACGTAATGAGATTTGGAGACGACCACTGAACTAGAGCCATTACCGACTGGATTCCATGGGACGTCAAAAGATCACATGGCCGCCCACCTATGAGATGGTCAGGCTTCTTCATCAAGACCCTGAACGATCGGTTTGAGGCTCTTCATGTTCTAGAATGAGCAGGTGCCATTGGGCTACATTAGCATGTGACAGGGATGAATGGAGACGTTGCTGGCGCCCACTTGAGCAAATGGATGAATAATGGGATGTCAAGTGATCAAGTGATCATCTGTAATATTACATGGGCGAGACTGGATTATCAATTGTTGGATTATCCCCATGTCACCAATCTATTCTTTATCCATGCAATATTTTCTCTTTCAGATTGTGGATTTGGACCACACCCGGGGGTGCCCAGGGCTTGCTTCTGGCCCTGGGCTCAGCGTTCAAGCTGGTGGTACTTAGGGAAGCATATGGGGCACCAGGAATTAAACCCAGGTTGGCCATGAGCAAGACAAATGTCTTACCTGCTGGTCTTGTTCCTATGACTTTCATCTCGTCATTTAAACGCTGTTTAATAGTCCTATAAGCTGATCTAGCCATTCATCTATTAAAGGAAGTCTGAAATGTTTCCAGTTTTTGAGTATTGTGAAAAAACTCTTATGAATATTTGACATGTAGATTTTTATAATGTTAAGTTTTCATATCTAAGTTTCACTTGTCTAAGTTAAATTGGAGGAAGGACAGCACTATCTGGGTCATACGAGACTTAAATATTAAGTTGCAAATAATGGTCAAACTCCTCCCCAGGGCTTGCTCTGTGGTTCCACTCACCATGCATGTCAAACCATTTTCTCTGTAGTGAGAACTTTTTATTTTGGTCATTTTCATGTGTATTTATATTTCCTCAATCGCCAATGACGTGAACACCTCTTCATTTTGCTAATCTCCCATCTAGATATACTCTTTGGTAAAACGCTCTTTTGTCTTTTGACCATGTCTTAATTGGATTTTTTGGTTTGTTTTGTTCTTAAGTGTCTTTCTTGGGGGACAGCCAAACCCAGCTGTGCTCAGGACTTACTCCTGACTCCGCTCAGGGGTCACTTCTGAAGACAACTGGGGTCCATATGCAATGCTGGCGATCAAATCTGGGTTATTCATATGTAAGGTAGGTGCCAGTATCATTTCTTCAGTCCTGTTTGCTTTTGTTACTGCTGAGTTTTGAGAGACTGTCTAGATGCTACTACTTTCATCTATCTATCTATCTATCTATCTATCTATCTATCTGATGTTGGATAACACTTTGCTGCTCCCACAGGGAGCTTAAGGTTTATTGAACCACTCATACAACAGAGCAACTGAGGCACAACTAATGATCCTATATTGCTTTTCTCTTTCCTTTATGTCATGTATATGGTTTATTTTTGTAAAAAATCTCAGTTTCCAGCTTATTTCATTTTCATTCCTGACCAGAGACTTTCATAGGGCAATTCTTTCTAATTTTTTTTTTTTTATCAAGCCTGGTTTACCTATTTTTTGCTTTATTTATTTTGTTTTTGGAGGGACTGTCCCAAAATTTGGGGGCTTATTCATGACTCTGTGCTCAGGGATCACTTATGGAAGTGCTCAGGGACCATATACAGAGCTGGGGACAGAATAGGGGCAGAAACATTCAAGGCAGCTGTCTTCCCGCTGTACTAGTTGTCTGGCCTGCAAATTTTCTTTTAGTAGATAGTGGTGTCTAAAGTCTCTTTGCTTAGCTTTATATTATCAAGAATTTTTATCTTCTTTTCCCGAAATTTTTACAGTTTTTCACAATATACCCAAGTCTGTGATCTATTTGGAGTTCATTTTTGTAAAGGAGTTGAGGCCCAGGTTGAATATGTTTTTCCCTGTGGATGTTCATTTGCTCCTGTACCATTTGCTGAAAAGTCTATCTTTAGTCTATTGATTTTTTTCTTTGCTTCTTTGTAAAAATCCAGTTTTCATATTTGTGTGCATATTCTATATAAATTGTTGAACTTAAAGAAAAACCTATCCTCTCTCTGTCAATACCACACAGTCTTGATCATAATTGTTATATAATGTTTTAAAATTTCGTAGACTAAATTCTCCTATTCAACTCTTTAAAAAATGTTTTGAGGCCAATCTCTCTCTCTCTCTCTTTCTCTCTCTCTCTCTCTCTCTTTCTCTTTCTCCCCACCACTGTCCCTTGTCCCCTTCTGGGAATTATGGTTTACAATGCAGGTACTAAAAGATTATCGTGTATATCCCTTTACCTACTTACAGCATTCACTTCTCGTCCAGATTGATTTTTTCCAACTATCACTGTCATAGGGACTCCGTGCCAGGCTGTTCTCACTCAGAGCACCCCAGTGGGCGAGACCCCTCCCCGTCCCAAAGGACCCAGTCCCTCCACTACCCAACTCCTGCCATGCCACATCATAAGACACTTCTTACCCATTTTTCATAATTACCACGCCATGTTTGATGGAGTTCAGACAGTAGGCAACAAATCATAGAGAGAAATATATATATATATATATATATATATATATATATATATATCTCAGAGAGCCCAGCAAGCTACCGAGAGTATCCCGCCCGCATGGACAGAGCCTGGCAAGCTCCATGTGGAGTGTTCGATGTGCCAAAAGCAGTAACTATAATATAAGATCTCATTCCCCAACCCTGAAAGAGCCTCATTGGGAAAGACGAGTAAGAAGAGGCTGCTAAAATATCAAGGTTGGGACAAATAGAGATGTTACTGGTGCCCGCTTGAGTAAATCAATGAACAATGGGATGACAGTGATACAGCGATACATTGTCATAGTGGTCCCGTCTCTATCTTAACTTCCTTCCCCCCTCCCTCCACTGCCTACCAATTGTAGCAGGCTTCCAACTGAGGATCAATCCTCCTGGTCTTTGGGTGTTAGTCTCATGCTATGTTTTCTTTTATGTATCACAAATGAGTGCAGTCACTCTATGTCTGTCTCTCTCCCCCTGACTCATTTTACTCAGCATGATGCTGTCCACGAAGGACCACACTCTTCATCTGGTCTCTCTGGCTCATCCACTATTACACCCAGAGTCTTCCCATGTTTGTTTTTAAATATAATATTCAGGGTTCTTAGTTATAGTTAGTGAGAATAAGGAAATGAACATATATTCTATCTTCCCAAACTAATTTCTGCAAATAATTTTAAGGCACAGCAGTTACATAAACCACTTCTAATTTTCAAAGACTGAAAAATTACATAATATTGTATCTGCCCAATAGAGTCTAGCTCACACAAATGATAATGTACACTTAGGAGACTGTGATTAGCTGCTCCATTATGAAAACCAAGCATTGGCCTCTCCATTAACTCATCCGCAGGACTGAAATCATGACTCCAAGCCACATAAAAAGGGACAAGGCTTCATTTTTGCCATTATGGACAAGGAGAACATCAAGGGACTGGTAAAGATTTGAGAGTTGAATAAACAAATGCCCTTCCTGTTATTATACGACCATCAATTTAGTAAAAAGCTTTGGAAGTAAGACGCTGAAGCTTATTTGTTCAGCCCAACCTATTTTACTGGGGATGACTGGTCCATCAAAACTAAAAATTGGCAACTGCAACCTCTTTTCCTAGTGTGTGTGCCATAGGTCTGCCTCTGTGGCTAATTTTATGTTTGTTTAAACAAAGGGAACTTCCCTTGAAACACTTGCTTGTAAGAAAAATTTTAACTTATAGTTTATTTATTTATTTATTTATTTTGCTTTTTGGGTCACACCCGGTGATGCACAGGGGTTACTCCTGGCTCCGCACTCAGGAATTACTCCTGGCGGTGCTCAGGGGACCATATGGGATGTTGGGGATCAAACCCGGGTCGGCCGCGTGCAAGGCAAACACCCTCCCCGCTGTGCTATCACTCCAGCCCCTTAACTTATAGTTTAGAATTTACTCTAATAACATAAAAATTCGCGGTTGCACGACCTCTTATAGCCTAGTCCACTGATGGATCTAAAGTAGCACAAAAGTGTTTGGTTTTAAAATACTTGCTTGTACTCTCTTATATACATTTTCTGTCCCTCTCGGAGAGCCCAGCAAGCTACCGAGGGTATCCGGCTCGCACGGCAGAGCCTGGCAAGGTTCCCGTGGTGTGTTCGATATGCCAAAAACAGTAACAACAACGGGTCTCATTCCCCTGATCCTGAAAGTGCCTCCAACACGGCACCATTGGGAATTACGAGTAAGGAGAGGCTGTTGAAATCTCATGGCTGAGATGAATGGAGATGTTACTGGTACCCGCTCGAGTAAATGTGTGAACAACGGGATGACAGTGATACAGTGAACATAAAAATGCCATGGTTCATATAATTGTTCTATCTGGACTATAGAAACTTTTGAGTTAACATAATCTTTTTTCCAAAAACTATTTTAGCAGTATCATCTAATTCGGAACATATATAACATCTTTGTATATCTGTTCTATACACAGTGCAGTATTATTTATAAAATGTTTTAAGGTAATTGCTGAAGATCAAATTCAATCATGCTGCTATTATACAAATATATGCTTATATAAATGCTAAATGTAGTATTACAGTAATAATCTAAAAGACTGCTATGAGCAATGGTTGTATTTCATATGTGGTACTGACCTAATTTGTTTATACCTCTTGGAGTTCCTGGTAAATAACTTTCTGTGAATAGCAATGGTAAATACTGTAGGGAAAAATGATTTCCTAAATATTATTATATTACCTCTGAATTTACAGAAACTCAACCCATATGGAAAATTCAATTTATGCCTAAAATAGAGGGATATTATTCATTTGTATATAAATACTAAGATATTTGGGGGGAAAAAGAAAATATAACCAGCTACTTAATGTTTTGAACGATTTGTATTGGTTTCATAATGAGGAGCTATAGAATGTTATTGATTCAAAATCAGAGGGTGCTTAGAGTTCCATCCAGCCCAGTTTATCTTGAATATCAGACTCCTTCAGGATATCTGGGCTAGAATATCTAGAATCAAACTACTCTGGTTCTGAAACAAAGAAGAGTATACAACCCTTGGGGTCAGAGCTATAGTACAGCAGATAGGGCTCTTGCCTAGCACGTGGTTGATCCGGGTTCAATCCCCAGCATCCCATCTGGTCCCTGGAACACCACCAGGAATAATCCCTGAGCACAGAGTCAGGAGTAACCCCAGAGCACTGCTGGGTGTGCCCTCCCCACCCACTCAAGGAAAAGAACATACAATCATTGCATTTAAGCAAGTAGAGATGCAGTAAGGGACTTATTTGAATCCAAAGGGATTTTATTTTAGTACTGCTTATTAAATTCCTTGATACATATGGCTAGGCCCTTACAACAAGAGGAGGAGGTCTGAAAGAGCCCAGTGCTGGTGGTGTGTAGCACCCAGTAGACCCTGTCCTGCCCCTGGCACCCCACAGTCCCTTGCACATTGCGAGTTGCAGCTCTGAAGGCCCAGGTCCCTGCCAGTGTGGCCTGCTGGTCCCTGGCACCTCAAGAGCAGCACCTCAGGCCTGAGCATCCTCAGGGAAGACCCCAGTACCATCTCAGGGACAAGCCTCAGCACCTTAGGATCAAGCATCACCACATCGCCAGGCAGCACCTGCCGGCCCAGACACAGCAGTGTATGGACCGTCACCTTTGACATCTGGCCTTGGCTAACAATTGCTGGGAGGGACCCGCTGGCCACCTGAGCATCACTTGGGATTCAGTCCTCCCCCAGAAAAGGGTGCGAGAGAGGACTAGAGACTCCACAGAATACTCTAGAAGTCACCTGCACCGAGTCTTCAGTACTAAGTGGGGATCACCCAGGTAACATGGGAGGAGAGAAAGTGAGACAACCAGGCAGGCCCAGTTAGTATTCCCAAATCAACAGAGACACTGTGATTGTTCCCAAATCAACAGAGACACTGTGATTGTTCACTGCGAACAGTGAAAGGGCAATTTCTTTTCAACTAAGTACCAGATTTCCATTGCTATAGTTGTGAACGAATGTTTTACTTAAGAAAGTCTCTACCTATCTGAGTTTCGATAACCCCAGAGAGAACTTTCATCATGCATGTACTATTTACCCAGGGAACTGAAAGCAATTTGTTGCCACTGAGGAATCGAGAGGAAAGGAAAATGGTCATTCCTGCAGTATGGAAGAAAAGGAAGGAGGAAAGCACACTCAAGTTTGGAATGCTGAATTGAAGGTGTCCCCAAGAACTACGGGTGGAGATGTTAACAAAACAACAGATGAAAACAGGTTGGGAGGGCTCCGTCTGATGGCCGTAGGTCTCATGGTCACTAGTCGCAATGCAAACGCTCAGTGAGGTCAGGAGAATGAAAAGACAGAAATTCACAACTGGGATGACAATGACGATGAGAAGATGAAGTTTCCATAGAAGCCGGGGGGATGGGGGGAGCACATGCATGCCAGAATTAGCACTGATGCTACTTCCCGTGACTCTGAAGTCAGGGAAAGTTAGTGATGAAGATTCCAGACTCATTACTCTAAGGTCTGAGTTCACTGCGAGGCTCTCGTGGCCAGGCATATCACATCAGTCAGTGCAGCAGTGTGGTCCTGAGACAAAAAAATAAATAACCAGAGATTTGAGGGCCTTATTATGCTTATTTAAGAATAATAGGTTGTGGATTTGGGGGAAAAGGGACCCTCATTCACTGTTGGTGGGAATATTGAATGGCTCAATCGCTATGGGGAACAATTTGGACACATCTCAAAAAACTAAAAATGAAGCTTCCATCTGACACAGCAACTCCACTTATTAGTATCAACCCTCAGAGACATGTGCACTATTATATTCATTGCATTCACTATTCATGATAGCCATGATGAATAAATTCTGGAAATAATCGAGTGTCCAGGAACAGATGAGGAAATCAAGAAGCTACATTACATACACCGTAATGGGATGCTACTTGGTTATAAGAAAGAAGTAAGAGTCATGCAATTTGCTGCCATGTGGATGTGCATGTGGGTATCACGCTGAATTAAGTCACTGAGGAGGTGAGAGGGATGGACACAGAATGGTCTCCCTCATCAGTCACAGTCCTCCCGTTGTTCATTGATTCTGCTCGAGCGGGCCCAGTAACGTCTCCATCATGAGACTTGTTGTTACTGTTTCTGGCATATCGAATACGTCACGGGGAGCTTGCCAGGCTCTGCATGCAGGCGAGATACTCTCGGTAGCTTGCCGGGCTCTCCGAGAGGGGCGGAGGAATCGAACTCGGGTCGACCATGTTGGCTGCATGCAAGGCAAATGCCCTACCGCTGTGCTATCGCTCCAGCTCTCATATGTGGGATAAAAGGGGATATAGCAAGGAAGTGACAAGTGGCCAAAGGCAACAGAAACTGAAAAGTTGTCTGCAGAATTGAGTTCACCATGTGGGAACAAGGGAGTGGCTTGTGGGGTGACACTCTAGCAGAGGGTGTGGTGTTGAAACTTTGTATGCATAAACCCCTACAATTATCAGAGCTGTTAATCACAGTAATTACAATGAAAACATTTTTTTTTAAAGGACCCAGATCTGGAGAGATAGTACAAAAGACAGGACACTTTTCTTGCCTGTGGCGAATTCAGATTCAATCCCCACTACCACATATGGTTCCCTGAGCACTGCCAGGATTGATTCCTGAGAATCAATCAGAGCCATGAATAAGTCCTGAGCACCACTGGGTGTGTCCACTAAACCAAACCAAAGTAACAGAAGAAATCATTAGAGCAAACAAACCTCAACAATTAAAGCTGTGAAGGAGGTGGACTGGGTGGTAGATAGGATGCCAGCAAAAAGGATGCAGACTCTGATGGAGAGACGGAAGTTGAAATACTGTGTCTGAAACTCTCTAACTGACAGGCTTGCAAATCACAGCACCGAAAGAGAAAAATAAATAAATAAGGACGACAGGGAAGTGGAGGGGACCGGGGTGCATCTGTCTAAAGGGATGACTCTGATTCACCAGAGCTGCTGCCACTGCAGAACGAGGTGGTGGTTGACAGATCTTTCAGTTTTATCACGAGGGTGAAGAAACCCAGATTTTCATGTGAAACACTCTAATTTTTCCCATCTTGGCAGTGAGTTAAAGGCTAAGCTTCTTTGTAGGGATGAAGCGGAAAATAAAAATGCCTGATTTACCGTGCTTCCTGAGAAGGAGAGGAGACTGGAGTTGGAGTGACACAGTATTGCTCAGAGGCGGAAGTTGTGAGATCCTGTTTATTCACAGGGACACAATTCCATCATGAATTCCCGCTTCATGCTGAACATGTGCCAGGCTCAAGGGAGTGAGTGCTGGGTAAGAGAGGAAAAATAATCTAAAAAAGGGAATTCTATATAAAAGGACTTAAAAAAATCTCTCCTGTGATTATTCTATGTGTGATAATGGCAGGTAGTTGAAATAAACGACTAAATAACAGAGCTGGAAGAAGCTGGCCAGCACTTGGATATTGAAGTCACTGAGGTCACACATTTGTTTAGCCCGCAAGTACTAAAAGCAAACTATGATCGATTCTTCAATTTTGCTTCTTGAATTGGCTGAGCTTTGGCTTTCTTTTCCTTTTTTTTTTTTTTTTTTGGCTTTTTTAGGCCACATCTGGTGATTCTCAAGGGTTACTCCCAGCTCTACACTCAGGAATAACCCCTCTAGGGATGCTCAGGGGACCAGATTCTGGGGATTAAGCCCAGTTTGGCCACGTGCAAGGCTAATGCTCTACCCACTGTACTATGGCTCTGGCCCTGCCTCTGCTTTCTTGCTGTAAATGTACATTATTATAATATCCACTATAAGGGTTATTGTGAGAACGGAGTGAGAAGAAGTCTTGGGTGAGAAGGTTTCATTCTGACTCATGCCAACTACGAAAGGTGCTAGCTCTAATAATAATAATCAGGATGCATGGCATGAAACTCTGCCCATGTTTTGAAACAAGTTATTCTATAATGCTTAGAGGATGGAAATGTAATATTTGCTAAAGAAGGCGTAAGTAGCTGTTTGAGAGGCAACCCTACAGTTTGATTGCTGTACTTTAAATAAATCAATTCCTAAGGTACAAGGCAATCCCCGAGGTGATACTAAATGGTCGCAAAATCAAATTATCTGCCAAGAAGTTACATGTGCTGATGCAGAAAAGATCCCCTGAGCTCTGCTCCTCGGAGGCACATGTTGACTTGAAGCCCACAGGGATTGTGGCGTTGCTCTTGACAGTGGAGGTTACTTGTGCAGACGTTGGCTGCCATGGAGAGAGCCTGATCTCTCTTTGAACCAAATTTACACAAAACTTGTTTCTTGACTCTCTGAGGGTCTGGCTAACTTGAGAATTTGTCGACGTGGTTGGGTATCAAGGATTATTTATGCATATCAAAGAGTTTATCCAGAGAGCTGGTGCAATAGTATAACGGGTATGGCATTTACCTCATCTTGGGCAGATATGGGTTTGATCCCTGGCATCCCATATAGTTCCCTGAGTACCGCCAGCATCCTTGAGTGCAGAGCCAGGAATAAGCTCTGAGCACCACAGATGTGCCATCCCCACTGAAAAAAGAATCCAGAGTTTATCTCAAAGTTTGTAATCTATGCATTTTTATGGTGAACAGTAAAGTAATGAACCATAGAGCATTTCTAACTTTGGTGAATATTAATTTAAATTTCTCAGAGACAAGCAATGTGCTGGGTACTGTGCATAACTACAAGATGTGCAATTTTCTAGCCTTCATGGGATTATAGCTTAATGACGACGTCAGCCTATATGCAAGCTATAGCATCAAAGTTTAGACTCCTATTTAGTATAGAATGAAAACTTAATCTGGGGGAGAAATCATGGCCTCCCAAGGGAAGTGATGTGATAACTGACATTTAAAACTGAGTAGCAGAGTAAATCAGACAAGGAAGATGATGAATACAAAAAGATGAGCAGGAGCAACTCTATATTAAATCACAAAGTCAAATAAAGTGTCTTTCTTTCAACTCATCTGGTAATCATTTCCTAACTACATGTCAAGAGTTTGTTTAGGATAATCTTCAAGGCATGCATTGTTGATTTAGCAGGTTATATTATAAACTATACACTGACAAGGGCATCCTAACTCCAATTTTAAATGAGCATATTATCTGTCATTTTCATAGATCTTAAAGATACTCATTTGTGCTGCAATGAATAAAAGTGTGCATATGTTCTTTTGAATGAATGTTTTCTTTTATGGGGATGGATACCCCACAGTGGTATTTCTTTTTTTTTCTTTTTGGGTCACACCCGGCAATGCACAGGGGTTACTCCTGGCTCATTCACTCATAAATCACTCCTGGCAGTGCTCGGGGACCATCTGGGATGCTGGGAACCGAAACCCGGATCGGCAGCGTGCAAGGCAAACATTCTACCCACTGTGCTATCGCTCCAGCCCCCCATAGTGGAATTTCTGAGTCATATGGGATTTTAATCTTGACTTTACTGAATACCCTCCACACTTTTCCACAGAAGTTGGACCAGACACCAGCATTCCCACCAGCAGGGGTTGAGGGTTCTATTTTCACAACACCCTGGCCAACAGAGATCATTCCCAGCCATTCTCAATGGCCTGAGATGGTATCTCATTGTTGTCTTGACTAGGATTTCCATAATAATAAATGACAGTGACCTGTTGGCCATCCATTGGTTTTACTCAAAGAAGTGTCTGTTCATTTTGTATTCCCATTTTTTTTTTTTTGCTTTTTGGGTCACACCCGGTGATGCACAGGAGTTACTCCTGGTTCACACACTCAGGAATTACTCCTGGCCGTGCTCGGGGGACCATATGGGATGCTGGGAATCGAACCTAGGTCGACTGCGTGTAAGGCAAACGCCCTACCCGCTGTGCTATTGCTCCAGCCCCCTGTATCCCCAATTTTGGTGGCCTTTTAGATTTTCTTAGTTGATCTTTGTGAGGACTTTATTTTTTGTTGTTGTTCTTTTTTTTTTAAATGGAATCACCGTGAGATACAGTTACAAGCTTTTCTGTTTGAGTGTCAGCCACACAATGATCGAACACCCATCCCTCCACCAGTGCACATTTTCCACCACCAATATCCCCTGTATCCCACTCCCCTCTATCCTAACCCTCCCTCTGCCTCTATGGCAGACAATTTTCCCCGTATTCTCTCTCTACTTTTGGACATTATGGTTTGCAATCCAGATACTGAGAAGAGGCTATCACGTTTGGTCCTTTATCTATTTTCAGCACACATCTCCCATCCCGAGCGATCCCTCCAATCATCATTGACTTATTTATTTATATTATTTTATTATATTATTTGTATAATTAATATAAAAATAATAATATAAAAATATTATATTATTTATACCGTCTCCATTCCAGCTACCTTTTCCCCCAGCTCCTGAGGCAGGCTTCCTGCTACTATGAAGCAATATTCCTGACCCTTGTGTCTACTGTCCTTGGGTGTCAGTCTCATGTTATGTTATTTTATATTCCACAAATGAGTGCAGTCATTCTATGTCCGTACCTCTCTTTCTGACTCATTTCACTTAGCATGATACTCTCCATGACCATCTACTTACAAATTTAATGACTTCATCTTTCCTAACAGCTGCATAGTACTCCACTGTGTAGATGTACCACATTTTCTTTAACCAGTCGTCTGTTCTCAGGCACTCGGGTTGTTTCCAGATTCTGGCTATTGTGAACAGTGCTGCAATGAACATACAGGTGGTACAGATGTCAAGAAATGAAAAAAACTGCGCTTTTTTTCACCCTTGAGATATATTTCCAGAAGTGGTATTGCAGGGACATATAGAAGCTCAATTTCTAGTTTTTTTTTTAAGGAATGCCCATATTGTTTTCCAAAAAGGCTGGACCAGTTGGCATTCCCACCAACAATGAGAGTCCCTTTCTCTCCACATTTGCGCCAGCTTTGTGAGTACTTTATAGATCCCAGATTGTCAACCTTTTATCTTATATGTTGAGTGCAAATATTTTCTCCCACTCAGTTAGGTGGTATTTAGTTTTAGCCTATGTTTCTTTTGCCATATAGAAACTTTTGAGTTTGAGGTAGTTGCATTAGTTTAGTTTTGATTCTGTAGCCTTTGCCAATGGCACAATATCACCAAAGACTCCTTTGAGATGTAGGTTTGGAGCATTCTGTCTATATTTTTTTCAATGTATTTTATAGATTCAGGTCTGATCTCAAGGCCTTTGATCCACTTTGAGTTGACTTTTGTGTAAGGTGTGAGATCCAGCTTTAGTTTCTTGCATGTTGTTATCCTATGCTTCCAACACTATTTGATGGAAAGGCTGTCTTTATTCCATTTCATGCTCTAGATCCTTTGTCAAAAATTAGCTGACCGCACTCTTTACAATAGCCAGAAACTGGAAGAAACCTGAATGCCCAAGAACAGATGACTGGTTAAAGAAACTTTGGTACATCTACACAATGGAGTACTATGTGGCTCTTAGAAAAGATGAAGTCATGAACTTTACATACAAGTGGTACAATATGGAAAGTATCATGCTAAGCGAAATGAGTCAGAAAGAGAGGGATAGACATAGAAAGATTGCATTCATCTGGGGGATATAAAGTAACAAAGTATGAGATTAATACCCAAGAATAGCTGAGATCAGCACCAGGATGATTACTCCATAACTTAGAGGCCAGCCGGGTATCCTAGAGGAAAGGGGAGTTCAGATAGAGAAGGGAGCACCAAATAAAGGATGTTTGGAGGATCCTCCCAGGAGGGGAGATGCAAGTCGAAAGTAGACTATGGACTGAACATGTTTGCCACTCAATGCCTCTTTTGCAGACCACAACACCCAAAAGGAGAGAGAGAACACAGGGGATTGCCCTGCCACAGAGACAGGGGGGATGGGGGGATGGGGGTGGGAGGGATATTATCCATGGTGGTGGAAAATGGGCACTGGTGGAGGGATGGGTATCTGATCATTGTATAATTGAAACCAAAACACAAAAAATTGTAAATCTACAACTTTAAAAAAAAATAAAATAAAGGGAAAAAAAAGTAAAAAAAAAATTAGCTGACCAATTTATGGAGATATTTCATTCTGATCCATTTATCAGTGAGTCCTTATTCCAAACCATGCTGTTTTGATCACTATGACTTTAGAGTACAGATTCAAAATCAGGTAGTGAGATGCCTCCCAGTTTCTTGTTTTCCACTATGGTTTTGGCTATGTGGGGTATTTTATGGTCCCACACAAACTTTATAATTGACTGTTCTTAGGCCTTGAAGAATGTTGTTTGAATTTGGATAGGGATTGCTATCCAATCTATACAGTAGTTTAGGTAAGATGGTTATTTTGACAATGCTGATTCTTCCAATCCATTGGGATCAATCTAGAGGTCCAACGACAAATAAATGGATCATGAAGATATCATACATAGACACAATGGAATACTACATAGCTGTAAGGGATGATGAAATCACGCAATTGTGGCAATTTGGATGGAACTCGAAGATGTCACGCTAAATGAAGTAAGCCAGAAGAAGGAGGATACACACAGGATGATGTTACTCACATGTGGCGTTTAGAATAACTGGTTGAGGGAATGCAATGGTTTAAAGGAATGTCCTGATTAATCTTGGCCCAGAGTATAGGGAGGAGAAGGAAAAGAGAGTGAAGGGAAGGGGAAGAAGAGACAGATGAGAGGGAATGGGGGCCAGTCAGGTACCAAGGTGGTGTTAAGGAATGTGAGAGCAAATTCCAAACCACACAGGCAACTACACTAAAATCAAGAGACCCGAATTTTAACAACCAAACTGAGGTGCCTGTCAAGAGGTCAGGCTGGGGTGGGGGGTTGGGTGGAGCTGAATATGGGAGGGAACCTGGGAACACTGGTGGAGGGAAGTTGACATTGGGGGCGGCATCAATGCAATAGTGTGTGTCTAAAACTCAACTATGAATAACTTCGTAAATCATGGTGCGTTAATAAAGAAACGTGGAAGAAAAGAAAGCAGAACCAGAATGGGCACTGGTGGAGGGATGGGTATTCGATTATTGTATAACTGAAACCCAAGCACAAAAATTTGTAAGTCTACAACTGTACCTCATGGTGTTTCACTAATAAAAATCTAAAAAAAAAAAGAAACCAATGACTCCTACCATACATACTAAATTAATAAACAAATAAATAAAAGCTAGTCAAACCATCACCCAGCAAAGTATACATACATAGTTGTTAACGTAATTTATTCTATAATCTTGATCTTAGACTCATGCCTGTGTGATGGCACATGGATTGTGCTGTTAAAGAGTTAACATTTTTCTTTATGCATAAAAAACAATTAAGAAAAATCTTCACATCTCAATGAAGTGAAAGTTCTAAAAATACAGGTAAGCATCATACATTAAAATATATTTATATGTGGATCAATGGTTCAGAGATATATAATCCATATCTCCTCTCTCTCTCTCTCTCTCTGAAATTTCTAGTTTTCCTTTTCTTGCTATTTTGAGGGCTATACCCAACTGCACTCAGCGCTTACTTCTGGCTGGCTCTGCATGCAAAGATCACTCCTGATGGGGTTTGGGGGACAATATGTACCGACAAGGACAGGACCTGGCTGGTTGACTATCTGCAAAGCAAGGCCCCTATTTGCTGTATTATTTTCCCAGACCCGCTATTTTTCTTATTTAGAGTGTGTTACCTTGTACTGGAACGATGCAATATTGTCATCACTGATTTCCTTAATTCAAGGTCTTGTCCCACTTCAATTTCTTTTATGCTTCACTGCAAAATTGAATTTCCTGAGTTTCAACTTTCATCCTGCTATTCCTGTGCTTGAAGTTTCTCATGGAATCTGTACAGCACGAGATACTAGTACTAAAACATTGAGCTGGCCTCCAAACCTCGCGTCGGATCCCAGCCTGTCTAGGCTTTCCTTGCACTCGCTCTCGGGGGTCAACACACCATATTGGTTGTGCTGTTTGCCCGCCTTATTAGCGTCTCTCATAACCACCTTCAGTTCTGAACACAAGCCCCAGCCTACAGTTCTGGGCTGTGTAGGTTGAAATATTGACTTCATGAACAAATTCAAATATTCCATTAAGAGTTTGTCCCCAACCTCTTCACTTGCTCTAGGACAGTTTTCTCCTTCCTTTGAAGCTGTAGTATTATGGCACATACTTAGTACTCTGTGGGCATCTCTGTGTTGCATTTGTAAACTCATGCTTCATCAGTGTACCGTGTGTAATAATGTGTGTGTTGCTCTCCCAGTGGGTAGGGATAAGGACTATGTTTTTTGTTTTTTGTTTTTTCACTCTGAATCTTTACGTCTTGTAACATGGAACCTATCACATCATAGGTGATAAAAATATTTACAGAGGCTAATCAGTTCTATTAGTTTAGTACATCATTGTTTTCCACTACGAATTTTATTTGTTTTGAAAAAAGATGGGCTGAAGCGATAGCACAGAGGTAGTGTGTTTGCCTTGCATACAACCAGCCCGGCCAAACTGGATTCGATTCCTCCACCCCTCTCAGAGAGCCTGGCAAGCTACCAAGAGTATTTCGCCCGCATGGCAAAGCCTTGCAAGCTACCCGTGACACATTCAATATGCCAGACACAGTAACAACAAGTCTCAAAATGGAGATGTTACTGGGCCCACTCGAGCAAATCGATGAACAACGGGAGGACAGTGACAGTTGAAAAAGATATGATCTTATGTACTTGTTATTATCTCAATTCATAGAACCATTCTTTTATATTCTGGTACATTTTAAATGTCAAGTTTACAAATATTTTGTCTTTATTAGTTTATTTTATACCCTAAGGCTCACAAGCATTTAAACATTATTTTTTATTATTATTTGAAATGCTAGGATCAAAAATAGGAACTCACTCATGCAAGACAGGCATTCTACTGCTAAACTACATCCCGGACACTTTCTAGAGTACTTTACAAGTGCAAATATTGGATCTCTCTTTGTGATAGCACAGAACAATGAGGAGGTTCTGTGGGCTCAGGGATTTAGTCAGGAGGAGCAGAAGCACTGGAAGCAAGTTCTTCCCTTCTGGACTCTGCCTTCTCCCACCCAAAACTGCTTTGCTGGCATCTCTTCCTTCTGAAGACACATTCCAATGTAGAAATTGTTACAGAATTACTATCTTTCTCACTATGCAGAGATATTAATTAAGATTGAACATGGGTCCTACAGCAGCTTGAAAGAAGGAATTGTAATTAAGCCTGTGAGGTGGTCAAATGCCAGTCTAAAAGCTGATGGCCTAAAAAGGCCTTCCCGTTGATCGTTGATTTGCTCGAGCGGGCCCAGTAACGTCTCCACTGGAGACTTTGTTGTTACTGTGTCTGGCATATTGAATACTCTCGGTAGCTTGCCGGGCTCTCCGAGAGGGGCGGAGGAATCGAACTCGGGTCGGCCATGTTGGCCGCTTGTAAGGCCAACGCCCTACTCGCTGTGCTATCGCGCCGCTCGTGGGGGGCCCAAGTCCTTCCAAAAGCTGATGATTAGCACAAATTAACGCAGTGTCTACCGCAGCCTAAATTTGCTAAGTCACTACATTACTTAATTTTCAATGATGATACTCACCTATCAGACCTGAGAGAATGAGAGAGAGAGAGAGAGAGAGAGAGAGAGAGAGGAGAGAGAGGGAGACAGAGACAGAGACAGAGATAGAGATAGAGAGCTATGTATACAGATGGCTCTTTTACGGCACTCCAATTTGTTTGAGAAAAAATAGCTTTATTTTGAGAAATCTGAAAAGAGAGCATAAGTAGGAGAAACAGAGAAATAGGGAAGAGAGAGAGAGGGAGAACAGAGAAGTGGAGGAGAAAGACAGAGGAAGGTGTGAAGGGGTGAAAAAGACAGAGGAAGCAAAGGAGAGAGGCGGAGAGAGAAGAGAGAGGGAGAGAGAAGCTGAGAGAAAGAGAGAGAGAGAGAGAGAGAGAGAGAGAGAGGATGAGAGATGTTCAAAAGAGAACATGAATTTCTCCAGAGGGGAGAGAGTTGAGGAACTCATCATCTCAGGCTGATATTCAGGCAAACTGCAGGGTAGAGAAGGTGCCATGACAACACGAGAATTTGTGGGTGCTGCATCAGTCTTCTGCAGTGAGTGACCGTGACCACTAATATTTCCAGGTCATCACTGCGGCCCACTGGATCCAAATCGCTCTCTATAGATACAAACAAGCTGTCTGATAAGAAGACTGACAAGGTTAGGATATCTCTTCATCTTTCATCCGCTTCATCATTGCTTGGTGATCTTGAGTAAATCTCTGAAGTTAGCAGGGGTTTGGTTACCAAATCTCTGAACCAAGTTGTTATGAGAATGAAATTGGATAACATATGGGAAATCACTTTATAAGCTTCAAAGTATTTGAGGTTCATTCCCAGAAGAAGGAAATAGAGCAAGACTTTCAATTCAGCCGAGTAAAAATGTTTCAATTAAAAGTTTAGTTAGTCTTTCTACATTTCTTTTTGTAAAATACTTTATAAAGTCAAGGTAGCATACAGCTTGCCAAATTATTCTAAGGAAGCTATTACAAATACTTTATATTTTCAACTTCATTAATCAGACTTAATAATTGAACCATAAGAAATGAGTAGTAACTTTCACAATTATAGAGATAATTAAATATAAAAAGAAAAATGTAGCTTAGCATATTATCTGAATACCAAGAAAAAACAGATAGTTATAAACACCCTTCTGGGCTTTTATTATCTAGATTAGAAAGATGACATTGTTTTCTTTCTGTGCACAGCATTAAAAAATTTAGAGAGACGAGCCCCATTTATAATCTATAATCTTTGGTGTTCTCACCTAACAAGCAACCACACTGAAACCAAAACAAAAAAGAGATTTTTATATTTGTGAGAGTTATTGAGAAAATATCAAGGCCTTTTTAAAATTAAAATTATAGGAGTGACTCCTTCAGCTGAAATTAAACAGCACAATTTCACCATAACTTCCAAAGAAATTTGTGTTTTCCTTGTATTATTATGATAGTTGGATATACCAGGAAAATTGAAGATGCTGATGAAAATTATAGAATTGTGGTTCCAAATTTTGTACAATGAAAGGAATGGTGAGTTACTGAAACGAATGATAAACTAAGTATGACCAAAGAACAGTTTAATCTATCATTAATTTGCTACATTATAGGACCCTGACTTCCATCTCAGGAATCACTGTATAGATTCATCACCTACTTAAGAACACACATCCCCTTGAAAAAGCCTCAGGGGGTCTAATTTAATTATATCATGCACAAAATAGTTGAATACAATAGAAGGCACAGCAGAACACTAAAATAAAAATTCTTACAACTAACACTACGTATTGCATCTTGGAATCTAGAATGGAACTTCTTTTGTTTTGTCTTGGGGTTACAGTCCTGGCAGTGATCAGGAATCACTCCTGGCTCTGCTCAGTGGACCAGCTAGGTGCTGGGGATTGAACCCATGTCAGCCATCCAAAGCAAATGCCCTGCCCACTGCACTACATCTCTGGCCCCTAAAGGGTTTGTTTTAAAAGATAAGACCGATGCATCAGAGCGTCAGTGTGGGATTGTGTAACAAAGACTAGGTTTTGTAATTCAACGTCTGGTTTTATACAATTAGTTTAGCTTGGGCATATGCCTGAGGTTGTTCTGGGTAGTTGGAGAAACGCAGTAGATTCAGTAGAAAAATCTCTGCCTACTCCAATGGGCATTTTCATTCCAGCAGGAAAGACATATAAAAGAGAAATACCTCAAAAGGGGAAAAACATGTGTGCTTGATAGAAATAAAGAATCACTGTATCACTGTCATCCCATTGTTCATCAATTTGCTCGAGTGGGTGCCAGTAACATTTCCATTTGTCCCAGCCCTGAGATGTTAGCAGCCTCTCCTTACTTGTCCTTCCCAATGGTGCCGTATTGGAGGCTCTTTCAGGGTCAGGGGAATGAGACCCGTTACTTTTACTGTTTTTGGCATATCGAATATGCTGCAGGGAGCTTGCCAGGCTCTGCCGTGAGGGCGGGATACTCTCAGTCGCTTGCTGGGCTCTCCGAGAGGGACAAAGAATGCATATAAAGGGTGTTGTGAGGACCCTCCCAGGGTGGGAGAAGCACGCTAAAAGTAGTCTATAAACCAAACATGATTGCCACTCAATGCCTCTCTTGCAAAACACAGTACCCAAAAGAAGAGAGAGAGAACAAGGGGGAATGCCCTGCCACAGAGGCAGGGTGGGACGGGGGGATGGGGGGTGGGGGGGATGCTGGGACCCGTGGTGGTGGAGGACAGGCACTGGTGGAGGGATGGGTACTTGATCATTGTATAGCTGAAACCCAAGCACAAAATTTGTAAGCCTATAACTGTACCTCATGGTTTTTCACTAATAAAAAAATAAAAATAAAATAAATAAAATAAAATGACTATGGAAAAAAAAGAATACAAGCAAGTATGTTAAAACCAAACACGTGTGCTGCTTTGGGTATATCAGTGGAAATAAGGAATAAGGAAAATAAAGATGAGAACTGACAGCTGAGCATCAGAGGGATGTATGACAAGAAGCCCTTCTTGGGGTGACTTTCATAGAAATATGTGAAAATATTTGCATTTCCTACTACAGAGTGTTGGGGTCCATGCAGACAGGGAGTAGTAGTGGGAGCAGCTCGGCCCAGGTGTTACTGTTATTACTAGTTTATTACATTAGTTCTGTTCACTTGATCACTTGACTTCCCGTTAATCGTCGATTTGCTCAAGTGGGTGCCAGTAATGTTTCCATTTGTCCCTGTCGTGTGCTAGTGTAACCCAATGGCATCTGTTCATCTAGGAACATGAAGAGCCTCAAACCGATCGTTCATGATCTTGATGAAGTCTGACCATCTGGTAGGTGGGCGGCCACGTGGTCTTTTGATGTCCTGTGGAATCCAGTTGGGAATGGCTCTAGTCCAGCGGTCATCTCTAAATCTCATTACGTGTCCAGCCCATCTGATTTTTGACGCCTTGGCAAACCAGACAGGGTTCCTGATTCTTGATCATCGATGGACAGAGGTCAGAACTCCGGATTTTTTCTCTCATTTGAGTGAAGCGTGATACTCCAAGTACAGCTCTTTCAATTCCTCTTTGGGAGACCCGAATAGCGTTCTCATCCTGTTTTCGTAGGGCCAGGGTCTCTGAGGCGTATGTTAATGCGAGAAGAACAGTGGAATCAAAGAGATGTGCCCGGAGCTGGAGGTTCTTCGTCCTCTTAGCTATTTCTTTGACGCTCTTGAAAGGCGTTCCAAACCGCTCTCTTCCTCCTGCGCAACTCAGGTGCCAGGTCATTCGTCATGTTGACTTCTTGACCTAGGTACACATAACTGTTGCATTTGGAGATGGTCGTTCCGTTGAGAGTAAATGGAGCGTCAGGAAGGAGGCTGTTTCTCAAAAACATTGTCTTCGTAAGATTCAGCTACAACATTATTTCCGTTAGAGTTACTAATATTTGCTATCCCATATCACTCTTCCCAGAGTTCTACACTCTGCTTCCGGCCATCTGTCTATACTGTGTGTGACTGCTTTGGCCTCAGACCAAGGAAAGAGAACCGTTTATAGTTCTGACAGCTTCACTCCCCCCACTCACTGCCCACATTCCCATCCCAGAACAGGGTTTGAGGGTCACTGCTCTCTTTCCCCAGCCAACCCTTAGGACCAGAGAGAGGCTTTGTCACTGCAAGGTTCAGTCTTCACTGGCTATGTGCCGAGCCAGGAGGTGACATAAACCCAGGACACAGAGGCACCTACTCCAAGAATTTACTTGTACTGTCACAACTAATAATGGCTTCTCTTATTCAATGATTTGTGTTCCCCTTGCCTTGGAGAAATAAAATCAATTTGCAATGTCTAATTTGCTCTAGTTCTTCTTTCCAGGTCCAGAGCAAGAGCCCACCAACTAGATCCAACCAGAAAATTCTTCCACAGATGCAGGGAGGTTAATGCTTTGGGTGTTGTTGACTAAAATTGGAGCAGGAGTTTTGGAGGGACCAGGAAGTTCCTGGGAAGATCCAGGAAGAGACTCAAGGACTTTGAATAGAGGAGTCAGAGGATCTCGTTTCATATTTTACAAAATGGAATTGGTGAGGGGTCAAAGGTAAAAGAGTGATGAATTAAACCTGTTCCTAAATTGATTGGGAGGAACTGAACAAAATCACTGACTCAGAATGATAGCAGCAGAGGGCAGGAGACACACTTGCATTGTGAGTCTATTTTTTAAGTTGTTGAAATCAATCAGATTTGCTGGTGGGAGATGTGGTATGAAAAAGACAATTAAAAGAAGGACATCAACAAGGTTTTCAACTGGGACCACTAGCAGAATGAATAATACAAGGGAGAAGTGTTGAAATGAACAGGCTGGGGTCGAACAATCTGGAGCACCTGTCAGGTTTGAAATGCGATTGCTACAAATGGTTCTCAGCCTAATTCCTCTTGGGCATCATCCTTTGAGACGTGCCGCCTTGCCAAGGGTTGTGCCCTCCTCCATGAAGTCAGCAGAGATTCAATCCAATGGGGATTGTCTTAATGAATTAATGAAGGATCCCACTGGTTTAAGTCTCTGTGGCAAATACATCAACTATTCCAATGACCCAGTCCTATTCCTCCACCCCTCACAGTAGTGTTACTAAGAACATTCTCCAACAAATCTTCTCCACCCAAGTATCAGTCTATTTTCAGGGGACCATCTGTGGATTCCTTGAATAGAAAGTAGTCTATCTTTGTGGTGTAGTTACTCCTATCCCTTCTAAGCAGTGTTGCTTTGTAAATACCCATAATGATCTCCCCAACTAGATTATATTAGCTCTGGTACTGTCCTCCCATTGTTCATTGATTTGCTCAAGCAGGCCCAGTAACGTCTCCATCGTGAGACTTTGTTGTTACTGTGTCTGGCATATCGAATATGTCACGGGTAGCTTGCCAGGCTCTGCTGTGCAGGCGAGATACTCTCAGTAGCTTGAGAGGGGGCTCTCCGAGAGGGGTGGAGGAATCGAACCTGGCTCGGCTGGGCTGAATGCGCGCAAGACAAACGCCTTACCATTGTGCTATCCAGTCCATTAGATCTGGCACTATGCTATGTTTCTTCCGGTACTTTACTCTAAATACACATGGAATGAATATTTGTTGTATGATCAATAGAGAATCAGGGACGCTGTCTCATTTGCCAAGACATCAAAAATCAGATGGGCTGGACACGTAATGAGGTTTACAGACAACCGCTGGACTAGAGCCATTACTGATTGGATTCCACGAGACATCAAAAGATCACGTGGACGGCCACCTATAAGATGGTCAGACTTCTTCGTCAAGACCCTAAATGATCGGTTTGAGGCTCTACATGTTCCTAAAACGAACAGATACCATTGGGCTACGCTAGCACGCAACCGGGATGAATGGAGACGTTACTGGCACCCGCTCGAATAAATCGATGAATAACGGGGATTAAGTGATTAAGTGATTAAGTGAACAATAGAGAAATGGGATACTTCTGAAAAGCAACTGCGAAGAAAAATGAAACTTAAGAAGTAACTTTTATCCATGGTGGTGGAAAATGGGCACTGGTGGAGGGATGGGTATCTGATCATTGTATAATTGAAACCAAAGCACAAAAAATTGTAAATCTACAACTTTAAAAAAAATAAAATAAAATAAAGGGGGGAAAAAAAAAAAAAGAAGTAACTTTTTAGGCTGAGACTAGATATATCATCTTTTCTTTGTGATTCATACACATATATAAAGTAAAACTTATAGTATTATTTCTTTGGAAAAATTTTTTAGTGTTACTCATCTGTTAGTGTGATAACCGATATGTGGTTAACTGGGTTTCTTCACAGGCTTCTAATCTATATTTGGACTTAAAGACTATCTAAAATTTGAAAACAGAAAAATTTAGACAACAATGATTTTTGTGTGTGTGTGTGAATTGTATGCTTGAAAACATCCTAGCTGATGGTATCCTTTTGAATTAACTTATATGTGAGCTAAATTAACCAACTAATGAAGTGTTTAATTATGTAGATAACCTATAAAGAAAATAAAAGAACAACATTAATCATAAGTCTGTTTGGTGGGTAGAAAATAACCCTTAGAGCAGAGCATCACTCGTTCTCAAAATGCTCATTAAGGAGAAGTTTTTGTGCCTCCTGAAAACTTGTTTTCTGGGAGGAAAAAGGTGTTTGCTGGGGGAAAGTAGAGTTTATTGAGTGCTCATCTTATGCTGATAACTTCGTGGGGGTCTAGCATTTAAGTATGTTACTCTTGATGCTTTTCGTGTTTCTGGAGCAAGCAGAAGTCACTGGGCTACACTAGCACGCGACAGGGACAAATGGAGATGTTACTGGCGTCTGCTCAAGTAAATTGATAAGTAATGGAATGACAAGTGATTCAAGTGATACAAGTGATAATCTTAATCAAGGGCATTGGTGGAGGAAAGTAGACACCAGTGAAGGGACTAGTGTGGGAACATAGTATGCCCGAAATCTAATTATGAATAACTTTGTAATCCACAGTGACTAAATAACATTCTTTGTGAAGTCTAACACTCTTAATTATAGTGGTTATTAGCCAATGTTGCCCCAGTAACCAGTGGAGAGATTTATGATCTTGACGGCCTGAGGCCCCACCCCACAAGATTTTGAAGTTGGTTTGGGGTACAAGCCAGGAGTTGGAATATTTTAAATTTATACCCTACGCAAACAGGGTGAGAACGCTATTCAGGTCTCCCAAAGAGGAATTGAAAGAGCTATGCTTAGAATATTACTTTTCACTCAAACGAGAGAAAGAATCTGGAGTTCCAACCTCCGTCGACAATCAAGAATCAGGGACACTGTCTTGTTTGCCAAGGTGTCAAAAATCAGATGGGCTGGTCACATAATGAGATTTGGAGATGACCGCTGGACTAGAGCTGTTACCGACTGGATTCCACGGGATGTCAAAAGACCACATGGTCGCCCACCTACCAGATGTTCAGATTTCTTCATCAAGATCATGAACGATCGGTTTGAGGCTCTTCGTGTTCCTAGAGTGAACAGACGCCATTGGACTATACTAGCACGCGACAGGGACAAATGGAGACGTTACTGGCGCCTGCTCGAGCAAATCGACGATTAACGGGAAGTCAAGTGATCAAGTGACCCTACAAGTGATTTCAGTATTTAGGAATGTGTTGAGAATCACTGCTTTCTCAGTAAACAGACTTTTGACTAAAATCAACTAGATGGGAAGGATCTTCCACGCACATGACAGCCAAAAGGAAGTGAGGGAAGGAAGACATGATTAGGCTGGAGTTCATTCACCCATCAACTTCCTGCTGCCTATGGCCATGCTGGATTCCTGAATAAACCAGGAAAAAAGCAGTTTGCTGCTCATTACACACTGTTCCAATAACATTCAGAAGTAATTAATATCAACCCACCTTCTATCAATAAGATTGATCCCAACCAAATAATTTCTGAATAAGAAGTGCCAATTCAGAATCACCACTAAAATATCTTCCATATGCTGACCCCAAAGTTTCTAGATTATGAGTCTAAAATGAGTAGCAACTCTGGTTGCAAACTCAGAATCCCTGGAAGCTTTCTTTTCCATATACTCTGTTTCTTGTGGAGTTTTCTTATTTGGCTCAATTCTCCAGCCCTTTAATCACCCAGTGCATTCCCCCAGAGAGCTCTCCCAGTTCCTCACATTTATTTAACTTGCAGGGTTCCAGACCAGACTTTAATTACAAATTTTAAAATGATGATGGGGGGGAGAAGCGTAATTACCTCATATTGCTTTGTCTTGCGCTTTCTTCTGAAGACGTTGCCACTTTGTCTCTGTTAGCTTCAATTCCAAGTCACTCCAAGCTATGAAGTTATTACTAACAATAATGATAGCTTTCATTTATGATGGCACTACTCAATGTCAAATATGATACTGGGGAATTTTCAAGCGTAGTATCATTTAGTGGCTGGAGAGACAGGACAGCAGGTAAGGCACTTGCCTTGTATGCGTCTGACCTGGGTTCGATCCCTGGCATCCTACCAAGAGTCCCCGGAACCCACCAAGAAGGACCCTTGAGTGTAGAGCCAGAAGTAGGGCCTGAGCAACCACTAAGTGTGGCACAAAAACAATTTAAAAGAAGTATTAATTTAATTTGTTTTCTCAGCTTCAGAGTTATAGGCGATTATTAGTCCCTCTGACTCAATAACTTAAATTTTCAATGTTGTTTTAATTGTTTGAAAATAAGAAGGCAAAACAATAAAAACATATGTCAAAGAGGGATGCTAACAGTAGTACTCTAATGAATCTTTTTTTTTTTTCTTTTTTGGATCACACCCGGCGATGCACAGGGGTTACTTCTGGCTCTGCACTCAGGAATTACCTCTGGCGGTGCTCAGGGGACCATATGGGATGCTGGGAATTGAACCCGGGTCAGCCGCGTGCGAGGCAAACACCCTACCCGCTGTGCTATTGCTCCAGCCCCCTAATGAATCTTGAAGGATACTGGTGTCCTATAGCAATAAAATACTGATGGATATTCAGATTTGCTCTTCCCACCCCCTGTACCCCCCATTTTTCACCCAAGGATTTAGCACCCCATCCATAGCAGGAGCTCAAAAATGATTACAGAATGAAAGGTTAGGCCTAAGAGACGTATTTGATTTTCAACATTACATGAAGATGGCTTAGCTCTTGGGCATTTAGTGCTCTCAACATTATTTTTTACAACTGTTGTATGAGTTATTCTATGAACAAGCTCTTTATTCAACCTCTCTGTAGATGTAGACTTGGCTCTTCTCTTTGTGGGGTTCCAGCTTGACACCAATTTTGCAGGGTAGGCAGAAATTCTGAGGGGAACAGCCTTCTCCTCATTCCTGATACGAACAATCGGAGGCAAAAATCATGACTTTGAAAAGGCAGTGCCTGTTATTATCTGGCATGTCTTTGTGAAGCGCTCTTTGAGATTTCAGCTCTGTCTGCTGTGTGATCGCAGACTATTGTTAGCTAAGCAAGATGGGCCCTGCCTCTTTTGACAGGACGAAACATTGCGAGCAGGAAGCAGGAAGAGAAGTGTGAGGCTGTCCTGCCAAGAAGTCTCCAGTCCTAGAGCGTTCACACACCCACACTACTTCCCAGAACCTTCCTCTAGAGAGCTGAGAAAAACATAATTAATGATCTATGCATAATTTAGAAAGACAGAGGAAGAGAAACATAGTCTGGTTGTTCCCCAGGTACTCGTAGACTTTTTTCTTTAAGATGCATTTGGAATATTGAATGGGTCACTCTTGCACAATACTGAATCTTCTAGTCCTATTTTCTCAGAAAATACAGTGTATATGTGACACACAGTCCCAAGGGGTGGCGTCAATCACCCCATCTTTGGTCCTCATGAGCTTCTGTAATGTCCTGTCCTTGGATGTGGGCTGAATTCAAGGTAAAGCATACATACTCTGAAGCTAGGTTATGAAGAACTGGCTTCCATTTTGAGTGCTTTCTTAGGCCACTTGTCATGGATGAAGCCAGTTTGTCATACCATGAGGTGGGTCTATGAAAGAGGACACCTGTGGGACCAGAGGTGGAAGCTGAGTGACACTGGGCAGTTCAGTAGTAGACATGTCCCCACACAATGGGGCACTGCAGGAAATTGGCCACCACTGACAGCTTTACTCTCACCCATGAAGGACCTTGAGACGGAGGAACTTAACACTCAAACACACTCAGATTGGTTCCCAAAAGCAACTACATACATGGTAAGAAATTTTTGTTTTGACGCTCTGAGTTTGGGGATAATTTGCTAAAATGAATTGTGATATTGCAAAGGCGATAGACACAAAAGCCTTCCCAGTTGCTTACTGCTATTGCATATCCTCTGTGAAAAAATTATTAATGGGTTCTCTTGAAGTGTTTACCACATTTAACCAGTGCTAAAGATATATGTCTTTATTCTTGCTTGTTTGCAAACTTCTGGAAAACAGAAAGTCACTGCGACTGAGTTTTGAATTGTTCTGGTTCCCGGATATGAACTTTGTACACAACAAATGCTGAATAAGTACCTGACTAATAAATATATCAAAATTTTGCCTAGCAACACCAAGAAGGAGCTGCATAACTTTTTTAGTTAGACAGGACTTATATTTGGCCTATCATTTCCAGTAACATAATTTCATTATTGCTTACGATGCAGGAAATTTATAATGCATACCTATAAATCATAATCATTGTTTCAACTATAAAAAGGACATACTTTATTTTAAAATACTCATTTGAAAATGAGCTTATTATTATTATTAAGCTTCAAAGCAATGTTTTCTATTAAAACTTTAATTTTCTTGCCCTGTACTAGATTTTTGTTGTTGTTGCTGCTGTTGTTTAAAACTGAGGTGATACTGGAGAGAAAAGTGGTGATTGAGGCCAGGGACAACTTTGGCCTGAGCCACGGAGAATGTGACACTCCGGCTATTAAATACTCAGATAGGAATCAGACACAGTGAGATTTACAGATAGTCCAGCAGGTAGGGGGTTTGCCTTGCACATGGCTAGACTGGGTTCAATCCTTGGCATCCCATAGGGTCCTCCAAGCCTGCCAGAAGTATTTGCTGAGTTCAGAGCCAGGAGTAAGCCATGAGCACTGCCGGGTGTGGCCCAAACAAAACAAAACAAAACAAAGACTCAGACAACACAGAAAAAGAAATCTGCCATTCTTAAGGCTTACACAGAACCAGACTCGTTTTATTGTGCGCTCATAAGCTGGCTTTGCAAAAGGCAATCGTAAGGAAAAGAAATTTCATGAAGTCCAGATTGTCAGGGAGAAAGTAAAACACATCATTGTCAGAGAATCAGGACTAGCGAGAGACTCCTCTCCCAGGAAGAGGAGACAGTGAGAACATCGCCAGGTATCTGAATACATCGACCTCCCTGTGCGTAGTTGGAATCATACAGACCCAGGAGCTGGGATTAAATATCCCTGGCTAAAGGAGTTAGAAATGTCAGGGTGCATCTGGTTTCCCGTATTTCACTGCCCGAGATTCCCTGCAGCCTGTCACTTTTCATGATGATGGGATCTTACTCAGACTCGGGGCTCGTCCTGCTTCTTGCTTTGATTACCTCCCCATCAAAACCACACCAGGCAATTTCAAAGTTCTTGCCTTTGCCACCCACAGGACTTTGCACAGTCTAGCTAAGTCCCATCCCTCAGTGGCTCATTGGACATGACAGAACACCCTTTGGTTTCGCCAACTTTTTGAGGCGCTCTGAACGCACACAGTGGGAGCAGAAGGGAAAAGGAGTTCTGAGTCCTTTCCTATCCTCGCTCCCAAAGTCAGCCCCTCCTGAGTCAGACACTCAGATTAGAAGCAGGCTAATGAGCCAGAAAGTGTTGGATTCTTTGGATTTTGTTTCAAGTCTCTTTTCCAACTGTCTCAACTTTGGCTGAGTCACAAGGTCCCGTGAGACTCTGCGATGGAATGGCATATTTTGGGGAAGCCAAGAAAAATGCAGTACGAAGGCTACAAGCAAGCAGACCTGCACCGAACTCTGGGAACACGAACACTAGTGTCAGCTACTGCTCTCGCACCCTCTGGGTTTCACCTTTATCTTTTCTTTCTTTATTTTTTGTATTATTTCTTTGAAATCAGTCACCACGAAATCACAGATATTTATGATTTGGTTTCAGGTGTACAATATTTCCACACCTATTCTTTTGCCAGTGTCCACTGCCCTCCACCAATGCCCCTACTCCCATATGCCTCCTATCCACCAGTCTGCTGCTATGAGAGGCACTTTACACACACACACACACACACACACACACACACACACACAAAGCTTCCCTCCAACATAGATGCAGCCCCCTCCCTGTCCTATATTCCAGCCCTCTCAAATGGCATGTTTCCTGTTGAATAACATTTCTCATGTGCTTTGTTTACATCCTACTTGAGTATTCATTATTTCACCATTACATTCTTTTCTATCCTACAGAGATGGCTAGGTAAAGAAACTGTGGACATATTCCTGGGAATATACCCCAGAGAGGCAAAAATGTATAGTCGAAGTGACATCTGCACTTGTTTGTTCATTGCAGCACTGTTTACAATAGCCAGAGTCTGGAGAAAACCTGAGTGCTTGAGAACAGATGACTGGTTAAAGAGACTTTGGTACATCTACACAATGGAGTACTATGTAGCTGTTAGAAAGGATGAAGTCATGAAATTTACATACAAGTGGTACAATATGGAAAGTATCATGCTAAGCGAAATGAGAGGGACAGACATAGAAAGATTGCATTCATCTGGGGGACATAAAGTAACAAAATAGGAGATTAATACCCAAGAATAGCCGAAATCAGTACCAGGAGAATTACTCCATGGCTTAGAGGCCAGCCGGGAATTCTAGGGGAAAGGGCGGGCAGGGTGGGATGGGGGCTGATGGGGGTGGGAGGGATACTGGGATCCATGGTGGTGGAAAATGGGCACTGGTGGAGGGATGGGTACTCGATCATTGTATAATTGAAACCCAAGCGCAAAAAATTTGTAAGTCTACAACTGTACCTCATGGTGTTTCACTAATAAAAATTTTAATAAAAAAAAAAGAAACTGTGCACATATACACGATGGAATATTACTTGGCCGAAGAAAAGGGAAGTTTATGAAATTTGCTGCTACATAGAGGGACCCGGAGGGTATCATGCTGAGTGAGAGGGAGAGGGAGGGAGACCCACACAGAACGATCCTTCCACTTTTCTTTCTAAATAAGAAGTTGTTACATTCCCCTTTACTTATCTGAGCACAGCTGACTGGGCTGACAGCTTACACGGCAACAACCTCAGAGCTAAAGGTCTCTGTAAACCGTGTTCATCCATTCTTTTCTCCTCCCCAGCGGATGGCAGGGGGATTTCTATCTTCATGGTCACAGGGGAAGCTCAGCCCACAAACCACTTAGTATGCAAGTCTGCGCAACCTCTCTCCCCCGAGTGCCCAGGCAAGGGCTCTCTCCGCAGCCCCCTTGGTGAGTTAGTCTACACTGTGGCCCCTCTGAATGATGGCGGCTCGGGAAGGGAGGGTCTGTCACAGCCCTACAGGGTTTCACCTTCTTGGCAGGCTGTATGCAGCACTTCTGAGCAGTGGCCTCCCTGAATTCTGGAAGACTAAATGTACACACATTTCTAAAGAGCAGCATCTTCGAGGGAACAGGGTAGCACGCGTGTGTGTGTATGTATGTGTGTGTGTGTGTGTGTGTGTGTGAGAGAGAGAGAGAGAGGAGAGAATGTGAGTGCGTGTATGTCTGTGTGTTTGTGAGACAGTGTGTGAGTGCATATGTGTGTATGTGTGTGAGTGAGTGTGTGTATGTGTGTGAGTGAGTGTGTGAAGGTGTGTGAATGTGTGTGAGTGCTTATGTGAGTGAGAGTGCATGTGAGTGTATGTGTGAGTGTGTGTGTCTGAGTGTGCGAGTGAGTGTGTGTCTGAGTGTGTGAGTATGTGGGTATGAGTGTGAGTGTGTGCAAGTGTGTGAATGTGTGACTGTATGTGTGTCTGAGTGTGCGAGTGTGCATGAGTGTGTGAGCAAGTGTGAATGTGTGAGTGTGTGTGCAAGTGTGTGTAAGTGTGTGAGTGTGTGTATGTGTGAGCATGTGAGTGTGTGTATGTGTGTGCGTGTGTGCGTGCACGCTTCAGGGAAGTGGCTTCCTTGGGGTGAGGTGACAACACGCTGTGCTTGCTGGCAGGAGTGCGGGGTGAGTGGCACGTGAGGGGATGAGGTCACTCCCGCCTGGGGCACCCCTGTGCTGGCTCCTCTGCACACCTGCGCTGCCTGTCAGGTACCCTGGCCCTTGGCTCGGACAGACCCGGCTGCAGGACAGGGCGGAGGGCCTAGTGGGCACACGCCCCTGGGTCACCCAGGTGTCACCTGCTTGACCTCGCGCTCTGCCCCAGGTGCCCCTGCCCCCCAGGCCAGGCCATTCTGGGAGCGCAGGAATCTTCCATTTGCAGCATTTTTTCTATTTGTCTGCATGGTCCGCAGAGATCTAAATTTATCCTTTTAGAAAACGTTTTCTTGAAAAATTCCATCTTGAAAGCACAGTGTTTTCCCTGTTCCAGGACCAGTAATGAAAAATAGGGGCTGGAGCGAGAGCACAGAGGGTAGGGCGTTTGTCTTGCACGCCGTCGACCCGGGTTCGATTCCCAGCATTCCATAGGGTCCCCTGAGCACCGCCAGAAGTAACTCCTGAGTGCATGAGCCAGGAGTAACCCCTGCGCATCACCAAGTGTGACCCAAAAAGAAAAACAAAACAAAACAAAAACCCAACAGTGATGAAAGCTAAAGCTCCAACTTAAGAGCATCAGAGTTGATGCAGCCTGCAGGGTACCTGCAATACCGACGGAGGCCACAGGGGGCGCGCGAAGCCCGGGCGTAGTCAGGACTCCGTCGGGGACACAGTGATGAAAATAGTGAGCAGGAGTGGACGGATGGGGGGACAGGAGCGGTGCTGATCCACACACGCGGCAAGGAGGGGATCACTCAAAGACGGCCGGAATGGAGAGAGAGGTTTCACCATCTCCATTTCGAAGTCCTCGTTTATTACGATTACTTTTGAAGTATAATAAATGGATGTCGAAAATTGGAGACGTTACTGGGCCCGCTGGAGCAAATCGATGAACAACGGGAGGACAGTGACAGTGACAGTCGGAAATTGAGGAGAGGGAAGGAGAAAAACACCCGTTCAAGAGAGAACAAGGGATTCTTATTTTTAAGGCCGTGATAGAGAGGAATCACCCAGCCAGGACAAAGAGAAAGGATGTGGTTCTCCATGACCTGGCTGCTCCAGGCCCTTGGGCAGGATCATTTCCAACAGACGAAGCTGCGTTTCAGCCTCGCCAACAGCAGTCAATTACAGAGATTAAAGGCAGAAAAGCAACTGCAGCAAAAGTATTTAAGTTTCAGTTTCTTCTGCAGCTGGCCCTTCTCTGCTTTTTCAGTTCCTTACTCTCAGTTCTTTTGGCTGGTTGGAAATGGAAGCAGTTTCTTTTCTTCCAACAGGTTTTTTTTTTTTTTTTTTTTTTTTTTTTTTTTTTTTTTTACAGAGAGACCAGAATCATAGATTGTCATTATTTTTGCAAGCTACCGAGAGTATCTCGCCCGCATGGCAAAGCCTGGCAAGCTCCCCGTGGCGTATTCGATATGCCAAACACAGTAACAACAAGTCTCATGATGGAGACGTTACTGGGCCCACTCAAGCAAATCGATGAACAACGGGAGGACAGTGACAGTGACAGTGGCTTGAGTATTTACAAATTGAGTATCAGCTATGCGGGGGTGGGGGGTGGCTTTATTTGATCCAATGGACTTTCATAGGCCTAAGAACTCACCACTCTCTTCCCAATTTATAGCCCAACAAATCAGACCAAAAGGTTTTTTATGAAATTAAATATTCCAAGTTAAGCAGCATCAAGAAAAATAGGCCCGTTGTTCTGTTTCATTGAAATGTGATTTGTCTTTCCAGACAAATCACATTTCAATACTGATTTATAGCACTTAGAATCTCAGACTTGGCACTGCAGGGAACAGTGGAAGTGATTACCCTGCCCCCTTCATTTTGTTGACAGACCCTCACTCTGGCTGGACGAGTGACCCAGACCCCTTTGGTGAGATCTACCTAGTCATTGCCTGCAAAGGCCCTCAGTTCCCTGCACTTGAAGTTTCTCCTCCCCAGCCAGCAGCAGACTTTGATCCACTTCCTAGAGTGAACTTGGCGAGGGCAGAGGCACTAAGAAACCCAGCCAGCAAATCACCTGCAGAGCCTCTCAGACAGTGCCCCGCCCTGGTGCATCTTCACCTTAGTCTTCTGGCTACATCCCTGGTTTCCCAGCTGAGATCATGGAGATTCTTTTTGTTCGTTTGTTAGTTTGCTATTTTGGTCACACCCGGTGATGCTCAGGGGTTCCTCCTGACTCTGTACTCAGGAATTACTCCTGGTGGTGCTCGGGGGACCATATGGGATGCTGGGACTCGAACCCTGGTCGGCCGCGTGCAAGGCAAACACTCTCTCCTCTGTGCTATTGCTCCAGCCCTGAGGTAACAGATTCTGCATGTTTCTGGGCCCTAATTTCTATCATTCCTTTGTCGCGTACCTTAGTCCCTCCTGGACACCAGACCCCATCATCATTTTGCCAGAGCTTTGATCTCATCCAGGGGTACCAGGGCCACACCAGCCTTCCCAAGGCTGTGAGTACGTCTACTCACAACCACCTGCAGAACGTGCCAGGGGTCTTCAGAACTGTGTCCCACCAGATGTCCAGAGTCTTGGTCCTTCTGGGGCTGTCTTTGTGCTTCCTGCATGCACCCCTTCTCCCTGCACTGGGAGATGCTACTCAGAGTTCCTTCCCACACCCAGTCTTCCCCGTTTGGGCGCAGTTATCGAAGCTATGTTCTGAGGGATTATATTGAATTAGTGAGCTGCAAAGCCAGGACTCAACTTCAGAGCCAACTGTTTTGGCTTTATTCCATTTCTCATAGGACCAGCCTAGGTCTTTCACTTATCAGCTGTGTAAATTTGATCCTTTCATTTCTCTGGACATTGTTATCACTGGTGGAAAAACTGGAATGACAATATCACTAGGAAGCCTAAATGATATAAAAGAGTTTGATTCTACACTTGCTCTCAAAAGGTAATTTATGTCAACCAAAGGACCTTTAAACCACTCCTTTAAAAAAATTATCTGTGTTTTCTCCATGGACACAATGGAAAAACTGGGTAACTTCCGGCCAAGCTCAGTACTACATGGGGAGATATGCACTGAACATTGGTGTTAATGTTTGTGCACCATTTTGCCTTGCTGCTTAAGTAACAACTCCCTGGTGCTTCACTCCCTAAAGCCACTAATCTGTTCAGGCAGTGGGAATGCGTTTGAGTTCGGTATCAAGACTTCAGACTGGACACACTTGGGTATCCGATACATCTGTCATGGTACAGAATTGGCTGCCCCGCTTCCAAGTCCCACGAAGGCCTTTCTGAGGAGGTCTCTTGGTAGAGATGTTGAAGAAGCAGCAGCCAACAGGGAGATCCAGAGCTTCTCGGGAGTTTCTCCAGCACCCCTGACACCTGGAACTCTATGCATCTGGCCTCACTCAGCCCACCAGAGATGGAGAAGAAAATGCTTTAAAGCTCCTTTTTCAAAAAGGGAAACTAAGGATCAAGAGGCATACAAAATTCTCTGGTGAGACTGGAAGTAAGTCAGTGGAGAGTAGAGGTTGAAGTGGAAAGACATGCCCCAGTCCCTGTTTTGGGGTCGGCCCTTCACTGCAGACATGACCGATGACCCTGGGAGCTTATGAGAAAGGGGCTCAGGTATGACATCATTGCACTTCGAGTTAGTAATGGGCAAATGGGATGCTTAAAAATGTTTTTATAACAACTGCGACTCTATAATGGGTACCTGGAAAGACTACCCATTGCTTCACACAGGGCAGTGATTTAAGGAGATGAATATTGAAAGCTCAGACTGAATCTTGACAATTCCCACACCCCTCTTTTCTGTTCCGGATATACTTCGGAACAGCCCTGGTTTCTTCTGTGAGGCCCAGAATGTCCTCTCTGAGTACGCTCCATGTGCTGGGAGGAAGGAGAGGGGAGGTGGGATCTGCTCACACCAGGACTCAGCCCTGTCAAGTGACGATGAGGAGGTACCAATGGCCAAATAAACCACCAAGGAGATAAATGTACTTTATGATCTTTATGATCAACTGATGGCGTCAAAAGATCGTGTGGCCGCCCACCTACGAGATGGTCAGACTTCTTTGTCAAGACCCTGAACAATCGATTTGAGGCTCTTCACGTTCCTAGAATGAGCAGACACCACTGGGCTACACTAGCACGCTGCAGGGACGGATGAAGACATTGCTGGTGCCTGCTTGAGCAAATCGATGCATAACAGGATGTCAGTGATCAAGTGATCAAGTGATGATCAACTGGCTCTAAGGGTGCAGAATATGGTAACATGCACAAAAATGATGAAATCCTTTTCTACTAAGAACTCCAATCAGCTACTTATGTAGTTTCAGCCAAGAACTTGTAAAATATTTTGATTCACAGTGATTCTCTATCTTCCGTCCTGCCCTCTGTATTTCCTGACTTTCCGAAAGAACAAAAGAAATGAATAATCAGTCTCATTCACTTGTTCATCTATTTCCTCATCTATTCCCTCATGAGACACTGAATGATTCAGAGGCACCAAATACCATATCTGATGATACTTTTGTCTCTCCCTTCATCTTCCAGTCATGGATAAGCGTCACTGTCTTTGCTTTCCTATGGGGACAAGTAAATTTGGGGATCATGGCCTAATTTTCCCCAAATCACAGTGCTCATTAAAAGATAAGGCTTCCCTCTCGTATTTGTTGGCAGATGGACTGAGGAAAGTACCTTGACAGGAGGGCAACTAGTAGGTGTGACTAGTTCTGGGGCCTGTTTCGTCTGGGCCTCTCTGGAAGTTGTACACATAGTCTTTGTCTGTACAGGTCATGCTCATGGGTGATGGCGACTATTTATTTTTTTTTAAGCACAGCGGTAGGGCATTGCACGCAGCCAACATGCCGACCTGAGTTCGATTCCTCCGCCCCTCTTGGAAAGCCCGGCAAGCTACTGAGAGTATCTCACCCACCCGCCAAAGCCTGGCACGCTCCCCGTGACATATTCAATATGCCAAACACAGTAACAACAAAGTCTCCAATGGAGACGTTACTGGGCCTGCTCGAGCAAATCGATGAACAACGGGAGGACAGTGACCATAAGATACACAGTTACAAAGTTGTTCATGGTTGGGTTTCAGTCATACTATGTCCCAACACCCGTACGTCTGCCAGTGCACACTTCCCACAACCAATGTCCCCTGTTTCCCTCCTGCTACCCCTCCTCCAGCCTGCCTCTATGCACACACTTTTCTCTTTCTCTCTCTCTCTGGGTACTATTTTTATTTTTATTTATTTTTAATTTTTTTGCTTTTTGGGTCAGACCCGGCGATGCTCAGGAGTTACTTCTGGCTCTGCACTCAGGAATCACTCCTGGCGGTGCTCAGGGGACCATATGGGATGCTGGGCATCAAACCCAGGTCGGCCGCGTGCAAGGCAAATGCCTTACCTGCTGTGCTATTGCTCCAGTCCCCAGAACTACTATTTTTTATTACAAAATTTTATTTATATTTTTATTTTTTTATTTTTAATAATGAGACATCATGAGGTACAGTTGTAGACTTACAAATTTTTGTGCTTGGGTTTCGATTATAAAATGATCAAATACCCATCCCTCCACCAGTGCCCATTTCCCATCACCATGGATCCCAGTATCCCTCCTACCCCCCATCCCCCCAACCCACCCTTGCCTCTGTGGCAGGGCATTCCCTTTTGTTCTCTCTCTCTCTTATTGGGTGTTGTGTTTTGCAAAAGAGGCAATGGGTGACAATCATGTTCGGTCTGTACTCTACTTTCAGCATGCTTCTCCCATCCTGGGAGGATCCTTCCAACACCCCTTATTTGGTGCTCCCTTCTCTATCTGAGCTCCTTTTCCCCTAGCATGTGTGGTTGGCCTCCAAGACATGGAGTAAAATTCCTGGTACTAATCTTGGCCACTCTTGGGTGTTAGTCTCCTATTTTGTTACTTTATGCAGAACTACTAGTTTTAATCCCTGATTCTGATACTGTTTCAGAGGCTGAGGAAAAGAAGGCAGGGAAGGAGGGAAGAAGGAAGGAAGGAAGGAAGGAAGGAAGGGAGGGAGGGAGGGAGGGAGGGAGGGAGGGAGGAAGGAAGGAAGGAAGGAAGGAAGGAACTCTCTGGAAATAAACCATCTTCCCAAATTAAAGGAATGTGGAAAGCGGAGACCTTCCAGGCTGTGGGGCACCCATAGATTCCGTGGGTTCCAATCAGCTTCCCGGGGCCTGCAGGGGCTTTCTGGAGCCCGGACCCTCCACGTGGGAGCTGCAACACCTTTTTCTCTTAACCTGCTGCTCTGGGACTGATCAGATCTTGAAGCAAAGAGGTGGTGACGTGCTGCTACCTCAGATCTTCGCATCCGACAAAAGTGATAGGATTTTTGAAGTTCTTAGGAAGCAAACAAGAAAACCTGCTAGCTCCGCTTGCTTTCCTGATGACAATTGCCATCACAACTGTAATTTAATTCAAACTTTTTCAGGGAGCAAATCTCAGTGCGGGCAGCAACTTGGCTGTCTGTTGCTGTTACGTTTTCTGGTTCTTTCTCTTGTGCTTCTCTCAGCGTGCTCACTTGGGCTGTCAAGCCTGATTCTTTGTGACATGTGTCTAATCTGACCATTAGATAGCTGATAACTTGACCTCGTTGGAGGGGGAGAGTGTATCCTCACCGGTGCAAAGAGCACTGGGGGAACTAGAAATGAAATATCCTTGGTAAGCATCTCTTCATTCTCAGGAAGCAGGGAAAGACTTTTAAAGAAATGTCTAAACCACTCAGGATATTAAGGCATCAAATTCTCGCACAGAGTGTAACAGACAGTTTCTGCATTGTGGAGGAGACAGAGAGTTTGGCAAAGTTGTCAACTGGCATAATGCAACAGCACAACACGGCAACAGAGATGTGATCCATGCGTATTACTCTGGGGGGCAGAAAGGCGAGTCTGTGTTAATGGACCCCGAGCACAGAGAATCCAGACTCCAGGCTGGTGCATGGCCTGCGAGGGCTGCTGGCCTCATTTCTGCCCTGACATAGAAACTGCTAAGCGTGGGTCATGAAAATAAAAATAATAACAATCGGGCAGGAAAGTGCCATGGATGCAAGGTGGTGTTTTTTTTTTTTTCCTTTTTGGGTCACACCCACACATCCAGCGATGCACAGGGGTTACTCCTGGCTCATGCACTCAGGAATTACCCCTTGGCGGTGCTCAGGGGACCATATGGGATGCTGGGAAAAGAACCCGAGTCGGCCGCCGTGTGCCAGGTAAATGCCCTCCCCGCTGTGCTATCGCTCCAGCCCCAGCAGGCTGCTTCTGTGCACTTTAAGGATCCAATTCATTTCTGGTGAGCCCCTCCTTTCATCTCCTGAAGATTCCTGCTTATTAAAATGCCTCCTGCTCGCACCTTTGGGGTGCCAGATGGTAAGAGACGGATCATTTTCCTCTCCCAGGGAGCTGCACTCAGGATGGCCCCACGAAACTAGCTCAGCTTGTACGCCCTCCACGTTACAGGTGGAACAAGCAAAAAGCACCTGAACAGCAGTGACACCAGCCACGGGGTCAAGTCAGCTGCCGGCAAATGACACTTCCTGCCAGGGCAGAGGCTGCGGACTCCAGGCTGGTGGGCAGGGACTGATTGGGGGGGGGGGGGTTCTGAACACCGTGGTGGGGGGGGAGGCATGCGCCCACCTCTCCCTCCACTGCTGTCCAAGGCCAATGCTCAGGTCTATTCCTGGCTGGTGCACGCAGGAAGGGAAGTACCTGAGAGCGTAATACCCGGGAAAAACACTGCAGGGCTGAGAGCGATAGGTAAGTCTGCCCCAGTCTATGGCACTTGGGAGACCCCTGTAAACTGGGCTTGTGTCCATCACTGTGGAAACTTCCTGGGGCGTGACAGTTTCTTCCAAAGGGACCCAGGTTCCCATATATGAATTCCTTTTTGTGCACTTATTCTACGATCTCATGGTTTGTGGTGTAGTGCTATACATTTTAGGGATAGAGATGGGAATAGACCAAACGTGATGGCCTCTCAGTATCTGTACTGCAAACTATATTGCCCCCAAGTATAGAGAGAAAGAGAGAAATTGTCTGCCATAGAGGCAGGGGGAGGGATGGGATGGAGGGGTATACTGGGGACATTGGTGGCAGAAAATGTGCACTGGTGGAAGGATGGGTGTTTGATCACTGTGTGACTGAAACGCAAACTTGAAAGCTTGTAACTGTATACCGTGGTGATTCAATTAAAAAAAGAATTGGGAATAGGAACTTTATTTTTAATGACCAATCAAAATAACAACCTTAGTTAAATAAGATTCACATCACAATTACAGGGAATATGAGATGTCATCAGTGAGAAGTACAGTCACAAGGTAACTGTCCAGCTACTAGCCTATTGAGGAAAATGGAGCTGAAATGTCACACATAAGGGAGGCTGAATTTTATATTTTTTCCTTTTTTTTCATCCTGCCTTTCCCCACTTCTCACATCTATTTCTGTTCACGTGGATAATAACAACTGAGGCAAATGCAGACCTGGAGAGTTAGAAGTGTCTATGCCATCATTTGTGTCATGACATATGTCATGGAAAACTTAAATTCCCTGCCAGGAAGTCAGGGGCAGAAAACAGATTCTATCCTACTGAGGAAATCCCTTTCTGTGGGAAAACCAAGAAAACAACTCAATAATTTGCTAAGTCTGGAAAATTTTGTTGGTGGTACAGGAATGGGGAAAACAGTACTTTGTATGCAAAAATATTGTCATGTGCATAATAAAATTTGGATATGAAAGATCATGAAATTCAGCAGGCAAATTTATTTTGTAGAAAATTGTTATCATTTCTATAAAGCTCCCAAACACCAGTATCTTCACAACATATTTGAAGGAAATATGAATGTGAAGACCTGCTACGAAGGGATATTCTAGACAACAGAATTATTATTTGTCTTTAAAATTTCACATTTAAATATCTTCAGATTGTCTTCAAATCATGGGCTGGAGCACAACGGGTAGGGCGTTTGCCTTGCATATGGCTGACCTGGCCGACCTGAGTTCGATTCCTCAGCCCCTCTTGGAGAGCCCGGCAAGCTACCGAGAGTATCTCACCAGCACGGCAAAGCTTGGCAAGCTACCCGTGACGTATTTGATATGTCAAACACAGTCACAATTGTCACAATGGAGACGTTACTGGGCCCGCTCGAGCAAATCAATGAACAACGGGAAGACAGTGACAGTCTTCAAATCATATTTCTTTATAATCCTGTTGTATGGTGTGTGTGTGTGTGTTGTGTGTATGTGTGTGTATATGTGTGTGTTGGGGGGGGGGTTACACCCGGCTGTGCTCAGGGCATATTACTGGCTCTGTGCTTAGGAGTCACTTCTGGCAATGTTCAGGGGACTCTCTGGGGCTCTGTGCAAGACAAGTGTCCTACACTAACACTAACACTTTGCTCAAATCTTTATTTTTTAAATTTTTCTCAAGTCTTGATTTTTAAAAAGTCTGTTTTTAAAGTGATCCAGCTGGACAAGATATGAAGGTCAGAAATAGGTTAAGGGATATTATTGATAACCATTAAGTATCAATTCTAAAATCAAAATGCCCAAAAGGAGAGAGAAACAGAGAGAGAGAGAGAGAGAGAGAGAGAGAGAGAGAGAGAGAGAGAGAGAGAGAAGAAAAGCCCCTGCCATAGAGGCAGGCAGGGATGGGGGTGGGGTAAGGGCTGATGGGAGGGAACCTGAGGACACTGGTGCTGGGAAATGTGCCCTGGTGGAAGGACGGATGTTGGAACACTGTATGATTGAAATCCAATCATGAACAGCTTTGTAAGGGTTTATCTCACAGTGACTCAATAAAAAAAAGTTAAAAAATAAATAAAAAGTCTATGTTTTCCATTTTCCCCTTGTCTTCTGAAACTTATAAATCTGGTGCTGGATTGTGTGCGTATGTGTGTGTTCATTTTAAAACTGAAGACTCAAGAAAGAGGAAGTGAATTTCCGAAGAACACAGAGCTGAGAGAACAGGGACACTCCTTTCCTCTGCGTTTTCACTGTGTCTGCTCTCATCATCTGTTTCTACCTTGCCTTCATTCAAGAAATCCAAACACAAAAGAACAAATCTCTTCTGATGTGTATGGCATGCTCATTCGGACTGATACGGAAATTTGCAGACACCAGTATCTGTGGAGCATCAACAGCGGATGATGTTTAAGCAAGATGTAAGTCAGACTTTCAGCCACTAAAAGCCCGTGCTAGCTTCTAATTAGGCAGATAGGGGCAGGAGTAGGCTGTGGTGTCCCCTGAATGTCATCACATGCCCTGTACTGGTGTGGTGTGACTTGTGAATATACAGAGGGCTGAGGTCAGTGTCACTCCTGCTGGACATTCCTTCTAAATCAGGAAATCCCTTTGTGGAGAGAGAAATTCTTTATCCTCTCAAATTGCTCATAAACGTGATTTTTTTTCTTTTTGGGTCACACCCGGTGATGCACAGGAGTTACTCCTGGTTCATGCATTTAGGAATGACTCCTGGCAGTGCTCAGGGGACCATATGGGATGCTGGGAATCAAACCTGGGTTGGCCGCGTGCAAGGCAAACGCCCTACATGCTGTGCTATCACTCCAGTCCATAAACATGATTTTTATCTATAAAAAAATTTTTTTTCAGCCTATGGGAGTTGTCTACAGAACTGAGCTTGAGCTCACCATGGGTGGTAGGTGGGATGGGGAGCCCCAGGGACAGTAGTGGGGGGAAAGCAGACACTGGGGGTACAGCCTGGAAGGACACACAACCCTCCCAGTGTCAGCTGTGTAAATCCTGCTGTTAATCCAATATTGGAAAATTCACAACAGCAAAAACTAGCTTCTGTGAGTTTGAACAAGCCTGCTTGGTTTGCACTATACTGGGCTCTAGTGAGTTGGCATGACACCAAGGAATGCCTTAGAAGATACATGGGGGGTTGAAAGAGGAAGTCAGCACCCCAACTCCACTACCAGCCAGCACCCTCAGGGGGCTTCCTGCTCTGTATCTGGCAGGTGGGTCTTATCTCAGGGATGCTCCTGCCCGAGCGAGCCCCGGGATGAACAGAGCAGGAGCCACTGGACGCTCCACAGGGTCAGATCACTCAAGCAGGGCATCGAGGTCAAGGGCCGAGAGGACAGGCGTTTCTGAGAAGTAATGAGAACTGGTGATTCCTGTAAGCCGGAGACTTGGTTCAAAACTAGATTATGATGATAATGTAGAATGGTCTTTCTCATATGGAGCTTACCAAAGGAGGGTGGGGAGAAGGGTTGGGGAGATTGGACTGGAAAACAATGTTGGAGGAAGTGGACACCATAGACGGTGTGGGGTTTAAAAGTTATACATCAGCAATCCTGTGACTGTAGACCACGAAGCCCATATATAAGAAAAAAATTCATGTCTATGTCTCCACAGGTATGCCTAGGCATGCATACAACTGACCTCTTAAAATTCTAAAGTGAAACAGAATAATCGAAGCAAAAAATTAATTTTGCAATGAACTACTTAGAATATTGCCTTGTTTTCTACTTTATGTATGCAGATGTCGAATTAGGTGACCCAGCTGCCAAAAACAAAGGCAGTCATTTCAATTTTTGAAAAGATAGCACTTGAAGAAGAAGACAATTAAGCAATCAGCTTATATGTCCATTATCTTATACTGGTTCTGACTGCAACATACACACTACTTCCTGGAGATGAAATGGGGCAACAATCATTGTCAGAAACACATTCAAGAAGATCTTTGGATTTTCAGCTTATACCACAGCCTTGCCCATTACAGCAGCTAGAAAGTCTGAAAGTAAATCCATATAATTTCTTTGAAATATAGTCTAGTTCTTGAAGTCCTGACAGACAATTTTTTTAAAAATAAAATTCAAGGCTGAGCTCAGGTCTGGGCACTGAAGGTACTTTCTTCTTTAAATAAACTGACATGACACGGTGACACGGTTCAGTGCTGTGTTACTCTGCTTCTTGAAGATTGACATCCTAGAGAAACGGGACATGCGAGGAAATCAGGGCTGAGATGCTTTTTGGCTAAGCCACGAGGCATGGGGGGTGCTCTCTGTCCCATTTCACCTGTCCCTTCTGGGCAGACAGTGCTCTATCTCCTCCCTCTTCTCTTCAGCAAGCTGGTACCCTCAGAGCACTCTCAACCGCTCTAGATTTTTCCTGACACTGAGCTCATAAAAGGATGAGCTCTCACTCCTTATTCACAACCTCCCCCGCTCCCAAACTTCTGTAGAGTCTGTGCAAGGGGCAAACCAAGAGAAAGCCAAGAAAGATTTGCTGCTGCAGATTTCCCCCGGTAAGCAACACCTGCATCTCCAAAAAGACCTTGTGGCCTGGAGCTGGGAGTCAAAGAAGAATCAATCGTCAGCACCCGCTGAGGAGAAAATATTTTCTGAGTGGTGAAATACCTAGTCCCTTAAATCAACAGGATGGCTTTCTTGCTTCATGCAGCAGTTGGCAGTTATTAAAAAAAAAATCCTCACTTGGTCTTTGCCTTCATCTCTGCCTTCTTGAGCCCACGTATCCTGCACATTTTGATGTGTGATCACCTCTGAGCCCTGAAAATCAGGCCACTTTCGCCGCAGCAAACTTTGACCGGCTCCCATCACTTACCCAAGAAATCTTGACATCCCATTATTCTGTCCTTCCAGATGTGCATGCATCTGCAGGCTGCACTCACTTTCCCAGAGGGCCTCTAGCTCATCCCACAGCACAAGTCCTCTGCTTTAATCTCATTGCCTGCCCACACCTTCCCTGTGCTGGAATCATGAACCATACCTCGTTCCACTCTCTGCCTGCAAAGACCCAAAGTCTCAAATCCAGCTCCCCCATCTCTTTCTCCGGGGAAAGAGGTTCAGCCTGTGCCCCTGTAATCACACTCTCCCTTCACACTCCTCCATGGAAAGAGGAGCTTGCCTCAATGACCCGAGGAGCACGCTCAGTGATCTTTCACCTCCCTTTTCCTCCTGAAGACCTCAGAAAGCTTCTCAGGTGATACCTGGCTGAGGGGTGGAGGTCACACTCTATTGCTTTAATTTAGGGTTCCTTAGCTGAATCGGTGCAGCTCAAGTCATTATAGTCATGCCATTTTATGGAGAAGTACGACATGACGAAAACTGTCATTTTTACTGTGATTATTGAGGATTAGCTTCCTCAATTATGCCTTCCTGATTAACGCCAGTGTCTATTTTGGAGGCAGCTCTTGGCTAATCTTGTTGATTTGGGAATGATGATGCAATGCAAAGTGATTATACAACCAGGATGTAAAAAAAATATAACTTTGTGAAGTGAATGAAATGGCATGAGGGAACTCTAAATCATACACAGGAAAAAATGGGTGCCAGCCAACAAGAACATGATAATGGAAGAAGGGAAATAAACTGATAATTAATGGCATGTTACTAGAGAAAATGATTGGAAGAAAACTGATTAAGAGACGTCTACTGGGAATCTAGCGATACTTATGAATTTTTGTTTTTTAAATAACTCTCGACGAGGCTGCCCTGGAAATCACACAGGAAGTGAAAAGTAGTTACTTCACACTGTTTTATAGCTTGCTGGTAACATTACGCTTCTGCCCTCCCTATCGATATGTGGAACCCTGTTCCATAAATCAGCACACAGTGTAGGTCTCAACTCTGCCTTGAAAAATACAATAAAACAAAGAGATTTCATGATGTCTAGCTTTATATTTTAAGATAAAGAATCCATTTTTTAAAAGTCCCATCTTGTCTATGACATTTTGGCTTCAATGTGCAATCTTGGAGTACAATGAAAGTTGCTGAGTATTTTGCATGGGCAAAAGACTATTACTGAGGTAAATTCACAAGGACAAAGCCAGGATTTGAGAGGAGTGAAAAGAATGTATTTTTTAAAAATTTTTGTTAGTGAAACACCATGAGGTACAGTTGTAGACTTACAACTTTTTGTGCTTGAGTTTCAGTTATACAATGATCGAGTATCCATCCCTCCACCAGCGCCCATTCTCCACCACCAATGATCCCAGTATCCCTCCCACCTCCCCATCCTCCCCCATCCCACCCTGCCTCTGTGGCAGGGCATTCCCTTTTGTTCTCTCTCTCCGTTTGGGTGCTAAGGTTTGCAAAAGGGGCATTGAGTGGCAATCATGTTCGGTCTATAGTCTACTTTCAGCATGCTTCTCCCATCCTGGAGGATCCTCCCAACACCCTTTACTTGGTGCTCCCTTTTCTATCTGAGCTGCCTGTGAAAAGAATATTTCTGCCATGGCTACTGCTTTATTATGGCTCACTCACTCTAAAAGGAATTTTTAAAAATTATCACCAAGCCTTTGTGCTTTCGGTATTCAGCTGAAACAAGTAGGAAGCTCCTATAACTTCCTTGCCAGGTATAGAGTCATATACAACAGGATTGCTGATTGAAGAGAGCAGAACAAGTCAAACTGCTCCAAGGGGTCAGAGTATAATGGAAACAGCCTCTTCATTTTTAATCACAAAATTTTTAAATCAAAATATAAGTGGACATTCTAGTAGAATAACCTTCTCTTTATCTACCACATAATTTCTAATATTATTTTGTGATACATACCTCATCTCATATTTTTAAACAGATTTATTTTTGAATGTCCCTTCATGGGATCACTAAGTCAATGATGGTTGGAGGGATTGCTCGGGATGGGAGATGCGGACCGAAAGTAGATAAAAGGACCAAACATGCTGGCCTCTTGTTACTTGCATTACAAACCATAATACTCATAAGTAGAGAGAGAGAGTTAGAGGGAAACTGTTTGCCATAGAGGCAGGGGGAGGGTAGGACATGGCAGGGAGGGATACTGGGGACATTGGTGGTGGAGAATGTGCACTGGTGGGGGGATGGGTGTTCGATCATTGTATGACTGAAACTCAAACATGAAAGCTTTGTAAGTGTATCTCATGGTGATTCAATAAAAATTTTTTAAAAAAGAAATATACAATAAAAATATTATGTAATAAAGCTTTTATTCAATTAAAATAAAAAAGATGTCACTTCATGAATCTGGGCCCCTTGGCTACTCTGAAATGCAATTCTTGTAGAAATAGGATGACAAATGCTTATTCCTTATTTTTAAGTAAAAACTCTAAGAGCAAGAAATTGCCATCCTCTTTTAGAAAATGCTTCATAAGCTATTTTTCTCTTTGGGACTTCTTTCTTTCATCTGTGAAGAGAATTTCAAACAGGGTCTTCGTATCTTAAAACAGTCAATCCACTGCATTAATTGCTATTTTGATTACAGTTATTTTATCTTTTGCCAGTGGAAATTCCATTGTGATGTTTTAGTCTCTTCTTGTATGGCCTATGAATCTTTGGTAAGGGGTTTCCTTCCTAGAAAAACAAAATAGCTCTGATCTCTATTACTTCTTTTTTATAAAAAAATTATTTTATTTTTATGAAGTCGTTCACAATAATTCATTACATTTAATATTCAAACACCAATCCCCACCACCATAAGAGGAACGTGTGTGAGGTTTGTTCTATTTCATCCTGGAAGCCCTTGTATAAGAGATCACAAGCATGTATGTTAAACCCAAACTAATGTGTGCTACTTTTGGTACATCAGTGGGATAGGGTATGAGAGGTTCGCATCAGGAATTCTGAAATTCAGAATACAATTACAGAGCAGATTCACTCATGGGTGAGGCCTATGTCACTCTCTTCCACGAGCTTTATTTCAGAGTCTCTGGATCTTCGCCATTGGTGAGATTACATGCTGTTATGGTGCCCAGGGGCAGATTGTGGGTGTGACTGCCAAGCTACTGGGAAGCTTGGGAGCTGGGTGGCGGAGGCCCAGTCCTGATCCAAGCAGGCTTGGAGATCTCAGTCACGGGTCCTGCATACCTGGGTTTTCCTCACAGGTGAGGCTCATCTGAGCCTCTGCAGAGTGGCCTTGAGCATGGCTGTGGTTGAGTTCTGGAGATCTCTTCTGCTGTGGTGGGGAGGGAAACTCAACCCACTCCCCTCCAAGGTGCCCTGGAGATGAGAGCTGGCACGGGGTCAGGACATTCTATCTCTCTATTACTTCTTTGTTAGACTGACAATCAGTATTCCTGCCCCATCTTCCCTTCGAGGAGAGAATGTCATTTAAACTTAGGAGTCATGACTCTTGGGGCCGGGGATGTGTCTCATCAGTAGAGCTCTTGCCTCACTGCACATGAGAATCCCTGGGTTTGACTCCTGATACCACATGTTACCGCAAGTACTGCCAGGAATAACGCCAGAAGCTTCCAGGTGCTTACAAATGTGCTCTTCAGTTGATCTTGTGACCTACAGGCAATGCTCTGAAAACAGAGTCGACCCCAGTCCAGTCTCCTTCTGTCAGAACTTGGTTCTGACCCTGAGCAGTTCCCCTGGCATCAAGGACCCCTGCAGAGGTTCCCACTCAACCTGAGCACAGAGTAGAGAAAGACAGCTCGACAGAGACCTGGGTGGTGAATGTGGGTGAGACAGAGCAGAGAGAAATGCCGTATGGTAGCTGCTACAAGCAGTGGAAGCTGCAGAAACAAGTCTGCTTGCAAAGCACCAACCTACCTCCTCAAAGGCGGGAGGGATAGTCCAGTGGGTAGGAGGTTGGCCTTGCATGCGACAGAATGCAGGTTTGATCCCAGGCACCCCATCTGGCTTCCTGAGCCTACAAGGAGTGATCCCTGAGCTCAGAGCCCAGAGTAAGCCCTGAGCACAGCCAGGTGTGACTGCCCCCAGACAGCAACGACAAAAGCAAGTCAAGAGCAGAAGTCCCAGGGACACAGCAGACGCGAGCGAGGGTGCCAGGGACTTAGCATGGGCTTATAGTATTATTCTATCTCAACGGATGCTTAGTAAGTCCTGGGACTTAACAAGCCTGACAGACTAGAGACAATAAATATTTTTTACAAATTAATTAATTTCTTAAATGGAATCAGCATGAGATATACAGTAACAAAGTGGTTCATGGTTGGGTATCAGTCATACAATGTTCCAACACTTGTCCCTTCACCAGTGTACATTTCCCACCACCAATGTTCCCAAGTTCCCTCTGCCCAACACCACCACCCCACCCCACCTCACCTCGCACTGCCTGGCAGGCAATTTTCCTCTCTCTCTCTCTCTCTCTCTCTCTCTCTCTCTCTCTCTCCTTTGGGCATTGTGGTTTGCAACATAGATACTGAAAGGTTACGAGGTATATCCCGTTACCTACTTTTAACACTCAGTTCCTGTCCAGCGTGATCATTTCCAACTATTACTGTCATACTGGTCCCTTCTCTATCCTCCCTACCTTCCACCCCCACACACACTTGTGGCGGATTTCAACCAATGATCAGTTCTCCTAGCCCTTGTTTTACCCAGGTCATGGATATTAGTCTTCTATGATATATTTTTTTATATACCACAAATGGATGCAGTCATTTTAAATCTGCCCATCATTTTCTGACTTATTTCACAAGCATGATACTCCCCATGTCCATTCATTTATAGGCAAATTTTCATGACTTCATTTTTCCTAACAGCTGCGTAGTATTCCATTATATAGATATACTATAGTTTCTCTATCCATTCATCTGTTCTCGAGAACTCAGGTTGTTTTCAGATTCTGGTGGGCCTGCCAGTTGGTCCAGCCTTTTTAGAAAACAATATGGACATTCCACAAAAAAAAAAAACAAGAAATTGCGCTCCCATTTGACCAGCAATACCACTCTGGGAATACACCCTGGGGCCCAAAAACACACAGCAAAAACACCATCTGCATTCCTGTGTTCATTGCAGCACTAACCAACCCCCTTTTATTGACTGGAGAGCTGGCACAGGACAGGACTCCAGGATCTGCTTGTCCAGGGTTTGGGTTGGTCCACCTTGGCACCTGATGCTGCCCCATCTCAGTTCTGAGATCTTGAAACCTCACCAGGTCCTAACACTGAGACTACCAAACAGCTGACAGAATCCTTGTGGGTGTTCTTCAGGCCCCCTGAGCATCATTTGGGAGCCCTTTTCCAAAACTGTCACCCCATTTAAAGTATATCCAAAATTTCTCCCCAAGTTTCCATAACCCCTCCTCAAATTCCCACCTCTTTTAAAGTAACACACAGGATTAGATCCCTAATGACCTCATCTAATAAGTTATAGCTTGATTCATCTTATTTTAATATATAAGGCTACATTCCAAGATATTGGGTGTTGGCTTCGACATATAAATTTCTAGGTGTCAAGATTTAACTCATAAGAGATGTCAGTTTCAACATAATCTATGAAAATCAATGACTTGCTATTAAATGCATGAATGCAATCTAAGGTTGGGAGAAGTTAATATGGTACTAACGGAATTCATTTTCCTCTCATTGTCTTTTGAACTAGATATGATCGAGGAAGCCTGTCAACATAGAAAGTTTGTCAGTAAAAAAAGGGCTGTTTTTCTTCCTTGACAAGGTGTATTTTCAGAGTGTCCTAAAAGGATGAAGAGTTAAGTATCTGTTCTTAAAAAAAGGGAAATTGTTCAATCAGAATGTCTGAATATGAATGTTGGAATTTATAACACAATATATTGGTTCAGAGCAAATGACATTCTTCTACAATGGAAATAAAATACAAATATTTACAGTGTGATGATTGTAAAAATTTAGAAGGAAGAAAACATTAGCTTCCAAGCGAAATGAGTCAGAAAGAGCGGGACAGACACAGAATGACTGCACCCATTTGTGGAATATAAAGTAACATAGTAGGAGAATAACACCTAAGGATAGTAGAGATAAGGGCCAGGAGGATCACACCATGGTTTGGAAGTTGATCTCATGTGCTGGGGGAAAAGGCAGGTGGGATGGAGAAGAGACCACTAAGGGATCACTCAGGATGGTAGATGTGTGCTGAAAGTATGTGGACCAAACATGATAGCTACTTAGTACCTATACTGCAAACCGTAACACCCAAAAGGAGAGAGAGAATAAAAGGGAATGCCCTGCCACAAACACGGGGGGTGGAAAGGGGTGAGGGTGGAGGGAGGGACACTGGGAACATTGGTGTTGGGGAAAAGGCACTGGTGGAGGGATGAGTACTCGGTCATTGATAGAAATGTAATCACGAAATTTGTAAGCCTGTAACTGTATCTCACGGTGATTCGTTAAAATAAAAATTATATATAATTTAAATTATATGTAAGAACCAGCCACCACCATGCTGAGACCACTCTCCACACTCATGAAGGTACCGGCAGAGGAACAAAGGCATGCAGGTTCCAGGGCTGAGATCTCCAAGCCTGCTTGGATTGGGGCTGAGCATCCTCCACCCAGATCCTCCATATTCCAGTAGGAAGGGGTCACACCCACCAACTGGCACCCTGGCGCCATGTAATTCCATCAACGGCCAAGACCCAGAGCCTATAAAACCCAGATGCCGGAAGCACACGGCCGCAAATGCGGCCGTGCGACATCTTATTATCTCATTTTTACTTTGGACAAATTGGTAGGCTACCAAATGTAACCTGCCCACACGGCAGAGTCTGGCAAACTCCCCGTGGCGTAACCAATCTACCAAATACCAGTAACAATGATGGGTGTCATTCTCCTAACCCTGAAAGAGCCTTGAATCTCTGGGCTAGGATGACCGAGACGTTACTGAGGCCTGCTTGAGGCAATCGACGAACAACAGGATGGTCGTGATCATGATCGTGATATAATTTTTAAAAAGAAAGAAAACATTAGCTTCCTAAGTAGCAAGCTTACAGTTAGGATTTGGGCAGAACCTCTCTCCCCGCTCAAACAATGCTTTACAGCTGAAAATAATGTTTTTAATACCAACTCAAAGTCTCTGAAGATTATTCTAAGGTCCAGTACCAAATGGAGAGACTTTGAGGCTCTGCTCCCATGAGCCCTCCTTGGCCCGTGTCTACCATGCAGGGTCTACCCTCAGTGGGGCGCTTCCTGTCCTGCCTGGACAGAGAGGTGCAATCTAGGAGCGTCACAGTGCTGACCCCACTCTTCAGCCCCGCCTCCCCGCTCTGGACTGCAGAGCCATTTCTGGTCTGGAACCCCCAAGAGAAACGTGTAGCTGATTCAACTTCGTGCAGTAGCAAGTGGTTCTTCCTAGGAGCAGAACTGAGCAATGAGCACTGCGACCTCCAGCTTCTCTGCAGAACAGGGTGGGACTTTATTCAAATCGAGTCAAGGTCACAGGTACTGGCAAGAGCCCCTGTGATGTTGGTAATGAGAAGTCAGGGACGTGAGCTTTAGAGCCAGAGGACAGGGTCTGGCCGAGAACCAAGAACCAGCCCTTCTGGAGTCTGAGCCAGGATACCCCCATGTAACAACACTTTGCCTCCGTAAGGGAGAACTTCAATGAGCCCAAATGCTGGGGCCACCGGTATTGTCAAAAGCCAGAAAGTATTTTTTTAGTAATCAGAACAAGAGCCTACCAGCCAATGGGATACTAGCTAAGGCAGAAAGGCTGAACCCTGGGGCCGACTGGGGACACACCAAGGGTGTTACCTCGAGCCGTTCAAACTGCCAACTTTATAACCAAGATGACTTCACGTGGTGTTGTATGCAACCCATAGTGTTGTTAGTAAAAAAGCACTAAATAGAACATATTAGTTCTGGGGTTTTTTGTTTTGTTTTGTTTTAAGAGAGCAACTCCTTCAGTTGCCTCTTAAAACAGAAAAACAAACAAACAAAAAGGGCTCATGAGCACATCTCTTCGATTCCACTGTTCTTCCTGTATTAACATATGCCTCAGAGACCTGGGCCTTAGGAAAACAGGATGAGAAAGCTATTGTGGTCTCCCAAAGAGGAATCCAAAGAGCTATGCTTGGAGTATCACATTTCACTCAAATGAGAGAAAGAATCTGGAGCTCCAACCTATGTCGACAGTCAAGACTCAATGCCTCTTTTGCAGACCACAACACTCAAAAGGAGAGAGAAAACAAAAGGGAATGCCCTGCCACAGAGGCAGGGTGGGATGGGGGGGGGGATGGGTGTGGGAGGGATACTGGGATCCATGGTGGTGGAAAATGGGCACTGGTGGAGGGATGGGTATTTGATCATTGTATAATCGAAACCCAAGCACAAAAATGTGCAAGTCTAAAACTGTACCTCATGGTGTTTCACTAATAAAAATATGAAAAAAATTTAAACAAAATAAAAAACCTTCAAATAAAATCTGTTACTTAAAAAAAAAAAGAATCAGGGATGCTGTCTCATTTGCCAAGGCATCGAAAATCAGATGGGCTGGACACGTAATGAGATTTAGAGACGACCGCTGGACTAGAGCCGTTACCGAGTGGATTCCACGGAACGTCAAAAGATTGCATGGCCGCCCAACTACGAGATGGTCAGACTTCTTCGTCAAGACCCTGAACAATTGGTTTGAGGCTCTTCATGTTCCTAGAACGAACAGAGGCCATTGGGCTTCACTACCACTCAACAGGGATGGATAGAAACACTACTGGCACATGCTCGAGCAAATCGATGAGTAACGAGAAGTCAAGTGATCAAGTGTGATCAAGAGAGCAACTATAAGAGTTAAACATTGTTCGAAAAAAAATGAAATAAGCATATTAGATTAAAAAAAAACCCTACTGATTTCAAATGAAGTGCTTGATTCCACTGGCTGCTACTCTGACCGCTCAGTGTGGAACCCAGGGAGGGAGGGGTTTTCTTACCCACTGGCACACTAATCTCTTCATGCCGCATCCCAAGATTTATCCCAACCCAGCTGCCAAGCGGCTTGAAAGCCCTCACCATCACTCCCGTTTCAGCACTAATGGATGGGATTTTAACAGCCAAGAAACTTCTTATTGAGAAAGCAATTAGGAAAGTGTGAATACGTTTTGCAAAGAATGTCAATCTGACTGGCCATTAGTTGAATGAACGCCTTTTGGGTTCAGCTCTAGTCAGACCATTCGGTGGGGTTTTTATGAAAAGACTTTCGTCAGAGCTCTGTGAGGTGTGCTAATTGGCTGGAGGAGACGGGCAGCTCTGAGGACAGGGGAGGGGAACAGTTCCTTCTCCAGGCACGACAAGCCTCTCCATATCATGGGTGAAGGTCACATGTGCAGTGCGGCTCTGAGCAAGCTCAGGGGAGCACCAGTGAACTTGTAACGGGGGTGATGCATTTCCCTGAACCCTGGAAGGGGCCCTTATTGACTGGAATACTACTTAATTTGGCATCCTGGACTTTTGAGCTCATGCAGGTGATTGTTTGTTTTTTCTTAGTCCTCTCAAAATAAATAAGCACTTTGACGCCTTGACATTTCATTAGTGGGACTTCTCTTTTGTTTGTTATTTGGTTACACCTGGCTGTGCTTAGGATTTATTCCTAGCTCTGTGCTCAAGGATCACTCCTGGAGGACATTCCTGGTGGGGCGGGGAGGACCTTATGGGTGCCAGGGATCAAATCCAGGTTGCCTGTGAGTAAGGCAAGCACATTACTCTCTACACTATTGCTTTGGCCCCTAGAAATAATTCTTTTTCAGAGAGAGTATTCTCATGTTTTAGTCTCTTTAAATTACTTTTGAGCAGTATCGGAAGATCTAAACTTCTAATGGAGACAAATAAAGCAGCACAGAGTTTAAAGGCACAGAACACGTTTTTTTTGGTCCCAATCTCATTCATTATCAGTTCTTTTTGTTGGTACAAGAGACACTCTATTGCTAAGCATATATGAGTGAACTTAAGGACTTCCTGCAAGACCAATTTTCAAAAACAAACAATGTCAAAGCTAGAATTGTTTTTTCAGCCTAGACTACTCTTATCTCCTTTCTTCTTTATTTTCTTATCTCCTTTCTTGTGTTGCTATTTTGCTCAACCTTTTCTGGGAATTGACTTATTTCACACATTTCCTCAGTAAGCGTTTACCGAGTACTTCTTATCATTCATGGCAAGGGATCTGCAGAAACTACTGATAAAAAGAATAATAAAAGTGTAGGTCTCAGTGTGCGGGGAAAGAATGGGCCAAGCCTCTTTCCAGTTCTAAGTGTCAGAGGTAGCTTCAGAGTATGAAGGGAACATCTGGATAAACCGTTTCAGGATTTATTTTCAGGGTTCATTTTGAGTGTGAAGAATTCTTCACATTCAAAAAAAACAAGGAAGTGCTGGAAAGGAAGCCTGGAGTATAGTCCGTGAGAGCCCACACTGAAATGAAGTATGGGACCAGAGTAGTAGACAGCGGGGACAGGTAGGGCACTTGTCTTGCATGCTCTTGAGATGCTGTTGGCCCAGGTAAAATCCCTGGCATTCCACATGGTCCCCTGCGCCCCACCAGGAGTGATCCCTGAGCACAGAGCCAGGAGTGAGTCCTGAGCACCACTGGGTGTCACCACAAAACCAAACCAAACAACACAGAAATGGAGTGCTGAAATGTTTTTGGTGGCCAAGTAGGTCGGGCTTTCCAGGGTGAGCGGGATGGGATGCACAGAGGTCTGCCCAGAAAGTAGGCTGGCTTTGGAGAGACTCTATCACCACCTATATTTTTTTCCTTTTTTGTCTTCCTTTATAGTATTTGGGGGTGGGGAGGGGGAAGGGCCTGGTTTAAGACACACCCAGCGGTGTTCAGGGCTTACTCCTGGCTCTGGGCTCAGGGTTCACCCTGGGAGGTGTTCTCGGGGCTTATGGTGCTAGGCAGAGAGCTCAGGGCAGATCCGTGCAAGCTGAGTGTCCTACACACTACACTATCTGACACCCACTTAGAGTCTTCTTTTTTATCCTCAAGCACATAGAACATTTGAGCATGCTTTTATCGAATTTAATTCTGTGATTTTTTTTGACATTTTCTACACTCAAAGCAAAAAGATCTACTAATTGTTTCGTGACTATAACTCCTAAGAATGGTCACTAGTAATTCTATGATTCTCAAAGAAGAGTTCTTGGTGTATTTTTAGCCATGATAATAACTGAGTAAGCTCACGCATGAAATCTGTTTTTGAGGTGTCAAAAATTAATTGAAATGTGTGTGTTGCGTGTATCTGCTAAAGAAACAGACTAATAAGTCTAATAAACACTGTGTGGGCAGGTAGACGCTTTCAAAGGCACCTTTCATTTACTCACTGCTGGCTACGAACATTGATTTTGAGAGTCTATATTTACTATTATTATGCCTGCTTCCTGCTAATAGGCAGATATCCCCAGTGGGGTTTGCTGCTTGACTATTTTCAGGGGGTTTCCTCTAGAGTCAGAGTAAACTTGGCTCCTAGAAATTCTAGCTGCGGGTTCCATTAGAAGCCAACAGCAAAATGCACAACCCTCTCACTTGGAATTGCATTTCTCCTCCCACCTTTTGGCTATCCTTTTTTTTCCCTTGGTAAAAATATACCAGCAGTTCAAGTCGACTTGCAATAATACTTTCCAGGCTACTATTTTTGGAACTAATTTGTTCTTGCTACGTAGCCATTCCATTGTTAACCGTGATCCAAGCGAAACACAGTCCAAAAAATAATATATTAAAAAAAATCCACTCGGGGACCTCAGGAGATAAAAATGAGGCAAAATACTTTTTCTTGCACAGCTGACCCCAGTAGAATCTTCAGCAGCATATCTGGTCCCCTGAGTACCACCAGGAGTAAGCCCTGAGCACACCTGGGGATAGCTCAAAACCTAAATAAATAGATAAGTCAACCCCTTAATATTGATTTCTTTCCCTACCAGACACTTAACTTTCCACCATGAAAATGCAAAACTTTCTCTGTTTTTGTTTTTCCTGTTGGGGCCAAGAAGTTTACTATTGTACATGTCATATTCCATTCATACTTTAGGTTTGCCAGTATAGAAATGGCAACAATATTCAACACGATTCCATTTAAGGTCATGTTTACCAAACATGGGCTGCTAGCACCAGTGAGGTTGATATGAGAACAATCAACATTGCAGTCTGATCTGCTTGTACTTTTTAAATATCATTATTTTTATTTTTTTTTTGCTTGGGAAATGTTTTATCCTAATGCACTGTCGATCTAAATCGCCACTCTCTGAGCATCGTGGGAACTGTAGGAGCATAAAAACGTTGCTAAGGAGGTAACTAGGAGACAGGAACTCTGAGTGACCCTTTCTGGGAACTGGGCAGTGATGAATGGGCCATAAATCACGTCATAATTTAGAACAGAACTGAACGACTCAGACCAACCTGTTTTCTGGGAAGTAAGGGGACGAGGCCATCAAAACAATTAGTAAATTAATAGATGTCTATATTGAGCCTAAAACAGAATGCACTAAACACAAAGATTTTGAGCAACTGGGCTTCTTACTAGTCTCTGCTATGTTGCCCTCCCAGGGGTTAGCTATGGCAAAGGATCCAACTGGGAAACTCTGTTCTTATGCCTTCCTTTTTGTCCCACAATTTACTATAATTGCCAGAAATAGTCCTATATAAAGTGCTCTGTACCCCTAATCTGGGATGCAATTTCTGCTGATTGCCTAGTTGGGTATATGTTGACTTTCAATACTTAAATCTCCTTGCTTCCCTGCCTAAAGGTGGTTTCGGTGCAAGTTATGAAGCGAATTCCATAACCACCCAACCATAGCTTTTAGAAAAGGTGTCCAATGAGTGTGAACAATCTGTTTTTCAGCTTTACAACTTTCTAGTATCACATTTTCTTTAACTTAATATAAATTTATAAAATGATTTTGTAATTTTGTGCTCTGTAAAATGGAGAAAAAGAAGGCAGTTGTTGCTTGTTAGGCAAGGACTAAGCCTTTAGACGTTTCTGGTGATAAAAGCACCTCTTTTAGCAAGTGAAGACTAGACTCTCTGAGAATTATACCATAATCAACTCATTCTTCAAATACAGAAACATACGTTTTTTTTATACTATGTAAGAGCTGATTTTAATAAATGTCTAGGCACTGTTGATCTACAATATGCTTCATGATAATTTCCATGCCTGCCGTGTTCCAGCCCACCTCTCCACCACTGTCACCCGTCAACCTCTCCACTGGGGTGGGAAGCTCAGTTCTGCGGACTCCATCAGAGGACCCGTCCTTCTGGAATTGCTTTGCTCACACCCTTTCCTTCCTACAGGGTGACCCGCCTTCAACTCTGTCTCCCAAATTGAGGCCTCCACCTTTCATCTGTGCCCTACTTGTTTCAAGACACAGAGAGCACCTTGCTCTGCCTGAACTATGCCCTCAGATCCTGAGTTTTGATGTTTCCCAATATCCACACACGGTGATGTCACATTCTGCACGTACAAAATCGAGGTGTTCGGACCAACGGCTTCTTACCTGACACACTTGTGGAGTTAGAACTCAGAATTCTCACTCACTTCCTTGCTAAGGACATAGGAAGTATCAGAGGAAATACAAGACTGTTTAGGGCCAAAGAGGATTCTCATCCCACCCTGCCTCTGTGGCAAGGCATTCCCTTTTGTTCTCTCTCTCTTATTGGGTGTTGTGGTTTGCAAAAGAGGCAATGGGTGATGGGGGGTGGGAGGGATACTGGGATCCGTGGTGGTGGGAAATGGGCACTGGTGGAGGGATGGGTATTTGATCATTGTATAATTGAAACCCAAACACAAAAATTTGTAAGTCTAAGACAAAAATGAAAAAAAAAAAACAAAACGAGGATTCTCAGTCCAGTGGGTGGGTACATGTGCTGTTGACGGAGACAGCTGGTGGAAGTCTGAATCCTGGTTTTGTCATTTTCCCCTCCTATACTTTAGACACGTTATTTTCCCGCTGCTCCATTTCCTCTGAAGTGACATAAAAGTAATAAAGGACAGAGTCTACTCACGATCATCCCCACACTCACATATAAGGCGGGAGATAACATTAAGGATGTAAAAAGCCACCGGGAGTTCTTACATGACATGAATACATTAGCAGTCTGAACACTGTTTAATGAGTAGGGATTCTGAGTCAGTTCAGAAATGTTAACCATTGCATACTTCCCACCTTAGAAAATTTCCAAATCAAATTAACCGCTAGCCAAAAATAAATGCCAGTCATAGCCAAAAATTCAAAACCCCGGCCAAAAAAAAAAATGCCTGCTCTTTTAAATGCTCAGATAGCCTAAACTTAGTTCTCTTCACACTTGACAAAGTGATTTATTCTCCTGGTGCGTAAGCCCTTCCTCGGGTAAAGGGTGCCCAGAAGCTTGAGATAGTGAAACTTCCTCAGGACAGATGGGTGGTTAGGCAGAACAAAGGCCGGAACATGATGCTCTCCCCGAGTCTGCCCAGGAAATGCCTCTTTTTTAATTTCAATTTTAATTTTTTAAAATAATTTTTAATAGTGAAACACCATGAGGTACAGTTGCAGATTTAGAAATTTTTGTGCTTGGGTTTCGATTATACAATGATCAAATACCCATCCCTCCACCAGTGCCCATTTCCCACCACCATGGATCCCAGCATCCCTCCCGGAAATGCCTCTTTAATTCACCCACTCACTGTTCACCTTGGTCTGTGGTAACACATTTCTACTTCCCCATCACTTACGTCCACTGTAATACCGAGGGAATTACTGACACCATCCAGATCCCAAGTGACACTGGTCTCGGAACATAAGGCTCTAGGGGTTAGTCTTGGACGAAGACGGCGCTGGGTCAATACCTGGCACACGTGTCTCGAACACTGCCAGAATAAGCCCTAAATACACTGGATGTGGCCCCCAACCCCCAAGCCCCCTCTCCCCCACAAATATCAAGCGATTATGAAAGCAGCTTACTTCGGAGTAGATGGTCATAAAGTCTAGTGTTGGGAACCCACCAATCTTCTGTAACAAAGCAATTTTCTTTTTCATTTTTTTACACAAACTATTTTTTTCACCTCTGGGATGATCCACGGAATCAATCCCCATTTGAAATCTTGCAGAATGGAAGTCCCGACCGTCCAAATGCCCTTGCCTTCTCCTCCCTGTAACGACTTGACTGCAGCACTTTCGGCAACGTTAAGAATCACCTGATTACCTTTATTGCTAGAAACTCTAAAACAAACCACCTCAGGCAGATCAGCCAAAGCACATCACCCCTCGGTAACTCAGTCTCCTATTCCATTCTGCTACTCAAAACCGAGTGATGAGCAGGTTTTTTTTTCTTGGGGATATATATATATATATATAGTCACAGCTGCCTTCATAAAGTGGCAATCTGGAGGTAAACGAGAGGTTGTGCAGGAGTGTCCTGTTTGCAGCGAGCTTGTTGCAGGTCACCGGCCACTCCATTCATTAATGTGTATTCCTGCGGAACACAGGAAGAGACAATCCCGACTTGGAGTTCTACTAAAACATCAAACCTCAGCATCAAATAATTATTGCCTTTCTAGATCATTTAAGATGAGAAAAGTCGACAAAGTCATTTCCAATTACAAGAACAACTCTTTCCCCTGCAGTATTTAGAACCGGTGCAATATTGTGTAAGGGCGGTTTTATTCATTTTCATGACAGATATACGGCGTACATGGAAAAAAACAGTTACGAATCTCCTCTGACCATGGTTTGACCTCTCCCCCCAGTCTCCGAGCTAGCCTCTGCCTCAGTTAACCATTCAGAAAAAGGCACTGATGAGGGTTCACCTGAGGGGGGAGGGGCAGAGGTAAGACAAAGTTCAGAGACGAACTTTAACGAAATGATGCTTTTCACCAGCTTATCACTGGAATAAGTCAACTTGAAAGCCTGATGAATATCTACAAAGGAAGTAAATTTCAGAAACTAAGGCATCTTATTATTGATTCCAAATTACTGATATTATGTACTGCAGGGGTGGGGAGTGAATCTCTCCCGGCTGCTATTTCACTCTTGGCTCTGTGCTCAGGAATCACTCTTGGTGGTGCTCAGGTCACCAAGTCTGGTGCTGGGAATTGAGCCCAGGAGAGCTGTGGCAAGAGCCTTGATTTTTGTGCTAGCTCTCTGGCCCTTGGTTTTAAATTATTTTCTTTTGCCTTGGCAAGAAAATGTAATTTTGTTGTTGTTAAGAGAAATAAACAAGTTTTTTTAAAAATCAGAAAAAACACATATGGAAATCAATAATAAAATCATAAACTATTAGAGATGAAATCTGAAGTTCATTGCATTTAAATAAATTTTTGAAAAGGGGGAGACACACCTAGCAGGGCTCAGGGCTGACTCCTGGCTCTGTGCTCAAGGATCAGTCCAGGCAAGGCAAACTCCCCCCTTGCTGCACTGTTTCTCTGGACTCCAAATAGTTTAAAATTTTTTAACAATAAAAATATCCACATCTGATAAATTTGAAGTTTTAGAATATCTGACTTTAGTGTCAATCTATATATTCTATGTACTGTCAATATCTGGCATTACATTTTCAATGTAACAATTTTAACTGGGTTTCAGATACAACATGATTTTAAGGAGAAATTATTACTGTAATATCGGATCAGCCAAACCAAAACATTGAGTATTAGCCAAATAATTTTTTTTTTTCAGTAGCACTGTCCTCTCAGTGTTCATCGATTTGCTTGAGCGGGCACCAGTAACATCTCCATTGTGAGACTTGTTGTTACTGTGTTTGGCATATTGAATACGCCATGGGGAGCTTGCCAGGCTCTGCCGTGTGGGCAGGATAGCTTGCTGGGTTCTCCGAGAGGGATGGAGGAATCAAACCCAGGTTGGCCACATGCAGGGCAAACGCCCTACCCTTTGTGCTATTGCTCTAGCCCATCAATAGGAGTAATAATACACTGAAACGTTTGCTCCAGTTTTCAGAACGTGGGGTTCTATTTGGGAGTCCAAATGGAGGGCTCTAATCAGCTTTCTCCCAGGGTCTGTCCAGAGCTCCACCTTAGGGTGTGAGACAGTGGTCTCCAGGGGTACGGCCAAGGATCCTGTTTAGGTTAATAAAAGTATATCCTGATTTAGGCTGGAGCGATAGCACAGCGGGTAGGGCGTTTGCCTTGCATGCAGCCAACATGGCCGACCCGAGTTCGATTCCTTCGCCCCTCTCGGAGAGCCCGGCAAGCTACCGAGAGTATTCGATATGCCAGACACAGTAACAACAAAGTCTCCAATGGAGACGTTACTGGGCCCGCTCGAGCAAATCGACCATCAACGGGAGGGCCTTTACTTACTTACTTACTTTATCCTGATTTAAGCATACTAGAGCTTCAAACAAAATCCGCATGCTTTCCTTGGACACTTGAGTACAAATGAGGGTGAGCTGAACACCATTGCCTGGGGCAATTGACTCTCCTGCCCCAGGGCATATTTATAATAATGGCACCTCTTCTCTGTGCACGGAGAAACTAAGACTGAACCAACAGCATATGTGGCCTTGGCTGGCTGCAAGCCCTGTCTACAATACACACTAGTGAAAAAAATGAAGAAAGGATCCTTTAACCCTCCTAATTCTGAAGCCCAAGGGAAACATTTCTTTGAAGTCAGGTCTGTATAGTAATTAGTCCAGTCCTGAAAAGCACTGTTGCTTTGTTTTGGAGCAAAACGCAAAGTATCTGACAGCATTCCATGATAATGAAAGAACTACATTCTTCTTTCATTCAGCAATTGAATTGCATGCACATAGAGAAAGTAAGTGAATTGCATGGACATAAAAATTGGTCACTTGGGGCTGGAGCAATAGCACAGTGGGTAGGGCGTTTGCCTTGCATGCAGCTGACCCGGGTTTGATTCCCAGCATCCCATATGGTCCCCTGAGCACCGCCAGGGGTGATTCCTGACTGCAAAACCAGGAGTAACCCCTGTACATCTCCGGGTGTGATCCAAAAAGCAAAAAAAAAAAAATGGTCACCTGGAGCAAAATACAAAGTTTCTTATAGCATTCGATGATAATGAAAGAATTATCAGGTTCTTTAGTTGAGTAACTGAATTGCATGGACACAGAGAAAGAAGTGTGGAGGTCTGGCATCAGACATTATGTATGAGTCTCAAATCCTAAGTCCCAATGCTGTCTTTAAAGTATCTTGCCTTTATAATTAATCCCCACATTTTATGCAAGTAATAGCAGAGTTACTTATAGAGTTACACCTGGGGTGAGAGAACAACTCGCTGTCTTAGATTGGGACGGTGCTTTGTGCATTGCTGTTGTAATGATAACGCAGATGGAACGCTGCGATAACCTTGGCTGATGCAAAGGTGGGAGTCAATGAGCGAGTGGCATCCCACTGGTGAAAAGAGTGACTTAGATTATCAGTATAATATACTGGCATGCAAAAGGCAAGAGTAGATAAAAAGTTGGCCATGTGACCCAACTTCAGTGAGAAAACAAAAAGGTGGCCCTGATCACACATCTGTGAAACATGTTTTATATTTGGGTATTGCCTTGAGTCAAATTTGAGGTACCATTTTTGGACTCTACAACCACAATCTTTCTCCAGGAAAGGCCAATGAGTACTCGCTCAGGAGAAGCGATCCCTTCTGCCCTGGAAACAGATGGCTGCAAAGGAATCAATCTCTAGACCCCTGGGACTTGTTGCCAGCCTGTGTTCTGAGTCTCTGTCTTAAGAGTTCTCCCCTTCTCTGCCCTCATCTACAACTTAATGCTAGTTGAATCACATGCTTATATGGTTAGAATGTGGTCCCCCTACAATAAAGTCATACTGCAATTGGCCGAGTCATAAAGTGAAAACTATCCACTTAATAGCGAGAATTATCATTTTTGAGGGGGCCTCTTAAGTGGTACACAGAGGGTGCTGGTGCCACGCCTGGCCATTCTTGGTTAACAGGGCTCAAAGCTCATTGACAGCACAACTGGATGGTATGCCAGGGCCACACTTAGTGATGCTGTGGGGAGAGCCATGGGATGGGAGATATCGAACTGAAACAAACAGTAGCAAAATGCATCAGATAGGAAATAGTGCACTGAGTTTTATGGGTGATGCTCATTCAAGGCATGCGTTCTGAACTCAGTGCTCTCTCTCCCTGGAATTGCCGATCTTAAAATGCCATAGACCTTGTACCATAAACCTTATACCATACACTAAGAACTAGATATTTTTTGCATGACCACAGTATTACTACCAAGTAATTAAAACATAAAAACTGTGTTCCAAGTGATAAATAGAGAATGGTTGGAAGGAGTAGAGTTACCACTGAAGAAAGTCTTACTTAATATGCAGGCGTCAAAAATCAGATGGGCTGGACACGTAATGAGATGTAGAGACAACCGTTGGACTAGAGTCATTACCGACTGGATTCCATGGGATGTCAAAAGACCGTGTGGCTGCCCACCTACCAGATGGTCAGACTTCTTCACCAAGATCATAAACGATCGATTTGAGGCTCTTCGTCTTCCTAGAATGAACAGACGCCATTGGGCTACACTAGCACGCGACAGGGACAAATGGAGACGTTACTGGCAGCCGCACAAGCAAATCAACGATTAACCGGAAGTCAAGTGATCAAGAATATGCAGGGGAAGTCAAGTCTTAGATAAGGCAAGATGCCAATCAGCTGGTCGTAGAGTCAAGACTTCGTTCTGCTAGCTCCAGTTCATTAACTTGTCATAGCTTATTCTATACCTTTCAGATAAAATTTTATTGTAGGTGCATGCAACGTCTATGCAGAGTTGCGGGAAGAAGAATAAAATCTTGTTCAGGTTAAGAAGTTGAGCGTTACCGATTTCCCTAAGGCCACTTCTTCTCCCCACCTCGCCCCATGGGCAACCACTTCCCTGAATTTCAAGTTAATCCTTCTCTTGCTTTCTGCTATGGCGGACTACCACTTTTGATTTGCAATATTTCTTTCTAATGAGAGTCAAATGGACAGATGTTCCCCTACAGCACAATGGATATTTTATATCTCTAATAGAAGATCAGAATTTTAAAGTCATAAAAATAGCCAATTAAGCTTCCAGATCAATCTCGCTTTTACATTCCATTTGTCACTGACTACCGCTCTTCGTTTCGGAGATGCCACTGCTGTTTCTGACCATGAAGAATTTGCTTTTTGGCATTTCCCTGTCCTCTGATAATGTAAATTTGTAAGAGTAATGAGCTCCTTTGGGGGACTCTATGTTTCTCTAAAAACTCGGTGCACTATTTCCTATCTGATGCAATTTGTCTACTGTTTGTTTCAAAACCAGAACACAACAAAAACCAAACAAGACCTCCTCTCTTTCCTGAGGGGCACATACAAAGGCAGTTACACTCTAACATTTGTCAGTTTTCATTTCTATTCTCTGAAGAAGATAAGACCTGATTGGTACCATGACAACGTGTTGCCTTCAGCATCAGAGAGGTTTTACCCGACACAATCTCTATAGAGTGTTAAGAGAGGTGTGAGCTCCGAGAACTCACTAAATTAAAAAAGGCTGCAGAGAATCTAATTAGAATTTCCAGAAGCACCTTTCTGGGGTCTGAGGAGATTGGCTTTCGACTTTACGTTTTCCCCTATATCCGCAAGGTAGGTCCGAGTGCAGCACACGGGCATCCGAGTGAGAAGCAAGAATTAAGGCAAATCCAGGCATGTGCGGGCAATAATGAACTCCTTTAGTTCCTTCAGCCCTTCATTCCAGAAAAAAAAAAGCAGTGATGTGCTCCCAATCCACCTGACTTTACTGGGTAATGCGAAGAATAAACAGATACACAGAGGTAGCGAAATGTGCCACTTTGGGGCTGGAGCAATTATGCAGTGGACAGGACACTTGTCCTGTATGAAGTCGAGCTGTGTTCAATCCCTGGCGCCCTATATGGTTCCTCAAACCTGCCAGGAGTGAGCCCTGGCACAGAGTCAGGAGGAAGCCCTGAGCACCTCCGGATGTGTCCCTCAAACCAAACACAGAAATGTGCCTTGGGTCAGTGTGAGGTAGCAACGCCAAGAAGCCCATGGAGGTCTGAGTGACACTACACACCCAGGAGTTTCAAGTGAGGTTCTTTACTTAGGATGGCATCCGTACCTCCATGGGTTAATTGGTGATGCTGCCTCTGTGAACTCACACTAACCCGAGTTACTGCAAGGGTGGAGGGACAGGAAGTGCATTATAGAAAGATGTTTCTTCACTGATTCATGTCTAGAATGGTTCACCCACCATAGCTTGATCTTAGGTCTCTCTCCTGACACGTGTGGTCATAATCATGCCACTCATTTAACTCTTTCCTTGGGAGTCTAGAAATTCTACTTTTGTTGGCACCATTTCTTCTTGCAGTTACATTCTTTCTCCCCCAATCTTGTCCTGATGTGTCCTGGTGTCAGCAGTACCCCAAATGCCAAATCTAACAGACTATTTTTTTCACTTTCCTACTTGACTGGTAACTCTTGGAAAACAACTGCCCTAGGCTACCATGTAATTGGGTTCTTCTGACCTTCCCACCTCTCTCATTTCATTCCCTTTCATTGGCAATTTTTCTAATCCAGACAGGAAAAGGACAATGCTTTCCAGGATCCCACCTCTGACCGTTTTCTCCTCCACGGAGAGCTCCTCTGACGTGTCTGGATTCACTTCTCTACTTGAAAGAGTCCTGGTGCTCACCATCGGGTCCTTCTTCCCAGGTTCAGTGATACACTGTGTTCTACAAGTGGCCACTCTCCTCTGATCCCTTCCCGTCTCAGTGCTCCTGTCAATCTTTGTATGCCCTTCAAGGGTAAAATGTCCTGCTCACCTTCATGTTTCTAGTCTCCAAATCAATGCCTGTCCTGGATGGGTTATTAATGCACAATGACTACATGAATATTCACACCTCAGAGGGATGCTCTTCAGGTCTTAAGTAAGACACTGCATCCAAGCACTGAGAGATGGGCCAATGCAAGGTAATAATAAAAAATGATTCTCAGGCCCCTCATGCTTCAGGAGAAGGTGCACATGACTTGGGAGTTGACAGTTTCTTGGAGTTGACAATGCTAAAACAGATGCTTTAGCCCACTAGTCCTTAGAGGTTTCCCTTGACTTGGGGCTGCTCCTGGTGGTGCTCTGGGGACCATATGATGCCTGGGAGTGAATCAGGGTCTCCTACCTATAAATCATGTGCTCCAGTCCTTCAAATCAAGTCCAACATTTATTCCCTCTTTCATAAAACTTCCTAGCATTCTTCAACATAAAAATAAAAAAATTGCCTGAGACTTGTGGGAGACTGGGGAGAGGAAGGAGCCAGGGGCTTGAAGGATGTACCTTGGTCTGATGCAAGCCTGATGTCTGTGCTCTCTCAGACCCTCTCCTTCTGTTGACGGAGCAAAGGTGGATAGTACAACCAATAGTGCAATTGCTGCGGCTGACCAGGGTTCAGTTCTTTGCATCCCATACGGTCCTTTGAGCCGCATAGCGAATGATCTTTGAGAGCAGAGCCAGGAGCAAGCCCTGATCATCCCTATGTGTGGCCCCCAAAGAAACAAAAAAGAAATTAAAAGGAAGTCAAATGCCTGTGGCAGCTGTTTCACTTTTCTCTGTTTACTTAATAAATCTGCAATTAAAAAAAATCTGTGCATTCATTCAGAGTCATTTCTTCCAAAGGACTTTGTTAATCATTTTTTGTTAACATCAGAGGGTGTGTTTTAGGTTTCTTACACGTGACTTTAATTCTTAAGTTAAACACAGGACCTTAGGCCTGAGAGGCAAGTGCCCTACCACTGAACCACATTCCTGGCCCCTACATCAAAATTTGAACTCGTCGTTTTAGCCAACAATTACCTGCAAACACCTCGTTGCAGAGGAGGCTAGACATTGGGACTGCCTTCATCTCAAGCCTACAGAGAGAACTTCAAACCTTATAGATTGTTCATCATCATTTTAATTGCTAATTTTATGGATGTTCTAAAAAAGTTTTGGAGTTTCGGAGCCTGGTTAGCTTGACAGGCTCTCCCTACAGCTGAGTGAGACGCTTTGCAAATTCAGACTCACAAAGGAAGTGCTTACAAAATCTTAGCGAGGCAGTGCTGAGTGCGCCCTGCCCTTCAGCAATCAGTAGCTCATTGTGAGTTCTGAGGAGTGAATCTCGGTGCAGTTTAATGCTAAGGAACATTCACACACCAATCGCATCACTCTCTCCTTCTCTGTCCTGCTTGCATCTGGCCCTGACAGTACACAGAGCTCTCTGCTGCATATATATTTCTCTACGCTCTTAGGCACGAACAGAGCATTCTTGAACTATTCAACAGGAAACGATCCTAGTTCTTTATTCCTGCCAAATCATCAAGAAAATATTAGCTTACAAGACTAAAGAATGCTTGAAAACTCAGTTCTGTTGAATTTGCAAAATATATTTCTTGACTGGGGTATACAAATGTTGATGGCAAATGTTTGTCTCCAGAGAGCGGGTTTCATCGTGAAAACTATTTCCCTGTTTATGGGTGTTTCCTCGTTCACTCATCTAACTAGAACTGGGTTAGAGACTCCTAACACGTAACTGTCTGCAGCTCTCTAAGAGAAAGCAATTTGTGAAAAAAAAAAAAAAACACCAGAGTAAGCCACTTTGGCATTTTTTTTATGAAGTTAACCTGACCCGACCCCCAGTGTCTGTGCTCAGCAAGAGTCTTGATTACTGCTATTCTCAGTAGTCACTTTTATTGCTTAAAGTAATTACAGTATGTCATGATTCAGTCAAAATATAAACCTCTTTAGTTTATGGAACATAAACATGGGCCTGTTTTCTGGAATGCCTGATGGGCTGAATTCTACTGAACGGTGAAGAGGCTGGAGGTTGGCAAAGGAAGAAGTCATGAGAAAGGCAAGGAGTAGTGACAATTTGCTTCAATTTTTTTTGAAGTGAGTGCTTTTTTTTTTAAATTGAATCACCATGAAAACTTTCATGTTTGAGTTTCAGTCATACAATGATCGAAGACCTCCACCAATGCACATTCCCCATCACCAATGTCCCCAGTATCCCCCCTCCCCTCAACCCCATCCCACCTCCACATCCCAGTCCTCACCTTGCCTCTATGGCAGATGATTTCCCCCTCTCTCTCCTTTTGGGCATTGAGAAGGCAGGTGGACTAAAAAGGGGGTCACTAAGTCAATGATGGTTGGAGGGATCATTCGGGATGGGAGATACTGCTTCAATTTCTGTACATTTTTTGTGACCCCAGCGGTTGAATCTCTATTCTGTACCTTTTTGCCTGGCCTCTCCTCTCCATAGAGATGCATGAGTCTTACCTATTCCTCCACACATAAAACCCAGTTTAACAACCTGCGGTAGAACTTAAATACCCTTTAACTAATATCTTATGGGGAAAAAAAGAGGGAAAAAGTAGGAAGGTTGAGTGGAAAAATACCAAGATTTGCGCTTGATGATCAGAGATAATTAAGTGGAACCTAAAAATAGTCAGGCCTCTTATTTCATATTATGTGGAAAATGATTCAAATTCAAAACTCTTCCCAGCTGTGCAGAGGGCTTATCTACACTACGGAGCTGATTTCAAGCACAAGAATTGATGATAAGTGGATGAAGGCTTGCTATGTCTTTCCAGGTAGAGCTCAGGGTGGCAACATGGGTCAACGGCTACTGAATCTGAAGCAGAGAGATCAATCATTCCATTATCCCATGATATTCACTGTGTGTCCAGCCAACAGTCTCAGTAGAGTCAAGCAACATGGCTAATACACCACGGCAGTTTTCCTAGTCTTTCCTTCCAGAGCTGTGGTGTTCAGTCTTTAAAACTCAATTTCACAGGGACCAGGATGATCGTAGAGTGGATAGGGTGTTTGCCTTGCACACCGCCAATCCGGGTTGGATCTCTGGAATACCATATGGCCTCCTGAGCTCCACAAGGAGTCTCCCTGAGCACAGAGGCAGGAGTAAGAACTGTGGGTGTGGCACCCAAACCAAAACCAACTAAACAACAATGAAACCTTAACTCCACAACAAATGACAAAAAGCAACAGAACTGGAGGATTAGTCGACAACTGAATTTAGCTGACGTATGGGGAAGAGTCTGAGGCACATAGAAGGAAAAGGACAAAGTAGCAGAAGGTGTGATGCTGTAACACCATGTGCATGACCGTGTGCATGAAACTAACACTAATGGGATTGTAAACCATAATGCTTCAAATAAAAAAAACAGTTTTGAAATACTCAACTCCATACAAGCATAGATGAAGGAGATTTGGTGGTTTATTATTGCATTGATATATTTCTTGATCATCCAAGTACTAAATGCAAAAGCACAGGCAGAAAAATAAAAAAGTGTTGGTAAACAGGTTGTATTTCTTTGTAAGGATTTATTCTGCTGCCAGAGAGACCTGTCAAGCACGAGGTATAAATCTAATGATGCCATATAAATAAAACAAGGGATCCTGGTTGTTTTAAGGAGGCTATTATCACAAGCAATGCCAAACACAGAGACTTAAACTAGACCAGTGGCCTTCCCCCTCTGATTTATCTTTTTCCTTATAAAACTTGATAAAACATTAGGCCTTGTTCTGAGACCCAAACCAAAGGCCACTTGTCCCATGAAAACTTCCCTGATTCTCTACTATTCCCTGATATGTTCCTCTTCTGAACACAGCATTCCACCTTCTTCAGAATCATTCCAGCAACAGAGTTGGCAAAGGCACCAATTGTATCATAGCAAATTGAGTTTTGATAAAATAAAAACATTTTGGTCTTGTGACTCCATTAAATATGCCTGATCTTGGGGTTTTTTTTGGGTCTCCCAAAGAGGAATCGAAAGAGCTATGCTTGGAGTGTCACGTTTCACTCAAATGAGAGAAAGAATCCGACCTCCATCGGATGGTCAAGAATCAGGGATGTGGTCTCGTTTGCCAAGACATCGAAAATCAGATGGGCTGGACATGTAATGAGATTTGGAGACGACCGCCGGACTAGAGTCATTACTGACTGGATTCCATGGGACATCAAAAGACCACGTGGCCGCCCACCTACGAGATGGTCAGACTTCTTCGTCAGGACCCTGAACGATTGTTTTGAGGCTCTCCGTGTTCTATTGGGCTACACTAGCATGTGACAGGGACGAATGGAGTCATTACTGGTGCCCGCTCAAGCAAATCGATGAGTAACAGGATGTCAAGTGATCAAGTGATCTGGGTTTAGGCTTTTTGCATCCATCACAGCTAATGGAGCTTTGTCACACGGCAGGCATCACTCTTCACTGAGCTCCACATGGATCCATTGATTGCCTGCTGTGTGCCAAGCGCAGTGGGTCTGACGGGAAGGAGGGTAATAGTTTTCAGACAGACTCAAGGTTCCTCTCACCCTCATCTGTGCAGCCTCTGCCGCTGCCAGATGCCCAGAGGGAGGGCAGTCTCTCCTGAGACTGGGCATTTCTCAAAATACTATTGGGTAGATGGAATAAATTTGCAGAATCAAAGAAGCTGACTGAGGCAATGCTTTGTTTGGGGCAGGCACAATGGTACAGGGTGGAGGGGACTTGCCTTGCAATCAGGCAATGTGGCTTGATCCCTAGCATTCTATATGGTCCTTGAGCCCTGCAGGACTGTGACAAAGATCAGGGTGTCAGCCTGTTTAGGCCTTGTTCTAAGACCCAAAGGCCAATTGCCCCATGAAAATGTTCCTGATTCTTCTACTATTCCACAGAGTATGCGCCCCTTACCCCAAAGAAATAAAATCAAAAGCAATAACATCTGGGGTCTGGAGAGAGTAGAGCATTTTTCGGCACATACCTAGCATGAACCTGGCCTAGGTTTAATTTTCAGCGTCATGAGGTTCCACAAGCATCAGTAGGTGGGCAGGGATTGACAGGTGAGACTAGGGGCATCCCAACCACCACTTGGGGGTCCCCCACCTCCCCAACAGAAATAACTATCCTGTGCTCTTTTATATGGTTTGCTTGTCTCATAATTTGAGTTCAAATCAAGAGCTGAATGAAGCTCATGTTAAAAATTGATTTCATCAGTAGCGAACTGGTGCTACTTAATAGAACAGATCTTATAAACCATATAAAGGTTGATACAATGAGATAACAAGGGAAGAAATTAAGCCACTTGTTGGCATAAAGCCCTTCATATTTGAACGGGCACTGGTAAGAGCTCTTTCCCAAGTGTCAAAGCACAGATGAGTGGATAGAGAAACAGTGGTCTATATACCCAATGGAATACTGCTTGGCTACGAGCAAAGGTAAAATCAAGCAATTTGCTGCTCTATGGGTAAATCTGGAGAGAAAGATAATGCATATGTTGGCATAAGCAAAACAGCATATATATATATATCTTAATTCTATTCTAATGGAATAATACACATGAAAGAAATCAATAAGGATGAAACAAATTGTGATCCCTGATTATTTCTCAGTGATAGGATATTTATCCTTTCCAAGTGGTGGGACGGGATGGTTGCTGTTTTCTTTTTTTTATTAAGGTGCTATGACTTACAAAGTTGTTCATAATAGAATTTTAAGCAAACAATTTTCTAACACCAATTCGGCCACTAGTATCAACTTCCCTGCACCAATGTCCCCAGATACTCTTCCACCCTCCAACCTGCCTCTTTAACGGAAACATGTTTAAGCTTGGTTATTGTAGTTTTTGTCACTTGCTTTCAGTGTTGTTAGCTCTATGGAAATATATTTATATATTTACATATATAAATATATATATATCCCACATTTCTATACTTCCTATGTGTCCGAGGCTACTAGCCCCTGACACTGATACTTCCCATGTGCTTCTTCCTTATCTTTTTCCTTACTATAATCTAGGGTTATGGGTAATATAATAGGTACCTCCCCTTTGATACCTTGCATTCTCTTGTCCTGTTATTTGATATATCACAAGTAAGTGATATTATCTAGTATTTGTCCTTGTTCTTCTGATTTAACTCGCTTAACATGATATCCTTCACTCCCAAACAAGTTGCCGTGAACTGCACAATTTTATTACTTCTCGAAGCTGCATAGTATTCCATTGTATGTATATACCATGCTTTCATAATCCACTAACCTGTCATTGGACACCTAGGTCGATTCCATATCCTAGCTCTTGTGCCAAATGCTACTGAGTAACAGTGTGCATATGTCATTTTGAATGGATGTTTTTGTGTCTTAGGGGTATATAGCAAGAAGTGAAACCATGTGGCAACATTTTTCTTACTTGCTTGAGAACGATCCATATTGTTTTCTAAAGGGCTTGGACCAGATAACATTCCCACCAGCAGTGGTTAGAGACTCCCCACCCCCACACACCACGCCATCCCGCCATCCCTGCCAACACAGATTGATGCCAGATGTTTTTTGGTTGGTACCATTCTCATTGGTGTGAAATAGCTTCTCGTTGGATAACTAGTATTTTCTCCTTTGCTCATGTTGTGCTTTCTCTGTGATGTTCAACAGCAGGTTGACATCAAATGTGCAGAATATTCAAATATGAAAAAGTTCTACAAATACAAAATTGTGGAGGAAGTGGATAACTTCTTTCAGATGAAATAACATTATTTTTTCCATTGAAGGAAACTTATTTCGGGGGTGCTCCCAAGCAGTGCCCAGGCAGCCATTCTAGTCAGCCAGGAGACTGTTCAGTGCAAGGGCCTAAGGATGGAATTGAGGATGGGTCTGAGGATGCTTCTTGGTCCCTGTGCCGCTGGGCACCACCAGGCCTACCCTGCTGTGTGCTCAGGTCTCCAGAGTTACACCTAGTGATGCTTGGAGGTGTGCAGTGCCAGGATTCCAACAGGGCCAGGTGCCCTAGGTCTGTGCTATCTCTCCAGTCCTTTCCATGGGAGCTCAACGAGCTATCTGGATTGTCCAATCTGTTTGAGAAATCTACATTTAAAAGAACCCAAAATATTTGCTTGGGGACACAGCTCAGGGGCTGGGAGGAATGCTTTGCATATGCAAGAGCCTGAGTTGGACCCCTGGCCTACTGGGTGACCCTCCATGCCTATGCCGTGGCCCTCTACCATCTTCTTCCCCCACCTGGGACCATCAGCAATAGCCCCAGAGGCCCCCAAACACAGCCTCCCAAACACACTGGGAAACAATGCAAGGCCAGTGTGGGGGCTGGGTAAGCAACTGGAAGAAGAGAAGAGGAGAAGGATCCCAAGGGAGGGAGCAGACCAGGGCCTCAGTTCATAGTCATTACAAAAATGTGGTCCTCAAATGTGATGGCCTCTCCAGCTCAGATAGAGAAGGGAGCACCAAATAAAGGGTCCGTTGGGAGGACCCTCCCAGGATGGGAGAAGCATGCTGAAAGTAGACTATAGACCGGACATGATTGCCACTCACTCCTCTTTTGCAAACCACAGCACCCAAAAGGAGAGAGAGAACAAAAGGGAATGCCCTGCCACAGAGGCGGGGTGGGATGGGGGGGGGGGGGATAGGGGGTGGGAGGGATACTGGGATCCATGATGGTGGAAAATTGGCACTGGTGGAAGGATGGGTACTCCATCACTGTATAACTGAAACCCAAGCACAAAAATTTGTAAGTCTACAACTGTACCTCATGATGTATCACTAATAAAATTTTTTAAAAAAAGAAATATTCTTCTCACTCCTCTCAAATCCTGGCTTTGTCCTTGTGAGTTTACCTGAGTACCAGTCTTTTGCCCGTGCAAAATACTCAGCAACTTTCATTGTACTTCCAAGATTGTACATTGAAGCCAAAATGTCATAGACAAGATGAGACTTTTAAAAAATGGATTCTTTATCTTAAAATATAAAGCTAGATATGTAAAAAACAAAAACAAAAACAAAAATGTGATGGCCTCTCAATATCTGTATTGCAAACCATAATGCCCAAAAGTAGAGAGAGAGTATGGGGAACATTGTCTGTCCTGGAGGCAGGGGGAGGGTGAGAAAATGGGGGGATACTGGGGACACTGGTGGTGGGGAATGTGCACTGGTGGAGGGATGGGTGTTCGATCACTGTATGACTGAAACTCTGTCCTCACAACTTGATAACTCTGCTGAGTCAATTCGTTCTGCTCATTTGTGAATGGAATCAATATTACTGTGTGTCTGTGGATGTGTGTCTTCTAGATTCTCTTGACAATATGGTTGTGGAATGTAGTTCTACTCAGCTATGACTTATTCATCTTCATTACTTAGTACAAATTCAGTGTCAGATTAAACCTCAGTTTATTTAGTGTACTGCTATTGTAGATGGATACTTGGTTTGCTTTCATTTTGGGGGTATTACAAAGTATTTTTTAAATGGTGGAGGGATGGGTGTTCAATCACTGTATGAATGAAACTCAAAATGGAAAGCTTTATAACTATCTCGCGGTGATTTTTTTTTTAGAAATGTGGTCCTTATTTCTGTTGTAATGAGGGGTCACTGTAGAGAGTGAAAGAGGGTTATTAAAGGATCTTCCACAATGGCAGAGGCTGATCCCGGCAAACAGGCTGTGCAGAGGAGGCAAGAAGACAGGACCAGTCAACTGGGCAGGGGCAGGAGCAGGGTGTTACCATGAAGGTCACAGAAGTGACCGTACCTGGGATGCACTTTGAAAGCAGAGCAGAGTGAACTGGCTGATGGATTAAGTAAGGCTATAAAGGAAAAGAGGAATCAAGGATAATTTTTCATTTGAGAGTTATCAGGAAATTCAAGTTAATAGCACACGGAGATGTGATTCATAGTCAGGATTAAAATGGCAATGCCAAAATTGGGAGATATTTGGGTGTAATTTCAATAAACACATGTGCTCTTGGAGGTCTGTAGGTTGAAATTGCCATTTTAAAAAATACTTTGTAATACCCCCAAAATGAAAGCAAACCAAGTATCCATCTACAATAGCAGTAGATTAAATAAACTGAGGTTTAATATGACACTGAATTCGTACCAAGTAATGAAGATGAATAAGTCATAGTCGAGTAGAACTACATTCCACAACCCTATTGTCAAGAGAACCCAGAAGCCACACATCCACAGACACACAGTAAGATTGATTCCATTCACAAATGAGCAAAATGAATTGACTCAGGAGAGTTATCATGTTGTGAGGACAGAGACAAATAGAGCAGTGATGCGTGCTGGGGTACTTTTGGGGAGACCAGGAGTAGTTTCTTAGAATAATGTAATGTTCGGTAAGTGAGTTACACTTAAAAAGCAATGCTTAAAACAATAGAAACGGATAGAGAAGGACTCAGCGTGTGAAGTGTAAGAAAGGAACAGGGCGCTAAGTGGTATGGGAAAATATTTTTCATGCTTAAGATGAGGATCGTTCATCATTCCATGAGCCCACGGGAAGGTACATCTGATAAAGCAGGAGGGGAAAAGCGGAGAGTTTCATGCACCGGCTGCTTAAGAAGTTTGGAAGAATGAGATGAGGTGTGTGGAGAAGTGAGTGCCTCCATCCACGGGGAAATGAGGGAAGCCGGGAGGTCACTTTAGAAGCCGGATTCAGGGAAAAGGTCCTGGGTAGTCCAGCAGGGAGGATGCTCGCCTGGCATGCAGTTGACTTTGCAGATGCTCCTTTAGGGATGCATGAAGGGGCAGGGCACACCCAGGAGTGCTGCAAGGCCCTCCAGGCTGAGTGCTCCGACATTGCTCCCAGCAGCGCTCAGGAGACCATGTGCAGTACTGGGGGGCAGACTGGGACCACCACGTGCAAGGCAAGAGCCTCACCATAGCCCCCCAGCCACCTGCAGGCCCTGAGCTGCTCTCTCAATTAGTCTCTCCGTTCAGCAGCAACTGCACTCCCTCCCAGCCTGCACACATCTAAGGAGTTCCCTGCTTTCAACCCTATCCTGGGCATTCAAAGTGGATCGAAATGCTCAGAATATTCTTCCATCCTCACTGTGGGCTGTGCCCTAATTGATACAGCATTAGAAATAGAAAAAAAATCAGCCAGAGATCAGAGAGGGCACCAAGCAGCCCAGAGAGTCCGAGGGACACTGCAGAAATATGCTTACAGATCTCTCTGAGACTCGATGCTGGTGGGCGCGAGACGGAGACGCAGCCTCAGGCCTCATGGTGTTGCTGTATGGTACAAGTACCTGCCAGGGCCCCATGCAGGGACATCGGGGGGCCCTGGCACTCAGGAAAGCAGCCTCTCGGGCTGGAGAGATAGTGCAGAAGGTAGGGTGTTCGCCTTGCAACAACTGACTTGGGTTGGATTCCTCACATGGCCCCAGGAGTTCCAGGAGCGTAGAATAAGCCCTGAGCACCACAAGGGGTGGCCCAAAGATAAAGTAATAATGAAGGCATCTCCTCGCTCTGACCCCATGCATTTTTTAAGAAGCAGTTTTTATTGACTGGTTGATTGATTGATGTCTTGAACCACTGTGAGCCACACAGTTACATAGCCATTCAGGGTTAGGTTTTAGTCATATGGTGTTCCAACTCCCATCCATCCCTTCCCCAGTGTACATTTCCCATCACCTATATCCCCAGTTTCTCTCCTGCCACCCTCCCCCCAATCCCCCAGCCCATCTCTGTGGCCGGCACTTTCCTTGCTCCAAAGTTATAACCATGGATTTCAGAGAAACAACTCTCCTTTCTGACTCTTGTTTCTTCCATTATTATGCTCTTGAACTAAACTACATGGTCACAATGACAACGATGTTAAAATAGTCACTTAATCACTTAATCACTTAACTTCCCGTTAGTCGTCGATTTGCTCGAGCGGGCGCCAGTAACGTAACAACTAGTAACTACAACCAGTAACTACAACTGGTCTCATTCACCTGTTAAAATAGTCATGCTTCAGAAATGGAAATGACTCTTGTTATGTGTTCAGCTGCAGAACAGACAACCAAACAGCTCCGGGTCATGTTAGGAGAACAGAAGTCAGCTGAACGAAACCATCTGGTGTGAAGAAACAAGCAAGTGCTTGAAGAACGTGATCTAGCCTTTAAACCCTGGACCCCCGAGACCTTGCAGGGATCAAGGTGCCAGCCTTGCATGCAGCCAACCAGTTGGATGCCCTCTGCACGAAATCTCCTTGGTCCTATGCCACAGCTGCTGCAAGGAAGGAAACCATGAAGCCCTAACTGGTCAGCCAGGCAGAGCTTGACCCCAACATGAAGACACAGTCTGTGGATAAAAAGAGTTAGGAAGAAAATGTCATAATACTAACACCCAAGGAGGACAGTAGAGACAAGAGCTAGGAGGAGGATCGCTCCACGGTTGGCAGCCTGCCTCAGGAGCTGGGGGAGAAGGCAGCTGGGATAGAGATAGAGGAGGGATCACGAAGTCAGTGACGGTTGGAGGGATCACTCGGGATGGGAGATGTGTGCTGAAAGTAGACAAAGGACCAAGCATAATGGTCTCTCAGTATCTGTGTTGCAAACCATAATGCCCAAAAGGACAGAGAGAGTAAGAAGGAAGGTGCCGGGCATAGAGGCAGGTGGTGGGATGGGGTGGGGGTAGCGGGAGGGATACTGGGGCCATTGGTGGTGGAAAATGTGCACTGGTGGAGGGATGGGTGCTCGATCATATGACTGAAACTCAATCATGAAAGCTTTGTAATTGTATCTCACGGTGGGTCGTCAATAATAATAATAATAATAATAATAATAATAATAATAATAATAAGTCTTAAATAGTGCAGGGCCCAGAAGACAAAGCAGTTTCGCATCAGAATTCAAAAGGAACAAATGCTAATACACCAGTCACTGTTTTCTCTTTTTTCCTTCACACTCTGCCCTCCTTTGCCCAGGGAGAGTTTTTTATTGTTTCCCTCCAGGGCTTAAAATATCATTTTTTTAAAAAAAATGCTGTTGTATCTATCTGATTTCTCTTTCAGACTTTGACAGCTCTGAAACCCACTGCCTGGCCCCCGGTAATGCTAAGTTAGCCTGAGATTTCCTGCCCTCACACAGCCAGGAGTGCAACGAAGGGATCCCTCACCTCTTACTTTTCCAATAGCCTCCAGGGATACAGAGCAGGAATAGAACATTTCAAAATTTCTTATGGCCCCTCTTTATCTCTCATTCTCATAAAGAAGACGGGACAAAATGTTGACAAAGGGTACGACGCATGGTGATTGGGGACCTGAAAAAAGACCAGAATCAAAGTGGCCTTTGCTCCCTGCCCCACCAAGCGTTTCTGGGCTTGTGGCCCACGGGAAGGCCGGAAACTCACTTCCTACTTCATAACTGGGTCGACTGATGGGGCAAATTGATATTTCCCAATCGTGACTTGCAATGGGAAGCTAGAAGTGAAGACAGGGAGTCACTTGGAGCACTGGAGGCGCCTGGGTTCCCGGGCTGGCACATACTCACAGCGAGTGGAGGCCCAAGCTTTCGTGTGCCTTGCAGTGTTGCTCAGGAGGAAGCCACATTTCTGTATGCCAGCAGCAATGTCCTGGCACCCATTGGGGGAACCACTGTCTGTGGCCTGCCCCGGGGTCTCAGACCACTCTGTAGCTCAGGTTTGCTGACTACACGGACCCTAGGGTCGGGCCTTGCTGCTTCTGGAAAGGCCTGTGGACCCACTTCTGTGGGTGAATCAGGACTGTCTCTGACAACATGGAAGTTCTGGCCGGAGTCCGAAGCTCCGCTTGCTGGAGTGACAGTACAGCAGGCGTTTGCCTGGCTTTCGGCCAACTGGGGTTCAATCTCTGGTACCCTCTATATGGACACCTGAACCTGTCACGAGTCATCCCTGAGTCCAGAGCCAAGAGTAAGCCTTAGGCACTTCTGGGTGTGGCCCCCAAACCAAAGAAACCAACAAACCAAAAGAAAACCCAATCATACATAACAAAACCAAAAGAACAATGTTCAAAGGATGACAGTGTCAAAGCTACGAGACTTTAGAGACCCCTGAGCCCAGTCTGTTCATTTAAAGGATTCCCAGGATCACCCAAATTACTTCAACTTATGTCCGTGAAAGCAGAGCATGAACCTTCGACTGCTGCTTGCATCATTCAGATGGAATCCAAAGAACTAGGCAGGTTTGAGAAGCTGCTCACAAAGATTGACAGCTCTCGGGCCACACCCTAATGTCCTTGACACTGAACTCAATGTCAAGAGAGTGACAGAGGCTCCATTAGATCCCCCCTCTCTGCTTACAGTGCTCTTCCTCCCTCTGCCCCCAGCCTCAGTGCCCTTAGAGGCAATGAGAATTTATCTGAAATCCAGGATAAGGGTGATTGAGAAAATCTCTAAGCACAGGTCACATTATTGTCTTATATGGTATCACAGAAACGAAGTACCACCTTTGGTCCGAGCAGGCAGCTGGGCCACCTTGAGCATTTTGTTTTTGCCTTTTTGGGTCATACCCGGCGATGCTCAGGGGTTACTCCTGGCTCTGCACTCAGGAATTACCCCTGGCGGTGCTTGGGGGACCATATGGAATGCTGGGAACCGAACCCGGTTTGGCCGTGTGCAAGGCAAATGCCCTACCCGCTGTGCTATCGCTCCAGCCCCCTTGAGCATTTCTTACACTGGAGAGATGTTTCTGGGGAAACTTCCAGTCCAGTAGAACAGCAGCTGTGTCCTAGGTGACAGCAGCACTTGAAAATAATGGGATGTTCCTACTCCAGGTTCCATCTGTTCTAATTCCTGTCTGAGGATGGGGGACTAACAGTCCTTCCTGGACAGACTGAGAAGCAATGATGCTTTACCGGCCACTTCTGTTCCAAGTCTGTTGGCCTCCAGAACAAAGGGCTACCTGGCTCAGTCACTCAATAAGACAGGAAGATCGAGAAAGGAGTTTTAGGGCTAAATTAACTTCCAGAAAGAGAACAGAGATTTGAGCATCTGCTTCAGAATGCTAGATTTTGTATTTGGCTTCTGTTTTTAAGAGACTTTTCCTTCAAGAGGAGTAGATGGTTAAAAATGAGTTTAAAAAAAGCAACAATCTTCCTGACCTAAATATATTAATTTTAGACATTATAGATGGAAATGACTCAGCTTTAGGACCACTCTTTACCTGCTAAATAAGAACCCTTACATATTTTGAATTCAGAGCTGTTGATATATATTTCATGATTTATTGTATTCAAACATTTGTTATTTTCTCATATTAGTCACAATCTTTTTTTTTTTTTGCCTTTGTCATGAAGAGGCATGAAAATATTTGTTTGACTAGGTTCTTTCATCTTATTTTGCTAAATAAGGGGCGAAGTTCTGTTGTAATTCCTATCAATTTAATTTATAAGCTGGTTCACTGGCAAGTAGGGTCATCTCTCTGCTGGGTGTCATCAAAGTGAAAAGGGATTAAGATAATATTGCTGGACCCATCTTCATTTGCTGGAGCTTTTGTTGGCTTTCAGTTCTCTCCACTCGGGTTTTTTAACGCAAGTTTCTGTCCACCTCTTTTGATAAAAAGCAGTAAGATCTGGGCAAGGGAAGTCATTCAGGGAGTCAAGAATGCCCACCTTGCCAACTCAAGGCTCTAAGTTCAGTCCCTGGTACCATAAGGCTCCCCCAGCACCTCTAAGATGGGATCGGGAGCCTCTTGGACCAGGGAGAACTGCATCAGCTCATCACACAACTGTCTGGACTTGCTGGCAAAGTGTCACTGACCACAGCCCTCCACATCCTCACTATCTGTGAGCTCCATCCTTTTGAAAAACAAATGAAAAAAATAAGATAAATACCTGGGAATTATTCCTCGTGGTATGGTGAATGAATAACCTTTTATTCATCTTTTTTGTATTGTTTCATTTGAGGTCCTCACCTGGCAATGCTCAGGGCTTATTCCTGGCTCTATGTTCAGGCATTGCTCCTGGTGGGCTCAGGGTATCGTATGGAATTTTAGGGATTGAACCTGGGGAACCACATGCAAGGGAAACGCTGTCCTTGCTGTCCTATCGTTCTTGCCTGGCTTTGGTGATCTTTCGTCCAAGCTCTTCTAGATCATTCCAGAGAGTCAGAGAACATGATATCCTGATACTTCTGATTTTGACAGGTAAGACTTGCTTTGGCCCCGGATGCAGGCTGGCTCCCACAGTTCATAATAAGCCTCATGTTAACCCATTAGACTTTGCAGAGAAGCAGGGACGCTGGGAATCAGGATAGAACAACAAGAAAAAAACCTTTTGATTCCTATCACTGGACAAAGGCTGAGAATTGCCTTTTGGCTATATTTTTGCCCTCTAAAATTTAGACATGAAATTCTCACAGTGCAAAGGGGATCTCACTTTCTTATATTTCTCTTATTATTCCTTTTCCTTGAGGGCACTGGTGGAGGGATGGGTACTCTTCCGGACAAAAACTTCTCCAACTCTTCCTCATCTTAGAACACTAGTGTATACTACTGGAGCCACAACTCCGACTTGCACCCCTCCACAACCATGCTTGGGTTTTCCTTTTTCAGAGCATTCTCAATTCCATTCTATTCTAAGGGCCGGAGAAGCTGTGACAGAGATGAATGCCAGATTTCTCAACAGAGGTTATTTCAGTTCTGTCTTCCAATTTCATATGGATCACTATCTGCAGGTTATTTTCTCAAGCCTCTATCTGACCCTAGAAGCTTACTGGGAATTTTTTGGATGCAAAAGTAACACAGAGTTGCTATGGCGTTGGGTGAGGACCTAGTTTAGAGTGTGATCTTGACATCTGCAAAACCATGAAACAGAGAAATAAAGTCACATGCACAGCTTCAGGCAGGAAGGCAGGGAAGCAACCTGGCCGACACCCCTGCAGGCGCAACTCTCTGCTAACCAACCAGGAACCCTGGCCAACCACAAATAATTAGGATGGGAGAAGCATGCTGAAAGTAGACTCTAGACCAAACATGATTGTCACCCATTGCCTCTTTTGCAAACCACAACACCCAATAGGAGAGAGAGAATGAAAGGAAATACCCTGCCACAGAGGCAGGGTGGGGTGAGGGGGGGATGGGGGTGGGAGGGATACTGGGATCCGTGGTGGTGGGAAATGGGCACTGGTGGAGGGATGGGTATTTGACCATGGTATAATTGAAACCCAAGCACAAAAATTTATAAGTCTACAATTGTACCTCATGGTGTCTCACTAATAAAAATTTAAAAAAAAATAATTAGGATGGACACTACCTCCACTATCCAGCTGTCACCACACTCCAGGACGCTTTCCGGACCCGCGCGGCCACTTTGCCATCTTCAGGAATTGTCGTACCATATTTGATAGGGTTCAAATATGGTAACACCTACGAGGGCGATTAGAAGTCACCCCAAAAGCCTCTATCCCTCTCGGAAAGACTGGCAAGCTACCGAGAGTATTCCGCCCACACGGAAGAGCCTGGCAAGCTATCCGTTGTGTACTAAATATGCCAAAACCAGTAACTACAACTGGTCTCATTCACCTGACCCTGAAAGCTTCACTGACATGGCAGCACTGAGAAGGATGAGAAAGGATAGGCTGACAAAATATCAAGGCCGAACTAGGCTGCCACAACGAAGGAAGACAAAAATGATCGTCTGTACTTTCAATGCACGTACGCTAGTATCAGATGCATCCATCGAGGACCTGATGGTACAAGCGCGAATGATCAAGTACGACATCATTGGTCTGACCGAGACAAGAAGGCACGAATCTCACTATGCCATTTTCAACACTGGAGAAGAATTGTTCCTCGGAACATGCAATAAAAGAGGTGTCGGAGGCGTCGGCGTCCTTGTCAACACAAACTTGGCCAAGAGCATTGATTCATTCGAATGCCTAACAACCCGAATCAGACGTTTACATTTGAATAGATGTGGCTCACTGCCTGCAGTTTCTATCTTCGTTGTCTAAGCACCAACATCTCATTATGATGAAAGAGAAATCGAGAAGTTCTACATGGAGCTGTAGAAGTTCTATAAAGAAGACCACACCTTCTACAAGATCATTGTGGGTGATTTTAATGCCAAGATAGAACCGAGAAGATCAGCTGAAGAACTTCACATCGGGATGCATGGCCTGGAACGAAGAAGGTGAGAGACTGTCTGAGTTCATCATGTCGCCCAAGACCATCCATGGTAACTCACAGTTCCAGAAGGCAGAATCTAAACATTGGACATGGGAGTCTCCCAGTGGACGATTCCACAATGAAATAGACCACATCACATTCAATCGACAGTTTTGCCTGACCGATGTCGCTGTTGTCCCAAAATTTCGAATGGCATCGGACCACCGTCTCCTTCGTGCAAAATTCTACTTCACAGAGCGGGGAGAAAGGGCTGCAAAGTTCAAAAAGAGAACTCCCAGAACAACCACCAACTGGGAACTCTTTAGCACCATTGCGGCAACATGGGAAGATGCCATTGTTGACAACATTGAGGAGGAATACGATCGACTGGTTCAGCACCTCCATGAATGTGTGAGGAACGCCAAGAGAGAGATAGCCACAAAAAAAAATGCCTGTCTTGGAAAATTCTTGAGCTAATTCGCCAGCGTGGTTTGGCGCATGCCTCAGGCAACCGCAAGCTAACGTCTGAGCTCACAAAGCAGTGCAGAGATGTGATCAAGGAAGACCTCAAAGAGAGAAGAGCAGAAGTACTGGTAGATGCGGCAGAAGCCGGGAAAAGTATTCGTTACGCCCGCCTGTCCTTCGCCAACTACAAGACCAAGATGACTGCCCTCCGATGTCCTGATGGATCCATCACATCCTCCAGAACGGCAATGGAGAAGATTATCCATGACTTCTACTCAAATCTCTTTGATAGCCATGACCACTTGCCGACATACCAAATTCCACAGGATGGATATGTCATTCCCAACGTTCTCCCTTCCGAAATCTGACACGCCATTTCGTCGGTAAAGAAACAAACAGCACCCGACCCAGACAAGGTCAGACCTGAACACCTGAAGAACCTGCCATCAGTACTCATCAATACACTGGCTCGGCTCTTCACACGCTACCTGTCTGAATGCAAGGTTCCGTCCCAATGGAAAACCAGCAGGACCGTACTACTGTTCAAGAAGGGAGACATCCATGACATTGGCAACTATCGCCCGATCTGCCTATTGCCTGTCATCTACAAATTGTTCACTCGAGTCATCCTAAATAGGATTGGCAGAACACTAGATGAAGGACAACCATGCGAGCAAGCCGGGTTCCGCAAAGGATTCAGCAGCATCGACCATATCCATACAATAATCAAACTCATTGAGGTTTCTCGGGAGTTCAAGATGCTGCTCTGTTTAACGTTCATTGATTTAAAGAAGGCCTTTGATTCTGTTGAGATGGAAGCGGTCATTGAAACCCTAGCCAATCAGGGCATTTAAGCCCAATACATCAAGATCCTCCTTGAGCTGTATTGCAGATTCACTACCAGGATCTCACCATTCTACAAAGAAGTGATCGTTGATGTCAAGAGAGGGGTTCAGCAGAGTGATACCATTTCGCTGAAACTCTTCAGTGCCACCCTCGAGAACATCATGCGACAACTGGAATGGGAAGGAATGGGAGTGAAGATAGATGGTCGGCAACTACACCACCTCCGCTTTGCTGATGACATTGTTTTAATAACACCAAACATCAGTCAAGCGGCACAAATGCTGGCCGACTTTGACCGTGAGTGTGGAAAGGTAGGACTACAGCTGAATCTTGCGAAGACAATGTTTATGAGAAACAGCCTCGTTCCTGATGCCCCATTTGCTCTCAATGGAACGACCATCTCCGAATGCAACAGCTATGTGTACCTAGGTTGAGAAGTCAACATGACAAATGACCTGGCACCCGAGCTGCACAGGAGGAAGAGAGAGGCTTGGAACGCCTTCAAGAGCGTCGAAGAAATAGCTAAGAGGACGAAGAACCTCCGGCTCTGGGCACATCTCTTTGATTCCACTGTTCTTCCTGCATTAACATATGCCTCAGAGACCTGGGCCCTACGCAAACAAGATGAGAACACTATTCAGGTCTCCCAAAGAAGAATAGAAAGAGCTATGCTTGGAATATCACGTTTCACTCAAATGAGAGAAAAAATCCGGAGTTCCGACATCCGTCGACGATCAAGAATCAGGGACGCTGTCTCATTTGCCAAGGTGTCAAAAATCAGATGGGCTGGTCATGTAATGAGATTTAAAGACAACCGCTGGACTAGAGCTGTTACTGACTGGATTCCATGGGATGTCAAAAGACCACGTGGCTGCCCACATACCAGATGGTCAGATTTCTTCGTGAAGATCATGAACGATCCCAGAGCTAACAGATGCCATTGGGCTACACTAGCACGCGACAGGGACAAATGGAGACGTTACTGGCACCCGCTTGAGCAAATCGATGACTAACGGGAAGTTAAGTGATTAAGTGAATTAGGATGGATTTCTTTAGACTTTTCTTTTTTTTTTTTTGTTAAAATATCCCACTGAGACCACTCTCCGCACACCTGAAGGTACCGACAGAGGGACAAAGCCACGTGGGTTCCAGGGCCGAGATCTCCAAGCCTACGCGGATTGGAGTTGAGCATCCTCCACTCAGATCCTCCAAATTCCAGTAGGCGTGGGTCATCCCCACCAACTCGCCCCCTGGCGCCGTGTAATCCCATCAGCGGCCAAGACTCTGAGACTATAAAAACCAGCTCCCGGAACCGCGCAACATCTTATTATGACATCTCATTCCTAGTTTGACAAACTGGCAGGCTACCGAATGTAGCCTGCCCACACGGCAGAGTCTGGCAAACTCCCTGTGGCGTACCCAATATGCCAAATACCAGTAACAATGATGGGTCTCATTCTCCTAAAGAGCCTTGAATATAACCTCAGGGCCAGGATGAAGGAGACGTTCCTGGGGCCTGCTCGAGGCAATTGACGAATAACAGGATGATCTGTGATCCGAAAATATCCCACTTCCATTTTTTTTTCCCGAACTTTTGGGAATCACACCATAGGTATTTTATTGACTCTCCAAGTTCTTGGAGCAAAGTGATTGTAGCAAGGAGCTGGAGTTAGTGAAGAATCGCTAACTAAAGAGGTCACTAGGCACAGCACATGCTCTATCCTTCCCTGATCAGTCTCCGCCCTGTCCCCACAACTGAGGCGAGCAGTGTAAGGCACCACGCCTCTTTCCAGAGTATGAGCATACTGAAGAGGTTCATTGAAATCATGTCACAGCTAGAGTAAGGCCATGGAGGATAGCCAGGCCTTTGCACAAGGAACTCAGAGCAGGACTCTGCTGAGAGGGAAAAAAAGGAGCAGATGGCCATGTGCAAACCAGTTCACAGAATCTGCTTCATGACAACACTGACAAACCAACAGGACAATCTCCCACAAATGCTACCTCATCATCTACCTGTTGTTTACTGACAGACCCCCTGACCTGTCTAATCCTTCTGTATCCAGTAAAGACCACAGCAAGTGCTGAGGAAACTCCAAGCTCTATTATGCATAGCTTTACACTGATGAGAATTTCCTCCACTGATGCAATTAGCAAATCAGATGGTCAAACACAAATACATTCATCTGCTCATATTTATATTATGAAACTTCATGTCTATATTAAAATATATTTTACATAACATTTTTCTCATGTGATCTTTCAAAAATGAAGAGAATGACTCTATTTTCATTAACTCTTTCCATAGGGGCAGCTACTAGCGAGGTTTGAGGTGGAGGGAGTCGATGAATCTTGGGACTTCAGTGGGTCTAGTGGTTTGCTGCTCATATCTGGTGGTCAGTGCTCTCAGACCTGGTGGTCAGTGCTGCTCAGGGACCACCATACTGTTGGAGATCAAACTCAGGGCCTCCCACAGGCTAGGTATGTGTTCCACCACGTTAGCTCTCTCCAAGACTCCCTCTTTCATTGTCATTATTAATATCTAAAGGAAATGGTAGGAGTCACCTAATAGCCAAATTACATGTATGGCTCTACAGTAGATAATAATTTTATACATATTGTGTAATAATAAAGAGCAAAAAAGAGAGAGAGGATACACATTAAGGTTCATCTTTTCAAAAATTTGGAAATGATTACACAAAAAAGGAACACTTCGGTTGATTCTATAACTACATTGCTCAAATATAATGATAAAGACTTTTTCCCCTGGGGTTGGAGAGAGAGTACAGGATCATACTTGGAAGGAATGTGGTTGCACTCAGTTTGATCCAGCACCAGATGGTCCCACAGAACATGGCCTGAATGAGCCTGGAAGGCCCCTGAACACCACCGGATGTGACCCCGGGTTATCCCCAACCCACATGCTGGGCCCAGGCACTGAACCACCAGCCAGGTTTGTGAACACCTTGGCTGGAGCCCTTGAAGCCTTCTGAGCACCATTTGTGGGTGCTGTCTCCTCCCCCACAAACAAAACCTCTGAAAAAAAATACAAGAAGGAACCAAAGAAACAACAATTCTTCCCATTCGGAAGGCAGCAGGAGGGCAAAATGGGGATCATCTTTGCATGCATTAGTCATGACAAGTGATGGTGAAGAACACACGCACCATTCATAGAGCATGTGTCAAAGAGCGCACACACACACGCACACACACACACACACAGGAGCAGGCTAGAGCCCTTAAAGCCTTCTGAGCATCATTTGTGGGTGCTGCCTCCTCCCCCACAAACAAAAACTCCAAAAAAATATAAAAGGAACCAAAGAAACAATAATTCTTCCCATTCGGAAGGCAGTGGGAGGGCAAAATGGGGATCATCTTTGCATGCATTAGTCATGACAAGTGATGGTGAAGAACACACGCACCATTCATAGAGCATGTGTCAAAGAGCACACACACACACACACGCACAGAGGAGATGGTTAGCAACCAAGGGTCTTAGAAGGGGTCTCCGGATTATGGGATTATGACCAAGGTAGCCGGCCGCGCGTTCCCCGAATTTGGAAGCCCACTTGCGAGCCCTTACCTTGGAGGGCCAGTAAGCTATGAGTCTGCACGATGATGCAGAGCTGAAGCACCAGCTGGGGCGCACTCTCCAGAAAGGTGGCGAGCAAGTGCAGCATACTCACGTCCGCGTACTCATACACCATCTTCCAGTAGAACCTCCAGCGCTCATTCTCCCCACTCTGGCGACTCCGAATACCTAAGTAGATGGTGTGGAAGTATCTGGAGAGAAGAGGACAAAAAAACAAGAACAGGATGAGTCATGATTTAGAATTCAAAGACCAGAGCTCGTTCTCTCTCTGAAAGCTGCCTCCTAAAAGCGCGCACGCACACACACACACACACACACACACACACACACACACATACACACACGAAGCTAGCACCCAAATGGCTTCTGCCTTACGTTTCAGAGCTCAACTATAACTACTGGAGAGCCTGGCAAGCGACCGAGAGTATCTCGCCAGTACACAGTTAACAACGAAGGAGACGTTACTGGGCCCGCTCGAGCAAATGGATGAACAACGGGAGGACAGTACTACAATGCTACCCCTCCCCTTAAATCTTCACTTGGAAAAGTCACGGTGTCCTCATTCTCGGTATGAGGTTGAGTCACAATATGTTTGGAAACTCTAGCATTGGGAAAGACTTGTTTCTTTGATCATCAGTGCATCCCCTGTCTACTCAATTTCTCAAGGTACTCACTATTGTTGAGATGGCTCAATGCAAGTGTGAAGATGGTACAATGCAACTGTGAAATACTAACATGTCTGCATTTATAAACCCTCACGATAGCTTTCAAAGTCATTTTATTAGTGAAAATTCTAAACCTATTCAAAATTGAATTTACCTTTCACTCAGATTAAGCTATTATCAATAATTGCCAATCTTTTCTAATTATGCTTCCATTTACAAACTCCCATTGGTTTATTTTGAAGCAAATCCCTGGCATCATATTATTTAATCTATAAATATTTTAATAAAATAATCCACAAACATAAATGCAATGCCTTTAAAACACAAATAAGGCTAACTTCACTTTAAAAATGTTTGAACTGAATCACTGGGAGACAGACCCTTACAAAGCTGTTCATGATTAAGTTTCAGTCATACAGTGTTCTAACAACCATCCTTCTCTCTGTCTCTGTCTCTGTCTCTGTCTCTTTCTCTTCTCTCTCTCTCTCTCTCTCTCTCTCTCGCTCTCTCTCTCTCTCTCTCTCTCCCCACCCCTCTTTGGGGTATTGTGGTTTGCAATACAGATACTAAAAGTTTGTCAGGAATATTCCTTGACCTACTTTTTAACACTCAGTTCTTGTCCAGTGTGATCATTCCCAGCTATTATGGTCATCCTGGTCTATTCTCTATCTCACCTACCCTCCGCCTTAGACACACTTGTGGTTGATTCTAACCATTGACCTCTCCTACCAGCCCCTGTTTTCCTTGGTGTGGACATTCATCTTCTACTATATATTTTTTACATGCCACAAATGAATGCAGTTATTCTCTGTCGGCCCCTCTTCTCCTGACTCATTTCACTCAGCATGATACTCTCCATGCTCATCCATTTATAGGTAAATTTGTTTTATAGGAAAATTCAATGGCTTTATTTTTCCTAACAACTGCACAGTATTCAATTCTGTAGATGTACCATAGTTTCTTTAACCAGTCATCTGTTCTCGGGCACTCAGGTTATTTCCAGATTCTGGCTATGGTGAGTAGTGATGCAATGAACATAAGAGTGCAGATGGTGTTTCTGCTGTGTGTTTTGGGACCTCCAGGTATATTCCTAGAAGAGGTATTGCTGGGTCAAATGGGAGCTCAATTTCTAGGTTTTTGAGGAATGTCCATATTGTTTTCCAAAAAGGCTGAACCAGTTGGCATTCCCACCAACAATGAAGGAGAGCCCCTTTCTCCCCACATCCACGCCAACACTGGTTGCTTTTGTTCTTTTGTATGTCCGCCAGTCTCTGTGGTGTAAAATGATATCTCATTGCTGTTTTGATTTGCATTAGCTTCTTATAAAAGTCTAAGATTTCCTATTTCCTGTTATCACCATTTTATAAGCTTGTTTGAAATATAATCCAAATAAGATCTGTTTGAAGATAATTTGATATCTTCATAACTTTTAATGCACCATAGATTCCCTTTTTATTATTCTTTGTTTCTGCATATTTTTGATTGTCTATTTGCATGGTATTATTAATCTGTTTTGTGCTTTTTACAATTGAGTAGTGTTGAGATTTTAATGAGAGTCAATGGGCTGGAGCGATAGCACAGAGGTAGGACATTTGCCTTGCGCACAGCCCGGCCTAGCCGAGCCAGGTTCGATTCCTCTGCCCCTCTCAGAGAGCCTGGCAAGCTGTCGAGAGTATCTCGCCTGCACGGCAAAGCCTGGCAAGCTACCCGTGACGTATTCAATATGCCAAACACAGTAACAACAAATCTCAAAAAATGGAGATGTTACTGGGCCTGCTCGAGCAAACTGATGAACAACGGGAGGACAGTGCTACAGTGCTTGGAGAAAGTGATGGTGTATACTATCCTGAGGAGGTATATTATTCACCAACAGTTATCCTCTTTAATGATACCATCATTCATTAATTATCTCCTAGACTCACCCATTTATTAGAAGTTGTGAAATAGTATTAGAGCTGTCACCTTTTTTATCAATTAGAATACTGCTGTAGCCTATTTCAGCATCTCCACAGTATACTGGCTTCCCTGAAACTTCTTCTAAAGCAGATCACTCAAAGGTACACAAGAATGACAGTCTCTGAATTTTTGCATATTTATAACAGTAAGTGGAATTCAACCTTTTCCCTGATGGGGAAAAGGTTCCTTTTCCCAAGTGAACTCTACATGACACGTGTGTTTTGTGGGTATGTCAGAGCTAGAATTCAAGGCCTCATACATGCAAGGCATACATTCTGCCATTTGCGCTAAATTCCTGGTTTGACATGCACCATTTTGTTACAGATTCCTGCCAAATTCTAGGGTATGTGAAAGGTCTGCATTAGGCTAATGAAAAAATTCTGAGATCGCAAGGATGGTAGCAACCATCAAGGAAATGCAGAAAGTTGGGTATATTCTCACTGGTCTGTTTGGATGGTTATATAATTCATGGATATTCATGCATAACTGGAGATCTTAAACTTATTTGGATATATTAAATATAATGCTTTGTTGCTCATAAGCATAAATTATTTTCATGGAAAATCTGGAAAACTGACAGTCTTTCTCTCAAGATCTTCTTGCTGTTTTTGCTTTAGTGGCCAAAAAATATTCTGCTTCATTTCAAAGAGCATAAAATGTGTTAGAACAGATCTTGATATTGGTCATTCTGTATAATGTTTCTTAGAAATATCTCTGCTTCTTCATTATTCACTTCATTTTAATACCTTTAAATTCAGTATTTTTGAATTGTAGCATTTAAAATATATGTATGTGTAGCTATATATATATGTATGTGTGTGTGTATATATATATATATATATATATATATATAGAGAGAGAGAGAGAGAGAGAGAGAGAGAGAGGGGAGAGGTATTTTTTTCCCTTTGAGTTTTTTATTTATATTTGTTGCATCCACATTTTCTAATTTTTGTTTTTTCCTCCACACCTGGCTGTATCAGGTCTTGCTAGTGGCTCTGCATTCAGGGATGGCTCCTGGTGGGGCTCCGGGGACCGTACAGGATGCCGGGGAGTGAATCTGGGTTGACCACTTGCAAAGCAAATGCCCTCCCCACTGTACTCTTCCTCTAGTCCTTTCATCTTCTTATCTACATGCTCCTTGAATACTCTCGATCTTAATATTTTCTAGTAGCACAGCAGGTAGGGCATTTGCCTTGCATGCGGTCAACCAGGGTTCGATTCCTCCATCCCTCTCAGAGAGCCCAGCAAGCTACAAAGAGTATCCAGCCCGCACAGCAGAGCCTGGCAAGCTCTCCATGATTTATTCTATATGCCAAAAATGGTAACAAGTCTCACAATAGAGATGTTACTGGTGCTCACTCGAGCAAATTGATGAACAATGGAAAACAGTGACAGTGCTACAGTACTTTTTTTTTTTTTTTACAACTGCTACATATTTTCAAATAGTGTGTTTGAATAGTTTACTTTTTTGCTTAAGTTTTTATTTTTGAGCTCATTTTTTAAAGAAATTAGGTTTCTATGTTAGGTTCAATAATCTTTCTTGAAAATATTTATTTTGGGGGGCTGGAAAAATAGCACAGTGGGTAGGGTGTTTGCCTTGCATGTGGCCGACCCAGGTTTGATTCCCAGCATCCCATATGGTTCCCCAAGCACTGCCAGGAGTGATTCCTGAGTGCAAAAGCCAGGAGTAACCCCTGAGCATCGCTGGGTGCAACACACACAAAAAAATTATTTTTAAGACAGAAAGATAGTACAGCTTTTAGGGCACTTTGCTTGCAAGCGGCTGACCCCAGTACCCTATATGGTACCCAGAGAACTGCCAGGAGTGACTCCTCACCAAAGAGCCAGAAGAATGCCCAGAGCACCACTGGATGTGGCTGCGATCCTCCCCCAATTATTTTTCTGTTTTTGATTTAGATTTAGTTCAATTCTATTCCATAATCTTTCTTTTTTCTTTCTTTTTTCTTTCCCTTCCTTCCTTCCTTCCTTCCTTCCTTCCTTCCTTCCTTCCTTCCTTCCTTCCTATCCTTTCTTTCTTCTTTCCTTCCTTGTTTTCTCTCTTTAGTTTTCTTTTTCTTTCTTTCTTTTCATTTCTTTTTCTTTTTGTTCATATCCATTCTGTGGTTGAGGATCTTTCCCGCTGATATTCTGGATATATAGAATCAAACCCAAGGCATCCACATGCAAAGCTTGTGTTCTAGTCCTCTGAGACATCTCCTTGGGCCCCAATTTATATGTTCTTTTTAGCTTTCATAATTCCTCTTTTCTTCATTTCCTTTGAAATATTTGCTTGTGGTTTTTGTGTTAAGTATACAGGAGTTTTCCTGCTGTGCCTTGACGACTACTTGTGTTTTCTTACTTCATTTTCCATAGAAGAACCGTGATTTGTTTCCTGTTGGTAAGACTTAAACTTATTAATTTAGCTTTCACATCCTCTAGGAGGGGTGAGTGGGCTAGGATAACTCAGGAGGTTTCCGTTTCCACACAGAATTGATCAAAACTTGTTCACTTTTGGAGATCAGCTGTCTCTGTGTCACTTCCTTTTAATCTGTGTCTCCTTTTCTATTTCTTCGTGTTTCTGGTCCTGCTCAATTTGAAACCTTTCCCCAGAAGACTACTCAGTTTGAAGCCTTGTCTTTGAAGAGTTTTCAGTGTGTTAGTCACTGGAGTGCTTCAAGAGCATCAGGCTCCCTTTGAACTCCCCTGAAGAACCACCTTCCAGTCTCCCTGGTTCCTCTGAGGCCGGCCCAGTGCACTGTGTAGTGAGTGTCTTTTGGGCCTTCAGAGGCACTTATCTTCACAAGACCTTCCATCTGCTTCTTCCTGATACCACCAAGATTTTATATAAGCTGCCATTAATTGAACCTTGTTCGTCATACGGGGAAGTTGAGTTTTTAATCATGTTTTATGCATGAATCTTCAATTGTGATCTGACGACTCAATAGGACTTGGTAGATTTAAATCTATGCGGTCCTCAGGTTACATGCCAACACTTTTGTAAACATTCGGTCCCAATACAGTGATTAATTAAGAAAAGTTTATGAAAGGGGTTTGGGAGGGGCCTTTGGTGCAGGGAGTCTAACATCAGTGGATGGGGTATACTTAAAATCCTATTGTTAACAAGATTGTATGTAAATCATAGTGCCTAAGGTAAAAATTAACTTTAATTAAAATTACTCTGTCAGTACTATCAAGTTTATAGAAAAAAAAACCACTATTTTTTCCTTTTCTTTTTTTGTCCATATTAGCAGTCCTAACTACCTGTGACGTATTCGCTATGCTAAACACAGTAACAAGTGTCACAATGGAGATGTTACTGGGCCCGCTCAAACAAATCGATGAACAACGGGAGGACAGTGACAGTGATTAGCAGACCTTAGGGGTTCGGCCTGGCTTTGTGCTCAGGAATCATTTCTGGAGGTTCCCAAGGGACCCCTATGTGGTGCTGGGGATTGAACAGAATTGGCCACATGCAAGGTAAGTACTCTGCTCCTTGCATATTCTCTCTCTCTCTCTCTCTCTCTGTCCCCAGAAAAAAAGTTATTTGCAGACATAAAATATAAAAATGGAATCCACAATTCCACAGGACCCTGAAGTTTGCTGCGGGGAAGGTGAATGGGATCCTCACAATCAGATTAAAAGGTAAAAGGCCCTCCTGTTGATCGTCCATTTGCTCGAGCGGGCCCAGTAACGTCTCCATTGGAGACTTTGTTGTTACTGTGTCTGGCATATCGAATACGTCACGGGGAGCTTGCCAGGCTCTGCCGTGCAGGCGAGATACTCTCGGTAGTTTGCCGGGCTCTCCGAGAGGGGCGGAGGAATCGAACTCGGGTCGGCCACGTTGGCCGCGTGCAAGGCAGACGCTCTACCCGCTCCATTCCTCAGCTACAATTTGCAATTATGCAATTCATACTTTCCCCCTTTTTTTTTTTAAAAAAAAAAGTACTTCTCAATTTGAGGCATTGTTATTTACAATACTGTTAACAATGGGGTTTCCTGTATATGACACACCCTCTATCAGAACGTCTGCCTGCCTTCACACATCCCCCTACCCCTCGCATGTCCACCTCCAGCATGCCGCCCATAGTCCCATAAACACAGTTCCATAAGCCAGTTCTCCAGTCCAGTTGCCTTTGGGCATGTGTTAGTCCCTTACTATACTTTTTTTTTTAATGAATCACTGTGAGATACAATTACAGACTTACAGACTTTCATGATTATGTTTCAGTCATACAACGATTGAAAAGCCCTCCCTCCACCAGTGCCCATTCTCCACCACCTTACTGTATTTCTTTATATCCCATGTGAGGGGGATCATTCTGTGTCTGTCACTCTCCTGATGGGTTTCACTCAGCATCATATTCTTAAGACCCATCCAGCAGATAATCTCATGGTTTTGTCTTTTCTTATAGCCCCGTCGTATCCCATTGTGTCCATATACCACAGTTTCAATATCCCGATCTTGGCTATTGTGGATAGTGTTTCAATGAACATGGGAGCGCAGATGTCTTTTCTGAATAGTTTTCCTTGCCTTTTCATTAGCTCATTCTTTTCCTTCTTTTTTTCTTTTGCTTTGAAGGAAAACTTACTTTTGCGCTGACAGTTTCATTCAATCATTAAAGAGGATTACTTTTTCATGCAAGGTCCCTGCTCTGCATTGGTTTCCGAGCACTGCTTTCTCAAGTATCGCAAACTGGTAGGACAAATAGCAGAACTTTCCTTTCAGCTCTGGAGGCTTGAAGTCCATGATCGAGCCACGATCGAGGGACCACAGGGCAGTTTCTTCTGGGGCTGTGAGAGTGCCTTTTGCATTTCCTCTTCCCAGCTTCTGGAAGTTTCCTGCCATTTCTCTGGCATTTCTTGGATTGTCACTGCATCACTTCAGGCTCTGCTTTCCTCCTCTTATGACATCTTTCATCTGTGCATACCCATTTCAGTGTTCAAATTTCCCTTCTTATAAACACACAGTCATACTGGATTAGGACTCATCCTAGTAAATTCATCTTAACTAAATCGTTTACAAAGACCCTTTCTTTGGTTTGTTTTCAATAAAGGTCACCATCAGCAGTAAAAGGTGATGCCTTTGGGGGAAGAGAAATTCAACTAATCACACTCTTCTGTCAAAGTCTGACCTTGTTTTTCCTGTAAATTTTCTTCCCCTGCTTAGTGATTTCCAAATCTGCATCCTCACCCACTCTACCCTGGTATTCACACCTGTATGTCCACCTGTTCTACCATAAGCCCACGTATTTTCTAGATTTCTTGCAGGCATTTGAGAACGAGCACATGCAAAACGCTTTCTGAATTTTCCTTCCACAGTCCCGTCTCCTGATTTGCTAGAATTAAGGATTACTAATATTTCTTACCACTAACCAACTTTCAATGCCAATACATTCTTCCTGTCCATTGCTTCATTACTCTGAACTCTCCCACCTGATATTTCAGTGACTCCCCACTTTCTAAAAGATGCCGTAAGCTCAGACCATGCAAGCGCATGCAAGGCTTTTGGTCTGTCTTTTCTAACCACACCCTGGGTCTCATCCTCCCTGGCCCTGTGTAGGATAACACTGTTCTGTCCTTCCTGCATAGCCTCAGAAATAGTTGATAGTTGATTGGACTGAGGAAAAGAGAAAAACACCTTAAGGAGGTATTTTGCCTAGGGCAGCCAGGAAGGGCTTTAGAATCCATCCCTTTTAGGTGGGCCCTCAGGAAGGGCTCTCTTATGTTGATTTTGCTACCTGACTGAGTGGAGTGTGAGCCCAGAATGCAGGGGAGTTGGAGAGACAAGAGAGCTGGAGAGAGGTGAGAGAGCGAGGGAGCCTAGGAGAGAAATGATGGGAAGATTGGAATAAACCGCAACTAAGACCAACCAGTCTGGCTCTCATCTTTTCCTTCGTCTGTCCTTGGCCAACAGCCCTCCCGATACAGGCCACACACAGCAACTCTAGAGCACTGAACTCGGGCGGTGAGACAGTGCTGTCCAGAGAGCCCGCAAACATACAACCTTCCACGTGTTTAGTTTTTTACACCCCTGCCCATGTCCTGCCGTATTGAACAGGCAACTCTGTGTTTCTTTGCACTCACAGTTATTCTTGTGGTTCATCTGTGCGGAATGTCTCTCCATTCCACTTAGACCTTCAAATTTCTACTATTTCATAAGATTAAAGTATCACCTCTCGCCCACACATTCTTCACTCCTGGGTAGAAATAGCCATTCCACTATTTGCCCTCCAAGGATCATTACTCATACTTGAACAGGAGAAAAAAATAACATTTTGGTTCTTCAATATTGCTTATTTATTTGGTACTAAAATAACATTATTTTGGTAGCTGAGAGTTTTTCAGATCAAATAACATGCACTCCAAAAAAAAAAAAAAGAGGGATGTTATTTATTTTATAGTCTCAGTTTTGGCACAGTTTCTGATGATTAAAAGACATTCAATTCATGCTATCTCATGTATCCAAAGAATAGATGACAAGAGTAATTTTATATTATTTTCCTGAAGGGTCGGGGTCGGCCTACCCGAGTTTGATTCCTCCGCCCCTCTCGGAGAGCCCGGCAAGCTACCAAGAGTATTCAATATGCCAGACACAGTAACAACAAAGTCTCCAATGGAGACGTTACTGGGCCTGCTCGAGCAAATCAATGATCAACGGGAGGGCCTTTACCTTTACCTTTACCTTTCCTGATGGAAAGTCACTGGCCATTTTGAGAAGAGGGGACTTGGGCTTGCATTAAAAATATTTTTGAACTTTCTGGAAAACCTAAGGAAGTAGGGCAGGTGAGAAGCTGGGGCGGTGGGTAGAGGACTCTTCTATTAAGCATTAACTTTATCCTTTCTAAGCTAACTTCCTTTCTGGCCTGTGACCACGCCCATGTCTTTCCATCCAGAAGCTGGAGATGAATGGCGAACTTCAAGTGAGAAAGGTGTTTACTTTGATTAGATGTTGGCGCCAGTGGTATCGCTGGTGAGAAACTCTCAGACTTGGATGTCTCATGAAGAACTGCTAAAAGCCTGTATCTGTTTCCTGTATGAGTGAGCTAGTACTAAACTTCCTCTTGACTATCATGCAATTAATAAGTCCCTGACTTGCAAGGAATTCTCCAGAGAACAGAACCCGGAAAGACAACAAGTACTGTCCTCTTGTGTGAAGAAGGCTGGCCAGAAAGTTGAAGTACATAGAATAATTTTTAGATGTTTCAACTAAAATGTTTTTAATTAAAGAAATTTTAATTGGCGCCAGAGTAATAGTACATTGGGCAGGCCATTTGCCTGTGGCCAACTCAGGTTTGAATCCTGGCATATGGTCTCCTCAATACTGACCGGAGTGATCCCTGAGTGAAGAGCCTGGATTAAAACCCTGAGGTGTGGTCCAAACACAAAAACAAAATTTTTAATTGCGATATAGTTCATGATAGGACTGAAGTTGCTAGTTTATTACTGCAGACTATTATGCCAAATACAACAACCCTCACTGTGTCACTAAATCTCTCCTCCATTCTAGTATGGTCCTCACACCCCTCCACAGTCACATACTCAGATACTATTCATGTAGTTTGAATATTTTTCTCTATTTTAAATTCTAAACTTAGCCACTGCATGTACACACACACACACACACACACATACACATGTTTCTTCCATTACTCAACAATTAAACATTCCTATAGAACCTTTTGTAAGATTGTCGTACAAAAGCAATGGCTATTAATGCTATGAAAAAAATTTTAGTGTTTCTACATTCCCTAAATAAATCACACAAGGTAATATGGAAAGCTTATGGCAAGACTGACATACGGTACTTGCAGGAATGCTGTCATATGCACAGTCTGTGCACGTTAGCTGCTGGTAGGAGCCTGGTTGGGCAGTGTACACTCGCACCGCAAGGGGTGGATGTTATTTCTACAAACGCTGCTACAAACCAGTGCTAAACCCCACTTCTGAGTTTGCCCTTTCATCATCAAAGTGAAAACCTCAGGGGTGGGTGGAGAATTAATACAGGGGTTAAAGCATGGCTTTGCACATGGCCAACCCAGGTTTGATCTCCAATATCCCATAATGTCCCATGAGCACAACCAGGAATGATCTCTGGGCACAGAGGCTGGACAAAGTCCTGAGTACCACCAGTGTGGCCCCAAAAACAATTACAAAAGACAAAACCAAAGCAAAAAAACCTCCCCAAAAAACCCTGAAAAATCTCTGGAGTTTATTTTGTTAGCGAGAATAGCTGCTGATAAAGGTCTTTTGTAGAAGAAAAGTAGCATGACGTGCGTTTTCAAAAAGTCGGTGTACATGTGGAATGCTCCCTGTGTACTGTGTACAACCATAACGCTACATAGTTTGTGTAAGGGTTGCTCAGGCCAATTGGCGGCCAGAGTCAGTCAAAGATCAGCCCCGCCCAATCCAGCAGGCACAACAGACAGGGCTCACGGAGCCTCCCAGGCCTGTACCCCAGGATACATTGCCTGGGAAGCACAACACACCCACTGGACTTTGTTCCTTCGCCACCAAGACAACTCAAAATTCTGCTTTCTCTCCTAGGGCATAGCTCTACCTCAACCTCGCCAGGGGCCTGCAGGGGCCACCCAGCAGTGTGTCCCAATAAACATTCCTATATCTTCACTTATCTCTGTCCCTCTGTCTGTTCCTGGTGAGGTCTCAGAGCTATTCGTTTGAATAGACACAAAACTTTCAAAATTAAAACATGCTATTTTTTTTTCAGAGATTTCAGGCCACAAGGTATTGAATATGATGGGACAAACTTGAAAAAAGAGTTCTGTGTTCTGATATTTGCAAATGTAGTTCTTCAACCTGAAAGTGTATTTTTCACATTAATTTTCCCTTTAAGTATAGTGGCTTTTTCTATTTTCTCCACCAAGGAAACTTATTGTTGGTTTAAAAGTCTGCTGATAAATTGTACTTCAAAAGACTTCCTTGATGAGAGAAAGAGGAACATTGCCTTCCCCTGCCTCTGTGTACACCTTTAACACGACACAAATCTTACTGTGTTGGAATTACTTGCTTATCTGTTGACTTCCATTCTGGGTTCTCCAAGACTAGAAGATGCCACTCATCATTGAAGCTCTACATTTTAACACTATGTTTTGTTAATGTGGGGATTCACTAAATGCTCCCCTTGACTTCCCAGCTATCTCTCCTTACCTCCTCGATTTCCTTTCTCATTCGCCTTTTCCCCTACCGTGGGGCCAAGGGAGATCTATTCTTCCCCATCTCCTTTATACAAGTACTTAGCTTCTAATTTTGTTTCCCGGGAGTACCTTGAGCATTAAAGAGGAGGAGAAAGAGCCAGTTTGGTTCATGAAAAGAAAGTTGCTGATACCAGGTTGTTCACTCCATGGCTTAGAGGCCAGCTGCACACTCTAGGGGTAAGGGCAGCTCGGATAGAGAAGGGAGCACCAAATAAAGGGTGCTGGGAAGATCTGCCCAGGATGGGAGATGCCTGCTGAAAGTAATCTATAGACCGAACATGATTGCCACCCAATGTCTCTTCTGCAGACCACAGCACCCAAAAGGAGAGATAGAACAAAAGGGAGTGCCCTGACACAGAGGCAGGGTGGGATGGGGGATGGGGGGGTGGGAGGGATACTGGTAATGGTGGGGGTGGAGAATGGGCACTGGTGGAGGGATGGGTACTCGATCATTGTATAACTGAAACCCAAGCACAACAACTTGTAAGCCTACAACTGTACCTCATGGTGTTTCACTAATAAAAAAAAACTTGCTGAAGGCAAGATTCTAATATCACTATCACAGGTGTTCTAGGTTCCTCTAGAAAGAAGTTTTTTTGGCTTTAATAATCAAAGGTAGTTTTATGTTTCAGTTTTCCCCCCAGAAATTTAATTATAGGAAAAGTTTCCGACACATTGGATTTGGCTCTGTGCCCATCTCCGAAAGGTGCAGCGGAAGCTCACCAAGGCCGTTTCTAGACTTGCTGAGAATTATAAGGATCCAGGCTGGAGTGGAGATTTCTTATTCCTATTGAGTCTCCTGCCCCCACGCCTGGCTGTCCTTGCCGGGGCCCCTTGGAGGGGAGTGGGTTGAGTTTTCCTCCCCGCCCCGACCAGGACTCTGGCAGCCGAAGACCTCCAGAACCAGCCACCACCATGCTGAGACCACTCTCCACATACATGAAGGTACCGGCAGAGGAACACAGGCATGCAGGTCGGGGCTGAGATCCCCAAGCCTGCTCTGATCGGGACTGAGCATCCTCCACCCAGAGCCTCCATCTTCCAGTAGGCAGGGGTCACACCCACCAACTGGCCCCCTGGCGCCATGTAATCCCATCAACGGCCAAGACTCAGAGACTATAAAATCCAGTTCCCGGACATCTTATTATCTCATTCCTACTTTGGACAACCTGGCAGGCTACCGAATGTGACCTGCCCACACGACAGAGTGTGGCAAACTCCCCATGGCGTGCCCAATATGCCAAATACCAGTAACAATGATGGGTCTCATTCTCCTAAAGAGCCTTGAATATGGCACTTTCTTAAAAATCTCAGGGCTAGGCTGAAGGAGACGTTACTGGGGCCTGCTCAAGGCAATCGATGGATAACAGGATTGTCTGCTTTTGATTTGTTGATGCAAGGCAATTCTCTCTGAAGAGAGCATAGGTGACCAGCAAATGCCACAGAAATGCAAACTTACATTTCTTTTTAGATATTCATATAGGTGGGAGGAAAGGTTCATAAAAAATCATTGCTGCAATTAAAAAAGTTCGCATGAATACCAAAGAGTATCATTTAAGAGAGAAAACACATTTCAAAGCTTTTTTTGAAGCCTTTTTTGAAACCAAGGATGGTTTCAAGGATTGTTGTCCAGAGTATGAAAGTCAGTGAAACACACAACTCTCATTAGTGCTAATGGCTAATTTTTTTAAATAATAAAACACTCTGAAATGTCACTGTGTTCCACCTCCCCCTCCAAGACAAATAGACACAGAGACTTTTGCCATCCTTGTTGTGTGACTAATTCAGTTTTGGATAGGGTCATTTTTATTATTTATTGCCTTGGGAAGCCTGCTAATGGAAGATATGGTTTTCCTTACATCAGAAAAGGTCACGAGGAATTCTGCACCAACTGAATGAACAAACTCTCAATCCAAAACATCTTGAATTTTTCAGTCCCACAGAATGACTGAATCTATGTAAACAACCATGCACAAGCAAGCATCACTCCCTGTCACGTTACACACACATGAACCCACACATAACCCATCCTTTCTACACATATAGATATAAAATCAGGTTCAGTGATTTTCTAAACAATTTAAGTTATATACATAAATGCTCAGCAGATTTCTATCAGTATTTTTCAAGTGCAAAGAGCAGCCTAAAATAAAGTCACAGCACCAACACTACCAACTTCAGATCTAACCAAAGAATCAGCACCTGAGACGAACATTATAAGTGGTTTACATGTCAAAGTTTGTATAGATAGTCGTATGCCCAACACAGAATTTAACAAGAACATCTTTTCATCAGTTGCTGGGTGATGGGATGTTCCAATTTATTATATAGTCTTTATTTATGATAAATGCGGTTGATCAAATATGAGTTACTGTTATAGTAATAGCTGAATTAGAAATTATTAATAACTGTGAGGATCGTATGCAGATAATCTAATGCTGAATTTACTTTATATTAAATAGCACATTAAACATTTTAGGTGTTAGCAACTCTCATTATACTACTTTAAAAATGCAGAGTAAAATCTGTGCTGGAGTTTTAAATAATAATAAACAGTGGTTCTAGAATGTAGTATTTTTGTTGTGCGTGACTTGGTGACATGGGGAGCAAGGGAATAGCATCAAAAAAAATAAACAGTGGTCCCACATCTTTCCCTAACCCACTCAGTCACCAGGAGAAGACAAAATAGTGAAGTAAAATAGTTTTATTAAAAGGAATTTGGAGGAATGTGAGAGGGATATATGAGTTTAAGAGAGAACACATGCTATGTTCATGACAGCACTATTCATCAAAGCCAGAATCTGGAAACAACCTGAGTGCCCAAGAATGGATAAAGAAACTATGGTACATCTACACAATGGAATAGTGCACAGCTGTCAGGAAAATGAAGTCATGAAATTTGCCTATAAATGGATGGACATGGAAGTATCCTGTTGAGGTAAGATAGAGAAGAGACCACTATGACAATAAAAGCTGGAAATGACCCAGCTGGACAAGATCTGAGGGTTAAAAGTAGGTAAGGGATATTCTCGTTAAGCTTTCAGTATCAATATTGCAAACCACAATGCAGAGAGAGAGAGAGAGAGAGAGAGAGAGAGAGAGAAGAAAAGCTCCTGCCATAGAGGCAGGCAGGGGTGGGGGTGGGGTAAGGGTTGATGGGAGGGAGGGAACCTGAGGACCCTGGTACTTGGATATGACACTGGGGGAGGGATGGGTGTTGGAACATTGTATGATTGAAATCCAATCATGAACAGCTTTGTTCATGATTGGATTTCAAAACTTTTTTAAAAAGTTTTAAAAAATGAAAAGAGAGAGAGAGAGAGAGAGAGAGAGAGAGAGAGAGAGAGGACACGGGCTTCTCAGAGTACCAAAAGCAGAGGACAGTTTTGGGGAGATTCAATTTCACCTGGTTGTCTTGCTCTCTTCATACATGGGTGTGGTCCTCGGGAAAGCCATGGACTTGCTGGTTCTTTTTTTTTTTTTAATTTATTTTTTTACAGTTGTAGATTTACAATTTTTTTTGTGCTTGGGTCTCAATTATACAATGATCAGATACCCATCCCTCCACCAGTGCCCGTTTTTCACCACCATGGATAATATCCCTCCCACCCCCATCCCCCCATCCCCCCCTGCCTCTGTGGCAGGACAATCCCCTGTGTTTTCTCTCTCCGTTTGGGTGTTGTGGTCTGCAAAAGAGGCATTGAGTGGCAAACATGTTCAGTCCATAGTCTACTTTCGACATGCATCTCCCCTCCTGGGAGGATCCTCCAAACATCCTTTATTTGGTGCTCCCTTCTCTATCTGAACTGCCCTTTCCTCTAGGATACCCGGCTGGCCTCTAAGTTATGGAGTAATCCTCCTGGTGCTGATCTCAGCTATTCTTGGGTATTAATCTCATACTTTGTTACTTTATATCCCCCAGATGAATGCAATCTTTCTATGTCTATCCCTCTCTTTCTGACTCATTTCGCTTAGCATGATACTTTCCATATTGTACCACTTGTATGTAAATTTCATGACTTCATCTTTTCTAACAGCTACATAGTACTCCATTGTGTAGATGTACCAAAGTTTCTTTAACCAGTCATCTGTTCTTGGGCATTCAGGTTTCTTCCAGTTTCTGGCTATTGTAAAGAGTGCTGCAATAAACAAACAAGTGCAGATGTCACTTCGACTATACATTTTTGCTTCTCTGGGATATATTCCCAGGAGTGGTATTGCTGGGTCAAATGGGAGCTCAATTTCTAATTTTTTGAGAATCGTCCATACTGTTGTCCAGAAGGGCTGAACCAGTGGACATTCACACCAACAGTGAAGGAGTGTCCCTTTCTCGCCACATCCACGCCAGCATTGGTTGCTTTTGTTCTTTTGAATGTGGGCCAGTCTCTGAGGTGTGAGATGGTATCTCATTGTGGTTTTGATCTGCATCTCTCTGATGATTAATGATGTAGAGCATTTTCTCATGTGCTTTTTTGCCATTCGGATTTCTTCTTTGAGAAAGTTTCTGTTCATTTCATTGCCCCATTTTTGGATGGGGTTGGATGTTTTCTTCTTGTGGAGTTTAACCAGTATTTTGTATATCCTGGATATCAACCCCTTGTCAGATGTGTATTCGGCGAATATCCTTTCCCATTCTGTAGACTGTCTTTGTATTTTGGTCACTGTTTCTTTGGAGGTGCAGAAGCTTCTTAGTTTAAGATAGTCCCATTTATCTATCTCTGTTTTCACTTGCTTGGCCAGTGGCGTGGCATCTTTGAAGATACCATTAGCTTCAATATCATGGAGGGTTTTGCCAACTTTATTTTCAATGTACCTTATGGTTTCTGGTCTGATGTTGAGGTCTTTAATCCATTTTGATCTTACTTTTGTACATGGTGTTAGGCAGAGTTCTGAGCCTATTTTTTTGTATGTAGCCGTCCAATGATGCCAACATAATTTATTAAAGAGGCTTTCCTTACTCCACTTCACATTACTTGCACCTTTATCAAAGATTAGATGATCATATGATTGAGGGGAGATGTCAGTGTATTCAACCCTGTTCCATTGGTCTGCAGTTCTGCCTTTGTTCCAGTACCATGCTGTTTTAATTATTACTGCTTTGTAGTACAGTTTGAAGTTAGGGAGGTTGATTCCCCCCATTTTCTTTTTCCCAAGAATTGCTTTAGCTATTCGTGGGGGCTTATTGTTCCATATAAATTTCAGGAGTGTTTGCTCCATTTCTTTGAAGAATGTCATGGGTATCCTTATAAGGATTGCATTGAATTTATACAATGCTTTCGGTAGTATTGCCATTTTGACAATGTTAAGTCTCCCGACCCATGAGCAGGGGATATCTTTCCATTTCCTCATGTCCTCTTTTATTTCCTGAAGTAGCGTTTTGTAGTTTTCTTTGTACAGGTCCTTTACTTCCTTAGTTAAGCTGATTCCTAGGTACTTGATTTTCTGGGGCACAATTGTGAACGGGATTGTTTTTTTCATGTTGCTTTCTTCTCTCTCACTGTTTGCGTATAGGAAAGCCATGGACTTTTGGGTATTGATTTTATAACCTGCAACTTTATTATACGAGTCTATTGTTTCTAGGAGTTTTTTGGTGGAGGTTATTGGGTTCTCTAAGTAGAGTATCATATCATCTGCGAATAGTGAGAGCTTGATTTCTTCCTTTCCTACCTGAATGCCCTTAATATCTTTTTCTTGCCTAATCGCTATTGCAAGTACTTCCAGTACTATATTGAACAGAAGTGGAGAGATTGGGCATCCCTGTCTCGTCCCTGATCTTAGAGGGAAGGCTCTCAGTTTTTCCCCATTGAGGATGATGCTTGCTGTAGGCTTGTGGTAGATGGCTTTAATTATGTTGAGGAAGGTCCCCGCTATACCCATTTTGGCTAGGGTTTTCATCATAAAGGGGTGCTGGATCTTATCAAATGCTTTCTCTGCATCTATTGATATGATCATATGCTTTTTATCTTTTCTTTTGTTGATATGGTGGATTATGTTGATTGATTTCCGAATGTTAAACCATCCTTGCATCCCTGGGATGAATCCTACTTGGTCATGGTGTATGATCTTTTTAATGAGTAGTTGGATTCTATTTGCTAGTAGTTTGTTGAGGATCTTTGCATCTGTGTTCATCAGGGATATCGGCCTGTCATTCTCTTTCTTTGTGGTATCTCTGTCTGCTTTTGGTATCAGTGTGATATTTGCTTCGTAGAAACTGTTCGGAAGTGTTTTTGATATTTCAATTTCGTGGAAAAGCTTAAAGAGCATTGGGAGTAAGTCCTCTTTAAAGATTTGGAAGAATTCACTAGTGAATCCATCCGGGCCAGGACTTTTGTGCTTGGGGAGACTTTTTATTACCAGTTCAATTTCCTTGATGGTGATAGGTCTGTTCAGGTAATCCAGGTCTTCTTGGTTCAGCCTTGGGAGTCTGTAGGAGTCTAGGAATTTATCCATTTCCTCGAGGTTTTGATGTTCCGTGGCATAAAGCTTCTCAAAGTACTCCCTGAGGATCCTCTGAATTTCTGTAGTTTCTGTTGTAATGACCCCCTTTTCATTTCTGATTCGGTTTATTAGGGTTTTCTCTCTCCCTTTCTTTGTGAGTTTTGCTAGCGGCTTATCGATCTTGTTAATTTTCTCAAAGAACCAGCTTTTGGTTTCATTGATCTTTCGGATTGTTTTTTGGGTTTCCATCTCATTAATCTCTGCTCTGAGTTTTATTATTTCCTTTCTCCTGTTCGGGTTGTGCTCCTTTTTTTAGTCCTTCTCCAAGCTCTTAAGCTGTGAGGTTAGGTTACTTATGTGTGTTCGCTGCTCCTTCCTGAGGAATGCTTGTAGAGCTATAAACTTTCCTCTTAACACAGCCTTTGCTGTGTCCCATAAGTTTTGGTAACTTGTGTTCTCATTTTCATTCGTTTCTAGGAATCTTTTGATTTCCTCTTTGATTTCCTGTCTAATCCACTCGTTGTTCAATAGTGCACTGTTTAATTTCCAGGTGTTTGATTTAGTTTTCTGTTTTTGTGTGTGATTTACTTCTAATTTCAGCGCATTATGGTCTGAGAAGATTGTTGATACAATCTCTATCTTCTTAATTTTATGGAGGCATGTTTTGTGGCTCAGCATGTGGTCTATCTTGGAGAATGTTCCATGGACGCTTGAGAAGAATGTGTATTCAGCTTTTTGTGGATGAAGTGTCCTATATATATCTACTAAGTCCCTTTCTTCCATTGTTTCCCTCAAATGAAGTATGTCCTTGCTAAGCTTGAGTCTGGTTGATCTATCAAGAGGTGACAAAGCAGTGTTGAAGTCTCCCACTAGCTGGTTCTTTCATACACTTACTAGAACCCCTTAGATCCTCCACTAGCTGCTTCTTTTCTGAGGGGTCACCTTTGTCCTGGTGGGGCCTTTATTGCCTCATCTCCAAAGAGCTCAAGATTTGCATCTCAAAGGGAGGTGGTCCTTACTTCTTTGGGTTACTTCAAGAGTAGGTAATTTGTCCTCAAGCTTTATTAGTCCCCAAAACTCATTACCAACCTCACCCCCTCCCCACATACCTGTCTGCAACATTTTCCTTTACTAAACTTTCCACTCTTGTGCATTGTGTGCCTGTCTCTGTGGGTCTATCTTTAACAGTAGACACTTCTATGTAACAAAAATAATGTGGTAGGGCGTTTGCCTTGCATGTGGCCAACTTGGCCAACCGGAGTTCAATTCCTCCACCCCTCCCGGAGAGCCTGGCAAGCTACCGAGAGTATTTCGCCCGCACGCCAACGCCTGGCAAGCTCCCCGTGACATATTCGATATGCCAAACACAGTAACAACAGGTCTCACGATGGAGATGTTACTGGGCCCACTCGAGCAAATCAATGATCAACGGGAGGACAGTGCTACAGTGCTCTATTACTGTGGCTATATACACAATGGAAGACTACTAGGGTAAAAGAAGGTGAAATCAGGCAATTTGTGCTATGGGGGTGGAACTGCAGAGTACCATAAAGTCAGTCAGAAGGAGAGGGACAGATGCAGAATGTGGCCTAAAAGAAATACGGGGGAGTGACACACACCCCAAAGCCACAGAACCTGAGATTCGCCCTACAGAACCGAGCTTAACTTGAAGGGGGATAAGACAGGCAGTGGAGTGTCGTGGGGGTGGGGGGTGGAATGAGGGGTAGGAGAGTGGTGGGGGATAGGGTAAGGGGGGGGCGCGTTGATGGAGGGGTTGGCATTAGAACATCAGATGTATAAACCTTATCGTGAGCAGTGCTATTAATCACGGTGCATAAAAAATAAAATGAGAAAGAGTTCTTTGTTACTTTCCACAAAATTCATAAAACTTTAACTCCAGAATATCAGATTTCTGCCATTTCCATTCGTGCTGAGTAATACTGAAAAATGGCTAAAAATTCTAGCTTATATTTCTATGGTGGAAACTTTTCTTAGTGGCCATTAATTTGAAATTAGATTCTGTTTTCAATTAATCATGCATAGGATGAAAAGCATGTGTCAAGGGGGAAAGAAGGACTCAACTGCCCCTGTAAGGATGCAGTTTCCAGGCCTGTGTCTTTAGGAGACAGTGAGAGAAGCAGCTCCCACATGACGGAGGAGCTGAGTGGAGACCCTCACGGCCCATCTGAGCTGTCGCCACCACTCAGGTCTTTCTGCCATCGGCAGAAACTCCACAGTGCTCCGAGCCTGGGACCAGGTGCAGGAGAAAGAGCAAAACATCGTCTGGATCTTTTGGAATATCCTGAATGGGAGAAAAATCTGAGCCTCTTGTCCTCATCTGCCGCACTTTTCTGCTTTTTCAGACTAATGAGCTTTGACTTTCTCTGCGTGTATGTGACCCACGGCTTTGGTGCCTGTCAGCTCTGTCTCCTCTGACGCCCACCAAGCTCTCGAGACTACACTGGGCTTGTCAGAGAAGAATTGCACTCCTGGAGCTACTTTCCCTGACAGCCAGGATCCAAGTCATACTCAGTTGACATCTCGTACCTAGTAAGAGCCTCTTTCTACATTTCATTTGTGAAAGTAAAATATAACTAGAAGGTAGTTGTTTCAAGCTTTGTGTATTTATCCTAAAGACACCTATCACTTATGGAGGTACTCTTCATCTATTTCCTTTCACTCTGAGTAGGAAATAGTAGGGTTTTTCCCTTAATTAAAAAATTTCAGGGCGAGAGCAACAGCACAGCGGGTAGGATGTTTGCCTTGCACACAGCTGACCCGGGTTCGATTCCCAGCATCCCATATGGTCCCCTGAGCACTGCCAGGAGTAACTCCTGAGGACAGAGCCAGAAGGAACCCCTGTGCATCGCTGGGTGTTGTTTATCAAAAAGCAAAAAAAAAATTCCCTAATGGTAGCCAATATGACCAGGGCTTCCCAGGCAACTTGATAAGCCGAATAACTTGATGACTAAGATCAACTTATTAAATTGAACAGATCGAAATAATATATGGTGGTAAAATGAACTGAATTTAAAAAAAACTGTGAGTTTAAGAGAAATTAGTGGTTGTTTGAAGAAAAGGGGAGAGAAAATGAAAGAAGTCAACTGTATGATGAATATAACTGAACTTTTGTGGGAAATTTAATACATTCTATAGAAATGCTGATTTTCAGTGATGTACCCCAAAATTTGTAACTTTAATAACAAAAGAGAAACAAGTGAGAGATCATTGAACTTGGAAGAAAGATTCTATACTATTCACTCTTTTGTATGTGGGAAGCACACCCGGAGATACTAAGGGTTTTTCTCCTGATTTGTGTATTCATGTATAACTTGTATTCATGAGTAACTTCTGGTGGTGCTCAGGGCACCATATGGGGTGCTGGGGATTGAAGCTGGGTCGACTATAAATATGGCAAGTGTGCTACCCACTGCGCTAACACTCTGGCCCTCAGACATTCACTCTTAAGAACCTTTGGTCCTAGGCCTTCAGAGAAAATAAAGGAGGAGCTCTTTCTAAGTCATCCTTTTCTTTACACTTGCAGCATACCAATATTGTAATATAAAAATAGATGTTAAAATAGATAAGTCATTTAAAGCAAATATACTCAGAAATATTTTATCTCATATTCACATGGCATAACTCATCTTTTCTAACAATTAAGAGACTACTGACAGGTATCATTAGTCATATTTTAAAGAAGCAGCAGAATATCTGTTTCTGTTATGTAAATAAAATCAGAACTATCATAAATCCTGTTGAAGTTGTTTTATGATAAAGTGCCACGTATGTATGCATGCATGTGTGTTGGGGGGGAGAGGGAGGTATAGCATTGTGTTTTATTTTTTCTTTAAAGGGTAAGGTAATGCCTTGCAGCCTTAGGCAACACACAATATGGTGCGGTCTCAAGAAACAAAACTGAAGAACTGGAGAGTTACCATCTGAACTGTTTTACTGCCTGAACGCAAGGCCTTTATTATCAGCAGCTATTCTTCTTGCATCGTAGACTGGTAGGCTTTACCTTCTTTTGAGGACATCAGCTGTGCCTATAAAGCAAGGTTTGGAGCTTAAAATACTTTCTTTCCCTGCCTTCTCCAAACCTAAATTGTCCTGTGTAGTGTGGAATTCATTTCTAAGAATGGAGAACCGAGAGGTTCCACCACCAGCATTTAGAATTGATGCTAAATTCTGCCCGGCAAGCTACCGAGAGTATTCGATATGCCAGACACAGTACAACAAAGTCTCCAATGGAGACGTTACTGGGCCCGCTTGAGCTAAATTCTGCCATCAATTTAGCAGAAGAAACGCACAAGACCCTCCTGTACTAAAAATCAGTCCTTGCCCCAAGATCGAACATTTCCCCCACCCAGTAACAGAGTAGAGAATAGCTCTTGGAAGTGATTACCAAAAAGAGTAAGACCTTTTCCATCCTTTGAGACATTTATTTCCTTAGTCTATTTGCTCAGCAATCTGTGTTCTCAACTGTTTTCAGTACTCCAGGGAAATTTTTTTATACTACAGTTGGCTGTAAGAATTTGGCAAACAGAATGTAAAAAATGTGCTAAATATGATGGTGTGTTGGTGGTGTGATTCATCCAAACAGTTTAACAGCATGTAGAGTACTATCCAGAAAGACCACAGTCAGAGTTTCCATCAGTACCTATTAAGCTAGTAACAATAGATTATTGCCTAGGAATTTTGTATCCAAGTCCAAAAGAGTTCAGTGTTTTCCAAAGAAATGTCCCCTTGACTTACAATAACAAATGTATTTACTCATTCAATCAGTCGACAAGTACCTACTGATTAGTTACTCAGAGACATGCATTCCTCTCATGTCTGGAAATATAGCCCCAAATAAAATGTGTGCATTCATTCTATCAGGAGAAAACAGACAATAAGCAAGATAAACAAGCAGCAGATTACATACACGTTATTTCTTATTTTTTCCAAGGTGAAAATAAGAAAGGATGGAGTCTTTCTTATATAAGAAAGCGTTGCAGTGCTTGAACATTTAGAGAGACTGCCAGAGAATTCACTGGAGAGATAAAATCTGGGTCAAAAGCTGAAGGAGAGAAACGAAGCAAACCCTCTAGTTATAAAATCAAAGGAAGAATTCCCGAAGAGAAAGGAAGGAAGGTACAAGAGGCTGAAATGGTCATACGCTGAGTCCATTGCAAGACAGGCATGTGTGAGAAGGGAATAGTAGGAGATACTGTCAGAAATGAAATATGAGGATCTAAGTACGAAAGACATGGAGGTTCTGGGAGGGCAGGAGGTGCAAGTGAAGAGAAGTTTGGAAGACTCTGAAGAGACAGTGCCACGGTTAACACTTCAGGAAGATCCTTTCACAGCCGTACAGAGGAGAGAATGGAAGGAAGCAAGTGTAGAAACAGGGAAGTAACTGCAGTAACCAGGAAAGCAACAATGGTTCTTTTGATCTTAGTTGTGGTGGTGGTGAAGAATTTGGAAGAGTCTGGGTATTTGTTTCAAAGTTGTTGCTACTGGGTTTGCTGTGGGATGACACGTGTATGTGAGGAAATGAGGAGGCAATGTCATTTCCAAGATGTCTTCACTTAGCTCCTAGCAAAACAGAGCTATCATTTATTGAGATAAAGAAGTGGAGTTGAGTGTACTCGTAGATAACATGTTAATTTAAAATTTCTTATTAAGCATTCAAGTGGAAGTCTTGAATGCATAGCTAGAGATGACTGTGCAATTCAGGCTAAGTCTAAGGATGATCTAGAAGCATTAAAGTCATAAGACAGTTGGGGGCGGAGCGATAGCAGAGCGGGTAGGGCGTTTGCCTTGCACGCAGCCAACCTAGGTTCGATCCCCGGCTTCCCATATGGTCCCCCAAGCACAGCCAGGAGTAATTCCTGAGTGCAGAGCCAGGAATAATTCCTGAGCATTGCTGGGTGTGACCCAAAAAGCAAAAATAAATAAATAAAAATAAAGTCATAAGACAACAGACATAGAATGACTGCACTCACTGTGGAATATTAAAAAGCACAGTAGGAGACTAACACCCAAGGACAGTAAAGAGAAGGCCAGGAGGACTAGTCCACAGTTGGAAGCTTGCCACAAGTGGGCGGTGGTGAGGGCAGTTAGGACAGAGAAGAGGCCACTGTGACCATGACAGTTGGAAATGATCACTCTGGACAAGAACTGAGTGCTGCAAGTAAATAAAAGGATATCCACGATAACCTTTTAGTACTTGTACTGCAAAATGAAGGCTGTAGTGATAGCACAGCGGTAGGGCGTTTGCCTTGTGTGTAGCCGGCCAGACTGTCGGCCGAACCGGGTTTGATTCCTCCACGATTCCTCCGCCCCTCTCGGAGAGCCCAGCAAGCTATGGAGAGTATCTCGCCCGCACGGCAAAGCCTGGCAAGCTCCCCATGATGTATTCGATATGCCAAACACAGTAACAACAAGTCTCACGATGGAGACGTTACTGGGCCCACTCGAGCAAATCGATGAACAATGGGAGGACAGTGGACAGTGGACTGCAAAATGTAATGCCCCAAATAAAAGAGAGAGAGAGAGGTAGAGAAAGAGTGAGAGAAGAAAAGTGTCTGCTGTAAAAGTGGGCTGGGGAAGGGTCTGTGGCAGGAGGGAGCCTGGGGACACTGGTGATGGGCAATGTACACTGGTGAAGGGACGGTGTTAGAACATTGTGCAACATGAAATCAATCATGAACAACTTTGTAACTCTATATCTTGTGGTGATTCAATTAAAAAATATAAAGTCATAAGATAAAGGCGCAGAGCAATAGTACAACAGATAAGAAGACGCTTGCTTTATATGTAGCTGATGGGGGTTTAATCCCTTGCCATAATCCCTAATGTAGATTTCCCTGAGAAAGGGCCAGGAGTGATCCCTGAGCACAGAGATAAGAGTAAGACCTGAGCACTCCCAGATGTGTCTTCGAAACCACTGTCATTGTCACTGTCACTGTCCTCCCGTTGTTCATGGATTTGCTCGAGCGGGCCCAGTGACATTGTGAGACTTGTTGTTACTGTGTTTGGCATATGGAATACGTCACGGGGAGCTTGCCAGGCTTTGCCATGTGGGCAAGAGACTCTCCATAGCTTGCCAGGCTCTTCGAAACCAACATACTAAAAATAAGTAGGTCACTTCCCCACAAATCTTTTCCTTACAGCACAAATTCAGAACAGAACTCCCAGTTTGTCCTCTCCTCTCCTGGACAGAAATCCCACGAAAATCCTGTTGATATCACATCAGCCTCAGGCTCAGTAGCTCCCAGATGGCTCCTGATTTCCTGTTGTGTTTGGCTTCCTCTGCTCAGCCCTCAAGGACTCCACATCACAAGTCACCTCACTGTGTGACAAGGTGTGGGAGTGCCCTGAGAGGTCTTCCTGAATCCTCAAGTCCCTTTTCCTTGCTTCGTCTCACATTTGTTCTCCCTGCACAGTGTCTGACGACCCCCAGTGCCTTTTCTTGAGGTTTAGCTCAAGCTTTTGCAAGCCACTGTCTTGAAACGGAGATTATCGTCTTAGAGTCTGCTGAACTCATTCTTAATGCCCAATGAACTCTTCTTAAAAAATGAAAAATAGACATTATTTTGCACCATAACTCTGATCTATTGGGGTAACTGTTGAGAAGAGTTCCAATCTTGTCTTTGAGCGTTGTCATCGATTAGTGACACCTCATTGGTTGGGTTACAGCACACCAACAGGTATTTGTTCCTCCTGACTCATAAGCTGCTTAATTTTGACTCTTACCAGAGTATAAATTCCTCAAGGTCATGCTATATGATTTATCTCTCAATTTAAACTCAACCTCATCACTCTAAATGTAGACACATCAATTCTCTCTCTCTCTCTCTCTCTCTCTCTCTCTCTCTCTCACACTCACACACACACATAATAAATGCCAAGAACCATCAGCATGCATATGCCTTACACAATACAAGCTGAGCTGAAAATGCATCTCACAGATATAGGCAAATATAAAAAACTTTAAAACACATTTTTCTCTCATTTTTTGAACATTCTGCTCTAAGATATTTGTCTTGTGCTACGTAATAGTTTATTAGCAACCAGTGCCTCCTAGCTAATTTTCTTTGAAGTCACAAGATAAATCAAGAGAAAACAGACATGTATATATATTCTCCTTTCAGGATAACACCTGGTCTGTTCGGTATTTTATGCACTAACGTATACTGTGCTCTGGACTCAGTTCAACAACATCAGCGGTCAACGAGACTTGATTTTATGCTTTATATTATAGAGAAACATCCAAGCAATTTCTTATGTTATTTAGAGGATGACTTAATTGAAGAAAAATAAGGCTACTAAAAATCTCACACAATCTTATAACTCTCTGAATTTCTATTGTTGTTTGTGGAAATGTGATTCACGGTGATTCATTAAATATTAAAAGCAATGTGAGACTAAATTGAAATTTATAGGGCAGCTTTTCTTAATTTACTGTCTACCACATAATTTTTTTTGCATTATGCATAAATAACAAAAGACTGCCTACACCCTTCTGTTGTTTTACCATAGGCAAGAATTGAAATTAAATTTGCCGTATTGAAAAAAAAAGGAGGTGACAAGCTCAGTCTCGAACATCCAGCTTGTTTTGGAATGATCCTTGAGGAGCACAGACACGGTTGGGGAGAGGTATGACCCCATCAAAGAACAGTTCCAAGTTCTGCTTGCCCCCCCTCTAAGGAACAGAAGCACGGGATCAAGTAATGGAAATTACCCTTCTGTCTAAACTGCAGAGCCATGAGGCAACATGGTATTGAGCCCTTCTGGCCCATAAGACATCTATAAGAGGTTCAGGTCACCAAGGAAGATGATGAACTTGTGAGCAGCGAGGATGATCCTCAGCGCCACATAGTTGGTCTTCCACAGTCAGGCTACCTAGACACAGGGACACAGTGCCACGTCCCCTTAGCATCAATCAACCCTGGAAGTCCAGTCGGGAATAAGGATCAGCTTCCCATGCCCCAGATTGCCACTTGGTCTTCTTCTGCTAAAACGTTCGTTGTCTCAGAACGAGCCAGCCTCCTTTCCAGAGCTGAACCTGCCACAGGGCCGTCCAAAGCAGACTTCACTGCATGAATTCCTCGGAGTGAAGGCTGACATCCTCTGCACAGGTTACCACCTTCTGGGCACCCGCTGCATGAGATGCTCTGATTGACCGATTAACTTGGTTACAACTGAGCATAGAGGGTTTTTTTTTTTTTTGAAGTCTTCTTTTTGTTGTCTAGTTAAAAACTAAAATAGCCCCTAATCACACCTCAGGGTGTGATACGACTGAGGACTTCCCGGAGCCCAGGCGCTGATTCCTCTTGTGGCTTCACGTCCTGTGACTTAGCTCCTAGGCTCTCGCTGTTGTCTAATCCATGGACTTTGCACAGGGGTGAGCAGGCAGCACAACGGTTTGGGGGCCACATCCGGCAGTTGTCCGGGCTTACCCTTGGCTCTGTGCTCAGAGATCAGAGGACCAAACGGGACGCCGGGGATTGAACCTGGGTCAGCGGCAGGCCAGGCAAGCACCTGCTGGCTGCCATCCAAAGCTTTATTTTCCTCATCGAGGAGTGTGCATGGGGATGAGGCAAGTGACAGTTGCCTAAATTAAAGATGCAAATTTTATACCAAAATTCAGGAAAGCAATTAGAGTTGCAAAAAGCATCCTTTTCAAAGGATGTTTTAAGAGCAGATCTCTCTCAATTGCACGTGACTTTCCACTTACATGATGACTGACAAAATCCTTCCATTTTCTTTTGACTTATTGCTCAATTAACTTTGTCATCCAGGGCATGCCAAACAAGACTATTTCTGTAACTGATTTTTTGTTTCCAGGCAGCTTAGGGCAAGACAATACAGAAGACACATTGTTCCTAGCAGAAGGAAGACACTTCATATTGAAAGTGGCAGCATAGTAATCAAATGTCACTCTTTGACTTCCTGATAACAGAGGCAGGAAAAACTGTTTTTTTCTGTCACGAATAAGGAAAGTGGGTCTGGAGTGATAGTATAGTGGGTAGGGCATTCGCCCTGCACACAGGCAACCTGTGTTTGATACGCAACACCCCATCTGGTTCCCCAAGCCCTGCCAGGAGTGATTCCTGTGCGCAGAGCCAGAAATAAGCTCTGAGCATCACCACTGTGGCCAAAAAAAGAATAAGAACAACTACATAGCCTATTCTGAGGACCACAGAATTCAGAGCTGAGAAAGTCAAGTAAAAGGTTTACCTTTAAAGGTTTTAAAGGTTTGGGACTGGAGTGATAACACAGCGGGTAGGGTGTTTGCCTTGCACGATGCCCGATCTGGGTTCGATTCCCAGCATCTCATATGGTCCCCCAAGTACGGCTGGGAGTAATTCCTGAGTGCATGAACCAGGAATAACCCCTGTGTATCGCTGGGTGTGATCCCAAAAAAGCAAAAAACAAAGAAACAAAAAAAATAAAGGTTTTAAAGGTTTACCTTTAACAAAGGCTTAATCGTTTAGACTATAGACCAAACATGATTGCCACTCAATGCCTCTTTTGCAAACCACAACACCCAAAAAGGAGAGAGAACACAAAAGGGAATGCCCTGCCACAGAGGCAGGGGGATAGGGGGTGGGAGGGATACTGGGACCCGTGGTGGTGGAAAATGACCATTGGTGGAGGGATGGGTACTTGATAAATAAAAAAAAATAAATAAAATATAAAACAGGCTTAATCCAAGATATATCAGTGACATTTCCAGATCAACATATATATGTATATATATATATATTTATTTATTTATTTATTTATTAACTATCTCAAAGAGCATTTAGACCTATACCCATACACAGCTAGGATATTAAGGTCACTAAAAATACTTTACAGTTCCAAAAGCCACGGATATAGGAGGCTCTTGTTTTGGGTGATTAGAAGGAGGGAGTGTGTAGAAAAGACTCCAGGAATATTGCTGTACTTCTGATGGTAAAACATAAGCATACATCTGAAACACAAGTAGAGGTTGACTTTTTTATTTTTAAATTGAATCACCGTGAGATGCACAGTTAAAAGGTTGTTCATGGTTGGGTTTCATTCAATGTTCCAACACCCTTCCCTTCCCCAGTGTACATTTCCCACCACCTAAACACCCATTCACCCTTCCGACCCCGCTCCCTGCCTCCCCTGCGTGCATCTATGGCAGGTACTTTTCTACTCTCTTTTTCTCTCCGTCCTTTCTGTTTCCTTTTGGGAATTATGGTTTGCAATACAGGTGCTGAAAGGTTATCATGTCTATCCCTTTACCTCCTTTCAGCACTCTGTTCTTGTCCAGAGGGATCATTTCCAACAACTATTGTCCCTTCTCTATCCTAACTGCCCAGAGGGTTGATTGAAACCCTGATCTCAGACCCTCCCCAAGACTTTCTGGTATAGAAGGTCATTGATAAAAACCAGAATCTGCTGATTTTGCTAGTCTGAGGACCACGGTCACAGTCCTTCCGTTGTTCATCGATTTGCTCGAGTGGACCCAGTAACGACTCCATCATGAGACTTCTTGTTACTGTGTTTTGGCATATCAAATACATCACGGGTAGCTTGCCAGGCTCTGCCGTGCTGGCAAGATACTCTTGGTAGCTTGCCGGGCTCTCCCAGAGGGGCGGAGGAATCAAACTCGGGTCTGCCATGTTGGCCGCTTGTAAGGCAAACGCCCTACCGCTGTGCTATCACTCCAGCCCCGATGTTGATAAATTCTCCTACAGATGGAGAAGAATCCAGCTCTGGGCTCCAATAAAGTTGGAATAATATGCATTCTTGTGTCAGTCTTCCTAACTTTTCAGATTCAAAAATGTCCTCACCAGGGGACCAGAGTGATAGTACAATGGGTAGGGCTGCCCTTGCATGCAGCTGATGCAGGTTCAATCCTCAGCACCACCAACATTCCCCTGAGCCCCATCAGGAGTGATCCCTGAGTGTAGAGCCAGGAGTAAGCCTTGAATCCTGCCAGGTGTGCACCCCCAACCACAAAAAAGGGGGGCTGGAGCAATAGCACAGTGGGTAGGGTGTTTGCCTTGCACACGGCTGACCCGGGTTCAACTTTTAGCATCCCATATGGTCCCCTGAGCATGGCCAGGAGTAATTCCTGAGTGAAGAGCCGGGAGTAGCCCGTGTGAATTGCCAGATGTGACCCAAAAAGCAAAAGCAAAAAAAAACCCCAAAAACCAAGCAACAAAAATGAAATTCCCAACTATATTTGTGAAGCAATTGATCAACAGCAAGTTCTGTCTTTCTACAGAGTCACTTTGTGATAACCAAACGCACAATCTCAACATTCCAGAATATTCACTGGTATCAGTTTCCCCAGCATTTCTCAGTTTTCCTCTCTGTGCTTACGTATTTAAGATTAGGAAGGAGTCTCATAGGTTTAATTATCTATCATTTCCCCTTTGTTAAAAAATATGTATGGAGTAATTTCAGAAACATGGCTAATAAGGAAAACGCAGGCTTTAACTTCTCAATAGAAACACCAAATGAGTAAAGAAAGACTGTCATAACTGTCAAAACTTTATAGAAACTCTGGAAAGTAGCCAAGTCAATTTAACTCTCAATCAAGAAAATGCCACATCAACATTTGTGGGACATTTTGTGGTACTTTTTCTTATTATACCTCCTCCGGAAAGAGTGTAGCATGGTTTGGAGGAAGATGACTGAATGCAGAAGAACAAACAAAACTTGTCAAGTTCCTGCCTGTGGACTGGGGGAGTTGGAAGGACTGGTCTCTGCTAACTCAACTCACAGAGTGCTAGAAGCAGTGTAGCGCAGGCTATCAGGAGACATGGCAGGCTGTGGTGACAGGTAAAGAAGACTAAAATAGACCAAAGAGCCACAGATGACTACAGCCAGGTAATACGGATGGATTCCACAGAACAGCAAAGGCCCTGAGAAGAAGCAGTGGTAGGAATTCTAAGGCAATTAAGACATTTAAATGCAGTCAAGCGTATAGAAGAAACATAACAAAAGCAAACATGAGGAGCCATGCAAGGCACTTAACCAGAAAAGTTCTGAGTAAAAATGTAAGCCTTGACCCTGGATAAAAGATAGAAGAAAAGTGATAAACAAACTAAATAAGAATATTGATGGGCTGGAGCGATAGCACAGCAGTAGGGTGTTTGCCTTGCAAGCGGCCGACCCGACTGACCCAGGTTCATTTCCTCTGCCCCTCTCGAAGAGCCAAGGCAAGCTACCGAGAGTATCTGGCCCATATAGCAAAGCCTGGCAAGCTACCGTGATGTATTTGATATGCCAAAAACAGTAACAACAAGTCTCACGATGGAGACGTTACTGGGCCCGCTCAAGCAAATCGATGAACAACGGGAGGACAGTGACAAGAATATTGATAAGGAGATAATGATTGTAAAACAGAGCAAAACAAAATATTATGTTGGAAAGTATAACAGTGAATTCAGAAATTCATGAGAAGGATTCAAAAACAGATTCCAAAAAGGTATAACAATTAGCAGAATTGAAATCAGGTCATTTGAATTGTTTTAGTCTAAGAAGAAAAAGGAATAAAGATGGAAAAAATGTAATATCAAGTAGACAAAGTATGCATTATGAAAATTCAGATGAAGAAGCAAAAGAAAAAAGTAAAGAGAATAATTAAACAATGGCCCAAACTTTCCCATATCTTAGGAAAGACCACGACCACGACCACGACCATCCTGTTGTTCATCGATTGCCTCCAGCAGGCCCCAGTAACGTCTCCTTCGTCCTAGCCCTGAGATTTTTTTTTAAAGTGCCATATTCAAGGCTCTTTCAGGGTTAGGAGAATGAGACCCATCGTTGTTACTGGTATTTGGCATATTGGGTACACCATGGGGAGTTTGCCAGACTCTGCTGTGTGGGCAGGTTAGGAAAGACATATGTTAACAAATGCACTATATTCAACAAATTTCAACTACAAAAAATCGCAAAGACTCAAATTATGCTGAGATATAGGATATTCAAAGAGAAATTCAAAGGTAAGGAAGAATCTTGAAACAGCAAAATAAAAAGTAACACGTGTTCAAGGAATTTTCACTAAATTTTTATAAGATTTCTTCAGACACATTTTTCAAAGATACATTAATATGACCACATGATACATATATAAACTTATATATATATATACACTGAAAGAAAAATAACCTATAAATTGAGATACACTCTCTAGCAATACTGTCCTTTAAAAATTAGATTAATACTAAAACAAATCCAGATAAATAAAAACTGAGGCAGGTCATTTCCACTAAATCTAAATGAAACATTACAGTAACTTGAAGTCATATGAAAATACAAAAAAAGGATAACAAAGATAAAGATATCAACCCTCTATAAAGATAGAAAGACACTAAAAAAAATATTCTCAAAAACTGATTTGTAGTGCCACTTTTTATTCTTCTGCAGTTCTTAAAAGACAAAAGCATAAAAATATGCAGCTTTTGTTGTTATTTTGTTTTGTCTTTCAGTGCTGGCCATCAAACCAGGGTCTTACACAATTGAGGTAGCTCCTTTGTTGCTAAGCCACATCTACCAACTCCAAAACATTGAAAAATAAACACAAATCTTTGTTGATGGGTACACAATGTATAAATGTTTGCGATATCAATAATAATAAAAGAAGGGGATCAGATAAAGTAGTAGTTTTAAATGTAACTAGGTTAGTATTGGTGTAAAATAGGTTGTTAAAACTAGGAGAGCATGTATATTACCCAGAGGTGTTGGATATTAACCCAGTGTGTTAGGTTTCATCAGTGAATTTCCTATTTTTCTCTCCCCACCCACAGAGAATTTTAAAATTTTAAAATTTCTTAATATTTAAAAAAAATTAAGAAAAATATTAGAGTGCTCTTATGAGCACCCCTAATCCCCCGAATTTATCTTTCACCCTTTCTTTGTACTTTACCTCTCATTCTGTTAGCTTCTAAATTTACAAGTCAGGCTTGGTTACTTACAAAGTCATACCTTCTGATGACTCTGGATTTTGATATTTGTAATGAATTATGTGCTTTTCTCTTTCCCTTATAGCCTTTTCATATTTTACTATAGAGCAATACTCTTGGCTTAAACACAGAAAGGCCATTAATGCTGTCTTCCCAACATTTGGGAGTTAATTGACTTTGTAATAAAATATATTTACTCCTGGACTTGGAGGCCAGCCACATATGCTAGGGGAAAAGGGAGCTCAGATAGAGAAGGGAGCACCAAATAAAGGGTATTGGGAGGATCCTCCCAGGATGGGAGATGCATGCTGAAAGTAGACTATAGACCAAACATGATTGCCACTCAATGCCTCTTTTGCAAACCACAGCACCCAAAAGGAGAGAGAGAACAAAACAGAGTGCCCTGTTCCCTTTTGTGGGATGGGGGGGTTGGGGGGTAGGAGGGATACTGGGATCAGTGTTGGTGAAGAATGGGCACTGGTGGAGGGTTAGGTACTCGATCATAACTGGAATCCAAGCACAAACAAAAATTTGTAAGTTTACAACTGTACCTCATGGTGCTTCACTAATAAGGTAAAGGTAAAGGTAAAGGCCCTCCCGTTGATCGTCGATTTGCTCGAGTGGGCCCAGTAACGTCTCCATTGGAGACTTTGTTGTTACTGTGTCTGGCATATCGAATACTCTCGGTAGCTTGCCGGGCTCTCCGAGAGGGGCGGAGGAATCGAACTCGGGTCGGCCATGTTGGCCGCTTGTAAGGCGAACGCCCTACCCGCTGTGCTTTCACTAATAAAAATTTTTTAAATATATTAAGAAAAAATATATTTACTCCTGGGTATCTGTCATAATTAATTGACTCAGGCTTCAGTCACTGTATTTCCTAACACCCCCCAAAGCTGGGTCCCACCGAGAGATCTCTGGATAGATCCAGGTAAAGCAGCAAAGCTACCCTGTCATCGATGGAACAGTCTAGAAAAGCATAAAGCACAGTCTTGATGCAAGCTGTAATGACATAAGAAAGAGGGTCCCAAGGAGTAGAAAAGTCAAACTGGCCTGAGGACTTGTCTGGGATTGACGGTAAAAGCCCAGCAGGCTTACCTTCCACCCCTCCACCTCCCCACCGTGCCAGATCAGAGAAGTTTAGAATCTGCATCTCTTACTGTATTTATCCAGATAACTGCACGTATTAATAAGATTCAAACTTAATTGTTTTAGAAGCAAGGGAAAGAGTGAATTTCTCAGTCTCAGAGTGACTCCTTGAGTTAATCTCCCCAAAGAACCGTCTCCATCAAAACGTTTTACCTCTGTAAATAGTCAATCACACCAATGTGCAGTCCTATACCTCAAACCCCCTCACATGTGATAGAAATGTGCTATTTAGCTTTGAAGTGAATGGATCATTTTGGCCAACAGTGAGGGCCCTGTCTCTTTGCTCCACTGCTGAGAAGTAGCTCACCTCTCTTCACATGTGGGAATCACAAAGAAAATGCCTACTGAATATGGGCTGGAGTGATAGCACAGCGGTAGGGTGTTTGCTTTGCACGCAGCCAGCCCGGCCGAGCCGGGTTCGATTCCTCAGCCCCTCTCGGAGAGCCTGGCAAGCTCCCAAGAGTATTCAATATGCCAAACACAGTAACAAGAAGTCTCACAATGGAGACGTTACTGGGCCCGCTCGAGCAAATCGATGAACAATGGGAGGACAGTTTGTTTGACAGAATATGGTCATGCATCTCACGGCGATATTTTGGACAGCGGTGAATTGCATGTCAGAGGCCGGCTCCAATTTCTATTCCACATATCCTAGCTGCATTCTAGACAATATAATGTAGGTTTGTAAAATCACTCTCCATGATACCGATCAACAATTAAGTCAGTCACCTAATAATATGCTTCTCAAAATGTACCATCTTCATCTTCAATGTTACATGATAGCACACGAAAACATCATGTAAAAAAGTCAACTAAATAAAAGACCGAACTTTTAAAAATGAAGGATAAAAAGCTATGAGATAGACAGAAAACAATGACATGACACTAATAAGGTTTTCCTCATCAATAATAATTTTAAATAAAAGTTAATTAAGCTGCTCTATCCAAAAGAGACAGATTAGCAGAGTGGCAGAGTGTATAAAAATCAACAACAGGGGCTGGAGAGATAGCACAGCGGGGAGGGCGTTTGCCTTGCACGCGGCCGACCTGGGTTCGATTCCCAGCATCCCATATGGTTTCCCAAGCACCGCCAGGAGTAACTCCTGAGTACAGAGCCAGGAGTAACCCCTGTGCATTGCCAGGTGTGACCCAAAAAGAAAAAAAATCAACAACAGACTCATTTTACAGCTAAAGACACACATGGATTAAAAGGGAAACTTGGGAACAAGATGGTCCTGGAAAATAGTGACCCATAGGTCATGAGTGATTAAAATAATGTTAGGCAGGCATTAGATTAAAAACTTATAAGAATCAAAGCAAGGTATCATATAATAATTAAAGGGTAAATTTATAAGAACACATGTCAATTTTCAACAGAAATGCTGAGAAAAATAGATATGCCAAGTGCAACAAAGAGCTCAATGTCCCACTTTCTATATAGAAAAGAGCAGAAGAGACCTTTCTCCCTATGAAGAAGTCATGTTCTCTCTTGCACAATAATCTTTATTTCTCTCTCCCTCACATTTCTCTAAGTAACACCCTTAAATGAAACAATTTTACTTCACTAAAAATAGATAAGAGAAAATATTAAAGAGGAAATAAAAGACTCGAATAACATAATAACTTCCTGGAATGCTAGTTATATACAGAACTCCAACAAATAAATCCCTACAAAGACCTAAAGCTGGGGGAGGTGCTGCCTCCCATCTTCTTTTCCTCAAGGATTCCTTTAGGAGATGTGAGTGTCAGATATGAGAGAGGGCAAGAGGAGGATTCACTTAGAGGCATCAGAACTGTAGGGAACTTAGCAACTTGGTAAAAAGCTGAGTGAGCAGAATTTCAATACAGCTAAACCCGGTCACCTTGGGTAGAAGAGAAACCCTTCAAATATATCACGTTTAGCTCATTTAAATAATACTGACTCTTCATAGATTGTAGCTGGATTTGTTTGTTTTTTAGGGCAGTATACTTTCCCACTCAGAACGAATTTACAAATGATGATTGACAGCTTCTCAGGTGCAAAATACCTTATTCAGCCCTTATGGCCATTTGCCCATTAAGTCTTTATTCCATGCTCTGGGGTAAAATTACTACTTCTCTGAATTTTTTTTTTTCATGTGAAGCAGCAGATCTTAGGATAAGCGGAGCAAAGTGATAAATAGGAAGTGCATATTGAATTTTACAGTAGATTTATTCACATTAGGGTCTTTGTTTTCAATGGCTTACTCACATGGCCCTTTTATTTTTGTGACAAATCCTGAGGGAAGAACATTATTTTAATTTTTAAAAGGCACGAATAATGTCTAACTTGGTTCAGTGATGATGATGATATTAATGATAACAAGGGTAGCATATCTATTTTGCTTGTTTGTTTGGCCCTGCCCAGCTAGGTTCAGGACTTACTTCTGGCTCAGGGGGCCATTCTTGGCAGTCTTGGGGGACCATATGGGGTACCGGGGACTGAATCCAAGTCAGCCGCATGCAAGGCAAGTGCCCTAACCAGTCCAAGGATAGTGTATCTTATCATTTATACCCAGACTCAGTTCATAAAGCCCTTTGCACACAACTTTCATTTCTTCCCAGATTTAACTCTGAACTGTAGCACTGTCCTCCCGTTGTTCATCGATTTGCTCGAGCAGGCCCAGTAACGTCTCCATTGTGAGACTTGTTGTTAATGTGTTTGGCATATCCAATACATCACGGGTAGCTTGCCAGGCTTTGCCGTGCGGGCGAGATACTCTCGGTAGCTTGCCGGGCTCTCCGAGAAGGGCAGAGGAATCAAACTCTGAACTATTGCCCCATTTTCCTGAGAGTTTGCAGATTAAAACTGAACATGACAGCACTCATATTTAAACCAAACTTTTGTACTCCATGTCTAATGTCTTCCATTTTATTATGTTACTTTATGTACTGGGCATTCTACTTATTTAAAAACGTATTCAGATATGGAAATACAAAGCATACTCTTGATTACAAATTAAGAGGTTTTATTTTTGTGCTTGGCTTGACAAAAGCCCTACCATTTAACTTCCATGCTTCCTATAGAATTTTTGGAAACCTTAATGCATCTTTTTAAAGAAAGGAGCAACAGAAGGAATCTGTAACGTCTTGGAAGTATACGTTAGCAAACAGAAATTACATCTTTGGAATCCATAAATAATAAGTTAATGTATATGCCAAATATAATTATGTTCTTCTTTTATATGAATGTATTGCTTTTATTGTTCAGATTTAGTTCATGGAGTATATTTATGTAGGCTAATTTTGGATTGTACACCTCTTTCAACTGTTTCTTTATTCTAATTTTCTTCATTAAATGCATCAACTATGAATTCTAATTTTGTTGGACAGGGATGGAGCATAAGAAGGCTTAGTAACCCAATTTTCCCAGCTAAAGAGGAAAATATCGTGCTATTAAATCAGAGTTATTGCGAAATATGCTACTCATATTCATTAGGGAATCTACAATATTCCAAGGACTGTCTATAAAAAGTGTGAACAAGAGGACAAGGGGACTGAATCGAGGGTGTTTATTAGTCACGGAAGAGAGATGGTGAGCAAATACATGAACACAGCGTTTTCAGAGAATAGTGATTTCCATGGAGAAAACAGTGAATGTGTGTGGTGGTAACAATGGATAGACGTGACTGAATAGTGAATATTGAGTATGGGTGAGTTTTTTACAGGAAGGACATTAGAATTTAGATCTGATCATAATGGCAGTGCTAGCCCAAGCAGTTTCCGGAAGGAAGCAGAGTAATAGACACTGAGGCCCTGGGGGAAGAATAACTTTAGCATGTTTGCATAAGGAAGTCTCCTGCAACTAGAAAGCCCTAAGTGACAAGATGCGGCTAGAAAGGGCACCAGGCCAGGCCAGGCCAGGTAGGTCTGAGCTCCTGAGGCAGGTTGCTTGCTCCTGGGAACCTATTTAAATGCTCCCTTACAGGGACTGGATTGCAGAAAGGACCCGCGGAGGCTGTTGGGCTCTTTGCTTGACTAAAGAGACTATGGCCATGAGGGTAGAGCCAGGAGCTGGGCTAGAAATGCATTCTGAGACAAGGTGACATTACTTTCAGAGGACTAGTCATGTTGCAAACAGAGATGCATCATTAAGTCATTTAGAAACATGAAGACACAATCCAAGGGTTCTTTTATGACCACGTCCGGGGCACAGAAGCTGTGTCCTGGTAGTGTTCTGTGTTTACAGTCACCTGGTAGAAGGGGGTTCCGAAAGATGGGGACTATTTCTTCCTTATCCACTTACTCTGGTCCAGTAACCTTCCAGACCTTCATTTGAAGCCTGCGTATGGAAATTTCAATCCATGGAAATTGGGACGTGAACTTTTCTAAAATGTCTAAGACCCCATCACCACATCCGACTAGCATCTTGATTGCAAAGTTGTATCTCATTTTCTGCAGCAAGAGTTAACCATGTGAATTTGGCAATTGGTGTCTTATTTGTTCTGGCTAAAAGGTCAGGCAGATTTATTTTTCTCTATTTAAAATGTCACAAAAGTCAAAGTTATTATAGGGAACATTTGTTTTCACCCTGATATTTTGCTGAGTTCTATGTCAAATATGGTTCTTTATTACTAAAGAATGTTAATGAAGTTTGAGAGAAACTTGAAAAGATACTGTCCCTATATTTGTATTTATTAAAGGGCACCGATATGATTTGATTGCCAGGTTTTATTACAGAATGACTTGAACAAAACACAAATGTGAAACAACTCAAACTAACGAGGATCTTAATTATCTTGCAGTGGGGTGGTTGATTTGAACTGTAGCTTGACCTCTGTGCAGACCCCAGAAAATTAATTAATTATACAAACTTGCAGGCTATCGATTGTAGCCTGCCCACAGGGCAGCGTCTGGCAAACTCCCCATGGCGTACCAAATATGCCAAATACCAGTAACAATGATGGGTCTCATTCTCCTAAAGAGCCTTGAATATAATCTCAGGGCTAGGATGAAAGAGACGTTACTGGGGCCTGCTCGAGGCAATCGACGAATAACAGGATGACAAATAATACCATTGGAAATGGGAGCCAGAGAGATAGCTCACAGAGTTGAGTGCATGCTTTCCATGAGGGAGGCTCCGATATTTGATCCCCAATACCATGGGGTCCCCTAAGCTCCAGTGGGAGCAACCCCCCAAGCACAGAGCCAGGAGTACGTTCCTAAGTAACACCCCTGGAAGCCTCCAAACAAACAAGAAACAAAAAGAAGAATTGCTTGAAACATAGCATTTGAAACGTTTCCTTCCTGAGTTGCACTTTATCATGGACTAGAAATCTTATCAAGGGATCTTCAAAGCAAGAAAAAGACTCTGAACATAAAAACATTTTATTTTCGTGAATGGGAACTATAATAATTTTTTTAAGTTTTTTTGTTGACTTTTTAAAAAAATTTTATTAGTGAGACACCATGAGGGAGCGATAGCACAGCGGGTAGGGCGTTCGCCTTACAAGCGGCCAACATGGCCGACCCGAGTTCGATTCCTCCGCCCCTCTCGGAGAGCCCGGCAAGCTACCGAGAGTATTCGATATGCCAGACACAGTAACAACAAAGTCTCCAATGGAGACGTTACTGGGCCCGCTCGAGCAAACAGTTGTAGACTTACAAATTTTTGTGCTTGAGTTTCAATTGTAACAAAATAGAAGACTAACACCCAAGAATGGCCGAGATTAGTACCAGGAGTTTTGCTCCATGGCTCGGAGGCCAACCGCACATGCTAGGGGAAAAGGCAGCTCAGATAGTGAAGGGAGCACCAAATAAAGGGTGTTGGGAGGATCCTCCCAGGATGGGAGAAGCATGCTGACAGTAGACTATAGACCGAACATGATTGCCACTCAATGCCTCTTTTGCAAACCACAACACCCAAGAGGAGAGAGAGAGAACAAAAGGGAATGCCCTGCCACAGAGGCAGGGTGGGATGTTGCGGTGGGGGGTGGGGTGGGAGGGATATTGAAATATAATAATTCTTTTTAAAAAGAGATTTGAAGGTTACTTCAGGCCAGTTGTGCAGTTGGGATCTCCCTCCCTCCTTTGGGCCTCTACTGGCTGCGCTTTGGTGGATGGCAGAATTGCTGCCATCTTTCACATGTGGTTTGGAATGCACTGAATTGTGTTTCTTGTCCTAGGCAACTCCTATCTGCATCTTGTCTGTTTCTGTTTGGGGACCACACCTGGCAGTGCTCAGCACTTACTTCTCACCCTGTGCTTTTGGGTGGAGACGCAAGGCTGGGGATCACTTATCCAGGTCAGCAGAATGCCAGGTGAGCACTGAAACCCTGTGCTATCTCTCCAGCCCTTGAACTTAGCTTTTAGATCACAATTTTAAGCTTGGAGATACTAGCAATATGGCTTCCTTATTCTTTCTAAATTTACACAGGCCACCCCTCACTCTGCTCTTGGCCATATTAATTTTTTTTTATATTCACCATATCTCTGTGGTGCTGAAGTGATAGCATAACAGGTAAATTTGCCTCGCGTGTGATGACTTCAGTATATGCTTGTGACACCACATATAGTTCCCTGAGCCCCATCAGGAGCAATCTATGAGCAAAGAGCCAGGAGTAAGTCCTGAGCACTGCCATGTATGGCCCAACCTCCCCCCCCATACACACACAACACACACACAACACACACACAATACACACACACACAAACACACACAAAAAGGCATTAATTTATTATCTCCATCATCCCAATCTACTTCATTTTCAAAAACCAGTCATGGGATCGATGTTCAACAACTCTTAGAACCCAGCACGACTTGATTTATAATTTTGCTTTGTTCTGAGTGTACACGAAACGGTGCTCAGGGCTTACTCCTGGAGGGGCCTCAAGGAACTAATCCAGGGACTGATGCTAAGTGCACGGCAAGCACCTCACCTGCTGTACTATCTCTCCTGACTTATTATTTTTGCTTTTAAGAGTCACACTATTAGTTAGAAATTCTCTTCATCCTTGAGATGGAGACAACAATACAGATTTCGCTTGGTTATTGCGAGAGTTGGGCTGGAGCGATAGCACAGCGGTAGGGCGTTTGCCTTGCATGTGTCCAGCCCGGCCCAGCCGACCCGGGTTCAATTCCTCCACCCCTCTTGGAGAGCCCAGCCAACTACAGAGAGTATCTCACCCACACGGCAAAGCCTGGCAAGCTCCCTGTGATGTATTCCACATGCCATACACAATAACAACAAGTCTCACAATGGAGACGTTACTGGGCCCTCTCGGGTAAATCGATGAACAACGGGAGGACAGTGACAGTGACAGTGATCGCGAGAATTGGAAGTCAAAAATAGAAAGCATCCACATCATGGCCAGAAAAATTGGTATTAGACAAGTGGCGTTCAGTACCATTATCAACGTCCTCATTCAGTTGTGTGTAGTTTCCTGCGTGGACCTCCTATGTCTGTATCACACCAGCGTTTTCACTCTGCACGTATTTTGCTAAACATCAGCCACTTCTGGTCTTAAAAGCAACACAGATACATTTAATGCTAGATGCTGATTGCAGGGTCAGACTCAGGGTGTCTGGTTTGACATTCAAAGTCACATGTTGGACAGTTTGTCTCAATCCGTAATTATTCTCTACTCTGAAACCTGGTATTTATGCTCTGACTTGAAATTCATATTCCATCTTGCAGAATAGATCTTTCCCCTTCTGAACAAACCTTATCTTCCCACATATATTAATCTCTTACAAAAGAATTATCATGGCTTAATCTTTCATAAAAATTTCCTCAGAATATGTTTGTATAGCGTCTCTGACATAGAAAATATCTAAAAAGTTGTTCCTGACAGTGATAAGAACTGCAGTCTGGGAATAGAAGCAATTATATGAGCAGTAGTATTTTAGTAATGTGTGCATTTGTATTTTGTCACCTCTACTTGAATCCTTCTGAAATTAATTAAGCAGAAAAAATAATATTTAAAGTTGACATAAATATAGTTTATATACTGTTTTTCTTACAAAGCCTTCAAAGATTTTAGACTTTAACATATTTTATTTGTATTCAAATTCAAAGGAGAAATTCTTTTCATCTGAAAACAAACTGTCAGCCCCACAAAGCTGTCTTTGAATTTTTTTTAACTCATGTCTACATAGTATGCAATGGAAATTGCAATTGGAACCAGTTTTTATTTAATATCTGGATACTCAAAACTAGTGAAAAGAGTTCCTAAGATCAGGAAGCCCTCAGAGAAAGATTCAACAATTACTCCAGTAGATAAATGAAACCTGATCTATGAAGTACAAAGAAAATATCCAAGAAGATGTACAGGAGAAACTTATGAAAAGTTCTTTGCTCTTTTTATATTCTGATTACAACATAGAAATACTATCTTCTAAGTAAACTATTTATGGCTGCTGATCAAGAAGCAGAATAATTACATTCCACAGCTTTCCCTTCAGTAACATTACAGCGATGTTTTGTTGTTTGTTTGGGGGGCACAGCTGGCAGTGCTTAGAGCTAACTCCTGGCTTTGTGCTAAGGGATCTCTCCTGACAGTCAGGGCACCCTACTGGGGTCTGGAGAATGAACCTGGCTCAGATACCTACAAGGCAAGAATTTTTTTCCCACTGTCCTGTTTCTCTGACCCAAGAGTAATATTTGAATTTCCCAGATATCTTTCGTGGGATACATAAGGTAAAGCATTCTCTAGTTTGAACTATACATGAAGACATAGAAGAGTGAGTTCTGACTCCATGAATCTTTAATTTTCTTTGGAGAAATGAAATCTCCAGCTAATGCCAACGTAGTTAATAATATCTCCGTATAAGAGATAGGATTAAAACCTTTGCGAAATCTGTCAGTGTAAGACAGCTTCATGAAGTTGTGAAAGGTCACGGTTAAAGAACAGATTTGTATATTAGGCCCTGACTTTCAATTCTGTTGCGGACAGTCACCCGTTACTAAATGACCTTAGTAAAGTCCCTTCGTTTCAACTCCCTTCTGTGAACATAAACATTTAATAAACTAATTGGGGGCACTGCTTTCTAAAAGATGTTCCGAAATACATCAGATCCCCAGGTAGTAAGAGTTTTCTCCGCATTGAGTTCAGTCATTGTAAAACAGAACTAAGGAGAGATACAGGGGCGGAGGGAGAGGGTGGTGATGGAGTTTCAGAGAACAGGGCAGAACTTCAGGGTGGGGGAACAGCAGACTGGTGTGAGTGAGACACCGGCAATGCATTAGGCAAGATGGGGAGCAATGTGTGAGGACCACTATAAATCTGAATTTGTAAAACAGCAGGGGAGACATCTTGCTATTAAACAATCCAAGATCTTAAAGAGGTAAGCTTTACATTAAGAAATATCTGAAAGCTCATATTACTATTATTTAAAAAAATCTCTAGTTAAGGCTAATCTGTTGCCTAAATTGTCTTATAACCTAAAATGTAAAGGAAGGGGAATCGCTTCAAAAGTAAGAACACAGAAAATAAGGTGGGAAACACAGAAGTCCACTAAGTTCAATAAGCAAAAACAATAACACAGAGGCTCAACCAGGAACAAACAGCTCAGTAAATGCTCACACAAGGACTTAGATAACACCATGGTAAGATGCAATAATTTTTTCACAAATTTTCTTTACTGAACATATTTTTAAAAATTCCCTTTACCATTTTATTGTACACAAGTAAGATAAAATAAATTATTCTGTGCCTGCTGAGGGGTCAGGCTTGGGGTTGGGCAGGAAACTGAGGGAGGGAAGAAAGGGAGGGATCAGTGTTGGAACACTGAATGCCCAGAACAACTCTACTGTGGACAACTTTGTAAATCACAGTGTTAAATCACGTTAGAAAAAAAACAGATTTCGGGAAAAAAATATTCGTGGTAAGTACAGATGAGAGGACACATGGAAATAATTTTTGTAGCATAAGGAGAAAATGGAAAAACATTTTGAAAAGCCAAACAACGAGAGGCGAAATAATGCTTCGAGTGAGGTTTAAATTTGTGTCATGTTTAAGTAATAGTTTGTTAGAGAGGAGGACAGAGGAGGAAGGAAATATCCAGAATCACTCAAGTGGAGGCAGAGTATTATTACCTTTCCCTGAGAAAACCCATTCAGACGAGCAAGTGTAGAGAGAGGAGTCTGAATAATATTTGTTGTCCTAGGACCATGCTCTGCTGTGCTCAGTGCCTACTTCATACCGGTGGTACTCCAGGATCTCATGCAGTTCCTGGAACTGCAACTGGGTGAGCCATGTGCAAGCAAGAACAGATGCTACTGGACGAGAGAGTTTCAGACGATGAAACTCAAAGGCCTATCAAGAGTGCAAATGCTGATAGCAGAGAGGCAGTTTCACGTTGGTGCTTGGACTAGAAGAGTAGTCCTCAGTCTGGGAGTGATTTTAACCCCCTCCAGGTGTGGGCAAGTTGTCAGTGTGAGGAAACATTTTTGTTTTTCCAATTGGAGAAGGTATCTTACTGATACAGAATTTCACGGCTACAAGTCACGGATACTGCTAAACATCTTACTGTTCACGGATTGGTCACTGTTCTCCTGCCTCTCTCTCCCCTCAGAGGATGAGGGGGCATTCTCTGAGGAGACAGAGATGTTGACATAATGACTTTACACGTCATGACGTTGACATAATGACTTTACACATCATGTGGACATCACTCCTCATGTTAATGAAGAATTGCTTGGCTGAAGCTATTAGTTCTTTGAAGAAAAACACCAAATAAATAAATAAATGTGTAAATAAACCAATGATAAAGATAAAATTGACTCTCACCTACCACATAACAAATTAAAATAGTAAAACAATATTAAAAAACCAAGTTGTTAAAATAAAACTTCTTTCTAATTTAAAATATTTTTAGCAAAGTAGGGTTATAAAGAGAAAGTTCTTAACTTAATATAGGACGTGTCCAAAAACCTTAGAGAAAAATAAGAAACATTAAAAGATTTCCATCTTGAAATACTGAGTTTGGAGAAAATCAAGAGATGATTCCAAAGACTACAAAGACATCTGTATTTCCAAAAGGTGGTAGCTTCACAAATGTAAGCTGAATCACTGTGGTTTATGTCATCCACCAGTTTTATAAATATCTTTTCACCTTTCTCATACTTAATAAGAAGCAAAGTTCAAAGACTGGTGGTGAGATAAGGGTCTACAGGCAGACAGAGAACATCCAGAATATCCTGACAGGGAAAAAAGCAAAGAGTGGTGCTCCAGAAACCAGGCTGACTGCCAGTGGGCTTCAACACATGTAGAATTATTTTTTTTTAAATGAGGACAAAACTTTCCACTGAGTTCACTCAGGAGAACAAGGCTGACAAAATAACGACTATGCAGGGAGACTGAGTAAAAAGCAAAAGTTAGAGATCAGAACCAGTGCAGCCACACTTTCAAAACGTTACACAACGAGGAAGGCTTGAGAGAGAACTGAGTTGATGGAGACAAAATCCGTTGCTGAGGGAAGGTTTTATTTATTGTCACGGGAGATGAGCTCCTTCCAAACCAAGAAGCACACTGGAACAGTCACCTGGGAACTACAAAAGAGAGCCTGGGGCAGAGAGGGGTTCTGATATTTTGGAAGAGCTGGAGAGGCAGCAATCAAAAGCAAAGTTAGGTAGGATGATTGATCCTTAGAAGAAGGAAGAGTGATTTCGTCCTATTTTTCTAAAATAGTACTTTTGTTTTGTTTTTTGGGGGTCACACCCGGCAATGCTCAGTGGCTACTTCCGGCGGTGCACTCAGAAATTACTCCTGGCGGTACTCAAGGGACCAACCATATGGGATGCAAAGGATTGAACTTGAGTCGGCTGTAGCAAGGCACTGTAAGATTGCTCCAGCCCCTTAAGCAGTACTTTTAAATGACAGGGTTTTTCAGATGAATATAGGATAATTCTTTCCAGACAGCTAAGCTGGATATAATACACAGCAAGGCACTGGCTTCTAGGTTTTTAAACCCTGTGTTCTGCATGAGATATTATAAAAGGATTAAGTACAGAAATGAGAAGGTGCCCACTGTTTCACACTTCCAATAAAGAATTTGGGGAAATCATAAAAAACTGCTGTTAAGGCTCTATTTTTTCATTCATTTAATTAGCAGCATCTCCTCTTGAATCAGACTGCCTTGTTGAGATATATCATTCATAGATCATGCAATCATATGGGCATGAACGTCATGTCTGTCACTGTCTAACTGGAAAAACCAGGAGAATTTCTTTCATCTTTTCCAGCTTCTAAAATTAAAATGACTTCATTCCCAGTAACAATGAGAGTGAAGAATAACTTTTGCTTAATGAAGGCACCTAGACTTTTTCTTATTAGTGTATGTGTCTTATATGTTATAGCATGTAGCAGAAGGCACCTTGAATTTCTTACTAAAGTGGGTCTATACTGTTCCCCTCCAGCTGACTAATATTTAAAGAAGGGGCCGTGATTGATCATCATTATAGAAGTTTCTATAAGTGCTAGGACAGACTAGTATCCTGCCCCTAAACTAATATTAATTAGGAAGTGATCATTTCCACTTGCTTGTTGTTGCCATTAGAAAGTTTTTAGGTGTTAAAAATATCTTCATTGTAGCAATTTTCTGAGCCAAATATGACAAGTACCAAAAGAGCAATAAACTTGCTATATAAAATAAATTCAAATTCCTGTATTTTATGATGTTCTATATTAGTGACCATGGATCAACACCTTTGCCTTTATAGTAAAACTATTTAAAACTCACAAATGAATAAAAACTATAGAATGTATTTTACTTTTCAATATCAAGTAGAGTCTTCTGATTTTAGCTTTTGCTTTTCTCTAGAAATTTTAAAGAAAAACATCATAGAGAAAAAAGTAACGAAGTGTTCCTTTGATCTGACTTGATTATGAATTTTCCCAGCATATTTTTCTCTTTTCTCTCATTTTGGAGCAAAAGAGGTCACAGTGTCCTTAAAGCTCTTTCAGGAAACAAATTAGATGCAGAGAGAGCAAGATGCCACAGAAGAAAAAATGAACACAAGTCAGATAATTTCCAATTTCTTAGAAGGCTCTGCTCTTCTGTGTTGACAGCATAAATTGTACTAGCACATTCTTAGCCTAAATTTTATTATCCTCCAAAGGCTTTTTCACATTGGGAATCTATAATGTCCGATTTGTTAATCTGTCAAGAATGAGAATAGAGAAACTTATCACAACTCTTCAACAAAGCAAGAAGCACTTTACTCAATGAAGCACCTCTTCTGAGGGTCCTGACAGGACAGGACACAGATATATTCTCAGCAAAGGTTTCAGGGTGACACGTAAAACTTAAGTTACATAGTTCTGAGTCCTCTTATTTCACAGAAAGAGAAATGTTTCTTTGGCCCGCTCTACTCCACAATTTGGGCCGTGTATTGATTATCCTTTGGATTTTGTTTGCAGTTAGACATTCTTAAAGAGAATCAGAGACACTGAGGATAAATTGTTTACGCCATCAGATCCCTTTTACAGGTGATTCTGTCAGAAAGCGCTTGACGTGAATGGAACATTTCACTGGATCTTGCTGGGCTTGAGAGCTGTCATTTATTATGACATGGCCAATGATCAAGATATTCGTTAATACTACTTTTGGTCTCACCAATCTCAGGAACATTAGTTCTTTTGAACAGATTTGCTATGATTTCCATTAGATGGAAGAGGCGGGTCAATGATTCAAGATAAATTTTAAAGAAGATGCTTTGGAAACATGATAATCCTGCCTGTCCTATAGATGAAAAGCTAAAATGATCCAATGTCAGCAGAGATAGAAACTGAAGCCAATTGAGACCACCGAGCATCAGGCCAGCTTTAGATAGACCTTGAATATTAATTACAGTAAACAGGATCATTACCTGGTCCTTGTGAATAAATCATAGGAAATATATTTTCATCCTCCCCATCTCTCTTCCCCTTTCTCTTCTGAATTCTTAGAATTCAAGATCTTAGCTGCCACCATTGGACTCCTTAGATGTAGAGTCCACCATGTGGCTTGAACCCTGATCCTTCTTGAGAACCTCATTGCATCCCACCAATTCTTTAGTGGTGAGTGAATCCCACTGTGCTTTCCTGACATCCCTACTTTCATTTCCACCGATTGCCCAGGCTGTCCACAAGGGTGTCTGCCCATATCACTGCCAAGACCCAAATGTGGATGGAGTCCAGGTATGACTTGATTATTAGCAGGAAACTAGGCTGACTCTCAATAAACTCTGCATAGAGAATTTTACAGTACCATTGTTAATCCATAAAGACATTAGAGTCAACATTAACAGTCAACATGGAAACCTGCTATCATACAAATCCTGTTTTTTTCATATTTGGTATAAATGTTTTTCTAATAAACATTAAATAATGAGGGTTTATTTATTTTCTCAAACTTCAGAGAGATTAATCTGAAACTTCAGTCTCAAATGAAATGAATCAATCAATCTGAGTTGAAAAAAATGATAATTTCAAGGGTGGGGCAAATGTTAGATGTTTTATTTACTTATTGGTAATTAATCCTTCAGAGATCTTTGGATGTCAAACCAAGTAATTCAATGCACTTTAGATGTAAGTAATAGTTTTAGTACTTCATCTTCTGTGATGGTATGTCAAGTAATTAGATAAACATTTGAAATGGCAGACTAAATAATATTTCAGAAATAAGCTAAAGATGATTTCACCCCCCCCCCTCTCAACTCTGTGGTTTTCCAGAAAATATATCTTCATATACTCTGGGAAGGGGAAGAACAGGAGAAAAAAATAATACTTAAATCCAATGAATTATGTTTCCTCAATTTAAGGTATTCATTATTCTGTTTTGCATACTAAGGGAAAATATTTAATGTGGAAGAAGATGATATAATAGGGCCACAAAGACTTTTTTCACGGAAACTTTAGAAAGTTTGTAAGGCCATCTCCTTACTTTATCCTGAGGATCTTCTGTAGACTTCCTGCTCATCATGTCAGTTAAAGCTCTTTGGGGAATTACATAAAAATTCACTGAAAAAGCAGCCCACTTCTGATAAAGCAAAAGTTGATGATCTTGACCTCTATGCGGTGAGTCATATTTCAAGGAGAAAGTGTTTTATTTTTTAAACAATGGATCAGAAAAGACAGAATAGAAAAGGGAGAAGAAAATTGTCAAGGAATATGACCCTTGCTAGAATGTAAGTGATGCTTAAAGACAAAAATAAAAACAAAAAATTAGTGGAATAAGCAAGTGTTTTCAATAGAAAACAAAATTCCAGAGAACTTCCAAGAGCTCTGCACTAAACTCCAGTCACTAGTTTAAGTCCTTCTCAAACAATCTTTACTCTGAATATTTGGTTACATTTGAAGCTAGAGGGTTAATACAGTGGGTAGGACATCTGCCCTGTACAGGCGGGTCTGGGTTCGATCCCCTGAGCCTGCCAGTGGTGGTCCCTGAGAGCAGAGCCAGGAGTAGGCCCTGAAAACAGCCAAGTGTGGCCCAAAAACAGACAGAAAAGAAAGTTTTGTTATAAATTTTATGGACCAAGTATACACTTCCATGCCAGGAAAGAAAGATAAGCTTCAACCTCAGGCTGTTTTGAACAAAGATTAGTTGACCATCTGCATTGGCCATAGCTCCAAACCCCACCCGACCCCCACCTCAGCCTTATATTTTAAGCCACAGAAAGTATATGTTTATTAAAACCTCCCCAGTCAGCCACTCCTTTCAATTAGCAGTCCCCTTAAGATCCCGTATCTCTCTATTATTCCCTTAAGGACCATTGTAGCTGCAATCTGCACTTAATATTGAATTTGCTCTGAAGAAATTCATTAGATACATAGTCTAAGAATTCCTTTATGTTCCATTCTTTCCATTCAGACCAAACCCCTGGGCCTCTGAGTTGTATTAAATACTCCTTAGCACTGGCACCTCTAATCTAGGCCTTGATGCCTCCTAAGGGCTCAAGTGAGATGGCTGGTCCTGAGCAGGGCCGGGGATGGAAGAAGCAGATGGAGGAATCGATGTTTAGATGGGTTAACTGCATGGAACACAGGAACGACAGACACAGAGGAAAGGACGAAGAGGAAGAAGGTGAGAAAGGAATATTCAGTAGATCAAAGTGTTGATGACATCATCACCTCCTGCTCTTTTCAAAGAAGACAGGTGAATAAAAAAGTGACTTGAATGGAAACAGGTATTTACTGATGATCAAGATACCTTCAATGTTACTGTCAACTATACCAAGCTCAGGATTATCTTCACTTTGTTTTTTGTTTTGTTTTGTTTTGTTTTTTGGGTCACACCCGGCAATGCACAGGGGTTACTTCTGGCTTTGCACTCAGAGATCCCTCGTGGCAGTGCTCAGGGGACCATATGGGATGCTGGGAATCGAACCCAGGTTGGCAAAGCAAATGCTCTACCCGCTATGCTATTGCTCCAGCCCCCTAGGATTATCTTCATTTTTGAACCAATTTTCTATGATTCCAAAATGATGAACCCATGATTCAGGCTAACCGTAAGTTGGGGAAAGATGTTCTCAAAACCAAAGATTTCCTGCTAGTTTTGCAGCTGCAAAACTAAAATGATCTCATTGTCAGCAAAGGCATGAGCCCAAACTGACAAGATTTTTCTGAGATATTTTAGTGTCTCTGTAGGTTAAGGTTTCAGTGAAGAGTGCTGAAATCATGGAGAATACATGGGCCATAGAGATAATACAGGGGTTCTGGCTCTTGCCTTACATGCAGTCAACCCAGTAGAGGTCCCTGGTACCACATATGGGCACCCCCAGGTACCACCAACGGTGATCCCTGAGCACAGGCTCAGGAGTAAGCTCTGAGTATCACTGGGTGTGAACCAAAAATAAAAATAATTAAAAAAAGAAAATGAAAAAAAAATGTGGAGAATACATTAGAAACTCAATTGTTCGTTTTATTTAGGAAGATCAAAGCAACATTCTGCTTTTCTTTTCTTTTTTTTTCTTTTTGGGTCACACCTGGAGATGCACAGGGTTTATTCCTGGCTCATGCACTCAGGAATTACTCCTGGCAGTGCTCAGGGGACCATATGGAATTCTGGGAATTGAACCTGGGTCAGCCGCATGCAAGGCAAACGCCCTACCCACTGTGCTATCGCCCCAGCCCCAACATTTTGCTTTTCATTGAATGCTAACTAAACACTTTTGGGGAGTTTTCTGCACTGAAAATCTTAAAGATTGAGTTTTGTCAAATACAAAATTCCTTCCATTTGAAGAGTCCCACATCACTCATAAGAAGGGCACAGTCCAAGGTTTTGTTTACAAGCAACATATCTTTCCAAAGGGTCTCCCACTGAGAGACCAGTTAGGCTTTCTTGCAAAACTCCCAATCACTCTAAGCATTAGTCAGAAAATTCTCCTTGGACAGATGAATCTCAATGGAAGCATTTCAGAAATGCTCTATTAGAAAGTAACCTCCCGGCATTGAGAACCTGAAGCACTCATTTCTCAGGGCTTGGAGTTCAACAGCGTTCGAGACACCTGGCAGCTGGTCCATGAATAAATGCTAAAACACGCTCCTTCGAAAACTAGTACCTATACCACTCCAGTATAGAACTGATTAATCCATTATATTAACCTAAAACCACTCTTTCAGTACAGCACTTAGAAAACACACTTTCAGTCAAAAACAGTAATGAAAGCAAGCAATTCTGCAACAGCAAATGCATGGAAGTTCAGTTCTCCTTTCTTGAAAGTCAAAAGAACATTCCTTCTATGTAGACCTCATGTCCTATGGAGCACTGAGCCGGCCATAAGGGAGAATTTGCCTTTTCTCTTGAATCTATTTTATCCTCACCATTAGGGAGGAAGCATGCTCAGATTGGGACTGGGGCCTCCTTCACCCAGATCCCCCATCTTCCAGTACATAGGCGTTACACCCACCAACTGCTTCTGGCGCCATGTAATCCCATCAATGGCCAAGACCCAGAGACTATAAAACCCTGCTCCTGGAAGCTCTTATTATCTAGTTCTTACTCTGGAGAACCTGGCAGGCTACCGAAAGTATCCTGCCCACACGACAGAGTCTGGCAAACTTCCCGTGGCATATTCAATATGCCAAAAACCAGTAACAATGATGGGTCTCATTCTCCTGACCATGAAAGAACCTCAAATGTGGCACTTTTTAAAATCTCAGGGCTAGGACAAAGGAGACGTTACTGGGGCCTGCTTGAGGCAATCGATGAACAACAAGATGACAGTGATACAGTGATGTTATGTATGGGAAATCCGAAGTTCCAAATCTCTGAAGATTGTCTCAAAGATTGTGGGAGAGGGATTAACCTCCCAGAATTTGGCAAGTTGTTCTGGATTGAGTGGCCTACCTCCTCTATCTCTTATTCTCTCATACTCTCTCTCTCTTGCTCTGGCTATCTCAAATCTTTTTCTTTTTCTTTTTGGTTTCTGTTATTTTGAGGGAAAGAGTAAAATTTAATAAAAAGGCAAGCTTCTATTTTTCTTTGTAATCTTGAGAAAAATAATGGCAAATTGACTTAAAATATCTGATGAAGAATTTCAAAAGGAAGAAAAAAATAGAAACTTAAGAAGATTATGAATTTTATTTTTAACTATGCCTTAATATCATTTCCTAAGTGCCATACCAGCTCTGTACTCATTGTCATGTCGACACACCTTCCTTTAATACATGAATGTGGAGCTCTTAGGCTATGTGAACCATTACCACACTGGTGGTATAATAAGAACAGTAGGTCATAGTATTTTAAAAGGTGGAATACCTAATACTGAAACGCTACACTAAAAATTCAATTCCTTAAAAAAGGACACTTTCATTTCAAGACCTTATAAGAAATCAAACTCGTCTACCAGTTTTGTCATAAATGCAGCAAAGATGAAAGTTGACCATCACAGGCCAGTACTGTAAATCCTCCCCCACCCCGGGAGTTGACTTTCCCAATAAGGCTGGTGCAGAGGTGGTTGGACCAGAAATGGCTCCCCAGTGGAACTGCATTTCCAGGGAGATCTACTGCCACCACCAGCTCCCTTAAGGGCTCCTGCATTCTGGGGATGAGGATGAAGCCTTCCCTCTAACAGAGAGAATAGTATTCTTGACCTAAATTCCGGGTGTCTGTCTGCCAAGTTTTAGCATAAGGTTGGCCCATCATTTGAGTCATATTTTAAAATCTGTACTGCTGTGATAATTGAATCTCAGCAGCTACTCAAGTTTTTCCTGGAATTGTAACCAAGGATTGGAATTTTCATCTGGTGTTGACTGAATCCTGAAATCACTGTTTCTTATATTTTTTAAGCATTTTTTTTTGCTTTTTGGGGCACACCTGGCGATGCACAGGGATTACTCCCGGTTCTGCACTCAGAAATTACTCTTGGCAGTGCTCAGGGGACCATATGGGATGCTGGGAACCGAACCCGGGTTGGCTGCGTGCAAAGCAAACACCCTACCTGCTGTGCTATTGCTCCAGCCCCTCGTTTTACCATCATAAAAAAATATTTGTTTTGGGTTTTGTGCCCACCCTCAGAGGAACTCAGGAGTTACTCCTATCTCTGTGCTCACAAGGCACTCCTGGTAGTTCTTAGGAGTCCAAATATCCTGCCAATGATCAAACAGTCTTGCTTGCAAACCAAGCACCTATATTATCTGCCCAGCCCCATTCTCTTCTACCTTTGTTTCACTTACTTAAGGATGAAGCATACTGGTTAACGTATGTCTTTCTTGGTGATTGAGACTAACAAGGACACATCAATTAATTGAAAAGGTACAAAAGTGCAGGCAGCCTAGGTTGAAATGAGTAGGCCAGAGTCATTCATAACATTGGTAAAAACTGAGGGAATGCCTCATATCTGTTCTAATTAGCCATTCTGTATTGATTGGACCCCCGAGGAATGCCCTTCTCTCCTGGAGCCCCGAGATCCGGAGATTGGAGCAGAGACAGTTCCGGGATCGAGACACCAGAGGCTGAAGAGATCCCCTCAACCGGAAGTTTCTTTAGCTGTCAGAATATTGCCCTTTTTGCTGAGGAGAGCATTGAGGAAGTGGCATTCATCTTCTATTCTTCCTTCATGTCACCGAACTTATGGGGTGTTTGGCCAGACTGAATAAGCAGATATCCCCACCTAGTGGCTTCAATACCATCTTACTCTTCCTTAGCATCTCATAGGCCTCTTCTCAGTTTTCTTTTGTCTGGAGGACCACACCCAACAGTGCTCAGGGCTTCCTTCTGGCTCTTTTCTCAGAGATGACTCCTGGTCAGTGCTTGAGGGGCTGGATGTGGTGCTGGGGAGAGAATTCGGTGGGCTGCATGCAAAGCAGCTGCCTTAACTCCTGTACTATCTCTCTGGCCCCATTTGGACAGCCCTCAATTCCGCCCGAACGTCATTAGCTGAAATGGAGTCTGTTCACTTGTTTCTCCGCTGCCAGACGGTTCAAGAAACAGCCAAAGGTACTTTCTCCAAACCCAAATGGCACGCTGATCTTTTTCTGGAGCAAATATTTACGAATTAGCATTCCCTTCATTTCACCCATTGCTCTCAGAATGGGTTGGATACCAAGCTTGTACAAATCAATGTTATAGTTCTTTGCCAATTACTGTTTATCCTACCCTAAAATATTCCTCCTACTCATGATAGTAATGTTGTAAAAAGAACACGATGTATATAGCAATTTTATTTCAAAGAGTGAATTAGGGAATCTATCAAAGCACTAACAGACTGGGAAATGATAATAACAACACTTTAACTTCCATGGGTTCTATCTACCAAGGGAATTATGTATGCTTTATATAAAGAACATGATTAAAACAGCAATTAAAATGCTATAAACCCAGAGGAAGGAAGGGAAATAATTTAGCCAAACAACTGTGTCATATGAAGTTCTCCAGGAAAAGAACCCCAAACTAATCAATGTTGGATCTTGTTTAAAGAATCAGAATGGAAAATATCCTGAGACGAGACAAAAAAGTTCCTAAGAATTACATGAATATAGGTCGATCTAGCCTCTCTTTTCCAATGAGTTGACTATGGTTGGAGTTTTAATTGCAGCTGGTTTGGGAATTCCAGTTGTTAGAGCTTCATTTGAATGCGAAAAAATCAATTCCAGAAGAATAAAGCTATATATTTTTAATCTTCCCTTTACAGTAAGAGCCGTGAAAAAGAGACTGCCTCTAAACATAAACCTGGTAGGCATGAATTACATTGCTGAATGATCTGTATTTGACTAGTATTCTCAGGACTACAGGCACCCACATTAAATTCCAATCATCACACCCTGACATGCCGATAGCACGGATTAAAGAAAGACTCACTGTTCAGTTATCAACTAATGTGCTACATTCTGATCCTTGGATAGGGATCTTTGAGGTGGCAGATAAAAATCTCTGTTTGGGAGTTCACATCAAGTCATCAAATATGCCAGGAAACTGCAATGCCATTTTATCACTTAACAATTAATGTAATAAATCTCAAAAAAGACAGATTTGATTGTATGCTAACAAGATATGAATTACTGGCATGACCTTCCACCAATCTGAAAAAATAGTTTAACAATCTGTAGCAACAGAACAGCCATGGGTGGTCTCCTATTTTGTTAAAGAAATCTCTGATTTTTCCAAGTTAGGGGTAGAGAATCCAAACAAACAAATGGAAAAAAGCCCAATAGACTCAGAGAGACTACGAGAAAAAGTGTCATTGTACTCACACCTGAAAACCCCAGGTTCTGAAGTGGTTATATTTGCAACTAAAAACTACAAGAGGCTCATGGATGAAAGCTTTTTGAAATAATGATCCTCATTTGACCATGAGATTAAATTGTGCTAGAACAGGCTGTTTCAGAGAAAATCTCAAAGAGAACCTACAGATTTAATTTAGTAGATGGTAGACTAGGTAATATGAGGAAAATTCATAACATTATAAACATAATCATAACCATGGAGCTTCTTAGTGTGTTGAGTTTTTTTCTAGCTTAAAAAAATTTACAGACACTTCCAGTTGTTTTTGGCTCATTAAAAATTTTCTTTTGGCTTCTTGCATGCAAAGGATATAAAGAGAATTTTTAGCCTGCCTAACTTCCATCACTGGATCACTTGACATCCTCTTACTCATCATTTGCTCGAGCAAGTGCCAGTAATGTCTCCATTCTTCCCTGTCGCATCCTAGTGTAGCCCAGTGGCCTCTGCTTGTTCTAGGAACACGAAGAGCCTCAAACCTATCATTCAGGGTCTTGACAAAGAAGTCTAACCATCTTGTAGGTGGGAGGCCACGTGGTCTTTTGATGTCTCATGGAATCCTGTTGCTTTTGGCTCTAGTACAGCAGTTGTCTCCAAATCTCATTATGTGTCCAGGCCATCTGATGTTCGATGCCTTGGCAAATGAAACAGCGTCCCTGATCCTTGATCGTTGATGAAGATCGTAACTCCAGATTTTTTCCTCTCATTTGAGTGAAATGTGATACTCCAAGCATAGCTTTCAATTCCTCTTTGGGAGACCTGAATAGCGTTCTCATCCTGTTTGCATAGGGCCCAGGTCTCTGAGGCATATGTTAATGCAGGAAGAACAGTGGAATCAAAGAGATGTGCCCGGAGCCGGAGGTTCTTAGTCCTCTTAGCTATTTCTTCGACGCTCTTGAAGGCGTTCCAAGCCGCTCTCTTCCTCCTGCACAACTCAGGTGCCAGGTCATTTGTCATGTTGACCTCTCGACCTAGGTACACATAGCTGTTGCATTCGGAGATGGTCGTTCCGTTGAGAGCGAATGGGGCATCAGGAGCGAGGCTGTTTCTCATAAACATTGTCTTCGTAAGATTCAGCTGTAGTCCTACCTTTCCACACTCACGGTCAAAGTCGGCCAGCATTTGTGCTGCTTGGCTGATGTTTGGTGTTATTAAAACAATGTCATCAGCAAAGTGGAGGTGGTGTAGTTGCCGACCATCTATCTTCACTCCCATTCCTTCCCATTCCAGTCATCACATGATGTTCTTGAGGGTGGCACTGAAGAGTTTCGGTGAAATGGTACCACCTTGCCAAACCCCTCTTTTGACATTGATGATTACTTCTTTGTAGAATGGTGAGATCCTGGTAGTGAATCCATAATACAGCTCACGGAGGATCCTGATGTATTGAGTTTGAATGCGCTGATTGGCTAGGGCTTCAATGACTGCTTCCATCTCAACAGAATCAAAGGCCTTTTTAAAATCAATGAATGCTAGACAGAGCGGCATCTTGAACCCCCAAGAAACCTCAATGAGCTTGGTTATCATGAGCCTAACTTCCATAAGCCTTATTATATGAAATAGGAATACAGCTCAAGTGGTAGAACACCTGTTTGCATAGGTAAGGCCCAGAGTTTGATCCCTAAGAAATAAAGACTCACACAAGAACTTCCATGATAGGCCCCTGTAATTTTTTTTGTAGGAGTACTGCTATTTATTCAGCCACTGATTAGCTGGTTGAATTGTGCATGAACTCCACTTTTTTTTCAAATTATGTAATTTTACAATCCCACTGACTTCATTCTTTATAACCTATGTGGATGTTATCAGATAAATAAGACCTAATTTGAGTTTATCTTCTCATTGTAAGTTTAGAAACTTGGGGCTCCAGCTGATTTGTGTGTGTGAATGTGTGTGAGTGTGTGAGTGTGTGTGTCTTTGGAGCCACACCCAGTGGTGCTCAGTGCTTACTCATGGCTTTGCACTCAGGAATCACTCCGAGTGGAGCTCTGGGAACCACATGTGGTGCTGGGGATTGAACCCTGCCCGCTGGACTCTCTCTCCAGCCCCACAGTGGATCATCTCCATCCAAACAACCAAGACAATACAAATTCACTGAGCAGTTCACTTCAGCACCTGCTTTGGGCCACTTCCCGCCTTATCTCAGACCTTCCTCCAATTAACTCCAGGCCCACTTGGAGTTCTTGGGGGTCAGCTTCTCTTTACATACCAGACCTCAGCTCCCCTCTCAGCACTTTCTTACTTAGTAGGTGAATCCTTTCTTCTGCTCTTGAAACATCTCCCTCACCTCCTGTGCACCCCAAGGCTGGAGTGAGGACACCTCGTGTTCTCAGTCACTCCTCTTTCACCCACTGTCATAACTGGGTTCCTATTTGCTTTTTTCCCTACTCTATTTTAATCTTCTGCCCCTTTCAGAGAGCCCGACAAGCTACTGAGGGTATCTCGCCCGCATGGCAGAGCCTGGCAAGCTCCCCGTGACGTATTCGATATGCCAAAACAGTAACAACAAGTCTCACAATTTGCTGTGAGACGTTACTGGTGACCGCTCGAGCAAATAGATGAATAAGAGGACAGGGCTACTGCTACTACTACTATGACTCCATTTTAAATACCACTTAGACCTAAAAGCCTAACCAAGAACTGCTGTCAGGACTGCCCATCCCTTGGGCTCCTCCTCCCACTTAAGCAACCTATTCCCTGTGGGGTTTTCACTCTTTCCTCTAGTATTTCACTGTACCATCAGGTCCTCGATGGATGCATCTGATGCTAGTGTATGTGCATTGAAAGTACAGACAATCATTTTTGTCTTTCTTCGTTTTGGCAGCCTAGTTCGGCCTTGAGATTTTATCAGCCGCTCCTTCCTCATCCTTCTCAACGCTGCCGTATTGGTGACTCCTTCAGGGTCAGGGCAATGAGACTCATTGTATTTACTGGTTTTGGCATATTGAATACACAACGGATAGCTTGCCAGGCTCTGCCTTGCGGGGGGAATACTCTCGGTAGCTTGCCAGGCTCTCTGAGAGGCATAGAGGCTTTGGGGGCGACCTCTAATCGCCCTTGTAGGTGTTCCCATGGTTCAAACCATATTTGAACCCTATCAAATATGGTGCAGCAATGGTCCTGTAGTATTTAGGAACTGTGACTTGAGAAGCCTTCCTACTAGCACCAAGCTTCTGGTGATCACTCTCCACACAGCGCCAATTTCAGTGTCCCTCCCTTCTCCAACTCTCTTCCCTCGCAACCTCACTCTATAGTTCGGGTCACATATCTCCAACCCCCAGACGCCTGTGATTTTGATGTACGGATACCCCACCTCTCTTCCACCCAAGCGTCCAATATGTCTACCAATGTCCTTATGTCCACCTCATTTCCTGCCTGTCTCCCCCGATCAGGGTCAAGGGTTTGCCATCATTTGGTACCTTCTGGTATTCTATATCCCACATGTCTTGTTACTCAGCAAATAACATGGAAGTGAGAACAGCTGATATTTGTCCTCCGGCCTGACTTTTGACCTTTCAGGCTCTTAAAAAAATAAAAACAACACTCACACCTTTTTCCAGAGGGTTTCCAGAGGCAACCGGCTTGGCTCTGTCAAGTCTCTTGGCAACAGTCTCCACCACAGATGAGGTAGTGACTGGAAACTTTACAGAGCTTTGGACAGCTTTAAACAATGACCAGCAGGTATGGGGGTATCAAGACCCTCATTCCCTAGCCCTGATAAACCCAAGGTGCTAAGTGCTGCAATGGCAGAAACAGACCTTTGTCCTGGGCTCTTCGTAGGACTGACATTCAGTAACTTCTGTGGGTTACTGGGTCACCTTTGCTCTCGCTGGTCCACTTCCTCTTCCTCTACCACATGCAATTTTTCCTGAGATTTCTGGAATAAACACTGCCTTCTGAATCCCTTGCCGAAGACCTGCTACTGGGGAACTCGACTTATGGGCCAAGTGGACTCCCTCTAAATACTAGTTCAGTGAATTAATATACTTTGGTAATTACTGCACAGAATCATTCCAATTCACAAAGTAGCCCTCTTTAGACAATTCAATTTCAATAACTACTGCTCCAGAACTTTGCAGATGTTCCTGTAATGTAAGCCTTTAATTTTTTCTTAGAATTGAATCACTTTGTGTCTCAGTTTTAAAATAATTTTTAAAAACCTATCTGGAGTGTACAGCTAGTAGGACACCTGCCTTGCTTGCATTCAGCCAACCAGAATTTGATCACATGTTGTCCCTTTACGGCTGGAGAGATAGCACAGTGGTAGGGCATTTGCCTTGCACACAGCCAGCCCAGCAGAGCCAGGTTCAATTCCTCTGCCCTTCTTGGAGAGCCCAACAAGTTACCGAGAGTATCTCGCCTGGACGGCAAAGCCTGGCAAGCTACCCATGATGTCTTCAATATGCCAAACACAGTAACAACAAGTCTCAAAATGGAGACATTACTGGACCCGCTCGAGCAAATCGATGAACAACGGGAGGACAGTGGTTGTCCCCTGAGTCTTTTTAACTGTAAACTCTAAGTGCAGAGCCAGGAGTCAACCCTGAGGATCCTAAAACAACAATAGTAAAAACAACCTTTTTTCATATTGCCTTTTTTTACAGTTATTCTATTAATTCTGCATTTCATTTTGTATATTCCTTTCTCTACCCTTCCTTTTATTGGTGTTGGCGTGGTGAGTGGGGTCACAGACTCTTGGCTGTGGTGCTCACAGACAGTTTGCTAGAGTCGCACACTTGGTCATGGTGTCAAGAACCACACATGGTGATTCTACAGGGCTGCACATGTCCTGTGAGGAAGTTTGGGAACCCTCAGCATCATGAATGCAAGGAGGTGTTCTATCATGGAGTTATCCCAAGGTCCCTCACACCATTGAAAAATGCACACACGCCCATATACATGACAAGAGCACTGCTTCCCAGTGAATTAAGACCCTACTGGAATGAGTTAATATCCTCTTCTCTCAGATCAATTCACACATTATTAAACAAAAGCATTTAAGTGGTCTTTGGTCAAAAGTAATAAGATTCCATTAACTCTACCTACTATGTTTTACTATTCACTATCATGGCCGTGCTACAAAGCAAATATTACAGAACTCTATAATATTTTATAATGAAAAAATTATTGACATGGTGATGAGTTCACTTGTAACTGTAAAAAATGATAGCCTCATCCTTTGTACACTTCACCTTCCTTCCCCCCAATGATAATTTGTAAAGCTGTAGAATAATATTGCTGTCATAATAGAAAATTGATATGATCTACCATTGCTATTCATATTTTCTTAGTTTCATTTTGCATCTTATGAAAAGTTCCACACAATATCACCACCTGGATAGACTCACGACTATGCTGCAGCAGTCAAGATGAGAAAGTTTCCATGATTCCTAGGACCAATTACATGATTCCTTTACCACCACGCCCACTTTCTTCCATATCTCCTTCTCATTTTTTCCAAACTCTTGGCACTGACTCTATCTTTCCTCCATTTTTTAAATTCTCCAACATCAAAATCTCAACTAAATGGAATCAAACAGAATCTCTAACACGTACTGTTTGGTTTCCTTCTCCAGTATCGTCCTCTGAAAATTAATCGAAATTACTGCATGTATGACAATCACGCTGTTTCCCACTTTCCCTTCCTCTATAGCTTGCCATTTTTCCTGAGATTTCTGAAACAAATTTTCTTTTGTTATTTTTTTTGGTCTCTCGTAATAAATTACCACACAGGCAGCAGCTAAAAGAAGCACAAATATAGTATCCTCTAGTTCTACAGGTCAGAAGTACTGTGTGGGTATCCCATGGAGGTGCTGGCTTGGTTTTGTTCTTTTCCAGAGATTCTCAGGGGAGTTAATTTCTCTGCCTTTTCCATCTTATAGAATAGGCTGATCGCACGCTCTGTCCTCTTGGTCACACCCACGGCCTCCCAGATACCAGGAAAGGGCTCTGCCACTTCATCACCACTCCTCTACCTCGAACTTCCCTGATACATCAGACTGATTCCAAGGAAAGAGATGGAGCTCAGCTCAGTGGTAGGAGCACATCCACTCTGTAGTCTTCTCAACAGCATCTGTTCATGGCTCTATGACTAACTTCTAGACAGTGCAAAGAAAGAGACATGATTGTGCAATATCTGGTTCATTCCTCTAAAGAGAAAGCCACTGACCTTACTTGTTTCTCTCCTCTGTGCTAGACAGAATTCTAATATGCCATCACCATAGAAGGAAATCTTCTCCTTGGGATGGAGGATGTTCCACAAGGGTACCAGAGCAACAAGACCAAAAGGGCTGGAATTCTGCGGACAGTGCAATGACCGTAGTGCAGATGGTGTCTCGGTGCCTGGGGCCACTTTCCTTCCATTTAGCGAGAGAGAAATAACCTTCTCTCTTAGCTCTACCACCATGATTTTGAAATTTTGATTTCAAAATCAAAATGAAGGAAAACTGCAATAAATGTTTATTTAATATTATTCAAAATCCTAATAATGTTCATTGGATTTTAATTTTAACATTAAAAATTTAATGTTAATGCAAGAAATATTTATTTAATATTATTCAAAATCCTAATATGACTTGTGGATTATGACATCATAGAAACGGGATAAAGCGTCAACTAAAACCACTTCAACATACAGCGGATGAATGTGATCAATATATTGACCAATGCATAAGCTATCAAGATGAGCCAGATAAGGATTATATACTCTGTAGAGCATTTCATTGTCTTTTTTGCCGATGAGCTCAGAAGACAAACTTCTACCCTGAAATGACTGTGCATGGTATGAGAGAGGGCTCGGAGATCATTCATCTACATGCATCTAACCAGTTTGCCCAACACCATTTGTTGAAGAGGCTTTCATTGTTTCACTTCATACTCTTTGCTCCTTTGTTAAAGATCAGATTAAGTGATACAATTACATAAAGTAATTCTTATCAGGGTGAGGTGATATCTCACTATGGTTTCAACTTGTATTTTTCTAATAATAAATGGTAAGGTAAGGTAAAGGTAAAGGCCCTCCCGTTGATCGTCGATTTGCTCAAGCGGGCCCAGTAACGTCTCCATTGGAGACTTTGTTGTTACTGTGTTTGGCATATCGAATACGTCATGGGGAGCTTGCCAGGCTCTGCCGTGCGGGCAAGATACTCTCGGTAGCTTGCCGGGCTCTCCGAGAGGGGCGGAGGAATCGAACTTGGATCGGCCATGTTGGCCGCTTGTAAGGCGAACGCCCTACCGCTGTGCTATTATTTTTTAGGTGTCTGTAGAACATCCATGTGCCTTTTCCGGAAAAGTGTCTATTCCTGATTCTGCTCATCTTGTTTAGACTTGCTTTTTGTGGTTGACTTAGGAACATTCACTTGATATCTCTGAAATTAACTCTAGGCTGGATGAATCATTTGTTGAAAAGATTTCCTTCTCCAATGCATAGTCTTGACTCCTTCGCCGTCCATATATGTAGGGTTCACTTCTGAGTTATCTGTAGCTGAAGTTGGTATTAAAGACTGTCTCTGTTCCAGTAACATTGCTTTCATGTCTTGCTTTGTAGTCTGGTCTGAAGCCAAGGATCATGATGTCTCTAGTTTTGTGAAGATAAAATTTAAGTCTATATGAAAATGGTAGAGAATATTGGGAGGAAATCCTGGTACAAGAAACAAACTAGTGGTCCCTTCTCTATTCTAACTTCCCTCCCTCTGTTCCCACCACTTGTGGCAAGCTTTCAACTGTCTTTTTGTCGTCGTCATTGTTGTTGTTGTTGTTGTTGTTTTGCTGTTTGGGTCACACCCGGAGATGCACAGGGGTTACTTCTGGCTCTGCATTCAGGAATTACTCCTGGCAGTACTTGGGGGACCATATGGGATGCTGGGAATTGAACCCAGGTCGGCCACATGCAAGGCAAAGGCCCTACCCACTGTGCTAGTGCTCCAGGCACCAAGCTTTCAACAGTCAACCAGTCCTCCTAGCCCTTGACCCTGGACAAGAACTGAGTGCTAAAAGCAGGTAAAGAGACAAACATGATAAAACATGATAACTGCTCAGTACCTATAGTGCAAACCATAATGCTGGAGGGAGGGAGGGAGAGAAGGAGGGGGTATAGAAAGGGAGATGAAAGGAGGAAGAGAGAGAGAGAGAGAGAGAGAGAGAGAGAGAGAGAGAGAGAGAAGGCAGGCTGGGGGTGGGGTGGGAGGGCAAAACTGGGGACATTGGTGGTGGGAAATTAGTGGTGGGAAATGTATTGGTGTGAAGGGAATGGTACTGGAATATTGTATGACTGAAACCCAACCATGAACAACTTTGTAACTGTATATCTCATGGTGATTCAATATTAAAAATAAATAAATAAATTTAAAAAATAGAAAAGAAACAAACTATCAATACTGAGAAAAATCATGAAGCAGAAGACTTTGGTTGGCAGTGTAAAAGAGTGGTCATGGTGTGACAAAAGGAATAAAATTTGGCATATAATAAGTCTATAGAAGACTTTGAAGATACTACAGAGGTACAAATGTTTAGTCCTTTTCCTACTCTCCTGGATATGTGATACTCAAGTAAAAACACAGCAACAACATCAATTGCTGGTAAGGATGCAAAACAAAAAAAAACCCCAGAAAGTATTACAGGTGTAATTTATTTTTTAGTTTCTCAGATAAGACTAAATATCCAAGTTCTAAATGATTTATCCATAGCATTCTTTGGGGGTTCATTATAGAAAAAATAAAAACTATGTTTATACAAATATTCATGGTAATTTTGTTCATAACAGCAAAAACTGTGGAATTACCTAGGAATCTTAAAAGGTTGATGATAATCAAACTGTGAGGTAAGTAACTCTAAAAAAGAACCAACTATCAATACATGGAATAACCTGGTTGCGTCTCTAGGTGACTACACTCAAATAAAGAATAAACAGTTCCCAAAAATAACACACTGTGTGCTTCCATATTTACACAGCCTTCTTGGAAAGAGAACAGATTAGTGGTTGTCGGTATTCAAATTAGAACGGGAGTGGAAGGAAAAGAGAAAGGCAGTAGACGATCATTTGGGGTCCTCGTGGTATTCGAGAGGTCTTGCCTATGACAGTGTTGGTAGCCTGCTTGTGACACTGCACTTAGATTTTATAAGACTTTATCTTTGGGGAAAACTGGTAAGATTCTCTCTGTCCTTTCTTACAATGGCATGCCAATTTACAATTTTCATAAGAGATATTCAATTAAGAAATAGACAAAAAAAGAAATAGAAAAATCAGCAATTGGAGGAACCAATTATTATGTGATTTTTTTAAAAAAGAAAACATTTGCTCTGTATTGAGTTTTCATATTCTGAATACAAAATTGATTATTATTTGGCACACAGGGAGGAACAGATTAAAATTACTTTTACAAGAGAATTAAAATATCTCGTTTCATTTTAGTAAGCACTTTCAAGATCCAGTGTAGAAGCTGCTATGTAAAAGTTTTTAAGCAAATGATTCTTAAGTGAATTAAATGCATTTTACATCTCTTAATTTTCTTGGCAATACCTCAAACCACTAGTTTTTAATTACAGCAAAACAGAAGACCCTGAAGTCACTGAAGGCACTGCAGTCTTCATAAGCGACAAGGCTCTTTCCCAAAGTCCTCATAAGAGTCGAGTTACTGTCTTTGCCCGAACACTGGGACCTGCTGCCCCGACAACTGATAATATCCCTTCTAACCTCAGATGCCAGGAAGAAAGGAACACAATTTGTCTTGTGCAATAAAAACCAGCTCATTTTCCAATAGAATCTAATCCTTTTAACTTGGGTAAGCAGTCCCCAGAGAAAGGTAGTCTCTTCCTCTCTGGGTCTCCATCTCTGGTGTGTTTTTGTCTCTGTTTTTTTCTCTTTGTGTCTTGTCTTTGTCACCATCCCGTGGTGACCAGGCATCACCTGGTGCATTCAGGGCAGATGGATGAAGGAACAATGTCCACAGGCTGCTTGGTAATCAGTGGCCACTTACTCAAATCTCTCAGTGTTATTATTCAGGAATCATGAAGGGTTGGGGACAGCTGTTAGGCAGAGGTGTGGCTGAACATGAACAGAAACCACAAGCAGATGCAAAGCCCCTCCTTGAGAGGAAGTCCTCCTGGGAAGTTCCACCAGGGACAGAACATCATCTAGGGGCTCAAGCACTCTAGATTCTTCCCAGGAGATCTGACCAAGGGTGGAATTCCATCTAAGAGCATACTGCTTTCTTCTTTTCTTTGCTGGTCATCCATTTAAATAGTCATATTAAATTTACTACTTCATAATATTTCTAAGGCCAGAGTGACAGTATAGGGGGTAGGGCACTTGCCTTGCCTGCGGACAACCCGGGTTCAATCTCAGCATCCTATATGGTCCCCCAAGCACTGCCAGGAGTAATTCCTAAGTGCAGACCTAGGAGTATTCCTTGAGCATCACTGGGTATGACCCAAATAGCAAAAAAAAAAAAAAAAAACAAAAGAAAAAAATATTTCTAGTCATCTTACATGAACACAGTAAGAGATAAAGTCTTTTTATCTATACTCTAGATTAAGCTTAAAGCTTAAAGGGTGACTTCTTCTGGGGGATTTATCACTATATATCCCAGACTACAGTCCTCAGGCTAAGTTAGTTTTTCCTAACCCCAGCAGGGTCCTTATTCAGTTACTTATTTTTGGGTTATGACAGAGTTTGTTCCATGACTGTGCTCGTAAAGGTAAAGGTAAAGGTAAAGGCCCTCCCATTGATCGTCGATTTGCTCGAGACTGTGCTCGTAATTTATCATATTTCTTATGGTGCATAGGCTATCCCTTTCTCAAAGCCAGGGTAACTTACAGCTTGCCAAGTCCGTTCAAGTCCCTTGGAAGGAGTCACCTTTTGGGGTGTTAAGAACTAAGGTCAATCTAAGAGCAGTTAACTGAGGCTTATGTCAAGCAAATATGATGAATGCCCAGAAGCAACTATTATCCAGAGTCAATGAACTCCGATATAAAAGAAGCATAGTATTAGCTGTGTTCCTGTGTCTATACACAAAGGACACTACTCTAAAGTAAACTAAGAAAAGGATATAAAAGAAAGAGAAAAGCAGTATTTCACTTATTTATACAAAATCCCAGAGCCATCAGAAGGTTTGACTTTACAAGTTACAGGCTCTGATTTGAGGATTTAAGTGATAAACAGGGGAAGAAGAGCACAAAGGAGAGGTTAATGATAAACACAGAGGATTGGGAGTGTCCGGTGGAATTGGGTATGCCTCGGGAGCACTGTGGTGGGTGTAATTCAATTAACCTAAGCTCCCTGCAGGAGGAGAAAGGAACCCAATGTCAAATCTAAAGTGTTGGAACTGTAACCCAACAGGATCTTCTGTGTTTCTCTGTCTCTGTGCCTTTAATTCTTTCTTTCTCAATGTCTTTGTTTTTCTCTGTCTCTCTTCTCTCTCTCTCAGTTATAGGTAATACTTTTAGAGAGACGGAGGATGGGAATCAAGGTTGAGAGACTGTTCCTTTCCTTGGGTGTCAAAGGGTTTCTTGTCTGCCCAAGAATCTTAGATGTATCTGGCTAGGTTCATGTAGAAAGAATAATGCACACAGAGCAGTTTTCCCCCTTTCTCATTAGGTTAAAGATTTTCTTTCACTCTGGATCCCTGGATGGACTTCTAAGGCCTTTAGGAGAAATAGAAACATCTTAGATATCGAGAATTCTTATGTACCTGAAGTCTCTACTGTGCAAAGTAGTTAGATATAACTGTTTTTTTTAAACACTACCATATAAAGTTGCTCCTTTAAAATATCTGGGACCTGGTGTCTGATCAGTTAAACTAAGTAAATTCTGACTTTTGTGTATAAATCAGGTGTTTGGAGGAACATAAATTGGTTGAAAGCATTTGGTAATTTGCTTTTTGTATTTTAAGTACTTCCTGGAATACTTTTCTTCCAAGGAACATTTTGAATTCTTCCAAGAAATATTTTGAATAACTTTTCAACACAAAACTTCCAAGTATAACTTTCTCTTTTGCAGTTTCACTCATTTTCAGCAAAGCAAACACAGGGTCCTGAGACAATCAGACTTTTTGGCCCAATTTCCACATATTATGAATAGGGTGAACTACAGCAATTAACTTTAAAAGAGTCTACAATGTTTGAGGGGGAAACCGAGGATACTGAAAATGAAAAGTATCATAAAACTGTGTTGCCTTTTCAAAAGTTAATAACACCCTAGATTAATTCAGTTATCTAGATTAACCTAGATTAATTCATTTCATTGAGCTTATCATACAGTATAATGATAGATTTTTTTTTTCTGTGAGAGCGTTCATTTGGTTTCGAGCCAAAATCTTCCTGAGATCGTTTCATGTATCTTTCCTTAGAGCATGGACACCTTAATGTTAGACTTTGATTATTTGAAAATCTAAATATTTAGAAGAATCTTTTGTTTGATTGGAAGATGGCCACTGATCACATGCATCCAAGAAAATTCCCAGAATTGTATATTCAATGATGGGATGAACCTAAAGGCTCATGTTCACTTCTAAAGAGCACAAGACAAGAAGTCATCAGCTTTCAGGTACAGGCGCATTTTTCAGAAAGCCACTTGGACCTGTTTCCTGGACAGCACTGGCATCCAGCCTACCACCCAGGGAATTGTGCCAGCCCTGCTGTTGCCTGGTTCTCTCTCTCTCTCTCTCTCTCTCGCTCTCGCTCTCTCTCTCTCTCTCTCTCTCTCTCTCCAATAATACCCACTTCTCCCTTCACGTGGGCACACCACTCAAAAGACGGCTCCTGTCCTCATGAGACCTGTGCACCAAGACACCTCCCCAGGGAAGTTAGGAGGCTCTCACTGGGCTTAATGTCTTGGGAAGTTCCTGGTCCTTTACATTCTCAACAGGGAGTGAGAGAAAAGATACCTCTTCGTATTCAATAGTGGCCTTGACACGGAAGTGCTTTTCCTGAACCAGTTTCTCTCTTTCTTACCCATCTGGGTCTGGGGGGTTGCTCTGATTGCTCAGGGCTTACTTCTGGCTCTGCACTCAAGGATCACTCCTTACAGGGCTCAGGGAGACCATACGTGACGATGGGGTGAAACACAGGTCAGGCATCTGCAAGGCCAGCATCCTACCTGTTCTACTTTTTCTACAGCCCCTCTCTCTTCCCATTTTTATAAATTTCATATATATTTTAGAGCCTAGGTCTCAATTATCCACTTGTAATCATCCCAGAGACTATAAAATCCAGCTCCCGGACGAGAACAGTACAGTCTTCTGCCCCCGCGCCTGGCCGTTCCTCGCCGAGGCCCATTGGAGGGGAGCGGGTTGAGCTTTCCTCCCCGCCCCGACCAGGGCTCTGGCAGCCGAAGACCTCTAGGACCACGCGACGTCTTATCAGGACATCTTTTTATGACATCTTATTATCGCATTCCTACTTTGGACAAACTTGCAGGCTATCGAATGTAGCCTGCCCACAGGGCAGAGTCTGGCAAACTCCCCGTGGCGTACCCAATATGCCAAATACCAGTAACAATGATGGGTCTCATTCTCCTAAAGAGCCTTGAATATAATCTCAGGGCTAGGATGAAAGAGACATTACTGGGGCCTGCTCGAGGCAATCGACGAATAACAGGATGATGAAATGAAATGAATGAATGAATCATCCCAGAGAAATATCACTGGGGTGGTATGACTTCTTTCTTTTTCTCTAGCATTTGCATTTTAAGAATCACTACTCATTTCAAAAACCCCATCCTGAGATTCGGAAACCCCCCAGAGATGTCTTCTTTATCTTACAGTAAATATCATTGGCAATTGATTCTTGTGAGAAATGAATGTGGCTGTTTAGTCTCCATCCTGGTTCTAAAGAGTCCATTTTAAAAAAAAAAAGAAGAGTGAAAAATCAAGAATGTCTTGCAAAATCCCTGCAAACCCCATTCTGTTAGAGAAGAAGTCCAGATTTGTTTTTCAATGTCGATCACACTGCCTTGAATCAGGGAAGAGAAGTTCGAGAGACTGACATCAAGGTTACAAACAGACTGATAGCAAGTATCCCTACGTGCCCATAAAACTTGGCGGGAGTTTAGCTGGGCTAGGCAGAATCCTGAGCAAACCTGACACTGGGACCTTCTTTTTGTTTCCTAGTAATTTCTCAGGAACAGCAACTTCAGAGTAGTCTGGCCTCATATCAAAACTGAGAATGGGTGGGAGCTATCTACAGACTTGAAGGACTGTGTCAAAGAAATAATATGTCTTTTGAGCCATAGAGATGGTACGGGGTTAAAATGCTTGCCTTGCGCATTTGCCAATGCCTGGTACAGAATATGGTCTCCTGAGCACCACCAGGAGTGACCCCTGAGCACAGATCCAGAAGTAATGTTTGAGCACCTCCAGGTGTGATCCCCAAATCAAAGTAACAATAATAATGATAATAATACAAAAGACAATCATTTGGGGTCACACCTGGTGACTATCAGGGATTACTCCTGGCTCCATGCTCAGGGATCACTCCTGGTTGTGCTTGGGGATCACTCCCAGTGGTGATTAGGGGATCATACAGACTATCAGGGACTGAACCCAGGTAGTGACATACAATGCAAGTGCCTTACCCACTGTACTATTTCTCTGGCTCCTGTATTTTGACTTGCTTTTAGTTTGGGGCCACAACCAGCTACACAGGGCTCAGTCCGGGCTCTGCATTCAGGAACCCCTCCTTGTGAGGTGGAGGGACCCCTTGGGATTCTGGAGATCAAACCCTGTTACCATATGCCAGGCAAGAGCCCTCCCTGGTGTACTATCATTCTGGCCCCTAGTGACTGTCTCCTAAGAACAGAGATATGCGTGTGCATTTGGGTGTTTAAAAATAAAATATGCCAATTACATAATTTTATTGAAATCAGTTTATTTAAAAGATGGCTCTAGAATGCTTTTTTAGGCTTAAGAAAAGACTGCCTTAGAAATAGACATATCGCATGAAAACCAACAGTTGCTCTCCTCTCCACATCAACCTCAAGAACACAGAAACACGAACCCCTAAAGGTAAGTGCGCATCCATGTCACTGATGCACTATTTGCAACAGTCAATATCTAGGGACAACACCAGTAACCAACAATAGGTGAGTGAATACAATTTTGTGAAACAGATACACAATAGAATATTTACTTAGCTTAAGGAAAGATAAGATCTCAGGCCAGGGAGTGGCTCACAGGGCAGAGCAAATGCTTTCCATGCTGGAGGCTGGATGCTTGGCATAGCACAGTCCTCTGAGCACTCCCAGGAGTCTCCAATTATTGATCCAGAAGTCGCCCCAAGCATTTGGGGGCTCTAATTAGGCGCCCAAATCAAAGCAAAAACAAAACCAGAATTTAAAAAAATTTTCCTACAATATGGACTCCAGCTGAATCTCACGAAGACAATGTTTATGAGAAACAGTTTCATTCCTGATGTTCCATTTGCTCTCAATGGAATGACCATCTCTGAATGCAAGTTATGTGTACCTAAGTTGAGAAGTCAACATGACGAAAGACCTGGCACCTAAGTTGCGCAGGAGGAAGAGAGCAGCTTGGAACACCTTCAAGAGCGACGAAGAAATAGCTAAGAGGATGAAGAACCTCTGGCTCCGGGCACATCTCTTTGATTCCACTGTTCTTCCTGCATTAACATGCGCCTCAGAGACCTGGGCCCTATGCAAACAGGATGAGAACGCTATTCTGCTATTCAGGTCTCCCAAAGAGGAATCGAAAGAGCTATGCTTGGAGTATCACGTTTCACTCAAATGAGAGAAAGAATCTGGAGTTCCGATCTCCGTCAAAGGTCAAGAATCAAGGATGCTGTCTCATTTGCCAAGGTGTCAAAAATCAGATGGGCTGGACACATAATGATATTTGGAGACGACCAGAACACTAGAGCCATTACCCACTGGATTCCACGGGATGTCAAAAAATTGCGTGGCCGCCCACCTACGAGATGGTCAGACTTCTTCGTCAAGACCCTGAATGATCGGTTTGAGGCTCTTCATGTTCCTTTCTAGGCACATGAGCAGATGATATTGGGCTACACTAGCACGCAACAGGGATGAATGGAGACGTTATTGGTGCCCGCACGAGCAAATCGTTGAGTAACGGGATGTCAAGTGATCAAGTCAAGTGAAGTGATGGATGTATCTGGAGGGTGTTCTGTTAGTGAGATGAGTGGGAAGAAGAAAGACAAATACCAGATAATCACACTCATGTTTGGCATTCAAAGAAACTATGCAAGGGGATGCACAGTATCCACCACCAAAGACAAACTCTCAGACTTTGAGAACACAACAGAGTTGGCCAACTGGGAAGGGAGAGGTGGGGGATGGGGAGAAAAGGGGGGTGGGGGATGGGGAGAAAAGGAGGGTGAGATGGGGAGAAAAGGCGGTGGGGATAAAGAGAAAAGAGTTTATGGACAGTGGTGGAGGAATATTGGCACTTTGGCAGTGGATATGGTATAGCAATTAAAGTGACATTAAGTAAAGTAAAAGTAAAGGCCCTCCCGTTGATCGTCGATTTGCTCGAGCGGGCCCAGTAACGTCTCCATTGGAGACTTTGTTGTTACTGTGTCTGGCATATCGAATACTCTCGGTAGCTTGCCGGGCTCTCCGAGAGGGGCGGAGGAATCGAACTCGGCTGGAGCGATAGCACAGCGGGTAGGGCATCCGCCTTACAAGCGGCCAACATGGCCGACCCGAGTTCGAAAGTGACATTATTGTATCTAAAATGTAAACATTTTTATTATTGTAAACCATTGTTATTGGGTAGGGCGCTCGCCTTGCATGCGGCCAACATGGCCGACCTGAGTTCGATTCCTCCGCCCCTCTCGGAGAGCCCGGCAAGCTACCGAGAGTATTCGATATGCCAGACACAGTAACAACAAAGTCTCCAATGGAGACGTTACTGGGCCCGCTCGAGCAAATCGACGATCAACGGGAGGGCCTTTACCTTTACCTTATTGTTATTTCCACAAAAAACACATAAATGAATGGAAGATATTATCTGTTGAGGATATGAGTCAGTGGTCCAGATATGCCCTGCCTGTGTGAGATCTTGGCTTCAATCCTTAGCATCATCAGGTGCGGGAGTTCTAGTCAATATTCATTTGCTGAATGACTTTAATCGAAAAACCCAGCTGATATTTGGACAGCACTTTACATTTTATTAGGTGCTTTCATGCATTCTAAGGAATTTGCAATCGACATCGTAGTCCTTGAGGAAAGTGTTGGTATGTGAAGTGGCCAACATGGGATTCTGAGTTCCAGAGAGTTTGGAACTGCCTTGGGCCACAGAGAAATGGGGAGCTGAGTTGGCATATGAAAGTGAGTTTTCTCTCAGTTCTTAACTACTTCTCTAAACCATCCAGGTTTGTTTAGAGAAGCACTTAGCTCCAGGCCAGATGAAACATATAATAATGGCCAAGGAAGTGATTATTACCAAAGCACTTAGCTCCAGGCCAGGGAAAACATATAATAATGGCCAAGGAAGTGATTATTACCATTGAAGGAACAACAGTGATTCCTTGCTCTAAGAAACAGTGTGGTTGTAATTCTGTCGCTAGTTTGGATAATGATGAGTGTGACTCCTACCCCTCAGAAAATCACTTCAGAGTCAGCACTGGGCTGTGTCTTCTACTGAGCTCAACTGGGATGGTCTCAGGAGACACTGAGGTACTTGACATCCTCAAGTACCCTTGTCAACTTTGGGAATAAAATAGATATAAGGGGGTATGGTGACGCCAGCAGTCAATCTGTACCTGCGAGGTGAGTGCATCAGCAGCCTGATGGCACCGTAAGACTTCCAGATACCCCAAAACTGCTGCTGTGCCTTTGGCCAGACCCCAAGAACTTGGGGCAAAGTTTACCAAGAAAGTAAACAGCCAAAAGTTAGGTATGTGGGAGACATACCCATAAACCACCTTCAGCTCAGCTATATAATTGGAGGCATGGCCTCTCTGGTTCCTGATCGAACTGCTTAATGGTCATGATCCCAGAGACTCAGAAACAAATCTCGAAATCCAACGGCTTTTGGCAGAAATGCATCTGGTCCCTGCAGTAGGCTACTGGCGCTGGGTCACCCCAGGTGGGGATAGGTTTCGTGCCTTGGCCTGTTCCCCCTGGTGGCCTGTTGGCTGCCATCCTCCAGAGGCCACTGGACAGTCAGGTTTGGGCCCACAGTGACGAGACACGTGGGGCCTCACGGGATGGGTGTGGAGTCGGCCCTTTCCCTCCCACCCCAATGAGACCCCGAGTCACCAATAATGAATGGCCTCTCTGGCTCCTGATCAAGCCGTTTAATGGGCATGATCCCAGAGACTCAGAAACAAATCTTGAAACCCAGCAGCTTTTGGCAGAAATGCGTCCAGTCCCTGCAGTAGGTTACTGTTGCCAGGCCACCCCTGGGGGTAAAGGGTGTTGTCCCTCCACCTGCTCCCTCTTGGCGGTTTCCTGGTCACCATCCACCACAGGCCATTGGACAGTCAGGTTTGGGCCCTCAGTGACGAGACATGTGGGGCCTCATGGGATGGGGGTGGAGCCAGCCCTTTCCTCCTCATCCCAAGGAGACCCAAGTTGCCGCCCATGAACGGCCTCTCTGGCTCCTGATCGAGCTGCTTAACGGCCATGATACAAGAGTCTCAGGAACAAGTCTCAGAACCCAGCAGATTTTGGCAGAAATCCCTCCAGATTTAATTGTTAAAATTTCAGAATTTCAAAATCACATGGCCACTACTGCAGCCACACGACATCATACGTTATTTATAACCAGCAATAGAAAACAAATTGTCTACTGTTGCCTTTTCAGCAGATCTTGGTATTGGGGTAAAATTCCAAATAATAATGGTGGGTCTGGTATCAAAATATTGAATATAATCAAAGTATAGAGAGAGTAATGTGGAAATCATCTGCCCCACAGGTAGGGGTAGAGTGTGGGATGGGGCTATACTGGGGTTTTTGGGGGTGGAGAATGGGAACTGGTGAAGGTACAGGTGTTTCATTGTATAACCAAGACTTAAACCCAAAAGCTTTGTAACTGCTCTTACAGGGATTCAATAAACAAAATTATAATTTTTTTTAAAAAGTACAGTGTTCATGCCCAATTCAATCAGCTAATCAGTGACTGAATAAATAGCAGTACTCCTACATAAAAAAATAAATAGGTTTAAGCAAGAAGACCATATCTAAGACATTCCTGTCAATATATAATCTTATATCTTCACATATTGGGGAAATAAAAAGTTTAGAAGTGTTATTATCATTTTTTTAATTGAATCACCATGAGACAGAGCATTATCTTGTATTTGGTGATTTTTGAAAACTCCCTCAGTGTAAATAAAGAAAATTGTTCATTTAAAACTCCCCCACTTCATCATCCTCTAAACACCTCTCAAGTTAACAATAAAAATCAAAAAACCATTTTCCCCATGAAATATATATATGTATATAAACTTATATATATATATTCCTCCTTTGTGATATTTTAGCAATTTTATATGGGTGACAGGTGTATTTCTAAAGTTTCCACCTGAAACAAATGTTTTTGTTTGTTTGTTTGTTTGTTTGAAGCCCTTCAAATATTAACTTTTGGGCTTTCCGACTTGTTGCTTAAACCTCAAACCCAGAATTTTCTCTCTCTCTCTCTCTCTCCTCACATCCTTTTGGAAAAAGATAAAGAGTATCCGTGTTGCTGAGCATTGAGAGAGACAAGGAGAAGAAGAATGCCTGCCATGGAGAAGAGGGTGGAGGCAGGAGGGAGATTGGGGGCACTGGTGGTGGGAAATATACGCTGGTGAAGGGATGGATGTTGGAACATTATAAGACTAAAACCCAACACAAGCAATTTTATAGCTGTGTATTTCACCGTGATTTTTTTTTTTTTTTGCTTTTTTTGGTGGGGGGGGGTCACACCTGACAATGCACAGTAGTGACTCCTGGTTCATGCACTAAGGAATCTCTCCTGGCGGTGCTCGGGGGACCATACGGGATGCTGGGAATCGAACCTGGGTCTGCTGCGTGCAAGACAAATGCCCTACCCGCTGTGCTATTGCTCCAGCCCCGCTTTTTTTTTTTTTTGCTTTTTTTTGGGCACCGTGATTTAATTAAAAAAAAGAGAGAGAGAGAGAGAGAATGTTCCAGAGTGAGATAATCAACTTCACTGAATGGATATGCATGTCTAGTGGTTGCTACTACCTAATCATGTCGGCCAGCTCAACTGGGGTCAGTGGATCATTGTAAATAATGCACATCAACATGATTATGAATGTATCAAATTTTCCAAAATTACGAGCAATTAATACAAAATTCTCTTATTAGCTCATCGCCAGCTCCAACAACCAGAAAACACTAAAACTTAAATTTCTGATTTTTTTCGAAGTACAAATCAGAATTTTATTTTTCCATGGATATCAACTGTTATTTGAAATCTGAATAAACATGAGAGAAAACAGACAGTGGTAGAATGTGCAGATTTGAATAATTAATTCAAACTCAAGATGAAATCTTCTTAGACCAATTTAGAAGATTTTTTTTTGATGTTCATAAAAATTAAACTCTTACAGTCTTCAAAGTTCTGTGCATTAAAATATTTTATTCATAGACTTACATTGGGCTAGAGTGATAGCACAGTGGTAAGGCATTTGCCTTGCGCACAACCAACCTGGGTTCGATTCCTCCGCCCCTCTTGGAGAGCCCGGCAAGCTACCGAGAGTATCCCGCCCGCACAGCAAAGCCTGGAAAGCTCCCTGTGAAGTAGTCAATATGCCAAAAACAGTAACAACAAGTCTCACAATTTTTTGTGAGATGTTACTGGTGCCTCCTGGACCAAATTGATGAACAAGGGCAGGACAGTGCTATAGACTTACGTGATGTTGTTCCCTTCTCTAAACATTAAACAAATTTTAATGAAAACATTTATACTTTGTAACAGTGGGTAGAGCATTTGCCTTGCACGCGGCTGACCAGGGTTCAATTCCTCCATCCCTCTCGGAGAGCCTGGCAAGCTACCGAGAGTATCCTGCCCACACAGCAGAGCTTGACAAGCTCCCCATGGCTTAGTAGACATGTCAAAAACAGTGACAAGTCTCACAATGGAGACATTACTGGTGTCTGCTTGAGCAAATCGATGAACAATGGGAGGACAGTGCTACAGTGTAATTATTAAATAGCCTTTAATTTTTCATTTTAATATCTAAAATAAAAATATTTAGTTTAAAATATATTATTTAAATGGTCATACTGAATTCAAGTATTTGTTTGGATATTGATGATTCTGACTCTTACTCACTCTCAGGTGCTCAATCACTTCACAGAGTCAACATTGGGATATTAAAATATTACTTTGAATACTTTAATTAACTATACATGTTATATAATTAAAGGATCAGAGTAGGTTGGGATTTATTTATACGATACTGTTTTTAATATCAAAGAAGCCTGGAGCTTAACATAAAAAATTAGAAAGCTACAGAAAGAAAGTTCAAATAATACGTTCATTATCTTATTCTTATCAAGAATTCAGTACCAAATATTTGTGTTTACTTGTTTATTTTTTTTCTGTTAGTGAAGCAACTATTGTTTTTTTATAGAATCACCATGAGATACAGTTACCAAGTTTTCGTGTTTGAGTGTCAGTCATACAATGATCAAACACCCATCCCTCCACCAGTGCACATTCCCCACCACCAATGTCCCCAAGTATCCCTATCCCATCCCAACCCTCCCCCTGCCTCCATGGCAGACAATATTCCCCATACTCTCTCTCTAGAAGCAACTACTTTTAATTTAAGGAAATTTTAAGTGTGAAAGGAGAGAGAAAAAGAGAGAGAGACATATTTAAGAGAGAACACAGGCTACTCAAGAGAACACAGGCTACTCAAATGTTCATGTTTCGATGAAAGAATACATTGGTTTAATATAAGCTTACTCAATGGGTTTGCGAATGGATGTGGGCATCGCACAATTTCTAAATTCAGACGGTGTTCTCACACTAACATCTGATTACTGACTCAGTTCACACATAGCGGCTTCCCTTTGGTGCCAGATGGAAAGAGAAACAATGACTCTTCCAGATATAATACTGGCTAACTCTTAGACTCTAAATATACCATGAATCAGGTATATTGAATACGTTTTCTTCACTTTCTTGACACCCAGGTTTAAAAAATGGCTTTGGTGCTATCTCAACTGTGAGCAGTCCTCTAATCAGTTACCTCATACTTGGATAAAACACAAAAATATACTATTGAATCAAAGAAAAAAAACCAACTTTGTCATCATGAATGATATTTTAACAAAAAATATAGAAATTTGATGCGGCTCTTCAACATCAATTTAGAAAGATGCTTCAACTCCTTTTCATGTTACACTCTCCAAATAATTGACTTGCACTTGGAGAAGAACATAGGCATAGCTTTATTCTGCAAAAAGTTGCAACTGCTCACATCTGTTCCACCCGTATTAAGCCATCTCAAGGTCAGTCTCCAGAGAAGTCTCTTGGAGAACAGTGTCCCAGACAAGGAAGTTGCTCTGGAGAAAAGAAGTGCTAAGAAATGCAGCTGTTAGTGTTAGGGGTCTCCCCAGTACCACACTCATGTTCTTCACTTGACTAGCAGTTGAAAGTGTCCCAGTCAGAAAAGAAAGGCTCTCTTGGACAGTCGCAGCCTTCCAAACCAGTGGAACGTGAGCAAGTTAAAAACTATGTTTGGTCTACCAAAGTATGGAATATTCTTTTTTTTATTTTAATGGATCACTGGGAGATACAGTTATAGACTTACAAACTTGTGTGATTACGTTTCAGCCATACAATGTTCCAGTACCCATCCCTCCACCAGTACCCATTCTCCACCACCAATGTTCCCCATCTCCCTCCCACCAGCCTACCCCTTCCACTCCCTGCCTCTGTGGCAGGCACATTCCCTCTTTCTCTCTCCTTTGGGGTGTTATGGCTTGCAATATAGGTATTAAGCGGCCATCATGTTTGGTCCAGTCTACTTTCAGCACACATCTCCCATCCCAAGCGAGCCCTCCAACCATCATTTATTCTTAAAATTGCTGTTACACCTAAATATGGGATCAGGGATTACAGGCTCATTTCAACAGGAGCTCGTCCACTTAAGAGGGAAGCAAAGAGCACATCAGGATGGAAATAATACCAGTAAGTTCTGCAAAACTGAGCGAAGAGAGAATGAACACGCCCCCCCCCCCCCCCTATGCTTCATATGTGAGTTTATGGGCAGACATACAGTGAAACCAACGGCTCAGAGTCAGTACTTTAGAGCAACAAACTAATCTCTTTAATGGGTAGGTGACCTCCCAGCACCTCCAAAGTGCCCAGGGCATAGCTGGAAGACACAGAACCTGCTCTGAGGACTGAGAGTTAGGAGCCCAGGCCCCGTGGGTGCTGGGGCTTAGTCTGCATGCTGCTGGGAATGCCAGGTGGTGCCAACAACTGAACCAGGACCCCTGGCATGCAAGCCAGGAGTATCAGCCCTCTGAGCTAGCTCCCCAACTTCCCATGAGCCCACTCTAGATGTGAGAAAAAGGAGCAAGTCTTTTTTTTAACACAAAAATCATCTTTTCTTATAGCTGGGCATACTCTTGGACATAACTCTGCCCTCTTATAGGCTGGCATGTACTTACAGTACAAAGGTTGTCTCGTCCTATCATTTTATTGATTGATTTTTATTTTTTAGTTTAGACCACCCAATCTAGCAAAGGTTTTTAAGTATTGTTGCAAGATAAATAAGAAATTAAAGACCATTACAATGATAAGAAAATTCAGTTTACTGACTCTCATCAGAAAAAAAAAAACAAGCAAATGCAGCCCTCATTATTGAATGATGATATGGCACCATAACACATTTTCAGGTCTGACTTCTCGATGGATTCCTTGGAGGTGCTCAAAATACCTTTGGTATTAGCTCATTCGTTCAGGTGCTATAACAGGCACTATAATAATTCTGCGTTTAAAAAGAGAACCTAGTTTGGTAATCACCGCTGAGAAAATGAATTACTCAACTTTACTAGGAGACGCCAATAAGAGTCCAAGCACTCATTCTTGGTCACCTGTCTGCATCCCTTTGAATGTTGGTGAATTTGAAGTGGTATGTATTATTAAGCCGGGCTGAATTGATAGCACAGCGGGTAGGGCGTTTGCTTTGTACACTGCTGCCATGGGTTCGATTCCTCTGTCCCTCTCGGAGAGCCCAGCAAGCTACCGAGAGTATCTCACCTGCATGGCAGAGCCTGGCCTGGCAAGCTGAGTACACGGGGGTGGCATATTTGATTTGCCAAAAACAGTAAGAACAAGTCTCAAGATGGAGATGCTACTGGTGCCCACTCGAGCAAATGGATGAACAATGGGAGGACAGTGCTACAGTGCTATTCTTATACAGCTGCTCACAATAATTCATTACATTTTAATATTCAAACACCAGTCCCGCCACCATAAGAGGAAAGTGTGTGAAGTTTTTATATTTCTTCCTGGAGCCATTAAGCCCTCGTATGAGAGATTACAAACATGTTTGCTAAACCCAATCCAATGTGTGCTGCCCTTGTACATCAGTGGAGTAGCATATGAGAAGTTGCTCCAAGAATTCTGAAATTTAGAATACGCTTATAGAGCAGATTCACTCATGGGTCAGGCCTACGTCGCTCTCTTCTGGGAGCTTTATTTCTGAGTCTTTGGGGACAGTTTGTGGGTATGACTGCCAAGCTACTGGAAAACGGGGAAAATGAGGACAGGAGGCCCAGTCTCGCTCTGAGCCAGCTTGGAGATCTCAATCACGGGTCCCACATACCTGGGTTTTTCTGCAGGTTCCTTCTAGGGTGAGGCTTGCCCAAGCCTATGGAGAGTGGCTGTGAGCATGGCACTGATTAGATTCTGGAGGTTTTTGGCGGCCGGGCTCTGTTAGGGCAGGGAGGGGAACTCACCCACCCCCAAGGAGCATGTCTTGCACCCGGCTTTTCACAAAGACACTTTTGCTTACTATATTTTGGGGCTTGGGGACTCCACTTGGTGCTCAGGATGCCTGGAAGCCCCTCCCCACAATCACAGCCTACCAGTTTGCCAGGTCACCCTGGATGGAGCTCCAAGTTTCCAGGGATGCACCCAGGGAACCTAAAAGGACCATAAGGACCAGGAATAAGACTAGGATTGACTGCAAGAATTGCTACCACATTACTCCACATATAAGTTCGCTAGCCCCTAGGTTAATAATTTTTAACTTCAGGGAGCTACTTCACAGTCTCTCTCTGTCTCTCTCTCTGTCTCTCTCTCTCTCTGTTTCAATCTCTGGCCGGTGTTCTTTAGAGAAATGGAGACCATGGATGAGTGAATGCTTTGGGTGTTGTTAAATTCGATGCTAAACCTGTAAGGTCTTTATTATAGTAAGAGGATTTAAGAGAGGAATCATATAAAAAGAGGAAAATATATTGTTTCAAATCATTGTCTTGGAATCCATGGATACAAAGGGTCACTGAATAATGAAACATTTACCATTAACTCCTGCAAATTCATCTTACTTTCTGTTTCAAAGCTCTCTGCATGTTCTAGTTTGTAGTCCCTTTGATACGAAGAAAGTAGGAAAGTGCCTCAAGAATTGCCCACAAAAACTGAAGAACATTTTAAAATATTAAACAAGTCATTATATAAATTTAATTTGCATGTATGTAGGTATTGCTGTAACACAAGAGAAGTGCGGGACAATTTTTTACTTAACTATATAGATACAGTTATCAATTCCAGGGTGCTAAAATTCATACTTTGTGGAGGTTATTTATATGATGAAAGTAAAATATTAAAAAAGATAACTTTTCATATACTACCATTTTGGATATTAACATGATTTTGGAATATAAGTATTGCTTTAAAATTTTTATTGATAGAATGTCAGCTGGTACTTTATAGAATGAAGATTTTTTATCTGTCTCACTTATTGGAATAAGACTCAGAAACTCAGGCCTCACGCATACAGGTGGTCCCTCAAGCTGCATCCCCAGGCCTCTCGAATAAATGCTCCAGTCACTGAAATGAACAAAGGAGAACCTATAAGGTAAACTGACTCAAGAAAAACTGCTAACCTTACTTTACTGGCTTTAGAACAAAAAAAAAAGCGTGAAGATGTAGATGATAGTGATATATTTTGTGATTTTGTTGTGAGTCAAGAGATATTTTGAATAATATTTGTGAATTATGCATGTTTTATTTTTACTGCTCGAATGTTGCTAGCGATCTGTGTATGATTAACCAACTCAGTCATCTCTGAAACTTCGCTTTCAGTTGCGTGGAAGCAACAGACAATTTTTGTGAGTTTGGGGTCCCACCAGTGCTCAGAGCTGACTCCGAACTCTGGAGTCGCTCCCTGCTCTGTGCTCAAGGTGTCGCTTCCCAATCTGTGCTCGAGGTGTTGCTCCTCATTTGTGCTCAAGGTGTTGTTCCTCGCTCTGTGCTCAAGGTGCTGCTCCCTGCTCTGTGCTCGGGGTATTGCTCCCAGCCGTGTGAGGGACCATGCCGTGCCAGTGATTAAGCCAAGAATGCTATGTGCAGAGCAAGAGCTCCAACCCACTGGGTTATCTCCCAGTCCATGTACGTTTTTTATCTTGACATTGTGAAAGTATATTTATCAAGGTAAGGAGGATGAACACAATAGAAAGTATTTCACTGATCGGTCTATGAGACGGGTTTCTGGCTATTAAATGTTTAAACATAATACATTGCATGTTACGTTACATTAGTAGCACCTTTGCATCATGGATTTATAAATGAGCTATAATAAACAAATGATCATATCTGAGAGATGCACATATCCAAGAAAATAATCATTTGGAGTCTCATATGTCTATAACTCACCCTGACTTCCACAGGGGCTGAGTGCACGTTCTCAAGGACAGATTCTGGACATAAATCTTGGGAGGCAATCATGCTATCAAGCATTGTTCAATAATCCAACTTAGTTTTTAATTGGCTTCTCCAAGAGCTGTCAAATCTCAGCGATGCACAGAGGCAAAGAGTAAGATCTAGTTCTTAGTTTGAATTATCAAGAAATACATGAAACATCGCTCCAGTCACAGTAACAACAAAGTCTCCAATGGAGACATTACTGGGCCCGCTCGAGCAAATCAATGAACAACGGGAGGACCATGACCGTGACATGAAACATATTTCAAGGTACTACCATGGTTTATGTGGCTTTGCCTAATATATACATTTTTTCACTTATTGTCTGACTGGATTTATTTTATTATTTCCCTTTGCAGTCCAGATAGTGGTTGTTGATGTATTTCTGGAATTTGCAAGAAAACATAAAATTGCCTCTAAAAAACTATTGCAAAATGGAAAAACAGTCGATGGCTTGTTTCTGTCTGAACATTTCAAAAATAGCAATTAATGTGTCCAATATTTTCTGAAGCAGGATAAAGCAAATTTATCTGTGATCTTTTATTTAGAAAACATTTAAGAATAATGGATGGCTATTTCACAACAAGACTCATAGAAATTGTGGGAGTCTAAGGAACGAAGAGAAACTAGAAATGACTAGATTTTATCTTTGCCTCTCTATAAATTTATATGAAGAGTCTCACTGTGCTTACTTGGTGTTTAGTTATCTTCTGTAAAAAGAGACATGAGTGATGGCCATTCTTTATGAAGCTACTCACTGGTATTACAATTGCTACATTAGCTGTCAGTGTTATGAGAACTCGGAAACTTGTGTACTTTGGTGAGATCACTCTAACAACCTTGTCCCAAATTTGCTGTTTTGGAGGAAGTGAAGTTCATTATTGATAAGCCTGATTTCTTCCACTTAAAAGCAATCTTCTGCTCTCTACTATTCATTACAAAAATATCATCTTCACAGATACTAAGACTTAAGGATGATTTGCTTAAATACTACCTAAGAGACTCACACAGGGAAATGAATGACATTTTTAAATGTCTTATAAAGTGCAGTTCAATTACTAGGGGGCACAGTGTGGAGTCCTTTGGGACTTTTCAGTCCAAATTTGTCCAATTTTCTAGAGGACTTAAAATGCCTGCTACTCACTAGTCCACTGGGCACTACCAGAAGTGATCTCTGAACACAGAGCCAGGAGTAAACCCTCTTCATGCCCGGTGTGGCCCCAAACACTCAGACAACCTCAAAATCTCTACTCTTCAGGGCAAAACTGAGGAAAGTTTGGGAAATTAAAATGTAAATGAAGCACCTCTGTATTAACATAAACAACATTTAGTATTTGAACAGTGTGGAGGAAGTTGGGAGAAGGTGCATATCTTAGAAAGGCTGTCCCAGATGGACTGTGCTCAATGAGGACCTTCTGTGAGGAAGAGGAATTCAGCAAAGGAAAAGTATCTTTGTAATTTTACTTAAGAGCAACCCTTGGCTCCAGGAAATTCAGACTAATCTAGTATAAACTAGAGAAACTTGTTTTGAACCCAGTTAGCTGATAGACGCTATGAAATTTTCTTGAGTGGGAAAATTGTTCAAGAAGTGTAAGAGAAATTCTTAAGTCCTATAAGCAATATTATGTTGAAATATTTTTCAAAGTTCCCTTTCATTTGAGATTCTCAATGCTGCTTACACAGAATCTGGGGACTCAACTCTTCTTAGAATGATCCAGTTGCAAAGAACATTATGTTCAGCATAACTCAGGATCTTCCCTGATATTCTCTAACTTAATGATAGTCATACTAACAAAATGGTGCATGTGTGTGTGTGTGTGTGTGTGTGTGTGTGTGTGTGTTTTGGTCCTAGTGTTGTTAAACAATATCTTGGATGAGTTCCATGCATCTATATGAGGTAAGTTTTCCCTAAATAATAGAAAATAAAATCTCATGAATATAAATATATATGCAATAGTTTATTTAAACTGAACTTTTTCACATTATTCTTTATTATTGTAAAATGTATCACACTATATAATAACAGCATCATACAAAGTATATAGCACAGCGGGTAGGGCGTTCGCCTTACAAGCGGCCAACATGGCCGACCCGAGTTCGATTCCTCTGCCCCTCTCGGAGAGCCCGGCAAGCTACCGAGAGTATTCGATATGCCAGACACAGTAACAACAAAGTCTCCAATGGAGACGTTACTGGGCCCGCTCGAGCAAATCGACGATCAACGGGAGGGCCTATATATGGGCCTATATATTTTGAAATAACTTTCTTCAAGATACTTAAGTTTCTCGTTAAAGTGTCAAGTGAGACTTTAGAATTCTAGCTTTCTGATATTTCTCTAGGAGGTAAGATGGAATTCCAAAAGGCTACTTTCAAAATGTAGGAGCTCTATTTTTTTTTTATCTTAAACATGTAATAAAGGAACCTGATTTTACTGAAATAGGCATGACACTTATATTAGCTGAGGTTGAGGGTCTAACATCCAGTTTCTCAGAATACAGCTATCCATGTTAGGGCTTTAAGTTCACAGGAGATTTTTAAATAAGGCCCTAATCCAACAAGAGATTTCCTTAAAAGCAGAGGAACAGGGGCACAGATAAGGAGACAGGGAGACACAGAAAGACCTCAAAAGAAACCATCCCTGACAACACCTTATTCCTGGCCTCGAGATGATGAGAAAATAAATGTCTGCTGGTTAAGCCACCTAGTCTGCAATATTTTGTTATGGCAGCCCTAGAAATGAACATACAACACGAGATTTATGAGTGACAGTGACACTGATATTATTTTGTTTTTCACATTTCTGGATTTATGATTCCCATAATCATCATCTTTATCATGCTTCAGGTCCTGAACTTGTCTAGTGGCCTCATTTCAGTTTGATGAAATTTCTATGCATGAAGATAGCAAAAATAAATGAATGTAGGCAGGCTCTCTTTGTTTTTTATTTTGAAGGCTGAGAATTTAGCATGACAGAGCACTGCACACACTCTCTGAGCTTCATTAGATGGAACTGACTCATGAAAAAAATCTAACAGCGGCCTCATTAGTCAGTCAAGGCAACACACACAAAAACACACACATATGTGCAAGCACACATACAGTGACACACACACACACACAACACATGGTCCTCTTTCCCCAGTACTGTATTTATTTCATTCTATTTTATTCTATTACACTTGAAAAATTGAGCACATACTGTAATATATGCCTTCATCATGTGTTCTTGTCTTATTTTGCCATTCCTCCTAGTCTTCCAAGAGGCAGATAGACACAATTTAGGGATTTTCACTGAAACTCAGTTAACTGGTCCAAGTTCAGTTAACTGGGCAATAGTATTTATAAAAAGAGTTTATGTTTAATAGTTTAGGTAGTTCTAGCTTATATAGTTTAATTTAGCACAGCGGTAGGGCATTTGCCTTACAAGCGGCCAACATGGCTGACCCGAGTTCGATTCCTCCGCCCCTCTCGGAGAGCCCGGCAAGCTACCGAGAGTATTCGATATGCCAGACACAGTAACAACAAAGTCTCCAATGGAGACGTTACTGGGCCCGCTCGAGCAAATCGACAATCAACGGGAGGGCCTTTACCTTTACCTTTACCTTTACCTATAGTTTAATTTCGATAGACAGGATTAATAGACAAAAGTAGGTTATTTTAAAGAGAATTAAAATTTACTAACAGAATTTTTTTGGAACTAAGACTAAATTTTTGGAACTCTTTATAAACTCCTTCTTTAAAGAACGGGATAAGGTAACTCATTTTAGTATGATGACAGCTGAACACAAAAATGTCATCTTCAATAAACTTTGAAAGGATGAGAATAATTATATCTAATCATAACCTGTCTTCCTTCTTTCTCTTTCTTTCTCTCTCCTTCCTCCCTCCCTCCCTCCTTCCTTCTTCCTTCCTTCCTTCCTTCCTTCCTTCCTTCCTTCCTTCCTTCTTTTTCTTCCCTCTCTCCCTCCCTCCCTCCCTCCCTCCCTCCCTCCCTCCCTCCCTCCCTCCCTCTTTCCCTCCCTCTCTCCTCCCTTCCTTTCTTTTCCTTTTTCCTTTTTCTCTTTCACTTTCTTTCTTGCTTTCTTCCTTTCCTCCCTCCCTCCTTCCTTCCTCTCCCCTTTTTCTGGTTGTTCAGGACTTGCTCCTAGCTGTGTGCTCAGGGATCTCTTTTAACAGGATTTGGGGTACCGCAGGAGATCAAACCCACCAACCTCATGCAAGGCAAACACCTCTGTGCTACCCATCCAGATAGACCCTAAGCATAACTTTCTACTTCTGTTTACAGACTGGACAAATTGGAAGTAGTAGAAATTGGAAGCAGTGGAGACATAAATTGGGGCAAAGGCAGGTTGACAAGGCTACGGTGGTACAGAGACAGACTGCAGGAGAGATCTTGTGGGCAGAGCTAAGGCTGGCAGATGCACAATTAACAGAAATCTGGCACCAATGTTGCATTCTAGGAATCAGGTTTAAATCTGAAATCAGGAAACCTCAAGCCACTCTGCTGAAGGCTATTCCCTTGTCACTATTTTCTGTTCCGCAGTGACTTACCTAGAAGCATCTTTAAGGTATTATTTATACACATTTATTATCCAATCATTCACTTAGGATTTCTAACTTTTATTTACCAAATCAATACTTTAATTCACTAATTGTTCTAGCAGAGGTACTTGATTTCTTTGGGTGTGAAGATGACTCCTTTATTACTTAGTGGCTGCTGATCCAATGGGAAAATGACATAATTTCTTATTTCTTGCTCTGTTAAATTGTTCTTGCTGATTGTTTTGGTTCTTTGTTTGGGGACCACACCTTGCAGTGATCATGGTTTACTCCTGTTCCTGCGCTCAGGGATCACTCCTGGTGAGCTCAAGGGACAAAATGCAGTGCCAGGGATGGGGCCCGGGTCAGTTCCCTGCTGTGCTATGGCTCCAGCCCAACACTTGTTCTCAGTCTCACCCAAACACTCACAGCTGTCTCTCTCCCCCACCCCCATGCCTGCCACCACGCCTATGCACAAAACAGCAAACAGCAAACAGCAAACTAGTCCACATACATCTCAAGAAACAGAAAAATACACATGGACAATAACCAGAATATATATATATATATATATATATATATATATATCGAAAACAAAGCTTGGGACCTGAGCTTGCAGCAAACCTAACCCCTATCTATAGTAAACCACCTCAAAATTTATTCTTCTATGAATCAGACTTATAAAATGGTCAAAGCTCTCTCTGGTGACCATTTGAGAGGCTAAGCAATAACTTCTTTTTAAAGTTATTTTTATTTTAGGCACCACGGTCTATACTACCAGCGTCATGCATCACACATTCCATCACACACTCTCCGCCAGTGTCCACTTCCCTCCATCATGGTCAGTGTCCCCCAAACCAACCCCCACTTACCTCCTCTGTGGCCAGCTTCCTACTAAAGATCATTTCTCATTTTCTATTGCTTCTGGGTGTTTGTTATACCCATACTTTGTTCTTTATATCTCACTTATATGAGAGATCATTCTGTGTTTCTCCCTCTTGTTCTGACTCTGCATGATACTCCAGATGCAGCCACATACCAGGAAATTGCATGATTTCATCTCTTAAGGCTGAGGAGTATTCCATTATGTATATGTACCAGTTTCTTTTTATAGTCATCTGTTCCTGGATATTTGAATTGTTTTCAGACTTTGGCTATTGTAAATAGTGCTGCAGTGAACAGAGAAGTGCAAACATCTTTACTGATAGAGTTTTTGGGTCCCTGAATAGGCCTGTTTACTAGTTTTTTGAGTAATGTTCATATTGCTTTCCAAAAGTTCTGGACCAGTGGGCATTCCTACCCGCAGTGAATGGGGTCCCTTTTTCTTCATATCTATGTCAACAATACTTAAAACACAGTTAGAACTTTACAAGAAACCAACCAACCCCATCAAAAAGAAGAGATAAACAGAAACTTCTTCAAAGAAGACATCCAGATGGCCAAAAGATAGATAAAAAAAAGATTCTCTGCACCACGAAATCATCATGAAAATGCAAATAGAAACAGCAATGAGATATTTCTCATTAGTGATATTGGCACACATCTTAAAGAACCAAGAACTAACCGATAACTTTTGATAACAGAAGTTCCAAATGTCCAGGACTGAAATAATAGCTGAGAATTTGCCTAATATTTGTCCCGGCTTCCTAGTTAGAATCAGCCATGAGAGTCAACCCTACAGCTGCAGTCACTTTGTGCCACACTCTGCTTTCCTTCAGGCCCTGAGAGCTCTGCAGGCCGACACCCTCCTGCCAACTTCCTGGTCCCTTCCCTGCTCACTCTCAGGGTAAGAACGGAACAACGAACGGCCAAAGGCAGTAGAGCCTGAGAACTGCTCTACGGGACTAAGCTCCAATTGGTAGGGTGGGGCGAGGTGGGGGATGGGGGTTAGTTTGGCAGAGGGTGTGGGCGTGGAAACCTTGCATCCATCCATGAAGCCAATCATAAGGTTCCGTCAATCACTGGTGCCTAAAATTTAAACAAAGAAAAGTTTCCTGCGCCTCCACCTGCATTTGAGTTTCTACCACAACTTAAGTTCCTGCCCTCTTGGTCTAGCAACGCTCAAAATAAAGAGTTGTTGCTTTTCTTATTAGGTTGGTCTTCATTTACTTTCCCAGTCTTTTCTTTTTTTGTCTCCTCTCTTCCAGTGTTGACTTTTTGGAGTCTTTATCGCAAAACAAACCAAAGATGACTCACGATTTCCTTCATTTGGTGATAGCTGCTACTGTCTTGTTGATTTCTTGCACCCACACTCTTAGCTAATGCTAATTAAAAATGAACTCTGAGAGATTATGCTCTTTGAACTGAGAAAGAAGCAGTGATGGAAAGAACACTTGGTACATCTAGAACACAGCGGCTGATGACCCCCATCAATGGGAAGAAGTGAGAAAGAAGAATCACATATTAAAGACGGCCAGGGTGTGTTGAATCCCAATGATGGGGAGTACAACCAAACTTTTAAAAGGAAAGAGTTAAAGTTTGAAGAGAAGATGGTCAGAAAATGGTCCTGTCCACAAACACACACAAACATATTCTCTCCTCTTCTTGAGCACAGAAACAGACTATCCTCCAAGACTCCTTTTCCTTTAGGCCTGAGGATGACGTTCCGGATGATGGGTCTAGCAGAGAAATGAATGCCCTTCTAAAGAGACCCATCAACAAAACTGTCCATTATCTCTTCCATACTCTGACACTCTGAATAACTGTTAATACGGTTTAGCCTAGCTCATATAATTTACTCAGCCATTTGCATTCCAAGGGACATGATAAAGGCTTTTTGGAGTATGCATTGTGCTCCAGACGTTACATCAGACCCCAGGAACATAAGCCTGGATAACACAAGGGGCTTTTGTTTAAGAAGCCTGCAAAGGGTATCATCAGCTAGACACCCCCATAATCAACACCCCAGGAGAGCTGGTTGGAAGCACCGAGACTATGTGTGGAGAAACACAGGAATTCTGGTTGGCGGCAAGAAGGGATTTCAGGTTTGGAAGCAGGTTAGAGTTACCTGAAGGATGATTCGAAGGTGGCCACTGGCAATAGCGCAGCAAGGAGCAAAGACAGGAGGTGAAAAATAAGACAACAAGAGAATCCAAGCACTGAGGAGGGTTTTATCGGTGGATTGTTCCACCAGTTATCTGATACTCAACTCACAGGTATGTGACACCCATCTCTGCAGTACTGACTAAAAGCACAGGGAATTTGCTGTTGCAAACTGTCCGTTTTCTGGATAATATGCCTAGGTGCAGGATACTTTCATTTGTACCGTGAGAAAGCAAGTGGTCTGTGCTCTAGTGAGCATTATCAGTGCACGGTTGGCCAATTGCTACGGAGAGAACGAAAAGGTCAGCCCTGAATGACGTCCCCAAACCTAGCACGACTGTATCGTAGGTGAGCTTACTCCTCTACCGGATTAGTTCACGACAACTCGACTGACAATTTTTTTTAGTAGGTTTCCCCGGAATTCCCAACTTCTATAGGGTGCCTGTGTGTCTTTATCTGTAAGAAAAGATGCAAAAACCCACAACAGCAGAACCTCTAGGTTCTGTACTGCAGGATTGATTCCTTTGGGTGACTGTTAATTCAGCCTCTGCTGTTGGGGGGACCACCAGGGAATGAATGAGAAACAAATTCTATTTTTTTTTGTTTTGTTTTGGAGCTACACCTGCAGTTTCCAGTGCTTACTCCTGGCTCCAGGCTCAGGGACCACTCTTGGAAGGGTTCGGGGGGCTCTAAGAGATGCTGGGAATTGACTCCAAGTAGAATGCATGCAAGACATGCATCATATCCATCATACTAACACTCTGGCTCCAGAATTCTAAAAATTCATTCTGATCTGTAGCTACTTCCACAAGGAAAGTCATTTTACATACTTGTTTCTGAGTTCATCTATTCAGTGCTCATTCAATTATCTCCTACCCTCATCTAGTTTGTCAGAGAAGTTAAAATTGAAGCCCTTCTTGGTGTTGGGGTGGGCTACCTCCCCACACCTCCCTGTACTTCCAGGGGACACACCCTACCACAAAGCCACTGCTGCCCAGTTAAAATTTTAACTCCAGCTGTACCACACAATTAATTATTCTGGATTTTCTGGAGTGACAGATCCAAATTTTATAACAATGAGAATTCAATAGTAGCATACCAGATTGGATGAGATGTAACATAGAAGCCAACCTATCTCAACTAACAAAGCATTAACACATTTTCTGACCATCTTCTCTTCAAACTTCAACTCTTTCCTTTTAAAAGTTTGGTTGTACTTCCCATCATTGGGATTCAACACACCCTGGCCGTCTTTAATATGTGATTCTTCTTTCTCACTTCTTCCCATTGATGGGGGTCATCAGCCGCTGTGTTCCAGATGTACCAAGTGTTCTTTCCATCACTGCTTCTTTCTCAGTTCAAAGAGCATAATCTCTCAGAGTTCATTTTTAATTAGCATTAGCTAATTAGTTCAGTGAGGAGAATACTTGCCTTGTATGCTTCCAACCCAGGTTTGATCCCCAGCATTCCATATGGTCCCCTGAATAACACCAGGAAAAATTCCTGAGTACAAAAGTACAAAGCCAGGAGTAAGCTCTGAGCATCGCTGGGTATGACCCCCAAAGACAAAATTACATACATACATACATACATATAAATACATATATATGTATATACCAAACACAACAAGTGAAACCATTAACTGAAAGCCCAGAGCAGCCCAAATACAATTTATTTCAAAAGATTGTTCCTTTTTCGGTTTGTTTTTCTTTTTTTCTTTAACTTCATCTGGATTTCATTCAGAGATACTCTACATCTAGACTTGTTCAGAGATATTTTACACATAATTCTTACTATACTGATCCTTCTTAGTCTGATATCACTCAAGATAGGGGCTTTAGCCCACAGTCACTGTCACTGTCACTGTCCTCCTGTTGTTCATTGATTTGCCCGAGTGGGCCCAGTAACGTCTCCATTGTGACAATTGTTACTGTGTTTAGCATATCAAATACGTCATGGGTAGCTTGCCAGGCTTTGCTGTGAGCCCACAGGCATAAAATAAAAAAAAAAAAAAAGAAATATCTGCAGGTCACTGCTGGAAAGCTGAAGGAAAACCAATCTTCCAAGGACCGAGCCTCAGTACTGCATCTCACATGGCAGATTGTGGACTCATCCAAAATGATTAACACAGTGCAGGGACTTTGAATGTTTCTTCATTTTTCTACAAATTTGTGTAGACCTACGTATACTCCGAGAAAGCCATATCAACTCTCTGAGATGCTGTTTCCTCATCCATAAACTCAGAAGAGAATTTGGGCCCATTCAGATTGTTGTGGGAATTGTGATTAATGCCGATAAGAATTAGTCTCGTGCGAGGCACAGTCTGTGTTCAATAAACGTAGCGCTGCTGATCAGTATTGATCGCTGTCTGTGAGAACTGCATCCGTAATTACCTCACTTAATGTTTGGAAGGCAATATGCTAAACACTTTGTAAAAATTTACTCTACCACTTAGGGTGTTAGGGCCAGAAAGCACAATGGTTAGTTGCTGGCCTTGCCTGCAGCCAAACGGCATTGGTTCTCTGTAAGGCACGTGCCCCCCTGAAGACTGCCAGGAGTGACCCCTGAGCACTGACACTTGGTGCAGTCCAACCCATGCACCTCCCCCAAAAGACACAGTATTGGTCCTGGTCATTAGGTAATGAATATCTCTTCAATTTTTAAAAGCCTGGTTACACATACTACATATTACACTATCTATGATAGCACAAAAGAATCAACTGCAGTTGAAAACTGTCTTTTCTTTATGGTGCTAAACATCTTCACCATTTTCCTGTGGGGCTACTATGACTATCATTTTACCTACTTGCTTTACTTAGACGCAAATAAATTTCTTTGAAACTTATCATGTAACGTTCTCATCTGCTAAATCTCAAATAAAAAAGGTGAAAATATGGCAAGTCCTCTCAACATAAATGTGAATGACTAATTTATGGAGTCTCTTTTCATTCCTTCCTATCATTTTAATATCTCAAAGGCAAGAACATAATGTACTCATGATGGTAAAATCAATAGACTTGTGGATGGTTTAACAACCTCTTCTTATAATTATCCATTACCCATTTGTTGATATCATGAACAGCTAGTAGGGACAGAGCCAAACTGTGCTGCTTTTTTTCTTTTTTTTTCTTTCTTCTCTAATCTCTAGTCCTCGCTGGGGCCCCTTGGAGAGGAGCGGGTTGAGTTTCTCTCCCCACCCCGACCAGGGCTCCAGCAGCCGAAGACCTCCAGGACCAGCCACCACCATGCTGAGACCACTCTCTGCACACATGAAGGTACGAGCAGAGGAACAAATGCATGCGGGTCCTGGGGCTGAGATCTCCAAGCCTGCTCAGATCTGGGCTGAGCATCCTCCACCCAGATCCTCCAAATTCCAGTAGGCGGAGGTCACACCCACCAACTGGCCCCCTTGGCGCCGTGTAATCCCATCAACGGCCAAGACTCAGAGACTATAAAAACCAGCTCCCGGACATCTTATTATCTCACTCCTACTTTGGACAAACTGGCAGGCTACCGAATGTAGCCTGCCCACACGGCAGAGTCTGGCAAACTCCCCGTGGTGTACCCAATATACCAAATACCAGTAACAATGATGGGTCTCATTCTCCTTGAATATGGCACTTTTTAAAAAAATCTCAGGTTTAGGACGAAGGAGACATTAGTGGGGCCTGCTTGAGGCAATCGACGAATCGACTCTAATCTCTTACATTTAATTATTCTTTAGCCTAAACTATTGCTTTTTAAATTAACATTAAAGAGAAAATGAGCTGTCTGCATATATACACAACAGCAGAATATACAATATGCTAACAAACTTTTTACAAAATTATTCCCTCTGCAGAACCTTGTTATAGCAGTAGGAAAAAGGTGTCATGTGAAGTGCAAAAATGGAAGAGATTCTGGGACGTCCCTTCCCTCTCAAGTTTAAAAAGCTATTAATGGATCATCCTCTGTAATGGTATTTACAGTGGCCTTAAAAATTTTAATTAGAATATAATAGAAAAGTAGAAAATTGTTGAAAGGGAAAACAATATAGTCTATCATACTCCTTTAGTTCTTGCTACATGTCAGTCATAACTGAGTGGATTTTTCAAGTAGTCATAATAATTTTGCCTATTAATTTATTTTTTATCTCTGTCACTTGCTATTAATGTGTCTATATCTCTAAATCTTTTTATCTCTCACCTTCTATCTACCATTGGTGATATGACTCACCTCTGCATTCAGAATAGTCTTGATCTCTCTGGAGGCTATAACTCACCGCTGGGACCAAAGGTCTAGAATATAATTCTCTTGCCAGTAACTGGAGTTCTCCTTGCTCTATAGGATTTGTTTGTTTGGGGGTCATACCTGGTGGTGTTCAGGGATTATTCCTGACTCTGCGCTGAAGGGTCATTCCTGGTGAGTGGTGCTCAGGAGAAGCCCATAATGTAGTAGGGATGAAACCTGGGTTGGCTGCATGCAAGGCAAATGTCTTACCCCTTACTATCTCTCAGCTCCAGTCATATTTTCTCTAGTAGCTTTTGCTTGGCAGCACAAAGGTAGAGATCAGCTGATGCAAACTGGTATCCAATGGAGGTGTGGGGGTGTACAAATTATTTCAAAAGAAATGCTTCAAAGTCATTGAAGTTAATACAGTCTATGCAATCCGGAGTAGTGGTCAGAGTGGATAGAACCACATAGCAGATGGGACTTTTGGGGGATGAGAGACAATATATACTATATACATTGATCATTTGATCACTTGACATCCTGCTACTCATCGACTTGCTCGAGCGGGTGCCAGTAACATCTTCATTCATCTCTGTCGCGTGAAAGTGTAGCCCAATGGCGTCGGCTTGTTCTGGGAACACGAAGAGAAGATCGGAACACCGATCATTCAGGGTCTTGACGAAGAAGTCTGACCATCTCGTAGGTGGGTGGCTACGCCATCTTTTGACGTCTCATGGAATCCAGTCGGTTATGGTCTAGTCCAGCAGTTGTCTCCAAATCTCATTACATGTCCAACCCATCTGATTTTCGATGCCTTGGCAAACGAGACAGCATCCCTGATTCTTGATCATCGATGAATGTCGGACTCTGGATTCTTTCTCTCACTTGAGTGAAGCATGATAGCTCTTTAGATTCCTCTTTGGGAGACCCGAATAGCGTTCTCATCCTGTTTTCGTAAGGACCAGGTCTCTGAGGCATATGTTAATGGAGGGAAAATGGTGAAATCGAAGAGATGTACCTGGAGCCGGAGGTTCTTTGTCCTCTTAGCTATTTCTTCGACACTCTTGAAGGCGTTCCAAGTTGCTCTCTTCCTCCTGCACAACTCAGGTGCCAGGTCATTCGTCTTCTCAACCTAGGTACACATAACTGTTACTTTCAGAGATGTTTGTTCCATTGAGAGTGAATGGAATGTCAGGAACGAGCCCGTTTCTCATAAACATTGTCGTCATGAGATTTAGCTATAGTCTGACCTTTCCACAGTCACGGTCGAAGTTGGCCAGCATTTCTGCTGCTTGGCTAATGTTTGGTGTTATTATAACAATGTCATCAGCAAAACAGAGGTGGTGTAGTTGCCGACCATCTATTTTCACTCCCATTCCTTCCCATTCCAGTCATCGCATGACGTTCTCAAGGGTGGCACTGAAGAGGTTCAGCGAACCTTGCCAAACCCCTCTCTTGAATGGATGATCACTTCCTTGCAGAATGGTGAGATCCTGGTAGTGAATCCATAATACAGCTCACGGAGGATCCTGATGTACTGAGTTTGAATGCCCTATTTGGCTAGGGCTTTGATGACTGCTTCAGTCTCAACAGAATCAAAGGTCTTCTCTAAATCAATGAACATTAGACAGAGTGGCATCTTGAACTCCCAAGAAACTTCAATGAGGTTGGTTATCATGTGGATATGGTCGATTCTGCTGAATCCTTTTTGGAACCTGGCTTGTTCTCATGGTTGTCCTTCGTCTAGTGTTATGCCAGTCCTATTCAGGATGATTCGAGTGAACAGCTTGTAGACGACAGAGAACAGGCAGATTGGGTGAGACTTCCAATGTCGTGGAAGTCTCCCTTCTTTTATAGTAGTACAGTCCTGCTAGTTTTCCATTGGGACAGAACCTTGCATTCAGACAGGTAGTGCGGGTAGTGCGTGAAGAGTTGAGCCAGTGTATTGATGAGTACTGATGGCAGGTTCTTTAGGTGTTCGGGTCTGACCTTGTTTGAGCCAGGTTCTGTACACTTCTTTACCGACAAAATGGCATGTCAGATTTTGGAAGGGAGAACGTTGGGAATGACATATCCATCCTGCAGAATTTGGTATGTGAGCAGATGGATGTGTCTATCTAAGAGATCTGAGTAGAAGTCATGGATAATCTTCTCCATTGCCCTTCTGGAAGATGTGATAGATCCATCAGGACGTCAGAGGGCAGTCATCTTGGTCTTGTAGTTGGCGAAGGACAGGCGGGCATTATGAATACTTTTCCCGGCTTCTGCTGCATCTACCAGCACTGCTGCTCTTCTCTCTTTGAGGTCTTCCTTGATCGCATCTCTGCACTGCTTTGCAAGCTCAGATGTTTGCTTGCGGTTGCCTGAGGCATGCGCCAAACCACGTTGGCGAATAAGCTCAAGAGTTTTCGAAGACAGGCATTTTTTTTGTGGCTAATATCTCATCGGCAGACCTCCACTACCTCCACAACCTAATTGCCGCCACATTCCAGGACGCTTTCTGGACGCTCAGGCAGTGACTGACACACGAGTGAAGCCCCACAGAACCAGGTAAGTGGAACTCTGTGACCTTGGACTCCAGACTCAACGGGACCCAGGAACAAAGATCCTCTGCCTGCTCCCACCAATCTCCGGTGACCCAGGGATTAAACCCATAAGCCCCACCCTACCCTGCCATGTCTGCTTCCACTAATCTCCAGGGACCCAGGGATTACACACAGAAGACCCACCCTACCGGTACCAGATAAATACCTCATCAGCAGACCTCCACTACCTCCACTACCTCCACTACCCAGCTGTTGCTATGTTCCAGGATGCTTTCCAGACTGTGCGGCCACAAAGCGCCACGTGACACATCATAAGATACTTAATACCCATCTTCATATTTGATGGGGCTCAAATATGGTTTGAACCAGGGAACACCTTCAAGGGCGATTAGAGGCCACCCTAAAAGCCTCTATCCCTCTCGGAGAGTCTGGCAAGCTATGGAGAATATCCCGCCTGCGCGGCAGAGCCTGGCAAGCTATCTGTGGTGTATTCCATATGCCAAAACCAGTAAATGCAATTTTATACATATAGCAACATAAATAACTCTGATATATCTATATATATCATTAAGTCTCAAAATTGTGTCTTCAGAAACAAATCACAGCTACACTCTTGACCTCTCTGAGCATACAAATATTGCATCTCTACCCCACAGGAGCAGCACCAATCACATACAGAAGTGATTAAGTACCATTCAAGTACCACTGTCCTCTCCCTGGTTAATTGCTCATGTAACAGATTTTGCCTTCATGACAGCTTGTGGATTCTGAGACCATTTTCCTTTAAGATGGTTCCTAGGCAAAATAACAAACAGAAATCTGAAATCAGCTTTCTATAGAAAGGAACTTCACAGAGCTAAAACCTTGATTTTAAGTTTACCCTAGAGACATCTCGGCACAGGTGTAAATAAATATGCTGATCATTCTTATTCCATCACAGCTCACAGTCAGGGGGCGTCCACTTATCCACTTACTTCTTCATTTGTCAAATATTGAGGGCCTCCGTGTCTGAGACACTGTTCTAAGCACGAGGGGACACAATAAGGGAAAAAAACAAAGTTTCTCACGGAGCTTCCTCTACGGGAAAGAGACAAGAACAATAAACAAATGAGCAGAAAATCTGCCCGCACTGGCAAAGTAAGGAAAGACACATAAAGGAGCGGAAGGAGGTCAGGAATGGCACCGGATGCTGGATGAGGCAGATTTTGAGAGAGGGAGAGCCGGGAGGGCAGGTGGGGTAGAGCATCCGGGGAGTGAACAAAGCAATGCCCTGAGTCACATGATCCTCAGGTGCTCATGCAGCAGGTGAGGCCAGAGTTAAACGGAGTGTGATGAGAAAGAGGTACAAAGGATAACAGGACCATGAGAAGGTCAAGAAATGCGAGGGCCATGAAGAGCCCAGCAGTTCAGGGCTTCTGCCCAGTTAACAGTCCCGTAGGGGAAAGGACAGAAACCTGCACAGAATCACTCAGGGTGGAGGATGTTCTGGCCTCCTACCCGATAGCCCATTAGTCTTTTCCTGATTTTGACAGGAGGAGGAGGAGGAGGAGGAGGAGGAGGAGGAGGAGGAGGAGAAAGGGCCCTCCTGGGCCTTTGGTACCTTTCTGCACACTTGAGTGAGGCATGGTGGTTGCACTGGGAAAGACGTGTTGGGTGCGCAGGGCACTTTAGTCTGGATTCGGGAAGGCGCCCATTCCAGAATGCGGCCCCCACAGTAAGCCGGCGGCGCCTGGTACTGACTAACTCAACAAATTACCCCGGCTGACCTGCACGGTGCAAGGAATGGAGAAACCCATGCTTTGGAAGAACAGTGATTGCACACCTTAATGAAGAATGGCGAGGGTTAGAGAGAGAATATCTGCAAAATGCTTTCCCATCTTCGGGTGACAAGGTGTAATATAAATAGCATTACAGTGATTGCTCGGAATATGCATTATATATTCACATATAATTTCAGTTTCGAAAACTTAATGATATATTTCTGTATTTATTTCCGTCTTATTCCTAGAAAATCGTTTGCTCTTTGGAGGTGGCTGAGCCTGAGGGGAGGAGGCTGGACTGGAGGGGAGAAACGGAGCCTGAGGGGAGGAGGCGGAACCTGAGGACAGGAGACTGGGCCTGAGGGGGGGAGGCTGAGCTTGAGGAGAGGAGGTTGAGTCTGAGGGGAGGAGGCTGAGCCTGAGAAGAGGAGGTTGAGTCTGAGGGGAGGAGGCTGAGCTTGAGGGAGGAGGTTGAGTCTGAGGGGAGGAAGCAGAAGCTGGGCCTGAGAGGAGGAAGTTGAGTCTGAGGGGAGAAGGCTGAGCCTGAAAAGAGGAGGTTGAGTCTGATGGAGGAGGCTGAGCTTGAGGGGAGGAGGTTGAGTATGAGGAGAGGAGCTGGGCCTGAGGGGAGGAGCTTAGCCTGAGGGGAGGAGACTGGGCCTGAGGGGAGGAGACTTAGCCTGAGGGGAGGAGGCTGACCCTGATGGGAAGAGATTGGACCTGAGGGGAAGAGGCTGAGCCTGGGGGGAAGTGGCTGAGCCTGAGGGGAGGAGGCTGAGCTCAGGAGAGGTGGGTGGCAGAGGACAGGGGTCAGAGCACTGCCCTCAGTGCCTTCACAGATGCTGTTCTTTCAGAAGGGCAAGAAAATCCTCCCATCCCCCCTTTCACTGAGAAAGATTTAAAACAAGAACCTCAGAGGCAGAATGGCCTGAGAAGCAAACTGAGGCAGCCAATTCTGTGGGGAGAGAAGATGTTGGGAGAGCAGGACTGAGTTGAGAATTCACACCAACACAACGAGATGTGGGGCTGCAGAGGGTCTGAGACACTAGTTGTGTACTGGTGTCTCTGACGAGAGAACAATCTAGGAGGCCTCTATTTTGGTGAGAAAGAAGTTATCCCCAGGAGGCTGGAGCCTTTTGACCACAGGATCTGAAGTTGTTTGAGGCATCTGGCTCACACAGTACCCCCCTTGCCCAAGACAGTTTCTGTGATTCTCCATCCTGGGTCCCAGAGACTGCAGAGGAACAATTGGGTTCTGATGCCACACGGCTACTGTGTAATCTGCCCCAGCTTGCTAGAACGAGTACGGCAGGCTGGCGGCTCCAACCAGTGGCTTTCACGCTCCAGACCGAAAACTGAGGTGGGTCTGAAGGTGTGAAAGGGTTGAAAACCACCAGAAGAACCAACATTCATGGTTCTGGAGGATGAAAAATTCAAGATCCGTGTGTCGCTGGATACAGTTCCAGGAAGGATTCTCTTACTGCCTTGCCAAAGTTTCTTTGACTACTGAGTGTTCGCATAATCTTTCCATACCTGTGTCTACTCAGTCAGAGAGAGCTCCGGTCTCTTCATCATCTTCCTAAAACGCTAAGCCCATTCTCAGCGCTCCACGCTCATGACCGCATCTGAACCTACTGATCTCCCCAAGATCCCCCAACTCCAATACCATCATATTAAAGGATGGGCTTCCGTGTGCATCACAGGGGCTAAAGGAAGGTACCATATGAAAACCATAAACCGATCATTAACTACTCAGTCTCAGGCAAGTTATCAAAGCTCTTTGGGCTGTTTCCCTGGGAGTTTCTCAGTGAATTTCTCTTTTTGCATGGATAAATGTTGGCAATTTATATGGAAAATTTGTTCAGAGAAATATCAGTGCCAGACTACTTAACATGTTTCATTAGTGAAACAATTTATCAATATCTGGCCTATTTATTAATCTCTATGAAACAACTGCATGTTCTCCGGTAATATTATGCAGTCAAACTCATTTTAAATCTTAAGATGGTTTTCAGATGACATATGGGAAATTTTGGTTTTGACCTTGTTCATCAAAGTTTCTCAACCTAGTGCTCTCATTAGCTCTCATTATATGAATACTAATATCGCTCTTTTCCAGGGCATGTAAAAGATATCTGTAGCAATCTAAAAAAACACAGACTTCACAAAAATATACTTGTTTTGTAAGGCTCTCTATTCTCCAGTGGGGAGAATTTAATGTTATCAGAAACATCTCTTGCTTCAGAGGAATGGCCTTTTAGCCTATTAATGACCAAAACTTATATTTAAAGTTCTTGAATTTCCTACACCCCATGGAGAGTCAATGTAGCATTTATAGAAGAAAATCTGCTTAGCTGCCTGTTTCCAACCAATTTTATTTTCAAAGAGAGCTTGAAGCTTTACTTTGCCTGCTTTGCATGAGCCCAGAGAACAATTTTTAAAGGTTGCCAAAGGCCATTTTCCATCAGTTTTGAAAATCCTGACAGTTTTGTTTCTATTACTCTTCAAACAATGGAGGGCTGGCTTAGGTGCAAAGGAACTCAAAATAGAAGAGCTTTAAACTAACACTTATTGAGGCAATAGTTACATTTGTGAAAGAAAGACAAATAATTTAGGGTCCTAGAAATAAGACCCAGTGAGTGTCCTCAACATTAGAAAACATGTTTTAAGTTACCTTGAGTCATAGAATTGTAGAACTGGTGAGACCTATATATAGTTTGACCTATATCTCATTGGACATAATGTCAGAGAGAGCTCTGAGCTCATCCGATCTGACACACTCATTTTCCAGAGAAGGAAACTTTTTTTTTTTATGGAGAACTTCAAAGCTTTCCTTGAGCTACACAATCAGTAAACATCACAACCGGAAATTGGGTATCATGATTCTTAGTGCATTATTCTTTTCTCTCTATACATTTTCCCTCTCTTTTCCAACCTTTAATATAATATAGTTTCTCTAAAATCTCACATGGCCAAAGTCTAATGATAGAAGCACTAAAGAGTCACTCTCCTAATTATCAGAAAAATGCTTTCAATACCTCTAAGTCAATTATATCGATCTAGATCACTGGATCTTAATCTCACCACTCTTCTCCTCTGTAGAAATATCTATTAAAATATTCTACTCAGTTATTTTTTACTAGGCTGTCTTTGTTATTAACTTGCATGACTTCTTCACAGAACTTGGATATAAACTTTTAATCGGATGTATCATGTGCAAATATGTTTTTTCATTTAGTAGGCGGTCTTTTCCATCTGGTCTACTTTTGCCCACCGCACAAAACTTTTTCAATTTAACATGCTCCCAACTGTTAATGGTTACTCTCATTTCACTTGCTGTAGAGGTGAAGTTTCCCAAATCACCTGTAAGGCTAATATCACAAAACATTCCTCCGTAGGTAATTAATCTTCTATATTAATCTTCTGTGTTTGGGATCTTCTAGATCGGGCCTTAATGCCTTTGGGATTTATTTTCTAATGTGCTGTGAGAGAGTATCCCTTTGTCATTCTTTTTCCTTCTACCCAATTACTCCAAACACTTTGAAGAGACTCTTCTCTCTCCACTATATGGTCTGAGATCTTTTTTCAGAAGTAAAACATGGGCTGGAGCGATAACATAGCGGGTAGGGCGTTTGCCTTGCACGTGGCCGACCTGGGTTCCCCCGTCCCTCTTGGAGGGCCCGGCAAGCTACCAAGAGTATCCCGCCCGCACGGCAAAGCCTGGCAAGTTCCCCGTGGCGTAGTCGATATACCAAAAACAGTAACAACAAGTCTCACGATGGAGATGTTAGTGGTGCCCCCTCGAGCAAATCGATGAACAATGGGAGGACAGTGCTACAGTGCTAAATGTGAGTTTATTTCTGGTTAAAATCAATCCCTAAGCAGTGCTGATTTTTTTTCTTTCATTTTAAACTGGAAGTGCTGCTGCAAATACATAACAGAAGATGCAGTCTTTGTTCTCCTGACATTCATTTACAATCAATACTTACTTATTTGATAAAACACTAAGTATTTTCTGTTCTCACTATAGGCTCTGAGGCATAAAACATTTATACAACTAGTAAAATTTAAAATGAGACTGTCAGAATTCCAGCACAAAAAACATGCATGTGGGTGAGTGTTTTTTTTTTCTTTCCCCTACAAACTTTAAGAATATGAAAGCATGTAAGCATATAGTGGAATTGTTGTATTTTATACTCCAGGAAGTTGTGCAGAGTAATCAGAAATCTATTAACTGTGTTTGGTTTCAGCTTGAATTCTTCAAACAGATTGCAGTAGTGTGGTTCTTCTGTGACATCCAGAATCTCAAGCAAGCTGTCGCCTCTGACACTGGCTATTAGAGAATGTGTGGAGAGTCTCTGACTAGGAATCTACTTTCCCGGCATAAACAATATTCCCTATGGGAGGCCCATGGGAAAAAGCAGCAAACTTTGGTAGTCATGAGATTTGCAAGGACAACTGAGGTAGCGAAAAATTCAGTTCCCTAGGGTAGGACCCTCAGTGCAGGGACAAACAGAAGAACAGGTGTGGTCTGATTTCCCAGCTTGTGATTGCCATGTATGTGTCCTTAGAACACGTTTAACACACCCTTTCTTCACAGAACAACCTGGACCCCAACCTGCATTTCCAACACCAGGGATGGGATTTTCCAGAAGCGTTTCTGGTGGTGATGCTGTGTTGATCAATGCGTGAATATTCCTTCCTAGCTGAGAAAAGGACCACCTGCCCTGTAAGAATGTTTGACAAGGGCATTGGAGAGTCATTTACAGACTTTGCCTGTAACACAGAGAAAGCACTTGAAGGGCGCATTTTATACAGCACTCTAAACCGCTGACATCCTCATCTACGACCACTGTGTGTGGCGGAGACGCGTGGACCAACTGTGACAGGATTCTATACACTGATTACTTGGCTATTAATAAGAAGTTTCAGTGTGTTTAGAATTTGTTGAGGTCCATCCTCACAGGGGATATAATACATTTTGTTTTGGAAAAGAAGGGCAAATCTGTAAGAACAGAAAGAGCACAATCTCTCCCTCTCTTTCTCTTGATGGAGAGAAGTAGAGTGAAAAATTTGATCTTTATCAATTTAACAACGTCTGGGCTGAAAGCACTTTCATTTGTTGAAGAGAATGATAAGACGAAGCAGAAGTGGGAGAGGCGAGATCAGGCCATGACTCACAGCAGAACAGGAGATGACCTTTGAGGGGTCGTCACCAAGCACTGCGTTGGGTCACAAAGACAAGGGCCTTGGTCTTGCTGGCTTTGATCTTTTTTCAGGAGCAAGTGACCCGCAACTGGCATTAAAATTTATCAGAATTCCCTGTGGGAAGAGTCTTATCCTGCCCTAAAATAAATGCGATAGAATTTCTCTGGTTTTAGTTCTTTATAGTTTGGGCTGGAGCGATAGCACAGCGGGTAGGGTGTTCGCCTTACAAGCGGCCAACATGGCCGACCCGAGTTCGATTCCTCCGCCCCTCTCGGAGAGCCCGGCAAGCTACCGAGAGTATTCGATATGCCAGACACAGTAACAACAAAGTCTCCAATGGAGACGTTACTGGGCCCGCTCGAGCAAATCGACGATCAACGGGAGGGCCTTTTACCTTTTAATGATTAGTTTGAAAAACTAATAAGGTTCGGTATTCATCTACTGGCATTTTAATTGTTGCTGTAAAATAAATCCAGTAAAATTATTTGCAGAAGTGTGCTTCCGTACCATTGATGTGGTCCATGGTACGCAACTGATTGTTTGGGAGAGAAGCACTCGGAAAGAACCTTTCCATCGTTGCCTCTTGTGTGGTCTCATGATGAATTGAAAGATAGTGATAATTCAACTGCTACCATTCAACTGAGAAAAGAATAGCATATATGCACACAAAAGAAAAATATAGCACAGTAACTAATTTTTTTAGATCATCCAATACTCCATGTTTTGCAAATGATTTTAAAACTCTTGTAGAAGGTAGTAAAAATGGAACAAATTGATTTGACTTTTGTTTTCGACTCTCCCTTATGCTTTAATGTCATATAATGTCATATTTTATTGGTTCAATTTTAGTTAACTGAAGACAAGGCTGACTCTTTCCTTTCTGCCTCCTGCCTGGATATAGCAAGAGAAGGTAGGCTGAAGGCTCTGAGATCAGAAATCACTTGTGCTCAACTCATTTGGGCCCTGCTTTTTTGGTTTTATTCACATTCATTCTCTCCTATATCTTCTGCCTCTAATTATCCTGCTGGGTGTGGACACGAGCTTCCCACTTTTCATGTTGCCCCAGAGATTTTGAGAGGAGTTTCTTCGTTCAAAGAAAGCTTTCATGTAGACCTACTATCATTCATCAATGACCAACAATCTTTTCAAGCATAAGCAATTTAACCCTCACTGATTTGTAGTTATAAAGCAACTCATCTTGGGGAAATGGCCATTTTGGAGAGGACAGAAACTTAGCCATTTGTGCAAAAGACAGAACTGACAGATCTTCCTGATGATCTTCAAATGATGATTTTTTATCATTTCCTCACCCGGCATCTGTGGCAAAAGATCGTGTTGTGACCTCTTTCCTTAGTCCACTACTATAGACTCAGAAATGACTTATGGTCCCATAGACAGCTCAAATCACGGAACCGAACAAAAAGTCCCTGCTTCCCAGAACGCATGCTTTAGACTTTTTGGTTTGAGAAAACAGGCAGATTAAAGGCAAGTAGGTCCTGCACTTACCTCCCTCTCTCTCCCTTTCTGCCTCTTCTCCCTCCCTCTCTCCGAATAGGAATTTCAGCAGACCTCCCTCTCTTAATGTCAAGGCTCTAACTTTACAATGATGCCATGGAACCATTTCTTTTGCTATGATTATGCGAGCAGCTGCTGTTGCTCTAAAGAGTTCTCTTCTTAAAAAGACACTGGACATTGTGAATTAAGTCAAAAATTTCTACAAATGTGCAGAAATTAAATGTTCGAAAAGGAAGGCATTTTTTTCAAGGTTTATTTACTCTGATTCTATATGGGGCAAATATGGATTTTTTTCATGTGGGAGGAAACCGATACTTCTACAGAATTTCAAAGGCTCTGATACCCATTGGATTGCCAGGTAGTACTACAGGCTGTGGAAAAAGAACTGCCCTAACTAATAATGACAAGGAAAACTAGTACACAATATAAAAATGTATCAGGTGTTCAAGCAAAGCAGGCTTTGGAAAGAGAAAACAATACATTTGTTTTAGAGATGAGCACATTGCATTGGCATATTTCCTTAATGGTGACTTGAGCAAAACATCTATAAAATCCTGAAAGCAAGCAATTCTCGTTCATTTTGTATAGTTTTAATGCATCTTTCACATTTGATAAGATATGTGAGGGGCAGAAGCATTTTAACAATGTCTTTATACTCATTCTGATCATCCTAAGCTATTTTATTAAAATCACTTGTAGGATGGTGGACTTCGTTCATGGCTTTGATATTCAGATTTGGATTTATCTTTTTTTAAAGTGAATATTTTCACTAATCCAGTTTTCAAATGATTAATAAGAAAGTCACTTAATATCTCACAATTTTGTATTATATACAAATGAGGATTATATACCTCATTTACCAGCTGCATAACTAATTTATTTAATAGTGTTTTATGTCTCAAAGAATAATAGGTCAATAGTGGCAACAAAGACAGTATTCCATAGAAACCCAGCTGAAGAGTTAGCTGTCACTTACATGCAATTTGAAATTCAAAACTCCCTTTAGGATTCAGCAGTTGAAAGCAGTTTTGACTGCATTTATGTTAACCTTGAATTTGTATTATTTTCAGCTTCTGATGACACTAGAAAAGGATAATATTAGTGGAAGCAGATGATAGAAAAAGATTATAATTATACCTACCAGGACATCCAGAGATAGCTTTACCTAGCAGGGAGGGCATTTGCCTTGTACGATGCTGGACCAGGTTCGATCCCCAGCATCCCGTTTGGTCCACCAAGCACCACCAGGAGTAATTCCTGAGTGCAGGGCCAGGAATAACCCCTGAGCATCGTTAGGTGTGACTTAAAAAAAAAATTGTCACCATGGTTTACAGTACTGGTACTGTAAGCTGTACCAGCACCAGGGCCCCTTGGAGGGGTGTGGGCTGAGTTTCCCTCCCCGCCCCAAGCAGAACCCCAGCAGCCGAAAACCTCCAGAACCCAGCCACAGCCATGCTCTAGGCCACTCTCCACATGCTCGGATGAGCCTCCCCTCACACATGAAGGAGCCAGCAGAGGAAACCAGAGATGTGGGACCCAGGGCTGAGATCTCCAAGCCTGCTTGTATCAGGGCTGGGCCTCCTTCACCCAGATTCCCCCATTTTCCAGTAGCTTGGCAGCCATACCCACAAACTGCCCCCAGCGCCATGTAATCTCATCAATTGCCAAGATCCAGAGACTATACAACAAAGCTCCCGGAAGAGAGCAACGCAATTTCTCCCTCTTGGAGAGCCCAGTAAGCTACCGAGAGTATCCCGCCCACACGGCAGAGCCTGACAAGCTACCCGTGACATATTTGATATACCAAAAACAGTTACAATAATGGCTCTCATTCCCCTGACCCTGAAAGAGCCCCCAATACGCCATTGGGCTACACTAGCACATGACAGGGACGGATGGAGATGTTACTGGCGCCTGCTTGAGCAAATCAATGAACAACTGGATGACAAGTGGTACAAGTGATGATAGTGATCGTACCTTTTAGCACCCCCTTCTCTTCCACTTCCGACTACTATTGTTGTAGTGTTATCTGTGCCCCCCACACCCAAAGAGCTTCCTACTGAAGACCAGTTCTCATGGTCTTCATTTCTATTGTCTTTTTAAAGAAGTAAAAAAACAAAACAAAACAAAACAAAAAACAGTTCTATTGCCTTTTGCATTTGTTATTCCCCTATTATGTTTCTTTATTTTTTTGATGCCTTGGCAAACGAGACAGTGTCCCTGATCTCACGTAATGAGATTTAAAGACGACCGCTGGACTAGAGCCCTTACCGACTGGATTCCACGGGACGTCAAAAGACCGCGTGGCTGCCCACCTACCAGATGGTCAGACTTCTTCATCAAGATCATGAACGATCGGTTTGAGGCTCTTCATGTTCCTAGAGAGAACAGATGCCATTGGGCTACACTAGCACGTGACAGGGACAAATGGAGACATTACTGGCGCCCGCTCAAGCAAATTGACGATTAACGGGAAGTCAAGTGATCAAGTCATGTTTCTTTATATTCCACAATTAAGAGAGCTCATTCTGTGTTAGTATTAAATTACCCTCCTGATTAACTTTACTCAGCACGATACCTTCCAGGTCTATCCACATAGCAGCAAATTGCATGATTTTATTTCTTCTTACAGCTGAGTAATATTCCATTGTGTAAATGTACCATAGTTTCTTTAGTCAGTTAACTGTTCTTAGGGACTTGGGTTGTTTCCAGACTTCGGTTATTGTGGCTACTGCTACAATGAACATACGGTGCAAATATCTTTTCTCTATTGTTTTCTTTGGAGGGGGACTTGAGGTATTATATTCCATGAAATGGGATTTCTGGGTCAAATGGAAGCTACCTCATAGGTTCTTTTTGTTTTGTTTTGTTTTTAAGAATGTCCGTATTGCTTTCTAGAAAGGTTGGACTAGTCGATAATCCCAGCAGCAGTGAATAAGAGTTTCTTTTCTCCTTCATCCATGCCAACACAGGTCATTTTTATTCTTTCCGATGTATGCCAGTCTCTGTGATATGAGGTAATATCCCATCATTGCTCTGATTTGCATTCATCACCAAACAGTGATACTGTTTGGCCACTTGCATGTCTTCTTTGAGGGAGCTTTCACTCATCGCTTCTCATTTTTTGATGAGAATATTTTTTTCTTATATAGTTCTACCGGTGCTTTGTATATCTTGGATATTAACCCTTTATCAGATGAGTGGTGAGCAAATCTTCTCTAGCTTCTTAAGAGTTTGTCTGTTTCATTGTTATATGTTTGACATTGACAGTGCATAAGCAATAAATATTGCAGAATCTATAATATATTGTTTTCTCATAATTATGAATTATGATATCATCTGAAAAAGACATTAATCCCAGTTTGTTGTCAGAGTGTTAAGAGACTTGTTTGTATTATCTTAAGATAAAGTATATTTTGAGGCTGGGCTGATAGTATAGTGGGGAGGGCATTTGCTTTGCTCATGGTCAACCCAGTTCAATGAGTACAAAGCCAGGTGTAAGCCCTGAACTCCATCAGGAATAGCCTAAAGTAGGTAATACACACACACACACACACACACACATATATATATATATATATATATATTATATATTGAGCATCCTCCACCCAGATCCTCCATATTCCAGTAGGCAGGGCTCACACCCACCAACTGGCTCCCTGGCACCATGTAATCCCATCAATGGCCAAGACCCAGAGACTATAAAACGCAGCTCCCGGAAGAGAACAGCACAGAGTCTCCTGTCCCCTAGCCTGGCTGTCCTCGCCAGGGCCCCTTGGAGGGGAGTGGGTTGAGTTTCCCTCCCTGCCCTGACCAGGCCTCCGGCAGCAGAAGACCTCCAGAACCAGCCACCACCATGCTGAGACCACTCTCCACACGCATGAAGGTACCGGCAGAAGAACACAGGCATGCGGGTCCTGGGGCTGAGATCTCCAAGCCTACTCAGATCGGGGCTGAGCATCCTCCACCCAGATCCTCCATATTCCAGTAGGCAGGGGTCACACCCACCAACTGGCCCCCTGGCACCATGTAATCCCATCAATAGCCAAGACCCAGAGACTATAAAACCCAGCTCCCGGACATCTTATCATTTCATTCTTACTTTGGACAACCTGGCAGGCTACCGAATATAACCTGCCCACACGGCAGAGTCTGGCTACCTCCCCGTGGTGTATCCAATATGCCAAATACCAGTAACAATGATGGGTCTCATTCTCCTAACCCTGAAAGAACCTAGAATATGGCACTTATAAAAAAATCTCTGGGCTGGAGCGATAGCACAGCGGGTAGGGCGTTCGCCTTACACGCGGCCAACATGGCCGACCCGAGTTCGATTCCTCCGCCCCTCTCGGAGAGCCCGGCAAGCTACCGAGAGTATTCGATATGCCAGACACAGTAACAACAAAGTCTCCAATGGAGACGTTACTGGGCCCGCTCGAGCAAATCGACGATCAACGGGAGGGCCTTTTACTTTACTTTTAAAAAAATCTCAGGGCTAGGACAAGGAGACGTTACTGGGGCCTGCTCGAGGCAATCGATCAACAACAGGATGGTCGTGGTCGTTGTGATATATATCCCACATACATATGTATATATATATGGGATAATTTATATTAAAATCATCCAGAAAGTTAAAACCTAGTATGTACAAAGTCTTGTTGTCACTTAGACATTCTAATATTAATATTCACTATTGACATTACATTACATTACATTCCTCCCTATTTCAAACAAAATGGGAAAAAAAACAAATCAAAGAATAATAGAAAGCAGAAATGGTGAAATGTTCTCCATTAAAATCTTTTTAACTTAAGAGCACAAACCATTGTGTCAGGTGGGATGTATTGGATGAACTAACATGATAATTGTAGGGTGGGTCGATGCTAAATGATTCTAGACATTCTCAGAGGAGTTGGGGAATTCATCCATTGCACTTATAGGAAGATCTTTTATGAAGCTCCAAACCACACAGTCAAAGAAATAGCATTAGAGTATCTAAAACAAGAATGTGAAAAATAAATAAAAGAAGTGTTGGCCTGTTTTTAAAGACACTCCAGTATAGATTTCTTCTTTGTTATTGCTTTACTTTATGCATTTAGTTAGTATACAGAAAACCAAAAAAGAAGTCACCATACCCATTTTTCCATTTTCTTCATTAAAATCAACAGCTCTCACTGGCTGAAACTTAATTAAAACTAGCTGCTGTGAGGAAAAAATATCTAAGTTACTTCCATTTTGAAAGAAATAAAAGCAGATGATTTATTCTTATCTTTTATAGATCCCATTATTTTTAAAATACTTTATTATATAGTCTAAAACACAAAAGAAGAAATATCCCCTTATACTAAAGAAATACGATAAAGCCAAAAATACTTAACATTTAACAACAGGCACATTTTCTAAAGAAAAGTACTACCTAGGCTATAATAAAATTGTATTTGTTTTGAGTGAAGTAATAATGTTCACAGTGTAAGTATTTGTAGATGACATCATAGAATTCTGTACTACTGCTAAGAGCAAGTTTTACAACAGAACATTTTTCTTCCTGGAAGTGGTACAAATGGAATATTGGTAAAAGAAGAACTGCTGGTTGTTTCAAGCTTTAAAAAAATAAAGCAATTATTGTATAGTAATTACCTAATACGGGTCAATATCCTAAGAAGCCAATGTGAAGAAGTAGGCTACTTATCAGATCACCAACTATGGACGTTTTTAAAATAAATTACACATTGGGAGCCAACTAGAAAATATTCAAATATAAATAAATATGATAAAATAGGATATAAATATAAAAACAGAATGAAAATGGATTGCACAGCCAGCCTTACAGATTCACAACAAATCTTAGATGCAATGCAAGTCAAGTCTCTAAAATACACAGATACACCAGGATTCCAGGCAGAAACTCAGTATGCCCTGGAAGGGGGTGGGAGGGAGCATGCTGAGTCCCACCCCCCCACCTTAGTCCTGACACTGCACCCACATCCCACAGTCGCTTCATGAAAAATCTCTACAGAGATCCCAAACTTACAAAAATTGCAGGCAAACCAGTTTCCAGACTGAAAACTCTGGGGTCTTCTCAGACTGAGGTGGGAAATTTTCCCCTGTCCCTTGGACTTCAGGAAGTTCTAGAAGCTATGCCCACATTCCACAGATGCTGCTATGCAAACTCATTGGCCCAGTTCTACAGATCCTGGAGTCGCTACAACTCCCAATTCCACAGGAGTGATGGCCAACCAGGAGCAGAATAGATTCCTGGCGAAAGTCGCATAGAAGCCAACTAAAAAGCTCAATAAACAACAGTGATACAGAAGGTTCAACTAGCAACACCTTCGCAAACCCTCAGGCAAGGACTTCATGGCCTCACCACGAATTATAATACTTTTCACAAATTTTCTTTTATTGAAGTATTTTTTAAAATAATTCCATTAGGCATTTAGTTGTACCAAGAAATGTAAAATAAGTTACTCTGTGCCTGCTAATGGAGCAGGTTTAAAAGGTGGGAAGGAAACGGCTGTATTTCAAAGTTTAACCACCCCTTTAAAATGCTCTCCTTGGAAACCAGACAATAGTGCAGCAGATAGGCTGGTCAGGTTCGAGCTGACATCCCATACAGCCTTCTGAGCCTGCTAGGGGTAACCCCTGGCTGCAGAGGCAGGAGTGAGCTCTGAGCACCGTCGGCTGTGGCCCCAAATTCCAAAATATAAATAAATAAATAAATAAAATGCTATCCTAATTCTTCACCTCTACATTCCTTTATGTCACCACTTAAGATGTGACAGAAAAGTGACATATGAAAGGTTCATAGATCACTGAGATCACATTTAGTCCATATCTCCTGAAAAAGTGAGGACAGAAAGTAAATAAAATATTCACTCTCTAAAGGAATAGTCACTCTCTAAAGGGGCTGGATATAAAATATTCACTCTCTAAAGGGGCTGGAGCGATAGCACAGCGGGTAGGGCGTTCGCCTTACAAGCGGCCAACATGGCTGACCCGAGTTCGATTCCTCCACCCCTCTCGGAGAGCCCGGCAAGCTACCGAGAGTATTCGATATGCCAGACACAGTAACAACAAAGTCTCCAATGGAGACGTTACTGGGCCCGCTCGAGCAAATCGACGATCAACGGGAGGGCCTTTATTTATTTTATTTTAAAGGAATAGTCACTGTCACTGTCACTGTCCTCCTGTTGTTCATCGATTTGCTCAAGCCCAGTAACATTGTGAGACTTGTTGGTGTTACTGTGTTTGGTATATCGAATATGTCATGGGGAGCTTGCCAGGCTTTGCCGTGCAGGCAAGATACTCTCTGGGCTCTCGGAGAGTGGTGGAGGAATAGAACCTGGGTCAGCTGGGTTGTCTGCGTGCAAAGGAATAGTATGTTAGAAAATACCTCATGGTGTCTCACTAATAAAAATTTTAAAAAAAGAAAATATTCTGCTACATATACATATATATATATGCCAAGAACTTTTAAATTATTTATTTACATGTTGATATTCCTAGGAAACACGCAAAAAGAAAAACAAACCCTGAGACAAATGAGACAGAATGAATATGCGGGTATTTTGAGAAGTTAGAAAGATTCTCTATAAACACAAGTCACTCTCACTGCCCTGCATTATTTTCATATACAATAAAATATTCATTGTTGATGGAGGGAAAGATGTGTGTAGTGCAATTTGATTTTCAAACTTGGCTGACACGGCTGCTAATTCTGAGATGTGAAGATAGCAGAAGTGACCCTATGTATCTATGAATGTCAAGTGACAAATTAACTTATAGAGCAAAGGATGAACACTCTTCAGTGGGGATGAATCAGCTAGTTCATAAGTGCATCATTATATACCTATGAAAAATTTTTAAATATTGGAAACTGGACTTCCTGTGAAGGATAATAAATGCTCAAGATTAGATTTCTAGATTTTCTTCATTGGATTGTTTTTTTTTTTTTTTGCTTTTCTGGGTCACACCTGGAGATGCTCAGGGATGACTCCTGGCTCTGCATTCAGGAATCACTGCTGTTGGTGTTTGGGGGACCATATGGGATGCTGGGTATCGAACCTCGGTCAACCGCATGCAAGGCAAACACCCTACCCACTGGGCTATCGCTCCAGCCCCTCCACTGAATTTTTTGTAGGACGAGTATTAACAATGCTGAGAACAATAATTATAATAAATGAATTTCATTCTGGTCACTCAAAGAGTCTCCCAGGAGGGCTGTGTATGTAACACACAAGGGACAGAGTAAAGCACTGTAAACTGGACCAGGTGAGACCAGACCTTTAGCTTGTTTCACTAAAAGTGCACAGGAAGCAGAATGAAAAGGATGAATGAAAAGGATGGGGAAGTACAGCCATGGGGGGTTTAGCCCAAAGTATTAAGAAACTTTTCTGTGCTAAGGGAATAGAGAGTTTATAGTTGGTGGGTCCAGACTTCCATCTACTGCATCACCCACTGGCTAGAAGAAATTCACTTAGCATCAGAGTGATAGTACAGAGGGTAAGGCACTTGCCTTACACGCCGCAGACCCAAGTCCAGCAATGCACACAGTGCCCTGAGCACTTCCAGGAATAATCTTTGAGCAGAGAGCCAGGAAGAAGCCCTGAGCACAGCTGGATAGGGTCCACAAACTAAACAAAACAAAAACAATATCATTTCTCTTAGTCTCTTAGTCTCTTAGTTTCTTCATTGGTGAAATGATGCTAATGAAACTTCTGTACTAAAGAATTATAAAAATACAAAAAGCTAAGTTTGTAAAAGCACTTAAAACTATATATATATACATATATATATATATCATCATTACAAAATTTTCCTTGTAGAGTTTTAGGGTAAGGTTGGGCTCAGGAAGTATGGCAAGTAGTTTACACAGTTGGGAAAGGGGTCACATCCCAGGTGGTTCTAAGTCAGTTAGAGAATTTGTAGTTGAAGGTCCAGGCAAAGACATTTTTAACTGTCTTAGAACCATCTGGGATGGTCTGGGATGGCGGGAAAGCCTCCTGAACTTCCCAAGTACCCCACCAAAACCTCAGACTTCATTTGATACCTGAAGCTCAAGTTCACTTTCAGAACTCTCCTTGCTATTAATATTAACTCAGATTTTCCTCTTGGCTTAAACTATTAAGGGAAAGAGGAGATAGGAAAGGGAGAAATGCTTGGAATTATTTTCCTTAGCCTTGGTTTCCTAGAAAGCCTCTTTCCCTAATCTTCCTGACTTAGATTTTACGTGACTCTTTGTAGACAGTCAGACACTACTATATCTTAATGTCTCTCAATTCTCCCTTCGAGATGAGCACTTCGCACATCCCTCAGAGTCCTTCTCGCAGAAATCCAGAGCACGGTGAATAAAGAGGAATCTTCACGACACTCAGGGGTGTGGAGGTGGCCACCGCCATTCGCGTGACACAAAAGAGGAAGGCTAAGGGTTAACAGGTTGAGTGAATGACACAAACAATCACACTGACACATGGGGAGTGCTGAAATGTGATCCAAACCACTATAATCTGGACTCAAAACTCCAAGAGGCCTTTCTTCATAAAGCCCAAAACCCTCCCAGAATGCTTTACTACCCTCAGTGTCTTTGAAAGGATTTCACCTCATACCTCATGGACTGAGGAATAAAAGAAAATTTATATGTCTAATAGTAATTACGTATAAACACACATACGTATGAGTGTGTGTGTATATATGTCTCTCTCTCTCTCTCTCTCTCTATATATATATATACTTACATATAAGTATTACTTACAGGGCTGGAGCGATAGCACAGTGGTAGGGCGTTTGCCTTGCACGCAGCCAACATGGCCGACCCGAGTTTGATTCCTCCGCCCCTCTCGGAGAGCCCAGCAAGCTACCGAGAGTATCTCGCCCGCACGGCAGAGCCTGGCAAGCTCCCCATGACGTATTCGATACGCCAGACACAGTAACAACAAAGTCTCCAATGGAGACGTTATTGGGCCCGCTCGAGCAAATCAATGATCAACGGGAGGGCCTTTACCTTTACCTTTTTACTTACATATAAACACAATTATATCCTGAACGCTTATAAGGAATTGAGACAAGGAAACTTGTTTACTGATTCGAAAAGTTGACAGGTAATCATTCCATTCATTTCTTTTGTAGATACAACTGGTCATGAAGAGATGGGACCATGATATTCCTTTTCCCAAATTATATTCTGCCTGCTGCTATGCTGGGGAACGCACAGTCTTGTTCTCCCTAAATCAGCTCTTTCCTGTTCCTCTTCACTCTGCGTGCACCACAATGTCTTGCCTGATTCCATCCACAGGTACTAAGTTACCAAGGATAGGAGACACCTTGGCTTTCCAACCTTGCTGGAGCACTCCTTCTGGCCTTCAACCATTCATCGAATTCAGAAGCACATGCACAATGCTGTCAAGAGCTAAGGGTGCGGAAGTGAATTCAGTAGAAAAGATAGTAGCTATAAAATAAAAGTAGAAAAGCTAGTAGCTATCAAAGAGGGAAAAGGGATTGTGGAGTAAGGGATCTTGTGTGTGTGTGTGTGTGTGTGTGTGTGTGTGTGTACATGCGCACATGCAAGGCTCATGTGCACATTCTATGCGGTCAAGATAAATGAGATCTGGAAGTCCCAGAGAAAGTGAAGGGAAAGCCACGTGGGTACCTGGATTGAGTGTTGTAGGTGTAGGTATAGTGGAAGTAAAACTCCGGCATGGCAGCCACGCTACACTTGTGTCCACAGAGATGGTAGGCAGGAAGGCTGGAGAACAAACCAAAAGGGGAAAGTAACGCGAAATGTCAGGGCAATGGTCATTTGCTGTGGAGAGGACGTAAGACCTGTAAGTGGTGGGAAAGACTGAGTTTCATCTAGGAAATTAAATTTTCTAAATAAGCAGATAGGGAATGGTTTTGATTTTTTTTTTCTTTCACTGCATGGATTCAACAGGAGATTGAAATGCTTCTCTCTTAGTGAAGAACAGTGTGGTGAAGGGCAGAGTAGAGACTGCACAGGGTTAGGGGACAGAGAAGAGAAGCAGAGAGGTCATGGGGGGAGAGAGGTTAGAGGAGGGAGTACAGGGTGAGAGGAGAGAAAGAGAGAGACAAAGGGACAGAAGAGAGAGAGAAAGGAAGAGATAGATCAAGGCAGACAGGAACATTCGTGGACACGCAGAGCAAGTCAAGAAACCCAGCACACACTCGCTGCAAACAGGAAGCTCTGGAGCCAGCAAGTTTCCGTGGAAAATGAAGCAGTTCCATTCTGGAACCAGGTAACTTCCTGTATTTTCCTAGCATCTAAGGAGAGATTCTATACAGGCATCTAGAGCCGACCTGGGACCAAGAAAGAAAACTGAAAGGAGGGTCCAGTGAGGCCAAGGACAAGCGAGGGCTGGGACAGGCTAGCTGGGAAACATGATCATGTTTAGTTAACGCTACTGCACCACAATGCACGCACTTTCCCCTATATAGATATGTTTATTACTTTTAAAAGGATTATGTGAGAATTTAGGGAAAGACACATAATACCCACCTAAAAAAATAAAAGTAAGAATCAGATTTTAAAAAAGGAAAACATTGAGGGGGCGGCACACCCAGTGATGCTCAGGTCTAGTTTGGCACTCAGGAATCACTCCTGTTTGTGCTTGGGATGGCGGGGATCAAACCTGGTGTGGAACATGCAAAGCAAGTGCCTCACCCACTGGCGCTAGACTATCTCTCTCTAGGTCGAGGATCAGAAGATTTAATGCTGAGTGTGTACCATTGATTACTTTATCCCAAGTGAGAATGCATGCACATCTATAGACTGTTGTTATAATAGTGAGTAAGCATCATGGGTGGAGGAGATGCTCTGTCTTGCCCCTTCCCCTTTGACCCTGAACCTCCGACCATCATCTTCCTCCTAGAATTGTCCCCATGAAAAAGCTGTGACCAAAGCTCGTGTTTCGTGACTGCAGAGTTTTGATGTTGCTTGTTCATGTCCTGAACCTTAGAGAATTGCGCTTAAAATGTGCAAAGTGGGCACAGGGGTTCTCACTGATTGTTAATGGGGAAGCAAAAGGATGCAGGCACTTGGGCGGCCAATTTGGGAGTTTCTACAAAGCTAAATATACTCTTCCCATTCAATTCAGAAATCAAGCTCTTGGGTGCTCACTCAAATAAATTGAGAACTCACGTCCGTCCAAAAACAACTGCCCACAGATCTTTAGAGTAGCTCTATTCCCAGTTATCAAAACTTGGAAGCAACACATGGAAAGATATGGAAGAACATCAGGCTCAGTGCAAATAGGAAGAATTTGGGGGGAAAGGCTTACAGCAAGAGCAGTGTTCTCTGAGACTGCTTGCAGCTACCAACTCTCATGTCCCTAGCAGTGAGCTGGCTACTTCTCAAAGATGTACAATGGAATGGAACGGAAGTAGAAATATTAAAGAGGGTATGGGGGAAATTACCACATTATTCTAGGAGAGATCATGAGCAGAAATATCCATTGGGCAATTTTCTAAGTCATTGAAGAGAAGGGCCTATATGTGTTTCTAAAAAAGAGCACAAAGTCCCAGAAGAATTCTCTTTAGCGGAGCATCGGAAGGATAGTCCAAATGTTGAGTCCGAGCCAGCAGGAGTGCAGTGGATGAGAAGAATAAATTTATAAGGACACCTGGAAATGAGCAGAAGCAAAGCAGCGCAGAAGTCAAAAGCAATGCAGGAAAGGAGGTGCACCAGATGTGTTCGATTCCTGGGAGCTGAGTGTCAGTACAAAGAGGCGGCTTGGTTTTCAACAAGCAAGAGGCATTTCGAAGTTGCTCTGAGCTGCAGGCAGCACGTCTTTTGCATCTAAAAAGTATCACAGGGGAGAGCCTGGAGTTTATTGATATTGATCTGCAGCCTTCCTTTTCTATCTGAACACAATTTGGTCTCTCACCCATGACCAAACAACAAGATGCTTCATGTATAAAGTGACACAAATTCATGACTTCTCTACCTAAAACCGAGTAGTGAGGCTAATAGTGCTTTTCAGGCTCAAACAGTCAAGAGCCTATTGATATTTCAAAGATCACTGTAACAATATATAATTTTAAAGAAATACAGGCATTAGAACAGAACCCAAATTATTACATTTTTCATATGGGCTAATATGACAAAAGAAAATATGCCAGTTAACTATGGAAACTGTAAGGTAATTTTAAATGCATTCACTCAGATATAACCAATAACTAGTAGAATACAGGGAAATGTACACAATTAGAGGATTTGAGATTATCATACCTCTACCATTTACTTATTTGCAATCAATGTGAACCCAAACAAATTTTTCACAATCTCTGAGCCTCATTTATTCAATCCTTAAAATGGAATGAGAATAATTTTGCTGCTAAAATAATTGGACACTATTTGAAGGTTTAATTAATGCAATTTTTCCCTCTTGCATGTGGCAGACTGTTTACTGGGTATTGCTATTAATTTGTCCTCTTTTTAATTAGTAAAACACTTTTTCCACTGGACTTTTAGCTTGACATATGGGAACTGACTCCTGCTTGCATCTTGCTTGCCATGCAGAAGTCAGATTGAGTTCGGAACAAAGGGACCAAGCAGAGGTGGTAAGTGGTGAGCTCATCACCTCAGCCACAGAGCCCCTGAATTCTGCTTCCTGATCCCTGCTGGCTAGAAGCCACATGCAAAAAGTAAATGACAAATGGTTACCACTAATGACTACAGATGCAAAACTTCTCAGTAAAATAGTAGTAAATTGAATTCAACAACAAATCAAAAAGATCATACATCATGAGGAAACAAGGCTTATTTAGGCATGAAAGAATGGCTCAACCTATGCAAATCAATCATGTGATCTGCAATATCAATAAAAGAAAGAATCTTATGATAAGATCAATAGACACCAAGAAAGCATCTGGCAGGATTCAATACCCATTTATAACTAAAATCCCCAAGAAAAAAAGACAGAGAAGAATGTCTGTGTATGACATGTATCTCAGCATAATAAAGGTTACAAACTATAAACCCACAGCTAATATTGTCGTGGTAAAAAAAACATAAAGTTTCTTTGAAATCATAAGGAGACAATTTTGTCCATTATCATCACCACTTCTGTTTTAGCATTAGAGGTATTAGCCAGAGTAATTAGACAACAAGAAGTAAAAGAAAAGCAGATCATTAAATAAGTGAAACAATTATATTCCAGCCGGGCTGGGAGTTCAATGCAAGGAGCTCAGGAAGAAATAGTGCTCAAGCCTTGTAGTTCCAGGCCACCAGCCATCCCACAGGAACTTGAGGATTCTTGGGCAACACCCAGTAGAGCTCAGGGCCCATGTGGTACTCAGGGGAAACTGTGTTTCTGGACTACGACTAGGAATGCCCCATCTCCTAATCCCCATTGCATTGAAATTTTAACTACACCTTGTATTGAAGGGCTCGAGCAATAGCACAGCGGGCAGGGTGTTTGCCTTGCATGTGGCCGACCAGGTCCGACCCGAGTTCGATTTCTCTGCCACTCTTGGAGAGCCCAGCAAGCTACTGAGAGTATCTCGCCCGCATGGCAAAGCCTGGCAAGCTACCAGTGATGTATTTGATATGCCCAACACAGTAACAAGTCTCACAATGTTACTGGGCCCGCTCAAGCAAATAGATGAACAACGGGAGGACAGTGCTACAGTGTATTGAAAGAGCAAGCAGAGAGTACTTTAAAGATCTGAAGCCAGCTCACCCTGTGGGTGCATACTCCTCAGCAGTGAACAGGTGACAGCCATCGTGAGATGTTGAAGGTTGTCCTCACGAATGAAGCCATGGGAATGCAGTGAAGAGAAGAGAAAAAGGGAAGAGCAGATAGGTGCTTTCCTAACCACCACGCCTCTCCTCCATGGCAAAACTGGCCTTGCTTTGGTTTTTAATAGAAGCAGGAATTTCCCAGGTGGAAAGTGGACAAAGACAGATGAAAAAATTCAGAGAAAGATCCAAGCTATGTGGAGTCAGAAAGGAAGGAAGACAGGGAGACAGCTTGGGAGGAAGTATAAATTGACGGTTCATCCAGGGTAGTGAATTGATCTAAGCCTCTCAGTGTATTCATAACATGAGGACAAGATCTGTCAGTCCTGCAACAGAAAGTAGCAGAGACCCCTTCTGGGACAGCTCAAGGGGCATCTGTTGGCACCCGCCTCTGGCAATCCCCTTCACATCCACACCTGCAATGGTCTCCAGCATCCTTGGTCCTGGAGACAGGCTCAGTATAGTAATACACATAGGGAAAGCTCTTTCGTGTGGACCAATTGAGGAAAAAATGGTCAGAAACTACTGGCGGGGGTGGGGGGGTCGACCAATTACAGACATGGGTGCATGTCAGGTTCTATGTCAACAGAATTTTCTATACAATGAAGGATAAAGGAGATACAACAAATCATGGTGCCATCCCTTCCCTATTCCCTGACACAGCATTCCAGTTTAACTGTCATGTTGTCGCCTTGCTTTCTGCACATACTCGGGTGATGGTAAACTAGCATTTATGTCCACCCACATAGCCAGTAGACTATGAGTCCTTGAACTTGGATCCCTGATTCCCATAATTCCATGCAGGATGCATTTATCCACCATACTGGACTGGAGTGAGACAGGCACTGAGGGTTGGAGTACAATGAGAAGACCACACTCTTATGCCAAGAAGCCTAAGTAGGTGTATCACAGTGCCAAACTCAATATGAAAAATCAGGGCCCGAAGCAAAATCAGAGGCAATTTAATTAAAGGGAGTTGGTTACCCAGGTCCAACGTGGCTTGCCAATTTGTGACTTGGCAACCAGCAGCTGTGTGGGTTTTTGATGGATTCTTCATGCTTTGAAGGCAGGATCAGACCGTGGATTGGGTCGGCTTTCTTTAACCTTCTCTTACTGTGGGAGCATTTCATGCCAAGGTTTGCCTTCAGGTTCTTAGTGGCAAACAGGAATGGTTTGTTGTCAAGGAGAGGAAAAGAAGGGGACAGAACTGGTGTGAGGAAAGGTAATGTTTTTCTAAATACCTATGCAAAAGGTCCAGTGGCAGATAAAAGCAGGCTTCCGTGTGTTTGTAGTTATGATCATTTTGATTATTACTAAAATTAGTAACTAGATTAAGTGATTAAGTGTCCTTCCTGCATAACCTCAGGAATAGTTGATAGTTTATTGGACTGAGGAAAAGAGAAAAACACCTTAAGAGGTATCTTGCCCTTGAGCAGTCAGGAAGGGCTTTCTTATGTTGATTTGGCTACCTGACTGGGTGGAGTGTCAGCCCAGACTAGAAGGGAGCTAGAGAATGAAAGAGCAGGGCTGAAAGATGGACTTGTGCTTGAGAGAATCTAGGCCCTCCATAACATAAATTTCTTCTATGGGATAAACTTCCTTGTAATAAACTGCTACAAAGATCAACCGGCCTGGCCCTCGTCTCTTCCTTCGTCTACCCTTGGCCAACAGCCGTTCCAGTCCAGGCCACACACAGCGGCTCTAGGGCACTGAACACGGGAGGTGAGATAGAGCCGTCCAGAGAGCCCGCGAACACACAACCTTCAGCGTGCATAGTTTTTTACAATGAATGACATACCATGTACGAAGTACTGTTGTAAGTACTAAATCTCTACTGGCTGATATATTATCATAATCAATGGGGCAATTCTTTCTTAAAATTTATTTGGGGTTGCCCTCAGCAATACCAGGGCTTACTCTTGGCTCTGTGCTCTAAAGTCACTCTTGGAGATGCTCAGGGGACTATCTGAGATGCTGGGGATTAAGCCATGGGAGCCTAGATGCATGCAAGGCAAGCATCTTAACCACTGTAATTCTTCTTCAGCTCTGGGGACAGTTATTCTCCACATGCACATTTCACAGTGAAGGCAATTATATTGGGCTTAGGGTCCCACCATCACTAATTCCAATGTCAACCAGAGACCTCAGAATCTAACTGTATTGAAAATGACATCTCTAGTGAAATAATAAGGGACTAAGATGGATGAATACTACTTGACAGCAGGTCCTGGACCTAATGACATTTTTAGAAGAGCAGAGGAACGTGAGGGGGTCATGCTAAAATGGAGGCACAGGTGGGGTCAAACCTTACCAAGTCACATGTTACCTCGGACTCCTGGACACCCCAAGGAGAGGCACAGGGTGGGTGATCGTCTCCCAGAGCATTCAAAAGGAGCCCACCCTGTGAGCACCTAGACTGCAGGGTGCTATTCAGCCAAAAAGTGCACATTTAAGGTGTCTTAAGGCAGTTTGTCAAATCGGTGAGAGCAGTCACAGGAATCTGTTGGAGCAGACTCTTGTCCAGGACAGGCTCGCAATAAGCAGTTACTCGAACAATGTGATTTCAGCACTTCTGTGTTACTCTGGTAATCTAGTTACTCTGTCGGGTCATCCCCGTGGCTGTCCAGAGAAATTCCCTGAAGTCATGAGACCTGGTTTCCGCCATGCATCTTTGATGCATCTAGATTTCATACTGTTGGGGATAAACCTTTCCATATTCTCATCTAGTACAATGTCCCCATGTTTGCATCACTGACTGCCAACTTAGAATGCCTGTTAAAATAAATCACACAAAATCACAAATCATCCTGTTATTCGTCGATTGCCTCGAGCAGGCCCCAGTAACGTCTCCTTCATCCTAGCCCTGAGATTATATTCAAGGCTCTTTAGGAGAATGAGACCCATCATTGTTACTGGTATTTGGCATATTGGGTACGCCACGGGGAGTTTGCCAGACTCTGCCATGTGGGCAGGCTACATTCGGTTAAAATAAATATGCTTCAGTTACTTTAAAAAATCACTCAACATCACTGGCGTTCCTGCTGATATAGAACTACTGGAGTGATACAAATGTTAACAACTTTTGAATTTAGAAGTAATAAGTCTTGTGAAATGTGTAATGTAGAGTGATTGCAGGAGAAGACATTTAGAAATATCTGATTGAGACCCAAAACATTTAAGTTCAGAGGCAGATTTTAGATTCAGTCTTCAGAAATACTTATTTTAAGGTAAACTGAAAACCAGTGCCTCTCCTGTCAACATTCATGTTTGGGGGCCAGAAAGATAGTATAGTGGGTAGGGTGTTTCCTTGCACATGGCTATCCCGGGTTTAGTCCCCAGCATCCATTATGGTCTCCTGAGCCCACTAGGGTGTTACCTGAGCACAGAGCCAGGAGTATGCCCTGAGCACCATTAGGTGTGGCCGCAAAACAAAATTTAAAAATCATCACTTGATCACTTGACCTCCCGTTAATCGTCAATTTGCTCAAACGGGCACCAGTAACGTCTCCATTTGTCCCTGTCGCATGCTAGTGTAGCCCAATGGCGTCTGTTCACTCTAGGAATATAAAGAGCCTCAAACCGATCGTTCATGATCTTGATGAAGAAGTCTGACCATCTGGTAGGTGGGCGGCCACACGGTCTTTTGACATCCCATGGAATCCAGTCGGTAATAGCTCTAGTCCAGCAGTTGTCTTTAAATTTCATTACGTGACCAGCCCAACTGATTTTTGACACCTTGGCAAACGAGACAGCATCCCTCCCTGATTCTTGATCGTCTACAGATGTCGGAACTCCGGATTCTTTCCCTCATTTGAGTGAAGCGTGATATTCCAAGCATAGCTCTTTCAATTCCTCTTTGGGAGACCCGAATAGCGTCCTCATCCTGTTTGCATAGGGCCCAGGTCTCTGAGGCATATGTTAATGCAGGAAGAACAGTGGAATCATGTTTACTTTAAATAGAGTATATTTGAGGTGGATATGAAAGATTAAAGATAGAGAACAAAGTATTGTTTTCAAAAATATGGGTTTACATTGCTTTTTAATAAAATGTGAATATTCCATTTTAAAGAAGAATGTCCAGCTATGTAGGTTGAACATGGAAGACTGTTGCTTTTTCTCAGGTTTTGAAAACAAGTAAACAACACGCTGACCATTCATATAATATTCTCAGATAAGCCCCACAGACACCAAGCTGATGGGAGGAGAGCTGGCCAGAAATGTTGCCTTCTTCCATTCTTTTTCTATCTTAGGGATGAAGTATCCGGGTGATTCTGGGCTATGATTCATGCTGCATGCCTTCCAGCCCATCTGCAGGATACTGAGAAGAGCACCGTTATCAGGCTGTGAACATACAGCAGGTTGCATATTCCGGCCCATGTTGGCAGCTGGGTGCTAATGGGCTCTTCCCAGCAGTGCACCCCGCTAATGGCCTCTTCCTGGCATTTGGTCAAGCATCACTAATGACCTGCGAGCTGCCTGCCCCACACCGAAAGCAGCAGGCTACTTTCAGAGCTGAAGAGAGCCATTCACACCCTGCCTTTGGCCACAAGGACCGGGGGACTAAGAAGCATAGTGTAACAGGAAATGACATGGAGAGGAAAGCTATGACCTGTGGTCCAGAATGACAAGACTGAGACAGAATTTGATTTTGAACCAATACTGCTTCGTCAGAGAGATGTAAGGACATAGAAATGTAAGGACCAAAAAGGATTCTTCCTTTTGGATCCCATTCATCAATTCCATACTAATGTCAATATCAAAGAAGTATTTGTAAAACCCTCCATTATCCTACATTGATCTGAAATGCTCACTGGCTTTTAGGGTTGGAAATGTGCACGTGAAAAATATTACAGTGAGGTATGTGGAGCTCTCTCACCTCTCTCCTCCCCCCGTTCAGGGTGCTAGAGAGTTCTTCAGAATAAATTTTCGTCAACGTCAACGGCCCTCCCGTTGATCGTCGATTTGCTCGAGCGGGCCCAGTAACGTCTCCATTGGAGACTTTGTTGTTACTGTGTTTGGCATATCGAATACTCTCGGTAGCTTGCCGGGCTAACTGCTGTTAAATTAAGAGGGGTTATGGTGATTCTGTTTTGGGTGGGTTTCCTAGTGAGACACATGACCAAACTTTTCTCCACTCACTTTTCCTTTAACTCTGTCCATACGGGTTACAAACCAGACTGATGAGATCATATTCATCCCTCAAGATTAGGAATCACAGTCTCATGTTTCCTTATGCAAAAAAAAATAGCATGATTAATTGATCATTCTTCTGTTTGTCTAACATTGGCTACCTCAAGTTGAACTCTGACTCATTTAGAATAAAAAAGGATGAAGCAGTTTAGAGATTTAAAAAAAAATCAAAGGAATAAAAAGCATTCGTGTGAGTTAAATCAATGATTCTGTCATAGCTCAATGAAATGAGGGAAGACATACTCCTAAGACAAAAGTAAGGTTTTATATTTCACAGCACACTTAAATGATGTGTACAGAATGAGTATTCCCATTGTTTGTCTCACTTTACTCACGATGTTTCTTAGTTACCTGAGTTATAGATGCTGTGATACCAGGTATAAATAAAAAGTAGTTTCAATTTCAAACTGATTTCTTCCTAATCCTCTGATGGGAAAAGAGTTACCAATCATCCTCCAATGTTTTTGTTATAAAACAGAAAATCAAATTTAAATGAATATAATTATCACCTATGATTAAGTAAATGGGCTGGAGCAATAGCACAGAGGGTAGGGCGTTTGCCTTGCACATGGCTGACCCAGGTTCGGTTCCTCTGCCCCTCTCAGAGAGCCCAGCAAGCTACCAAAAGTATCCTGCCCGCAAGGCAAAGCCTGGCAAGCTACCCGTGGTGTATTCAATATGCCAAACACAGTAAAAGTCTCACAATGGAAACGTTACTGGTGACCGCTCGAGCAAATCGATGAACAACAGAAGAACAGTGCTACAGGCTAACTAAATCAATCAACAATATAGACATTAGACCTGGAAAAAAGCTCATTATCAATCATTTCCATTTTTCCAGTTAAAGAGAAGGAAAATAAGGCCCAGAGTGCAGGCAACGAGTCACAGGCCTCTTCAGTTCCCAGAGCTCAGTTGTGACCGAGTGGACAGTTGCCACTGAAAGACCCTCAACGAGGAGAACAAGAGCGTTTGGTGGTAGCACAGGACCAGAAGCCACTTCGGCTGCGGCAGGAACACCGCCACCAGTGCAAGAAGAGAACGTGGCCATATTTCCGCTTCTCACAGAGTGATGTTTCCTCTTTGAAAGGTTGTCTTCTACTCTGAGATAGATAGTCTCACTTTTTATAATTAAAATATCTTTTCCTAAATGTGATCATGGCAATCACGGGTGGCAATTTTAAAAAAATGTCTTTACTAGGAAAAATGAAAAAAGAGGATTCCCTCCCTGATTTTTCTTCCTAGTTCCTCCCTCCTAATTGCTTTATTTAGTGCTCTATCATATCTAAAATTCTGGGAAATCACTGCCTTAAGCCATAACGAGTCACTGGAGATTTTTAAATCAGAGAGTAACATGAACAGAAAAGTAATTTGGGAAAATTAATTGTTCTTCAGTGGATAGTATCAACTTTAGTGGGAAGAAAGTGGAGCCATGAAGCCTGCTTAGAAAACAACTGCAACGTAATCAGCATTGAACGAGAGCAAGAAGCTGGCAGGAGGCAACAGGGTCTGAAACAAAAAGAGTGAAGCAGAGGAGAGACAAGAGGCAAAGAAAGCTAAGATTTCAAGCCACAGCACCCTCCTTCCAAGTAACAGTTTACCTAGTACGAGGAACTGGGTTATTTAGGAAAAAATAAAGCTTGATTAATTTGTAGAAGATATATATTTGATTGAATATATTTAATGCATACTGAACAGTGTCCATTTGAAATTGGATAGTGCAGAACTGAGATACTGTAAGGAACCTAAGGAAATCCCTATGAAAATCCACCAAAATGTCAGAGTCACAAAAATGGACAAATAAGAGATCCTCAGTGTCATCACTGTATCACTGTATCACTGTCATCCTGTTGTTCATCGATTTACTCGAGCAGGCGCCAGAAACGTGTCTATTCAGTCCAGCCTCTCCTTACTCTTCGTTCTAAACAATTGGAGACTCTTTCAGGGTCAGGGGAATGAGACCCATTAAAGTTACTGGTTTTGGCATATCAAATACGCCATGGGGAGCTTGCCAGGCTCTGCCCGTGCAGGCGGGATACTCTTGGTAGCTTGCCGGGCTATCTGAGAGGCATATATATATATATATATGGGCTGGAGCGATAGCACAGCGGGTAGGGCGTTCGCCTTACAAGCGGCCAACCTGGCCGACCCGAGTTCGATTCCTCCGCCCCTCTCGGAGAGCCCGGCAAGCTACCGAGAGTATTCGGTATGCCAGACACAGTAACAACAAAGTCTCCAATGGAGACGTTACTGGGCCCGCTCGAGCAAATCGATGATCAACGGGAGGGCCTTTATTATTTTTATTTATTTTATATACATATTTCTCTCTATGATTTGTTGCCTACTGTCTGAACTCCATCAAACATGGTATGGTAATTATAGAAAATGAGTAGGAAGTGTCTTATAATGTGTCGCGCAGCCGCAAAGAGGCCACATGGTTCAGAAAGCAGGCCTGTACCATGGAGGCAGTTGGGTAGTGGAGGTCAGCTGCCGGGGCTGGGTCTCTTGGAGTGGGGAGGGCTCTTGCCCACCCCCCTCTGGGGCGCACTGAGTGCAAACAACCTGGCGCAGAGTCCCAGAGTCATAATAATGGAGAAATTAGAGATCCACTGAAGACCGTGGGCTGCTGAGGTGATGCATCCATTATGGAAGACTACGGAGACCGTGATAAAGATAGAGAAGTAACCAAGAGAAAAGAAACACAGGAAGAATTCTGATTTTCATTTCCACCCTTCCCTCCCTTTTTCCATGCATGCATCCATCCATTCTCTATTCAGTCTTTGTACATCCAAATATTTATTGAGCCTTTTACTAAGTTGCAGATTCTGAACTTGACTCTGAATATGTCAAAGGCTGCAGTCTTGGTACGGAAAGGACTGAAACGAAGAATGTACTGACCAAGTTCCCAAAATGGAGCTACACAAAATAGAAGAGGGACTTCACTTCTATCATTTCAGACTTCAATCTCCCTCTGTGCTCTCCCATTTTGTGGAGCCCTTTGATGCTCCACAGCCTTTGGTCCCGTCCAGAACAATCAGTCAGAATGCTAAGATAAAAAAAAAATGCAGACAACAAATGCTAACTGCCAAGAGCTTCAAAGGGTAGGGGAAATATTCATCGCTGCCTGTGTCACGGTGGGACAGAACTAGTACGGAACGGAATGGGTATCTCTGGAGCCCCTACCCAGGACAGGTCAGCTAAATTGGAATCTGGGGGGTTCATTTCACTGGGGGAGCTGTGGATCCACTCCTTTGCAAAGGCTCTATTCAGCTCCTCCAAAGGAGGAGCTGTTCTAATCAGCACATAAAGGTTTCTGACGGAAAGGAAATGATTATTTTTAAACCAGACATGAGACAAATGATCGGGGAGTGCCTCCCTCCAGCCCCATGCTAGTGGCTATTCAGAAACAACCTTTACTTGTATATATTCCCAGTTCCAGAGTCACGGTTTAGAGATAGAAATAAAAATGTGTACACATAGACACATCCATAAACACATGTCTGCACACATATGTATGCACATATGCTCCCACATACACAACAGATATCTGGTGAAAACACAAAATAAATTAAAAACAAAATCATCCCAACTGTGGAAAACTATAAGGAATATAGATATGATATACTGTATAAGGATTAGGGGAGGAAATCTACATAGATTTTATTTCATTTTTATTTTTATTTTTTTGCTTTTTGGGTCACACTCAGCAATGCACAGGGGTTACTCCTGGCTCTGCAATCAGGAATTACTCTTGGCGGTGCTCAGGGGATCATATGGGATTCTGGGAATCGAACCCGGGTCAGCCGCATGCAAGGCAAACGCTCTACCTGGTGTGCTATCACTCCAGCCTCAGATTTTATTTCATTTTTAGCTGAGGTAATCATCCTATTACATTCTTTCAGGTTGTTATATTTGTAGGGGGAGTGGGGCTCCACTCATCTGTATTCAAGACTTACTCCTGGCTCTGTACCAGGGATCACCCTGGGAGACACTCGGGGGATCACATATGGTGACTGTGATCAAATTGAGGTTAGCCATTTGTAAGGCAATGGTTTAGCCTCTGCACTGTGTTTTAGGCTCAAGTTACTTCACATTTTAAATGATTCAATTAAATTGTACGCAATAAATTTGTTCCTTTCTAGTGATTCTAATGACTAGATTGATTTTATTGCTCTATTTACTGTTCACACATGTGCCCATCTCTGAGAAATGAGGACAGTGGTTATAAGTCAAATAAATAATACATAAATAAAAGACTCTCCAAAACAACACTGCATGCAATTTTGCTTTATTTAAATGTTCCCATTTACCACAGAGCCATCCTCTTGAGAAGAAGAGAAGTTATTATTTTAAGTGTTTCTTTGTGATCTAACACTCACAGACATTTGTGTTTAATGTGCGTGATGTCACGTTTTCCCTCTTCAGATCCGTGGAGGCTTCCCATCTCCCATATTTTATTAACCTGGTTTCCACACGTCAGACATACTAAAAGCAAGAATGGCACAAGCAGGGCACACAGAAACCCGCTAAGTCATGATAAGTGAACGAGTGAATGCGATTGGTGATCCAGGTTTCAGTGGCACAACCTGCATTCACCAGGGCTCTTTCAACAGTTGGCATGCTGCTCTCTGCCTATGCATCTGTCACCTGAAGGGTCTGCCTGTTTCTGCAGAAGTGCCATAACCTGTGCCACAGCCACCAGGAGGTAGCCAGAGCTCATTTAGGGATGACTGAGGCAGACAGCTCATTTGCTTCTGATTTAGCCAAGAGGCATCATTCATGCTCAATCCAAAGAGTGTGGACCAAGACTGACCTGGTTTGGGGCATTTCCTCTCAGACCTGAGGCCAGACAGAGCCTCCTTTCCCATGGAAAGAAAGGAACATCACTCTCACCGAGTAGAGAGCCGATGGGGACACGAGCAGATGGAGGTAGATGCAACACCCTCATGGCTGAGCCTGTTGTCAATCCTCAATGGCTGTCTGTTGACTGAAATCAGGGTGTAGAAATTGCAGTTGAGGAAGAAGAGGCCATCCTTCTTCACAATTCAGTGAGATCATATACTTAATAATTAATAATAGCGAGTTGAGGGGCCCAAGAGATAGTATAGCAGGTAGGATGCCTGCCTTGCATAGCCAACCCAGGTTCGATCCCTGGCACCTCATATGATCCCCAGAGACCTGCCAGGAGTAATCCCGGAGCGCAGAGCCTCGAGTGAGCCCTGAGCTCTGCTGGGCGTGGCCCCCAAACAAACAAAAAGAATAGAGAGAGTTGAGGTCTGTCAGGTGACAGAGTTGCTTATTGTTGGAGCAAGGCTATAGATAGGAGCAGTCAGTCGTTACGTAAGTGATAAATGTCATGACAGAATTATGACCAGATAAATGATCCAGTTCAGGCTTTCTGGAAGGACTGCTGAATGAACTGAGTTTGAAGCTGTAGAGAGGTTAAGTTAAAATAGGCCAAGACTGTGGGATACTTCCGAGACAGCAGCCGGAGAGGCAAATTAAAGTAACAAATGCCCTCATATGTCTTGTTTGGGTACTTAATTTTCATCTTGAAGGTGATGGTTGGCCAGAAAAGGATGCTCAGTAATAGAACCACATAATCCAATTTGCATCTGAAAAAGACTACTCTGTGGGATAGAATTCTTTAAGCCAGGCATAATGAAATGAAGGTGAGAGCACAATACTGTAAGGTGTGTGGCGCCCAGGCAAGAGTGCTGAGGGCAGAATCTACTGCAGGGACGGTGGGAATGGACAGGAAGGTGTTCCTGGAAGCTACCTTGGAAGCAGGGCAGGGCATCCTGGACGTTTTATTGGACATCAGAAGTTCTGAGGAACTTGAAGCCATATAGAAGGAGATCGTCAAGAAATGAGTTGGGAAGCCATTTCCCCATCAGAACGCACTCTCTCCAGGTCCTGACTCATTCAGAGTGAACACAGTCTTTTTCTCTTGTCTGTGACTAGACAATCATTTCATAGGTCACAGACTGTGTGAAAGTCCTCTATTATCATTCTTTCCATTTCACACCTAACAAAATTTCTCCTGCAGACTAATTTATAAGCTCAACTGCCCTATCTGGGTACATTTACTTTCATGAGTAGACGCACCCTTCTTGAAGATATGAGAAAAAAGAGAAAAGAGTAATCCCTTTCCTTAATTTTGAAGTTCTTTAAAGCACATTTCCTGCTTTTCTGCATACTATCAATAAACCTTGAATAGATGGTATTATGCTAATCTATGCATAGAAAGATGATACTGGCCTAGACTTCTCAGGGTTTGTTGAGATTCATAGTCCTATTCCAAAGGACTTGTCTTATACCGCTTCATTGATTTGCATTTTGCCCTAATCATTCATGAGGACACAGGCCCTGGTAGATGCAGAGTGGGTCAGCTGGCAGAAAAGGGGCAGAGGTATCTGATTCATCAGGAGATGTGGATCCTAAGACTCTGGACATCTCAGTCCTGCCAACTTGATCATTAAATGTCTCTTGTATTGCCACTTAGAAAACAAAGCCTATCCAGAAAAGAACAAGTTAAGAAAAACACTAAGGCATTATAAGAGTGGATATAATGTAGAGTGTCTAATTTCACTTGCTGGTTAGTGCCCATTTCTAGAAAATAAGAACAAGTGTCAATAACATATAGTGTTGTGTCACTTATTCAAAACAACCAGCCTGTGCTGGGTTGGGGCGATAGCACAGTGGACACGTGTTCACTCATCACACAACTGACCCCGGCTCAATTCCCAGAGAGTCCCCCGAGCCCCACCAAGAGTGGTCCCTGAGTGAAGAGTAGGAGTAGCCTTGAGCACAACTGAGAGGAGCCCAACACACACACACACACACACACACACACACACACACACACACACAGAATAGCATGAAAATGAAACCATGACTCTGGGAGTGAGCACTGTAGGTCCCTATTAGTCCCACCATCTGTGTCCGTAGAAAGGGAATGATCTGTCAACCTTTCCAGGAACAGAACGGTATAGCCACTTGTCACAATATGCTGATACAACAGCATATTGAGGCCAAGGAAAATGCTTAAAGACCAAAAGAGCACCACATAGCTCATCATATACGTTATACCATTTTAAATGACTTTTTAAAATATCACACTTGTGCTCTATTTTGGTATCTACAAATACCTGTTTAACTTATTGCTAGTTATTGCTTACAAAAATACAACTTTTAGGGTGCTGAGAAATAGATAATACAATTGGCAGGGTACTTGTCTTGCACACGGCAGACCTGGATTTGATCCCTCGTACCCCATGTCACCCCCCAAGCAATGCTAGGAGTTATCTCTGAGCACAAAGCCATGAGCAAGCCCTGAGCACTGCTAGGTGTGGCCCAAAGACCAAAATTACAATAAATAAAAATACAAATTTTGAATTGATATGCTGTATACTTGTCAAAAATATCCAAGGGAGGAGGCAAAGCATTTTTGTTTTAATTCCAGATGTAGCACTGTAGCACTGGTTTCCCATTGTCATTGTTCATTTATTTGCTCAAGCAGGCACCAGTAACGTCTCCATTGTGAGACTTGTTGTTACTGTTTTTGACATATTGAATATGACACGGGGAGCTTGCCAGGCTCTGCTGTGCAGGCGAAATACTCTTGGTAGCTTGCCGGGCTCTCCCAGAGGGGCGGAGGAATCGAACCTGTGATGGCTGCCTGCAAGGCAAATGCCCTATCCATTGTGCTATCGCTCCAGCCCATTCCAGATGTAAGCTTGGGAAATGTGCACTCTGCATCATCCCAGAGTATATGGCCTTATGCTGCATAAATGCTTGGTGAGAATAATGTGGTCGGCTGAACAGATGAAGGGGAACAGAGCTACTGACAAGAAGGTAGACTGAAACAGCTAAGTCTTATATCATATTTTATTCTAAAAACATCTTAGGTGCTACAAACCTTCAGTTTTATTTCGTTCACAAATAGAATACTTTATCCTCAATCAGGATGAGTATTGATCTTTATATCCTAAATAATAGTTCATCAACATCAGAAACCAAATATTTTTGTTAGAGTTTATAGTTCCCTTAGTGCTACTGAGATGATTTAAAATAAATATAAAATAAAATAATATAAAATAAATGTCAATACTTAAAACCAGTGCTTCTCATAAAATAAAAATCGCCATAAAACAATGTATAGAAAACAGAATCTCTTATTTTTCAAAGTATTTCACACAGAAAAATTAACTATACATCTCTTTCAGAAAAAGAAAGATTGCATTGTTAAAGAAATTTGATAAACACAACAGAATACATTCTGCCTCAATGAGTTTAAAAACCATGAGGAAATTTGCATAAATTTGTTTAATACAATGGAAATCCTATTCCATTCTCTTTCCCTTCATTAAATTCTCACAAAACTAGTATTCCATATAGCATGTTTTGGGAAGCACTATTTTTTTTTAAATTTAATTTTGAGGCCACGTCCAACGACGTTCAGGGATTTCTCCTGGCTTTGGTTTCCAAGATTATGCAAGAACCAAGCCCTGGTACCCTGAGGTACTGGAAGGAAGCTAGCCCTGGAGGTTTGAGCAATGCTGGGCCCAAGTAGCCGCTTGAGCACTGGGTCCACATCACCAGTTTGAGCAGTGAATTGTCCGACCTGGCTGGTGAAGTACCCTAGCAGTGCCCTTCTGGGCTCCCTGAAAGTTTCTTGGGAGCCCCCTCACTCCCTCAAAAACATAACTAGTTAGTAAACAACTAATCTAGAATCTGATGCAGGGAGTAGGGCTTTAGCTCATGGAGAAAACAGATGGAAACGTCCAACGGTAATAAAAACTCATATTCAATTGCTAAAATTCAGGGTTCCACGGTCTTTGAGCCCTACCCTCTCTCTCTACCGAGTCTGAAGAATAGAGGGTTTCAAATGGACACTGCTAATTTGTCCTGCAAAGTACATCCTGCTATATCCATTTTGCATGAAAATATTTCCTATCCAAAGAAAATTAAATATTTCTGATCATTTTCACTGACATTGAGGTATTTGTATGATCAATTTCACTGACACTGCCATATCCGTACAGGGCATTTATTGTCCAAGAAGACCCCTGTGCTTCCTTTCCCTTGCAGGATATAACTCAATATTTTCAGAGTATGCCCATGTTCCTCTTCAAACTTCTTTATTTTGATCACTTGATAACACAGGTCAAGATTTCAAATCTGTATTTTTCGACATCACTATGTATTTTTTCTTTCCTTTGGATTTTGGGTCATACTCAGAGGTGTCCAGGGGCTACTCCTAGCTCTGTGCTCAGTGTTGCTCTGGTGGTACTTGGGGGCCAGGTGAAGCTAGAGAACAAATCCAGGCCTCCTGCGTACAAAGCATCTGCTCAATCTCTTGCTCTCTCCTGTCCTACTGTAACTTTTTGATCAGAAAATGAAAAACCCAGTAATCTGGGAGAAAAGGCAGAGGTCAAGTTAAGTATGTAGCACTGTAGCACTGTCCTCCCATTGTTCATCGATTTTCTCAAGTGGGCCCAGTAGCATCTCCATTGTGAGACTTGTTGGTACTGTGTTTGGCATATCGAATACATCACGGGTAGCTTGCCAGGCTTTGCTGTGCAGGCAAGATACTTGCCGGGCTCTCCAAGAGAGGTGGAGGAATTGAACCTGGGCCGACCAGGTCGGCCGCATGCAAGGCAAACGCCTTACCCACTGTGCTATGAACTCTGAAACTTTTCTAGGACATCCTATTTGAAAAAAAAGGGGGGGCTTGGTGGGGGTATATGCTACGGGATTTTATGTGAGACTGACTCCTGTTTATATTCTTAAGATTCTTAATTTAAACAATACTATTTGTTGCGTCCATGTTAACCTCAGGAGAATAGTGCAGTCTCCTGCCCCCGCGCCTGGCTGTCCTCACTGGGGCCCCTCGGAGGGGGGAGGGTTGAGTTTCTCCCCCCCACCCCGCCCCGAGCAGAGCCCCAGCAGCTGAGGACCTCCGGAGCCAGCCACGGCTATGCTGGGACCACTCTCCACACGTCCGGACGGGCCTCATGCATGAAAGAACTGGCAGAGGAACCCAGGCATGCAGGTCCCAGGGCTGAGGTCGCCAAGCCTACTCGGATTGGGACTGGGCCTTCTCCACCCAGAACCCCCCACCCCCCATCTTCCAGTAGGTAGGCGTCATACCCACTAGCTGCCGCCAGCACCAGGTTGGTCCCATCAACGGCCAAGACGCAGAAACTATAAAACCCAGCTCCCGGAAGTGCGCGCGACCTCTTATTATCTTATTTTTCCTTTGGAGAACCTGGCGGGCTACCAAAAGTATCCTGCCCGCACAGCAGAGTCTATGCCAAATACCAGTAACAATGATGGGTGTCATTCTCCTGATCCTGAAAGAGCATTGAAATGGCTCTTTTAAAATCTCAGGGCTAGGAAGAAGGAGACGTTACTGGTGCCTACTCAAGGAAATCGACGAACAACAGGATGATCATGATCGTGATGTTAACTTCACGATTTCTATCCAGTCATCAGGAAATTTATCATGACCTACTTGAACAGATTGCTATAAAATGGCAATGAGCAATCAATTCATTAAGCTCTTCCCTCAGAATACAGATGCTAAGTACAAAGCATGCATTGATAATGTAATAGGAGAAACATTCAAATAAGAAAATATGGTTTTGGCTTTTGTAAACGTATGGTCTTTTAGATATCTAAGGCAAACCCTGTAAAGAAATGCAGCGGAGAAACAATAATGGAACTTCTGATTATTCTTCCTTAAAGCTCCCACCAGAGAAGGACATATCTTAAAAGCTTGTTTTTCTCTACCTTTGTCATAAAACTGTAAGTAGCACTGTAGCATTGCCCTTCCGTTGTTCACTGATTTGCTCGAGCAGGCACCGGTTACGTCTCCATCCTGAGACTTGTTACTGTTTTTGGTACATCGAACACCCCACGGGGAGCTTGCCAGGCTCTGCCGTGGCATGGGATACTCTCAGCAGTAGCTCGCCGGGCTCTCAGAGAGGGATGGAGGAATCAAACCTGGGTCGGCCACACGCAAGGCAAACGTCTTACCCGCTGTGCTACAGCTCCACCTCCATAAAAGTGAAGGTTATGAAAAAAGTAAGCACTGAATAAACAGCTTATACCTGCATTTTTTATGTTTGCATTTTTGTTTTTGGTTTGGGGCCACACTCAGAAGAGCTCGTTGCTTTCTCCTGCCTCTGTGCTCAGGGACGTTCTGGGGACCTTCTGCAGTGCCGGGGGCGGGGGGGAAGGTGGGTGTCAAACCTGGGCCTGGGGCTTTAAGGCAAGTGTCTTCCCTATCTCTCTAGCATTAAACTTCTTTTAAAAATATGCAGGTTGAAACAATATGCAAGTAGCAGGCTCTGAAAAAGAATGGGGAGCATTTCTGGGTGTAAAAAGCCAGGATTTGGGTATTGTCCTGATTTATCAAACACTGACAGGAGAGGCTGCCATTCATTAGACAAGATCCACAAACGTGCCTCTCAGAGTCTAGTCATAATAACTGGGATATTTTCGTTTTCAGAGTCTCTTAGTAAGCAGATCAATTCTGAGAAAGCTTAAAAGGACGAAAAACCACTAAGGCCCACTTCCACCACACTCCCTCGCCCGCCCTCACCGCAGAGGAGGGAGGAAATCCAAGCCACGGGGAGTCTTTGCCAAGAATGAATTGCTACTCTCAGCAGGAGCTGTGAAGTGTGCAGAGTGCAGTGGGCAGGGCTAGTTCTGAATGAGCAAGGAACAGAGCTCCAGGGCAGAACTATGAATGAATTAGCCTCATTAACTATTTATGGGCCAGGCAAACAACAGTGCTTTTGGATGGGAACTTCGAAACTGCGGCCAGTTCGCATTCCCATAATTACTCGGAAGAATATGGAAAAGAAGCACCCAGATTGCCTGAAAAAATGGCTTTTGATACAGACTCCAAGAAGGGGTACAGGATTCTTCTTTGTAGGGTTCATGCCAGAGTAAAAGTCTCTGTCTAAAGAAAAAAGAAAAAACCTTCTACAGCTTGGTCTGAAGAGCTAAGATTCTATGAGGTGTATCTTATAGTCTTCAAGAGCATACATATTTTTCTTTTCTTTTTCCTAATATTTTTCCAAGAGTAAAAATATTTTTCTGAGCTCTGAGGTTTTGAGACTGGCTGCATCTTACCCTTCTCTGCTGGGTAAACAATCCCTTCAGGATGCTAATAGTCCGCAATAATCCATGTCATGATTCAAAGCAGAAGAGGGGACCGATCATCTTTGCAAAAATGTAACAACATCTCAGGAACTACAGAATCATTATCTATTGCTCTTCAAATTTATACTCCGGAGAATATGATAACATGCAATAAAGGTAGCTGTCTTGGACTAGAAACTGTTCTGTACGATGGTTTATATCGTAAAGGAAAATGAGACTTATGAATCCATAAATACTGTGACTTTTAAAATCAGTTTTCAGGGGCTGGAGCAATAGCGCAGCGGGTAGGGCGTTTGCCTTGCACGCGGCCGACCCGGGTTCGATTCCCAGCATCCCATAGGGTCCCCTGAGCACCGCCAGGGGTAATTCCTGAGTGCAGAGCCAGGAGTAACCCCTGTGCATTGCCAGGTGTGGCCCAAACAAAAGCAAAAAAAAAAAATCAGTTTTCAAAAGCGATCTAAAAATTTATTTTCTATAACTTCAAAGAAATTGAGTACACATTGCTATTATCTTTCACCCTGGAGCTAAACACTGATGATATTTGTTTATTTTTTTAATCACAAAATCTACTTAGAATAAATATATATTATGCGATGGTGTCTAATTCTCTTCTGACATGTAGATAACTCTTCCATAGATTTTAGTTTAACTTACCTTGTGGTTCATAAAGATATGAAATAAATACGTTCAAAATACAAAATTCAAACAAAAATATGCTTCTTGATAAGTGCATGCTGAAAGGCCTCCTGGGGGGAAAATATCCTTCAGTTCCAAACGATAATAACCACACACCACATGACAGCTGAATCACTTATTACGAAAAGGGCTTTCATAACCCAGGTGTGGATTCAAAACATGACTCTCCAGCTCCAGAGCTGTGTGACATCATGCAGATGATCAGACTCTATTAGCATCATTTGTGTGTGTGTGTGTGTCTGAGCAAGTAATGAAAAGTGCATTTCACTGGATCTTGTAGAGAGAAAATGAGAACATTTGGTTAATGCCCCCATCACCTCCCGTTCCCATCTAGTGACAGAGGGAGAAAGGCATGAGAAAGAGGTGGAAAAGAGAATCTATTCTCATTTTCACTTGTTTTTAAATAGAAGAAAATCTTTTGTTTGTTTGTTTCGCTTTGGAGGGCACACCTGGTGGTACTCAGGGCTTCCTCCTGTCTCTCTGCACTCGGGAAACACTTCCGGTGGTGCTCAGGGGACCATACGGGATGCCTGGATCGAACTCGGTTTTTGCATGCAAGGCAAACACCCTCCCTGCTGTACTATAGCTTGGGCCCTAAGCAGAATAAAATCTTGTTTTTATCTTGGTTCCTCTTATTATTTTTTTGAACAGAGTTAGAGGTAGCTACAATCCTAAGATTTGTGTTCACAACTTCAATGTTTTTGGAAAACACTGAAACTGTTCTCTGCAATAAAATTGCCTACATTTTATCTCATTAATCTAAACAACTATACGACCTATGTATTTTTGCATTGTTCAAACAACAGTATCGTATTATGTTGATTTCTGCAACTGACTTATATTTACAACTCTATTGTTTGTACTGCTTGATGATTCACTTAAACTTCTGAGTAATAGTTTATTACTTTAAAGTACCAGAAAAGTGCAAGAGAATTTCTGGGCAACAAATGTGGAAAAATGAGTAAGTGATAGTATATTCACATGTCTGGCTTTACAATATCATGTTACTTTTTATAATGATGACACCAGTTTGCATTCCATTGAAGATCACCTCCGATTCTCACTGTTATATTGAGTCTCTTAATTACTGTGACTCCAGAATCTCTATAATGGCACTGCTTTGTAAATTTCATTTTAATGATCAGATTACTAGTGGAGTTGAGCAGGTTTTCACTTGAATTAGACATAAATTTACCTTTAATAAAAATGACCATGTCCATTGGGCACAATCTTTTGGACCTTTGGCCAAATACATTTCTCTTCAGTTCTAAGACTTTCTTATCTTTTAAGTGGCACATACTTCAGATTGACTTTCTGTACTTATATTTATTTGACTTTCTGTACTTTATATTTATAGTAACTTTACTGACTGAAGTTATCACTTATTACAAAAAGTAATAATTTAATTTTGAGGTTAACTCATTGATCTTTGATGACTAGCTTTATTGTTCCCTTGCTTGAAAACATATTTCCCTGCTCTGAGTCCATACAGAGATTTTTAATATATACTCATGCTCCCGCAGGATAGCCCCGAGCGACCTGAGCCCTGCAAAGTCTGATCAAGCATCACCAAAGCCTTGGGTCCAACATTCCATCATGCAGTCTCATGGCTCCCTGACCACTGTCTGGAAAGCCAGGGGAAATAAATATTGCTAGTAGATACTACTAAAAAGTTTGCCTTTAATATTTAAATCCTGAATTCCTGGTGGAAATAAATAAATTCTGTAGTAACAGAATGATTTACTTTACTGTGGTAATAGAATGATTTTCTCTAGTTTCTGTGAAAGTACTCCATGGATTTTAATTTTATTTCTCTAATCAACCTTTAGGGACTAATTTCTGGAGAATTGATTCTTTATTAATCTATTTGTATGAATACTATATATTTTCCACTCTATCAATCCCTACTTTAAAAACTTCTGCAACTTATGAATTTTTCCACATGGTTCTTTATAATAAATAGAAACAGATGGGTAGGAAGATTTCATATGGATATAAATAAATATAAGGATATGAAGGAATGTATTAATGATTTATATGTTTATATACTACTTTTTGGAGAGAATTTATAATGCAGGTATTGTGTTAACCGTAAGAAAAACAGCTTGATTTCTTCCCTTTTAAATGATCATAGTCACTTTTCTTCTTTGATTGCATTATTCAACGAACACCTCATGAGCAACTGTGAATAAGCAGTGGTGAGCATTTTTATTTTGCTCTTGATTTGAGAGGAAATATTGCTAACGCTTGTTATAGGTCTTTTGTAGACATGCTTTAGGGATTTAAAAAAAAAGTTTCTTCCTGAGTGCCCGAGAACAGATGACGGGTTAAAGAAACTTTGGTACATCTACACAATCTAGTACTATGCAGCTGTTAGAAAAGATGAAGTCACGAAATTTACATACAAATGGTACTACATGGAAAATATCATGTTAAACGAAATGACTCAGAAAGAAAGGGATAGACATAGAAAGATTACATTCATCTAGGGAACATAAAGTAACAAAATAGGAGACTAACACCCAAGAATGGCCGAGATTAGTACCATAAATTTCATTCCATGGCTTGGAGGCCAGCCACACATGCTAGGGGAAAAGGCAGCTCAGATAGAGAAGGGAGCACCAAATAAAGGGTGTTGGGAGGATCCTCCCAGGATGGGAGAAGCATGCTGAAAGTAGACTCTAGACCCAACATGATTGTCACCCATCGCCTCTTTTGCAAACCACAGCACCCAAAAGGAGAGAGAGAACAAGGGGGAATGCCCGGCCACAGAGGCAGGGTGGGATGGGGGGGGATGGGGAGTGGGAGGGATACTGGGATCCGTGATGGTGGGAAAGGGGCGCTGGTGGAGGGATGGGTACTGGATCACTGTATAACTGAAACCCAAGCACAAAAATTTGTAAGTCTACAACTGTACCTCATGATGTCTCACTATTAAAAATTAAATAAATAAATAAATAAATAAATAAGTAAATAAATAAGTTTCTTGTACGAGTTTTTCAGCATTGGTTGATCAATCTTCTTATCTTTGGGCCACCTTTGTTGGTACCCAGTGCCGATTCCTGGCAGTGCTCCGAGGAACAAGCATGTGGGCCAGAGCCTGAGCAGGCTGCACACGGAGCACGTGCCCCAAGCCACTGTCATCTCCAGTCTGCCTCCCATACACACGCAATTTTACTTTTTAATAACTTTTTATTTGGTTATGCTTTCGTTTGGTTTTGTGTTTTGGCGCTACTTAGTGGTGCTCAGTGGAAGGAATGGTGCTAGAAATCTATTTGTTTGTTTTTTATTTGTTTTTGGTTCACACCGGTTGATGCTCAGGGGTTACTCCTGGCTCTGTATTCAGGAATTGCTCCTGGTAGTACACAGGGGACTATATGGGATGCCAGGAATCGAACTCAGGTCAGCCTATGCAAGGCAGAGACGCCCTTCCCACTGTACTATTGCTCCAGCCTCACCGGTGTTATTTCATTGGGGAAAAGTATTTGATCGAATGAATCCAATGACCTAATCGCCAATCCAAGTCAAATGTGAGGGGTAGCCCAATTTTCTTCTTCTGTGAAACACATGCATAAATAACAAAAAGGAAATATTGTTGTAAGTGTACTGTGAGTAATGCTTGGATGCTTACAAATATCTAGCAATAGTACAGCAGACAGGGCACTTGCCTTGCATGCAGCTGACCTGGATTCAATCCCCGGCATCCCATATGGTGTCCCAGGAGTGATCTTTGAGCTCAGACTCAGAAGTAAGCCCTGGGCACTATTGAGGGTGGCCCAAACATTTTTTAAAAATCTTCTAATGAAGTTGTCTCTGATCAATTAACTGTTCAAGTGTTTGACTTTGACAGGATTTATGATTGGGCTATAATTTTGAATCCCTCTAACTTTTCAGTAATTACTTAGAAACCTGCCAGTTTATTCTTGAGAGACATAAACAATATTCAAAAGTTCTGATGAGCCTATTAGAGAACGATTTAAATTTACCACTTTAGTTAATCTTGATCACACTTAGGAGTGGCAGATTTGTCAACCAAGAGAAATTCCAGCTACAAGATCAGAGCAAATGAATACAGGAGATGAAGATCCAAGACACTAGGAAAAATGAAACCTATGTTTTGTGGCCCATTGTAAGATGAGCTCACTATTGAACATCTGGCTAAATCACTGGATCATCCTAAAGTGACAAGTGTCAAAAGAGCAAGTTCTACCAAGGATTCTGTAAGCTTAAATATATCTGGAGTCACGAATCAGAGAAGTGTGGGATTGAATCAGAAAAGAAGAAAGAAAGAAATGGGTTCTAGCACTGACTATTTAAGTCTTACCTAAAGGCCCAGCAGAAACCTAACCCACCCATTGGTGCTCTAGGGAAGGGGTCGGCTTTTGCCAATGGCCACACCTGGAAGCTTTTGTGTCCTGCAAAGACAGGAAGAGGAAGACAGGATGCTCTAGTCTACCTGCAGCAGCCATGCCCAGCGACACACACAAAGGGCCACTGTCTCTCCACTCTCAAAGCCATGAGTGGGCCGGCAGGCAACACACGGGCTTCAACAATCAACCCCACCTCCCCACCCCAATGTCTGCCCAACACTCAGGAACAGGCGTTTCCACACGCTCTGCATTGCAAACTCTAGTTAGGATTTCATCCTATCATCTACCCACTCACCAGCTTCCAACAGGCTCTGGTGGAAGACAGGAGTAACTCGTAAGAGCACCGGTTCTGGGCTTAAGTGCCAGAGTGAGAATTCCAGATATACCACCAGCCTATGTGAAGCCTCCCAGACCCAGCAGACGGGAGCCAGGGATGGTAAAGGGGTCAGGGGTTCTTCCCTTGGGGTGATGAGGCAGGCCCTGAGCTGGGGAGCGCCGGGTCACTTTAAATGCCCACTCTGGAACACGTAGAGGGGATGGTGGGGTGGGGTTTGGCTAGAGGTCAATGGAGGCCCTAGTGAGTTTGTCCCTGCCCTGACCCACCTCTCTCTTGGGCCCCCAGGGGAGGCGTGGCTGCGAGGGCCTGGGCAGGGACTAAGACACTGTGGGCGTCTCAGGGCCAACAGGGGCAGACCCCACACACGGCCTGGTCTGAAGGGTGGGCATAAAGTGCTGAGCTTGAACTCTCTCCCGTGGCCTGAGGGTAGGAAACCAGAGACTAGACAGCAGGGATTGCTGGGGACAGCTGGGAGGCCCAGTGAGGGTCCAAGGGTCCGAGCAAAGTGAGATTGTCTGTATGTGCAGCTGGGCCTGAGAGTAGGAAAGAGCATGGGGAGGGAAGGGAGGGAGGAAGAAAAGAAGGGAGGAGAGAGAGAGGGAAGGAGAAAGGGAGGGAGGGAGGGAGGGAGGGAGGGAGGGAGGAAGAGAAGAGACAGGAGAGAGAAGAAAGGAGAGGAGAGACATGGGAAAGAGGAGAGAGACAAAGAGAGGAGGAGAGAGAGAGAGAGAGAGAGAGAGAGAGAGAGAGAGAGAGAGAGAGAGAGAGAAGAGGAGGGGAGGGGAGGGGAGAGAGGTGAGTGGAAGGGAAGGGAGAAGGGGGGAGGGAGAGCATCAGCACAGGGGCAGGATCCGGCCACAGTTCAGGTGAGTGGACATCATGGGACAGGACAGGGACAGGTCATCGTTCCGGGTAAGGGAGAGGCCTGGACATCTGGGGAGGGGCCTGGTACCATCTACCTTTCCTGCAGACTAAATGAACTCAACCTTCCGAGTTCCATGTGCAGCGTTTCCACGCCACCTCAGGAACCCGCCAGCACAGAGAAGTCCACTTTGGGCGAAAGGGTCACGCCTGGTTCTACCCTGGCCCTTCCTGGTTCCTGAGAGCCAGAGGCTGCAGTCCTGGAGGTTCCCACGCATGTCCAGGGGTGGCCTTGGAGGTCCTCAAGTGCTACCTGCCTGGCTGAGGTGCCCCCTGAGCTGAGGGACCCCCCACGGTTCCTGGAGCCCACACACTGAACACGAGTCAAGCTGGCCAACTCACAGGGAGATCTCTGCCCCACACACATCTTGGTCCCGCTTGGGAGATGCCAACTCCCAAATAAGACCCAATAACACAGCGTCTCACCTGAATACCAGGCTCGGGGACGCCCACAGCCGATCAGCAGGCTCGAGTGTGCTGACATCAGTCACCAGCGCTGAGCCACATCTAGGGAAGGAGTTGGGTGGGTGAGAACTAGGTAACGTGTGTGCACAGTGCTCTGTCCATCACACTCCTCTTTCCCGGGACGTCCCGAGAACCTGCGCCAACTGAGTCACCGAGTGAAAGAGCTTAGCTGCTGGAGCCATGGACAGCACAGTAGGACCGTTCCCACGCACAATAGGACCACTGTCCGCTGAAGCTGTTGACAGCACAGTGGGACCACTTCCCACAGGGCGAGGGTGGCATTAGAGTAGGGGCTTCCTGGCGTTCGCTGATGCTTCCACAGGCTTACCGCTGGGCACTGATTACACACCGGTGCCCCGTGAATCTCAAGTGGATTTAGCGGGGGAGACGTTAATTTTGACACAGTAATGAGGAGAAAACAAAACCAATGACGGTGCACACTGCAGGCAGACGCTTCTCCTCTTTATCTCTGACACCAAATCTGCACTATGTGAGTCCATGTGTGGAACCCTCATGGCCAACGTGATCAAGGAGCACTTTGTCTAGTCACATGTGTCAGCTCTGCCAGGTCTGTGGAGGGCAGCAGGGAGGAGCCCTCCCAGGGTTTAGGGTCCTTTTAGACAGCAATGGGCAGTTTTGTTTGCACTTAGTCATATAATAGGAATATCATAATTAGAAATCCTGGCCTTTGGCCTAATTCAAAGTGTTTATTGAGAGGCTGGAGCGATAGCACAGCAGGTAGGGCATTTGCCTTGCACACGGCTGACCTGGATTCCATTCCCAGCATCCCATATGCCGCCCCCCCCCCCCCGCCCCCACCGCCCTGGACACCACCAGGAGTAATTCCTGAGTGCATGAGCCAGGAGTAACCCCTGTGCAATGCCAGGCGTGACCCAAAAAGCAAAAAGTGTTTCTTGAATGGTTAGGCATTGTCTTGGATCACTTGATCATTTGACTTCCCGTTAATCGTGGATTTGCTCAACGATTTGCTATCCGTTGTGTATTCGATATGTCAAAACCAGTAATTACAATGGGTCTCCTTCCCCTGACCCTAAAGGCGTCACCAATATGGCAGCATTGTCTTGGAAAAAAATCCAATATAGGATGAATTTTTATCATCTCCCCCTGCGTCCAGTTGCCATATACCAAAGGAGGAACTTTCCTTGAACTTTCAGAGAACAGAGTCAGACCAGAGGCTCACTCTGAAGGCCCCACCTTCATTCTGCTGAAATGAAACCTGAGTGTATCAGCATTTCTACGGGATGTTCCCCAAAGCAGCTTGGCTACAGAGCTGAGGAAGAGAGGACCACGGAAGGCAGCTCCTGGAGAGGTCCGGGTGGAGGGAAGGGTCAAGGACCAGAACTGAAGTTTCTCTGTAGCTTAGAGCCATCATACGCCAGTGTGAGCTGCTTTTCTTTCTCCCTCCCTGCCTTCCTGGGCCTACTTTCCTTGTGTGGCCTGACCCACTTTAAAAAGACGAAAAGGCATTGCTCCCACTTGCAAAGCAATTCAATCGGGGCAGAAACCATGAGGTGTGCCTAGAAGTGTTGGATGGCAGGCGAATTTGTGTTTCGGAGGAAACAAAAGGGGAGGAGTAAGGAGAGAGAGAGAACTGATGATAGCAATGCTACTTTTTAAAAATGTTTTTTTCTTTCCTTTTTTTTTCTATTTATCGAATCACCATGAGCTAGTTACAAAGCTTTCATGTTTGCATTTCCGTCATACAATGATTGAACACCCATCCCTACGCCAGTGCGCATTTTCCACCACCAATGTTCCCCATGTACTCCCCTCCCATCTACCCCCTCCCCCCACCTCTATGGTAGAGAGCGTCCCCCATACTCTCTCTCTACTTTTGGGCATTATGGTTTGCAATACAGACACTGAGAGGTCATCACGTTTGGCCCTTTATCTACTTTCAGCACACATCTCCCATCCCGAACGATCCCTCCAACCATCATTTTCTTAGTGATCCCTTCTCTATCCCAGCTGCCTTCTCCCCCAGCTCTTGAGGCAGGCTTCCAACTTTGGAGCAATCTTTCTGGCCCTTGTCTCTACTGTCCTTGGGTGTCTGTCTCCTATTATGTTCCAGTGCTACTTCTTCTGGCAGAACTCAAAACAGACTGGGATTCCGTGTGAAGAGAGGAGTGGGTGAAAGGGTTCCGAGGACCCTGGTGGGGGAAAGCAGGGATTTGGTGGTGGGTGTAGTGGAGGAATGATGAATGCACGAAATTATCATTAATACTATCGCAAATCATGGTCCTTCAATAAAAAATGATGGGGGAGATATAGAAAAAATGTACTGGGGTTGGCAAAAACAAAACATGAAAGAAATCCCCACGCAAGCCTAGACGAGCCAGAGCTAGGAAACAGGATCCAAAGGATGAGCAGAACAAGGGTGCGGCTGAGCTTTAAGGATGGAGGCGGGCAGACGTTCCCCGCAGAGCAGGTTCGGGTTAGAAATCATCTCCTAACTAGAACCCCAAGGTGGAATAGGCCTTAGTTCTCAGAATAGAAACTGGCTGCAAAAATATGGTCAGGGAAGTATAGAATATAAGCAGGTATAAAATGTAAAAGCGAAAAATGCACGCAGGAAAGAACAGAATAAAAGAGTTTATGGTTTTCTGGATATAAAGGACAGCAGAGGTAAAAATGGAACAGGGGCCCATCATAGCCTTACTCTAAACCTGCCTGCTGAGCGCAGTGTGCAATATCCCAGCCTCTGCTCTTAAAGTACCAACTGAATTTTTACGCGCTTACAAACTGCTCTCAATGCCATTAGCAACTTAAACAATAAATAGTGTGTTTGGGATGAGGTGGAGGCAATATTATATTGGAAACGGCCAGCCAGTGAGCTCACTGATTTCTGGGCTCACTAGGGCTGCCCAGGTGACCTGAAAGCTTAGATAGTCCATGTGTGTGTATTTGTCTTCTTATGTCTGTTTATCTTATTTTTTGTGACTGACCCATGTTGGATGGAGGTCAAAGACGTCAACTGTCAATTAGGTCATCTTTAGACAAGAGGGCCACCTGTCTGCCCCATGGGTCTGTGATGCTCACCGGAAATGTGCCCTGCTAATAGCGAGACTATGAAAGCACAAGGAAGAGTCCAAAGCAGCAAGCTATTCCTAATTTTATCTCTGTTTACTTGCTAAGTGAAACTTCAGAGAAGTTTGAAATTGGGAGGTGGTGGAATAGTTTTTCCAAGTCTCTATTCCTAGTTGTAATTCTGGGAGTATTGCACATTACTGATGTTTTTTTCTAATGAAGCAAACCATTCCTCAGGTGCTGACTGGCATGCTAATATGTTTCATTTAACAAAATATTTTTTGTTAAATGAGAACAACTCCAATTTACCTATTGCCGAAACAGTTCTGTTGTGATAAGCTTTGGTTTCATTAGTATTTACTTACCAGCTTTTTGTATTGACTATAAAGAATTTCTTTCACATCTTCAAATCTAAATCCTTACTGCTGATCATAAAAATAAGGTATACCAAGCTGTACTTTTTCAACAGAAATTGATTTTTTCCAAAATCAAAAATAGCAATAACAATATAATTGCTATTAAAGTAAAGAATCTAGGTCTTTTTGCACCAATTTTCATATGGTCTATTTGGTAGTTTCTATTTTACAAAGGCTTGGCAGCTTCCTGACCAATTTTCTATATTTGGTTTTACTCTCTTTAAGACATGCCTCATTGCACATGCACAAAAATGCACACAAATAAAAAAGTGTTATTGTCTACTGCAGACAAAGGACATTTTAAACTCTTCATGTGTCATTTACCATAGGAAAACACATCACACAAAATCCTCACCATGAGAAGTCCAGAGACAACCATCCACTTGAAATTTCACAGCTGTTCTTTTACTCCAACATAAAAACTACAATTATAGACTTACCTCTTCCTTAAAATCACTCAATAATTGTACTTCAAAGATTACAAATTAAGCAGCTGAACTATTTTGATTAGATCTTTCACTAATAATTATTTTTTCAGAAGAAATCAGAGATCACGTTCTTGACTGGTACCCCAGGAGATAACTCTGAAAGCCCAACAGTGTGTTTTATAAGATATTCAACTTTTAAAATGGGACCAAACAGGCAGAAAAGATTTTTGACTCCTTAAAAAGGAAGGCCTATCTACAAAAGCTGGGATAATGGTAAATTCCTTTACTTTAATCAAGAAAACTGGCATTCTAGATATTGGCTTTTTCCGTGTACATTTTGGTAGATATTAGCATGAGAATTCTCTGTGATTCCAGCCATATTGTCCTTAGCCTTGACTTTTTCTGGAAAGAATGACACCTAAATAATGCACAGGCCCCTTGGTCTGACCAGACGCTGAGCTCACTGTACCCTGGCAGCGAGATCTGTCTCGGCATCTATTTTATTTGCTTTTGAAAACATTAAAAAACAATCATCAGTGTCTGGACATTCTATTCCTTCTCTAATCCTTAAACATGTCCAACTATGAAGAACACATTCTCTTATGCTCTGATACAGCATTTCAAGGGGAGAACCAGCTCAGCTGGACCTTCTAGGACCTTCTAGGACCTTCTAGGACCTTCTTGACTGCACTCCAATTTCCGATTTTTACTTTCCCTTTGCCCCCAGATTTGTATCTTTCCATTTTTCACACCACTGCTTCATGCTGTAATTTATTACTCAAAAATCATGTGAAACTGTTTCATCGTTAGAGTTCTTCCAACAAAGCAGAGGGTGAGAAGGGCAAGTTTGTCATGGCACTTAAGAAGAAGCCCATGTGACTTCGCACTTGCCAGTGACACACAGGTACCCACATAGCAAATGAGTGTCAGGACTCAGTTGTTCCTGGAGAACCAAACTACCTTAGGAGCTCCTCCCTTCATCTCAGTGATTCTCAATTGTGGCCAACTTCCGGTTAGGACTACTTCCGGTTGGGACTACTGAGACCCTGATGCCGGGGGTCCCTCACCAAGAACTGTGAGTTCTCAGCTCTGGATCCAGTCTGGAAACTGGGTCTCTTCTATTTCCTTGGTGTTGGCTAAGTCCAGGCTGAGAATCATGGCCCTGGGCACACTTCACACATCCCTGACACCTGCTGGAAACTTTTTCGTGTAAGTCTCCCAGCCTATACAACTAACTTCACTGGATGGCTCTTAGAAGCCTCCTATATAAACTAACTAGACTTGCTCCATTTCTCTTCCCCTTTAGGGGAATGGGAAGGCACTGCAAATCACTCAAGCATACCCTGAAGGTACCGAGGTGCATGATTCCCAGCACACATCCATTGGTCCCGTTGCTTTGGGTCACAGCTGATGTTTCCTGCCTCCTTTCCCCAGTGCCTGCAGACAGGAGGTGTGCAAAGGTGCTACCTGGGCAGGGGAGGCAGTCAGCAGGCTGCCCCCGAGGTCCAGAGCTATGGTACAGCTTTGGGAAGACGAGACAATGGGTGGAAGATGTTCCTGTCTGCTTCATCATGACAATGTGTCACAGTTAGTGTCAAAGGTAACACAACAGCAACATGCACACTACATAGCTGTCATTTACTCAAACACCCTGAGAACTCTTCTGCACCAAGCTTCTTTTTTTATTTTTTTATTTTTTGGCTTTTTGGGTCACACCTGGCGATGCACAGGGGTTACTCCTGGCTCTGCACTCAGGAATTACCCCTGGCAGTGCTCAGAGGACCATATGGGATGCTGGGAATCTAACCTGGGTTGGCCGTGTGCAAGGCAAATGTCCTACCTGCTGTGCTATTGCTCCAGCCCCTGCACCAAGCTTCTTGCCCCATGCAAGCCTGAAACTATTGAAATGCTTCTTTACAAGGAACAAACACTCAATGAAGTGTCTTGTCAGTGCTCCCAGTGACTCGCAACTTTGAGATAATGAACGCTCCAACTTCAAAGACTGCTCCTGAAGGTCCATATGGGCAACATGGTTCTAACTTTTTTGCATATGATGCAAATGACTATCTTTAAAGGTTGTTTGAAGGGATGGAGCGCTAATACAGCAGGTAGGGCATTTGCCTTGCACATGACCGACCTGGGTTCAATTCCCAGCATCCCATATGGTCCCCCAAACACTGCCAGGAGTAGTTCCTGAGTGCAAAGCCAGGAGTAACCCCTGAGCATCATCAGCTGTGACCCAAAAAGTCACCCCCCAAAAACACAAACCAAAAACAAAACAAAATAAAGGTTGTTTGACAGGACCTAGTCCAATATCTCATTTGTGGCTGAGCTTAGGAACAATCACATTATTCAAGTCTTTATCAGTGATGCACACAGTTCAGGCTGTCTGCCCTTTGCTTGCAAGTAGAGTTAAGTCTTAGCCCAACGAGGCACTTCAGCTCTGCTAACAATCCAAGCAGAGTCCTGCCCAGCACTTCCAGTCATCCTGGCTATTTCTGGTCATCATTTTCAGGTGAGTTATGATGAGGAAGCAGCGGGAAGCACCGTGTGAAGACCTATACTCCCCAGACAAGCTATAACCCCAAGCTCTGCACAGTACAGTGTGCAGGAGTATGACGATGACACGCTGGTGAATCTGGAAACGATGCCTGTTGGTGTGGAACCTTTGGGAAAGACACTGGAAAGGCACCAAGTCTACAAAGGGGCCCCTTAGAGAGCTGCGCGTCCTTACAGGCCATATATGTACCATTTGGTCACTTGGTCCTTTCCTAAAAATCTCCTAAGGCAATTGCCAACATGCCCAGGGTGCCAGCCAGATACCCCGCCACAACTGTACAACTCATTTCACTTCTCTGACAAGGACACAGGGCAACTGGCTACAGTGACCTATAAAACGTCAGGCGCCCCTTGCTCCAGACAGGTTACATATTCAGGAGGCCAGCCATACATGATAGGGGAAAGGGGAGCTCAGATAGAGAAGGGAGCACCAAACAAAGGGTGCTGGGAGGATCCTCCCAGGATGGCAGATGCACGCTGAAAGTAGACAATGGACTGAACATGATTGCCACTCAATGCCTCTTTTGCAGATCACAACACCCAAAATGAGAGAGAGAGAGAGAACAAAAGGGAATGCCCTGCCACAGAGGCTTGGTGGGATGGGGGGGATGGGTGTGGGAGGGATACTGGGACCCATAGTGGTGGAAAATGGGCACTGGTGGAGGGATGGGTATTTGATCATTGTATAATTGAAATCCAAGCACAAAAATTTGTAAGTCTACAACTGTACCTCATGGTGTCTCACTAATAAAAATTAAAAAATAAAAAAAAAGCAAGTTCAAGCTATTGAGCATCCTTCCAATTCGGACCCAATTCCCTAATAAGGATTCAGCCTTGTTAGAATCTGGAACATACTCCACATATATTTCTCCTCATGCCACTGGCCTGAATGAAGAAAAATCCTGAGCAGTTGCTGTGATTTACTTGTTTATTTGTTTATTTATTTATTTATTTTGAGGGGAAAGGCTATGCCCAGTGATGCTCAGGGGTTCCTCCTAGCTCTGCACTCAGGAATCACTCCTGGCGGTGCTCGGGGGACCATCTGGGATGCTGGGAATCAAACCCAGGTTGGCCGCGTGCAAGGAAAATGCCCTCCCCGCTGTGCTATCGCTCCAGCTCCTGCTATGTTTTAGTGAAGATAAAACTGAGTAAAACTAATAGAAAACCTTCTGTTTTGAAAGCAGTCACGTTACAGCTTCACCAAGCAAAGAACGGCACTTCTCTTCTGAACATTCTGAGGCCATCTGATTTAATATCATTCTTCTTAACTCAAAGGACCGATTGGACAACAAGATATCGATTGGAAACTGTCTCTTCCTATAAAACCCCAACTTTGCAGTCACGAGGGCCTGTGCACTCAGTGGGAATCCATGAGCCATTTCAGTATCTCTCTGGGCCATCAGAAAAGCTGCTTCCAATTTGACCAAGCAGTCTTTCCTCATTTCGCAGACCACTGGAAAATTCCGGAATCAGATCGAATACATCATTCCTTATGTCTCATGATTACAAAGTCTCTCCCATTAGCTCTCCCTCTGGCAAGCTCTGTCACTTACAGGGTTAGAGGAGATGGTACGAAGAGGAGGCATTTAGCACAGCAACTGAGGGTTTCTCAGATTTTGTGGGTCTCAATTTTCCCAGGGCACAGCGGGTAGGGCATTTAATATCCTGGCTAGCACGTAGCCGAACCAGGTTCGATTCCTCTGTCCCTCTCAGAGAGCCCAGCAAGCTACCAAGAGTATCCCACCTGCACGGCAGAGCCTGGAAAGCTCTTCGTGGCGTATTTGATATGCCAAAAACAGTAACAACAAGTCTCACAATGGAGGCGTTGCTGGTGCCCGCTCGAGCAAATCGATGAACAATGGGAGGACAGTGATACAGTGCAATTTTCCCAGAAATGCTATGAGAGAAACGGCGTACTTTACAGTACTCTGGAGCCAAGAGAGGGCATGAGTGTATACATGTAAAACAGCATCCGCCTTACTCTTCACGATAAACCAAGTTTGCGCCACTGCAGTTGGTGACAACTGGTGGCACAGAAATGTCACAGAGATTTTGGCAATTTTTCAGATGCGTCGTCTTCTCCACTCAACCGCAGTCACAAATATTTGAGTGCTGGGTATTTTCAGATAAACATAGAAAAGACAAAGTACAGGTTAGTTTTGGCTTCTTCAAGACTGTCAACTAAGGAAGATAAAGTCGGCTTTATTAATTTGGTTTGCTTCAATATCCACTTTTCTTCCACTGTGTGTGCTGGAGTCAAGACTTACTCATAAAACCCACACATACGCACACAAAATTTAAAATAAATAAATAAAGATCATGCTGGAGAGACAGCCCAAGAGTAAGACACTGCCTCACATACAGCTGACCCAGACACACCCCTGGCAGGATTTATGGGCCCCTGAGCACTGCCAGGAGTGATCCCTGAACACAGAGCCAGAAGAAAGCCCTGAGAACAGCTGGGGCGGAGCCCCAAGCCCCAAAGGAAAAAAAAAAAACAAGAAAGAAGAACAGAAACAAAATCCCAAAGTTGACCCATCGGATTCTACTCAATTGACAGGAAATGCTACCCACAAAGCAACATCTTGTTGTTAGGACTTAGCACAAAAAGAAAAACAAAACAGAGATTGAGGAAAGATGACACAGCACAAGGTATTTAGACGCTGGCCTTGCACACAGGCAGCCCCAATTCAATTCCCAGAACCACATATGGGCCTCCCAAACACCGCTATGAGTGCTCCCTGAGCACAGAGTCAGAAGTAAGGCCTGAGCACTGCTGCTTATTAGTCAGACCCTTCCTGCCCCAGAAAAGAAAAAACAGATTAAACTAATTTACTGCTAACTAGGTTTAAGACTAAAACAGCTTGCTTAGCCATAGTTAAAATGTCGCTGCTTTTGTTCACTTAACACTGGGATTTAAGGAAGCAAATCATGCTGTTCAGAGCTTCTATTCCTTAAACTTCCTTAAACAAGCTTTTCCTGTTTTCAGTCACAAAAATCACACCACTGACCTCTGTGTCGATGAATTATTACCAATCTCAATTCGAGAATTGCCTGATTTATTTAAAAAACATAACAGTTTTAACCCATCTTTCTGGACTGCCCGAGAAAGCTGGGATTAACTCCTGTTTCCAAACACACACTGCTAATCGCTGACGCCAACCACGTGGATGCCAAAGTTTCTCGGCAAATTGATGCGATGGAAACTTCAGGACGGCCTAGAGCATCCAAAGGAACAACTAGGAGGGACTCACCAGCCTGTTTCTCAGCCTCACACCCTCCTCTGGCTCCTGCCTTGGTTCCCAAGAAGGATGTTCTCAGCCTTTGTTGTTTGATGCAGCCCCGGGTCTGTTGGGGTCAGGGGGAGGGACAGGAACAGGCTGCCTGAAGTCCTCATGCCCAAGTTTCCCTCTTGGCCTCCAGGAAGAGCTGGCACTGCGCCCGCTGACAAGAGGCCACTCAGTTTCCAACCTCCCACTCCCCTACTCCACACAATTCTCTGCTACCTGTCAATATCCCATAGACCTCAGCTTGACAGCAAGGTGGCTTTGGGGGTGACAAGTCCACCATGTTCTCAGGTCACTGAGTAATCAGGTTCTCAGTCACTGAACAATCCTGTTTTCGTCACAATAACTCCTGTCTCTTGAATTGACCTTCAAGTGGTGATCCTGAAGGTACCTTAGAATCAGATCTTCCCCAAAAGCTCTGTTTATGTCTCTGTGTCTGTCATCATTTTCCTGGCTAGTATTCCCGACCACATGGCAGAGCCTGGCAAGCTCCCCATGGCGTACTCGATATGCCAAAAAACAGTAACAAGTCTCACAATGGAGACTGGTGCCCACTCGAGCAAATTGATGAACAATGGGAGGACAGTGCTACAGTGCTACCTTTATCTTCACCCTCTTTCTGGCAGGGCAGGGGTGAAGAACGACCCACACTGTGTCATCGAAGAATGAGTGAAAGGAAAGGAAGCATGAGGGGCCAGAACGATAGTACAGAGGGTAGGGCATTCGGCCGACCCGGGTTCGATTCCCAGCATCCCATATGGTCCCCCGAGCACCACCAGGAGTAATTCCTGCCTGAGTGCAAAGCCAGGAGTAACCCCTGTGCATCGCTGGGTGTGACCTTAAATGAAAAAAAAAAAAGAAAAGAAAGGAAGTGTGAGTTGGGGTTAGGAATCATCAGTATATCTGATACAAGGTTCAACACTTGCCAGCTACACACGTCAGACCGGTGAATCTTGCAACCTGTGTTACTTCATCTGACACATGGAGGACATGGCAGCCCTGCTTCAGAAAGTCACTGAGAGGCATTTAAAGGGCCATTTGGGTGAAGTGAGAAGACGGTATGACTCTCATTGTAAGCCCCTGAAAAGCACCAGGGGGGATTTTTACACAGCGATTTTATGTGCAGGCCAATACTAAATCAGTCAATGACCGAGTTGGAGTTTTTATTGCTCTGTTTTCTCCAACAATATAGAGATGTTATCAGGACAAATGGTACATAGTAGATGCCATTGAATCAGGAGGCCAAAGGCTCTACACAAATCCTGACATTGATTAACTCTGAAACCATGTGGTGGCCGTCAATGTCCCTGGGTTTGCTCCCCCTTAGCTGCACCATGGGGATCAGGCCCTTAAAATTTGTTATATTTGATGACTATAAATAAAAATAACCAATGTGGAAACATTGGGGAAACTGTATGGCATCGAAAACATGCCAGTCATTATTAATAGGCCCTTTAAACAGAAGGAAATGATGATGAATTAATGACGATAACAAACAATTATTCTGTGCGTATCATGAGACAGACACAGTGTAATCTGTACAATGCATTTTGGACACGTTATTTCCTATTCTGAAGTGTAATCTGAAATCATAGAAAGGGAATTTTGCAGTTTTACAGTCTATGAATAGCTGAACTGCTGATGGTGACCTCTTCCTTTATCTTGTTATAGTTTTTAAAAATCAAAATTAGACCCAGCCCTCTGCAGTTCTGGGAAATGCCTTTGCCCTACTACTATTGTGCTATTACCATCAGCCCATTATGGCCCATTTGACAGTCATACATTAATATGTAAGAAGTCATACTACAAATGCATTTATTGCCTTAATCCTGCTACCTACATGGAGATATGTTTTTAATAGCTCCTTCATACGTGAACTGAATACTTTCTTTATCTTTGAAAAGTGCTTTCCATAGGCTTTCTCACCACAGGAAACTGAGATGTATATACACGGTTCAAATGTTAGACTATCAATTTGCTAAAGCTAAGGTCGAATTCCATTACTTTCCCGTAGACACCAGGATACACAGGACTGATATGTTACTGTTATATTTGGCTTCAGACTGCAAACAGAGTCTGGGTCACTGTCTGTGTTTATGAGGATATATATCATAAAACTCCCGTGGTGCCTGTCATTCACATTGGAATAGTATCTGTTGTGACACATTCTTGACAGAGAGGAGTATAGTTGTCTAACATCTTCTAGAAAACAAGTGTAATTTTTAGAATAAAAATCAGCATTTTTAGGAGCCAGAGGGACAGGAGAGAAGATGCTTGCCGGGTTCACTCTCTGGTGCCCTATCTAGTCCCTTGGGTCCCACCAGGAGTGATCCTTGGATGCAGAGCCAGGAGTAAGCCCTGAGCCCCACCAGGCGGGGTGCCCCAAAACAGGGAAAAATTACTATAATTTTATACATGTTAACAGTATATTGAATCTGATGACAAGGAAAAACAATTGGGATTAATGCTTCTTAATTTCCACAAGGTCCAAACCCTGAGTAGCCCAGATGTGTCAGAGAAAGCCACCCTCTTTTCAGTCATGTTATGCTGTCGTATAGACTCCAATTATCCCTCTTTCTGATTCACTCCTGCTTTTCTAAGAGAAATCTAGGCATTCAAAGAACTGTTTCATCTGACTCTTTGTTTTAATCAACAAATTCAATCATTTCTGATTTTTCACCACCATTTAAATTACTTAAGTGCCTGAGACAAAGTACAACATGACACTTTCTCCCAGCTCTACATTTCTTCTACTAGTTTACTGGACAGAGGAAATTATAAATGTTGAGAAAAACACTTGCAAGTGACACTTGCTGATACTTGCTCTGAGCTCAGACATTCTAGCCTTGAACTCCTACTCCCATAGCCTCGAGAAAAGGAAACGCATGCATGAGCAGTCACAGAGAGAAAACCTTCACAGGCTCCCTCTAGATATAATCCAGAAAAAGCCACTTCAAATGTTCCTGATATAGATACAGGTCAACGGAAATCTGCTTTAGGCTGATTTAGAACTTTTTGGTCTAGCAACATTTCCTTAATGTTGGTCTCGGTCGCTAAAAGAGCTAGTGATTCTTTCCTGAGTGGGAATGCTTATCCCGGTTCATGAATCTTTCTAAGTAGACCAAAGTTTTTTAAGGAACATCCAATTCTGATGCTTTGAAAGGTGAAAGAAATCCCTGCTCCATAGATTTTCAAACTCTGGACACACGCTTCTAATTTTCTTTTTTACAATAGTAGATTCAAATGAAATGAATCTAGGAGAGATTGTATCAGAATTAAATAATGGCAAAAAGGGTGGCTTTATAATGAGCAGGCAACATAAATGCTAACAAAAACACAATGTTCATACATGAGATGTACTTTGGAACATGTTTCTTTTTGTTTATTTATTAAGTTTTTTGGAACACATTTGACTGCACTCGGGCTTATTCCCAACGCTATGCTCAGAGATCACTCCCAGAAGTGCCCAGAAGCAGATCCAACTTGGCTGCATGCCAGGTAAGTGCCTTACCCGCTGTAATATCTCTTCAGCCCTGGCAAATATTTCTTGAGAAGCTTCAGGACATTTGCATCTTTGAGAAGTTACAAAAATTGTCAGATGACAGGAAAAGCTCTGCCTTTTCCTGATTATGGTACCTTCCTTTAGTTATAAATAAGTTTTTGTAAAAAAAAGATAAAGTAAAGTAAAGTAAAGGCCCTCCCGTTGATCATCGATTTGCTCGAGCGGGCCCAGTAACGTCTCCATTGGAGACTTTGTTGTTACTGTGTCTGGCGTATCGAATACTCTCGGTAGCTTGCCGGGCTCTAAAGTAGCTAAAGGGGAATGGATTATATTTCCATTGAAATATCAATTAACTTATCAATCCAGAAGAAAATTTGAAGAGGAGTAAGAATAATCCAAGACCCCAATCCTGTAGGATTATAGTTGCATATTTGGATTCCCAGCTCCTAAAAGATGGCAAAAGATATTTGTGAAGCTCATCAGCATTAAGTTTCTAGAGCAAAATTATGAGCACTCATATTTCTTACGCTTTTAAGAAAATTATATGGGAATCAGGAAAAAGTTGTGAGTTGTCTTGAGTTGAAAAGACAAAATAGATATACATACTTCAGAAAGTTCTTACACTCCCAAGAGACAGAGAAAATTCAATCCCTAAATGTTTGAGAAAGGGTGACTTCTATAATTAACTTGAACTCAAAAGGCATTTTAAATTTAAATAGACTTTAAAAAAATTAAGATAAAATAATCCCTAGTTATGTTTCATAGAACTTTCTTGCAAGTTTTGATCCACAAAATTATTTTCAATTATCATTTCTGTGTCTCTCCCAGTTCCTGCTATTGCTTCGTGCAGAATGAATACACAGAGAGAATTTATCTAGGAACTGAGAAATATGAACCAGAAACAGAACAATACAGTCTTTACATGTATATAAAATGGGTGTTTATGGTAAGTAAGTTTTAGTTTTGGCTGAGGGACCACACCCCAAAGTGCTCAGGCCTTAGCCCTCACTCTGTGCTCAGGGATCACTCCTGACAAGTCTCAGGTTATCCAAGGGGGTGCCAGGAATCAAACTCAGATCAGACTGGCCGCATGCAAGCCTGTCTCACTGTCCAAATCAAAATAAGGACTTCTTGGGCTATCAGACTAAGGATGGAACATCAAAAATCCTCAGCGGCTTGGCTTCTATGTATGTTCCCTATCTCAGTTCATTCTGGTTTCAAATTTCAAACAAAATACCCCGGGGGACTAGGTCACTTCTAAAGTGCAGGGAATGACTTCAAAGAGTTGATGAGATGGGAAAAGAGATCTGAGAGGGCAGGGTGCCAGCATGGTCCGGTGGAGACCCTCTAGATCACATGCCAGTGGGCTCTGCAGAGCCTGTTCTAATAGGGTATTGATCCTGTGAATGAGGATGCCACCTTCATGATTTAAGTGTGTCCCAAATTTCATCTACTGATATCCTGGTCTCTGGGGTGGGGTTTTGACACAGACCTGGGCGGATAAAAAAAACCTTGAGTTAATCCCAACCATACCTCCTTTGTTCCATTATCAATGACAGGTATTTTCTTATTTGTCCTAGACACAAAATTTTTCTTGACTGCACGGGGGGATCAATTTGCATGTTCTGATACCAAAGCACAGTGTCAAGTGCTCTGGGTTCCTGCAGAAAAGCACCACAGCAAATGGCTCACATTGGTCATTGGTGCTATAGAGGGAGCCCCGTACCCTGTACTTCAAACTTCCAGTGCAGGGTTGGAAGTGGGAATGTCAGTCTATCAACACCAAGGATTCAATTCTGTCTGTCTGTCTGTCTGTCTGTCTGTCTGTCTGTCTCTCTCTCTCTCTCTCTCTCTCTCTCTCTCTCTCTCACACACACACACACACACACACACACACACACACCTAAACAAACACTCTCTGTTGTTGAGGGACTATTCTATAAATGCCAGTCTTAAGGAAAGAAAGAGGCATCATTAAAAGAGTTTGTTATTCATCATAATTGCTTCTTTAGTAATCATAGCTCATATAATTGCTTTTCCCTAGATATTGGCCACTTATTCGGTGACTACATAATTACTGATTACAAATATAACAATTTATTATTCCATTACTATTATTATCTTTATTTAAGGGAGCATAATTTCCTTCCAGAAAAGCGGGCTATGTGACATTTGAGAGAGGACAAAAAAAAAAAAACCTATTTCGTAAAGAAGAAACTTCAGGTAGATTTTTCTTATTGGATTTTTAAAGTGAAATCCTGTTTTCAAATTCCTACCGATATTGGCATCTCCTTGTCTTACATAAGCACTCAATTAACATAATCTATGAGCATGCTTTTATAGGAAATCCGGAGAGAAGGCCTTTTAAATTCAAACTATCATATGACTATGGTTGAAGAAAAAGACAACGTTATGAGGGTGAAACTTGTGGTTATTTGGCATTGTTTTGAGATATGAAAAAGTCCACTGCCAACAGGGACCGGAAAACTCTACTAAAGAGCTTGCAATTCATTTTTATTACATTATTTGGAGTAAACTGAGATCTAGAGTCCCAGAGAAATTCTTGTAAACATAAGTGTGACATCAAAAATATATACACATAAATCACAATTACCAATCCTTGCTGATGATCAATTTCATCAAAATCAAGGGCATTTTTGTCCCATTGGCATCCAGGTTAGTTTTTTGTTATGTTAATGGCAAATCGGAAAGGCTTTTGAACTGTATTAAGGTCTCAGAGTAGGCAAATATTGCTGGGAGTTAACAGTCAATTGACCTCTTAGAAGTAAACTCTTCCATCCTCTTTGGGGGACTTTCTACTGTCAATAAGTTAACAATTTGCATGTCCAAGACCTGCAGCATTAAAACTGAATACCTTTTAATAACCAGAAATATCTACTCAACCAGACACCTTTTCATCTAACTGCAGAAAGATGATCAAACCTTTATGAACCGTACTCTGGATTTCCAAGTAAAGCTTAACTAGCTACACCGGGTTTCTCTTATTTTCCTTCTCACCCACTTCCCTTTGTTAGGCGTAAGTGACTTAAATGATAATCACAAGCTCTGATTGGTCCCTTATTTCCATATGCGGAAAGGATCTGGTTGGCTCCACAAGGCCTGAGCAGCGGAAACAGCTCAGAGGTGGGATTGATGTTCAGGCTTGTAGATTATGCTAATATAATACCATTCTATATACAAGCTCAGGCCACAGCGAACAGGAAATCCACTTCTGCAGCTACTACTGTGCCTACTGGCCGACCCGAGTTCGATTCCTCCACCCCTCTCGGAGAGCCCGGCAAGCTACCGAGAGTATCTCGCCCGCACGGCAGAGCCTGGCAAGCTCCCCGTGACGTATTCGATGTGCCAGACACAGTAACAGCAAAGTCTCCAATGGAGACATTACTGGGCCCACTGGAGCAAATCAACGGGAGGGCCTTTACCTTTACCTTTACTGTGGCTACTGACGCCTAAGAAAGCCAGCCGGCGCTCGGAGAGCTGTACTTCCTTCTCGGGAACACCCTCAGGAGTTGAATGGTGAAAACATCTGGCAGTTGGAGGGCTGTACTCACTGTTCATAAGAAGCCAAAGTAAGTCAGATATGCTATAACACCTTCTATTTTGCTGTTGATAGTACTGCTATGGTTGTGATGGTGTGAGCTCACACACACACACACACACACACACACACACACACACACACGGTGTGCATCATTTCAATTGTGGTGCAATCCAGGGTCATGCATCAGCTGTGGTGCGTGCACAGTTCCTGGACCACACAGCTTTCCCAGTCATGTTTAATGCACGTGAGCCGCCAGGAATCTGAACGTGTGATCATGTGCTTACAAGACACATGTGCTAAATCCCTGTGCATTTCTTCCAGGCCTTACAACTGTTTTTTTTTATCACAAGGTCACCTACTTTCATTTCGAGGAAACTAAATATTACACTCGTGGGCTTTCTAGGAAGAAGACCACAGCTTCTGAATCAGCTCATAACCATTGGGCCTTTCAAATTGTGGTGCTTCTCTTTGTTTTGTTTTGTTTTGTTTTGTTTTTGGAGGAGTTAAGCTACAGAAGGCAACTTCTCACTAGCAATTACTACCTTGATGCCAGCAGATAGAATCACAAGCTCTTGATTTCTAGACTCAAACATATCAATACTGAAAAAATCATTCTGTCATTTGCATCCTTACCAACAAGCTTTGATTTGAAATGGTTCGCAAATAAAATTGCCTCAATGAGTAAAAATAAGAACCGCGTATTTCTCTGACCCCTTCATTAAGCCAAACTACTGAAAGGCAAATGTGCTTTGAGCTGCTACTTAAAAACAGGATGTCTCAGATCAGTTTTAGAATGTAGAAACTGAAGTCTATGTATGGTTTACTTCAATGTATTCCTAAAATCATTTTGTCCTCTCTATACTACAGATATAGATATAGGAGTATAAAATGAGGCTCCCAGAACCATGCCACCAGACTCCACGCCAGGCTGTGGGGTGGGTGAGAGCCCTCCCCACCCCAAAGGACCCAGCCCCGGCAGACGACCTCCACTTCCAACCACTGCCACGCTCCAGGCTGCTTTCTGGACTGTGCGGCCGCATTATAAGACACATTATAAGACACTTCCTACCCCTTTTCCACAGTTACTACACCATACCTGATGGGGTTCAGACAGTAGGCAAAAAAAAATCATAAAAAGAAATATATAAATATATGCCTTTCAGAGAGCCAGGCAAGCTACAGAGTGTGTTCTGCCGCATGGGCAGAGCCTGGCAAGCTCCCTGTGGCATATTCGACATGCCAAGTACAGTAACGACAACAGGACTCATTCCCCTGACCCTGAAAGAGCCTCCAATCATTGGGAAAAGATGAGTAAGGAGAGACTGCTAAATTCTCAAGGCTGGGACGAATAGAGACATTCCCGTTCAAGTAATTCGACAATTAACGGGATGGCTGTGGCAGTGATATACTACAGATGACTGAGTATGGGCACTATCACTCTATAATCAAGCTCGAATACTGGAATACAGACCTAAGAGAACGAGACTGGGGGAGGGAGAGAGACACAGCAGAAAATGTGTAAGTAACACACACCATCAACAGAGGGAGGCAAGCACTTTGGTGTGCTAAGAGGGAGCAAGTGTCTGAAACCTAACTGTCAATCAACACATCAACATGTAACGGGGCTGCGGCGGGAGGGTGGAGGACAGTTGGATGTAGGGAGACATAGGGACAGGGTTAAAGGGTTAGGCGCACTTTGTGGGTGGGGCTGAGCTGTTACCTTATACAGCAATACCGGAAACTTGGACACTATTGTAAACCTGTTACCTAAATATAATAATATAAACATTAAAAAAATAAAATTAATGGGGCTGAAGCAATAGCACAGCAGGTAGTGTGTTTGCCTTGCACGTGGCTGACCCGGGTCTGATTCCCAGCATCCCATATGGTCCCCCGAGCACCACCAGGAGTAATTCCTGATTGCAGAGTCAGGAGTAACCCCTGAGCATCACCAGGTGTGACCCAAAAAGCAAAAATAAATAGACAAATAAAAATCAAAAAATAAGATATAAAATAAAATGTTCAGTTTGATTAAACAAATCTTGAAGGGGTCACACACAACAGTGGTGTTTGATGGGTACTCCTGGCTCTGTGCTCGGGATCCTCTCTGGGAGGTGCAAGGGGTCACATGGTGTCGTGGATGGACCATGGGGCACTAGCAGGAAAGGTATATCTTCCAGTCCTTGAGCTCTCTCCTTGGCCAGTTACAATTTTATTTCATTCCTTATATTTTTGGTATGGCAGCCACACCCAGTGGTGCACCAGGCTTGCTCCTGGCAATGTGCTCAAAGATCACTCCTGGTGACCATACCACTCGGGAGACCATACGGGATGCTGGTGACTAAGCCCAGGTGGGCAGCACGCAAGGCAGGTGCCCTGCCCGCTGGACTGTCACTCTGATCCCTGTGCTTTATAATTTTAAACTGAACAATCTCAAATGGCATAAGATTAGATGAACTGTACTTAGGTATAGTCATTCATTACTGATCAAGTTCATTATTTTATATTGATGTATTAATTCTAATATCTCCTTACAGTTAAGTTATCATTCAGTGGCTTAAAAATATAAAGCAATTGGTGGAGGTATGGGTGTTCGGTCATTGTTTGACTGAAATTCAAACATGAAAGCTTTGTAACTGTATCTCACAGTGATTCAAATATATATATATATATATATATATATATATATATATGTAAAGCATTTTCCAAAAAGAAATATGGTTCAGTAATAAACACCCTCTTTTTTTCTGGCCTATGTGTGGCAACAAGATTTGTAAGTAGTGTGTTTCTCGAAAAGCACCAGTGAAATCACACAGACACATAAAATAGATACACATGAATGCTGATAAGAGAAGCAGAAAAACACCCAATTTTCATTGTGAGAAATTAAAGCTTAGAAATGTCCAGAAAGGTCTAAGTAACATTCTGCCAACAGAGAACTTCAGGGAAAATTATTCCTATTATTCCGGAGAACCAAAGAGCAAAATGACATAAATTGCTATCATTGAGTTGGTGTCGGTTACAATCCAATTGTTCATTTTCAATCTCAAAAATACTCATGAGGCTTCTGACTTCACTCCGAGATGAGAAGAGCAACAGCAATCCCTTTCTTATAACAAGGAAATGTCTGGGCAAACAGTGAATTAGTAACTTATTAAAAATTCTTGAGACAGCTGAGGTTGGAGAATCAACCAAAATATGATCTGGGGGGAAAAGGCAATATTCAGAGAGCCAGGGGCTGGCTTAGCTGGAACAAGCATTCCAAGATGGAAAATTCCTCCCCTCAAGTTTAATGAGAATCCGGAGAAAGCTATCATGATGGAGTTGACTTGGAGCGAAGGAAAACCATCCTCTAATTACATACAAACTACAGGAAACAAACACTGACAGAACTGGAAAAAAAATCCAAAATTGTACTTCAAAGGTTATTAGCATGCATACTTTGTGATAAAACAAGTATGCTAAAAATTAAGTTGGGATAAAGCTGACTGAAGAGAAGAACTGCCAGCCGGGCTTCACTGGCATTTATAGGAGCAACATCTCACCCAACAACTGCAGGATAAGACATTCTTCCCGAGCACACACACAACCTATTCTATGGCATGAAACAAATCTTGACAAATTTAGAACAGAAATCACATGAACTGTGTTCCCAGTTCTTCATGGGATAAAAGATCCGAACCAGTAATAATACATGGAACACTCGCAAGCATTTGTAAATCAAACAGCACACTTTGAACTGTCTCATAGATCAAAGAGAATGTACCAAGAAGGATTTAAAATTTTTATTGAATTAAGTAGAAATGAAAATACCAGTGAGAATGACATGTATCAAAAGGACTAGAAACATCTAGTGTTGGTGGGCCCTCCCGTTGATCATCGATTTGCTCGAGCGGGCCCAGTAACATCTCCATTGGAGACTTTGTTGTTACTGTGTCTGGCATATCGAATACTCTCGGTAGCTTGCCGGGCTCTCTGAGAGGGGCGGAGGAATCGAACTCGGGTCAGCCATGTTGGCTGCGTGCAAGGCAGACGCCCTACCCGCTGTGCTATCGCTCCAGCCAGTGTTGGTGGGGACGTGTTGTAAAAGGAATTCTTATACACCACTGGGGGGATTGTCATCTGGTTCAACCTCTGTGGAAAACAGCATGAAGTGTCCTCAAAACAGTAAGACCAGCTTTCCCATTTGACCCAGTAATTCCTTTTTTTTGGTTTATACTTTCAACACACACACACACACATACACACACACACACACACACACACACACGTGCGAGTGCACCGCTTACTCAAAACTGATATATTCATGCTTATGTTCACTGAAGCACTTGATAAGATAATGAGATATGGAAACAACCCAAATGCCCAAAGGACAATGGATAGAGAATGAAGCTATGAGTATGTACACAATGGAATACTATGCAGCCACAAGGAAAGATGAAACCATGCAATTTTCAGAAACTTGGACAGAATTGGAGGATATCTTGCTAAGAGAAGTAATCCAGAAGAACAAATACTGCATGCTCTCCTTTATCTGTGGTTCACAGAGTAACAAGATGAGATAATGTAGAATATCAAATATGGGAAAACCCTTGACCCTAGATTATAGAAATGAAAATACCGAGGAAGGAAAGAAATGGAGAACAAGAAAATTGGTCTGGAGGTAAAAGAGGGTGAAGGTCAGTGTTCCTGACCTTATCTGTGGTGTAAAGGTGACGCATCTGTATATATCTAAACCTCGGAACCAAAAGTATTGTAAGCATTGGAGCCAAACTACAATTATTAAACTTAAAAATGTTGAGGGACAGACATAGAAAGATTGCATTTATCTGGGGAACATAAAGTAAACAAATAGGAGACTAACACCCAAGAATAGCCGAGATAAGTACCAGGAGGTTCACTCCATGGCTTGGAGGCCAGCTGCACATGCTAGGGGAAAAGGCAGCTCAGATAGAAAAGGGAGCACCAAGTAAAGGGTGCTGGGAGAATCCTCCCGGATGAGAGATGCATGCTGAAAGTGGACTATAGACCGAACATGATTGCCACTCAATGCCTCTTCTGCAAACCACAACACCTAAAAGGAGAGAGAGAACAAGGGGGAATGCCCTGCCACAGAGGCAGGGTGGGATGGGGGATATCGAGGTGGGAGGGATACTGGGATCAGTGGTGGTGGAAAAATGGGCACTGGTGGAGGGATGGGTATTTGATCATTGTACAACTGAAACCCAAGCACAAAAATTTGTAAGTCTACAACTGTACCTCATGGTGTTTCACTAATAAAAAAAAAGTTTCTGTCAAGGAGACAGGCTCGATGTCGGAGATAGGGAATCTTGGGACACTGGAGAAGGAAGTCAAGACACTGGGGGCCAGGGTGAGAGTACAGCAGGCAGGGTGTTTACCTTGCACACAGCTGATAAGGACACCTTTCCCACCCCACCCCCATACGCCCTTCCCTGAGCCCTATCAGAGTGAGCCCTGAGTGCAGAGCCAGGAATAAGCTCTGAGCACTGCTGGGTGTGGCTCCCCAAACACAAACAAACCACAATTTGTGGGGGATAGGTAAAGCAGCAATTATTAGTAATAATGGTTACAGTTTAGGACACAGCTAAGAATGGAAGATACTATGGTACTCGCCTGGGGTTGGGAAAGTCAAGTTGAGAGGAGAAAGAGATGGTCTTCTCGTCTCAGCCAAGATACAGCCAGTGGGACTCTTGAATTTGTGATATCTTTGGGTTGTCCTGCTCTACCTCTAACCATAGAAATAGGTATGAGATGTTGTCACAGCCACTACAGTGTCCTGAGTAAATAGCTGTGTATGTCCTGCATTCTACAGATCATACAGAGTCTTCACAACAAGCCAAGGAAAAACAAGCGCTCAACTCAACACAAAGTAGTTAACATACAAAATGAAATAGCCTGAGGAAACATAAGAATTTACCACAAATGACAGAGCAAACAGAAACAAACCCAGGGAAATGTTCCAATGTAGTGGAACTGAATAGCTTGTTGAGGAACTTAAAACAACAGTTATAAAATACTACTAAGGGGAATAAGAAAACTAATGGGTATAGAAAACAAAATATATATGACAAAGATAAGGAAACTACTCTTTATAAAGCTGAAAACAAAGTATAGACATTAAAAATGTAATCGCTGAACAAAAAGGATAAAATAAAGGGACTTTATAGTAAATAAAAAGAAACAGTTGATAGAATCAATGAGCTGGAGACTAAAGTAATGGAAAATATACACTAAATGGAATAAAGCAATTGTGGATTGTGAAAGCAATGCATGAGCACTATGGGACCACAGCAAGAACAAGAATTGCATCTTAGGGGTCACAAAAGGAGAAGAAATAAAGGGGTAAAGACAGTATTTGGAAAAAATAATAGACAAGAACTTCTATAATTTCAGAAAGAAATTAAACGTTCAAATACAAACCTCCAGAGCCTCAGATAAAATAGCCCATATACTCCTCAAAACACATAATAAGTTTTATAGACTGAAAAATTTAAAAACTACAAGCATGGAGTAAGTCAAAAAATCAGATACAAAAGAAACCCCTGTAAGATTCCCCATGAGTTTGTTCAGAGAAATCATACAAAGGCAGAAAACAATGCAACATATAGAGTTCTGAAGGAAAGGAATCTTCAACTGAGAACACTCTTTCTCTCATGATCGATCATCATTCCAATAGAAAGAACAAAGAGTTTTATCAAAATTTTAAAAGATAAGCAAACAAAAAACAACATTCATTACCATAATTCAATGTGAGCACAAATCAAGCAAGCAACCAGAAGAAATCTATCTATCTATCTATCATCTATCTATCTAGTTTATGATATAACAATTATAAAATACTTGTTAAGTTTTCTAAAGTTTTTAGTAAGGACAGATGTATACCCATAGATTGGGAAACCCATTTCAGTTGAACTTAACATTTCAATTTTTCACAAATTGATTCAGAGAGTCTACACAGTCCTACTCAAAATCCAATCAAGTCATTTACATAGATATTGACAAGCAAACCAATTAAAACATGTATATGGATAGCTAATTACCCAGATTAGGCAAACTATTATTTACAAAAAAGAACAAAGTTAAGTGATTTGTGTTATACAAATCCATAACAGTATAAAATATATAATAAGGGGCTGGAGAGACCCCCCCCACCCTACCGAATGGGTGGGGTACTTGCTTTACATGTGGACAACCTAAGTTTAATCCCATCTCCCAAGTACTCCCAGGAGAGATTCCTGGCAATTATAATGTTATTATGTCATATGTATTTATATTTTTTAGAAATGTTAATATTCATGTTAATTGACATCTTATTATATTTTATAATACATTATAAAAACTGTATATTGGTAAACTATAGCTACACAAAAGTTATGGAAAATAATAGAAACCCCCACCATAGGTGCATACAATGTACTTGAGGGACTTTTGACAAAGGTGAAAAAGCAATTCTATGGAGGAGTGAAGTAGTTTACACTAAAGGTAAAGGAGAGCCTGGCAAGCTCCCCGTGACGTATTCGATATGCCAAACACATAACAACAAAGTCTCCAATGGAGACGTTACTGGGCCTGCTCGAGCAAATCGATGATCAACGGGAGGGCCTTTACCTTTACCTTTAGTTTACACTAAGTAGAAAAAAATAAACATCCATAGGCAAAACAAAGGCACAATGCTTATGTTTATTAATGGGATTGTGGATCAAATATATAATACAAAACTATAAAACTTCTAGAAGAAAATATAAAAGAAGATCTGTGCCATGAAATATGTACTATCTTTTCAAAATTTCAACTTTAAAATAGAATAAGACACCATTATTGGAATACAACTCAAAATAAACATGCAAATACAAAAATGCCTATAGCGCATACAGATTTGGAAATGAAGCAGCTCTTACTCTCATACCTTACCAAGAATTTTACATCCATACTGAAAACTCACTTGGAAGTCTCTTAGAAAACTTCAGTCACACAGCTGAACAACAAAAAAAAAGTCACTAAAAAAATGCTCTTCTAGATATTCACCAAAACATGATGAAAACATGTTCATGCAAAAACCTAGTAAAGTAAAGGCCCTCCCGTTGATCGTCGATTTGCTCGAGCGGGCCCAGTAACACAGTAACAACAAAGTCTCCAATGGAGACATTACTGGGCCCGCAAAAACCTACAAGCAGCTTTATTAATAACTGAATTTTTATTCATAATTGTCTGAAACTACAAATCACTCAAATGTCCTTCAGTATGTGAATGGGTAAACTGTGGTACATCGACACATCCAATGGAAGATGACAACGAAACGAAATGAGTAACTTACATACCATAGGATGCAATCTTTTCCTAAGTAAAGGAAACTAAATCCAAATAGTTTCATACCAGATTATCTCGTTTGTTTAGATTGTGGAAAAGGCAAATCCTAGCAACAACAACAACAACAACAAAATGATCAGTCTTTGCCAGAAGAGGTGGAATGAGGAGTTTACTGTGGAGAAGTAGAAAGGGGAGATTTTCGAGCTGACAGTACGTCCTGTGCAAGAACAAGCTCGTGGACACACAACTGAATCTGACAAAAACACCGAACTGTCCACTGCAAAGCCTGAACTTTATTTAAATGGAAACGGAAAGGAGACGTTGCTTTGGGAGCAACACAAGATGACATGGGGACTGAGATAAATGAACCTGTCTGGCAGATGTACCTACCTCACCACACTAAGGGAGGGAGATGGGGAAGAAAAATGCTGACTTGGTAACTTTGGAAAACAGTTTCGACTCTGAGTACATGCACAGAACACTGCATTGTAGTTTTCCAATTTGTCTCTCAAAGAATTCAGATAAGCAATGCTACAGTGACTTTCATGTACACATTATGGCTGAGCAAATCATAGAAAGTGTGTATAATGAGCGCCAGGGGAATGCTGGAACAAAACTTGTCATGCTGGATTAGAGCTCAGCCTGCCAGTACGAACTCCTGCTTGTTTTAATATATAGACAGACACACAAACAGACATCGAGACAAGGGATAGACATGAATTAGGAACCATACACATCTTTCCTGGCTGCCGAAAACAGACCAAGAAGCAGTGACCCCCAAGTAGAAACCAGATTATCCGGTACCCACATCTAAAACACTAAATGATGAAAATCTTTCAAATGAATTAGAGAAACCACTGACTGTAGAACAAAGACAAGGAAAGCGTTAGAGGAACCTGGAGCATCTCGCTGACGCTCCAAAGTAAGAACGTAATCGCCATCCCCTCAATACACAGAACTGGAGCGTGTGCCCGTCAGTGTAAAGAAAAGGGCAATCCAGAGCATGGAGAAGGACAAGGATTCAGTTTCCAGGTGTCTGTGTGGGTATGTGGTCTGCCAGCCACACGGCGATGCTTGGATGACAGGCTCACTCAAGTGTAGCCCCAACCTTAAGGTGAGCACAGACCATACGTGCTTAAGACAAATCGATAATCTTAATTCCACATGTCAAGGAGGAAATCAAGAGATGGCAACAATTTTTCAGCAAATCACAAGGAAGAACACCTTTAATCTGGTTGGGTCTTGAGTTAATCCAGTCAATGCTGAGGTTCTATTTCCCATCCGCTGACTTAATGCACACCTCCTAGGCCCACAATTCAGCCTCCAAGTCCTCTTCATTTTTATACTCGACGTAAATAGTCTTCTTTCACTGATCCCCTGTCTAGCGTCCCAATGTCACTGTCCTAGTCATCAGCTGACAGATGCAGAGGCTCCTGCTCAGGTAACCTACTTCTCTGTGCTCGTGATGGTGCCCTGGCGACCCTTCCAAAACAGCCCCCAATTACCCAACACAGACATCAATTTAAAGTTGATTTCTCAAAGACTTAAGATTTCAACAGCATGGTCAGTAGTACTGTCCTCCCATTGTTCATCAATTTGCTCGAGCGGGCCCAGTAATGTCTCAATTGTGAGACTTGTTGTTACTGTTTTTGGCATATTGAATACATCACGGGGAGCTTACCAGGCTTTGCCGTGAGAGCGAGATACTCGCAGTAGCTTGCCAGGCTCTCCAAGAGAGGCGGAGGAATCAAACCCGGCTCTGCCGGGCTGGCTGTGTGCAAGGCAAACGCCCTACCACTGTGCTATCGATCTCACCAGATTAGAGAAAAATATTGGCAGAACTGGCAAGAATTTGAACCTCATATGTAGTCACTTTTTTTTCTTAGTGAAACAAGACCATTTTTATTGAAACTTATTTAGAAAGATATGAGGGGAGAGAAAGGGAGAGAGAACACAGGCTTCTCCAGAGTGGAACTAGGAAAACAAAGAAACAGACAGACAAGCAAGCAAGACACATCTTCACGGGAGAGCAAGCCTCAAAGGTATTTTCAATGATATGATTCCACTGGCAAAGTCAACAGAAACAAAAACAAAAAAATGAAACTACACCACAGGGGGAAAGGCCCAGGGCCTGGGGCTCACTGTGGTGTAGAAGGGAGAGATCTCTTGATTCTAAACCACAGGAGTCAACACTACTGAAAGCGCGGGACCCAGCAATATTTAAACTTAAAATATATTTGTCATATGGCCAGAGAAATAGTACCGAGGATAGGATGTTTGCTTTGCATGAGGCTGACACAGGTTGGATCCTCAGAACCCTACGTGGTGTCCTGAGCCCCGCCAGGAGTGATACCTGAGCCTGACCCAGAAATAAGCCCTAGGTGGCACAATAAATAAACCAAACCAAATTAAAATATATCTGTCAAGGAGTTAGATTGAGGGACGGGCACTGGTGGAGATATGGGGACAGGGGTGGTGGGGTTGAAGATGTGAAACACTGTATGCTAGAAATCCTATTGTAACAAGTTTGTAAATCATAGTGGCTCAATAAAAAATTATAAATAAACAAAACAGGCTCAAACTGTTCCTCACTTGCTTCACAAATATTGATCATATGCCCACTACATGTCACGCAGGGGTGCTCAGCTGGCTTAAATTCCTCAATAAAATTTTAAAGCAGGATAAAAGACAAGAGAAGCAGAAAAGAATGGAAGAAAGGGAAAGTGGAGAAAGAGCAAAGGGAGGGCTGAAAACAGCAGGCACACAAAGACAAGGGGTAGAAACGTGTGCAACAGTCACCAGAATGCCCTGCATGGGCAGAATTGGCAGGGGAGGCCAGGAGATGACACTGTAAAACATTTAGGGCCAGAGAGAGAAAATAAGCACTCATTTCTGTCCAGGGCTGGCGGGAGGGTGTCAGGCCACACCTGGCAGTGCTCAAGGGACCAGGTAGTGCCCGGTCACCTCCTACATGCCAGGAATGTGCTACGGTTCTGTGAGCGACTACTCAGGTCCCTGAAAGCCATCGTTTTAAAGCCAAGGAACTAAATTTCATACAGAATGATCTAGAGAGCATTCAATGATAATCAAATCTAAGCACACGGATAATGGATAACACTGCCAGAATTCTGTTGGAAAGGCCACCTCAGCACACTGCAGAAAGTTGGTTCTACTTGCACACGACACTCTGAGTTCAGATTTACTTTAAGGTTGTTATTCAGTTGGTTTATCAATCAATTTGAATTGATGTCCTCTAACACTGGCCCGCTCATCAATATTACTTGTTAGGAAGGGTACTGTGATCTGTGTCAGGTAACTTCTCATTATTCAAGTGCAAAATAAATCTTCTTTTTCAGACAAGCCTGGGGAGGAAGAAACAATCTAGTGAATATGCAAGATATGTAGTATTGCTTAAAAGATGACTTCCAAGTTTAGCCACGTGGACCTCCCCGTGCTATAAATAGCACAAGAGATGCATAATGAATGAGTTGATTTAAAGCAGGTAGGTAGTCTTCAGTACAGTGATGATCTCTGTGTATCCGTTTTCTGAGCCAAACCCCACCAGTTACACTAAACACCTACAGCATATTCACACACCACTCCATGTAACCACACCTATCCAAATCTCTGGTCAACAACTGCTGAAAATATGGTGCCACTGGTGGTCCTAATAAAGTACCTTTTGACTTAAAAATACTTTCAGCTATTCAAATCTAACAACCATGCTGAGACCACTCTCCACATGCATGAAGGTACCGGCAGAGGAACAAAGGCATGCGGGTCCCGGGGCTGAGATCTCCAAGCCTGCTCGGATCGGGGCTGAGCAACCTCCACCCAGATCCTCCAAATTCCAGGAGGTGGGGGTCACACCCACCAACTGCCCCCCCCCCCCCAGCCCCCCGGCATCATGTAATCCCATCAACGGCCAAGACCCAGAGACTATAAAACCCAAACCCAGTTCCCGGACATCTTATTATCTCATTCTTACTTTGGACAAACTGGCAGGCTACTGAATGTAACTTGCCCACACAGCAGAGTCTGGCAAACGTGGCATACCTAATATGCCAAATACCAGTAACAATGATGGGTCTCATTCTCCTAAACCTGAAAGAGCCTTGAACGTGGCACTTTTTAAAAAATCAGGGCTAGGACAAAGGAGGCGTTACTAGGAACTGCTCGAGGCAAACGACGAATAACAAGATGATGGTGATCGTGATTCAAATCTAACATGGAACCAGCATCAAATAAAAACCAGTATTTAATTCAAATACAAAGATTTATAACCCATGTGCTGACAATAAGACAGATCTCATTATGCACATGCTTATAATCACATTTTATTTAAACACTACTGCACCAGAAGAATTACTAAAGTCAAGGACTTTTTGAAGAATACTGGATAATTCCAGTCTCTGCTAGGAGAAGAAACTTTTCTTCAAAAACTTACCAGAAACTTCCAATTTTCATTGAAAGGAAAATGCGATCTATTTAAATTACCAGTGATTTTTATTATAATATAATAATAATGGAATAGTATAAAAAGGCATAGCTGAGAGTTTTCCTACATCCCACCCGTCACTTGGCTGTTTATTATAATCTATTTTATAGTACTGCTGCCTATCCAGGAGGTAGAAGCAAAGTGATATTATTACCAATGCAATAAAAATAAACTCATATTCTCCAGTGAAGGTGTATAAAAATAAATATTCTACCTCAAGTTATGTGTGAGTTTAATATTTGCTGATATAAATGCAAAGTGAAGCTTCCTCTCCCAGTCATTACGAATAGCTGATCGGTAAATCAGATTTTTTAAAATCACTATTTTGAGCTCGAAATGTCAAACTATCTGAAGATCAGCTGCATAGCACAAAATGCAATTAATTTGGTAGAAATCCACAAAGGATTGAGATTAAGTTTCTAATCTTAACATGTGAGAGTCAAATCTTCTTGGAAAGCCAATGTAGCTGTAATAAGACCATAGGACCAATCAGAATTACAAGAGTTCCTGCCTATCAGGCTTGCATATAGTTCAAAGAAGAATGAACAGGCCACTATGTGCTTCCCAGTACAGCGAAGGTCTCCTTGGTTGAGCCAACACTGGTCCCAGTACAGCGATGTGCCCTTGGGTTAGCCAACACTGGTCCCAGTACAGCGATGGTGTCCTTGGGTGAGCCAACACTGGTCCTGCCAAGACAATAGTCTTTGGCTGTCTTCCTGGCACAGCCCTTGGGGAGATTTGTCCTCGGAGGATCAGGGAAATCAATCTGTTTCACTTCAAAGTTTCTAAGGGTAGACATTCCAAATAACATCTGGCAATTCTGTTCTCATAGTTAAGACTTTTTCTACTAACGAACTTTAGGATACTATTATTCTACATTAATCTCTGAGGACAAGCTTTCTGATTCATTCTGCTGCCTTTATGCGTCCTTCCTCCTGTCTAATTTATTAGAGAAAACAGAATTCCAAATTATTATGGTAGTTTGTTTTTTGGGAGTCACACTCAGCAATGCTCAGGGGCTACTCCTGGTTCTGCACTCAGGAATTACTCCTGGTAGTGCTCAGGGGTACGAGGGATCAAACCCTATGTTCACATTTTTTGCAGACCCAGAACTGCCACATAATGGTAATGAAAGGTTTATCTATTTCCTGGTCTCTGTATTGTACCTGAGGAGAGATCAAAATAAATCTGATTAATTTATTCAGGTCCTGTGACTAGTAAGTGTCCTGCTGGGACTAGATTGACAATTTTTCTGATTCTCATGGGATTCCCTCTCTCCATAAGTCCTGAGAAGATAATCTGGTTAGCGAAACATATAAGAAAATGATAAAATGTGACAGACACTGCAAGAAATGCAGATGTGGTCAGCATCTATTTTTCAGAGTTTTAAAATGTGTTTTTAGAGGCAATATTGGTCAATCCGTTTTTTTATAGTCTCTGAGTCTTGGCCGCTGATGGGAATACACAGCGCCAGGGGGCCAGTTGGTGGGTGTGACCCCGGCCTACTGGATATAAAAACCAGCTCCCGGAAGAGAACAGTGCAGTCTCCTGCCCCTGTGCCTGGCTGTCCTCGCCGGGGCCCCTTGAAGGGGAGCGGGTTGAGCTTTCCTCCCCGCCCCGACCAGGGCTCGGGCAGCCGAAGACCTCCAGGACCAGCCACCACCATGCTGAGACCACTCTCCGCACACATGAAGGTACTGGCAGAGGGACAAAGCCACGCGGGTTCCGGGGCCGAGACCTCCAAGCCTACTCGGATTGGAGTCGAGCATCCTCCACCCAGATCCTCCAAATTCCAGTAGGCGGGGGTCACACCCATCAACTGGCCCCCTGGCGCCGTGTAATCCCATCAGCGGCCAAGACTCTGAGACTATAAAAACCAGCTCCCGGAAGCAACATCTTATTATCTCATTCCTACTTTGGACAAACTGGCAGGCTACCGAATGTAGCCTGCCCACACGGCAGAGTCTGGCAAACTCCCCGTGGCGTACCCAATATGCCAAATACCAGTAACAATGATGGGTCTCATTCTCCTAAAGAGCCTTGAATATAATCTCAGGGCTAGGATGAAGGAGACGTTACTGGGGCCTGCTCGAGGCAATCGACGAATAACAGGATGGTCATGATTCGTGATTGGTCAATCCATGTGGTACCTGGGACTGAACCCCAGACGTCACTCATGCCTGACAGACTTTCTACTGTTTGAGCCACAGCACTGGAGGCTTCTGTGTCTTTGCATTTGAACCTTTATAACAACTCAATGACTTAGATGATATTGCTGTTTTGTCTCACAGCTCAAGAAACTGAACTACCGGACTTAAGTTGTTTATCCAACATTCTACAGTAGTTGGCATAGTTTGTGCTTGAAGTTGACCTCACCAGGTCATTTAGTATCCATCAGCTATTACTTAGCTAAAACCATAAGGAACTTGGAATATAAGGCCGCAAAGTTTGTGACATAAATGTAAGGAATAGCATTCTCCACTTCTTATACATTTTCTTGGAAGTCCCTAATGAATCTTTATATGTATCTATTCATGTGCTCACAAGCATAAAAACGCATCAAGGGCTAGAGAGACACTGCAGTGGGTAAGGTGCTTGCCTCACACACAACTGACTCCAGTTCAATTCCCAGCACTGCATATGGTTCTCTGGGGATAACCAGGCATGAGCCCTGAGTACAAACCCATGATTAAGCCCTGAGCAGCACCAGGTGTAACCTCAAAATTAAATAGCAACAACAACAGCAACAACAAAAATGCATGCGAACATGAAAAAAAAAACATCAGTGAGTAACAGAAAATCTGCTAGCAGTGGTTTCTCTTATGGGAAATCACTGCAATTAATGGGCTAGGTTTAATACTTGATGAGACAAAAAAATAGAATGAGTGGCTTGGTCCTGCAAGTGTGCTTCAGTGAGCCAAGGCAATAAGCAGTCCTTGGCTATCTCCATCACTCTAGCCAGTGGAATTGGAGTGAAGGAGATTGGAGTTGACTAGGGAAGATGTGGACTTCATTCTGCTTTTAAAAGAAAAATCACAACAACAAAGAGGCCAGAGAGATAGCACAGTGGTTAAGGAGTTTGCCTTGCATATTGCTGGCCTGGGTTTGACCCCTGGGACCGCATATGGTTCTCCAAGCCCTCAAAGAGTAATCCCTAAGCACCACTGCATATGGCCCAAAGCAACAAGAAAATCACAAAAATGGAAGAACAGTGTCAAAGCCCACAATGGCCTTGCTTTCAAACCAAATCTGAGGGGGCAGAGAAATAACACATGGAGGAATAAGACACTTGCCTTGCACATGAACAATTCAGATTTGAATCTGGGCACCACACAGCACCACCAGGAGTGCTCCTGTGGCCCCAAACCCAATAAAATTAAATTAAATTAAAATGTGGGGAAAAAAGCCCTCTGGGTAAGAGGCAATGTAACATTTATAACTTCAGAAGACGTTATCAGTGAACGCTCCTTACAAAGAATGTTAGCAAGAATACTTTTTCCCAGCAGGCAGCAGTTTATGAAGGCTAAAGAGCCTGCCTGCTCGGTGACCCACAAAACTAACCCTGGTCAGGGGAAACAGCTGTCCAAGCCGGCAGGAGACGGAGCCCTGGGTTAGCTTTACAAAGATCAGCTCGGGATGACAGAAACTTAAAGATGGCATGGGTCCCTCTTCCTGCTATTTCTATGCTCTGCCACACTCAGATCTTGTCTGCCAAATTGTCATTGAAACGACCCCTGGATAGGAGCCCGACGCTTAACTGTGTTATTAGGGTATCTGGGAAATGTAAGAGACAGTCAAGGAGAAGCATGTTGACTGAGAGTTAAGCAGGGCATACAACTGACATTTATGGATGCCACATTTCTGCTTGAGGTTATTTAAAAATTATTAGGCAATTACATCTGCTATTTTGTAATTTGGCTGAGAACAAATCTGCCTTATGCACACTGACATTGATGCTGGCATGCAGAAGTGAGTTCACCAGGGAGTGAGATTAACATTCCTGGAACTCAACCCCTTCCCCTCACCCTGGGCTCCTGGTTCCTACGAAACACCAGTGGGGGGGAGAGGGAGAGAAAAATGAGCACCCAGGGGAAGAAAAGCAAGGAGTACTATGAGGTTGATGAACAGGAAATAATCCAGGATCCTCAACCAAAAAGAAGGTAAGAGCAAAGTCGAGAACCTTCTGTACTGGAGAATCTGGACAATTATAGTGGTTTTGAGAGTAAGTCCCTGAGAATGTCCACTCCTGACCATCACTCAAATAGCTGCCTTCCAGAATGTTCAGGGATTCAGAATTGACTTGGACACTTTCTCTTTCTCTTTCTCTTTCTCTCTCTCTCTCTCTCTCTCTCTCTCTCTCTCTCTCTCTCTCTCTTTCTCTCAAGATCTCCCCACCTGTGAGCTGGGCTTCCTACTCATCACATCTCGTTAGAGGTTGAGAGACTGAGCAAGGTCTGCAGAACTGGTTCTCAAGTGAGTATTTTCAGTCTTGAAGGACCAGTGATGTCTGTGTCACAGTGATAATCCCCAATGCAAGATGCTATATTTATAGAGTGCACGCTTCGGCACTCCTTGAAAAATGATGCTATGTCACTTTTCTGTGCCAGAGATAAATAGGAGTGGTTGTGCACAATTTGTTCTTTCATTCTGCCAACAGAGATCTGCATTTTTTGCCGGACCACCTGCATCTCTATGATTTACCGTATCAGGAAATTTAGAAATCGGATGTTCGCTTATCTCAAGCTTTAGGAGTCTCAACTTCCTATCAGCGGACTACAGACAGCAAAACAATCTCACATGTGCCCAGATATTAGGAACTTCATTCTAAGGAGTGTGTCCTGACTTTTTGATCACTTAAGCCTATTTCCTCCTACAGCAACTCATAGAAAGCAGTACCAAACCCACAAACATCTAAACATGCGGACATTTCCTAGAACTTCTGTACCAGACAAAGAGATGATGCTTTAGTGGTGTTGGTTATTTACCATTTGTCTGAAATACTTGTACGCACTGGTGTGTTCTTGTGAGGTACTAATGAGTCAAATTAGATGATAAATCAGAGAGATTTATTTATGTTTTTGAACCATACCCAAGGGTGCTTAGGACTTACTTTTGATTCTTCTCAAGGATCTCTCCTGGCAGGGAACCACAAGAGATGCTGGAGATTGAACCTGGGTCAGCCGCTGTGCAAGCAAGCACCTTCCTTGCCATACCCTCCCTCCTGGCCCCGGGCAGTTGATATTTTAGAGAATGGGCACTGGTGGAGGGATGGGTATTTGATCACTGTATAATTGAAACACAAGCACAGAAAATCTGTAAGCCTGCAACTGTACCTCATGGTGTCTCACTAATAAAAATTGAAAAAAAAAAGAACAATGAATCAAGCAACTTTACTTCTGATGAAGCTAAAGTTCTTTAGAGCAAAAATTCTGATGAGAGAGGATTGGCCTCTTCAGAAAGTAGGTAACTCTGAGGTCTGGCAGTGACCCGAGATTCCAGAAACACCAGTCTCTCCAGTCTGAAGTCCAAGTCTACTCTCCAGGGCTGCCCACATGAGCCAGGGCTGGTTCCTGCTGCCCTGGTACCCAGGACCTGTTCGTACAGCCACGTGTGTGATGGAGCTACTCTAGCAGTTACAAGCCTGGCAGTGGAAGTCTGCAACCTTTGACTGCCCTGGTGCATGAGCCTCAAGGAGCGCATCTGTGAGTGCCACAGTGACCCCTGCCACACCCAGCCAGAACATGCCTGTGCTCAGCACAGGAAAGATCTCAAGTTGTTGTTTCTTCTTCTTCTTCTTCTTCTTCTTCTTCTTCTTCTTCTTCTTCTTCTTCTTCTTCTTCTTCTTCTTCTTCTTCTTCTTCTTCTTCTTCTTCTTCTTCTTCTTCTTCTTCTTCTTCTTCTTCTTCTTCTTCTTCTTCTTCTTCTTCTTCTTCTTCTTCTTCTTCTTCTTCTTCTTCTTCTTCTTCTTCTTCTTCTTCTTCTTCTTCTTCTTCTTCTTCTTCTTCTTCTTCTTCTTCTTTTCCTCCTCCTCCTCCTCCTCCTCCTCCTCCTCTTCCTCTTCTTCTTCTTCTTCTCCTCCTTCTCCTTCTCCTCCTCCTCCTCCTCCTCCTCCTCCTCCTCCTCTTCTTTTTCTTCTTTGTCTTTAAATTTATTTTTGCCGGAGATATAGCAGGGTGTTTGCCTTGCACGCAGCCAACCCTGGTTCAATTGCCAGCATCCCATATGGTCCCCTGAGCACTGCCAGGAGTAATTCCTGAGTGCAGAGCCAGGAGGAACCCCTGAGCATCACAGAGTTTGACCCAAAAAGCTAAACAAACAAACAAAAAACCTCAGTCATTTAAACAATTTTTAAAGTAATGATATAGACGTACTTATAAAACCCCACAAATTTGAAATAGAATGTCTTCTTCATGGACCTTGCATCCTGACATGCTTCTTCAGAGTTCCATAAGATACTGCTTAAAGCTGATTTTTAAAGTTCTAGTGAACATAAATCTATGTTTTTCAGCAGGAATTTTTCATTATAAACATGTACATTAAAAATATTAGTTGACATTCACTGGTAAAATAGTTGCACCTCTTAACTATGGTTCCAAGACTTTGGAAGTCAGAGCTTATATTATTCTTATATTATTCAATATCCATACAAATGGATTCCAGAGAAACCAAAATATTGGATACAAAACTGCTTTCTGTCAAAGTCAATTTCTATTAAGGCTTTGAATTACAAAACCTAAGCTTCTCATAAAATAAAAGTTTTAAAAGCCTCCTTAACCATCAGGTGAAATTCTGGTTCTAAATCTATAATTCTTCTTAGCATCCCTCCCTGGGTTTCTCAACTCATCCCCTGGAGATGTTAATAACGTTCCAAAGGTTATCTTCTGACATATTTGAAGCCAAATGTGATTGCACCTCAGTCCTCATTATTTTAATGATATCCTTTTATCCCGATATCCCTGTATTCTTATACAACATACATACTGCAAATGAAATGATTTCTCTTTCAAATCACCACTGAAAGGCATACAGACACCCCCATATCTATCTCACTGTCATCGGCAACTCCAAAATACAGTTCAGACGGTGCTAAACTGAGTGCAGGTGGGCTGTGGGCTGAGGGAGGGGACACAGGACCAAGATTGAGAACTGGTGACAAGTCACCCTAGGAAAGGGTACAGGGTGGGCACCCCCAGGAAGCCAAGTATCAAATGTATTTCAAACAGCTGCAAAACCTGGGATGGAAAAACTGACATCTTTCCTTGCTGCCATCCTGAATAAAGTGCATTCTGCAGTCAGTGGGAAGACTCCTTCTCTCACTGTACTTAAAACCCACACAACCAAAGAAGAGAACCCCTCCAATGTTGGCATAACCAATCTCCCTCGAGTTCCCACAATAAAGGAGAGAGTGAACATTTCCTATACAAGCCAATACTCTAATCAAAGCCATTTCATTAATCCCTTGTTTTTCCATTGCTGATGACTGAATCTGTGTCATAGACTTGATAGATATGGCAATCGGATGGCGGGGGATTGTGGGGGGTGGAGTTTTTTCTTGTGAACAAACAGCAAACTTGATCAATTTTGTAACACAAAGCATTTTAAATGTTCTTTTAAATGTAACTAGCCCCTGTATTTCTGCATCTTAGTTTTGATTATTTTGCAAGTGTTTTTGACTGAGCATTGATCTTCTTAGTGTAAAAAAGGCAGTATTTTAAAAATTATACACACATATTTACTCTCCCTCTCAGAGAGCCCAGCAAGCTACCGAGATATCCTGCCCGCAAGGCAGAGCCTGGCAAGCTCCCTGTGGCATATTCGATATGTCAAAAACAGTAACAATAATGGATCTCATTCCCCTTACCCTGAAAGAGCCCCCAATATGCCACTGTGCTATGCTAGCACGTGACAGGGATTAATAGAGACGTTTCTGGCACCTGCTTGAGCAAATAGTTGAACAATGGAACAAGAGATGATACAAGTGAAGTGATTTACACTGAAGTATATTCAAGGAACTGTTGCCTTGTGTTGTGACTAAAAGGAGGGAGAGTCCATGACTCATGGTCCCCTTCCCCATGTCCAAAGCCAGCTGCATTGCATTTTTCTAATCCTTACATATCATATTCCATTTCTTTTATATTCTTAGAGGTGGGTCCCTGGAGATCTTGAACTTTCACAATGTAAACTTCTCAGTATTAAATGTAACATTCAAACCCAGGCTTGCCTGGCTCCAAGCCACACTTTCTTGCCTTCCCCTAGCCTAACTTCCACTAAACACAAGAGCAGATGCTTGTAAAAAATCATGTTCTTTCAAATATTAAAAAAAAGCATTGTCACAAAAAAATTATTCTTTTATCACTAGAAACTCACTTTAATTTTTTTATCAAGGCGACTGGAAGTTATCTTTACTATTTCTTGGTTTATTTTTCATTATCCAGTGCATCTACATATAAGTATTTTATTCTTTCTCTGCCTTCACAACAGAAAAGAAATACAGACACTGCAATAGATTAGCAATGTTCAATAAATGTCCATTTCCACAAGATCATATATGTGTAATGTCAAAAATCAAAGATGAACAGATCAAGGAAGCACTGCACTGCAGCACTGTCCTCCTGTTGTTCATCGATTTGCTGGAGCGGGCCCAGTAACATCTCCATTGTGCGACTTGTTGTTACGATGTTTGGCATATCCACGCGGGTGAAATACTCTCGGTAGTTTGCTGGGCTCTTCGAGAGGGGCGGAGAAATGGAACCTGACTCAGCCGGACCAGCAGAATGTCAAAAATACCACAAAGAAATTGAAGAAAAAAAATAATGGGTCACAGTGCCAGGAACCAGAACACTCACTGCCGAGAAGCAGATCTGGAGGAATGGGGAAAGGATCACAGCATCTCACCCATTGCAAGCAATCAGTATTCACCAATACACAGAAAGTTTGGAGTCCCAAAGTTCAGACTATGGCAGAAAGGCTGTTTCCCCAAATGCTCCCATTTTTTTCTCAACTGACTGAAATGTTTCCTTCCTGGTCTCTGTGTCTTCACAGAGATCTGCATGAATGGAGTCACTCCTATGTTCCCTGCATCATTCTTCACCATAGTCAAGATCTACGAGAATCTGGATGTCCAAGAACAAAGGACTAGACACAGAGACTACGGAACACGCAGACAATGGGATGCTCCCCAGAATGGTGCAGTTCCCTGTCATGTGGATGAAAGCAGAGGGTTATCATGCAGAGTGAAGTCAGCCAGAAGGTCAAAAGCTAAAAACAGAACCTGAGAACTGGTCTACAGAACTGTATCATCATGGGGGTAGATGGCATCTTTGTGGGGAGTTTAGGAGGCCACAGAAAATGGGGGGGGGGGTGGTATTGGAATGATTTACACATGAAACCGTATCACTGAAAGTATTAGAAATCATGGTGCCTCAACTAAAAATTTAAAACCAAACAAATCGAAGCAAACATCACCTGAAGCTCTAATCATGCACCCTAAAATACACCTCTTATTAAGCCAGTATAGAAAGCTTTCTTTGATCTGAAATGTCCCTAAAATATTCATGCATGCATAATAAATGTTGTCGTGTTAAAAATAAAATGAGTGCAATCAATAGATATAGAAACTGATAAACGTACGTCTCCTGAGTGTCTCTATTAATTTCCCATTGCTGCGATAACACACGGGGTTGAAACACGGGGTTGAAAACTCTGGTGCTGTGCTGGAGCAAGTAGCACAGCGGGGAGGGCATTTGCCTTGCACTCGGCCGACCCAGGTTCAATTCCCAGCATCCCATATGGTCCCCTGAGCATCGTCAGGAGTATTGCTGAGTGCAAAGCCAGGAGTAATCCCTGAGCATCGCCGGGGTGTGACTCAAAAAATAAAAAAAAGAAAAAACCAACAACAACAACAAATCAACAAAAAACATCTCCGGTGTTATAGGTCAGCCAGTGGGGGCAAGTCTCTGAGTCAAACCAAGCCAGCATCCTGGCTATATTTCTGCTGAGGCTGTAGAAACAACTCTTTCCTTGTTTTGTGACTTCAAGAGGCTGCACAAAGTCCAGGACAGAGCCCCATTTCCCCATGTAGAATAACACTACTTTTTATAGTGGCAAAATCACATATCTAAATGAATTAATTAGATAAACAAATTTATTTCTTGCTTCCCAAGAAGTGGAAACTAACAGGAAGCCCTGAAATTGGTTATTCAGAGACCAAGAAAAGTTTTGCTCTCTGCAGTTCCACCCTGTGCTGACAAAAGTCTCCAAGGAGAGGGAAGGAGCTAGGGCATTATGTTTCTTTCTTTTTTTTTTAAATTTTTATTAGTGAAACACCATGAGGTACAGTTGTAGACTTACACATTTTTGTGCTTGGGTTTCAATCATACAATGATCAAATACCCATCCCTCCACCAGTGCCCATTTCCCACCACCACGGATCCCAGTATCCCTCCCATCCCCCAACCCCCCCCCCCCCATCCCACCCTGCCTCTGTGGCAGGGCATTCTTCTCTGTTCTCTCTCTCCTTTTGGGTGCTGTGGTTATGTTTCTGAGGCTCCCATGGCTTCAGCCTGGAAGTCACAGACATCTAGAGTGTTCACATATAAGGCCAGAGTTCCACCACAAACTCAGACAAAATTCTAAAAAGTGAAGAATTACAGCAGAGCTGCATATGATTAAGGATAAAAGAGTGTCTACTAAAGAACTGTTAACATTCCTCCACACAAAAATCTTTTCCCCCAGAATCTTTTCCGTCATATTCATGGACTTTTTCCAGTTGCTTAGACCAGACAAACGTTCATCCCAGATTCTTTTCTCTCACAACTTAGAGTCAATACATCTAGACAAACATTGATTCTATTGTCAAGATACATACAGAAGAAGACCACGTCTCAAAAATCTAAGCTCTTATCCTTTTTCCTTTATAACTCTGATGAACGTTTTCTGTTTCTATTCTTTTTTAAATAACTTCGTATACTTTGAACACCTGTTTTAAATACCCTTTTAAATACTCAAAAACACATTTGTGAATACTCATTTTGTTGCAGTATTAAACACACTAATCATAATTTGGAAAATAGCCTAAACTAATGTCAACAGATGATTAGACAAAGAACACAAAACGGAATACTACAGAGCTATAAAAAGATGAACTGTACTATTGTCAACAACTTGGAGGAATGTCAAAAATCTTATGCTTAGTTACATAAATCTGATGAAGAAAGACAAGCATGGCAGTTTCACTCAACTATGATATACAGAAACAAAACAAAACAAATAAACTAAAGGAAAGAAAAATTTAGATTTCAAAACCAATTTACTGGTTTTCAGAAGGAAAGAGGAAAGGGGTTGGTAAGTATGGTGAAACGGATTAAGTTTATGGTGTAGGTTGGATGGGGATTTTAGTGGTTAATCCACTTCAGCATTTACAGATATTTATTTGTAATGGTTCACATGTGAGTTGTGCAATACACTTTCGGCTTTCTCACAGCTTCTGAGCATGTTGTACCAGACCTGCCTTCTATCTCCACTGGCACGTTTCCAAGATATCACATAACTCACTAAATCACATCTTCTTGGGCAGATTTAAATCACTGCTCCTACCCCGAACAGAATTCTGTGTGCTGTTCTTTGTTTTTTTTTTTTTATGCAGAGCATTTATCATCATTCACATTAGGCAATTTTCTTGTCTAATCATTTAGTTGTTTCCTTCCATTAGAAAGTCAGCTCCAGAAAGACAAAAGCTTTGTAGTTTTTGCAGCTACATGCTGCAGAGTTGGGGTGATGTGTGGCAGAAAGGAAACCTTCTCTTTACAAACTCAGGCTGGGTATCTACTGGCAGTTCACTCGGCCAATTTTCTCATCCTCCATCACCAGTAGAAGACGCCAGAGCTCCTCTAGAGACGTGGGGTAAAACATTCCTAAATATTACCACAGTATCACAAATCATGACAAAAGAAAAGAGGATCACTTCTATGGCCAGAGAGATAGTTGGAGTGGCTGATCATTTATGGAGATATTCAGCCAGCATTTGGGAAACACCAGGGAGTTACTTCCTCCCTTCTCCAACTCACTTGCTCCACAGAGGCGGTCAACTGCACAGAGCTTGTAATAAATACATCTTCTCTACTAATGCTATTCAGAGTAACGCTGCAAGTATGATTATGATTATGAAAGTATGATTATGGAAAAATATCATACTTGATCTTGAGTGGGAAAAATATGCAAAGAGCAAAGTAGAAAAATATTTGGATTCATTTTATTTGTATTTAAATATTTGTAGCTACTTTACCTTGGGTCATAAACTCATCAACCCCTATTTTTCCATAAAGTCGACTCTTAACCACTGTATTTTATGAACTTTAGATGAAAAAAATGAATATTTACCTCACTTTGATTCTGAAATGCCTATTTTCTGACTTTAATTATGACACCAATATTGCTAATGTTTAAAATGGAGTGAATATTTTGTTGATTTTCATTTCAGGGCCATAAAAAACATATTTCAGTAAATTTGCAAGTTTAGTACTGCCAAAAATTTATATAAATGATTCAAGCAAAAATATCTTATTTGCTGGTACTGATGATTAATGTTGTAGAACATTGAGAAAATTAAAAATATATGATTTGTCACGAATGCTAATGGTGCATAATATTTATGAAGGTCATTACATGGTCAAGGAAAGATCTTAAAATAGCTGCCATTTGATTAGCTCTGATTCCTCTTTTGTCTTCCCTAACATGGATTCATTAATACACCTCTAGCATGTCATTAGTCTAGCAATGAGAGGGTTCTTACAAATCAGCACACTAATTTTAAATAAAGACCAGTTAAGCAACTTCGTGTCTTCACCCAAAAGGGAAGGATGGGGGGGGGGAATGCATTTTGAATCTTCATTGTCTCACTTTCCATGCAACCCGCAACCGGACCATCCTACTTCCTCTGTCCCACGAAAGCCATAATTGTGCAGATCTTGTCTTTGACAAGAAATGAGCATTTTGCTTCATGGGAATTCAAAGGGACTGGTTCTGAACCCCAGGCACGAAGGACACTAAAGAGACAGGGCAAGTGGGGTGTCAAGAAAGTCAGTTGACAAGAACAGTCTCAGGGGAATTAACCAACAACCAGAACGTGCTGCTTTGTGGATGAAAAAAAAAGACCCTATATTTTCATCCTGAGCATTATATATATGTAAATATATGTATATATGCACCGTTTTTAATGTAATAGTGTTGATATATGGATCTGCTATGACCTGATCTTGCTCTTTATATTTCTCTGCAATTTTTCTTTTCATTTTTTTTATGTTTGGGGGATTGGGGGCCATGCCGAATGGTGCTCAGGGCTTAGATTAAAAAAAAAAAAAACTCAACCTTGAGGCTGCAGCGGCAGTGCAATGGGTAGGGAGCTGGCCTTGCAAAGGGCCGACCAGGGTTGATCCCTGGCATCCCGTATGGTCCCTGGAGCCCCCGGCCTCAGGAGGGAGCCCTGAGTGTGGATCCAGGAGCATCACCAGCTATGGTCCCAACAACAACAAGAAGACTCATTCTCTGTCCTCAAAGTACTTAAATTTGACATTTTTAGAGTTTCCAGGAGACACGCACCTTAGCTTGACCGAGGTGACTGGCTACTTTGTCCCGGGGCACGTCTCCCCTGCACATGGCCATTATACCCCCCGGAAGAGAGGAAGAGAGTGACAGTGGAAAGATGCAGAGGGACAGTCTCAGAGCCTTGGAACACAGGAGCAGTGGCTGCAGAAGGCTGGAGACACTTTCTCAGAGTGTCAGGACCAGCAAGGAAGGATGATTGTCCAGCTTCTCTGGGGCTCTGAGGCGAAAGGCCACAGTCAGACCCTGTGAACTTTAGGGAAGACTTCCTAGAAGAAGTGGTAGTCAAGATGCTCTCTAAAGAACAGTTACTTAGGTAACTTAGGTTACTTCGTTACTTAGGTTAATTATGTTATTATGTTATTTCTTCTTTTTCTTTATCATTCCACTTCTAATGAATGTACAGTAAATTTGCAATAGGGTAGAGGTACAATTGTTATGTTCCAATAGATCCCTGAATCCTAATTGGACTTTATGCCATTATACAGACAATTTAACAATTGCGCTTCTGTCTGTGCACCCACTGCTTAAGCATTTTCGGAGGCCTCTTGCATGAGCACTTAGTCTAAAAAGGTCATCTGAAGGCCTCTTTCTGGGACTGGTTGCTCTCTGTCAACTAAGAAATATTTGCAGAGGGGCTGGAGCTATAGAAAACAGGCAGAGTGTTTGCCTTGCAAACGACCAGCCCAGGTTCAGTTCCTGGAAGCTCATATAGTCCCCGAAGCCCACCAGGAGTGATCCCTGAGCACAAAGCCAGGAATAAGCTCTGAACATTGCGGAGTATAGCCTCAAAACAAGAGACATATTTGTAGAAAATGCCTAGTTAAGATTAGACCTAAGATCATCTATACCCTATATTACACAAAGGCCTATTCCTCCCCTCCTACTGCAAACTAAAATCTTTGGAAACTTTCATTTTGAACCACCAAGAAAGAAAACAATAAGAAATTGGCTCCAACAGAATTAGACAGTCAAAATAGATGTGCGTGTCTAGTCTTAGACAACTCTTTCCTGAATATTTTTATGCCAATAGTCCCAGCTGCCCTGAACTTAGCTTCCTATTATTCAATGGGATTAAAACAGTAATAACAGAGAAAAGCTCCTGAGTGATGTAAGTCTAACAGAGAGGATAATGACAGAGTTGTTAATTCCACATTTTATACTAGAAATATCCGAAACGAATATATCTCGGATGAATAGGTGAAAGGAAACTCAAGAAATTCCCAATGATCTCGCTCTTTCATCTGGCTCACGGTGATCTTTATTATTCACAGTAGCTGTTTACACTCGATTTGCAATTTTCCAGCTATGTCTATTTTTAAAACCTACCCATAAATATCTCGATAAATAATGTAGGGCAAGATCAATAGTCAGTCAACAGATTTTTAAAAGTCAGTAAAGTTCACGATTTGCCCAATGTCACACGATGCAAATGGTGACTTGTTCTAGAATTCCACAAGACAATCAGGTCTTGGAAAGTAGCTATGGAATCTACAGAGTAGGCAGTGATGCAGAGGGTTGGAATAGGGCATCGGTGATGGTGGAATGGGAATTAGCAATGTGGTGGCAATAACATCAGTTCTAACCAGACTAGGGAAAGAGAAATGATCAAGTGTCCTTGGTAGCAGCAGCAATAAGTAACTGCCTGAACATCGGTGAGAATTCAAACCTTCAGCGTCATTTGTTTGCAAGCTGACTAGGAAGTAACATTGAAGAAAAACAAACAGTGGGAGTGGGGTGGGGTGGGATTCAGGAAACAGATCTTGCACTATATTCTGACACGATGAAAGCGCAGGTAAAGAGAGCAGAAACGCCGAATGCATGCGCTAAGGGGACTTGGCTGAATGACAACAGGGATGATTTAATTTTTCAGTTCTCCTCTGTGAAGTTTCTGAGTGAAGGTGACAGAACAATGAATTATATGCAGGAACAGCACGCACCTCCCAACACAAAGGAAATGATTACATAATCTCCACTGAGCACCACTTTAGAAAATGATGTGAAGCTCCCCTGCAAAGATACGCTTTGTGTCTGACGGTCTGATCCCATGTTCGGAATTCTGGATCTCATTCGATCTACTGATGAAAATTTCGAGCCTCATTTACCCAGAATGCTTATGGAGACAAGCTAGGACAAACGTTTTATATATCTGAGGGGGGCTTCCAATGGATATACCACAACCCATGTCTATGGGAGATATGAGGGTTTGGTTTAACTCTTTTCCTATCTCTTTGTTGAAGTATTTAGTTCTTTTTTTAAATTTTTATTAGTGAGACATCATGAGGTACAGTTGCAGACTTACAAATTTTTGTGCTTGGGTTTCAGTTATACAATGATCAAGTACCCATCCCTCCACCAGTGCCCATTTCCCACCACCACGGATCCCAGTATCCCTCCCACCCCCCATCCCCCCACCCCACCCTGCCTCTGTGGCAGGGCATTCCCTTTTGTTCTCTCTCTCTTATTGGGTGTTGTGGTTCGCAAAAGAGGCAATGGGTGACAATCATGTTTGGTCTATTGTCTACTTTCAGCATGCTTCTCCCAACCTGGGAGGATCCTCCCAACACCTTTATTTAGTTCTTTTTAAATTAAGTTTAAACACTACCGTTTTTTAAAAATCAAACAATAAGAAGAGTTTTAAAATAGTATAAGATTTTCCTTTGCTCCAGTGTTTTCTTGTTTGGATACCCAACCTGCACTCAAGAGATAAATACTTTCAATCCTTTTATTTTTTCAAGCAATTACCTCAAATCTTTTTCTATTCAGCACCGTATGGATTTTTAGACATTGTTATAGAAAGAGACATCTATTAATTGCAGAAAGTGAGTATTTGAGTCTGATACTTTTGTGTATTTCTTCCATCCTTATCATCTCCTACGGTGATGATATAATTCCGCTCTTCAACACTTCAACTACACATCTTCTTCCATACATATCTAGCAACTGGACATGGAAGAGAATGTTCTCTTTCAGACGGGTTTCTTTTTTTTATATGTCTACTGATGATTTTCCCAAGTGTCCCAACATATTTGTCAAATGACTAGCACCCTACTTTTCCAAATTATAAGAGCCATAGCGAATGCTCTTCTCTCTGCGTTCCCCTCCGTCTCTTGCATCTGTATCCTACTTCTTCCTGGGAAATTCTCCTTTTGGTTGAACAACAACTTCTAGCAGCTTCTTAAGGTAGATTGTTTGGGAGATAATAGTGGGTAGTAGTAGTAGTAGTAGTTAGTAGTAGTAGTAGTAGTGTGTATCCTTACATTACTGAAAGTATCCTTGTTCTGTCCTTACACTTGAATATAGAATTTCATATGAAAATAACGTCCTCATTAAAAAATGTAAAAAGTTATTTTTAAAAATGACTTTAAAAAGTTATTTTTTATTCAAATATACTGTCCCACTGTTTCCTATTATCTAATGCTATTATGAGAGTTCACATGGGTGATGAATTTTTTTCCTTTTTAACATTTTAAAGTTGTACTCTTAACTTTTCTTAATATTACTTTTACAATGATTTACTTACCATTAACATATATATATATATGTGTTTTTCAAATAATTGGTCTTCTTACTTGATGGTTCCTTTAATTTAGAACTTTATACTCCACGATTTCATGCTATTTCTTTGAGCAACATATTCCTTTATATTTATAAGTTTTTTAAAATTCAGTTATGTTAAAATTTTTGGATCAATCACCCAAAAGTCTTAATTTTGTTTCCTCTCTTAATATCTTTATCTTTTTGTTTTACTGTCCAGATTTATCTATTCCTTCCAAAGGGTCAATAGTTTTTACATTTCAAACTTATTTTAAGTTTACAGCAGCTTATATATTTTTTCAAATAAAATAACATTTAATAAACACTATACTTAAGAAAACAATAAAAACAATATAGAGCAACATGTGGATATAGTGTCATGGGCAGAGGTAAAATCCTGAGTGGGGAGAGATCATTTTATTTTTTTTAACTCTTTTAAAATTGTTATTTATTATTTAAAAAATTTTTTTTCAGCTTATGCCTTGCACACAGCCGACCCGGGCTGACCCCAGATTGATACCTCCGCCCCTCTCAGAGAGCCCAGCAAGCTATCAAGAGTATTGTGCCCTCACGGCAAAGCCTGGCAAGCTCCTGGTGGCGTATTTGATATGCCAAAAACAGTAACAAGAAGTCTCACAATTTGTTGTGAGACGCTACTGGTGCCTGCTTGAGCAAATCGATGAACAACGGGAGGATAGTGCTATACAGTGCTTTCAGCTTGTATTTTTATTAATATTCCTCTCATTACAATCGCCTCAAGAGAGATAAGGGAGTTCCCTGCCACAGAGGCAGGGTGGAACGGGGGATGGGAGGGTGGGAGGGATACCGGGATTGGTGGGGGTGGAGAGTGGACACTGGTGGAGGGATGGGTGCTCGATCAATTGTATGACTGAAACCCAAGCACAACACCTTGCAGGTCTGCAACTGTACCTCATGGTGTTTCACTAATAAAAAAAAAGCCAAGAAAGCTTGCTTTATAATCCATTATAAATCAATAGTACCGTGGTTGTCTGCTGGAGGAAGAACTATGGGCAAGCTGATAGTACAATGTCTGTAAAAAATAAAATTATAAGGAAAGAGAGTGCACACATGAGAGAGAAGAAAAGTGCCTGCCATTGAGGCAATTCAAGGAGAGGGACAGAAGGCAAATTGGACACATTGGTCAATGCCCACTAGTGGGTAATGTACACTGGTGAAGGGATGGGTGTTGGAACGTGATCTGGCTGAAACCCAATCATGAACAACTTTGAGCTGTGTATCTCACTGTGTTTTGATTACAAATAAATAAATAGTTCTAAGAATACAAAAAAAATATAGAGTGCAATAACTTATCCTTTAAAAAGTCCTGTAATTTTGCTCATATATATGTGTGTATATATATATATACATATATATGTATATGTATGTATGTATGTGTATGTGTGTGTGTGTGTGTGTGTGTGTGTGTGTGTGTTATCCCACAGTGAATTTCTGGCAATTTTCCCTCATTTCACATTTAAGACTATTCATTATTTCATTTTCTGGGGATTGTTCATCTCTTCGGAGACTAGGGTGCACACAGTGAGTTGCAGTCTTTAAGGAAGCAGAGTAGAAAGAAGAGGGCATGTTCTAGAACAACAGGGAGCAGCCAGCCCTTCTCCTTCTTCATTTCTCTACTTCACGCCCTGCTCGGTCGGACGCCTCACACCCTAATCTTCCCGAAAACTGTGCACACCAGCTTATGCTTCTTAAATAAACTCCTCAGAACATCAGTTTCTGATCTGCTGCCAGTGTGAGGAAGAGAAGTTATCTGGAGGGGAAAAGGAGGTTGCCTTACAAATTTCAGGCACATTTTACCAACATTTCACACCACAGAAATTTTCTACACTGCATGAATATGAATTTCACAGGGATCCCTTTTGGCCAGTGAGACCCCCCCAAATCTCCATTTAACCAATGTATTTTCCTTCTTAATAAAGAGATAATTTAATTACTCAATGCCACTTCCCATTAAAGCATTTCAGTGAAGACAGGTTATTTGTGGTTTCTAAAAACCTAATGATGAAAATGAGAGTTTTTCATCTATATTAATGCAGTATCTTCATGAATAGGCCTTTGGACCCAAAATATCCCAGTAAAATCCTTCCAGAGAATTTTTCCCAGAACCATGAATATGTAAGGTCAGTGGAGGGGGGGTGGTGGAGAGGGAAGTTTTGAAGATCTATAAGACAAAAGAAGCAGGTTGGCCATTTCCTACCCAACATGTACTTAACTTGGTGAAAACTAACATATGACATCATTAATAATAACTCTAATTTTTACCGGTCACCTTAATTTCCCAAGTAAAGTACCCCCCAAACTTATTTATGCTAGAGTTTAAGGTTCCAATACACACCAAAGATCCTACATGCAGAAAATTTTACAACACAAAAATGATGTCACCTTTTTCACATATCTTAAAAAATTCCATTTGTACGTAAGTTCAGAAAACACAACTTGAGTTGTCATATCGGAAATATTTTTAAGGACCACAGTAAAAACAAGTCTAGAAATAATTACTGAATTCATGACATAATATAAAATTCATTTGTAAATTTAGAGGTGTGTTAAGTGCACTATGGAAACACAATTCACCTTCCCTGCATATCAGGGAGAGTTCAACTTTGCCCCTGTCTTCAAGATTCCTAAATGATCAATGGGCCACATGCTTTCTAATTTGTACCCGGAGCTCTAAGAGCTGTCAATAGGGAGGGTTGGAAGATCAGTCCAATGAGTTTATCAATGTGTTTACCCTTCCTTGGAAATACACGCTCATCGAAAGGATAGGCAACACACTTTGCTAATTCCCTGGTGTCTTTGATTTGTCTGGATGTCTGATGTCTTAACGAATTAACAAAACCGGTTTACTTTTTTTTTTAAAATGACTCTGCCAGACACAGTAACAACAAAGTCTCCAATGGAGACGTTACTGGGCCCGCTCGAGCTCGAGCATACACTCAAACTAGCAGTGATGGAAGAAATATTTCCTTGGTGAGTATACAGGACTTGATCTTTGTTTTTATGTTCAGAAAAGTAATAGAAGCAGATAATTTAATATAACAACTAGTTTACAGCTCAGCAGTCCAACACGTCTTTCAAGAGTGGCACATGTTATTAATCTGAGTATGCTGCCTTTGTATCAGGACTCACAGAACACCCTTTCACTCACTATATATAAGAAAGTATGAAGAGACAAATAATCCAACCTGACCAACATCTGATATGTTTTTATTTCATCAATAAAGTAGATACGCATCTATGAAGGTTTCTCCCCTAGCAACAGCAGTGCTCATTTCCTTCTGATCTTTTACGAAAGCTTTTGCATATATACTCTTTGAGTGTCCACTGACCATTGACTTGCCTTTGAATTTTTACCATTATAAACCCCACGGCTTTGAAAAATCACTGACACTTGTCTCCTAAAACAAACAGGCAAAAACATAAAAGCTGTCCTTTAAAAATCATAGATCCAGTACATTTTTCTGTATCACCTTTGGAGCAAGAATTGTACATAGGTTGAATAAATACAAATAACCTTCCCCCTTTAGATCTAGGAGTCCTTCGAGATGGTAATTGGAGGCTATAAGTTAAGCAGCAATTAAGAGAAACTCTGGGGAGGACCTTGAGTCTTGATCCTTCCAAACCACAGAGTACAAAGCTTAACCTACGACGACTCCAGATTTTCTAAAAGCAGCACCATAAAAATACTGGTTGAAAAATAGCCCCTGGAATAGGAACTCTCACCTCCAGAGCTGTACTATTTCTATTCCAAGTCTCGGGGTCAGATTTAAAAAGAACACGGACTGTATTTCAGGTTAGGACTCACAACTGCATTACATCATGTACCCCTCGCACTTCAGAGGTAATTGAGGCCTGCAGTGGGGATGTTACTTGCCAAGGGTAAGTTCTATTTAGGAAACGAGCTTGAGTCTCAGGCCCATGATGCTACGGGGCCTATTTGGTGTTCCGATATCGATTACTTCTCACTGGAATCAACCAATGATGTCCCTGAATAGACAACAAAACAAGTCCGGCGACATTTTTCTTTTCATCTTGTAACCAATTATCGAGATGCTTCCAAATTTATAAATCATGACTAATAATTTTTTCTAACCATTGGTTTCAATGAGTACCATCATCGCCAGATTCGGTATATAATTCCAGATATAAGAAGCGGGAAAAACATTTTAATTCACCTCTGTAGCTATTAAGAATGTAGGAATTTAAAGTACAGATCACGTGTTTGTCATTCCTAGAAGACAAAGGAACATTTTCACAGCCTGTGCATGTGGATAACTTTGACCTCATTGAAGTTTCTTTATAAACCTGTCCTCTTTTTGTGAAGGCAAGATAAATGGCTCACAATTAACAACTTATTGCATTACACATCAGGCTTTAAAACACTCTGGAGAGTCCTTTAAAATGACATAATAACTATCGTGTAGTTTAAACAGAGTGTAGAGATAGAAACGACAACAAAACCATTAAAATCACTGTCTCCTGACGCCCTGGAGAAGCTCAGGCTCAGCCTCCCTCACAAACACAGCTTGCACGGAACGCACCATACTCGGTTACTATTCTTTGGAAGTGTTTTAGCCAAAGTCAAAATTAGAAGAGGACCCCCAAGCAGTGCATGGGGACATCGGGACCACTCCTGGCGATTCTGGGCCACGCTGAGCAGCTGTTCAATTCTGGGCCTGTGGATGTATTACTCAGGCCCCGTGGTACTGGGACCACCTGGGCACACTCAAGAGGCCATGCAGTGCCAGAGAATGATCCTGTATGGAGATGATTTTCATTTCATTTTAATTTTTAATTTTTATGATGGCATTGTGATTTACAAGGTTATTCACAACTGAGTTTCAGACAGACAATGTTCTAATGCCCATTTCCCCTCCCACCAGTGTCAACTTCCCTCCGCCAATTTTAATAGATTCAGTTGCTATTAGAAAACATTTGAGAGAAGATGGGAAAACTGAAATCCTATCAGGAGCTCAAAACATCTGACTTTGGGAGTGGGGCAGAAATAGATCAATGTTAGTGCCCCTTCCTGGCATGTAAGAAGGTCAAGGTTCAAATCCCCAGCAACATCCCCTCCACCCCCCACCCCCAGTTACTGGTCACCGAGTGTGAACTCTGACACTGGTGCTCAGAGATGGCACGCTGCAGCCCCCCAGAGGAGTTCGAGGTACCCCCAAACAACAACATGCGAGGGAGGGACGCATCACCTGCTCGCAACAAGCAACCAAAACTACCTTACCCATCCACACCTCGCAACTACCCTTCTGGGCATTGCACTAAGGAAACCTACACACCAAGGATAAATCACAGATTCATCCTTCGTTTCCCAGTAAAAAAGAGAGGTTTTTAGTACGATGAAAAAGAACATGACACATCTGCAAATCAGTGGCTATCAAGAAGGCATAAAAATCTAGTTGTTGAGAACAGTGAGACACTGCAGGGGCCAGAATAATAGTCCAGCAGGTAGAGCACCTGCAGTGTCCTTGGCAGAGCTGGGCTCGATCCCTGGCACCCTTTGTTCCCCCGAGCCCACCAGGAATGATTCCCGAGTGCAGAGCCAGGAGTGAGCCCTGAACACAGCCGGGTGTGGCCCAAAATATAAACGTAAACAAAAATAATAATAGCACTGCACTGTAGCATTGTCCTCCCATTGTTCATCGATTTGCTCGAGCAGACACCAGTAATGTCTCCATTGTGAGACTTGTTGTTGCTGTGTTTGGCATATCGAATATGCCATGGGGAGCTTGCCAGGCTCTGCTGTGCAGGCGGGATACTCTTGGGAGCTTGCCGGGCTCTCTGAGAGGGGCGGAGGAATTGAACCCGGGTTGGCTGCATGCAAGGCAAACGCTCTATCCTCTGTGCTATGCTCCAGCCCTAATAATAATAATAATATGAGCAAACGCTCAGAAAGTAATGCCAAGTCCAAGGCGGGACCCACAATTCCAATTCTGCTTCCATTTCTGCTTTTTCACTTCAATAACATTATTTGAATTGACAGTGCATAATGTAATTTAATTTTCTTTTAAAAACATCTTTCTAAATTGTGTAAGAACTCTGCCTTATTTTCATACTCATGACAAACAGAATATGAAGTTTGCTGAGGTTAAGTGCAATGCCAGTGATAGTTGTGCTTTTTTTCAAACAGATGGGCCAGGTATTTTGATGTATGTCTTATTCACGGTCATGGTCCTCCCGTTGTTCATCGATTTGCTCGAGGGGGCCCAGTAATGTCTCCATCGTGAGACTTCTTGTTACTGTGTTTGGCATATGGAATACGTCATGGGTAGCTTGCCAGGCTCTGCCAGGCGGGCGAGATACTCTCGCTAGCTTGTCGGGATCTCCAAGAGGGGCGGAGGAATCGAACTCGGGTCGACCATATTGGCTGCGTGCAAGGCAAACGCCCTACTGCTGTGCTATCGCTCCAGCCCAGGTCATGGCAGATATTCCATGACAAGGAGAGACAGGAATTTGCAGAGCAAATGGAAGAACACCCTTTGCTTCAAAGAGACAACAGATAACTTACTTCTTGCTCCTACTACACTTTCCTCATGCTTTTTCCAGATTCTCTGACTGTGAAGTTTGGCATCTGAGCACAAACTGATCGTTCTTAACACACCTGTGGATTTCACTTTGAAATCGGTCTACATTCCAGATGGAAAACGCTCTCTAGGTCACAGACCTCCCGTCCAGATGGAAAGCACACCCTATTTTCATTGAACAGATCTGCATTGCAGATCGAGGGCACTCTATTCTTCACTGCACATCAGTAGGTTGGTAACGGTGAGGGTGTTGATGGAAAAAAAAATGCTGGGTTTGAGCATGCATCACCTAAGGCTTGAGACACGCTAACCTCCTGCTGACAGAAATGAACAAGACGGTCCTATTTGAGAACTTCCTTAAGTTCGGTGTGTAGTTTGTCACTGCCAACTCCAGCACAGATTCTTATTGACCTGTTATTCCGGGACTAAAGCATCTATTCCTTACAGAGTTGTAATGAACCTGAGCGTGAGTGGGAAAATCAGCTGTCCTGATAACTGAGTTCAACTTAGATAAACACAGTCCCTCGATGTTCCATCTAACCATCCGGTTCTTCATTCTTTTGACTTTAGTTTTGAAGAGGGAGGGCTTGGGTCATACCTGGTGGTGGTACTCAGGGATCACTCCTGATACTTGGGGGACCACTTGTAAAACATCTTAATCCCTGCACCATCTCTATGACCTCTTTCACTTATTTATTTATTTTTGGCGTAGGGCTGGTTCTCAGGGCTTACTCATGACTCTGCAATCAGTAACTACTCCTGGTAAGGGTTAGGGACCATGCAGGTGTTGGAGATTGAATACGGGTCAGTCATGTATAAGACAAGTGCCCACCAGCTCTATTGTCTCTTCAGATGTACGTCTCACTACTGTTAAAAAATACTTGTGTGGGGGGGGGGGTGCGGGGGGTCGAGAGATAATACAATAGTACAGCTGGTACTATTGAACAGCTTTCCTTGTGCAAGTCCAACCCAGGTTGAATTCCTGGCAATTCATATGGTCCCTGAAAACTTTCAGGAATGACCTCTGAGCTCTGATTTAGGAGTAAGCCCTTTAAACAGCTGGGTGTGACCCAGAAGCAAAAATAAAATTATTTGTGAGGGAAGACTACAGAGAAATAATCCAATGGACTGAGTACATGTTTTGCACACGGAAGGCCTGGGTTTGATCTACAGCACAGCATACTTCTAGGAGCAATCCCAAAGCACTATGTCAGGAGTAACCCCTGAGCACTACCTGGTGTGACCCTCAAACCAAACAAGTGAAATAATACTAAAATGAAAATGCCTCTGGGCACCTCCTGTCACCAGACTTTGTGCAGATCTCTATAAAGAGGACATACGCCCCTTCCGCTGGGGTTCAGTGTACTGGAATATAAACACACCCATTTGTGGTGTGGTAACAATTCCATACGGGAGATATAAGGGATATGCAAGCTCGAGAGAAAGAAAGAAAGCTGTGATATCGGAACTGGGATTTCCAGGTGGAGAGTGGTGTGGAGAGTGAAAAAGGAGCAGGTGGGAGAGTACACTGCAGGCAGAGGATGTGCAGTGAAGGAGGCACAGAGCTCAGGGCTGAGGAACAGGGTCTCAGAAGGATCCTGCATCTTGATTGGAAGGAGTGACGTCTTCACCAATATCTCCATGTAACTGCTGCACGCCTGGATTATATTTTATCTCCATAGTCTAGAACAGCTCAATGTAACCTTCTATTAACAACTTTCTCCCTCCCACTTCCTTCTTCGGCAACTCGTACAGTACACCCAAACATACCAGCCCCAGTCTGCTGTGTTTCACTTAGAAGCGCAGTTTTCAGTGTAAACTGTCACAAAACAAAAAAGGAAGGAATGGCTGGAAATGCAGTTCCAACCAGTGTTCAAGTTCAATTACAAAGTGTTTGTTTGGTCTTGGATTTCCATAACGAGAAGAGATGCTGTGAAGTTCCCATGTGCCTACCGGCCACCTGTCTGCCTCCCTCTGGGAAGTGTCTGTTCATTTTCTCTCTCCGTTTTTGAAAAGCTTTTTGGATTTTTTTTTCTGGTTCCATATCACACCAGGAGAATGGCACATATCAAACATACTGGGAACATTCTGTGTAGGTGCAGAGGTGGTGAAAAGGAAACTCGTCAACTGCTGGTAGGAACATGGTCTGGTATGATCCCTGTGGAAAACAGTACAGATCATCCTTAGTGGACTAATGATTGAGCTTCCAAATGACCAGACAATTCTACCCCCAAGACAAAAAAAAATTTCATTCCAAAAGATCTATGCACATTATTCTTCATTGCAGCACTTGGGATGATAGCTAAGATATAAGATATGGAATCAATCAACTTAGGTGTCCAACAATAGATTAATGGAGTATGAAGATGCAGTCTCTCTCTCTCTCTCTCTCTCTCTCTCTCTCTCTCTCTCTCTCTCTCTCTGTGTGTGTGTGTGTGTGTGTGTGTAATGAATATGATCCGAATCTGTAGGAATGATGACTCTGGTTGGAACTGGAAGATACCGTTGTTGCATGAAGTAAGCCGGGAGAAGGACAGACACAAGACGACATCCCTTCCCTGTGGTATAAAGAATCACTGATCGGAGCTGGAGTGATAGCTCAGCGGGTAGGGCATTTGCTTTGCACGCGGCCGACCCAGGTTCGATTCCCAGCATCCCATATGGTCCCCTGAGCACCGCCAGGGGTAATTCCTGAGTGCAGAGCCAGGAATAAACCCTGTGCATTTCCGGGTGTGACCCCAAAAAGCAAAAACAAAACAAAAGAATCACTGATGAAGGAGATAGGATATAATAAAGGAGGGATGCCTTGATCACCCTTGACCTTGCAATATAAGAAGGAAGATGGAGAAGGAAAGAAACCAAGGAAAGCAAGAAGAGGAGATGTAGGAGTGAAAAGGGAACAGGAGCCCAGTGCCTCAGGTAAAGCAGTGATGTGGGAGGGAGTGTAGCTCTTTAGCCAAAGCACAGACACAACCACAACACCACAACCACCAAACCTTGGTGGGCAATGGAGGTGCCAGGAGGGGGCGGGAGGGGTGGGAGACTCTGGTAGAGGGAGGCTGACAGAGCCGGTGAGAGAGGTGTTGGAATACTGCACGCCTAGGACTCAGCTATCAACGACATTGTGCACCGTGGCACCTTAATTAATTTCAAATAAATAGAAAGGGAAAAAAGTCTTTGATGAAGAGACAATTTCTCTGTTAAAACTTCAAGACTCATTTATAGAAACCAATGACAAGCTTAGCAAGGAACCCAGGAAATGCTATTTTTATCATTCTAAAAGAGTAAAGCATACTCTTGGTCATACTGTTCTGCATTTGACAAATTTAAAAATGGAAGCTTTATAGTCAATTATTCAAGACTGTACAGCCAAAGGTAGAACAGGCTCTGAACATTAGATTTCAGGGCTTGAGGGGGAGACATAGACAGAAAGAAGATGTTTGTCTTGCAAGTGACTGACCCCCGGGTGATTCCCAGACTGCATAAGGCCTCTTGAACAGCATGAGTGTGACCGCCCCCAAAATAAAACTAAATGAAATTCAGATTCGATAAGGCAGCTTCTGCCGATAGCACCACTCACTGTATCACTGTCCTCCCATTGTTCATCGATTTGCTCAAGCAGGCACCAATAATGTCTCCATTCATCCCAGCCCTGAGATTTTAGCAGACTCTCCTTACTCATCCTTCCCAACGGTGCCATATTGGAAGCTCTTTCAGGGTCAGGGTAATGAGACCCATTATTGTTACTGTTTTTGGCATATCGAATACGCCACAGGGAGCTTGCCAGGCTCTGCTGTGTGGGTGAGATACTCTCGGTATCTTGTTATGCTCTCTAAGAGGGACGGAGACTATATAAGAGAATACTAGCAAGTATGTTAAAACCAAACACATGTGTGCTGCTGTAGGTACATTAGTGGGCTAGACAATAAGAGGTCATCTGGGAGCTTTCGTTTTGTTATAAAACAATACTGTAGCACTGTCCTCCCATTGTTCATCAATTTGCTCGAGTGGGTTCAGTAACGTTTCCATTGTGAGACTTGTGGCTACTGTGTTTGGCATATAAATTACGTCACGGGGAGCTTGCCAGGCTTTGCCGTGCAGGCAAGATACTCTCGGTAGCTTGCCGGGCTCTCCAAGAGGGGCGGAGGAATCGAACCTGGGTTGGCCAGGTCGGCTGCATGCAAGGCAAATACCCTACTGTGGTGCTAACAAAAAAACAAAACAAAGTACCACTCAGAGGAGGTATTTCTAGGATCCATATTAGGTCTGTTCTCCTTGCATGGAGTGGTTTCCTGTCTGGGTTTGGCCATGAACGTCTCTCGCCCTGGCACACATGCCACTGGTAGTGGTTTCTCAATACCTGCACCTCAAGGCAGTACCTGATTCCCACAGTCGACTGGAAAGAAAGACCGATCCTGTCCAGATTCCAGTATCTCGGCTGCTCCTTGCCTCCAGCCCCCATCAGCTGTGAATACTGCAAAGGGCAGCCCAGATGCTTCTGGCATGAGCTCTCCATTGGGTGGCCGTGCTGACGGTGATCTCCTGTAAGTCATCAGACACTCCCTGTGCTGTCAACTCCCTCCCCGCCTCCAAGAAGCATTACAAAATGCTTAACTTTAAGCTTTTTCTCAATTCCACCAACTGCATCCAGGCCCGCTTTTCCCCTCTGTTCTCTCACTCTCCTACACATGTGTGTTCAATGTTTCAAAAGCTCCATCTCTGTGCTCTGTTCCCACCTCTGCCTCCTACTTCTCCTCCACTCCAGCCTGCTCTCAGCAGCTCCTACCCACCGGGCGACAACTTCCCTCTCACAAGCACTTGGACAAAGGGAATCCCAGTGAAGATGACTCATCTGTTGGCCAAGGCTCATGAAGGGAAAGGTGAGTTCAACGGTCCCTGGGCAAACAGAATCAGTGGTCGGGCCAGGTATGTCACAAAGAAGACACGGGACCTTACTGTTCTGTGGGTGCAGACACAGAACAGTAAATGCACATTGCCCATGCTCCAGGAGAAGACACACCAAGTGAATGCATTGCACACTTTTCCAGAGTAAAAACTAAAATGGATTACATCTCAAGGACAGTGGAAAAGTGCATGCATCTATCACCAAGCATATCTGAGTGTCACCCAGTAAGCAATAATTTGGTCTACTTGTAACTGCATCATCAGTACCACCTTCATTCTCAAGAATTAAAGGGTTAACAATCAGAAAGAAAACCTTTCAAAGGAAAGCCCATTCTCTATTAAAGGATATTTGTTGACAGGGCCAAGGAAGTCCATGACCAGTTTTGAAAAATAAATTGCCAACTTTAAGGTAGTTGCACCTAATTTAAACCTATGTTTAAACTAAGCCACCACTTTGTGGGTTGAGGCTTAAGTGTGAACTGCAAAAGAAGGTAAAAAGTGTGTGTGATGGGAAGACTTACAAGTCTCCAGATAATTTAATTTTATTGAAACTAACAGTTTGTTGGGAGTAGAAGTAGAAGTCCATAAGTTTGGTGTTTATTTTACATAAATTGGACTGATGGTTTGATAATGACCCCATAGTCAGCTCCTGAATAACCTAGCTTACAAGAGATCCAAAGAAATAGAGGCTACGTGACTCGGTGAAATGTTGTCATCTTAAAACCAAAACTCTTAACATTTATTCACAGGAGTTTGATTTTCTGAAACTGCTTGAATGACTGGAGGGCCTCAGGGGAAGGCATGCAGCACTGGGAATTGAACTCAGGTCAGTCGCATGTGAGGCGAGTGCCTTACCTGCTGTGCTAGCTCTCCAGGCCCTGTCATACAACTCTATCACCCTCTAAGACACATTACAAAAGAATGAATGAGAGCTCAAAGCCATCCCTCCCTTCCCACCCACAGAACCGCTCTCTGGGGTCCTCGTCAGCTAGTTCTCCAAGGAGAACCTGACTCACAAATTGTAGTTGGCTTTAACCATCTGGATTTTCATTGTTGGATATATCTTTCCCTTCAGCATGATTTTCTATTTAGGACACAACAGTATAAATCAAGCAAACTGGAGCCCAAATACCAGGCTCCAAAGGACTTGTGGTTTTACTTCATGCCCGTCATTTACCGAGCTGCCATGCCAGTCGACCGTTTCTTCCACACTCTAGAATCAGTGCTCAAATAGTCAGACCATTTCTAATCCAACCCATGGGCTGAGGAGAATGAGAAAGGAGTAGGTTGTAGAGGAGACCCTTGCCTCTTCGCAGCAGGAGTTTCAAAACAATGAGCGAAGCCTATTCTGAACCAGAGCTTCTGGGACTTGGATAAGCCACACAGTCTGTTGCTGATGCAGTGGAAATAATTTAGTTTGTCATTTTAGAGTTTGGAGAAACTGGAAAGCATGTAAATTAGATTCTGAATCACGAGGCTCAGCATACAAAAGGATGTGTCTCATAATTAAAATCCAAAAGAGGTTATTAGAATTTTTTCTAACAGGTCTTACAAATAGGAAAGCTATTCCTTGTTTGCAGCATTTTCTGCTCATTCTTAAATCTCACCTTTCAGGGCATTCCCAATCTATTATGTTTAAATTGCTATTTGATATATCACTTCATTGGTTTTTTTTTTGGTTTGGTATGGTTTCATTTTGGGAACACACCCAGCAATGCTCAAGGGTTCCTCCTGGCTCTGCACTGAGGAATCACTCCTCGTAGTGCTGGGGGATCAAATGAGATGCCAGGGATCAAACTCAAGTCGACTGAGTGCAAGGAAAGTGCCTTACCCACTGTACTAACCTCTCTGACCCATTACTGGTGATTTTCTGATCAGTGGTTTTTCCAAATCCAAATGTAATCTTTTCTTCTTAAATGAAAGACAATATTCTTTGAAGCTGTACAATACAAAATGAAGCAGATGTAAATTGATTTCTTATCTACTTGCTTTTCAAACTTATCAAGATGTATGTACTGGAATGTAATTGCTCAACTTTGAAAATCCAAGATACTCAAGAAAAGCACAACCATATTTACCCCAGTAACTTATAAAATAGTATTGCCTCGACTTTAAGAAGCACCCGAGTGACTGTCGAAAGCAACATTTCATCATATTAGACATGGCGTGGCTTCACCTTCAGTGAAAAGCTTATCTCTGAATCACAAGATGTGCTGTTGGGGTGGAATACCTGTACACACAACCCCAAATGTATGAACATCTAATCTTTGATAAGGGAGCAAGAAATGTGAAGTGGAACAAGGAAAGCCTCTTCAACAAATGGTACCTGTATAACTGGACAACCACATGCAAAAAAAATGGGCTTAGACCTCGACCTAACACCATGCACAAAAGTCAGATAAAAATGGATTAAAGATCTCAACATCAAGCCAAAATCCATAAGATACATTGAAGACAATTTCGGCAAAACCCTCCACGATATTGAGGCTAATGGTATCTTCAAAGATGACACTCCATTGACCAACCAAGTGGAAACAAATAAACAAATGGGATTATCTTAAATTAAGAAGCTTCTGCACCTCAGAAGCTACAATAGCCAACATACAAAGACAGTCTACAGAAAGGGAAAGGATATTCGCCCAATACCTATTCAATAAGGGGTTGATATCAAGGATATACAAAGCACTGGTTGAACTCTACAAGAAGAAAACATCTAACCCCATCAAAAAATGGGGTGATGAAATGAACAGAAACTTTCCCAAAGAAGAAATCCGAATGGCTAAAAGGCACATGAGAAAATGCTCTACATCACTAATCATCAGGGAGATGCAGATCAAAACAACAATGAGATATCATCTCACACCACAGAGACTGGCCCACATCCACAAGAACAAAAGCAATCTGTGTTGACATGGATGTGGTGAGAAAGGGACCCTCCTTCACTGCTGGTGGGAATGCCGACTGGTTCAGCCCTTTTGGAAAACAGTACAGACGATTCTCAAAAAATTAGAAATTGAGCTCCCATTTGACCCAGCAAAACCACTCCTGGGAATATATCCCGGAGAGGCAAAAAAGTACAGTCGAAATGACATCTGTACTTCTATGTTCATTGCTGTACTATTCACAATAGCCAAAATCTGGAAAAAACCGAGTGCCCGAGAACAGATGACTGGTTAAAGAAACTTTGGTACATCTACACAATGGATTACTATGCAGCTATTAGAAAAGATGAAGTCATGAAATTTACATACAAGTGGTTACTACATGGAAAGCATCATGCTAAGCGAAATGAGTCAGAAAGAGAGGGACAGACCTAGAAAGATTGCATTCATTTGGGGAATATAAAGTAACAAAATGCGAGACTAACACCCAAAAATAGCCGAGATAAGTACCAGGAGGTTTATTCCATGGCTTGGAGGCCAGCCACACACTCTAGGGGTAAAGGCAGCTCAGATAGAGAGGGGAGCACCAAGTAAAGGATATTGGGAGGATCCTCCCAGGATGGGAGATGCATGCTGAAAGTAGGCTATAGAATGAACATGTTTGCCACTCAATGTGTCTTTTGCAAACCACAGAACCCAAAGGGAGAGAGAGAAGAAAAGGGAATGCCCTGCCACAGGGATGGGGTGGGATGGGGGGTTGGAGGGTGGGAAGGACGCTGGGAGCATTAGAGGTGGGGAATGGGCACTGGTGGAGGGATGGGTATTCAATCATTGTATAGTTGAAACTCAAGCAGAAAAATGTGTAAGTCTACAACTGTATCTCATGGTGTTTCACTAATAAAAATTAAAAACAAACAAACAAAAAAAACCAAGACATGCTGTTGGGGACAAGAAGGACAGTGACACTCTCCTACCACCCAGAGGCGTCTGAGCAGAGGGACAACAGAAATGCCACCACCCTCTGCCCTGCTCAGTGTCATTCCTGTCTCTTGTTTCTCCTACTCATTTCCTCTCTCCCTACTTTTCTGCATGAAAAGTCCAGAAGCAAAGATACCCATAAAGGCATCTGGGGTCCTTGATGTCGAGGGGAACGCAAAAGTTACTGCGAGCAGACCATCGGGGTCCACAGAGACAGTGGGAGGCTTAAGGCACAGTCTTGCCTGCGCTTGGTCCCTGCTCAATTCCCTGCACATCATTGTCACTCCCAGCAGGACCAGGCTTGAACAGCACTGCATTCTACTGCCTTGCACCCCAACTATTGCCAGGGGGAGTGTATGGGCCTCCTGAGCGATGTTTGGGAGACACTCTTCCTTGGGAGATGACTGGGAGACACCCCTAATTTCAGAAATGCAAAGACACAAGCAAAAGGATTGATGTTCTCTAAAGCTCTTCAGTTCCATCTATAAGCAGTTACACTCAAACAAAACTTTTCAATGTATTCACTTAAAATGGCCCCACTGACCTTATTCCGAGTGCTGAATAAAGTGCTATATCAACACACATGTTGTTCACCACAGACAAAGAAAATTTTCTATCATGGAAGAAAATCCTGCCGTGAAATGGGCACCTCTAGGCAATGTAGTACTCTGTAATAATTGGATGCCACTTGTTACAAGGGAAGTAAGTCTGCATCTCATTGGAGTGATTGCACATCATCAAGGCAGTTTCACAGAGTCTCCTTCGTCCACGTTTTGGAAACTGAAGGTCTTTATTTCTCATCTTAAACTCCAAGTGACCCAAGATGGCTGTCTGCTGAGTTTACATTTTCCGTGTGGAAGTGCTCTCAGGGAAAGACTTTGGAGTAACTGATCCAGGTTCCCTAGAATCCAAGGAGTTAAGCCATTTTACAGACTATGAAAGATACAAGAACACGGTAGTCTTGGATTATTTGTCCTTTTTACCACTCCAGTCTTTATCTTTTAATTGTTTTACTTTACAATACTGTCGACAAGAGGGTCTCATGCATCCAACATCTCAACTCAAAACTGAGGATTCATGATACACATTTCTAAAGTTTTAGCTTTACTTTTCCTGCCTTAACTAATGAAAATGAATCTAAGCTAAAGTCTACTTAACCATGGAACATAAAACTAATTTTACTCCAAAATAAGTGATAGCAACTTTGTATCACAAACAGATGTTTTCAACAATAAATCCATTCAATCTCTTTAAAAGACTACTGGAATGAACTAACCAGATAGTATGTATTCCTTGTTCTTTTTGTCAGCCATTGAATGCAAAATAGATGGAAGGATAAACTGATGACCTTGTTTTTAGGGACTTCTTAAGGGAATGTACCATCATGAGCTTACATACAATTAAGAGAGTTTATTTCAACCTGAAGAACTGCTTCAGGTTCTTCAATCGTAAATAAAACACACTGTGAATTAAAGTAAGGATTCATTACAACTACCTGAATAGATGCTAAACTCATTGAATCATTTTGAGGAACTGTGGATGCTACCTCACATTTTATTCAACAAATAAGCACCCACACTTTTTGAACAATCTGTGTGTCACAAGCCATGCCTACTATCACAAGGGAAGGGTAAAAGATGAATCTGAAGTAAAGCAGATAATTCTCTAAGTAAGAGTTAATCATACTCAACAGGGAAAACTGAGAGTCTTTCCTTGAAGATGAAGCAGAGGATAAGGCTGCTGAGTCTCCCCTACTATACAACACAGTATTGAAATACCTAGCCATAGCAACTAGGTAGGAAAGAGATATTAACGGCACACAGATCAGAAAAAAAAGGTCAAACTCTCACTATTTGCAGATGACATAAGACCATATTTAGAAATCCATCGATAAAGATACTCCTATAAACAAGAGATTTGTACAGTAAGGTGGCGGACTAAAAAAAAAATCAATGCACTGCAATCCTAATTTTCTAAATGCAAATAATGAGATAGAAGAGAGGGAAATTTTTTTTAAATCCCACTCAAAATTGTGCCTCTCAGAAAATCAAGTACCTGTGAGAGAGCTTAACAAAAAAGATAAAAGACTTATACAAAGAAAACTATGACTAGGATTGGTCATATGCAGGCAAGCACTTTACCTGGTATCCAATCTTTGCAGCCCAAAAAGCTGTCTTACTTTGTTTTCAACTTGCAAGATTTTGCCCTCAAAATGATTTAGATGTTGGGGCTGGAGTGACAGCACAGAGGGTAGGGTGTTTACCTTGCAAATGACCGACTCAGGTTCGATTCCCAGCATTCTATATGGTCCCCTGAGCAGCGCCAGGAGTAATTCCTGAGTGCAAAGCCAAGAGTAACCCTTGTGCATCGCTGATGTGACCCAAAAAGAAAAAACAATGATTTAGATCCTGAAATATAGATATAAGAGATTTTTTTGGGGGGGGGAACACTTTATCACTTTTGAAAAATTGGAAGACCTTCAAGCACTTAGCCAATATCTAGTATGGCAACAATTATCAAAGGCTGAAGAGCCACAAACAATTATACTTAATTGGATATTTCCTTAGTGTCCTTCACAATTTCTAGCTGGGATTGCCATTTTCTTATGGTGGGATTTAAAGAGCAGTGACTTTTTCCATTAGTATTTATCAGATTAGAAAATAATAAAATCTAGACCAAGAGGACCATCGATCTAAGGATCTAAGGAAGTAACGTGCAAAGGCCATTATTTGATTTTTTTTTTCATGCACTTGCATTACCTGGACCCAAGGGTATTCATGGTGTGTCACTCCTATTAGAGAGTTTTGGCCAGGAGAGATGCAACATGAATGTCTAGTTTCATAAAAACGAATGCAATCGGGAATATACTGCAATACAATAGAGTGGGCAGAAGATACATATAGGGTAGGCACCTAAGAAATGGTTGCAATAGTTTAGTCATGGAGTGATGAGGCTCTGAATTAAAGGAAAGGTGATGAAAAAGGAAAAGAAAAATCCATTTTGTATAATGATAGAGTAGCTACCAGAGATGAAAGTCAGGTCAGAGTCAAAGTACTCCAGCAACAATACTGCAGGGATTTCTTTCCCACTAAGACTTACACTTTCCACCACTGTGTTCATGTCCGTCTTTACTAGGAATTCCCACATCATTAATCTTCACAGAGGAAAATACCAACTTTGTTTAGAGAATTAAATGACAATGAAAAGAACATGGAACATATAGATAAAGGGACTTAGAGGCCAGCGGTGCCGTGCTACTCCTTCAAGTAAGAGGACATGTTCAGGGTATGACCAGGATACAACCAAACCTTTGGCTGTGTGTTTTCTATTTTGCAGTGACCTCGATGGTACTTTTCGCTGAAAGATTCTAATGTGTTTTGTGTTGTTTTCATGTCTGAATAATGATTTCTACTCTCATGAAAGTGAACAGAATTCAGTTTTTCTAATCACAAAAATGCTGACATTTTAAAAGCCAAAGTAAAAGAATTCCCATATCTGAGCTCATTTCCTTTCATACTTACAAGTGCTCATTAAGGGTCAGAGTCAATGGGCTGAGCATGTGCTTTGCAAGCAGGAGGTCCGGGTTTGTTCCCAAAACTCTGTGATTCCCTGAGCACTGTCGGAGTGATCCCCAAACAAGTACCAGAAGTGACCTCTGAGCACTGTTGGGTACAACCCAGAAACTAAAAATAAAATTAATTATTAGTAGTAGGTAAAACAACTCTGGGAGCCACTGGCCAGTGCCCATTAAAGCTACGGTTGAATTTACACTTGCCTTATGCCCTTCTCTGCAGGGCTCACCCAGGCAGCCTCACGGCCCTGACAATCAGAGTCAGGGTCTCCCAGAGGGGAGGCACTTTCTCCACCAACTGACTCCCATCCCTGGGCCCATACTTTGCTTCCTTCAGAAATTCCCAAGAGAAACATGCTCATATATTTCTCAGGAGACACGACTGAGGATTGGCTGACAGTGTATTTCCAAAGGGGAGAGAATTTTCCAGCAACCAGCAGGAACTGAGTGACTATAGCCAGCCTGTAAGGTGAAATGCCACAAGGCGGTGAGAAATCACGTATGATAGCGCAGAACGGGGATGAATCTCCCCCACGTCATGGTGAATGAAAGAGAGCCGACACGACAAAGGGACATTACATGACCCATTTTGATAAAGTTTAAAAAAAAACAGTCAAAATGAACCCAGAATGTCAGGAGTTTTGCTGGAAAGTGGTCAAATCCCCCCCTTACATGTGCCTTGGCTGTGGGTTCTGTGAAGGGTCTGAAAATCCCACACAGATAAAGCGTGAGAGATTCTGGACCACTCAGAAACACTGTTCCGAGAAGGCTGGACATCAATACAGCCTAGATCCTCACTTAAAGAGCTGAAGAAGGTGAAGTTCTGGGCACTTAAGACCCCAAGCCTAGGGTTCCCATTCAGTTACCAGTCACCAGTGACATTCCCACATAAAACACAAACTCCGACATTCCTGAAATGAAGCTTCCTCAAGAGACCATCAAAGTTGACCAACCTCTCCCTGGAACCTCTTTACGGGTCTCCACAGTTTTTGTAATTGACCAGAGTGTCCTTCAATAAACTGTCTTCACTCTTGCCCAAGCACCTCTCTACAGGGTCAGTTCATTTAGCGACCCTGTGCTCGCATCCCTGGAGGTCCCACTTCACAAGCAGTCGCCCTGTGAGTGCGATCGGGATGCAAAGGGATTCCAGAGTCTGCTTGTTTCCTGGAATACTGTTCACAGAGTCGGTCCCTCTGGGGAGCATTGTCGAAGTTGTATTTCTCTGTGCACATATGCTACGTTTTATTCATTTCATGTATATTTGCATGCAATAAATGACTACTAGGAAAACACACAGAAAAAAATAAATCCAAACTCTAGAGCTTCTTAGCTCAGAAGATTTGTGGATTTACATACCCCAAATGGGAATTTCGACAGAAGAAAATGCATGGAATATTAAGAATGATATAAAAAAAAAGAGGCCCTGCTTTTTTAATTTCTCTTTATTTCAATCTCTGGACTTTAACGCTCCAAATCTAAGACTTAAGGGGAAAATCTGCCTATGAGGCACTCAAAATTAAAAGTTCTAAATATATTTGAGTATAAGGGTTTGAATTAATATCTTAAAATACAGGAATACTTTCTTTTTGAACAAATTCTTTTCATTATTACACTTTAGGTGAGAGGGTTACAGTAGTATTCAAATTCTTGGTATTATGTACATTCCTGCCAGAAACATGTCCACAAATAAGTCAATTTCCACCACCAATGTGCCTACACTCTTTTTTTTTTTTTTTTGCTTTTTGAGTCACACCCAGTGATGGTCAGGGGTTACTCCTGGCTCTGCACTCAGGAATTACTCCTGGTGGTACTCCGGGGACCAAACGGGATGCTGGGAATTGAGCCCAGGTTGACCGCATGCAAGGCAAACACCCTCCCCGCTGTACCATTGCTCTAGTCTCTCCCATGCCCTTCTTGACCCATGTCACCTCTGGTCCAACATTCCTTCCCTCCCACCTTGCTTCCATTCTTTGTGGAGTAATAGTTATGGCTTGGGTGCAAACTGTTACCTCTTTTAGCATCAGCCGTGTACTCCACACCCTCCACCTATGTTCCTGTGTTACTTTTTAGCAATCGAGCACAAAAGTGCCCCATTCTAGCACTTTCAGGTCTGTATTCCAGCAAGTTCTTGACATGCATGTGTCTTCTGAGACACTGTGTCCAGCTCTGTATGAAGTAATACAGGAGAAAGAAGCTGAGAGCTCCCAGAACAACACAGCTTTTTAAGCACAGTTGTTGGGGCCAAGGGGTCAGTAATCCTCAAAGCAGTTGGTGAAGAGAAGAAGAGGACAGAGGGTGGATTGGGTGAAGGGCTGGGGACTATAGCACTAATCCTTAAGGTGAGGCCATTTGCTGACCAGAGATCTTGAATTGTTGACACAATGAAGACCAGCAACAGAAATATTTTCCTAATAAGCAAAATGAAAGTATCACTGCGTCTTCATTTTATCACCACGATCTGAAGTAAGAACAATCTGCAAACAAAATAATGACACCCAAACAAAGAATTTTATAGACCTCCACATTCCCAGATTCCTGAATTTTCACAATTCCTTTCCTGGGAGTTGAAATGGACTTTGTCATTAAAATTTAATTATGGTTTATTGAAACCTGCAGATGAAACTGAACCTTGCGGTATTTATAGAGTAAAAGATACTCTGTCAAGATAAAACCAAGCTGGAATAATTGAGAGAAAACTTTTATTTTCAGGATAGACTTCACAAACTTGCAAAACTATCTCTTCTAATAAGAAAAACTTATCTAAATTCTAACATAATTGAGGATGTGAACTTGCTGTAGTTGTGTTATTGTTGGGGCTGCACCCAACTGTGCTCGGACCTCCTTCTTCTCATGCTCAGGGTCTCCCTGGCAGTGCTCAGGAGACCAGTTAGGATACAAGGGATTGAGCCCAGGGAAGCCGCACGCAAAGAAACCACTATCCTATCTCTTTCCCCCTGAAAATGAGAATTTTGCAGTAAGACTTCCATAACTATTGCCAGCTTAAAAACCAACTGTTAGCTAATAGAAATGGAGAAGAGTCAGTGATTTGCAAATACATTAACTTTAATTATACATAATTTGGTAAATTAAGAATTTAGTTTTAATGGGATATATATTCAATTAAGTAAAGGGTTTATTGTTTTTTTTTAATTCATGTAGATAACAAAAAAAATAAGGCTAAACATTCTATGCTATTTCAGGCAAACTAACAAACTAAGTATACAAGCTCATGAAATGTATTCTCAAACCTAGTGGAATGCCAAATACTGTGAATGATGAATTTAGTATTTCTTTCTGTATTTTCTCAAAGAAAGTAAATGTGTAAAAGACTGTCGAGAGAGAAAGAGAGGGAGAGAGAGAGAAAGAGAAAGAGAGAGAGAGAGAGAGAGAGAGAGAGAAGCACCTGCCAAAGAGGCAGGGAGAGTTGTGGGGGTGATGGGAGTGAACCTGGGGACACTGGTGCTGGGGAATGTGCACTGGTGGAGGGATGGGTCATCCAGAAATACTGTATGACTGAAATCCAATAATGAACTGCTTTGTAATGCTCTAAAAAATAAATTCAAAAAAGAAGAAAATTAGGTTTATAACTTGTTAGTCGCTCAATTGTCCTTGTTCTAATATAAAAAGAAACACTTTCGTGTGATTTCAATAATACGAAAACAAGTGCCAAACTATCTATCTGCCTGCACCTTTATAATGCCAGGAGCAGCAATAAAGCACCACACAAGAATTTATGAGAATCACATTTGTGGAGTATAAAACAACATAACATGAGACTGACACCTAAGGATAGTAGATACATGGGACAGGTAGATTGCTCCATGGCTGAAAGCCTGCCTCATGAGCAAAGGGGAGAAGGCAGCTGGAATAGAGAAGGGATCACTAAGAAAAAGATGGCTGGAGGAATCGGTCCAGGTGGGAGATGTGTGCAGAAAGTGGATAAAGGACAAAACATGATAACCTCTCAGGGTCTGTATCGCAAACCATAATGCCCAAAAGTAGAGAGAGAGGATGGGGGAATCATGTCTGCCATGGAGGCAGGGGGAGGGTGGGAAAGGGGGAGTATACCAGGGGCATTGGTGGTGGGGAATGTGCACTGGTGGAGGGGTGGGTGTTTGATCATTGTGTGATTGTAACCAAAACATAAAAGCTTGTAACTATCTCATGGTGATTCAATAAAATTAAAAAAAATAAAAAGACAGAGCTAACCTTGAAAAAAAAGAATTTATGAAAATCAGTCACTGGAAATAAAATCTTGATATTGAAAAAAAAGATTGTCTCTTAAAATTAAAATTACAAGAGAACTGAGTAGGAGAATATATTTGCAGCCAACACATCAGATAATGGGTTTATATTGAGGACACAGAAAGTTCTCACAATGATCAATCACAAAAAGCCCATCAAAAATGGGGACAGCAAATGAACAGGGACTTCTCAGGAAAACCAATGGCTAGGGCTAATAGACAGATAAAAAAAATTCTCATTATCACTTATTACCAGGTAAATCCGAATCAAGGTGACAAGGAGAGACCATTCACGCCAGTGAGAATGGCACTTATCAAAACAATGGGGACAATCTGTGTCGGTGGGGATGTAGCGAAAAAGGGCGTGCAGATGCTGCCCGAGCCCACGTGCTGCTTGTGCCCATGTGGCCGAGCACAGGTGGTGTCTGAGCACATGTGTCGCCCGCATCTCCCCTCTTGAAACGTGTATTTTCTTGCTTTCATATCTACTGCTGGGATCTCTGTACGGGCTCTCTCCACCCTTGGAGAGCACATTACTCTCCCCTCTCTCCCATTTTCTCTTCCTCCTCCCCTTCAGAACCTCCAAATAAAATCTGTTTTACTTCACTGCTTGTCTGCTCCTGAAATTCTTTTCTACGAGGCGAGACAAGAACCCAGTAACCCTGGGTCCCAGGTGGCAGAGGTGGATCAGAAAAGTGTCCATCTCTCTCCTCCCCGCTTCACATAAGCCACCCGCGGGGTCCACTGACGTCAAACATACCGTCTATCATGACGCCTTCACAATCAGTATCAATCTGTCCTCTCTATGGAAAGAAACGTAAGCAAATCCTCACCGTCCCCACCCCTGCGACCCCAGCTGAAAATTTTCTCTCTCCTGTCCATCAACATGATGGATGCACATGACACGCTCTCAATAGCACCTGCTGGGTACATGGGTGATGAGCAGAACCCAGGGGTAAGTCACAAAGCAGAGCAGACAGCTATCTTATGACATCGACAGGGGTTGGGGGTTTTATGGTTTTGGGGTGTTTTTTTTTTAAATTTATTTGTTTGTTTGTTTTGCTTTATTGGGGAAATTCTGAGACAATGTTTTAGAAACACCTTCGCACTTGGATCACAATCACGATCATGATCATCCTGTTGTTCATCGATTGCCTCGTGCGGGCACCAGTAACATCTCCTTCGCCCTAGCCCTGAGATTCTAAAAAGTGCCACCTTCAAGGCTCTTTCAGAATTAGGAGAATGAGACCCATCATTGTTACTGGTATTTGGCATATTGAATATGCCACGGGGAGTTTGCCAGACTCTGCCGTGTGGGCAGGATACTTTTGGTAGCCTGCCAGGTTCTCCAGAGTAAGAACTAGATAATAAGATGTCTATTCTCGGAGCTGGGTTTTATAGTCTCTGGGTCTTGGCCATTGATGGGATTACACGGCGTGGGGGGAGGTGGGGGGGGGCGGCAGTTGGTGGGTGTGACCCCCGCCTACTGGAAGATAGAGGACCTGGGTGGAGGATGCTCAGCCCCGATCTGAGCAGGCTTGGAGATCTCAGCCCCGGGACCGCATGTCTTTGTTCCTCTGCTGGTACCTTCATGCATGTGGAGAGTGGTCTCAGCATGGTTGTGGCTGGCTCTGGAGGTCTTTGGCTGCCGGGGCTCTGTTCAGGGTGGGAGGGAAACTCAATTCGCCCCCCTCCAAGGAACCCTGGCGAGGACAACCAGGTGCGGGGGCAGGAGACTTCCACACTTTGCTGAAGGTCAATTTTAAGATCTCTGGGAGAGATTTAGAGGCCTCCAAACAGAAATTCTCAATTGACTTCCTTCTTTCCTCTCCTTCCAACCCCTCCTCACCAGCACTTCCAAGCCCCACAATCTTCCTTTTGACTTCACGGAGATCCTTCCAATCTTATTTCATAACAGATACTCTGGCAACCTTCCCAGGAGTTGAGATGAGAGCCTCGTCTCAAAGAATCTAAACATAAACTGCTCACATAGCGAGCTCAGCGCCAGGACCTCAAACTTGATCTCAGAGGTCTGGAATTAACTTTTCAGAGATTCCAGTGAAGTCCTCAATAGCAATAAGGGACTTTTAAAATGTTATTATTGTACTGAGTGCTATGTACTGCTCGCTGTTCCTCAAAGATGAGTGCCTTTAAAGCTCTCTTTAGTATATATTCTTCCCAAGAAATAGAAACTATGGTGAAATCCAATCTGTAATACTCAAGAAGAAGCTCAAGGCTATGTCATTTAAAAAATATATTTCATTAAAGAACTATGATTTACAAAGTTTTGATAGTTCAGTTTTAAATCACGATCACAATCATCCTGCTGTTTGTCGATTGCCTCGAGCAGGCACCAATAACGTCTCCTCCGCCCTAGCCCTGAGATTTAAAAAAGTGCCATATTCAAGGCTCTTTCAGGGTTAGGAGAATGAGACCCATCACTGTTACTGGTATTTGGCATATTGGGTATGGCACGGGGAGTTTGCCAGACTCTGCCGTGTGGGCAGGTTACATTCAGTAGCCTGCCAGGTTGTCCAAAGTAAGAATGAGATAATAAGATGTCTATTCCAGGAGCTGGGTTTTATAGTCTCTGGGTCTTGGCCGTTGATGGGATTACCTAGTGTCGGGGGCAGTTGGTGGGTTCCTGACCCCCGCCTACTAGAAGATGGAGGATCTGGGTGGAGGATGCTCAGCCCCGATCCGAGCAGGCTTGGAGATCTCAGCCCCGGGACTTGCATGCCTGTGTTCCTCTGCCAGTTCCTTCATGCGTGTGGAGAGTGGTCTCAGCATGGTGGTGGCTGTTTCAGTTTTAAATATGATGTTTTAAGATCAATCCCACCCCACCATGTGTATCAACCTGTGTTTCCTTGCTCCTCCAGGGGCCCCAGCCTGCTACCTTCAAAGGCACTCTTGAAAGCTGGGTGGTTGTAGTTAGGGTCTCCTGTTTTCAGTGTTGTTGACTCGCTGGTTTGGATCTACAGTTATAATCTCCCCCCGCCCCCCCCCCCCCGCCCCATTACCAAAGTACCTGAGGTCCTTCACCTTGTCCCCTATTACTTCCTTTTCTTATCTTCCTCTGTTCCCTATTGACTTCTATTTATTGTTTTTTCCTTGTTTGCTGTTTTGAGGATAAAACCCGGCAGTTCATTACTCCTGACTCTGCTCAGGAATGGCTCCCAGTAGAGCTCAGGGGACCATACAGGGTGCTGGGGACCAAGCCGGGGCTGGCCCTGGGCAAGAAAAACGCCCGACCCACTCTATGTCTCAGGCCCCACAAGGCAACTTTATATAGGGACCACACCTAACAGTGCTCCAGGGGGATCGGGTCAGTCCCAGCAACGCTTGGCCTGGTGACGTGACAGTGACAGTTCAATGCTCAAGCCACCCACTGGCATTTGGGGTGGGGCCTCTCAAAGTCAGACTTTCCATGCTCCAGGGACATGTGTGTCCGGATCCAACTCAGAACCTCACATGCCAGGGAAGGCTCTGCTACTTGAACCATGTCTCTGATCTGAGAGTAATTTTACTTACTGCTTTTGGGAGCCACACCCAGCTGCGGTCAGAGCTATTCCTGGCACAGTGCTCAGGGCTCATTCCTGGTGGTGTTCAGGACACCATATGCAGTGCCAGTCAGACCAGGGTTGGCCTAGTGCAAGGCAAGTGTCCTCCCTGCGGAACTATCTCTCAGGCCTCCAAGATCTCAGACCTGAAAGCTATTTTAGGAGCTCAAAGTCCCTTAAACTTAAGCTAAAGTGATTTAAAGATTTTTCACATGAGACGTTACTGGGCCCGCTCGAGCAAATCGATGATCAACGGGAGGGCCTTTACCTTACCTTACCTTACCTTACCTTACCTTACCTATTTATAACCACCACTTTAAAGTCTCTATTGTTAATTAAAGAAATATAATTCCTATAATTTATCTATTAGAACGCATCAAGATCTGTCCAAAGGAAAACCTACAATTTACTTAATCTAAGGGAACAAAAATTAGCAAGACCTATAGATCTGAATTACTCCAGTTATTATGCTCAGGTTACTGTGGCACCTTTCTGATAATACACACAGTAAATGCTTTCAAGCTATTATTGGAAACATTCATGGTATTTTAATGTACTATTATCCCACATACTACCACTTACTCAAAGCTTGCATACACACACACACACACACACATTTGCTGATGTGCTAAAGAAAATTAAAGTGCATAGTCTTTATTTTAACTGCATACATTTATAGAAAGCTCCGAGGCAATAGTTAAACAGAAGAGATACTTGAAGGACAATTCATTCATCTCTAATCCACAAGTGAATATTTAGAAATTCTAGAACATTCTCTCTAAAGAATGCCGGCTACAACTGCTCATGCCCCAAACAATCCATTCACCATAGTCATAGCCAATAATATACCCAATTATAAAATAGCAACATACAAATATCATGTGATTTGACTGATGTAAAGGCAAACTCTCAGGCATGGTGGGGAAAAAAAAACCCGGGAGAAAAATTAAGGGAAACATTCATACCCAATCTCTTCCCCAGGAGCTTTCTGTCTCCTTCGAGAGTGAGAATGAGAAGCCAACACACCGGAAGTGTCTGATTGAATCTGCCTCCAGGCCTGGGGTCAAGGGAGCTTGACCAGCAGCGCTGAAGACCTTTCTCTTCCTGCACCTTCCTGATCTTGGCCTGGAGGTTGCAGCAGTGAGTCACCAGAAAATCTCAAGATGTCATCATCACTCTCTGCAGCTACAAATAGAGGAAGGATCTGCTGAGGGAAACCATATTCATTCCCATGTAATATTTAAAATATTAAATATTATTCCCATGTAATCAACATGATGAATGACCTGGCACCTGAGTTGCGCAGGAGGAAGAGAGCGGCTTGGAATGCCGTCAAGAGCATTGAAGAAATAACTAAGAGGACAAAGAACCTCCAGCTCCGAGCACATCTCTTCGATTCCACTGTTTTTCCTGCATTAACATATGCCTCAGAGACCTGGGCCCTACGAAAACAGAATGAGAATGCTATTCGGGTCTCTCAAAGAGGAATCGAAAGAACTATGCTTGGAATATCACGATTCACTCAAATGAGAGATAGAATCCGGAGTTCTGATCTCCATCAATGCTCAAGAATCAGGGACGCTGTCTCATTTGCCAAGGCATCAAAATTCAGATGGGCTGGACACCTAATGAGGTTTACAGACAACCACTGGACTAGAGCCATTACTGACTGGATTCCACGGGACGTCAAAAGATCACGTGGACGCCCACCTACAAGATGGTCAGACTTCTGCGTCAAGACCCTGAATGATCGATTTGAGGCTCTGCATGTTCCTAGAACAAACAGATGCCATTGGGCCATGCTAGCACGCAACAGGGATGAATGGAGACATTAATGGCACCCGCTTTAGTAAATCAATGAATAACGGGGGATCAAGTGATCAAGTGATTCCCATGTAATATTAAAGCTGCAGCTCTGCACCTATATAAACAAGCACAACCGGTCATCTATAATCCCAGACATGTTTAACCACAGAAATATTTTAGACAAATCCAATGAATTTTGAGAGAGGGAAGAAGAGCATCCCCACTTCAAATTACCTCCAACAATCTATGCTCAATTACTACTAGAGTGGATGCATACTGATCAAAGTTACTCTCATTTGTGAGAAAAGTCTGGATGTGTATTAAAGCTATCAGTCTATTATGTCATGGAGGGAAATATTTCCCCTGGACGAGCATGACAAAGTCTTTTGTTTCCCTTCAGATCTGTTTCCTTTCAAAATAATTTTGGGTGGGGAGCGGGGTGGGGGGCAGAGATTCTATCTGGGAACAACATTTCCCCAAACCCCCGAAAGGCTGAATTTGTGTCTCAGGTAAGTCTAGCTCTTGTGGCCTTGCTCACTTTCTCAGCAATCTATAACTGAAAATATTCCAACCATATTAACTTTGCTGCATCTTCCAGAATGTCAAAATATCTCTTATAAATCTTTATCTCCATTATTTGTGATTAAATATTCAGACAAAATTAAGTGCAACATAATTCTCCCTATCCATCTCTTCTTTTAATTGATGACAGTTACTGAGGGGAGCAAACGTCATCCATTATGTATCAAAATACCTAATTCAAGACTTTGACAACTTTGGCTAGGAAAGACATTCTTAGTTTTCCGATGCCCTGGAGTGTTATTATTCCGTAATCTCTATCAACTGCCACAAGAATCAGTCACCCTGTACTTACAGACAAACACCAAATACCTCAGTCCACATTTCATAGTTACCCTTTCACCAAATCTATGAAACTCGCCATTCACAGCCAAATCATATATATGACACATTCATTTCCAGAAGGTCTAAATGTGTTGAATTTGGAGTGCCCTTATACAGTAAAACTTGCTTACATGTGATGTGAGAAGCCAATTATGTGTTGACCGCTTTAAGTTCTCTGCACAGCAATTCAAGCCACGGAAACGTGTAAAGTAAGTTGTTCTTTCACCCTGTATCTGCCCTCTGTGGTAAGTAAGTAAAGGCCCTCCCATTGATCATCGATTTGCTCGAGCGGGCCCAGTAACGTCTCCATTGGAGACTTTGTTGTTACTGTGTTTGGCATATCTAATACATCACGGGGAGCTTGCCAGGCTCTGCCATGCGGGCGAGATACTCTTGGTAGCTTGCCGGGCTCTCCAAGGGGGCGGAGGAATCGAACTCGGGTCGGCCATGTTGGCTGCGTGCAAGGCAAACGCTCTACCACTGTGCTATCGCTCCAGCCCCCTCTGTGGTAGCCTTATTTTTATTTGTTTATTTATTTATTTATTTATTTATTTTTATTAGTGAGACATCATGAGGTACAGTTGTAAACTTACAAATTTTTGTGCTTGGGTTTCAATTATACAATGATCAAGTAACCACCCCTCCACCAGTGCCCATTTCTCACCACCACGGATCCCAGTATCCCTCACCCCCATCCTCCCCCATCCCACCCTGCCTCTGTGGCAGGGCATTCCCTTTTGTTCTCTCTCTCTCTCTCTCATTGGGTGTTGTGGTTTGCAAAAGAGTCTATGGGCGACAATCATGTTTGGTCTATAGTCTACTTTCAGCGTGCTTCGCCCATCCTGGGAGGATCCTCCCAACACCTTTATTTGGTGCTCCCTTCTCTATCTGAGCTTCCTTTTCCCCTAGCATGTGTGGCTGGCCTCCAAGCCATGGAGTAAAATTCCTGGTACTAATCTCAGCCATTCTTATTTTTAAGCAGTGCTTCATCTAGACCATTTCCCTTTCCCATAAAGTTGGTGCTCTTTTTCAGGGATCATTCTCACTGTTAGGGCTGTGTATTTGGACAAAAGGAATGAGCAAGGCAGACAAAACTACTGCCTGCTTGGCTAGAAATACCTGTGTCTCTCTCAGCTCACCCGAAGCCCAGGCCTTAGTCTGGCAGTCAATGCCCTTCCATGGACTTAGCCTGACCCTGCCAGGTAAGCCCAGACTGAGTGTCAAATGCTGCCCCAAGCTGGGATGTTTCCCCAACATGTTGCACAGAAATAGGCCATACCTCACTTAAAGGGGGAAAAATTGGCTGAAATCTGTTTTGGCTTTGGGGTGTAACCCCCCAAGTAGTGTGTAAGCATCCAGTGAAGCTGACCCAGGCAGGATCCATGCCATCTCCCTTTCCCCATAGGTTGGATTATTTCCTGACAAGAAGAGAGCACAGCGTTTAAAGTTTCCGTGAGAGGGGCTGGAGGGATAGCACATCGGGTAGGATGTTTGCCTTTGCATGCAGCCGGCCCGGGTTCGATTCCCAGCATCCCATATGGTCCCCTGAGCACCGCCAGGAGTAACTCCTGAGTGCAGAGCCAGGAGTAACCCCTGTGCATGGCTGGGTGTGACCCAAAAAGCAATGAATAAATAAATAAATAATTTTTAAAAAATAATAAAGCTTCCGTGAGAATGAGACATTTCTTTCCTCTTTATTGTTCCTGTAAATTGGATGTTTTTCAAAGTTTAAATATTTAAGTCAGGTAAACCTGTTGGAGTTGATGAAAAAAAATTCTTTGTATTTTTTTAATTGCAAAAATATATACATACGTGTTCCTTTACTGTTCATTCCCATTTGGTGGTTTCTTACCAAATTAAACACAAAACATACCGTTCCAATCAGATCTAACAACCAAACTGGAGATAGTACAGCAAGGAGGGAACTTGCCTTGCAGACAGCCAGCCCAGTTTCAGTCACTGGCACCCCATGAGTCATCCCTGAGCACAGAGTCAGGAATAAGCCCTAAGCACAATGGGTGCGGTCTTGAAATACAATGAGTCCTACAATCATGTTTGTTGGCATTTATTCAGATGCTCTTAAATCTTTTATTTACACAGTACTTGCACACAGCTGCTCATAGCACCTTTATTCATAGTTGTCAGAATTTAGAACTTTACAAGATGCTCTCCTGTAGGCAAATGGATGAACTGGAATAAACCCATATGCACGAGCATGATTCAGCTTAAAGGAAAAGGACTGTCGAGTCACAGAAATCTATGTGCAGGAATCCTAAATGAACTTTGCTAAGCACAAGCCAGCCTTAGGACTCAGAAAGTGCTCAAAGGGTCGGAGCACGGGCTTTGCACGTCAGAGACCCAGCGTGGTTCCTGGCATGGCATGGTGCCCTGAGTGGCACTGTGGGGGACCCCCAAGCATAGAACTGCCTCCAGCACTGCTGAATATGGCCCCAGACTGCCAAAATTCAAAACCAAGAACAATGTTTTAATAGACCAAGCCGATCTTAAAAAGCTACCTACAATGTGATTTCAACAACTTGGCATTATGGAAGGAACCAAAGCATGGAGACAATAAAATGATGTTTGGCAGAGGGAGGGAGAGTGGGTAAGGCACTTGCCTGGCATGCGGCCAGCCCAAGTTCAATCCCTGACATCTCCTATGGTCCCCGATGATATTGTGCAAGCAGCCAGGAATGAGCCCTGAGCACAGCTGAGTGTGGCCCCCAAAATAACGAAAGATGATGATGAGTTTCCAGGGAGGACAGGGTAGGCAGACACAAATTGGTGGAGTAGAGATTTGGAAGCAGTGAAAACTAGATCCAGCAGGACGCTGTCAAGGTCGAGATGCCATTACACACTAGAATTCACTGACTTCAGGACACAAATAATACGGAGGGTGGATTACCAGTCAAAAATGACCGCCGTGTACAATTACTGAGCCATGAATTGTACTGAAGATCCTACAAAAAAATTAAATAGGGGAACCTGGAGGTGGGGGAGTATGTGGGATCTTTGCACCTTGCATCCTGGTTTGCCTACAATCCTAACGAGTGTGAAATCAGGGTCAACACTTGCTCTGCATGCAACCTAGCCAGGTTCTATCCTCAGCACACTATGCAGTTTCCCAAGCCATGCCAGAAGTGATCCCTGAGCCCAGAGCCAGGAGTAAACCTTAAGCACTGCCAGGTGCGGCCCCCAAACAAGCAAAAATTTGTCTGAAATTAACAAATAGGTAAAAACTATTAACTAAATAAAAACTAAACAGCTTTATAAGTTGTTGAGCCAAGATAAATTGAAATTAACAGAGCAACGCTCTCTTAAGGAAAATTACATAGAAAACCTTTCCTTGAGTTTTCTACTGAGTCTTCTCATATCTCAAAGCTGGACCATTCGGTTCTTCCCAATGCGGGGCTGGGGGGTTCCTGTCCAACTGGGCACTGTGGCCCTCACCTACAGTGGCCTGGCCTTTCCCTGGCTGGAATTCACCTACGACAGCAAGAAGAGAAGTACATTTCCAGAGTAAGAAAGGTCAATCCTATCGAAAGACAAACGAGCATCTGGAGACACTATCAGGAGAGGGAGAAGGAAATTTACAACCAAATTCCTTTTAGACTCCATAGAAAACCCAGGAATAAAGAGTCGGCCGTCACCTTTGGCTCTGGGGGTTAATCAGCAGGCCCTGTTACCAGAAATCCCTCATTAGCTTCTGTGGGGAAATTTCCAGCTAACTCTTGTTGGTTGTTAAAGCAAACCCTCCCTCTGACAAGGCGTAAGTTAATGCACTATTGTAAAAGTTCAGGGTAGTTATTACTGAGTTGTCACGGGCCCATTAATTATCCACTATACTGTATTTAGCTTTACTCGGCTAAATCTCTCTTAATTGCCCAGCCTGCATTTACAGAGCATCTGTATTTAACATTCTCCCCACTCTGTTTATGTTTATGCTTTTTCCAATAGCTCACTAAATAAAGGTCTTAACCAGTACTTCTGGATTTGTGAGAACCGACCACATCAAAATGCCAGAGTTCATTCATTCACTGTAGGACATTTTTTAAGTTTCGAGTATTTTCCAAGCCCCCTCCTCACTCACACTCACATTCCCACACTCTGAAAAGTGCACAGGACTTTCTTCTCCAGTATTTCCAGGATGCCAGACAATCTGTCCCCAGCTAAATTATTTCAAAGTCCTTGCCTGAACATATCCGCAAAGTCTCCATCTGCCTTTGGGACCAAGTCTCAATTACTCAGGAAAGAATTCCTGCCACAAGTTAGACCCCAAACATATAAATTACCCGCTGTCATTCTTTTATTTCGGTCACAGTCACAGTTCTTCCGTTGTTCATCAATTTGCTCGAGAGGGCCCAGTAACGTCTCCATCATGAGACTTATTGTTACTGTGCTTGGCATATCGAATACATCACGGGTAGCTTGCCAGGCTCTGCCGTGCAGGCGAGACACTCTCGGTAGCTTGCCGGGCTCTCCGAGAGGGGCAGAGGAATCGAACTCGGGTTGGCCATGTTGGCCACTTGTAAGACAAACGCCCTATCGCTGTGCTATTTTTTAAATTTATTTACTTATTTATTTATTTATTTATTAACCCGGTGAGTTCTTAAGCTCACACTTTCTATCTCAGCCTTTACAGAGATATCTCTCCTTTATCTCTCCTTTTCTGTTTGGAACTCCCTTAAGCCTCATGCAAATACTACTGCCTCTGTGAAATACTCTGGCCCTACTCTTTCAAACAATTCTATTTCTGCCCTTCTCATGGCCTCTGGCCCGGAGTCTGGAATCAGACACTCTCTTCCAAGACTTAAACTCCTGTAAGAGTGTTTAGTTAATCTTGGCGTATCCAAAACCTGTGCATAGCTAATGTTTAATAAATACGTAAATGGATAAATGAAAGCACTTTCAACTCAGCCTCTCTGAGTTCAATTAAATTATATCTATCCTGTCTGTATTGCAAACCACAATGCCCCCAAACAGATAGAGATTATGGGGAATAATGTCTGCCATGGAGGCAGAGAGAGGGTGGGAAGGGGGGGGTATACCGGGGATATTGGTGGTGGGGAATGTGCACTGGTGGAGGGGTGGGTGTTTGATCATTGTGTGATTGTAACCCAAACATGAAAACTTGTAACTATCTCACAGTGATTCAATAAAATTTAAAAAAATTATATCTACTTTTTTAAGCGTATCTTAACATTCAGATCCATTCAATCATAAGGAGAAAATCATGAGGAAAATAGCAATGGTCGAGATATGTGTGTTTCCTAGAAAATATTTCTGGGGATAATTACTCAGTAAAGCTGAACATATTTGATGTCACAAACATTAAAAATCTATCTGGAAATTGTTCAGTCTGTCTAGAAAAACGATTTGGCAAAGACATCATTGGACTAAAAGAAAAATGGCACCGCAGACCTTTCTTGGAATGTCACTCCTGAAAATGTTAATAATAAGGACCATGCTGAGTGAAATGAGTCAGAGGGAGAAAGATAGACACTGAATGCTCTCACTCCTTTGTGAGATAGAAAGAAACATAGTGGAAAATAACGCTCCAAGACAATATCAAAGACGGGCTGGAGAACTGGCCCCGCAGAGGGAGTTTGCCACTGTGCGGGGAGGGAAGTGAGGACAGGGAAGGGACGGCAACAGAGACAGGAGGAAGCCGTCACTCTGGATGAGAACTGGGTGCATATGCGTGACAGGCTTCAGCAACAGCAGTGAAAACTGCAGTACCTAAAAGAAAAAAAAATGGAAAAAAAAAAGAAAAATGGAAAAAATGGGGAAAAAAAGGAAAGAATGCCTTCCATAGAGGCAGGCTGGGGATTAGGAGGGAAACCATGACACCGGTACGGAGAAGGGGACACTGGTGAAGGGACTGGTGTCCAGATACCTGAAACCCAATCACAAAGACCTTGGCAGTTCATAGTGAATCAGTAGCACTGTAGCACTGTCCTTCCTTTGTTCATTGATTTGCTCGAGCGGGTCCAGTAATGTCTGTTTTGTGAGACTTGTTGTTACAGAGTTTGGCATATCAAATACTTCATGGGTAGCTTGCCAGGCTTTGCCACACGGGCAAGATACTCTCAGCAGCTTGCCGGGCTCTCCAAAAGGGGTGGAGGAATCGAACCCGGGTCAGCCAGGCCAGCCGCATACAAGGCAAACACCCTACTGCTGTGCTGATGCTCCAGCCAGTGAATCAGTAAAGATTGATAATAATGATGATAATGACCAGACTGTGCTCTGTACAGTCTGCATTCGCGGCCGTGCAACATCTTATGATAACATCTTATTATCTCATTCATACTTTGGACAAACTGGCAGGCTACCAAATGTAGCCTGCCCACACAGCAGAGTCTGGCAAACTCCCCATGACGTACCCAATATGCCAAATACCAGTAACAATGATGGGTCTCATTCTCCTAAAGAACCTTGAATATAATCTCAGGGCTAGGATGAAGGAGACGTTACTGGGGCCTGCTCGAGGCAATCGACGAATAACAGGATGATTTGTGATTTGTGATTTGTGTGCTCTGTACAGTCTTCAAAGCAAATCATATCACCTTGGGGTACCATCTTTGAAATGGGTATGGGTGGATTCATTTTTCAAAACTGAGCATTCTGCAATCACTTTTTACAACAACTCGTTAAGAAAAATTCTGAGCATTATGAATCGTGGGTCTTTGCTAATGAATTTTCTAGCACTTGCATATGCTAAACTAATACGGAGCAGGTCCTCGGAGCTAGGTCTTAGGAGTAAACAGCACATCGATGCAAGTCCTACCCTCCCTACTCCATGTAGGTCTCTGAGACAGACAGCTGGCAGAGGATGCTTGCAGTGACATTCATAATTCATGAACATATATGAGCTAGAACGCTGTGTATGCAAAGCATGACTGCATGCAAAATGAGGATTTAAGCACAGGTTAATTACACACTATTCGCGTGGGACTCGTGCCTACTTAATATTCAGCAGGGTCTTATGCACTCAAAGGAAATAACATGTATTTTACCAGAATGCATCAATTAAGAGCAACACATTATAGATGCGGAGACTCCATAGCCTCTGTGGTTGAAGTCTGGCGTAGAAATATCCATCCTAGGGTAGTTTATCAGAAATGTAGCATGGGCCAACAACACACAAGCACTGCTCAAGAATGGTCATCCAGGAGGCATATTAAGAAGCACTGAGTTGTTCTGTCCAGATCCCAGGATTCACAGAATGAGTCAGAAGGGACTTCAGAAATGGGCTGTTAGGTCCTACCCATCACCTTTCCCTTCAAATGTTCACAGAAGAGACAGAGACCGATCTGATGTCCCCACCAGCTGTGTCTTCTCTCATGAGTCTGTGAAAATTCAACACTTGGTCTCAACTACATCCCACTAATGTCACGGTAGAATCGGACTCTTTCTAGCTATAAGCACAGTGCCCCGTCTAAAAGGTCAGGAACTATGTCTGCAGGTGGTTCTCTTTCACTAATTTTGTAGCAACATGGAGTAGGGAGGGTAGAAATTTGGGAGCTGAAGTAATGGGTGTAAATGCAGACATTCGCTCCTTATTAACAAGTCTCCTGCCCTCCCTGGTTCTCAGTCAGTGATGCAAATGGAAACTGATAAAATCTAGCTTGAGAGGCTGATGAGAAGACTGGATGTTTTAATATGAGTGATGTGCTGATATGCTACAATGGTACTTAGAAAAGCTTAACCCCAAACGGCATCCTCAAATACTATGAGTAAATAAACAGAGCACATCACTCCGAAATCAGGCTGAAGCACCTAGTGATTCCCATGGTTTATCTTTGCCGGACATGTGTTACGGGTGAGGAGCTGGTTTAGGTGAAGAAAGCTGTCCAGCAGAAGTCTTTCCATTTAATGTTATAAAACACCATGTTAACTCCCTCCCAGAGTTAAGTCTCCCAGGTCGTAAGTCCAAGTTCAATTGTCTTCTATCCCTCCTGTTGCTTCTTACTTGGCTGAGTTTGCAAGGCAGGAATAGGAGAGACAATGAACTTTATTCACATTAGAGATATTATTTTCTAAAAACTCACATTTTTACTGGCAGGCAATCATATTTGCTAAATTCACTAAGTCAACTTACTTGCCTCCACAGTGGAATCCCTACTTTCCCTGGGAATTTCCAGCAAATCCTCATCTTGATATTCTGAAGCATTTTCCTTTAGATTTCCTTTTACTACTGGTTGAGAACTATGTTCTGACATCACTGGAACAAGTCTAGTCCAATAAAAATATAATGCACAACCACACACGCAGTTTATTTATTTGAGGTTGGGGACAGCAGTGCTCAGGGCTTACCCCGAATCTGCTTTTGGGGATTGGTCTGGATGATGCTCAGGGGACCTTATGGGGTGCTGGGGTAACCACAATAGGTCATAGCATAACATATGAGTTCAGTTTTTCTTCATGACTGTCATCTGTAGGGAGAGGAAATACGAAATCAAATGACTTTATATAGGTATAAGTTCTCTCAGAATGGTTGGTCAGAAAGAACACTTTATGAAGTTAATTAATAAAAGATGCATACAAGGCCTTAACTGTTTTATTGTATCTTCAGCTCTTACCACATATGTGATTTAAACACTGGATAGTTGTTTTGAAATAGAAAAAAATGGCAAGATAGGGAAAATTATAATAATAATATATTTTGACTTTGTGTATCCAAAACTTTATACATTCGATATCTAGTTAATGCAAAAAATTAGTGTTTTTCTATCAAATCTTCAAAGTATCCTGGGTATTAAACATTTACACACCTCACACAGGAAATGGCCAGTTTTCAAATGTTCATTGGCTACTTGATGCTAGAAGCATCCTGGAAAACTGATCAGGTCGAAAGCTCTGAGGGTTTGTGACCGCACCACTGACAAAGCAGATGGAGATAAATTAACTTGGTACCTCTCCATGGAAACACTTAAGAACACTGAATCAAACAATCACCTCCTCGCACAGAGATGGGGGAGGGACCTTAGCAACAGAAGTGTCAGCATAGCAACGCCAGCTGTTCTACAAAGAGGAACTCACAAAACTCTTGGAAAATGTAGCATTACATTCCGAATGTAAAAGAAGGAAACGGATAGTACCTCTGTACATGCACATAGTAAGGGACCGTTTCCATGCTCTCTTTAGTCTGGGCACATTCTGACACATTCTGTCACTCCGTGCGATGGCTTATTCCTCATGAGGAAGACACGTGGCCAAGCCTATCTCCAGCCTCAGCAACTATGCTGTTCCTTCAAGTTCATCTCACATTGGCTTGGCCTTTCAGAGAAAAGGGATTTCTCCTTCTGGAACAGTCACTGCTGCTGCCTCTTAAACAGAGTCTACGTAGTAACCCCCAGGGGATCGTGTTGAAATGCATGATGGGTCTCAGCAGGTGGGGTATGCCTGCCCGCTGTGCTACATCTCTGAACAGCTTTGAAAGATGCAGGGTCGGCCAGAGTTGTGACTCACAGCCCTTCTTTGCCTGTCCTGAGCGTGAGTGGCATCAACATCGGAGATGTGCCCCATCCCCTTCCCTAGACGCTCATGCTTTGAGAGTGCATTTAAAAAATTTTTAATATATTCTCCTTCCTATGAACTTAAGAAGGAGCTTATGGGATGCTGATGAAAAGATGACCATTGACCAGTTATTTTTGTCATTTTCTTCTGGCTGTTCATTAAAGGGACCAAGTAATGATTTCATCATGGGCCACACCAGGAACTGCCCGTGATTCTGTGCATTACACCAGGATAGCGTGGAAAAACAGTCGAGCACACATTTGTATCTTGGGGGATTGTTTTCTTGGTTTGGAGACCACACCTGTGGGATGATGATGATGATGATGGTGTGTGTAGCTCCCAGAGGTTGTTGGTGTTAGGAATGAGACTTGGGTCTCCTATATGCAGAGTCTGTACTCCTGCCCTCAGAGTGACTTCCTGGCCTTCTAGCTCAAGATTTAGGCCTGATTCTGAATACATGGGCTGGCAGAAATCACTGTATCACTGTCTACCTGTTGTTCATCGATTTACTTGAGTGGGCACCAGTAACGTCTCTGTTCATCCCTGCCCTGAGATTTTAGCAGCCTCTCCTTACTCGTCTTTCCAACACTGCCATATTGGAGGCTCTTTCACGGTCAGGGGGATGAGACCTGTTATTGTTACTGTTTTTGGCATATCGGATATTATGCCACTGATAGCTTGCCAGGCTCTGCCATGTGGGCAGGATACTCCCGGTAGCTTGTCAGGCTCTCCAAGATGCATATATATCATATGAGAAAATTAATAAAATGGATTTCCTTTTCCTTTTGTATTTTGAAGCATGAATGCCACAGCTGACTTCAATACCCTTGGTTTCAGATTCTCTCCTACTTTTATTAGCAGTCAGTTAAGTTCTGATCCTTGCGAGTACCACTGGGATCCTGTTTGTTCTGTTGTGTCCTGGCCTTGAACCTCAATCCACTGATACTTTGCTTGTTTCTGACCTGTGTGATAAAACAAAACTTTCAGATCCAACACAGACTGCTGAGCTCACCGGCTCCTTTGATATTAAAGTCGATTCCAAGAACCTCAATATTATCATAATTTGACTTTTATCTTGTTTACCTCTAAGTCAAAGTCATCTAATGGAAGCTGAGTATTGCCATTGAAGTTCTACTTTAAGCTTCTTTGTGATTTATTTTATGATAGAGGTCAGTCTAATTTTATCCCTCCTACTAACAAGCACTTAAAAAAATTCATCCACTGATACTGAAATGAGTTCTCCATTTTTGTTCTTTACTCATATGATTATAAGTGTTTCTTTCTAGAGCTAATACATATGCATGCATGTATATATGTGTGTATAGACATGTATATACGTCATGTATATGTCATAAACATGTTATATATCATATGTATCATATATATGTCATGTATATTAGACATGTGTATTATAATATGTGTGTATATATGTATATATATTAGCTACTACACTCATTTCCATCAGAGAATGGTGCTTTGTGATAGGTTCCAATACTAGCACTTGCTTCCTTGACACTAAACTTGACGTCTTCTGCTCCTGGCTCACTTGATTTTAATTGTTTTTGGAAAGTTGATATTATAAGTATAGTGTAAGTATGAATACATAATAGAAATTATGGGTAGAAAAACCGATATAGCAAAACCATGGCAATTTATGCTTATATTAGGACTGTTTTTTTTGTTATGTTTTGATCTAAAACTCAATTTTCAATCTGATCATCTCTAAATTCGGAAAAAAAGTGGTTGCTCTTCATAGTCCTGTATCCCCTGGAAATATCAACCCTCACGGGACAGGATTCCTAATTTGTGATGATAATAAACCCGAGCATTGTAAATTGCTTTGGAGTGTCTTCTGGAATTGACCTACTTTGGGGCTTTCATGATTGATATTAATTTCACTTTTGTAAAGCAGGAACTTAAGTGATGAGCAAAAATTCCACAGAAACAAAAGAAGGCTTGAGCAATCTTTTCCCTTGCTTTCCCAGCTCATCTCCTTCTCTTTGTCACTGCTACACTGATGTGGTGATGGTGCCCTGAGCTAAGGGATAAACTCCCTCACGGGCAAGACATCTGTTACTACTACTGCAACAATGGCCAACCTGATTTTGATTAAGACTCTCCCTGCTACTGAAAAAAAAATCTGAAGACCAAGAATTCAACTCCAAACCACATTCTCCAGATGGTCACCTAAGATGGAGGGAGTGGAAATCAGAACTCAAACAGCTTTGACACATATTTGATCTCCCAGAACAAGTGGTCAGAAACAGTCCGGCTTGACACAGTGTTCTGGACAGGAAGTCAGCACAGTCACTTCCAGGCTTCCTGGACTCATGCTCCCTGTAGACCTTCTTCTGCATCTGCAGCGTCTGGGTGTGACTCATCCTCAGCCTCCCTACACACTGCCCACTGCTCTGTTTATATAAAAGGATTCCCCCCCAGCAAAAGCAGGGCAAGTTCATAAATTAACAAAAGAAGCAGAGCTGATTCAAACAGCCTACTTATGAATCACGGAGATGAGAAAATAGTTTGACAGACTTCAGAGAATTTTAAAATAGAGCCTTAAAATTTCTCTCTTTTAATTTTTCAAGTCTTGAATGTTCTCCAGGGGGTTGAAAAATTGTTGCACTTCACGACAGATCTCCAACATCTCCGGGATGCAGGCAATTCTCCTGTGAAAAAGAGAATGCCTCAATGCCCTCTGCGAGCAGAGCGTGACACACCCCTCATCCCTAACACACAAGCCCACACCTGGACAGCAGCCCGCACAGAGTTTAGATGCAATGTCTAGAGTATTCCATCAGTGACGATGTACCCTAGGACAAGCTTCTAATTGAAAAATAAATCTAGCTCTGACAACAGCTTCTCGCCGACATAATGGATAGTACTGTTTCAGTCCAGGAAGCATCTCTCCTAGCTGCTAATTAGAGCCATTCAGCTGTGCACACCTTACTACATGAAATGCAGATGGTAATTCTGGCTTCCTAAGCCTGTGAGGTATTTATCTTAGAATCGATGATACGGAACACTTACAATAGCAGCTTCAAATACTCGTGTATGCACTTCAGAGAAATGGTTTAATTCACTCATGACCAAAATTTGAAAATAACAGAGCTGCTTATACAAATATACTTAGGATTTGTGCATTATGTATCAATACCAGTTCCTGGGGTTTAGATTCAAGTTTTACCAACTTTGGAAAATCCTTTGTATGTCTTTGGTTTACGTAATCAGAGAAATAGAAATCAGAGAAATAGGAGCTTTAGAAGAACACATACAGATTTATGGTGCTACAATCTGGAGAGTTGAAGACCAAAAAAAAGAAAAGAAAATTTATAGTAAGAGAAGGATCTGAAGTACAGACCCGGAAAGAATCAAGCATATGTAGAAGACTAAGTTAATCCAAAGAATTTCTTTAGTAATCATTAATCTTTACATATATGAGCCATGTAATTAATGTCTTAGTCCATTGATCATTGTCAGGGACAGTTCACGGTGGTGGTAGTATTAGTAGATTACACATTGTCTCTGAGTAGACAAAAGCATCAAAAGTAACTCTGTCTATAACTCTGTTCTCAGATGAACAAGTACAGCAGGTCAAACATGTATCCCAAAGCTTCTCCCATCTGACTTTCCACAGGAATAAAAATATAAAGCTGGGCTTCTCAATTAATTAAGATAGTTCTTTGTGAAATTTAGTCTCACTTCCTTTGAACACTAGCAGTCTAAAAAGTTATTGGTGGTATCTCTTCCAGATAAACATTGACCCCTTTCTGGACTCGAGAGATAGTACAGTGGGCAGGGTGCTTATCTTGATGTGGCCAACCTGGGTTCAACCCCTGATGCCACATATAGTCCTTGAAGTTCCTCCAGGAATGATCCCTGAGCACAGAGCCAGGAGTAAGCCCTAAGTACCACCAGGCTTGCTCCAACCCACTCCGCCCCCCGTCCACCCCCCCCCCCCCCGCAAGATCAACCAAGCACTTCAGCGACACTAATAAAAAAATCAGCCTTGCAAGTTGAGCTACACTCATATAGAAGACAGAGCCTAAGTAGACTTCAACCACAGATCAGAGTCAGCGAGCGTGCACTCCCATAACGTAAGCCACGCAATTACTACTGCAGCTTCCTGTGACCTTCCGACCAGTCTGCTTCTGACCAGTTGTGCTGTAGGAAACCAAAAGCCCCACCACTGGACTGGAGAAAGCCACAGGATGGAGTATCAGATTACTCAGTGCCACTCTAGTCAATACTCCAGGGTGAGAATCCCTGAATGTAATTTTCCCTGAAACTTGTTAGCACATCGCAACTTTTTTGTAACACCTGGCAAACACCTTGTTACAGCTGCACCTTATATTAGATGATGCGTAAGAACAATCCATCTAATTCTAATATCTAATCTCCCTCCGTAGGCCTTCCTCGTGTGCCGTTCCAATTTCTAAAGTAAGTCGAAGAAATGATCAAGTTAGCCTGTGAATCCACATAAAGAAATCTGTCTGTTCATGATTTGGTGCTCCTTAAATTCATGCGTTGGCTATCACATTCAAACTTCTGAGTGCAGGACATATTGAATAGAAGGTTGTATGTGTATCTGAATTTTCAAATTTTAAGGAATTTTTTTGAGCCAAGACCTTCAAAACTTCTGATTTGTGGACAGAATTTTAAATGAGAATATATACTTGTCTACTACTCACAACTATTCTGTGAAGATTGCAATTTCTTTGGCACATAAGAAATATAAATTTTTTCACCCTTCTGGATCTACAAGTAGCATATAATTTAAATAAAATCACAACTTTTGTAATAGTTACTGTAAAATAACTTTTTATTGCAATATAGTCATTGCAATAGGTATATGTATGTATGTAAACACACATATGTCACATAGATTCTTGCATAAATTATTTCAGCTCCTACAGAAATACAAATAAGTGCACAGAGAACTTCTGACGGTATGTGGATTTATATCTGCTAACTTGGAGATTTAGATACCGAGCTTAGCACTCAAGAAAGCTACGTAGATTTGTGATACTCCGGGGAAGAAACTGGGTCCATAAACGGTGAATTTATTTCCATGTGACACAACTACAGTATTTCATGAAAACTCCTATTTCTTTCATGCCCACGAAAAAGCAAAGGTTAGTCCACTGCGTTTTAAGAAAAATGTCACGATGGAAACTGTCATATACTCTCAGGGCTAGAAGATGATCAAATTCAACCAGTACTACATATGATAGTTATTGTCCTCACAATCTGACAACAGTTTTCCCAATGAGATTCCTGTGATGAGAAACTCATTGTTTCCAAGGGATCTGAGTTTCTCTTTGGTTCCCTTAGACTTCTTAAACAATTCTTCCTTGAGTCCATTCAAAAACTCTTCCTCCAAGTTCCATTCCTGTGTCTCACAGAGCCTATACAAACATCCATTCCTTCTCCATATTAGAACCTTCTCGCACATACCAAAGAACCCTCATGCTTCACTTATAGCTACTTACCCTTGATCTCAAAAATCAACTTTCATGTACCCCCTCACACACACATCAATACTGAATTTTAGCTCAGAGTTTTCACAGAATTATGCTACCTAAGGAGGGAAACAGTTAAAACTCTGCCTCAATTCCCACAGATTCAAATGAAAGTGTTACTGAAAAATTATTCTGAAAATCAAACTGGGGGGGGGGGGAGTATGAAAGGATGTTCTTGAACATTGTAAAATGTTATAGTAACAAAAAGAACAAGTTACTACGGCCCAGGAAACTCAAAGGCCAATAAGGTGAAGATCCTTGTGGAAAGTTTCTTCCAGAAATGTACAGATCAACCTTTGCCCAAAGCTTACCTAATAAATATAAGAGAAAATTCCAACCAATCTGTTTTTCTGCAAAACAACTCTCCCTACTTGCCCACGTTGAACTTAGTTACAGGCACTCAACTACATCCAACTCAATCTTCGTAGGAATCAATGAATTTTCATGAATGGGCTTGGTGGAAATTCCTCTGGGCAGAGGGAGTGATTTCAAATCCTCTAAAACTTGAACTTTCGGGGCTGGAGCGAGAGCACAGCGGGTAGGGCATTTGCCTTGCACACGGCCGACCATAGTTCGATTTGGTCCCCTGAGCAGCAGCCAGGAGTAATTCCTGAGTGCAGAGCCAGGAGTAAGCCCTGTGCATCGCTGAGTGTGACCCAAAAAGCAAAAATAAAAAAATAAAAACAAAATAAAACTTGAACTTTCAATGCGTTAACACTTGTTAGTAACCCCTTCTCCCTTATAATCCCTTCAGTGGCTCCTTAATACCTTCGAAATAAATTCTGAGTCTTTTCATTGCCTAGTACAATCATTCCCATCCTCATTTATAACTGCTTCTTCCTCCCTTTCTCTTCAAGGCACTTGCCATAAATGCATTGCTCTTTCTTTCCTGTCTTCAGACATAGTTCCCAGTACTCCACACCCAATGCCTGCCTGCATTCAGATGATCTCCTCATTTTCAAACTTTGTTCAGGGAATCCCGGCCTGCGTCTTATTTGCATCATTCCGACAGTTTGAACTTCATGTCTCTATCACAGTAATTGCATTCCTATACTAAAATTGTTCTTTGCCCTCCTGCTCTCCTCAACAGCATATATATGTACATATGTGTGTGTACATTATCTTAGAATAATTAGTAACTAGCACAGTATATGCTTAGAATAGGTGCTCAGTGTAAACTTACAAATGCATTTATATGCTTAGAATAGGAGCTCAGTATAAACTTACGAATTAGGAGCAGAAGAAACAGAAACATATAGAAAAATAAACATTCAATAAACATTGGAAATGGTTCTCATCTCACCAAACTTATACAGAATTTAGATCAATAAGATACTTTTTTCAACAGTTGAAGGTGTAATCTATATGCTTGCTATTCTTCTACGCATTCCTTACATCTAGAACTTCTTTATCATTTGCAAGGTACTTTTTTTGCATGTCCATACACACAATGTTAGAAAATCAATAATGCCACCACAAAGTCATGTTGCCTAAGAAAGGATTGAAGGTGACCACCTCAGCCTGTCCCAACGTTATAATCTGGACACACTGGATTTAGACAATCCCTTCCTTGATATTTCATTTCTCGGGCTTTGTTGGAAAGATTTCCTAAGGTGTTTAAACTGAAGCTCCCTCTCCCACTTTACCAAGCTTACTGCAGGTTAATTCGCATGTTTATAAATTGTTCTCTTTATCATTCAAGTGGCCAACTGGACATAGGTAACAGCCTGAAAGCTTAGACTGTAAGCTTATCTAGGCCTGATGACTGTGTGTCTCACATTATAGTTGGGTAAATTGTGCCCGTTACTTAATTTCTGCAAGTCATATTTCAACATACAGAGATATTATTGAATTCCACTTAGGTTGTTAGACAACTGGGATGAGGCAGAAGTCAAACATGTGTCTTACAACGGTTTAAGAAGAGCACAGAGGGGCTAGAGCGATAGTTCAGTGGGTAGGGCATTTGCCTTGCATGCAGCCGACCCGAGTTCGGTTCCCAGCATCCCATATGGTTCTCTGAGCATATGGAGTAATTCCTAGGTGCAGAGCCAGGAGGTAACCCCTGTGCATTACCAGGTGTGATCCAAAAAGAAAAAGGAAAATAAAAAGAAGAGCACAGAACATTTGTGATTCTCAAAACATTTAATGCACCACATTTTAACAAGAATATTTAATAAGTATCCTTTAAAAAATTATTGATAACTCTTTTTTGCTTTCTAAGACTTGTAAATTTTTTTAGAATTTTTGTTGAAGAATCAGGATTTACAATACTGTCAATTATACTTTTATGCATCATCACTCCAAGGCCATGCCAGAGAGCAGACAGCCTTCTTCTCTCCCTCCATCAATGTCCCAGGGGTCTCTCCCAGTTCCCCCCACTCTCAGGTAAGCTCAGCACTGCAGGCAAAAATCTCCAGTTCCTGTGCCCCTGGGCTGCGGTGCTTCCTAACTAGGTGTCTTTCTGCATTCAGTTAGTAAGTGTCTTGCTGTGCATAAGGGGGTCTGTTTAAGTGCTTCTGCCTGTCTTTTTCCAACTTCTTTGGACACGGGCTAATACCAAGTGGAATACCAAGCAGAGAAGCATATGGCCAACTGCTCTTACACCAAGCTTTCCTACATGGCCCTCAAGCCAAATATTCCGAAATAAAAGTCAAACTATTCCCAACCTGACCATCCACTAACTTTATTCATGAGGAGATTTTGGGCTAAAAAGAAAAAGAAATCTAACTCTGTATTTACATTGGAAGGGGAAAAAATCAGATGCATTTTTTTAAAATACGTCATAAGTTCTAAGGAACACCGAAGCGCGGGGGCAGAGACTGCACTGCTCTCGTCCGGGATCTGGATTTTATAGTCTCTGAGTCTTGGCCGCTGATGGGATTACACGGCGCCAGGGGGCCAGGTGGTGGGTGTGACCCCCGCCTACTGGAATTTGGAGGATCTGGGTGGAAGATGCTCGACTCCAATTCGAGTAGGCTTGGAGGTCTCGGCCCCGGAACCCGCGTGGCTTTGTCCCTCTGCCAGTACCTTCAGGTGTGCGGAGAGTGGTCTCAGCATGGTGGTGGCTGGTCCTGGAGGTCTCCGGCTGCCGTAGCCCTGGCCGGGGCGGGGAGGAAAGCTCAACCCGCTCCCCTCCAAGGGACTCCGGGAAGGAACACCGAAGCGCGGGGGCAGAGACTGCACTGCTCTCGTCCGGGATCTGGATTTTATAGTCTCTGAGTCTTGGCCGCTGATGGGATTACACGGCGCCAGGGGGCCAGGTGGTGGGTGTGACCCCCGCCTACTGGAATTTGGAGGATCTGGGTGGAAGATGCTCGACTCCAATTCGAGTAGGCTTGGAGGTCTCGGCCCCGGAACCCGCGTGGCTTTGTCCCTCTGCCAGTACCTTCAGGTGTGCGGAGAGTGGTCTCAGCATGGTGGTGGCTGGTCCCGGACGAGAGCAGTGCAGTCTCTGCCCCCGCGCTTCGGTGTTCCTTCCCGGAGTCCCTTGGAGGGGAGCGGGTTGAGCTTTCCTCCCCGCCCCGGCCAGGGCTACGGCAGCCGGAGACCTCCAGGACCAGCCACCACCATGCTGAGACCACTCTCCGCACACCTGAAGGTACTGGCAGAGGGACAAAGCCACGCGGGTTCCGGGGCCGAGACCTCCAAGCCTACTCGATTTGGAGTCGAGCATCCTCCACCCAGATCCTCCAAATTCCAGTAGGCGGGGGTCACACCCACCACCTGGCCCCCTGGCGCCGTGTAATCCCATCAGCGGCCAAGACTCAGAGACTATAAAATCCAGATCCCGGACGAGAAAAGTGCAGTCTCTGCCCCCGCGCCTGGGTGTTCCTTCCCGGAGTCCCTTGGAGGGGAGCGGGTTGAGCTTTCCTCCCCGCCCCGACCGGGGCTCCGGCAGCCGAAGACCTCCAGGACCAGCCACCACCATGCTGAGACCCCTCTCCGCACACATGAAGGTACTGGCAGAGGGACAAAGCCACGCGGGTTCCGGGGCCGAGACCTCCAAGCCTACTCGGATTGGAGTCGAGCATCCTCCACCCAGATCCTCGAAATTCCAGTAGGTGGGAGTCACACCCACCACCTGGCCCCCTGGCGCCGTGTAATCCCATCAACGGCCAAGACTCAGAGACTATAAAATCCAGCTCCCGGAACCGCGCGACATCTTATCAGGACATCCTTTTATGACATCTTATTATCTCATTCCTACTTTGGACAAACTTGCAGGCTGTCGAATGTAGCCTGCCCACAGGGCAGAGTCTGGCAAACTCCCCGTGGCCTACCAAATATGCCAAATACCAGTAACAATGATGGATCTCATTCTCCTAAAGAGCCCTGAATATAATCTCAGGGCTAGGATGAAAGAGACGTTACTGGGGCCTGCTCGAGGCAATCGACGATTAACAGGATGATGAAATGAAATGAAATGAAGTTCTAAGGAAAAATCTGTATCTAGCTATGACTGATCATAGGTATGAAGACTAAAAGCTGCTTTCCTTGGCTATCCGTGAAATCCACTGGTTAAATGCACTCGTTGTAACTTCTGAAATCATGTGAGTGAATGAGAAAGAAGTCCTCTTCTCATTCATTTGCAGGCACTTTAAAGTCATGCTTACTTTTTTTAAAGCCAAAGTTCAATTTCTAATTTCAAATATTTTTTTCTCTAGCACCAACTATTGCAACTTTAAAAGCTGGCATTAATTTCTAATTAGTAAACTTAATTAACACCCCTGACGTATTCGATATGCCAAACACAGTAACAACTGTCACAATGGAGACGTTACTGGGCCCTCCAGCAAATCAATGAACAATGGGAGGACAGTGGTACAGTGACAGTACAAGTATCACTGCTTCCAGCAGTTGCATTTGTAATGAAAAAAATTCATATCTTGTCCAAACTATTACAAATAGCAATTCCTCAACAAGCAAATGCCTTGCTGTTACTTTAAATAATTCTATCTGCAGAAAAACTTTTAGAATTTGGCTTTACCTAACAGAAGTTGAATTTCATGGAAATATAATGAACAGTTCACAGCCTGGCTAAAATCCATTTATGGAGCTTAGAAAGTAGCATGCTAACATATGAATAATGGTCTCTGAGCTTTGAAACGTTTGGTTCCTTAATGTTTCTGCAACATCTGTGTACAGTGCATTGAGAAGATAAGCCAGGAGCCGAAGCAATAGTACAGCAGGTAAGATACCAGGGTTGGGGCTGGAGCAATAGCACAGCGGGTAGGGCGTTTGCCTGGCACGCAGCCAACATGGCCGACCCTGGTTCGATTCCCAGCATCCCATATGGTCCCCCGAGCACTGCCAGGAGTAATTCCTGAGTGCATGAGCCAGGAGTAACCCCTGAGCATCGCCGGGTGTGACCCAAAAAGCAAAAAAAAAAAAAAAAAGAAAGATACCAGGCTTGTTCACAGCCAACCCAGATTCAACCCTTGGCATCACATATGGTCCCCAGAGCCCCCCCCCAGAAATTATCTTTGAGCACAGACCCAGAAGGAAACCCTGAGTCCCAAGTATGGCTGGGTGTGGCCCACTAATCCACCACCCCAACCGACCCAGGCACCCCCCATCCAAAGAAAAATAAAAAGAAAGAAAAAGAAAAAAGAAAGAAAATAAAAATCTAGAAGTAGCACAAGGATATTCCTAAAGTAAGGAACATAATGGCTTCATATAATGGCTTATCTGAGATAATAATCGGAGATGAATTCCCCCAAAGTTCCATTCGGAGATGCTACACTCAGAGAAGTCGAACCAATTTAGAAAGCCTCAGAGTGTTAAATTCTATGAATGTTCTGGCCCCTTTTCAATTTTCTGCATCAGGCTAAAGTTGCTTTATTTTTAAAATGTACTTTATAAAGAGAAAATGGGGCTGAGTCTGGGTGCTGCCACTAATATTCTATCATCTTTCAAATATCTTTGCAAGGGCTCCTGGCTTCTGTGCTCAGAGGTCACTCCAGGCAGTGCTAGGGGAACTTGCAGTGCTGGGAATCAAACCTGATCCCCCCCCTCAGATGCAAAGCCTGCGCTCAGTCCCTTGAGATCTCTTCAGTTCCTCCCTCCAGTATCTTCCTCAGAGTGCATTAAGTTCTGTCAGGTGAAGTTGTCCCAAAGCGGGCTATCCTGTCCTCCTGGGCCCCTGGGAGAGGGTGTGTTTCTGCATGTTGCTTCAACATAGTGTATGTCATGGGTGGGTATGGTATGAACTGCTCTTTTACTAAAAATGGGCAATCAGCCAAATAAATTTGAAAGACTCTAGATAATTCTGACTTAAATGATAACCAGGTGACTCTGAAAATGGAGACAAACATCTAAAAATACTTCCAAAATTACTCTAAGATGTGTTGGCAGAATAAACTTTAAACTCTAAGGAAAACAAAGCAATGTAGACAGGTTTAACATCATGGACCACGTGTGACCCAAGGTGCTCCAGGGTAGGGTTTGACTAACGCATCTGTCTGACAGTCTGTGGCTTCCCCTTCTTCCTCCAGCCCTCTAGCCCTGCACAACTCTCCTCAGTGTCCAGCTGAGTCTCACTAATGTGTTCCAGCCCCGTTTTTTTCTTCTTAACTATTTCACACTTTCTGTAGCACATATCATGATATCATCAAGCAACATGTTTCAATTAGGAAAATATTTGGTTTAGGAGGTCTGACTAAAACAACTAAGCATTAAAAAATAACGATTTCTTCAGCTCACAAAATCCCCCATCAAATTTTTCATAAAGCAGCAATCTTCAAGAAATATGTCTAGTTTTCAGTCAAGAGAATGAAGAAGTGCTTGCATAATTTACAAAACATCTCGAAAGTGATTTCCAAATTTGGCATCCAAATTTTCTACAGCTAACAGTGGATCGTTAAGCTCCACTGACCACATTATCGGATTAAAATTGCTGACGAGCTGCATCCCAGCTGATACACAGTGACTGCAATTCCATCAACGCTTGGAGTTTTTCATCAAACTCGAAGAAGAGCAGCAAGCTCTATGTCCTGATGACAGTCACCCTCATGAGGCACAACTATCATATTAACTAACATTTCAAAAGTCCCGAATCCACGTTACGGAGCTCTTCAGTATCGATCTAATTGAGAATCTCGCAACTTTCCTGGAAATTATCTACGAGGGTATGGGAGAGTGTCCCCCTACCAAAAAAAAAAAAACCCAACCCCAAGGTCTAGGATAGTCCTCTGGGCAAAAATGATTTAGATCTTAGAACATAAATGGGCATCCAAAATGTGCCCAGGAAAGAAAAGAATGAAGCAGTTTGGGGTTTCCTAGATAGAGAAGGCAACTCGGGCAAAAACAGACTAGGAAACTGTCCTCCTTTGAAGGAGCCTGGCTGATGGGCTGAGTGAGATAGCGCAGCTCTGCGATTCTTGTGCTCACTGAATTTGGATGTAACTACTATCTGTCCGAATGTCCCTCTCAACTTAAATGATGGTTCACGCGTTGGTAATGCAGACGGGGGACTTTTATAGTGAATATATAGAGACCAGCCTGCTGCCCAGACCCTCTGCAACCGTTTCCTGCTGGATGGCGATCCAAGGTGCCAATCCGACTGGCTGTGGTCACCAGGGGAACATTCTGCTTCAAAACTCAAAGTCACTCTCCATGGCAAGGGAAAGTAGGAAGTCAAGGAGTGAAACCCTTAGGCAACGAGTAGTTTCCACACGTCATCCAATCAAGATGTGATCTGGTAAGAGTTGCTGTCACAGCCTTTGGACAGCCCCGTAGGGCACAGGTCAGACCCCATTAGGAAACGCTGCTACAGACGTGGAGGTCTGATAATGACTGAATGACGCTAGACTACAGAGAGGAGACTGGACGCCCCTTCTGAAAAGGACCATTCCAAGGCTGTCAAAGTCTCACCAAGAGATCCTGCATTTGATTTAATCTTTTCTGAGGCAATAGAACAGACCTTCTAAAACTCCCATTAAGAGTTAATAAATAAATAAATAAATAAAAAGGACCATTCCAGCAGGAGCCTGAGAAAGATGTGGAAGGACAAAGTCCTTTCTCCCTGGCAAGGAAGGCCCTGGCCAAGAAGTCTAACCAGCACAGAGAGCCCCAGGTTTGGGGGCAAGCTCCTAAAATCAGCTCAACAAAAGCAAGCAGCAACTTCGCCTTCCCGGGACTGGCCAGAGTCCTTGAGTCTGGGGTGCAACTTCCCTCTTCTCCTTTATGGTGCTTTCCAGTCTGAGGGCTGCCCTTGTTCCCTTTTGGGGTGCAGGAATGTGAGATCCCTTTCTTTCATCTTCTGCGACTTTCTCCTCTCCTAAGTTCTATCATTTACCAAATCAAAGTTAAATTGCTTCACCATCATTCTTGATCATTTTGCAAAACTTAGTTTCATTTTGTAAAAACAAGCTCGGAAATGTGGGTGAAGGTGAAAACTCCAGCATCCCCCACTGACTGAGCAGGTGAGCTCAGCCCTCCCTGGTAGGGACCAGCAGGGATGCAGAGAAACTCTCTCTGCTGATGATTCCTCTGCTCTGAGGCTCTGTCAGGTTTGCCACCACCCGGAGAGGCTCACGGTGAAACTCAAAGCACAGGTCCTGGGAAAGCACCTTGCCAGATGAAAACATTATGATCACAAACGTAGGAGGAAGTTCTTTTTGTTGTTGTTGTTGGGGGTGTTGAACCACACCCAGTGGTGAGCAGGGCTCCAAGAATTTAGTATTTAGTTCCATTCCAATTTGGGTCTTATCTACTTTGGTAGAACTAAGAGCTTAGAAGATTTTTGCTTGTTTTGTTTTGTTTGGGGACCATGCCCGGCGGTGCTGAGAGCTTACTCCCGGCTCTGTGCTCAGAGATCACTCCCGGTGAGCGTGAAAGGCCATATGAGGTGTCAGGGATCAAGTCTCCGTCAGCTGTGTGCAACGCAAGTGCCTCACCAGATGTCCTGTCTCTGCAGCCTGACTTAGAATCTCTTATCACAAAAATAACTCCCAGTGAGTTTAAAAGAACACAGGCACAGCAGAATATAGTCGCAGTGAGTGGACTTGCAGGAAATGGCCTCATTTTACTAACACTACAGAGCTGGTCGTTTGAAAATCAGAAAAGCCTTAAGACGTATGTCACCTAAGCACATCACGAAAGAACTTCTGCAGATGCAAACTGTTGCTTCAGAGAAAAGCACCGAGAACTCTGAGGACCATGATCTCGATCCATCCTATTCCCAAATTCAGCCTGCAGCTGCTCGCGTCAGGGTTCTCACCTACCCAGTGCAGCCCTGGATGGCACCTTGCGAGTGGAACCAACATCTGTGCGAAAGGAACCACTGGGTAGATGAGACGCCAGTCAGCAGAGCAGCCAAAGATGCCGGGTGGGATCGAAGTTTACCAGATCCCCTCTTCCAAAGGGAGACACCAGGCTTGGCAGTATTGCAACCACCACCGAAAAACCAGACAGCGCAGCCTAAGGGTGAGTCTGAGTCCCAGGTAGTGGACTTGCTCACTGGGGGAGGTGGATATTCTTTTCTTCGGGAGAAAAACCACGTCCTGAGAGAAGTTCACTGGGAGGACAGCCCTGAGCTAGCAGCGGTTACTGAAAGTGGGCGCTTCTCAGCAAGTCAGGAGCGCCCTTCCAGAACAAGGACTTTCTCAGGAGCTCCCTCCCTTCCAGAACAAGGACTTTCTCAGGAGCTCCCTCCCTTCCAGAACAAGGACTTTCTCAGGAGCTCCCTCCCTTCCAGAACAAGGACTTTCTCAGGAGCTCACTCCCTTCTAGAACTAGCACTTTCTGGCTCGGTGGTGGTGGGGGGGGGGGGCAAAAGAAGCCAGGCAAACTGCCACATCCACCTCAAATCCAACACAGGGATCAAAAAAAAAAAGGCCTCTAGAAGCGGCACCAGGGACCCAGCGGAACGTGCCGCTGGAGAGGAGGAAGAGAGAGAGAGAGAGAGGCGCACCAGCTCGGGAACGGTTCACAGGGACCAGCTCGGGCCAGCCTGGCCGTGTCTCGCGTCTCTCACTTGCATCCTCCTCCAGCCTGCGCCGGGGATGTCCAATGCAAAAAAAAAGAAAAATCACCCAAACACACATGGAAACCCACACACATCATTTTTTGTTTGTGTGTGTGTGTGTTTCGTTTTGCATCGCAACCTAGCGGACCCCGCGCCCCCCGCCCCACCCGGGGGCGGTGGGGTGACGATGATGATGATGATGATGAGCGTAGTTACCTCCAGATCTGCCCGAGCTGCAGGACGTGGATGAGCGACTGCAGGAGCCAGATGCAGAAGGCGCAGGACGCCGAGCGGCGCCGCCGCCGGGGGGTCCCGCCGACGCCTCCTCCTCCTCCTCCTCCTCCTCCTGCGCCGCCGCCGGCCGGGGTGGCCAGGCCGGCCTTGGGGCCGCCGGGCGCGGGCCGCTGCGGCGTGCCGGGCCGCGAGTCGCCGTCGCCGCCGGGCGCCTTGCAGTCCCCCGCGCCGGCCGAGGCGGCGGCGGCGCTGTCCTCGGTGCTGAAGTCGTGCGCGAACCAGCGGAAGCTGAACGCCTGCACGGCCAGCGAGCCCAGCAGCGCGAAGAAGAGCGTGAGCCCGAACCACCAGCGCTGCCCGCGCGCGTAGTAGTCGGCCGCCAGCCACACGTCCGTGCCCACGTCGGCCAGGTACACGGCCACGGCCGCCAGCACCCACAGGCCGTCCCACGGCGAGTAGCGCCGCCGCTCGCGGCCCCGGCGCGGGCACAGCGCCGAGCCCGCGCCCGCGCCGACGCCCCCCGCGCCGATGCCCCCCGCGCCGATGCCGATGCCCCCCGCGCCGCCTGCTCCCGCGGCGCCCGGCGAGGAGGAGCCGCCGCCGCCGCCGCCGCCGCCGCAGCAGCAGCCGCCGCCGCCCCCCGCCGGCCCGCCCGCGCCCCCCCGGCCCCGACGGCCCCGCGCCCACGGCCGCCAAGCCCGGCGCCGAGCCCGAGTGCTCCGAGTCCTGCAGCGGCGTGAACGCCACGTCGCTGCCGCCGCTCCTCTTGCGCTTCGGCCGCCCGTCCGACTTCGCGGCCATGATGCCTCCCGAGCGGCCGGCCGCGCGCCCGCAGCCCGCACCTGGGCGCGCGCCGCCGCCGCCGCCGCCGCCTCCTCCTCCTCCTCTTCCTCCTCCTCCGCGCGAGGATGCTGCTGCCGCCGCCGCGCCCCGCCGCCGCCGCCGCCGCCGCCGCCGCGCCCGGCCGAGCGCCCCCTGGTGCCCGCGCGCGCCCCCAGCAGCAGCAGCGCACTCCGCGGGAGAGGATGACCTCATCCCTTCCCGCCAGCCGCGCCCCCGCCCCGCGACGGCGAGGGGGGCTGCGGAGGAGGAGGAGGAGGAGGAGGAGGACCACGAGGAGGAGGAGGAGGAGGGGCCCCGCGCCCAGCACCGCCGCCCCGCTCCACGCCCCACCCCGCGTCCCAGCGCGCGCGCGCGCGCGCATCCCTCCCTCTCCACGCACCGCCCTCCGTCCCTCCCTCCCACCCCGGGGTGGGGCAGGGCGCCCAGAAAGGGGGTCCCGCGGGCCACGCGGAGGAAAACGGGGGCCGCCCGGGCCAGTGACACGCAGGAGCGGGGGGCGGGCGGTCGCCCGTGAGACGACGCGCGCGGGGGAAAGGGGTCCGCCCCGTGCCGTGCTCACGGAGGAAGGCGGTCCTCGCGTGCCGTGCACCTGGAAAAAAAAAAAAAAAGAAAAGAGGTCCGCGCGTGCAAGAACACGGAGGGACGGGGGCACGCCCGTGCAAGGCACGTGGAAGAAGGGGGGTCCGCGCGTGCAAGGAATGACACGGAGGAACGGGGTCCCGCGCGCGCGCAAGGCACATGGAAGAACGGGGTCCCGCGCGCGCGAGGCACACTGAAGAATGGGGTCCTCGCGTGCAAGGACACGGAGGAACGGGGGTCCCGCCCGCCCGTGCAAGGCACATGGAAGAACGGGGTCCCACGCGTAACGCGCAAGGCACGTGGAAGAAGGAGGTCCGCGCGTGCAATGAATGCACGGAAGAACGGAGTCCCCCCGCGTGTAATGCACACTGAAGAACGGGCTCCGCGCGTGCAATGAATGCACGGAGGAACGGGGGTCCTGCCCGTGCAAGGCACACACACGGAAGAATGGGGTCCGCGCGTGCAGCGCGCACGGAGTTCGGGGTTCCGCGCGTGCAGTGCGCACGGAGGATGGAGTGGGTACTCCCGGGGGTGGGGGCAGGAGGATGAGGGAGAATCGGGGCTCTACGAAGGCTAGCGCGGGGCGCCAGGGGTCTGCGCGCACAGCCGAGCTGAGAGCGGCTGGCCAGCTGCCGGTGGGTGTGCCCAGCCCGAGCCACGCACGCCCCCGGGGACCCGAGGCCCCACCGGGATCCCAGAATCCGGCCCCGGGCGCGCCCGGCTTCTGCCCACAGACCGGGACGCCCAGGCACAGAGAAGAGGGGGATCCCGCAATCTGCTCCCGCAGCAGGGGATGCTGCCACAGCGGCAGGCACCGCGGGGTGCAGGGCGCTGGGGCCCCCCCGGGACCCCGACAGGTGGGCGGCGGGGCGGCCCGGGGGCAGGGACTGGGCGGGCGGGGCTGGGGGCGGTGCCACGTCCCGCACACACCCCTCGGCGCTACCTTCTCTTAAAGCTGTAGAAGCTGCCACCGCGTGAGGTCCAGCCAGCACAGAGGTGAGCCTTATCCCCGGTCCAGCTGTGGTTCCAGAGGGCGTGAAGAGAACCGTACAGCGTAATCCTCAGCTTTGCGGATGGGAGCCGGCTCAGAGCCCCTCGTGGTCCTGTGGAAATCATCCTTCCTGGCGAGACCCCCCAGAGCACAGAGGCGGGGGGCGGGGAAATCCCCGAGCACTGTCAGGCGTGTGTCCCCCCAAATAAAGCGAAGCAGAATTAAATTCAAAATAAAGAATATAAAGAGTTTCAACCTTTGGGAAGATTCCATTTACAAGTCAATACAAACATCCTTCCCCCTGTAAAAAAAATTATAAATTTGTCTCACTGAAGTTTTGCAAACGTCAGCCAGGGAGCGTAAATCCTAAATTACACCGTGACCCACATTTTCAAACACCAGAGGCCAGTGAGCTACACAACACGTGTTGTACAAGCAACAAGATCAATAAGAGCGCCAGAGGTGGGTTTGTGAATCCTGCGACACATACTGGACCTTGCCACCTCCCTTAGGGTAGCGGCAGACGTAGTCCAGGGGCACAGTCTGGGGCTTTTTGTTTGTCTTTTAGTCTGCCCTTCTTCTGCTTTCAGATTGAAGGCCCTGGGCATTGTGGTCAGTCCTTGGCCTTTGCTTGAGAGAAGTCCTTTGCCAGGGAGGATGTGGGACCCTAGAGCCAGGAAACCTGGCATTGCGTGTGCAAATCCGTTATTTCTCGTTGCCATAGCCAAGAGGCGAAGGGTCAGTGCGTCATCTCTGATCCACTCCGTATACCAGCTCACGCATTCGAACAGAACTGTCTTCTGGAAGGAGGAAAATTTGGGGGGGAAACAGACTGCTGACTCGTATCTCCCATCCCCCAGGTTTGACTAGAAGATTCTCTCTCCAGGGCACTCCCTTTGCTCTTTGCGCTAAACCCCTGGGGAGAAATGATCTCTAGGTAACCAGCCCCCTGGGCCAGAGTGTATTCTAGGTCAACTGCGATGCAATTGCAGCAGTTAGAGGCCTGGAAAAGGTCCCAAAGGAGCCAGGCTCTGGGGCCCCCAACTCACCCTGCTCCTTGGAACAGGGTGTTTCTTATTCCCTTGCAGCCCCAGTGCCTAGCACATCACCTGCCCAGACTTTCTTGCTCAATAACTATTACTTGAATTAAGGGCACGGATTTACGAACAGAACGTTCCACCATAGGGGGGAATACTACATGCTGTACTAACTAGTGTTTCCATGGAAACATAGGAATTATAAGACTTATCCTATTAAGTACTGAGCAAAAAAAGGACTAGTAACTCTTTCCCTATGAAAATACCTATTCAAAACTCCGGCTCCATGCAGTTTGTCTCTGGGTTCTGTCTGGAAGCGTTTTCTGGAAAGGGGCATGGGAGTGAATGGAAGGACACAGCCAAGTAGGTCACGGATGAGTGTCGCGGCCACGCTCTGCTGCGGCCGTGTGTCTGACCTTAGCAAATTACTTAATACCCAGGATTAAAGTGAGGAGCAGATAAAATCATGCCCGTTCCTGTGTATAAGATTGTTCCAGGGAGTCTCTAATCCCCTAAATGTATGATTCACCTCTCTGGGTGCAGGTCTACATATCACCTGCACTGTGGAATTCACTTTACCTGTCAAGACCGACAGACAGAATTGTTGAGAGCTCAAAGTTTGAGTCAGGTCTCGGGCATATTCCTAAAACCTCACCACACACACACATGTGCATGTTTATTATTTGGAAAATACAAATGATAGCAATCTCCAGCATTTGGTGTTCGGAAGAATAAGCAAAATGGTATTATTTTTAAAAAAACATGAAGCATGTGAGTTGGTAATATTGTGTCAAAAACAGCCAGTACATCACAGAGTGCTAATTTGATTTATTTAGTCATTTTGATTTGGGGAAGCTATACCAACCCTGGGTAGTGCTCAGGACTTATCCCTGACTCTGTGCTCAGGGATCACCCCTGCAGGGGGTGGGGTGGGGGTGCATTGCAGTGCCCGGGACTGAAGTACAGTCAGCTGCATGCAGGGCGAGTGCCTTAGCCCCTGTACAATCTTTCTGACCCTGATGTTAATACTATTCACGTATCTTTCATTTCCTTTTAGCAATTTGTGTGTGTGTGTGTGTGTGTGTGTGTGTGTGTATTTCTAAGCCTTTATGCTTAGCTAACTGATTTTCCCTAAAACAAAAGTTCCTCACACCATAGTCCTCAGAACCCCCTCCACCCCCTGTCAGAATTCGTTCTCTTTGTTTTTAATCCAGACGTGGGTTTTTTTTTTGTTTGTCTTTGTGTTTTGTTTTTTTTTTTTGGTTGTTTTTTTTTTCTTTATTTTTTCTCTTTTGGGTCAAACCCAGCAATGCAACCCAGCCAGAGGTTACTCCTGGCTCAAGCACTCAGGAATTACTCCTGGCAGTGCTCAGGGGACCATATGGGATGCTGGGAATTGAACCCGGGTCGACTGTGTGCAAGGCAAACACCCTCCTGCTGTGCTATTGCTCCAGCCCCTAATCCAGAGTTTATATCTCTACTTTGCCTCTCTTTGTTGTGATCTTTCAAATGTCATTACTCAGCAATACTCTGAACCTTCAGAATTTGCATTTTTTTAAAAAAATAATGTAGGAGTACTGTTATTTGTTCAGCCATTGATTAAGCTGATTGAATTGGGCATGAATCCACATTACTTTGTTTTAAATTTTATCGTATCATCGTGAGATAGAGTTACAAAGCTTTCATGTTTGAGATTCAGCCATACAATGATGGAACACCCATCCCTCCACCAGTGCACATTTTCCATCACCGATGTCCCCAGTATCCTCCCACCCCCCAAGTCCCAGTCCTCACCCTGCCTCTATGGCAGACAACTTTCCCAATACTCTCTCTAATTTTAGGCATTAAGTTTTGCTTGAATTTTCCCAACATCATTCAAGCCTACCTGCCAGGGACAGACGCTAGATAGTTTCTTTTTTCCATTGCTCATTCTGAATATCATGAGAGCTCCCACAGCCACGATTGTAAATGTAAATTTCTAGATTGTCAATGGTTGGGTTCCAGAGACATCTCTGTATGGCACTAATCCATTTGGGGATTCCACTGGGAGTCTCTGGGCCAGGGCTGTTGGTGTGCAGCCGGTCAGAATCTGCATTTGTCAGGAATCAGCTACATCTCCTTTCCCATCCGTTCACCCCTCCCTACCCTCCTCTTTCTCCCTGCTGTTTGAATGTCAAGACTAACCACCTCCCACCCTCCCTGCCATGCCTCTCCATCTGTCTACTGTCTTCCCAACCTGACGAAACACCAACCCTGCCTCGCCCTACTCTCCACCAGCCACAGGGTGAGAGTCTGTGCCGGCAGGCGGAAGCCACGAGCACTATTTCCCTTCAACCTTTGCTTCTGTCCTACTGCTTTTTGTTCATGTGTTTATGGGGCACCGCCAGCAGTGCTCAGGTCTTCCTCCTGGCTCTGCCCTCAGGACTCACTGGTGGAGAGGTTGGGCCAAGATCAACCTCCTTCAAGGCAAGCGGCATAACCTCTGTACTAAATCACACTGGCCCGGCTCTCCTGCTCTGTGGGGAGATTATTTCCTTTCTTCTTTTCCCTCTCAGACCCTGAACTTCCCCGGTCCTTCCCGAAAGAAAGGTGCCAATGTCTATGCCTCTGTTTCCCTGGGGGAAGGCAAGCAGTCAGAATCAAACCCGAGCCCTGCACCCTGTGTGCCCATGGTCCCTCTATCCATGTCCTCGCCTCCCGCCTTGAGAACCCTGTCAGGTGCTCTTCTCTCAGTGCTCAGGAGTGCAGCTCACACTGGGCTCCCTGGCCATCATTTCTCCTTCCCGCCAAGGCAACTTCTTAGTCTGTCAGCACTTTCTCCTTCAACCACTCGCCAAAATCAAGGACAAAGGCCTTCTTGCTTCCATTTTGTTTGTGGCATTGGGCGTGAGGGCCACACCTGCCAGTGCTCAGGGGCTGACCTCCCTTCGGGCGGCCCAGGTCATGTGAGGAAGCTGCAAGCAAAGATAAGGTCCGTTCAGGTCCCTTTGGCCTGGGCTCCTCCTCTTCTTTCCTTTGCTTCCCCCCCCCCCTTTTGTTCCTTGTCTCTTCTTCCTTTTCCTCTTCTTCTCTTTTCTTACACCTCAAAGCTTAATTTAATTTTTTGTAATAATTTATGTGATGACGGCAGAGCCTGGCAAGCTCCCCGTGGCATAGTCAATATGCCAAAAACAGTAACAATAAGTCTCACCATGGAGACGTTACTGGTGCCCGCTCAAGCAAATCAATGAACAACGGGAAGACAGTGTTACAGTGCTGCAAGTTATGTGATACGGCTACAGTAGTATTTGAGTCTTTAGGACCGCTGCTTGGTGAGACACATCCCCACCACCAGACTGTCCTAAATCCTCCCTCCTCCCTGCCTCCATCCCATGTCACCTCTACATGTCCAATGTTCCTCCCATCCCATCCCCTCCTATTCTCTGTGGGTTGACAGTTATAATTCTGGTGTAGACTGCCTCTCTTACCCCCACCCATGTGCCCTAGACCCTCGAGCTCTGACCCTGCATTGCTTCCAGTCATCCTGTCCATTCCCCTCACCCTCCTCCCAGCCTGTCCATTCCCCTCACCCTCCTCCCCTACACCCGCACTTGTAGGCCTGTAACCTCGTATCCAACGTCTGTTATCAGTGGATATGGTCCATACCCTTGACTTGCCTTTCTGTGTACCATAAACAAGTGGTTCTCCTGTACTTGTCCTTCTGTCTCTGAATTGTTTCGCTCAGCACAATCCCATCCAAGTTGCTGCAAATTGTGTGACTTTGTGTTTTGTAGCGACTGCATAGTAGACCGTTGTGTATCTATGCCACAACTTCTTTATCCATTCATCTCTCTTTGGACATTTGGGTTGCTTCCATGTCATGGCTATTGTCCTAAGAGCTGCAATGATGGGGCCGGAGCGATAGCACAGCGGGTAGGGCATTTGCCTTGCATGCGGCCGACCTGGGTTCAATCCTCAGCATCCCATATGGTCCCCCAAGCACCTCCAGGAGTGATTCCTGAGTGCAGAGCCAGGAATGACCCCTGAGCTTCGCTGGGTGTGACCCAAAAAGAAAAAGAAAAAGAGTTACAATGAACATGGTGTATATATTATCTTTCCAAATGAATGGCTTTGTGTTTTGGGGGGTAGAGACCAAGAAGTGGGATGGCTGGGTCAAATGGTAACAGCTTTATTCCTCTTTTGGAAAATCTTCATATTGTTTTCGATAGAGGTTGGACCAGGTGACATTCCTACCAGCAGTGAATAAAGATTCTTTTTTCACATTCCCACCAATATTTGTTGTCTTCAGGGTTTTATTTTTAAATATGTGTCCTTCTCACTAGTGTGAGGTACTACGTCATTGTTGTTTTTATTTGTGTTTCCCTGTTCTTTTTATAGCCAGCGCTGTATTTCTCTGAAACAAACTTCCTTGATAGTTACCTAACCTGGCTAACTTTAATTCCTCTTGAACACACTCCAGTGAACTGACAACTACTTCTCTGCATCTGCCCTTACCAGCTCGATCCTACCTGGTGTTCACTTGGCGAGCATCAGTCTCTGATTTATTAAGCCCCTTCGACAGCATTTGTCTGCTCTCGCTCATTGAAATAAACTCTTTGCTGTCCTATCATCATTTCACGTATGTGTGATTTTTATTGTCTCCATAACTGTTCACTTGCTAATTCTGGGCTCTGTGCTCTTCTCATTTTCTTTATCTTAAAATGATCTCAGCCCTCAAATCTTTCTCTCTGTACTCTCACTCCCTTGGTAATATCATAAAAGCGGATGTTTAAAAATAGTATCAATATGCTAATGACTCCCATATTTATTTCCCCTGAACCCTAGACTGTATCCAACTATCTTCCCAACATTAGTACTTGAATGCCTAGTAGACATTTCACATGTAAGTGGATGCAACTGTGTACTGTAGATTACCCCCTCAAAACTCTCTGGGGACCCAGTGTTTGAACCCTGGGAACCGGAGGCTGTTAGTCTGCTTGGTGGCCCTGGTGTTCCCTGCCCCGCATCAAGAGGCAACACAGTCTCACATCTTAGCAATGACACGCCTGGCCTGCCCCCGCCCCCAAATAATCCATTTCTCCTTCCTCATGTCACTCCCCAGTGCTCCGTTCCTTCATTTTCTCAGCCCGTGAAAAGGCAGAATCACTATAGACCACTTTATCCCCTGAATGCTCCACATCTAACATGCCATAAAATCCTGTTTCTACTTTCAAAATCTATTTCCGCTGGACTCTTTCTTCCTCTTGTCCCTGATACTGGTTTGATTTGTCTAATCTCCCTCCTGATCCTTGTCTTCTTGCCGTCCTGCTGTGTTTAGTCTGGCTAGCCTGTGGCTGACATGCTTATCAGAAAGTGTTTTTCCTCTATTTAGTTTTGTTTGTTTCATCTGGGGGTGACATGCAGGGGGTACTCAGGGCTTACTACTGGCTCTGAAATCACGGATCACTCCTGGGGGCTCAGTGCCAGGGTCAAATCAGGGTGAGCCTTGTGCAAGGGCAAGCGTCTTGCCCTGTCCTATGTCGCCCCCCTCAGAGATTGCCTTTCCGGAGAGAAACAGATTGTGCCTGAGTGCTATATATATAGCACAGCGGGTAGGGCGTTCGCCTTACAAGCGGCCAACATGGCCGACCCGAGTTCGATTCCTCCGCCCCTCTCGGAGAGCCCGGCAAGCTACCGAGAGTATTCGATATGCCAGACACAGTAACAACAAAGTCTCCAATGGAGACGTTACTGGGCCCGCTCGAGCAAAATCGACGATCAACGGGAGGGCCTTTACATATATATATTCTGTTTGGGTCATACCCAATGATGCTCAGGGGTTCCTCCTGGCTCTTCACTCAGGAATTACTCCTGGCGGTGCTCAGGGGACCATATGGGATGCTGGGAATCGAACTATGGTCGGCCGTGTGCAAGGCAAACGCCCTCCCCACTGTGCTATCGCTCCAGTCTGGCCATCTATTTTAATTTGCATTGGCTGCATCGTCTGTGGAGTCTGGTGGGGAATGTAATGCAAGAGCTAGGCTGAGGATAGGGACGCCAGTCTTCCCTGGCCTGGGCCTCAATCCTCCGTGGCCAAGGGGTCCCTGGGCAGCCTCCAAAGGGCAGCGTGCTTAGGGTGAGTTCTGAGGAGCCTTCGGCTGCATGTCCAGCCATGCCTTGCACGTAGCCCCCGTGGCACTGCCAGTCACAGAGCAGAGGGCCCTGCCTGGCCTCATCTGAAACGGCAACAGCCTTTGGCCAACGCCAGCATCTCTGCTCTGTGCTCCAGTCGTTTGAGGTAAAGGCCAGTGACAATGGGACTGGAATGAAGTGAGGGGAAGGGCAGCACGGCCTAGGACTGTGGGAGCAGGAGATGGGCGTCAGGGGGCATGTCTCAGTAAGCAGGACAGCAGGGGGCTCAGTGACTCACCAGCCCCCACCCCCACATGCTCACTTCACTGTCTTAAGGGACAGATGCCAGGACAGCCACTGCAGAGCAGTCAGGCATGAGTGAAGCTTCCTGTAAGGGACCTGTGCTCCCCTCCTGGGCACCCATGGGCAGGCCTGGTCTGCACCCATCCATCTCTACACCTCCGCATAAAGAAGAGAAAGTTCTGGTTGAACTCCACAAGAAGAAAACATCCGACCCTATCAGAAAATGGGGTGACGAAATGAACAGAAACTTCCTCAAAGATGAAATCCGAATGGCTAAAAGACACATGAGAAAATGCTCTACATCATTAATCATCAGGGAGATGCAGATCAAAACCACAATGAGATACCATCTCACACCTCAGAGACTGGCCCACATTCAAAAGAACAAAAGCAACCAGTGCTGGCGCAGATGTGGCGAGAAAGGGACTCTCCTTCACTGCTGGTGGGAATGCCGACTGGTTCAGCCCTTCTGGAAAACAGTATGGACGATTCTCAAAAAACTAGAAATTGAGCTCCCATTTGACCCAGCAATTCCACTCCTGGGAATATACCCCGGAGAGGCAAAAAAGTATAGTCGAAGTGACATCTGCACTTGTTTGTTCATTGCAGCACTCTTTACAGTAGCCAGAATCTGGAAAAAACCCGAGTGCCCAAGAGCAGATCACTGGTTAAAGAAACTTTGGTACATCTACACAATGGAGTACTATGTAGCTGTCAGAAAGAATGAAGTCATGAAATTTACATACAAGTGGTACTACATGGAAAGTATCATGCTAAGCGAAATGAGTCAGGAAGAGAGGGACAGACATAGAAAGATTGCACTCATCTGGGGAACATAAAGTAACAAAATAGGAGACTAACACCCAAGAATAGCCGAGATAAGTAACAGGAGGATTACTCCATGGCTTTGAGGACAGCCGCACACGTTAGGGGAAAAGGCAGCTGAGATAGAGAAGGGAGCACCAAATAAAGGGTGTTGGGAGATTCCTTTCAGGATGGAATATGCGTGATGAGAGTAGACTATAGTCCGAACAAGATTACCACTCAGTGCCTCTTTCGCAAACCACAGCACCCAAAAGGAGAGAGATAACAAAAGGAAATGCCCTGACACAGAGGTAGGGTGGGATCGGGGGGATCGGGAGTGGGAGGGATACTGGGACCCTTCGTGGTGGAGGATGGGCACTGGTGGAGGGATGGATATTCGATCATTGTATAACTGAAACCCAAGCACAAAAATTTGTAAGTCTACAACTGCACCTCATGGTGTTTCACTAATAAAAATTTAAGGAAAAAAAAAAAAGAAGAGAAAGTTCACCTGGACGTGCGTGGCCCAGTGTCCTCATTCCTCGGGGAGGCCCATTTCCTGACCTCTCCTCCAGCTCCTCTTCGTTTTATTTTGGCTCGATTTGTTTTATTTTCATTGTTGTGGTTGTTTTGTGTAAGTGGGGAAGCACACCTGGCGATGCTCAGGGCTGACTCCTGGCTCTGTGCTCAGACATCACTCCCGGCAGGCTCTGGGGATCGGATGTGGGGCCGAGGATCAAACCTGGGTCAGCCACAGGCTAGGCACATGCCCTCACTGGTGTGCTCTCGCTTCTGCCCCAGGTGTGCTGTTTTCAACCTTCCCGCACACACGGAGGTCTCCAGCTCAGGCCTGGCATGCGCTGTTCTTCCATGCTGGGCTACCTCCCCCCACCCCCCGTCGCCACGCAGCCACAGGCTGCTTCAAGTCTTGAAATGCTTCTTCATAAAAGCTTTCTCTGCAGCCCGAGCATCCTTATTCTGGGCAGAGGGAGGGCTCTCTTCCCCTTCCTTACACACACACAATCTCACCTGAGATCAAGGAAGGAATCCCGCATCTCTTTGTCTGGCCCTCAAGGTCCCAACTCTCCATCCTGACTTCACACCCAAGAGTTGTCTTGGCCTCACGGTGCCTCAGTTGGCCATACAGGACGGCTTCTCTTTCCTGCTGAATGCCCCCTCACTTACCACCACCAGAGCCCAGGCTTTATCCAGCAGAGACACAACATAAGAATATGGACCCATGCTAACATGAGTCCCCATGAAATCATAGCAGGTAAATTTGGGGATGCTTGTCAAGCAGGATTTCTTTCTTTTTTTTTCTTTTGCTTTTTTGGTCACACCCAGCGATGCTCAGGAGTTACTCCTGGCTCTGTACTCAGAAATGACTTCTGGCGGTGCCCAGGGGACCATATGGGGGACCATATGGGATGCTGGGAATCGAACCTGGGTAGGCCGCATGCAAGGCAAACGCCTTACCCGCTGTGCTCTCACTCCAGCCCCAAGCAGGATTTCTTAAGGGTACAACCTTGGGTACACCTCTCCTTTCTCACAAACCAAGTTTAGACAGAGAACAGATTTGATTTCACTGGGACCTCACTCTTGAATGCAGGGGAGAGTTAGGGCATGAAAGGTCAATGTTAAATATCCTGGCTCCAGAGACAGCTCGAGGCACATGCTTTGATATGTCTGTATGTGCCAAGCCCCAAATTTGATCCCTGACCCCATCCACCTCTCACCCGCTGGGAGGTGCAGCTTTGCTGCTTCTGAATAGCACCTCATGGTCACCTCACCTCACTGAACTCAGAGACCACATTCCCAGGCAAGTATTGCAAGAGTTGGCCCCTGGAGATACCCTCCAAACCCTCAAGAGATACCCTCCAAAATATTTTGGTTTGAAAAACGAAGGAGTGGAGGAAAGAACTGTACTCAACTGTCAATAATGAACCGAGAAAATTCCTTGTTTAAGCACAAATTGGAGCAAATTAAGGGTTCAAGTTGGTGTTTGTGTCACCCAAACTGTACCGTAGGATGAAATTCTCCAGAAGGCATGATGGGGTTCATGGTCTTCTAGGAAGAGGAAGAGAAACAAGAGCTTTCTAGAGTAAATGCTCTTCTCTTTATCTCTCTTTCAATTTCTCTCACCCTCTCTTTCTCTCTTTCCCTCTCTTTCTCCTCTCTCTTTCTCTCCTTTCTCTCTCTCTCTCTCTCTCTCTCTCTCTCTCTCTCTCTCTCTCTCTCTCCATTCTCTCTTTTACTCTCTCCTGTCTGCAAGCCAGGAGTGACTCTCATCAGAACCAAACCTCTTGCACTTGGCTCTTGCATTCCCCAGCCTTTACCATTCTGAGAAACCAACTTGCTATTTAAACTGTCCAATTTACATGAATGTTGTGTTTGTTTGTTCATTTAATAGCATCCTGAACAAATTAAGACAGGGTAGCTACATAGATTGGTATTTTTGCTGTGATATTTTTGTTCACTTACTAGTTTCGTTTCTAAAAACATTGCCCAACATTGCTGAAGTAACAATGGTACTTAGTTGCCACAATGATTAAGTCAGTACTACACTTTCCAGCATCTTTCTCTGAAGGAATCCAGATGGTAGGAGTCACCGATTTTTCACTTAACTGTAGCACTGTCCTCCTATCGTTCATCGATTTGCTTGAGCGGGCACCAGTAACGTCTCACAACAAATTGTGAGACTTGTTGTTACGTCACAGGTAGCTGGCCAGGCTTTGTTGTGCAAGCCAGATACTCTCGTTAGCTTGTCAGGTTCTTTGAGAGGGCCAGAGGAATCAAACCCGGGTCCACCATGTGCAAGGCAAATGCCCTACCCGCTGTGAAGGATCAATAGTCCTTCATTTAACTATTGATCAAAATTCTGAGAACTGCATAGGCCTTCAGCTAGTCGTTTTGGGTTTGTACAGCTGTGCTCTGGGATGTATTGAGAGTTTATAGAACCCTTTGGTGCCAGGTTTATTTGCTCTCAGCCAGTGATTCTCATTTCAATGTCTTCACTCCCAGCATCTGCGATAGGGGATGCTTTACACTCTGCTCCAGCTAATGCCCCAAGATCCATATTCCCAGGGAACTCTTACAGATGCTTCGGATTTCCTTTGAAATCAATAGACTAACCACATAAAATTAGAAAGGAAAAGTTTCCAAGCCAGAGGAAATAAAATGTCACTGGGCCCTGCATCTTCCAGACCACCACTTTGTTAAGACCCTGTTTGCGAGAGATCTCAGATAAAAGCATCCAACTCGGTTTGTGAAAGAGTGCAGGGAGACCTCGCGGGTCGGGGCAATGCCTTGTGGTGTAGTTGAATATGTTAAGAACGTGCAAGTTCCCTGCCCCAACTCCAATAACCCCCGAAGGTCTTAAAAGTCTGGTTTCTGGAAGGCCCTGGTTTGACCCCTGGCATCGCAGAGTCTCTGCACACTGCGCGCACGTGCACCAACCCCCGACAGGTGGATGGGATTTGCTCCTGATGCCCCCAGAGTGTGAGTCCTGCCTGGTCTGAGCACTGGACCATCAATCCTGCAGCCGGCCATGGAAGGGTTCAGAAGGGGACTCTGGTTCACCTTCCCCAGAACTTCTGGACACACCCCTGTAGCACTGTCCCACTGTCCTCCCATTGTTCATTGATTTGCTCGAGCGGGCCCAGTAATGTCTCCATTGTGAGACTTGTTGTTACTGTGTTTTGCATATCGAATATGTCACAGATAGTTTGCCAGGCTTTGCTGTGCGGGTGTGATACTCTCGGTAGCTTGCCGGACTCTCCGAGAGGAGTGGAGGAATCGAACCTGGGCCGACTGGGTCGCCACATGCAAGGCAAACACCCTACACACACCCCTATAAAATAAAAAAATTTAAATGATGGGATTTGTATTACTTTTTTGAATGAACTTTCTAGCAGCACTGGAGAAGTAGAAGGACATCTTCTATGTACACCCTTTGTGATTAAACGGTGCTTCATAAATCCTTCATGCATGCTCTATGCCTGGAGCCTAACACAGGGTCTGACCCAACAACAGGCCTTTGGAAAGGACTCTGAGCTCCATTAAAACGTAAACATGGTGGGCTGGAGCGATGGGACAGCAGGTAAGGTGCCTGCCTACATGCAGTCTACCCTGATTCAATCCCCAGAACCCCACAGGGTCCCCGGGGTCCCACCAGGATTATCCCTAAGCACAGAGCCAGGAGTAAACTCAGTGAGGCCTCCAAATTGAATCAAAACAAAACAAATAAAGAAAACCAACAAAAATGTTGCTGTAAATTTCAAAAGTCTAGAGTTTCAGAAGCAGAGAAATTTCCAAAATGACTTCAAAATAAAAACAAAAAAAAAACAAACAAAAGTTAGAGTATTGCAAAGGAATTTTTCTTTTTCATTTTTGGGTCTGGCTGTGCTCAGGGATCACTCCTAGTGGGGTTCAGGGGACCTTTGGTGGTGCTGGGTATCAAACTTCAGTTGCCTGAGTGAAAGACAATCAGATTATCCATTGTACTATCTCTCCGGCTCCATATGAAGGACTTTAAAGTTTTGAAGCAAATTGGTGGAAGAGCAGACAAGAGCTAAGGGATTGGGACAAAATGTCCATTAAAGAAATTTGAAGGTGGAATATTTTTGCGTCTTAATTTCCAAATTGACATAGCGACACCTACTGAGAACAGGAAAACACCAAGAGATGCAATGTGGGACCAAAATGAAGTGTCTGGAAGATGAGAACGTAGAGTTAGATTTGATGCAAAAAGACCGACGGAGTATCCTGGCCTTTTTTTTCTTATACTTCATGAGAAAACATTTTCTTCCACTTCACAGCCTCAGGCTGATAAATGTGTGCTTGTTTCTGAAGTATGTCTGTGGGTCACTTAAGTCTTAAAATACAGCTTCTCATATGAAATCACAATAGTCATGAAATCCCTACACCAGCCAATGAAAACCTATTTGACTCTAATATAATTGACATAGTCGTTTGCCATTCAAAAAAAAGAAGAAAGTATCATTTTCAGACTAGCACTCTGATGAATTCTAAAAATCTAATGGTATTGGATGAGAATGAGCTTTGCATCGACTAGATACGAAGACCAGAGAAGGCCCAAGAATCAGCACGTGACCTCATCTGAAGGAGGAGCTGAATTCTTCTCTATACTCCACAGTGAGTAGATGAATTTGCTGCTGAAGAGCCAAGTGTGCGGTGTGAGGGAGTGATTTCCCCGTGTAGGGACCTGGCAGGTGTTCCTGTGGCCCAGTGATCTGGGTCGGCGCCAGCAGTCACGTTGATAATAAGTAACCCAGAAAATGTGGCCGAGGACAGAACTCAGAGGACCTTCCCCCCAAACACCTGCAATTAACATCAAAGAGCATTTGGAGGGGCATTCTAAAAACCACCTGAGCAGCTCAAGACCGGAGTCATCCAAAATGCACAGAAACCAGAACTGCACTGGAAGGATACTGAAGCTGACTCCTTCAAACTGAATTTGTTTGGCATTTTGGTGATGTGTCAGAAGCTGGAATTAATTACCGTTTAAACTCTTGCATTCACTGGGCCACAAATTTTATTGATGTAGATTGGGTCAAACGTGTTTTTACATGCACGAGAAAAACACGGGGAAGATAGGTTGAATAAAGAAGCAAAGAATACAGAAAAGATCAAACTAAAACTTATTTGCATATGTGTGCTCTTGAGTGAATACACATGCTGCATTTTGACATCACCATACCTATATCATAGGATAGACAAATAAATTCAGAGTCAGGTAATTTCCTTCCATATACACATAAGTTTCTATATGAAAGGTGAAATCTCAGAACCACTTATATCATTAGGTATAACATTTTAATGTCATATATCACCAACTTTTCCCAATATATTTTCTAGGCCTTCCAATGTCAGAAAAGTCATTTTACATTAATCCCTACTTATATTTACATAATGCTAAGAAATAACACCTGATTATAGGATTTTTTTTGTTGTTGTTGTTGTTTGTAATCTCTTCAGAAATTTTTTTTTATTAGTGAAACACCACGAGGTACAGTTATAGACTTACAAATTTTTGTGCTTGGGTTTCAGTTATACAATGATCCAGTACCCATCCCTCCACCAGCGCCCATCCTCCACCACCACGGGTCCCAGCATCCCTCCCACACCCCATCCCCCTTTGTATAAATATAGCAGAACAGAGTTTGATGATCAGTTGCAGAGTCTTATTGTGGTTATTCTTCCTGAGTTAGGGAGGAAGTGAGAAGGAAGGGATAACCATGGGTAACTTTTTTACAGGCTGACCCTATTGGTCCCACAAGTCCTCATTACATCTGTAACCAATCGGCAGAGTTGGGGAGAAGCTGTAACCAAGTATTTCAGGAGTGAGGATGCTGTGATATATGTCAGACCCTGTAGGTCACTGTCTATTGATTTGTAGGCTTCTCTGGAGGTGCCTGTTGTAGAACTCTGGTTGAACTCATTAATTATTCTTGCTGCTGTTGACTTCATCAGTCTTCAGAGCTGTTCCTATTTGTGCTATAACTGAAGAGCCATCACCCTGAAGACATCCGGGGGTTGGTCTGTGCAAGAAACTGAAGTCAGTCAGATTCTCTGAAGCACTCCTGTATTCACTTGATAATGTGTTTTTCATATACTTTTCTCCTTCTCCCTGTACTGTGTTCATCCCATTCAGTTGAAGTAATTGCTTGTTTCATCCTTGTGTGCTTTTGTAAACATGTTTCCATTTTTCATTTGAGATACCTTGATTTAATAATCGGGTTTTAGGCATATAACATTGCAATACCACAATCTCCATCAGAGTGTCACTCCTCCCCTTTCCTAAACCCACTTCACCCCTGCTCCCTGCCTTGGTAATCTCAGTTCTATAGACAAGTTTTCAGTTCCTTCTGCTTTGGGGTTCTGGTTATTCCCCTACTGTTACTTTGTATCCCACATATGAGACAGATTATTCTGTGCCTGACTCCTCCTTCTGTCTGAGTTCATTCAAGATGATTCTCTCTAATTTCATCCATGTGGCAATAAATTACATGGCTTCATCTTTTCAGAGTCTCCTGCCCCTGCGCCTGGCTGTCTTTGCCAGGGCCCTTTGGAGGGGAACGGGTTGAGTTTCCCTCCCCACTCCAACCAGGGCTCCGGCAGCCAAAGACCTCCAGAACCAGTCACAACCATGCTGAGACCACTCTCCACGCACATGAAGGTACCGGCAGAGGAACAAAGGCATGCAGGTCCTGGGGCTGAGATCTCCCAGCCTGCTCGGATCAGGGCTGAGCATCATCCACCCAGATCCTCCATCTTCCAGTAGGCAGGGATCACACCCACCAACTGACCCCCTGGCGCCGTGTAATCCCATCAACAGCCAAGTCCCAGAGACTACAAAACCCAGCTCCCGGAAGCAACATCTTATTATCTCATTCTTACTTTGGACAACCTGGCTGGCTACTGAATGTAACCTGCCCACACGCAGAGTCTGGCAAACTCCCCGTGGCATACCCAATATGCCAAATAATGGGTCTCATTCTCCAAACCCTGAAAGAGCCTTGAATATGGCACTTTTTAAAATCTCAGGGCTGGGACGAAAGAGAAGTTACTGGGGCCTGCTCGAGGCAATCAACGAACAACAGGATGATCGTGATCGTGATCATCTTTTCTTATACCTGAGTAGTGTTCCATTGTGTATATGTGTCAAGGTTTCCTTCACCTGTCATCTGTTTTTGGAGACACAGGTTGTGGCCAGAGTTTGGCTCTTGAAATAATGACTTGTCTTGAACTTTCAAAGTCATGTAATAATAACTAAGCTCCACAAAAAAAATTTTTTGAGCAGAAATCATTAAAACAAAAATGATAAACAGGAAATAAGGATAACGTTGTTAAAATATGTAGAACATTTTAATAGAAATACAAAAGTAAATTTTTAATAAAAAATGACATCAATAATGTTTAAGGAGAGTGCTGACTTAGAATTAAGTCTATTATATCTAACTTAATTCCATACAATTAAACAAAAAATGCATATCAATTACATTTAAGAATATATCCTTAAAATTATTTTTCTAATTCTGGGGGGGAGGTTCCCATGTGATGCTCAGGGGTCCCGGAAGCTCCACCCACAGTTCTCTGCTGACTCCGGGACAGGTAGTTTATTGTGAGGACCAGAGGATGCCACAGTCTCAGGCCCTGTGCTGTCCGAGATGCTCAGGGACACATCCAGGGATGCTGGAGAGCTACAGGGCTTTTCTCTCTGCCCTCCTGCACATGGCCTCCTGTAAACACAGCAAGCCATACCTGTAACCAGCAGCTGGAACCCGTCAGGTAATACCAAGTGCACTGTGGAGTCTGCTTTGGACACATTATTGTACATTCTTCTTGCGAGTTCTTGCCATCATATACCACCTGGAGCTCAGAAATACTGGCAGTGAACCTGGGTTGTATTTTACAATCTGGAACCTACAGAGGTCAGGTGAGATGTCTTGGCCTCCGATCCCTGTACTGAACATCAAAGAGTCAAACAAAACCCCAAGCCTCTCCAGCTAGTGCCTGAAGGCTTGGGAGGTGGATCAGCGATTCACCTGCCTGCCGGGCAGCATGTGGCTGAGTTCAAACCCAGAGTCTCAGCATGTACCAGGCTAACTCCAGTGATTGACTCATCACTCCTGGAATTCCTGGGAATTCCAGGAAGTGTCATTTTTGTCTGCACATGCTAGGCTAGTGTGAGCAGTACAAGTGAAGGACATGACACAAAGTGAGTCCCACAACTAATAGCATTGGAGTTAGAAATGAGAGTCCCTGAAAAAAGTGTGAGATCACCTCCACTCAAGTGTCCTGGTGTGACCTCCAGCCAGCGCTGCATCCTGGGTGTGTATGCGCACCCCACTGAAGGAGCGCCTCTTGCGAGCATCAAGGCCCAATGTGTGATCACCCAAACCTGGGCTGCACCCCACAACCAAGTACCACAACCAAGCATGTAGCATCACAGCCAAGTGTGTGTCTAAGAGCATAGGACATAAGCCAGTCACAACAATTTCTAAGAAAAGTGGTGACAGGTTGATCCCCTTTAATAAAGCCTAAAATATAAGAAAATAAAAGGATAATCTTTGCCTAGTGAGGCAGAGCAGGGTGGATAAGTGTTAACCATAGCATTCATTGGCTTCATGATGGAAATATCTGGCACAGGACAGACAGATCATGTCAATTTGGGTCTAAGCTACTTTTTCCCTAATTCCTCTGTTAGTCAGCTGGTTAACGCGAGACAAGTCACATAAGCCTGGAAAGCTCTCTCTGTGTTAAGCGAACACAGAGAGGTGATGCTCAGTGATGTGTGGGTATATCTAACTCCAGAACTTTCTGGGGAACAAGAAAAATGCAGTAGCACCGCCCTCTGGTCTCTGTCATTTGTAAAGAGGATTGTCACTTGTAGGGACTGCAAAACGGATCCTCTTGCAAATCACAAATATCAATAGTGGACGGAATTCTTCAAGTCAATAATTTCACTGGTTCTACAAAGACTTATAGCGTGCTTTCTCGGTGTCTGAAATTATGCTAATGAGCATAAATGTGCCTTAAGTGAACTTGGGCTTTTGAAGTTCAACTGATCCTAATTTTGCTCCAGATTGAAATTCTGGTTGCTTATCTATGGTAATGTTGGAGATACTGTATATTCTTTTTTTTTCCCTTTATTTTATTTTATTTTTTTTAAAGTTGTAGATTTACAATTTTTTGTGCTTTGGTTTCAATTATACAATGATCAGATACCCATCCCTCCACCAGTGCCCATTTTCCACCACCATGGATAATATCCCTCCCACCCCCATCCCCCCATCCCCCCGTCTCTGTGGCAGGGCAATCCCCTGTGTTCTCTCTCTCCTTTTGGGTGTTGGGGTCTGCAAAAGAGGCATTGAGTGGCAAACATGTTCAGTCCATAGTCTACTTTCGACATGCATCTCCCCTCCTGGGAGGATCCTCCAAACACCCTTTATTTGGTGCTCCCTTCTCTATCTGAACTGCCCTTTCCTCTAGGATACCCGGCTGGCCTCTAAGTTATGGAGTAATCCTCCTGGTGCTGATCTCAGCTATTCTTGGATATTAATCTCGTACTTTGTTACTTTATATCCCCCAGATGAATGCAATCTTTCTATGTCTATCCCTCTCTTTCTGACTCATTTCGCTTAGCATGATACTTTCCATGTTGTACCACTTGTATGTAAATTTCATGACTTCATCTTTTCTAAGAGCTACATAGTACTCCGTTGTGTAGATGTACCAAAGTTTCTTTAACCAGTCATCTGTTCTTGGGCACTCAGGTTTCTTCCAGTTTCTGGCTATTGTAAAGAGTGCTGCAATGAACAAACAAGTGCAGATGTCACTTCGACTAGATACTGTATATTCTTCATATGATTGCTGTAAAAGGGTTGTAAAAATTTGAGATGATACTACTATATACATATATATATAATGTATATATATGTCCACATACAAAACTACATATAAGAAAACACTTGTCTATAAACAAAGTTTTTGGGTACGTGTTCAATAAATTTGATAGCATAAAATGAGCATAAGCACTGTAGCACTGTCCTCCCATTGTTCATCGATTTGTTCGAGCGGGCACCAGTAACGTCACACAACAAATTGTGAGACTTGTTGTTACTGTTTTTGGCATATCAAATATGTCATGGGTAGCTTGCCAGGATTTGCCATGCGGGCGAAATACTCTTGGTAGCTGGCCCAGCTCTCCAAGAGGGGTGGAGGAATCGAACCGGGATTGGCTGCATGCAATGCAAATGCCCTACCCTCTGTGCTATCTCTCCATAAGAAGTAGAGACGCTGAAACTTGCACATTACTGCTCCAGGTTTGACCTCCAGCACCAGATAGAATCCCCAGAGCCTTACCTGGAGTCATTCCTGAGTGCAGAGCCAGGGAAAAGCCCCAAGAACCACCAGGTGTGACCTTAAAACCAAACGCAAAAATCCTCGTTGGAATCAAGGGAGATGATGCTGACGCTACCTTACCAAGTAGCGGGAATTCCTAAGACGCATGCAATGGGGAGCTGCTTTCCATGCAGAACACATACAATTTCCAAAGCCAAAGACTGGAAATAGCAAGGCACTTCTCCCAGGCTATTTGCAATTAAAGTTTGTAAGAAGTATACATGGCAACAAAAGAATTTTTAGTACCACAGATATGTTTGGAATATAGCCAATGGAAACAGATTCTAAGCCGAATATAATCAAGACACTAGTGAAAAAAATGGTCCACCAGTATCTTAATGTTCACACTACAGATGTTGACACAAGCAGATTCTATCCCATCGAATTTGAGATCCCTCCCTTCATCCCTCCCCTAGAGGGGATGTCTGAGTCTCAGGTTGCTTAAAGGGGGTATAGCGAACAGATCTTGGGTGTCCAGAGATCCACTTCACCCTCATCCCCTGAATCCTCCCCAATCACTCCTGTGTAGGTGCTGCTCCCTTTGAAGTTTGAGAGGGAATTGGGCCCAGATCCAGTAGCTGCTGAATTCCATTCTAATTAAGCTTCCAAGTACCTTGAAGAAGGGTCTTATGGCAAACTGAAATGATTCCTGACTGGTTTTGAAAACATGAAGGTGTGGAAGGTGGTGGAAATGAAAATTCCCTATTTTTTTTCTAATAAAACTGGAAGAAATTAAAAACCCAGTGACTTATGCTTCTACTTACTTCTTCATAAATTGACAGAAATAGAAATTATTTTAGTTATTCTGATAAATATGTGACTAGGTGTATGAACAATGCCAGACTAATTCTACTTTATCTCTCATCTTCAACTTTATGCTGCATCTGCAAAAACAAAACAAAAAATGATCCAAATCAAACCAAACAAGCAAATAAACAAAAATATGCAGCAACTCTCAGTCAAAAATATAATAGGTATTTAAATGCTTTAATAGTTGTGCCGCTATGAAAATTTTCTAGAGTATACTACGGATAAATTGTAGAATATAGGGGCTGGAGAGATAGCACAGTGGGTAGGGTGTTTGCCTTGCATGCAGTCAACCTGGGTTCGATTCCCAGCATCCCATATGGTCCCCTGAGCACTACCAGGATTAACTCCTGAGTGCAGAGCCAGGAGTAACCTCTGTGCATTGCCAGGTGTGACCCAAAAAGCAAAAAAAAATTGTAGAATATAATAAATCATGTGTCAGACAGAATAAAGATGTGATAATTATTTACATAAAAAATCTCAGGATAATATGAATTAAGTTGTATCATGAAAAAAGTTAAGGTGACTATAAGTAGATATTACTACTAAAATATCCACTGGAAAATATAGATATTAATTTGTCAATGAGAAGATCTTAGGTAATTTCATAAATATATTTGATATGTACATAGGATTAATGTGAATGAATAAATAGCACTAAAACCCTAGAAAATGACTTCTTTACCCAAATGCAGATTTTTATTTTCTAAATTTCTAAGTGTTAAATGGAATTTTCTATTTCACCTAGAAACAAAAATCCAAGAAATTTTATCTCCTTTGAGATAACTTACAAATAAGAGATTTAGCTAAATCATATCAGAGATACATAAAAGATATTTTGTGGATTATTCACTCATTATAGTGTCTCTAACTTCAAAGTCCCCAAAGTAACTAATTTGAGTACATATCCTATTGTATATTCAACAATATGTCTTTGAACAGGCTAGTAATAAACAAAATTGGTTTGTGCTTCATTCACAAAGAATCTGATTCTTGTTGAGCCTGGAGTTTCATGGAGCCCAGTGGCCAGAGGATTTTGTTCTTCAGAAACTAGGCTTAGATTTCCCATTCTCAGAATATGAAAATGTTTAGCTGATTTCTCTGACTCAAAAAAAAAAAAGGAAAATCAACACTCAACACTATTTTTATTGTTTTTATAGAAGATAGTTACAGGTACAAGAGATATTTCACAGAGAAAAAGAGAATCCGGGTGGGCTGGAGCAATAGCACAGCGAGTAGGGCATTTGCCTTGCATGCGGCTGACCCAGGTTCGAGTCCCAGCATCCCATATGGTCCCCCGAGCACCACCAGGAGTAATTCCTGAGTGTAGAGCCAGGAGGAACCCCTGAGAATCGCCCGGTGTGACCCCAAAAGCCAAAAAAAACAAAAAAAGAAAAAGAGAATCCAACCAAGATGAGGATGAAAAAAAATCAAAATTGTCAATTCAACTCTGAAGCATGATTTGGCGATGGCCATGCTACCATTCAACAATTGATTGAGGTCAACCTATGAGTGATGTGGATGAGTGTTATGAGAATTCAGAAACAGTATCAGGAACAGAGTTTAGTTTGCACGAAAGCTGTGTCGGGAAAACCTGAGTACACTTATGCCATACATGATTGGCACAATTTCATCCTTAGAAAACTTGAGTCATGCTCATTTTTTCTTGTAATATAATTCTTGTAATATATTTGTAATACAACCAAAGTGTTATATTGCAATATAACCAATGTATAATATATATTATATTACAATTCTTGTAATAATTGTAATATAACTAACATGAATATGTACAAGTGTGCATTGCTGGAAGAAGCTCAATTGAACAAAACTTAGTTCCTTGTGGCATCTGATTCATCATCTAAATATTATAGACAAGAGTGGAAGCAACTTCCTCATGCAGCAATGAGTGCTAATGGAGACAGGATCAAAGGGAATGTAATTAGTTCAATGAATACTTGTCAGTATACAAATACATTTTCATTTCTCTGTGGATCATTGTCCCTGATGAATTTTAAAATATCCAGTTTGCTTCCTGGCTTAGAATAGCTTTCCAGAGTGATTTATTTACTAATAATTCCTCATAGTTAAATATATAAAGATGTTTATGGGAGTATCTACCTACTTCTTCACCTAGTCAAATTCTCCTTTACTGAATATCTAATGCATGAGGCATAAGAAAGCTTAGGAAGCAAGAGGAGAAATATTCTTTCTTGTGTTAAAATTGAATCGCCCAATCTTTTTTTGTACCTCCAGTCCCCTTTTCAGATGAAACCTTTTAGTTTTTTTGTTCAACTGATTTTACCCCCAACATCCTTTCTTACAAAATACTTAAAAATTTTCTTTCTCTTTAAAAACCTAAAGCTACTACCCCAAAGACAATTCATGAATAATTAACATTATGTCATAATTTAGTCTCCTGCCCCCGCACCTGGCTGTCCTCGCCAGGGCCCCTTGGAGGGGAGCGGGTTGAGTTTTCCTCCCCGCCCCGACCAGGGCTCCGGCAGCCGAAGACCTCTAGAACCAGCCACGACCATGCTGAGACCACTCTCCGCACACATGAAGGTACTGGCAGAGGAACAAAGGCATGAGGGTCCCGGGGCTGAGATCTCCAAGCCTACTCGGATTGGGGCTGAGCATCCTCCACCCAGATCCTCCAAATTCCAGTAGGGGGGGTCACACGCACCAACTGGCCCCCTGGCGCCGTGTAATCCCATCAACGGCCAAGACTAAGAGACTATAAAGCCCAGCTCCCGGAAGCGACATTTTATTATCTCATTCCTACTTTGGACAAACTGGCAGGCTACCGAATGTAACCTGCCCACACGGCAGAGTCTGGCAAACTCCCCGTGGCGAACCCAATATGCCAAATACCAGTAACAATGATGGGTCTCATTCTCCTAAAGAGCCTTGAATATGGCACTTTCTTAAAAATCTCAGGGCTAGGATGAAGGAGACGTTACTGGGGCCTGCTCGAGGCAATCGACAAATAACAGGATGATCATGATCATGATCGTGATCATGATGTCATAAGTTATCTTCTTGGATCTTCTCAAGTTACTTACTGGGGCACAGAAATATGCAAGGAAGACCATTCATTGCACCTTTTTCTGGGAAAACAGTGAGATTTACTGTTGGAAGGAAGAGTGTGACCTAAAGATAATCAATAAATCAATAATAGTTCCTGAATGTAATTAAAATTTTTTCATCTAATTCTGAAATTAATATCATACCACATGCAGATTATATATATAGTAAACAAATGAAGCAAATGACAACTGTAACAACAGGATCAGGTCAGAATAAACATTCAATCTATAGAAAAAAATCAAGAGAACTCGAGTTTGATATTTGGAAACTTTCATTCATATGGATAGAGATCTCAGATTTTTCAGGTATATTTTTCTGGTTAATTTTCTCCCATCTCTACACTTTATACTTCTTATCACAGTCAGAGGCAGATGCCAAATCTTCTGTTCACAGGGTATTTGTAGCCTTGCTGAAAATAGGAAGTGCTAGAAATTTTGCAGGAAAATCAGTTCTTGTTAGCATTCTGTTTCAATTATTTGCAGACCAAAGTGATTTGATAACTAAAGTTTGGGGAAAGCCATAATATTGTATTTGTATCAAATGGTAGAAACAAATGTATGGATTTAGTAAAAGCTAACGAAATGAGGAACAAATTCTCACTATAAAATTGAATATGATAACTTGGAGAAGTCACCTTTATACACAATTTATAATCTTTAAGATGATCAGGAAAGGCTTATTTAGTAGTTACTATATTTAAGGGTTTTTTTAACCTTGCAATCTTTTAATGAAATTTCATATCCCATAATATGTAAGGGTTTAATAGTTTTTTCTACTCAGATAAATATCATATGAATATCAAGTAACAAAATAGATAAAAGTATAGTAATTTTGAAAAGAGGACAACTTGTTCAAAATTAGGTCCTCAATGTATTTAAAAACCTAAAGCTACTACCCCAAAGACAATTCATGAATAATTAACATTATGTCATAATTTATCTTCTTGGATCTTCTCAAGTTACTTACTGGGGCACAGAAATATGCAAGGAAGACCATTCATTGCACCTTTTTCTGGGAAAACAGTGAGATTTGCTGTTGGAAGGAAGAATGTGACCTAAAGATAATAATAAATCAATAATAGTTCCTGAATGTAATTAAAATTTTTCATCTAATTCTGAAATTAATATCATACAAATTAATTTACTAACTCAAATTCCTTGAAAGAAGATATATAAATCCAGAGCATCTTAGATAAAATATTAATTTTCAATCTTAATAAAAAATGAAAGCTTTTTTTTTACACAAAAGAGTCAAAGAAGAGTGTAGTTTCTAGAAAACTACACTAAACTATGGTAGATAGTGACTCCTAGGAGCCTGATGCTTTCATTGGCATGATTTGGCTGACAGAAATAAAAAGCATGGAGGCTAATTTAAACAAAACTGGTACTATATCATTTACTATAACTTTATAAGAGTTTATTTGGCTTCAGAAGAGACTTAATGTAAAGGCTTTCGGGTTGCTGAGTTTGGGCTTCCTTAAGGTCAGTGTTGGTTTCCTCTGGTTGTGGTCACTACCTCAGAGCCTGCTTGCAACCTCCAAGCCTCAAAATAGGCAGAAATCCAAATCCTCAGCACATGATTCAGAGAAATCAACTCTCACTCTTCTGAGACCCCAGAAGAAGAAAGAGATGGCTAGTTTTAGCAGAGTCCCTTCCATAGGCATCGATGGGCTTTGCAAGCCTTGTCATTCAGAACAATCCCCAGTTGGACATTTATCTATAGCGAGCGGAATTAACATTCACTGCATCAGGGGAACACGGATAGTCACACTCAAAGACACAGCTGGGAGTTCATGAAAAGCGAAGGAGAAAAGGTTTTCAAGTAAGTGTTCAGCTATTAATCTGATGTTGGGACTGAACTGAGTCATCAGGTGAACCCATGTAGACTGTACTGTACAACAGGCAGAAACATCGGAACCCATGAAAATGGGTGAGATTTCTCGTGTGTCCTGACCTGTTTGGATGAGGCTGAACATCTTTTTCTTTCGGCTGCCTTAGTAAATTTCATAAATTTCGGTCTACTGAAACTGTCAGTTGTCCTTTTCTCACAGATCCGTGGTGCTTACTTAGCTGGTTTGTTGTCGGTATGCAGATCCTAGGTACTTAGCCTGTTTGTTTTTAGTATGCAGAAAAGCGGTCTGTTCTGTGTGTTCTTCCTGTAACTCCTTTGTTGATGACCTCACTGTACTGAGCCTTTTAGAGTATTGTTGGAGTACACGGAGCTTAGGTTTATCAGATTGTACCCATCACAGTGCTCCCGAGTCACTCCCATTACTTTGTCTGTCTGAAACCTCTTCTATGCTCTCTTCCCCAACCAATTTGTAAGGTCTCATCCTTCTTAGACACTGAAGCTGTACTGTAAGTCAATATTGCCTTTCTCCTCTCCTTATGTCTTTGAGCAGTTTACTTTAATGCAATGTCCTTTTGTATAGATACAGGAAGACAATTAATTAATATTATGCTTTATAACTTAGGAATTGATTGGCTTTGAATATTATTCACTCCTGGGCATCTGCCTTCTCAACTTAAGCCTCAGTTGCCCTCACTTCTTAGCATTCCAAGGGCAGGGTCCCGACGTGGGACTGGATGGAACCAGGGCAAGCCGGTAAGTTATGTGCTACCCTGGCATCGCGATGGGCCAGGCCAAGGTGCCACGATTCTTAACTATAAGTTAAGAGTTTGATCATAGGCAAATGATGTCATGATCCAAAAGTAACGACGAGACTAGGGCCCTGCTGCTAGGAATAGGAAAGATATCTGGCCTGAGCACTGCAGTCTGAGATCGAGATGTCCCTAAGAGAGCAATTCTATAAGCTCAAAGTATTTCTTACTGTGTCCATACAAAATGATTAATATTATGTATGCTTATATGTTGTTTGGACAAGGAGAGGAGAAACACGTCCTAGAAGCAGTTTCCTGTGTGTCCTGACTAGCTTGGATGAGACTGCTTTTTTGGAGATGTAGATTCCAAGCTCTAGCAGACTGGTCTTTGTTGTGCTAATCTAAGTGCTTGTAGCTTGTGAAAAGGTGAGGCCAGGATTACTGGCCTGCGGATGTAAGGAAACAATGTATGTTTGCCACCTCAATGTTCTTTCTGTAACTCCTTTTGATGACATCACTATATTGCGCCCTTCAGAGGTACTATGATCTATATAAGGGAGATTTCAGGGCTCTCTGGGGGGACACGTGCATCAGAGGACCTGGGAAGATGGGGCTGAGGACAGAAGCGGAGAGAACAAAGGCGCACATGCTCGAGGATTCCTGAGGCCTCCATGACATACATCTCTTCCGTGTAATAAACGGCTACTAAGACCAACTAGCTTGGCCTCGTTTCCTTCCTTCACCTGACCATCGCCTTCGACCTCCCTGGAGTGGGGAAACGGCAAGACCGCCGGCCTTTTATTTTTTGTGTGTTTACACAGAGTATGAACTGTAGGATGGTAATAAAAGGAGATTTGGTGGCTCTTCAGAGAGAACCGGGGCCCTCCATGACATAAATTTCTTTCGTCTTCCGTGTCTCAGAGCCTCTGACTGAACGGATATTCACGCAACAATCTGAGAAATTTAATGTACTTTAATAGCTCTCTCTATATATAGACTTGGTAAAATTGGGAAAATATTTTCATTTTTACCTACCTATGCTCATCATTCTCATATTAATCTTTTCATTGAGTAGGGTCAATTTCCAGAAGTGCAGTGGGGACCAGGAGCCCCTCTGGCAATGCTTAGCTGCATTGTGTGAGCCCGAGATTCAGTGCTCAGGAGTCAGCCAGAAGTTCTGAATGGGGCCACATGGTTTCCAGCATAAGACTTAAGGCCTTGAACCTGTTTAGCACTTGAATTACCTGCCCAGCCCCTCAGATCATCTCATTAAACACCACATGAGTAATCAGATAATAGATGAAGGGGTAATAATCTATTCATATCACTGTATCACTGTCATTCTGTTGTTCATCGATTGCCTCGAGCAGGCCCCAGTAACATCTCCTTTGTCCTAGTCCTGAGATTTTAAAAAGTGGCTCTTTCAGGATCAGGAGAATGAGACTCATCATTGTTACTGGTTTTTGGCATATTGAATACACCACGGGGAGTTTGCCAGACTCTGCCGTGTGGGCAGGATACTTTTGGTAGCCTGCCAGGTTCTCCAGAGTAAGAACTAGATAATAAGATGTCATGCTTCCAGGAGCTGGGTTTTATAGTCTCTGGGTCTTGGCCATTGATGGGATTACACAGCACCAGGGGCAGTTGGTGGGTGTAACACCTACATAGTGGAAGATGGGGGATCTGGGTGAAGGAGGCCCCGGTCCCAGTCCGAGCAGGCTTGGAGATCTACACCCCGGATCCCGCACGCCTGGGTTCCTCTGCCAGTTTCTCCATGCTTGAGGCTTGTCCGAACGTGTGGAGAGTGGTCTTAAACATGGCTGTGGCTGGAACTGGAGGTCTTCAGCTGCCGGGGCTCTGCTCGGGGCAGAGAGGGAAACTCAACCCACCCTCCTCCAAGGAGCCCCGGTGAGGACAGCCAGGCTCGGAGGCAGGAGACTCTGTGCTGTCCTCTTCTGGGAGCAGGGTTTTATAGTCTCTGGGTCTTGGCCATTGATTGGATTAATCCTATCTAGTTCATATGTGCTACTTTAATCATGCCCAAAATATGCAGAGATAAGAGGCTCACAACATAAATATTTGTGCTCTTTACACATCACTCTGGCCAATCAATTGGAATTACCTATGGACAGCTTTGATTCAAGGGTTTTAAACTTCACAGTGTTATTAATGTATTGTCTTGATCACAAATCACAAATCATCCTGTTAATCGTCGATTGCCTCAAGCAGGCCCCAGTAACGTCTCCTTCATCCTAGCCCTGAGATTATATTCAAGGCTCTTTAGGAGAATGAGACCCATCATTGTTACTGGTATTTGGCAGATTGGGTACGCCACGGGGAGTTTGCCAGACTCTGCCCTGTGGGCAGGTTACATTTGGTGGCCTGCCAGTTTGTCCAAAGTAGGAATGAGATAATAAGATGTCATAATAAGATGTCGCGCGGCCGCGAATGAGCTGGTTTTTTATAGTCTCTGAGTCTTGGCCACTGATGGGATTACACGTCGCCAGGGGGCCAGTTGGTGGGTGTGACCCCTGCCTACTGGAAGATGGAGGATCTGGGTGGAGGATGCTCGGCCCAAATCTGAGTAGGCTTGGAGATCTCGGCCCCGGAACCCGCGTGACTTTGTCCCTCTGCCAGTACCTTCATGTGTGCGGAGAGTGGTCTCAGCATGGTGGTGGCTGGTCCTGGAGGTCTTCGGCTGCCGGAGCCCTGGTCGGGGCAGGGAGGAAAGCTCAACCCGCTCTTGATATTCATCATAAATAATAGTGGTGGCCTTATACATTCTGATGAAGAAATCTGGGTAATAAGATCAGCACTTATTTAAAATAGAGATAAGAATGGAGCTAGAGGATGAACATTGGAAAAATTGAAAGCAGATTCACTGGCAAAAATTCATTACAAAGAGTTTTGCTATCATACTTCATCACCAACCTGTGTGAGGGCAGGGCAAGAAACAGCCCTCCCTCACAACAACACAACATAAACCCTGGGCAATAAGCGCACACTTCCAGAAATTTTAAGAAGTACCCCCACCCCCCTGATCATAAACACATTCATTCTGCAAATCTGAAATAAAGCTAGTTGCTACTCCTATTATTTATTTTCCACACTAGGAAACAAATCATTAATTGTTTTCTAGATGTTCCCCAAGATACACATGCAACAGATTCCTGTCATAGATCTTTTGCTTCTAGTCTTTTTAGGTACCCAGGAGAAGCTAGAAGGGGGAAAACATCTTTTTTGCTTTTATTTACTTATTTGGCTGAGCAGTAGCACAGCGGGTAGGGCATTTGCCTTGCACACAGCCAGTCCGGGTTCCATTCCTCAGCCCCTCTCAGAGAGCCCAGCAAGCTACCAAGAGTATCTCGCCTGCAGGGCAAAGCCTGGCAAGCTCCCCGTGATGTAGTCAATATACCAAAACAGTAACAACAAGTCTCACAATTTGTTGTGAGACGTTACTGGTGCCCACTCAAGGAAAATCGATGAACAATAGAAGGACAGTGCTACAGTGCTATTTACTTATTTGTTTTTGATTTTTGGGTCATACACAGCAATGCTCAGGGGTTACTTCTGGCTCTGCTCAGAAATTACTCCTGGCGGTGCTGGGGTGGGGGGGGCGTATGAGATGCCGGTGATTGAATCCGGATCAACCTTGTGCAAGGCAAACTCTCTACCTTGCTGTGCTTTTGCTCCAGCCCCTGCTTTTGTTCTTTTTAAAAAACACACAGAGACTGGTATAAAATTCTTCAGTTTGAGTAAGTATCTGGCTCCTTTAACACCTCAATAGTGTTCATCATATTGGTGGACAGCAAGTACAGACCAAGGGTGAAGATAGTGAAAGAGGGAGAAAAAGTCAACAAATTAAAAAATATAGGAATATTATGCCAAAGAGCAGAAGAAGAGTTAGAGTCCAGGAGCAACCAATAACTGAGTAGATGTGGAATGTACATTTTGACACCTACTAGTGACTTTTCTGGGGACCCATGAAACGAGGGGCCTGATGATCCTCCCAGGGGCCTGGTGATGTTCCCCGGGGGGTGGGGTGGGGGGGACTGGTGATGTTCTGAGAGGCCTGATGATGCTCCCGGGGTCTGATGATGCCCCGAGGGGACTGACAATGCTCCCAGGAGCCTGACGCCAGCTGGCTTCTTGACTTGTCCAAGAGTTCAGATAAACTCACAATCTGTTTCCCCATTTGCCCAGTGAAAACACACACACTCTCTGCAGAAATATTTATTGTTTTTGAATGAAAAACCTATCAAGTATCTGATTTGTCTGTTATTAAGGTGCTATTAAAATGCTCACTCCCTTCCTTCCTGTATTTCATCCAAGTATAGATTATTTTCTAATTTTGATACATCTGTACCAAGGTAAGATAACTGATGTGTGAAACTCAAGACAAAACAAAAAAGCAAAGAAGCAAGGGAGAGATTTACTATTTCTCTCTCTCTCTTTTGTTTTCAGGAGATTGGATTTTTTTTATATTTCAGGACAAGAGAAAAGTTCCTTTTTTATGCATCCTATAAATGAGAAAGTCCTTGAGCTATAGGCGTCATTTCTGCTTCATAAACTTCTTGGATGGCAATCAGAAGAGACAATCAATGCGAATTTGAGAACCTCATTGGAGAAAAAAGTTGAAGAGCATTTCATGTGCAAATAGCAACTCTTATGTCGTATCTAAAGAAGGCACTGCTGGAAGAATCAGAAACAGACAACATTCTTTTTTTTTTTTTTAGATTTTATTGAATCACCGTGAGATAGTTATAAGTTTTCATGTTTGGGTTAACAGACAACATTCTTAGGTGTAGCTTCTGGCTTAACTGCTCAGCTTAAGCTCTTAAATCTGCTTTGGTAACAGTGTTTCCTTCAAGATCATATTGATGCATGTAGTAAGTATATGTATTAAGTAGGATATCACTCTATGTGTTTTTATAGCACAGCGGTAGGGCGTTTGCCTTGCATGCAGCCAATATGGCCGACCCGAGTTCGATTCCTCTGCCCCTCTTGGAAAGCCCGGCAAACTACCAAGAGTATCTCGCCCGCGCTCCAGAGCCTGGCAAGCTACCCGTGACATATTCAATATGCCAAACACAGTAACAACAAGTCTCACGATGGAGACGTTACTGGGCCCGCTCGAGCAAATCGATGAACAATGGGAGGACCGTGTCACTTATGCCAGGAATCAAACCAGGATCTTACTCATATGAGACATGTGCTCCAACACTGAGCCCTCTAAATTTATCTACATTATTTGTCTTTTGGACCACACCCAGCAGTGCTCAGGGACTATTTCTGCTCTCTGCTCAGAGCTGACTGCTGGCGTTGCTCAGAGGTGGTACCAGGGATCGAACCCAGATCAGCTGCATGCCAAGCAAGCACGTTCCTCATTGTGCTATCTGTCCTTCCCCTCCATTGAACTTCTTTTACCCCTAGGAGATGGAGAACTCTCTTCATATTGCAGAACTTATCGTTGGAATCTAGGAACTGGTTCATCAGTTGATGTGTGCCACTTCCTATCATTGTACACTATCTTGTCTGCTATTCTGGTAACTCTGAGCCACTAGTCCCAAAAATGCCCTATGGAAAAGGGAAATTCTGGAGCTATGGAAGGTTGAAACCTGATGTGTCTGAAAGCAGAAACATTGGTGCTCAGTTTATCTGGTTTAACTGGCTAATAGAGCTAGATGGGTCATTTCTGGAGAGCCATTGGATAGATTCGTTCTGGGTAATCTGGAAGCTAGCTAGCTTTCATGTTTGGACCCAAAGACTCCCTGCACTGGAATAATTCTCCCACATCATTGGATGGGCAAGACCTATCCAATGTAATTGCAGAAGTGAAACCTTAAAAATTACAAGAGACCAAGATTTTTTGTGTGGGGCCTGAGAAAACTATTGAGCCTAAAAGTAATTTGTTGTGGACAGGGAGTGAGTTCCCAAGTGTTCAGAAAAAGTTGGGGCTCTCTCTGGTGATTATCTGCCCACTTGGCTGGTGATTCGATGCAAGGGTCCATGGATGCGACCCTTTGGGATAAGGCATTTCCTGGATGCCCTAGTGGTACTTGGCGACCTCCAGGATCACACTTGACAGTGCTTGGGGGTCTCCATGTCTGTATCTAGTGATGTGGGGGGCTATGTGGTGCTGAGGATCGAATGAGGGGGGGAGTTATACTGTATGCAAGGTAAGTTCCTTACCTCCTGTACGATCTCTCCGGCATAGTTACAGACCTTTTCACAGACCCTTGGCATCTAGATCTTTTATGCATTTTGATAGTTTTTTATTTTTACTGGTGAAATAGAATGCATTCTAAATTTTTCTAACATCTAATGTTAACTTTCCAAACTGTTTTCTTGTTGACTTATGTTGACTAAGAACTGAGGCTGACCTCCCAAAATATAACATGCTGTGGATGGCTCTAATAGAGCCCAGAAAGCCCATGAGAGGATTTGTACCTTGACAAATGTTGTGCTATTTCTGTTTTTTAACTATCTTGGACTATCTATAACACTGTAATCCAGGAGAACCTACCATTGAAAAAGGCTTTCTTTTAGAAATAACTCTCCACAGGCATCTTTGAGCTCTCAACTGGATTTTTTTGGGCTTGTTTCACCTTTTTTCCCCCTTTCCAGCTACAGCTCTTTAATTGGATTCATCTATTTTCAGAATTGCTCCTATGAAATAATTGTAACAAATCAACTTCTGAATTATGGAACTTCTCAAAAGTTCTATAGGCAAAATTATAAAAGAAAAATATCTACCACCTTCAAAATATCATGGGTAGATATTAATGGGCCCACATCACAGTTTGCTGCTTGCTGTTCCACACTTCCAGATGAGATTAATTTCTGGTTGACATTATTGGTCCTACTGACATCTGAAAGCAGGACTCCTACCTTCAGGTTAAGTCCCTGCATCTTCCACCCTGACCTCTGCCATTTCAATGGGTCCACACCACAGTTCCTGAAGACCCTGCAAATTTTCACACGATCACAATCACGATCATCATGCTGTTCATCGATTGCCTCAAGCAGGCACCAGTAACGTCTCCTTTGCCTTAGCCCTGAGATTTTAAAAAGTGCCATATTCAAGGCTCTTTCAGGTTTAGGCGAATGAGACCCCTCATTGTTACTGGTATTTGGCATGTTGGTACACCACAGGGAGTTTGCCAGACTCTTTGCAAGTTTTCACACAGCTCCGAGTATACTTCCTGTCGCTGGATGAAGATGGTCAATGAAGGAAAAGAGCATTCCAAGCCAAATCCTTTTCCGTCTCTAGTGGGTCTAACTAGACTCACAAAGGCTCACCCACAGCACACCAAGACATAGAAATCTACCAAGATGAATGGGCAAAACCAACTGGGCAAACTTCAAGATACACTGTACTCAGAATGGCAAAAACCAAAGACAGAGAAAGCATATTAAAAGCAGCAAGGTCAGAAAAGGAACTTATGTACAAAGAAAAACCGAGAAGATTCACAGCAGACCTATCAAATGAGATTCTTGAAGCCAGAAGAGAATGGAGGGATGTAGTAAAAAAATCAGTAAAATTGACTCCTTGCCAAGTTTACTCTATCCAGCTAGATTATCCCTCAGATTTGAAGGAATGATACAGAATTTCATAGACAGGAAACCGTTCAACCTTGAACCCAGTTTTATAAGAAGTGCTAAAGAAGCTTCTTTAAAGGACAAGACAAACTTTATAATAAGTGAGATTGAGTGTGGTACTCACTCATGGTATACTCTATTCGATCAAGAAAGGCTGGTTTACTTCTAGAAATTTTATACATTTTCAATAATGAATTAACATCTCATTTATGTTGAATGCACTATGTTTCATTAAGTTTTTTATAACACATGCATTTTTATAGCAATATTTTATTATTATACATTTAAACAGTATCTATAATGTAATATTATCTAATATAGCACCAATATTTTCTTTATTAGAAAAAACACACTTTGTACTTTTTAGGCCTTTGCTGGATTTCCCCTTTAACTTTTCTCAGTTCTCTTCATTTTACCATATTTTACAGAATTTGCCTATTTTTATATAGTAAAATGTATCAACACAGAACTATCTAGAATATCAAGTCTTTAAATTTATATGCCTCTAAAAAATAATACCGTTTTGAAAAGAATACTTTTTTGACTTCCTCTTTTGTGGAATTTTATATGAGCTTTATTCATCTATATGTGTGTAGGCATCTCTTCCTCCAAACACACAGAAAACTCTCCCGTATGTGGGGAAAATAAAGAAACAGAGTAGGAGAACAACAAACAGTCAAAGTATTCAGAACTATTGAGCAATTTCACATAGGTGCGGCTGAACGATATCATAAACGATGAACAGATGTAAAGACCTGCTGTCAGGGGAACTTCTTCTGGAGAATTACTCAGGGACAAACTCTCATCTAAGTGCTCCGCACTTTAGATTCCGCTAGGAGGTATGTCCAAGGGTGTATCGCTTTCTCCTTTCTTTAGCCAGTATTCATTTAAATATTCATCTTAAATTTACTTCTTAATAATATTTCTAGTCATTTTGTATGGACACAGTAAGAGATATATTAAGCTTAAAGGTGGGCTCCTCCTGGGAACATCTCACTATATATTCCAGACCACAGTCCTCAGACCAGGTTAGTCTTTCTTAACCCCAGCAGGGTCTTCATTCAGTTATTTGTTTTGCTTTTTGGTTCACGACAGAGTTTGATCCATGATCATGCTCTTTACTTATTATACTTTTTATGGCACTTAGCTTGTCTCTTTTTGATGCCAAGGTAATTTAAGGTTTGCCCTGGGTTAATCCTTGTCCCTCATGGGGACCCCTCTATTGGGGTGTTAAGAACTAAGGGCAACTGAGGCTTAAGTCAAATAAATATGACAGATACCCAGGAGTAAATATTTGGAGTCAATTAATTCCCAGGTTACAAAAGCATAGTATTAACTGTCTTCCTGCATCTATACAAAATAAACGATGCGAAGAAAATAAAGGAAAGAGAAGAGCAATATCTCGCTTACACATACAAAATACAGAGCTCTCACAAGAATTTGACTTTACAAGTTACAGGGTCTGATTTGGAGATATAGGTGACAGCGGGTGAGAACACAAAAGAGAGGTTTAAAGATAAACACAGAAGATTGGGAGTGCCTGATGGAATTGGGTGTGACTTGGGAACACTGTGTTTGGAGTAACTCAATAAACTAAGCTTCCTGAGGGAGGAGCAAGGACAAACCAATGTCACTTATTAAAATGCTTAGAACTATAGTCCAACACTGCTGGAGGGAAGTGGTCTCTCTGGCGTGGTGTTGGAATGGTATATGGAAAAGAGTGATCAGCTCTATTGTTTATCCTCAATAAAGATGACTTTAAAGAAAGAGCAGGTTGAAAGTTCAATTCATAAAAGGTGTCCTGGAGGCACAATGGAAATAACCTTTGAAAAGATATTTTCCACAGCTAGACATCTATTCTACTCCATTTTACTTAAAAACCAAAGCTTGGGGCTGGAGTGATGGCACTGCGGGTAGGGAGTTTGCCTTGCATGCGGGCTACCTGGGTTTGGTTCCCAGCATCCCATATGGTCCCCCGAGCACCTCCAGGAGTAATTCCTGAGTGCAGGGCCAGGAGTGACCCTTGTTCATCGCCAGGTGTGACCCAAAAAAGAAAAGAAAAAAGAACCAAAGCTAGCAGATAGTAACGGGGTTTGAGGAGAGGTCCTTGTTTTTCTCAAGACTGTGGAAAAGAACAAGTGAAAGTGGGAATTTGAAACTGTTTCCAAGGGAATGAGGAGTAGGACTAAAAATTAAGTCTGGAAAATATTCTGGGCTGGACCTGTTGAGACTATCAAGAATGTTTACCTTATCTTCCCAGACAAGGAGGAAAATGTGTAGTTAGTTACAACCTTTGCCTCGGAAGACCTGCCCAGCCCTGTAGGAATGCATTGACTACCCTAGTGCCACTAATCCTTCTAACCTGCCCCTTCTAAGGACAGATTTTCCAGACCCTTTGCGACGCAAACTTATTCTTGTGAGGTTATACTGCCTGCTGATTGCAATCAAACTCTTTCTCTAACCTCTACCTCAACTCTCAAATGACAGGTCACTTCAACCAGAAGGGAAGCTGGCCCTTTGTTTTTTATAAACACTCTTCTCCAAAATCATGAAAACAATTCCTTGTTATTTGTTTATTTTTGATTTGAGGACCAGACCTGGCAATGCTCAGGAGTCATTTCTTGCTCTGCGTTCCAAAGTCCCTCCCGGCAGTGGTGGAGGGGACCTTATGGGATGCAGGGATCCAGGTCTGCCGTGTGCAAAGCAACAACTTTACTGCTAAACTATCACTCCAGTCCTGAAATAACTCTTTAAGGTATGGTCCCAATAGCAAACCCAGACATTCATTTGAAGATTTCTTTTTTTTTTTTTAATCTCAAAATTACATGTCAAGGGAGTGAGTTCAAAGGGCCCCAGTATATATTTTGCAGGTAGGCGGCTTCAAGTTTGATCTCTGGTACCACAGAGCTACCCTCAGCACAGCCAGGTGTAGCCTGAAGACCCCTGAGCACTGATAGGGTGGTCCTGGTAGTCCCCAGGACTACCATGCCCAAGTATTGAACTGGGTGGCCTGGTTGACTGGCTATCACTGGCTATGTTCCAGGGTACCCTGAGCACTGCTTAAAAGTCCACTTCCAAATTGCATTTCCCAATGCCTCTCTCTCACTCTAGAGCATACTGCTCCATTTCAGAGAGTCTACATCTCTGTCTTGTTTTCCTCTCCTGGGTTCGAATCCCAGCATCCCATATGGTCCCCTCTAGCTCTTACCTGTGGAAGTAGGAAATAGGACAGCTACGTATCAAAAGGTAAAAATGAAATTAAGTGCAAATAAATAGTCCGGGTAACAGATTTTTAAAAAATTTTTATCTTGCTTTTATTTTATTTTATTTATTTAATCTTTGACATTTTTTAAAGTTCAAGTTATGCATTTATCTCATCTATATGCTTGTTCTTTGTGAGATTTTCAACACCCTACCCTAAAAGAGGGTGGGAATACCATAAAAATAAAAAAAAAAAGAATCAAGCTAGTGGAAGGTGAACATTGGGACTTGGCAGTAAATAAAAGAAAATCTTTAGGTCAATATTGGGTAGAATTCTCAGAGACATTTTCAGTAATAGAATATAAAGCTAAAATTTGATAATTGTGCATGAAAAGGGAAACACATTGTAAATACACAAAGTAAATCTGCAATTATAGAAATCTTCAAGGATTGAGCTTTCTGGGTGTTAAAAAAAATCTAAAAGATTCAGAGAGAAAATGTATTGTTTTAATGGACAATATCATTTCACCTTCTCCTTTTCTGTGGGCAAGGATCTTGCAGGAAAGATCAATTATTTTCTTTCATTAAAAATGTCACAACAATTTCGAATAACAACTCTGGTTTCCTGAGTTCCAAAATCAGGCAGACTTTAATTTTCCTCGCCCCAACCTTTATCTTTTTCTTTCTTTTGCTCGGCTTCTCTTCCTCCTTTTTAACTTTCCTCTGTCTTTTTCTTTCAAACAGGTCACAGCTTGCCAGTCATTATCACCTTTGGAGACAAACCCCAGCAAAATGTTCAAAACTTTGGTGACCAAAGGAGAAATCTCAGGGTCTTGTCAGGCCACTGTTCTTACCCATAATGGCATCTGATTAGCAAGCCCATATTCCAAGTCATGCTGGGCCCTCAGAAAAATTGGTCTTTACAATGTGGTATAATTAAGAGAGAGCAGAATCTGGGGTCCGAAAAGCTGCATTTGAATTTCATGTCAATGATTTACAAGTTATGTGACCTGATAAAAATCACAGTCCCACTGAGATTTTATCTTCTTACCTAAAAACCAGATATTAATGACATCTAAGTCAGTGGGGGCTTTGAAGGCTAGATTGGAGAATATGGTGCTTTCCTAGGAAATGTTTTTAGCACCGACATAATAATGTAGAGATCACTGTGACTCTGGGATCTTAATCAAAGAGGGACCCATCATCCCAAATTACTCAGCTTGAGAAACAAAGGAAGGGAACTAATAAGAAGAATTAGTTTTAATAAATGCTTACAATAGCGATAGCACAGCGGGTAGGGAGTTTGTCTTGCAAGCGGCCAACATGGCCAATCCGAGTTCGATTCCTCTGCCCCTCTCAGAGAGCCCGGCAAGCAACCGAGAGTATCTCGCCCTCTCGCCCACACGGCAAAGCCTGGCAAGCTCCCCGGGATATATTCGATATGCCAAACACAGTAACAATTGTCACAATGGAGACGTTACTGGACCTGCTCGAGCAAATCGATGAACAACGGGAGGACAGTGACAGTGACAAGTCAATAACGTAGAAATTGAAGTCAGAAAAGTTTGGGTCACAAAAGCATGAGGTTGTCAAATTGGGATTTGAACAACTGATTTTATCTCTGATATAAAATCTTGTGGTCTGGGGCTGGAGCGATAGCACAGCAAGTAAGGCATTTGCCTTGCATGCAGCTGACCCAGGTTCTATTCCCAGCATCCCATATGGTTCCCTGAGCACCACCAGGGGTAATTCCTGAGTGCAGAGCCAGGAGTAACCCCTGAGCATCATTGGGTGTGACCCAAAAAGAAAAAGAATCTTGCAGGAAAACTGCACCACCACCCCATTCCCCAAGGGATAAAAGAGTGTGGGGACTCATATCAGGGCAAGTGATCAAAGAATCAAAAAATCCAGGAGGGCCTAAGGAATGTGGTGATTTCTCAGATGAGGGTTTGTCATTTGAGATAGATAAACAGCTGAAGGTTGTGTGCATCTTGGCTTCAGATTCCTGCTGAACCACAGAGCAGATATGCAGAACTCTAACAACTGCCTTTCAGGGGCCAAATTTCCTCTTGTGATTATAGTTTTCTTTTGTATGCAGAACCCCTTCTCATTCCTGGAGGGTTTGGGCTTTGGCTTGCTATTCATTTGCCATTAGATTATGATATTAAAGAGTTTTATCCAGCCATTTGTTGACAAGAATTTAGGTTGATTACATGTTCTGGCCTCTGTGAAGTCCTTGAAGTTTAAATGAGGTTATCAGATGAGGGGCCAAATCTTAATCTCTCTCTGAAAGATAGGGGCAGCAGTTATTGATCTCTGTCTAGGGAATTGATTCAAGAAGGTTGGACAGGGTTTATTCCTTGCAATGATATTTGTAGGGGTAAGAAATTAAGTCTCTTTGTAGCCAGGATTCTGACTGGAGATGTGAAAAGTTGTGAATCTGAGGTCCTGTTCACCTTCCATGCTGTGAAAATAAAATAAAACTCAGAAGAGAAACATTGCAACATTATGGAGGAGTTGATAAAATAAATGAGGAGAGCGAAAGGATGGAAGAGCAAAAAGAAGGAGGGGGGAGGGGAGGGGAGTGGAGGGGAAAGGTAAGGAGGGGAAGTGGGAGGGGAGGGAGGAGGAAGGGATAGGAGGAAGGGAGAGGGAGAGGAAAAGAGGAGAGAAGAGAGGAAAGAAGAGGAGAGATAAGAGTAGGAGAGGGGAGGTGAGAGGAGAGGCGAGGAGGGGAGAGGCGAGGAGGGGGAGGTGAGAGGAGAGGAGAGGAGAGGAGGGGAGAGGCGAGGAGGGGGAGGTGAGAGGAGAGGAGAGGAGAGGAGAGGAAAGGAGAGGAGAGGAGAGGAGAGGAGAGGAGAGGAGGGGAGGGGAGGGGAGGGGAGGAGAGGGGAGGAGAGGGGAGGAGAGGAGAGGAGAGGGGAGGGGAGGGGAGGAGGGGAGGGGAGGGGAGGGGAGGAGAGGAGAGGAGAGGAGAGGAGGGGAGGGGAGGGGAGGGGAGGGGAGGGGAGGGGAGGGGAGGAGAGGGGAGGAGAGGAGAGGAGAGGAGGGGAGGGGAGGGGAGGGGAGAGGAGGGAGGAGAGGACAGGAGGGAGAAGAAGGGGAAGGTGGAAGTTGAGGGGAAGGGAGGAGAGAGATAGTGCTGCAGAGGGTAGGGTGTGTGTCATGTATGCATCTGACCCAGGTTTGATCACATATGGCCCCTAAGTCTACCAAGAGTGATCCCTGAGCACAAAGTCAGGAGTAAGCACTGAGCACAGTTTGAAGTGAGCCCTAAACCAAACAAAAACATAAGTCTATCCAAAAGGCAGTTTACTGAATCAAATGAAATTAATATTAGGCAATACAAGACCAGTCTCTACACTTTCTATTTCTGTTTCTTCTCTGGCCAGAAAGAGAGGCAGTCTCAAGAGCCTTTCTTTGGAGGTGCTCCCAATCAGTGCTCAGGAGGACCAGGGCCCCCAACCAGGCCACTAGCTCAGCATCAGTGACAGAAGATGCAGTGTCGTTCATGCCCTGACATGGTTCTGGAGGCCTCTGAGCCGACACCGAGTGTGAGCCAGGGACCTTGTGGTCTTGTGACTCACACCCCCTCCCTGGGCTTGCTCACCATGTGCTGGGACTGCTAGCCCCAAGAGAATAATATTCCCCCAGCAAACAGGTTCTGTATAGATAAAGAAGAGAAACTTCTTTTTTTTTTAAATTTTTTATAATTTTATTTATTGACTCACCATGAGAGCAGTTACAAAGCTTTCGGGTCTAAGTCTCGGTCATACAATGAAACACCCATACCTTCACCAGTGCCCATTCTCCACCACCAAAAACCCCAGTATACCCCCATTCCACACCCTCTTCCTACCTGTGGGGTACATGATTTCCACATTACTCTCTCTCTACTTTGATCACATTCAATATTTTGACACCAGACCCACCATTATTATTTGAGATTTTAGCCCAACACTCAGATCTGCTGAAAAGGCAACAGTAGACAATTTGTGTTCTATTGCTGGTTATGAATAACATATGATGTCACGTGGCTGCAGTAGGGCCTTGCGATTTTGAAATTCCGAAATTCTAACACTTAAATCTGGAGGAATTTCTGCCAAAAGCCACTGAGTTTCGAGATTTGCTCCTGAGTCTCTGGGATCATGGCCATTGAACAGCTTGATCAGGAGCCAGAGAGGCCGTTCGTGGGCAATAACTTGGGATCTCGTTGGGACGGGGAGACCAGGACTGGCTCCACCCCCATCCTGTGAAGCCCAACAAGTTTCTTCACTGCGGGCCCAGACCTAACTGTCCAATGGCCTCTGGAGGATGACGGCCACCGGAACCGCCAAGGGGGAGCAGGCGGAGGGACAACACCCTTTCCCCCCTGGGGCAGCCTGGTGACAGTAACCTACTGTGGGCTCAGACACATTTCTCCCCAAAGCTGCTTGGTTTCAAGATTTGTTTCTGAGTCTTTGGGATCAAGGCCGTTAAGCAGCTTGATCAGTAGTCAGAGAGGCTGTTCGTGGGTAATGACTTGGGGTCTCATTGTGGTGGGGAGGACAGGACCGGCTCCACCCCCATCCCATGAGGCCCTGTGTGTCTCATCACTGGTGGCCCAAACCTGACTGTCCAGTGGCCTCTGAAGGATGGTGGCCATTGGGCCACCAGGAGGAACAGGCCAAGGCACAAAACCTATTCCCACCTGGGTTGGCCCAGCACCGGTAACCTACTACAGGGACTGGACGCATTTCTGCCAAAAGCTGCTGGGTTTTGAGATTTGTGTCTGAGTCTCTGGGATCATGGCCATTATGCAGTTCAATCAGGAACCAGAGAGGCCTTGCCTCCAATTATATAGCTGAGCCGGAGGTGGTTTGTGGGTGTGTTTCCCACATACCTAACTTTTGGCTGTTTACTTTCTTGGTAAACTTTTCCCCAAGGTTTTGGGGTCTGGACAAAGGCACAGTAGCAATTTGGGGGTATCTGGAAGTCTGAAGGCGCCATCAGGCTGCTGATGCACTCGCCTCATAGGTACAGATTGACCTGCTGGCAGCACCATACCCCCAGAGAAACTTCTTAATGAACTTCAGTCTTTTAGTTACATTCATTCATAGAATATAACTGAGATCTTTGGTAGCTATATAGTCATTCCAGATTACCATCTGAACCCTTCAAACTAGCTGGAATTTCTGCCTGAGGATTACTTTGCAGACTTGAGTAGCGTAGTGAGCATGACAATGAACTTGGGTGAGATATAACTAGATTTTTTTCAACCTTGACCTCTAAGCTCTAGTTCATAGATAAAACCATAAAAGTTGTTCTAACTCATCTACAGAGCCTCCCACCATGCCTTACTCCTAATAAAAATGCCAATATTAATCCTAAGGGAATGTATGTATTACTCCCACTTAAACACAACTAGCTCATTTTTCATTAGTGTTTCTGCATCGTTTCGGCATTTCATAAACCAGTCGTTGTTTTCATAGCCTAACTACTTGTGACAGCCTAGCTGATTTGTGTTCAGAAACCCTAAAGCTATACATTTCTACCACCATCCCCAGGAGAAATACTGACATGTGATTTACTGATTTGACTTATGACAAAACACATGAAGAAATCAGTAGATCCAAGCATATTTAAGTGCATGTATAAACACTCACTGAAATTTGATTGAAATGTATGATTTCTGCAGGCTCATATTTTAGTAAAATCTAGTATGGATAGATATACTGGCTTCTGAACTAGACAGGTGTTCCCTGATACTTTCAGATCTTCAGTAGAGGGTGTAGGAAATCATACTCCTTAATAATAACCCTCGAGGGAGGATAATCCCCTAGGTCAAACTAGTTTGGTTTAGACAATGAGAGCTTCAAATGTGCACCAGGATAGATCACCCTAACTTCAATGCTATCCAGGAAAGGTACTTGTTGATTGCTTAACACCCTAGGGCCAGTGATGTCAACATCCCAGGCCTTGTTTTTACCATATGCTAATTCTTTTTTTTCTTAATAGTTAAATTTCTAGGTTTTTTTTTTTCTTTTTGGGTCACACCCGGCGATGCTCAGGGGTTACTCCTGGCTGATGCACTCAGGAATTACTCCTGGTGGTGCTCGGAGGACCATATGGGATGCTGGGAATTGAACCTTGGTCGACCATGTTGGCTGCGTGCAAGGCAAACGCCCTACCCGCTGTGCTACCGCTCCAGCCCCTACTAATTCTTGAGGTACCTGTAAACTCTGAATGTTCCTGCTAACTGTCCTCACTTGATGGAGCTAGGAATCCAAGGTGGGTAGTAGAAATTGTCACTAATAACTGACCTTGTTGAGGGTGGTTGAGGTGAGCTTGCACCCTGCACCAGCCACAGTCGTTGTTCTCGGTGACCAACAGTGCTGGAAAGAGAGGAAAGGTGTCAATTTGATGGACTCTTTTGTGCACAGAGGAGATGTCTCTATCTAGGTTTTTCTATGATTGGGGCTGGAGTGATAGCACAGTGGGTAGGGCATTTGCCTTGCACACAGCTAACCCAGGTTTGATTCCCAGCATTCCCATATGATCCTCTGAGCATAGTCAGAAGTAATTCTTGAGTGCAGAGCCAGGAGTAACCCCTGTGCATTGCCAGGTATGACCCAAAAAGAAAAAAAAAGGTTTTCTATGATATTTAAGCTGCTGGAAAAAGGATAAGAAATGCTTCTCATGATGACAACCAGGAATGTTCTGATCCAGTTAATAAATAGGTTCTTTAAAATCTGATTAAAATTCATGTATCTACTGTCCAGTGTTGCAGGTTCCTGGCCAGTTGAAACACTCTGAAGAGATTTGGAGTTATTATATTGTATAGAACATGATAGCTATGCACAAAATTATTTCCATGAATGAGAGGTTTCTGTGACTTCACTGATTCAAATTTATTTGTATGATGTTCCTATGGTCAGTCATTGTTTTCTCACGGCAGTTTTATGATCCAGATACTACTGCTATTTTCATTGTACAGCTGGTTTAAGCAAAGGAGGAAGGAGAAAAATCATTTCTAAAACACAGCACCAAGGGGCAGAGAAGGATGATGAACACCAAACTCGTACCTCTTCCTCACCCTGACTCTACAAATCTCCTCCACCAGAGAACTGGAATTGACTTGGGGGGATCTTGTATGTTTGTAGTGATTGAACCATGTGCGTTTCGTAGCTGAGTGTTGAGTGTTTTAGAATTGCATCCATTGGTTGTTGTTTAAGAGAAAATAGTAGGGACCACTTATTCTCTCCTCCAAGACCCTGGTAGACAAGAAGAATAGGGAAGCTGCAGAGAGCTCACAACATGAAACATTTGAACTGCTTGGCTAAGAGACGGTGCACTTGAGTGAAATTAAGTTTTTTTCGGGCTGTAGCAGGATTCCAGTGCTTAAAAGTGTATGTTCTTTAATGAGTCTCAGTAAATGGAGGCCAGTGGCATAATGTCTAGAGCCTGGGGGATTATGCAAGAAGCTATTCTATTGGTCAGTCACACAGAGGGACAGTCTCCTTGTCGGAAATAGAAATGATGTAATCATCTGCATAAAGCCAGGGTTTTCCGGAAGCAGTTCTCACAGTGCTCCCAGAGGCCCCATGTCCCAGAAGCAGCGACATTGCCCGGGTCGAGATAGTGGCTAAATGCCTCGAGGTCTAAGTGCCAAGGCAAGATGAGATTTCCAAGGGCTGCCGCCAAGAGGCTTGGATTCACCTCAAGCTTTGCATGCACCCTTCTGAATATTTTAAGCAGTATTACCTGGTTTTCATTGCTCATTAATAAATCTCTAGTTGGGAGGGAAAGAATGAAGCCCGGGGGACCACCAGTAAACTTGCTCTACTGAAACCATGCTTGGCACTCGTTGACCGCTCCAGAGAGGAGATTGTCGTCCCACCCTGGGCCCAGGAAGCACCAATTATAAAGGAGTGAGTTGAAACTGGGGCATAGAAAACACTTATATGCCAATTTATAGTCCAAAGCATGGAGAAGGTAGTTAGCTAACAGCAGGAAAACCAGAGATGGTGGGGGCCACGAGAGAGGGTGTGACTTTTTCTTTCTTGCTTTCCTTTTTCTTCTTTTTTGAAGAAGGCAGAATCAAAAATAGCAACACACTCAGCAAACAGCGTCTACAGCTGCTAGGAAGGAGCAGCCTTCATTCAAACGCGCTGCCGAGGAGACAGCTGGTCACATTGGTCTTTTCAGCTTCCTCCTCCAGTACTCTGCCACACAGACAGTGCCGCATCTCTGAATATAAAAGACACGGACAGATCTCTGGGATAACTGCAGCTAAATTTTCCATATGGAGAACTTAAGTCCTTTTCCATTATGTTCAAGTTCAGTTCTCTTGAGTTGCCCCAGATTCTGTGTTTTAATGTGGAATGTGGCAGTACATAAAATAGGAAGAGATGGGTTTATTCAAATGTAGAATAAGGCAGAGCCTTCAAAATCGCGATCTGGAGTGAACTCAGGTCTGTGGCTGCATTCACAGATGAATGGCAAGATGTTTGTGTATTTGGAGTTACTATGGTTTTGCAGCAGGGGAAATAATTATCAATTGACAATTTGTCACTAGGATTTGGGGTATATGGGGGAAGGAGGTCTTTATCCCCCTCTAATTTGACAGAAAAACTTGGCAAACGGAACTTAGGTGCTATCCAAGTTGTGCAATCTGTAGTTTTCGTGCAGACAGGAGAACAGATGATGAAAACGCCCATCTTTTCCCTAGGAAGCTGGTCACACTCAGTTAACTGGTTCACAGATCATTTATAATACAAGGGGGGAATGGATTAAGGGGACATCCACACTCATATCAACTCACACATATTCAAAAGGGGTAGAAGAGAAGAGTTTGTATCAGTGAACAGGAATTAAGAAGTGACTTGGAGATGGGTGTTGAAGAACTAAGAGGATTTGAGCAGATGAAGATTTGGGGATAGCAGGGGAGAAATAAACATGTATGACCCACAAAGTTATCAATTTCCTAAAAGAAATAACCTGGGGGGTTGTGGGACAGTGGGAGAAAGTGAGACAAAACCCTGGAAGAAGGAACTTGGACTCCAGGGTGAAGGGTTTTTGAGTGGGGAAGGGAGGGAGGCATATTGAAATTTTAAAAAAATATCCAATAAAATCAAATATTTCACTTTTTCTTATTGCTACCCTTTAAATATAAAAGTAAAGCATTGTCATTAAAAGGTAAGTAGAATAAGTGCTTTGGATTTTGTCATATTGTTTAAGTTGATTCCCCATTTTAGTTTGAACGTTTTCTCATAATTGGTTAATAACAAGAAGAATGAAAGTCTCCTGGAGTATTGTAAGCCTAGAGATAAGAAAGCCTGTAAGTTTGTCTTCACAGGGAATCAATATTGATAATTAACACTATTAATTCTGACACAAGCTGAACTGATGGTGATTCTCTTCACTTTCAGGATGGGTCAGATTTCTCTTTCAGAGGTCAGCTCCTGCTCCTGTCCACCACTTCCTCTGGGCTCATTGCTTGTATTTGTGGCCTATTCTGAACATCTCTTTATGGTCCCTTCCTCTGGAAATTTTTCCAGTGGTGCTTTTGACATTTAAAAGTACCTTAGCAGGGTTAGAAGCCCTTAACTGGTCATTATCTCTGTGTTTCCTCTCCATAAGACGATTTTTGCAAAGGAAGTCTGCCAATGTGGTTGTCAAAGTAAAGAGTCCTAATAAAGAAAGAAAATCTTGAAGGATTTGGAAACTGAACAGCAGTATAATGTGGTATAATGTGGGAGTGAAACCAATAAAATAGTCCCAGAAGAGTCTTACCTGCATGTAAGATTATCAGTGGAATAGTGGTGTCAGAATCAAGGACTGAATAGAACAGAGAATGAAGACATGGGAGCTTGACTCTGAGGAGTGAATGCTCACCCACTCACGCTTTTAAAACAGGGCATTCCTCTACTTGCACTCAGCTAGGCACTTCCATGTCTGTCTTAGAAAGTGGGGAAAGAATCCTAGGTGCATTGCTCCTGTGTAGAGTACATGTCTGTCCCTGAGTTCAATGGCACCCACATGCCCGGAAGCCCCTTCACCTAACACTGTGCTTCTGGGTGTGAGTTCTATTACAAGAGGAGGAACGTAACTGCCTCAGATGCTTCTTTTAAGTCAGAGAGTGACGGTGTCTATGTGAGCAACACTGATTTTTTTTTAATACACGGGCTTACCAAAGCTCCTCTTTTGAGATGTCCTGAGACTACGAAGTCATAGGAGTACCTTTAGCATCACCAGACTTAATTGGATACTCAGTCATATTGCATCCAGCTCCTGTGCCTCAGAAAATTTAGAATGGTTTCAGAAACAGAGGCAGTTCGGTTTCTTCTTTTAAATCAATAATGGAAAAAAGAATTAAGACATTTTTTCCTGTACTTAAAACTTATTCATAATTAACTTTCTTCCAAGCAGGAAAATCAATTTCTAAATAAGATTTTTTGGTACTTTGTCTGAAGAAAGAAAATTTCTTTGTCTAAAAAACATCCCCAAACCCATAACAAGCTTGGAAACTTGCCTTCAGGAAGTGGTTTGTTTTTCTAGCAGAACTTCGCTCTCTTCTCTTACACCAGAGGGAATGAGAACTTCAACTTAAGATTCTGACTATTGTCTAAATATGATGACTACTTGCTACCTGTATTGCAAACCATAACACCCAAAAGGAGAGAGAGAATGAAAGGGAATGTGTCTTTCATTCTCTGCATAAGACTATTGCCCCACCACAGAGGCAGGGGTGGAAGATGGGATGGGGATGGTGGGAGGGAGACTGGGAAAATTGGTGTGGAAAATTGGGCACCGGTGGAGGGATGCGTACTCCATCATTGTGTGACAGAAACGTAAACATGAAAGTTTGTAAGTCAGTAACTGTATCTCATGGTGATTCATTTTTTAAAAAAATGAAATTATCAAGGAAAAAAAAAGATTCTAGTCTGAGACCCCAGATTCATCCTGTTTGCTCTATACCAATTGGCCATCAACCCCGATAGGCACAGGTGCTTGTCCATTAACGTGAGGCAAAGAGAAGAGACTAGAACCGGCTCAATCCTACCCTCATGGGACAATCTTCTTCGGCAAGCTAGCACATAGCTTGGGTTTGAGGCTGAGGTCAGTCTCACCTTTCCACTCATTCTCTCATTCTAGTCTAAAATTGAAGTTAGGGGGCTGGAGAGATAGCACAGCGGGTAGGGCGTTTGCCTTGCACGCGGCCGACCCGGGTTCGATTCCCAGCATCCCATATGGTCCCCTGAGCACCGCAAGGAGTAACTCCTGAGTGCAGAGCCAGGAGTAACCCCATGTGCATTGCCAGGTGTAACCCAAAAAAGGGAAAAAAAATTAAAAAAAAATAAAGTTGAAGTTAGTTGGGTCCGAGAAAAGCCATTTCTCAGGTAGGGGAAAAAGCTAAGGTTTGGATGAGAAAAGAATTTTGTTATTTTCAGGGGTATTTTTATTTGTAAAATTTCCCAGTAGAACCATGGGTTGTTCTAACAAGATGAGTCTTCGTATTGTTCCAAGTACCTGTCTGCTGGAGGCGAGGGGGGGCAGGTACAGGAAAAATGTGAGGACAGTGGGATGAGGGCTGGGGCTTTCTCATTAGCTTGTAGATTATATGATCAGCAGTGCTCACTGGTAGCTGTTGTGTCGAGGGGATTATTGAAAGTTGTGTGGAAGCAGCAGATTATGGTTGTGGTCACTTTCTAAGACATTTCTGAGTCTTACTGGTTCTGTGACCTCGAGATGAAAATTTTGCCTGTCAGTATCCTAATCATTAAGATAAAGATAATAGTAATTTTAATACAATGATGACAGAGGAGCTATATATGGTTACTTATGCACCTAAGAAGAGTGGAGGCTCAAAATTCTTTCCCCCTTCCCACCACTATTCTACCAGTCAGTTCTGCCTTAATAAAAGAAGATTGCTATGGACCAAAATTAAAAAGCTTTGGGGCCAGAGACTTTGCTTATAGGAGACGCAGTCATCCTGCACTGCCTTGTCCTCTGAGCACTGAGTCAGGAGTAGTTGGGGGAAATAACTCCTGAGCAATGGAGGTATGGTCCCCAAACAACAAATTAAAAAGTTTTGTTTCTACTCGAAAGCTAATCCAAGAGATCTTTTTATTCCTGATTTCTAGAACTTTTAATCATTTTTTAGGGTTTTATCTATCTGTGTGTGTGTGTGTGTGTGTGTGTGTCTTAGCATGCAACTTATCCAGAAAGGTGGCAACCCTAACCCACTGTTGAATAAGACAAACAAAACTAGGACGGAGTCTGAAATTGCAAATGGATTTATTTACTCTTAATTTAGTGCAATCAATGTAAATAGGTTTCCTCTCACAGGGTCGTGACGGATAATTCGTTTTTCTCCTGGGAGTTCCATGGGGTTGCAGAGATGCGGAATATGGTATCACCCTTCCTTGTCTAATCAGAACCCACTCAGACTCGCCGGGGTAAGAGGCCAAAGAGAAACTCAAGACTAAATCAGTAGTTTGATAGCAGAGAACGCACTCTTGCCTTGAGTGTTAGACTGCGTTTAGCTCCTCGTTCCAACTCCCGAGTTCATCCAACTATGACTTTTGTAAGAAGATTAAAGATGTGGAATCCCTTCCAAATCCCCATTTCTTAGAATGATAAACCCGTGTTCAGCAAACTGAAATTCACTGTATTCATTGAGATCAAATCTCTTAGGAGCTTCAAACGGCAGAGCAAGTTAGATGACCCATAGACATGTTTTTATTCAAGAGAGTAGAGCTTTGGAAGGAAGCTTGTTCACAGATGGGTGAAAGTCATTTCCCATTAGGTACCTCAAGCTGCAAAAGCAATTGCAGGCTGGTCAGTCATGGCGTTTGTACGTCCCATCTGGTTAAACAAGAAAGAGTGCTAGCTCCAGAGATCAGCTGACTTGGAATGGGCAGAGCCTGGAGATGGAAATTCAGTTGGATCTTGGACAAAAGCAAATGAAAGAAAAAACGTTGCTCTTCCTGGGTCTTTCCCTGGAAATTACAAGCCCTGGGTTTAGTGTGTAGAGTTTCTGGTTAGAAAATCTCACCTAGACCAGACGCCTATTACATAGCAGAACTGCAGAAACTAGAAATTTCAAATGTCATTTAAATATCTACTAAAGATACCAGAGAGAAAAAGAAGTCCTGAGGGTTAGTGTTGTCTACGTTTAATGCTTCCAAAGGTAGTAAGAAAAATAGTGTTTCAGAAGCTCTTCAAGACGAGGCAGTCTGCATAGTTGTGGGAATATTTTTGCAGCTCATCTATTTATGGGAAACTTCCTCCAAATGCATTTTAAATTTTCTGGTGACAGAATCTTGATAACTGGCATAAACAGAAACTAAAATGTCATTTTTGCCCTTTTTTTTTTGTTCTTCTCCCTTTTCTCTACCTAGGTCCTTCCTCCTCTTGGCCTCATGTCTGTTATCTCTTACAGCTAATAATGGCAAACAGGCCCCTTGCAGCACAGCTGGTCTTCCGGAAGAGCCCCATTTGCTGGAAAGAGCCTTCTCCATGAGGCTCTTCGTGTACACAGACTACAGAGGTTCTAGGGCTTTGTCCTTTTTTGCATCTAACATGGGCTGGTGGCTGCAATCCACACTGAACGTTCCCTTAGCTACTAAAACTTGACCAGTGGAAATGGAATGGCATTAGCAAGTCTGATTTCAGTTTTGAAGGCATGAAAGGAATCGGATTAAGTTGATCTGAATTTTAAAGAATGAGTTAAAGGTCCTAGATAACATCAGTTTGGAGAATGAAACACAGTGTCCATAACTCAGCAAAAGGAGAATATGAAAGGGAAAATGTTTTTTTTTTAATTTTTTAAAATTATTTTTCTTAGTGAAACACCATGAGGTACAGTTGTAGACTTATAATTTTTTGTGCTTGGTTTTCAGATATACAATGATTGAGTATCCATCCCTCCACCAGTGCCCATTCTCCACCTCCAGTGATTCCAGTATCCCTCTCACCCCCATCATCCCCATCCCACCCCACCCCTGTGGCAGAACATTCCCTTTTGTTTTCTCTCTCCTTTTGGGTGCTGTGGTTTGCAAAAGAGGCATTGAGTGGCAATCATGTTCAGTCTATAGTCTACTTTCAGCACGCATCTCCCATCCTGAGAGGATCCTCCCAACATCCTTTATTTGGTGCTCCCTTCTCTATCTTGATCTGCCTTTTCCCCTAGAGTGTGCGGCTGGCCTCCAAGCCATGGAGTGAACCTCCTGGTACTTAACTCAGCTATTCTTGGGTGTTAGTCTCCTATCTTGTTACTTTATGTTCCTCAGATGAATGCAATCTTTCTACCTATTTTGTTACTTTATGTTCCTCAGATGAATGCAATCTCTCTATGTCTGTCTCTCTTTCTGACTCATTTCACTTAACATGATGCTTTCCATGTAGTACTACTTGTATGTAAATTTCATGACTTCATCTTTTCTAACAGCTACATAGTACTCCATTGTGTAGATATACCAAAGTTTCTTTAACCAGTCATCTGTTCTTGGGCACTCGGGTTTTTTCCAGATTTTGGCTATTGTGAATAGTACAGCAATGAACATAGAAGTACAAATGTCATTTTGACTGTACTTTTTTGCCTCTCCAGGATATATTTCCAGAAGTAGTATAGCTGGGTCAAATGGGAGCTCAATTTCTAATTTTTTTGAGAATTGTCCATGCTGTTTTCCAATCCCTATAAGGATATCCATGAAATTCTTCAAAGAAATAGAACAAGCAATCCTGAAATTCATATGGAACAACAAACAACCATGAATAGATAAAGCAATTCTTGGAAAAAAGACCTGGGAAGGCATCATCCTCCACAACCTCAAACTTTACTACAAAGCGGTAATAATTAAAACAGCATGGTACTGGAACAAAGCCAGGGCCGCAGACCAATGGAACAGGGTGGAATACCTGTACACACAACCCCAAATGTATGAACATCTAATCTTTGATAAGGGAGCAAGAAATGTGAAATGGAGCAAGGAAAGCCTCTTTAACAAATGGTGCTGACATAACTGGACAACCACATGCCAAAAAATGGGCTTAGACCTTGATTTAACACCATGTACAAAAATCAGATAAAAATGGATTAAAGATCTCAACATCATGCCAACATCCATAAGAAGACAAGGTTGGTAAAACCCTCCATGATATAGAGGCTAACGGTATCTTCAAAGATGACACTCCACTGTTTCCAACCAAGTGGAAACAGAGATAAACAAATAGGACTATCTTAAATTAAGAAGCTTCTGCACCTCAAAATATACAGTGACCAGAATACAAAGACAATCTACAGAATGAGAAAGGGTATTTACCCAATATCCATCTGATAAGGGGTTGATATCAAGGATATACAAAGCACTGGTTGAACTCTACAAGAAGAAAACATCTAACTCCATCAAAAAATGGGGCGACGAAGTGAACAGAAACTTTTCCAAAGAAGAAATCTGAATGGCTAAAAGACACATGAGAAAATGCTCCACATCACTCATCATCAGGGAGATGCAGATCAAAACAACAATGAGATATCATCTCACACCACAGAGACTGGCCCACCTCCAAAAGAACAAAAGCAATCTGTGTTGGCGTGGATGTGGCGAGAAAGGGACTACCCTTCACTGCTGGTGGAAATGCCAACTGGTTCAAGCCCTTTTGGAAAGGGAAAATGTTTTGGATGTCACCTGTAGCTTTCATTTCTTAAAAAATAAATGGAGTTTTCATTTATTCATAAAGTTGGGGGTAGGTAAAGTACAAATCAATAGAAATAACGAAAAAGAAATCAGATGATAGAAAAGTTAAGCAGCGGATATCAGTGTTATTCTACTTTCAGTGACAGAAATAAAATTCATTATGCAATATTTAATGGCATTTACTGCATAAGAAATGAATTACTCTTCATTTCACATTTGTATGACTTTTGACCTGTGACATAGACCATCAACCTAGAGAGTTTCACTTTTTTATACTAGTTCTCTCAAATAAATTAGCAGTTTTTTCTTTAATTTCCTTCCTTTTTGCTTCTATACAAGAGTTCAGTTATTATATGTGTGTGTTATATATGGCATATGCTCACTATTCATTCATACGTTAATAACTTTATAGTGTTCCCTATTGTTAGATTGTTAGCTATTGTGAATCATGCTACTATGAGCATGATATGTTATATTTTGAGTTTGTGTTTCCTTTTGCCTTGTATAAATACCCAGTAGTGCAATTGCTAGATCATATTGTAGTTTTCTTTAAATTAAAAAAAAATATGCCATTTTCCATAGTGGCCGTACCAATCTGTGTTTCTCTAATAGTGTATCAGTGTGAGATAAAGAAATGTAGATTTTCTCTACATCTTCACCAATATTTATTTTAACTTCTATGATAATAACTATTCAGACATGTGTTATGTTATATTTGATAGTGGTTTTGATTGATTAGTAATGTTGAGAAAATTTTTATGTAGCTATTGGCAATTTGTATGCATTCACTGGTGACATGTATTTTAAATGCTTGTTGCAAAATCTGGCTGTTTGCTTTTTTATAGTTGAGCTTATGAGTTGTTTATAAATTTTAAATATTAATCACTCATCATATATATTATTTTCAAATATCCTCTACTCAGTAATTGCTTTTTTTGACTTGGTGATTTTGTTTGCTGTGCAAAAGCTTTTTAGTCCTATGTAGTTCAATTTGTTATTTTTGCTTTTGTTTCCCTTGTGTTGGTGATAAATCCACAAGGACCAACATTTACAAGGCCAGTGTTGACAAGCTTAATGCCTATATACTTTTTCTATGTATTTTAATATTATAGGCCCAATATTTAAGCTTAAATTGATTTTTCTTTATTATATAAAATAATGGTCCAGCTTTATGGTTTTTTGATATGAAGTGGTTCAATTTTTCCACCACTGTTTATTTAAAAGATCATCATCTGTTTGATTATTCTCAGTTCTTTTGTTATAATTAATTGACCATGTGTGCGTGCACGCAAGTGTGTTTGTGTGTGTATGTGTGCGTGCACTAGGTTTCTGTTCTGTTTCACTGAAACATGAATCTGTTTTTAATACTAATACTAGCTGTTGTACTTACTGTAGCATTGTGACCATAATATAAAATCAGAGCACATGAAGACTTCAGCTCCTAATATTACTACCACATTGGTCTTGAGAATTTCAAGATATGAATCCGGTGGTCAGGGCTTGCTCCTGACTCAGGGATCACTCCTGAGCAGACTTTGGGACCATATATGGGTGTCAAGGACCCAAGTGCAAGGCAAGCTTCCTACCAGCTGTACTATGTTTTTTTTTCAGTCACTCAATGTGCATATTTGGGAGAGGCTGGGAAGCGGAATCATCCAGACCACAGCAGTCTCTAAGTTACCAAGCAAGCTCCGCTTCCCATCATCATCTGGGTGTATTGACCCACTGAGGTATATCCGAGCAAGCACAGAATCTTCAGATGAAAGTCACAGATGTGAGGGCAGACCCAAGCAGGCCTAAAGGCACAATTGTAGGGGATCTTTGCCCAAACAACCCGACTGCCAACCCAACTCTTTCTGCAGTACCTTTTCTCTCCCATTCTCTCCCACTCGGGTCTCACGAGTACGTCGTGGCCAGGAAGTGGTGTCTAGCACCTGAAACTGGTTCCTTTCGGCAGTAGAGTTCTTTTCTGAAATATGCCTGAGGAGAGTGGAAAAAGGGAAACTCCTCAGTGGGCAAAACTGTGAGTAGAACCAGTCATTCTGGTGAGAAAGGGAAATTGCTAGAGCTTGGGGTTGTTTACTTGTACATAGGCTGTGCGCCTATGTTTGGCTGAATGGTCGGGAGCGTAGGAGGGCGTAAGGGAAAACTAAGTGAAAACTGAACTGGAGAATTTGATGAGACTTATTCCTTCAATCTACACATGGTGGTAGACAACTGACCAAGAATTCCTCACCAGGAAATTTAGTCAATCAGATGTTTCTCTCTTTTAATACGTAAACTGTTTTTCATTACAGTGCTCTGAGAAATGGGTAATAAGTCGACAGAAGAGGACTTTTCCAACTGTGAAGCGATCAATGAAAAAATGGCAATTTATATCATTCGAATTTAGATTCTAGATTTCTGGGATCAGGGCTTGATTGGCTTACGTCGATGGGGGAGCCTTGTCCTCTCAGCTCAACCTAGAGACTGGACTGAGCAACCTGGAGCTCTAGTCAGAATGCGTCCTGCTGGATACTCAGTATCTCTTTGGGGGCCTGGTTACAAAAGAGACGATGATCCTGGGGCCAGAGTGATAATACAATGGCTAGGGCACTTGCCTTGCAAGCAGGTGACCTGGGTTCAATCCTCATCACCAATATGCTCCCCTAAGCCCACCAAGAGTGATACCTGAGTGCAGAGTCAGGTATAAGCACTGAGAGTACGGACTCAAAACAAGAAACAATCAGAAGAGGTTATCTCATTTATATAAAGAATTGGGAATGGAAATGCAATATAAATAAGAGCAGTGCCTAGATCACTCTTGACCCCAGAGAATAGGGAGAGGACAGAGAAGGGCAAAGATCAAGGGAAGAAGCAAGAAGTTGAGAAATGAAAGTAACAGGGCAGTAGGGGTCAGGGGCTTTGGGCACATCAGTAATGTGGGGGAGTGGTCTAGGTATATAACCGAGTTAAGGAAAAACGTGCTGGTCAAGGTGAAGGCTGGTAGGGTGGGAGGGAAACTTTGAACACTGATGGGGAGAGGTTCACCCTGGTGGTGGTGGGATTGGTGTTAAAACATGATATGTCTTAACTATCAATAATTTTGTAATAAATTTTAAAAAATTAAAGGATAAAGAGAAAAGGAAAAGGGATAAAATAAATTGGAGGAGAATTTTCAGGCTTGAGTAGCCTTCATAGTTGTCGTTTTTTTTAAATTTTTATTAGTGAGACACCATGAGGTACAGTTGTAGACTTACAAATTTTTGTGCTTGGGTTTCATTTATACAATGATCAAGTACCCATCCCTCCACCAGTGCCCATTTTCCACCACCATGGGTCCCAGTATCCCTCCCACCCCCCATCCTCTCCATCCCACCCTTCCTCTGTGGTAGGACATTTCATTTTGTTCTCTCTCTCTCTCTCTTTGGGTGTTGTGGTTTGCAAAAGAGGCATTGAGTGGCAATCATCTTCAGTCTAGAGTCTACTTTCAGCATTGTCCTCCCATTGTTCATCAATAAGAGAAGGGAGCACCAAATAAGGGGTGTTGGGAGGACAGTGGCAGTGACAGTGAAATTAAGAACTTTGTTATTTCTTAGGCTGACCATTCCTTCTAATCAGAACTGGACCTGGCTTTTACATTTAAGCAGAGGGACCCTTGTTTGGACTATGGGGAAGGGCCAAGGGCATCTCTCATCTATGAAGATGTAAAATAAGGCTTGTGGGCCCCAATTAGCAGACTGGAGCTCCAGGATGCTAATTAATTGGTTTTTATCCCTAGGGGGAATCCCCAAACTCTTTTCTCTTGAGGGCTGAGGAATGTCCTTAGGGTTTACAATAGTGGAAACTTCTTCCAGTGCCCCAGTCCTGTGCTCCATGATAGCAGTTGGCCCTTATAGGTCTGGGGAAGAGTATTTTTAAGAGCCCTTTTTCTCTCTATGCCCATTTGGTAGGCAGCCCATGGAGTGTGGGAATTAGCCTGGCAAGTCTTTTGGAAACATTTGACCCTTCAAGTGACAGTTTGTTTTTCTCACATATGGAGGAGATTTAGAAGTCTGCATGTTTGAAAAAAAAAAGTTCTTTTATCCAAGCTCCTACACAACAGATTGTCTGGTGGGTTTTAAGGATCAAAGTTATTTATTCACTTCAAAAACATAAATGAGTTCTCTTCGAAGATTCTGTTTCAGACGTATTGCTTTAATATCTAATTCAGAGTCTGGAAGGGAAGAAAGGACGTTAAGTATTTACCTGGAGAGCAGAGCCAGGTTATTTCTTTCTCTGAATCTGCCTTTCGGTGGGTACCGCTCCCTGATTCCAGACCATCTCTACAAAACACAGGGCAACTTTTCTCATTTTACCCAGCTTGAAATAAAAACAAATACATTTCAGCCATTAATGTGATTTTTTCCCCCTCAATACCATGAAAAATGTGCTTTGCTGCTCCCATTTGATCAAAGGAGGTTGAGCAATGTGCTTATGATTACCAGGCGGTCACTTCCCTTTCTTTTCAAGGCTCAGTGAGAAGGAAACGGGCTGCCTCTATGGTGCTTACAAACTGGCTTCCATGCTGCAAAGCACTCACGTCTTTCCTCAGAAATGGAAGCTAAGATGCTTAACATTTATCTCTCTTTTTACATTTGCAAAACTCTTTCAAATGTGCCATGCTTTCCAGGCATGTAATAACCTTGAGAATCTAGAAATTCTACTTCTGTTTCTCTTTGTGAAAGCCTTGAACCAAGGAGACTGAAGCATTTGCCCGACATCATTGTATTCAATTCAAGTCCAAGTCTTCTGGCTTCAAGCTCTGTTACTTTTCCAGCAAGTAATTTAACTTATGCTGTTCACCTTTAAGAGGTGGGTCCTGAGTCCCTCTTATTCCTAGAAATGAATCAAAGTGTTACTCTAGTTTGTGTGTGTGTGTGTGTGTGTGTGTGTGTGTGTGTGTGTGTGTGATTTTCACAGTTAAAAGTATTGGACTTTTCTTATCAAGGCAGAAATTCAAAACATAATTTTTTTGTTATATTCAATAATACCAGTAAGCATGTTTAGGCATATATAACAAAGTACATAGGTTTCTTCCTTCTTATTTCCAAATTCTCTTTTTGCTAGGATGAATGTACTCTCTCTTTTTAGTAGCCTTAGACAGAATATTTGCAACCACATCTCCCGTGTATGCTTCTCCCCACAGTGCGCAGGACTGATGGTTGCTCAGTATGATCCCACAGCTTTCAGGAGGAACAGCCGTTGCTTCCCAGGTGTAGACTTTGGACTCAGCTCCCATGTGGATTTTCTGCCTGACATAAAGACGGTTCATGCATCCAGCAATCTGTGTTGAATATATTTTTCTTCAGATTTTCTAACTTCAAGGATGTATTTTTTTGGTATTACTGACATAGAAGACAGCATCACATAGTTTTCCTAGCCTAAGAATCTATGATTAAAAACCCAAGAACGGGGGCTGGAGAGAAAGTATAACAAGTATGGTGCTTTCCTTGCATACAGCTCACAGGGCTTTGATCCTCAGCACCCCATATTGTTCCCTGAGCCCTTCCAGGAATGACTCATGAGCACAAAGTCAGGAGTAGGCCTTGAGCACTGCTGGGCATGGCCCTCAAACAAACAACAACAACAAAACTCCAAGAACCAAGAACAACAATAGAAATACCAGAGTGGCGATGAAGCCATTGAAAAGGGAATTGAAATAAAGGTAATTCATGCAAAGACAAAATGCATTTATTTCCCAGAGAGGATGAAAGGATGAACAGTTGACATCACTGGAGCCATTTTAAAGTTGGGCTGGAGCCAGAGAGATTGTCAGGTGTAAGTCTCATGTCCGGCATGTAGCCAAACCCCGTTTGATCTCAGCACCACATGGATCCCTGATCCCTGATTATTGGAGACCCTCCAAGCCCACCAATACCTTCTGACCTTGCCAGACCTGAGTAACATCGTATCTTTAGATCCTTCTCTGTGTTCTTCAAACTTAATGAAAACCACAGAGCAGGTCAAACCACCAGCATTTCAAAGCGTTAATAAGCATAAGATTGTTCTGTTTGGAGAAGACAACCCAAGATACTGTGACTTTAGCCCTACTTTTAATGGAGACCTTTTACTACCAGAACCTCAACTACTGCCCCATTTCCAATGGACTCAGCCTCCCATTGCCCTCCCTAAGGACGCCCTGACATGCACCCACTATGGTCCATGGGGGGCTTCTGGGCTAGAGTTGGTAGTGCTAAGATTTGTGGTAGTGATAAGATTGTGTGTTGCCTCAAAGCTCTTTTGCAAACCACAACACCCAAAAGGAGAGATAGAGAGAACAAAAGGGAATGCCCTGCCACAGAGGCAGGGTGGGATGGGGGGATGAGGGGTGGGAGGGATACAGGGACCCGTGATGGTGAAAAATGGGCACTGGTGGAGGGATGGGTATTTGATCCTTGTATAATTGAAACCCAAGCACAAAAATTTGTAAGTCTACAACTGTACCTCATGGTGTTTCACTAATAAAATTTTTTTTAAAAAAAGATTGTGTGGTGCAGGATGAAACTCAGGACATAGTTCATTCAAGGAAAGCAAATATCGCTGACCACCGACCTAGCTTCCTTGACCCTTGATGACTTTTTAAAAAAAGCACCAACCTTTGTATCACAGAAACAGGGCAGGGGGGCACCCAAAATGGAAAAAGGAATTTACATTTTGCAAAAAGAAGAGTAGCACTACCAAATGGATATTGAAACAATATTCACAACTTCTATGTAAATTGTAACTTGAGTTTTAATTTTTTTACTAGGATTCTGAAGCGTATGACAGTAACTGGCCAATAAATTGTGTTCTATTAAAAAGAAATACAAGGGGCTGAAGCGATAGTACAGCAGGTAGGGCATTTGCCTTGCAGGCGGCTGACCTGGGTTCAATTCCCAGCATTCCATATGGTTCCCTGAGCACCGCCAGGGATAATTCCTGAGTGCAGAGCTAGGAGAAACCCCTGAGTATCACGCGGTCTGACCCAAAAGAAAAAAAATACAGTGAGTTCATTTATATTTTCAGTATGTATGTGAATGTATGTGCATTATATTTCGATAGTACAGCAGGTAAGGTGTTTGTCTTGTACGCAGCTGACCAGGCTGATAGGGCCTACCCGAGTTCAATTCCTCTGCCCCTGTCAGATAGCCCGGCAAACTACCAAGAATATCTCCCCCTCCTGGCAAGTTATCCATGATGTATTGGATATGCCAAACACAGAAACAACAAGTCTCACAATGGGGACGTTACTGGGACCGCTAGAGCAAATCAATGAACGACGGGAGGACAGTGCTACAGTGCTACTTATATGTGCTTAAAATTTAGTTGAAAGTATATAAAATGGCTTCATGTCTGCTGTATGTATATACCAATATGTATGTTATAATATATAATAGATAACTTTTTCTTTAAGTGAAATACTTCTGTATTCTTAAAGTCTTACAGAATGAAACACTTAAAAGAAGATAAATTCTGAAAAATAGATGCCAGTTAAAGGTATATAAATCCTCACAACTAGTACATAAGATGTAGCTATTTTAGGCATTACTTTAGTTATTTAACCCTCTAGTGAATCTAAACTTTGTGCAAGATATTGTATTTGGGCCAAAGGATATAGAGACTTAGGAAAGCATGTTGTCTAAATTAAAAGCATTTAGCAGAAATTCTACATGCTTTAACCCAATAAAATGCATATCCAATTTGTCCTGGCACTTAATCCTAAGAAAAGCAGATGCATAGACAAATACTAAGAAGGTATTGATTAGAAGTTGGGTTATTTTGTTTGTTTGTTTGTTTGGGGGATACCCCTGACAGTACTCTTCACTCAGGGAGTACTCCTGGGGCACTTAGGCAAGAGGAATTGAACTTGACTTGACCTCCTGCAAGGCAAGTGCCCCACCTGCAGTACTATTAGACCCCTGGAGGTTGTTGGTAATGAATTCTATTTATATTTAAGTGAGTTTATATTTATATTTAGCACAGCGGGTAGGGCGTTCGCCTTGCACGCGGCCAACATGGCCGACCCGAGTTCGATTCCTCCGCCCCTCTCGGAGAGCCCGGCAAGCTACCGAGAGTATTCGATATGCCAGACACAGTAACAACAAAGTCTCCAATGGAGACGTTACTGGGCCCGCTCGAGCAAATCGACGATCAACGGGAGGGCCTTTACCTTACCTTATGTTTATATTACAGCACAGTGGTAGGGTTTACCTTGCACACAGCCAACCCGGCCGGTCGAGCAGGGTTCGATTCCTCTGCCCCTCTCGGAGAGCCTGGCAAACTACCAAGAGTATCCCAACCACACGGCAGAGCCTGGCAAGCTCCCCGTGGCGTGTTCAATATGCCAAACACAGTAACAAGTCTCACAATGGAGTCGTTACTGGGCCCGCTCAAGCAACCAATGAACAACGGGAGGACAGTGGGGTTTTTTTATATTTATAAAGGTAAAGGTAAAGGCCCTCCCGTTGATCGTCGATTTGCTCGAGCGGGCCCAGTAACGTCTCCATTGGAGACTTTGTTGTTACTGTGTCTGGCATATCGAATACCTCACGGGGAGCTTGCCGGGCTCTCCGAGAGGGGCGGAGGAATCGAACTCGGGTCGGCCATGTTGGCCGCTTGTAAGGCGAACGCCCTACCGCTGTGCTATCGCTCCAGCCTGGCAAGCTACCTAGAAGCATATCGCCCGCAATGGAAAGTCTGGCAAGCTCCCTGTGACGTACTGGATATGCTGAAAACAGTAACAACAAGTCTCACAATGGAGACGTTACTGAGCCCGCTGGAGCAAATTGATGAACAATGGAGGACAGTGACAGAAACAGTGATATAAATATATATTCATATATAAATGTATATTTTATATAGTATATATTTATATGATTTATCTATACACATAAATATTTATCTTCATGGCCTGGAGTGATAGCACAGTGGTAGGGCATTTGCCTTGCATGCAGCCAACATGGCTGACCCGAGTTCGATTCCTCCGCCCCTCTCAGAGAGTCCGGCGAGCTACCAAGAGTATATCGCCCGCACGGCAAGCTACCCGTGACGTACTCAATATGCCAAAACACAGTAACAACAAGCCTCACAATGGAGATGTTACTGGGCCCGCTCGAGCGAATCGATGAACAACGGGAGGACCATGACCGACCGTGATTTATATTTATTTATTTATTTATTTATATATAAATATACATGTATTTATATTTAAGTGAGTTCTATTTATATTTAAGCAGGAGCAGAAGAGGAAACAGCACTAAGTGGATTTGATAGTCATGAAACAGACCGTTGTCTAGTGACTCCAAGGGTGAAGGCAGCCATTCAGCTCAGTGTTCCTCAGAGAATGGCTGGGAAATTAGGGACATCAACTGCAGGAGGGGTGAGTGTGGATCAGGACACAACTGCAGGTGGCTCAGGACACACACGCTCTTCTGGCAGAGGGAGCTCTCTGTGCTGAGGTCGGACGCCCTGGATTGAAGACTTCTATCCCTGCATTATTTAAATTTTTTTTTTTTTATTTTTAACAGTGAGACATCATGAGGTACAGTTACAGACTTACACATTTCTGTGCTTGGGTTTCAATTATACAATGATCAAATACCCATCCCTCCACCAGCGCCCCTTTCCCATCACCATGGATCCCAGTATCCCTCCCACCCCCGCCATCCACCCCATCCCACCCTGCCTCTGTGGCAGGGCATTCCCTTTTGTTCTCTCTCTCTTATTGATCCCCGCATTTTTGAATCAAGCAGTGGTTCTGTGTGACTTGGACACAGACACAAAGTTTCGTAAGTGTGAGAAAAAGTTTCGTTAATTGAAATGAAATAGTACTAGATTTTTTTCCCCCTACCTAATCTTGATAAGACATTGTTTTATTCCAGGGAAAAATAGCTGGTGAGAATTAATTCTCAGGCAAAAGTCCTGAAATTTTGTTTCTAAATGAGTTAAGTAATGTTATTAAAAAAAGATGAAACATATTTTAAAAGGAGAGTCAAAAGTAGAGTCAAAACTACAAAATACACTTGCCAAGGGAGGCAGACCGGGGGTTGGGAGAGAAGTCGAAGACTGGTGGAGAGAATCTGCAGCTAGTGACAGGATTAGCGTTAGAATATTGCATGCCAAAAAATCAACTGTGAATAATTGTAAATCATGGTGTCTTAATAAAAAAGTAATTTAAAAAAAACTAATAGTTTTGGGTAGAAGAAGGAAAGAAAGCAACAGCGTTACAAAGACTGAGCTGTGCATTAGAAGGATTAATGACCGAAAAGCTGGATAATGGAAATGTATTAAAAATGAAACAAAAATGCCATAAAAATGGACAGATTTTTGGAAACTTGGAATATGGTTTTCTAGAAAAGGCAACAAGAAAGCCATTAATCCCTTTGGCAGAAACAGTCTTGTTAATCATTCGCTAATACCTGTGGGTCTGTTCATCTGCCTGACAAAAAACCAATTATGTAATTAGTGTGTGAGTAGACAGTTAGAAAAGGGTTAGAATAATATGAGTCAAAATTAAGAAGGAGGCTCATACAGGATGTGTGCTAGCATCAGAGAATTCTACCTTTTAATTTCATGTTAAAAACAGACAGAAAGTCCTGAGTAGTCAAGGAATAAATCTTTCTAAAATCCTCAAGTTAAAAGTAAAATATATAAGAAATATTCATCTCTTAATGTAAGATGAGACTAGTTTTCAAATATGTCAAGCCAATTCAACCTTACTTTAGTCCCTCCCTGCATGAAGGACTATCTTAAAAGAACCAAATTTATACTTTATGTTTATCCTCAAAGCTGGTTGGAACCCAACATGTGAGTGCATCAGTGCTTCAACACAATCCTTTCTCTACCCGCCTGTAGGGTGTCATTATGGCCTGCAGTTTCAACCCCATTCTAGCACTTACCTTGCCTTTGGCCTTTTCCAGGTACGGCTTGGATTTTTAAAGTTCTATTACTAGGTGTCAGTGCATAGATCGGCTGCATAGTCTACACCTGATAGCCTTCATTTTGTCACCAATAGTAAATTGACTTTATTACAAGTTAGACCTTCCAAATTGCTACCTTTGGTATTACAGAGGCTAAAGAGAGATGGGTGAGTAAATTCAAGTCATTCTGGAAGCAACACACAATTTTAAGAGCAAAGGATTCAGAGAGATCAAATGTTGATACCGTCCATTATCAGCGAGGAGAATTCAGAAGAGTGATTTCACTTTTCTGACTCACTTTTACCAACCACATAAAGAAGGCGATTCTCCTCAGAGGTAGTAGTGCTCTATCAAAAATCACAAAGAAATGATTAAAAGTTATCTGCATTGTTCCTAGACCAGGGAAGTAACTCAATACCTAGAAAGTGATTATTAATATTATTTCTACACAGCCTCTATTTTGTCAGTTTTTCTTGATATGCTGAAGGTCTCTAAAGATGATCTCAGTTGTAACTGGATTCGGATGAAACGGTTTCTGACGTGCGATGGATCAGTTAGTGCGATGGGCCAGAGCTGCTGCTTTGGAATTCGTAGGAAGAGACTCAATGATGTTCCTGGTGGTACCCAGGCTTCTGCCATAATGTCCCACTTACACAATCAATAGACAAGCCGGAAGACCTTAACAATTTAGCATATGATTAGCATAATGCAGTGACTTCTGGAGGGCCACTTAGAACCGGAAATTTGAAGCAAGTCATTTATTTTTTCAAAGGCCACTCTTCTTTTTTTGGCAAGTGGCCATTGACAGCTTGTTACCTTTGCTTCCTTTGTCAAGCCCAGAAAAATAGGAAGCACAAAATCAACTGGGCCTGGGCAGGGGTGGGAGAGAGCAGGCAGACAGGCAGGCAGAGCCTGGAGATAGATTCTGATCCACATCTGCAGCAAAGGATATACTAGGGGTCTCCTGCAGGCTCTCCTCTTGGGATATTTCCTGGACACATAGAGATTCTTCTGTACAAGGCCCATTTTCTGTGTCTCTCCCCAGGTCCTGGCTTCCTCCCCTAAGCATCTGCTGGGGACACAGAGCTCTGAGCTTGAGGGGAAGAGCAGTCTCAGGTCTAGTTACTGACACTCAGCAATGAGGCAGGTACGCTGCCTGGGTCAGAAACACTCAGTGTTCCTGCAGGTGATGTTTCATTTCTGAAAAGGGGAGGAGTTGCATGCTCCGAGTCCAAGCCGAGAATGTTCAGTGGGAAAGTGTGGAGGTGACTGGGAGAGACTTTATACACTGTGCTCAAGGAGAGCTAATTCATGTCCAAGCCAAAGACATTCAAATTCCATTTTGAAAATAGTCACGAGCCAAAATAACATGTTTGCTGGTACCAGTCTGTATTCTCTGGCATAAGAAAAGTGATCCATAAAAGTAAGTAAGTTGGTAAATTGGCTTCATCTATGTTTAAATTTTTTTCTGCCAACACTCTGTTAAGATTATGAACTTTTATATTATTCTTGAATTTCATTGGGCTGGAGCGATAGCACAGCGGGTAGGGTGTTTGCCTTGCATACTGCCGACCCAGGTTCGATTCCTCCGCCCCTCTCAGAGAGCCCGGCAAGCTACCGAGAGTATCCTGCCCACCTGGCAGAGTCTGGCAAGCCTGGCAAGTTCCCTGTGGCATATTCGATATGCCAAAAACAGTAATAAGTCTCACAATTTTTTGTGAGATGTTACTGGTGCCTGCTCGAGCAAATCAATGAACAACAGCAGGACAGTGCTACAGTGGTACTTGAATTTCATTAGGGTAATAATCATGTCTCACCTGTCATTAATAAAGCTTTTTAAGAAATTTTGTGTTGGTATATTGTGGGGGTAGGGCGTCTGCCTTGCACGCAGCCAACATGGCCGACCCGAGTTCGATTCCTCCGCCCCTCTCGGAGAACCCGGCAAGCTACCGAGAGTATTTGATATGCCAGACACAGTAACAACAAAGTCTCCAATGGAGACGTTACTGGGCCCGCTCGAGCAAATCGACGATCAACGGGAGGGCCTTTACCTTTACCTTTACATGAAATAGGTAAGACTTACGTAAATTTTCCCCTTACACTTTCTATAAGCACTATGGTTTACAAACTTGTTCACAATGATTTATTGCAATACTCTATGTTGCACTTCATCTTCAGACCCTAATGACTTTAAATGTTTCTAAAAGTTTCAAAAGTTTTAAAATAACTTTAGTAACTTGCTACCTGTATGATCATGTCATTCAGTTATTAAAAGAATTTTCTTGTTTGTTTTCAATTTTTAAAGTCTGTGGGGTGAGAGCTCTCCCTGCCCCAAGGGACCCAGCCCCGGCAGCCGACCTTCACTACCCAACCACTGCCACACTCAAGGCCACTTTCCGGATGCCCAGGCTGAGCCTCACCCATGAATGAAGTACCATGGAACTCAGATAATGCAGAACTTTGTGACCTTGGACTCTGAACTCAATGGAACCGGGAACAGAGATCCTCTGCATGCTTCCCCCAGTCTCCCGTGACTCAGGGCCACGCGGCACATTACAAAACACTTCCTACCCATTTTCCACAATTACCACACCATATCTGATGGGATTCAGACAGTAGGCAACAATTCATAGAGATACATATATAAATATATGCCTCACAGAGAGCCTGGCAAGCTACCAAGAGTATCTTGCCCACATGGGCAGAGCCTGGTAAGCTCCCCTTGGCATATTTGATATGCCAAATACAGTAACAACAACAGATGTCATTCCCCTGGCCCCAAAAGAACCTCCAATCGTTGGGAAAAAAGGGGTAAGAAGAGGCTACTAAAATCTCAGGGCTGGGAGGAATAGAGATGTTACTGGTGCCCGCTCGAGTGATTTGCCGATCAAGGGGATGACAGTGATGATGATGATTTGAAGTCTTAATTATTTTAAACTTCTTTTTATTAGCGGTTAGTTCTAATGTTATGTTATGTTTCATAATAGTGTTAATAAATGAAAAACCTTCCTTGTCCCCTGACTTTGGGGTGAAAGTATTTCATTTTTGTCTCTGTGGATCAAAATAATTGAAATTTTTATTATTTTTTTAACTCAATACCTCACTTTTTTTCAACTCAGTATGCTTTTTTTTTTGGTTTCCAACTTCTTCTATTTTGTCTACCGTCTTTCTTCCTTTTTTTCTTCTCAGATGACCTTAGTTCTGTTATTAATACCCAATTAAAATAATTATTTTTACCAGTTCATTAATGTTATATTCTCATATTGAAAAGTTATTGAGTTCCTTTCACTTCAGTTTACACATAATTCACTTGAGTTCCTTCTATTTTTCTGGGAATAAAAAAACTTTCATCTATTTTTTATAACTGAATAGTACTCCATTATTATATAATTGTATCACTTCTTTATCAGATTATCTCTCAATGAGCATTTTGATTACTTTCTTCAATAAACAGTATTGAAGGGACTGATCTAGCTTTTTGTAGTAATATTTTCACTTTCTCTAGTTAGAAACCTGCAAGTAGATTGCTAAATTAGTAAAGGACAATCTATGTTTAGCTTCTTAAGGCTACTTTACACCATTTTCAAGAAGTGGTTTACCATTTTACATTCTCATTAATGAGAATGTAATGTAATCTAATGTAATGTAAATTAATTTACATTCTCATAAACCATTAATGGTTCAGGAAGTTATTGTCCACACTTCCAACACTTACTGTATTTTGTTTGTTTTGTTTTAGTGTTTTTCTATTTCCTTTTTCTATCTTCCTTTGAGTTACTTAGACATTCTTTTTAATGGATGCCATATCCAGAAGTGATCAGAGTGCCCAGGGCTGGCAGTTATTGGGAGCATGCAGTTAGAGGGATTAAACTCATGATCATGTTAAGAATGAGGCTCTCAGAGGCTGGAGCAATAGTACAGTGGGTAGGGCGTTTGCCTTTCGTGCAGACTACCCGGGTTCAAGACCCGGCATCCTATATGGTCTCCCAGCATGGCCAGGAGTAATTCCCAAGTGCAGATTCAGGAGTAACCCCTGAGCATCACTGGGTGTGATCCAAAAAAAGCAGAAAAAAAAAAAGATTGATGCTCTAACATGCTAACATGCTAAGAATGTGCTAACATTTAAGTTATCTTTCCAGCCTCTACTTATGCATTTGTTAAGAATGCCAGTTTTGGGGGCTGGAGTGATAGCATAGCGGGTAGGGCATTTGCCTTGCACGCGGCCGACCCGGGTTTGATTCCCAGCATCCCATATGGTCCCCTGAGCACTGCCAGGAGTGATTCCTGAGTGCAAAGCCAGGAGTAACCCCTGAGCATTGCCAGGTGTGACCCAAAAAGCCAAAAAAAAAAAAAGACCGCCAGTTTTTATGTCTCTTTTTTAAAAAAGTGTATCAATTCACATTATAAATATAATAGATATAATATAACATACTATAGATATAATATGCATAGACATCTCTTCAAATTTATATTATAATATATATTTTTATAATTTACATTATATTTTAGGCAAATGTCTTAGTTTATTTAGGTATTATGCATTTATAACTTATGGTAGTTGTCTAGATTTGTGAGCTTGTTAAAACTTAGAATCATCATTGGGCCCAGGAAATAATATAGATGCGAAGGCATTTGCCTTTCATGTGACTGCTTGGGCTAACTTTGGTTTAATCTGCAGCACAGCATTTGGTTCCCTGAATACCACAAGTCACTCCTGAGCACTGAGCCGGGAATAGACCCAAAGCACTACTGGGTGTGAACAAAAACAAACAAAAACCTTCTCCAACTTAGGGTCCCATATTCTTATCATTGTTTGTGTATACCCTCTTCATTCATTGAGAAGCATATCAATAATTGCTACTTATTTCAACTGTCGAATGTAATTTAGAAATCTCAAGAGGAGAAAACATATATTAATCCGTAGTTTTACCTCTTTACCTTGTTTATTCGTGTCATATTGTTTCAGCACTGCTTATTTTTATAATTTCCTTTTGGCTTAGCGAGCATTCTTTTAAGTGAGATCCACTGGCTTTAAATTATCTTAGTTTTCTCACCTCGGAGAATGTCTTGATATCATCTTCATTTCTGGAATGCACTTTTACTGGCTATGAAATTCTGGTTGACACTTTTTTTCCCCCAGCACTTGAAAATACTGTGTCACTTCCTTCTGACCGTCTTTGTTTTGGATAAGAAATCCACTTATCATTCAAATTATATTTTCCTTTTTTTTCTTTTCGGGTCACACCTGGCAATGCACAGGGATTACTTCTGGCTCTGCACTGAGGAGTTTACTCCTGGCGGTGCTCAGGGAGCCATATGGGATGCTGGGAATCGAATCTGGGTTGGCCGCGTGCAAGGCAAACGCCCTACCCGCTGTGCTATCTCTCCAGCCCCACAAATTATATTTTCTTCATGGGTAATATTTTTCCTTAATACTCAATTCAATGTAATTTATTTGTTTTCGCTTTTCATTATGTGAAAGTGATATTTAATTTGGGAGCTATTTATGGCATTACTCAGTGGCCCGAACGGTGCTGAGAATGAATTGGATCTGGGCCTCCTTCGCACAAGGTACGTATCGGACCCAGTGTGGTGCTATCTCTCAGATCTTGCTTTTACATTTATGCGTTTGTTTATTTATTTTTGCTTTTTGGATCACACTCGGTGATGCACAGTGATTACTCCTGGCTCTGTGCTCAGGAATTACTCCTGGCGGTGCTTGGGGGGGGGACCATATGGGATGCTGGGAATCGAACCCCAGTGGGCCCCTTGCAAGGGCTACCCGCTGTGCTAGCGCTCCAGCCCCTGCTTTTACTTTTAGAAGTGTGATGTAGTTTCGCACACATTTCTTAGGATTTACAGTTTATTCAGCTTCTTGAGTATGCAGGTTGATATCTTTTATCGAATGTCATTAAGGACTTTTCAGTCATTATTTATCAAACACTGTTTTATTCTAGAAACGCCAATACAATACATATTTGAACTTGATTTAGTTACAGTCCTCTTGAGACTCCAGGGTATTGTGTCTCTTCCATCCCCATGTCCTTTGGTTCTGCTCTTCAGCACTCTCTTACTCTGGGTCAAATTTATTGATTCTTTTCTCCATCATCTTCATTTTTCTCCTTTTTATCCCTTTTTGGGTCACATCCAGTGATGCACAGGGGTTACTCCTAGCTCTGCACTCAGGAGTTACTCCTGACGGTGCTCAGGGGACCATATGGGATGCTGGGAATCGAACCCGGGTCAGACGCATGCAAGGCAAACACCCTCCCCACTGTGCTATTGCTCCAGCCCCTTCATTTGTCTCTTGAACCTGTCCATTGAGTTTTTCATTTAAAAACTGCAAAACTGCAAAACTGCCATCTGGTATATTTTTTTCTCTAATATTTACTGAGACTTTAAAAGAAAATGATTGAGGTACAGTGATTTACAACATTGTTAATGATAGTTTGCCGTGTGCATATTCCAATACCACACCCATAACCAGTGTACCCACCTCCTTCCTCCTAGATCTCAGAGCCCCTCTCTCCAACCTCACTCCCCACACCCTCATAAAAAAAGGTAAATGCCCTCCCGTTGATCGTCGATTTGCTCGAGTGGGCCCAGTAACGTCTCCATTGGAGACTTTGTTGTTACTGTGTCTGGCATATCGAATACTCTCGGTAGCTTGCCGGGCTCTCCGAGAGGGGCGGAGGAATCGAACTCGGGTCGGCCATGTTGGCTGCATGCAAGGCAGACGCCCTACCCGCTGTGCTATCGCTCCAACCCCACACCCTCATATATACCCAAATTAAGTTTTGTAAAATAGTTCTATCATTGTGTTGCCTTTGACTCTTTGTTGTTATTTACTGTGTATTTTTAAGTCACAGTATGAGGGAAACATTCTTCATCTGTCTCTTCCTTCCTAACTTCAGTCAGCATGATACCCTCTAGCTCTGTCCATCAGGAGAAATTTTGTCCTTTCTTGCAGTTACATAGTATTCAATTGTGTTTATATACCACGACTTCTTGATTTATTCATCCACAATTTGGCATTTGAATTGTTTCCATTTCGTGGATTTTGTATTAAGTGTGCAATGAGCATAGGTGTGTGTATATCCTTTCAAATGAATGCTTTTATGCTCTAGGGATAGATAACCAAAAAGTGGTAACACTGGGTCATATGGGAATTCCATTGCTATTTTTGGGGGTGGAAGATCTTCATGTTGCTTTCCATAGAAGCTAAACCAAATTACTTTCCCACCAACAGTGGACTCTTAAAACTTTTAAAACTTCGCTTTAAATATGTTTTGAATTCCTTGTTTCCTGTCCCCACGCTGGCTGTCCTCTCCAGGGCCCCTTAGAGGGGGGCGGGTTGAGTTTCCCTCCCTGCCCCAAGCAGAGCTCCGGTAGCCGAAGACCTCCAGAACCAGTCACAACCATGCTGAGACCACTCTCCACACGCATGAAGGAACCAGAAGAGGAACACAGGCATGCGGGTCCTGGGGCTGAGATCTCCAAGCCTGCTCGAATTGGGGCTGAGCATCCTCCACCCAGATCCTCCATCTTCCGGTAGGCAGGGGTCACACCCACCAACTGGCCCCCCAGGTGCCGTGTAATCCCATCAACGGCCAAGACCCAGAGACTAGAAAACCCAGCTCCCGATAGCGACATCTTATTATCTCATTCTTACTTTGGACAACCTGGCAGGCTCCCGAATGTAACCTGCCCACACAGCAGAGTCTGGCAAACTCCCTGTGGCATACCCAATATGCCAAATACCAGTAACAATGATGGGTCTCATTCTCCTAATCCTGAAAGGGCCTAGAATATGGCACTTTATTTTTATTTATTTATTTATTTATTTGCTTTTTGGGTCATACCCGGCGATGCTCAGGGGTTACTCCTGGCTCATGCACTCAGGAATTGCTCCTGGCGGTGCTCAGGGGACTATATATGCTGGGAATCAAACCTGTGTTGGCCATGTTGACTGCGTGCAAGGCAAACGTCCTACCCGCTGTGCTATTGCTCCAGCCCCGAATATGGCACTTTAAAATCTCAGGGCTAGGACAAAGGAGACGTTACTGGTGCCTGCTCGAGGCAATCAATGAACAACAGGATGATTGTGATCGTGACTGTGATCCTTCGATAACTCTAGGGTCATTGTCATGTTTCTATTTTGTCTTGATAATTTTTTCATTCAAATCGAGATATTTTTCTTGATTTTTTTAAAACCTAAATCTGTCTCTGCGCATCAGAGAGAAATCATAAAGGCTCAGGCACTTCCCATGCAGTTGCTCAACACTGCCTCCATCCCTGGACCACATATAGTCCCCGCAGTCCTCCAGAAGTGATGCCTGAGCACAGAACCAGGAGAAAACTCCAAGCCCTGCCAGTTGTTGCCTAAAAATCAAAATAAAGAATTAGATAACATCTGTATCATTCCAATTTTAGTATATGTGCTGCCGAAGCGAGCACTGGAGCGATAGCACAGCGGTAGGGTGTTCGCCTTATAAGCGGCCAACATGGCCAACCCGAGTTCGATTCCTCCGCCCCTCTCGGAGAGCCCGGCAAGCTACTGAGAGTATCTCGCCCGCACAGCAGAGCCTGGCAAGCTACCCGTGACGTATTCGATATGCCAAACACACTAACAACAAGTCTCATGATGGAGATGTTACTGGGTCCGCTCGAGCAAATCGATGAACAACGGGAGGACTGTGACTGTGACTGGCTGTGAGATAACATCTACACTCTGAACACTCTAAGACTGAATCTTACTTAAGGATTCTGGTCTAGTTGTCTCTTCTGATATCATTCTAGCAGGAGAGAGGAGGGGTGTCAGTTTATGACTCCCTGCCGTGATTGAAGCACAAATTCTCCCTCTTGTCTGCATTGCCTGTGGAGGTTGTGTGAGTCTTGTGATAGCTGTATGACTCAGAGTTGTTGATTTCCACGGACCTCAACTGGTATGGCACTTGAGGGAACCTGACAAAAGTGCTTTGTTGGTACTCCCCAAGGAACCTCTTTTCATGGTGTATGTGGGAGGATGCCTCTGGTATTGCTGGTGCTGTCGAAAGTTCTGAGTCTCCCTGGCATCCTCCTCTGGTATGACTTCAGGCAGGAGGTGATAAAAAGCATTATAGCCACTGAATGAAAGGAGAGTTCGGGATCTTAATACAGTCCATCCATTGAGAGCTCCTGAAAGAAGGACTCTCAGTATCACCACAGGGAAAACTTAGACCTCCTGCTCTTTTTCTCAGTTCGAAAGAGTGCAGCATATGTTATTCATAACCAGCAATAGAACACAAATTGTCTACTATTGCCTTTTCAGCATATCTGAGTGTTGGGGTAAAATCTCAAATGATAATGGTGGGTCTGGTGTCAAAATAGTGAATGTGATCAAAGTAGAGAGAGAGTAATGTGGAAATCATCCGCCCTACAGGTAGGGGGAGGGTGTGGGACGGGGGTATACTGGGGCTTTTGGTGGTGGAGAATGGGCACTGGTGAAAGTACGGGTGTTTCATTATATGACCGAGACTTAGATCCAAAAGCTTTGTAACTGTTCTCACGGTGATTCAATAAATAAAATTGTAAAAAATGAAAAAAAAAAGTAAGGTGGAGTTCATGCACAATTCAATCTGCTAGTCAGTGACTGAATAAATAGCAGTACTCCTACATAAAAAAAAAAAGATTGCAGCATCTGATTACGCCTCGGAGAGAGAAATTGACTCAGTTTCCCACTCAGTCTTCAAGGATAGTTCCATTTCATTTCTCTAGCTTTTGTCTATGGTGGAATGGTTATTACTCCCTGCTAAATCCCTGCCTGTGTAGAATACACCTTCTTCGCTCATTTAACTGCAGAAGGGAGTTATTGTTATTTATCATTTATATTGTTATCCTTTAATTATCATTTATGTCATTTATTTAATGACTTGATCTCTTCCCACTAGCATTTCTACAGTGCTAGGTTCAATATTTCGTATGGGATATATAGGACAAAATAGAAAACCAGTAAGTCCCCTTCATATTCTTCCTTGTATGCACCCAGTGTGTATTTTATCTTCACTCCACCTTGCAGTATTATATTTGTTATACGAAATTTATAACTGGGTTTTTTAGTTGCAGTTAGTGGAATAATAAGGATAAGTATTTCTATTCTACCTATTCAGAAGCAGAAATTCCCTCCCATCAGATATACTTGACCCAGGTTTTTCTTTTTCTAGTACTGCTTCATCTTGGAACTTTAGGCTTACTTTTTATGTGGTTTCTGGCCAAAAAATGTGAACATATAGTAAATGTTGGGTAGAATTTCTTTCGTTATAAAACCTATGAGAACCAGAAAAGTTTAAGAATGAGAAAGATATTTCCACCTCGTTTCAATCAGCCACTTATATGGGTAGTACAGCACCCAACTTAGAATCCTTTTATCCATTGCATATACATTTTTGTTATGTTAGTTGAGGGGGCCACTGTTTGGGGGCAGGCATGGAGTACTGGCTTTGATGTGCAATGCATATTTCTACCACCTGAGCCTTTTCCATTGCTTTTACATAAAATCACAAAAGTGAGGATTCAGGGATAACTGAGCTGTTTTAGAAAATTAGCATAGTTCTTTTGAAGCCAGACGTACAGACCAAACATTTTTCTCTAAAAAATAAAATACGAATTTTAGCGCTGGAGGGATAGCGCAGCGGGTAGGGCATTTGCCTTGCACGCAGCCGACCCGGGTTCAATTCCTCCATCCCTCTCGAAGTGCCTGGCAAGCTACGAGAGTATCTCGCCCGAACAGCAGAGCCTGGCAAGCTACTGTGGGGTATTCAATATGCCAAACACAGTAACAACAAGCCTCACTTCGTGTTCCTGGACCAAGCCAATACACTGGACTACACTAGCACATGACAGGGATGAATGGAGACATTACTGGTGCCTGCTCGAGCAAATTGATGAACAATGGATGGCAGTGCTACAGTGCTAATGGCTAACAATGTAGATTTTGAGTGAATAATACACCTTAAATATATCATCATTTAAAAATATTTATTGAGTTACTGTAATTTATAATAGTGTTAATGATAATTTCATGTATATACCATTCCAACGCCATGCCCACCACCAAAGTACTCATGAAAATGTCAAAACCTGTCTTCCAAAAGGCAATTCCTGCCTAAATGTTAGTTAACAGCTAAGACGTGATTCAATGGCATTCAGTGACGGATTCAATGTCAGTGCCAATTGTATGTGCCTTACATGTTTTCTCATGTCAATATTTTAGTGGCAAAGCATTTACTTTAAACTTTCCCTGTATTTCTAATTGAAAAGGGAATTGGAATCCGAATTGATGATGTTTTGGCAAATGATAATGAACATACACATTCATTTGTGGCAAGGTAGTCGACCGTCATTCAGACGAAGATAAAACTGAGGAGTCTCCAATGTAGAAAATCCACTGATTTTCTCCTTAGCTTCACTCTCCTCGACACAACTCTGCATGATCACTGCTTCCAGAAGACACACAATATTTTGAAAAGCTTTTGATGTAGACATTCTTTTTCTTTTTCATTATTTATGCTTGATTTACATAATTACTGACTTCACTGGTTTAGATGTGTCTGAATTAATAAGACACTTCTAGTACCAAAATAATTGTTTAAAGCACAACAAGTATACAATTGTACATAATAAAATGCAGCTATTTCCTTCTGTAATTCTGTAGGGAAGTCAGAGAGTGTCCACTGTATTCCTGTGATCTGTAAAATACTTCTTCAATATTTGCTTTTCTGAGGAATAACTGGTTAAAGTACCAAGAATATTTTTTAGAACTTTAATCATATTTATCTATAACCTAATTTTCTAAAAACAGATGACAATGATGCATTTCTCTTTAAAAAAGTAATGCAATTAAGGTTATGGGAGCGATAGCACAGCGGTAGGGTGTTTGCCTTGCAAGCAGCCAACATGGCCGACCCGAGTTCGATTCCTCCACCCCTCTCGGAGAGCCCGGCAAGCTACCGAGAGTATCTCACCCGCACGACAGAGCCTGGCAAGCTCCCCGTGACGTATTCGATATGCCAAACACAGTAACAACAAGTCTCACGATGGAGACGTTACTGGCCCGCTTGAGCAAATTACTGACTAGATATCAACACACATACTAACAAACACTAGCAGACCACATTACTGTCTTCTGGAAACAGTGTAGAATCAATGTGAAATTTTCTTATAATATAAATAAACCATACAATGAGTGCTACAAATTTTGCTGTTTACAATATGAGCATACTGGGACCTTTAAAGAAAGGATTACATGGATATGATATATTCTCAGATTTCAACATCCAATTGTGTGTCCTAATTAAAGAAGACAGGATGAGAAAACTCCTTTTCTATGAATGATGCTAGGTCTAGCAGTAAGTTTCCTATGCAAGGACCATCCAATTAAACCTCACAATCCCTCCAAAGTTATTATTGCTCAGAGAATCTAGGTTTTGTTGTTGTTGGAGTAAGTGCATTATTTTTTTCTAGGTTCTTTCAATAAGCAAGCACCAACATTGAAAATAAAATCACGTTCTGCTGACTCCAGCTTTGCCTGTTATGCTGAGTCTGGTCCTAGCTCTTACATTTGCTATAAAATGAGAACAGTTATTATACTCTCTAATAGTTGCTACAGCAAAATGCTTGACTCTGTCATTTCTCTTCCAAATTTATTTCAGAAGATGATCAACACATTGATGAGTCTTGCAAGAATACTTAATTCAAACATCAAGTCACCTGTAGGTAACCAGTGAATAGTCCTTTCATCTTCACATGAGTCATTTCCAAATGCCAGTCAAGGACTTGTCCCCTCCTCACATCCCGGATTTGCAGCAGCAAAGAGACAATGACCTGACAAATACCACCTCGTGATTGGCAGGGATGGAAGTCTCAGCTGCACATGAGAAAACTCTCATTCAGCTCAGACAGCTGATTGGGTGAGGTGAGGTTTGGGAGCACCCTGGCTGGTGAGCACCCAGAGGGTGTTGAGAGGAAGGCACGGCCCCTGAGGCATGAGAGCCCTTCTTAGGCTTACCGCCACCTCACCCTCTGCATCCCATTTTCTTCAAGGTTTTAGCACCGTAGCACTGTCCTCATTGTTCATCGATTTGCTTGAGCGGGCACCAGTAACGTCTCCATTGTGAGACTTGCTGTTATTGTGTTTGGCATATCGAATACGCCGCGAGGAGCTTGCCAGGCTCTGCCGTGCAGGCGAGGTACTCTTGGTAGCTTGCCTGGCTCTCTGAGAGGATGGAGGAATGGAACCCGGGTCGGCTGGGTGCAAGACAAATGCCCTACCTGCTGTGCTATCTCTCCGCCCCAAAGTTTTAGCATATAAAATAAACTAGATTTTTCCTTATTATATAATCATAGCATCATATGATTTATTTTCTTTATTATCTTACGTGGACTGGAGTGATAGCACAGTGGTAGGGTGTTTGCCTTGCGCACAGCCGGCCCAGTTGAGCCGAGTTCAATTTCTGCACCCCTCTCGGAGAGCCCAGCAAGCTACCAAGAGTATCTTACCTGCACGGCAAATCCTGGCAAGATACCCTTGGCGTATTTGATGTGCCAAACACAGTAACAAGAAGTCTCACGAAGGAGACATTACTGGGCCCACTCAAGCAAATCAATGAACAATGGGAGGACAGAGCTACAGTGCAGTGCAGATTTTTCCTTAAAGTCCGTGAATCATACTAACGATTCAACAAAGCAATGCAGAGTCCTAAGAAACACCAAATCATAGCTAAGTCCGTTGGAGGTGCAGGGCCTTGGGGGGCGGGGGAGCCTGGATGTGAAACTGGAGTCTGATTTGAAGACAGTCTGGTTGGACTAAGGGTCCTCCAAGACAAAATGGTAAAGATAGGAAGGCTTGGACAGTGGACGTGTCCTTTCTCATTGGGGGGGGCATCACCTCCCCAAGGGTACTCAGGAGCCCCAAGGCCCAAATTAGATGGTTCGATGCAAGAACCCAAGAATGTGGTGCTTCTCAGACCTGGGACTGCACCTGGAGATGCTCCGGAAACTGGCAATCCAACCTGGACCAGTTCCTACTGCATGTTGTGTTGTGCCGTAACTGCTGACTCTCTCCAGGACCTTCCTCATATTATTGGGGGTGTAAGATAAAGGTACCAGTTGGGTCAGTTCCTGGTAAGGAGAAAGAGAAAAGGACTCTCTCTCTCTCTCTCTCTCTCTCTCTCTCTCTCTCTCTCTCACACACACACACACACACACACACACTAGTTCAGGGGTGCTAAGTGCAGTTGGGATTTGGGGTCACTGCTCTTGCCACTCCTCCTATCATTACATTTACCTTTTTCCTCTATTTGTCATGTCAGTCTCAGTAACTACTGCAGTTTTTCAGCTTTTCTCCACTACACAACTTCACCCAACTGCCTTTCCACCAAGCAAAGATTCATTTAAGAGAAAAAGTTGGAGCCTTCATTTGCAATATCCTTCTACTTCCAAACCGATCACAATACCTGTGTGTAGAAACACCCTTTTTCTTTCTTCAATGTGTTTCAGCTGTGCCCTTTCTTTAATCCAAAAATAATCCAGTGCCAGCGTCCTGATCCTCGGCAAGCTGGCCTGATCAATGCCCTGTCGGCTGTGATCATCCACACTCAGTCCTGTCATTGTCATCTACATTTGAACTCCGCTCACTGAGTCACATAAATGAGATATAAAAACAGCTTTATCCCCGAGACATTCCTTTCAAAACACTGACATTTTGCTCTTCTGAAGAATTGCTCCCTTCTTTTCTGTTCCATTTGACCCAGTTCCTTCGGTTCCAGAACCCTTAGGTCACTTGCATCTCTTTAGTTCATCTTTCTTAGTTCTTTTTTTGTTTGTGTCTTTGGGAAACACACTGTGTGGCCTTTATTGTATTTGTTTTTATTGAATCACCACCATGAGATAGACAGTTACAAAGCTGCTCATGGTTGAGTTTCAGTCATAGAAGGTTCCAACACCCATCCCTTCACCAGTGCACATTTCCCACCACCATTGTCCCCAGGTTCTCACCTGCCCCCTCAACCCCCAGTCTGCCTCTATGACAGGCACTTTCCTTCTCTGTCTCTCTCTCTGTCTCTCTGTCTCTCTCTCTCATCTTAGGGTTTGAAATACAATAAAATCACACCCTGTGGTCTTTAGAGTGTACTCCTGCATTTGTTGCTCAGGGATCACTTCCAGCAGGACTCAAAAGACCATATGGGATGCTGGGAATGAAACCCAGGTCATCCATGTGCGTGGCAAATGCCTCACCTTCTTCACTCTCTCTAAGCCCTCTGTTCTTAGTTCTGACACTTATGATCTCTGGGTTGAGTGCTTTCTTGTGCAGACTCTAGCCTACCTTCAGTTCCGTTAGACTGCAGCCAGGATGATTCTTCTTTTACAATTTAAATGTGAATTTTAAGAATCTTCTACTTTCCGGTGCAATCTGGGTTCTGTCTCTGTATCTCTGTCCCTCTTCGTCTCTCTCTCTCTCTCTCTCTCTCTCTCTCTCTCTCTCTCTCTCTCTCACACACACACACACACACACACACACACATAACTCATCATAATTAACCGTACATTTCTCCTTTGCATTCCATGTTTTCCCAGTACCTTTCCTGTCACCTCTGCTCCTGCCTGGAAGGTTATGTTCCTTTCCACACTTTCTTTCTCGTTTCTTCTCCCTTTCCTTGACCACTGAGTGCTGTCATTATGACTTCCTGACAGAGAGCCTGATGCCTTCACTTGCTAAATGCCACTTGCAAGACTCCCATGCCACCATTCTTTTATTCAGAGTACCGACCTCATTTTGTAATCATATAGTCATTTAATTATCTGAATTAAAATCTGAGAATGTGGTTTGAATTTGCCTTTATTCCATTCTGCATCCTAAAAATGTTCACAGTGTTTGATATAGACACTAAATAAAATTCAATAATGATCGTTATAGAATAATATAAAGCCAGCCTATGATTTTGCTAAAAAAAAAAAAGGAATTCTATTTTTTTCCCCACACAGGCTTGAGAAGGAAGTTTTGGACTTCAGAGGTAGAAAAGAGAGCCTGTTTGGAATAGAATTGGAGTTTCAGCTACACAGAGGTCCAAAAGAAATGTCTCTAAGAGAAAGGTAGGCTATGGTGGATGAGGCCGAGAATCTTTGGGGGCATGATACACAATAAACTTTTCTCCCCCTCTCCGTTTTGAAATTCCCTTTCACGTACATTTTCATAAAATCAGATCACCAGAAGAGTCAAACATTTCTTTCTACGGTGAATAAAGGAAGGTGAATGTACAGGTATTGGAGCTAGGTGGACTAGTGGAAGATGAAATAACACACACAGAGGTGGTAATTAGGGACTGGCGAGGAGGTCCTAGAAGAAGTAGCTGGGAGGGAGTGATGTTAAGTGACAACCAGTACAGAGAGTTATCAGAAACACCTGAGAGATGTCTGGATTTTCAGTCACATCTTACAGAAAAAAACAAAGTCTATTTTGGAGGGGGCCCGAGGCACACCAAGTGATGCTCTGGAGCACTGCCTGGTTCTGTGCTCGGGGGGGGGGTTGTCCCCAGTGGCACTCAGGGGACCTGGCGGTGCCCAGGCTCGGACAGAGTTGACTGCATGCAAAGCATGCACATTCATTCCTGTACCATCTCTCCAGATAATCCATGTACAAAAATAGGAAGAGTAGTCCAAATATCAAACATTGTTAATGACCATTTGCTTAACCAGTAAACAAACTCAAGAATGTTATTCCATTAACACAATGATCATGATTATGGAGATTAATGCATTCGACTATCTTAGTCTGATTTCATTAAACATTCAAATCGCTATTGATTTTCCCTTGATATCAGTCCACGTTGACCAAAATAAATAAATAAATAAACCTTCTGATTATGTTTGGTTTCCCATACAGGACTAACCAGGAGGCATTGCCCTTGAAAGTCTATGATGGTTCCTTTCCAAGTGAATTAATAAATCCGTGTTCTGATTGTCTCCATCAATCTCGTGCGTGCATTTGAAAGACAAAGCCACTCTCCATTTGCTGTTGGAATTCGTTTTCAAAGCTAACAGTTTCCAGTGCAGAGTGCAGAGAGCATTTTGTGCTGTGAACCCTTTTACGAAGAAAGGGTCACCTTTAGAGATTCTCTCTGAATGGGAGTCCTTTCCCAAACGAATGTCTTCTTTCTCACTTGAACATCTTTTTGTTCATCTAATGATCTGTATAAAAACACATTAATTATAAAAGTAACACAAACATTAAGTACTTTCTTTAGAGTGTTAGCAGCTTATTTTGAAAGAAGACTCATTTTCACAGACTTGCATTTACAAAAAGTACGTATTGACTAAACAGTGCTATATGTTAAATGACATATAAAAGTACTAAAATGAACAAAATTGTTCTTAAATAAAACAAGATTACAGCATTTAGATTTTAAAACCGTAAGGCCATTCAGCTAGTGAAATCAGAAAAATCTGCATAAAAATGTAACCATTAGATTAGGCTAGAAGAATGAGAGAAATTTCAATAGGAAGAGGTACTGGGAAAACAGAAAAAGACAAGAATGTAGAGAGCAGGGTATGTTCAAACACTGCTAGTAAGGTAGTATCACGCATTATGGGTTGAACTATCTCTTTTCCCCACTCTTTATTCAACAAATCTCTATGTTGAATTTCTAATGCTATTTAGAAACTCTAACCCCAATTCCTAACTCTAAAAGGGACCTGATTTAAAATGTCAGTATTGTAAATTTAATTATATAAATTTACATGAGAGTCCCAGAGCAGTGACTATGCAGGGGGTATGGTGCCGCCAGCAGGTCAATCTGTACCTGTGAGGCAAGTGCATCAGCTGCCTCATGGCGCCTTCAGACTTCCAGATACCCCAAAATTGCTGCTGTGCCTTTGGCCAGACCCCAAAAACTTGGGGAGAAGTTTACCAAGAAAGTAAACGGACAAAAGTTAGGTATGTGGGAGACACACTCACAAACCACCTCCAGCTCAGCTATATAATTGGAGGCATGGCCTCTCTGGTTCCTGATTGAACTGCTTAATGGCCATGATCCCAGAGACTCAGAGACAAATCTTGGAACCCAATGGCTTTTGGCAGAAATGTATCCAGTCCCTGCAGTAAGTTACCAGTGCTGGGCCACCCCAGGTGGGAATAGGTTTTGTGCCTTGGCCTGTTCCCCCTGGTGGCCCAGTGGCCGCCATCCTCCAGAGGCCACTGGACAGTCAGGTTTGGGCCCACAGAGACGAGACATGTGGGGCCTCATGGGATGGGGGTGAAGCTTGTTTATTCCTCTCCATCCCAATGACACCCCGTGTTGCTTCCCACGAACGGCCTCTCTGGCTCCTGATCAAGCTGCTTAATGGCCATGATTCCAAAGACTTCAGAAATGAATCTTGAAACCCAGCGGTTTTTGGCAGAAATGCGGCCGGACCCCTCAGTAGGTTACTGTTGCCAGGCCATTCCAGGGGTAAAGGGTGCTGTCCCTTCACCTGCTCCCCCCTAGGTGGCTCGATTGTCACCATCCTCCAGAGGCCATTGGATAGTCAGGTTTGAGCCCTCAGTGATGATACACGCGGAGCCTCACAGGATGGGGGTGGAGCTGGCCCTTTCCTCTCCTTCCCAAAGAGACCCCAAGTTGCCCATGAACTGCCTTTCTGGCTCCTGATCAAGCTGCTTAACAGCCATGATCCAAGAGACTCAGGATCAACTCTCAGAACCCAGCAGGTTTTGGCAGAAATCCCTCCAGATTTAGTTGTTAAAATTTAGGAATTTCAAAATCGCGTGGCCACTACTGCAGCCACATGACTTCATATGTTATTCATAACCAGTAATAGAAAACAAATTGTCTACTGTTGCCTTTTCAGCAGATCTGAGTGTTGGGGTGAAATCCCAAATAATAATGTTGGGTCTGGTGTCAAAATATTGAATGTAATCAAAGTAGAGAGAGAGAGAGTAATGTGGAAATCATCTGCCCCTTAGGTAGGGGGAGGGGGAGGGATGGAGGTATACTGGGGTTTTGGGGGTTGCAGAATGGGCACTGGTGAAGGTATGGGTGTTTCATTGTATGACCGAGACTTAAACCCAAAAGCTTTGTAACTGCTCTCAGTGATTCAATAAATAAAATTATAAAAAAAATGAAAAAAAAAACGTAAGGTAGAGTTCATGTCCAATTCAATCAGTTAATCAGTGGCTGAATAAAGCAGTACTCCAACATGAAAATAAAAAATTAAAAAAAAACATTCAACATCCAGACATAAGGACACATATAGGAGAATGTTGTTAACATGAAGATAGCCCTCCATAAAGGAAAGACCAAGTACTGCAACACAGACCTTCCTCCACTTCTTATAAGAAATCACCTTGATTCAGAACATCAAGCTTCTAGCACTGTGAGACAATAAAAAGGCATGCTGGCCAGAAAGATAGTGGGCAGGGCATTTGCCTTGCATGTGGCCAACCTGAGTTTGATCCTCGGCACCCCATAAGGACCCTCAAGCCCCACCAGGAGTGATCCCTGAGTGTAAAGCCAGGAATAATCCCTGAGCACTGCCAGATATTTTCCAAAAGCCTAAAGTTTAAAAAAAAAACCAAATGCATGCTATTTGAGCTATGTTATTTTCGGTGCTCCATTATGGGAGCCCGGCAAACTTATACACCATTGTCATAATTGGAGTTTCAGATACAAAGGTCATAAGAAAGAAGACTAGCTAGCTGTTAGTAGTGTTATTTTTACAGAAGTCATGCACAGCGAACAATGAATTTGATATTTCATCTCAAGAATGAAAAAGAACAGGAAAATAATTATGTACCAGTCCCTCATTGCTAGGAGTTATTGCGAAGCCACTTTATCTCATTAGTTTTTCATAAAACCCTAGGGAAATTGGTATTACAAAAGACATAAACTTACAAAACTAATCTACCCATGGGAGTTCAATGACTGCCCATCAAGTGAATACTCTGTGGTACTCTGTCCTTGCTTGTGAATACTCTGTGGTACTCTGTCCTTTCTTGTGAATACTCTGTGGTACTCTGTCCCTGCTTGTGAATACTCTGTGGTACTCTGTCCTTTCTTGTGAATACTCTGTGGTACTCTGTCCTTACTTATGAATACTCTGTGGTACTCTGTCTCTGCTTGTGAATACTCTGTGGTACTCTGTCTCTGCTTGTGAATACTCTGTGGTACTCTGTCCCTGCTTGTGAATACTCTGTGGTACTCTGTCCCTGCTTGTGAATACTCTGTGGTACTCTGTTCCTGCTTGTGAATACTCTGTGGTACTCTGTTCCTGCTTGTGATTACTCTGTGGTACTCTGTCCTTGTGAATACTCTGTGGTACTGTCCTTGCTTGAACTCCACACTCCTAAGTTTCAGTACAGCATCTTCTGCTTGAGAGTTCACCGTATCCTATAAGAAGGTTGTTCTATGTCCCGACTCTTCTCAGCTCCCATTAAATGAGAGCAACAGTAAATGTTCTCTTTTAAGAGCTGGTCTCTGAAAAAGGAGGAAGAAATCTTCTTCGATAACAAGTTCATATGTAACAAACACTAAATTTTAATCTGAAAGACACAGTTCATTTTTCCCTAACTATGCTTTCACAGTGTCCTGCCCTGTGTCTCATCCCCTTTTATTGATTGATTGATGTTTTTGGTTTTGTTTGGGGGATATATCCAGCAGTGCTCAAGACTTACTCCTGGCACTGTGCTCAGGGCTGAGTCTTGGCAGGCTCCGGGAGCCGTATGTGGTGCTGGTGATCGAATCTGAGTCTGCCACATGCAGAGCAGGAGCTTTACCTGCTGGACTTTCGTTTCAGCCCCTGATCCTCTTTTAAAAGAAACTGCTTTTATTTTTGATGCATATGCCTCACTAGGACAAGAATAATATAGCCAGTATGGTTAGCCTAAAGGAATCCTTATTTCTGCTTCCATCTGGCGCACTCTCAGACATCCTGCATCTTTTTCTTCACGCATTTAGACCAAGATTAGGTTGGAAGTTAGACGAAGGCTCAAAAGAGACCCCTTCTTTCACAGTTAAATGATCTCTTCTAAGACGGCCTAACTCTTGTTGGCCTGTTCAGCTCCTGAGCTTGGTAAAGCAGATCTGCCCATGTTGCTCTCAATACTGCTGTGAGAAGTCAGGAAGGAAAAGTTCTAGTCAGGACAGGCAAGCTGGGACCTCCTGCTCCTTCTGAGAAGCACCAACTAGTCTGTGTCTTAGAGCACTGAGTTTGCACAGATTATGTGCATTGTTTGATGACTTCACATGTGTAGAAGTCACAGAACTGGGATAGTTCCCGGGTGTGAGCCTTTGTGTGCATGTAAGCAACTATGGGGGTTCCATCGCCGGAGAAATGAGGGTGTCTCCTAGCAGAGAGAAGAGGCAGCAACTGAGGTGCTCAGAGCTGAGACAAAGGAGGGCTGCAGCCAAGAAAGCCGGATCTTGCCTGGCCAATCTCCCCTGGTATTCCCGGGAGCTCTCAGGACCAAGAACGGAAGGTCCCCAAACCAGAAAGAGGAGGCTGAGGGCGTTTCGGTCATACTCAGCTTTGACATCAGCTGCCCCAGCGTTGACACCACAGTGAAGGAGGTCAGACTGGCTGCCCCAGGCCCAGGCCCAGGCAGGGAAGGGCCAGAAGGGCTGAGTCCAGTCCTGCATGAACCAGCCAGCCACTTCCACGGGCCCACGGCTGCAGTGTCCTGTTGGGTTTCTTCCCCAGCTGCAGTGAAAGGATGACAATGACGCAATTAGCTGGTGAGAAGATGCCCTTCCCTTGGGGTCTCCTGGAAGCCCAGTGCTGCGGACTGCCAGCCCCTCAGAGCAGCGCTAGAGCATGTGAGCGACGCCAGAGAGCAGGCAGATGGCAGACAGACACGAGCCAGTGAGCTGAAGCAACACCTCGCTGGCCCCCACGTCACTTGGACTCACCTCTGTCCCTGAATCAGGTCGTTCAGTCTGACAAACTGTATGTGGCACTGTCTCCGGAATGTTGTTGTAGACTCTTGTGTTGGACCAGCCACCTCTGTACCAATGAATTCATTTATTTTATTTTTGGTTGGGGTGGGCACGGCTGATGGGAGTTGGGATTACTCCGGACACTGAGCTCAGGAACCACTCCTGGAGGTGATTCACCTAGCCAGTGGTGGGGATTGAACTTGGGTCGGCTGCACGCAAGGCAAATGCCTTTCTGGATGTCCTATCTCTTCAGACAACCCTCCCTTCCCCACCCTCCACCCCCCGCCAAAAAATTTAAACTCCTGAAATGAGAACCCAGCCATCTTTTTTCACTGTTCTCTCTCTAGTGCCTCAACTGGTATTGGGAAAGGACATGCATACAGTCCGAGATTAGTGACTGCACAATCTGTCTGAGCGAGGGGAGTAGAAGAACACGAGAAACAAATGCATGCAAGGGAACTGACCTATTTTGCCCACCCTTATTACAGAGCACGTGTCTGCTAAAACCCTAAGACTTGGGGTGGGCGGGATCTTTCGCAGGAAGGGCAGCTGTGCTGGACACCCGAGGGGATCCCCGACTCTGGAGAGGGACAGACAATCCCACCACTCAGGACCACCCTTTCCCCAGCTCTCAAGCTTTTACTGTTTCCTGGGCTTTGGCTCAGGGGGTGGCACTGTGCCCGGTTGAGCAGCCTCTGCTGGGCAGGACACAGAGGGGTCGGCGAGCCTGGACTGGACAGAATCTTCAGTCTCGCTGGAATGGCATCAGGCTACACCCCCTAGGAGCACACAGCACCTCCCTTGCTCACAGTTCTGGATGCAGCAGTTGCCATAGCAGCGACCTGCCTGGCTGGCGACTAAATATAGTGATAAAAGATTTCATCTGCTCTCAACTACTAAAAGACAAATTTGAAGAGCAACGAAAAATAAATGTTCCCGTACCATTATTTTCTAAGGGGGGGGGAAGGCTGGGAGGATACAGTTTAATCGATTATCATTTCAAAATGGAAGGGAAAGAATGATTTATTGGGCCGGGTGATACTTAAGACATTATCTGTTGCCTCATCATATTGATGTTGCATGGAATTTTGTTTAATATCAGAAGCTTCGGGGGAGCTGTGGTGAATAACCAACAATTTCATTTTTGAGGGATTATATTCGTGATTCTCAAGTAGACATGGCACACAAGACATGGCCTAGGTGAAATCACCTGTGAAAAAATAAAGCATGGAGGCCAAAGGGAGAAAATATGTATTAAGGGGGAAGAGGGAAAGGAATGGTTGTCCATCGAAAGCCCTAAGCCAGAGGAAAAGGGGGCACAGGAGAGTTTCCAGGCTACGAGAAACCTACCGTGCTTTGCAGGGTACTTGAGTTCAAAAGCAGCCCAATGACAAGCTTTCACAACAGTCACATGTATTAAAAGGTCCTTTAAAAGCAATAGAAGAATTTGTCCCTTTCCATTTGCAGAGTACTGAGCCACAATCTGAACATTGCAAGGGCTCCACAAAATGTGGATCATGTAGAAAGAGAGTGTATTAAATCATAGAAGTACCGGTTAGGTTATGTTCTGGATCTGAAACTGCTCAAGTAAAGCAAATTCATTTATTTTTAAAATGAGCCGTTTGGACCAGAATTCCAAATGATTTGTCCCTGAGGCTAAGAGGATCCTAGGCACGGCGCATACAGGAGCCCAGGTGGGGGTCAGAACCTGGGCACCCCATCTCACGGGGTGTCCTGAGTCTGTGACCCTTTAACCAAGTGAATGCTCAAGGACGGTCCCCATTATCATGATTGGTGACTGGCAGGATGGTTGAGAGAATCTGGACCACTTTCTCTTCAAGGCCGACATCCTGGCCATGAGATGGAGTGTGGCCACGTGGGATGGAAACGGTCCAGCCCTTCTATCAGTGCACGTCACTTAGGGGCTGAGTGTGCTTGAGCCGTGTCCCCTGAATTGACAGCTACTCTGTTTGAGAAGAATGGCTTCAGTCTTAGATTGCATGACTGCCACAGGGCCCAGAGGGCTGGCAGGTGGCTGACAGTTACTGTTGGGGCTTCTGTCCGCAGCCCTACATGTTGGCGCCCTGCTCAGGGCAGGTGCACACTCTCTCTCTCTCCGTCTCTCTCCTAGTCACTCAGCCTTAGTGCTGAGCTGATGAGCTGCACGAGCACACTCTTCACTGGGACCCTGTTTGTCTTCTAGTCTCATGTGGTGTCCACCATTTTCCTCACCTGGGGCTGGTCCTTGATGGTACCAAGTTTCTTTCCACCAAAAAAGGAAAATGTCAAAAATTGATTTTCACCAGGTTCACAGAATTGGCTACCCAGAAGCCTCTACTCTTGAAAAGATAATCAAAAACCAAATTGAGGTGATATTTAACCCCAAACCTAAATTGCTTGTTTCTACAGTAACTTTTTATCATTATATCCACTTAGTGATGAGACTGTTTTATGAATTCACAAGATTGAATTAAAAAAAAAACTGGTTTTGTCAATGTAGGTCAAAGTGGGAGAAAATAAAGTTAGCGGATTTGATTAAGAATGACAATAAACAGGGGGTATGGTGCCGCCAGCAGGTCAATCTGTACCTGTGAGGTGAGTGAATCAGCAGCCTCATGGCACTGTCAGGCTTTCAGATATCCCAAAATTGCTGCTGTGCCTTTGGTCAGACCCCAAATACTTGGGGCAAAGTTTACCAGCAAAGTAAACGGCCAAAAGTTAGGTATGTGGGAGATACACCCACAAACCACCTCTGGTTCAGCTATATAATTGGAGGCATGGCCTCTCTGGTTCCTGATCGAACTGCTTAATGGCCATGATCCTAGAGACTCAGAAATGAATCTTGGAAACCAAAGGCTTTTGGCAGAAATGTGTCCTATTCCTGCAGTAGGTTACTGGCTCTGGGCCAATCCAGGTGGGAACAGGTTTCATGCCTTGGTCTGTTCCCCTTGGCGGCCCAGTGACCACCATATTCCAGACACTACTGGACAGTCAGGTTTGGGCCTGCAGTGATGTGACATGCCTCACCAGATGGAGGTGGTACCAGCCCTTTCCTCCCCATCCCAGTGAGACCCCTAGTCGCCACCTACAAAAGGCTTCTCTGGCTCCTGATCAAGGTAATTAACGGCCATGATCCCAGAGACTCAAACAAATTTCGAAACCCAGTGGCTTTTGGCAGAAATGCATCTGGACCGCATACAAGGTGGCCGCTGCCTCAGAGCTTCTTGGAAAGCCAGGTCTGAGCTGGTGTTGACGGGGAAACTGCAGTCTCATGGGAAGGGGGGGCGGTACTGGCTCGTCCTTCTCACCCTACCGAGGTCACGAGTTGCCCCCCACGAGCAGCTCTCTGGCACGGCCATGGATCCAGAGGCAAAAGGACTTAATCCAGAGCCCGGCAGCTTGCGACAGAAAAGTGAATGGACCATGCATTAAACTACGGCTCCATGCCTCCCCTGAAGGGAAAGGGTGTTGCTCCCTTCCGCCTTTTTCCTGCCCGGCAGCAAGGTGGTAACCGCCTCAGAGCTTATTGAAAAGCCAGGTATGAGCGGGTGTTGACGGGGCAACTGCAGTCTCATGGGAAGGGGGGCGGTACCGGCACGTCCTTCACGCCCTACCGAGGTCATGAGTTGCCCCCCACGAGCGGCTCTCTGGCACAGCCATAACACCAGACCCACAGAAACCAATCTCATAATTATCTGGCTCTTTGCAAAAATCCCAAATCGCAAGGCGGCTATTGCGGCCACGCAAGATTGTATGATTCTCATAACCAGCTATAGAAAACAAAGTATTTCACAATGCCTTTTCAGCAATTCTGATTATTGGGGGGAAATTCTAAACAATAATGGTGCATCTTTTGTCGACATAATGAATGTAATCAATGTAGAGAAGAGTTAAGTGGAAATCATCTGCCTCACAGGCATTGGGAGGGGTGGGAGGGGGGTATATTGGGGTTCTTGGTGGTTAAAAATGAGTATTGGTGAAGGGAGAGGTGTTTGATCATTGCATGACCTAGACTTAAACCTGAAAGTTTAGTAACTTTTCCCACAGTGATTCAATAAATAAATATAAGAAGAAGAAAAAAGAATGACAATAAACTTTTGGGGGAGAATGTGCCCATAGTCACATAATCATTATGTGCCCATAATGTTTCGATTGCATTTTCCCAATCATTTATGATTTGGTATTTGGTGAATCATTTATGAAACCAATAGCTTCTCATAGATGCTCATATAAATTTGATATAATCACATTTGTATCTTTCATTTTCTTTTCTTTTTTTTTTTCAAGAAGAAGGAGAGATAACGTAAATTTGAGAAATACAATGAACCCCTTTCCATGTCCTCTCCCAAGTTTACTTCCTGCCTTTTCTTTGGACCTTCAAATATTTTGTAGCTCCATACACTCATGTGGAAATTCTTGCCCATGACCTGTCAATAGTTTCGCACTTCTAAGACTTAAGAAGTTGCTTACTGCCCTTGTTTTACCATCATCCTAAACTCAAATAAACACAAAACTTAGGGTTTTGTTTGTTTATTTTTGGGTCCACATTCAGCAGTGCTCAGGGCTTATTTCTACTTATGTGCTCAGGGATCACTCCTTGTGGGGCTTGGGGTACCATAAAGGATGCTGAGATCGAACCCAGGTCGATGCATGCAAGGCAAGTAAATGCTCTACTCACTATGCTCTCTCTCCAGGATCTTTACAAAGATTTTCTTTTTTTTGAGCCAGAAAACACATCTAGTGGTGCTTAGGAATTACTCCTGGCTCTATGCTCAAGAATCCCCTCACTCCTGGTGATCCTATGTGTGGTGCTGAGGAGCAAAACTAGGTTGACTGTGTGCAAGGCAAGCGTTCTGTGCACCGTTTTATCTCTCTGGCCTCATAAAACCCAATTTGTGATCCTTACCCCGAAGGCTCCCTTCTTAATTTTGCCATCTTTAAAAAATATATTTATTTATTTATTTATTTTTATAAAGTTGTTCATGGCGATTTGTTACATTCAATATTCCAACACCAATCCCACCACCATTTCACCTTCTCACTACCATTATTTCCTTTTTTTCAACCACCACTCAAGCCTGACCCAATAACATGTCCTAAATAATTTATTTTATATTGTTTGTTATGAATAATTTACTAAAAATAATCAAAAAGCTTTCCTTAGAAGAAAGTGTGTGAAGATTGTTGTATTTCAACAAGGAGTCAGTTAAGCCCTTGTATAAGAGATTAGTGACACGCTGTTACAAGTTAAGCCTTGTGTGTTAGTATTTTCAAAATTGGGTGTCTTCTACTTTATATCCCACCCAATGTGGTGTGCTACTCCTAGTATATCAGTGATTTAGAGTGTGAGATGTTGCCCCAGGAATTCTAAAATCTTGAATGGGCTGACACAACTGAAGTTAAATTTTAACTGGATGGTGACTTTGGGGTCCAGAAGTATCTCTGCAGCTTGTTGATCTCTTTAGAGATTTATTTACGAGTCTCTGGATCATGGCTGGTTAATGGACTTACATGGATCCAGTGAGAGTTCATGGGCACAACTGCCAGGTTCCAGGAAGAACAGGGAGATGCAGGGAGGTAGCCCATTCCCAACTACGTGAGAGCCTAGAGATTTCAGTCTCAAAACCCGCATACCTGAGGTTTTCAACAGATCAATTTCTGGATGAGGGTCATCCTGAATGGTGATGAGTCCCACCGTGAGCATGATGGTGATTTGGAGTGTGGCGGTTTGGGGCTCAAATATTGCCATTTTTAATCAATGGTTCTACCCTATCGGACAGCCCCTCTTAATTCAAGTTTAATAAAGTTTTCCTTCCAAGTTTATCTCAGCACGAACATTTTCCCAGTGTCAGTTTTCAGGCCTCAATGTCCTCATGACTCCCAGGAGAGAGACCAACTATCTCAGAGTCTGCCTCTTGGATCCTTCGAGAGCATTATCACCCTTCTGCACTCGGCATCATGAACAGTGTCCATCACAGGGCAGGCATTCGATAAATCCTCACTGAATGACAAACACATACAGGACATATACCCTCATGGAGACTTTGATGTTATCTCCAAATGAGACTGTATAGATATTTGTCTTTTATTCCACTATTGAACCACATCTCCAAGAGTATAATCTGCTTTCCTTACTTCAGATGTGCCCAGTACATTTTCTGTTTAGTCATCCTTTCCCCCAATATATCCGAGGATGTGTATCTTTTAAGTAACGAAGGAATGGTCTCTTCTTCTGAGAATACTTGAAATGCAGGGGTGGGAGTGAGAGAAGAAAACTATACCCTTAAACCAGAAATTATGTGCAAGAAGGTATACCAATTGTGGAACACACTCTGAGTGTACTGTAAATGAGGTTTTTTGAAAATGTGTGTTCTCTTTTAGAAAAGGTTTTGGGTGAAATTAAGCTTAAAAGGATATAGCAGATCGGAATGGAAGAAGTGGGTTGATGGTTTAGATAAGCAAAAGAAAAGGCACTGAACATAAATATAGATAGATGACTATAAACGGCGACAAATGGAAAGAAAAAGAACCAAATATTGTGAGCAAAAAAAAAATCTTGACTGAATTTAGGGATGGAGGTGAAAATTGATAGATGATACAGCACAAGTAGTTTGAAGACCATTCCTGAGGCTCTCTGAAACCACTACCAAGAGCCCGAGGTTTTATTCTGAGGACAGAGGAGATCAATGAAATCAGTAAAAGCTGGGAATGACACAATGCCTTCTATATTGTCATGTATTGCTATGAAGGGCTGTGTCCAACTCGGTTTTTCTTTTTTCTCTGTTTATGGGGGCATCCCCAGTAGTGCTGGCAGCCCATGGACCACTCTCCCCAATACCTACTGGGCATGTAAGCCTGATGCTAACCTGCTCAGGCCAGCAATGGATTCTGGAGGCCATCAGGGGCCCTGCAGGGTAAGCTGGTACTCAGGGGTTGTCAGGCTACAGTTAGAAATTCTCAGGGGATCATGTGGTACCAGGGATTGACACATGGCCCTTGTGTGTAGCAGGCATGTGCTTCACATCTTGAGTATCTCTCTGACCCAAGTCCAGACTTAGATACGCACGAAAGTTTAGTATTCAGTTCACGTGAAAGAAATAACTAAGAGGAGTAGCAATTGAACTGAGAGCATGGAAGCCTCTTGAGACAGGCATGCTCCTTTGTGACCTGCTCAAACCCAGGAGAAGACGCTGAAAAGCTTCACGGGCATGCCACATTCCTCTCCCCTTTTAATAATAAATTGACTTAAATTATCAGGTCAACTAGTATGGCTGCTTCAACTACCCAAGTGAGATTCCAATCGCTGTTCCAAACAGATCTCATTTTGGAGAGGACATCTTTATCAAGAGTGACTTTTAACATGTTGAGATTCTTTAATGAGTTCCAGCAACATATGCCTCTCTCAGTTGAGAAAAAAATCCACAAATATAAAAACTATATAATCATCTCCATATGCTCTACAAAGTTGCAGCTTAACTGGAATTACATAACATAGTTCATCAATACCTTATAATTTCGCTCTCTCGGTCTAGTTAAGCATAGAGATAATGATTTATTTCTCGTAGTCAATCAACCAATAAGTGTTAAGCACCAATATGATGCATAAAGACATGTAAATGTTTTGGGGACAAATTCCTGGCACTGGGCATGACCATAGAAACACATTTTTCCTGCTCTCTCCTTACCCATTTACTTGGCTTATTTGTGGATCCTGAATTTGATTTCCATTGTTACTGCCTTTGAATACAAAACTGAATGTGAAATTTAATTTCCATTGACCCTACAGCTGGTGTTTGGCTCACAGGGGGAAGAATCTATCATTTTCTAAATGAGCTTTCAGTTCACGGCGAATTTATTTGAATGCTGATGGTTTTCCATTCTCCTTTGTACCTTATCAATCTTTGGGGTACAGCACACCTAATATTTCTGCTCTCAGTCGTTATACTGTGATATAACTGATTTAGTCTTTTGACAGCACTTTATTTTAATGGCAAAATATCTACTTGCTGTTTACTAGCATCTTTAAAGTGAGATAAAGTCTTACAAAAACTAGACTTTTTTTTAAGAATTCCAGTACAACTTTAAAACAAAAATTCCATAAATGCTATATTCACAAATGTTTTGTATTGTAGTCCTAATGGAGCATTTTTCTACTTGAAACCAGATGGAAATGGGGCATTCTGTCAAATAGATCTTTAAAATCTTGACATTAAATCAAAGCCAAAATTTTTTTTATCATTTATCGAATTAATCAATCACTTACACATACAACATCCAGAATCCTCAGAAGAATTTGACTTTACAAGTTTACAAGTTACAGGTTCTGATTTGGGGATATAACTGATTAACAGGAGAAAAAAGAGCACAAAGACAACCTGTGTTTGGTGTCTGTGTGTGTGTGTGTGTGTGTGGTGTGTGTGTGTGTGTGTGTGAGTGAGTGTGTGTGAGTGTATGATCACAACCAACATACTCAGAGCTCACTCTAGGCCTATATGGAGTGGTTGGGTTGCATAACATAATTTTCTTCACATTCTGAGGGTGGATAATTTCTTTAGCATAGTGTCACATTTCCTAGAAAATGGCACACAGCTCTACTGATCAAGATAGAACTTCATTGGCTTGAGCCGCTCCTCCCTCGCAAGGTAAAATTTTCCTCTCTTACCCATGGGACAGTATTTGAAAATGACTTGAGATTCCTTAGAAGCATCTCAAAGTTGAAAAAGAATTCTTTTCCTTGAGTTAAGTAATCCCCTTGCCCTGAGGGACTCAGGTACTTCTGAATTCAGAAATATTCTCTCCCTTAACAACATGTTGCTTCTGAAACGATTTGCACAACATGTTGCTTCTGAAACGATTTGCACATCTCAACCGGTTTGCTTTCTTGGTCTTTCAGAAATGGTTTAAATTGGATGACAGCAAGGAGTGTTCTACTTCTGTGGAAGTACTGAAACGTAAAATTTTCCCTCTTAGTACATTTGTCAATTGTTTGCTCTGAACTTTCTTTCAGTTAGTGAGAAACTTTGATATTAAATATTCTAATAGACAACAAATTAAAATGTATCTCCGCCCAAACTAAATTCTTAAATACTAGGAATTTGAGCATCATATGTGGAGTAATATGTATGTCATCTCATTGATAAGAACATGATAAATCTGAGATCCACAGAAGTTATTCAATTTCCAGGAGCCTATGATTTAGTTATCCATTGTTCACTCATAAAACACACATATGTAATTTATGTTCAGATAACAAATGTTGCTCAGTGGACATTCTGAGAAAAAGAGGAACATTGTTCAAGAAACTTGGTGAAGATAATTCTAGAAAGTTAGGGTTCAATTTCCTTAATTTATTGAAAATCTATTTAGCAAATTCAAACGTATTTCATGATGTACTTCACTATAGCCTGAAGTAGACACGAGGCAGCTCTGGGAATGGCCTGGTTTTCACAATCCCACCACCTAAAAGGTCGATTTCTAAGTGGTCAGTAATTAACTGACACCGATAATTGTTCACTTTGCTGTGGCAACTTTGAAATGTTCTACAATCACATTTTACAACTGAAGAATAGAGGCCATTTATCTGGCTCACTCGTTTTACAGATAATGAATTTGACATCTAGAAATGCCTTACAAGTACAAGCTATTACTCGAGACTTAAGCAATAGTTCTGAGGTAGTAGCATCACATTCTGAAGCAAGAGCTCATTGGTCGAATGCTGTTGTCTCATGTAATTCTCAAGAGCATCATCCTCAAACATCGTTGTAGCTTCACTATTCTGTCTCCTTGCCTGGTGAGGGAAATGGGAGGAATAACTAGGCCTGGATGCTGATGGTGCATTTTTCTTCTTTGTTCAGGAAAATGGAGGTAGTGGTCTGCCTGTGAGGTATTTATCTGGTACCTGTAGGGTGGGTCTTCTGTGTGGAATTCCTGGGCCGCTGGGAATTGGTGGAAGTAGACAGGGCAGGGTAGGATGGTGCTCCTGATTTTAATCCCTTGGTCACCTGAGGTTGGTGGGAAGAGGCAGAGGATCTCTGCTCCCAGGTCCATTGAGCCTGGAGTCAGTGATTTTAATGCCAAGATAGGTCCAAGAAGATCAGCCAAAGAACTCCACATCGGGACCCATGGCCTAGAATGGAATGAATAAGGTGAGAGACTGTCTGAGTTCATTATGTCAACAAAGATCATCCATGGTAACTGACAGTTACAGAAGGCCAAATCTAAACGTTGAACTTGAGAGTCTCCCAGTGGACGGTTCCACAACAAAATTGACCACATCATATTCAATCAGCAGTTTTGCCTGACTGATGTCACTGTTGTCCCAAAATTCCAAACAGGATTGGACCACTGTTGCCTTCCTGCAAAATTCTACTTCACAGAGCGGGAGAAAGGGCTGCAAAGTTTAAGAAGAGAACTTCCAGAACGACCACCAACTGGGAGCTCTTTGGCACTATTGCAGCAACATGGGAAGATGCCATTGTTGAGAACATTGACGAGGAATACGATCGACTGATTCAGCACCTCCATGATTGTGCAAGGAAAGCCAAGAGAGAGATTTCATCATTTTTCATTTCATCATCCTGTTATTCGTCGATTGCCTCGAGCAGGCCCCAGTAACATCTCTTTCATCCTAGCCCTGAAATTATATTCAAGGCTCTTTAGGAGAATGAGACCCATAATTGTTACTGGTATTTGGCATATTTGATATGCCACGGGGAGTTTGCCAGACTCTGCCCTGTGGGCAGGCTACATTCGGCAGCATGCCAGTTTGTCCAAAGTAGGAATGAGATAATAAGATGTCATAATAAGATGTCGCGTGGCCGCATTTGCGGCCACGCGGTTCCGGGAGCTGGATTTTATAGTCTCTGAGTCTTGGCCATTGATGGGATTACACGGCGCCAGGGGGCCAGTTGGTGAGTGTGACCCCTGCCTACTGGAATGTGGAGGATCTGGGTGGAGGATGCTCGGCCCCAATCCGAGTAGGCTTGGAAATCTCGGCCCCGGAACCCGCGTGGATTTGTCCCTCTGCCAGTACCTTCATGTGTGCGGAGAGTGGTCTCGGCATGGTGGTGGCTGGTCCTGGAGGTCTTCGGCTGCCGGAGCACTGGTCGGGGTGGGGAGGAAAGCTCAACCTGCTCCCCTCCAAGGGGCCCCAGCAAGGAACAGCCAGGCGCGGGGGCAGAAGACTGCACTGTTCTCGTCCGGGAGAGATAGCCACAAAAAAAGAATATCTTCAAAAATTCTTGAGCTTATTCACTAAGAGGCTTGGCACAAGCCTCAGGCAACCGCAAGCAAATATCCGAGCTCCCAAAACAGTACAAAGATGCGATACAGGAAGACCTCAAAGAGAGAAGAGCAGCAGTGCTGGTAGATGCGGCACAAGCCGGGAAAAGCATTCGTAATGCCCGCCTGTCTTTCACCAACTACAAGACCAAGATGACTGCCCTCCAACATCCTGGTGGATCTATCACATCTTCCAGAAGGGCAATGAAGATTATCCATGACTTTTACTCGGATCTCTTCGACAGCCATGTACACCTGCCCACATACCAAATTCCGCAGGATGAATATGCCATTCCCAACATTCTCCCTTCAGAAATCCGACGCGCCATTTTGTCAGTAAAGAAGTGAACAGCACCAGGCCCAGACAAGATCAGACATGAAAACCTGAAGAACCTTCCATCAGTACTTATTGAAACACTGGCTCAGCTCTTCACACGCTACCTTTCTGAATGCAAGGTTCCATCCCAATGGAAAATCAGCAGGACTGTACTATTGTACAAGAAGGGAGATATCCACAACATTGGCAACTATCGCAAGACCTGCCTATTATATGTCATCTACAAGCTGTTCACTCGAGTCATCCTGAATAGGATTGGCAGAACACTAGATGAAGGAAAACCATGCGAGCAAGCCAGGTTCTGCAAAGGGTTAAGCATGGTCAACCATATCCACACGATAACCAAGCTCATTGAGGTTTCTCAGGAGTTCAAGGTGCCGCTCTCTTTAATGTTCATTGATTTAAAGAAGGTAAAGGTAAAGGCCCTCCCGTTGATCGTTGATTTGCTCGAGCGGGCCCAGTAACGTCTCCATTGGAGACTTTGTTGTTACTGTGTCTGGCATATCGAATACTCTCGGTAGCTTGCCGGGCTCTCCGAGAGGGGTGGAGGAATTGAACTTGGGTCGGCCATGTTTTAAAGAAGGCCTTTGATTCTGTTGAGACGGAAGCAGTCATTGAAGCCCTAGCCAAACAGGGCATTCAAGCCCAACACATCAGGATCCTCTGTGAGCTGTATTGCGGATTCACTACCAGGATCTCACCATTCTACAAAGAAGTGATCGTTGATGTCAAGAGAGGGGTGCAGCAGGGTGATACCATTTCACCGAAACTCTTCAGTGCCACCCTCGAGAACATCATGCGACGACTGGAATGGGAAGGAATGGGAGTGAAGATAGATGGTCGGCAACTACACCACCTCCGCTTTGCTGATGACATTGTTTTAATAACACCAAACATCAGCCAAGCGGCACAAATGCTGGCCGACTTTGACCGTGAGTGTGGAAAGGTAGGACTACAGCTGAATCTTACGAAGACAATGTTTATGAGAAGAAACAGCCTCGTTCCTGACGCCCCATTCGCTCTCAATGGAACGACCATCTCCGAATGCAACAGCTATGTGTACCTAGGTCGAGAGGTCAACATGACAAATGACCTGGCACCCGAGCTGCGCAGGAGGAAGAGAGCGGCTTGGAACGCCTTCAAGAACGTCGAAGAAATAGCTAAGAGGACGAAGAACCTCCGGCTCCGGGCACATCTCTTTGATTCCACTGTTCTTCCTGCACTAACATACTCCTCAGAGACCTGGGCCCTAGGAAAACAGGATGAGAAAGTTATTTGGGTCTCCCAAAGAGGAATCAAAAGAGCTATGCTTGGAGTATCATGCTTCACTCAAATGAGAGAAAGAATCAGGAGTTCAGACCTCAGTCGACAATCAAGAATCAGGGATGCTGTCTCATTTGCAAAGGAATAAAAAATCAGATGGGCTGGACACGTAATGAAATTTGGAGATGATCACTGGACTAGAGGCATTACCGACTGGATTCCATGGGACATCAAAATATCACATGGCCGCCTATCTACAAGAAGATCAGACTTCTTCGTCAAGAACCTGAAAGATCGGTTTGAGGCTCTTTGTGTTCCCAGAATGAGCAGATGGCATTGGGCTACAGTAGCACACGACAGGGACAGATGGAGACATTACTGGCACCCGCTCAAGCAAATCGATGAGTAACAGGATGTCAAGTGATCAAGTTCAGGAAAATAAATCCTCCACCCTGAGCTCCCTTTATCTGAGAAGCCAGATGGGGAATAATAATCTCCATCACAAGTATCTATGCTGATTGTATTTTATCATAAGTAGTAAGTGGCTATATGCTACACAAACATTGTATTATTTTAATATCAAAACAGAGCAAATGCAGGAAAATGCTCTGATTGATAAGGTCTACCTAAGGATTTTCTCCACCACTGAGATTCTAGGGAAACAATCTCAATTTGTGGAGAACTGATCTTTCTTGAAATTAATCTGACTTTCTAGTATCATTTTCCAGTTGTAACTTTCTTCTTGGCCTACGTTTTGCTCTGAAGAAGACCCGTCATATGCAACATAAGAAAATATTTTATGTCTCCTTGGGGATTTGAAAACATAATAGAAAAAAGAAAAACCCTACTGAATTGATCATTCTAACTTTGGCTTTCCTCCATATCAATTCTACAGGCAACAAAATTTTCAGAGATGTCAATTCTATGAGCAGAGTAGCAGGATTTTTTTTGATGAGCAATCATGAAAATGAATAGTGAACTATGTAGATGTGGTTTTAAAATGTTTCTGCTACAAATATAAATGGGAGAATACAGATACTTCAACAATTATACATTAGAATACAAATACTTAAACAATATTTCTGCACATATCATAAATTATTTTGTCTTTGATATACCTTATAAAGATTACAGACTCTTCTATTTACTTTTGATTTTCTATGATTATTATTAATTCCACTAGTTTCCCTTTACCACCCACCTGTAGATATGATATTCTTCTGGTAATGGAAGAATACACACATACATACATCTTACATACGTAAGCTCCTTATGTAAGAGCATTTGTTTCTGTTTCCCTTCTCAATTAATTGATAGTATAGATGACAAGTTTAATACAATCACCATCTTTGGACACCTCTATATTTTGAAAAAAAATTCATTAATGTCCCAAATATACTAATCTCAAGAATCAATTGCATTCCTAGGTAAGTAAACACTATCAGAATTATAACGCTTTGGTGATGGCATTATGACCAAGTAAAAAAGATCTCAAAACCTAGATATATACAGTTTCCTATCAAATAATGGCAGTTTAACTAAGCCAACTCAAGACTTTAAAAAGGACTGCACTGTGGCACTGTAGCACTGTCCTCCTGTTGTTCATCGGTTTGCTCGAGAGGGCACCAGTAACGTCTCCATTGTGAGACTTGTTACTGTTTGTGGATTTTTGTTTGTTTGTGGTTTTTTTTTTTTTGCTTTTTGGGTCACACCTGGCGATGCTCAGGAATTACTCCTGACGGTGCTCAGGGGACCATATGGGATGCTGGGATTCGAACCTGGGTTGGCTACATGCAAGGCAAATGGCCTACCCGCTGTGCTATTGCTCCAGCCCCCTTGTTTCTGTGTTTGGCATATCGAAGACGCCATGGGTAGCTTGCCAGGCTCTGCCGTGCAGACGGGATACTCTCTGTAGCTTACTGGGCTCTCCAAGAGGGGTGGAGGAATCGAACCACGGGTCGGCCGCGTACAAGGCAAACACCCTACCCACTGTGCTTCTATTTTTTAAAGATAGTCCTTTCAAGAACTATCTTTAAAAAAAGGTAACTAAGCCTAGTCATTTTTACAGAGATGTCACTTTCCTCTCCAGCATATCAAACTGCTCACAGCTCCGTGCACAGCCTGCTTATCTGTGTTCCTCTGGCCTCCTGCCCTGCTGAGCCAGCCACCCCCTTCCCAATCTCACAACTGGTGACGACATACTTATCCTTTGAACGTGTAGCTCCGCTATCGTTTCCATCTGACGGCTTCCCTGGTCACTCATACATTTACCTCTAAATCCTATTCTCAGAGCTTCTATCATTCCCAGCTGCTTCTGCAGAGCTGTCAAAGACTCTGCTTCTCTCACAATAAGGATGTCACAGAGTCCCGAGTCACTCTCCAGACTGCTGGTGAGATTCAGAAATGATTACAGTCTAGTCTTATTGCAATCCTTACTGGGCTCTGGTCTACCTCTCTCTAGATAACAGCGGATCATCTATCTACCTCTGAGCCAGTGACATTTATTTCTGAATATGTCTTCAAAAACGGCATTCATCATAAATTTTGCAATATGATTTCTCTACGTTTCTAGAATTTTAGTGGAATGGCGGTGACTAAAATACATATGTAAAATAAATGAATGGAAAGGCAAATGAGCAAAACAATACCAAAAAGGCAACTGTATACGAACCCCCCAAAGGAGAAAGGAATAAAGCTCTAAAACCCAACAACAACAGCAACAAACAAAAGTTGTTGTTTTGAAAACATAAATAAAATGGACCAAACTTCAGGGAGGGTTATTGGGTGATTTAGACCAGCATTTCTCCATCACTGAGGCCCGGGACCGTAGGTAAAAAAATCACACAAATGTGGGCCCACACCAGGAGACTAAGGGACCAACCCTGGGATACGGAGTCACAGGAAGGAAGTCTGATTAGAAGGGGGTCACCACGGGGAAAATAATTCAGAAAGTGTCTTACAGAGCAGATATTCATTTCTTGTCATTATGAAGGTGAGAAGGTCAGGATACAGGGTCCAGTGTCGCTTTTGTGAAGGACTTGGTCCCTCCAGGTCTGTACCAGCTTGTCATGGGATAATGGGGACTATCACTCCAGTGATTTCGATATCGAAAGTCGATTTCGATAGCACAGCGGTAGGGCGTTCACCTTACAAGCGGCCAACATGGCCGACCCGAGTTCGATTCCTCCGCCCCTCTCGGAGAGCCCGGCAAGCTACCGAGAGTATTCGATATGCCAGACACAGTAACAACAAAGTCTCCAATGGAGACGTTACTGGGCCCGCTCGAGCAAATCGACGATCAACGGGAGGGCCTTTACCTTTACCTATCACTCCAGTGAGCAGGACTGGTTTCTCTACCTTTTCAAAGGGAGGAGCCCATCTGGTTTCTGTGGAACTGGGCATTTCTGCCCTGTGCCTCGAAGCATGACCCTTACTTAAGTCCCTGGGGAGGGAAGGATGCCCTCTCCTCTAGGGACAGGGCTCCAGGGTAGCTGAGGGACAGGATTCCCCTACAGAGCTGATGCTGTTTTAGTGAACCCAGTGTGCCAAGCACCAAACCAAAGAAGATGCCTTGTAAGCTTGAAGATTGAGGGCTGCAGAAATAGGACAGCAGTAAAATTATTGCTCTGCATGCAGCAGACCTGAGTTTGATCCCTAGCACCCTGTAGGGATTCCTTAACCCTGTCAGGAGAAATCCCTAAGCCCAGAGTCAGTAGCAAGACTGGAGCACTGCCCAAGAAAAGTGGCCCCCAAACAAAGAATTTGGCATCCATGGGAGGGATGACCAAAAAGGTCTTTTTAGGTAAAACGCACTGGAACTGCAGTGGCGGACATGGCAAGACTTTCTTACATATGGGGGCGGGGGGTGAAGTTATGCCCCCTATTTTACATAATATTGCAAACCCTTGTGAATTAATAATAAGAATTCGCTAATGGGACTTGCTGTACAGATGTGGGACCGGTTTAGAATCCATAACGCATTCCTTTTGCCAATGTGTCATTTCTGGAATGGAAATGTCCCTCCTTTACTTCCCTACACCTGGACTGTGGAGGCTCAGTGCTTGTCTAGCTTCAGGGGTTCACAGCTGGAGAGGGTAGGAGCAGGAGGAGGGGGGCTTGCTGTCTTACTCTTATCTGGCTTAGCTAAGACTTTGGACTTTTGATGTTAGAGTTGACTCTGGAAGGAATCAAGACTTTGGGGGCTGTTCGAATGGAAATGAATATATTTTGTGCTCAATAGGACACATATTGGGGGTAGAACATCTTGGACCAACTGAGCCTGCTCTCTCCCAAATTCATATTTGACACCATGACCTCCCCACCACCCCCCCCACACACAATACAGCCGTATTTGAAACCCAGTGCTTAATGTGTTAGGAGTTGGAGTGTTCAGGTTAACTGGATTGAGTGAGTTCATGATAGAATCTTTAAGGATCATTGTATTCTTAAATATCAGTAAGTTTTAGTGTTGTCTTTCTAATTAAAGTATTGGGAAAGTCTCTGTGATACAGAGTAATAAGATTCTCTTATCATTCCTACAGAAATGCAAGAGACCCAGAATAATCAAACCAAGCTCAAAACAGAGAAGTATCTCATCAGGTCAATGGATTAGTAACAAGTTGGACCTCTACTCTACTTCATTCTATACATAAAAATTGACTTTAAATATATCAAGTATCTAAATGTAAGAGCTGAAATTAGAAAAAGTTCTCAAACAAAAGCAAAGATATGCCTCTCCATAATTATGAATTAAGAAATGGCTTGTTAAATATCATATCAAAAGAATAGGGTACAAAATAAAATAACACATTGAATATTATCAACATTAAAAGTTTGTGATAGAAAATGAAACCATTCAAAAGAGCAAAATGATAAGTCATAGAATGGGAGAAAATATATGCAAATTACATATTTGATAATGCAATTTATTTGGAACATATAAATTACTCATAGAAGCTCAATGAGCTTGGTTATCCTGTGAATATGGTTGATCATGCTGAATCCTTTGTGGAACCCAGCTTACTCACATGGTTGTCCTTCATCTAGTGTTCTGCCAATCCTATTCAGGATGACTTGAGTGAACAGCTCGTAGATGACAAACAATAGGCAGATCGGGTGATAGTTGCCAATGTCGTGGATGTCTCCCTTCTTGTACAGTAGTACAGTCCTGCTGGTTTTCCACTGGGATGGAACCTTGCATTCAGACAGGTAGCGTGTGAAGAGCCGAGCCAGTGTATTGATGAGTACTGATGTCAGACTCCTCAGGTGTTCAGGTCTGACCTTGTCTGGGCCTGGTGAGGTTTCTTGAGAGTTCAAGATGCCACTCTGTCTAACATTCATTGATTTAAAGAAGGCCTTTGATTCTGTTGAGACAGAAACAGTCATCGAAGCCCTAGTCAAACAAGGCATTCAAACTCAATACATCAGTATCCTCTGTGAGCTGTATTACGGACTCACTACCAGGATCTCACCATTTTACAAAGAAGTGACCATCCATGTCAAGAAAGGGGTTTGGCAGGGTGACACCATTTTACCGAAACTCTTCAGTGCCAACCTCAAAGAACATCATGCGACAACTGGAATGGGAAGGAATGGGAGTGAAGAAGACGATTGGCAACTACACCACCTCCACTTTGCTGATGACATCATTCTAATAACACCAAACATTAGCCAAGCAGCACAAATGCTGGCCAACTTTAACCGTGAGTGTGGAAAGGTCGGACTACAGCTGAATCTCATGAAGACAATGTTTATGAGAAATGGTCTCGTTCCTGATGTTCTATTCACTCTCAACGGCACAACCATCTTCGAATGCAACTGTTAAATGTACCGAGGTCAAGAAGTCAACATGACAAATGACCTGGCACCTGAGTTGCGCAGAAGAGAGTGGCTTGGAACGCCTTCAAGAGTGTCAAAGAAATAGCTAAAAGGACTAAGAACCTCTGGCTCCAGGCCCATCTCTTCAATTCCACTGTTCTTCCTGCATTAACATACACCTCAGAGACCTGGGCCCTATGAAAACAGGATGAGAATGCTATTTGGGTCTCCCAAAGAGGAATCAAAAGAGCTATGCTTGGAGTATCATGCTTCACTCAAATGAGAGAAAGAATCCGGAGTTCTGACCTCCATCAACTGTCAAGAATCAGTGATGCTGTCTCGTTTGCCAAGACATCAAAATTCAGATGGGCTGGACACGTAATGAGATTTGGGGATGAACCACAGGACTATAGCCATTACCGACTGGATTCTATGGGACGTCAAAAGATCGTGTGGCCACCCACCTACAAGATGGTCAGACTTCTTCATCAAGACCCTGAACAATCAGTTTGAGACTCTTTGTGTTCTTAGAATGAGCAGGCGCCATCGGCCTACACTAGCACGCGACAGTGACGAATGGAGATGTTACTGGCGCCCGCTCGAGCAAATCAATGAGTAACGGGATGTCAAGTGATCAACTGACTCATAGAACATCAATTAAAAATATTAAAATGAACAAAGGGGCTAAATGGATATTTCTACAATGAATGTGTTTACAATTGGCCATTATTGTTCATAAAAGACGTTCAGCATCATTCATCATAGTGTAACTGAAAAATTACAAAAAGGTAATAGTTTACACTTAGGGGGATGATAAAAGAAAATTAAAAAGGAATATTCCCCACATTTGAATCTCACTGACTATAGACCTTCATCTTCATAAGCCCTACCATCCTTAAATTTCAGATAATATCTTAAATATGAGACACGTTTGTCATATATTTTAATTGAGGTAATTAATATAATCCAAAATGATTGAAGTAGCATTGGATCATAACACTGTCTATATTTGAAGTACAGACTTGCTCTTTTTCAAATAGAAGGCATCATACCACGCTTCCACCAAACTATATTAAAAAAATTGCCACCACTTTCCATGTTATTCCCTTTCCCCATTCTTCCCTTTCCTCCTCTTCTCAGGTACTTCTAATTCTATTCTTCAAATTTCCTTTTTTTTGTTTTTGTTTGTTTTGGGGGGTGTTTTGTCTGTTCCTTTGTTTCTTTATATTTCACTTTTCAGTGAATACATCTGGTATTTGTCTTTATTTTATTTTATTGATTTTTTTTGAGACTTGGTTTTATGCTCTCCACTTTCACCCATTTTGTTGCAAGGAATGGGTACCAGTTTATAAAGTATGCTTATTCCACACAATTCTATAATGATAAATATAGAAGTGGAAATACTGTACGTAATTTATGATGTAAAGACTGACATTCCAGGAATGATGGGCCGGGGGGTTGTGGGGAGATCCTACTCGCCCACACTCCAACAGTTCTCAGAAAAACCAACCAACCAACCAACCAACCAACCAACCTGATTCCCCAAAAGTTGGGCAGTTTGGTTTCTCTGCAGAGCTTAGCCATGAGGCAGTGGATTCGGTTGTTGGCATGGCAACAGCGGCAGGGATTTCTGGTGGCCAGGGACTTGGCCCATGCCCCTCTCCAGGGCATCCCGGAATTCTCAGTAGAAAGCAGGTGTATCTGTGAATTTTTGAGTTTTCCCTTTTGAGATTTACTCGTGAGTCTGTGAAGCGAGGCCAGCAGATGAGCATTCAGGACGCAGTTGTGGGGTGTGAGTCCTGAGTCCCATCTTCTGTCAACATTAACAGCTGAGGGTCCCTTGTTGTTTTCTGCTCTGGGAAACAAAACTTTTGTAGAGCATAGAGTGAAACATTCCTGAAGACTCTAAGATCCACACCCCGAGGCAGTGCTGTGGGAAGTCACCGTGGTTTCAACGATCCAACTTGTGGCCTGAAAAGAACAGGAGTGGACAAGATAATGTAGCAACTACCAAAGACTGAGCTATAAATTGTCCCGATGAAGGTCAGCTTGAAACATTGGTGCTGCCTCTCTAGAGAGCCCTGTGACTAACGCACTTGTCTTTTGCTCTTCACATCACAGGTGTTTCCAGATGGGGAGAGGCTATTTTGGAGGCAATGAGATGCTGTGGCCAAAACAACACTTGGGCACATCTTAAATTTTGAAAGTCACTGGAGCAACACAAACTCTTGGGGTACGGTGCCCAGATAGACTGGACTACCAGTCAGGGGTGTCAAGTAGGCTTTATACTTCCGAGGTTCCCTAGGCTTCTCCTTGTGGAGGTAAAGATGGTCCCCTTGGGTCCTTACTGTTGGGCTTTGGCCTTGGAGATAAACTCTAGACTACTGCCCTAGAGACAAATTCCAGGCTAAAGTCAGAAAATGCGATCGCAGCTACTGTGCAGTGATTTTTGGTTGAGTGATGTTGAGCAAATGCCTGAGAGAACACACCCTGCTAAATGACTCAGTCAAGCTCTGGAGTTGAGCGGCTGGCCAGGTCAGACGGCTCTGTGTGGCCACCCTGAAGGAACGCTCTGGCCCAGGGCGCCCTGACGCCACCAAGGTTACACCTCCAAGTGCTAGGACTGGAGCATGCAGTTCCAGGATCTAACTCAAGGCCCTGAGCTGCTAGGCATTCGCTCCAGCCCTTCGGGTTCTCTTCTGGCCCCCATCTAACTATGTTTGAATGTCAGAGAAAGATGAATTCAGCAAGTATATCAAAATCTGAAAACTGCTTAGCAATGTGTTTTGCTGGGAATGACAGTATTATGATAGTGCTTTGGAAGCAACAGTCCCTGGAGGAAGTCGGTGAGGAGTTAAATTAAAGAGACCAGAGCTAGATCAAGTAGCAGAGTGCATGACTTGGCAGGTTCCTTTGCCTGCACAGTTTGGTCCCCTGAGCACAGCGGGGTGTGGCCGTGGTGTCTCCCGCCACCACTCATTATAGCAACTATTAAAAAGTGAAATGGAGGAAAACCAAAAACTCTTGTGAGTGTGAAAGGATGATGGTGTGTCTAAGTACACCAGGCTTATACAAAGATCCGTTCTTTTTTCTGGCGTTGGGATCATAATGAATATTCCAGAAACTCTCTAAACTGGAAGCCTGTATGTCAAATTTTTGACGCTGATCATATTCCTTGCAAAGGGCTTTCCGGGCAATTAGCTAATTGCTCCTGTGTGGTCGACAGAGACTCCAAAGAATATGATTATCATGAAGCCCTTCAGCCCTGACTACCGCCTGCAGTGAGACCCTCCCCTCCGTGGATGGCACAAGAAAAGCTGCCTTACTTAACAGCTCGAGGGAACAGCCATGCCAAACTGACACACCAGCTGTGCAGAGTCGGGGGCTCGATGGCGCCGATTATCCCAGCAGCGCTATTCTCTGAGCAGACTTTGAATCCTCCTCGCCTTTGATGGAGGGGCTGAGCCAGCAGCTAATTACCCACTTCTAAGCCCGGAGTATATGCATTGAATATATACTATTGGGATTTGACAGCCAGCGAAGGCAGCCTTAGAAATCCCTTTCAGACCTGCCCCCTGCCCTGCCCTGCCCAGGGCATCCCTCACAAAGAGATGAAGGTAAAATTCGCAGGTGGGGCTGGAGACTAGTGTTTACTGTTTATTTCACCCTCCTTACAGGTTGGACACTTAACAGCCAAGAAGAGATTTTCTTTCTATTCTTACAAAGAGAACAGCAAGACCGTCTTAGATACGAACTGGTAAATCTTCCGAGAAGAGTCTTTTCTTGCTCATTTTCTACACTTCCCGGGCAATGGCTCAGGATCTAATCTTCTTACTCCAGGTACCTGCACAGCAATTTTAACGTGATCCGAGGATTATCTTCAGTGCCTCAGACCCAAGCTGTTCGTTGTCATTGTTTTTGCACTCATATCAAAGCAGCTGGTATTTTTGTCAAAGGTATTTTCAGAATCTCCATTCATTACCTCTGTGGGATTATATTTCCAGACTATATAGCAGTCAATCTGGAGTTGTGGTATGATCTCTTGCATGCTCACAAACATGAAAATGGATGGATGTGGATTTAGCATCTCTTAGCTCTGATTACGGCAAAAACCTTCTGTTTTCTTGGGTTTGAAATAATTACACAGTTCAAAGATCTCTAATAAAATTTCACAGGAGGCATATTTTTCCCAACATACATAGAATCTTTCATATGAGGCTTAGCCAGTAGAATTCGTGTCAGACTATGAACAAAACATGTAGTAGATGTCACTGACTCTCTTCAGAGTAGGTCGTTTCATGCTAAGAGTTGTATTGTTGGAAGGATTTGTCAGTTCATACTGGATAAAGCACAAGACTGGATCTCCACATCATGTCTGTCCTCCAGGAACGCGTCAATCAAGGAAAGGCACAAGAATTAGGAGAGTGCAAATAATTTACTATTTTACTTGTGGTGATAACAGACTCCTCCATAGTCACATGTCTGCTGTGCAGGCTTGTTTAGTTTGGGGTACCCATATTCCCATCTTACCTGTCACCTGCCACCTTCACTCTCTGAAGAGATCCTTTCAGAAAGAACACCAGTGTACAATCAACCTACATTATACATTTTGATTTTTTAAATATTTTTATGATATAAAGTAGTTCACAATATTTGATTACATTTAGTATTCGAACACCAATCCCACCACCATGACACCTTCCCACCACCATATTTCAGATGTTTACATCCCGATCCCAATCCCTTTCCCAAAGCAGAATCGAAATAATGTACTTTGTATTGTTTGTTATGAAAAACCGTTGAAAATGCTACAAAAAAATATTCTTAGAGGAAAGAGTGTGGAGATGGTTGTATTTCACCCAGGAGCCACTAAGCCTTTATAATAAGAGATCACTTTTTTTCAACCTAAATTACAGCACACAACGAAGATCATGTAAGCCTTGTCAGAAATTCCCCAACTTTGCAATTTTTAAAAGCATAAAAGCACAAAGGCAAAAATATATAGTTATACCTTTGATTCTATGCTGTTCTTGCTTTAGAAAGTATGTAGATAAAGCTTGCTTCTGTTTTCAGATAGTTTTAATAGTTCTTCAGAAAGAGCCAGAAAGAAAATAATGTCCCATGGGATCCTCCTCTCCTTCCAGATTTTCTAGAATAATACTTTCTTATCGAAATGGAATATGTGTCTGTATGCAGTATTATTTTTTCCAGTACAATGATGAATACCTTTCTCATTAAAAGATAATAGAAAAAAGGAAATATTTCTAGTACATTATAACACTATTCTAAAATATTATCATTCAACTTGAAAGCAATAACAATTAAAAAGAGATTTCATATCTGTAGTTTGCCATCTCCATCTAAAAGTTTGAAATCTATGGTATATTTCTTTATTTCAGTACATCTCTCAGTCTGTATAGCACATTTCAAGTTGCCAATAATCAGAGATGACTAGTATCTATTATAATATGTGAGGAAAACATAGGTCTCAAAGTGCAAATTTTGAATTTCTTTTGATTTGTGTAAATTTAATCAGTGCACTTAATATGTAATCATTGGGCCGTCCTTCACGCCCGACCGAGGTCACCAGCTGCCCCCCACGAGCGGCTCTCCGGCACGGCCACGGCCCCGGAAGCACAAGGACTTAGCACAGAAAACCACCCGCTTGGAGCAGAAAAGCAAATGGACTATGTGTTAAACCGCGCCAGCATGCCTGCCCGGAGGGGAAATGGTGTTGCTCCATTCGCCCAATCCTCTCTGGAAAGAAAGATGGCGGCCGCACGGGAGCCTTGTGGACAGCAGGTTTGAGCCAGAGGTGGGGGGCGGCAGGGGCCTCATGGGAAGGGGGGCATTCTGGGCTGTCCTTCACGCCCGACCGAGGTCACCAGCTGCCCCCCACGAGCGGCTCTCCGGTACAGCCATGACTCCAGAGCACAGAAACCAATCTCTTAACTATCTAACTTTTAATAGAAATACTTCCAGGGTTAATAAGTAAAATAGCAGAAATCCAAAACCGCGCGGCCGCAATAGTGGCCGCGCGACATCATTTTATTCTTAAACCCAGCTGTAGAAAGCAAATCATTTCACAACGCTGTTTCAGCATATCTGATTGGGGGGGGGGGGTCGTAAACTCTAAACAATAATTGTGCATCTCCTATCGAAAACAATGTATCTAGTCAAAGTAGATAGAGTATTAACTAGAACTCATCTGCCTCACAGGAATTGGGAGGGGTGGGAGGTGGGGTTCTATTGGGGTTCGCAGTTAAAAATAAGTATTGGTAAAGGGAAATGTGTTTGATACTTACATGACTGAGACCTAAACCCGAAAGCTCTGTAACTTTTCCCACAGTGATTCAATAAAGAAATGAATTATAAAAAAAAAATATGTAATCATTGTATCATAGTTATTTTTGTTTGTAGCTACATTTACTTGTAGTTTTTCTTCGTGGTGGTTTGTTTCTTTGGTTGAAATCAGCTGTCTTACATAAAAGTCTTGCATTTAATTTTCCTAAGTATACCTGATGATGTGGGCTGGAGCGATAGCACAGCGGGTAGGGCGTTTGCCTTGCATGCGGCCAACATGGCCGACCCGAATTCGATTCCTCCGCCCCTCTCGGAGAGCCCGGCAAGCTACCGAGAGTATTCGATATGCCAGACACAGTAACAACAAAGTCTCCAATGGAGACGTTACTGGGCCCGCTCGAGCAAATCGACGATCAATGGGAGGGCCTTTACCTTTACCTTTTATATCTGATGATACACGGCAGAGCCTGGCAAGCTACCCGTGGCATATTCGATATACCAAACACAGTAACAATAACAGGTCTCATTCTCCTGACCCTGAAAGAGCCTCCAATACGGCAGCATTGGGAAAGACGAGTAAGGAGAGGCTGCTAAAATCTCAGGGCTGGGACCAGTAGAGACATTACTGGAACCCGCTTGAGTAAATAGATGAACAACGGGATGAAAGTGATACAGTGATACAGTAGTATCTGATGATACCATTTGCTTGGGTTTGTCCTAAAGAAATCAAAGTATAAGCTTGAGTATTAGGTATGAAAACAAAAAGATAAAGTTCATCACAGACTTTTGACTTACATTTTCTTTGCAGAAAGAGCTCGAACTCCTACTACAGCTTTGGGTGAGGTTTGTCCGTTTGAACTCAGAGTTCCTGATGCATATCCCATGTCCCCTATTTAGTTATGCTGACAATTTACACTTCCCCAAATGTAATCACCAACCTCTGAAACAGGTATTTTCACAATTAGGTCATAGATAAAGTATGTGGAGTTCAAGGCAGTTAAAGAAGCTCTCCAAGCTCACGTGCATATTGAAAGGCAAAGTTAGGACCCGGGTTTTTTGAAAGCCTGGGTCCCAGTTCCTTTATGGTAAGGGGACTTTAGCTCTTTGCAGGAAGATGTAGCTTTAAATGAAAGCTATTAACCATCCAAAGTTGGTGAGTTTTTAACCTTTCGCTTGCTTATCTGTCTTGGTGAGCTAAACAAAATATTTCAACAGCAAGCATTTGCCTTGCATTTGCAGTCGAAGAATACTATACGCTTTCACTACACACAGAAAGGCAGGGGATAGTCTTTTCTTCCCTTCTCAAAGCCTACCAAGTACTTCACTTCTGTCAATTCAAAGGCAGATCAGTCTCCTAGCTTGACAAGGTAATTTGAGGGAATCTGGCAATTGATGCCTTCAAAAGCTTGTGGTTTTGTGGGGGTTTTATCCCCTGTTGTTTCCAAAAACCTCGCATTTCATGCGGGTGAACAAAAGGCTGTTTTCTTTAAATAAATTACTGGTATTAAAGGAATGAGTCTGCTGGTTAGCAAATAGTTTAAAGAAAGAGACCTTGCAGGGACACATGGAAATCATCTTCCACTTTTGGTGTGACTCTTGAATTGTCTTCATCCTTTGCCTCATGTCTCTCCCTTACTCTTTCCTACCCTGACCTCCTGTAACCTGTGATCACTGATATCTGGGGCCTTGATAGTTTAGCATATCAGAATGGGTCATGGTCACGGTCTTCCCGTTGTTCATCGATTTGCTCGAGCGGGCCCAGTAATGTCTCCATCGTGAGATTTCGTTACTGTGTTTGGCATATCGAATACGTCACGGGGAGCTTGCCAGGCTCTGCCGTGCGGGCAAAATACTCTCGGTAGCTTGCCAGGCTCTCCGAGAGGGGCGAAGGAATCGAACTTGGGTCGGCCATGTTGGCTGCATGCAAGGCAAATGCCCTACTGCTGTGCTATCGCTCCAGCCCATCAGAGTGGTTAGGCCCAACTTAACTAGAAATTTATTCTTATACTTTGTTATTGTTTAAATAAGGTGGACATTTGTTGAAATTTGTACAGAATCAAGAACTTGCAACCTGCCGCAACCTTTTGAGTACTGTCATTGTGTGCTGTGTACCCTACTCGTCTTAGATTTCAAAGCGACTAGAGAGACACTATAAAAAAGAGCCAATTCTTTGAGTACCATGGTGTGATCAGGCCCCAAATTAGAGAGTTAGAGAGTTCCAAGGGGCGGAGAGAGAGGGAGAGGGAGAGTGAGAAAGAGAGAGAGAGAGAGAGAGAGAGAGAGAGAGTGAGAGAGCAAGTCATTGGAGAATTCAGAGCACATGCAACATTCACCAAGTTCAGCTTCTCTGTGGTGCCAGTTCATGGCACACGTCTCCAATGATTACAATAGAACATCAAAGATAACTTCTCAACAGAGTAACATAACATGCCATTATTGCATATGTCCAAATATTGTATGCGTTACCAAAACATGACGCGGAGACACAAAGTAAGCACATGCTGTTGTAAAAATATGGTGACCTAGATTTGCTTGAGAGAGGGCCGCCACGACCCTCGATTTATGAAAGATAGAAAAAATCCGTAACTGTGAAAAACAGTAGAGCAGTGCTTAGGAGAATAAGGAATGCCCCTGCAGCCACAGCGAAGTGAGAAGTCTCTCTGGGGCAAATCCTCTAAGCAGCAAAGGACGTGATATGCATACTTGCAAATTAAGTCACACTGCTCTCTAGCTCTCTAGTTCTTTGTTTCTCATTGCTTCTGCTGACAACTCTGGGTCGGCATACACAGAGTTTGATAGTAATAGTTGTCAGGGGCTGTGTTTATTTATGCCATAAAACGCAACATCTGGAATCGCAGATGTGATTGCATCATCACCTGATAACGTCTGTAGTAACACAGAATCTTTCTCCATGATCCATCTGGCTCTGCATTGCCTAAAAAGGCAAATTAGAGGGAGATCTGGCAGAGGCAGCTACTTGTACACCTCTTAATTTGTCGATGATAGCAAAAAAAGTCTGCAGTTTCTTTAGGAGTGTGGCAGGGTCTTGCCTGTGCTATTTGGAGACTGGAGACAGTTTCAGATGAAATAATCAGTGTGTTGATTATTTAAGCGTTGCCAGCTACTAAGTACATCTATCCCCACTATTCATTGGGGGAGGGGAATAACCACAGTCTTGGCCCACACTTCCAATGCACTGTCTCTGTCTTACAAGACATGCCCACACGTCCACTAGCTAACTCTAAACTGTTACTAAACTTCTGTTTGACCAGTAAGCTAGAAGGGTATTTTAACGTGTGGTTGTTGGGGGAGGGGGGCATTGGTATTGCTCAGGGGCTACTCCTGGCTCAGAGCTCAGGGATCAGTTCTGATGTCGATCAATTCAGTGGGATACATAGGAAGGGAGTCACGGAGGATGGGGTAGTTTAGATTATAGGTGCTTTTTCCTCCCTCACTTCAAGCTCAGGTCCATTTATGGAGTCCATGGAAAGCCAGAGGGAAAGAAAGTTCTCCAATGTAACCTGACAAGTCAGCCTTCCAGAACAGAGAAAAGTGGGGAGCGGGTCTCGAATGGCCGCTGGACACTCACTAGCACAAACACAGGGACACCAGAACATCTCCTCTCAACCACGGGTTAGATTCAAGTTGCTGCTTTTAATCAATGTGCCTCCCACAGACCTATGTGCATTGGCAGGCAGAACAGTCTCGTCACTTTTAGGTTTTCTATGATTTAAGATGGAGACATTACTGGGCCCGTTCTAGCAAAATCGATGGACAACGGGAGGCCCGTGACCGTGACCGATTTTAAGTTAATAGCACTACTATGTAGCTGTTAGAAAAGATGAAGTTATGAAATTTACATACAAGTGGTACTACATGGAAAGTATCATGTTAAGCGAAATGAGTCAGAAAGAGCGGGATAGACACAGAAAGATTGCATTCATCTGGGGAACATAAAGCAACAAAAAGGGAGATTAACACCCAGGAATGGCTGAGATTAGTACCAGGAATTTTGCTCCATGAATGGAAGGCCAGCCACAGGCTCTAGGTGAAAAGGAAGCTCAGATAGAGAAGAGAGCACCAAATGAAGGGTGTTGTGAGGGCCCTCCCAGGGTGGGAGAAGCATGCTAAAAGTAGTCGATAGACCAAACATGATTGCCACTCAAAGCCTCTCTTGCAAAACACAGTACCCAAAAGAAGAGAGAGAGAACAAGGGGGAATACCCTGCCACAGAGGCAAGATGGGACGGGGGGGGGGGGATGAGGGTGGGGGGGATGCTGGGACCCATAAAAAAATAGCACTATTAAGTTTCCTTGTATGAATGTATTACATGTTCCACCATTCCCCGATTGATGGGGATACACATTGGTTCCAAGATTTTGCATTTATGACAAAATCTCAAGTCTAAACATGTGTAATTGGCACTTGTGAAAGTACATGTGTAAAATACCTAGAGAATTTTAATTCGATTTCTGATAAAAATGAAAGAGAATATCCCCAAATTCTCTTAGTTTTGGAGCCCTGCCCAGCTGTGCTTAGGGCTTACTCCTGGCTCTGTGCTCAAGGGACCACATATAGGATGCTGGGAATTGAGGCAGGGTCAACCACAGGCAAGGCTCTGAAGTGCTCTCCCTGCTGTGCTATCTCTCACCCATTCCTCTGCATTCGAAAGGCGCCTATCCGTGTTTAGTTTGTGGCACTTTAAATAGGCGTGTCATTGAGAAGAGGTGGCTGGTGGAACTCATCTTGGTGCTACACTGTGATGTGAGAACCCTCTCTGACGCAGCTCCGGAAGTGGAACAGCACTATTCTGGGTAGCATTTGGGTGAAGACAGCATCGTTAGATTTACATCAACTCCCCCATCTCTCTAATGCCCCAAACGTCAGTGATCATGCGAATCGATGCCTTCGAGTATTTTCTGTTGGCTGGGTCTGATTGGCCTATCACTTCCCTTCTGTGTCGCGGAAACAGAGATGCTGAAAGCTCCATTTTGCAAATGTCTTCATAGCTGTGGCTGCAGCTGTGCCCGAGACCCCAAGAACCAGCGTCATTCTCCTGGGCGGTGGGAGCCGAGCTGAGGCGGAAGCTTCATTTCTGCTCTTCTGGTGGCACTGCAGCAGGGACAGAGATTCTCTGTGACCGGCACGAGCCATGTGACAAATGGCATCAGCTGGTCCATCTATTCTCAGGAGCTTGGAGCAAGAGCTCCGCATGGAAGGAAGGGCTCTTTGTTCCTTTATTGAAACGTTGGTATTGGGGTTTAGGTGATAGGGTTACGTTGGTGTTCCAAGTATCTGGTATTATTGCACAAACTTACTGTTCAGTCCCCTCCCCCCCCAGCCCTACGTGCACTCCTGTCCTACGTTCCATCTCTCCCACCCCTCCCCTTATTTATGGACTGACAGGTCTTCGCTGTGCTGCGAACTGTTATCTTCCCTCGCTCTGCTCTTGTGCTCTACACCCTGCACTTCTGATCCTGTGTTTGTAATCCTGTATCCGAAATTCACTATCTTGTGACTCTAGCATTTATTTACTGGAATCACCGTCGGCTTAAAGCAACATGTAGCTTCAGTTGTACTTATTGTAGATCAATATCTGTGCATCTGACGTGATGTTCACCACCAAAATAGTTTCTGTTCTTTGTGATACACTTACTCCTTTGACCTGATTTGCCGACTCCTCATCTCGCTTTTCCTCATCATCCTAACTTGTTAGTCGAGTCTGGACAATGTTTCCCAAAGTCAGTGCTACGGACACCCACCACCACGGGGCAGCTGAAATGATCTGTGTAGGTTGTCGTTTCCTTGGGCTCAATTAGGGGGTGGCAGTGCTTTCTGTTTGCTCACTTATAAAAGGCAGCTTCTTCCGGGTGGTCACTGAGAAATCGTTTTCTGAAAAGGGGCCAGTAGACAAGCAAGTTCAGGACCTTTAGGCCTAGCTTGTGTTTGCTCCTTGGTTTGATTGTCGTGTCTTCCCTACGTGAGTGTGAGCTGCTGGTGTCCCTGTCTCTTCGGTTTATTTCTCAAAAGAAACTATCTTTTAGGATTATCCACGTGGCTGCAAGTGGAAAGAGCTCATCATGTTTTTTTGCTGAATAGCAGTTTGCTGTGTATACATGTCACTTTTTCTTTATCCAGTCATTTATTTAGGAGCTTTCAGGTTATTTCCAACTTTAAATTTTTGTAACAATGCAGTGAAAAAAAAAATAATAAGACTGGAAAACCCCATAAAATGACTGTGGCATTTTCTGTTTACTTTCAAAAAGGATTTCTCCTGAAGATTCAGAGAGGGATAAGCAGAGAACAGGGAGTTTCTGTAGCAGGGCCGGGAGGGTGGACATTCTCTGGGATGCTCGGTCTGGCCATCTGGGCCTGAGGTCCCAGGTTCTGACCCAGTGAATCCGCAGGGCTCTGTCTGCGACTCTTGGAGGCTGTGTGGTGGCTGGGATCAAACCCAGGGCCTGGCCTGGGATGGGAAAGGGGTATTTTATCTTTTGGCACCCATTCTCTGTTTCATTTTAATTTGGGTGGGACGATCTTCTTCTTTTTGTTTTTTTCAGTTTCAAACTTAAACCCCTTAAAAAAATACTGAATCACTGTGAGATACACAGTTACGAAGTTGTCCGTGATTGATTAGGTTTCATTCATACAGTGTTCCAATGGCTGGAGCGATAGCACAGCGGTTAGGGCCTTTGCCTTGCAAGAGGCCGACCTGGGGTGACCTGGGTTCGATTTCTCCGCCCCTCCTGGAGAGCCCGGCAAGCTACCAAGAATATCGTGCCCACACGGCAAGAGCCTGGCAAGCTCCCCGTGACATATTCGATATGCCAAAAACAGTAACAACAAGTCTCACAGTAGAGACGTTACAGGTGCCCACTCGAGCAAATTGATGAACAATGGGAGGACAGTGCTACAGTGTACAGTGTTCCAATACCCGTCCCTTCACCAGTGAACAGTTCCCACCACCATTGAACCCAGTTTTCCTCCTGTCCACCTCCCCACCTGCCTCCCAAGCCCCCACCCAAGTCTGCCTCTGTGGCAGGCTCTTTTCTTCTATATTCATCTTTTTTTGGTTTGTTTTTCTTACTGGTGGGGGGCAGACCTGTGATGTTCAGGGCTTAGTCCTGGCTCAGCTAACTCTTGGCAGGGCTCAGGGGCGTCCTAAAGTGTGCTAGGGGCCAGCTGCAGGCAAGGCAAGCGCTTTGCCCAGGAAGATTACAGAGCCAAAGTGGACACCAACTGCCCACTTCCTGGAGCGATGAATAGATTATGTCTTGGTTTTTTTTTTTTCTAAGAATGCAACATTTGCTTTGGGAAATCAAGTAGAATACTGTGCTGAAGGAATTCTTTTCTGAAATCTTTAGCCTCGCACATTTTCCCTTTCAACTTCTGCCAGTTTTCCTCTCGACTGTGATCACGGCTCGCAAGAATTATGTTGTGAGCTTGCAACTATCTCCGGCTGGAACCGAAGAGGGGGATTTACTCACTGTGTGTCTCTATTAGTATGTCATGGAATTAGAGGGAAGTCAAAGCCTCTGTGCTCGTTCATGGTGCCTGATCGTTATTAGGACTGTGAAATAACAACGTGGTATCAGGGGAAGGAGCAGATACAGTGCCGCAAACCTGAGATTTCAAGAAAAAGAGAGAGCAAGAGATCAAGTGGGGGAAGAGATCTGGAACATGTCCGGGGCCATGTTTTCGCATGTGGACTATGTGAGAATTTGTACGGAAATCTAAAATTAATTAATGTAAGGGTGCAGCACCCTTACACCCACAGAGAATCAACTTAAAACATTACCACCGCCCCCCACTCTACCTTGAAATCAAGATTAATAATTCAAGACCCTGTGACTATTTTGAAGGCAATGGCTTGTGTTTGCGAGGAGGCTCTGACAGAATGGGTTAGATTCATTGAGAGGTGGAATGTACAATAATGCTATTCAGAACATAAGAATAGCAGGGGTCATTAAAAAAGGATGGATTTCTAAGGTGGAGAGGCGAGAAGAACATTTCATAATGATGTCACTGTCGGGTTCCATAGGTCCCAGGGACACTTGTAAAAACCCTGATCTTTTATTCTCATACAGTAATTAAAAGATGACATGAAAATTGATCTCTTAATCTAGGATTTATTCTGTCACATGGAATTTGACACCATTTTAAATTCTGAAAGAAAATTTGTAATATATTAGATTCTCGTATTTTTTCATTTCATCTGTTATTTTTCTTCTTTTGCAACTAAAGCTGGATCTTTGAGCTATGGCAATTTTCGGTTAACTTATTCATAAATCATTCCATTTATCTGTCTTGCACATGTGTAAAGTAGGTGACACAGGGTCCATGTGTAGGATTAACAGAAGAGACCAGGTGAAAGGCAGAGCTAAAGGTTCAATCCTGAATCACCTAACACTTCATCCGGGGAGTGAAGAAAACCAGAGGCAATGAAAGACTTAGTACTAAGTCTGGGGGTCTCTCCACTCTCACCAACTGCAAACCAGAGCACACAGAAAGAGAAACGCAGAAAAGAAAATGTTTACCCATGGTTGATTGCTCTATGCATGACCTCAGTACCTACAATTGTGCTCTAAAGAAGAAGATAATGAATAGAATAATAGATATACCTAATGTCAAAGAAAAACCCTATTTATCTCTTATTTCATACCCGTGGAAAAAAACCTGATTATTCAAATCACTTTGGGTAGAGCTTCATTTATATATATCTATATACATATATAGATATATACACATATATGTATATTTATATACATTGACACCATTTATATATATACATATATATGTATATATAAATAGTTTATATATAAACTATTATAAACTAGCCTACGTAATTCTACCAACAGTCCCCTTGAAACATAATTCAGATTGAATCCTATCATTGCATCAGATTTGGGTATAATACTTTCTAATCATCAGATACCAATGAACACAAACAGTCATTGTTTTCAGTGAATTTTAATCAAATGTTTTATTATGCCACAGTTATTAAAGCCATATTTTATATATGCTACACCTTTTAGTTTTAAACTTTTTATCAGTATAAAGGAGTTTATTTTATAGTATAATTGATGATATGAAAGTTAAAAATCTGATTTTAAATATTCAGGTTGATAGCCATTTAAGTTTAGCTTTCAAGTAAATAATTTTCAAATATATAATGGTATTCTCATTCCTAGTAATTCAAGAAACAAAACTACTGATAAAAACAAGTAGCATACAATCTAATACTAAATTCACAGTGGGAAATAGAAAGCTCTGCAATTTTGTAAATTAACCATTAAACCAAGATGAATTACTCATTAATATGAAGTCATTTTCTCCATTGAACATTATTTTCAGAGTTGTAAAGAATTAGTTGCAATTCTTAGGAGGTAGTTATTAAGGAAATCCAAGGACAAACTTTACTTCATCTTATTTATTAATTCTTTACTAATCGAATTATAGCTGCTTAATGTCTGCTTAATCAAAATTGTCTCATGCCTATGCCATATTCTATTTTAATCAATATGCAATGAGTCCATGTATATTTTTCATACTTGATATGAAGAGTCTTGATAGGCAGAGTCTCCTGCCTCACGCCTGGCTGTCCTCACCGGGGCCACCTGGAAGAGGGTGGATTGAGTTTCCCTCCCCACCCCGAGCAGAGCCCCGGCAGCTGAAGACCTCTGGTTCCAGCCACAGCCATGCTTAAGACCACTCTCCACACGTTCGGACCAGCCTCATGCATGAAGGAACTGGCTGAGGAACCCAGGTATGCAGGACCCGGGGAGTAGATCTCCAAGCCTGCTCGGATAGGGACTGGGCCTCCTTCACCCAGATCCCCCATCTTCCAGTATGTAGGCGTTACACCCACCAACTGCCTCCCTGGTGCCGTGTAATCCCATCAACGTCCAAGACCCAGAGACTATAAAACCCTGCTCCTGGACATCTTATTATCTAGTTCTTACTCTGGAGAACCTGGCAGGCTACCAAAAGTATCCTGCCCACACGGCAGAGTCTGACAAACTCCCCAGGGCGTATTCAATATGCCAAAAACCAGTAACAATGATGGGTCTCATTCTCCTGACCCTGAAATAGCCTCAATTGTGGCACTTTTTAAAATCTCAGGGCTAAGACGAAGGAGAAGTTACTGGGGCCTACTCAAGGCAATTGATGAATAACAAGATGACAGTGATATAGTGATACTTGATATGAAAGAAAGACTTTACACTTTAATGACTGACTGAATTTTGCCCATGCTACAGAAAAATTAGTGACTGGTGATGCAAAGTTCTCTCACATCCTAATATATAGAGGAAGTAATTTTTATACACCAGGCACCACCGAGGGAGTTTACATAAATCATCACATTTTATACTTGCCACGATGTTATGAGTTATGAGTAGGTACTGTCATGTTCAATTTTACAGCTGAAAAAATTAACTCAGAGAAATTGGGGAACTTGTCTAAGGCTAAAGAGTGAGGGTTTGGATCCACTATAGAATTATGCTCATCATTAGTTCTTACTTTATTTTTTTATTTTATTTATATTTATTATTTTATTTTACTGCCTCCCATTGTATTTTATTTTTATAAAGTAGTTCCCAATAATTTATTGCATTCAATATTCCAAAACCAATCACATCGCCGAAACACCTTCCCACCACCATTACTTTGAACCTTCCCACCACTATCCAAGTCTGCCCCCAAAAGCAGGTCCTAAATAATTTATTATGGATGGCTTGTTATGAACAACGCATTAAAAATGATCCCAAAAACATTTCCATAGAGGAAAATATATGAAGATTGTTGTATCTCACCCTAGAACCATTAATCTTGCAGAAGAGATTACTAACAGGTTCCATGTGGAGCCTTGCGTGCTAACGTTTATTAATTTATTTTTGGATGGAGATCTGTTGTCTTCTCCCTTAACCTATTAAATGTGATGTGTTACTCTCGGAACATCAGTGGAGCAGAGTATGGAATCTCACACAGATGAGAACACATTGGCACGCTCCAGGGATTCTAAAATTTGAACTAGGGTGATACAACTGGAGATGACTTTGGGATCTGGAAGCACATTTGCACCTTGTGGCGCTCTTCCAAGATTTATTTGTGAAACTCTGGAGCTGCTTTTTTTTTTTTTTGGCTTTTGGCTTTTGGCTTTTTTTTTCAGGGTCTGCACACCCGGCAATGCACAGGGATTACTCCTGGCTCTGCACTCAGGAATTACTCCTGGTGGTGCTCAGGGGACCATATGGGATGCTGGGAATCAAACCTGGCTCTGCTGCATGCAAGGCAAACGCCCTACCCACTATGCTATCTCTCCAGCCTCTGTTAATGAGCTTCTGGGGTCACCGGAGGCAGTTTATTTGCTTGGACACTGGCTCCCAAAAAGACAGGGAAAGGCGGAAAGGTCACCTGTTCCCTACTCCATTAAGAGCCTGGAGATTTTGGCCCCCAAAGCTGCATACCTGAGTTTTTCAACAGATTCATTCTCATGGGTGAGGGACTCAAGAGAAGGGAACCAACCATTTCTCGTGGTCTTATTGAATGTCTGGGTTCTCTTCTCAACATTTTTCTCATCATTGACCTCACCAAGGGGTTCCCCACACATCCATGCTCTTGAGGCTGATTCTACTTACCACGCATGGATTTTTGAAAAGAATAATCCAAGGATACTTGAGTTTACAGAATCCAATATTTGACAGACAGATCAAACGCAGTCATGTTGAGTCAGTGCTTAAGAGTTTCTTCAATCCTTATCTTATTTATTCTTTCTCTTGTACGATTCCCAGTGTATCTTCTGTGCCTTAAAGGAAGCAGGCACAAAAACAGGATTTTTCCTGTCTTACAGAAAGGAGGGATGCTTAGAAACCCACGGATATTCTGACACAAAAGACAGAGAGAAGAAAGGAATTCAGCAGGGAACATCATGGACTGCAGAATAGTTTTCAGAAACTTGCAGTCAGACTTATAAATAACCCATGAACCCCAAACTCTTCCCCAGAGGGCCCCATAAAGTATTCTGGGGTGTGTCCCAGAGGAGTGGCATTGGGGCCATTAGCATGTCTGTGTCCTTCTGCAGAAGCTGGGAGAGTCCCATGTTCATGGCCACTATCAATGATGACAGTAAGGACTAGAACCTTCCAGCTCTGGTCCCTTGCGGCATTATATGACTGAAACCCAACCATGAACAATTTTGTAACTGTGTATCCCACTAACTCAGTATCACAAATCACAATCACAAATCATCCTGTTAATCGTCGATTGCCTCGAGCAGGCCCCAGTAACGTCTCCTTCATCCTGAGATTATAGTCAAGGCTCTTTAGGAGAATGAGACCCATCATTGTTACTGGTATTTGGCATATTGGGTACGCCACGGGGAGTTTGCCAGACTCTGCCATGTGGTCAGGCTACATTCGGTAGCCTGCCAGTTTGTCCAAAGTAGGAATGAGATAATAAGATGTCATAATAGGATGTTGCGCGGTTCCGGGAGCTGGTTTTTATAGTCTCTGAGTCTTGGCCATTGATGGGATTACACGGTGCCAGGGGGCCAGTTGGTGGGTGTGACCCCCGCCTACTGGAATTTGGAGGATCTGGGTGGAGGATGCTCGACTCCAATCCGAGTAGGCTTGGAGATCTCAGCCCCGGAACCCGCGTGGCTTTGTCCCTCTGCCAGTATCTTCATGTGTGCGGAGAGTGGTCTCAGCATGGTGGTGGCTGGTCCTGGAGGTCTTTGGCTGCCGGAGCCCTGGTTGGGGCGGGGAGGAAAGCTCAACCCACACCCCTCCAAGGGGCCCCTGGAGGTGAGGACAGTCAGGCACGGGGGCAGGAGACTGCACTGTTCTCTTCCGGGAGCTGGTTTTTATAGTCTCTGAGTCTTGGCCGTTAATGGGATTACACGGCGCCAGGGTTTATAACTAACTCAATAAAAAAATGAAAAAGAGATGTTCCTCAGACACCGTGCCAGGGTGAACCTCATTTCTGGGGCATCCCGAGGGGTGCTGGTGAGGCCAGCACCAGCCCCCCAAAAGCCCTGGCAGCTGAAAACCTCCAGAACCCAACCACTGTCTATCTATCTGTAATGGTATATTACATAGAAAAAAATAAAATAAATAAAAATAAACTCATACAATTCACAGCAATTTGAATGAAACTGGAAGAGATTAAACTGAGCAAACTAAGCCAGAGACAGAAGACAAATTCAGGATGGTCTCACTCATTTGTGGTATCTAGATGAACAATTCCAGGATGTTGACCATATCAACTGATAGCAACGCTTGCATACTGGATTCCAGTGCAGGTTTGGGGCAAGGGTGGGGAGAAAGAATTGGTTGGTGGGGGAAATTAACATGGGAACCCAGGTGGGTGGTTCTAAGGGAGAAAACAGTCTGTACCCAATCCACAGTCTGTCTATCCACAAATAATGGGAGGACATGGGAGGTGCCCTGCCTGCTGGACTCTCGTTCACGCCCGATGCTTTTCTTTCTAAAAATGAATCTTTATTTAATATTGGCTTGTCATTGGTTTATAATATTATGAAATTACAAAGTTTTATATGAGCGTAATCTCTCACATAATTCAAGTTATTTTTAATCACTTTCATTAAGGAAAGACGATGGTAGGCAGGGATATAAGAAATTACATTCACATTAACTGTCTTCTGGGATTTTCCACAAACCTCTTCATCCCCAGAACATGCTATGTGCTAGAATACTTGAGTGTTCTTCTATAGGACTGATAATTCTCTTCAGATAGGTGGTGAAGATGTCTTTACCTCTCCCAGATGTGCCCGCACCCCAGGTCTGAACACCAGCATAGTAAAGTATATCCATCATAAAAAGAACTTAAGAGAAAAGCTGAATGACAAGTGAACTTCTGAGGAGCGCAGATACTAACAAAAGAGACTTACAATAGTTATGAATTATTTATCGGATCAAAAATTAATTTTGAATAGTGTTTGAAAGGCTTATTTCCTTGAGCAATTATGCTAGTTTTCCCTCAAACTTACACACAAATGCAACAAATTTTATTGAGAGGACTTACAGGCTGAATCAATTGTAACTCTATGAATTTCTATACGAACACTTTTTTTAAGTGGTTTCCAAAACCCAGAAAAGAACTGAACATTGAAAATAAGGTTCAGCTTCCCTTAGTTTTACAAGTTTTGAGTGTTTACTTGTCTATTCAACAACTTCAATGATGAAACATAGAAAGTGACCATGAAAAATTTCTAATCTTTCGTTTTGTCGCCTCCCATTAAAGTGTTCTGGGAAGTGAATGGACCCTTCTAACTATGAGACATAAATATCTTCTATGCAGAAGAATGGTAAACACTTATTTTGTTTATAGGTAGAAAGATGGAGTTAGATAATGATTGTTCCTTATGTAATCTCTCAGAAACATTTAGGGAGGGGTGTTAGGACCATACTCAGCAGTGCTTGGGGATTGCTCTTGGTCCTTCACTCACCATCACTCCTGGCAGGCTCAGGAGACCATATGGGGTGCTGGGGATTGAATCCAGGTCAACCTCCACCCTGTATTTCATTCCCCAGCCCCCCTCAGAAATATTTGAGCAAGACATACACAGATTCTGTAGAGTTTAATGGTGTCAAAGCCCCTTTGTGCAATTTCATTCACAGTCTGTCCCTCAAGCAGACAGGCCAGCCAGTTCTGTGTAGTATTCGCAATCAAAATTCTCCCAAATGGTCACACAAAACAGATTCTCTGTGAACGCAATGATTTCCCTTTTGCATCTACAGCACATAAACAGGTACAGCTACAGATGAATTCATCTGAATTGTTGTAAATTAAGTGTCAGATTTCCTCCATAACTAAACTCCCCCTCCTCCTTTTGCCCATTAAATTTAAAAAACATTCACTAATAGAATTTTGCGGGGTCTTTTTTTGGTATGTGGGGGGGGAGGGGAGTTCTCTTTGACTATGCTCAGGGTTTAATTCCTGCATCTGTGCTCAGTGCTCACAAGGGGTAGTCCTCAGAGGACCGTTTGCTGTGCGGGGATCACGCCTTGCTTGGCCACATCACATGCAGGCAAATTCTTCACCCACTCTAGTATTTCTCTGACCCAATTAAAGAGATTTTGTGATTCAAAAACAACAAACTGGGGCTGGAGAGATAGCACAGCGGGTAGGGCGTTTGCCTTGCACGCAGTTGACCCGGGTTCGATTCCCAGCATCCCATATGGTCCCCTGAGCACCACCAGGGGTAATTCCTGAGTGCAGAGCCAGGAGTAACCCCTGAGCATCGCCAGGTGTGACCCCAAAAGAAAAAAACAACAACAAACCTTAGGCACTGACACTTACATTGTTTAACGAAAATTGCTCTTTGTTTAAAATAGAACAGAGAAATAAAATCAAAATCTCTGATCTTCGAAGGGGAAATCTGATGAAGCGTGCTTGAAGTCAAGTGTTCCGAGACACGTGGTAAATCTGAGTGGCCCACATAGGGTGTAAGGTAGATGTAAGGTAGATGACTCATGGCCAGGGGAGAGAAGTGGTGGCTTATGGCAGCTCCTAGGAGCCCCCTTTCCCTGAAGTGTCTCCCTGGTGGAGGAAGCACAGACCACACTTATTGCATTCACAGCCGGAATGTAGGAATATTGTGTGACCTTGACTCTGAGTTAGAGCTGCAAGATCTGACCTTAATCTGATGCAAATTCATTGTTTATGAAACAAAAATGAAACAAAAATCAGACCAATTAGTTTGACTAATTAATTTACTATTTTTTTTTTGGTGTGTGTGATTACAACTTCTTTATCGTTAATGCTCAAGTCGGTATGCATCACTTTTCTTCGGTGTCCTGGCTCGCACGGCTTGATTTTGGACAGCTTCCTTGATTCCTGTGTAAAAATTGTTAGTCATTTTGAAATAGCAGCCAATCTGCTGAATGCCAAGATCCAAAACCCCATGGAAATGTTAATATTAAACGTTATATAACACATGTTTTATATCATCTAGTCTAGAAGATATTGGTGTAATTTACTTGATCGTTCTCTAATATTACAAATTTCACAGTCACGGTCATGGTGCTCCCGTTGTTCATCGATTTGCTTGAGCGGGCCCAGTAACGTCTCCATTGGAGACTTTGTTGTTACTGTGTTTGGCATATCGAATACATCATGGGGAGCTTGCCAGGCTCTGCCCTGCGGGCAAGATACTCTCGGTAGCTTGCCGGGCTCTCCGAGAGGGGCGGAGGAATCGAACTCGGGTCGGCTATGTTGGCTGCGTGCAAGGCAAACGCCCTACCGCTGTGCTATTGCTCCAGCCCTACAGATTTCACAATGCAGGACTTTTTAAATTTTTAATTTGTAACTATTGCAGTAGCACACTTTATCAATACGTATCAATACTTATGCTCTAGGTATTCAATATTGCCCTACCACACCCAACATAAAGTACCGATACTCGCCACCACTGTTCTAGTTCTTTCTCATCCACTCTCCTGCCCCCTAACTCTCCTTCCTTTGAACATAGTCTGTTCCCTTACTTTGTGTCTTTACGTACCACTTCTGAACCAGATTATCTACATTTACACAGCTTCTTCGGAAGGATTTGCTTAACCTGGCCTTCACTGGTGTGCCCCATACTACTACAGGATGCACTTGCTCACAACTCTTGTGTTTAAACTAGGGAGCGTGTACAGTCCCCTAGTTCCTGATTCTTGTATCTTCCCAAGAAGGATTTCCTGACAAGAATAATTTATTTTGTTTTTGTTTGGTTTATTTTCTACATATGGTGGTGGCCAGAGCTTATTTCTGGCTCTGTGCTCAGGGAACACTCCTGGTGAGCTTGGGGAAAACATATGTGGTGCCAGTGTTCCAAACTGGGTTGGCCATATGCAAGGCAAGCACCCACCCACTGTACTACCGATCTGGTCTGAGAACAAGAAATACTTAAGGCAAGTATCTATTCAGGAAAGTAAAGGAAGCACGCACACACCGCTGGCGTCAATGCTGGATGTTTAAGGAAAAGAGAAAGTAGTGGGGACTGGAAATTGAGGATCAGTCAGTGGGAATTTCTCCTCCCTTTACTTTATGCTTTCCAAGTGTATGAGAATACCCAGTGTCTGAGGTCCTGATCATGTCTGGCCCCTTCCATGGGTTGCCATGGCAAGTCTAAACTGTCATGTCATTGGTGGATTGATTTTGATGTGTTTGAGTGTTATAATGATCTTAAACTAGATTTTGTTCAATGGTCACCTGAGGTTGACCTACAATTACTTCCTTTGTGGCTATGCAAGAGCCCTCGCAGGGTATCAAAAAGCCCGTGGTGAAGTATTCATAGGCTGCATCAGGAAGGACTGGTGCCTGGTTAGGAACTTGATTGCTAGGCCGCCTGGTAACTAAGATTGCTTGTTCTTCTCCATCCTCCAGGACCTCACATATACTATTTGCAATCTACCATTCTAACAGTTCTATCAATATGGTAAAATGCAACATTTCATCTTTTTTAAAACTTGAGTACTATTCCACTATGTACATATGCCACAACTTTCTTTGTTCATTCATCTTTTGTCGGACACTTGGGTTTTACCCACATCTTGGCTGCTGTAAACAGTGTTGTAAGGACTATGAGTATGCATTTATTTTTTTCAGTTGAGTGGTTTTACGTTCTTGGGAGAGAAACCAAGGAGTGAAATTACTGGATCAGAGGAAAGCTCTATCTTCAATTTGCTAAAGTCTCCTGACTGCTATCTATCAAGTCTGAACAAGTTTACAGTCATATCAACAAGATTAAGTGAAAGACAGTTCCTTTTTCACTACATCTTCGGCAGCATTGGTTGTTTCTAACTTTTTGCTACAGGTCATTCTCACTGGTATGATGTAATATTGCATTCTCATTTTGATTTGAATTTACTGGATAATTAGTGATGATGATTTCTTTTTTCTTATGCCTGTTGGCTGGCTATATGTCTTCTATGGAGAAATGTGTTGAACTTTTGTTTTCATTTAAAACTTTTTTTACATTTAGTTTTTTGAGTGTATTGTGTATCTGTGATATTGGCACTTGATTACTTGATCACTTGACGACCCGTTACTCATCAATTTGCTCGAGCAGGAGCCAGTAATGTCTCCATTCGTCCCTGTCACGTGCTAGTGTAGCCCAATGAGGTCTGCTTGTTCTGGGAACACAAAGAGCCTCAAACCGGTCGTACAGGGTCTTGACGAAAAAGTCTGACCATCTCATAGGTGGGTGTCCACATGATCTTTTGACGTCATGTGGAATCTAGTCAGTAATGGCTCTAGTCCAGCAGTCGTCTCCAAATTTCATTACGTGTCCAGCCCATCTGATTTTCGATGCTTTGGCAAACGAGACAGCATCCCTGATTCTTGACCATCGAAGGAGGTCAAACTCCAGATTCTTTCTCTCATTTGAGTGAAGCTTGATACTCAATTCCTCTTTGGTGTAGGATAACACTGTATTGTCCTTCCTGCACAGCCTCAGGTACTTTAGGTTTATTGGGTTGCTACCATCAGTGCTCCCATTCCTCTGTATTTATTTGTAACTTCTTTCTTTGTGCTCTGTTGACTTGTAAATATTGTTTTTCTCTTCTCCCTAAGTTCTTTGCATAGTTTATTCAGAGCAATGTCCTTTTGTATGGACAAAAGAAGACATGCCTTTGTAATGCTCAGTAATATTTCCCTCCTGGGCATCTGTTCTCTCACCTAAGCCTCAGCTGCCTTTACTTTCTAGCGCCCCCAAAAGCAGGGTCTTGACGAGGGACTGGATGGAACCAGGGCAAGTGGTAAGCTATGTGCTATCCTGGTATCAAGATGGGCCTGGCCAAAGAGCCATAATGCTTAACTATAAGTTAAGAGTTTGGTCATGGACAAATGCTGTCATGATCCAAACGTAATAACTAGAATTAGACCCTGCTAGGGTTAGGAATGATTACTCTGACCTGAGCGCTGTAGTCTGAGTCTGTGGCAAGATGTTCCCAGGAGAGCTGCCCTACAAGCCTCAATGTTATCTCTTACTGTGTCCATACAAAAATAGCTAGTATTGAATGTTGATAGGTATTGGACTGAGGAAAAGAGAAAAACACCTTAAGGGGTACTTCACCCTTGGGCAGTCAAGAAGGGCTTTGGAATATCCTAGGTGGTGTTCCCTTTGAACTTGGTGGGCCCTCAGGAAGGGCTTTCTTATGTCGATTTGGGGGAAGTGTCAGCCTGGAGAGATAAGAGAGCTGGAGAGAAGAGAGCAGGGCAGGAAGATGGACCTCAGAGAAGCTAGCAAGGGGGACAGAAAGAGAAGGATGTAGAGGAAGACAGGAGTAGGCACGTGGAGAGAGACAGCCCAAGCTGCGAGATGGAGCGTGGAGAGATGAACGGGAGAGACAGAAGGAGATGGGAATGAGAGACAGTGTGAGACTAGGCTCAGAAAGACTGGGGCAGGTGCATGGGGAGAATGGAAGAAATGGCATCTGATCAATCAAACGGCTTAGCCCTCGCTTCCTCTGCCATCTGCCCCAGGACCCCAGGCTGCCCTGCCAGGGGGAGTGGCCCTGGCCCACCCCGAATGGAGGTGGCAAGGGGGAGATCCGTCGGGCTCCCCCTGGCCACCTCTAAAGTTTATTTACACTTTGGGAGACCTGAATAGGGTTCTCATCCTGTTTTTGTAGAACCCAGGTCTCTGAGGCGTATGTTAATGCAGGAAGAACAGTGGAATTGAAGAGATGGGCCGAGAGCCGGAGGTTCTTCATCCTCTTAGCTATTTCTTCAATGCTCTTGAAGGCATTCCAAGCCGCTCTCTTCCTCCTGCGCAACCAAGGTGCCAGGCAGTGGCTGGGTAGTGGAGGTAGTGGAGGTAATGGAGTTCTGCTGGGCTGCTGGGAGAAGGCAGAGGATCTTTGTTCCTGGGTCCCTTGAACCTGGAGTCCAAGGTCACAGAGTTCTGCTTCCCTGGTTCTGTGGGGCTTCACTCCTGCGTGAGTCTCAGCTCAAGCGTCCAGAAAGCGTCCTGGAACGTGGCAGCGGCTGGGTAGTGGAGGTAGTGGAGGTAATGGAGGTCTGATATTAGCACATTGTCAGATATATAATGTGAAAAAATTTCAACCGGTCAGTAGGATGTCTCTTATTTTCAGTCATGCCACTTCCATACTTGTTGCTGTTAGTTAGTTAAACATGGTCCCATTTTTTGTTGGAATCCCTGCTGGCAATGTTCCTTAACCGCCTGGTCGAGGCCACCCAGTTGAGCATTCCCCCAGGGATTCTCCTCCAGGTGAGAAGGCTTTGGAGACAACTCTCCAGAGATGGGGAAGGACAGCATCAAAAGGGGCACCGTCTCCCCATAATTTGTAATTGCTGCAGTTCGGTTAATAGAATTGTCTGCTTTTGATCTTTTTGCCGATGGTGTTTGATCCTTTCGGTTGAAGTCAATGTCATAGAATAATTCTGCCTGTTTTCATTGATGCATTTTATAACTTCATGCCACTGTCACGATCTTTCATCTATTTTTTTCTAATTTTTTTACTTTATGAAGTAGCTCACAATATTTGATTACATTAGCGATAGCACAGCGGTAGGGCGTTTTTGCTTGCACGCAGCCAACATGGCCGACCCGAGTTCGATTCCTCCGCTCCTCTCGGAGAGCCTGGCAAGCTACCGAGAGTATCTCGCCTGCCCGGCAGAGCCTGGCAAGCTCCCCGTGACGTATTCGATATGCCAAACACAGTAACAACAGTCTCCAATGGAGACGTTACTGGGCCCGCTCGAGCAAATCGATGATCAACGGGAGGGCCTTTACTTACTTACTTACTTAATATTCAAACACCAGTCCCGCCACCATTACATCTTCCCACCACCATATTTCAAATGTTTTCATCCAGAACCCCAATCCCTGTCCCAAAGCAGAACCAAAATCATATATTTTGTATCACTTGTTATGAAAACTGCTGAAAATGCTACAAAAAAGTATCCTTAGAGGAAAGAGGGGGGCCATTAAGCCCTTCTATAAGAGATTACTAACATATTGTTAAAGGTTGAAACTTGTGTGCTTATATATATATGTGTGTGTGTGTGTGTGTGTGTAAAAATCTTTTATCTATTTTAAATTGAATTCTGCATACAGTGTGGGATAGTGATACGATTTCCGTTCTTTGAATCTAGCTAACTACTTTCCCAACACCTTTCAAAGAGACTTTTCTTTCTCCACTCTGTGCTCTTATGTTATTCTTCTGTCATAAATCTACTGTCCATGTATCTGAGGATTCATTTCTGGGCTCTGAATTCTGTCCCATTGGTTGAAGATTCCTATTTTATTCTAGTATCACATTGTTTTAATTACTGTAGCTTTACAATGAAGCTTACAGTCAGGGAATGTGATGCCACCCCCTTTTCAGGCCACCCTCTTTTCAGGATTGCTTTAGCTACTCTGAGAGTTTTATGATGTGTTAAATAGACCTAGAAGAATTCTCCTGTAATTTCTACAGGGATTGCATTGAATACTTTAGGTAAGATGGTCATTTTAAGAATTTTTAACTCGTATAGCATTCAATCCATGAACATGACACATTTTTTCTTTCTTTTTTATCTTCTATTTATTTCAATACTGATTTACAGTTTTTAAAATAAAAGTCCCCTCTCTGTTGATTCCTAGGTACTTGACTTTTTTTGACATGATTGCAAAAGGAAATGTATTCTTTATTTGTGTATTGATTTTGTAGCCTGAAACTTGAATGTGGGGTTATTGTTTCTAAACAGTTTTTGTTTCTGATATCTTTAAGGCTCTCTCTATATAATAAACATCATTTTCAAGCACTGATTTTTAACCTCGTTTCCCTTTCCATACTGTTGTAAATGAATAGATTGAGGAAGCTTCCTTCTATCCCCACTTTACTGAGAGCTCTTTTAAAAAGAAACAGGGACTAAATCTTGTCCAAAATCTTTCTGTGCACCTACTGCTATTAGTATAGGGTACCAGGAGCTACCATGTCAGATCAGCACACCAACAGATACAAGTCATTGTGCTTTACGTGATTTTGTTTAACAGCTCAAGCTGGTTAGGGCAAGACAGGCAGGAAGGTGAGCGCAGAGGTAGAGGAAGGAGAAAGGGGGTCCTGGTAGACAGTGGCCTGGGCTTATAGAGGATGACTAATCAGATCATGTATGCAAACTTAGGTATAGAATATGTCTCATCAAAGGTCTAGTTTCCTCTCTCTTTCTAGTCAACTCCTACTCATTTCCTCTGTAATAACATGACTACATGATTTTTAGCTTCAGTTTTATTGATGCAGTGTATCACATTACTTGATTTGCATATAGTAAACTATTCTTGTATTTCAGGAATAATTTCTGCTTGGTCATGTTGTGTGATCCTTTAACTATATCGTCCAACTCAGTTTGCTAAGATTTTGTTAGGGATTTTGGCATTTATGTTCATCTAGGTTAGTGGCATGTAATATTCTTCTTTATAGATATTTTTGTGCGCTTGAAGTCCAGGATGATGCTGGTCTCAAAGAAACTGTTACAAAGAAGTGTTGTTTCGTCTGCTTTCTGAAGAACTTGAGAAAGATAAGAAGTCAGAAATAAATCCATTTGTACCTGAAATCTTGTTTGGAAAGAGAGAGAGAGAGAGACTTGATTACTCGTTCAATTTCTATGTTAATTTGTCCATTCAGGCTTTCTGTTTCCTCCTGATTAAATCTTGTGAGATTGCATGATGTTGAAAAGTCATCCATGTCTTCCAAAGTTAACAACTTAGTGGTTCCTAGTGACTGCTTATATTCTTTTGCATTCTGTGACATCTGTTGTAACATCTCCACTTTCATTTGTGATCTTTATTAGAGTTTTTTCCTTTTTCATCACAAAACAAGCATGGGGCTTGTCAGTTGTGTTTATTTTTTCAAAGAAAAACCAGCTCCTGGTTTTGCTGGTATAATTACACAGCATTTAAAATGATAAATAATATTTATGAATGCATGAAATTGCATGTTTGTTCATTATACAGCCCAAAGAATTTGTCTTGTCAGTGCTGGTAAAATCCATAAACCTGTATTTGTATTCAGATGTCTGTATTTGCACTCCTGTCTTATCAATAATGACACACAGCATTTAGTCATGTCATTGCTGTGACTGTGAGCATGAATTTCAATTACCTTTAACCTCATTATCAATACTCACAAAGGCAATTTTGAATTCTGGTTCATTTTATGCCAAGCACTCTGGAGTTTCCCAGATGTGAACTGAATGACTGCTAGTTTATAAACTGTGGAATTCATTCACTTATTTCTAAGAATCATATGACTGCACAATCCCGACTAATCTAATCTGGGGTCTGTTACATCAAAAGTTCCACTTTGGGTTCTTCTTCTATAATTCTTCATGCTCTATTCTGTCTTTTAAACTTTTCTTTCCATTTATATTTGTGATGAATCTCAAGCGTATACATTTGTTCTGTTTATTCATTAACTTATTCCTACCATCCTCAACACGATAACACATAACAAGTAGAGGAGGTCTGTCAACCTCGAAAGCATTTTGATCTGAAAAAATTACTTGAAGTGATGTCTACCTTCCAGATCATACGGGTGCTTACCGTGTGTCCCAGCTTGTGATTTGCCCTAGAAAATGCCCCAGGCACCGAAGTGTGTTGTATACTTGGCATTTGGCAGAGTTAGAGTCCTATACATGTCTACTAAAACCAAGTCTTTCAATTCCTCTTTTAAACACTTTGTGACTTCATTGACTTTGTCTGGGTCATCTCCTCAACAGCTGAAGGATGGAGGAGGTGGGATAGAAGTGGAATAGAACTGATGTCGGTGGGCCCCACGGGTGACTTATGTGAAGTGGGGAGGAGAAAGACAGCCACTTTCTCCCCACCCGCCTCTGCCACCCGGGACCCTGGGTGGGCTAGGACTGGTAAAGTCTGCAGTGAGCACCTGCTCGGCATGGGCCTGAGCCCCGCCAGCCCCACAAGGTGGCCGTCAAGCCACACCTGAAGTCCACTTGATCTTCTCAGCACGGGAGTTAATCCCCGCCACCCGATTGCTCGGGGAGCCACAGACTCAAGCTGGGGCGAGAATTTGCTCTTTGCAGGAAAGGAGAGACCAGTCCCAAGCCTTACCCGGGGTTTCTGGGGTTCTTGTCTCGCTCGCAGAAAAGAATTTCAGGAGTAGACGAGCAGTGAAGTAACAGATTTTATTTGGAGGCTTTTGGAGAGGGAGAGAAAGGGATAAGCAGATAGTAAGAGAGAGAGAGAGAGTAAGAGAGAGAGTAACACGTCCAGAGGGAACGCGGGCTTCTCCGAGGGTGGAGAGAGCGCCAAGTGGGCTCTCGAGCTGGTTCTTATAGATCCTTCTGACTCAGAATGTTCTGGAATCTCCTTGGGGCTGGGTCGCTGGAGTTAACCGGATTGAAAGGGAGGTTCTCGGAAAGGAGGAATTTCATGGGGAGGAGGCCCATATCTTCAGGGTCTGGGGATGGTCTTATCAAGTCCTTATTCTCTGTCTCCACAGGGTGGGTTGGTCCTAGAATTCTTCTTCTATGAGACTTTGTTTCATTGCAGAGAGCCTTTCCCTATCTACCTGCCTACATCAGAACCTCCTACTACTAATGTGTTGCCACTGATGTCTCTCTACAGATCTGTTAATAGTTACTTTATTTTGCTATCAGTTTGGTCCCATGTATATGTGTGTGCGCGCATGCGTGTGTGTACGTTTCTGTGTGTCTGTTTACACTGGGGTTTACAGTCCCATTGCAGATAGGGTTCCATTCATAACACGACCACCTTTCAACACCTATTCCTCCAGGTTGGATCCTGAACTTTCTCCCCACCAGAAATGCTGTCCTCTGCCCCGTCCCTCCTCCAGACCCCTCAAGTGGCATGTTTCCTGCTGAATACCAGTCCTCATGTTCTTTGTTTCCATTGTTATTGGACATTCATTGTTCCACCTATTACATTTCTTCATATCCCCCATATGATAGAGACCTGCGTTAGGCTCTCTCCCTCTGGCTAAATTTATCCAGCATGTTTTCATTCATTTTGTCCAACATGCTGCTTTATTCCTTGGCTTCTGTCTCCTTTCAGACCTCTCTATTGTTTGTTTGTTTTTCTCATTCAGCTACTGTGTTCTTTAACTCAGTGATATCTGAAGGAAGTCTTCTCTTGTTAGTGCAGGTCGTCTATTGTTTCTGAGCACCAAAGAGTAGAAACAAGAAGTGAAACAAAATGACCAAACTGCAGGGGTCCCCGGTAACCACTCTCCGGCCCGCGGAGGTGGCCTGAGGATTGATCCGATGGTGCAAGGAGGGACCAACCGAGTGAACACGAGACACAAGAGACAGAGTACAGTTTAGAAACAGAAAAAGGGACAGGCTTTATTGAGGGATACAGGCTGTTTATATAGGGTCCGGGCAGCTCAGTCAGGAGCAGAGGCAATATAACCATATATGGTAAGGTCAGCAACAAGAGCTTTACCTAACATTCAAGGTAGACATTTGCACATCAAAGGGTCTTGTGGCAGTAGGTGCATCCTGAGCTTTACATTTGTACATCAAAGGGTCTTAGGGAGTAGATGCATCCTGGAGGTTACTATAGATAAGGCCAGATAAGCTGTCAGCCTGATATGTGGCTATAGATCAGGTATCTGCTGAGATCAGGAAGTCCTGGGAGACTGTCACCAATGTCTGTCCCAAGCAGTTCCTAACATGGGAACCATGGCCAGGGTCTATGAGAGGGCTCTTGGCTTCCCACACCAAACTAAATAGAATTTTATAGAAAACTAAAGCAAACAAGGAGGAAAGCTGTTGAGTGAGAGGGTGCCATGTTGGATTCCAATGAGGAGTCAATATTCCTTTCCATTTATATATATGTATATATGTATATATATATGTATATATGTGTATATATATATAAAATCAAGAGGTGAGTGGGCAAAGTTTATCTTCTTATTGAGCATGAAGCATGCGGGGTAGCAAACAAACACTCAAGGATGTTTAAATGGCTATTGCATGGATATTTAGGTTACTGGTCCTTTCCTTGTGACACTCCATTCATTCCTTACTCAGGGCAATTTTTCCTTACCCTCATCTTACTCTGCTCATCTTCCCTAAGAAGACATATTCTTTCTCTCTCTTTCTCTCTCTCTCCCCCTCCCTCTCCCTCTTCCTCCCTCCCTCCTTCTTTCTCTCTCTTTCTCCCTCCCTCTTCCTCTCCCTCTCCCTCTCCCCCCTCCTTCTACCTCTCCCTCTCTTTCTCTCTCTTTCACACACACACACACAAGCATGCTTCCTTTTCTTTGCTGGAATTCAACTGATTTCCTCAATTCTCTGAGCACCCTTAGCATCATCGCTTCAGAATGAAATTGTTGGAATTGTGAGAGATTACTTCTATGTGAGATGAGGATTTCCTCGGTAGGTTTATATGAAGTGGGGAGGAGAGAAAGGGCAGACTCAAGAAGGGAATCTACTACTTCCCTCTCTACCCACCTCAGGAGTCCAGGAAATGCCTGGGGTAGTTCAGGACCAATGAGAATCTGCAATGGACAGGTGATGGTACCCATTTGTGTCTCATCAGCTCCACAAGGTTTCCAGGTTTCCAAGGCTGGGGCATGGGATATAGCAGCAGATAAAAGGAAGCCCCCAACCCCATCTCTCTTTGTGTCCCTCTGTTTCTTGTTCTGGCTGGCATGGGGAATGATCCCTGTCATCTGATTTTCCAGGGAGTCATAGATTCCAGGCTGAAATGAGGAATTGTTCTTTGTGCAATAGAGAAGTCAGTCCTATATCTTATTCAGGGTTTGTACTGTTGCCTTCCTTCACAGAAAGAAGTTTCAGAAGGAAGCTACTCATAAAGTTTAATTGGGAATATGTTTATTTGGTCCGTAAAGGGGAGTGAACAAGAAAGAGAAATGTGCTAAAGAGAGAGCAAGGAATCCTCCAGAGTGCCTACTAGGAAACTGCACATCTCAGGTTGACTGGCCATTTCCTGGGCATGGAGAAACGTGATGAACAGGAAGAAAAAACATCTCTCAGGGACAGGGGCAGGAAAATGTGCCGTTGTGTAAAAGAAAGGAAGTGCACATCTCAGAGAGATGCCAGCCACTCTCCTGAAACGCAGATATGTGTCCTCATGTAAGAAAGTGCACATCTTCAGGGAGAGATGAGAGCTAATGGACCCTAAGGGAAGAAAGGACACGTCTCAGGATAGGCCAGCTAATGTGTGACTTTGCCTCTGCCAACTTCGTTCACATAGAGTTTTCTCAAACTGACCCCAAAGTCTATTGCTAGGGCGGTTGCCAAGGGGAGAGCTTGGAGCTGTTGATAATCTTCTAATATTCCTTTTTTAAAAATTTTTTCTTTCGGCACCAGTGATTTGCAATATTGATACTGGCAGGGTTTCATGCATGGAACATTCCAACACAGTCTCCAGCGGAATATCAGCCTCATTCCTCCGCCATTGTCCCAGTGCCCCCCTATTCCACCATGCCCTCCGTCTAGCCCCCACCCCACTCTTATGTCCCCAAACCAAGTCCTGTTGCTTCCTCCCATCCGCCCTTTCGGGGCTCTACTTCCTCTGAAAACCAGTTCTCTTTTTCCCTTTTTGTTGGCCATTTATTGCTTCCTTACTGATGCAGGAGGAGTGAGGTGGAGGCAAGCAAGGTGAGTTTAGTTGGTCACTTTAGATCTTGACCCTGGGGCAGCCAATCAGAATAGATAATGGGATGACTGGGGGGGGGCAGGGATATGGCAGCAGATAAAAGGAAGCCTCCAGCCCCATCTCTCCCTCTCCCTCTCTCTCTTCCTGTCCCCTTCCCCATCTCCCTCTGTCTGTCCCTCTGTCTGACCCTGTCTGTCCCTCTCCCTCTGATTGTCCATCTGTCTCTCCCTTTCCCTCTCCCTCTCCCTCTGTCTGTCCCTCCCTCTCCCTCTGTCTGTCTGTCTCTGTCTCTCTTTTTTTTTTTTCGCTTTTTGATCACACCTGGCGATGCACAAGGGTTACTCCTGGCTCTGCACTCAGGAGTTACTCCTGGCTGTGCTCAGGGGACCATACGGGATGCTGGGAATCGAACCCGGGCCGGCTGCATTCAAGGCAAACACCGAACCCACTGTGCTATCTCTCCAGCCCCCGTCTCTCTTGATCTCAGTGTATTCTCTCTTTTCTCTTCTCTCTTCCCTGCTTTCTTTCCCTTCCCTAAATAAAGTCTTTTCTGACTTTGCTCTCCCGTCCCTGTCCCTTGCTTCCAACCTTGACTACTTGAGGGCAAACGCCTCCCACCTCCATACCCTGGGTGGCAGCAGACACCATCTCCCTGTCCCCAGTCCTTACCTGGGGCAATATCCTGTTGAGTGCAGAATCAAAGAGACAGTAACTGGGAAAGCTGTCACGAGGCCACTGAGTTGCAGCTTATGGCACGTGTCAGTCCAGAAAGCATATATGGTAAAGTTTGATCCTCCTCGTCAAGTTTTGTAAGCGAAGGCCTTCAACTCGCCACTTCCTCTCCCCAGGGTAAGATTCCTGACTCTCAGCAGTTAAGAGATCCCTCCAACATCTTCAGTCTCTGACCCCATCCCAAAGTCGGGTCACACTCTTAGCTTTTGAGTCCAGACAATTGCTCTTTGTGCTACATCTGAATTCTGCAAGTGAAGCCCGAAATTCCCCCTTGTCAAGGTGTGGCCCCATGCATCATTCTGCTTTTACTCCAATGTCGGCATAGAATGCGCCGTGGCAATACTGCAAAAGCCTTTTCTATTTACACAGCTCTTAAGTCTTCCTCGATGAATATACCTAAGCTGAAGTTTTAGTTATAACTACAAATGTGAGTCTGCATTTTGGAAATGCCAACAGTAATAATAAAAACAACCATTACATAACAGTGTCAAACAAATTTACAATAATAGTAATGGTCTAAAAGAATACGCTCTTCTTTTGCCTTTTATTTGGAAACAAAATTAAAAATACGAAAAGTCAAAATTCCACCATAGTGAACACCTGTGTAGCTTGAAATAGATTCTCCAAATGCAGCCTTTTAGAACTTGGATTTATCTTTATTTCCACTTAGATAGGTGATAGATACTGCTAAGCTTAGAAACAAATGTGTATGTACAAGCACATAACCAAGCAAGGGAACTTTTTTGGTAACTGTTGGAGGCAGGAAGATGGGGTACCCTGTTAATGTGTGTTAAGGAAAATGCCTGAAACTCAACCAAGCCCAGGAAGGATTTTGACACAAAAGACCCTTCTCAGGAGCCTGGAGAACCACTGAAATGCAGAATTCCAGGCTGAGGGGCAGGGGGGAAGGTGGCTGGACCCCCTGGGAGGAAAGTCTTCACTGGAGCCAAAGCTTGGTTAACATTAAAAGAAGACCATCAACTGCTCCTAACTGCATCTTGGCAACCACCCTAGCAACCAGCTGGAGATGCGTCTAGGAAACTGATATAAACTATCTTGGCAGAAGAAGAGGCCCACACTGGCCCGCATCTCCCCAGAGTCCTGGACCTTAAGGCGCATGTTCCCAGTCAGGGAAATGGTTCCCACATCCATGCTTGGGATGTAGACTTTGCTTTTTCCACTTTGGAGAAACCTGTATTCTCTCTTCAGGATATATTCTTTGTTTTCATCTCTCCCCTTTTCTCCTTCTATTCCCCAAATAAACTTTTTTTTTCACTTCTCTATTTGTCTCCTCCTGAAATTATTTTCTGTGCGGGAGGGTGACAAGTCTGAAAAGTTTGGGTTAGATTTAGGACTGGCTTTACTTCCCTGCAAAGAGCAATTCCTCCATCCACCCTGAGTCCTCAGCTCCCCAGAAATGAGGGGACAGGGGGCATTTTCCACGCAGGGCAGAACAAATGGAAGGAGGTGACAGCTGCCTCCTGGGGCCGTTGAGACTTGGGGTCTGCAGTGTCTGGGGCACATGCAGGCTGCATTTCCCCAGCTCTGCCCTGGGTGGCCATGAAGGGGACAGAGAGAAACAATGAACCCCCTTCTCCAGGCCTCTCCCACCTCAGGCTCCTCCCCTAGCCCCTACCACTAGCAATAACCACACACACACACACACACACACACACACACACACACACACACACACACACACAAACCCATCTCAGGTGCCAGGAAAACCACTGAGATGCAGAATTCCAGATGCTATCTCCCAAGGAGGGAAGAGAGGGAGAAGAGAGAGCCTTAAAAGATGAGAAATGGCCAGCACAGTTCTGCTGGGTATAAGAACTTTGTGCTTTATTTCACTCTGGAGAAGCCTCTGTTCTCTCTCTCTCCCTTACTCTCTCCCTCTCTCTCTCCCTCCCACTTCTTCTCTTCTTCTATCCCTCTCTCTCTCCCCTTCCCTTTCCTTTTCCTTCTCTCCCTCCCTCCCTTCCTCCTCTTCTTTCTTTTTCTTTCTCTCTTCCTCTCCTTCTCCCTCTCCCTTCCTCTCTTTTACTCTCTCCCTCCTCTTTCTCTCTTCTCTCTTTCCTCTCTCCTACCCTCTCTCTCCCTCTCTCTCTTTTCCCTCTCTCCCTCACTTCTCTCTCTCTCTTTCTCTCTCTCTCTCTCTCCCCCCCTTGTTTTCCCAATAAACTTGCTTTGTTTCACTATTTCTGTCCTCCTGAAATTCTCTCCTCCTGAAAGGACCTAGAAAAACCTGCTTAAGATATGGACTGAGTTCCCTTTCCTACTAAGAGCAATTCCTTGCTGCAGTCTCAGTTTCTCAGCTCCCACCCAAGGGACCATCTCCCATGTAGGCAGAACAAGTGAAACCCAAGTGTGCTTTGACAACTGCCTGATGAGGCAGGTGAGACTGAGGGATGAGTCTGGACCACACAGGGCCCATCACAGACTCAGCGGTTCCAGATTCCCCAGACACAGGCCCAGGTGACCCAGTGGACAGAAACATATCTCTCCCCTCCCGACTCCAGGGAAGCCGTCTTTACTAGGGGGGGGGGGGGGGTGTCACACCTCTTGCCCACAACACAACAGAAAGGACACTTCCACTTCTAGGACAATACTTAGAAAGCCAAAGCTGTACTGCTCCAATTTAGAGACTGGAGAAGAAACCCACTGGTTTTTGACTCAGAATGGAAAGGGCTGGATGGAATGGGACAGTGGAGACGCCTTCCTGCACTCAAAATATGTACAAGTCCGAGTCACCTTTTGATCCAGAATAGGGCAAAGTCTGACAATGGATTTTTGACATTGTTAAAATCTAATCTTGTCCAGATATTTGAAACTGAGACTAGAATTATTTAAATAATACTTTTTTTTTCTTTACTGGAGTCAGGGGGAGGGCAGCGTTGTGCCCAAGTTTCACATCCCCAGTTACAGAGAGACCAAGGCCACACACAATAATGCAAAAAGTGGTCACTGTCACTGTCCTCCCGTTGTTCATCGATTTGCTCGAGCAGGCCCAGTAACGTCTCCATTGGAGACTTTTTGTTGTTACTGTTTTTAGCATATCGAATACGTCACAGGTAGTTTGCCAGGCTCTGCCATGCAGGCGAGGGCTAGAGCGATAGCACAGCGGTAGGGCACTTGCCTTGCACGCAGCCAACATGGCCGACCCGAGTTCGATTCCTCCGGCCCTCTCTGAGAGCCCGGCACGCTACCGAGAATGCAAAAAGCAAAGGAACGTCATAGCTAGGGCCCAAGTCTCATCCAACGCAGTGGAGTCTTGACAAGGACCCCGACTCTACATCACAAGCGGTTTATGTCGGGTTCAAAGTTAAGAAGCAGTTTGTATACTGGTCTATTTTTAGCATTGGCCCTATTACAACAGTGGCCAGCAATTAGACAATGGTTAATAACGATTTCTAAGGAGGGTAACAGTGGCCCCTCACGACCGGTCAGTTCCAACTGCCCAATTTCTTATCTCAACACATTACTCAACTGGGAGTTTACCAGAAACTGCAGGTCCTGCTCCGGGAAACTGAGGCTAGCTGAGACTTAATGTTAGCTGCAGGCTGTCATAGCATCAGTTTTGACCTCACAGCAGGAGTTGGGCTACACCCGGCAATGCTCAGGGCTTACCTGCCTCTGCACTCAAGTATCACTCCTAATGGGGCTCAGGGAACCCTTTGGGACGCTGGTTTGAACTCAGGCTGGCTGTGTGCAAGGCAAGTGCCTGACTCGCTGTTCCTAGTTCAACCCTTTAACTCTTATTTTTATGTTTTGAGAAGTTGGTTTTTCTTTGGGTTTATTTAATCCTTGATGTAGTACTTGTCATTACTGGGGAAGCTGCTTCAAGAAATTCTATGTAAGGCCAAAGGAGAAAAGTGTATTGTTTGTCTTCTCTGGGTTTCTATACACATCTTTTAGTACCTTTAGTACTATTGAGGTTTTTTGTTGTTGAAATTCAACTCAGAATTATATAGCACTGACTGTAGCACTGTCCTCCCGTTGTTCATCGATTTGCTCGAGCGGGCCCAGTAATGTCTCCATTGTGAGACTTATTGAGAAGTGAAACAGAGGGTATCCGATTTCTATTTTAACAAATGAAATTCTTATCCAGCGACACCACTCATTTCAAATTTTTACAAAGGGTAGAAAACTCTTACTTTAGTCATAACTATCAGTATTGGAGTGTGGGGGTCACAGTCAGTGGTGATTAGGGGTTGCTCCTGGCTCTGTGCTGGGGGAAGACTCTGGGGGGGTGTTTGGGGGAATCACACAGAACCAGGACTCGAACCCAGGTCAGTGAAAGCAAATACCTTAATCCCTGGACATCTCTCCAGTCCGTAGTCAATATATTTTCACAGGTAGTATAGTTATTATTTTCAGGAGCTAATATCAACCACTTTCTTTTGATTAACACAGATTTTTGTCTTACCTTAGGGAACAGCTTAAAGTAAATAACTTTATGGCATAACATGAAGTCATTGCTAGTGAACAATTGTCACATACCGGTATGACACGGAGAGCTTAGGACATCTTATCTGATTCATGACCTGCCTTCAAGTGTCAGAAATCATTTTTAAAATTTAATTTTCAATTCAATTAGGTGTCAGGTGATGTCACATTGTATAATAGTAGCATACCATTTTCAAATGTGTAATGAATATCAACTTGTGTGAAGAGCAGTTGTGCTTCTAGTGGTAAACTTCATTGAGTAAATTTATTTATTCTGAACATTTTCTTTCTATTGAAATGAAAGGGGACAAAAACATAGCTCAGTACTAGAGCATTTTCCTTATATGCAAGAGGATCTGAGTTCAATTCCTCGTGCAACGAAAGCAAAGGTGAAGACTATAAAATGGATCTCTTTAGAATCACAATCACGATCACGACCGTCCTGTTATTCGTCGATTGCCTCGAGCAGGCCCCAGTAACGTCTCCTTCGTCCTAGCCCTGAGATTTTTTAAAAAGTGCCACATTCAAGGCTCTTTCAGGGTTAGGAGAATGAGACCCTTCATTGTTGCTGGTATTTGGCATATTGGGTACGCCACGGGGAGCTTGCCAGACTCTGCCGTGTGGGCAGGTTACATTCGGTAGCCTGCCAGGTTGTCCAAAGTAAGAATGAGATAATAAGATGTCCGGGAGCTGGGTTTTATAGTCTCTGAGTCTTGGCCGTTGATGGGATTACATGGCGGCCAAGGGGCCAGTTGGTGGGTGTGACCCCCGCCTACTGGAATTTGGAGGATCTGGGTGGAGGATGCTCAGCCCTCATCCAAGTAGGCTTGGAGATCTCAGCCCCGGGACCTACGTGCCTTTGTTCCTCTGACGGTACCTTCATGTGTGCGGAGAGGGGTCTCAGCATGGTGGTGGCTGGTTCTGGAAGTCTTCGGCTGCCTGCCCCTCTTTAGAATAGGAGTGACAAAAATGCATGTATATTTTTTCAAAAAAACCTATTTATAGAGAGAGATTAAATACATTTGATTTTTAAAACTGTGTGTTTGGAGCTAGGAAACATATTAGTAACTTATCACTGAGAGTATATATATATATTATATATATATGGGAGTATCACATTTTTGTAAGAGAAACAGAGTAAAATCTAAATTCAATAAGCCCCTTGCAAAGTGAATTGTGTCAAGATAGTTATCACATTCCCTGCTTTATTACAACATATTCAACCACATTTTAAAAGGTCACAATTATAAATATATATATGAGAAATATACATATATACCCTACAGAACTTTGTACATTCCTCGTTTCAGCTTATTTATTATAATAATCTTACGTATAAATAATTCAGTGAATAAATATTATGAGAAGTTCTAGCTCTATAATCTTATTCTAATACTCTTCTCTATTCCTGTCAAAGAAACTGTTTCAGCTGTGCTTACACATATGCATCATTTCCCCAGGATTTACTTATTATTAAAACGATCATTCACTTGTATATTCTTTACAGGTCTTCTTATTGATGATCCACAAAAATGTGCTTTTTCCTCGCATTGCAAAATGGCTTCATAGCTTCAGACGACTATGCCTATAATGGATCAGACACATTATGCCTGCTTCATCTTCCTTATAGTCCTTGTCCAAAATTGCATGATTTGATCTAATCAGTGCTTTCTCTATTTAAGGCAGTATTTTATATGTGCGAGTCCACCCTGTAGGTATACTCGCTAGGAGTGAACACACTTGGCATCTGCAGAGATAGTGCAGTGGCTGGGGTGTTTGCCTTGCATAGGACCCATGTGCGTTTGATCTCTGGCATCCCATATCTGGCTTTGGTTCCCCTGAGCCCACCAGAAGTGTGACCCCACCAAAAAAAATTTTTTTTAAAGAAACACACTTTACTGCTATGTCGTTTTCCATACTTTAGTAGCTTTATTGTGGTTATGTTTTTAGGTCACATACGGCTGTGCTCAGGGATCACCTTTGTGGGGCTTGGGGAGATTTTATGGAATGCCAGGGATCAAACCCAGGTCTGTCCTACCAGCTCTGTCCCTGTGGCCAGAAGTTGCCATGCAAGGGCCAGCGGAAGTGATACTGAGTGCCCAGGTCCTGCAGGGTAGCCCTGGGCCAGCTGACCAGAGACTGCACCCTGCAGCCCTGCCTTTGGGGCTACCCATACAATCTTGAACCATTTCATATTTCGATGGTAAGAAAACACACGAGGATTTTTGTCTTCAACAGCACGAGGATTTTTGTCTTCTTTTAGTAGAAATCTGAAAATAAACTTTGATGAAAACTTCACAGTGTTTGGCAAAAGCTTCTAAAGAATGGGTTCTGTACTAAATAATTTATGTTGGGCAGACTATTAGTTGAAAAAGTATTCGGTAAATTGTTAGTCATCTGTTTTTCCATGATATACTTTCTCAGTCTTTAAATGTCTTCTATATTTTGGTGACATCATTTTATACTAATTTGGAATATCCGGTGGCACCATATATGTGTGAAAAAAATTGTTGTTAAGGATAGTAAGTGCTAATCCATCTTCAGAACAGCCTTCTTGATAGTGTGTTTTTTTAGATTTTTTTAAAAAGATTCTCTTTGCTTTTGCTAAAAACACAAGAACAAAACTTTAAGTAAAATAAGAGAATGAATGTGGCAATATCTGCTAATGCTTGTTCTCTTTGCATGATTATTTTAAGAAATCAGTGGATTTCATCACGATCACAATCACAATCACCCTGTTGTTCATCGATTGCCTTGAGCAGGCCCCAGTAACGTCTCCTTCGTCCTAGCCCTGAGATTTTTTAAAAAGTGCCATATTCAAGGCTCTTTCAGAGTTAGGAGAATGAGACCCATCATTGTTACTGGTATTTGGCATATTGGGTACTCCATGGGGAGTTTGCCAGACTCTGCCATTCGGTAGCCTGCCAGTTTGTTCTAAGTAAGGATAAGATAATAAGATCTACCACGATAACAATAAAAAATATTTTATATCACATTCCTCTCTCACACAAATAAGTGAACAAAAATCTTATAAAATTATGCTGTGTGACCTCTAACAGCTTTTTTATTTCATTCTGTTAGAGTAGTTTTGATATAAAATTATAAATTTTGTTCTATCACCTCTATTTTCCGCTGCCAATAAGAGGTAAATGCTGTAATAGAACAGTGAAAGCAAATGTTTGGGGGTTAGACGGATGTTGGAAACCATTTTGGTCATTGTGTATATTGTAAAGGTAAAGGTAAAGGCCCTCCCGTTGATCGTCGATTTGCTCGAGCGGGCCCAGTAATGTCTCCATTGGAGACTTTGTTGTTACTGTGTCTGGCATATCGAATACCTCACGGGTGGCTTGCCAGGCTCTGCCGTGCGGGCGAGATACTCTCGGTAGCTGGCCGGGCTCTCCGAGAGGGGCGGAGGAATCGAACTCGGGTCGGCCATGTTGGCTGCATGCAAGGCAAACGCCCTGCCGCTGTGCTATTTATTTTTTATTGATGTGACATTGCATAATAGTATTATTTACATTTCAAGAGCACATCACTGATAAGCAACATAAGTCCCTGTATCTTGAGTAGACCCGCCTCCATTTCTCTTTCCTCCTAGTAATAATTCCTCCTAGTAATTATTACAGTTAGTTATAATTACTAACTGTAATTATAACCTAGAAGTTTTTGGGGCTCAGAGAGGTAGGACAGGAAGTAAGGCACTTTTTCTTTCATGTAGACAAGTCCAGTTTGATCCTGGCACTACATACGGTGCCCAGAGCAGTAGCAAACGTTGCTCCTGAGCATCGCTGAGTGTGGTCTGGGATCCATGCATGTACAATGCATGTGCATGACAGAAGAATCTCTTCTCCCAGGTATTCTTCCCCATTTCCCCATTGGCTGCTCAACCACCTGCCGGAACCCACCCCACGCTAACACTGAGCCCACCTCCCCGTCCTAGGGATCCTCCTCCACCACTGGCCAGCCAAGCTCCTTCCTGCTGCTCAAGCCTTGCTTCCCAAGTCAATCACAGACATCAAAGACACAGGTAGTAATCAGTGATGATCAGGGATGTGTTGACAAAGGAACCTGTGTTAACTGTTGCTGTGAAATGTTATCTGGTTCAGCCTCTGTGGAAATAGTATGGCTGATTCCTCAAAACAAAATAATAATAGAGTTCTTCTATAACCCAGAGATTCTACTTCTTGGCATCGACACCCAAAACTTAAAAACATTAATTAAAAAAGATGCTTGCAGACTTATATTCATTGCAGCGCTCAGTAAAACAGTCAGGATATGAAAATAACCCAAATGTCCAATGACAGAAATAACTGTTTTTCAGTACATATTCTTAAGTCGTAAGCAACCAGTGCCAATTTACTTATTTATTTCAAATTTATATTCAGCTAATAGAAGTTTCTTGTCTAATTGCTCTTGCTAGAACATTCAACACTAAATTGAAAAGCAATGGTGTTAGTGGACACCTTTGATTTATTTTTGATTTTAGGGATTAAAACTTTCTCTTTTTTTGCCATTTGAATAGATATTGCCCCTGATCTGTCATATATGTCCTTTATTAGGTTAAGATACATTACTTTTATTCCAATTTTATTGGAGTTTTTTTGTCATTATCAAAAAAGAATATTAAACCTTATCAGATGCTCTTTCTGCATCTACCAAGGTTATCAAATTATCATATGATTTTATCTTCCCTTTTGCTGATGTGGAGTATCATATTTATTGATTTACAAATGATGTCATCTTTGTTTCCCTCTAGAACTTTCATTTGATCATGGTATCCGATTTGTTTGGTTTTTAGGCCACATCCCGCAGTGTTCAGGGTTTACTCCTGATTCTGTAGGGATATCTCTGGAGTATCAGGTGACCATAGGGGGTTCCAGGAATTGAACTCAATAGACCTCATTCCAAGTTAGGAAGACTAACCTGGCCTGAGGACTGTGGTCTGGAATATATACTGAGATGTCCTCAGGAATAACCAAACTTTAAGCTTGATATATCTCTTACTGTCCTCATACAGAATTTCATTTCATTTCATTTCATCATCCTGTTATTCGTCGATTGCCTCGAGCAGGCCCCAGTAACGTCTCTTTCATCCTAGCCCTGAGGTTATATTCAAGGCTCTTTAGGAGAATGAGACCCATCATTGTTACTGGTATTTGGCATATTTGGTACGCCATGGGGAGTTTGCCAGACTCTGCCCTGTGGGCAGGCTACATTCGATAGCCTGCAAGTTTGTCCAAAGTAGGAATGAGATAATAAGATGTCATAAAAAAGATGTTCTGATAAGATGTCCGGGAGCTGGATTTTATAGTCTCTGAGTCTTGGACATTGATGGGATTACACGGCGCCAGGGGGCCAGGTGGTAGGTGTGACCCCCACCTACTGGAATTTGGAGGATCTGGGTGGAGGATGCTCGACTCCAATCCGAGTAGGCTTGGAGATCTCGGCCCCGGAACCCGCGTGGATTTGTCCCTCTGCCAGTACCTTCATGTGTGCGGAGAGTGGTCTCAGCATGGTGGTGGCTGGTCCTGGAGGTCTTTGGCTGCCGGAGCCCTGGTGGGGGCGGGGAGGAAAGCTCAACCCGCTCCCCTCCAAGGGGCCCCGGCGAGGAACAGCCAGGCGTGGGGGCAGGAGACAGAATGACAGAATAACATTGCCATTAATATTAGAAAGATCATAAGACACTCCCTACCCATTTTCCATAATTACCACACCTTATTTGATGTGGGACCTGGGGCTGAGATCTCCAAGCCTGCACGGTTTGGGACTGGACCTGTCAGTAGCTAGACAGTTAAACCCTCCAACTCCCTTGTAACCCCAACAACGGCCAGGATCCAGAGATTATCACAACAAGCTCCCGGGAGCGACTATTTATTTAGTTTTCTCTAAGTTTTCAGGGTACCTTAAATATCCAACCCGCACAGCAGAGCCTGGCAAGCTATCCATGGTCTATGCCAAATAGACCAAGTTGATATGCCAAATCCAGTAATAAATGGATCTCATTTCCCTAACCCTGAATATGCAGAGTCGAGAAGGATATGGAAGGAGAGGCTGATAAAATACCAAGGCAGAAATAGGCTGCCAAAACGCAGAAAAACAAAAATGATTGTTTGTACTTTTTATGCTCGTATGCTGGCATCTGCTGCATCCATTGAAGACCTTATGGTACAAGCGCGAAAGATCAAGTACGACATCATTGGTCTGACCGAAACGAGAAGACATCAATCACATCATGCCGTTTTTGACACTGGAGAAGAACTGTTCCTTGGAACATGTGATAAAAGAGGCGTCGGTGGTGTCGGTATCCTTGTCAACACAAACTTGGCCAAGAGCATTGATTCATTCGAATGCCTAACAACCCGAATCGGACGATTACACTTGAATAAATGTGGCTCACTACCGGCAGTTTCTATCTTTGTTGTCTATGCACCAACATCCAGTTATGGTGAAAGAGAAACTGAGAAATTCTACATGGAGCTGGAGAAGTTCTATAAAGAAGATCACACCTTCTACAAGATCATTGTCGGTGATTTTAATGCCAAGATAGGACCAAGAAGATCAGTCGATGAACTCCACATCGGGACCCATGGCTTGGAATGGAACGAACATGGTGACAGACTGTCTGAGTTCATCATGTCAACCAAAACCTTCCATGGTAACTCACAGTTCCAAAAGGCTGAATCTAAACGTTGGACATGGGAGTCTCCCGATGGACGGTTCCACAATGAAATAGACCACATCATATTCAATCGGCGGTTTTGCCTAACTGATGTTGCTGTTGTCCCAAAATTCCAAACGGGATCAGACCACCGTCTTCTTCGTGCAAAATTCTACCTCACAGAATGAGGAGAAAAGAATGCAAGGTTTAAGAAGAAGACTCCCAGAACAACCACCAACTGGGAACTCTTTGGCTCTGTTGCGGCAACATGGGAAGATGCCGTCATTGACAACATTGATGAGGAATACGATCGAATGATTCAGCACCTCCATGATTGTGCAAGGAATGCCAAGAGAGAGATAACCACAAAAAACCGCCTTTCTTCAAACACTCTTGAACTTATTCGCCAACGTGGCTTAGCACATGCCTCAGGCAACCACAAGTGAACATCCGAACTGGCAAAACAGTGCAGAGAAGCCATCAAGGATGACCTCAAAAACAGGAGAGCAGCAGTACTCGTAGATGCGGCAGAAGCTGGGAAAAGCATTTGTAATGCCCACCTGTCCTTCACCAACTACAAAACCAAGATGACTGCCCTCCGACATCATGATGGATCTATCACATCTTCCAGAAGGGCAATGGAGAGGATTATTCATGACTTCTACTCAGATCTCTTTAATAGCCACGTCCACTTGCCTACATACCACATACCACATGATGGATATGTTGTTCCCAATGTTCTCCCTTCCGAAATCCAACATGCCATCTCGTCGGTAAAGAAACAAAGTGCACCAGGCCCAGACAAGATCAGACCTGAACACCTGAAGAACTTACCATCAGTTCTCATCAATACATTGGCTCGGCTTTTCACACACTACCTGTCTGAATGCAAGGTTCCATCCCAATGGAAAACCAGCAGGACTGTACTACTATACAAGAAAGGAGACATCCATGACATTGGCAACTATCGCCCAATCTGCCTATTGTCTGTCATCTACAAACTATTCACTCGCGTCATCCTGAATAGGATTAGCAGAACACTAGATGAAGGACAACCATGTGAACAAGCCGGATTCAGAAAAGGATTCAGTACCATCGACCATATCCACACAATTACTAAGCTCATTGAGGTTTCTTGGGAGTTCAAGATGCCGCTCTGTCTAACGCTCATTGATTTAAGGAAGGCCTTTGATTCTGTTGAGACGGAAGCGGTCATGGAAGCCCTAGCCAATCAGGGCATACAAACTCAATACATCGGGATCCTTTGTGAGCTCTATTGCGGATTCACTACCAAGATCTCACCATTCTACAAAGAAGTAATCATCCATATCAAGAGAGGGGTTCGGCAGGGTGATACCATTTCACCAAAACTCTTCAGTGCCACCCTCGAGAACATCATGCGATGACTGGAATGGGAAAGCATGGGAGTGAAGATAGATGGTCGGCAACTACACCACCTCCGCTTTGCTGATGACATCGTTCTAATAACACCAACATCAGCCAAGCAGCACAAATGCTGAACGACTTTGACCGTGAATGTGGAAAGGTCGGACTACAGCTGAATCTTACGAAGACAATGTTTATGAGAAACAGCCTTGTTCCTGACGCTCCATTCGCTCTCAACGGAACCACCATCTCCGAATGCAACAGTTATATATACCTAGGTCGAGAAGTCAACATGATGAATGACCTGGCACCTGAGTTGCTCAGGAGGAAGAGAGCGGCTTGGAATGCCTTCAAGAGCATTGAAGAAATAACTAAGAGGACAAAGAACCTCCAGCTACGAGCACATCTCTTTGATTCTACTGTTCTTCCTGCATTAACATATGCCTCAGAGACCTGGACCCTACGAAAACGGGATGAGAACGCTATTCGGGTATCTCAAAGAGGAATTGAAAGAACTATGCTTGGAATATCAAGATTCACTCAAATGAGAGAAAGAATCCGGAGTTCTAATCTTCATCAACGCTCAAGAATCAGGGACACTGTCTCATTTGCCAAGACATCAAAAATCAGATGGGCTGGACACGTAATGAGGTTTACAGACAACCGCTGGACTAGAGCCATTACTGATTGGATTCCACGGGACATCGAAAGATCACGTGGACGCCCACCTACAAGATGGTCAGGCTTCTTCGTCAAGACCCTAAATGATCGGTTTGAGGCTCTGCATGTTCCTAAAACGAACAGATACCATTGGGCTACGCTAGCACGCAACCGGGATGAATGGAGACGTTACTGGCACCCGCTCAAATAAATCGATGAATAACGGGGATTACGTGATTAAGTGATAAGTGATTATTTGATGGGGTTCAGACAGTAGGCAACAAATCATAGAGGGAAATTATATATATATATATATATATATATATATATATATATATATTTGCTCGAGCGGGCCCAGTAACGTCTCCATTGGAAACTTTGTTGTTACTGTATCTGGCATATCCCATACTCTCGGTAGCTTGCCGGGCTCTCCGAGAGGGGCAGAGGAATCGAACTCGGGTCGGCCATGTTGGCCGCATGTAAGGCGAACGCCCTACCCGCTGTGCTATCGCTCCAGCCCATATCTCGGAGAGCCCAGCAAGGTACCGAGAGTATCGCACTCACAAGGCAGAGCCTGGCAAGCTACCCATGGCGTATTCGATATGCCAAATATCAGTATCAATAACGAGTCTCATTTCCCTGACTCTGAAAGAACCTCCAATATGGCAGTTTCTTTGGTAAAGAAGAGTAAGGAGAGGCTACTAAAATCTCAGGGCTGGGACAAATGGCGACGTTACTGGCACCCGCTCCAGTAAATCGATGAACAATTTGATGACAGTGATACAGTGATAGAGACCTCATGCAAGGCAAGTGCCCTACCCACTTTGTTGTCTCTTTAGCCTCTGATTCTTAGCAATTACCTTTTTTAGCATTTGCTTGAAGATTTTTGCCCCCATTTTCATCAGAGATGTTGGTGTTCTTTCTGTGTGATGTCCTTTGGTTTCAAATTCAGGGCAGCGCTGGCATCATAGAAATGTTCTTCAAAGTTTTCTTCCCTCTTTAATTTTACAGAAGTACTTGGAATGAAGAGACAGGAATTAATCTACCTCTTAGCATCTAGACCAAGGGCCCCAAAACACTATTTCAAAAATACATTTGCAGTCTTATGGGCTGGAATGACCGCACAGCAGGTAGGGTGTTTGTCTTGCATGAGACCGACCCAGATTCAATTCCTCCGCCCCTCTCGTAGAGCCGGGCAAGCTACCGAGAGTATCCTGTCCACATGGCAAAACCTGGCAAGGTCCCCCTGGTGTATTAGATACGCCAAACACAGTAACAACAAGTCTCACAATGGAGATGTTACTGGGCCCGCTGGAGCAAATCAATGAACAATGGGAGAACAGTGCTACAGACTACTGTAGCACTATCCACAAAAGTCAAGCTGTGGACACAACCCAAGTGCCCAAGAACATATGACTGGATTAAAAAAAAGAAAGAAAGAAAGAAACTATGGTATACAGACACAATGGGACAGAATGAAATGTTGCAACTTATGTAATACAGGGAGGAACTGGACAGTCTCACCCTGTGCTGGACAACCGCTGGACTAGAGCCATTACTGATTGGATTCCATGAGACATCAAAAGATCACGTGGACGCCCACCTACAAGATGGTCAGACTTCTTCGTCAAGACCCTAAATGATCGGTTTGAGGCTCTCACCCTGAGCAGTCAATCCGAAAGAGAGAGACAGATGCAGAGAGATCTCTCACGTGCGGAATGTAGAGAAACAGTTCGAAAATAACGAACGGCAACAGACTTGGAGAGTTTGCCTGCAGAACTGAATTTACCAAGAGGTAGAGAGGGTGGTGGGTAGAGAGGGTGGTAGGTATAAGGGGCTCTGAAGATGTTATTAGCATTATTAACTGCAGCATTAGTGACTACAGCAAAGGTACAGAAGCAAACTCAGTGACCAATGACAGAGAAACAGATAAAGAAAATGTGCAATTAAGTGAACTCTATGCAGGCATGAGGAAAAAAGTCTTGTCTTTTGCTCAAGAACAAACTCTTGTACACTCTTTAATTTTTCTCTTTGAACATCGTCTGAATCTACAGACTTACAGAGTCACCGATGTACCTTGTTTTCACTGCTTTTCCTACCAATGCTCAGATACGTTCATCTTGGTCGGTGGTTTAAGATGTGTTTGTTTTGGTCTGTTTTCTTACTCACTTGTGTGAGTTGTAAAATTGGTGCAGCATTAGTTTAAGTGACTTAATCTGTTCTAGGGGTACGGCTTTATGCCTCTTGGGAGTATCTGTTGCCTTACCACGACTGCCACCAAAATGCAACTTTAATGGACCCCCTCTTCCTCCCAGTGACCCTCTCTACCTTGCATTCTCTGGTTGGGCTGCTGCTCCTATGTTGCATTTTTCCATATTCTACATTTGAGGAAAACCATCAGATATTTACATATTTCCTTCTGATATAATTCACTTAACAGTATTATCCAGCCCCTAGTTTTATAATTGTTGTTGCAAAAAGAATTTCATTTTTTTTATTCACAGGTGAGTAGTATTCCTTAGTGTGTATTTTCCACATTTTATTTCTCATTCTTCTATTACTGGTCATTGGGGTTGTTTCGATGTGTTTGGCCATAGGAAGTAGTGCTGTGATGAATGTCAGTGTGCTTTTGTCATTTTGATTCACATTTTTTTGTTGTTTGAATAATATTTTAGAAGTCAATTTTTAGATCACATGGTAGATTCATACGCTCAACAACAAAATATTCCAGTTTCTTTTAAATTTCTTTCTTATCCCACAAAATAGAATCAGCTGCTCTTAAAGAAGACAGGTTTCTTTCTTCCAGAAAATATCCTTGAGCAAAGTGATTTCACATGAGTACACTTGTTGGTAAGTGAATGAGACCACTTTACTATGGGTTATACATTTTCTAGTATATGAAAAATATATGTATTAGAACGAAAGTGCATGTGATTATTCCAAATTAATTAAACCATCACTGAATATTTTAAAACTCTTATCCCCAAAAATGCAATTTTTGGAGGTTTTAACCCCGTAACCCGTAAGATCGCTCCTTTTTATCTACATGAAGACTTCTTACATTGACGAAAATGCCTTTATTTTTTTGTTAATACAAAAAATCAAAATAGTGAAATGCATTATATTACTCAAAGGCTTTGATCTATTGTGTATATAGCTAAATACAATAAACTAATACTGAATAATAAACAGTACCTTGTGTAACTTAATTCTTCATTTCAAACATATGTCAGGTAATAGAAACAAAACTTTAATTGCAGCATTGTGCTCTCACTATGTATCTGTAAAATAACAATAACAAAAAAACAAATTGAGTAGAAAGGTATTATAAATAAGAAACTTTCCATAGTTGAAACAAAAACATATTTTGTTGTTGGCATTATTCTAAACTAGGATGGCATTGGAGCAGTTTTGCTTTTTTTCCGTTCGATTGCACGTAACATCACAAAGTCCAGTCTCTGGAAAATGATTTAAAGTAGCTAGACTGCATTTTCAAGAAGTCTGCCAAGATTCTCTGGCATTTGGAATTTGGCAGAATATCACAAAATAAATTTTCTTAGATAATTCTGCTTTTGCAATATACCCAAATGTCTGAGGAGTAATTTCAAATGTTCCTTTGACCACTGGGTTCCCTTCACATCTCTTGACTGGTTGCATTGGGTATTTTTTTTTTCATCTGTCTTGGCTAAAATATCAAATCAAACAAATTTGGGAAGAGATCTAAGGACATGCTTTTTTTTATTCTATTTCAGTCAGCCCTTTCAAATCCTCTTTTAAAGTTACTATAATTACAATTAATAATACTTTAAAAATAAACCCACTCAATATGAGTCATTTTAACAGACTTATTATTTAGAGCAATTTTTGGCTCACAGAAAAAGGAAGAGGTAAATACGGGAGATTTCCTATACACAAGGAGACCAGAGATCACCAGGGCCAGTGATGCCACCTGATGCATCGTGATTCGTTGATTCGTTGTGTTTAATGAACCCACACAAACCCATCCTTATCAGCCAAAGTGTTTTTTAGTGTAGAATCAGCTCTCGGTGTTGTGCGTTGTCTGGATTTGTCTGCATGCAGTATAGTAGACTATACTTCCCTGAAAACCTGGAGTGCTTGTCTACTTATCTTTCCTTCTCTTTAATACTGATAACAACCAATTTTTATTTCTTTGGTTTGGCTTTGGGACTTGGGTGCTTAGGGCTTACTCTTGGCTCTGTGCTCAGGAGTCCCTCCTGGCAGTGCTCAAGGCACTAAATGTAGTAGTGCCTGAGATTGAACTAGGGTTGACCAAGTATAGGGCAAGTACCTAAACCCCTTGTACTACCCTTCTACCCAAAAAATTGATTTTCCCCCTTTACTATATCCACATTTTTCTTTTCTAGAATGTCAAATACTTGGAACTCACATATTATGTAGTTTTTCAGACTAATTGAATTTGAATATGAATTTCAAGCTTTTCACTTAGTAATCATTATCACTATCTGTTGTTCATAGATTTGCTCGAGTGGATGCCAGTAATGTCTCTATTCATGCCTGTAATGTGCTAATGTAGTCCGCTGGCATATTGGGGGCTCTTTCAGTGTCAGGAGAATGAGGACCATCACTTGATCACTTGATCACTTGACTTCCTGTTAATCGTGGATTTGCTCGAGCAGATGCCAGTAATGTCTCCATTTGTCCCTGTCACGTGCAAGTGTAGCCCAATGGCATCTGTTCATTCTAGGAACACGAAGAGCCTCAAATCGATCGTTCAGGGTATTGACAAAGAAGTTTGACCATGTGGTAGGTGGGCAGCCACGCGGTCTTTTGACATCCCGTGGAATCCAGTCGGTAACAGCTCTAGTCCAGCGGTCGTCTTTAAATCTCATTACGTGACCAGCCCATCTGATTTTCGACACCTTGGCAAACGAGACAGCGTCCCTGATTCTTGACAGTCAATGGAGGTCGGAACTCCGGATTCTTTCTCTCATTTGAGTGAAACGTGATATTTCAAGCATAGCTCTTTCAATTCCTCTTTGGGAGACCCGAATAGCGTTCTCATCCTGTTTGTGTAGGGCCCAGGTCTCTGAGGCGTATGTTAATGCAGGAAGAACAGTGGAATCAAAGAGATGTTCATCCCAGAGCCGGAGGTTCTTCGTCCTCTTAGCTATTTCTTCGACGTTCTTGAAGGCGTTCCAAGCCGCTCTCTTCCTCCTGCGCAACTCAGGTGCCAAGTCATTTGTCATGTTGACTTCTCGACCTAGGTACACATAACTGTTGCATTTGGAGATGTTCGTTCCATTGAGAGTGAATGTAACGTCAGGAACGAGACTGTTTCTCATATAGATTGTCTTCATGAGATTCAGCTATAGTCCGACCTTTCCACACTCATGGTCGAAGTTGGCCAGCATTTGTGATGCTTGGCTGATGGTTGGTGTTATAAGAACAATGTCATCAGCGAAGTGGAAGTGGTGTAGTTGCCGACCATCTACCTTCACTCCCATTCTTTCTCATTCCAGTTGTTGCATGACGTTCTCGAGGGTTGCACTGAAGAGTTTTGGTGAAATGGTATCACCCTGCCGAACCCCTCTCTTAACGTCAATGATCACCTCCCTGTAGAATGTTGAGATCCTGGTAGTGAATCTGTAATATAGCTCACAAAGGATCCTAATGTATTGAGTTTGAATGCCCTGATTGTCTAGGGCTTCAATGACCCCTTCCGTCTCAACAGAATCAAAGGCCTTCTTTAAATCAATGAACGTTAAACAGAGCGGCATCTTGAACTCCCAAGAAACCTCAATGAGCTTGGTTATCGTGTGGATATGGTCGATGGTGCTGAATCCTTTGCGGAACCCTGCTTGCTCGCGTAGTTGTCCTTCATCTAGTGTTCTGCCAATCCTATTCAGGATGACTTGAGTGAACAACTTGTAGATGACAGACAATAGGTGGATCGGGCGATAGTTGCCAATGTCGTGGATGTCTCCCTTCTTGTACAGTAGTACAGTCCTGCTGGTTTTCCACTGGGACCATCACTGTTACTGTTTTTGGCGTATCGAGTATGACACTGGTAGCTTGCCAGGCTCTGCCGTGTGGCCAGAGACTATAAAACCGAGCTCCAGGAAGAGAACAATGCAGAGTCTCCTTCCCCCACACCTGGCTGTCCTCACTGGGGCCCATTGGAGGGGGGCGGGTTGAGTTTCCCTCTCTGCCCTGAGGAGAGCCCAGGAAGCTGAAGACCTCTGGGACCCAGCCACAGCCATGCTGAGGCCACTCTCCACATGTTTGGATGAGCCTCACGCATGAAGGAATGGGCAGAGGAACCCAGGTGTGCAGGACCTGGGGCTGAGATCTCCAAGTCTGCTAGGTTTGGGGCTGGGCTTCCTCCACCCAGATCCCCCATCTTCTAGTAGCTAGACAGTTACACCCACCAACTGCCATGTAACCCCATCAACGACCAGGATCTAGAAACTATAAAACCAAGCTCCTGGAAGCAAATTCGGCTGCACGATCTCTTATTGTCTAGTTTTCGCTCTCAGAGAACCCGGCAGGCTACCGAGAGTCTCCTGCCCGCATATATGCCTGACTGGTAACACTTGTAAAGGTGATTAGAGGCTGCTGCAAAAGCCTCCCTCCCTCTCGGAGAGCCTGGCAAGCTACCAAGAGTATCCCACCCGCACTTAGTAATGTGTATTGAATTTCTTTTCTACATCTTTTTATGGTTTAATAGGTGATTTTCTTCACCCTGAACATTTCACTTTTGGATGCACCAAATTGTATGTACATTTATTCACTCTCCTGTGGAAGACATAGTTAGGAATAAACCCACTATACACATTCAGGTAGGATTTTGTGTTGATGTTGATTTCTCAGTGTCTTTGGTTAATACAATGGAGGGTTATTGCTGCATTGTAAGAGCATAGTTAGGTTTGCATGAACCAGCAAACTGTCTTCCAAAGTGGCTATAACATTTCACATCCCCCCAGGAATGTAAGCTTTCCTGTTGCTCCATGGCCTTGCCAGCAGCTTATGTTGTCAGGGTTTCAGGTTTTGTCCATTCTGATTGGCTTGCTGTAGTCTTTCATTTTAAATTTCTCTTCCTGACGGTGTAGGATGTGAAGCATCTCTTCACATGCTTATTTTCCATCTTTTGTTGGTGAAGTTCTTAATGTGTCTCAGTGATAGAGCACATGCACTGGTTAGAGGAGGCCCAGAGAGAACCACAGGGTATGGCCCAACAAAACAAAAATAAATCAACAAACTAAAAATCTGTAAGTGATTATAGCAAAGTGGCAGGATACAAAATAATAACTTTTCCTATATGCCATATATGTGTAAGCAGGATTTGAAATAAAAAGAACACTACCATTTACGTTAGTACCCTCTAAAATGGACATATGTACAAATACAATTCTCTACTGCTCAGCTATAAGAAAATAAAGGAAGAAATTCTAACATTTTCCATCGTACAGGTGGACCTAGAGGGTATTTTGTTGAATGAAACAGGTAAGTTAAAGACAAAATAAATCTAATTCTGTTTATAGGTGATAGACAAAGAAACAAAACAAAGACAAACTCTTTTTTTTAATTTATTTTTTATTAGTGAAACACCATGAGGTACAGTTGTAGATTTACAAATTTTTATGCTTGGATTTTGGTCATACCATGATCAAATACCCATCCCTCCACCAGTGCCCATTTTCCACCACCATGGATAATATCCCCCCATCCCCCCCCCCACCCTGCCTCTGTGGCAGGGCATTCCCTTTTGTTCTCTCTCTCCTTTTGGGTGTTGTGATCAGCAAAAGAGGCATTGAGTGGCAAACATGTTCAGTCCAGTCTACTTTCAACCTGCATCTCCCCTCCTGGGAGGATCTTCCAAACACCCTCCATTTGGTGCTCCCTTCTCTATCTGAACTATCCTTTCCCCTAGAATACCTGGCTGGCCTCTAAGCTATGGAGTAATCCTCCTGGTGTTGATCTCAGCTATTCTTGGGTATTAATCTCATATTTTATTATTTTATATCCCCCAGATGAATGCAATCTTTCTATGTCTATCCCTCTCTTTCTGACTCATTTCGCTTAGCATGATACTTTCCATGTTGTACCACTTGTATGTAAATTTCATGACTTCATCTTTTCTAAGAGCTACATAGTACTCCATTGTGTAGATGTACCAAAGTTTCTTTAACCAGTCATCTGTTCTTGGGCACTCAGGTTTCTTCCAGTTTCTGGCTATTGTAAAGAGTGCTGCAATGAACAAACAAGTGCAGATGTCACTTCAACTACACATTTTTGCCTCTCTGGGATATATTCCCAGGAGTGGTATCCCTGGGTCAAATGGGAGCTCAATTTCTAATTTTTTGAGAATCGTCCATACTGTTTTCCAGAAGGGCTGAACCAGTCGACATTCCCACCAACAGTGAAGGAGTGTCCCTTTCTCGCCACATCCGTGCCAGCATCGGTTGCTTTTGTTCTTTTGAATGTGGGCCAGTCTCTGAGGTGTGAGATGGTATCTCATTGTGGTTTTGATCTGCATCTCCCTGATGATTAATGATGTAAACCATTTTCTCATGTGCTTTTTTGCCATTCGGATTTCTTCTTTGAGAAAGTTTCTGTTCATTTCATTGCCCCATTTTTGGATGGGGTTGGATGTTTTCTTCTTGTGGAGTTCAACCAGTATTTTGTATATCCTTGATATCAACCCCTTATCAGATGTGTATTCGGCGAATATTCTTTCCCATTCTGTAGACTGTCTTTGTATTTTGGTCACTGTTTCTTTGGAGGTGCAAAAGCTTCTTAGTTTAAGATAGTCCCATTTATCTATCTCTGTTTTCACTTGCTCGGCCAGTGGCGTGGCATCTTTGAAAATACCATTAGTCTCAATGTCATGGAGGGTTTTGCCAACTTTGTCTTCAATGTACCTTATGGTTTCTGGTCTGATGTTGAGGTCTTTAATCCATTTTGATCTTACCTTTGTACATGGTGTTAGAGGCAGAGTTCTGAGCCCATTCTTTTGCATGTAGCCGTCCAGTGATACCAGCACAATTTGTTAAAGAGGCTTTCCTTACTCCACTTCACATTTCTTGCACCTTTGTCAAAGATTAGATGATCATATGATTGAGGAGAGATGTCAATGTATTCAACTCTGTTCCATTGGTCTGCAGTTCTGCCTTTGTTCCAGTACCGTGCTGTTTTGATTATTACCACTTAAGACAAACTCTTTAGTTACAAAAATGAAGCAACATTTACCAGATGGATCATGGGACAGGAAACTGAGGAAACAGGGTCTCGACTGTATTGTGATGGATGAGGATTGCACATATTGGTTATTTGTAATTATCCATTCACCAAATATTCATTAGCTCTATAGTGATCGCCCCCTCTCATTTCACTTATAATTCATATCCCTTTTCCCTTTTGAGAAGTTAGCCTGATCATAAATCTTAGGATCTTTTCCAATTGAAAAGCTTTTGATTTCATTGATTTTCTTTATTGATTTTTCAATTTCATTGATCTAAACTAATTTTTATTATTGCTTTCCTTCTTTCAGTGTTTTATTTGCTCTTTTAAAAAATGTTAAGGTGTAAATTTTGATTGCTAATTTTAAAAAATTTTTCTTTTCTAAAATATACATCCCAGTTATAAATTTATGGATGATCACTGCTTTTACCTCATCTCCACATATTTTCCTTTGGTCTGTGTGGGGTCAGGAGGTGGGGATGGAGTTTCCTGGTCCATGCTCCAGAGTCCTGGGGCCCCCTGCAATTCTCAGCCAAAGAGGCAGTAACTTACTGAAAGGTAAGCCTACTGCCCTGTGCTGGGTTTAGCAGGACCATCTGACTGTGGTGGAGGACCAGGGAGGATCCGAGTTGGATTAGGTGTATGCAAAACGTATACTCAACCCTGTCTTGTCTCCCGGCCCTGTATCCCATGTATTTTGATAAGCATTTTAAAAAATATATTTATTCACTTCAAAAAATGTTTTAGGTCTTGTCTTTCTTTTTTTTTTAAAGATTTCTTTTCGTATGTATATTTGTTGGAAGTGTCTTTGGGTCTCCCATTTAATAATCTATTAAATTCTTGCTTACCTCCATTGTGTTATGAAAGCACACAACATATGATTTTCAAATTTGTTAGTTTGTTAAAGTGTGTTTTGTGACCAAGAATATGGTCTGTCTTGGCACACATCTTGGTGAATATTCCATGTGACTTAAATAAAACAAAAGTAAAAGGAATGGATATTCTCTTTTAACTAAACTAGCCTATGGATTATATCTGATAGTGTCCATTTAATTGAAGATGTTAGATTCAACTGTAGTTTTACAGATTTTTTTCTTTCTTTTTTTTTTTTGGTATGTTTTTGAGCCACATGTGTTGGTGATCTGGGATTATTCCTGGTTCTGTGCTCAGAGATCACTCCTGGTGAGCTTTGGGGTACCATACAGGATGCCAGAGATCAAAGCCTGGTCAGTCGTTATGTACAAGGCAAGCACCCTACCCACTATACTATTACTATGGTCCCCAATTTTACAGATTTTCTGACCAATGTAACTATTCTAGTATGAAATAAAAATGTAATGGATTCTTCTATTAATTTTATGTTTCTATCAGTTCTTGTCTTATGTATTTATATACTCTGTTGCTAAGTATGCACAATAATAATATTAATATTATAAGATAATATTAATAATATTACTTAATAATTTTATATTAATAATTGACCTTATAATTAGTATTCCCCTTATTTGTTCGAGATAACTTTTTTTTTGGCTTTTTGGGTCACACCTGGCGATGCACAGGGGTTACTCCTGACTCTACACTCAGGAATTATCCCTGACAGTGCTCAGGGGACCATATGGAATGCTGGGAATCGAACCCGAGTTGGCTGCTTGCAAGGCAAATGCCCTATCCGCTGTGCTATTGCTCCAGTCCCTCAAGATAACTTTTTACTTTGAAATCTGTTCTATCTGAAATTCAAATAGCTTCTCCTTCATTTTTTTGCTTAGAATTAACATAAAATAATCTTTTCACATTCTCTTACTTTTAATTTTTATGTATATTTTTAAATGGGTTTCTGTTATATGACATATAATTGAATATTGTATTTTGATTCCCCTGGAGCAACTGGAGAGACTTTGATCCAGCTGGAGCGATAGCACAGCAGTAGGGCATTTGCCTTGCAGGGAGCCAACATGACCAACCCGAGTTCGATTCCTCTGCCCCTCTTGGAGAGCCCGGCAAGCTACCGAGAGTATCTCGCCCGCACGGCAGAGCCTGGCAAGCTCCCCGTGACGTATTCGATATGCCAAACACAGTAACAACAAGTCTCACAATGGAGACGTTACTGGGCCCCCTCGAGCAAATCGATGATCAACGGGAGGGCCTTTACTTTTACTTTTACTTTATTTTGATCCACTATGACACTTTTATTAATTATTGGTGTGATTGAATTAATGCTTACTTTTTTACTGTTTTCTATTTTTTGCTCTTGTTCATATTGCTTATCCTATTTCCTGTTTTCTGTGCTTAAATTAAGAATTTATAGGGTGACAGTCTTATTGTCTCATTTCTTACATATTAAGCTATATTTGTTTTTCAAAAATTTGTGAGTTGTCCACAATATAGTTTGCTTCGTAAAGTTTCTGAAATATATTTAAAACTAAATCCTCTTTCAAATAACACAATAGATATGGGCAGTAGGAGTATCTTCTAATAAAAATTTCACTATTTTTTTCCTCCTATTCATTTTATTATTGCTGTTATTTATATCACTTTAAGATATGCATATGTAAGTATATTTATATATGTACATGACATGCATAATTGAACGTCTTCAATTTTTATCTGAATAAACCTTTGTGTTAGATCAGTAAAAAATAGGATACTCCTTCTTCAGTGCTCTTCTTTTCTTACGAAGAGGAAAGATTTAATTCTGTCCTATTTTTCTCTTGTCTCTAATAAACCTCATTTAAAAAATTTTTGGAAGGCAGTTCCACAACCAACAAATAGTTTTTATTATTGCTTATCTGAGAGAGTTCTGTTTATACTTCTCCACCCTTAGAAGATAAATAATTCAACGTTGGTAAACTTTTTCTTTTAATATTTTCAACATTTCACTTCAGGCTCTTCTTATTGGCATGATGTCTGAAACGCTAGATACAATGTTAGATTTTCTTCCTCTATAGGTAAAGTTTTGTCTGTGACTTCTTTCAGAATTTACTCTCTTTGATTTTCTATGGATGAAAAATAACATCACTGGCATGCTTTTAATTTAACTGAATTTTTACTTATTTGATAATTTTTTGCATCCATCATGCTTGTTGTTTTTGTGCTTCATGTTTTTTAATAGTTCCTCTTTCTTTTCTTTTTGATTTTCTCTTTATAAAAATATTATCTTTGCAATTACCTCACTGTTTTGGATATTTTCTCTCCCTTTTGTTCTTTGTTCTAAAAACTTAGTTTTTAGGGGCTAGAAGTTTCTATTTGTATATCAATCAGCTCAGAGATTATTTCCTCACCCGTGTACTAATAAGTTCAACAAAGACGCACTTTTATTTATTACTGGGCTTTTGATCTCCAGGATTTATTTTTAATTCTTGCTTAGAATTCTGTCTCTCTGCTCACTTTACCATCCCTTCTTGCATGCTGTCTATTTAATCCACTAAAGTCCTCTGACATATTCATCATAGTTGTTTGAAAATTCCAGTCTGACAACTGATCTCCCGGCCAGGTTTATTTTGTTGCTGGTCCTCTCTTCAAAATGTGCTTTCACCTGTCATGTGCCTTTAAGTTGTCCTTGAGACCTGAACCCCAAGTACTACACAGAACAGCTGTCAATGAGCATTTAGGAATGCGGACGGGAGGTCTGGGGGAGGGGAAGCGTCCCACAGTCCTCTCTGCTCTGGTTTCCTCTTTTTAGTTAAACCTTTGCCTCTAGCCTGCATTTCTCAAGTGTTCCTCCATTTGTCCTGAACTGTGTTAAGGGGACACAGTCACTAGATACTTAGAGTGGTCATTTCCCTCATGCCATTCTCTGTAAATTCTGGCTTACTAATTTTTCCCGAAGGTTATACTTGATAAGAAGAAAAAAATAATCTAGTGCATTGCAAAATTTTATTTTTTTCTTCCCTCCTTCCCGCACGAATCAAGATGGTCCCCTGTGTTTGGTCACCAGAGTTAAACTCACTAAAATGCAGTCCCTTTACAGCCAGATCTGCGTGAGGGTTTTAACTCTCAGACATCCGCTGAATGTCTCCAGACATTTGTCAGCTAAAGTTTAGCTTTCCCTAGTTCTGATTGGACACTGTGAGAGGTCAGCTCCCAAGTACCGTCTCTGAACAGATGTGCATCTCTGTCCCGCCATTGGTAGCTCCAAGGGGTGCTGAGGGCATCCCTTTGTCTATTTAGCTTACAAAAAAATGTGCTAGTATTTATTTTTTCATTGGACAGAGTGGTGACCTCCAACCTCCTAGCCTGTGGAACCAAATACCGTAATTCTTTTTTTTTAGATTTACAATTTTTTGTGCTTGGGTTTCGATTATACAATGATCAAATACCCATCCCATCCCTCCACCAGTGCCCATTTTCCACCACCATGGATAATATTCCTCCCACCCCCATCCCCCCCATCCCACCCTTCCTCTGTGGCAGGGCAATCCCCTGTGTTCTCTCTCTCCTTTTGGGTGTTGTGGTCTGCAAAAGAGGCATTGAGTGGCAAACATGTTCAGTCCATAGTCTACTTTCGACATGCATCTCCCCTCCTGGGAGGATCCTCCAAACACCCTTTATTTGGTGCTCCCTTCTCTATCTGAGCTGCCCTTTCCTCTAGAATGCCCGGCTGGCCACTAAGCTATGGAGTAATCCTCCTGGTGCTGATCTCAGCTATTCTTGGGTATTAATCTCATATTTTGTTACTTTATATCCCCCAGATGAATGCAATCTTTCTATATCTATCCCTCTCTTTCTGACTCATTTCGCTTAGCATGATACTTTCCATGTTGTACCACTTGTATGTAAATTTCATGACTTCATCTTTTCTAACAGCTACATAGTACTCCATTGTGTAGATGCAAATACCGTAATTCTTAGGGTTTTTTTATTTAATATTTTCCAGACAGCAGACTTTCTCATCCCAAGGGCGTCACTCAACTCTGGAAGCAATCAGTTGGCAGGACGGTCTGTCCATCTCACTCACTGTTCCTGCTTCTAAGTTCTAAGAAGGTGACTAGTTCTAAGGTTGCAAAGAACAGTATTCATGGGTCTAAGTGTCAGGGAAGTTGTCATGTTCACGATCTTTCCCCTTCCTATTGCACTGTGTCCTGTTTGCTGGATTCGAAGCATCCTGGAATTCATGACAGGATGTAAGGATCAAAATGAGTGACCAAGGATGTGTCGAAACACTGGAGTTCAGAGGAGGGAAGAATGAGCGTGTGCAAGGGAAGTCCAGGCTGAATGTTCTGGAAGGAGGGGGTCTTAAAAATTGCCCCGCAAATGAGTACAGTGCAGATAGAAAGGGAAACGTATATTAGTGAGATGAGCATTGGCAGTAACAGCATATCAGTCTCAGAAAGGTGCTTGGGTTGGTATTAAAATATGTGCAGGAAACTCTGTGTGTGTGTGTGTGTGTGTGTGTGTGTGTGTGTGTGTGTGTGTGTAAGGGTATGGGGGAGGCATTGGGGATCAGAAAGTCTTAGGACAAATTGTGAGGGTTCTGAAGGATTCACAAGGGAGTTGGCTACATACGTCCCCTGCCAGCACCTCTGCCTAAAGCATCATTTTCTTTGCAGTCCCTCGAGAGTGGAATGAGTGGTAGGAAACCAGAGATGGAGAGAATGAGCCGCACACCTAATATCCCATTGCTTAGATGTGTTTATTTCTCTTTGCTCCATGTTCTATAATAGTTCTCATAAAGTGTAAACATTTGTTTTAGTTTAATCTTGAGTGTAAATAAGTTTATATTCATTAGGAAGTAGAAAATATTAAAAAATATTTTATAAGAGTAAATATCTATAATAAAAATTACCATTGCATAAAACAAGATAGTGAGATAAACTTAAAATAATTTGCACAGAATTAGAAAGGAATCATATAAATTTTTTTGTTTCTGGGTTCTATTGAACGTGTCTTGAAATTTTTTGGTAGTCCTAGAAAGGTGCATTTAGGATCCTATTGAAAACAGTCTTTCATAGTGGAAACTGTGTTTTCCCCCCTTAGCTAAATAAAAATAAAAAATGAAAATTGAGTTCCAAGTAACAAAGATGATATTCTTTTTAGTGGCATTGTAACTTCAGGGAAATCTTTGAGAACTTACTGATCCGGTTATAAGTAATACATAACAGAAGCCCGAAGTTTGTCCTTCCTTTAAACAATCTCACAAGGAAGCAATTATCTGGTTGAAAGGCAGGGAGCAGCTTGTTTGTTTCCTGAAAACATGACGATGCTTCCTCAGGAAATACACCTTTAATGCTCTAATGAAATTAGTATGTCAAATAAGGAAAAGAAACGACCAAGAGAAATAAAAACACACTCTGCAACAAACTGGGTTTAATGTGGTGAAACTATTTGCTATTTTGGCCCACATCATCTGGACCAATCAGTGTCACGACTGGCTGCTTTGACGCCTGGGCGTGTAAGAAAGCTATGCAGCTTCTTCTTGCTAGTCAGGAAGTGCCCAGAGCCCAGCTCAGAGAATGCAGTTACATGGATGTTGGCTTATTTTCTCATTAGCCAACGAGATGCATGTTTTTATGACTGTGGTACCAATATCATTCCCCTTGGTTTGCTTACTTGAGCGTTTATTTTTAAAGATGGATGGTCTGTGAAGATGTACCTATGAGTATTCTGATTATTTGTCATTTCTAATTTTATTTAGTATTTCAAGCCATGTTAAAGATAGCCAGTTATCTGGTATTGCTCTTCTCTGATGGCTTGATTTTACTTCAGGTGGCACCGTGCCAGCTAACTGTTTCCATCCCCTCAGAGTTTGCTAGGTGCTGGAAGCCTCAGCTGGGCTGAGGAGACAGATTCCTACATGAGGAGAGGAGAGATGATATTTTTAAGTCTTTTTTTTTCTCCGGCTTTTTGGGTCACACCTGGTGATGCGCAGGGCTTTATCCTGGCTCTGCACTCAGGAATTACTCCTGGCAGTGCTCGAAGACTATATGGTATGCTGGGAATCGAACCTGGGTTGGCCGCGTGCAAGGCAAATGCCCTACCCGCTGTGCTATCACTCCAGCCCCGAGGAGAGATGATATTGCTTCCAGGTAACTTCTTAACGGGAGGTGACCAGCTGACTTCAGTCACAGATTTTCCCTTCTTTTTGCTTGGCGCTGAAGGAAGCCCAGAATCCACATTTCTCTGGAGCATGGAACAGTGACCCTCTCACCCAAGGCACTGAGGCTGAGTAAGTGTTTGGTTGTCCCATGACGAGAGACCCCCAGCTTGGTTCACACAACTCTGTGAATATACCCTTAGTGAGAAAAAGCAGAGCTTCCCTTTTGGGTTAAATCAGAAGAAATCCTGAATTGGATTGAATGTGTCTGAACCTGATACGTTACTGCCTTTGGAACATATAGCCAAAAGGAAAACTTTTTTTAAAAAATGGTAACAGAAAAACAAAAAACTTGACTCTAGAGCCATACATCTCTAAATATAAGAATCTGTATCTTGACTATCTTGGAAAATAACGGACAAGTAAATACAATAATCTGTATCTTGACTACCTTGAAATATACCAGACAAAAGAAATACCAAAAAAATGAAAACATGTGAGAGGTCAGATATTATTGCAACTTTTCTGAAAATGAAACATGGCTAACATTGAGTCCGATGTTAATACCACTGTCTTCTTTTGGTGGAAATTCTAATAGCGCAAATGGTTCTTTTTATTTCTTTACATTCGATGATAAATAATTAAGTCTTTGATTTTCAAAATATGCATGGGCAGTAAGAGGAAATAGCTCCTCATGCGATAGAAAATAACATCCTCTGCCAAAATGCTGGCGCTGAATGCCAAGATCCCGAAGAGTCCAAAATAAGTTGCTGGCAAAAAAATAAATACACAAGTTTCAAAATCAATCACATTTTGAAACTTGTGTTGCATCCTTACTGTTTGTGATCTGTAGGAGCATAACTCCCCTATTGGGGTCAAAATTCACACTGATAAATTGAAACATAAAGCTCGACTCCAAAATCAGAGAGGCATATTGGCCTAAATGTTTCCGCCTGGCTTGAGAGTGACACATTTCTCTCAACACGGGAGGCCATTTTTCCCCCAAGCTAAATGAGATATGCCAACAGGCTTATTGTCTACTGTTTAGCAAGAAATCACACTCTCAGTTCTCTGATGTGAGTGAGCATGAAGGTACACTGAGCTAACCTACTATGCACACTTTGCTTCTCCGTGTTCATGAGTATGTGTATTCAAACTCTACTCCCTCAAACTTCTCACCTGGTCCATTATCCTCTGCTGAAACACTTTCCTACACTGGTATCCAATGTGCAAAGTAGAATTAAAGCTGAGTGACTCTGAAGGGGGGAGACACTGTGAAGAAAAGGGAGAACTTCAACTGTCAGCACAGGAAAAACCCCAAGGCTTTTAGTGATTGAAGGTAACTATCAGGCAAAAAAAATAAAATTGGATTTCTCCTGAAGTTATCACCCCTGCATGCATATTCATTCACAGAATGCAATGACAGGGGACAATTTATTTGTACAACCAACTTTTTCAGGGTTGAGTAGAATCATAATACTGGGAAAGGTAGAGAACATACTTCTCACTCACCATGTGATCCAATTACTAGGAAATATTTTTTTAAATAGTCATTTTGGGGGGCTGGAGCAATAGCACAGCACAGCGGGTAGAGCGTTTACCTTGCAAGCACTGCTGACCCAAGTTCGATTCCTCCGCTTCTCTCAGAGAGCCCGGCAAGCTACTGAGAGTAGCTCGCCCACATGGCAAAACCTGGCAAACTCCCCGTAGTGTATTTATTCCATATGCCAAAAACAGTGACAACAAGTCTCACGATTTGTTGTGAGACATTACTGGTGCCCGCTTGAGCAAATCGATGAACAACGGGAAGGCAGTGCTACAGTGCTACAGTCATTTTGGGGAGGAGGACAGAGAGATAGCACAGTAGGTAGAATTTGAAAGTGGTCCAATCCCTGCCACCTCCATAAGGTCCCTTGAACCTAGCAGAAATGACCCCTCAGTGCAGAGTCAGTAGTAAGCTGTGAGCACAGCTACCTGTGGCCCCCACACTGACCATAAACGTCTAATAAAATATACTCATGGTTGACTCTAATAACTCTAATTGGCCACCTGATTCAGAGTTCCTTTAATATATTTTAGAGTAACACATTTTTTAAGTAATTGGGAAAATCAACTTAATTTCTTCTCATTCTACTTCAAAGAAATTATGAGTTCTTTACCTCTATGTTTGGATAGTCTAAAGCAGAGCTTCTTAAACTTTCTTTTCACAGACAGAACAGTTTGCACAGCATGTAGGTCTTACCTTGCTTGTGTCCAGTTGGGTCTGACCCCTGGCAGCACTTAGGGTCCCCCAAGTATTGTGAGGAGTGACCCCTGATCCCAGAGGCGGGAATAAGCCCTGAGCACTCTCAGGGCTGGGCCAAAACACAAAATATGGTTTTTCCACTTACAATTCCTTTTTTGCCAGAGAAATTTGTATCTAATCCTGGACTTGTAAAATAAGAATGCAAACGAAACATTTACTGATAATAAATTCATTTTGGGGAACTGTACTCAGGGCTTATTTCTCCTTCTTTTCTCAGAAATCACTCCTGGCAGGGCTCAGGGGACCCTGTGTGTTGCTGGAGATCAAATCTGGGTCAGTCACATGCCAAGCAGATGCCCTACCCACTGCATTGTCTCTCTAACTCCCTAAGTCCATTTTAAAACCAAATTCTATGATTCCCCCTTCCTTCCACCCACATTCACTTATACAGCCCAAAATTTACTAATTTGGGGTGGGAACCACTTACAAATTTAAACAAAAACAAGAGCAAGAAGATAGTATGGAAGTTAGGGCGTCTGTCAAGTAGGTTCCAACTAAGGTCCTGAGCACCACTGGGTAACCTGGACCCTCAGTGTCAAGTGCGACCGTGGTGGTCCAAAGCTGCAGCCCTGAGCTGCATCCTGGTACTTGAGCACTGAGCTTTTGGACTAGTTGACCAAGTGTCATGGGGAATGACCCCAGAACCCCCTGAGAACTTCATGGGAGGGCCCACCACCAAATAGATAAGCAAATTAATTGAAATTTAAAAAAAATGAAAATAGTATTTGCCGTGGAGCTTGGTTTTTCTTATCTCAATACTGAAAATACAAGCAGGAGGCTGGAGTGATAGCACAGCGGGTAGGGTGTTTGCCTTGCACGTGACCGACCTGGGTTTAATTCCTAGCATCCCATATGGTCCCCCGAGCACTGCCAGGAGTAATTCCTGAGCGCGTGAGCCAGAAGTAACCCCTGTGCATCGCCGGGTATGACCCAAAAAGCAAAAAAATAAATACAGGCAGTTTAAAGTACAAAAATCTGGAAAGTCTAGAAGACTCTAAAATATTTGGATTTGTTTGTGGACACAACCTGTAGTCCTTAGGGATTATTCCTGGGTCTGCGCTCAGGTTACTCCTGGCTGGACTGTGTGGGCCATATGAGGTGTGGGGATCAAACCCAGGGTGGTCTCTAGCAAGGAAACACCTTGCCTTGAATATCTTATTATTTTTCCTCTCACATTTATCCCCTTATGTTATTCATAAGTAAGTCCAGAGAAAGTTCATCATCATTCTTCAATAAACACTGATGATGATGAAGAACATCACAATTGCCATGCTGAATTCAAATCTCTTAACTTATAAACTTATAAACTCTCATGCAGTTCCTTGGGCTTTCTCTCTCTCTCTCTCTCTCTCTCTCTCTCTCTCTCTCTCTCTCTCTCTCTCCTTCTTCACTTGCTTTGAGAACAGAGCTTTACAGTCATAAGCTTAAATTCTATCATGTATAATTCTCTACTTAAACTAGCAAAAGGGAGGGGATCATATTTCTTTTGATAACAATAGTAATAACAATAGACAGATACAGATTAAATTAAAAGATTAAACAAATGCAGTTCTATTTAAATAGTTTTGTTTCCATTATTTAGAGACATGATAATTAAATACTGCATGCAAAATTATTGCATGTTATTAAGAACAAAATGGAATTAATCTAGAACAGTAAAGTTAAAATTAGTAGCTACACATGAAATGTCCTCATGTATCTAAACCATCACAAAGTGGTGTGGTCAGCCTGCAGATAATTATTTAAACTTTTTAAAACTGCATCTTAAGAATAAATGATGCAGTTTGGGGACTTTTTGGTAGACTTCTTGTAAGTTATGTCTTGCATTCATTTCCTACAATTCCTAAATACATCATTCAACACAGTTCAAAATTTCTACTACTTCTATTAAATTTTTTTTTCTTCAGAAATTTAAGCACAGTATTTTAAGTCAGTGGCTTGTGGGTTAACAGCTAGTTAGAAACAAGTCAGGATTATACATCAGACTCTTTGAGTCTTGATCCAGAACTCTCAACTCACTGGGATAAGGGCTAGGGCATCTTAAACAGAGCCTCTCTTGTGATGCTCAGCGTTTTTGGAGACTTGGAGACTTGGGTTCTCCACTTAAAGCTTCACTAAGCATTCCACTGCTTGTGAGCTGTTGCAACAACATATATATATATGTGTATATATACATATATATATATATTTAACTACAGTGATATTGCAGTGATTGTGGGGGTCAGGTTTTTATCTTCAAGCTGTCAAAATCAAAAGCAAGGGACAGGAATGGCTGAGTTTAATAAAACAATCAGACTTGGAGAGTAAGACAGGGAAGCTCCTGGGTTAGGGAAGACATCTCTTAAAACAGAATTTAGAAGAAGGGCTGAAGCCCTTCCCCTTTTTTTCCCCCCTTTATTTTATTTTATTTTTTTTACAGTTGTAGATTTACAATTTTTTGTGCTTGGGTTTCAATTATACAATGATCAGATACCCATCCCTCCACCAGTGCCCATTTTCCACCACCACGGATCCCAATATCCCTCCCACCTCCATCCCCCCATCCCCCCTGTCTCTGTGGCAGGGCAAACCCCTGTGTTCTCTCTCTCCTTTTGGGTGTTGTGGTCTGCAAAAGAGGCAGTGAGTGGCAAACATGTTCAGTCCATAGTCTACTTTCGACATGCATCTCCCCTCCTGGGAGGATCCTCCAAACATCCTTTATTTGGTGCTCCCTTCTCTATCTGAACTGCCCTTTCCTCTAGGATACCCGGCTGGCCTCTAAGTTATGGAGTAATCCTCCTGGTGCTGATCTCAGCTATTCTTGGGTATTAATCTCATACTTTGTTACTTTATATCCCCCAGATGAATGCAATCTTTCTATGTCTATCCCTCTCTTTCTGACTCATTTCGCTTAGCATGATACTTTCCATATTGTACCACTTGTATGTAAATTTCATGACTTCATCTTTTCTAAGAGCTACATAGTACTCCATTGTGTAGATGTACCAAAGTTTCTTTAACCAGTCATCTGTTCGTGGGCATTCAGGTTTCTTTCAGTTTCTGGCTATTGTAAAGAGTGAAGCCCTTCCCCTTTTATACCTTTTAATCAACGGTGGGTGGGTGAGCATTTCTTCATTATGCTTCAAGAATGTGGGCCCTAAAAATGGAGGACAAGTTGTTGAGATCATTTGTGTAATCACCAGGCAGCTAGGAAAATCCTGCGGCTCTTTCTCCCCACCTGCATTCGGTGGTCTTGGGTCGCTCCCCTACCTGGGATGGCCAATGCCATGGCCAGACAAAGGAGGAAACAAGGCAGGCTGGTTGATGATCAGTTGCCGTTTATTCCGTTCTCCCCATGCGTCTGTTCCAGTCTCACTAAGCTCCCCCTTCTAGTCTCCCACTGCCACTCGTTCCCGTCTCCTCCTGTCTCTCCTGCTCATCTCTCTGCGCTCCATCTCGAAGCCCTGGTCTCTCCCTAGTTCGTCTCCAACTCCCACATTGGGGGTAGCCACCACACCCTGTCCAGTAGCTCAGTCAACATATAGAAGGAAGCCCTTCTTCCACTCAAGGGCAAAATACCACTTAGGGGTGTTTCTCTTTCCTTAGTCCAATAACTTAACTAACATCTTAATTAACATCTCAATTCTACTCCTTAATACTAGTTATTTTGTATGGACACAGTAAGAGATCCATTACGCTTTTAGGGTGGCTCTCCTGGGAACATCTCACTATAGATCTCAGAATACATTGCTCAGTCCAGATTAGACTTTCCTAACCCTAGTAGGGTCCTAATACACCTGTCATTTTTTTTATCATGACAGAATTTGTCCATGACCATACTCTTAACTTATAGTTAAGTATTATGGAACTTTTCCCTGGCCCATTTCGATGCGAGGGTAGCTCACTGCTTGCCCTGGGTCCATCCAGTCCCTCATCAGAACCCTGCTCTTGGGGTGCTAGGATGTAAGGGTAGCTGAGGCTTAAATTGAGAAGAAAGATGCCCAGGATTGAATATCATTCAGAGTCAATTAACTCCCAAGTTACAAAAGCATATTATTAACTATTTTCCTGTGTCCATACAAAAAAGGACATTGCTCTGAATTAACTATGCAAAGGACTTAAGGAGAAGAGAAAAGCAACATTTACAAGTTAACAGAGTCTGATTAGGAGATAAAGGTGATTGACCAGTTAGAAAGCAGTGCACAAAGAGGTTATGGGGGTATGATGTCGCCAACAGGTCAATCAGGTGAGGCGAATGCATTAGCAACCTGATGGTGCCTTCAGACTTCCAGATATCCCCAAATTGCTGCTGTGCCTTTGTAAGACCCCAACAACTTGGGACCAAGTTTACCAAGAAATTAAACAGCCAAAAGTTAGGTATGTGGGAGACACACCCACAAACCACTTCTGACGCAGCTATATAAGTTCATTTTTTGGTCTTATTTCAGAGACCCATAAATCTTAAAAGAGATCTAAAGATACAGTTAGGGTCTGTAGCACAGAGGGGAGAATCTGTGCTACACTCAAGGCCATTCCCCATGCATTTTGGCTGAGCCTCGCCTATGAGTGAAGTCCTATGAAACCCAGCAATGCAGAACTTTGTGACTTTGAACTCTGGTCTCAACGGGACCAGGAGTGGAAATCCTCTGCCCACTTTCCCCAGACTCCGGCAACCCAGGGGTCACACCCATAAGCTACCTCCTGCTGGCACCAGATAATCTCGGCATTTGGCACAGTCCACATCACAAGGCTGCTTCTCCTGAAAGGGAGTATAACATGAGGTTCCCATCAGACTCCGTGCCAGGCTGTTTCACGCGAGGTGCCCTAGAAGGGGCTGGGTGAGAGCCCTCCCTGCCTCAAGAGACCCAAATCCGGCAGCCAAAAACCTCCACAACCCAACTGCCGCCATGCTCAAGGCCACTCCCCACGTGCTCAGGCTGAGCCTCACATACCAGTGAACATATTCCTGGACTGCGTGGTCACAAAATGGGCCACACGATACATTATAAAACACTCCCTACCCATTCTCCATAATTACCACACCACATTTGATGGGATTCAGATAGTAGGCAACAAATCATAGAGGGAAATATATATGTTTAGATGCATATATACATATTTTCAGATATGTATACCAAAGCTCACACCACCCAAACTTTAACAACATGTTAGCGATATCCTATAGAATGTCTTAATGGTTCCTGCCAAAATAGAACCATCTTCACATTGTTTCCTATCACTTCATCACTTGACATCCCGTTACTCATCGACTTGCCCAAGCAGGCGCCGGTATCATCTCCATTTGTCCCTGTCGCATGCTAGTGTAGCCCAATGCCGTCTGTTCGTTCTAGGAACATGAAGAGCCTCGAACTTATCGTTCAGGGTCTTGACAAAGAAGTCTGACCATCTCATAGGTGGGTGGCCATGCGGTCTTTTGACATCCCGTGGAATACAGTTGGTAACGGCTCTAGTCCAGCGGTCATCTCCAAATCTCATTACATGTCCAGCCCATCTGATTTTCGATGCCTTGGCAAACGGGACAGCATCCCTGATTCTTGATTGATGACAGAGGTCAGAACTCCGGATTCTTTCTCTTACTTTAGTGACGTGTGATACTTCAAGCATAGCTCTTTCGATTCCTCTTTGGGAGACCCGAATAACGTTCTCATCCTGTTTTCGTAGAACCCAGGTCTCTGGGGCATATGTTAATGCAGGAAGAACAGTGGAATCGAAGAGATGTGTCCAGAGCCGGGGGTTCTTCATTCTCTTAGCTATTTCTTTGATGCTCTGTTTCCTATATGAACACTTTTTTGTAAGCATGTTCAGCAGTTCTTCATAACAGACAATACGAAATGTTTTTTTTAAAAAACAGAGATTACAAATAAACACAGAGGAATGGGAGCACTGTGATGAGAGTTACACAATAAACTTAACCTCCCTGTAGCAAGGTAGAAAGGACAAACCAATGTTATCCTACAATCATTCTCTTCTGGTGTCATGATCCAGCTGCGGGGCTTGTTACTAGGCACCATCCAGGCATCCCTGTGACCTTCCATACCACATGGTGCCTCACCAAGGAGCATATCCCTTATCCTGCCCTATCTGTTCCTCTCTGGTCTCTATCTGTGAAACAGGATTGCTGTCAAGGAACCCGGCAGAGGCTCTGAAAGGGGAAACAGAAGCCTGCTCAATGCCAGAGCCTCTACAGATTCCGCATTCAGCCCACGTATGTCCATAGAGCCATGAAGAAGGATTAGAATAGATTTTAAATCTTAGTAGCTTACAAATGGGACAGAAGGAAACCTAATTTTCAATGACAAGGAAATCTACAGCTTTTCTTTGCACACCTCTTTGTCGCCCAGGGGAGCAGGAGGGAGATCAGACTCCTGTATGCAGGAGTGTTCTCATCTCCACCTGCAGCAGTCAGCAAGCTGCATCCGAAACCCACTTGCTCTGTGCAGCGTGGAAGATGATCCCGTCAGCCAACTTCTCCGGGACTCACGCACTGAGGCTGGAGCAAGGGATGGCTCTTTGCAGAAAAGGAAAGTTGGTCCTAACCTTGCCCAGACATTTGGGTCTGTCGCCTTTGCCCCACTGAAAAGAATTTTCAGGAGGAGTCTTAGAACCCAGGTTTGAGATTGTGGCTTTGGGGAATGTCACCTTTTCTTAGGGGCAAGAAATCTCAGGAGTGAGGATAAATTTATTTGGGAAAGAGAAAGAGATACTTTATCATGCTGAGTGAAGTCAGTCAGAAGGAGACGAACAGATACAGAATGAGTCTTCTCATTTGTGGTATAAAAAGAAACAGTAAAGAAGCAAGTTTCTTTAGAAACTGAGACCTAACCTTGCTAAAGACCTAAACTTTTAGCAGGATGCAGATCACTGTGGGGGGAGGTTGGGGGACTAGGATGGGAATGGGCTGGGTTGGTCACTGGGACCCTCTGGCGGTGGGTGTGGTGTTGGAACCTTCCATGCATGAAACCCTGTAATTATCATTATTGCAAATCATGGCGTGTACAGTAAAATAAATCAATGGATAAGGTGTGGGTGGGTGTGTGCCCGTCAGAGAGAGAGCGGGGAAGAGAGAGAGATTAAGAGAGAGGCTTCTCCAGAGTGGAGCAAGCCAAGGACATATCCCAAATAGATCTGCAATGAATTCCCAAGAGGGAAGATGTGTGCATACCATCAATTTCCTGTCTGGGGCAGCTATGCAGGCCACTGTCCCACGGTGGGGGGGCGGGGGCGGGGAGGAGAAAGGGAGTGTGACCTATAATCAGTCCACATCCCAGCAGCTACGTGGGGGAAATGAGCTCCTTTCCCTCTCCAAGTTACTTTATATAGTTTTCCCCAACTGTCTCCTCGCTGTGTCTGTTGCTAGGGTGGTTGCCAGGGAGCGCGGCCGAGAATGGTCTCTTTGGATATTTTTAGTTGACCTTTGTTTCAGTGGCAGTGGGGCAGGCAGCCCTGGAATTCTGCATTGAAAGGTTTCCCACTCCCCTCTCCAGCTCCCGTGCTCAGAGGTCTTCATGCCTTTGGGCTAGCACAGGTTCCTGCGTTTTCTTCCCAGTAGGCATCACTGCGCCCACCCATCTCTCTGCACACAGCCCGCAGGAAACTTCGCCCAGGTTCTAGTGCTAAAGGGGCTTGCCTGAGGAGACACTCCAGTAAGAGATTTATTGACTACTGGGAGCCCAACAGGCCACAACCCACTCTTGCCCTTCTCTTCTTTCCTTCTTTCTTTTTTTTTTTTTTTGACTTAATGTTTTGTTTTTAATTAAGGCACCAAGATTTAGTTATTTTAAGGCAGCAGGTATAGGACATCAACATATGAATTGGGGGTGAAGACAATTTCAACTTTATTAGGATGAAACAATTAGTGACTTGACACCTCTGTTATGCCCCGTCCTAGTCAATTCATATATAGCCTGATTTATACCCAATTCATACATCACTGTCATCACTGTCATCCTGTTGTTCATCGATTTACTCAAGCAGGTGCCAGTGACATCTCCATTGGTCCCAGCCCTGAGATTTTAGCAGCCTGTCCTTACTCGTCTTTCCCAACGCTGCCATATTGGAGGCTCTTTCAGGGTCAGGGGAAAGAGACCCATTTTTTGTTACTGTTTTTGGCATATCGAATATGCCACGGGGAGCTTGCAAGGCTCTGCCGTGCAAATTCACACATATCCTACAATAACAATGACTTTTTAAAAGACAGAAAAAAAAACCTAAGTGCTGAGGTGTTCTAATCTCTTAATATTTTAAAACATAGTTTTATCCATATTGCTGAGTAGCACTAAAGTAAAAGTATCAGAAATATCTTTTATTAATGTTATTACAATTTTTTCCTCAAGTTTGGACAGATAGCATAATCTAGCAATTTTAATACGTTTTAAGAAACATGTAAAGTATGATGTAAACATTTTTAATAGCACCACTGAATTACAATAAATCATATATCTTCAATTTAGGACTCAAGAAAATATAAAATTGAATTTGATTACTGTATTTATTTTTGGATTTTGGCAACACCTGACACTGTTCAGGGTTAACTCCTGGCTCTGCGTTCAGGGATCACTCCTGGTGGGCTCAGGCGACCATTTGGGGAGCTGGAAATTGAACCCACATCAGCTGCATGCAAAGCAAGTGCCTTACCCACTGTACTATGACTCCAGCCCCATAGTCACAAATTTAATCTTTTTTATTTCTATGTACTATTTATTTATTTCATTCTGTCAATTTCACTGTCCTCCCATTCTTCCTTGATCTGCTTGAGTGGGCCCAATAACATTGTAAGACTTGTTGTTACTGTGTTTGGCACATTAAATACGTAACGGGTAGTTTGCCAGGCTTTGTCGTGCGGGCGAGATACTCTCGGTACATGCCAGGCTCTCCGAGAGGGGCAGAGGAATCAAAGGTGGAGGAATCGAACTTGGGTCAGCTGGGGTCGGCCGAGTTCAAAGAAAACGCCCTATCTGCTATGCTATCACTCCAGCCCTTAAGGCATAGTAATCTATAAAGTGACTTAGAGTAGTGTTTCAGAATATTCCAACTTCAATCCCACAACCAGTGTCACCTTCCCTCGGCCAGTGTTCCTACATCCCTCCCACCCCCTGCCAAGCCCAGCCTGCCTCCTCGACAGGCACATTTTTCAGTTTGGTTTTTGTTTGGACTCATGCTTACGGTAATGTTGTCTCAGTGATTTTATATAAAACCCCTATATCACTGCTGTGCCCAAGGCCCTTCACCCTCTTCCTATTACCTCTGTCTGCCTCCTTGTACTTCCCCTTGATTTATTTACTTCCCTGTCTTTATCATTTCTATGTTATAAGATTTTATCTGGGATTTCACTCTCTTAGAATTTTGTAAAGATGAAATTCTGCCCCATCGTTAATATTGGGAAATGCTACGTTTTCAAAGTGATTCTGAAGAGAGCTCGTTTCCAAAGCTTAGTTGGTACTTTTTCCGTGTTTACTATTGTTTCTACTTGATAAATATTTTCAAATTTTCTCTCTGCAGATTCCCATCTCTGTTTAGAGATCAAGACTCTAGCAACTACAGTTAATATGCCCTCATATTTTGTATGTGTGTTTTATATGAGGACAGATCTCTGATATTGGTGAACTCTCATATATGACTTAGATTTTCAAGAGTCTCCAACATGTTGTTTACACTTCAAGTTATTAACAGATTGTAGATGAAAGAAAGTGGACATATTAATACAATTGTAGAGGCCAGTTATATGAACAGCTTCAGTTTTTAGTTTGCCATATCATGAACCAGACACTATGCTGAGTAGTTGTAAGTGTTCTTCATTTGAACCTCAGAAAAGCCCTTCAAATTAGGCATTATAAAATCCCTCCTCCAAAGGAGGAATTTGGGGCTCAGTTGTATTTTCACATTAATCAATCATAATCCCCCAAAGCTACCAACATATCAACTTATCAATTGTTTGTTAAATCCTGTTTGTTGTGGTGGTACATCTCAGCAGTTGATAGGAGTTGATTAGAATTATTTTAGCACAAAATTTTATACTGATTTAGTGGTCATCAAGCCTTTGAAAACATATATCAGACTAGCGACACAAGACAGCTGAGATTTATAGCATGTCATGGGTTTTTGTAAGAGTGCTTTGAAGGAATGCAACTTGAAGTTGAGAGTGGCGTGGACTATTTTATCTGGAAGACTAATTGAAGAGGGCAGAGATAACATAATGGGTAGGGCACTTGCCTTGCATGGAAACACCCCAGGTTCAATCCCTAGCACCCCAGATGGTCTCCTGAGCACCACCAGGACCGATTCTGAGTGCAGATCTGGGAGTAAGCCCTGGGCACCACCAGGTGTGCCCAATGAAAATACAAAACTAGAACAATGAACAACTTACACACCAATAGCTACTATTAGAAAACTACTTATAAGTGCCAGAGAAATAACACAGCTGGGGGAGCACTTGCCTTACACACAACTGGCCCAGGTTCAATCACTGGCATCCTGTATAGTCCCTTGAGCCCGCTTGGAGTGATCCCTGAGCTCAGAGCAAGAGGCAGCCTTGAACACAGCTGGATGTGGCCCAAAACCAAAAAAAAAAAAACTGCTAGTTTTCCAGCTAGAGGAATTAGGTTGGTTAATATTGGTGAAGCCTAATATAAACTACATTAAATTGTTTTGGGCTACTTGAATTAATTGCTTTTTATAACATTGGTGTATTATAAAAGATTGCTAGCCAAAAGATGTGCATTTTTTTCTATGATCCAATCCCTGGACAAATAGAAATGACAAAGCTGGTGAACCATTCAAATCACTCAAGACATGAAGTTCTTAAGGCAGTCGGCCATCCGGAGTTGTCTTGAGACCTTTGCATGTTTTCCTAAAGCTAATGAAAAGAAATCCTCCTTAGTCCTTTCTTTTCCTTGCGCCTGTAAGCATTGTTTTTAATATGATACTTATAGAAAGTTGAACAGAGTCCAGTGGTTTCCCTTTGTGGTAGTTATTATCACTGTTGCAGTGTTGCCTATAGACAGATTGTAGAAACTTGTTGAAGAGATGTATTTAACTATTTACCCAATTAAGGACTCTTTTTAAATTAAAAGCCCTGAGAAAGCCAATTTGTTAGACATTAAGTGATTCACAATATTTAAGTTTCTTATCAATGCAACATACCATCTGGACACTTTTATCTTACATGCAGGAAAGGAAACAAGGCAAGACTAAGCTTTAAAGGCAGCACAGATTTTCAGACACAAATTGGACACATGCATTGCACAGAAAGTTCCCCTAGGTGCCTTAGTTTCCACTTTATAGCATACTCTGATACAATCATGAGTTTTGAAAACACTTCAGAGCCCATTAATAGGGATGACACACAACTTTCAGGACATTCACAGATTCTCTAGGTAGTTCTGTTGCTTTTGGTGCCTCTGGAGACGAGGTCTCTCAGGACCTCTGGCTTATTGCTCATCCTGCCTGTAGTTCATTTCCAACATGTCTACAAAGAGGATCTTGCAAATAGTAGCAATGAGCCCATTAAGTCCAGATGTCAAAAAGTCTGGCCAGGTAGTCAAAAAGTGGTCAAGTTTTAATAATGTTTTAATAAATTGCTCTTCAACTCCTATCAACTGCTGAGATGTACCACCACAACAAACGGGATTTAACTAAGTTGTTCTCTCTTCATTAAATCTTCTGTAGTGAAGATATGGAGTCATGAAATATATCCTAACACCATCTATAATTCTGCGCTCTCAAGCCCAGAAATTCTAGCAGTGTCATTCAAGTTTTGGTGACAATGTTGAGATTTTTATTTGATCACTCTTGTACTATCATTAAACAGCTTAATTCTGTGGCTTTATAATTTTGTGAATGATTCATATATTAAATACTTAACAAATTATATTACCACCAATTGAACATTCATCTGAAGCATATAGTTACATATATATATACATGTATATATACACACAACATATACATATATATATAGAGAGAGAGAAAAAGGGAGTTATATTTCACTATTAACCTATTAGTGCACTGGCTGGCTGGAGCGATGGCACAGCGGGTAGGGCGTTTGCCTTGTAAGCGGCTGACACGATCGACCCGAGTTTGATTCCTCTGCCCCTCTCAGAGAGCCCGGCAAGCTACCGAAAGTATCTCGCCCTCACGGCAAAGCCTGGCAAACTACCCAAGATGTATTCAGTATGTCAAACACAATAACAACAAGTCTCACAATGGAGATGTTACTGGGCCCGCTCAAGCAAAACAATGAACAACAGGAGGACAGTGCAGTGCTAACCTATTACTTGGGGGCGGGGGGGGGGGGGGGGCGGGAACTCAAGGATTTCTAGAATGCAGGAAATTCAGATTACTCCAACGTGTCCATGGTGACCCACAGTGATAGCCACATAACAATCATGAATTTTAATCCGTAGACAACTTATTCGTATAATTCTAATACAATAAAAAATAAAGTATTTTAATTTAGTGAATCTGGTGTGCAGCCCAACTCTTTGTAGTTATGAAAGTTTTCTGTCAAGAGTATAGTAAAACAAATGTTAACAATAGTTTATGCTCAAAAGGGGAACAGTTATGAAGCTTCCAACAACCATCTACCACTGTCATTAACTATGCCAGAGAGAGACACCTATGCACAGAATAAGGTCAAAAATTATAAAGCAATCATTAAGTTTACTACCAGCATTAATACTTCCACATTTAAGAGCAATTTTATGTACATTATCTCAATCCTTTCTTCCCAGGACCCCAGAAAACTGGGCTCACATTTTTATGAGAACATAAAATTATTTACTAAGGCCATTTGAACATTAAGTTAGAGATCTGCTATCAATCAAAACATTATCTATGTCACCGTTATTTGGACCAGTTGTAGGAAAAATAATCATTCCCTAACAAAGGAGGAGGTAGGTGTTTTTTCCATTGCTTCAATCTGCCTAGCCAATCTGCTCTGATTGTGAGGAAGATGGAACCAACACACAGTGTGGAGGATTTCTGGAGTTCAGACAACACATTGAAAACTAACTGGAGAGCACACTCTAATTGGAGATTATAGATTTTGTTAATAGAAGTGCCGTTACCAGAAAAGTTAAATCACAAATTTACAAAAATTTCTTTACAAGATTAAGAAATTTTATAAAGTATAAGATAACAGAGTGCCTATTTAAATCCATACTGGAAAATAACGGGGAATGTGACATGGAAATGTAGGATAAACAAAAATCTGCCAATCCCAAAATATGTCTCTGGCATCAGGATCATTTCACTGGAGTATCTCTGAAAGCTGGTTGGAGGTTACCCTTTTGGAAAAGATACTTGGGAATTAGTCTCCTATTTTGTTTTTCTTGTATTTTTCTCTTGTTTTTCTATATGATGTTCAATCACGATCACGATCACGACCATCCTGTTATTTGTCGATTGCCTCGTGCAGGCCCCAGTAACGTCTCCTTCGTCCTAGCCCTGAGATTTTTTAAAAAGCGCCATATTCAAGGCTCTTTCAGAGTTAGGAGAATGAGACCCATCATTCTTACTGGTGTTTGGCATATTGGGTAAAAAGTAAAGGCCCTCCCGTTGATCATCGATTTGCTCGAGCGGGCCCAGTAACGTCTCCATTGGAGACTTTGTTGTTACTGTGTCTGGCATATCGAATATGTCACGGGGAACTTGCCAGGCTCTGCCATGCGGGCGAGATACTCTCGGTAGCTTGCTGGGCTCTCCGAGAGGGGCGGAGGAATCGAACTCGGGTCGGCCATGTTGGCTGCGTGCAAGGCAAACACCGTACCCGCTGTGCTATCGCTCCAGCCATATGCCACAGGGAGTTTGCCAGACTCTGCCATATGGGCAGGTTACATTCGAAGCCTGCCAGTTTGTCCAAAGTAGGAATGAGATAATAAGATGTCATAATAAGATGTCGCGTGGCCGCAAATGCGGCCACGTGGTTCTGGGAACTGGTTTTTATAGTCTCTGAGTCTTGGCCGCTGATGGGATTACATGGCACCAGGGGGCCAGTTGGTGGGTGTGACCCCTGCCTACTGGAATTTGGAGGATCTGGGTGGAGGATGCTCAGCCCCGATCCGAGCAGGCTTGGAGATCTCAGCCCCGAGACCCGCATACCTTTGTTCCTCTGCCGGTACCTTTATGTGTGTGGAGAACAAATGTTAATTTGTTTATTTGCCACCTACAGTAGAAGGAGGAATCTCTTGCTTTCCCCACAGGTATAAGTGGCAAGATTCTCAGAATGAATGATATCCATTTTCTTTGATGACCCTCATCTTTTTAATAAGACAAATATGGTTTTCAGGGGAATTACACATTCTTCTCCTGGATTGATTAGCATGCTTTCTCCAGGACCCCCCATTAAAGTCCTTGCTTTTCCTAGTGTTGGATTCAATTCTAAATCTACATCTCAGTATCATATAATTCCTTTTACTTTTTTTTTTGATATGTCTTTGCAATCTTAGTTTAGGAAGAAAATAAATTTTGCATCAACCCACTCATGGTAGAGAACATCTTGCAAGCTAACAGTACCCCTTGTCTTCTTGTTCTTGAGAATCAAAGGGGCTTTGAACAGTAATATTGTGACGGTGTTTGACCTTGCCATGCACAATACATGCAGTGTACACCTACAGTGAATAATACCTGGGAGATCTTTGATACAATATTTTGTGGTAGCCTATGCTTAGGCTTGCAGTCAAGATGGCTTTTTATAACTTTGCTTCCTGAAGTCACAGCTTTCCTCTGGCAATTTACACTGCATACATATACAACAGAGACACATTTGCACCAGCTTCCCTCCTACTCATTAATTTTAAGATGTTCTTCGATAAACATATTTTTTAATACTTTGCTATTTTGGGTAAACTCATCTGAGTTTGGGCCTTTTGATATTGTTTTTTCAAGTTTCATTTCTAGGCTATAGTATTTCCTCCATAACATTCAGAACTTATAAAAATTTTACATCAAATCAAGCTTCGAAAAGTTTCAATTTCTTATCTCTCTTAATTGCTACTATCATAATCCTATACTCTATATTGTCATGTCAGCAATTTGATTCCCTTCTGAATTGACTAAGCTCTATTGAAGATAGCACTGTTATTGTCTCCCAATTAAAGATGACAGTCCGCTGAGTAGCCACTTTCCTTTTGGAAATGAGTACTCTCAGTCCCATGAAATCTTTATAAAGGCAGCACAATATTCTAGTGACAACGTAGCATTTATGTTCCATTCTTGATAACAAGGATGCTTTCTATGAAACCTCAGCGCCTCAGTGTTGTTCCCGACTGTTTTGAGTATTGAACACAATTGTAAAATTGATAAAACATCACTATTCATTCGGGAAGTAATGTTTGGATTTACAGAAAATGAACAGTTTAAGATCATAATTTTCAGGCAAGAGCTTATATAAAAAAGAATGAATAGTATCTCTTCTATAAATCTTTTATTGAATCACCATGAGCTACAGTTACAAAACTTCCATGATTGAATTTCAGTCATGCAATGATCGAACACCCACCCCTACACCAGTGCACATCCTCCACCACCAATGTCCCCAGTATCCACTCCCCAATTTACCCACCCCTCCTTCTGCCATAGGTATAAAATTGTATTCCTAAGTCACGAATCACGAATCACGACCATCCTGTTATTCGTCGATTGCCTCGAGCAGGCCCCAGTAACGTCTCCTTCATCCTAGCCCTGAGATTTTTAAGAAAGTGCAATATTCAAGGCTCTTTAGGAGAATGAGACCCATCATTGTTACTGGTATTTGGCATATTGGGTACGCCACGGAGAATTTGCCAGACTCTGGGGTGTGGGCAGATTACATTCAGTAGCCTGCCAGTTTGTCCAAAGTAGGAATGAGATAATTAGATGTCATAATAAGATGTCCGGGATAATAAGATGTCATAATAAGATGTCATAATAAGCGGTTCCGGGAGTTGGTTTTTATAGTCTCTGAGTCTTGGCCGTTGATGGGATTACACGGCGCCAGGGGGCCAGTTGGTGGGTGTGACCCCCGCCTACTGGAATTCGGAGGATCTGGGTGAAGGATACTCAGCCCTGATCCGAGTAAGCTTGGAGTATTCCTAAGTGGCCAGCGAAATTACCTATGTAAGTACAACTATGCAGTAAACCCCACACTATGAAGCCAAAAGGTATGAATGATCAGTTTGCTGAGTTTTCTCCAACTGAGGATGATTTGAAGCAGACACCTCTGACTAGAAGACTATGAGACTCATTAAATCTAACGGCTTCCATCCCTTATGAAATTCTCCGAACTTAGACATTTGTGGGAACCCTACTATAAACCCATAGCCGATTTATAAATTCGACATTCCAAGAGAAACACTTGTCTTATTTGCAGTTACTCTGTCCTGTTCCTGGGAGTGTGAGGAAAGACCACTGAGAGGGCTGTTCCGCAGGAACAGTTGTTCAGGGTCAAGATCTATTCATGGAGAGATTCTTGAACTTCAACTTTTTATGCTTCTCCCAGAAGAGGAAATGCTCTGTGGCCACAATAGAAGAGACTGAGTTACCATCAGGGAAGACTCTGACCTTCATATTTGGTGTAGGAATTAACTGGGGAAGAGTGGAGAACCATGGAAACACAGTGGCAGGGGGTTCAGGAGGAGGGTCCTACTAGGGAATATTATTTTATTATTTTATCATTGCAGTCCTGACTAGATTTAACCTCCCCCTCCTCCCTTCTCCTCCTCCTCCTCCTCCTTCTCTTTTTTCTCCTCCTCTTCAATCTTCTTCTTCACAAAATATTAGGGTCTGTTCAAAGACACAATCTAAAGATAAAGATATGCCAGCTGGATGAAGGACTGTTATGTGGTCTAATCGGTTCTAATTTGCTAACCACCTATTATGTAATCTTTTGAAGGGCAGCCTTCTTGATGTCTAGAACAGCCTTCCTAAAAATTTATTGGGCAAAAGAATTATGAAAATGGTCAATGCATATAAATGTAAAGATAAGGTCAATGAACAAGCTCTTAGTGACTTCCAAGGAATTCACTGGTAACTCTAAGAAGAACAATATTATCCAGGTTGGCTGATATGAAGGCCCAATGGGTTTCAAAAGAAACGATCCCTTAACAACCTAGAAGAATAAAACTTGTGGCTATTGGGCCAGAGAGATAGTACAGTGGATAGGAGGCTTACCTTGCACACAGCTGATGCAGGTTCCATCCTGACAGCTCACAGGGTCCGTTGAGCACCACCAGGAGTGATGAGGGTGCCCGCCAGTCACCACCTGAGTTCAGATCTGGGGGTAGGAGTAACCTCTGAGCATTACCAGGTATCACACCAATAATAAAAGAAAAAATGGGGGATGTTAGCCAGATTTTAGTTCACTATGAAAAAGAGAAGCTATTGAATGGGGAAGTGGGGGCAGAAAGAAACCCTCCAGCAAGTTTTTTGTGAGCAGATGACACTAGCAATGGCGGCTGATGAGTGAACAGATGGAAGCCATGGGATGAGGTACAGCACAGCTCCAAATGGATGACACAGAGATGCTGAAGGAAGGCCAAGGATATGCTATGGTGTTGACCATCTGCTCTGCTCTGTAAAGTAGTGGATCAATGTGCTACCAATGTAACGCTCATGCTCACACACACACACACACACACACACACATGTGCGGTGCTGATACTTTTAATTTTAAAATGAGCCAAAGGCATGTAAACTGCCAGACTCCAAAGTACACCCAACCTTTCTCATAAACAATCCTTTTAAATTTAATTTTTTTTAATTTTTTTGCTGTTGGGTTTCAACAATATAAAAAGAAAACAGCTCTTAGTGACTTCCAAGGAATTCACTGGTAACTCCAAGAAGAACAATATTTTCCAGGCGGCTGATGAAAAGAAAAATCCACAGATTCCTTCTCTTAAACCATAAACATGGGATCTCTTACATTCTTGAGCTTCCGCAGTCTACAACTATCTTAATGGAACAAATGGAACAATCTATCTCTGCCAGATGATACAAATGCTCTTAAATATTTTTCATCATCAAGGAATTTCAAGCATAACAATATATTTTTCCATAAGAGAGTATACAAAGTTGAAAACAGATTAAGGTAAGTAATATCACACAAGAATTTTAAATAGATTCACAAGCTAACTTTTCTACTTAAAGATGTAATTAAAACTTTTCTGGATCCTTAATTTGGAATATTAAAATTTCTAATTAAGGAAGATCACTCAAGATCCAATTATTTACAGTACACCTACAGCTATAGTGCCAGCAGAGAGAACTCACCAATGATCACTAGGTACAACTTACCAAAGAGAAGTGTGATCTAATGGAAATCTATATCCAAACACTAAACTATTATACGCTTCAAATATTCTGGATAAAATTACCCTTACCTTCAATATTTTGGTTCCTTTACTTTCTTTCTTTCTTTCTTTCTTTCTTTTTTATTTATTTATTTATTTATTTATTTATTTTACTTGCGGGACATACCTGGCTGTTTTTGAACATTATTGCCAGGCCTGGACTCAGAGATTAGTCCGGGCTGGGCTCGGGGGACCATATGGGATTGTGGGGATCACATCCAGAGTAAGTGCCTTAGCAGTATTATTGCTCCAGTTACTCTGAATATGTACTTTGGGTGGTAACAATGCATTCCTGTAGGTTCACCTGTAACAAATGTCTCAGGATGTGTTGGTAATGAAAGAGGCCAGGGAGGATGGGTAAAGACACATGGGAATTCTCTACACACTTGAAAATACTTCCAAGAATGTGAAGAGTAAAATGATATGGTAGTTGCATGTTATGTGTACTACATCTTAATAAAGGTTATTTTTTAAATGGTTTAAACATTTGAGACAACAATGCTCAGACCAATTAAATCATCTTTTATAATAAACTGGAAAATTTTTCACATTAAATGCAATTATGCCTCATCACTATTAACTGGGATATTGGTCATTACAGCAGAAACTCAATTCTATCAAGTTAAATGAAAGTGAGCTTATGAAACAAAATAATATCATCAATCTATGTCATAGGACTTTTGATGACTCAGGAAAATGTGTTTCCTGTACAGCAATGTACAGAAATTATATCAAATCGATAGATTTTTGTAGCAAATTTCTGACATGTTCAAAATAAAATATGTCTTTAACTTAAATTTCTTGATTTAAATTTTCCTCTGCTTTGCTGATGACATCATTCCAATAACACCACACATTAGCCAAGCTGCACAAATGCTGGCTGACTTGGACTGTGAGTGTGGAAAGGTTGGACTACAACTGAATCTCATGAAGACAATGTTAATGAGAAACGGTCTCGTTCCTGACATTCCATTCACTCTCAACGGAACGACCATCTCTGAATGCAACAGTTATGTGTACCTAGATCGAGAAGTCAACATGACGAATGACCTGGCCCCTGAGTTGCGCAGGAGGAAGAGAGCGGCTTGGAACGCCTTCAAGAGCGTCGAAGAAATAGCTAAGAGAACGAAGAACCTCCGGCTCTGGGCACATCTCTTTGATTCCACTGTTCTTCCTGCATTAACATATGCCTCAGAGACCTGGACCCTACAAAAACAGGATGAGAACGCTATTCAGGTCTCCCAAAGAGGAATTGAAAGAGCTATACTTGGAGTATCACGTTTCACTCAAATGAGAGAAAGAATCCAGAGTTCCGACCTCCTTTGTTGGTCAAGAATCAGGGATGCTGTCTCATTTGCCAAGGCATCGAAAATCAGATGGGCTGGACACGTAATGTGATTTGGGGATGACCGCTGGACTAGAGCCTTTACCAACTGGATTCCACGGGACATCAAAAGACCGCATGGCCACCCACCTACAAGATGGGCAAACTTCTTCGTCAAGACCCTGAATGATCAGTTTGAGGCTCTTCGTGTTCCTAGAATGAACAGACGCCATTGGACTACACTAGCACATGACAGGGACAAGTGGGGGCGTTACTGGAGCCCGCTCAAGCAAATCAATGATTAACAGGAAGTCGAGTGATCAAATTTTCCTCCTTAAGATGAAGTCATGAAACTTGCATATAAATGGATGATCATGGAGAGTATCATGCTAAGTGAAATGATTCAGAAAGAGAGGGACAGACACAGAAGGACTGCACTCATTTGTGGAATCAACTCGGATACAGAAGGGATCACTAAGTCAATGATGGATGGAGGGGTCATTCAGGATGGGAGATATGTGCTGAAAGTAGTTAAAGGCCCAAACGTGATAGCCTCTCAGTATCTGTACTGCAAACCATAATACCCCAAAATAGAGCGTATGGGAGAAACTGTCTGCCAGAGAGGCAAGGGGAGGGTTGGGATGAGAGGGGATACTGGGGACATTGGTAGTGGAGAATGTGCACTGATGGAGGGATAAATGTTCGATTATTGTATGACTGAAACTCAAACATGGTAAAGGTAAAGGTAAAGGCCCTCCCGTTGATCGTCGATTTGCTCGAGTGGGCCCAGTAACGTCTCCATTGGAGACTTTTGTTGTTACTGTGTCTGGCATATCGAATACGTCACGGGTGGCTTGCCAGGCTCTGCCACACGGGCGAGATACTCTCGGTAGCTTGCCGGGCTCTCCGAGAGGGGCGGAGGAATCGAACTCGGGTCGGCCATGTTGGCCGCTTGCAAGGCAAACGCCCTACCGCTGTGCTATCGCTCCAGCTCTGTATCTCAAATTACAATAAAAAGTGATTCAATAAAAAAAGAAAAAGAAATAAATTAAATTAAGGTTAATGACTAAAACAATTCTCCTTTACTACAAATTATGTCCTGTAATTCACATTTTACCTTCATCATTCTCTGCACAAGCTCTCTATGTTCTTTCAAAATTCCCCATTCCTTCTCAAGTATTCAACAGTAGACATGCTTAGGGTCCATGTGCTTCTCTGGCCCTGTTCTAGGCTGGGAGGGACTGTGTCCTTGTCATTGGAACTCTTTGTAGTGCAAATATAGAAACAATATCGGTGTGAAAGGGTAATGTTTAAACAGATAAATTATGAAACATGAGTGAAATCCCATTTCTTTAAAATGCCTCCTTTTTACTAAAATGATTTTAAGTGATTGCCATTCTAGTCAAATTTGTTTGACTAAGCCTGCAAATGATATAATTTGTGTTTTTAATATAAGATCGTTTGGTGCTGGTTTTAGAAGATATAGTTTGGTGACTGGCATATCTATAGATGATTTAGATTAAACTTCTGTTTATTGTTTTCAAAAACCACAAAAATGGATGAAAGGTTAAGGAATACAAACATGCAATTATAACTTAAATCTTGGGGGATAATATATAAGAAAATGCCTATGCCAGAGGCAACAATAGAGTATTGCACATATGAAAGCTGTGGAGGATGGGCACTGGTGGAGGGATGGGTACTTGATCATTGTATAACTGAAACCCAAGCACAAAAATTTATAAGTCTATAACTGTACCTCATGGTGTTTCACTAATAAAAAAATAATAAAAAAATAAAAAAGTAAATCACTGAAAGAGCTCACAGCCAGAGCAAAATTTGTAACTGTATCTGGGCACCAGTGGCGAGTGGTTTGACTTACAGTGCTGATTATGTCCTTATGTCTACAGATGTTGAATCGTTGTCGCATGTCGATTAAACCTCAATTTAAGAAAAGACAACACCCCCAACTCTTCCAAATCCCCCCAATAAATGAATGAAGCATATAAATCCACAGACATCCTGCAACTTAAAATAGTGGAGGTAGCACAGGGCAGGGAGGAGGTGCTGGGGAGATAGTACAGTTTGTAAGGTGCTTGCCCTGCGTTGGCCAATGTGGGTTTCATCCTCGGCATCCCATGTGGTCCTCCAAGCACTGCCAGTAGTAATTCCCGAGTGCAAAGCCAGAAGTAAGCCCTGGGCATAGCCCTCAATAAGAGAAAAAGAAAACACCTAGAAATAGTGTTTGCAAGGCTCACTGTATTCTTGCATTGGATCATGTTTTACTTTAAATATATTAATGTATTCTGGAAATTTCACTCTGACAATCATCCAATTCACTGTGATTGAGAAAAATATCCTCTCAGGAAAGTTTCTCATACTTAATGTATAAATATGCTCATAATTGTTGGTATTTTGGGGGTTCCTATTACAAGCCCTTCCCTATTATACCCAATGAGTATTAATTACTGCTCCTTCCCAGATGATGTTACTTGGACCTCTTGGTCCTGTGTCACTCAAGTGCTAAGTGGTCACACTGGGAATCAAACCCAACGATAGCTCTCACTACCTAAAATACCATCCGCTGAGCAGGAGTGACAGGACAGCTGGAAAGATGCTTCTTTGTATATAGCTAAACCAGCCAGGTCTGTCTCCAGCACCATGGATGCTCACTTGAGCACTGCCAAGAGGATTCCCTGGCCCCAAACCAGATGTAAGCCCTGAGCACTCCTGGGTGCGGCTCAAAATTCAAAAATTAAAACAAAACGAAAAACTCCACAAAATTCCATACTCTATAGAGACTAAGATTTGAAGAATTATAGTCATCAGAGGCCATATTTTAATTTAAAATATAAAGTTAGTAGTATGACTGGTATCTTGGCCATGAGTAATTGTAAGCAGAAGCTACTTCTCTAATTACAAAGATGATTTTTGAACTATAAAACTCCAAATAACTATTCATGCCATCTAACATTAATTAAAAATTCTATTTTAAAAGTAGCCTTTAAATTAAAGGAGTCAGAGTTTGTTGAGATTATATAAGCAACAGAAATGAACTGTAGTTAGTTTAACCATTGAAAGCAGGGAAGCTGTATCATTTAATGTCAGAGGGAGAAATCACCCATTCTCTTTTCCTCAGGAATGTTTTAGCTATTTATAGTTTCCTATAAATTTTATCACACCCATATGAAATAGTCTATAATTTGGCCTGTGTCCCCTGAAAAATGTTCTGGGGATTTTTATGGGTACTGCACTAAATTGGTAGAGTAGTTTGGTTAGAACAAGCATTTAACAATGTAAATCTGTCAATTTCATGACAAATATGTTTGTCTTCTTTTTTAAAAAAAAACAATTTAATTATTTACTTGGTTTGGGGGCCACGTCCTGCGATGCTTACGGGTTACTCCTGGCTCTGCACTCAGGAATTACCGTTGGCCATGCTCCAGGGACCAAATGGGGATGCCAGGGATCAAACCCAGATGGGTCATCTGCAGGACAAGTGCCCTACCTGCTGTACTGTCCCTCCTGCCCATGTGTCTTCTATTTCTTTCAATAGTAGGTTATAGTCTTTTGTGTGAATCTATTACCTCCTTTGTTTTTTGTTCAGCTTTTTTTTGGGGGGGGAGGAGGGCACACCCAGTGATGCTAAAGGGGTACTCCTAGCTCTGTGCTCAAGAATGACTTGTAGAGGTGCTGGAGGACCATATGGGATGCCGGAGATTAAATCTGGGTGCACCTTATCTGCTATACTGTCTCTCAGGCTCCCTCACCTCCTTTGTTAATTTGATTCTCAGTTACTCAATATGTGTTGGGGGAGCTCTCTTGTGAATATGATTTTCATTCTTTTCTTCAAGATCATCGTTTGCATATTGAAACACAATAGATTTATCTTTGATTTTATATTCTACCACCTTACTGTATATGATTATTGTTTCTGGGAGGATTTTTTGCATAATCTTTAGGGTTTTCTATGTATAATATGTCATCTATTAATGGTGACAGTTTATCATTTTTATACTTTGAATCCTCTTAATATCTCTTTTTTGCCTAGTTTTCAGTCAGGACTCCCAAAACTATGTCAAATAAAAGTGGTGAGAGTGGACATCCTTGTCTTGTACCTGATTTTAGAGGAACGATTGAAAGTTTTTTCTCCGTAGAGTATAGTTTTAGCTGTGGACCTTTATTATATAGCAAAGTTCATTCTATACCCATTTTGTTGGAAGCTTTTCGGGTAAACATGTTAGGATCTTGTCTAATGCTTTCTTTTTACTTTTTGGTAGGATTATACGATTTTTTTAAATCTCTCCCTGTACTCAAGAAGTGCATCAAAAAATGTGGTCCATCACATTAATTGACAGTGTCTACTGAACCATCCCTTTTTCCCTAGAATAAATCCTACTTGATCATGGTGTATGATGCTATTATTGTACTGATTGCTAAGAATTTTGAGGATCGTTGCATCTATGTCATTTGGGTACTGGTCTGTAATTTTTTTTTTGTAGTGGAGGTCTCTGCTCCTGACATCAGGTAATATCTGCCTAGAGAAGCTGTTTGGGAGGATTCCTATTTCTTCAATTTTCTAGAAGAGTCTAGAAAGATAGAAAGTATGATTTCTTTTCATCTTTGAAGGTGTTGAAGAACTCACTAGTGAATTGATCTGAGCCTGTGCTTTTGCTGGGGGCAAGACTTTTGATAAGTGTTTCTATTTCCATGTTAGTGATTGATTGGTACAAGTGTTCTGCTTTCTCTTTAGTTAGTCTTCAGTGGTTATAGGTTTCCAAAAATTGGGGGCCAGAGTGATAGTAGATCATGGTAGGGCATTTGCCTCGTGCATGGCCGACCTGGATGTGATTCCTGGCACCGCCAGGAGTGATTACTGAGTGCAGAGCCAGGTGTAACCCCTGAGCATCACTGAGTGTGACCCAAATATTCCCTCCCCCCCCCCAAAAAAAGAAAACTTTCTCATGAGATTCAAAAAATACATCCATTTTTTAAATATAGCTTAGGTAACAAGTCACGGTCACGGTCACGGTCCTCCCGTTGTTCATCGATTTGCTCGAGCGGGCCCAGTAACGTCTCCATCATGAGACTTGTTGTTACTGTGTTTGGCATATCGAATATGTCATGTGTAGCTTGCCAGGCTCTGCCGTGTGGGCGAGATACTCTCGGTAGCTTGCTGGGCTCTCAGAGAGGGGCAGAGGAATCGAACTCGGGTCGGCCATGTAGGCTGCTTGTAAGGCAAACGCCCTACAGCTGTGCTATCGCTCCAGCCCTCCAAGTATTGATATACAAAGGCACAACAGAGCCTGGCAATCTCCCCATGGCATTTTCGATATGCCAAAAACAGTAACAATAACGGGTCTCATTCCCCTGACCCTGAAAGAGCCTCCAATATGGTAGCGTTGGAAAAGATGAGTAAGGACATGCTGCTAAAATCTCAGGGCTGGGACGAATGGCGAAATCACTGGCTCCCGCTTGAGTAAATCAATGAACAACTGGATGACAGTGATACAGTGATACAGTGATGTACAAAGATATTGCCATCACCACTTCTCTGACCTTCCTCACCCCCCCACCAATCCTCTCATAATTTGTTGATGGGCAGGTATGGTTTTGGTGCAGAATGTCACATCTCTTAGCCACGATCACTGTGTTTCTTACACTCCACTCCTGCGCTACTTCCAATCAAACTAAGAGATTCTTCCCACACCTCCTAGGCCTGGCATTCTTAGGTCTTTATTCCAGAGTACAGGATTTCTTATTGATTGATATTATGTTTACCATTGGTTTTCTTCAGCATATACCACAAATGTGTGAAATCATCCTGTAATTGTCCTTCTGACTAGCTTATTTTGCACAGCACAATAGCTTCAAATTCCAGCCAAGTTCCTGCAAACTGCATGACTTAATTTTTCCTTGTGGCTGAATAAATCCATTGTGTATACATGCCACACTTTCTTCACCTATTCGTCTGTTGCTAGACATTTGGGTTGCTTCCAAGATACAAAACTTTAATTCAAAAGGATATATGCATGTCTATATTCATTACAACTTTTAATATAATATCCAAAATAGGAAAGCAGCTTAAATGTCCAACTATGGGTATTTGTCCAACGGATAAAGAAATTGTGGTATATGCTATGGAAATATGTGTTCATTTCTTCAAGACTTTCCAATTCCATGGCATAAAGCTGTTAATAGAATTTTCATAATAATATTTTAAATTTCTGTGAAACTTAAAAAAAATTGAAACACTGTGATTTACCAAGTTGTTAATAATACAGTTCTTATGGCTTTAAATTTCCCCCACAGCAATCCCACCGCAAGAGTGATATTCCCTCCCCATTTTCCCAACCACTCCCAAGCGTGTCCCGTTAGCAGGCACATGATCATTTATTTTCGACTGCTTGTTACAATTAAATGACCAAAGAAATTATCAAAACTACTTCAGTGAAAGAAAGCTTGTGAAAATTGTTCTTACCACTGGGTAGTTACATCCTTGGCTGATGTTTAACTAAGCTGTTGGCTGCTCGCTGAGCTTTCTGTGTGATGGTTTTTTTTGCTGGTCCATTTTAGTCGGTTTCTATGTTACTTTTCCATTTTATTGGGTGTGCTCCTACAGGGATGTCACTTAATCACTTACTTAATCACTTAACTTCCCTTTAGTCATCGATTTTCTCGAGTGGGTGCCAGTAACGTCACCATTTGTCCCTGTTGCGTGCTAGTGTAGCCCAATGGCATCTGTATCTGTTCGCTCTGGGAACATGAAGAGCCTCAAACCAATCGTTCATGATCTTGACGAAGAAGTCTGACCATCTGGTAGGTGGGCAGCCACGCGGTCTTTTGACATCCCATGGAATCCAGTCAGTAACAGCTCTAGTCCAACGGTCGTCTTTAAATCTCATTATGTGACCAGCCCATCTGATTTTCGACACCTTGGCAAATGAGACAGCGTCCCTGATCCTTGATCGTCGACGGATGTCAGAACTCCAGATTCTTTCTCTCATTTGAGTGAAACGTGATATTCCAAGCATAGCTCTTTCTATTCTTCTTTGGGAGACCTGAATAGCGTTCTCATCTTGTTTGCGTAGGGCCCAGGTCTCTGAGGCATATGTTAATGCAGGAAGAACAGTGGAATCAAAGAGATGTGCCCGGAGCCGGAGGTTCTTCGTCCTCTTAGCTATTTCTTCGACGTTCTTGAAGGTGTTCCAAGCCGCTCTCTTCCTCCTGCGCAGCTCGGGTGCCAGGTCATTTGTCATGTTGACTTCTTGACCTAGGTACACATAGCTGTTGCATTCGGAGATGGTCGTTCCGTTGAGCGCGAATGGGGCATCAGGATGCCCCATTCACTACAGGAATGTCAGTCTGTGTAATTTGGAGGTGCTGCAGGCCGCGGAAGTGGCTACGGAGTACAAAACTTCTGGATCTCTAGAACTGGGCCATGAGTTAGCAAACCAGTGGTTGAGGGAAGTGGGCGAGGTTGTCTTGGAGTACTGGGGGTCGGGGGTGGACCCCCGCCCCACTCAGAGAAGGCCCCAGAGTTCTCAGCACAGAAACTAGCGCGTACCTGGAATGGTTGCGGCTTGGTGTCTCGGCAGAGGGTATTCATGACAAAGTGGAATTGGGTTCTGGGTGGGGCAGCAGCTATGGGTTGTGTCCCGGGGCTTGGGCAGGATGGGGACTCAGCCTGCCCTCCCAAGGGCACCCCCGGGTTCCAGCCAGGAGAGCCAGTATACCTGTCTACTGTAGCCGCTTGGTTTCCGTCTCCTCAGAGACTTAGATGTGAATCCGGAGAGCGGTGCCAGGCAGCCTGTGATAACTGTTTTATTTAATAACCTTTGTCCTTTCATTTCCGGTCCAATTTATTAATATTTTTTTTCTTTTTTTTTAATTTGAATTTAGCTAAGAATCTGTTGATAGTCTTAATTTTATTGAGAAACCCATTCACTGGTTCTTGATGCTTTGTTTATTTTTTTTATCTTATTTATGTATTGTTGGGCTGGAGCGATAGCATAGCAGTAGGGCGTTTGCCTTGCACGCAGCCAACATGGCCGACCCAAGTTCGATTCCTCCGCCCCTCTTGGAGAGCCTGGCGAGCTACCGAGAGTATCTCGCCCGCACGGCAGAGCCCGGCAAGCTCCCTGTGATGTATTCGATATGCCAGACACAGTAACAACAAAGTCTCCAATGGAGACATTACTGGGCCCGCTCGAGCAAATCGATGAACAACGGGAGGGCCTTTTATGTATTGTTGATTCCTGCTCTAAGTTTTCTCTTTTTCCTCCTCTGCTTCCTATAAAGCTGTCGTAATCAAAACTGTGTGGTACTGGAATAAAATCAGACTCTCAGATCAATGAAAAGAACTGAGAATCCAATGACAAACCCTCAGATATCTGGTCAGTTAATGGTTGACAAAGACAAAGGAGCTAGATGTAGGAGTGGAGAAAGAAAATCTTATTTAACAATTGCTATTAGAAAAACTGGTTAGCCTCCTTGAAAAAAAATCTAGACCTGTCTCTGACATCATATACAAAAGTCAATTCAAAATTAATTAAACGTCTTAATATTAGATCCAACTCCACAAAATGTGGCATGGAAATGTAGGTAGGTGAGCCCAGAGCTATAGCATAGCAGGTAGGGTGCATGCAACAGCCAACCTGGGTTCGATTCCCATTACTCCCATGGATCACCCATCCCCCACCCTCTTCCTCCGAGTAGTCCCTGAGTGTAGTGGCAGAAGTAAGTCTTGAGCAGAGCTAGGGGTGGCCAAAAAATAGACAAATAAACAAAATATCAGTAGAACGCTTCATAAAAACAACTTCAGAGGCATCCTCAATGATTCAATGACATTGGCAGAGGAAACAGAAGCAAAAGTAAACAACACTATATCGAAGAAAAGAACTCTCCACTGTGAAGGAAATGATGACTAGCATAAAAAGACACCCTATCAAGTGGGAGAAAATATTTGTTCCTTACTTATTTGACAAAGGACTAATATGAAAGATTCATGAAGCACTCATTAAATTTAATAACAATAAAACAAACAACCCCCTCAAAAAGTGGGGAAAGGAGCTGAATATACCCTTATTTAAAGTCGATATACAGTGAGTAGATGGATAAAAGAACACTCTTCATCACTTATATTGAATAAAATGCAAATCAAAATGACAATGGGTTACCACTACACACTGGTGAGAATGGCATACATCAATGAAACCGGTAAAATCAGAGCTGCTTTGGAAAGTGGCGAAAAACAGACCCTCTTCCACTGTTTGTGGGGTTGGCATTAGGTTCAACCTCTGTAGAAGCTAAGATATCTCAAAATACTAATAATTTGGTTTCCATATGATACAGCTGTTTTACTTCTTTGCATCTACCCTGAGAGCACAAAAACATTCCAAAAAATATTTGCGGTCTCTTATTCATTGCTGTACTGAAGTCACAGGCAGAGGGGAGGGCACACTTGGGCACACGGGCAATATAGAGATGGAGCCTATGTGCATGTCTGAACCACAGAATCCGCTAAACTGAAACCATGAGATTCAAACTACAACAACCAAACTTAAATTGTGTTTGCCAAGTAAGCAGACTGGGCATGAGAAGGAAACTGGAGACATTGATGGATGGAAGGAGACTCTGGTGGTGTAAGGATTGGCATTTGAACACTGTATACTTGAAACTCAACTATGAATAACATTGTAAACCACAGTGCCTTAATAAAAAGGTTGATGCTACAATGAACATTAGAGTGCAGATGACTTTTCTGCATTGTGATTTTGGGCCACTACGCTGTTTCTATGTATATAGGTATTGCTGGGCCATAGGGAAACTCAATTTCTAGTTTTTTGAAGAATGTCCCTATTATTTTCTAGAAAGGTTGGACCAATCAGCATTTCCGCCAGCAATGAATGAGAGGCCCTTTCTCGCCACATCCACGTCAGCACTACTGTGGTTCTTGTTGGTTATGCCAGTCTCTGTGGCATGAGATGATATTGCAAACCACAGTGCCTAAAAATGAAAATGAGAGAGAGAGAGAGAGAGAGAGAGAGAGAGAGGTGTCTGCTCTAGAGACAGGCTTTGGGGGCTGGTCAACAGTGTTGGAGAAGAAAAAGTGGGGACATTGGTGATGGGAAATGTGCACTGGTGAAGGGATGGGTGTTAGAACATTGTATGACAGAAATTCAGTCATGAATAACCTTGTAATTCTATGTATCTTAGTGATTCAATTTAAAAATTTTTAATTAAAAATAAATAAAAGATCTATAAACAGTCTCATTCCTGACGTTCCATTCACTCTCAATGGAATGACCATCTCCGAATGCAACAGCTATGTGTACCTAGGTCGAGAAGTCAACATGATGAATGACCTGGCCCCTGAGTTGCGCAGGAGGAAGAGAGCAGCTTGGAACGCCTTCAAGAGCATCGAAGAAATAGCTAAGAGAACAAAGAACCTCCGGCTCTGGGCACATCTCTTTGATTCCACTGTTCTTCCTGCATTAATATACGCCTCAGAGACCTGGGCCCTACGAAAACAGGATGAGAACGCTATTCAGGTCTCCCAAAGAGGAATTGAAAGAGCTATGCTTGGAGTATCACGTTTCATTCAAATGAGAGAAAGAATCCGGAGTTCCGACCTCCATTGACAATCAAGAATCAGGGATACTATCTCGTTTGCCTCATTTGCCAAGGTGTCAAAAATCAGACGGTCTGAACACGTAATGAGATTTGGAGACAACCGCTGGACTAGAGCCAATCCCGACTGGATTCCATGGGACATCAAAAGATCGTGTGGCTGCCCACCTACAAGATGGTCAGACAAGATGAACAATCGGTTTGAGGGTCTTTGTGTTCCTAGAAGGAGCAGACGCCATTGGGCTACACTGACACTGGAACACGACAGGGACGAATGGAGATGTTACTGGTGCCCGCTTGAGCAAATTGACGATTAACGGGAAGTCAAGTGATCAAGTGAAATGGTCTAAACGCCCAAGAACAGATGAGTGTACAAAGAAGTTGTGGTACACAGTGAAAAACTGCTTAGCTTCAAAGAAAAATGCAGGAACCAGAAAGATTTTGAAGACGTTAAGGTGTTTGCCTTGCACATAGCTAACTGAGATTCTAATGTAGGCACCCCAGACAATCCTCTGAGCCTTCTAGGAGTGATCCCTGGAAATAGATCCAGGATCAAGCCTTGTGCAGAAGTAGGTGTGGCCCCCTCAAAAAAAAAGAAAAGAAAAGAAAAACAGGAAAGGAAAGAAAGAAAAAATAAAACGAAATTTTTACACTACAAAATAGATGAAGGTGGAAAGTGAATGGACCATGCATTAAACTACGGCACCATGCCTCCTCGGGAGGGAAAGGGTGTTGCTCCCTTCTGCCTTCTTAACCCCAGGCAGCAAGGTGTCCACTGCCTCAGAGCTTATTGGAAAGCCAGGTATGAGGCGGTGGTGACGGGACAACTGCAGTCTCATGGGAAAGGGGGACGGTACCAGCTGGTCTTTCATGCCCTACTGAGGTCATGAGTTGTCCCCCATGAGCGGCTCTCTGGCATGGCCATAACACCAGACGCACAGAAACCAATCTCATAATTACCTTGCTCTTTGCAGAAATCCCTCCAGACTTACCTAGTAAAATATCAGAAATCAAAAAAAAATTTCAGAATGCCTTTTCAGCAATTCTGATTGTTGGGGGGATATTCTAAACAATAATGGTGCATCTTTTGTCAAAGTAATGAATGTAATCAAAGAAGAGAGAGAGTTAAGTAGAAATCATCTGCCTCACAGGCATTGGGAGGATGGGAGGGGGCATATTGGTGGTAAAAAATAAGTACTGGTGAAGGGAAAGGTGTTTGGTCATTTTCTGACTGAGACTTAATCTTAAAAGCTTAGTAACTTTCCCCACAGTGATTCAATAAATAAATATAAGAAAACAAAAAAAAAACAGATGAAGGTGGAAAGATCATAAAGCGAAGACAAATATCAAATGATCCCTCTCATATATAGGCTCGAAGAACATCTTCTAGTAAGAGAGCAAACAATGGCCACTGATAATAGACCCTGAGAGTCAGCTTACAGCACCGGATTCATGGGGGTCTTGGTGGCAATGGTGGAGAGAGATTGATAGGGTGGTTGGTGGGGTGTAGTAACACGGTATTCCTGAAATATTAATATTAACAGTGTTTTTTAATCAACAAACACATGAAAACAATGGAGTAATTTGAATTTCAAGGATAATCTAAAATATGTATTTTTTAATTCTAAAGTATTAAAAAATAGGACTTTAGGAAATGGTAAGATCTTAGGGAAAGTGTTCGGAAAGCAGTTTCCCAGATTATAGCACTTCTACTTGATACAGCATTTAATAGCTTTATGTTGACGGCCATGATTTTTTAAATAAACCTTTAAGAAATGGAAATTAAGTCTTACGCTTCCTGTACTCAATATTCACTATATTAAAGACCACTTTTGCTTTGAGCAATGTCTTTCAGCACCATATGTTGATGATGACATCACAGGAGAGTTGAAATGGCTTAAATTACTTAAATACTTTGGAGCTTTTTTCACTATCCACGATTGTTCTGCATTTCTGTTAACTCACAGAAAACAAATCTTTGCCTCTTCAATCACTGTACATTTTCTGATTTTCCATTTAGATAGTACTTCCTTACAGGATGGTGTATGTTTGAAGAATACACTTCCGGACCTCTTCAAAAAGATGTTACTCTCTCTGCCACCACCAAAGAACCAGCGTCCCTCCATCAAAGTCCATCTGAGCCCTCCTGCTTCCAGCCCTTCACCTCTGATAACCTCAAATCCTCAGTCAGAATGTCTTTGTTTCTTTGCTTTGATTCTTCATATGCCATATATGAATGAAAACATCCAGTGTTTGTTTTTCCCTTCTGATTTATTTCATTTAACATCACCTTCTCCAGCACCGCTCATATTATTGAAAATGGCAAGCTTTCATGTTTTCTTCCAGCTGAGCAGTATTCTATTGTGAATACACACCACATGCTTATCCTCTGTTCATAGTTAGGCATTTGAGTTGTTCCCATATCTTGACTGTTACAAAGAACAGCAACAATAAATATGTCCTGGAGATTGCTCCCAGTCTAGGTCCAGGAGAACTAGTGATGTCTAGCCTTGCTTCACGGAGCATTTCATGTAGGCAAAGATTGGACTTGGCCACATACTGGATGCCATCATGTATCTATATGCTGATGACCAGATACTTGACAACTGGGCTTCATTCTGTTTGAGTGTGCAAAATCGTGTGGAAATATCTGAAAGGGAATTTTAATTAGCAGCTAGTCAAGAACAACTCTGGAAGAAGCAGGTGGCCTACTCTCTGCCACCTTGTGAACCTTCTTCTGTCTCTTTGTGCTGCCATACTTCGAAGAATTTAAAGCAAATGCTATTTCCAGTGGTCTGGTTAAATTGATAAGGCTACACCTTTCACCCGATTGGCCGTGAAATGTTATACGTGTTTTTGGTTAGGCATCTGCAGTCTTTCCTTTCTTGAGCTCCGTCCATTTGGAAAACTTATTCTTTACATCTGTTCTGAGCTCAGGATATTTGGCAAGAAATAAACAAGGCCAAATACGGCCCAAAGTGGCACCGTCTGAGTGATGCCTGCTTTGCATTGTCCCCACACTCAGGGATGGTTTCAAAGATAAAACAGGGGCCAATGACAAGGGACAGGAATATTGCTCCCCACTTGGCAGCCTGCCTCCTGAGCTGGGGGAGAAGGTAGCTGGGATAGAGAAGGGATCACTGAGTCAATGAGGGTTGGAGGGATCACTTGGGATGGGAGATGTGTGCTGGAAGTAGATAGAGGACCAAATGTGATGGCTTCTCAGTATCTGTGTTGCAAACCATAATGCCCCAAAGTAGAGAGAAAGTATGGGGGAAATTGTCTGCCACAGAGGCAGGGGGAGGGGTAGGAAGGTGGGGGTGTACTGGGGACATTGGTTGTGGAGAATGATCACTGGTGGGGGGATGGGTGTTCAATCAGTGTATGACTGAAACTCAAACATGAAAGCTTTGTAACTGTGTCTCACGGTGAGTCAATAAAATAAACAAACAGACAAAACCCAGGGGTGAATGGGAAATCCTTAGGGTTCTGGGATTTCCAACCTCAGGCAGCACAAACGCACATGTGCACACACTGTCAGAAGCAGCAGTTATAAAATGGGTAGTGATGTGTCGAACTCAGTCCCACTAACTGAAATTGTGGTGATGGAGTTTCCAGTTCAAGGGGACACAAATGACAGTCCAGGAGCCTCTGCCCTCTTAGACTCACAGACTCTTTCCTGCCCACAAAGGAGTAAGCCGGCCAAAGTTCTGCAGGAAGTCTGCTGCTTGCATGTTGAGGGGCCCAGTGCTCTACAATTCAATCAGCTTCCTCCACTGGCTTTTCTCTAGGTTGGGTTGGAAATAACATCTTGATCAGAATCACTCAGAGGACAGAAAAAAAAACCCTCTTGCTCAGGCATTATTGAAGACTCTTTTTTAAAGGCAGAATATGGAATGCAAAAGGAATTACCAAAATCTCCTCATCATAGTCTCCAAACAACTGTTACTTAGAAATGACAGGACATTAACCGATCTTTTCATGATTCAAAACAAAACAATAATAGCCAGTTATTAGCAACAAGACATTATGGATTTGGACAGGTGACTCTGGGCAAATAATTTTATTTATTTTTGTGGAGTCTAACAGAGTGTGGAACTTTGATTATTATTGTAGGTGGTTACAGTAGTATTGAGGTGCATGGCATTGATGAACAAAACCACTGTTCCCACCATATCAGTGTGCCTTTGACACATCGCCTGTGTCCCCACATCACTGTAACATGGTGGTCTCACCCATCCCCCACTTGGTAATAAGTTTTGTAATCCAAGGGCAAGAATCTGCCACTGTGCGCCAGGGTATTGAGTTCTATTTCTTTAAGTAAAGTAAAGTAAAAGTAAAGGCCCTCCCGTTGATCATCGATTTGCTCAAGCAGGCCCAGTAACGTCTCTATTGGAGACTTTGTTGTTACTATTTCTTTAGCATTCCCTTTTTTTCGTGTTGAAATAGAAACAAAACTTGAGGAATGAAATAGAAAGAAAGCATCTGAAATAGAAATGAGCCCAAATCCAAACAGAGTTCTTATCAAAAGACTGAATAGACACGCATAGAAGAGCAGCATCTCCGTGACAATAGAACTTTTCATTGTTTAATTTCTTTTGATTTGGAGGCTACACCCTGCAGTGCTCAGGGCTTTTCTTGGTTGTGCACCCAGGAATCACTCCTGGGCACTCAGGAGTGGGGATTAAATCTGGGTTGACCACATGCACGAGGCAAACGCCCTTAATCGCTCTACTACCACTCTGGCCAACCATTGAACTTGGACACAAAACCTCTCAGGAAGGTGTTCAGAGGCCAAGCCACAGCTTAGTTAAAAGCAGCTACCAATGTCCAAGACTTGATCAATAATTAAGTTCTCCTAAACTTTTCCCTTCCTGCAATTCAGAATCAGTCAGAAATAGCAAAAGAAATACTCCTAAACTCAAAGAACACTTTCTTTGAGTCCAGCTCAAGCCAATAGTGAGAAGCTGGAGCACGTGTAAAACCTTCCTTTCCCTCAATGGTAGGGCTAGTGCGTCTCCCCACTTCTGCCTGACTCAGCAAGCTTCTAATCAAAGGCAAGTGAAGAGAGCCAGTTTCTACTACAGCGAGTCCTGAGTAAGCAGACTTAGGTTTTCTCGTTTCAATGGGTTGTAGTTAAGGGGGAATGCCTAGATCACCCTTGACCTCGGTGTTTAGAGAGAAGGACAGAGAAGAAGAGAAATCAAGGCAGGAAGACAACGACAATGGGAAGTAATGGGGGAATGGGACAAGGCTTTAGGTTTCAGTGACACTGGTCGGGTGGAAGTATGATATAGCTGCGTCCTCCAAAATCAGAATCAAAAACACGGAAAACATGAATTTCAGCTTCAAATAATTACTGGAACTTTGTAATTTGCCTCTCAAGATGGCAAGAGGGAGCTGGGGAAGGGGAATGGGAGTGGAGAAGGAATCTGGGAACACTGGTGATGGGGGGGAGTTGACACTGGTGGTGGGATTGATGTGAAATATTATATGCCTATAAGTGGATTGACATGGAGAGTATCATGCTGAGTGAAATGAGTCAGAAAAAGAGGGACAGACATAGAAGGACTGTACTCATTTGTGGAATATAAAGTAACAATAATGGGAGATAGTAGGGATAAAGGCCAGGAAAATTCCTCCACTTGGAAGCTGGCCTCAAATGCTGGGGGGAAAGGCAGCTCAGATAGAGAAGGGACCACCAAGCAAAGGATGCTTGGAAGCCTCGCTTGGGATGGGAGATGTGTGCTGAAAGTAGACTATAGACCGAGCATGATGGCCACGTATTACCTGAATTGCAAACCATAACACCCTAAAGGAGAGAGAGGAAGAGAGAGTGAAAGGAAATGTACCTATGTACCTGCCACAGAGGCCGGGGAGAGGGGAGGGGGGACGGGGGTGGTGGGAGAGATGCTGGAAACATTGGTGGTGGAGAATGGGCACTGGTGGAGGGGTGGGTATTCACCATTGCATGACTGAAATGTAATCACGAAAATGTGTAAGTCTGTAATTCAATCTCACGGTGTTTCATTAAAAAATTTAAAGGAAGGAAGGAAGGAAGGAAGGAAGGAAGGAAGGAAGGAAGGAATCAAGGAAGGAAGGAATCAAGGAAGGAAGGAATCAAGGAAGGAAGGAATCAAGGAAGGAAGGAATCAAGGAAGGAAGGAATCAAGGAAGGAAGGAATCAAGGAAGGAATCAAGGAAGGAAGGAAGGAAAGATCATATGCCTAAAATTCAACTATCAATAACCTTGAAGTCACAGTTCTTTAACGAAATAAAAATTTTTAAGTGAGTTTTGTTTACGTGCTCATTTCATCAGGCAAAGTCATGTAAAAGAACAAGCTTCTGCTCCAGATCAGTGGCTGTGCCAGCCTGTCTCGGATGCCGGAGTTAAAGGAGTGGGAGGTGGAGGGGTGGGAGGGGTGTGAAGAATGGGAAGCCTGTGAGAGCTGCTCCAGCAGAGAGGACTTCTAGGCACCAGGAAAAGGAAGAGGAGATGAGGGAGTTGGCTGAGGTGGCACAGGGACAGACCGGGAGGCTGAGGACACTGGGTGCTATGAAATAACTGTCTAGCAATATCATACACAAACACCAGTGAACTATTCATTCTTAATTTTATTTCTATTACATTCAATGATAGAAAACCAAATAGCATAAGACTGGATTCTCCTTCTCTTCTTCATCTTCTCCTTCACGATCTTTCCTCCTTCGAGGTAACTTTTAGTTTTAAATAATTTTTGTCGAGAAGAGGCAAAGTCATAAAGACACAAAGGGGACTAGAGGATTCTAGGATCTAGTGGGAAGAGGGCAAAAAGGAGATATTATTTATGGAGTATAGTTTTGTTGGGGAGGATGAGAAGGTTCTAGAAATATATAGTTGTGATGATTGTACAACGTTGTAACTGCACTTGATGGCACTGACTTGCATAGCTACAGTTGGTTCACAGGATGAGTTTTGTGCTTATTATTATTTGCAACAAAAGCAAGTTCAAATGACGTGGAGAATTAGGAAGTCAATTCCCCGTAACCATCTTAAAAAAAGATCAACTGCCAGATGTCTGGAATCTTCCTGGACTGAGGCTCCACTTGCAAACATCAAGACTTTCCGGGGGCTGGGGTGATAGTACAGCAGGTAGGGCATTTTGCCTTGCACACAGTTGGATTCCCAGCATCCCATATGGTCCCCTGAGCACCTCCAGGAGTAATTCCCGAGTGCATGAGCCAGGAGTAACCCCTCTGCATCGCCAGGTGTGACCCCAAAAGCAAAAAATTTAAAAAAAAATACTTTCTGATTAACTTTTGGTCACCATTTCTAGACCTTCATAAAACAGTCCAATTCACATATTTAAAGATTATATTAATTCACACTAATATAATTCCATTCCTAGAACGAACAGATGCCATTGGGCTACACTAGCATGTGACAGGGACAGATGGAGACGTTACTGGCGCCCACTTGAGCAACTTGACAATTAACGGGAAGTCAAGTGATCGAGTGATTAATTCACATAATTGAATATTATAGTTTAAATGCCTTGCTTGTTTTTAAAAATTATATTAATGGAATTGTTCTTATATATTTGTGTTTCTAGCTTCTTCAATCGTTACAAATTCATCTGTTACTTATCTGAAGCTCATTTGTTTCACTTCTGTTTTATATCACAACACATTCTCAATATTTATGATATTCAATGTATTTCAAACATTCATTTAGTATTGTTTAGTTATAGGTTTTATACTTTTCTGCTTAGTTTCTTCTTTAGCAGTGTCCTTTAACCATTTTATGATTTTTTTCTGTTTAGTGTCTTAAAAAATATCAACATAGGTATGCATTTAGATCTTCCAGTGCCATGCATCTTAACTTGTGATTGTTTAATTTTACATCATGTTATTTGCGGCCATATGGCAACTTATATACTAATTTAATATTGCAAACATGTGCTGATTCTATATATTCTGAGTAAAGCATTATTAGAAAAATCCATTGTCGTGTGACTATTATGGAGTATAATTTTATACTTGGAGTATAATTGTATGCAGTATAATTTTATATAATATTCCTGTGTGAATGTTACGGAGTATAATTACTTGAACCCATAGCCTACACACTTAAACTGTATGGGATAGACTACTGATTGAGAAGGAGAAAAGAATTAATTGAAGGCCATTTATATGGAGATTCTGCATGGATGTAAATTTGTAAATTCTAAAGTAAACAGAAGAAAAAGAGGGTTTCTATTTTGAGCTAAGGATTGAGATAGAGCCCAAAGGCACAGATGAAGAAGGCAGGCAAGTCCCAAAACAGAAACTTCATGTGGTCAGTTAGCCATCACCCCATGATGGCGCGTGTAAGTGAGCAGTAGTTTCCGGGGAGATTAAGTCTTTTCATCTCACTTTGCTTGCTCGAAAATACTTCTTCCATTAGCTGCACTAGAAACTCAAATATGCATGCTTAATCAAATCTCTTTATTTTCATTATAGACAGTATAAGGGCGTTAGAATAGTGTCTCACTTTTCTTTTCAACTCAAAGACTCTATATTATTTGCTGCTTCCTCTTATAACATGGATTCAATTGATGTCTTGTTTTATCTTTTCTACACAGCTATCGCTTTCTATGAATGTCATTCCTCCTTGTATCTCAATTCTTCCATCTGGAATCGCATTCATTCTCTCTGAAATTGATATTTAGTGAGAGACTAGGGAAAACTCTCACAATTTGTGCGTCGTGTGTTTGAAAAGACATCGTTTTCTACCTAATTTTGGGAGTGTGTGTTTTGTGACTAGAAAATTTTATAACTCCTTTGAAAGTGAACTAGGATTTTGTTCAGGCTCTTTGTTAGTATGTATGTTTTAGATGCTAGACACTTGTTATTATATCTGCTCTAGCAAGTAGGCTATTTTTCAGCATGCACTGTTTGAGTTTTGTTGGTTCCTTTAGGAACTGATATATTTGTGAAGTGAGTTTTTAGTTTTGGGAAGCACACCTGTCTTATTCCTGGATGTGTACTTAGAGATCACTCTTGGTAGATATCAGGGGACCATTTGTGGTGCTAGAATTGATCCAGGAACCCACATGCAAGAGAAGTGCTTTACACACTAAACTATCACTTCAGCCCCCCAAAATGATATTTTCAACATTTATATAAAATTCTCAACCATTATCTCTTCAGACACTATTTTATATTATTTAAAAGTTCTTCTTGAAACTGGATGAAACAGATAAGAATTTATCATTTTATTCTCAGCCTTTTTAGTCTCCCTGTCAGACATAACAACTCTTTGTCCTTCCCAAAGACCTTCTAGAAAATTCCTACTGACCTATTTATATTACAGTTAACAAATTTTCTTTAGCTCTTCAGTCTGCTTAATAGCAAATACCAAAATACTCAGTTTCACATTTTAAGCACTATATTTTAAAATTCCTATAAGCCTTACTTGGTTCTGTTTTCAATATGATAGATAAATTTACAAAACCGAACCAAAAGATGTGCTTTCAAGCCTTTACTTTTTAAAAACATAGTACTATAGATTTTTAACTATCTCTGTTGACTATTCCAATATCCAAAGGATTTGCAGATCTTGCTCTGCTGTCCGTTATTTCTGCTGCTCTTAGTGTTTATTTTTGTTTATGGCTTACCTTTGCTTTCACCGGGCACTGTCCATTTTCCTTGACAAGCTATTTGTGGGGATTCTTTAAGGCTTAACGAAGAGAACATTCTGGACTTAACTCTTCCACACAGTGTCTGCCTTATCTTAGCCCTCCTCTTTTCCTGCCAAACTCCAAGTAGGTGACTGGAATCAAGAATACAGCCCTTGGACTTCATGGTGAGCTACACGCCTTCTGGGAGCTTTTCTTTTCTTGTCACTTGCTAAGATTTGACAGCACACAGCCCCACACACCTTCTGGAACAATTGATCCAGGTGGGATATACCACATATTGGAGCATCTCTGGGTCTTCACTGCCTCTTGCTTTCACTGAGATTGGAGAGTACAAGCTTCTTTCCCTGTTGATTTGAGTTAGGACAGAGTATTCTGCCAGGAGAAGTATTCTCCTCTCTGCTGTTAGCATGTTCACATCAGGAACAAAACTCTATCTTCTAGAAAAATCAAAAGGTCGAAAGAGGGCGTGTGTTGATTGTGCTGATGTAAAGAGAGAAAGAAAGAATGAGTTTTGAAAAGCAACAGGGTAAGGATAAGTTAATTCTTTTACCAGAAAGGCTTGTGAACTCCAGAGAAGTGGGGTCCCTATGACACATGTCCTCTTTGTGTAAAGAGTCCCTCAGAGACATGCAAACTTTTCAGGAGAGAGATGCAGGGCATCTGGAAAGGAGTGAACTGAGACCTTGATAACATTTTTGCAGCTCATGTATGACATAAAATCACAAAGTGAACACATTTAGCAGAGATAATGAGTTGTCAGGAGGAGAAGCATTTCCCTCTCACTGTAACAGAACATAAGTCTGTAGGGTGCGGTGCTCTCTTGAGCAGAAGATGACATGACTATTCCAGAATTTCCTACCAAGTCTGTGTATGGAGACTTTGATCCAGACTTAAAGCTGGTATACAGAGAAAAAAAACAAGGTCATATTTTATACTTCTGAATTTGTGAACTCAGATACTTAGGAAACGAGCATTTTATTCATTTTTTGGTTGAATTAGTGGAGGTACCTCCACTAGCCAGCCGCCAGAATTCTCCAGGACACTTTCCGGACGTTCGGGCTGAAACTCATGCACTAGTGAAGCTCCACAGAACCAGGTAAGCGGAACTCTGTGACCTTGGACTCCAGGCTCAAGAGAACCTGGAAACAGAGATCCTCTGCCTGCTCCCACCAATCTCTGGTGACCAAGGGATTAAAACCAGAAGCCCCACCCTACCCTGTCCTGTCTGCTTCCACCAACCTCCTGCGACTCAGGGATTATACTCAGAAGACCCACCCTACTGGTACCAGATAAATACCTCATCATCAGACCTCCACTACCCAGCCACCTCCACACTCTAGAATGCTTTCTGGACCAGTGGCCTCGGGACATATCAAAAGACACTTAATACCCATCTTCCAAGATTACTGCACCATATTTGATGGGGTTCAAATATGGTTTGAACCATGGGAACACCTGCAAGAGTGAATAGAGGCCACCCTAAAATCCTCTATCCTTCGCATAGAGCTTGGCAAGCTACTGAGAATATCCCACCCACACAGCAGAGCCTGGCAAGCTATCCGTGGCATATTTGATATGCCAAAACCAGTAAATACAATGGGTCTCATTCCCCTCACTCTGAAAGAGCCACCAATATGGCAGCATTAAGAAAGATGAGGAAAGAGAGACTGATAAAATCTCAAGGCTGAACTAGGCTGCCAAAATGAATAAGGACAAAAATGACTGTACTTTCAATGCACGTATGCTGGCATTGGATGCATCCATCGAGGACCTGATGGTACAAGCGCAAAAGATGAAGTACAACATCATTAGTCTGACTGAGATGAGAAGGCATCAATCACATCACGACGTTTTCAACACTGGAGAAGAACTCTTCCTCGGATCATGCGACAAAAGAGGCGTCAGTGGTGTTAGTGTCCTTGTCAACACGAACTTGGCCATGAGCATTGATTCATTCAAATGCCTAACAACCCGAATCATACACTTACACTTGAATAGATGTGGCTCACTGCTGGCAGTTTCTATCTTCATTGTCTATGCACTACATCCAATTATGATGAAGGAGAAATTGAGAAATTCTACATGGAGCTAGAGAAGTTCTATAAAGAAGTCCACACCTTCTACAAGATCATTGTCGGTGATTTTAATGCCAAGATAGGACCGAGAAGATCAGCCGAAGAACTCGACATCGGGACCCATGGCCTAGAATGGAACGAACAGGGTGAGAGACTGAGTTCATCATGTCGATCAAGACCATCCATGGTAACTCACAGTTCCAGAAGGCCAAATCTAAACGTTTGACATGGGAGTTTCCCAGTGGATGGTTCCACAATGAAATTGACCACAGTATATTCAATCCAGGGTTTTGCCTGATCGATGTCGCTGTTGTCCCAAAATTCCAAACAGGATCAAACCACTGTTTCCTTCATGCAAAATTCTACTTCACTGAGCGGGGATAAAGGGCTGCAAAGTTTAAGAAGAGAATTCCCAGAACAACCACCAACTGGGAGTTCTTCGGTACTATTGCAGCAACATGAGAAGATGCCATCATTGAGAACATTGATGAAGATTACGATCGACTGATTCAGCATCTCCATGATTGTGCGAGGAACGCCGAGAGAGAGATAGCCACAAAAAGATGCCTGTCTTCGAAAACTCTTGAGCTCATTTGCCAACATGACTTAACGCAAGCCTCAGGCATGTACAAGCGAACATCCAAGATTGCAAAGCAGTGCAGAGAAGCGATCAAGGAAGACCTCAAAGAGAGAAGAGCAGCAGTGCTGGCAGATGCGGCAGAAGTTGGGAAAAGCATTCACAACACATGCCTATCCTTCACTAACTACAAGACCAAGATGACTGCCCTCTGATATCCTGATGGATCTATCACATCGTCCAGAAGGGCAATGGAGAAGATTATCCATGACTTCTACTCATATCTCTTTAATAGCCATGTCCCCCTGCCCACATACCAAATTCCGCATGATGGATATGTCCCAATGTTCCCCTTCTGAAATCCAGCAGGGCATTTTGTCAGTAAAGAAGCGAACAGCACCTGGCCCAGACAAGGTCTGACCCGAACACTTGCCCTCAGTACTCATCAATACACTGGCTTGGCTTTTTACACGCTATCTGTCTGAATGCAAGGTGCTGTCCCAATGGAAAACCAGCAGGACTGTACTACTTTACAAGAAGGAAGACATCCACAACATTGGCAACTATCACCTGATCTGCCTATTGTCTGTAATCTGCAAGCTTGTCACTCAAGTCATCCTGAATAGGATTGGCAAAACACTAGATGAAGGACAGCTATGCAAGCAAGCCAGGTTCCAAAAAGGATTCAGCACAATTGACCATATCCACACGATAACCAAGCTCATTGAGGTTTCTCGGGAGTTCAAGATGCTGCTCTGTCTAACGTTCATTGATTTAAAGAAGGCCTTTGATTCTGTTGAGACTGAAGCAGTCATTGAAGCCCTAGCCAATCAGGGCGTTCAAACTCAATACATCAGGATACTCTGTAAGTTGTATTATGGATTCACTACCAGGATCTCACCATTCTATAAGAAAGTGATCATTCATGTTAAGAGAGGGGTTCAGCAGGGTGATACCATTTCACCAAAACTCTTCAGTGCCACCCTCAAGAACATCATGCAATGACTGGAATGGGAAGGAATGGAAGTGAAGCTAGATGGTCGGCAACTACATCACCTCCACTTTGCTGATGAGATTGTTCTAATAACACCGAACATTAGCCAGGTGGCACAAATGCTGGCTGACTTAGACTATGAGTGTAAAAAGGTCAGACTACAGTTGAATCTCACAAAGACAATGTTTATGAGAAACAGTCTCATTCCTGAAGCTCCATTTGCTCTCAACGGAATGAACATCTCCAAATGCAACAGCTATGTGTACCTAGATCGAGAAGTCAACATGACGAATGACCTGGCACCTGAGCTTCACAGGAGGAAGAGTGTGGCATGGAAGGCCTTCTAGAATGTCGAAGAAATAGCTAAGAGAATGAAGAACCTCCAGCTCCGGCCACATCTCTTTGATTCCACTGTTCTTCCTGCAATAACATATGCCTCAGAAACCTGGGCCCTATGGAAACAGGATGAGAACGCTATTCAGGTCTCCCAAAGAGGAATCAAAAGAGCTATGCTTAGAGTATCACATTTCACTCAAGTGAGAGAAAGAATCTGGAATTCCAACCTCTGTCGAAGATCCAAAATCAGGGATGCTGTCTCATTTGCCAAGGCGTTGAAAATCAGATGGGCTGGACATGTAGTGAGATTTGGGGACTACCGCTGGACTAGAGTCATTACCAACTGGATTCCACGAAACGTCAAAAGACCGCGTGGCTGCCCACCTATGAGATGATCAGACTTCTTCATCAAGACCCTGAACAATCAGTTTGAGGCTGTTCGTGTTCCTAGAATAAGCAGAAGCCATTGGGCTACACTAGCACACAACAGGGACAAATGGAGATGTTAATGGCGCCTGCTCATGAAAATCTATGAGTAATGGGATGTCACGTGATCAAGTGATCAAGTGGTTGAATTACGATAAAATGCAGTTACAAAGCTTTCATGATTGATTTTCAGTCATACAAGGATCGAACATCCATCCCTCAACCAGTACACATTTTCCACCACCAATGTCCCCAGTATCCCTTCTTCCACCAACACCCTATAACACCCCCTGCCTCTACAGCAGACAATTGCCTTCTTTCTCTCTACTTGGGACCATTGTGGTTTGCCACACAGATACTGAGAGGTTATCAGGTTTGGTCCTTTTTCTACTTTCAGCAAACATCTCTCATCTGGAAATGAGCATTTTAGATAGAAAGAAGGGATAGTGTGATATGAAATCATGGAGGAGTTATCCAAACTGATGATGAGGACTTCAAGTGTCCAAAATGAGCAGGTGTTTTCTAATCAAGGAGGGAAGAACCTTCAAGCAAATGAGACAACACAAATAAGCAGTTAACTGACGATGTTCTCAATATCTCAATCAGTTGATTTTGCTAAGCTCGCAATTCGTCTTAGTCTTAGAACGATGGTTTAGCATGTGAAGAGACATAGTAGTTCTCACAGAGGCATTGAAATCACACATGAAAGTTGATGTGATATTGGAGGACTTTGAACTTTTTCTGCGCCTGAATCAAGATTAATTCAGAATTTAGGAATATGGCATAAAATATTTTATTCTACTTCCTGAGAGAATTTAAATGAACCTCTACTTTAAATATTTTGGCATGAGGGAAGGCCCAGTATACAGTATTTCTTTGCAAAAGTAACTTTATTTTATTTTTACTTTTTTTATTTTATCGTATCATCGTGAGATAGAGTTACAAAGCTTTCATATTTGAGATTTAGCCATACAATGATGGAACACCCATCCCTCAAGCAGCGCACATTTTCTACCACCAATGTCCCCAGTATCCTCCCACCCCCCAAGTCCCAGTCCTCACCCTGCCTCTATGGCAGACAACTTCCCCAATAATCTCTAATTTTAGGCATTATGTTTTGCTCGAATTTTCCCACCACCATTCAAGCCTACCTGTCATTCAAGCCTACCTACACTAGAGAATTTATTTCCCATTCCTCATTTGGAATATCATGAGAAATCACGTGGCAGCAATTATAAATATAAATTTCTAGATTGTAAATGGTTGGGTTTCAGAGACATCTCTGTATGGTAAAAGTAACATTAAATGAAGTTATGGAAAAGCATTATCACCTAACCCTGGTGAGCCTTCTGGAAAGACTTTCACCTTATTTAAGAACAGTGAATTTGCTTCTCTAAGGCACTGTATTTTTTTTTTTAGATCACAAGGACGTTGCATCGTCTTAAATATCATCTAAGTTTGCACAGGGTATTTCTATTAAAGGCCCTCCCGTTGATCATCGATTTGCTCGAGCGGGCCCAGTAACGTCTCCATTGGAGACTTTGTTGTTACTGTGTCTGGCATATTGAATACGTCATGGGGAGCTTGCCAGCCTCTGCCGTGCGGGCGAGATACTCTCGGTAGCTTGCTGGGCTCTCCGAGAGGGGCAGAGGAATCGAACTCAGGTCGGCCATGTTGGCTGCGTGCAAGGCAAATGCCCTACCGCTGTGCTATTAAAACACATTAGAATCAGAAGGCCATTCATATCATTACACCTTCACTATAATTTGCTAGTGAAAATAAAGAGTTTATCTATCACATAAAAGTGCTCTTCACTCCATGTTGTCATTTCCTAAGATTCAGCAAATACCAACTGACATTGGGATCCAGCCAGAACTTGGAATCCTCCATGAATACGTTTCATTCTGTTGCTGGGCCTTGTTTTAGCATCAGTCATCCCCAGAATTTACAAGATATATACATGGAAGGTTTTTGGATTAATGGTTTTAATTCACAAAACAAAAACATTTTTTTCCCTCACTTATCTTTGACTTTAGGAGTCCTTGGCTTTCTTAGTGTTCTGTACAAAGTCAACTATTTAGATCTCATTAGCAATCTCAGAAAGACATCTGCCTTCTCATTTAAGCTTTCCAGTTCTCAGAGAACAGCCGTTATGAAAAGGGGTCAAATTGACCTGGTTCTAGAATATAGACAATGTTTAAGAAAATGATTGCCACGATAATGAAATAAAAAATCTACAAAAAATGAATTGGTTATACTATCTCCCTGTCAAAAGAAGGAGTAAACATGCCACTGAGTAAAACTGGAGAATATTCAGCACAAGTCTATTTGGAGGAGTGAGCACTAGGAAATGGAAAGGCAAGCTTATATTTAGAGTTGAAATATACTGTTGTCGAAGCTTGTAAAAATAGAGGAACTGAGTGCAATTGTTTGCGAGTATTCATTCCATACCAATACGAGCGGAATCAGGTACAATTTAATATTTTAATCATTTAAGAGGGGCATTGTAAGGCAGGGATGATTCATACATTTAATAGACACAGAGCACTTACTAAGAGGCAGGCAGCATGCCAAAAACTAAATACATGAAGAGGAACACAAAATGATCTCTCCCTCCAAAAGGCTGATAATTTAGCCACATGCGGTGCTGCTCAATGTTCAATCATGGATTGTCTGCCCAGGTCCCCACCGGGGCATAAGTCCCCACAGGGGGGAAGGAAACAGCTGTGTTGCTTGCCGGTTTATCATCAGTGCCTGACGTATGTGAAAATCAGGAGATCGCTAACAAACACCTGCATCATAATAGGATGTTCCGGTATCCACTTTTACATTAATATCGGGCACCATGCGATAATAGTCATCACAGACTGGAAAACTAGATTCTCTGAGTTTCCCAGATCCTGAGTGAAATATACCCATACTGACAATTCTGGCAGCAAGCGTGGTCTAGAAAATAATTCTGACTGCAGATCACTGAGTTCTTCCATTAGTTTATTTTCTAACTCAGATGCAAAATGTACCACTTCGAAGGGTTGGGTTCATCTTAATCATGAGCTGTTGAAAAGCGACCCATGGTAACAACAGATTCTATTTATTTACCCTTTATTTGGTGATTGGTCTTAAGCATGGCTGTGGCTGGAACCGGAGGTCTTCAGCTGCCGGGGCTCTGCTTGGGGTCGGGAGGGAAACTCAACCCACCCTCCTTCAAGGAGCCCCAGTGAGGACAGCCAGGTGCAGGGGCAGGAGACTCTGTGCTGTTCTCTTTCAGAAGTTGGATTTTATAGTCTCTGGGTCTTGGCCATTGATGGGATTACATGGCACCAGAGGCAGTTGGTGGGTGTAAGGCCTACATGCTGGAAGATGGGGGATCTGGGTGGAGGAGGCCCAGTCCCAATCCGAGCAGGCTTGGAGACCTACGCCCTGGGTCCTGCACACCTGGGCTCCTGGGTTCCTTCATGTGTGAGGCTCATCCGAACATGTGGAGAGTGGTCCTAAGCATGGCTGTGGCAGGAACCACAGGACTTCAGCTGCCGGGGCTCTGCTCAGGGTGGGGAGGGAAACTCAACCCACCCTCCTCCAAGTGGCACCTGCTAAATAATTTCATGGAAACATCTCAAATTAAGTGGAAACAATCATGAGACAACAAGTTGTTGGTATATTTGGAGAATGAGTTCATTGGGCTCCTATGCTCCTGTCCTTGGAATTTCATTCCAAGACTTCACACAAGCCCTTCAAGCCTTAGTTGCTCTTCTGCGGGATTTGGAGGATGGAAGTGTTCATCTTACTTTGGTATAAATGAGACTCAAGAAGAGGTCTCTTTGCTGTACTTGGCATGTGAGAGCTTCTCCTTCTCAGACAAATGAAGTTATCTCCAGTGCCAGTCGAAAGCACTGGGAGAAACTGCTGGAGGGACACTTGGATGCGAAGCATGGGAAGATAACAGGAAGAAGTAGTAGCTGAAGGATATCATCACTGCATATATTCCCTGTACAACTCTGTGCTGTTGTCGCCTATGACCTCAGTCAACATCTTACAAAAGACACAGTGAAGTTCCTGGGAACACAAATTTAATGAAAAGAAAAATTTCCTTCTGATATTCCCTTCTTCATATTACAACCTAATGCTGAGAAGCATACCATTATCAAGGAATAGTCCCATTTTAAAATTAGTATATTTTGAATAGTAATGTGTCACCTTTATTAAACCCTAAGATATCCCACATTAATTACTTCATTTCAGTACACTTAGCAGGTATTAGATTCTCTGAAAGAATAAATGAGAAGAGAAAGAAGGAACAATCTGTGCAGATACTGTAACCTGGTCTTGGATAACTGCTGGCTGATGTTTCAACCTTTGAAGTTCTTAAAGCGACATATTCATCCAACACCGCCTGATTCTTCCAGGTTTGCTCCAATACAGGGAGAACACAAACACTGCCACAGTGAAAACGTTTGCAGTCACAGCGCAGTGACAAGTTGGTCCCTTCAGGAGGACACAGAGCTAGACCCTCCTCAAGGGCTGATGCTGGAACTACTTTCTGGGAGTAGTACCCTCTCAGTCTTGCCGTCATCTTGGTACTCATCCAGCCACCTGTCATGGAAAGAGGGAACGTAACAATAGGTGAGAGTATTTAAAGAAGACGTATTACATATAGCAGGAAATAGCACGGAGAAAGCATGTGAATAGGCCTTCAGGGGAAAACACAAAAATTGGGTTTCTCTTTGTTTAAAAGTATTCTAGCTTCTAGATTTTAATCCATACTGAATTATCTTTAGGAGTGCAACACCAAAACACATTTGATTAACTGTCAAGTTTCAAGTTCATATAGATGCAAATATTCTATAGTAACATTAGAAGTATTCTAGTGTAGTTTAAATCAGCAAATATTCTTTATTTGGAATTTCCTTATTTGCAGGGTTTTTTGTTTGTTTCTTTTCTTTTCTTAGACAATGTTTATGAGAAACAGCCTCGTTCCTGATGCCCCATTCGCTCTCAACGGAATGACCATCTCCAAATGCAACAGCTATGTGTACCTAGGTCGAGAAGTCAACATGACAAATAACCTGGCACCCGAGCTGCGCAGGAGAAAGAGAGCAGCTTGGAACGCCTTCAAGAACGTCGAAGAAATAGCTAAGAGGACGAAGAAAGTCCAGCTCTGGGCACGTCTCTTTGATTCCACTGTTCTTCCTGCATTAACATATGCCTCAGAGACCTGGGCCCTATGCAAACAGGATGAGAATGCTATTCGGATCTCCCAAAGAGGAATTGAAAGAGCTATGCTTGGAATATAAAGTTTCACTCAAATGAGAGAAAGAATCCAGAGTTCCGACATCCATCGACGATCAAGAATCAGGGATGCTGTCTCGTTTGCCAAGATGTCAAAAATCAGATGGGCTGGTCACGTAATGAGATTTAAAGACGACCGCTGGACTAGAGCTGTTACCGACTGGATTCCATGGGATGTCAAAAGACCGCGTGGCCGCCCACCTACCAGATGGTCAGACTTCTTCGTCAAGATCATGAACGATCGGTTTGAGGCTCTTCATGTTCCCAGAGCGAACAGATGCCATTGGGCTACACTGGCACGCGACAGGGACGAATGGAGACGTTACTGGTGCCTGCTCGAGCAAATCGATGACTAACGGGAAGTTAAGTGATTAAGTGAAGAGGTAAAACTTCAGGTTCTAGAAAATCACTTATTTGGGGATTTGGAGGATTTTGGGTTTTGTTTCGTTTTATATTTTGGAGAGGGGCAAACCCAGCAGTGCTAAGAGCTTACTCCTGGCTCTGAGCTCAAGGATGACTCCAGAGAGTGTTCAGGGAACCATAGCAGGTACCAGAGATCACACTGGGGCCAACTGTGTGCAAGGCAAAAGCCTTCCCTGCTGTGCTCTCTTCGTCACCTAGAGGAGCACTTTTTAAGAGAACTATGACACTTACCATATACAAACAAAAAGAAAAAGATGACATAAATTTTTTAATCTAATTTTTTTTGGCCATACCAGATGGTGCTCAGGGTTTACACCTATCTCTGTGTTCAGGGATCACTCCTGGAAGGCTCTGGGAACCATATGGGATTTCAGGGCTTGAACCCAGATGGGTCATAGGCAAGGCTAGTGCCCTACCCACTGTATCATCACTCTGGCCCATAACATTCATTTTAATATTATTCATTTCAGCAAATTCAAAAGATGATCTTTATCTACATATGTTAAAAAGACAGAGTCAAGGGCCAAATGGGGGCATTTGTCACTCCAAGATTTTCTGCCGAATCTAAGCAGGGTTCAAGCCCCTGTTGATAAGTACAGCTTCAATCTCCCCCTCAAAGACATGGAATTTTCTGGCCTGTCCTAGGAAAATTGTTTCCATTTATCAAAGGAAATGATTTTGTCACTGACCTCTTCCCACTCACCGTAGGTAGGTTCCCTAAACCTAAAACTATTCCCTCTTCATCTCATGCTCTTTGGCTGTAAAAGTATTTCATTTCAAACAGCTTTTTGAAGTACTTTGGACCTTGATAGGCAATCTATCTGATTTATTAATTGTTGAATAGATACAACTGGATCTTCAGAATGACCTTGGGTGGGTTTTCATTATTTACATGCATGAAATCAATCTCAACAAAGCCTGTGATGTATAGTTCTGTAGTGATGGAACGTGTGCCTCCCTGTCGAATCCATATGTTGAAATTACCTGTGACACGGACATCATGAGGGTTGTGTGCCATGAAAGATTAGTGTCTCCGAAGAGAGGGTCTAGAGAGTCCCTTGGTTCTCTCACCAGCAGGAGGTATAAAGATTTCTTTGATTGAAAACTGCTTGTCTTCCACAACATGTATCATCATCAAGTCTCCAATAACTTCAAGATCTTTTTTTAGGTACATTTTGTCTATTGTCAACATACTCAAACAGCCCTATGAAAGAGATGCCATTCTTGCCATTTGTTATAAGAATAAATGAAGACTCCTAACACTCCGCAGTGAAAGGGTTGAAACTGAACTCCAGTTCTGAACACCTTCAATCTCTGCTGTATTCATTCCCCCCATGAATGCATGAAAGGATTTCTTACAAAATTAAATACATCAGATCTCTTCTCAGAGTTTGAAAGTCACAAAATGGCAATAATGATGATCCACAGGAATTCTAAATACTGTAAGTAATAAACAAATAATATATAATATTGTATGTATTGTATATATTATGTGTGTAAATAAATAAGTAATAAAACAATAGAGTAAGAAAACAAGCAATGAATCAAAAATAGTGTGCTTCAATTTTTTTCTGTTCTATGAACCAAATACAGCTCCTTAGAAAGTTTCAAAAGAATGGATGCAAAAAAAAAAAAAAGAATGGATGCTTTCTAGGATTAAACTACTATTGAATTAAGGTAAAATTCACCCCACTCTGTTTCTGTACACTGTGAGAGTGACTTCTTTAGAAGACTGTGATGCTAGAACACCCACTCAACTCAGGCCACACTCCATCTCAATTAGTGCCACTTTCTCTCTCCCTAGCGTACTACCAAGTGGGAGTTTCTTGAGCGAGCACATACGCGGAGTGCTCTGTCTCTTATATCTACATATCCAGGACTTGGCATAGTGTGGACATAGTGTGACTACACAATGCTTCCTCATAAATCAGCAGGTAAGTGAATAACACAGCGCATGATTCAAAGAGTCTGTTGAACACAGCTACCCTCAGCACCTGAACTCACACAAAGGTCTCTATCGTGACTCTTAGGCCCCTAATGGTTGGTCTCATGGATTACTTGCTAAAACCTTGCAGAATAAACTGTCTTGCCTTACCAGTGACTTTATTTGTTTGAGCTCTTTCTTGACATGGAAGGTGGCAAATTGCTAATTGTACAATAACTAAAAAAAAAAAAATCTCAGATTTATTTATGTTACTGTCACTGTACTCCCGTTGTTCAACGATTTGCTCGAGCAGGACCAGTAACGTCTCCATTGTGAGACTTGTTGTTACTGTTTTTGACATATCGAATACGTCACGGGGAGCTTGCCAGGCTTTGCCATGTGGGCGAGATACTCTCGGTAGCTTGCCGGGCTCTCCGAGACGGGCGGAGGAATCGAACCCGGCTTGGCTGGGCAGGGCCAACTGTGGGCAAGGCAAATGCCTTACTGCTGTGCTATTGTAATTTAATTTTATATTTTTTACTTACAATATCTTTTGACCAAGGTTTAGTTGCTATTTTATAGATAAAATCTGTATAAAGTCTGGAGGTGTGATTTAATCACTTTCATCATAAATTTTGACAACAGAATTTTAAAATTCACTCATGAATGTCTAATGAATGAGGAATTGCCTCTGTGGCACAGATATCCTCTTCAGATTGTATCTACACTGTCTTTACAATTCCTTTAGCAATCACAGTTCACACACGTAACTGCATCTGATTTTATCACTTAATCACTTAATTCAAATCAATTCTAAGAAACAGGTTTTATTTTTTCCTGCTTAACATATGAGGAAATTGAACCACAGAGACATTGGAAAAAAAATATTTCCCCTCAAGCTAACAGGTAGTTTCAAGAATCCCTGACCTAAATCTTAGCCTAGTTTTCTTTCCATGTCACCATGCTTCTCCTGGAAGGGAAAAAGTATGAAGCATTACAAATAAAGGAGATTTTAGGGTTGAAACAAAATCTCTGGGAGAGGGAGATCTGCTCTGATGTTAAAGAAGGAAATGTTTTGGCCTGAAAGCACAAGACAGGCTTATGACCTAGCTGAAAAGAAGAGGACACAGGGACCATGATTTTGCCTCATGAGGCCTGAAGGAGCAGCACACCTGTGGCAGTGAAACAGCACAAGCTGACTGTCATCTTCCTCTTCAGACTGAACAATGGCGCTCTCAAGAAACCATCCATTACCTGTGTCAATGGACAAAGGAGAACACTTAGACTCTTTAGCATAAAATAGACGAATATTGTGATTTTATTCAGAGACTTGTCAACCGTTCTTTATAAAAGCATACTTGTCAGGCCATTTGGGTACAAAGATATGCGCAACCAATTTACACCAATGGAAAGATGAAAGCGAAGGAGAGGGCTGACCTAATCACTCAGAGTTGTAGAAGCAGAGGAATAAAGAAGATTCCCTATCGAGGACACAAGCCTTGTTTCATGATTTGATAATCACTTATAGGTCAATGATAAATTCATACGAATGCGTTTCAGTGCACTGTTATAGAGGATTGATACACTGAGATCACACTGTAAAGATAACACAGTTAATTGTAATTCTTTCGAGAAAGAAAATAAAAGAAGAGGACCACACGTGGCATGGTTTAGATGGGTGGGGGGGTTCAAGACCAAGGTCGCAGCCCTGGCCTTACTCGGATGGGTGGGTGTTCGTGACCAAGGGCACAGTTAGTTTCTTGCACGGCTGTCCTTGGAAGCACCAGGAGCACACACAGCAGTGCTGCTGTGGGTGGGGGGTTAACCCATCATTCTTTTTTTTTTAAAACTGTTGTTTTTTATTGATTGAGGTTCTGTGAGTTACAGTACTGTTAATGATGGTTTCCTGTGTACATAATTCGAACGCCACACCCCTCACCAGTGTACTCAGCTCTCTCCATCAAGAACCCCATCATCCTTAGTGGTGAAAACTGAAAAGTCAACGTACCCTTTGCATTTGTTAATACAGTTAAGGAAAAAGAGGTTAAAGACAAACACAGAGGAATGGGAGTGCCTCGGGGGCACTGTGAATGGTATAACCCAATAAAGCTAAGCTCCCTGAGGCAAGGGAGAGAGAGGGCAAACCAGGATTATCCTACAGTTTGTAGTTTGCAATTCAAAGCAAGCATCTTAGGGGCCAGTGAGATGGTTCATTGGGTAAGGCACTTGCACTGCAAATAGCTGCCCCAGGTTTGATCCCTGACAACCTATATGATCCTACAAGCCCTGCCAAGCATGATTCGTAAGCGAAGAGCCAGAAGTCAGCCCTCAGCATAGCCAGGTGTGGTCCAAAAACTAAATAAATAAATAGCACTGTAGCACCGTCCTGTCATTGTTCATTGATTTGCTCAAGTGGCACCAGTAACGTCTCCACTGTGAGACTTGTTACTGTTTTTGGCATATTGAATATGCCACGGGGAACTTGTCAGGCTCTGCTGTGCGGGTAGGATACTCTCGATAGCTTGCCAGGCTCTCTGAGAGGGACGAAGGAATTGAACCTGGGTCGGTCGCATGCAAGGCAAACGCCCTGCCCGCTGTGCTATCGCTCCAGCCCAAAATAAAAAAATAAATAAATAAATAAATAAATAATGAAAACAAGCATTTTTTCTATGTCTTAGTAAATCCTCAAACTCCAAGTTCTGATGAGTTTCCAGCATCTTATCTTCCGTGCTTTCACTCTCATAAAGTATTTCCTGGAGTTGCATTAATGGGAAGAGTTTACTAGCATCGCTGCCTCTGCGATGTTCCTTCTTTTTCTCAAAACCACCACCTCTTCTGTGGACTCAGTCCTCTTCACTAAGGGTCTTGGATACTTATTTGACATCTCCCAAAGAATTAACAGTCCCATGGTCAAACAGTTCTTCGATAAATCCATTGATACTTGATTTGAACTTCACTCCTGGCATTATCTTGTATTTATTTGTTATTGATGCGCTTTTATCTTTGAGTAACACATTTGCATAAGATGTTCCATCGGTTTATGAATAGGAGGCAGGGAATCAGGACAGGGTTTTCTGTCTGTGCACAAACTATATAACAGATGGGCAGCGAGGCACTTACCCAGCAAACATTCCAGAAAGTAGTCATTGTTCCCTCATCAGGATGTGTCTCTGTGGCAGTCATTTATGTGCTGAAGAGCTATCAGTGAAGTCTGCATTTTTTCCATTATAATTAACAAATTGCAGCAACCTTAACCACATTGTTTATTTAAAATAGTATTATTTAACTAAATCAAATTTTTTGTATTTGTAAATTATTCAGAACAAGGGCTGTCTTATTCTGATGAGGGCAAGCTCTTAATAAAAGAGTAAGTGACATTAGTAGCACAGTTAGTCATTCACACGGAAAAAGGTGACAGCTGATTCTATCCTCATGTCAACCATAACAATCACATACAAATGGAGTAAATGTCTAACACTTAGAGAAATAATTTTCTATTCCAGTATACATAAAGATACATGAATACATATGCATGCATGCCCATCTCTCTTCTTGGCATCTATCAGAAGACTCTCAGAATAGAGAAAGCGTTCTCTTTCCTTCCATTTTAAAATTGTTTTATCGTGGTCTTTTTTCAAAACTTTTTTTGTTGGTTGTACAATTTTAAATGTAATGAAAGAACTGTCATTTACAAAGTTATTAACAGTCGAGTTTTAGGCATATAATGTTTCAATATAAAGCCCACCGCCACTAATGTCAACTTTCCTCCACCAGTGTTTCCGTATTCCAGCCCCACCCTGCCCTACCCCTGCCTGTCATCTCAACAGGCACATTACAGCTTGCATCTCATGTCTTCAGTGTTGTTGAGTCTGTGCTTTGGGTCTACGGCTGTTCCCCACTCCCATATCAGCAATCTAGCTGAAGCCCAGAGTCCTGTTAGCCCATTACTTCCCTTTCTCTTCTTTTTTTTTTAAATTTTTAATAGTGAGACATCATGAGGTACAGTTGCAGACTTACACATTTTTGTGCTTGGGTTTCAATTATACAATGATCAAGTACCCATCCCTCCAACAGTGCCCATTTCCCACCACCACGGATCCCAGTATCCCTCCCACCCCCATCCCCCATCCCACCCTGCCTCTGTGGCAGGGCATTCCCTTGTGTTCTCTCTCTCTTACTGGGTGTTGTGGTTTGCAAAAGAGGCAATGGGCTCTTTCTCTTCTTCTTACACCCTTGATTCCTTTCCTTCTCTTTTGAAGAAGCCTTCTTAAGATACAAAATTTGCTGGTGACTAGGATAAATACCACACTGTTAAAACTCCAACTACATTCAAATTAAGAACTTAAGTTTGTTAGCGGGTACTACCAACTGGAAAAAAATATTATAAACCTAACTGCTAACTGTTCTCTCCTCCATAAATCATTTCAACCCAGGGAGGGTATCAGACCCCCCAGGAATCTTTGCAGCTGTGGATAACTGCATCACCGTATTTCTCAGCAAATAACAGAGGCCTAAGTGTGGTTTGCACTTCATGGACTTAAAAGACATTGTTGCTGAGGATTGATCCCCTTTCCATGTGATATGACCAGATCTGAGTTCTCAGAGAGGTCACAATCTCAGAGGCTGTGTAATAAGATGAATAAGGTAAATTGATTGCTGAGTATTGGTTGGGGCAAAGCCACCCCAAAGGTTGACATTAGGATCATTGCCAGACTGTGAAATAAGATTGTACCTTTTAAAACCCTTTTTAAAGCATTTGATTAGCTGTCTTTGCCTTTATTCTATACAGTGTAATCAAATATGTGTGTTTCTACAGGACAGGAGATTCAACTGATGATCAAAAAACAAATAAAAGAATACCAACTCTTTCTAAAAACCAGAGAACGTTTGACCAGAGAATGCAAATAAAGAGCATTAAAATGATCAAGTGTCTTTTCAGGAATATCTATTAATTAGCAAGACTCTTATAGGAGAAAGAGCATTTTTAAAATAAATGATAAATAAAATATTCAGGAGTGTTACTTTGGGTGAGTATGTAAACAAAGCACACAGAGGTTGAAGAATCACTGGTTTTAGTGATGTTCTAGGCTCAACTTGGGTTATCAAATTATATATGATACAAATGTGAAAAAATAAAGAGAGGAAATAACAGCCCCCATCTCATTGGTTTTTCACATTAATTAGTTTTTCTTCAGTAAAAACGTGCAAATTATTGAAAAGAACTTAGTAAAATGGAGTGAAATCCTATTTTACTATTTGCTTTCTGTTTTCTTTAACTAAGTTTCAAAGAGCTGTACCACCACATAAATTAGAGAATAACCTCACACTTCTCAAGTGTTTTAACATAACCTGGTCCAACATTCAGTCTCTCCCTCAACTACGCCCCACCCCCACACCTTCTTCTGTAGGTCCTTTCCTCTTTTCTTGAGGAAGAACATTGTGCTCTTTTGAACTGGACCAGGCATTTTTGCATAAGGTGTAAGGACACTCATTTTCAGACTATATAACTGAGATAGAAGCATATTTTCTAACTGTCTTCCTCCACTAGGCCTGCCTGAGGAGAGAGGCCCGTGTCTAGTTAACATGTGAATGCACAGCCTCTAGCTGATGTGCTTGGAGTACAGCAAAGAGCCATTACATCAGAAAGCAGTATTTTTAAACAGTCAGGGGACCACATGAATCAGAATGCCCTTCAGAAGAAAATCGTAGCTTATTCCAGATGAACCACTTAATCATCTGAAAATGGGTGTATAAGGTTTGGTTAAAAATAATTTCCAAACATCCTATTTGCAAATTTTGCTGGAAATGCTGAACTCTACTGAAGCTTTCTATTAATTCCATTCGCAATTAGACATTCACAGATGCAACTGTGTTCAAGTAAGCATCTATACTTTAATTTTAATTCTATTTTTTAAAGTTTGCTGCAGCTTAGGTAAGATGGTTATAATAATGTTAAAGTGTACAATATGAGTTATAAAATTATTACACCTACCTCCTCCAAAGTGCTCACAACCTTTCACTGTAGTCTCCAAGCAATCTCTGGTCCTGTCTTCACTTTCATCCACTCATCCCCTCAGTGCTCAGCAAACTATTTTGTAATCCCAATCCCAAAACATGTCTTTTTTATTTCTTTTCCTTTGTATTCTCCCTATATCTCAATGAGGGACATCTCCTGTATTTGTCCTTCTTCCTCTGACTTATTTCTCTTTTTTTCTTGTTTTAAGTTGAATTTTATTTTTATTAAGTTGTTCACAATAATTTGTTACATTCAATATTACAACACCTGCCATCATTATACCTATCCACCACCGTATTTCAAAGATTTCCACCCTGACTTCCAAAACCTGCTCCCAAATCAGGACTTAAATAACTTATTTTGTATTTTTTGTTATGAATAATTTACTAAAACTGATCCAAAAAAATTTCCTTAGAGAAAAGTGTGTGAAGATTGTTGTACTTCACCCTAGAGCCATTAAGCCCTTGTATAAGAGATTACTACTAATATGTTGTTAAAGGTTGAGCCTTGTGTGCTTAGTATGTGTATATATATATATATATATTTATTTATATAGCGATAGCACAGTAGTAAGGCGTTTGCCTTGCACGCAGCCAACATGTCCTACCTGAGTTCGATTCCTCCGCCCCTCTCGGAGAGCCCGGCAAGTTACCGAGAGTATCTCGCCCGCACGGCAGGGCCTGGCAAGCTCCCCATGACCTATTCGATATGCCAAACACAGTAACAACAAAGTCTCCAATGGAGACATTACTGGGCCCGCTCGAGCAAATGGATGATCAACAGGAGGGCCTTTACTTTTACTTTACTTTTACTTTATATAATATATATATATATATATATATATATATATATATATATCTTTGAGATGGGTTGCCTTCTACTTTATAGTTCACCAAAGGTGGTGTGTCACTCTTGGTACATCAGTGGAGCAAATGAGGCTGCATGCTCCAGGAATAGAGGTTAATTTTGAAAGAAATTTTTTAACTAGATGGTGACGTTAGGGTGTGGGGGCATCTCTATGGTGTATCATTCCGTGTTGCTCTCTTCCAAGAGCCCGACTTGGGAGCTGGATCATGGCCATTCATGAACTTATATGGTGCCAGAGGCAGTTCCTGAGTATGGCTGCCAGGCTGCAGGAAGCACAGGGAGATAGGAGGAGGTCACCCACCCCAAATTCCATGGGAACCTGGAGATTTCAGTCACAAGCCTCTGACTTATTTCATGTAAACTTTCAGATCCACCCACATTTCAGCGAATGGCACAATTTTATCTTTCCTTGGTGCTGCATAATATGCTACTGTGTAGCTCTGTCCTCCCGTTGTTCATCGATTTGCTCAAGTGGGCACCAGTAATATCTCCATTGTGAGACTTGTTACTGCTTTTGGCATATCAAATAAGTCACAGGTAGCTTGCCAGGCTCTGTCGTGTGGGCAGGATACTCTCGGGTAGCTTGCCGGGCTCTCAGAGAGGGGAAGAGGAATTGAACCTGGGTCAGCTGCATGCAAGGAAAATGCCCTACCCAGTGGGCTATCGCTACAGCCCATCCCAATGTGTATACCATATATTCTTTTCTCTGTCCTTGGGCACTCAGATTGTTTTCATATTTGGGCTACTGTACTGGACATTGCAATGAACGCAGGTATATGTGAATCTTTTTAAAATAATGTTTTAGTGTTTGCGGGGTAGATGCCAAGAAGTGGAATCACTGAGTCATCTGGAAGGTCTGCTATGACTTCCTTGGAAACTCCTCTAAACAGCTTTCCACTGAGACTGAGCCAGACAATATTTTCACCAACAGTAAAGGAGGGCTCCTTTTACCAATTCCCACTGAAAACAGAATTTCTTTGATTACTATAATATAATTTAAAGTCAGGAAACACAGTTCTCCTGTCCTATTTTTCCCCCTCAGAATAGTTCAAGCTATTCAGGGGGTTTTGCGATTCCATAAAAAGTTTCATAGAATGTCCTCTTTATAATGCTTTGGATAGGATGGTCATTTTGACAGTGCTACTTTTTTTTAAATCTATGGACACATTTTGTTTTTAATTTCCTGAAGTCCTCACCTATTTCTTTCAATAGCGAATCAACGTTTTCAATGTTTAAATCTTTCACATCTATTGTTAAGTTGATTTTTTTTATTAGTGAAATACCATGAGATACAGTTGTAGACTTACAAGATTTTGTGCTTGGGTTTCAATTATACAATGATCGAGTATCCATCCCACCACCAGTGCTCATTCTCCACCCCTACCAATCCCAGTATTCCTCCCACCCACCCCCATCCCCCATCCCACCCTGCCTCTGTGGTAAGGCACTCCCTTTTGTTCTCTCCTTTTGGGTGCTGTGGTTTGGCAGAAGAGGTATTGGGTGGCAATCGTGTTCGGTCTAGAGTCTACTTTCAGCATGCATCTCCCGTCCTGGGCAGATCTTCCCAACACCCTTTAGTATTTGATGTTTAGATACAATTTTAATAAAGTTATCTTTTCTATTTTTTCTCTTCTGGTTCATTATTTCCATATATAAATGCAACAGATTTTTGCGTATTGACTTTGTAGACTGCACTTTTCTATATTGAATTATTGTATCTATGCATTTCTAGTGGAGTGTTTAGGGTTTTCTATGTATGATATCCTGTCCTCTGCAGATAGTGATAGTTTAACTTCTTTTCCAATTTAAATCCCTTTGATTTCTTTTACTTCTTAATAGCTGTGGTGAGGACTTTCACTTTCCAAACTATATGAATGTGATTGGAGAATGTGGAAATCCTTGCTTCACGCCTGCTCTCAGTGGGAAGGCTTTCAATGTTTCACCCGTGAGGATGATGTTGGCTGTGGGTTTGCTGTAAATGGCTATACCTGTCTTGAGGTACATCTTTTCTATTCTTATTTTGTGAAGGGAATTTATCATGAAGGATCAAATCCTGTTTAAAGTTTTCCATAGATCTGTCACTGTAATGTGACTTCCCTGTTGATTATATGGTTTTTATCTTTCTTTTTCTCTTTATGGGGTATTAAATTTATTGATTTGTGTGTGGATTCAGTTTACTAGTGGTGTAGGCTGGTAGATAGGGAAGGATTCCCATGACAGTGGAATTCCTAGGAAGTAATAATGCCAGTAGCCACAAGACCACAAAGAGCCCAGTGAGCTCAGGAGCCTAAGATTTCACCTGGTGCCAACCAACATAACCAGAGAAGCCTGGACACTTTCTCCCCTCAATCCGAGAAAAGCTTCAGCAGGAACAAAGGCTAAGGAAAAGAATTTCACAGATCATCAACCACTCCCAACTCTACCCCTTTGGCAAAACCCTAGCAACTGGACTCCTACCTAGCTAGAAAGCCTCACATGGGGCAGGTTGGAGAAACGCTGTAAAATACTCTTGAACAAAGGAAGTGCACATATATGCTGTCAGAGCCCATGTGCTGCTTGTGCCCACATGGCCCAGCACATGTAGAACCTGTGGTGCCCAAGCACACGGTTGGGCAAGCTCACCTTCATCTCCCCCGCCTTGAGATGTGTATTTGGACTCTTTCTGTCTTTGGAAAAGTTCACACTTTCCTTCTTGAGTGTATTCTTCTTTCTCTCTCCCTTTATCTTCCTCCTCCCTTTTCACAATAACCTCCAAATAAAATCTGTCTTCATTTCGCTGCCCATCTATTCCTGAGATTATTTTCCGTGAGAAGGACAAAGACTTGTAAGGCCTGGGCAATGCCTTTACTCTCCTGCAAAAAGCAATTCATTGGCCAGCCTGAGTCCATGACTCCCTGAGAAATCGGGTGGTGGAAATTAAGTCGCGTGCTGAGAAGGTCAAGTGGACATCATGTGTGGCTTGATGGTCACCTAGTGGGGCTGGCAGGGCTCTGGCCCCTGCCACACAGGGATTCATGGCAGACTTTCTCAGTCCCACCTTCCTAGTCAGTCCTGGGTGTCAGAGGCAGATCAGGAGAAAGTGGCCATCTCTCTCCATCTCACATAGGTCACCTGTGGGGGCCCACCAACTTCACTGGGATTTTTTGAGGATCTTTGTATAAATGTTCATCAAAGATGTTGTTCTGTAATTTTACCTTTTGGTAATATATTTTTCTGCTTTTGCATTTATGGTAATATCGGCTTCATTGAAACCGCTAGGAAGAATTCCCATTTCTTTGATTTCTTGTTTGACCTAATTTCCAAATGTTATAATGCCTTCATAGTATTGTGATCTGAAAAGATACTTGATATGATTTCTATTTTTGTAAATTTGTGGATATTCAAATTGTTTCTCAGTATGTGATAAATTCTGGAGCTATCTATCTTCAAGGCCAGTGTCACAATTTTCAGTTTTATCCATTCTGCTGTTGAGACTTTAGCTCCTTTATTTCTTTTTAATTTTTTTCTATTTCATTTTAATTTTTTTTAAATGAATCACCATGAGAGACAGTTATAGACTTACAAACTTTCGCGATTACGTTTCACCCATACAATGATCGAGTACCCATCACTCCACCACCAATGTTCCCAATAACCCTCCTGCCACCCCTAACCCTTCCCACCCCTGCCCCTGTGGCAGGCACATTTTCTCTTACTCCCTCTCTCTGTGTTTGGGTGTTATGGTTTGCAATACAGGTAGTAAGTGGCCATCATGTTCGACCCATAGTCTACTCTCAGCATGCATCTCCAGTCCCGAGCGAGCCCTCCAAGCATCATTGACTTAGTGGTCCCTTCTCCATCCCAGCTGCCTTTTCCTCCAGCATGTGAGGCCGGCTTCCAAGCCATAGCTCCTGTATTTCTATTTGATTGAGTTCTTTTGTTTTTACATCAATCTCTCCAGACTTATTGATTCTCTTTTTAAATGTCCCAGTCAGATTAATACACATAGATGTGATTGTTGTTTTGTGAGGGAAACTGGTGGAAATTCACGGGCACTGAGGGCTGTGACAGAAGGTGGTGATGGATTGCAAGCACAAAGAGGCCCAGAGAACCAGGCTGAGACAGGCAACATAGAGCCGTTAGTTCTATTCAGAATCCTTTGTCTTGATAACCTGGTCAACTTAAGAACAATTTTGCTGTATATACTCACTTGCTTGCTGGCTGGCTTGCTTCCACTTAAAAGACCTAGCGGCAGAATGGACCCTTTGTTCAGACCCAAGAGTTGAACTCCTGGACCTTGTATATAAACTTGTTTCTCTTCCACCCATCTCGGCTTGATATCTTGATTCCTCGGACTTTCACTAACCATTCTAAGATCTTCATACAGATTGAAAAGTTCTAATGTAGCTGGGGAACTTCCTGGACCTTTGTCACTTTTTGTTGATACAGCTGAGTTCTTTCAATTTTTCTTAGCTTCCCATGACCTGTGCATTTACATTATATTTCACCTATATTTATGACATTTTTAGTAAATTTGCAAAACAAACTTCCTACCAAAAAGATAAATCTTACCTGGACCAGTTCCATCATGGCTTATTACAACTTTCTTCAATTTTCCAAGAGTTACAGCCTCAATGGAAAATATATCAACCTATACAGTGAATAAGTAAATTGAAGGACCATTATGACATTTTGTTTCTCGAAGAAAAACTACTACATTAGTATAATATTACTAAATTACTTTATTGCTATTATTATTACCTTAATATTATTACTACTATAAAGACCACCAACTGATGTTTTTCAATAGCATAAAAGTTATTTTATAATTGCACAGCATAGCACTTACTACATTTTTGTACAAAGCCCTCACAATGCATAATATAAAATTCTTGCTCTTCACAGCCATTTTTTGTTTGTTTCTCTGCCACATCAAGTAGTGCTAAAGGATGACTCCTGGTTTTGTGCTCAGGGATCACTCATGGTATGCTCCGATGAGACCATACGTGATGCCAGGGATTGAAGCCCAGTCAGTAGATGCAAGTCCACCTCCTTACCTTCTGTATTATCTCTCCATTCCGAGATTTTTAATATTTAATCACATTAAATATTGTCTCCTGCCCCTGCACCTGGCTGTCCTCGCCGGGGGCCTCTTGGAGGGGAGCAGGTTGAGTTTTCCTCCCCGCCCCGACAAGGGCTCCAGCAGCCGAAGACCTCCAGAACCAGCCACCACCATGCTGAGACCACTCTCCGCACACCTGAAGGTACTGGCAGAGGAGCAAAGGCAAGCGGGTCCCGGGGCTGAGATCTCCAAGCCTACTCGGATTGGGGCTGAGCATCCTCCACTCAGATCCTCCAAATTCCAGTAGGTGGGGGTCACACCCACCAACTGGCCCCCTGGCGCCATGTAATCCCATCAACGACCAAGAATCAGAGACTATAAAACCCAGCTCCCGGAAGCGCGTGGCCACATTTGCGGCCGCGTGATATCTTATCATCTCATTCCTACTTTGGACAAACTGGCAAGCTACCGAATGCAACCTGCCCACACGGTAGAGTCTGGCAAACTCCCCGTGGCATACCCAATATGCCAAATATCAGTAACAATGAAGGGTCTCATTCTCCTAACTCTGAAAGAGCCTTGAATATGGAACTTTTTAAAAAATCTCAGGTCTAGGACAAAGGAGACGTTACTGGGGCCTGCTCGAGGCAATCGATGAATAACAGGATGGTCGTGATCATGATCGTGAATCACATTAAATCTACAACTACTAGTAATAGTATTAGCTAGTGTTGGAGTACACGGATCTTAGGTTTATCAGGTTGCATCTATCACAGTGCTCCCAAGTCACTCCCATTACTTTGTCTGTCTGTAATCACATCTATGCTCTCTTTCCCAACCAATTTGTAAGGTCTCATCCTTCTTAGACACTGAAACTAGTACTGTAAGTTAATATTGCCTTTCTCCTCTCCTCATGTCTTTTGAATAGTTTAATGCAATGTCCTTTTTGTATAGATACAGGAAGACAATTAATTAATATGCTTTGTAACTTAGGAATTGATTAGCCCTGAATATTATTCACTCCTGGGCATCTGCCTTCTCAACTTAAATCCCAGTTGCCCTCACTTCTTAGCACCCAAGGGCAGGGTCCCGATGTGGGACTGGATGGAACCAGGGCAAGCCGGTAAGTTATGTGCTACCCTGGCATCGAGATGGGTCAGGCCAAGGTGCCACAATTCTTAACTATAAGTTAAGAAGAGTTTGATCATAGGCAAATGCTGTCATGATCTAAAAGTAACGATGAGACTAGGACCCCACTGCTAGAAACAGGAAAGATATCTGGCCTGAGCACTGCAGTCTGAGATCGAGATGGCCCTAGGAGAGCAATTCTATAAGCTCAAAGTATTTCTTACTGTGTCCATACAAAATGATTAATATTATGTATGCTTATATGTTGGTTGGACAAGGAGAGGAGAAACACATCCTAGAAGCAGTTTTCCTTTGTGTCCTGACTAGCTTGGTTGAGACTGAACTTTCTCCCCTTCAAACTGCCTTCAGTAAATGATTTCAGTATATTGAGGCAGTTTCTCTTATCTCACAGGAGCTAGATGGCCTTAGGTATGCAGATCCCAGGTGCTAAGCCAAGCCTGGTCTTTGGGATGTAGATGCCTGGCTCTAAGCTGACTGATTTTGGAGATGTAGATTCCAAGCTCTATTAGACTGGTCTTTGTTGTGCTAATCCAAGTGTTTGTAGTTTGTAAAAGGATTACTGGCCTGGGGATGTAAAGAAACAATGTATGGTTTGCCTCTATGTTCTTTCTGTAACTCCTTTTGATGACATCACTATATTGCGCCCTTTAGAGGTACTATGATCTATATAAGGGAGATTTCAGGGCTCTCTGGGGGACACGTGCATCAGAGGACCTGGGAAGATGGGGCTGAGGACAGAAGCTAAGAGAACAAAGGTGCACGTGCTTGAGGATTCCTGAGGCCTCCATGACATATATCTCTTCCATGTAATAAACTGCTGCTAAGACCAACCAGCCTGGCCCTCATTTCCTTCCCTCACCTGACCATCGCCATCCACCTCCCTGGAGTGGGGAAACGGCCTGAGACTACCGAACGCGGGTGGCGGGAGAGATAGACCACCTGCCTTTTATTTTTTGTGTGTTTACACAAGCTAGTATAGTCCATTCTTTAATGTATTCTGTTTTTCCTGTACTCACACATTTAACACTCAAAAGGATCCATGAAATTAGCAATATTCATTTTCTTACTTTCAATACCATATTATCTTTTATTATCATATATTTTATTATCCACATTATCAAATTATATATCATATATTTTATTATCATATTATCAAATTATCTACGAGCCACAGTTTATCAGCTGGTGAGTGACCAAACCAGGGCTCAAACCCAGGCTGTCCGCAACCAGAATGCATGCTGTCTGCAAATTGCCATTGCTATCTGTTTCTTAGTAGTTATGGCTTCTGAATAATCTATATATTAAAACCATAAAGTTTAGGAGTGATAGTACAGCGGGTAAGGCTGACCTGAGTTTGTTCCCAGGATCCCCGGAGCACTGCCACCAGTGATTCCTGGGTGCAGAGCCAGGAGTAAGCCCTGAGCACCACTGGGTGTGGTCTCAAACCAACAAATCAAAGCAAAATTGAAAAATACCAACATAGGGATGTAAAAGCAAAAAGAAAGGAAAGGGAGTGAAATAATAAGACTTAGAGCAGAAATCACTGAAATGCTAGCTGACTAACCAGCTAACTATATATATTTATACATTATAAATATATATTAAATATATATTATACATATGCACTGCCGAGCCTGGCAAGCTACCCGTGGCATATTCGATATGCCAAAAACAGTAACAATAACAGGTCTCATTCCCCTGACCCTGAAAAAGCCTCCAATATGGCAGCATTGGGAGAGACGAGTAAGGAGAGGCTGCTAAAATCTCAGGGCTGGGACCAATGGAGACGTTACTGGCACCCCCTCTAGAGATAGATAGATAGATAGATAGATAGATATAAACTGCTGTTAACTAAAGATAAGCTGTGCAAGTTCCAAATGCACAAACTCAGTCCCCACATGTAATGTGAATAACGACTCCAGGAGCCTCCATCCCAATCATTATCTCCCCTGAAGGTACAACTATTTTGCTATCTTGACATTTAATCACTCTTACTCGTATTTTCTGGGCCTGCTCTTATAAACAAAACCATGTTGGTTTCATTTTTCTTTCTGTCGGTCTGGTTTTTTATTTCTGTCAACCTTTGTGAGATTCAATCATGTGTCTTTAACAGTATTTTGTCCAGATTTTGATTTCTGAATATTAATCCTTAATATTTATTTAGTCTAATGATAAACAATAGTCTTTTGCAGGTATGGGGTTATTGCAAATAACACAATTCATAATGTTTTTGTGCTTTTTTCTTTATGTGTGTATCTTTGTGCTCAGTTGTTTCTACCACATGATGCAGCTTTAGTAGATAGTCTCAATTTTCTTATCTACACTCTACTCGGGTACAAAAGATCAAGGGTCTCCACAGGCTACACAGTGCTTGTGTCATCATTCCTTTTTATATATGCTTAGTTATTTAATTGCTCACAGTGACATTTCACTATGATTTCGATTGTGTTGTCCTGCTTACTGGCAAAGTCAGAACCATTTTCCATGTCTAGTGTTTAGTTCTCATGTCAAATGCCATGCTTATATTTTAAATTGTGTTGTCTGTCTTTTTATTTTGATTTGCATGTGCTCTATATGAAAACTAGAAACAAGTTCTTGGCTCACATATATTTGACCTTCTTTTCTATCCCACTGTTTTGTGTCTCGTCTTTTTACTGCTCATTTTATATTAAGGAACAGAGCTTTTAATATAAAGATGGTATCATTGTATCACTATCATCCCGCATTGTTCATTGATTTACTTGAGTGGGCACCAGTAACATCTCCATTGGTCCCAGCCCTGAGATTTTAGCAGCCTCTCCTTTCTCTTCCTTCACAATGGTGCCATATTGGAGGCTCTTTCAGGGTCAGGGGAATGAGACCCGTTACTGTTACTGTTTTTGGCATATCGAATACGCTACAGGTAGCTTGCTGGGCTCTGCTGTGATAAAGACTGTATGATGTATAATTTTTTCTTATATTTCATATTTTTTATTTTGGGGGGAAGGGGAGTGGGTTCCTAAGTGGTATTTGGAGGTTGGGGGATGGGAACCTACCAGTGATCTATGTTGGGGGTTCTAGAGTCACCCTTGCTGATTAGGGAGCCACACTAGCCACTATATTATCTCCTGTCTGTTTGTTGTATTTGTTTTTGAAATATAAATCTATACTTGGATGCCCCTGTTCCTAGCAGCATCATTAACCAAAAGACAAAAGCCACCTGGGCCGAATTTTTCAAGGAACAGATGTGCCAACAAACAGAATACGGGATATATAGACAATGGCATTTTATTCAATCTTTTTTTAAAAGCAAATTTGCAGACAGGCAGGACATGAATGGATACTGAAAACAACCTGCTAAGTGAAATCAGCCAATAGCAAGAAGCCAACACTTAGGATTCTTCAGGGAGTCTAAGTCATAAAATAAAGAGAAGAATGAGGATTACTAGGAGCTGGGCCAAGGAAAGAGGACGAGGGAAGGGAATTATTATTTCACTGACACAGGGTTTCAGGTATGCAAGACGAAGACATTTCTGGAGTTTAATGGAGGGGATGCTTTGCCGTCTGAATGTATTCAATGCCACTGAATTATGTACTTCAAAATGGCTGCGGGTGAATTCCACAGTTTCAATGTTTTACCATGACTAAAAGTGTTTAAAAATATTAATATAACCCACGTTCATGAAGATTGTCTTATATATTCTAGATAATTTGTTTACAATTTCTAATTTTTCCTATTTGATATTCATTTGCCTTTCAGAAATTATTTTTAAAATATCAGTTTTGAAACTAATATAAAGATTTATATTTTTTGTTCTATTTTCTCTCTTATTTATTAGTATTGCCTCCGATGAATTATTGATCTTAATTACCTTAGCTTTGAAGTAAGTCTTGATATCTAGTAATTTTAGCCCTCCAGCTTTGTTTATTTTTCCAATAGTATTCAAGCTTATTTGGGAGAAATTCGACTCTATGTTTTCACAAAAATTATCAAAATGGAAAATGATCATTAAAAATATTTCTGAGATTTTGATTGGTAAAGCATTGAATTGGTCTACATTGATGATATTACATCAAACTAAAGATAAATAGGAGAGAAGTAAGAACTTCATAATATTGAGTCCTCCAATTTAGGAACATGATAACTCTATTATTTTCATCTTTTAATATTCTTCAACAGTGTTTTGTCACTTTTCAGATGAGGTTTTTAATGGCCAGCACTGAAGCAACTGTACAACGGATTTGGAGTAGGTGAGCCTGACGGCAGGAAGGACCCGCTCTGCCCTTGTTCTGGGACACGGGGTCCCTTTTCCAACCATGTTGAGCCACTGTTGGTATCAGTGTCCAGCCTGTCGTCTGGGATCCGAGAGAAACCGTTATAGCAGTGAGTCTAGGAAGAGCGTCCATTCTCTGTTCTGGCAATTCCACCCTCCTTCCCTGAGCATCACGGGATGGACTGGCTGTTAATGACCTGTAGGACCCATCCAAGCTCCAGCTTGAGAGGAAATGCACCAAGCTCACACCTTCAAGGTGGGGAGTCAGGAGAGGGGCTGTGAGGGTCTCTCAGACTGAGCCCCAGCCTCCTGAGAGTTCTTATATCTCTGTACAGCATCTCCATCTCTCTTCTGCCACTTTCTGCTTGGTTTTTTGCTTCACCTACACGTGGTATGCAATGCAGAATTATCAGGTTCCTTCTTTGCAGGATCTTGGACCCGTAGGTCCTCCTTCGGTAGCTCTAGAATAACTTTAAAACCAATGTAAAAGATGTTACCAAACATTTCTCATTGTCAGAAGTAGAATCTTGACTGGCTTTGCTGTTGTTGTTGACTTTCTATAGAATTAAAAACCTGGAGTCTATGATTGCAGTCTACCTGGATAAAGTCCCACCTCTGCTCAACTCCAGAATCAAAAGACGCACCCCAAGCAGTAATCACCTCTCCCTGTACATCCTAATTGGGATCAGGTGCACATCTGGGGACTTCCTGCTCTTTGGTTTTGTTCTTAGTTAAAATATAGGAGGGCTAGTGACAAGAATCAATAAAGATCTTTCCAGGGCTGGAGAGATAGCACAGCGGGTAGGGCGTTTGCCTTGCACATGGCCAACCTGGGTTCTATTCCCAGCATCCCATATGGTCCCCTGAGCACTGCCAGGAGTAACTCCTGAGTGCAGAGCCAGGAGTAACCCCTGTGCATCGCCAGGTGTGACCCAAAAAGCAAAAATAAAAATAAAAATAAATAAAGATCTTTCCATTACCTGACCACGCCGAAACTTGACTTTGTTATTTTTTGATTGATGAAGCCTTCGATTCCCCGAATCTCCTCTGGTGCCGATGAGGTTGATAAATACATTAGATTCTGTCTCTGCACCCGGCTTCCTGCCCGTGAGCATGTAGATATTGTAAACCACCACTGAAATGTCAGACATATGGCATTATCATTCTCAATTTTATGATATCTTTGAATGTACTTCAATACACTAGAAGGGAACCAGAATTGGTTTCAGCTCCTTGATATGCATCGCTTTATGGAACCTGGCCATGGTCATTTGTTATATGTGCCCCTGATCAAATATATTTTATGTTTACTCTTCTTCTGTAGACTTTAGCTATTCCCAGAACTACTCTTTCAAAATAGAGTTAGCAATTACAGACTTCAATTAACTACTACACTTGCACAGTTATTATGAGAAGTTGTATTTGAAAAGAAAAAGAATAAGCTCTCTTCTTCCTTAATTAGATGAAAGGGCAATTTTCCCCCTAAAGTTTGACTGCTTTAATCACAGTTGGCCACTGGTGCTATTACTTCATGGATATTGCTAGTCCAATCATGGATATTTTTAATAGCTCTCTAGAGAGAGAGAAGATACAAAGATCTTGGAGAGATGCAAATTTATATCTAAGGCACATATAGATTTTTTTTAAAAAAAGCACAATGAGATACCAGCAAATTATAATCTACTATATTTAACTTCAGAATTAAGGTGATTTCTGAGTCATTGGTAGAAATCACTAATTAGAAAAAATAGATTGCTCTTACTGATACTCCTAATATGAATAATATCTTGGATCCAAGGAGTACTTTTTAGTCCAAAAACTTGGAACTCTATATAAATCATAGATTGTGCAATTGAACAGCTACATTTATAGAAATTCACATTAACATTTTCCAAAGAACTCAGACATGAAAATTCAACAAGTAAGAAAACAAGGTAAGTGAGAAACATCGCCTGTTTCTATCATGCCTGACCTTTAAGAAGACAAATGTGGTATATTGGGAAACGGTGTAAGCAGAGAAGATAAATCCATTTCTTTGCACAGTCTCACATATTCTGAAATACCCCAGAGTGAAACACAGCTGAACTTAAAGCAGAAAATTAGAACATATCATGTTAATTTCAGAAACTCAAAGAAATCTTTTAAATTACAAAGATCTAGTCACGTAGCCTGTGTAACTTTCTGACCTAAAGTTCATCCAACATGATGACAGAATTCTTTGTGAAAACAACTATATGGACAATTATAACTGAAAGATTTTACAGAGAAACCATGAATCATTTTTCTGAAAAGATTTCTTAATTTTACTTGAAGAAGGAACTTGATCACAAGTTTTCAATAAGACGTTTTTAATATTAAGACAAAAAATAATATATCAAGGCCAGGAATATAGTCCAATAGACAAGAACTTGCCTTGCATGAGTGCCTGTGGCTAGTTTTTGGCACTGCAAATAAGCTAATAAATAAAATATAATAAAGTAAAATAAAATATAATAAAGAAAACTTCCATGTAAAGATAACAACGGATTCCTAAAATGCAATGAGGCCATAATTAGCCCTTGAGTACTGCAGTGTATGCCCCCAGAACCAAAATAATAATATAAATTTATATTCAAGATTTTTTGTTTTTGTTTTTTCTTTTTGGGTCACACCTGGCGATGCACAGGAGTTACTCCTGGTTCATGCACTCAGGAATTACTCCTGGCGGTGCTCAAGGGACCATATGGGATGCTGGGAACTGAACCTAGGTCGGCTACGTGTCCAGGCAAACACCCTACCCGCTGTGCTATTGCTCCAGCCCCCACTTCAAGATTTTTTAAAAATGTATGTATCCAAAATTGTTTAGAAGATACATTTATAACACATAAAATAGCCCTCAATACTCTCATTACCACTGTACAGATAGTTTCCAATTTATTATAGCTTAGTTTGTGATTTTCCAACTTTTTGGTGATGTGAAAGGGATACACATTCAATAAAATGTAAAGCGGAAAATTTGAATTAGAGAATTCTGTTTTTTGGTGGGGGAGACAGGAGGGGATACACCTGGCTGTACTCGGGACTTCCTCCTGGCTCTGCACTCAGGGACCACTTGTGGAGGGCTCGGGGAATCCTATGAGGTACCAGAAATGGAGTCAGGGTTGGCCATGCACAAAGCCAATGCCTTAACCCTGTACTCCCTCTCTGACCTTAGAGCATTCCGTTTTATACTTTCATTTTCGCGTTCAGCAAATTACATGAGATATTCAACATTATTATAAAAGAGGTCTAGAAATAAAGTTCAATGGCCTCATGCTTTGTGTGTGTGTGTGTGTGTGTGTGTGTGTGTGTGTGTATGTGTGTGTGTGTCAGGGGAGAGGGCGGGAAGAGGCTGCCTGGTTCAATCTCGGTCACCATCTGATCCTCCAAGCATTGCTGGGAGTGACCCCAAGCACAGAGTCAGGAGTGATCTCTAAGCACTGCAGGTGTGGCAGAAAGAAATCATGAATTAATAAAAATAAAATAAACTGTTGTTGTTGCTCAACCGCAAGCTACTCAAGTATGAGCCTGTTTAAGGTAAATTGGGACCAATTCCATCGTTCACTAAGGTAAGGGTACTCAGTGCGTCTTCAGTTTAAGGTGGGGTCAGTCACGGTGCCCGGGAGCCCCTCCCAGCAGCCTCGGAGGACTGAGCACTGCAGGGACCCAGATGGCTTCTACATGGAAAACACAGGACTCCAGGCGTTCAGTAGCTCCTGAGCCTTCAGCTTAAGACAATTTCAGCTGGGGCTGGGTTTATCTGATAATAAAGTTGGAGCAGCAGAAGAAATAGTGCAGCAGTAAGTGCTTTCCTTGCACGCAGCAGACCTGGGTTTAATCCCCAGTATCCCAAATGGTCCTCCAAGCCCCATGGGGAGAGATTACTGTACTCAGAGCCAGGAAGACCTGAGCACCACCGGGTGTGGCAGGAAGGAAGGAAGGAAGGAAGGAAGGAAGGAAGGAAGGAAGGAAGGAAGGAAGGAGAGAGAGGAAGGGGAGGAAGGAGAGGAAGGAAGGAAGGAAGGAAGGAAGGAAGGAAGGAAGGAAGGAAGGAAGGAGAGGAAGGAAGGAAGGAAGGAAGGAAGGAAGGAAGGAAGGAAGGAAGGAAGGAAGGGAGGAAAAAAGGTTATAGAATAGCTGTACATGTTAATGTTTTATGTATAACCTTTGCCAGTTACCTGCACCACCTCAAGCATTTCTCAACACCGTTTCTAGAAGTTGCTGTGAATAAAGTTTAATTATATACACAGTGAAACACTGAAAGCCCTAGCTTGCCATTAAAAATATAAATAAAAGTGGTTATCGTTGTTGAGCATTGCATTTTATTCTCAAACCACAGATAACTGAACCATAAGTTAAGTTGTATTATTAACAGTCATATGATTCCACCTGCCCCCCCAAAAAAACACAGACAATTTGATGGAATCTGTATATTGACTCTTCTCTCATTGTAGTAATAAGATTCACTATGTAATTGCTATAGTTTTTGACAGGTGGATTTTTAAAAAAAAAAAAAAACAAAGTTCATGCCAGTGTATTCACCAACTCTTTTCATTGGCCCTTAAGGCAATATAAAATTCTTCTCTAACTCAAGAGGAAGAGACAGTTTAATACATTTCTTGGATGCACCCTCAATATGTACTTTAAAAAGAGTCTGAACAGATGAAGATCACAGAAAATTCTTAGTCCCTCTCCTTGGGTTTAATATTGCTGACTTAAAGGCGGGATTCCATATTCTAGCTAACAGACTGGCATTATGTTGTAAAAACAAAGACTAACAAAATCTAAAAGTTTCATCAAACTTTGATCATCCACCCCCATGTATAAGGAGGTGACCAGAGGGAACGCAATGCTAAATCTGAAATGTGAGCTTGAAAAGAACAGAAAATTAGCTCAAATACATGAGAGATATAGGCATGGGTTGGGATCAAGAGATAGTGCAGGGGTTATGGGACGTCCTTGGCATAAGCGCAACCCTGGATTGATACCCATTACCACCTGGTGCCCAAGCACTGTTGGGTAGAATCTGCCCCTCGCCCCGAGGCATAGGGCCTGAGCAGGACTGCGTCCTTTGGCCCTTGCATTGAGTCTCCAGCTGGTTGACTAAGAGTAACTAGGAGGGACCCCGAAGACTCCTGATGACACGTTGGGATCTGCTGTCCCACCCCCAACGATAAGAATGGGTAATCAGTACACGGAATGGAAGATTACAAGCAGATTCAAAGAAAATGATGATGAATCAGTCATTGCAACTGCAAAAGCACCCTTAAAGTACCAAATTTGAGTTGTTAATTTTTCCATCAGCCTCATTTAGTTAAAAGTATCTCAAAGAGTTGGATCATCCGTATATGTTGAGCATTTCTGCCAAAAGATCTGAGTGTTCTTTTTACTACAGATTATGCTAGATGTTGCTTTCTGATAGTCAGCAGATTCAGCTGCTCCAGGAAGCTTTGCTCACTCTCAGCCTGCCACAAGCACAGAATCAAATGCTTGTCTTCCCATTTACCCCAAGTCTCATCCAGTTCATCTGAAAGCTCTACGATGTATTCTCGCCATTTGGGGGAAATCGCTTTCCACTTGTGTTCATAACATCACCTTCAACACTGTCGTCCTGTGGCTTAACTATATTTTCATTTTAACAATTTCCCCATTTCTTGGGGAATGTTAGGACAGTGTCACTGTCAGAACTCAGCATTCTTCGGGCTTATCGGTGTGTGGCCTACGTAATGCGACTCAGACTCCTCTCATTAGTGACATCAAAGTCTTTCAGAAGTTTTACCTGCAGGCCGTATTTCAAACATTGTGGGTCAGAGTCTATGCCCAGCATTTGTTAACCATAACTTGTCAGCATAAACACAAAGCATTAATCCCTCCATATAGTATTCCTAAGATCTCCCTCATTCAGGAGACCTTGGTCTGTGATGACTACTGTAAACATAGAGCTGTATACGTGCATATGCTCTTGGGACAGCAAGCTTGAGAAAGGCACCCACTTGCAATTTCTGTCATTCAACATATTGAAAACACCACATGACTGAGGAGGGGGCCTAAATAAAGAATCAAATACAACTTCTCATGCCTGAAAAAATTTTTAAGCTTTTAAACTAAACCTCTCAATGTCTGTATTGTAAACCATAATGCCGAAAAGGAGAGAGAGGGTGATACAAAGGGGAGGGGGGAGGGAGAGAGAAACAGAGAGAGAGAGAGAGAGAGAGAGAAGGACAGAATTTGCCATTGAGACAGGGTGGGGAAGGTTGGGAAGGGAATCTGGAGCCATTGGTGGTGGGAAATGTACACTGGAGGAAGAATGGGTGTTGGAATACTGTATGACTGAAACCCAACCAAGCTTTGGTATCTCACAGAGATTCAATAATAAAAAATTAAAAAAATAAACTAAAATATCCCAATACCTTAAAAAAATTAAACTAAAAGTTTAGAGGAAGGAAACCAAAGACACCGTGGGTGGTGTGTTTCCTTCAGCATAAGTTAAGAGGGTGGAAACCAAATGCACCCAGAAACCCTGGCAGAATGGAGCAAGGGTGGGGAGATCCCCTTCAAAGACAATCAAAAATCAGCTAAAAAATTCCTTGCAACTCAAATTGCTTATTAACATGTCATTTGTCACAATGCATCAATCCACATATCTGTCCTCCTGAGAGTTTACGGCCCAAGGCCAGTAGGATGCCCAGAACTGGAAAAGATTCTGAGCTGCCACGAGAGTCACAGAACAATGGGCAAAAGTAACACTAAAAGTAGCATGCGACTAGTGATAACCACTTCTCGGCATCTACCCTCTAAACACAAAAACATGAATTCAAAAGGGCCTATGCACACCTCTATTCATAGCAGTGCTGTGTATACAATAACTAAGATATGGGAACAACCCAAATGTTCAACTGTACATGAATGGATCAAGAAGTTGTGGTATATTTGGACACTGTAGGGAAGCATAAAATCATGGAATTCACAACATGGGTGGAATTAGAGGGCGTCATGCTAATGAAGTGAGTTAGAAGGAAAGGAAAAGAGACCGGTGAGCTCTGTCATACATGGAATTAAAAGATACACAGTAATGGAGCAACAAATGGCCCCCGGCCACGAAACTGGACAGTCAGTCTTCGGAACTGAGTCTAGGTGCAGGGGAGCAACCACTGAGACTTTGGGGGAGGGGTGTGGGTACTCTGAGGGTGGAAGTGTTGTGGACAAGACATGTGAAGTTTATAAACCATAATGCCTCGATGAAGATAAAATAGCACAGAAATCACAGATGTGAAAAACGAAAAATTTTTTCAAATGAGTGAGGACTGCATAGATTGCAGACCTCGCAGGGGAAAGCCGAGACATTGGGGGCAGCCAAATCTCTAAGAGTTCAGTGAGTTCCTGTAGATCAGAAATAAGCCAAATGAAATCTCAGTGATGATGCTGATTCCAGCCCTGGTTCAGGGTCCCTACCACCAGGGAGTCCACGTTAGGGCTCAGCCCTAGGAGCTGCAGACACCTGAGGCTGGGCCTGAAAAGGGAATCTGAGATCGATGACTTTGGGCTCCAGCTGGGAGCTGGTCTCATTGCAAGAGAGAGGGGCAGGAGGTGACTGAGTATTCTTCCCTCCCAGACAGAAACACTGAAAAACAAAACAGAGTTCCAAAGTTGGAGTCAACCTTTATCAGAATTTTATTCCTAAACTGACAGCAGTTCAGCCTCTCCCCAAGTGGAACTTTTGTTTTCTCTTTATTTTGTTGTTGGGCCATACCTGTGGTACTCAGGGATCTCTTCTGGGGGGATTGGGGCAGCCCTTTGCAGGCTCTTTGCAATGCAAACACTTTCTCCAATATAATATCTCTCAGGCCACTTAAGCCAAATTTCAGAGCCATCAACGTAGATACTCCTGGTCATCACTATGATCCACATATGAACCCTGGATCTTCTCCAAGGGAAGATGGCTTTGACAGCAACATTTTTTTTTGTTCCATCCTCTCCTTTTTTTTTTTTAATTTTTATTAGTGAGACACCATGAGGTACAGTTGTAGACTTACAAATTTTTGTGCTTGGGTTTCAATTATACAATGATCAAGTACCCATCCCTCCACCAGTGCCCATTTCCCACCACCACGGATCCCAGTATCCCTCCCACCCCCCATCCCCCCATCCCACCCTGCCTCTGTGGCAGGGCATTCCCTTTTGTTCTCTCTCTCCTTTTGGGTGTTGTGGTTTGCAAAAGAGGCATTGAGTAGCAGTCATGTTTGGTCTATAGTCTACTTTCAGCACGCTTCTCCCATCCTGGGAGGATCCTCCCAACACCCTTTATTTGGTGCTCCCTTCTCTATCTGAGCTCCCTTTTCCCCTAGCATGTGTGGCTGGCCTCCAAGCCATGGAGTAAAATTCCTGGTACTAATCTCATCTGGGGAACATAAAGTAACAAAAAAGGAGACTAACACCATCCTCTTCTTTGAGTATGAAAGCTTTACGTTTTGCATGTCTTTACCACCGTTCTAGTTCCTTATAGGATGCTGCCTCATTCACGAATCATTTAATAAGCAAAGAAGATCTTTGAAATTAAAAAGAAACACTGAACAAAGTGTCATGGTTTCCTTACACCCCAAATGTGGTCTCCCTTACAGACTCCTCATGCTCCTGACTCCCCTTTTATTCCTCTCTTTATTTTAGGTTCCAAACAGCCTTGTGTCCATGAGCTTTGTTTTCTAGCTTTAGATCTGCATTTGCCAATAGAATGTGGCTCTCCAAACTTGTACCCTATCCAAGGCATCCATCAGTCTATGGGGTGTTTGAAGAAGAGAAGCAGCAACTAATCTTGTTAAGGAGATCTTGCCACAACGTACTAGAAAGACCTCCTAAATGAGCTCATCCTAAACGCCCTCTCAGAAGATGAACAGACACATCCCCAAAGGAGACATATGGATGTTGAGTCAATTTGTGAATAAAAACGTTCATCCTCAATTACTATCAGAGAAATGCAAGTTGAAGAGACAGTGAGAATTTATATTCATGCAGGTGAGAAAGACCTATGATGAACACTGGAAGCAATGAGCGGTTGTTGTGATTCAGCCTCCATGAAAAACAGTCTAGAGACTTTTAAGAAGAAAGACTAGAGCTTTCCTACGACACAGTGATTCTGCTGCTTGGCATCTACTCATGCTCTCAACCCTCCACAACTCAAAACATTAACTTGGAAGGAGGTTTGCAGTGTATGCTTCTTATAGCACTAAACAGGACGGCCACAATATGGAAACAACCCAATTGTCCAATGACAGAGGAGTGAGTAAAGAAGTCGTGGTATTATACACAATGAAATTTTATACAGATATAAGAAAAGATGGACATTTATGCCTCTTGGAGAGCCCGGCAAACTACCGAGTATCCGGCCCGCATGGGCAGAGCCTGGCAAGCTCCCCATGGCGTATTCTATATGCCAAATACAGTACCAACAATAGGTCTCATTCCCCTGACCCTGAAAGAGCCTCCAATTGTTGGGAAAAGACGAGTAAGAAGAGGTTGCTTAAATCTCAGGGCTGGGAGGAATAGAGATGTTACTGGTGCCCGTTCAAGTAATTCTCCAATTAACGAGATGACAGTGATACAGTGATAGGAAAAGGTGAGATCTTGCCATTTGTTATGACCTGGATGGAATTGGAAGGTATCAGGAGAGCAAAATATGCCAGAGAGAGAGAGAAGGACAAATACTGGATAGCCTCATACATCTGTGAAAAACAGAGAAACAGAACAAGGGCTATTGAACAAAAGAAGACACTGTTGAATGATGACAAACTCTTGCTGTTGGCATGAGAGTGGTTGGGAGAGAAGGAGCGGGTGACCTAAGGACAGACGGGAAGGTCTTGAGCACTTGGGTGGTGTGGTGAGGACACAGTTTCTTTGTGCATCACAACCGTAAACGTGACCTCCTGCTCCAGAGGAGTTCCACTTGTCAGGTGGTCTGCCAGCTTCTTTCCAGAAGCTTCTGGAGCTTATTCAATTAACAAAGGGAACCAGATGGAGCCCTGAATTTCAGAAATACCTTCATTTCAGAAATACTTAATCAAGACTTCTTTTCTTTAAAACTTCATACTGAAGACACCAACACCAGCATGGAAGTCTATAATCCTGGCTACCCTTCACTTCCTCTAGCTGTTGAAATAGAGTGCTCTCACATGAGTGACTGAAAAACATTTCCCCCAAGAATTATAGACACAATGGGGAAACTGTGTAAAATCTGACCAGGCCCAAATAGTAAAGATAATGGCCCAAAAAAGTTTGGTATGTGGGAGACACATCCACAAACCACCTCCAGCTCAGCTATGTAATTGGAGGCATAGCCTCTCTAGTTCCTGATCGAGCTGCTAAATGGCCATGATCCCAGAGACTCAGAAACGAATCTCAGAACCCAAAGGCTTTTAGCAGAAATGCGTCCTGTTCCTGCAGTAGGTTACTGGCGCTGGGCCACTCCAGGTGGGAATAGGTTTCATGCTTTGGTCTGTTCCCCTTGGTGGTCTGGTGACTGCCATCCTCCAGAGGCCACTGGACAGTCAGGTTTGGGCCTGCAGTGACGAGACATGAGGGGCCTCACCAGATGGGGGTGGATCGGCCCTTTCCTCCCCATCCCAACAAGACCCCGAGTCGCTGCCTACAAACGGCCTCTCTGGCTCCTGATCAAGCTGATTAACAGCCATGATCCCAGAGACTCAGAAACAAATCCCAAAACTCAGCAGCTTTTGGCAGAAATGCATCTAGACCGCATACAAGGTGGCCACCGCTTCAGAGCTTATTGGAAAGCCAGGCATGAGCCAGTGGTGACGGGGCAACTGCAGTCTCATGGGAAGGGAGGAGGTACCAGCTCGTCCTTCACGCCCTACCGAGGTCACGAGTCGCCCTCCACGAGCGGCTCTCCAGCACAGCCATAACACCAGATGCACAGAAACCAATCTCGTGATTATCTGGCTCTTTGCAGAAATCCAAAATCAAGAGCAGCCAAAAGCAAGAGCGGCCACCGTGACATTATATGATTCTCATAACCAGCTATAGAAAACAAAGTATTTCACAATGCCTTTTCAGCAATTCTGATTGTTGGGGGGTGGGGGGGAATTCTAAACAAGAATGGTGCATCTTTTGTCGAAATAATGAATGTAATCAATGTAGAGAAGAGTTAAATAGAAATCATCTGCCTCACAGGCATTGGGAGGGGTGGGAGGGGGGGTATAATGGGGTTCTTGGTGGTGAAAAATAAGTACTGGTTAAGGGAAAGGTGTTTGATAATTGTATGACCGAGACTTAAACCTGAAAGCTTTGTAACTTGTCCCACAGTGATTCAATAAATAAATATAAGAAGAAAAAAAAAGACAGTGGCCCAGAAGGTTCTACCAGAGCCAAACCACTCTATATCCTCTCAGATAAAGACTTTAGGGACAACATGTTACAAATGTTTAATAAGTTTTTTAAAAAGTAGTACCAGTACCCCCAAAAAATGAGAGAAGAAATTTTTAAAAAATACAGCCAGAAGTGATAGAAATTAAGAGTATGACAGGTAAATTAAAATTAAAAAAAAAAACTCAATGAAAGGAAGGTCTCAACAGCATAGTAATAATAGCTGAAGAAAAAAATGAGTGAAGTCCAAGATTGGATGTAGAAAACCTCTAGAAAACAAACAGAAGATGGGTAAAAGTCTGAAAATAAATTAACAGGACATCAGAGAACTATGGAATGAGTTCAGGAGGAATAATATAAGAATCAATGAAGGTCTGAAAAATAGAAAAGAGATTTTGATGGAAAATCTGTAGTCCGAAAATGTTATCAGTAAAATTTTCCAAGAGTGAAGGAGCCCATGGCCCAGAGTCAAGAAGCTTGAGAGATCCCCGCCAAAGGGATGTAAAAAAAATTACAGGATACATTATATTCAAAATAACAGAAAGCAAAGACAGAGACAGAATATTGCAAGCAGCAAGATCAAAGAAGAAGCTCATACACAAAGCAACTCCCCTAAGATTCACTGCAGGTCTATTAAACAAGACTCACAAGCCAAAAGAGACTAATGGAATACAGAGTTTTTTTAAGCTGAGCAAAAAGAACACCCCACCAAGAATACTGATTCAACTAGATTATCATTCAGTTTGGAAGGAAAAATACAAAAATTCATGAACAAGCGATGACTTCAGAACTTCCGTTTTAAAACTAGCTTCATGAGAAATATTCAGGGAGCTTCTTGAATTGACAAGATACGTCTCACAATCACACAAAACTTTAGGGCCTTTAGGTATGGCCCCCAAAACAAAACAAGAACAAGAAAAGCTTTAGATCAGAAATTAATAAAATGGAAACCCAGGAAGACAATTCAAAAGATCACAAAACCAAGAATTGGACTGTTTGTTTGAGGACCACACGTGGTGGTGGTGCTCAGGGCTTAGTCCTGGCTCAGCACTCAGTGTCACTTCTGGTTGGGCCTGGGGGACCAAACGGGCTGTCAGATTTTGAACCTGGCTTGGCTATGAGCAAGCCAGTGCTTAACCTGCTATATTCTCTCCAGCCTCAAGAGCTGGTTCTTTGAGGAAACAAACAAAATTGAGAAATCATAACTCACAAAGAAAAGGAGAAAACTCTACACAAGTCAGAAGTGAAAGAGATTTTGCAACGGATTCCACTGACATCCAATGATCACCAGGGATTACTTTGGAGGTGTATGTCACAAATCTTGAGATCCTAGAAGAAATGGGTGAATTTTTGGATTCCTATAAACTCCCAAGTTTGAATCAACAGGAACAGATCTCCTCAACAGGCCAATTACTTTCAAGGAAAACAAAACAGTAATCGAAATTCTTTCCCAAAACAAAAACCCACTCCCAAATGGATTTACACTTGCGCTCTTCCAGACCTTTCCAGAAGAGCTACTGCCAATGTTTCTCTCAGCTGAGGAAACAGGAATTCTCCCAAACAGCTTTCATGTGACCAACATTACCCAAACACCACAAGCACACAGAAATATAATCAAAAACTAAGAAAACTATAGGATCTATACCCCTGACAAACATATATGCAAGGATCCTCAACAAAACATTAGCAAACCAAATTCAGCAGTACACCAAAAGATCATTCACTAGGACCAAGTACGATTTATCTTGAGGATGCAAGGATGGTTTAATATGCTCTAGTCAATCAATGTAGTATAGCACATCAGTGTAAGGAAACATGAAAGTCATATGGTCTTATCAAAAAACACAAAAGAAGCATTGGACAAAAATCAACAACAATTTGTGATTAAATGATTGCCACTCAATGCCTCTGTTGCAAACCACAGCGCCCAAAAGGAGAGAGAGAACAAAAGGGAATGCCCTGCCACAGAGGCAGGGTGGGATGAGGAGGTTGGGGGGTGGGAGGGATGCTGGGATCAGTGGTGGTGGAAAATGGGCACTGGTGGAGGGATGGGTATTTGATCATTGTATAATTGAAACCCAAGCACAAAAATTTGTAAGTCTACAACTGTACCTCATGGTGTTTCACTAATAAAAATTTTTTAAAAAAACCTCCCAATAAATGACAGCTGAAGGAACTTCCCTTAAGATATCTAAAGCCATTTTACACAAGTCAGGGCATGCGTTATATTCATTGGTGGAAATGGAAAGCCTTCTCTCCTACATCAGCACCCACTCCCACCAGCTCTATTCAATATAATGCCGGAAGTCCATGCCACTGCAATCAGGCACGAGAGAGATTTTGAAGGCTTCTCATAAGGTGCCAAATACGGTGCCAAACTCTACTAAAGGCCCAAAGACTCTACAAAAGAACCTCCTAGAAACAATTGACTTGTGCAGTAAAGTGGCAAAAACAATGCGCGAAGTCCACAACTTTTCCACAGGCAAATTATGAAACAGAAGGGAAAGAAGAAAACTAGAAATTGAGCTTCCATATGACCCATAGGACCCACGACTTGGTATCAACTCCAAAGGCCAAGAAACTCGATCCAGAAAAGATACTTGCACTTTTATGTTCATCACAGCACCATTCACAAATGCTAAAATCTAGAAACAACCCACGTGTTCAAGAACAGATGACTGGATAGAGAAACTATGATTCATGTACACAATGGAATACTATTCAGATATAAGAAAAGAGAAAACCATGCGATTTGCTGCCACATGGATCTGGAGAGTATCATGATCAATGAAATTAATCAGGAGGATAGGGATAGATAAGAATTATCTCCCTCATGTGTAAGATATTAAAAACAAAAAACCATAGTAACAAGGTAACAAATGCCTGAAAACAGCAGAAAATAAGAACTGGTTTTTAGTTTACTATGGGCCGGAGCAATAGCACAGCAGGTAGGGCATTTGCCTTGCATGTGGCCGACCTGGATTCGATTCCTCTGCGCCTCTCAGAGAGCCCGGCAAGCTACCGAGAGTATCCCGCCTGCATGGCAGAGCCTGGCAAGCTCCTCGTGGAGTATTTTCAATATGCCAAAAACAGTAACAAGTCTCACAATAGAGACGTTACTGGTGCCCGCTAGAGCAAATCCATGAACAACGGAGACGCAGTGCTACAGTGCTGTGGTAGGGGGTGGGGTGGGGCAGTGCAGAGAGGGGCAGGACAACTCTCGGAGGATTGTGGGGGAAGTAGACAATCTGTGAAAGACGTGGTGGTGCATGAAACCCTACCATGAATAGTATTGTAAATGATGGTGCATTTGAATTTTTTAATTTAAAAAATTTAACATTTTTTGAAGAAAATCATAAGCAAGCGTATTGTAGTAAAAGGGTGATGCCTCGATCACCCTTGACCCTAGTGTTTAGAGGGAAGACAGAGACAGAAACAAATCAAGGGGGAGAGAAGAGAACAGGAAGGAATGGGTGAACAGGCATCAGTTATGCAGGAGGTATGGGTGAGTGGTGTACCACAGACCCAAAACCCAGACTCAATAGCTCTCAAAACATGAGCTCTAACCTGCAACACTGGAACTTGGCAATGTGTGTCAAGTTGACAGGCAGAGAACAGGCTGAGGGTTGAGGGTGTGGAGGGAGTCTGGGAACCCTGGTGAAAGGAAGTTGACACTGGTGGTAGGGTTAGTGTTGAAATATTATATGTCTAAAACTCAGCTATAAATAACTTTGTAAACCCCAGTTTCTTTCATTAAATAAAAATTATTTTAAAAAGAATAAAAAGAAAACCACAAATGTTAGCATTTTTGTAACCGTGTTGCCTAAATGCAATATTATTAATTTTAACAAAAGTCATAAAATAAATGAATATGTAAATAACCCTCATCTGTTTGTGTTGTGTGGCCCAGTCGTATTACTCTCTTTTAGTTCCACCATCAGAGTTCTCATTTGCTAAAAAAACATGCTCTGTTTATCACATACGTAGTCATGTAAAAACACCATTCTCCCAGTTGTTTCCCTAATGTTGCAGAATTCCCTGCTGCTTTCGGGGCATGTGGTTCGAATTCTCGTTATGCATCGCCTCAGGACCTTCTCTGGAATAACATGCCTCCCTGCGATTGTGGCGGGCAGATGTGCACATGTGTGCATGCAGATTTGACAGAGCTGTCCAGCTGTCAAATGACCACAGCACCATGATCTTGCGGCCCCTTTTCCCCGACCTGGAGACACATCACCCTCTCCCCACCTTGGCTGGCATTAACAAATAATACAGATCATCAAAATTTTGGGAAAGCACTCTAAGGTTTTACATGTCAGTCCTGTCTCCGGCCAAGATGCACACAATATTTTTAGGGAACGGAGATTGCAGCTGATGTTTCCTGAACACAGTCCAAAAAACAGAGGGAGTTTCTACCCGTGGGCTTCCTCATGGCATGTGTTTGGTCCTGGTCCTCAGATCTGCACATGGGCACCTGCCGGGCCACTGAGCGCCCCCTGTGCTACCTGCACTAGCTTGGGAGAGTGAGTGTCTGCCCCAGCACTTGGGATTTTCTGTAGCAGCACGGTTGAGCTTCCTTCTCTACCACAGACCCCTCAGCTCAATCCGTAATTTAACTTAATTTATGAACTGTTTTAGTACATTCGCTCAGGTCACCGCGAATTAAGCTTCCTCGGCACTCCTGGTAGTGCGATCACATTGATACAACAAGTTGCCCAGGAAATGCTGTCAGAGACTGATGGTCCACAAGATTGGTCGTTAAACATGGGCAGGGCCCTTGGGCCGCACTGAAGCTGGGGTCTAGAGCCAGCAGCTTGAGGCTGACTCTGCATGTGGAGTCGTGGGTGAAAACGGTGATCCGACCTCTGAAAAGGCAGAATCTGGCAGATAGGCGTGTTTGGGAACATCTTGAATTCCTCAGCAGCATTGGGGTCCTCACCCCAGGCAGCAAGAACCACCGGGAATGACCCCAGGGCTCTCTGAGCCCCTCTTGGGAGTGGGCATAACTGACACCATGAAAGATGGCAGAAATGAGAAGAATCAGGTAGGCCTCAGATTCAGTTGCTGGAAATGAATCAGACTCAGTTTCCCAGCAATGAAACAATGTGTAACTGGTCAACCTGAACCCACCTGGGAAAGTTTCTGGGCCCAGCAAGTAGGCTCAATCAATCACTGTGCCTCAGTTAACGTGCTCTAGAAATTATCTCTTTTTAACTGTAAGGAATGGGCAGCCTATGTAATCATAAAACTATTACTGTTATTGGAAACTATTGTTTAGCTGTTGCCTGACCACTGTTGCCACAGTGCTTGCTTAACTTTGAAACTTCGAACCCTATAGAAACTGCTTGTGATGTGGAATCGGGATCCTTGTCAAGACTTCACTGAGTGAGACTTGGACTCTGGCTCGAGGTAGCAGTCAAGTTCCTTTAAGTTTGTATTATCATGTATGAATTTGGTCTCTCCATCTCTGGGATCTGAAATTCAGATCCAACACCCCAATCAAAGGCACAGAAGAGCTTTTGTGGGAAGGAAGTGGAATTCTTCAGAGCTCATAGCAGGCGAGCAGGAAGGTCCCCTGAGAAAAGCAGATGAAGGAGCTGCCCCAGCACAGGCAAACACGGGCTCTGGTGGGCTCCACGGGGCCAGGCTGCTGACCCGCCCACTGCCTTCTGGGGGCCCGAGACTGGAGTGGAGGCAAGCGTTGCCGGATACCGAGAGAATTTTGGCTTCTACTCAAAAAAAAAAGCAAACTGTCCTCCCATTGTTCACCAATTTGCTCAAGCAGGCCCAATAACGTCTCCATTGTGAGACTTCTTGTTACTGTGTTTGGCATATTGAATATGCCACAGGTAGCTTGCCAGGCTCTCTGAGAGGGGCAAAGGAATCGAACCTGGCTTGGCAGGGCTGGCTGCACGCAAGGCAAACGCCCTACCGCTGTGCTATCACTCCAGCCCTCTACTAAGAGCAAGTTGGGAAAACTTTGGAGGATTGAGAGCAGAGGAGAGAGAGACGCAGAGACGCTCGGGGGCTGGGTTCGAGAGCCGCCTTGTCACGTTCTGAGGTGCCTTTTGGGGGAGTCTTCTGTGAAGGAGGCAAGAGTTCAAGAAAAAGGCTCAGCTAAATGAGTGAATCCATGGAATTCTGGGAATCCTCTTTTACCTGAGTGCTGGGAGCAGGCCTTGAGGGTGTCCTCTACCCCAGGGAGTTACCCCTACTTCCCTTTCTTCTCTCTGAAAAACGTTCTGGCTTGGCCATTGATTCCAGTGGTGACCACGTGAGTGACAGGTGTTGTGTGCCCTGTTTCGAGGTGACAGGACTAAGCCTCAGGGAGCCCGTGATATAGACTAGGTCTCGTCTCAGAGCTCCAAAGAAGTCACCAAGCATCTGTCTTGCTCTGAAGCCCAAAGTTTCCCTGGGCACATGGGTAAGGTGGCAGAGACAATGGAATTCAAGAACGCTGGATTGTTTCTGAAATCTTTGAAACAGTCAAGCTGTTGGTATCCAAAACTTGCTGTCCTTGTTTGAACTGTTTCAGAAAGACATCTATTTTTCTCAGTAAAATCTAGTGGATGGATATTTCTAATTAAGAATGTTCTTTCATACCTTCTTATATGCTTATTTATTTGAAATAAACCTCAGGAGACACTGTCTATGCACTTGACAGAACTTATAATAAAAAATTTTCCTGTTGCTGCAGCCCTAAAACTCATCTTCCACTATTTCCTAAAGAAAGTTGGAGCCAGACTTATATGGAACCCTGTGGATTAAGCCCATTCATTTGGCGAACTGTTTTTGTTTTGTGTGTGTTTGGGGGCCACGCCCTGCGGAGCTCAGGGCTTTCTCCTGGCTCTGTGATCAGAGATCACTCCTGGTGGTATCAGGAAGACCATATGGGGTGTCAAGAGAGAACCTGGGTCGGCCACGTGCAAGGCAAATGTACTATCTCTCTGACCCCTCAGTTTGGAATTTTACTTCTATACGTATCTGCAGAGCCCGGAGTTCTTATTCCTGACACTGCATGGTTTCCCCGAGCTGAGGGGGTGAAAATAAGTAGTCCAGGGTAAGACATTTGCCTTGCCTGCAGCTGATCTGGGCTCAATCCTCGACACCACGGAGGGTCCCCCAAGCCCTTCCAAGAGCAGGAGTAAGTCCTGAGCACCCAGAAATAGGGCCTAAGCCCCTGCCCCTCACGCCCCAAAGAAGGAAAGAAGTATTCTTAATGATGACCAACCAGTGAAGAGGCTGGCGCTTTCCCCCACAAACATCACTTAATCATCACTTAACTTCCCGTTAGTCGTCGATTTGCTCGAGCGGGTGCCAGTAACGTCTCCATTTGTCCCTGTCGCGTGCTAGTGTAGTCCAATGGCATCTCTTCGCTCCGGGAACATGAAGGGCCTCAAACCGATCGTTCATGATCTTGACGAAGAAGTCTGACCATCTGGTAGGTGGGCGGCCACGCGGTCTTTTGACATCCCGTGGAATCCAGTTGGTAACAGCTCTAGTCCAGGGGTCGTCTTTAAATCTCATTACGTGACCAGCCCATCTGATTTTTGACACCTTGGCAAATGAGACAGATGTCATGTCTCTGTCATGAGACAGGAGTTCGACGGATGTCAGAACTCCGGATTCTTTCTCTCATTTGAGTGAAACGTGATATTCCAAGCATAGCTCTTTCTATTCTTCTTTGGGAGACCTGAATAGCGTTCTCATCCTGTTTGCGTAGGGCCCAGGTCTCTGAGGCATATGTTAATGCAGGAAGAACAGTGGAATCAAATGACCTGACAAATGACCTGGCACCCGAACTGCGCAGGAGGAAGAGAGTGGCTTGGAACGCCTTTAAGAACGTCGAAGAAATAGGTAAGAGGACGAAGAACCTCTGGCTCTGGGCACATCTCTTTGATTCCCCACAAACATAGCATGTGGAAAACAAATCAGAGGAAGATGTAAAAGGGTGTGCATGCCTGTCCATAAATTCACACACGTGTGCAACTGTGGATAGGTTTAGCTTGGCAGTGCTGGTCTCTAAGAGGAAATGGCTCTGGTTTCACCAACTGGTTTAGCTCAGCCACTGAAAAGCAATGATTTATAGACCAATTGTCTTAAAATTCCTTTCCTTTTGAAACGTTTGTAGTAATCTTTTGAAGAAAAAAAAAAGAAGCAAAAATCACAGAATTAATTGCCTCCAGCGCAGAGAACCGACTCTCTTTCCGGTACTAAATTAAAAACAATACAACGCTCAAGAATGTCCAGACCCTTTCAGCCTGGCAGCCCAAGTATTAATTTTTAAAATATTTCTACACAACATTTTGAAGGTCTTCCTGTGGTCATCTTCAGATGTGCAGACAAATGGATGGATAATTCTCAAACTTTGAAGATCAGTCCCTCTTTTTTATCTCCTTTCAAACCCAAACCAGAGAAGCGTCCATCAATTCAGAGGTTTTAATTTTCTGTGGTTTCTTGAGTATCCCAGGAATAAAGACATGACCCTCTTGATCTCCCCAGGAATACTTTCCAGACTCGATACTCAGCAGGCAAGGCTATGCCTTTCTTGCGGGGGGTTTGGGTCCCTCAAAAATTCCTAAGCATTAAGGTGCTATTACTTTTATTTTCTTATTTTAACGATCTTTTCATTGCACAATAGACCTTGAGAGCAATGAAAAGATCTCTCCAAGAGCCCGGCAAGATACTGAGAGTATCTCGCCTGCACGGCAAAGCCTGACAAGCCACCCGTGGCGTATTCCAAATGCCAAACACAGTAACAAGAAGTCTCAAGATGGAGACATTACTGGGCCCGCTCAAGCAAAATTGATGAACAACGGGAGGACAGTGTTGTGTGTGTGTGTGTTTAAACTTTATTTATTTATTTATATTTTTGCTTTTGGGGTCACACCCGGCGATGCTCAGGGTTACTCCTGGCTCTGCTTTCAGGAATCACTCTTGGCGGTGCTCGGGGGACCATATGGGATGCTGGGAATCAAACCTGTGTCGGCCATGTTGGCTGTGTGCAAGGCAAACACCCTACCCGCTGTGCTATCGCTCCAGCCCCCATGTGTGTGTTTTTCATTGCACAAGCAAATGTTCCATGTAGGAAAAGGGCAAGGGATTAGTTTGTCATGACCATTAAAAAGTGAAAAGAAAAAACAAATTTTTTTAAGTGAAAAGAGTGAATCATATTACTATGTATTGTGTATTACATTTATTGTTTTCTAGGAGAAATGCTTTAAGGACTGGTTGATGTATTTCAGGTAAGAAATTACCCTTTTGAATGGGAAATGCTAATGAATAAAGTTTCATTGGCTCATGTGGGGAAAAAAATAAACAGAAAGATAAAAGAGAGACATTCTGAGCCTTTCCTAGTTCTAGTTGAGTGGACCCAAAATCATTCATTTAAAGCATGATGGTATATACTTTTGCTTAGTACCTTTGGATTTTAAAACCCATACAACTGCTTACTGCATATTTTGGCATACAGCAAATTATACATATGTCAAATAGGCAATTAAAAGAAATATAAATGTAGTTATCTAGTACAGTGTGAATACAGATGAAATTAAAGGTTAAAACAATTTATCCTATTAAAACTAAAAGTTGAGATAGCTAAAATTTCTCCCGCTTGTTACTGGTATCTTGAATTTCAAATACCTTCTCTATATTTTTAAGAACTAGAATAGATTTTTTTAAAACAAAGTTAGCAACTGGGTGAAAAGCATAATTAAGGGCTAGAGAAATAGTACATTGCGTAGGTGCTTGCCTTTCCATGTGGCCGACCTGGATTTGATTCGTTGCACCGCGTATGGTCCCCTGGCCACCACCAGGAGTGAGCCCTGAGTGCAGAGGCAGGAGTAAGCCCTCAGCACTGTAGGGTGTGGCCCCCAGGCAACATCAAATCACAAAGCCTGTAAGAAAAGTGTCTGTAAGTTCTGTCTATTCAGAGTAAAAACTGCAACTCCAAATTCTTTGGGGGGGGGGGGGGTCACACCCGGTGATGCTCAGGGGTTACTCCTGGCTCATGCACTCAGGAATTGCTCCTGGCGGTGCTCCGGGGACCATATGGGGTGCTGGGAATCGAACCTGTGTTGGCCATGTTGGTTGCGTGCAAGGCCAATGCCCTACCCGCTGTGTTATCGCTCCAACCCCTGCAACTCCAAATTTACTAGGATCATTTTACCTTTTCTGTATCAAACGGCTTCTGTGTGCACCTGGGCATCTCCTCTCCCCGCTCATGAATGCAGGTTAACTGCAACTATTCCTAGGGCCGGGGCTGATAACTTCAGTTATTGATGCGATGAGTTCAGAACACAGAGCTTGGAGTTTATGTTTCGATGGAGATTTCATGTGAGAAAATGATTTCACAAACACTCAAAATACAAAGACAGAGCTGGAGCCATAGTATAGCAGGTAAGGTGTTTGCCTTGCATAAGGCTGACCCAAGTTTAATCCCCGGCACCCCATGTGGTCCCTCAAGCACCTCCTGGTGTGATTCCTGAGTGTAGAGCCAGGAGTAACCAACCCCCAAGTGCCTCTGGGTGTGGCCCAAATAAATAAATAAATAAATAAATAAATAAATAAATAAAAACAAATACGAAGAGTTAGTAGTACTTAATGCATCTCCTTTCAAAAGATGGGTCTTGCATTTTTTGCTGTTTCTGGAGTAATCAACAAGTATTATTATTGCCACACGGGTCACATATTCTGCATCATGTTTTAGAACAGGGATTAAGAAATATAAAATATGGAGACATAAACTAATCAATAAGAAACTGATAAAGAGGGGCTGGAGAAATAGTTGAGTGAATAGTGCACTTGCCTTACACTAAACCAGTCTGGATCTGATTCCCTTTGCAGCATGTGCTCTTCTGAGCACTGCCAGGAGTGATCCCTGAACACAGCGCCAAGAGTAAGTCCTAAGCAATGCTAGAGTGGCCCACAAACAACAGGAAAAGAAGATTAAGAAGAACAAGAGCAAAATGTAAATGAAGAAATAAATTGGTAGAGAAAAATATTAGACTTTCTAAGTAAGGTTAGAAAAACCTGGTTTCTTGGGCCAGGCCTGGTGAGTTCAGAGACAGTGAGTGACAGGGAGAATCATGTGGAAGAAAGACAAAAGGAAGAAACCTGACCAGAAGGGAAAAGAGAAGGGAGTCACTGACCGAGGATGAGAACTGAGGCCATGGAAACCGGGCAGATCTGGGTAGGCCCAGCCTGCTTATGGAATAACAAATGAGCCAAGAATTGGCTACTGAAAAGGAGGAGGCAGGGAATAGTCTAGTGGAATACCAAGTGAGGCAAAGGAGAGGAAGTCAGATTAAGTATTATCTTTCTGGAAAGAGTAAATGATAGAAGTCAGATAGAGGCACAAAATTGCATGAAGAAATCAAACACTTAACCTCCTATACTCAAGGGAAGAGGATCAAGGTAGAGACTGTTGGAATATAGCTCCAAATATTTTAGGCTTAACACTGCTAGGATCCTGCTAGGGGTGGGAAAGACTATCTGGCCTGAGCACTGTAGTCTGAGATTGAGATGGACCTAGGAGGGCAATTCTATAAGTTTAAGGTATTTCTTACTGTATCCATACAAAATGATTTATATTATATATGCTTATATGCTTGTCGGACAAGGAGAGGAGAAACACACCCATGGGATTCTGCTCTTGGGTGGGTCGTCCTGCTGAGAGAGGATCTGTCCTAAGAGCAGCTTTTCCTGAGGAAAAGAATTCTACTCCTATTGATTGTGACCGCACCTATGTGTAATCATTACCCCAACCCCTCATGCTTTGGGATTTAACTAGACTGTAAGAGTGGGCTGGGGGAGCAGAAGGAGGAGAAAGGAGATCAGGATCAGAATCCAGACTCCAGAGAAGGAGGATGAAGGGGGATGGAGAAGGAGAATGAAGTAGCATGGGGGAGGAAGAAGCAGGAGGCAGAGGCAGAGAAGAGAGACTGGTGTGGATGGAGATAGGATTGGAATAAACGGCGACTAAGACCAACCAGCCTGGCCCTCATTTCCTTCCTTTGCCTGCCCATCTGCATCGACCTCCCCGGGGTGGGGGAAGCGGCATGAGACTACCGAACATGGGCGGCGGGAGAGATAGAGCCACCGCCGCTGTGCTGTGCCCCTTTTTTGAGTTTACACAGAGACAGTAATAGGAATGGAGGAAAAAATACAAGAAATAGTGAAGTTGATACTAGATGAGTACCATGTGAAAACGTTAGGGTTGAAAATATACTTAATATTATGAGAAAAAGAGCTACTATTTATTTCATGATTCCTATGTACTAAGTACTCCTGGTGCCTTATCATAAGACTAAGTACATCCTCTCATGAATATAAAACAATCCTATGACATAGGCACTATTTTTCCTGAGCTTGGATCACGATTTCAAGAGACACAACCCCAAGTACTTGTACCTCAAAAGTCAAAATCCTGGGCTGGAGCTACTGCAGTGGGCAGCACGTGACTGGCATGTAGCTGACCTGGGCTTGGTCCCCGGTAACTCCTATGGTCCTCCAAGCCCTGCCAATATTGATCCCTGACCGCAGAGTCAAGAGTCAGCCCTGAACACAGCTGAGTGTAACCCAACACTCCCTAAAAAAAAGTCGAGATCCTAAAAGTTTAAAAATCACAAAACTCCAACATTCCTATATATCTTAGGGATTTGGGACTTTGAGAACTGAACACTCACAGGATTTTGGCTTCTGGGATTCGGGTATTAGTTATTGTGTCTTTCAGCATTATGATCGGCACATATTTTTATCCCTGTTTGATAGATGAGACTATTTTACAGAGAAAGGATAAGTTACTGGCTCAGGATGGTACAAATAAATATTGTTAAACCAAGACTAACACAGAGTGTGTGCTTCCAGAGCGGCGAAAAATCTTTCTCTTTAGATGAAGAACAAAAGGCCCAAATTCATTACAGAAGTATTGAGAACCCAGAAAACAGACACGTGCACACACGTACCCACACATTCATGCACACACACACACACACACACACACACACACACCACAAACTTATGTCATTTGTAACAGACACCATTGGTACTTTTTTGGAAAGTATTTTCCCTACAGCAGTGAGAAAAAATAGGTTGGTTATTTAACAGAGATAGAAAGAGAAATGGAGGAAGAAAATTTTAAGGTAATGTGTGAGTTCGTTCTTAATAAACATGACAAGACGACTCATGAAATTCAAGTGTTGTTAAATCCATGTTTGTTGGCACTGACAACATAGCATGCCCAGAGCAAAGGCACACCACATAGCAGAACATGCATGTAGAAGTATGTACCCTTGCATATCCACTTCCACTCTCAAGAGTCAACCACCTCTGCAGTAATTGTTTTTGAACTATTTAAGAGCTAAGAATATTTTCTTTCTCTAAAAGGTTAAAACAAAACTATGTCTTGGGGAAAATGCAATTCATATGAAATTTTGATATCAGAGTCTAATTAATGAATTTGTATTGAAATACCGCCATGCCATTAGTTTGTTTATGATCCGTAGAAGCTACTCACTGTACTGGCAAAATTGAGCAGTTTTTGAAAGAATATATGGCCTGGTAAGCATTAGACACATGGCTGATGGTTCTTTGCAGTTCTGTAGACCTTGAATCTAAATCATTTCAACTAATTTAAATTTGGGAAGCTCCTCCCAGCAGTGCTAGGGGAGCCCAGGGGTGATGCTCAGTGATACTCAGACAATCAGCCAGATGGTTCAGTGCTCAGGCCTGCTGATACAGTGCTCCTTAGACCCAGTGGGACTGGGGCCCACCAGAACCACCTCATTGGATGCTAAGGGAAGAGGTCATGCAGATCAAGGACTGAATTCATGCTAGCAACACGAGCACTGCAGCCCTGGAGCTATCTCTCAAGACACTCTCAGTCTTTTTTTTTTAGGAGTACTGCTATTTATTCAGCCATTGATTAGCTGAATGAATTGGGCATGAACTCCACCTTAATTTTTTTATTTATTTTTTTATATTTATTTATTGAATCACTGTGGGAAAAGTTGCTAAGCTTTCATGTTTAAGTCTCTCTCAGTCATTTTAAATTCTCTACAGAAATCACTAATGAAATCATACCTGGCAACGGTGCCTTGTGAGTTCTCACAATGGGCATTTCTTTCCATAGATCACCATCATTTTCATTTTCAGCTATCCAGGAATTAACAGGGAAATAAAACAGCTCATTTGTGTCTATATTTTCTAGTCGAATTTCTTCCAGATACCACCTGGGATCCTGCCCACTATTGTCATGTCCAATTCGTATTTTATAGATTTCACCAACATCTTTAAGATTAATCTGTAATGGAAAAGAGAAGGGGAAAATCGATCATAAATCTCTGATTTAATTTTTTCAAATTACAATTATTATTTTATTTTTAATTTAATATATACCTTTTCTCTAGCTCACTCCTAATTTCTCATAATACCACAAACTCTCATAACTCATAATACCTGAGATACTTCTACATATGGTGAAGCAGGAAACAGTTGAGAATAGACAAACCAATAGAAATAAATCCAACTAACTCTCATTATATCCTTTTTCAACAACTCTTTTATTATATCGCAAGATAATGTTTTATTTTAAGTACCAAAATATGCTAAATATCCAATAGTTAGACCTGAGTAATTATAAGTCAGATTTTCTGGTGTCTATATAATTAAACTTTTATAAATTGAAACCTGATGGCAAGAAGTCATACACACTTATGAATTTAAGCTAGGACTAACCAGGTAGCTTGAAATAGAGTGACAGAGCCTCAGGGATAATACAGGGCTTAATGTTTTCGCCTTCCACTTGGTTCCATTCTCACTATCACGCATGGTCCTCCAAGTAAAGGTAAAGGTAAAGGCCCTCCCGTTGATCGTCGATTTGCTCGAGCGGGCCCAGTAACGTCTCCATTGGAGACTTTGTTGTTACTGTGTCTGGCATATCGAATACATCACGGGTAGCTTGCCAGGCTCTGCCGTGCGGGCGAGATACTCTTGGTAGCTTGCCGGGCTCTCCGAGAGGGGCGGAGGAATCGAACTCGGGTCGGCCATGTTGGCCGCTTGTAAGGCGAACGCCCTACCCACTGTGCTATCGCTCCAACCTGATGGAGCGATAGCACAGTCCTCCAAGTAGTGCCAGGAATATCTCTGAGCACAGAATAAGGAATAAGCTCTGAGCACTGTCGGGTGTGACACAAAAATTAAAGAAGGAGAGGAAGGGAGAAAGGAAGGAAGGAAGGAAGGAAGGAAGGAAGGAAGGAAGGAAGGAAGGAAGGAAGGAAGGAGGGAAGGAGGGAGAATGGGAGGATGGGAGGGAAGGAGGGAGGAATGGAGGGGGGAGGGAGGGACGGAGGGAGGGATGGAGGGGGGAGGGAGAGAAGGAAGGAAGGAAGGAAGGAAGGAAGGAAGGAAGGAAGGAAGGAAGGAAGGAAGGGAGGGAGGGAGGGAGGGAGGGAGGGAGGGAGGGAGGGATTTGCATTAGACACATTTTTGCTGAAGTATCAGCAATATGATTAACAACTAATTCTGCCTTATACTCCTTTGCACCTCACTAAACACCTGCTTACCTGACAAAGTAAATATTCTAAAGTCTCATTCACTATATTCAGAAATACACATAGAGGGAGTGGGGGCGAGGGAGAGGGAGAGAGAGAGCAAGAAGGACTTACTCCTGGCGCAGCATTCGGGGATCTCTCCTGGCAGGTGGCAGAGGACCACACGGGGGAGCCGGGGATGGAACATGGGCCGGCCATGCAAGAGACAAATGCCTTGCCTGCTGTGCTATCTCTCTGGCCCCAAGAGTAAGACTTTTTATTTGGAAAATGTCTGACTGTGGTTCTGTTTTTTAAATAGCAATTATATGCTACATTACTTTTCCACTGCTGCCATAATAAATGAACACAAATCTAACAAATTAAAACAAAGCCAATTTCTGGTCGCCAATTTCATGCTTCAGCTCATCGCTCTCTCCGCATAGGGCCTCCCCACTAGAGTGCAGGCTGGTCAGGCTGCTCCCTGCTCTGCAGGACTCTGCCTCCAGGCTAGCTGCTGGCAGGGGTGGGGGCAACGCAGGCCACAACCCAGGTCCTTTGGAGTAAAGACTCTTCCTTCACCTCAGAGCCAAATGCACATCCAACCCCTCTCTGACTGGGTATTTTGGCTTTACCTCAGTTACCAACAAGAGAATTTGTTTGCTCTTCGGGACTGGTGCAATTTTGAGTAAGTCCCCTTGCTCAAATGAGGCTGATTTTCCTATGTTAACATGCCTAGATATGTTAACATATCTCTTTGATTCCACTGTTCTTCCTGCATTAACATATGCCTCAGAGACCTGGGCCCTACGAAAGGAGGATGAGAACGCTATTCGGGTCTCTCAAAGAGGAATCGAAAGAGCTACGCTTGGAATATCACGATTCACTCAAATGACAGAAAAAATCCGGAGTTCCGACATCCGTTGACGATCAAGAATCAGGGACGCTGTCTTGTTTGCCAAGGTGTCAAAATTCAGATGGGCTGGTCACGTAATGAGATTTAAAGACGACCGCTGGACTAGAGCTGTTACCGACTGGATTCCATGGGATGTCAAAAGACCGCGTGGCAGCCCAGTCAGACTTCTTCATCAAGATCATGAACGATCGGTTTGAGGCTCTTCATGTTCCTAGAGCAAACAGACGCCATTGGGCTACACTAGCACACGACAGGGACAGATGGAGACATTACTGGCGCCCGCTCGAGCAAATCGACGATTAATGGGAAGTTAAGTGATTAAGTTGTTCCTCGCCAGGGCCCGTTGGAGGGGATCGGGTTGAGCTTTCCTCCCCGCCCCAACCAGGGCTCTCGGCAGCCGAAGACCTCCAGGACCAGCCACCACCATGCTGAGACCACTCTCCACACACCTGAAGGTACTGGCAGAGGGACAAATCCACGCGGGTTCCGGGGCCGAGATCTCCCAGCCTACTCGGATTGGAGTCAAGCATCCTCCACCCAGATCCTCCAAATTCCAGTAGGCGGGGGTCACACCCACCACCTGGCCCCCTGGCGCTGTGTAATCCCATCAACGGCCAAGACCCAGAGACTATAAAATCCAGTTCCTGGAACCGCGCGGCCGCATTTGCGGCCGCGTGACATCTTATCAGAACATCTTTTATGACATCTTATCATCTCATTCCTACTTTGACAAACTGGTAGGCTACTGAATGTAGCCTGCCCACACGGCAGAGTCTGGCAAACTCCCTGTGGCGTACCCAATATGCCAAATACCAGTAACAATGATGGGTCTCATTCTCCTAAAGAGCCTTGAATGTAATCTCAGGGTTCGGATGAAAGAGATGTTACTGCTCGAGGCAATCGACGAATAACAGGATGATGAAATGAAAAATGAAAAAAAAAGTGATTAAGTGATTAACATGCCTAGATAATATATCATCATGAGAATATCTGGTCTTCTCCCCACAGCTTGATTGATACAGCATCACCACAGGAAGATGCTGTGTCAGAGCTTATGAAGGTCACCTACTACTTCTTTCTGTGAAAATAGCGGCTTTGTTCATAGAATTGGGGGATGCTCATTGGTAGTAAATTTTCTATCTATGTAATGTCAAAATGTTCTTGGGTTTGGTGGGTCCTACAAAGAGAACTCAGCAGTGTGGAGCTGAGCTGTTGAATCCTTCCTCCTCTGTCCGACACAAATCCTACTGGACAGAGTCCCGGTACACTTGAGTGGTGAGTGGTTTCCACAGTGAGGTAGCACTGTCCTCCCATTGTTCATCGATTTGCTCAAGCGGGCCCAGTAACCTCTCCACTATGAGACTTGTTGTTACTGTGTTTGGCATATCGGATATGTCATGGGTAGCTTGCCAGGCTTTGCCATGCAGGCGGGATACTCTTGGTAGCTTGCCAGGCTCTCCGAGAGAGGCGGAGGAATAGAGCCCAACTCGGCCAGATCGACCGCATGCAAGGCAAACGCTATATGAAAACTATATGAAAACATGCTAAGGCCCATGAGTGGATGATATATAAAGAAGTTATGAATGCATGAAGTTGTGGATGGATATATGCTTATACGTACACAGCGGTATATTTTTTAGCAACATAAAAAAACCTGCCCTTTGTAATACAATTTATGGACTTGGAGTACAATATGTTGAATGCAATGAGTCTGACAGAGAAAGATGATCACATGACTATGACCGTTCTAATATGTAGCATATAACCAAGTTTTTAAAAAACTAAATTCATGAGGCTGGAGAAATAGCACAGTAGGTAGGGCATTTGTCTTGGACACAGCCGACCCGGGTTCGATTTCCAGCATCCCATATGGTCCCTTGAGCACCACCAGGAGTAACTCCTGAGTGCAGAGTCAGGTGGAACCCCTGTGCATCGGTGGGTGTGACCCAAAAAGAAAAAATAAAACCTAAATTCATACCTACAGAAAACAGAATGCTGATTGCCAGAGTAGAAATAGATGAACAGGATCTAAAGTCATGGGGATGTGATGTACAGTATGTGACTTATGGTTAATAATATTCAATTGTAAATTTGAAATCTTTAAGGAGATCTATAGCATTCCTCAATGCTTGCTTCTGTCTCTGAGTTCAGGGGTCACTTCTGGTGATGCTCGGAAAAACATATGTAGTGCCTGGTCATCAGATGAAAGACTAATGCCCGGCCTGCAAGAGAGTAGCTCTGGCCCTTCTCCTTGTCTTCAATTTTAGACCATTTCCTTATTAGGCAGCTGAAGATTTGTGGTGTCTGTGAGAGGAGATATATTTATGTCCTCCAATATTATCATCATGAAAGATGATACAATTTTCATATCGCAAGAAAATAATTTAACTCTATAAGATGATCCGTCAAGTAGAATTATTGTGTTGATCATTTTGACTGGACAATTATTAAATATCATACCTGAAATAAAATAGTGTCATGGGTTAATTAGATCCACTTTTGAGATGAAGAGATAAGTACATGGTTGCGGAATGAATTAGTGGGAAGGAACCATGCCTCCAACGCGACAGGAACAAGGAATAAAAAATAACTGGGGGTGGCAGGACAAACACCTCTGCATTTTCATTGTGGTGGAGTGATATGAATCTGAAAGTCTAAAAAGAAATGACACATAAATACACACACTGATGGCCCCAAAGTCAAGTCATGATTCATATGAACTGAACTATGTAAGATAAAGAAAACAATGGATAAAACTGGGTGACAAGTACTTGTTATGCCTCTGTATCATTTTTGCAACTTCCTGCGGATATATATATATTTTAAATAAAAATAGTCTAAGGGGCTGGAACAATGAAACAGCAGGTAGAGCACTCGTCTTGCACATGGTCAACTTGGGTTCGATCCCAGTATCTCTTACAGCTCCCTGAGCCCTGACAGGAATGATCCATGAGTGTAGAGTCAGGAGTAAGCTCTGAGCACTGCCAGGTAGGGGCCAAAAGTAAAAAAAAAAATAGAAAAAGAAATGTTAAGCGTGTTCTTTCCAGCATTTTGTTCTAATTAGCGAGGTCATCTAGAGTTCCATCTCCTGGGAGATGAGAGATTTTGTCTGCATTAGTTCGCGCTTCTCGCAGGCATTTGGCTAATTCACCATTTTGAATCAAACTGCTAGACCTCCCTGCTTCTGTTGACTGTTGGAAATGCTTCGGGGGCCCAGTTATGTGGGACCCCTTCCTCATTTGGGTGTAGCACCTCCTATTCCCTGAAGTACAATTCCTCGTGATTCTCTGCATTTTATTCATTTCCTCCCCATACAGACAAGCATAAATATTTTGCACTGATGAACAAATACATAATTAAAATTTAAAAACTATTCATATAGTCAAGATACTTATAAAAATAAATATGTTATTTGAATTTAAATACATTTGCATCTACAGAATATATAAACAATTCAAAACGTAGGAATGATGAAATTTGGTCATTATTTAAATTAAATATTGATGATTTTTTCCTAGTTCCTTGCTTTTATGTCCCAGGTAATAAATGTATGCCATCCTAAATGACATCAAAATTGTCCAAAATTTTGGCAAACACATTGAAGATAACCTTTTTCTAGTCAAATATACTTCTCCCTTGGTAATTTTTTCTACTGCATTTTTCAGATTGTTTATATCATTTTAGGGGGATGAATTTATTAAAAAATTTAATGGCACAGGGCTTTATAGAATCCCATTTATTGACTCTCCATTGTTATTAAAATCAATAAATAACTAAACATATACTATTTATATATATATATATATATATATATATATATACTCTGTATTACCACTACATTTTATGCATTATACGTTCACTTTTCTCTTTTGAATATCATTACTAATTCATGACAGCTCATAGCCTCAAAGTGTTTCAATTAACTCTTATGATTATTATTGCTACTCTAAAAGGGGTTATTCCTGCTCAGCCGACACAATCCCCCTGAAACTTCCCCCCCCTTTGTCCTTCACCATCACCCTTGGCGTTTTTGAAGCTAGCATGAGTGAAAGACAGCAAAAGCATAGTCCAGAACAATCCTGGGTATTCCTGCTTGAAGATGCGGAATAAATTTCGCAGCAGGTAGCCTGGGTCCTCTCACGGGCACAAGCAGCAAGTATGCACACAGGGTAAGCTCTAGGTAATACAAAGTGCAGCTATCAGGACAGTTAGTGATCAAAGACAAGAACGTGCGTCATTTCGAAGTCAGAATTAGCACGAGACTGATTTTTCTATTCTACCCCAATGGGTTGCGTTCCCTCTTTTTCTTAGTATTTAAGACATCGTCAACTCTTGAGGCCTTTGACACTGACAGGATCATGCTCACAACCAAATTAAAAGATGAATCTTTGTTTGCATTCATCTGGGTAACATAAGGTAACAAAATAAGAGACTAACACCCGAGAACAGCTGTGATAAATACCAGGTTGTTCACTCCATGGCTTAGAGGCCAGCCGCACACTCCAGGGGTAAAGGCAGCTCAGATAGAAAAGGGAGCACCAAATAAAGGGTGCTGGGACGATCTGCCCAGGATGGGAGATGCACGATGAAAGTAGACCATAGACTGAACATGATTGCCACCCAATGTCTCTTCTGCAGACCACAGCACCCAAAAGGCGAGATAGAACAAAAGGGAGTGCCCTGACACAGATGCAGGGTGGGATGGGGGTTGGGGGTGTGGGAGGGATACTGGGATTGGTGGGGGTGGAGAATGGGCACCGGTGGTGGGATGGGTACTCGGTCATTGCATAACTGAAACCCAAGCACAACAACTTGTAAGTCTACAACTGTACCTCATGGTGTTTCACTAATAAAAAAAAAAGATGAATATTTGTGCCCTCCTGTCTATGTATGAGAAAGCAGAATTTGGAAATGACCAAACTGGTTTTCACTGCACAGTCCTAGTATATGGAACTGAAGCCAGGCTTAGCAGAAGTTTTCAGACAATATAAAAATCGATCGAAATTAGTGGAAATACTCACTGGGTGTGAAGTTATTTATATTGTTAGGAAGCATCTCTTTTGGCCAGACACCTGCAGGGTCAGTGACAAAAGAAGCAGACAGGCTGGTTCGGGACTCAGGTCTCTTTTAACTGGTCTGTATTGAATTTGATAGGCCCCTTCATTTATAAAAAGTTTCTTCATTTATAAAAAGAAATTTAAAGCCTGTATTCTGTCATACTCTGTCACCTTTCATGCATTTTCTTTAAAATCTCATTCTGAAACATCATGCTATCGTTTTGTTCTTGAGTCTCTCCCTTGCCTTCTCAGCTCCTTTTTTCCTCCTCTTTTCTCTCTCGCTCCTCTCCTTTCTCTCTCTCTCCCTCCTCCTTCACCTCCCATTCTCTCTCATCCCACACACTGATCCAATGTTTGGCTGTATAATGTCTCACTGGCGTGATTAAGTAGACATTTTAACTCTGCTGCTCCTTTCGTTGTTTTTAAGTCATTTCCAATTTTACTCCATCTCCATCCTGCTCCGACTGGGTGTATTTTCTCCTTATGGAGACGGTTCTGTGGCTTCCTGGAGACCAGGACTTCTTTTCTTTTTGCAAGGATAACCAGTGTCCTAAGAAGTGTCCTGCACAGACAGGAGCAGTGTTCCCCCTGGAGAACTGTCCCTCTCTCTGCTCTGTGATATTGGTTGCCAGAAGCACTGGTGGCATGGGGTCCTCTCCACTCCCGCTGGAGGGCTTCCCATCTCCAGCCCCCAGAATGTGCCCCCACACTGCCACTTTCTTCCTTTCTGTCCCATGGTTTTCCTCCATGGTGCCTGCAAGTTGACATGTCCTAACATCCTGCAACCAAGGTCCCCTTGTTTGAAGAGAAAGCAGAGCAAACGGTAATTAACTCTTAAAACCATCCTACAAGGAAGGGATGGGTAGCTGTTTTTGTTTTGTTTTGTTTTGTTTTTCCAGAGTGTGCATACCTTGACTTAAGAGAACTCACACAGAGCTACACCCCATGCTCCAATTCCCACCACCTCTCCTCAAGGAATGCTAAATGGCCTCAGTTTGACTCAGCCGTCCTTCTGCTTGGGGAGGCTTGCTCTCAGTCTCCGTGTTCGGGGTCAACATATTTTTTTCATTCACTGAATCTTCATGAGTTTGTTTTGAGCTTGATTTCCCTCAGAACAAAAAGTTTCAACTGAAATAAATTGCATGGATTTTTTTAATATGAAATAGTATTTCTTGGGGGTAAACAGAAGTGAGAGGACAGGAAATGTCCTGTCAGAACAGGCCATGATTAGTAAAAGACTCATTTCAACTACAATTTGCAATTTTGCAAAAGACACTGTTTATTGAATCCATTTCACAGTTGAGGAAATTGAGCTGAAGTCGCTGGTCCGAGGTTGCATGGGAAGCATGTAGATTAAGGATTCAGCCCTCTAGTGCACATTTGGCTCAAAACTGTCAATCAAATTTATTTTCAGCAGGGCAGCTTAAGATGACCCTGGCATGAGAAAGTGATTTAAGCTATTGTTATTAACATCGTGTTATTAACATATTTTAAATGTTTAAAATGACAAGCACTTTTGACTTTATATGCTTTAGTTTTTCCTATTTTATAGAAAAACTGTTTATGAGCCTTTAAGTTGGTAAACTTTTACAGCAGGAGAAACAAATTCTGTGAGGAGTATCAGTATATCTCAATTCTGAAATTATTTCCATATTTTTCGTGAAAATAAAATGATTTTATGTTAATTATGTGCTTCCTATATAAGCAGAACTTTATAACAGTACAGCCCAAGTCTGTGAAATTAAAGCAAAGAGTGCATATTATTTTTAGAGATAAATCCTTTGCTTCGTATCTGTGCCAATATCAGTAAAATTAACAGATGAAATAATAAGGTATTCTGGAGTCAATTAACAGCAACAACAAAATTAATGCTGTGTAAATTGTTTGGAATATTAACTGCAATCATTCCTTCTATATTAAGTAAAGCAAAGGCCCTCCCGTTGATCATCGATTTGCTCGAGCGGGCCCAGTAACGTCTCCATTGGAGACTTTGTTGTTACTGTGTCTGGCATATCGAATACTCTCGGTAGCTTGCCGGGCTCTCCGAGAGGGGCGGAGGAATCGAACTCGGGTCGGCCATGTTGGCTGCGTGCAAGGCAGACGCCCTACCCGCTGTGCTATCGCTATTAAACATAGTTTTATTTTTGCATAATTATTCCACAATACATTTCTTTTCCACAGAGTCACCAAACATTTTGTGTAGTTTTCAAATGTTTCTGCCATTAGCAAAACGCAACTGTTTAGTTTCATCCAAGACTATTCACTGCCCTGCATGTTCCTTTCAATTCCGGCTGTCCTCCAGATCCTGACAACGCAAACGTTCCTCATCAGTCTGTTCTCCTGAATCTAAGCAAAGTTCCACATTGACCGAACCTCTTCCAAAAACATGCCCAATATATTAATCCTAATGTGGCTACATCTCTTTTATCTTTGATGTCACCCAGCTCTTAATCATTCTTCCACTCACTTAATCCATCTTCACCCCCTTTCTTGAGGGTCTACTAGACTCTAAAAGACACTAGTTTATAAACTGGGGACTTACCTTTGTCATGTACATTGCCAACTGGACAAGAATGACAATAATGCGAAAGGCGGCACAACTGACCCAAATGAGAAAGATGCCAATGACTGTGACATGCACTTCAAGGATGTATTGTACCAAGACCAAGTGGGTGACATCTAGATTGAATGTCCAAGTCAAGAATTCTCTAAGACAGTAACCTTCAGACTGAGATCCAAATAACCAAAGCATATTCAGCTGGATAGACTTTATGGGAGAAAACCGAGTGACAGCTAGCATCATCATTTGAAGACCCTAAAGTGAGAATGAGTTTGGTGTGTTTAAACTGGAAGCAGAAGTTCTCCAGACTATCCTGGTAGAGGAGGAAAAAATGGGAGAAGGTCAAGGAGATAGAGTGGAAAATACTATCCCTCGGGCTCCATCACATGGAGGGTTATAACTGCAGAGAACAAGATCTGGTTTATGCATTTAGAAGATTTACTCTGCAAAAGGAGATTCTAAGAGGGTAAAAGTGAAAGCAAAAAGTTCATTTAAAATACCCAAGTGTTGACATCCCACACATCTGTCATGATTTAGATTCATCCATCAGCCCAGCTCTTCAGTTTCACGACTAATTCTCTGACGAGATACAAGCCAGCCTGCTAAAATGTATGGGTACACCAGCCTCGTGGCTGAAAGTTCTGGTGTGCCCTTGGAAAGGGAGCAAGCAGAGTTCCCCCAAAGTCTCACACTACACAATGGAGTACTATGTAGCTGTTAGAAAAGACGAAGTCATGAAGTTTACATACAAGTGGTACTACATGGAAAGTATCATGTTAAGCGAAATGACTCAGAAAGAAAGGGATAGACATAGAAAGATTGCATTCATCTGGGGAACATAAAGTAACAAAATAGGAAACTAACACCCAAGTCTGGCAGAGATTAGTACCAGGAATTTTACTCAATGACCCGGAGGACAACCACACATGTTAGGGGAAGGGGGAGCTCAGAAAGAGAAGGGAACACCAAATAAAGGGTGTTGGGAGGATCCGCCCATGATGGGAGAGCATGCTGAGGGTAGACTGTCGACCAAGCATGATTGCCACTCAATGCCTCTTTTGCTGACCATGGCACTCAAAAGGAGAGAGAGGGAAATGCCCTGCCACAGAGGCAGGGTGGGATGGGGGCTGGGGGGGGGGGAGGGGATGCTGGGATCCGTGGCGGTGGGAAATGCGCACTGGTGGAGGGATGGGTGTTTGATCATTGTATAATCGAAACCCAAGCACAAAAATGTGTAAGTCTACAACTGTACCTCATGGTGCCTCACTATTAAAAAATAAATAAATATTTTTAAAAAAGTCTCACACAACAGCATCCGCTCCCCACAGATGCCACCATGCCAGTGGTCCAACCCCACAGCTTCTCAACCAATCTCTACAAAATGCCAAAGTGATGAACATTCCAGGTACATCGGTTTTCAGGCTGAGAATTATGGTGTTATCTCCTGAGTCCGGACAATCTCCTCCCACTCCTCTGTACTTCCAGAAATCCAGGTAGCCACACCCACATCCCACACCCATTGTCATGTAAACTCAGTTCTACAGACCCTAGGGTGACAACTACATATTCTACAATACTAACACCCAGGAGTTGTACATCAAAAAAGATGTGAAAGGAATATAGAAGCCAACTAAGCTCAACAAACAAAAACAATAACACAGAGGGTTCCATTAGCAACAAACAACAAACAACTTATCAAACCCTCACAACACAACGCTGTGTAACGACCTCAGGTTGAGATGTAACAAGTTTCATAAATTTTATTTTACTGAGTAAGTTTTGATAATTCTATTAGCCATTTAATTGTAACAAGCAATATAAAATAAATGATTTTGTGCTTGCTCCCCCTTGGAGGGGAGCGGGTTGAGTTTCCCTCCCCACCCCAACCAGGGCTCCGGCAGCCAAAGACCTCCAGAACCAGCCACCACCATGCTGAGGCCACTCTCCACACACATGAAGGTACCGGCAGAGGAACAAAGGCATGCGGGTCTCAGGACTGAGATCTCCAAGCCTGCTCGGATCGGGGCTGAGCATCCTCCACCCAGATCCTCCAAATTCCAGTAGGCAGGGGTCAAACCCACCAACTGGCCCCCTGGTGCCGTGTAATCCCATCAACGGCCAAGACCCAGAGACTATAAAACCCAGCTCCCGGAAGCGGACATCTAATTATCTCATTTCTACTTTGGACAACCTGGCAGGCTACCGAATGTAACCTGCCCACACGGCAGAGTCTGGCAAACTCCCCGTGTCGTACCCAATATGCCAAATACCAGTAACAATGATGGGTCTCATTCTCCTGACCCTGATAGAGCCTCGAATGCGGCACTTTTTAAAAAAATCTCAGGGCCAGGATGAAGGAGATGTTACTGTGGCCTGCTTGAGTCAATCGACGAACAACAGCATGGTTGTGAAGAAGTAGGTGTGGGGTGGGGGGTTGGTAACATGGGAACATGGTAGAGGATAGAGTGGTACAGTTGGTGTCAGAACATTGAATGCCTGTAACAACTGTGTTATAAACAATTTTGCAAAACGTGGAGTTTAAATAAAGTAAAACCCAAAAAAATGGAAAACCTCAAGTGTCATTCTGGATCATAAAAGATTGTGTCCTTCATTAGGGCGTTCAAATGAAATGGAAGGTTGGAGGAATCTGAATATGTACAGAATTTGACACTCCATGCTGTATCCTTTATCTAAATATATCCTCAATTCCTTGGGCGAACCTTCTTGAAGTCTAGTCATGCTACAGAAGTTGTTCTATTTTTCGTGGGCTTTGCGCGTATTGTTCATTTGACCCAATCAAGAACTCTAATCCTCAAACTCTTCTTTCTCCCTTACTTTTAATAACCATTACCTTTCCCACGTGTTTCCAGTTGTGCAAGGATTTCTCTTTATGGACATCCTTTTTGAATGATTCCTCTGCTCTTTTTTATGTGATCTTAATTTGCTCCTTTTGCAGTTTAGAGCAAATCTTTCGAAAATTTCGTTCATAAAGTAAATCTCGCAGCAGCCTCAGAGTCTTTATTAAACGCTAACCCCGTCTCTCATTGGAACTGTTTCTAAGTAGAAAGTGGAGATTTTATTTTTAAGAATATACCTTTTCTTATAAGCTAAATCCCCCATGGTTTCATATTTACACCTGTGACAGACAGAGTTAGACTTAACAGCCATCACAAAGCTGACAAGACAGGAAATCTATAACACTCAGACTGTGTTATGGTCAAATTGGGATATATCGCTACACATCAGGTTCATATTCATGTTGTATTGAAATTTGCGAAGTAATATTACCACTAGAATCAAAGGCAAAATTTGCATGTCTAGACATAAGCTAATTCCCATTACTAAAATTAGATATAACTGAGCCAAATATGAACTCTTTTTCTGAAAATAACATTGACAAATAGAATTTCAATGAAGACTTCTGTTTTTTAAATTTTAAAATCTTTGAACTATTAATCTTCATTCTCTATCTCTTTCTGTCTCTCTCTCATACACACACACACACACATACATTTTTTAGCTGTGAAAATGTTCCAAGACTTAAATGACTGAAAACTAGCTTCCAATGCTATCAACCCCATCTTCTATCTGTCATTAAGAGTTCTACAAATGGATCCTTCAGTTCTACAAATGGATTCTTTAGACCTTGAAGAAAATCTCAGACTTCTTTTGTAATATGCCTCAATATTCATATCTTTCATTAGGGGTATTGTTATCAAGCTCATTTTCTTGAGTACAGTAGATGGATATTGAATATATACATAAGATAGTATATTAAAAATGAATACTTCTCTTTGATGGAGCAAATATTACATAGTGGCTTATAAGTTATCTATTTGATTTACCACATGGGATGCTGGGAATCGAACCTGGGTTGGCCGCGTGCAAGGCAAACGCCCTACCTGCTGTGCTATTGCTCCAGCCCCTGATTATTTAAAGTTTTGAGCTATAACTGATACAGTAAAACTTCACATATTTAATATACAAATTTGATATTTTAATATATGTATGCACTCATAAAACCATCAACACAACAAAAATAATTAATGCATCTTATGCTTCCAAAAGAGTACTTTTGGACAATTTAGACTTGAGATCTAAATAAAAAGTTTTTCAAAGTCTTGGGGTCATTTAACATGTATGCCATACAATATTTTGAAAATATTCTATTAATCTGAATTATAAAAACAACTCAGTCAGGAAAGATTGAATTCTGTGGTGGTGGAATCAAAGGAGGAGGGAGCTCTCCCTGGCTGTAAAACTACCTGAAGTACAAAATAAAAGCCTGGACCAGATGCTCAGATTCTTTTTAGGCAGAATTTCCACTGTTTTCAATGGGCCCAGGGGCACCATCGGTTTGTAATCAACGGCGAAGCCTTCCAAGGAAACAAAGCAGCAGACACAACTTGAGCAGCATCAAATGTCAGCTTAACAAAGTTAAAATTCTGCCCCTTGAAAGCATGTTAAGTATCAGCACACCTGAGAGAGTATTGAGAACACAACAGCCAGAAGGGCCTTGCTTCAGGAGACAACACAGGGAACTGAATCCCAGTCTCTGCCTCGTGCCAGCAGGGTCTTGTTACAGGGTCTATTTGCTACAGAATTGACTCATGAACTCTGGAAGTACCAGGTTTTATATGTTCTAATGATCACCCAAATCATGCAGCTGATTCCCACTGGAGAGAGTAACCACCAGCGAGCCCTACGCTACACAGTCCTAGAGTCTGAATTACTTCCAAGGGACTGTACAGTTATTCTGAATTATTTCAAGGACATGTTGTTTGGGCGCTTTTTAACCTTGGAGTTATGTTGGTTGATCCGTCATCCTAGGCTGATGTGGTTTTTTTGTTGTTGTTGTTGTTGGTTACTCCTGCAAGTTTGTCCAAAGTAGGAATGAGACAATAAGATGTCATAAAAACTTGCAGGCTATCGAATGTAGCCTGCCCACAGGGCAGAGTCTGGCAAATATGCCAAATACCAGTAACAATGATGGGTCTCATTCTCCTAAAGAGCCCTGAATATAATCTCAGGGCTAGGATGAAAGAGACGTTACTGGGGCCTGCTCGAGGCAATCGACGAATAACAGGATGATGAAATGAAAAAAATGAAATGAAATGGTTACTCCTGGCTTATGCACTCAGGAATTGCTCCTGGCAGTGCTCGGAGAATCATATGGGATGCTGGGGGTGGAACCCAGGTCAGCCGCGTGCAAGGCAAATGCCCTACTCGCTGTGCTATTGCTCCAGCCCCTGATGCAGTATTTTTAATCTTAGTGATCCATGAGTTTCTCGGAAAAATAAGTCAACTTATTTCCAAATTATAATAAGAGCAGCTTTGAGGTGTTTCTTGTTGTTGTTGTTTTTGTTTTTTTATATAAACGAATCTGATCTTAGGGCTTGAGAGATAGCTCAAATGGTAGAACTGACCATTAATGTGTGCAAGGCCCTGAGTGTGATCCCTGGTACCACACAGTCCACAGAGCAGTCCTGGGTTTAACACTCGTGCCTTTCAGTGCTAACAAATTTGGCCTTGAGAGTGCCCAAATAGAGCTGGGCAGGAAGCCTGGTATGGCCCCAGTGCTCTTCCTGAGCTCCACCTGTGAGGGCAGAAGTGCTGCCATGACAGGCCTCAGGCCGACTGAAAAGTTAACTAGGCCTAAGTTTCCATTTCCCAGAGGACGGGCCTGGCTTCACCTGAAACCACCAGCTGGGGGCAACCAATCACGCCAGGGTGGAAAGTCCCCAAGCCCGGCAGGTGGGTAGGGCCAATCAAATAATGCCCCATACCCTAAACCTCAGCCAGATTAGGAAACTCCTGTTAGTTCTTGGGAAAACAGTTATACAACGGATGTTGCAGTGCTTACGTAACCAAATCATATATAAACCCCCTGTAACTAGGAGTCGGGGTCCTTGTCAAGATTCCACTGCGTTGGATGAGATTCGGACCCTAGTTGGAGCCAGCAATAAAGATCCTTTGCCTTTTGCATTCTCAGGTGTGGAATTGGTCTCTCTGCGGGCGGACGGAAAACCCTAAACCCGGGTATCACACACCAACCAAACTCTGCCCCCTGCCCCAAAACAAGAGTAACCCGATCTTAACACCAATAGCAAGAAAAGATTCAAGCGTTTGGCTGGTTTAATAACCGTGACACAAACAAAAACTGTTGTTTGTTGAAAGAAAGAGATTTTTTTCTGCCAAACATTTCACACGTTGTTATAAATCTGCCTCTGCTCTCTGCAATGCACGAAACTCTCGCATTTTGCAAAAGAAGAAATTGGATTTCAGAGAGATTATCTTTCCCCCTAAAGTCCATGGCCACTGAGTTCCAGAGCAGAAACCTTAACTCAGGACAGCCAGATTTTCGGTGCATGTCATTTATAACCACAGCACACACCCTGAGAGTTAAGCTGGTCCACATAAGAAGATAAGACAAACCAAATCCCAAGCAAACAAGCCTGCTTGGGGCATGCAGACCTCCAAGAGTTCCTCATTTCCTCCTTCTTACTCCTTCACTTTCTGCCTACTGAGACACAGTCTGACCTATCAGTGAATGTGGTGGGTGTGAAGACGTCTGCCTGGAAGAGCTAGCTCACCCATATCCTAGTACGCTCCAAGAAACGATTGTTTCATTAGTAAGAGCCAATGCTTAAACAAAGTAAAAGCTAATTTAGTTCAAGTATCTTACATTTGACAAGAGGAAGTCCTTTCCCCATTTTTCTACAAGTTGAAGTGGACGGTTGGGTCCATTTTACTGCACCTATGCATTCCTCCAGGGCCTCGATTCACAGTTTTGTAAATACTGCCACTACGATAGCACAGCAGTAGGGCGTTTGCCTTGCACGCAGCCAACATGGCCAACCCGAGTTCGATTCCTCCGCCCCTCTCGGAGAGCCTGGCAAGCTAACAAGAGAACCTCGCCCGCATGGCAGAGTCTGGCAAGCTCCCCGTGACGTATTCGAAATGCCAAACACAGTAACAACAAAATTTCCAATGGAGACGTTACTGGGCCCGCTCGAGCAAATCGATGAACAACGGGAGGACAGTGACAGGACAGTGACATAGTACTACATTAAGCAGGAAAGCACAGGTGTGCTGACACAAAATATGACATGAAAGATAAGCTGCCACACTGTCTTGGGTCAGAACTGTTTTTTCGGGAAGGAAAAGGCTGCAGAAACCTACAGAGAAATGCTAAACTCAGAGCAGCATTGTTTAGACACACACCTCAGATACTCTCGTGAGCTGTTCATGAAATTCAGTCTTGTCAAATCTGTGTGACTTAACTGAGCTCTGGACTTTTCTGCGTATGTGAGGTTGCTGCCAATTCTGACTCTCTGTCCAGTTACAGAAAGGGAAAATATTTTCTGTGAATCATGGAAATCAGCATTTTCCATAGTGAGCAATACTGCCCCCTGGGGGCGGGAGGAGCACAGAACTCAAGACAGTCAGTCTCAGGACAATGGGGGGTGATGAACGTTGTCAGTTCACCTCAAGAAGGTAGATTTTTTTTTTTTACAGTTGTAGATTTATGATTTTTTGTGCTTGGGTTTGATTATACAATGATCAGATACCCATCCCTCCACCAGTGCCCATTTTCCACCACCATGGATAATATCCCTCCCACCCCCATCCCCCCATCCCCCCCGTCTCTGTGGCAGGGCAATCCCCTGTGTTCTCTCTCTCCTTTTGGGTGTTGTGGTCTGCAAAAGAGGCATTGAGTGGCAAACATGTTCAGTCCATAGTCCACTTTCGACATGCATCTCCCCTCCTGGGAGGATCCTCCAAACACCCTTTATTTGGTGCTCCCTTCTCTATCTGAACAGCCCTTTCCTCTAGGATACCCGGCTGGCCTCTAAATTATGGAGTAATCCTCCTGGTGCTGATCTCAGCTATTCTTGGGTATTAATCTCATACTTTGTTACTTTATATCCCCCAGATGAATGCAATCTTTCTATGTCTATCCCTCTCTTTCTGACTCATTTCGCTTAGCATGATACTTTCCATGTTGTAAGAAGGTAGATTTTGAGGACGTTTATTTAAGTAGATTTATTTTTTTTACTGACTGGATTCCATGGGACGTTAAAAGATCGCGTGGCCACCCACCTACAAAATGGTCAGACTTCTTTGTCAAGATCCTGAACAAACAGTTTGAGGCTCTTCGTGTTCCTGGAGCGAGCAGACGCCCTTGGGCTACACTAGCATGAGACAGGGACAAACGGAGACATTACTGGCGCCCGTTCCAGCAAATGAGTAACGGGATGTCAAGTGACCAAGTGATTTTTTAATAAAAAGAAGGCGGTGGGCCAAATTTTGAAGTCTTCCAACACACACACTTGTTTACTGGACCATTAGAGGTGATATAGCTGTAACTGAGTTCAGTAAGTCTTCGCGTTCATGCTTGAGCTGGGACTCACTTTCCTGGTCTGCAAGTTGTGCAAAGTTGGACTCACTTTCTGCTTAGCACCATCTTACAATTACGTCCAATAACATTCTCACCAAAAAACAAGTGTTAGTTCTAATTTTGTGGGGGAGGGGGCATGTCTCTCTCTTAGCTCGGGGCTCACTCTTGGAGAACTGGGTGCCCAGTGGGTGCTAGTGATCGAGCTGCATGCCAGGCAAGGGACCCTTCTGCTGTACTATCTCCTCTAAGGCACAGAAACACTGATACCAAATAATCTATCTGAAAGTCAAGTGTATCAGTAAGAATGAATTATCACCAGAATTCAAGAAACTGATATTAACATAGCTGAAATTTGGGGGTTGGGGGGATAAGTGAGAATATGGTTTATACTTTTGTTTTCTAATATAATAGATGAGTTTGCCAAGTTGGGAACTGTGTTAGGTGGGTGATGGGAGTGACAGGAAACCTAGTGATGGAGAGATGACGGACTCTGTAATCAGAAGTGATGTAGCAACATGGCTATCCTGAAACATCAACAGTAATAAAAAATCAAATTTAAATAAGTTAAGTCATGATTTTTAAATGGCTGAATATAGCTAAACTTAGGAATATGTTCTTAAAAGTGACACCAGATTTACCGATTTCACATATATTTGAGGGTCTGTCCTGAGTATGGGGATATCAGTATTTACAGAATAATGTATGTTCCTTTTCTTCAGGAAACATATAGTGCAGTTATGGGCTCAAATCTTAAAGTATCAGGGGGACTAGAGAAATCATGCAGAGAATAAGGTGTTTGCCTTGCATGCAGTGAGCCTGGTTCAGTGCCCTGGTTCTGAGTTCTGCTAAGAGTGATCCCTGAGCACAGAATCAGTTGGAAACCCTGAGTATCACTGGGCGTGGCCCTCCAAGAAACACCATGAACAACAAAATCCCAGTTATAGAGACGGCATTTCTATAGGAACAGGCTGTGAAGCTACAGAAAATGTTGACTTAAAGCAGCGTAGAGTGCCAAGCTATGACACATTTTGTGCTTAAAATTACAAGTGGTATCAGTGATAATGCTGGATTTGTGAGGGATCCATTGCTAGAAAATGTTTAGCAAGAGCTCCTCTGAGAAGGAGGCAGCAGAAATCAGAGGCAGACTCTCTGGCTCAGGCCAGAAGCTCTCAGGATGGCTAGGAAAGCAAGACAGCTCCACATCACCACAAAGCAAAGGGGATAGGACTAAATGTTATTATACGTTAGTCATTATCAGAGGGCGTCTCCCGTCTCTAAGCTATTTTGAATTTGGGGTCTTTTGAAATAAGCAAACAGGGCAATTTTAAGGTACAAAAAAAATCCAGAGATAATTCAATCGATGCTCATTCAATGCTCTCTCTACAAAACTGTACTTTCCAGTAAAGTTTATAACCTTCACCACCACCGATTCCTATAATGAAATTCTTACACAATGACTTTAGGAATTAGTTCATAAGAACAACAATGGTATCCTGAGTGGGGTTGGTGTCCTTTGTTACTAAGACACCAGGGAGCATTTTTCCTCTTCCAGACACAGAGCAGTGAGCAGTCTGTTATCTGCCACCCGGGGAAGGCCCCTTCAGGGACCCAGCTAGACTTGCATAATGACCCTGGGCTTCCAGCCTCTAGGAAAATGCATTTCAGTTGTTTATAGGCAACTGCAACAGATCACTGCTTACTAATCTGAACAGACCCCTATGGCTTTGACCCTCTGCCTCTGTATTTCATGTGGCAGCTCTGCCTGGGACCCACTTTTCTAACAATTAGCCAGAGTGATCCTGTGCTTCTCCCACACCTTGCTGGACAATCTTCTCTCTTCGCCAGTGAGAACATGAAACAGTAAGACAGCACATGTTTGAAGGGGGATTTTCTACAAGAACAGGGCAAGCATTATATTTTTCATTTCCTGCAATAACAAAAAATTTATCTTTCTGAGAAAAGAACACACAGATCTTGGTGGGATTTACTTGGGAACCGTAGTTAACAGTCAATTTATTTTCCTGCTGCCTTCCAAAAGGAGGAAAATTAATTCAATCTGTGGTAAGTTATGAAAGAGACTTTATGCCTCTCAAGTAGGATTTAGGTTAGATTTGAATGTTCTTTGGGAAGAACAATTTGACAATTACATTTAATAATAATTAGTAATAATTATAACAATAAGGAAAAGTTATATAACATAACATGGTTATAATGTTATAAAATTATAACAATAAAGATTATAACAATTAAAAAAGAGGTAGGGTCTTAAGAATATGTTTTCTTAAGTATCAGCTATTTTATGCAAGGGAATGGAAGTAAATATTCCAAATGTTCAGAAAATGGCCTTCTGAATATTTGGAATTTGAACCTGTGTGCTGACATCAAAACAATCCCCTTCCTTCCCATTTCCTCATGAGAAGCAGTCATAAGCATGCAACTCATTTCAAAATGTCACTTAGTATTTTTTATTCCAAGATAATTACAAGCTCACACTTGTGCCAAATGTAAATTATGTTTACTTATTTTGTAAAACCATGGCAGTGATTTTAATGCTCTCCACTGGAGCATATGTTCAGACGTGTGTATTATTTTGAAAGGTTACTCATATGTGCCCCAAACACATATGTGCATTCTGTTTCAAAGGGTGACTGTGTTCATTGGTCTGCACCTCCATTGATTTATTTCACTTCCAGACAAGCTTTGACGTTGAAGTTTCAGCAGTATTGACTTATTAGAATGCTACCATTTGCCAACTGGAATACTGTCAAACGTTTTTCTGCTTTCTCTCTCACACTGCAATTTAGAAGAAAATGCTCTCCCTATCACACTGCATGGCAAATGACATGTTTTTATTCCTACTTTCAGTAATACAGCTGAAGTTGCTGCTTAATTTTCAGCATCGACCTGATCAAAGCAATGTCATGTGTATTGTTCTTGACATGAAGGTAGAAACTTGGACAGTTAACACTAGGAAAGAGTACTGGTTCTTTCCTAAGCACGTCACTGATAGATGTATGTATTTCAATACAATGACTGTGAAAGACACAGTTATCTTTGTTTACAGTATATTTCTGGCATAATGTTGATATAAGTAGAGGGAATATGGTTTAATTTAAGGCTTTCATGAACAAAGTTTTCTGCTACTTACATGCTACATTAATCCATCCTTTATATCATTCAAGTGCCATTGGTAGACTATTTCTTCCTATTGTTGATACTATCTGATCAGGTTATTTTAACAATCTGCAAGAATTGGGCTACTTTGAAGACACTGATATAACACTCAATGATTCTAATTCAAGTTTTTCATTGCAGAATGAAGGAAGAGAACCTATGGTAAGAATTTGAGTTGTTTGGGACTGAAGATATTGTAATGGACTGAAGCACATATTTGTATGCAAAAGGCCCAGATTCAATCCCACAAAGAGCAATCCCCAGGCCTAAAATGGACTTAGGTCTGGAGCACTGTAGGGTATTGCCCTCAAAACAAGCAAAAAGAAGTGTTGACGACAATTTAAGGTATTGTTGTTGACAGTCACACTTTAGAACATCTAAATTTTAGAAATAGGTCCAATGAATCTTGATCTTGGATAGACCTCCATTTCTTTCTCAGTGAAAGCAACAAAAGAAGCCAATGTTCTTGTCCAGAGTTTAGAAATAAAGACAGGAAAACGTAGACAATCTTTTAAGTAATGAAGCTCAAATAGCAGACTATAATCATTGGATCAATTTTTAATTATTTAAATATTTTCCATAACTATCGCTTTTAGATTCATGGATCAATCATTGTTTTCAAAAGCATTCCAAGTGGTATTTATCATTTCTTTTGTAGTACAGATGATACTAGCAGATAGAACATACAAACTTCAGCGTATTGAAGTTGTAGGTAGAATGAGGACTGTTCTTTGTTGCAGCTACTGAGAACATAAAGAACATAGCCTATATCTGGGAATACGTGGGGGCCACAGACTCTGTGGATCAGAGCTACAGACTTCCACCTGCTCTCTCATTTGAGAGTATTCTTTAAATAATCCAATTTTTAGTTACATACGATAATGCTGTTAGGGAAAAAATATTGATCCCAACAGAAAAATGAAGGACATAGAATTTTCTGCATGCCTTCTAGATTTAAGAATCCTGAGTACGGGAACCTTACTCATAATAACCAAGTAAGTGTTACAATCCATGGTACAACCAAGCATTCTCCAAAGATGAGAACGAATGCCCCCTTAGAAGTGATCAATTTTAGTATTAAATAACATTTATTCAAGTCTCAGGCAGATGTCAACTCTCTGGTGGATACAAGGGAATGCAAATGTATTTCTCTTTACTCTCTTGGCAGTTGCGGGATGCAGTTAATTCTGAGCAAAACAGATTTTAATGTCGAAGGTAACTTTAGCTGTGACACTCCAGTGTATTTGGGTCATCACATAAATCAGCATTTAGTGACCTAAGCAATAGTGTTGTTTCAAAGGGAATGCCCTACCACAGAGGCAGGGTGGGATGGGGAGGATGGGGGTGGGAGGGATATTGGGATCCATGGTGGTGAAAAATGGACACTGGTGGAGGGATGGGTATTTGATCATTGTATAATCGAAACCCAAGCACAAAAATTTGTAAGTCTACAACTCTACTTCATGGTGTTTCACTAATAAAAATTAATTTAGAAAACTAGTGTTGTTTCAGGATGAAAAGGATTTGGTCTTCCTTCAAGATACAAAACATTCTTCTAATCCATTATTGGCAACAAAATATTCAGTAAAAATCAAATAATTAAATACTGGATAATATATAAGCTAATATCCATTTCTATGATAGTAATATTCTGCTTTCTAATCAAAAACTCATCAAATCATTGGTAATAAACATTATGAACTTCTAAAACACACATATAACAAGGTGTAGAATTTTAAAAACTATGTTCATGAAATAAATGTAGGGTGAAAAAAATGAGAACTCTGAAAATTTAAACCTAAAATTCAGTGTCAGACAGTTTGTCAAAAAGCAGAGTTCTGTACTAAGAAGTAGTCAGGTAACCTCACAGAGAGAGCTGACTCTGTGTGTGTTTAATGAGACTTACCTGAGATTAAAGGTGTATGATTCATTAGTAAAATACACACACACAAAACATACACACACAACACACACATATGCACACACATATTTATACATATATATATATTAAGATCTTCAAGTAAAACTAGGTTTAGAAAAACCAAAACAAAAATACTTTTTTTTTGCGTCAGAAATATTCTATAGAAGATAAGGGTGGTCTACACTCAGAAGAGTCAGGATTTGTCTTTCAACACTCAACATATATCCTGTAAGGCTCTGCCACATGAACACACAGCTGGTACCATTAACAAATATCGTAACTAATATATTAACAAAGCATACAATGTCTAATGTACTTATACAGTCCGGTTGCACCAAGTTTGGCGGTTTGGGGGTAAAATTTAACTTGCTGTAGTTTCACAGGGTATAAAGACAGTAGGTAAGGCCTTCTAAATTTTTTTCAACAATTTTTTAATTTTGTTATTAAAAAAACACCCACAAATTGGAGAGAAAATATTTTCTCACGTCACATGAGACCAAGGGTTAATATCCAAAATATATAAAGCACTGATAGAACTTAACAACAAAGGAAACAACCCAATCAAAAAATGGGTAGAACAGATGGCCAGAAACTTGATTAAATAAGACATATAGGTGGATAATAGATAGATGAAAAATTGCATGTATGCGTTATCATCACTTGATCACTTGATCACTTGACTGCCTGTGATTCATCGATTTGCTCGAGCGGGCGCCAGTAACATCTCCAAAGGCCTTCTAACTTAAGAGAATTCATGTTATGCATAAAAATTACACTGCAACTTTGTTTTCATTTTCATCAAGAAGGTTGAAGGTTCGCAGCCTTCTGAGCTGAAAGTAGAAAGATTTTCCAACGTCCTCCCATCACGAACCCTCCCATAATCAGGAATCCTCAATTGAGTGATGTTTCTACCACACCCAAAAACTCGTCATACTCACCCAAGGCTCACAGCGCACGGCACAGTTCAGTCTTGCTGTTATGTGCACTGAGAGTTTGCACAAATGTATCATGTGAATTCATCGTTATGAAATCACATAAAGGATGTTCCTCTACCCTAGAATTGTTTCTGCTCTCCCTATTAATTCCTCCTTACCACCCAACCCCTGATAATTGCGAAAGCTTTGCCTTTACCAAATTATCGTGCTGGTGGAATTATAACATATGTAGCTTTATCCTCTTTAGATTCATTCAGTAAAATGCATTTAAGATTCCTACACGGCAGAAGTTTTTTTTTTTTAGTACTGAATAATGTTCCAATAATTAGGTGTACCACCCTTCATCCATTCACCTACTGAAAGGCTTTTAAGTTGCTTCTAAGTTTTGACAATTATGAATAAAGTGCTATAAACATACACGTGCAAATTTTTGTGCGCACAGAAGTTTTCGGTTTCTTTGGGTAAATAGTAAGAATGCAAATGATGGAGCATATGGTAAGAGTATGTTTAGTGATGTAAGAAGCTGCCAAGCTGTCTTCCAAAATGGCTGTACCATTTTCTTATCCCCAAGTAAGACTTCTGGCTGCTCTCACCCTCAGCACCGTTTGGTATTATTAGTTCTGAACTCTGCCACTCTAGCTGGTGTGTGGTGTCACCTCTGTTCTTTTCATTTACATCTCTCTGATGGCATGTCATGTGGACGGTCTTTACACTTTTCATCTATGTATCCATGGTGAGGTACCTTAAGGACTTTGGCCATTTTTAAACATTATCGATTTTTTTGAGTTTTGGATTTATTTTAAAAAAATTCTTCCATGAGACTGTCATTTGCTAATATTTTCTTCCAAGTTTTAGCTTTTACCCTCATTCTTTTGCTCCAATATTTCTTTTATGGTGCCTTTTCCGTGCATCTCAAAGAAGTCAGCACCAGACAGAAAGTCGTGTAGGCTTTCCCTTGTTACTTCCTAGAACTTTCAACTTTCGTGTTTTGCATTTAGGACTATCGTTTATTTTGAGCTAATTTTTGTGAGGAATGTAAAGTGTGTTCCAAATTCACTTTTTAATTTTTGGATGTGGATGTCCAATTATTTCAAAAGCATTTATTGAGAAGTCATTTATTGAGAAGTCATTTATTGAGAAGTCATTTCTTACTGTACGGCTTTCACTTCATTAACAAGGATCAGTTGACTGTTTATGTGGATCTATACCTGCATTCTCGATTCTGTTTCATTCATTTATTTATTTGACCATTCTTCTGCCAATAGCACACTGTCTACTATAGCCTTGCAACGACTCTTGAATACAGGAGAAGACATTCCTCTAATCTCTAATATTGTGTTAGCTATTCTTGCCACCCTCAAGAAAATCATGTGACGACTGGAATGGGAAGGAATGGGAGTGAAGATAGATGGTCGGCAACTACACCACCTCCGCTTTGCTGATGACATTGTTTTAATAACACCAAACATTAGCCAAGCGGCACAAATGCTGGCCGACTTTGACCGTGAGTGTGGAAAGGTAGGACTACAGCTGAATCTTACGAAGACAATGTTTATGAGAAACAGCCTCGTTCCTGACGCCCCATTCGCTCTCAATGGAACGACCATCTCCGAATGCAACAGCTATGTGTACCTAGGTCGAGAGGTCAACATGACAAATGACCTGGCACCCGAGCTGCGCAGGAGGAAGAGAGCGGCTTGGAACGCCTTCAAGAACGTCGAAGAAATAGCTAAGAGGACGAAGAACCTCCGGCTCCGGGCACATCTCTTTGATTCCACTGCACTTCCTGCATTAACATATGCCTCAGAGACCTGAGCCCTACTCAAACAGGATGAGAACACTATTGGGTCTCCCAAAGAGGAATTAAAAGAGTTATGTTTGAAGTATCACGTTTCACTCAAATGAAAGAAAGAATCCGGAGTTCCGACCTCCATCAATGATCAAGAATCAGGGATGCTGTCTCATTTGCCAAGGCGTCAAAAATCAGATGCACTGGTCACATAATGAGAATTAGAGATGACAGCTGGACTAGAGCCCTTACCAACTAAATTCCACAGCATGTCAAAAGACCGCATGGCCGCCCACCTACCAGATGGTCATACTTCTTCATCAAGATCCTGAACAATCGGTTTGAGGCTCTTCATGTTCCTAGAATGAACAGACGCCATTGGGCTACACTAGCATGCAACAGGGACAAATGGAGACATTACTGGTGCCCGCTCAAGCAAATCGACGATTAACGGGAAGTCAAGTGATCAAGTGATTCTTGATCTTTTGTGTCTTTATATCAGAATAAGAGTTAGCTTGTTTATATTATCAAAACTTTAGGAGATTTTTTTTCTTGTTTTGTTATTTTGTTTATTTTGTCGTTGTTGTTTTGTAGTCACATTCAGTAGTACTCAGGGTACTTATCATTCAGGGATTACTCCGGGCAGCCTTGGGGGACCATAGGTGAGTCAGGGATCAAACTCAAGCCTGTCATACACAAGACAAACACCTGACCTACTGTATTATCTCCCCAGCCACCAAAAATCTCAATTTCTTAAAATTGAGATCACATGGCATACACAGATCAAGAAGGGAAAAACTGATATCATGACATTATTAAGCATTTCTACCCCAAAACATGTAATTTCTGTTTACTTAGTTCTCTATCAGAGCAAATGCATTTTTATATTTTTTGTATGGTCACTGTCGCTGTCACTGTCCTCCCATTGTTCATTGATTTGTTCAAGCGGGTCCAGTAACATCTCCATTTTGACACTTGTTACTCTGTTTGGCATATCGAATACATCACGGGTAGCTTGCCAGGCTTTGCCATGCGGGGTATCTTATTATTTTTAATTTTTAAATTAATTTTGATGTAGACAAAATCCACCCACACCTATTGATGCAATTCTAGAGTTTAAATCGATTAGATAACAAAGCTTCAAATATTAAATTGATAAATATAAAAATCAATTTTTATATGAAGATCGCTCTGTCTCATCACGAGGTTCAGTCTTTGGCTAAAAATTTACTATGCTGGGGGCTGGAGAGATAGCACAGCGGGTAGGGCATTTGCCTTGCAAGCGGTCAACCTGGGTTCGATTCCCAGCATCCCATATGGTCCCCCGAGCAACACCAGGAGTAATCCCTGAGTGCTGAGCCAGGAGTCACCCTTCTGCACTGTCAGATGTGACCCACAAAGAAAAAAAATTTACTATGCTGCTTGTTGCTACTTGTGTCCCCTATGTTGTTGTTTTTGTGTGTTAAGTTTAGTTGGCTTCTATGTTATTTTCCCATCTAATATGGGGTGTTCCTATGGGAATTCCAGTAATGAGAGTCTTGGCCATCCCAGGTGTCTCAGAGACTTGAAGGACCTGTCGTCTGGGCCAATGAATTGACATGGTGGCAATATGGAGGTGGGCACGGCTGCCAGGACTTCCAGAAGTAGAAGGGAAAAGGCCATCTCCCCCGACTTTGAGAAGACACCAGAGTTCTCAGCCTGGGCAGCGAGTCACTGTCACTGTCACTGTCCTCCCGTTGTTTATCAATTGGCTGAGCGGGCCCAGTAACATCTCCATTTTGAGACTTGTTGTAACTGTGTTTGACATACTGAATATGTCACAGGTAGCTTGCCGGGCTCTCCGAGAGGGGTGGACAAATCAAACCCGGCTTGGCCAAGCTGGTGCGCACAAGGCAAACGCCCTACCGCTGTGCTATCACTCCAGCCTCGTGAAATTATTCACAGTTTGGATCCCTGTAGAGAATATTAGTGAAGCAGTGAAATGGAGCCCTTGATGTAGCTTCAGCAGAGGAGAGTGGTTGCATCTGGCTGACTTCAGCATGGCAGGTACCAGCCCACCTGCCTCCCCAGGGCGCCCCAGAGTTTGCAGCCATGGGGACCAGTGAGTCCATGAATTTTAGCTGCTTGGCTTGCAGCCTTCAGAGAATTAGTCATGACTCCGTAGAGCAAAGCCAGTGATGAATCTACATGGCAGCAGCTGTGGGAGGGGGCATAGCTTTGGGACCCCTGGAAGTAAGCAGGGTGGGAGGGGAGGATAGTTTTTCTCCTGTTGATCTTATATACGTTGCTAGATTTATCCTTCTTTATTGGGGAGCACTACTGTGTGTGTTTTCAGATTCTACTTCTATACTATTGACATGTGGTTAAGCAACTGAGTTTTGTACTTTAATCTTGGATCTCGCCTGCCTTGCTGTATATAACTACTTAGTATTTACATTTTTCTCATTTTGATAACAAGGTAATCATATCATAGACAATTTATCATCAAAAAATTTGTCATCAACAAACAAAAAGCATCAACAAAAATCATCAACAAAAAATCCACAAACAAAAAAAAATCATCAATTTATCATCAAAAATTTTTTTTAAATTTATCATCAAAGATAGTTTTATTTCTTTCTTACTAATCTGTATACCATCGTTTCATTTTATTTCGGTTGCATCTTAGTCAAAACTTCCAAAACATTATTGGAAAGGAGTGTTGGAGCAAGACATTCTTGTTTGTTTCTACCTGATCTCACTGGGAAAGTTTTCAGTTTTTCATCATTAAATTTGATGTTTACTCTATGACTTTTGTAGAAATTGTCCAGCAAATCAGAGAAGATTTCCTCTGTCCCTAGTAAGTAGTAATATCAGCATTGTGTGTTTTAGTGGGTCAACAGTCATTTTTCCTAAAAGAAAAGCCTTTGACACCCAAGGACAGTAGACACAGAGGCCAGGAATATTGCTCCACGTTTGACAACCTGACTCATGCACTGAGGGAGAAGACAGCTGGGATAGAGAAGGGATCACTAAGTCAGTGATGGTCAGAGGGATCGTTCGGGATGGGAGATGTGTGCTGAAAGTAGATAAGTTACTAAACATGATGGTCTCTCAGTATCTGTATTGCAAACCATCATGCCCAAAAGTAGAGAGAGAGTATGGGGGGGAATTGTTTGCCATAAATATGGGGGAGGGGTGGAGAAGGAGTAGGGTTACTAGGGACATTGGTGGTGGAAAATGTGCACTGGTGGGATGGGTATTCGATCATTGTCTGACTGAAACTAAAATATGAAAGCTTTGTAAGTATCTCACAGTGATTCAATTAAAAACATAAAGAAAAAACAAAAAAATAAAATTTTAAAAAGTCTTACATGTTCATGCGATGATCATGTAATTTTGAATAGTCTGTTGATGGACTGGATGACAGAAACTGATTCTTTGTTCATTTGTTAGGGTTGTTTGGTTGGAGCCTCCGTGTTGGTGCCCAGGAACCCAAGACCACTCTCAGAAATGTCCAGCTGGGAGTAGAATCCCTGTCTCCATGCGTGAGCCAGTGCTGTGGTGCTCAGGGTCATCTGGGCTCTGTGTGGCTGTGCTAAGGGCCATGTGATCCCAGGGATCAAACTCAGGGGCCTCACTTACGCTACGGAGTATGCATTCCACCCCTATACACTCCCTCCCGGGCCCCTATACAAATTGATTTTTGAATGTTGAATCAGCATTCTATACCTGGGATAAATTCCAGCTGATCATAATTGTATTTATCTTTTAATAGATTGTTAGAATAAATTTGCTAATATTTCGTTGAGAATTTTGCCTTCCATGCTCATCTGCAATATTGGAATGAAGTTTTCATTTCTTGTGATGTCTTGCTTGGCTTTGGAATTAAGGTAATTCTGACTTAATTAGTCAGGAAGTACTTAGTCTCCTATCCTCTACAAGAGGTTGGAGAGAATTAGCATAGTTCTGTCTTTGAATGTTTGAATGAACTCATTAATGAACACTTGTAGACCTGTGCATTCTGGTTTGGAAAGTTACTGGCATCTGTAAAAATGCATTGACAAATATGTAAATGCCTTTAATATGTAGTTATTCAGCTGGCTTATTTTGTTCATGAAGTTCGATAAAACATCTTTCACAGAATCAGTTTGCTTTATCTGGATTCTTGTTTTTTTTTATTAACTTCTATATCAGTGAAAAGACTGAAAGTACTAATTTATCTATCCAATTCTGGAGCCAGTATTCAAATTTAGTGAAGGATGTCAAGAAAAAATTTCTGCTGTAATACAGATATTTAGTTTGAAAAATAGCTTAGCACTACTAATAAATAGCCAAACAGATATGTAATTAGTACATAAATTCATTTATTGAAGTAAGAGAAGATAGTTAAAAGTCTTGGCAGAGAAAAATAATACATCATAAAATCAAAAATCATAACTTAATAAAAATTAAAATTATCTGGGCCAGAGAAATGGCACAGTGCTTGCTTTGCATGGGGCCAACCCAGGTTTGATCCCCTGCACCCTTGATGGTCTCCTGAGTCCCATCAGGAGTGCTCCCTGAGCACAGTAACAGGAATAATCACTGAGCATTGTGCCAGGATTAATCCCTGAGCTCTGCTGGGTCTGTCCCAACCACAAGCAAATATGTTTAAAACTTATCAAAACTGTAATCCAGATGATCTAAAAATTTTTGAGTGCCCAATATTTTTTATCAAAAATTTTATTATTTTAAGGAACTTTCTCAGCATCCTTCCCTACATTGCATTTGAGGGTGGATATAGCGTAGTTCCATTATTTGACAAATAGTTTTTGTGACTCTTTATCTTTCTTCAGCATGTCCCATAGAACATCAGGTTCTTGTACGGAAGTTCAAATGATGCTCTGGGTTCTTCGCGGACTCCGGACCATCTCCTGTGAAGCAAGGCAGCAACCACCCCTCTTTCTTGTGTTCCTCCATAATATCCGTTTTAGTCTTTTCAATGCTCCAAAATGTTGTCTGTGTCTTTCTCTTATCTTCTCCACGAGGCAGTGAAGATCAAATTTGCAGAGAATCCTCTTCATCTATCAGATTCCCAAAGCAATATTTAAAATTGAATTGAAAACTGGGCTCTAATTATACTAAAATGTAAACCAGAGTTGCCAGTGAGCTTTTTATTTTATTTTATTTTATTTTTTGCTATAATAGTTTGCGATCTTGGTAGCAGAACAAGTTTAAGAAAATATTGGGCATACTCAGCACAGATATAACTGCTGCTGATTTGAGAAGTACAAAGGAAACCAGGGGGAAAAGAACTGTGATTCTAAAGAGTAAAAAAGTTCTTTTCTCCCTGAGCTTAGTAAGCTACCTGACTTTTACACAAGGACACTTCTAGAACAACCTCCTCCCAGCTGAAAGGTCCACTTATCTACACCCATGAAAGATTTTGCCTTAGCCAGTCCCAAGAGAAAGCCATAGATTCTTGCTTTAAGTACCTGTAACATTTTTATCTACACTGCTGATGGGGTACTAACTCAAAAAATTTATGGCAAGCTACCTGTTCCATGAGTATATATCCTTTCTCTTCAATGTGATTGTTTTTTATTTTATAGTTCCATACTTGTCAGAGGTTTCAGCACAGTTACAAATATTGATTGCATCTGCTTAACTACAACAAAATAAATAATACCCTTAGAAGAGCCCATGCTCAGGAAGGAAAAAACAATTAGCCATTCTTAAAATGCTCTTTGAGAAACTGGATTAAAAAATCTTGTTGAGATTTTTTTTCTCTGTCCTTCATTTGATTGGGCTTTTCTGGGTTTCCTACTACAAATTCACATCTGAATAGAGTTCTCACTTTGCTTTTGTTCTAATTATTTAAAACTTTGCTTTTTAATGTTGCGTGATTTCCTTTTTGTTGAGGTATTGTTATTTTCCATGAGGGTGTGTATTTTAGAAGTACAATTTTTCCTTTCCAATAGATGTGTCACTGCACCACAAAAGTACCAACAGCTCTCTTCTCCATTCATTACTCCTCTTCCATGCTTTGATGTCTTCTCTCCGGGGCCTCTCAGGTACTCTCAGTCCCACTGTCTGAGTCCTGATTAAGTCTCCCAGAGTTTCTCCTGGCCCCTTGCCTTGCTTCTCTATATCCTAAATCAGGGTGAGCGCATCCATTACTTTTCTTTCTTCCAAATTGCTTCAGTTAACTTGACAAGCCCTCCAATTCCATCCAGGTTGTGATAAATGGTCCAATTCCATATCTTTTACGGATTAGGAGCATTCCATTGTACATACAGACTGACTCCTTTATCCAGCTATCTTTCATTGCATATTTGGTTTGCTTCCAAACCTTGGATATTGTAAATAGTGTTGCAGTGTACATAACAAGCAAATATTTTTTCAGTTAATTATTTCTGTGTTCTTTGGCTAAATATCTAACAGTGGAATCATATTATAGGCCCAGTTTTATTATTTTGAGATGTGGCCATATTGTTTCCCAGAGAGACTGAGCCAATGTAAATCTCCATAGCTTTTGAGGATTCCTTTTTCACCACACCACTCCCAAAACTTGTTGTTTTGGGTCTTTTTGATGTAGCCCACTCACAGGTATGGGGGAATATCTCATTTTTACTTTGATATGCATTTTCCTGATAGTTTCTATAAAATATCAATCATATTTTCTTACTCAATAATTTTATCTAAATCAGGATATGCAGAAAGTTTACCAAATTTTTTTAAGATTGTCAGAGAAAGCATAATGAACTTTTATGATTTAGAAATTCTTTCCTGAATATAACTTTCATTTCTCTTTCTCCAACCTCAGACAAAATGGATCATGGCAAATTTAAGTTTCTAAAGAATATGTTATTTGTCCAATGGCTTAATGAGACACAGACATTTAAAATTTTACTGTTACCTTTTCAGGGACAATGGTTTACAAAATCATACTCTTAACAAAAAGGCAATAAATAAATCTGCCTACTCATATAGATATTCTTAGCTTGAATTTAGGGATGCAGAGAGTTGGAGTGTCACCCTTTCCCTTCACAGCAAAGAAAACTTTTACAAAGTCAAAGGTATGAATTTTCTGCAGGTCAAGGTTCCAGGATGCAAACTAACCCCAAATCTGGAGAGACAGATTTTTGCAGCGAGAAAGCAAGGCCCAACCGTTTGCTTATCTGGGACAGATGCCAACAGATCTCATGTAAGACAGGCAATTAATTCACCTAGAAATTTCCAACAAATTGCCAAAGGCTGAACGTGAGTCAGAAGACTATGTATCTTATGACAAGCCTTTTCTTCAGGAATGCTCTAGATTTGTGCAGAAAAAAATTAAGGATATCACTCAGGAGGATTCCCTCCCAATAATGGTGAAGGGAAGAAGCAACATTTGCCGAAGCCCTCTGCCCACACTTATTTCTCCTAGTCCTCTTTACACAGAAGGTTTCATCTTCAAATGAAGGAGCTGTTGAAATATGCACCTGAGGGTGCTCTGGACAGCCGCTGCTTTTGCACTGCAAGGAAAAGGGGGAAAGGATGAAGTAGCTTGACTTTGACCCATGAGCAGAAACGTGCTAGACGCAGCCTGTATCTGGAGAACAGCGGCAACGCTTGGGAACATCCTAGCCAGGCACTTAGATTCTCAGGGCCTGAGCAAGAGGAAGGTTCCCTTGGGAGATCCAGAAGACAGCCCAACCCTTCCTCAAAGCATTCACAAGCCCTCAGAAAAAAGAACAGCGGAATTGAGCCTGGAGACTTGGGGACAGACAAAGCCCCTTCTGAACAGGAACCTCGAGTCACTCAAGAGAGAGCGGAACAGTGGGACAAATTAGGCTGCATCCTAAGCAGAGGTACTGGTAGAGGAAGATGGACGTGTGACACGCTGAGGGGAACAATGGGCTTGACTTCCAGTCCCGCTGCTGCTAACATTTGCAAAGACGCTTCTGAATAAATGAAGCTGCAAGAAGGTGCACAGTTCTCTCAGCACAAACAGATTCTGCCTAGGTGCCTCCTGTTCTATTTAACACACCCAACTTAATTCTTTAAAAATTGCAAGTCCGGGGGGGAAGAAAGGCAAGAAAACCATGTTTTGAAAAGAAAGGGGAAAATCCTTACTCTGAAGACGACACAAAGCCTTAATAAAATCAAAACTCAGATGCAACACAGTTACAGGATTCATCTTAAAAGTTCAATGAGATCCAGGAAAGCCAAAAACAAGGGAAAAGGGAAGAAAAAATAAATGGGAGGAATAAAAAGCAAAAATCAGTGGTAGACTTTAGTTCCATAAATGTAATGGTTACTTTAAATGAGGCTGGTGCTAACATAGTCAGAGGACAGTGATTGTTAAGTAGAGAAGAAAGTGATAGATTAGACTAAACTGTAAGAAGCATCTTAATAAGACACCTACTTTAATTATAAAGACACGTATGCATTAAATATCCATGCATCTTAAAAAGACTCAACGTGTTGGCATATTATCTTCCAAAGAATTTCTCCATAAAGTATTGAATAAATATATGGTATAGAGTGAGACTTATTTAACTTTTTGTTAAAATTAAAATTTATTATTAATTTTATGTAGCACTAAAATGAGCCACTTTGTAGTTTCTTATTTTATATTTTGCTTTATTTTATAATAACAAATAACACTATTAAGGTCTTGCTGAGTTTGTATTTTAAAAAAAATCTAAATGAATAACAATTTCAAAATATTCATTTTCATAATCCTATTATTTAGAGATCCCACTAATGCAGGAAAAAGCAAAATCTAACTACTGAATATAATAATTGCATGTAAAATATTAATAGCTTTAGCTACCCAAGTCCAATAGAAAAATAGATTTACAAAATATATCATACACACTAAGGTTGTACATAGGAAGTGAAGATACAGCTAAAGGTAAGAAACATATCAAGTTGAGGTAATATTGTGAAGCCAGGATATGAACAACTTTATCATTTATTTTTACTAACTTAAATGACAACCAAAAGATGAAGAATGGTTCCTGTATACATTTTGATAATTAAAACGTTCAAGTAACAATTCATTTTATCTATTCACTAGTTTCTCTTTCGATTATTTAAGGGCATACTTTAATATTTTGGTAGTTCTACAATAAATAGCAATTGCTATCTTTTTTATAATACTTTTTTTTTTGCTTTTTGGGTCACACCTGGCGATGCACAGGGGTTCCTCCTGGCTTTGCACTCAGGAATTACTCCTGGCGGTGCTCAGGGGACCATATGGAATGCTGGGAATCGAACCCGGGTTGGCCGCGTGCAAGGCAAACGCCCTACCCGCTGTGCTATCTCTCCAGCCCCAATAATACTTTTTTAAAAATACTTATTTCTTTGAGAAAATTTAGTTCTTCTGTAGAGTACTCATTTGCTTTTCATAGTTATTTTACTTTGTTGTGGGAGCACGGCAGAGCCTGGCAAGCTCCCCGTGGCGTATCTTGAGATGCCAAACACAGTAACAACAAGCCTCACCATGGAGACGTTACTGGGCCTGCTCAAGCAAATCGATGAACAATGGGAGGACAGTGCTACAGTGCTACAGATGTGGGAGCAACATCTGGCTGCTTGAAGTTTACTCCTAGCTCTGTCACACAAATTATACAAATCATCCTGTTATTTGTCGATTGCCTCGAGCAGGCCCCAGTAACGTCTCCTTCATCCTAGCCCTGAGATTATATTCAAGGCTCTTTAGGAGAATGAGACCCATCATTGTTACTGGTATTTGGCATATTGGGTACGCCACGGGGAGTTTGCCAGACTCTGCCGTGTGGGCGGGCTACATTCGGTAGCCTGCCAGTTTGTCCAGTCTCCTGCCCCCGCGCCTGGCTGTCCTCGCCGGGGCCCCTTGGAGGGGAGCGGGTTGAGTTTTTCCTCCCCGCCCCGACCAGGGCTCCGGCAGCCGAAGACCTCCAGGACCAGCCACCACCATGCTGAGACCACTCTCCGCACACATGAAGGTACTGGCAGAGGGACAAAGCCACGCGGGTTCCAGGGCCGAGATCTCCAGGCCTACTCGGATTGGGGCTGGGCATCCTCCACCCAGATCCTCCAAATTCCAGTAGGCGGGGGTCACACCCACCAACTGGCCCCCTGGCGCTGTGTAAGCTCTGTGCTCCTGCTAAATTTCTGGTAGGCCTCAGAGGACATTATGCAGAGCCAGGGACTAAATGCAAGATTTAGGGAAACCTATGGGAAACAATGCAGACAAAATACTATTTCCGTGAGATATAGTACAGCGTATCTGCTGTACTATACCTCCAGCAGATATATATATATATACATTTCTCGTTCTTTGGTGTTTTGTTTCCTATAGTTTCTTATACTTTTACCATGATAATTCTACTGCTTTTTCTTCTCTTTTTCATTCCTTTTCTTTCTTTCATTCATTCTTCCTTATCTTTCTTTACTCTTCATTTCTCTCCTTCCTCCTTCCTTCCTTTCTTCCTTCCCCCTTCCTCCCTTCCTTCTTTCCTTCCTTTCTTCTTTCTTCCTCCTTTCTTCCTTCCGGCTTTCCTTCCTTCTTCTTTCCTTCCTCCCTTTCTGTCTTCCTCCATTCCTCCCTTCCTTCTCCCCTTCCTTCCTTCCTCCCTTCTTCCCTTCCTTCCTTCCTTCCTTCCTTCCTTCCTTCCTTCCTTCCTTCCTCCTTCCTTCCTTTCTTCCTCCTTCCCCCCTCCTTCTTTCCTTCCTTCTTTCCTCAAGAAACCAAACGCAAACTTTACAATGTACAAGGTGAGCACTCTCCCACTGAGAGACATCCCCTCTACCCTACTTGTTTCTTAGTAAAAATTCATGCATAAAAATTTAGTGTCCAATTGTAGATGTCACTTAAAAACAAAAAACTTCCATTTTATGGCTGAGGAAAACAATCCAGTTGTCCACAGGAAAGTCCACTGTCTCAAAGGACACTGCAAATGCTGCAGATCCCCAGTGACCCAGCAGAATCATCTTTCATTGATTAATTGACTCATTTATTTATTAAAAGAAAAGAAGGGGCAAAGAGGTTAAGCAGGCAGGTGCCTTTAATATGCAAGGCCTTGCGTTTCACTCCAGTTACTGCCACGTGTCCAGCAGCCTCACAGTTCCAAGTGCAATCCCTGAAGCCCAGGCACTGCAGGGCTGAAAACTGCACCATCCTGTCCAGTGGACCGAGTTTTGTCAGGAAAGGCATTCAGACCTTCTGAGCATGGCTGGGAGGAACCCCAGGAAAGAAGAGAAGGAGGGAAGGAGGGAGGAAGCAAAGGAGCGAGGGAGGGAGGGAAGAAGGGAGGGAGGGAGGAAGGGAGGGAGGGAAGGAGGGAAGGAGGGAGGGAAGGAGAAAAGGAGGGAGGGAAGGAGAGAAGAAGGGAGGGAAAGAGGGGGGGAGGGAAGGAGAGAAGGAGAGAAGAAAAAAGGAAGGAAGGAAGGAAGGAAGGAAGGAAGGAAGGAAGGAGAGGAGGGATGGAAGGAAGGAAGGAAGGAAGGAAGGAAGGAAGGAAGGAAGGAAGGAAGGAAGGAAGGAAGGAAGGAAGGAGAGAGGGAAGGAGAGGAGGGATGGAAGGAAGGAAGGAAGGAAGGAAGGAAGGAAGGAAGGAAGGAAGGGAGGGAGGGAGGGAGGGAGGAAAAGAAAAGAGAAGAGAAAAGAAAAGAATAAAAAAGAGGAAGGAGAAAAAAGATTTAAAGAAAAAAGTTATAGAAACTGTGCCAATCAAGATAGAATTCTGGCACCACTTGCCCACTGGCCAATACACACAGGTTTACAAGCCCGTCTCAACTCTAAGCAGCCACAGAGGCCCGAGAGATGCGCCTGTGTAGGTCTGGCAGCCACTGCCCTGCCCCAGCTCGCCAGCCTGCTCGGCCCCTCGGCTCCCACCCACGCCGAACTCCAGACTAACTTCCACACACACCTTGTCTCGGCCGCCTGAGCCATCTGCCGAGCTGTCTCCCTGCTCCCATCCAACCCCCAAATTATCTTAAATCCCACCTCTTAGAAGACGGACTTGTGTCCATAATGATAAAAGCCTCAGAGCTAGAAATACAAGAATGGTGAAGCTTTACATAAAATACTTCAAATTTCAACTCTTTCAGTAAACATGAGAAATCAGCAAATATTGTTGTCCCCATTTTACAAGTGAGAAAATTAAAGCTCAGAAATGTTAAGTAGATTATGCATATCATTTAGATAGAAAAGATGAGACTCAGTTCAAACATGGGCGCTGTAGCCCCTGCTGATATAAATTATTTCTTAAAAGGAAAAAAATTCACTGTGAAATTCAATTTCTGGACCTAAAATGATATAAATAAGACGGTGCAAGTGTCCTGCGAGTGCATAACAAATATTAAACTTATTCATCTACATAATTAACTGACTATATACAAGAGTAAACCAGAAGCAGGAAACTACTTTCCAGGGGTGAAGAGTTTAACCACTCTCTTCTCCCAAACAATGAGGAGTAGTATTTAGTGTTTCAATTTGCAAAAACGCCATAAAAATCTTGGCGAATCTCTGGGCAGGTTTGGAAGTAAACAGTAGCCATGGCGGCCAGGGGCTGCCTCTGTGGTGCTCTTCCTCCCTCGCCCGAACCCAAGTAAGAATAACCACAAATTCAACAATGAATGCCCCAAAGAGAAGGCAGCAAAAACTCAACCATTTTCAGCAAAGTCGTTTTCATTAAACTTTCAGGCTTTCAAGGCATAGTCACAGGTGTTTTGTCAACGTCAGTTCATGGATGAAATTGCAGAGCTAGCAATTAAGTGAGGTCCCACATCTGTGGCTACAGCACGTCTCTACTTCCTTTCTTCAAGCTTTCTGCTGTACTGACCACTGCTTTAATCTTTCTCTTGGTCAAAGGAAGATGCTTCATTTTTTTCTTCCAGCTTGAGATTAACTGACACTTTGGAGTTCCTGTAGAGCTCACTCTGCATAGTCATAGCTATAGAAGGGCGTGACCTAAAGTAATGCAACATCCTGAGATCTCTTTCCAAGCCAGAATCCTTCTGCTGTCTAGACCATCTGCCAATCTCGTGTCCCTGAAGACCTTTGAGTGAGTCTGAAGATGCTATAAAATGATGGCGTTGTCCCACATCGCTACCTACAACATGAACCACTTATGCACATGGAAGTGTCCACAGTTCTGACAACAACAAGACCACCAAGGTGTCCGTGACATCACTTGGCTCGTCTCACTTGGTCACGTGACATATTTTAGGTCCAAAGTCATATTTACATCACGTCAGATCTTATTGCTCTTTGGCAAATTATAGAGATCAGAAGCACAAATAGATTTAATGGAGAGAAAATTCCATAAAATAGAGCAAAATATAAAGATTAAATGGGACAGAGCAAGACTTCTGGCATAGTGAAAAAAGAAAGAAACTAGGCCAAAAATATGTTCATGTCCATAAATAGTACTTACAATAGCAAAGTCCCCAAAGAGATTTTAATGTCCAGTAATGACCAAGTATTTGATTTGCCTATGGTTTCATATATTCAATATTTTAATCAGTAAAAAAATCATCATTAGAAACACTTAGAGCCCCCTGCATAACTAAGAGATCACAAAATTACTTATGCACCAAAATATAAATAGCACTCATTATTCAAACATTCCACTCACTACACTAACAACTCTACATGGGTTTATTTATTAAATCCTCTTGAGAATGCTTTCACATATGGGTTATTAATGCACACATTACTCAAGCAACTTGTCTAGGTCACCATGCTAGGAAGTGGCACAATCAGAATTTGAATTGTAGCCAACCAACCTCTCAGTTTGAACTATAGCCAATCAACCAACTATGTTGGCGCCATTAGGCTTCATTACCTTTCTGATAGTATCTGTAGTATCCCGGCATGATGATTCAGCGACATGGATAAGTACTAGAAAGAAAACATTCAAAACTAATAGAAATAGATGCGTGTGTCTCGCATGCAGTCATTTCCTCAGGCACTGCACGGAAGAACCCCCAGGCCCCAAGTACCATGAGGTGACCTGGGACTCCCAACACGGCAGAGTCTAGCAACACCATGTCTGTGGCTCTTAGTGCTGACTCCCTGGGCCTTGTGGCCGAGACTCCCTTGGAGGGGGCAAAGGTCTTCTTAGGAATTCTTAGCATACCCTCATCCCCCAGATATTTTGAAGCCTCCCCAAATGTTCTGGAAATATCACTTCCCAAACAAAACTCGAAATATTTGTCTTGATGGCAATTTAGGGATAAACTTTTCTACTCTAATTTTTAGGGGTGGCAGGTTGTTATTTTGTTCTTTGGCTTTTTTGGTCAGACCCAGTGGTGCTCAGGGGTTACTTCTGGCTCTGCGCTCAGAAATTACCCCTGGCGGTGCTTGGGGACCATACAAGATGCTGGGGATTGAACCCACGTCAGTCGCGTGCAAGACAAGTGTTTTGCCTGCTGTCTTATTGCTCTGGTCCCTCTATTCTAATTTTTAAACATTTCAAACTATACACGCCAGGTTGCCTTTATGCAAATAAAGTGGGAGAAGCCCTCCTCCCATCAATTTTCTGTGATTTGTCCTGGTTCCCAAAGTTCTAAGGATAAAAGATTCATGTTTACCAAGAAAATGGAAAGCAAAGGTAGGGCCAAAGTGAACAACCAAGCAATTCCAGCATGTCATGCCGGTACCTCATAGGAGACCCTAGCCAGCAATTGGCAAGCGTAGGTCTCACCTTGAAAATATCTGCGGTGTTGGGAGTAAACAGCTGGTGTCTTCCGGACCCCAAAATAATGGGCCCTGAGCATCTCGTCTCTCCATAGACGTAAAGGAATACCGTGGCTGTGGTACCAGCATTCTCGTGATCTCCAGTGAGAACAGTCACCCTCCAATCTCCTTCTGCAAAGGAAAAACAGAAGCTACAATCCAGTCCACAAGAGAGCCAGGGCTCATTACCACTTACCCAAATGCATTTTTTGTTATTTTCAAAAGTCCCCAATGCACACACTATCTTTTTTTCCCCTTAAATTTTTGTTAGTGAAACACCATAAGGTACAGTTGTAGACTTACAAATTTCTGCGTTTGGGTTTCAGTTATACAATGATCGAGTCCCCATCCCTCCACCAGTGCCCATTCTCCACTACCATGGATCCCAGTATCCCTCCCACCCTCCATCTCCCCTTCCCCCCATCCCACCCTACCTCTGTGGCAGGGCATTCCCTTTTGTTCTCTCTCTCCTTTTGAGTGCTGTGGTTTGCAAAAGAGGCATTGAGTGGCAATCTTGTTCGGACTATAGTCTACTCTCATCACGCATTTCCCATCCTGAGAGGAACCTCCCAACACCCTTTATTTGGTGCTCCCTTCTCTATCTGAGCTGCCTTTTCCCCTAGTGTGTGTGGCTGTCCTCAAAGCCATGGAGTAATCCTCCTGGTACTTATCTCAGCTATTCTTGGGTTTAGTCTCCTATTTTGTTACTTTATATCCCCCAGATGAATGCAATCTTTCTATGTCTATCCCTCTCTTTCTGACTCATTTGCATGATACTTTCCATGTAGTACCACTTGTATGTAAATTTCATGACTTCATCCTTTCTGACAGCTACATAGTATTTCATTGTGTAGATGTACCAAAGCTTCTTTAACCAGTCATCTGTTCTTGGGCACTCAGATTTTTTCCAGATTCTAGCTATTGTAAACAGTGCTGCAATGCACACACTATCTTGTTGTGTTTTTTTTCAGATTTAAAAAATATGGTAAAGACCTCCCACGGCTCAGATCACCTGATCTCTCAGTAACTCCTCCTCAAAGAGATTTCTTTTTAATATATAACTCCACATACATACACTACATGAAGTTTATATATGTGGACACTTTTAAATATCTCTAGCCACTTTAATTAAATGTTCCTTGAGTAAATTTGACATCACAACACATTCGCTAAGCTTGAACGGAACCCTCTGCATCAAAATGCCAAAGGAATAGCATTCAAAGAGGGTGTATTCCCTGCTTCTACCTGGTAGCAACTTCTTTTTATGTGAGAAAGCAAGAAACATGCAAATAGAAAACTGGATGCCTATCAAAAAAACTTTCCAGATATTCTTACAGGAAATCTCCCTCTTATGCTCTGATTCACCACTCAAGGAATTAAAGAATTTTATTCCACTTTTAAAATTATTTATTTCTTCCTCCCAGGATGGGAGAAGCATGCTGAAAGTAGACTATAGACTAAACATGATTGTCACCCATTGCCTCTTTTGCAAACCACAACACCCAATAAGAGAGAGAGAACAAAAGGGAATGCCCTGCCACAGAGGCAGGGTGGGATGGGGGAGATGGGGGTGGGAGGGATACTGGGACCCGTGGTGGTGGAAAATGGGCGCTGGTGGAGGGATGGGTACTTGATCATTATATAACTGAAACCCAAGCACAAAAATTTGTAAGTCTACAACTGTACCTCGTGGCGTTTCACTAATAAAAATTTAAAAATAAAATAAAATAATTTATTTCTTGGCAGTTGTGCCACACCTGGGGTTATTCCTGGCTCTCTGCTCAGGAGAGATCTGGGAGCATTTAGGGGATTGAGCATGGTGCCTGGGATTCAAACCTGGGTTGCAGGGACTATAGTTACACGCAAGGCAAGTTATCCTTGCACGATCTCTCTGGCCCACCATTCCATATTTTAGATCTTCTTTTCTATCTTATCCTAACCTCTTTTTCTGTCATCAAGGACAGCCAAGGGATTTTATATCACATTTCCTTGGAGACATAGAGAAGAATTAGGTGTGCAAGGGCTTTAAAATCTTACTACAATCGAGACAAATAAATGAGCCACTGATCTATAAACAGCTTTGTACATCCACTCGGAATTAGCATGTCACCAGAATAGGAGCCAAGGACGAAACAACTGGTGAAATGTCTTCAGTGGTTGATTTTCCACTGGAGGTGGGGCCGGGGAAAAATAATCTTCTTTTCTACCATTGGAAAACACATAGATATCATGCAATATTTTCTATAAGATAATTTTTAATAAGATCACTTAACCTCATAGAAGAACCAACGTCCTAAAACAAACACACACACAAAAGCCAAACATTTATTTGCAGATGATAACAAAGAAGGAGACTCTGCATTTAGGATTAAACTTTTTACTGTGCTGAGACACAGTTCATTTTTATCAGAGCTAAAAATATGTTGATAGCCCTGTATTGCTTGCTGTATGTGTCGCAGTCATAAGTTTTCTGCTGCATTTCTTAGTGTTTGTTTCACTTTGCTGAAGAATAGAAGAAAATGAGATCAGACATTCTGTCTATCTGTTCCTCTTTTCTCCTCTCCTTCAGCTGCCTTCTTCACCCCGGAGGCATAAAGAAACTGTCACCCATTAACTCTTTCGGAAAATCACTTCTATTATCTTGAAGCTCCCAAAGGAACAAAGAGAATGTCTGGTAATTGAAGTCTAAATATTTATCTTATACTCACCAGCATTTTGAAAGGTTTTTTTCTTTTTGCCAGTCACATGCAAGGTGATCGCCATACTGCTCTACCAAGGCTCCAGTCCCTAAAAAGACTTTTTAAAAGTCTGTTGACCATGCAATAATTCATGGTTGACAATCTACCTTGAACCGTCCGTTTCATTACTCTTGTCAGCTCTCAAATTTAAATTTGGGGAGATACTACAGCACTGACCTCTGTTTGAAAAAGTTCTGCTACAGAAAGAAGAAAACTTTTTGTGGAATCTACATATTGAGGCTTATTTTTCATTTGTGTTGAAACATTTAAAAGTTAACAAGATAGGGGCCAGAGTGATAGTCCAGCATCTGGGGCATTTGCCCACAGGCAACCAACCTAGGTTTGAACCCCAGCACTCTACACGCTACCCCAAGAGTGATGCCTGAGTGCAGAGCCAGGAGTAAACCCTAAACACCACCAGATGTGCCCCCCAAATTAAGAAACAAACAAAAAATTATCTAGGTATATTCTACAACAGCTGGAGAGAAGTTTTAAATAAAAAGTTTTACTTTCGGGCTGGAGAGATAGCACAGCGGGTAGGGCGTTTGCCTTGCACGTGGTGACCGGGTTCGATTCCCAGCATCCCATATGGTCCCCTGAGCACCGCCAGGAGTAACTCCTGAGTGCAGAGCCAGGAGGAACCCCTGTGCATCGCCAGGTGTGACCCAAAAAGCAAAAAAAAAAAAAAGTTTTACTTTTGTGAGCAAAATAATTTACTAGAATTTGCATTTGAAATACACGCTCCCTATTTTATCTTTGTTTGGTAGCTACTGCAACCAGTACATATGCAATTAATTAGAAAATCTTGAGCTGAAGGAAATAGTGCTAACAGAAGCTGATCAATACGTTTGCTAGCTTATTTCTATCTATTAAGAGTGCATATTAGGTACAAGCACTGTGATCTACATCCAACTAGGTACAAGGACTGTGAGCTACATCCAACAGTTCTCTAAAGCACTGTTTGAGGCAAATTATCAAATTAAAATAGACAGAACTTATAGATCTTAACTGATACCATTTGCTAATGATTCACTAGCAAATGACTTACAGGCTAGGCGTTCTATTCATGGAGAGGTCACCCACCAGAGCTTGACAAATCATGGCTCATTAGACAAATCCACCCTGAATATAGGCATGGTTTTGTAATTAAGATTTTATTTATCTGTAGTCACTCCGGCCCCTATCTTGTTAGCTTTTTTTTGTTAGCTTTTTTTTTTTTTGCTTTTTGGGTCACACCTGGTGATGCACAGGGGTTCCTCCTGGCTCTGCACTCAGGAGTTACTCCTGGCGGTGCTCAGGGGACCATATGGGATGCTGGGAATTGAACCCGGGTTGGCTGCGTGCCAGGCAAATGCCCTCCCTGCTGTGCTATCGCTCCAGCCCCCGAAGTTCTGGAATCTTTTTTTTTTTTGCTTTTTGGGTCACCCTGGCCATCCACAGGGGTTCCTCCTGGCTCTGCACTCAGGAGTTACTCCTGGCGGTGCTCAGGGGACCATATGGGATGCTGGGAATCGAACCCGGGTCGGCCGCGTGCAAGGCAAACTCCTTACCCGCTGTGCTATCGCTCCAGCCCCAAATCTTGTTAACTTTTAAATATTTCAACACAGATAAAGACTAAAACTCAATATGTAGTTTTCACAAAAAGTTTTCTTTTTTTTTATAGCAGAACTTTTTCAAACAGAGGTCACTGCTATAATATTCCCCCAAATTTGAAATTTTAAAACACAAAATTTTATGTTTTCGCTTCGGATGCTCACAAGCCACAACAGCCAGGCAAAGGGCCAAAGCAAAGATCACGTGACCAGCAAAGCTTAAAAAGTATAGCACAGGGGCTGGAGCCATAGCACAGCGGGTAGGGCGTTTGCCTTGCACGCGGCTGACCCGGGTTCGATTCCCAGCATCCCATATGGTCCCCCGAGCACGGCTAGGAGTCATTCCTGAGTGCATGAACCAGGAGGAACCCCTGTGCATCGCTGGGTGTGACCCGAAAAGCAAAAAAATAATAATAATAAGTATAGCACAGCATCTGGCTCCTGATTATAAAAGTTTGCTGCCTCCTGCCCTAGATAACTGATATGACTCAAAGTCAGCCTCTGCACTGGGACACACGCTGGTTCCGACTTCAGCAAAGCATGGAGAGCTATTAACCCCCATTGAGTTCCCAGCTTATGTCACACTTTTCAGTTTTGCCTCCACGAATCCATAAATATCAGGTCTGTTTCACAAGGCAGCCTGAACAGACAGAGCTATTTTGCTGTGCCAGATCTGCCTTATTTAAAGATGGCCTCACTGATATCTCTCCACCCACACACACACACGCTTTTGCAAAGTGATGGCTTTTCTGTTCTAGAAGAAACCAGAGGGTGCAAGAGTCGGGGAACGCGCCTTGCTTGTACCTGACCCCGACAATCCCTGACAGTGCACTGGCCCTGGAAGTCTCACACGCCCTCCAGGCTTACCCATACCATCTCGAACCCAAGCAGTGCCCCATCCACCAGCCCTGACAGTGTCTGATCTTCTAGCTGGACCAGGCCAAGAATTTCCAGAGAGTTCCCAGGTCTCCTGAACCTCTCGGGAGACCCAAAAATAAAGAGGTAAATAAACAAATAAATAAATCAGAGAAGTCTTCTTCCCCTCCCCTCCTTTGTGTCTACGCCATCCTCAAACAACACAATGCTGCAAGGAATTCTGACACAGCCCAGTCTGGTTCAGCTCAGGCCTGCTATGACACCGCTTTTTGGGGTGTTCCTTATCTGACCTGAGAGCCAAGCTTTGGAAACCCAAGGCCCACGAGAAGCCCATTCTTGTCCCCCCCCCCCCCCTGCTGCCTTAGCCTCAAGAGCTGACAGTGTGGAGAAGTTTCTTGGAACCCCAGCCCAGTCCTACCTTAAATTGTCTACAAGTTCAGAACCAACTGACTAAACTCACTAGAGGTTCCAGGAAAATGTCCCCCTCATTGGCCCATGGCAACCTCCTGAAAGAGGAACGATAATAACGGATCGCTGTTCCCAGGCACTGTGTTTTGGGGAGTTTCGTGTGTGACAAAGAAAAGTGGAGCTGTGACTTGAAAATAGGTGACAGGAGTTCCAGTATCCCTCCCACCCCAGGTATTTGATCATTGTATAATTGAAACCCAAGCACAAAAGTTTGTAAATCTACAACTGTACCTCATGATGTTTCACTAATAAAAAAAATTTTAAATAAATAAAGGGGGAAAAAAAGAAAATATGTGACAGGAAAGTGTCGTGCCTGGGACTTAGGAGAGAACTCAGTGGTTCAGGGGGTGAGCCTTGCATACAGGGGTCCTAGTGGATGCATGACCCTGACAGTCCCTGAGTTCTTAATACACAACAGCACTTTCAGCCCTGCACTGCACTTTCTAGGCTGGTAGACAGAGTAACACTGCCAGGGAGTGGCCCCAAAGCCCCCTGCAAAGTGCTTAACTAGGTCTACCCCTATGCCCATCCCAAAAATGATTTTTCTATTATATTTTTACTAATACATGCCATTCATGTTTTTTAGTTTCATTTCCCATGGAAGAAGTGGATAGCAGGTTAAATAGATATTAACCTTTCCTGGCCCAAAGCTTTCTCTAACGGAGGGTTTAGTTTCAGAAGGCACAGATCAGTTATTTCTGGTAGACAAAGTCCCTCTGGCTAGTAAAAGTTCAATAGCCCTTCCTTAGATCTTAACATTTGACCATTACCTTATTCTTCATATTCTGTGGGAAATCATCCCCCTAGCAACAACAACAACAACAAAGTCAAGGCCCCCTGGGCAAAAGTTCTAAAGTCTTTTAGAATATGATTGAAAGCAAAAAAAAAAAAAGAGCCCAGGAAAGAGCAAAATGAAACAGTTTAGGATCTTCGAGATGTAGAGGATAACATAGGTGGCAACAGAGTAGGAAGTTGTCATGACGTCACACTTTAAGGTTCCCACAGATTGCCTCTGCTATGACTCTCTCTTCCTTGCCCAGGTGACCCTAAAGCTTGGACAGTCCCTGTGTGTTTTTCTGATTGTCTGTCTTATTCTCTGCCCCCAACCCCCACTGGACAGAGGTCAGAGTGCAGAGCCAGGAGTAAGCCCTGAGCAACACCGGGTGTAGCCCAAATCCACTGGGCTTTAGACAATATTCCATAGGTGGTGCGTAGGTATCTGATTCTGATTACTATGAAAATTGACCCTGCTGTTGAATACAGAAGCATCTGCTGTACCTGGACCTGTTTTCGGAGACTTGGCACTTGCCCACTGAATGCCTAAAGAAATTCCTGTCAGTTAGGTTTGACACTGTGATTGCTAAGTTGAGCATACTGAGGGAAGATCACAAAACCAAAAATCACCACCGTGCACAGTAAAAACGATGGGAAAGATAAGCTTTGCCTGATGGCCCAGCAGAGAGCAAGCATATACCTGAGATGGTCGCCTTAGAAGGAAGGCCGGGGAGGGCATAGGAGAACCAGAAAGAATGGGAGATCCAAATAACTGATGCAGGCAACCCCCCTGCCCTCACAGTCCTGAAGATAACTGGGTGGAGACAGCATAAATGGAGATATGAAATGTTTGTTCCACTCTTAACTGGAGAGGTTGTAAGTCCAAGATGCCTTCCATCAGACACCTGAGTCTGCCAGATCCTTGGATGTCCCAGAACCCTCTCAGGGTTTCCCCAGAATCCAGGTGGTGCCTCTCTCATTCCTTCCTTCCACCTGTCCTCTGCCCCTTCAAGAAGTCAGGACCAAAGCAAGTGTCTCTCTCGGTGCATCTGAGCAGCCACTTTTACCAGAGATCTGTGCTTACGTGCCCGTGATGTGCTCAGTTCCCCGTGTTTCTCGGCCTGATGCAGGCAGTCCACAATTTCTCAGCACTGCCTCTGTCCCGGGAAGCCCTTTCTCACACACACGATCCCTCACCATCCTTCCCCGCTCCTCCAAGGCTTCTTCCTATTCCGGGTCTTTGCTTAGAGTCTGTCAGAAAGATCTCTCTCCTATTCTTCTCTCCACCCTTCATATCCCCAAGTGAGAATCTGGCCTTCAGCTAAGTGTCCAAGTCAGCTTGAAAGTGAGCACCTCTAAAAGCATCTTCAGAGCGTCTTTTCCTGTGACTAGAGTGAATCCATCTCCAGGTCTGTGAGGGATACCGAGTGCACTTGGAACTCTTAGGTATGAAGTAAGTACTCCCCCGCTCTTCCTATAGATGCACCCAGCTTATAAATGCTGCTTGAATTTTGGTCACTGTTTCTTTGGAGGTGCAGAAGCTTCTTAGTTTAAGATAGTTCCATTTGTCTATCTCTGTTTTCACTTGCGTGGCCAGTGACGTGACATCTTTGAAGATACCATTAGCTTCAATGTCATGGAGGGTTTTGCCAACTTTTTCTTCAATGTACCTTATGGATTCCGGTCTGATGTTGAGGTCTTTAATCCACTTTGATCTTACGATTGCCACTCAATGCCTCTCTTGCAAACCACAGAACCCAAAAGCAGAGAGAGAGAGAACAAAAGGGAATGCCCTGCCACAGAGGCAGGGTGGGATGGGGGGTGGGGGGTGGGAGGGATACTGGGACCCGTGGTGGTGGAGGATGGGCGCTGGTGGAGGGATGGGTACTTGATCATTGTATAACTGAAACCCAAGCACAAAAATTTGTAAGTCTATAACTGTACCTCGTGGTGTTTCGCTAATAAAAAAATAAAATTAAATAAATAAATGCTGCTTGATTAATTTTTGTTATGGAGGGGATGGAGCCATATTCTGCCTTGCTTGGGACTTACTCCTGGGTCTGTGCTCAGGAGGAGTAAGCCTTGAACATGGCCTGGTGTGACCCAAAACCTATATAGATATTATATATACTGTGGTCACAATATGTACTATAATCCTGGTTTATCGTAACCTTCCCTAAATGAATTAAGGTGCATTTTGAAAAGAACATCTGCATGTTTGCAGGGAAAAAATACGGTATTATTAATATTTCGGTAGAATATACCATTTTTTCAGTAAAATATATCATTATATCATGAAAAGGGAGAGTCCTTCTGATAAAGTGCCAACTTTTTACAAAGTACAAGGACACTGTTATTTACCTAATAATCAATCTTCTTAATAGCACAAAGATAATAAACATAATATTGACCTTATTAATAACACAAACATAGTAGAAATAACGTTTGACCTTATACCCACATTTTGAAGGCATGCAAATATATGTAAATGAGAGTTAGCAAAGACATTGTAAGTAAAATAATTTGCTTCTTTGTCAGAATTTTTGATAATTTTATCTTCAAACAATTCTATGTATAAACTCACAAGGGTTTCAAAATAAAACCTCATAAGTGGATCATAAGTTTTTTTTTTAATTTTGAGCTTTTCACCAATTTTTTATTCTTCCAAGAGACAAATATCATTAATCCTATTATATTCATAAAGCAAAAGGGAAATTATATTCCAGCTAACAGGAGATGGGATAAATTTAATGCAGAATTAGCAATAGTTGTGCTCCCCAGAATAAATGGTTTTAAACAATGTTCCTTTTTCCTTCCTCTTTGAGTCCAGAAAACAACCACAAAACACTAAGAGAAATGAATCTGTTCATTATTTTGTGTTGCTATTGCTTTAGGATGAGTCTCTTGTGATTTCTTTAATTCTTTGTATTACTTTTTTGTTTCTGGGCCGGAGCGATAGTATAGCAGGTAGGGTGTTTACCTTGCACACAGCTGACCTGGGTTCGATTCATCTGCCCCTCTCGGAGAGTCCAGCAAGCTACAGAGAATATTCTGCCCCAACGGCAGAGCCAGGCAAAGCTACCTGTGAGGTATTCAATATGCCAAAAACAGTAACCAGTCTCACAATGGAGACGTTACTGGTGCCTGCTTGAGAAAATCGATGAACAATGGGAGGACAGTGCAGTGTGTGCTACTTTTTGTTTCTAAGGATGGTTAAAGGATATTCTTCTACTTTACAGGGCTCAAGAGAAGAACCAGCCTAATGATGGCTGGAACTCCCACAGATACTCAAGACTCGTGATGAATTTTATCATCAAAAGAGAAAATAATCTTTAGAAATGAACAGTAGGGTCAGAGAAACAGATGATCATAAGCTTTGCATGCAGGAAGCCCAAATTCTATCTTAGGCAAGCTACATCCTCCTGAGTACTATAGGATGCAACCCCTGAGCACTGTTCTTGAGTAGCCCCAGAGAGCTGCTAGATGTGGTCTCCAAAAAAAGAAGATAAACACAATAAAATTGAACTTTCACTGGATACATCGGGTGTACCAGGTTTTCTTTGAGGTGCTTTAGGGCCAGAGAGGGAGTACAGAGTTTTGAGTTGCTTCCTTTGTGTATGGCTGACCCCAGGTTCAATCCTCAGAACCACGTGGTTCCCAATGCACAATCAACAAGTAACTCCCGAGGACAGAGCCAGGAGTGGCCCCTAAGAACCACTGGGTATGGCCCAACCCCTCCCTAAAACAGCCAGGGTGCTTTATAGATATTACTTTAACTAATCTTCATTACTACCCAGTGGTTTCTATTATTGTTTTTAATCTTACAATAAAGAAACCAAGGCACAGAGATTTGCCCTGGTCACTATTCTCTCAGTCAGTTCTCAACCAAGGTTGGAGGGAAGGTAGATTTTTTTGCCCCCAGGGGACATTTGGTGATATCCAGTCTCTAAAGGCAAATCGGTTAAGAGTAGTTTCTTTGTGGCAATATTTCTTTTTCATTTTTTTTAAGTTTTTATTAAAGAACTATGATTTACAAAGTTATTGTCAGTTGATTTTTAAGTATACGATACTTCAACGTATTGAAGTATCATATGCTTAAAAATCACTTTCCTCACCAGTGTTTCTGCAGAGCTCTTGGGAACTCCGAAGAAACTCAACTCACAGCATTACTGAAGAGTCCCGTCGATTCTATCCCATTAGCTTGTGAATTCTAGGCATTCTGCCTCAACCAGAGAAAAGTGTGAATGAATGTTCTAGAACTAATGCAGCACAGATGACTATGGAAAGACTGGCCAGTTGAGATTAGGAAACAAAGTGACAAAAGTTAAACAATGACAGTGGGAAGCATTACACCCATTCCCTCAGTGCTTTTCCAGGGGGAAAATCCTTGGCTTTTTTCGTCTTTTTTATGGAGGGAGGAGTCACACTCAGCGATGCTCAGGGGTTACTCCTGGCTCTGCACTCAGGAATTACTCCTGGTGGTACTCGGGGACCATGTGGGATGCTGGGAATCGAACCGGGATCAGTAGCGTGCAGGGCAGACACTTCTTCCCCAGAAAATCCTTGAGGAGGTTTCCTGGAAACAAAAGTCTCAGCAAGAATCTGGCATCTTGCACACTCTAGGGGTAACAGCAGCTCAGATAGAGAAGGCAGCACCAAATAAAGGGTGTTGGGAAGATCCACTCAGGATGGGAGATGCATGCTGAAAGTAGACTCTATACCAAACATGATTGCCACTCAATGCCTCTTTTGCAGACCACAACACCCAAAAGGAGAGAGAGAACAAAAGGGAATGCCCTGCCACAGAGACAGGGTGGTATAGGGGGATTAGGGGGTGGGAGGGATACTAGGATCCGTGGTGGTGGGAAATGGGCACTGGTGGAGGGATGGGTACTCGATCATTGTATAACTGAAACCTGAGCACAAAAATTTCTAAGTCTACAACTGTACCTCATGGTGTTTCACTAATAGGTAAAAGGTAAAGGCCCTCCCGTTGATCATCGATTTGCTCGAGCGGGCCCAGTAACATCTCCATTGGAGACTTTGTTGTTACTGTGTCTGGCATATTGAATACTCTCGGTAGCTTGCCGGGCTCTCCGAGAGGGGCGGAGGAATCGAACTCGGGTCGACCATGTTGGCCGCTTGTAAGGCGAATGCCCTACCCGCTGTGCTATCGCTCCTGCCAAAGGATTAGTGGCCCGTACGGGGATCGAACCCGCGACCTTGGCGTTATTAGCACCACGCTCTAACCAACTGAGCTAACCGGCCAGCCTAATAAAAATTTTTAAAAAAAAATCTGGCATCTGCTGAGAAGACCTCATCTTCCTCCCACGGGTTCCAACCTTGTCTGTGCATGGACTTCTCTCGTCCCTTTGACACCCGCTGGTACATGACACTCCAGTTCCAGACTGTACCGGGACTAATGCAGCGAGCCATGACATGTCAGCCACAAAACTCATAGATGCTTATCTGAAACACTGACCCACAGACACTCCACCAAGTGACTAATAACGATCCGGTAGGGTTGGCATTGGTCGTAAATACACAAGAAGGTGTTTCAAGAATTTCAAAGGCCCTTGAATTAGGAAGATTTGAGTCCATGTCGGAGGCTGTGTCTTCAAGGAGGAGCGGGTTCTAAGGATGACTGAGAGCTAAATCCACACCAGTTCTTTCCTTTACTGACTTTCTGACTTAATGAGGTCTCAAATGCTTCTAGCCAGCTTTCTGGGATATTTTTGAAACCAACTTAAAAATAATATATGAAAGTCTGGAGAATTTGGAGAAAAAAAATAACTTTTGTATGACATTTCCTTCTCAAGGAAATAAAAACTTCCCACTGACAAAAAATAATAATGATGACAAAAATAAGTATCGTTGCAATAAACCAAGTGTATTTCCACAAAGGTTTTTGGTATTTTATAAAAGATAAATAAGAATAGTAACAAATGTAGAATCCCTTGATGGTTAAAAATACTTTCAGTTGGGTCTACAACAGGGTTAAAGGCTAAATATCAAGTTCTTAAAAAAATAATGCAACAAAATAAATCCAAAGACATAAAAGACATTCATACACATTCTAAACCATTTGGATTCAGGATCTAAACATGTATGGGACCATTTATGTGACTTTAGGCAAGTTAAAAAAAATGCCATTCCATTTTATTGCCTGCAGACGTGGAATAATGATGCCATCTACCTCATGGTTACCTGTGAATTAAATAAATTAATATATCTGAAATATTTTGTAGGATAACACTGTTTTGTCCTTCCTTCATAGCCTCAGGTAGTTTAGGTATATCGGGTTACTCCCATCACAGTGCTCCCATTCCTCTGTGTTTATTTGTAACTTCTTTCTTTGTGCTCTGTTGACTTGCAAATATTATTTTTCTCTTCTCCCTAAGTCCTTTGCATAGTTTATTCAGAGCAATGTCCTTTTTCTATGGACACAAGAAGACATTATAGGCTATGCTTTTGTAATGTGACTCTCAGTGATATTTCCCTCCTGGGCATCTGTTCTCTCACCTAAGCCTCAGCTGCCTTTACTTCCTTTAGCATCCCCAAAAGCAGGGTCCCGACAAGGGACTGGATGGAACCAGGGCAAGCGGTAAGCTATGTGCTACCCTGGCATCGAGATGGGCCTGGCCAAAGTGTCACAATGCTTAACTATAAGTTAAGAGCTTGGTCATGGACAAATGCTGTCATGATCCAAAAAGTAATAACTAGACTCGGACCCTGCTAGGGTTAGGAATGATTAATCTGGTCTGAACTCTGTAGTCTGAGTCTGTGGCAAGATGTTCCCAGGAGAGCTGCCCTCCAAGCTTCAATGGTATCTCTTACTGTGTCGATACAAAAATAACTAGTATTAAGATGTTGATAGTTATTGGACTGAGTCAAGGAGAAAAACACCTTAGGAGGTATTTTGCCTGGGGCAGCCAGGAAGGACTTTCTTATGTTGATTTTGCTACCTGACTGGGTGCAGCGTCAACCCAGAGTGCTGGGGAGTTGGAAAGACAAGAGCTGGAGAGAGAAAAGAGCAGGGTGGCAAGATGGACTGCAGAGAGGCTAGCAAGGGGGACAGAGAGAAGAATGTAGAAGAAGAATACAGGAGCATGTGGAGAAACAGAGATCCCAAGCTACGAGATGGAGCACAGAGAGCTGAGCGGTAGAGACAGGAGGAGACGGGAATGAGGAGCTGTGTGAGACCAGAATAGGAGGCTCAGAGAGACTGGGGCAGGCTCGTGGGAAGAATGGAATAAACGGCCACTGATCACCAACCAGCCTGGCCCTCGCTTCGTCCACCGTCTGCCCCATGGCCCGGGCCGCCCCGGTTGGGGGAGCGCCCCGAATCACAGGCAGCTAGGGGAAGATCCATCGGGGCCCCCCTGGCCATCCCCCAAAGATTTATTACACTATTTAAACCATTCATAGCAAATAGTATCAGTGTTCACTCTAAATGTCACCATTACTGCTTCTATTCCACGTGTGCCAGACAACTAAATAACATTTAGGACAAGGAAAGTTACGTCACTACTCACATAAAATACGGCTGTCATTACAGATCATTCAAAACGGATCTAAAGAAAGTTTATTATGTCACATTCTTTAGAATTTAAAAATGAGGTTAAAAGGAAAAGGGACAATCACAAATAATGACAGTATCTCATGATAAAGATCTGTGATTAATCTAGATATATAATAAAAATTTAAGATATTTTCATGAGTTTTAAAAATCAGCCAAAAATAAAATAATTACGAAATATTTTGGAATATTTTTGATGAAAATTACATTGTTAGAGTATGTCCCACTAGCGTCTACATAAACTCCCTCATTTTAATGGTTGTTATCAATTTAGGACTGAAAACTTTTTCATCCTTAATTAAAATCTTCACTTTAAAACTGTCAGACTGTATTATTTATATTATTCATATATACCTCACCACGTTCTGAAAATAATGGGTAATTTACCATATTAATTACAGATATTTGGGGCTGGAGCAATAACAGCAAAGAGAGCATTTGCCTTGCATGCCGTCAACCCGGGTTCGATTTTCAGCATCCCATATGGTCCCCCGAGCACCACCAGGAGTAATTCCTGAGTGCAGAGCCAGGAGTAACCCCTGAGCATCGCTGGGTGTGACCCAAGAAGCAGAAAGAAAAAAACTTACGGATATGTTGTAAGACACAAATCTTTAAAGGCCTATGAAAATTACTAAGAGTTCCTCCATCACTAGCAAAATTAGACCCTTATTTACAGCCTGACACAGACACTGGCTTTCCTTTATAAATAAATATATAAAATTAAATAAGCTCAGGGATCTAGCTCAGGGGCAGAGCACTGGCCTTGCAGGTGGGAAGCCCTGGGTTTCATGTCCAGCACTACAAAAAGAAAAAGAAAAATTTAAAATAGAAGCAAAAAATATAGTTTTTAATTTCGGCAAATGCAAAAGCTAGTTGAACGGGGTTGGAGTGGACATGAAGTGTTTGCATTTGGGCAAATCCCATCAGCAGAGAATTTTATGAATATAATAATGTTAGCATTAATTAACCCTTGTCTAATTTCAAATTGAGTCATACAGTAAAACGTTTTTTTAAAAACATAAATGTTTGTTCACTGGTATGTAATTAGTAATCTAAATTTATCTGTTTATTCAGTTCCACTTTAGAACATAAAATATTCATAACAAAGTTACAGATTGATTGGAAGACAATCTAATGGAAAAGCTCATCTGGACATAAAAAGAAAACTGAGATATCAGTATGTAATATTAGTTTATTAAAAACTGCATTTGATAGAAATTAATCATTTGAAAAAGATGATTTCATCCCCAAATACTTACTGAAGAGAAAAATATGTAGAAACATCTGTTAGACTAATATTGCTCATGTTAGTTTCTTTACAAATATAATTAAAATTAGATGTTTGCTCCTCTAGTCATGTCAATTATCTTCAATCAATATTAACCTCAACAAGGATATACTATAAATTTTTGGAGAAAGGTAATATTGAAAAAGAAGAAAGATTTTAGACGCGAAAAAGATGAAAAGTGGTAACAACATTTACCATTTGCTTCCTCTTGTATTTTAGGTTGATGATTTATTTGCATTTCTGCAAAAATAAAAGTGAAGTGCAGTTAATAATAGATCAGTCTGATGACATTATAAGTGGGAGAAAAAAAGAAGTGTGAATTTAACTCTTTCACAGTGAATCCTTAGGTTGATCTTAACTACCGTAGGATAAACGCCATTGCCAAGATATGTCTTTATATATGCATTTATTTTCAATGTGAGGAGCAACTATAAATCCAATGTTAATCAAAAGGGACATTCTGGGAAACTGGAGAATGTTCCTTGGTGTCCAGTTGTACCAGAATTATCTTGTACTTTCTTCATATGTTCTCAATGATTCTCACCTTGCAGATAAAGTTCAATTTCTGAATGAATTATGCCCGCAGACATAAAGGGAAGCCATCTGAGGAAAGAAAAGGGGAAAAATTAATTTTTTGGTAATTTTTACATTAAGCTTGATTCTGCATTAATTTTGCAAGTTAAATGATAACTATAAAAATAGCTTTTAGAATGTCAAGTGCATTCCAGTCTTCTGTGCACTCCACATGACGGTAAGAATGACATCAGAACGGTGGCTTCAAGAATAGAGTATACGAATTGCTAGCCTAGTATGCTAACTAGCTCCCTCTCCAGTTTGTCAGTTCTCAAACAATGGCGTTGGAATCTGCGTCTTCAGTGCCACTGGAATAGCCCCAGACTAAGCTGCAACACAAGCAAACACTCAGTGTCTGACACCTGCACTAACCTTGATAACACGGCCTGCCCCAAGACTTGAGGGGAACTTGACCCACTAAGTTAAATCCCACCAATATCAACATATCCACTAACAACATGATTAATTAAAAGACCTGAGCGATTGCATCCAGCAGCTTTCCAACTCCTGTGATACAGCATCTTTGTTGCAGAAACACCTGGACTAAATTTAGCAAGCCAATGTCATTACTTATGTGGCTCTCTACTCCTGCTCCCTTCTGACTAGATTCCTTCTCTAGATCCCCTTCTTCACAGAGATGTGGTGAAGCTGAAATGAATGGTGATGTAAAAATATTTTATGTATTATTAATTAGTGGGCTGGAGCAATAGCACACCGGGTAGGGCATTTGCTTTGCATGCAGCCAACCCAGGAGACCCAGGTTCGATTCCTCTGCCCCTCTCGGAGAGCCCGGCAAGCTACTGAGAGTATCTCACCCGCACAGCAAAGCCTGGCAAGCTACCCCTGATGTATTCCATATGCCAAAAAAAGCAACAAGTCTCACAATGTTACTGGGCCCATTCGAGCAAATCGATGAACAATGGGAGGACAGTGACAGTGACATTATTAGTATTTTTTTTAAAGAAGCCAATTTATTTCATTTATTTTTTTTTCTTTTTTGGGTCACACCCAGCAATGCTCAGGGGTTACTCCTGGCTTTGCACTCAGGAACTACTCCTGGCGGTGCTTGGGGGACCATATGGGATGCCGGGGATCGAACCTGGGTAGGCCACATGCAAGGGATACGCCCTACCTGCTGTGCTATCGCTCCGGCCCCTAGAACAGCAACAGTGACATTATTAATTAGTATATAAGTCTTACTATTATACCATAATCAAAGTTATTGTTATTCCTTATTTAGACATACTTCCATTTTCTCCCTGATCTATTCAATAACCACAGAAAGTCCTGGGGCAGGGCACTTTCTGGGGATGCAAGAAGAAAAACAGAGACCAGAAGCCTGAACTGAAGGCACTCAGAGTGTGGTAGGAAATGGATATGTAAAGATAGGACCAAGCGTCAATGGTGTGGAGATGCAGATGGAGATGAGGACAGACGAATGGTGATTGGCAAGAGCGGGAAGAAGAAGGAATGAAGAAGAAAGTTCAGTGAAGAGGTGAGACTTGAACACTTTGTTATAGAAGATTGAATGGTAAGCGGATGTTTGAAGATGTCTGGAAGAGGCAAGGATGGTCCCAGAGGGAGAGACAACGTGGCAGTGGTCCAGAGCTGTGATCGCATTTGGTGATTGCACAGGAAGATGCGCCCAAAGAGAGCAAGGAGTGGGTCCCATGCGGGAACGAGCCTGCCAGGAAACTCAGAGGCTGAGCTCTGGGACTAGGCCTGCCCACTGGCTTTGCGGTCACCAGATGATACCAGCGACTCGAATGTAAGTGAGCAGTGAGCACTCAGCTGACGTGTTCAGATCTTAAAAGCTCCGAGAGATCCAGTTTTCTACCTGCCACATCATCCCACAGTATTTTTCCTCCTCCAGACTTCATACTTACCTATTTCCTAATTATTCAGTATTGTTTTGATTTTATTTATTTGTTTATTTATTTATTGCTTTTTGAGCCACACCCGGCGATGCACAGGGGTTACTCCTGGCTCTGCACCCAGGAGTCACTCCTGGCGGTGCTCAGGGGACCATATGGGAATGCTGGGAATCGAACTCGGGTCGGCTGCATGCAAGGCAAACACCCTACCCGCTGTGCTATCACTCCAGCCCTTCAGTATTGTTTTATTCTGGCTTATGCATCCCATTTTGCAGTAAATAGATATCTACAATGTTTCTTTGATATAAAGATGTAAAGAATAGCTTCTTAGTACCTGTATTGCAAACCGTAATGTCCCAAGAAGGAGAAACAGACAGACAGACAGACTGAAGGAAAGTGCCTGCATGACAGACAGGAAGGGTAGCGGGAGGGAACCTGGGGACACGGGTGGTGGAAAATGTACCCTGGTGGTGGGGTGGGTGTTGGGACACTGTATGACTGAAACCCAACTATGATCAGCTTTATAAATCTGTATCTAACAGTGATTCAAAAATAAAATTAAAAAATATATATATATATATTTAGAACCTCTTGACCCCTCCAAAAAAAAGTTTGTTATCTGATATGTTATAAGTGGTTAGTGTATTTTACTGTTGTTCATGTATTTCACTATTGCCAAACACAATACCCTGTGCATAATTGGCATCGTAAAAAATATTTTTGGATGATTGTCACCTCCCCCTATTATTGCAGGCTTGCATAGCAATGTTTGTACCTGAGATTCTGACTCTCATTCTAGCTGACTGATGCACCGATGGATGTCTGAACCCAGGTCAGCCAATTTGATGTTCTTTCAAAATGTTGACCAAAATGTCATCAAATGTCACTGTAAACTGAGACCTCCCGGTACATTGTAGTTAAGGTTAAGTGACACTTTGTATCTCAAAATTAGATGCAAACCAAACATATGGGAGATAAGAACATTCCAGAAGAATTTTGTCGACAGAGAGAAAAACCGAGATTTTTGGTTAAGAGACCACTTGAAAATACAAAGTGAGTCAATGACTCTCGGGTGATCTTCTAGATTGTAATGTCTAGCTTTGTTCTTTTTGAGTTCTTTGTTTGTTTTGGGGGCCACATGCAAAGGTGCTCAGGGGGGGTTCTCCTCACTCTGTGCTCAGGAATCACTCCTGGTGGGCCCAGAGAACCACAGGGAAATGCTGAAAATCAAACACTGGTGTACTGTGTGCAAAGCAAGTCCTCTACCTACTATGCTATCACTTGGCCCCTCATTTTTGGATTTCATGAAATCAAAGTTTCAGTTGTCCTTTAAAAAATTCTACATTCTAAAAAAATTCTCCTCTAGGGGCTAGAGTGATAGTACAGCGGGTAGAGCATTTGCCTTGCATGCAACCGACCCGGGTTCTATTCCCAGCATCCCAGATGGTCCCTTGAGCACCACTAGCAGTAATTCCTGAAGGTAGAGCCAGGAGTAACCCCTGAGCATCGTCAGGTGTGACCCAAAAAGAAAAAAAAATCTCAAGAAAATTTCTAATCACTGAAAGCAACAAAGGTTTACTAGCTGACCAATTAACAAATGTTCTAAACACATGAGAGTCTTGTCACTTACTTAGTTCACTGAGAGAAAATCTCTGGTGTGACTTACGGTTTTTTCTTGTTTAATTTTCAGAACATATTATATACTAAAGCAAGGACATGGCCCTAAAAGCCTCAGAAACGTTTGAGAACTGGATACCTAAGATAATTTCTACGGATTCATAAACCATACACGGCGAGAGGGAAAACACCTCTTGCGTTTCTCAAAGAATAGCTCTTTAGTTAGAGATTCTAATGCCTATTCTGCTCCCTAGGTGGCATTTGAGTAGCGAGACTCCTTGGCAGTCCCAGAGAGAACACCGCTGCCGGCTGGATCTGGGCCCCAGCTCCTCTTAAACTCACATGCATGAGTTCACCAACCTACCCCCAGTTCTCCATGAGAACCTGACAGCCGCTTGTCACTGGTGACTTTGTCACCTGCTCACCACACAGACATGCTGAAACATAGTCCCAGGCTGGCTTCCGAGGGATCAACACATTATGAGGAGATGACGATGGATCAGTGAGACAGCCTGGCAAGAATGCAGGCTATGAAAGAGGGATGCAGTCTCCCTGAAGAAGACTTCAAAGCAAGAGTTGGAATTACTCTTGGAAATGAGCAAGTTCGTGGAAGAGAACGTCAACAAAGAGCGTGTGGGAGAAATTTTGATACAAAGTCCAAAATAAATCATATAACTAACGAATACAGCATTTTAATGACAAAGATACGGAACAGGAGCTGAACGCAGAATGGGAATAGCAAAAGAGCTGAATCAAAGTATTCAAAAATAAAGGAATTAACGCTACAAAAAAAAAACAGAAATGGGCAAAAGGAAAAGAATAAAAAAGACAATAGCGGTAATGGCAGAACTATCTGAAACGGCATCAAAAGGAAAACTTTCACAACACAGAGATACCAGAAGAAAAGAAAGAAAGGGCAGATTTCTTACCTAAAGAAATGACAGCCAGAAATTTCCCCAAGTTGCGAAATGTGCCAGACCCAGGAAGCTTTAGGAGTTCCAAATATATTTGGGAAATGAATCATGTCCTAATTTTTCATTTACATTCTGTTGAATATTTCTTTTACTGTATTCAAGATATTTAATAGATTCCACTTTGAGTCTTAGCTTCTTTTGTTATTGCTGTTGTTTTTAAGGTTCCACCCATCTTGCTCAGGGCTTATTCCTGGCTCCGTGCTCAGGGATCACTCTTGATAGCATTCAGGGGACTGCCTGGGGTAGTAGAGATCAAACTGGGATGGGCCATGTGCAAGGAAACTGCCTTAACCCCTCTACTACCTCTCTGGCCCTCTGGCTTCTACTCCACAGGAAAAGGAAAATAAAGTAGGCATTTAAATTTGACCTACTTTTCAATAGTGACATTTGAAAGTATTTCCCCTTAAGATTTCATTTTTATTTTAAGACTTTCCTTTTTATTTGATATCACTGTCACTGTCCTCCCGTTGTTCATCGATTTGCTCGAGCGGGCCCAGTAACGTCTCCATTGGAGACTTTGTTGTTACTGTGTTTGGCATATCAAATATAACATACTTTTTTGGTAAAAGAAAAGTCTCTAAATACCTTTTTTTTCGCACAAATTCAGTCCACTGTCTTAGTTGCAATACATAGATCATTGTGTGTGTTCTTTGTTTTGGGTGTCTATAATATAGTTGTTAACGGCACACAGCTTCAAAGACGAAGAGGGAAATCGAAGAAAAACATATCATTTTTTTCTTGTTACTTTTGATATTTAACTACTGCTTAATAAAATATACTTACAAGTACACTGGTAGGTTAAATAATACCCAGCAGGCTGTTACTTACTTTGAAAATCCCAGATGTTATTCTGGATTACAAATAAAACATTGGGCAAACAGGCATGAATATTCAACATGAGTAAAACATTGGGCTGGAGCAGCCAACCCGGGTTCAATCCCCAGCACCTCCTATAGACCCTGAGCCTACCAGGAGTCATGCCTGAGTTCAGAGCTAATCCCCGAAAATAGCAGGGTATGGCCCCCAATGGAAAAATAAATAAATTGAGTGAAATGTTAATTCCCAATGTACAGAATATTCTATAGGTATTTTTTAATGGTATTTTATAATGGCTACCAGATCTTCATTCACGAATCATTTCCAAATAATAGGTTCTAATTGCTCTGCAGGAGACATATTTGAACACAGGCACATTTTCCTCTGTATCTATTGATCTGCCAAGACACTTTCACACCCAGCCTTCAACTCCTATCCCAGAATATGCTGCAAAAGAGACTCATCACTGGGGACTGTGCATGATTTTATTGTTGTTATTGTTTTTATTTGGATTAGAACAGAGACTGCTCCCATGTCAGTGACTAGATAGAACTAGTTGAATAATATAGTTTAAGAAAGACATAAAGATATTAAGGGAATGGAATACAAAGCAAATAAAAAAATTGCTTTTTTATTATGCAGGCACCAGCAAAGCAATAGTCTCAAATCACCAGTAGTTCCCATTCATGGGATTAATTAGAAAACACAAATGCAGAAATAATGTATCTAAGTCTTTGTGCATTGGACAAACATAGATGTATTTGAGCATGAAGTTCTAAAATATTTTGGCTGTGTTGGGTGGGAAAGCGGGCATTAAAGGGAGGATGAGATCATTTTTGCCTGAAATACAATTTAAATGTGGCAACCGCTCATTCACATGGAAAATGACAAAAGAACTACTAAATGCTCGTAAGAAGCCTCTATGCCTCCATCCTCATTGCAAAAAACGGGCAAGACTCATTCCTGGGCCTCATTCTGTCAGTTTCCCACCATCACAACTTGTCATTTTCCAACCAAGGAATGGCACAAGTGACAAAGAAGAGACTGAAATCTGCAGCAGCACAAATGCATGCTCAGAATAGCAAGGAATGATTAATAGTGGCCTCTTTTAGGGAAAAAAAAGTCAGTGAAGTTAAATGATTGCTCACTGTCTCATGATAATTTTTATTATTCGCTTCTCTCTTTAAAAATAGTATTTTATATTTCTGTACTTGATAAAAATTCCAACATCCTTTCCTACCTATAACATTTTCCCTTTGCCCTAGAAAAGGAAATAAAACCATTGGTACATAGGCTGAATTATTTTTAAAACATGCAAATATTTAAATAATTTTCATTTTAATGGAAGAATTATGTTCAGGGAAGAACTCATATAACGACTCAGTGATATCGAAGACGTTTTCCAAATTTTCTAATTAATTCCCATCGGCCCTTCCCAATCCCACCCTCAATCCCTGGTTCCCCACATTCATTCTGTCCTTCTTTCTTCCTTTGCATATTGATCGAACCCTTGCTTGATCTAAGAGTCAATAAAATCACATGTTTGAGACTTTCTATCCCTAAGAGGATTTTATCTAGCACACAAGATGACCTAATTTACTAACAGTGGAATACAACGTGTGGTATTACTTAGAATACTAACCAAAAGAATTGGAGAATTTAAAAGGCAGTAAAGATGAGCTCACTTCTGGTTGGAAATCAGAAAAAGCTTTATGGCAAGGATAACTTTGTCCTGTACCTTAACGTAGAAGAATTTCAATAAGCAGAGAGGGAAGGACAAAATATGAACCAAGGTTCGTGTGGTCAAAGAGGGTTTCTCTGGAGAATTTCCTGGGAAGGAAGAAACACGTCCTTTACTGGGAAGAGTTGGAAGACAGGGGTAGGAATGTGGAAAGAGAAATGACATGCATTTATTCTAAATCTGACACCACAAACTAATATTTTCCCACATGGTCAAGGTGTCAAAGGTCTCTACCACGATAGGGATGCACACCCAACCACTGCATTTAGATAGAACACCCTATATTTTACATTTCCTGCCACTAGAACAAGCCATATTAATCTCAGCCCTGCTTTGTATAAGAATTTGATTTTGATTGATTCACACGTTCACCAATTTAGCACACACTTCCTGAGCACCAAGCTATGTTTGGCTCTAAGTTAAGAACACAGACGGGCCTTGATTGCAACTCCTAAAAGCACGAAGCTTCATGTGTAAAATTGCTGAAGAACCACAAGAGCAGGCAGAGGCAGTGAAGTGAGGGAAATGCTTTGTGAATAACTATGATGGGAGGGCAGAAAGGTGAGTAGCAGCCTTGCTTCTGCTTATGAATTACTGGCATCAAGATCCAGCCCCACCAATACTTGATGCCACAGAGACAGAACCAGAGAAAACTCCCTCCTTGAGAGCAATGGGCCAACCTCGTTTCTCAAGACTCAGATATTCTGAGACAAATAATCATATTTTCATAAGAACTTCTACCAGGTGGACAATAGTCATTTTTTACATTCCTAGGCTAATTCTTAGGGTCACTTTAGTATGGGATTAATTAGCAATTAAATATGCGATCACTATGTGATCATTTTGTTTGTGCATACCTTAGTGAGGTGAGATATACTGAAAACATCTACATTCCATATTCTAATTCTAAATCCCTCATTTGACATGATTTCTTTAGGATTTTGACCTTCAGTTCAACTGAATGAAGACATGACCGGGACTTCCCCAGGATCTAGAATGGGGACTGCAGGGGAAAAGAGAAGTTAGCAGTGTGATCTGAGGAACACCTGTTGAGCATTGAGGAGAAAAGAGGACCAATGCAGGAACACACCACTATAACCGAGGACAGTAAGTGCAGTTTCATAACACGTGTACTTTGTTGTAGGGAGTAACAGTTCAACCATGAACTCAGAAAAGGCTTTCTGTCAGAGGTGACAGAATCCATGCTCCTTCATCAGTAACACCCCTGGGGGGGGGCCCTAGCTGAGTCCAGGCTCTTGCAGGGAGGCTCAAGGATCCTCCGGGGACCCTGATGACATCACACCCACCAGCTAAGAAGAAAGCTGAGAGGCAGAAGGACCGTGTCTGCCAGACTTCAGACCTGGCCACTACCAAAGTGTGTGCCTGAGGTTTGCTTTAGCTGCCATGGATGATTCCAGATTGTCATGCCAGCATGCAAGGCCTGTCTTGCCTTGCATTCTGACAGGGTCACGAATGTTTTAGCAGAGCAATGACCCTCGTTACAGCGATCGGGGAAGAAGGCATTGAGGAGTAGGAAGTAATGAGCAAGGTCCTGAAAAGGAGGCGGCATTTCACCTACCACCATCATCCAGGATTAGTTGATGGTATGTCTACTCATAACGGAGATGAGTTTGGACATTTTTTTTGTCATGTTTGCACAAAAGAAATTATCTCAGCCTTTCTCTAAAAAAGAGGGAAAAAGTAAGGAACTTGAATCGGCAATGAAGCTGGAGTACTTCCAACGTGTCCCCTGCAATGCTGACTCTGAAGAACACTGAGCCAACTCATGCTCGCCATACACCAGGTCACTCACAACCAGCCAACAGCTGGGCTGGAGAAGACAAAGCACCTCCCGTGCTCCCCTTGAAAATCAAGAAAAATGGCATTTGTTGCCACGTTTTGTCACAGTTCACTTTTCTGTTCCTTGCAACCACGCCATTTAGAATTGCCTTAGGTGAGACTGTTATTCAGTTATTTCAAAGAAAGGTGCTCCCGCAGGCTCACATCAACAGCATTTTCCTGTTGGGGGTTGGGAAGAGGTCTCTGGGACTCTTCATCTTCAGCTTGGAGAACTATGCTATCAGCCAGCCTCAAACCAAGACTCCCCTAGACCAAACAGATTAAGATCTTCATTAATGACACTGTCTCCACAGATGTAGGTGCCTCTGCTTAAGAATTCCACTATTGGGGTCAAGGCCTCACATTTACAATCCTGCAATGTCTGTGGGAACATCTAGAAATGCCTAGAGTTCTCCAGTTTGATGCTAGTAAACCTGGTAGTGACTACCGCTTTGTGGGATCCAATCAAATAATGTGCTGGATTGAACAGTGTTTTGTCCAAACTCATGCCCACTTTCTCATCCTTCTTCATGCTGTCATATTGGTAGCTCTCTCAGGGTCAGGGGAATGAGACCCACTGTACTTACTGGTTTTGGCATATCGAATACGCCATGGATAGCTTGCCAGGCTCTGCCGTGCAGGCGGGATACTCTCGGTAGCTAGCCATGCTCTCCGAGAGGGATAAAGGCTTTTGGGGAGGCCTTTAATTGCCCTTGCAGGTGTTCCCATGGTTCAAACCATATTTGAACCCTATAAAATATGGTGCTGCAAACCTGCAAGATGGGTATGAGTGGCTGCACAGTCTGAAAAGCGTCCTGAAGCGTGGCGGCGGCTGGGTAGTGGAGATAGTGGATGTAGTGGAGGTTCATCGGTGAGGTATTTATCTGGTATCAGTAGGGTGGGTATTCTGTGTGGAATCCCTATTCTCAGTTGATGGAAGCAGACAGGCAGGGTAGGGGGGGACTCCCAAAGAGGAATCAAAAGAGCTATGCTTGGAGTAACCCACTTCACTCAAATGAGAGAAAGAATTCGGAGTTCCGACCTCCGTCAACGGTCAAGAATCAGGGACACTGTTTTGTTTGCCAAGACATCTAAAATCAGATGGACTGGACACGTAATGGGATTCAGAGAAGACCGCTGGACTAGAGCCATTACCAACTGGATTCCACAGGATATCAAAAGACCACGTGGCCACCACCCACGAGATGGTCAGACTTTGTCAAGACCCTGAACAATTGATTTGAGGCTCTTCATGTTTCTAGAATGGCCAGATGCCATCGGGCTACACTAGCACATGACAGGAATGAATGGAGACCTTACTGGTGCCCACTTGAGCAAATCGATGAGTAACGGGATGTCAAGTGATCAAGTGATCATGCCCACTTAAGACGTCCGATATGATGATATTTGGGTTTCACAGCAATAATTAATCTAAGAGGAAAGCATATTGGAAAAGGGTGAGTCAGAATAAAGATGAGTGCCCTTATAGAAAGAAAGCTGAGAAACTGAAAAAGCATTGGAGAGAAGGTACATAGACCCATGCATAAAGAGAAAGCAGTCACGCGACGACTGACAACGTTTAAAGGCTGCAGCTGAGAACAGGAACAGTAAGATTGTGGCAGCGGCTAACACTGTGGCCCCAGACCATGGCAACCATCCACCCACCAGGGGCATGAGAGAGAAAGCCAAGATCCTTCTCGAAAGCTTGGCTTTCCGACTTCCAGCCTTCGCAATTGTGAGAAAGTCTATTTCTGGTGTTTCAAGTCACCAATATGTGGTCATTTGTGATGGCAGTTCTAGGAAAAACTCACTATCACTATCACTATCCTCCCATTGTTCATCGATTTGCTCGAATGGGCCCAGTAACATCTCCATTGTGAGACTTGTTACTGTGTTTGGCATATCGAATACGTCACGGGGAGCTTGCTAGGCTTTGCCGTGCGGGCGAGATACTCTCGGTAGCTTGCTGAGCTCTCCAAGAGGGGCAGAGGAATCGAACTGGGGTCAACCAGGTTGGAAGCATGCAAGGCAAATGCCCTACCTGCTGTGCTATTGCTCCAGCCCAAGAAAAAAGTATAAATTGCAAATAAGAATGTTGCCTTCAAGTCATTGTCAGTTGCTGAATGCTTTACCTGATTCAAATGCAAATTTTGCTTATTCCAAATATCAGTTAGGATGCTTTGTGTGCAAATGCTAGAAATTCATTGCTGTGTGTGCTGTCTATATTAAATATCCAAAATGACAGGAAAATAAAACCATTAGTATAGAAATAAGATATAACCATAAGGATGTGGGTGTTCAATTAGAGAAGAGGGGATGAGAATCCTCTTAGGAAGAATCTGTGATGTACAAAAGTATCTTATCCCTATAGTTATGCTTTTTGTTTATGAAATACTTTCCTCTTTTAAAAAATATAACCAAACACTTGGTAGTCTCTGCCCTAATCAAACTGTAGATAAATGTTTGTACCTTGAAGAAGTAGCAAGGAACATGACTGAAAATGCATTTATATTCCTTAAAGATTTCTATTCATGGATTGATTTTGGCTTGGGGGCACACCCAGTGGTGCTCAGGGTTTACTTCTGACTCTGTACTTAGTAATCACTCCCAGGAGGGATCAGAGGATTATACATGGTGTCAGGGTTCAAACCCAGTCAACCATGTGCAAATCCCTATCCCACTGTCTCCAGATCTGAAATTGTCTTTTCCTGGTACATTCACCTGAATATTTTAGCTGTCCACATTCCAGGAAACGTTATTCATCCTCTTCATCCCCCTTTGCCAGTTCTCATACCTGGTCTGAGCGGAAACCTGGCGAGACACACTCTCTCAGCTGCTCAGAGCTGCCCGGGATTCCTCCTGAATCAATGCAGCCTTCTAGACCAGCATCTGCCTGCGACAGGGTTGTCCTTGACTTCTACCCAGAAAGAGGGCTCTTGGGACATGGACGTAACCATGAATGGTCTTTATGTATTGAAAAAAAAGCAACCTGTAGTGCTTTACTCCCTCTTTAAGCTTAAGAAGTGAGAAAGTATGAGCTGCTTTACCTCTCAATCACTGCAGAGATGGAGAGTCTTTGCGATTTGAGTTCTTCACCTCGGTACTGTCTCGAGAAGTATTGATAATCATTTCTCTGGGACTTGCAGAGTGCAGAAGATAAACTGTTAGCACATGTCATATGTGCATGGCTGTTCTATTCCTTTGAACTGTTTAACATATTTTCTGATTTAAAATGTTGCAGCTCCAATCCACTAAAACTGAATTAAGGACTGCAATCACTTTCCTTCCTAGCAAGGGCAAAGCAGAGTTGTGGAACCGAGTCCTAGGTAAGGGAAGGAGGTAGTGGGGAACTGACATCGAGAGCAGCATGCACTGTGTGTTAAGTCTGCATAGCCATGAAGCGTATGACAGAGATCAAAGTTCTGCCCTGGCAGGTTCACTCTAGAAAACCAATTGAGTTAACATGACTAAGTATACCAAAACCTAAGGGAAAAAAAAACAGATAAAATCAGCCCCCAGTCCTTCAACCTGGGGAATAAAATGCAGCTGCTGCCCTTCCCCCTAAGTTGTCCAATACGCCAAATTCTAAATGAACATTGGTAGGAGACAGTCACCATTTCCAGACTGGCCAAAGAGCTCAGACTAACAGTAAACTGGAACAGTAAACTGCAGGCTGGACAAGATTATGGTCCTGAGTTGAGTAAGGAAAAATATTCCAGACTAAAGAATAGCTCATTTCAAAAGTCAACCGAAGCAATTCTTGATAGAACACAATCAAGTGGTGACAACTGATGAATTTCCGTAAGATCTCAGAAAGGATAGTGATAAAAAATTAAATGGAAAAAGGAAAAATGGCCAGGACTGAAGCGATAGTACAGTGGGTAGGGCATTTTCCTTTGCATGCGGCAGACCAGGTTCAATCCCTGGCATCCCATATGGTCCCCAGGAGTAATTCCTGAGTGCAGAGCAAGGTGTAACCCCTGAGCATCGCTGGGTGTGACACAAAAAGCAAAAAAGAAAAGTGAAATAAAATAAACTACATATACACCAAATAATTTTAAAAAGAAAGAAAGAAAAATAGCACTAAATAGTATAAATCCTTAGATTGGAACAGAATAAAGTGTTTTTGCTTTTTCTTTTGTTTTTTTATTATTGATGTAGTGCTGGTTGGGCTGGAACAATAGCACAGCAGTAGGGTGTTTGCTTTGCATGCGGCTGACAAGGCTGACCCGAGTTCGATTCCTCCGCCCCTCTTGGAGAGCCTGGCAAGCTACCGAGAGTATCTCACCCGCAAGACAAAGCCTGGCAAGCTCCCCGTGACATATTTGATATGTCAAACACAATCATAAGTGTCACACTCGAGACATTACTGGGCCCGCTCGAGAAAATCGATGAACAATGGGAGGACAGCGACAGTGACAGTCATGCCGGTTGTTTCTTCATGGGGGAATATTGGTTAATAAAGGTTTTTGAACAGAGAGATGACACTATTAAAACAGTGATTTGGGGTCTGGAGAAAGAACCCCAAAAGCTGGAGTCTTCTTTAAGAGTGATCCCCAGCACTAAGAAAATGATGGCTTGAGGAACCAGTTGGGATGGGAGATGTATGCAGAAAGTAGATAAAGGACCAAACATAATAACCTCTAGGGTCTGTATTGCAAACCATAATGCCCCAAAGGAGAGAGGGAGAGGGAGAGAGAGAGAGAGAGAGAGAGAAAGAGAGAGAGAGAGAGAATGTGTATGGGGAATATTGTCTGCCATGGAGGCAGGGGAAGGGTAGGAAATGGTATATCGGGGTATACCAGGGATATTGGTGGTGGGGAATGTGCACTGGTGGAGGGATGGGTGTTTGATCATTGAGTGATTGTAACCCAAACATGAAAGCTTGTAACTATTTCACGGTGATTCAATAAAACGTTTTTTAAAAAAAAGGGTGATCCCTGGCACAAAATATTCACTTCCTCATTCCCCGTCCCACCTTTGGCACCAAACCATCAGACCCTCCATGTAAGCCAGTTTTCCTCTGTAGTGACCTCTGTCCTCCTAACTGCTACTAAACAGGCACCCTAAAAAAATAAAATAAAATAAGGGGACAGAGAGATAGTACATCAGATGAGGCACTTTCCTTGCACATGGCCAACCAGAGTCAATCCCTGGCACTTCATATGCTCCCCCAAGCCCTACCCAGAAATGACCTCCAGCACAGAGCTAGGACTAAGCCCTGAGCCATACCACTGGGTATGGCTGAAAAAAAATCAAAAGAAATAAGATGCTTCTGAAACACACTAATTTTTTTTTCCTTGAAAAGTTTTAAGGCAAAATGAGACAATAAAAGATTACAGAATAAAGTTCAAACTAGAATAAAGAAAAACAGAATAAGGAAAAGATGAGCAATAATGGGAATACTATTTGGAAATACCAAGGTGGGGTTATCCTAGAAGTGGTGAACAGGTGAGATGGGACAAGAGAAAGAAGTCAATTGAAGACCAGTCAGCACCGCAGCTTGACAGCAAGGACTCTGTAGTGGGGAAGAGATAACAGAAAAGAAATGCCTGCAGAAGGTGCTGTGGAAAAGGAACTGCTGGAATTTAATGGCTGCAAGGGCAAAAGGAAGGAGAGCCACAGTGATTCCCCTTGTTCCCTGTCAGCTTTGGTGTTTGAAATTCTTAGAAATAAACTTTATTTTTTTTGCCATACTTTTTGCTTATTATAAAAGTGGTCATTGGGTTTTGGCATTTTCAAACCCACACCCTTAAATTTTTCAGCTCCTCTCTGTTTACTTAAGTCTTTAATCCTCTAGTTTCCTATTGATCATTGGAAGCAAACTGTAGGGTTATCCCCCAGCAATGAAGATTTGGAATTTCTAAATGGAACCCAAGATGGATTGCTCTCAAGTCTACAGTGGGTTGGGTTTTTCTGTAGAAACCTCTTATTCAGTCCTGTTCATGGGTCTGGAATCAATCCTCTCTCCTGTACCAATACCCCAAGCAACAATAAATGAACATCAGCTGGCAACTTAGATCCTGCAGTACTGAGACTTTTGCTTTCAGAGGTTGTCAATATATCACTCCAATGAGTTCGGGTCAGTCTGTGTTCAGGGAGGAGTGGTCCTTAGTAGGATGCTTTTGTCACCGTGTGAGGAGGGTAGTTAGGACAGAGAAGGGACCGATATGACAATGATAGAGGGAAATGGTCACCCTGAACAAGAACTGGGAGCTGAAAGGAGGTAAAGTGATACTCATGATACCCTTTCCGTAACACTCTTGCAAGCCACAGTGTTTAAAAGGAACTGTGTCTGCTATAGATGCAAGCCGAAGGGGGACAGGAGGGAAACTGAGGACACAAGGGGAGGGAATTCGAATCTGTGAACGAGTGGGTGAATGAATGGGTGCTCAAACATTCTACAACTGAAACTCAGGAACAATTTTGAATCTCACAGTGATTCAATAAGTTGAAAAAAATCTAAGATGTCAATTTTCAGATGTCAGGACATGAAATAAGGGAGATGAAGCCCTTAACACAGGGGAACCAAGTCTGAAAAGAAGGAAGTCTCCTTTTGAAGTCACCCGTGTGAAACTCTGGAGAAGTCAGCTCTAACTAGCTTCTCTTTTTCATGTCCTAGTAAGAGAATTCTCTCCCGGCTTCTTCTGGCTTCAGAAAAGATTATAACACGGCATTCTAGTAATTATCACAATCTATGCAACAATTTCTCATGTTGATGGTCCTCTTGGGACATATAGAATTGAAATAGCAAGTAATTACATAAGATTTCCTCACAAGGGTTAGCTGAGAGTTGACTGAACCAGGGAGTAGAACACGCAGTGAATGACACGAATCCCCTTGTGCACACGCACACGCACACGCACAGATCCGCACCCCAGGGCCCAGAGCACACCCTGCTGAGCAGGGCGGGGAGCTGGCTACCTCTCACACAGGAAGACGGACTCCACTGCAAGGCCAGGTTCCCGCACAACGACCTTCTCGCAGTGCCAATACTGGGATCTGTCCGTCGCATCACAGCGCAGCAGCACCTTCTGCAGTTTCCCGAGCGACACTGCTTCGATGTGAAATGTGTCCTTCTGAAATGGGAGATTTGAAAAAAAAAGAAAAAAGAAAAAATGCAAAAATCTCTGAGTCGCAGACACAAGTATAGGCCACAGTAACAGGCCAAGCGCTGCCGGAAGCAGCATCAAATCCTCCAAGAGAAAATGCACCATCCTTAGGAACTGCAAGGGTAACCGGGAAAGGAAAAAGAAGCAAATGATTTGCATCGATTAAAATGTATTTCTAGCTGTGCTTTTCTTCTTCTTTTTTGTTTTCTCCACTCGTAGTAATATCCAGTGTTATAAATAAACAAATCCTGCATTCACAGAGGTTTCCATCTGTGCTTTTTTCTTGCTTGGATTCCTGACTCTGCCCTGCAGTTCATTAACTTGTCAGGCCAACAAAAAAAATGACCTCACACGCAGAACATTTAATTTCTAGGGATGCTGAGAAACCAGGAGGTGTGCGGGGACACATTTTTTTCTTTCTCTCTTACCTTTCCATTTACCTTCCTCCCTCCCTTCCTCCAAACCCTTCTCCTATATCATATTTTCCTCTGTATACAGTACACAGCACATTCTTGGATTTATCATGAAAGACCATCGTAGAATCTTCATTTATCAATCTTCATTTATTAAACAGAGTCATTTATGCACATCGTGACATTCCCAGAGAGGTATGGAACTTCAAATAAAAGCTACCGTAGTTGGACCAAAAGAACTTCTTCACATGACTTTTTCACAGTGTCACTAAGAACAAATACCTTAAAATTACCCAGGGAAGGGCTGAAAAAATCTCATGAAGTCTCTATGTGCCCAGGAATAAGTCATAACTGTGAACTCCAGCTGCCTTCCTGGTGATAAAACGCAAATACCACATTGGGTGCGTTTCCTGTTGCCTGCCTGAACAACCAGTTACATTGCAGTTTGGACATCCATTTTAGATGGAAGCTACACGAGCTCAGTTGGAATTCTTGATTCCAACTGAGGTTTTTTTTTGGGGGGGGGAGGGCTTATGGGCACACCCAGCGATGCTGAGGGCTCCTCCTGGCTCTGCACTCAGGAGTTACTCCTGGCAGTGTTCTGGGGATGCTATGAAATGCCAGGAATTGGCATGACCTCAGTCCATGCCTGGGCAAGGCATGTGCCCCTGACCTCTGAGCTCCCTCCATAGCTTGATTTTCTTGTTTATTTTCTTTTTCTTTTCCCATCTTTTCCCCACTTTTTGCTCAGTGCTTACTCCTGGCTCTGCACCCAGGGATCACTCCTGGAAAGGCTCGGGGAGCCAAATGTGGTACCAGTGATCAAACCCAAGTCATTTTCCTACAGGGAAAGCGCCTTACCTGCTCAACTATTGCTTTGGCCACATGCTCAAAGAAAATTTTTGAAATACTATTAAACTATGTCTATTTTGTATGCTGCTACCAATTGATTATACCCCTGAACGCCTCGTGGAGAAACTAACAACCAACCATCAGTGCCTAGTGATGCAAGAGTGGCTGCTGTGAAGTCATTCTGGTCCTAGAAGAGACTGTCCCGTTTCTTGACTTCAAAACACTTGAAAACTTTCAGCATTTTATAATACTGGGTGTGTTGAGGAAAACAACAGAAAATGTGGAATCTAAAATGAACCAGGCTAAAGAAATGTTGGTACGTCTACACAATGGAATACTATGCAGCTGTTAGAAAAGATGAAGTCATGAAATTTACATACAAGTGGTTCTACATGGAAAGTACCATGCTAAGTGAAATGATCCAGAAAGAGAGGGACAGACATAGAAAGATTGCACTCAACTGGGGAATATAAAGTAACAGAATGGGAGACAAACATCCAAGAATATTTGAGATAAGTACCTGGAGGTCTGCTTCAGGGTTTGGAATCCAGCAGTACATGCTGGGGGAAAAGGCAGCTCAGATAGAGAAGGGAACACCAAGTAAAAGATGTTTGGAGGACTCACTCAGGATGCAAGATGCGTGCAGAAAGTAGACTATAGTCCGAACACGGTGGCTACTTAATACCTCTATTGCAAACTACAACACCCTAAAGAAAAGAGAGAGCAAAAGGGAATGTTCTGCCACAGAGGTGGGGAGGGGATGGGGTGGGTGGTGGAAGGGCTAATGGGATCATTGGTGGTGGAAAATGGGCACTGGTGGAGGGATGGGTATTCATTCATTGTATAACTGAAACCCAAGCACGAAAGTTTGTAAACCGACCACTGTACGTATGGTGTTTCACTAATAAAAATAAAATAAGATAGAATGAAATAAAATAAAATGAACCAGGGAAGGAAAGCACTTTTATATCTCTGACTCTAAACTTCAAAAGAAACCCCTAAGCCCACATTCATCGCTTATTCAAATACTGATTGCAATGATACTTCCTAACCTGTTTAAATCTGTCTGCAACATACCCTGCAACCCTCTAGTAAATGCCACCTGCAGTAGTGGTCTGAAGAAAGCTTCATCATGAAGAGGACTTGTGAAATTTCAGCGAGTAACTTCACACAGTACTGCACGCTGGCAGTGGGAAGAAATGACAGATTCACCATATGTCACAAAGGGCTGGGGTAAGAGTATGGGACTCAAGGAAAGCAGGGAGGATCCTTAAAGGGAAAAATGCCACTGATCACTCAGCATCATATTAATAATATCTCTGTCTGGAATTTGGTTTCTGCTCAAAATTAGCAATTCACTGATGACAGCAAAAGTTAGAGATAATTTTGTTTTATCCTCATCTGAAACACATCTATTATTCCCTCTTTGTTCTCATGAAAGCTTGCATAATCCACAGTGATAACAACAACCAAAATAAGATGGTGGATATTTCAAAATATTTCATAAACTAAAAAAACAGTGTTTGAGAAATTGCAGCCTCAGTCTGATTTAGAAATTTTATTTTAATAAAAAATACATCCTTATGGGTCCAGGGGATGTAGCTTCCTGGTAGAGAATCTATCTGACATATTTGAGGCTGTGAGTTTGATCCTGTTGCTGCAACCAATGCAACCTCGAGTCACTACGGGGGTTTGTTCCCGGCACCACAAGTCTGCATCCCCTGGGTGAAAACTGCAACCAAATATGAGATCTTCATTGAGCACCCAAACCCAAGATGTGAATCCAACAGCAAAGAGAATGACAGAAGAAAAAGACTTATAGGTATGGAGCACATATATTTTTATATAATTCTTATTCTTCAATTTAAAGCCCAATATAATACTTTCTGCATATTTCATAAAATATTAAAAATTAACTGGGATTATTATGTTTCATTGGAACACCTCAAACATTTAGTACCTACATAGACATTTATACATAAAGAACAAAAGGAAAATAGTGAGTACTTTTAGGTGTGAAAATAACACATTTGGCTGTGTTAAAAATGTTAAAAAAAAAAAAAGAAGCTCTATAGTGTTACTATGTGAAACAGGGAGTATGGCCTCACTTTATAAAATAATTCTCTGTACCTTTGTACCTTCCCCAACAGAGTGTATTCATATATATTTTCCCCTGATACCATCTCAACTCGTTTTTTCATTCTCTTACACTATCACTAATTTTCATCTACTTTTCTTTGTTCGATTATTCATTGCTACGTAGTGTGGGTCATTTTTCTTTCGAGAACAATTCCTAAAACAAAGTATATGAAGAATCAAGACAGGAAAATGTGCTAAAGATAACAAAAGCTTGGGATTTGGATGGTGTGAGTATTAAAAGTTGCATGCATATTCAAATGTTAAGCTCAACTCCTGAATTTCCATAATATTGTAAGCCAATCTAAATTAGTTAAAAATAAAAATAAGGATAAATACCAGGAGGTTTACTCCATGGCTTGGAGGCCAACCGCACACTCTAGGGTAAAGGCAGCTCAGATAGAGAAGGGAGCACCAAATAAAGGGTGTTGGAAGGATCCTCCCAGGATGGGAGAAGCATGCTGAAAGTAGACTCTAGACCTAACATGATTGCCACTCAATGCCTCTTTTGCAAACCACAGCACCCAAAAGGAGAGAAAGAACAAAAGGGAGTGCCCTGCCACAGAGGTAGGGTAGGATGGGGGGATGGGGGTGGGAGGGATACTGGGATTAGTGGAGAATGGGCACTGGTGGAGGGATGGATACTCGATCATTGTATAACTGAAACCCAAGCACAAAAATTTGTAAGTCTACAACTGTACCTCATGGTGTTTCACTAATAAAAATTTTTGTAAATAAATAAATAAAAATAAGGAAAAGATGCCCTAGTAAACAGTACAAGGGTGGCAAATACTTTTTTAAGTTGCAAACCAGCAGCCCGGAGAGGAAGTGCAAAAGACCAGGGCAGAGCTCACCATGAAAGAGGCACTACCTAGCATCAATCACATGATTCCCAGAGCAATGCTGGGAGAGACCCTTAAGAACTAACCCTAGAGTAGTGTCTGAGCACTGCCAGGTGTGCCATCCTCATAAATAAATTTAAAAATGTAAAATTAAATAAATTTCCAATCACCTTGTACAACCACCTACAGAGAGATTGCTAAGAACACCAGGAAGTTATTGGGCAAACTCACCTGTCCTCTTCGAAATTTTGCAGGCATGTCAGATTGGCGCAGCAGCCTAAGGCCAGAATCTCCTCTCTCCCCATAGAGACACAGGAAAACTTCAGACTCCGTTTCTGCTTGCTTCAGTTCCCCAGTATGGACGTCCACTTGGTATCTCACCACTGGCAAAGCAAAGAGAGACAAGCCAGAGGAAACCCATCACTTTGGAATCCGGACAAGCAGAATCCAGAACCATGGGTCAGGAAAGAAAACCACAAAAACAAAGGAACAGAACATATGAGAGAAGTGACTGAATCTAAACTTTCTATATCTGCAGAGATAGATTTCACCTTTTGGGTTTTGATTTCATTATAAACGGGCATTTTACGGTCCTAAGCAAATGCCCAGAGGGTTTATAGGTATTTAAGAAAGACTGAGTCTGGCAGGGCACAGGGCAGAGTCTGGCAAACTCCCCGTGGCGTACCAAATATGCCAAGTACCAGTAACAATGATGGGTCTCATTCTCCGAAAGAGCCTTGAATATAATCTCAGGGCTAGGATGAAAGAGACGTTACTGGGGCCTGCTCGAGGCAATTGACGAATAACAGGATGATGAATGAATGAATGAAGAAAGACTGAACAATTTTAAAAGACATGATTTTGTATTAGACAGCTGGAAATGTACTGTGTGTTTTAGTAGTAGCAAAGATGACAATGCTATTTTACACGATGCTTAAAATTTGAGACAATGTAAGATTTGATGAGGAATGATACCAAAAGAGAGATGATGACATGAAGTAGTGGCCTGGCCGGATGAAGCCCTAGCAGGACAGTTTCTTCTCCTCTAACTTTAGTCCTGAGACTATGGGAGACTCAGCAATTTTTTTTGCGATTATGGTTAATCCAAATCCACTAGTAATTCATGCTGTGATGCAGAACACATCACTTATCGATGATGAAACCATCCTCTTTGAATTAGAATAAATATTCTGTAACTATGTGGTTTAGGAATCAATTTGTGTAGCTGTAAGAAAATGGCATCTGCAATGTTTAGCAGTGAAGACTAGCAACTCACATGGAAACACGGCTTGTCCTCTGTTAACCACGGGAAGCTCACAGACAATGTCCCCGTCTGCTCGGATCCGAGATAAGCATACATTGGCCACAAAATCCAGGGCCTTCTTGCTTCTCAGATGTTGCAGGGTCACCTAAGATGAGAAGGAACAAGGACAAAGATTTCCAGATTTTCAGAGATTTTACGGCATGAGTTGTATACCTGTCTCAGCTAAAATGCATGGCCCACGCTGGTTAACAGACATGGTAGTTCTCTTGCTTAGTAGTGACGTAGGTATCTAGACAGAGAAGGATCGCCATGGCAGTGGAATTCCTAAAGGTAAAAAGGTAAAGGCCCTCCCATTGTTCATCGATTTGCTCCAGCGGGCCCAGTAACGTCTCCATTGGAGATTTTGTTGTTACTGTGTTTGGCATATCGAATACTTCACGGGGAGCTTGCCAGGCTCTGCCGTGCGGGAGAGATACTCTCGGTAGCTTGCCGGGCTCTCCAAGAGGGGCGGAGGAATCGAACTTGGGTCGGCCATGTTGGCTGCGTGCAAGGCAAATGCCCTACTGCTGTGCTATTGCTCCAACCTCTAGTGGAATTCCTAGGATGTAATAAAACCAACAGCCCCAAGGCTGCAGAAAGCCCACCTTGGGGACACAGGAACTGAGGCCTTATATGACTTTTCACCTGGTGCCAACAGACCCAGAGAAGACGGGAACCCCATTTGAGACAAGTTCCAACTGGAAAAAAATGCCAAAGAGAGGAATTCCAAAGAGGATCATCAACCAATCCCAATTCTACCCCCTTGGCAACCACCCTAGCAAATGACTCTTACCTACGTAAAAGCCCCGCCTGGGGTAGCTTGGGGAAACCCCTAGAAATGCCATGCAGATTACCCTCTACTCCTTAAGCACCAAGTAAGCATGAGTGATCTTTAATTTTGTACTTTTAATTTACAAACTATTTCACATATGCTATAAATACTTGCTAAGTAACCAAAGTGTCTTACACCAATTATCTATTCCACAAAACGTTTTCCGACATCTACCACTATTCTTGTAGTTGGATTTGTATTACGTTTCTGCTATCTTGCTTCTCAGTTCCTAATGGATAGATCTCAAACAGAAATAAAAATATCAAATAAGCAACACATTATAAGGGAAATAAACCAAGTTCACTGAGAGCATTTGGGGGAATACTTTAGATTGGTGAAATCCATCTAAGACTGGAAGATCCGTGTAATTGAGGCATAATTCACAAGGGCAGAGTGGTTTGGAAAGAGGTCAAAGAGGAGAACGAGGTGGACAGGGACTAGATAAAGGGGGAAAGAGAAGGTCAAGTTGCTATTTTTAATGAATCATTCCAGCTGCTCTTTGGAGACTTGATATTAGAGGACAAAAAGAGCTGGAGAGATATTTGGAAAACTTGCAGTAAACCAAAGAGAAAACCTAGCCGTGTAGAATAAAGTAGCACTGTAGCACTGTCCTCCCGTTGTTCATCGATTTGCTAAAGTGGGCGCCAGTAACGTCAACATTGTGAGACTTGTTGTTACTGTTTTTGGCATATCAAATACGTCACAGGGAGCTTGCCAGGCTCTGCCGTGTGGGTGGGATACTCTCGGTAGCTTGCCAGGCTCTCTGAGAGGGGCAGAGAAATCAAACCCGGGTCAGCCACATGCAGGCAAACACCCTACCCACTGTGCTATCGCTCCAGCCCCACCCACTAAAGACTAAAGAGATGACAATAAAATAAAACAAAAGGCAAAGTCCAGGATCTAGAGAGAGTCAATAGAGGATTTCAGAGGGTTGGAGTTTGGTGGTAAAGAAAATGAATAATCAAGAAAAAAATGGAAAACTTCTGATATAGGTAACCAGGTACATGCGACACCATCAACTCAGAGGAACCAAAAACCAGAGGTGGGAAACAAGGACTTGTTCATGCTTTATTTCATTTTTCCTGATGCTCACAACTTGTGACAATCAGGACAAGTATTGCTGAGCCTTATTTTTTGCTCGAGCGGGCCCAGTAACGTCTCCATTGGAGACTTTGTTGTTACTGTGTCTGGCATATCGAATACTCCCGGTAGCTTGCCGGGCTCTCCGAGAGGGGCGGAGGAATCGAACTCGGGTCGGCCATGTTGGCCGCTTGTAAGGCGAACGCCCTACCTGCTGTGCTATCGCTCCTTATTTTTTAAGGTAAAAAAGGTAAAGGCCCTCCCGTTGATCGTCGATTTGCTCGAGCGGGCCCAGTAACGTCTCCATTGGAGACTTTGTTGTTACTGTGTCTGGCATATCGAATACTCTCGGTAGCTTGCCGGGCTCTCCGAGAGGGGCGGAGGAATCGAACTCGGGTCGGCCATGTTGGCCGCTTGTAATAGAGAAGAAACGGATAAAAATTGGCCTTCCATACATGCACCCTAGTGATGGCAGACCTCTGCATCTGCTCAGACCACCAAAGGTAGCCTTTGATCATGAGAGGGAAGCGGCGTTCTTGCTACACCTGAGCTTGGCGCAGCAGCTGCTGTACTTCTCATCTCTCCAAAAGGACTCAGAGTTCTGGCTTTTACTAGATACCAAATGTGAACATAAGAAATAAAAATATCAAATAAGATATTTGATATTAGAAATAATATCACATAAGAAAGCATCAGTCTGATGAGGAAGGATAAAAAAGGACTGATATTATATCCAAACCTTTCATTTAGAGAGGTATAGAAAACAGGGGGTTCCCAGAAAATGAGCTTATGACCTATCTATTCAGCCATTGCATGTGATAATAACACTGCTAATCCTTAATCATTTTTATTAACATACCTCATATTTTAAACAAATCAAATATTTAAGGAATAGCAGTGTCATTATCACAGACAGTCTTCATGTAATTTTCAAATGATACAGAAACAATTGCAGGAATGCCTGAATAGAAAGTTCCATAAGGTCATTTGCTGGGCATCCCCTGTTGATCTAGACAGAAAATATTAGTTATTTCCCAAGAAAGCATTTCCTTAGAAATTGATTCTTGGTTTCTCAGAAGCCTAAAATTCCTAAATTAGTTTAAGAAATGTCAACCACAAGGGCTTGATATCAAGGATATACAAAGTACTGGTTGAACTCACAAGAAGAAAACATCCAACCCCATCAAAAAAAAATGGGGCAACAAAATGAACAGAAACTTTCTCAAAGAAGAAATCCAAATGGCTAAAAGACATATGAAAAAATGCTCCACATCATTAATCATCAGGGAGAGGCAGATCAAAACTACAATGAGATATCATTTCACACCGCAGAGACTGGCCCACATACAAAAGAACAAAAGCAACCTGTGTTGGTGCGGATGTGGCGAGAAAGGACCCTCCTTCACTGCTGGTGGTAATGCCTACTGGTTCAGCCCTTCTGGATAACAGTATGGACGTTCTCAAAAAAACTAGAAATTGAGCTTCCATTTGACCCAGCAATACCATTCCTGGGAATATATCCCAGAGAGGCAAAAAAGTACAGTCAAAATGATATCTGCAATTGTTTGTTCATTGCAGCACTGTCTACAATAGCTAGAATATGGAAAAAACCTGAGTGCCTGAGAACAGATGATTGGTTAAAAAACTTTGGTACATCTACACAATGGAGTACTATGTAGCTGTTAGAAAAGATGAATTCTTGAAATTTACATACAAGTGGTACTACATGGAAAGTATCATGTTAAGCGAAATGGCTCAGAAAGAGCTGGATAGACACAGAAAGATTGCATTCATCTGGGGAACATAAAGCAACAAAATGGGAGACTAACACCCAGGAGTGGCCGAGATTAGTACCAGGAGTTTTTCTCCATGGCTTGGAGGCCAGCCACACATGCTAGGGGAAAAGGCAGCTCAGATAGAGAAGGGAGCACCAAATAAAGGGTGTTGGGAGGACCCTCCAGGATGGGAGAAGCATGCTGAAAGTAGACTATAGACCAAACATGATTGCCACTCAATGCTTCTTTTGCAAACCACAACAACCAAAAGGAGAAAGAGAACAAATCAGAATGCCCTGCCACAGAGACAGGATGGGATGGGAGGGTGGGGGGTGGGAGGGATACTGGGACCCGTGGTGGTGGAAAATGGGCGCTGGTGGAGGGATGGGTACTTGACCATTGTATAATTGAAACCCAAGCACAAAAATTTGTAAGTATACAACTGTATCTCATGGTGTTTCACTAATAAAAATTAAAAAAAAGAAGAAGAAGAAATGTCAGGGCTGGAGCAATAGCACAGTGGGTAGGGCGTTTGCCTTGCATGCGGCCAACCCGGGTTCGATTCCCAGCATCCCATATGGTCCCCTGAGCACCGCCAGGAGTAATTCCTGAGCGCATTAACCAGGTGTAACTCCTGTGCATCACTAGGTGTGACCCAAAAAGCAAAAAAAAAAAAAAAAGAAAAAAAAGAAATGTCAATCAAGTTGCTAAATTATTAGCATGCAAGTCATTACGTACATATAGCATTGAACTACCAGAATGAACCTATCTGATTTTAACACTGAGATTAATGAATCCTCAGTCAAACTACCCAAGCTTTCTAGTTCCTGAGGGAATGGAAGAAACCTGTGCAGATTCTACAGCAAATCTCTGAAAGAAAGACATCAGAGTGACATATTCACCGAGTATGAAAGTTAAAATGAGTTTTCTAAAGAGAACTAAAGCACGGCCAGTCCATAAGTGGGTCAGTTCTGGACTAGACTCTGAGAACAAGACTTTTTGTGAGGAAGAGGCGTTGCGAGTGATGGCTCAGAAGGCCTCCAGGTAAGTGTGGCAGCACATGGCCAACCGGTCCTGCTTTCAGTGTGAGGCCAATGGCCTGAGCTTTGGGCCCTGAGGTTCGAGGGACCACTCAGGTCACACTGGTGGTGCTTGGGATCCCCCAGGAACACTCCCAGTGAGTCCAGGGACAAGGGACAAGTCATGGCAGAGATTAAATAAGGGCTGTGCACCCAAGTTCCTGAGTGTGCCCCAAATGACCAACTAACCCCACGTTACTAACCTGACTAACCCCACGTTAGTCACGTTGGCATGCTCGGGCTTCCGGCAGAACCTCTCTCACATAGTGGGTATTGTAGCATTTCCTGGGAAAATACTTTGAATCTGAGATGACTGTATATGCCTTTATGCTAAAGTGCTGCTACTGATCTTAGTACCAAAACCCCAAAGGGAGAGAGAGGTCTTTGCTCTCTTTCCTACCCAGGCACATCCTGCTCTCTTTCCCACCCAAGGAACATAGTCTTGGTTCCTGACTATCACTGTATCACTGTCATCCTATTGTTCATCGATTTCCTCAAGCAGGCACCAGTAACGTCTCCTTCGTCCTAGCCCTGAGATTTTGGAAAGTGCCACATTCAAGACTCTTTCAGGGCCAGGAGAATGAGACCCATCATTTTTACTGGTTTTTGGCATATTGAACACGCCACGGGGAGTTTGCCAGACTCTGCCGTGTGGGCAGGATACATTTGGTAGCCTGCCAGGTTCACCAGAGTAAGAACTAGATAATAAGATGTCTAGCTTCTGGGAGCAGGGTTCTATAGTCGCTGGGTCTTGGCCATTGGTGGGATTACACAGCATCAGGGAAGTTGGTGGGTGTAACGCCTACATACTGGAAGATGGTGGATCTGGGTGGAGGAGGCCCAGGACCACTCAGTTCCTGACTAAAAGATAGCTATTTTGACAAAGACTGTACTGGTTCTAGTAAAAAAGTGGGTTAAAAGAGGGAAACAGGGATGGAGAGAGAGTACAGTGAATGGAGCCTTTGCCTTGGATGCCGCTCACCTGAGTTCAATCCCCAGCACATATGGTTCCCCAAGTAACACTAGGAGTGGTCCCTGAGCAGAACCAAGAGTAATCCTGAACGTAGGCTGCTGTGACCCCCAAAATGGTGGGGGTACATTAATTAGAAGACATACATACCATATAAAAAGTACTTAATTATTCAACCACTCGTAGATAAATAAAACTTTATATTGCGCAAGGATAAACTCCCAGAACAAGTATGAGATGCTGAGAAAAATGATGACTGAAATTTAATTGTCAGACAGAAGATGGTAGTCATGTACACAAAATTGTCTCCACATATCTGAGTAAGAGTGCACGGTAATGAAATATCACTACGTCAACATGTTTATCAACTGACCCTACCTAAACAAGATCAAGCAACTGTGGCCAATAAATTCTAGGCTTTTTAAATTTTTTTTTAGTTTTTGGATCAAAGACCAGAGATGCTCAGTGTTTATTCCTGGCTCTGCATTCAGTAATTACTCCTGTCAGTGCTCAGGGACCATATGGGATGGTCCTTCCATTTCCACTAAACCTCCCGACTCTTCTAGGATACAGATGTAACTTTCTTACTTCAAGCTATTGTTTTTAGGGTTTGGACAGCTATATGATTCAACTGCTCTCTCATTCTGTTTGCTGTTATATTTTCCAGATTGAAAGCAGAAACTCGTTTATTGTAATTGTGTATCATTGTAGTGGCTAAACATATTTGCTTAACTACACCATTATACACCTCAAAGATTCACCTACAGATTCCTAGATTGAAAATGTTTATTTGCAAATTCATATTGACCAACACTTCCAGAAATCACTATAAATCAGAAGAACAGAGTGCATTAACACATTTGCTAGTGATTCTTTAAAATCTCACACGTTATGAAACCTTATATAGTGTTAACTTCGATTGAATTTTAATGCAAATATGACATATTCCCCAATGTTTTATTCCCAACTGCTGCCACATGGAATACTTGTACGAATGAGTAAAAAATGGCTTCTGTATATTGGTCCCCAGATTGTTAATATTTTCATTGCTGTTGAGACCCATTATCCCAAAGGCTCAATAGCAGCAAACTCAAATTTTATAACGAGAAGTAAACCAATGATATTTTTATGACAAGTTTTCCAAACTAGCCACGACTTGCAAATCTTTAGCTTTCTAGAGCCTACCTGTTTTGCGAACAGCACAGAATTCTCATCCAAAGAGGGTGGCAAGAAAGGCTCTGGTTGGCATAAGACCCCCATTGCAGTTGCTATTTTTTAGGACACAGAAATCCCCAACGCGATGCTGCAAGATACTCTCAATATCTAAGCCCCCCTTCTCAGACCTCGCTCTCCCCTGAGAGCACCCCTGCCCTCTCCCGGTGCTGAGCACAAACACGCACCATGCCTCCACACCAACTTCTCTTAGAAAGTATCCCCATGACCTGTCCACTGATCAAACGCCAAGCAATGAAGTTGGCATGTACTGCTGCTGCTTCTACCTCCTGGTTGTATTTTTTCCCTTCACTGGCCTTCAAATGCCTCAACCTCTCTAATAATACACAGTATTGATTTCTAGAGATTGCAAATAGATTTTCCTGAAAAATCCGGTCCTCTGAAGAGCTTAGCTTGGACATGCTACTTAACAGACTTCGTTACCAGAGAGCATCTCAGAACCGTGTATTGGCATGCTTTGCAAATCTCTGGGAAAGGAATGGAAGTTTCATTGCTTTATGGGATCTTGTCACCAAGGAACTATTCTCTGTGCGTCTTACATGAACAGTAAATTCCAAGCACCTTTGTCCATGAACCAGAGCTCCTTAAGAAACAGCCCGCTCTGGGACTAGGGAAAAGGAGCATTTGCTGTGCTGGAAACATATTTTTGTGCCAGGAAGGAAAAAAAAAACTAGAGGAGTATGAATGTTATGTAAACTGTTTCCATTGGCCAAATCTTGGATAATTTTACCATTAAAATAAGTGATGGTAAATCCCAATTAAATACGGTCACGGTCACGGTCCTCCCGTTGTTCATCGATTTGCTCGAGCAGGCCCAGTAACATCTCCATGGTGAGACTTGTTACTGTGTTTGGCATATTGAATACGTCACGGGTAGCTTGCCAGGCTTTGCCATGCAGCCCAGATACTCTCGGTAGCTTGCCGGGCTCTCCAAGAAGGGCAGAGGAATCGAACTTGGGTCGGCCATCAAACAAAATTAAAATCCATCAAGTTCACATTGTTATAATCAATTAATAATTTTAAGCAGAGGAAAAAGGAAAGTTGTGCCTGACCTAGAGCAGAATGCCAAGTCTGCAATGACAGAATTAGAAAATCATGGTGTGGCATCCGTTATAGGAATAATTGGTTCATGTAAATATTACCAATGAGTGCTAATGTTGGTGGTAAATTTATGAGAACAGAGCACTATCTCACAAATGCAGACTGACTTTGTAAATGTGGCAATGAAGATGTCATGATAAAGCAAAGACCATCAGGGGCTGGAGCAATAGCACAGCGGGTAGGGCGTTTGCCTTGCACGTGGCCGACCCGGGTTCGATTCCCAGCATCCCATATGGTCCCCTGAGCACCATCAGGGGTAATTCCTGAGCACAGAGCAAGGAGTAACCCCTGTGCATTGCCGGGTGTGACCCACAAGGATACAGCCTACTTGTTTCCAGAGCTGCGTGCAAAACTTCTGTTCACATTATTTATAATAAGCAATTAGAAAAATATTCTTTTTCTCATTGTTTTATAAAGCCCACTTAACTGTTTCCATCATAGAATAACTGTTAAGCACAAAATAAAAAGTTTTACCCTCTTTAAGCACCACTCGGGTTGTTCACTAGATCCATCATGTTCAATCCTTATCTTATATATTGCTCCAATGTTCCTTAGCTCAACCTAAATAAAATGCAAAGGAAAAAGTTAGAAAATTTTCAATGACGCATGTTTAAAAATATTTTCCATCTTCTGAAACGCACTCTCTTGCTCCGAGTAGTTGAAAAGATCTCAAAAGCTCCAGAGATGAAGCTTTCAGTCCAGAGATCCTGTTATCACTCCACAAATGATCGGTGGGCTCCACCGAGTATAAGACAGAAGTATCACAAGTCCTGACAAAAATGATGCAGAAGTCAGATGCAGAGTAGGATAAAGAACAAACATATGTTCAGTTTTCAAACAGCGACACATTACTCACGAGAAGCCAAGGTCTTCTATGCTAAATCCCAATGACAGAAAGACAAGATCTTATTTTAAAGGAAAGAAAAGAGATTTTTCATCAAAACTAAGCATAGCTCTTTCTGCAAACCTTAGGGGAAAAAAGTGTTGGTGAGTACAGACCTTCTTTCTAGTCTAAAAATTTTCTTCTTTTATTCATAGGCTAAAATATAGATGTTCAAAACTTAAAGGAGGGGCCGGAACGATAGGATAGCAGGCAGAATATTTGCCTTGCACGTGGCTGACCTGGGTGCGATCCCTGGCATCCCATCTGGTCTCCCAAGCACTGCCAGGAGTAATTACTGAGTGCAGAGCCAGGAGCAATCCCTGAACATCACTGGTGACCCAAAAAGGAAAAAAAAACTCAAAGGAGACAAATAAATCTGCACACAGAGTATGTAAACTTAGTTTTGAAATACCCAAAATTATGTGTTGGTTCAGGTTCAGGTGGCATTTGGGAGAACTGGCTTTGGAATCACTTTGATCCCAACTGGTAGCTAGAACTTCTGCTTACCTGATTTATAGTTTATTGTTATCACTGTGATTTTCAACTTTGGCTTTGAGTATCACCTGGGGCCACTTCTAAAAGTCTATCACCCACACTTGACCCAAGACAAGATTAGCCAGAATCACTGGAAATGGAACTGGTCACCCATAATTTTTAACACCCTCAGCAGTTGGGATGTGCGATGAATACTGAGAATCTAGATTATTTCTTCCAAGACTGGACCTAGATAAATTTTCCCAGGAAAACATTGACGGCTTTTACCAGTCACAAATACACATACCAGAAGCTCACATTAGGGGTAATAGTACTCTTTGGTGGGGGTGACCTATAGATCTAACCTCATCAAAAAAACACTCTAAATTCTGAACAATAAGATTCAAAAATATTATTTGAAGTGAATATGGTCTAAAGGCGTGACTGCATCAAGCAGAGCGACACCTCAGGATGACATATCTGCCTTTCTTTACTAAATGCTTCTTTGCTAATTTACAAACTAAGTGTTGCTGAAAAGACCATACAACAGTCTCAAGTTTGAAGATCTAGAAACCGCTGGGCATGATTTATTTCTTGGTCTGTCGCCGTAAATAGCCTTAGTTTCTTGATGACTCACATTGGCCTCAATAACTCTATTTTCTACCCAGCCTTGGGGTGCATGGGAATATTCTCCAGAGAGGATAACTACTATTTTAGATTGTATCAAGAATCCATATTGCTTTTATCCTGTGGGTGAGGTGAACTAGTAAAGTGAAATGTAATTGGTCTCATCAAAATTTGTCCAAGGCCTGGAGGATCCGGAAATGGAACTTGTGATATTCGGAATGACACTACTGCAAATTCTCTAGGTGAGAATGAGAGAGATTTGAATGGGCACAGGCAGAATACAGCCTCTGAAGATGCCAAGAAAATGATTTCACACCCATACGACTGAGTTGAGCAACTAAAATATAAAACTTGATGCAAAAAAATTTAGAAGGGTTTTCTTTGCCAGATGAATTTCTAAATGGTTTATAACTGGATATAATTTGAACTGAGATGAATGGTTTATGGGGCAAGTTTCAGATCAATGACCTAAAACAAATTGTCTATAAGGAAAGCAATTCTCTTCTACAATATTTCTTGTTTATGTAAGATGAGAAAAAAATAGTTCCTTTGATTAGCCCTAGGATAATTGATAGGGATTCTAAAACACCCTGTTTTTATCTTGTACAATGCCTGTATGCATGCATGCACGTACTCACAGACTCGTAAAAATAGCTTTGAAAATGCTCAAAGAACAACACAACTGCCAATATTATTTACCCGAAATTCATCCTCATGCTGCGCGAGGAAGGGCTTCTCAGGGTCATCCTTGCTAAGACTGATTGGTCCAGCGACACCTTCATCTCCATACACCCAAAGGGTGACATTGGCTCGCGTCCCTGTGTTCCCTGTCAGCACTAACACTTTCCACTCATCTTCTGACAGGAAAGTCTCGCTCTTCTGTGAAATCCTGATTTCTTCTGCGGAACCAGAAAAAAGGCTTCAGTGACAGATCAGATGCAGCATCGGGTTGACAGAAATCTCTGTCATACGCAGCTCAAGGACATCAAAGCAGGGGGGTAGGGCGAGGCCGGGAGGCTGAACCTGCCACAGCGCTAGGGAGTTGATTTGTGCTTGTCTCCTCACGGCAAGGTTCTGGCCAAGGGAAAGGAAATCCTGAAGTAAATTAAAGGAGAACAATATACATCTGAAATGCTGAGCAGTCTTTCACTCACTACCACAGGATGGACTGGTGACAGAATTTGCAGTGCTGGCTGAGGGCGTTCAGAAAGCGACCCACCTGCCTTCCAGATAATGAAAGTAAAGTGGAATTAAAACAAGTTCTTCAAATAGGAGGGAAAAATGGCAAATTCAAGAGAGAAGATTTTCTGAAATATTTCTGGAAAAGGTCCAGCTGGGGTAAGGCAACCCAAAGGCTTGGGTACCGAAGCTACAGTGTCACGAATGTGATCGTTTCTGTGGTGCAAACTATACAGACTGGCGTATGACAGCACTATTGTTTCACAGACACTTTCCATCCAGTGCAGTCCCCACTAATCCCCTCTTGTTTAGAAGAGTTGCCTGTGAAGTAAGGTCCCTCCCTAAGACGCTGTCTTCTTGGCTTCTCTTCAGTCAGCTACTTCCTCTGAACCACTGGAGCATGTGTGAGCCACTGAGCGCATCCCCAACGACTCTGTCTTGGCTGTCAGTGACACATTGATTCTTCAGGAGTATTTCCGATCTTGGGTAATGAGATCAATTTTCTCATGCTAAATGGTTTAAAGGAAATCGAGACACGACGTCCCTACCTTTAGTCCTGCAACTTGAAACTACAGGCAGTCCTAAGGCAACATCTATGTTCCGCTCAAAAACATTTCAACAAAGATGACAACAAACCCAGCATCCGTTGAGTTCGTTTCTGCTACAAAGAACAGTTTTTAAAATAAATATAATGCAAATAATTAACTGCTAAGGAAGAACTAAGATTCCTTTTGTTTGTTTTGCTTTGGTTTCTGGGTCACATCAGGCCCAGTTGGGGTTTGCTCCTGACTCTGAATTCAGGGACCCAAGGATCACTTCCGGTAGGGTTCAGAAAAACCACACAGGTTTCCAGGGCTCTAAGCCCTGTGAGCTCTGTGCAAGGCGACACCACATGTTGGACAGAAGATGGAATTTGCAGCTCTGTGCTGATTTTTTCCCAGAAAGCAACCTGCCTGCCTTTCCTAACGCAATTGGAAAAAGGTGGAACTAAAACAAGCTTTTCAAATAGGACAAAAAAACGGCAAATTAAGAAAATCTTCTCTCCTAATATGCAGGTTGCTTTCTGAGAAACCTCAGCACAGAACTGCAAATTCCATCATTCATCCAAGCTGTAGTATATTCCCTGGCCTAACCTAGTACCCACTGTATTATCTCTTCAGCCTCTGATACTCTTTTTGCTTTTTGTTTTGTTTTGTTTTGTTTTGTTATGTCACACAAGTGATAGCACAGCGGGTAGGGCGTTTGCCTTGCACACAGCTGACCCGGGTTCGATTCCTCTGTCTGTCTCGGAGAGCCCCGCAAGTTACCGAGAATATCCCGTCCGCAAGGCAGAGCCTGGCAAGCTCCCCGTGGCATGTTTGATAAGGCAAAAACAGTAACAACAAGTCTCACAATGGAGACATTACTGGTGCCCGCTCGAGCAAATCAATGAACAACGAGAGGACAGTGCTACAGTGCTATGTGGCACATGCAGTGTTCGGGCAGGGATCTCTCCTGGCTCTGTGCTCAGGGATCACTCCTGGTGATGCTCTGGGGATTATACTCAGTGCCAGGGATCAAACCAGAGTCAGACTCATGCAAAGTAAACTCTCTGTACTATCTGACACCTGACTTTTTTTTTACCTTTTTTAAATTTTTTTTTAAATTTTTTATTTTTTCAATTTTTATTAGTGAGACATCATGAGGCATAGTTGTAGACTTACAAATTTTTGTGCTTGGGTTTCAATTATACATTGATCAAGTACCCACCCCTCCACCAGTGCCCATTTCCCACCACCACGGATCCCAGTATCCCTCCCACTCCCCATCCCCCCCATCCCACCCTGCCTCTGTGGCAGGGCATTCCCTTTTGTTCTCTCTCTCTTATTGGGTGTTGCGGTTTGCAAAAGAGGCAATGGGTGACAATCATGTTTGTTCTATAGTCTACTTTCAGCATGCTTCTCCCATCCTGGGAGGATCCTCCCAACACCCTTTATTTGGTGCTCCCTTCGCTATCTGAGCTCCCTTTCCCCCTAGCATGTGTGGCTGGCCTCCACGCCATGTTAGGAAAGACGAAGTCATGAAATTTACATACAAGTGGTACTACATGGAAAGCATCATGTTAAGCAAAATGACTCAGAAAGAAAGGGATAGACATAGAAAGACTGCACTCATCTGGGTAACATAAAGTAACAAAATAGGAGACTAACACCCAAGAATGGCCGAGATTAGTGACATTTATTTTTTTAAGTTTCTTCCTCTTTGCTCTTCGGAGTAATTGAAACAGGAATTTTTTTCTTTTAAAAGTGTTAATAATAATAACTATCTATTAAGCCCTCCTATATGCTAGACTCTCAGTTGAACACTTCATGGACATTTGTCATCCCACAATGTAATTGAGTCAGTATTTCTTAAGATGGGGAAGAGGCAGAGACGAACCAATGTGCCGAATAATTAAATGATAGAATGCTTAATTATAAATCCTCTAGACGGAGGGGTGTCCATGTGTACCAGGACAGAGAATCTCATACTGTGCTAATACCTTCCTAAGCACTTAATACTCACCACCATGTTACTGAGATCTCACCCCCACAGTGGTCTTGTGAAGTATCGCCCCCATGAAGCACGTGAATTAGCAAAGACTTGAGGGCTAAGCATTATTGCAAGCTGTAAAAATATGTTTTTAATCTCCAGCACAGCAAGATTTAATCCCACATCATTCTTGATGTCATGTCAATATTTGTTATAAAAAAGATAAAACAGAATTGACCCAACAAGATTTTATAAGCAATCTAATTTGCAAAAAGTGAATATTTGAAGAAACATCTGATCTCCCTGACTGTCATTTCTACCCAACGATAGTCAGGGATTTAAAAAATGCACTTTGAATTTCTTCAGACAATAGGCAAGAGGAAAATCATGAAGAAATTTCTTTAGACCATAGGTAAGAGGACAATCGTGAAGGGAAAACTGCAGAAAAGTGCAGGAGTGCATCTGCGACTACCAGCGATCGAGGTCAGAAAATACTTCTTAAATGCTAATAATTTGATTAATATCGTATAACTCTCAGTCATCTAACAGGGTATTTATGAAAACTGTTTAAGGGGCACTGTATGAAGTTCATAGTTCTCTATAATAATGGCACAGAGTTAAATCTTTAAATATAAATGATGTCTTACTCTGCAAAGACACACTGTACCATTATAGTGACATATTTATAAATCTATATGTACATGTTTGGTTTTCAAACATTCAGAAATTTTCAGAGAAAACAAACGAAATGTCGTGAGCTTCAGATGTGGCAGAGAAGAAGGAGTGCTTAACCATGAAAGTGGTTAACTATGATTCACTTGAGAGCAGATAAAACTTCATAGAGGAAACCTCATACTTCTCAATGTTCAAGTATGGAACAGAATTTTCCAGAGAGAGGAAGAGAACTGAATTCCAAATACAAGGAACACAGATGTCTAGCATGAACAAAGGATTGAAATAGCAGGCATACTGGAAGAACAGCTGGCACCTGGGAATAAGCAGTTGACCAAGAAACTACAAGACGCGCTGTACGAGTAGGACCATGTCCAGCATTAAGGACTTGTCCAGCATTAGACAAACTGGAGGGGAACTGGTCTAACTGCCACATGCAGGGGAATATGGAGTCAACCCAAATCCTGAAGCGAGATCTGAAACAGTGGATACTGTGAAGAGCAGGAACAATTAACACAGAAAAATTAACAAAGTGACAATAAGTGACTTATTGTAACTATGACAAAGTGACTCTCAGTAACAAAACAGTCTAGAATAAGGTCCAGAATCCATTGTCACTTTGTTTTAATTTAAGGGGCAACTATAGGTGTCTTATATGTTTTGTTTGATTTATTCCATAAGGGCTGGAGCAATAGCATAGCTGGTAAGGCATTTGCCTTGCATGCAGCCGACCCAGGTTGGATTCCTCTGCCCTTCTTGGAGAGCCCGGCAAACTACCCGAGATTATCTCACCTGCACAGCAAAGCCTGACAAGCTACCTGTGACGTATTCGATGTGCCAAAAACAGTAACAGCAAGTCTCACAATTTGTTGTGAGACGTTACTGGTGCCCGCTCAAGCAAATTGATGAACATCGGGAGGACAGTGCTATAGTGCTTATTCCATAAACAAGTTGTAGTTTCAAGAGCCTCTCTTTGCTCTAACATTTACATAAACATAACACATTGTCAGATGTCCTCATGTTACAACTATTGATTGCTTAATATAGTCTAATCCATACGACAGAACGTTTTTAAGTTTGTGCTGTTATCAATTAAATATGACTTCCATCTAATGCAATGATCGTCTGGAAATGAATCACCCTCCATTAGCCTAGGATCATAAATTCATCAATTCGAGAGTCATCAAACTAGTTGCTTTTTGTTTATTGGCAGTTTAAAAGACTCTAAATGAGGAGATTATTTGAGAGGACATGAATTAATTGCCAGAAAATTTGGGGTTCTCCTTAAATAAAATCAATAGTATCTAAATTTACTCAAATGACTCCGAACCTGGTGGTGATGATGGTCCAGTAGTAGCTTTGTACGTTAGTACCACACAAGTTAACACCACTGTAAACATATCACCTGAACTATGATTTAAAAGTTTCAATATAAAGCAAAACTGTAAAATGTCCCATATCTGACAGCACAGTATACAACGGTTATTATCTAAGTCTAATTTAAAAATCTATAAAACCATAAAAAATAAAATATATTTTCTTTGTCTCGTGCAATATAAGAATATCTATTTCTACAAAATTAACTTGGCTATTCTTGTTTTATTCATGAATTTATTAGTTTACTGATTTAAGATGCAGGCCATCCATGCAAAACAGAGGAAGAACAAGCTGGTAAAAAGAAAACAGTAAACAATATTTTTTTTTAAATCAAAGCTATCACAACATAGTAGAATTGTGAACTAATCTCAAGAAGAATTTGCCGGGGGGCGGGGAGGGAGTAGAACACCCAGCAATGCTCAGGGATTACTCCTGGCTCTGTGCTCAGGGATCACTCCTGGGAGGCCCGAGGGACCATATGGGGTGTCAGGGATCAAACCCAGACCTGGCTCACACAAGGTGCACCTTACCCTGCTGTACTAATTTCTCCAGTCCCCAATTTGTCATGTTTAAAATGACTTAGTCTGCTATTATTTAACTGAAAATTTAGGTTCTGACCCCCTCAAAATTAAACAATAAAATTGGAGAAGGGGCTAATATCCAAAATATACACATATACGCCTTCAAGTTAATAATGAGATACTCTGACTACTCAATGACCACTGCTCATACCATTAAATAACAACAATGCAATTCATTTTTAAAAACGGAAAAGCAAGCTGAGTTCGCAATTTTCCAAATAAAACATACAGATGACATGCAAAAACACGAAAAGTTCCTAAAATTTACTAATCTCCACCAGGAGAAATGCAAATCACAACCAGTAAGTTATCAAGTCACAGCTGTAAAAATAATTTTACTCAACAGAAAAAGGACAAGGACTGGAGAGGACGCAGAGAAAAGGGATCTCTGTGAGATGCACATTGGCAGGCAAATAGGGTTAGCCACTGAAGAAAGCAATACAGAAGTTTCTAGAAAGAAAGAAGAAAGAGAGAGGGAAAGAGAGAAAGAGAGAGAAAGAGAAAGAAAGAAAGAAAGAAAGAAAGAAAGAAAGAAAATAGAGTCACCATATCATCCAGTTTTTTCCTTTCCGGGTATAAAAACAGCCTTTCAATGAGATTCATTCACTCTTGTATTTATTGCAATATTATTCCCAGTAGTCAAGATAGGGGAAAAAACATATTGTCTACCAACAGATGAGTGAATACAGACAGTGTAAGTGTACAATAGAATAAGCAGCCACATAATGTGAAGAATTAGAAAGTGCAAATTTTATTCAGCCATGAAAAAGAAAACTGATATTTGGTACAATAGGAACGAAACTTGAGGATGCTATGTGAGATAATCCAGATAAAAAAAATTTATTATATGATATGGATTTATATATGGAATATTTTTAGAAGTCCAAATAATGAAAAATAGAAATGGGTTAGTTGTAAAGGGCCAAGAAGGGAGAGAATGGGGATAGGAAGTGTGTGTGTGTGTGTGTGTGGGGGGGGGGGGGGGGCAGGGGAGATGTTTAAGGATACCAGCTTGCAAGTAGTGAAAAAAAAGAAAGCACAGTATAATGACTATAGGTGACAATATTGCATCAAACATAAAATTTGCCAAGAGAATAAATCTAAATTAGCTCTATCACAAAAAGAAAAGTGATAATTTTGTGGTCTATGTAGAGGTGCTTGCTCTGATAACATGACAATCACAATGTACAAAGTAAACACAGGTAACATTTTCAAATCCTTCGCTCTATACCAACAGAATTTCACAATATATATATATACATCTATAGCTATTCTCTTATGCATTTTGCTACTCAAAAAAGTAGCTGGAGATTTCTGCAAGCATGCTATTTTCAGCTAGTTAAATTTTGCTTGAAAAGGCCATCTTGACCAAGATTAAATTATGCTTTCATGAAAAACTTCTACTACGCATGTATTTCTCATGTCTCATGAAGTGTAATTTGTCACACTCCTCCGTGGATTCATGACACGCCACAGAAAGACAACATTGGGCTTAATTTAATCTAGCAAATCAAAGGGCTAATTGCCCTTCCCATTAGCTGATGTGACTGTTTCATAGAGTTGCCAGCAAGAGATATTTATTTTCCATTACTCTCTGAAAGAAAAGTGAGCACACTCAATAAACTAATTTTCAGTAAACCTTTTCAAAGGCGACATTATAATGTATCTGTCTACCTCTCAAGATGGGTCTTGAAAAATATTGTTCAGACAGGGGCCCACAATTTTATTTACCCAAATATGATGAAATCCAAATGATGAAATTTGTCAAATATTATTCACTATACTTCCCAGTCAGATAGATGGAAGGTACTACACCTTAGAGCAAGAAAGAGATGAGACCTGCAGATAGCACTGTAGCACTGTCCTCCCGTTGTTCATCGATTTGCTCGAGCGGGCCCAGTAACGTCTCCATCGTGAGACTTGTAGTTACTGTGTTTGGCATATCGAACACATCACGGGGAGCTTGCCAGGCTTTGCTGTGCGGGCGAGATACTCTCAGTAGCTTGCCAGGCTCTCCGAGAGGAGCAGAGGAATTGAACCCGGCTCGGCCAGGCCGGGGCTTGCAATGCAAACGCCCTACCGCTGTGCTATCGCTCCAGCCCAGGAGTAAATAAACTGAGTAAAATATCTAAATGCCAGTTATGAGGAATTCCCAGTAAATGCAGGTCATAAGCTTGCGTTGATTAAGTCCCTGCCCTTTGTACACTGAGACCTACAGATAGAAACTAAAATTTGAAACCTCTAGTATAATTTATGTCTCCATTTCTATAATGTAGAAATAGAGATAATTTTTGTTGTTGTTATTTAGGCTTTGGTGCAAATTTTCTAGCATTCATGAATTTATTATAATTTTTTTTTGGCTTTGAGCCAGACCCCGCAGTTCTCTGGCCTTACTCCCGGCACTGCACTGAGGGCTCACTCCTGACAGACTCAGGAAACCATATACGGTGCTGGGGATTACTAAGTTCGGCTGCATGCAAAGTAAGTGTCCTACCTATGGTTCTACTCTGCAGTTCCTTATAAAATATTTTTAGCAATGGACAAATACAATGCCATTATTAAATATTTTTCATAATCATTGTTCCGGAATAAACATTACATTTAAGATTATTGATCTTAATAGGGCTGGAGCGATAGCACAGTGGGTAGGGCTTTTGCCTTGCAAGCCCCAGTCTGGCAGAGCCGGGTTCAATTCCTCTGCCCCTCTCGGAGAACCTGGCAAGCTACCTAGAATATCTCGCCCGCACGGCAGAGCCTGGCAAGCTCCCTGTGATGTATTCAATATGCCAAACACAGTAACAACAAGTCTCAAAATGGAGACGTTATTGGGCCCACTCGAGCAAATCGATGAACAATGGGAGGACAGTGCTACAGATCTTAATAGCTAAGCGGACGAAGAACCTACGGCTCCGGGCACATCTCTTCGACTCCACCGGTCTTCCTGCACTAACATACACCTCAGAGACCTGGGTCCTATAAAAACAGGAAGAGAACGCTATTCGAGTCACCCAAAGAGGAATCAAAAGAGCTATGCTTGGAGTATCACGCTTCACTCAAGTGAGAGAAAGAATCCGGAGTTCAGACCTCCATCGACGGTCAAGAATCAGGGACGCTGTCTCGTTTGCCAAGGTGTCGAAAATCAGATGGGCCGGACACGTAATGGGATTTGGAGACGACCGCTGGACTAGAGCCGTTACTGACTGGATTCCATGGGATGTCAAAAGATCGCGTGGCCACCCACCTCAGACTTCTTTGTCAAGACCCTGAGCAAACAGTTTGAGGTTCTTCGTGTTCCTGTAGCGAGCAGATTGGGCTACACTGGCACATGACAGGGACAGATGGAGACACTACTGGTGCCCGCTTGAGAAAATTCGTGAGTAACAGGATATCAAGGGATCAATATAATATTTGGTAACACATTTCAATATAATATTTGGTAACACATTTCAATATAATATTTGGTAACACATTTCAAAATAAATGCAATATAAATATAATATTTGGTAACACATTTCAAAATAAATGCATCCTTTACAATGTAAAACTGAACTATAACATTCAAAATATCAATATATGTATGCATGCATGTATGTTTGTGTCAAGAAATCGATCACATTCCTTGATGTATGAGTTCCTAAACTGAATTCAAGGAACACATTTTGAAATTTTGAAATTTTCTTAAATAAGGCAAGATGAGCCCTTAAACCCAAGTTCACAGGGCATCGTGAAACCTCTATCATAAAAATAATACAAAGAAGCAGTAGAGGCAGATCTCAAAAGAAGACAAGGAAAAGTTGGTGCTTACTTGCAGTTGAAAGCATGGAATCTTTGGTCTCAGCTTGTAATGGCATTTCTTGCTGGTTTTTCGATTCATGGCTCTTTCCTAGCTCTTGGTTAGATGATGCAGACATACCCATTGGGTTTTCTCTGCCAACTGAAATTAAGATTTCTTTTAAAGAAATCATCCTCTCAAAAGTCATTTGTTTCTTCTCAGAAAACTCGCCAAATGCTCAGATATGCAAGTTTATGCCTTGCTATTGTTTTAACTTCAGTGACTAAATCAATTCTTTTTAAGTTCAATGCCTAAATGAAGTTTTATTCTTAGCGGCATACTAAATACACATGAGTACTCTTCCTACAAAATCTGTCCATTGCTTTGTAAATACAAGCAGTAATTTAATGCTACAGTATGAATCAAACGACTTATCCAAAATGTTTTTGGGAGATCTTAAATAGGATTTGATTTTTAATTTTTTTTCCTTCATAAGAAGGGAACTGAATAACGTATCAAAAAACACTACACATTGCCCTGCTGAAATATGAGAATAAAAAAAAGACCTATAAACGAAGAAAGCAGTTGCTATTTTTCTGTCTTTCCTTGAGAATAAAACTGTTCTGGTGTCATTCAGAAACTGACGACTCCAATCTTGGTAGACTTGTTTTACAGTATTTATCATGAATGCTATTTAACCATTTTTAATTAGTTTGCATTTTATTATTAAGTATCTGATATAGTATAGCTTTTAAAGGAGTAATAATTTATTCACTATGATTGTCAGATTTTAGGGACTTTATCAAACATAGGGACAATAAGGGACAGTGGCGAATATTGGTCATAGGTGAATATTGGTCACAGTGGTCATAGGTATTTTGGTGTTGGTGGGCTACAGTAATACCGTACATTAATACTATCAACTTTAACAGTACTAAAATCATTACCCAAGTAATAACTTCTAAGAGCTAGATTTCTGCTGGGTTGAAGATAGTACAGCAGATTAAAGCTCTTGCCTTAGAGATGGTAAACCCAAATTCAATTCCCAGCACTGCATATAGTCCCTTAAGCACCCAGGAGTAATCCTTGGGCACAGAGCCAGGAGTTAGACCTGAGCACCACCGGTTATGGCCCCCAAATGAAAACAAAAATTTAAGTAAAATTAAAAGTAAATAAAATGACAATTAGTTCTTCATAACACGACTGCAAACAATGCTTTTTAAAACATGCTAACATGCTTTTTATGATCATACAAGTGTAGATAACAGAATTAGCAGTACTAAGGAGATGTGTGATAGGAAAAACTATACGATGCTGGTGTCTGAATAGCTTGTCCCAGGATTAGCCTGCAAGTATTATAAGATGTAATTTCAGTCAGTAATGTGTTTTTAAAAAGCGAACTCTATACAAAAACATTTCCCCATACAGTTTGTTATTTTCCACACAATGTTTAGACACTGGGAATTTATTCCAATAAAGTCACTTTAAAATTTTAAAGGGGAGATCAGAAATAACTATAAATATGTCCAATCGGGGTAAATAGACAACTGGTAGAGGGAAAAATCTCTAATTTATGGTGCATTTATTATGATTCAATAAGAAACCCATAATTATGTGCCCACATTTTTACATGTAAGAAATGCAAGATTTACAAAGAGAAAATAAATGGTCTTTATGCCGTAAGAATAAATCAATGCATAAGACACAGCTTTGTTACTATATGTTATACAACAATATACAAATTATATGCCAAATATAGATCTAATATATACCAAATTCAAATATATCCTAAATATATGTTTAGATTTAGCATTTCCTATGACATGAGAGCTTGGCCATTAATTTTAAATTCTTTAATTTTATTAATTTAAATCTATTCTTATAGATTCATTCCTACTGAATCTAAAAGAAAGACATTCTAACCCCTTCCTGTCTATAACTCTATGTTCTTGAATTCTCATACATTAACAAAATATCTAATGAGCCTTCCATAACATATTGGACTATTTAACAGCATATCAATGCAAGGAGGTGATAGTGACTTCTACAGATTGGAAATAATAATCAGTATTTTCAGTCATTTTGTTTCATTTATTTGAAGATACAGAATTATTTGGTACATGTTCTTAAACAATCCTTATAGAGATCATTTCTTAATTTAAATATTGAAAGTCCTTGCATTATTTTTAAACTTGTGTTTATTTAGCTAACTTTGGTTATCAAGAGTGCAAATGTCTATCTACTTTAGCAATACAATGCTACCATACCACACCTCCATAAAATGTCCACACTTTCCCCACTCTCTGCCACATTCACACACACCCTATCTGGTAACCTCAGTCTGAGTCACAGTTTAAAGGTTTGGTTTTTTTTGGACATCCCAAGTCACTCCCTTGGCTTCCTTACGAACCACATATGAATGAGATCACCCAGTATAATTATCCTAATCCTTCTGATTTATTTTACTCCACATGACACTCTAATTCCATTCATGAAGCAAAACTTAAGGTTTTATTTCTCTTTTGGTGGAGGGGGGCAGAGAGGATTCCGTCCTAGGCCACTCCCAGGCCACTCTCAGGACTAACTTCTGGCTCTTGGTTGAGGAATCATTCCTGACCGTGTCCAGGGACCTTACAAAGTACTAGAGATTGAACTGAGACAGCCACATGCAAGGCCTTACCCCCTATTCCATTCATCCAACTTTATTTTTTTTCTTTTAGCAGAGTAGAATTCCCCTGAGTGCACACACAAACACACACACACACACACACACACACACACACGTATATATGTATTTTGTTAATAATAGCATTATATTTTAACTTGTATTATAAAATATAACCGAATTATTCAATAACTGTTAATAGTGATAGTAATTACTTAACTGATTGTAACTTAGAAATGGAATCTCTAAATCATATTATAATTTGGGGGGGGTGGGGAGGTTGGTTTTAGTTTTGGTTTTGGCATCATACCAAGCTTGGCTCAGGGCTAATTCCTGGCTCTGAGTTCAGGAATTATTCTTTGTGGTGTTCAGAGAACCATTTGCCATGTTCAGGATCAAATCCAGGTTGGAAATATGCAAGGCAAGCACCCTACCCGTCTCTCTATATTTAATTTTTGAGAAATTGCCATTTTCCATAGGGACTAACAGTTTCAGTCAGACAACAGTGAATTTTTTTTTTTTTGCTTTTTGCGTCACACCCAGCAATACTCAGGGGTTATTCCTGGCTCTGCACTCAAGAATTACTCCTGGTGGTTCTCAGGGGACCATATGAGATGCTGGGAATCGAACCCAGGGTCAGCTGCATGAAAAGCAAATGCCCTACCCACTGTGATATTGCTCCAGCCCCAAACAGTGAATAATTTTTTTCGTTATGCACATTTGAATTTGTTTTTAATGGTATGTTTTTTAATGTAAGCCATTCTCATAGGTGTGAGGTGATACATCATCTTTGAATGTTTGATAGGGTTGACAAGTTAAATCACTGAGATTTTATTTGGAGGCATACCATTGATTGTTTAAATATCATGCTTACAATTTTCCGATTTCAATTTTTATATGATTCTAAACATTTTCCAAAGTTTTCTAAGTTCTCTAATTTGGTGACATAAAGTTCCTCATAAAAGTAATCACTTATATCATCTGTATTTCTGTGATATCTGTTGTACCTCCTTCCCTTTCATTTCTGATACTGTTTAATAAGCTTTTTTCTCCATTTTTTGATGAATCTAGCTGAGGGCTTGTCAATCTTGTTCATTTTTTCAAAGAACAAGCACTTGTCTATTGATCTTTTGCATTGTCTTATTATTCATGCTCTTATTTTTATTATTTCTCTCTTTCCCTGATTTGGGGTTTCATTTGATTTTTTTTCCAGTTCATTAAAGTGTGCAATTATATTGCTTGTTTAAACTTTTTCTTATTTCCAGTTGTAAGCCTATATTTCTACAAACTACCCTTTTGGTATTGCTTTTGTTGTGTTTCATATGTTCTTATTACTCATGTCTTCATTCTCATATGTTTTATAGAACTATTTAAATTTCATTTTGATTTCCTCAATAACATGTTGTTTAGTTTCTCTATATTTGCATTTTCCCAGCTCTCTTTGTGTTTAATTTCTAATATTATTCCATTGCCATCTAAAAAGATGCTTGATAAGCTTTTACTATTCATGACTTAATTGACACTTTTATGTCACAGCATGTGGTCTATTCTCAGGAATGATCCATGTGCGCTGGAGAGAATGTGTAGTTAGCTTTGAGGTCCTGGGAAGCACAGAAAATGCCTACTGATCTCATATTTTTACTTCTATTTGAGAACTATTGTTCTCATATTGATTTCCATTTGTTGTTTTTAATTGAAATGGAGATCATTGCAATTCTAGTATTCAGTAGAATCTTCAAAAATGCTTAACTTACAGAAGATGATGTCATAATTGTCCTCATGGATTAATCCAAGTAGGAAGAGCTTGCTAAGCACAGGAATTTGCATTTGATAATCATAGGGATGACTTAATATATAAGCCTAGTGCCTGATAGCACAAAGTGAGAGTGAGAGAAAACTTCGTATAACAAGGACAAAAAGACTCTGTGTTAACTCCCGCAGGGTTAATGACTAGTGCAAAAACACACTTCTTCTTTCTGATACTGATAGAATGATAATGAAACATTGACATTAGAAAGTCTATCATTATCGAATTGGAGAATAATTTCAATTCTGTATTTTGTGCCAAAAAGCAGTTTCAATCCAGTGAGGAAATATATGTGTGGGGGTGTATGTGTATAGATGAATTGTCATCCAACCTTTATTTTCAATAATAAACAGTAAAATATCCAACATTAGGGACTGATTAAATAATTTATGCTAACTACATCAATACAGCTTATTAGAAATTGTAGCATAATTATATTTATATTATTAATATCATAAAATACTATGTTAATACCATGTGTGTTGCTAAGTGATTTAAGTTATGGTTCAGATAAATTTTATAATATTAATATATGAGTACAGGTCCAGGGCCCAAAACAATAATACTGTGGGTACGGCACTTGCTTTGCACTACTTTTTACCTCTGGATAGACTTCTGTATGAGCATATCTTCAAAATTTTCTAGAATTACATGTGCTGTTGGCACAATAAAAATTAAAAATATAGGGGCTGGAGAGATAGCACAGTGGGTAGGGAGTTTGCCTTGCACGGGGCCAACCCGGGTTCGATTCCCAGTATCCCATATGGTCCCCTGAGTACCGCCAGGAGTAACTCCTGAGTGCAGAGCCAGGAGTAACCCCTGTGCATCGCTGAGTGTGACCCAAAAAGCAAAAAAAATAAATAAATAAATATATAAATATATTATAAATGTCTATTGACCGTTTAACAAATTTAGGATCAGAAAAATTAGCCCCAGCTCTACTAACTATAAACTGATTCATAAAAAATGGGGGTACTCTTTTTTATTTTTGTTTTGTTTTGTTTTGTTTTGGTTTGGTTTAGGGTTCTTAATCTGGCCGTGCTCAGGGCTCATTCCCTATGGGGCATAGAGTACCACATGCTTGCAAGCAACTACCCTACCCACTGTACTGTTTCCTCAGACTGGGAATATTCTTTTCTAAAAAAACACTGTCAAATAATCAAAGTAAAAACTTAAGACATCTAAAACTTAAAATATCTACTCCAAATGAAATTAAATGATAGAACATATGCTTTATAGTTTCTGACAAGAAATAATCATCCACAAAAGTTAGTTATTATTACTGCATCAAGAACTTCCACCTATATTTACTCTCTACCCAGCTCTCAAGGGTAGATAGCGATGGCATTCCTGCGATCCTGATTACACAAGACACAGAAACCTAATCTGCCCAGTATCAGTTGGCTTAACTTATCTATCTTACTATCTTACAGCTCAAAAACAGATTTTTAAAAATTCAAGTCATTCATACTCTATAATAGATCACATATAGAGCCCTAAAAAAATGATTTAATGTCTTTTAGTTCTACTGGTACTAACACCCTAGGTTCGTAAACATGGCCTTTCATCATCTATCATGTACTGACGTAGATTGTTCTTCCTTCTTTGTGTCTCCTTTCTAATTATTGCTATCTCGTCTTTCTCTTCATCCCTCCTTCCTTGGCATTAGCTCTCTTCCCTGAGTCTACCAGCATCATTTCTGTCTATAACTCTTTCTTGTGGTCTTCTCTTCTACTCAACCCTGGATCTTTCTGCTTTTTTTTCATATCAGCTATTTCCCTTCAGAGCTCCAGAAACAAACGGCACACCCATTTTGTTGAGCTGGATTTTAATTGCCAGCCTGAGTCAACACCAATGGGTAAAGGGAATAGAGACCTAGGTGGCAGCGAGTTGAGGTCGACTCCTCCAGGAAGTGCAGAATTCCGATTATGCAAACCAAAGGCTAGCAAGGTATTGATGCAGGTCGCACAAAGAACAGGATCCGATGTACCATCATGGTAAAACAAGTTCCTTGGTTCTTACTTTAAATGATCTTGTGCAGAATATAATATACTAACCATTGTATATATGTGATATTCTATAGGATACTATTTACATCAGTATAAAGCAAAGACTAATAAAGAAGATAAATAAAATAAGAGTCCAACATATTTGCTTTATCTATTAAATAAGAAAATCTTGTAGATTTTCATTGACCAAATATCTGTGATACTTGTAAAAATTGCATAGTCAATTGAATTTGGGGTGATTTAAGAGCATAATAGAGCTGTATCATTGACTTTGTGTGTGAGAAAAATGTAGTCTAAGCTTAAACTGTTAAAATAAAGTCCTTGGACCCTTATTGCAGTTTGCTAAAGGGCTAGAACTTAGATGTAAGAGAAACCAGATTCAAACTCTTCACATTTCAGTCTTTTCCATTCATTTTTATTCCAGCGTTGGGTACATTATTCAGCAAATATGAAGTAGCAAACTTTAATTATTGTAAACTTTGTAGCTCAACAAAAATTTTAAAAATGACAATTTTATTAAATAAGTTCATTAATTTTTAAAAGAAATTATGGTGTACATGCACAATGGAATACCACTCAGCTATCAGAAAAGATGAAATGCTGCAATTTGCTCCTGCGTGGATGGATTTGGAAAGTCCCAGGATGAGTGAAGTCAGTCAGGGGGGGAGGGAGACCAACACAGCATGATCACTCTTATATGTGGGATATAAAGAAACACAGTAAGTGACTAATACATGCCTAGAGGATACAGAATTTGGAAATCAGACCATGGAGCTGAGCTTTCCAAGGGACATGGGATGGACGGGAGGGGACTTTGGCACAATGGAAGAGGGACACTGACACATTGGTGAAAGGTGTGGTATTACAACATTACATACACAAACCTACTCACAATATTGTAAATATACCTCAAGAAAAACTGGGCAAGGAGGAGGAAGTAATGGCGTTGAAACTGAGAGTTTCAGCCTCAGGTACTCTCTATGTAAATGGGTATCTCTTCAATTAACAAAATACATATATCTGTGCTTATACACAACCAGGACATTTACACACAAATGCACACACATACACACCATTTTGAACACTATGAAGGAAGCTAATTGCAGATATAACACTATACTTAATATGAAATATCGGAGAATTGGAAAGAAGTGGTCACCTCTGAGGGTTCCCATTCCTGTCTTCCATTGCCTCTACAACAGCAATAGCCAAAAAAAAAAAAAAGATGAACATAGATTGGTCTGCTAAAAATGCCATGAAACGATCAGACATTTCACACGCACCTTCACTAAAGCAAACTAAATGAAAGTATTTCTAAGTAAACGTACATTTGATGAGTTGTGGAAAAAAGAAAACATTCGCATCCTTAGTATAAACAACTGGCTTTGTCTTTCCATCAGGTTGAAGTCCAACAAACAACCCTGGGCTCTTCACCGATTCCAGGCTGATAGATGCATTTTCTAAGTTCTTCTTAATTTTAAAGTGGCAGTCAATGTCTCCTGTTCCCTACAATCAAAGCGAGTTAATTAATATGAGTAAATACAAGGCAGAATTTAAAGCCAGTCCCTTCAAGGAAAGTTATTTTTGCTTTGTTTACGAATCCCTCCACAAATACAGAACAATTTTCAAAAATTGCATATCTTAAGCCTGTTCCAGGAAGAGACTTTATGATTCGCTGAGACAAGCACTTATGAAGCACTTGGATGACAGAGCAGTGGAAATAAAGGGAACACAGAACATGCTATACTTCATTTCAAAGCTTTCTACCTTGGGGAATAAAGAACACTGAAATGTGAAATCTTCCTTTAGAAAAATACCCTAAAATTCAGATAAAAAGGGGGGCATTTTTACCAAATGCCTACTTACGTTTAAGCCAATTCACCACTCTTACAGCAAAATTTCACCAGTAAATAGAGGTCATACAAATTATTCAGACTAATAAATAATTATAGAATTAAATGCCAGGAGAGATCTATATCATCTCAGATAATCAACATCATCCCTTTTTTAAAAAACTTATCATCTAATATACAATTTTTCATACTTTGTTGCTGTAAATTTTTTCTAATTAGAGTTAGTATTTCTAGAAAATAATTCCTAGGAGTAAATTAAATTTTCAATCTCAAGCCAATCACCTTTTAGGCATTTAAATACTCTCTTAATTATCTAAGAAAACAGAGCTTAGCCACATTCACTGCAGTCTCCAAAAACAGCTGTTCCAAGGGAAAATCTATACGAAAGTGCTCACATGTGCTTCCAGCGCATATAATGTATTTTTGTCTTCACTTTTACTTTCTATTGTCATGGTACTTGGGGGTCACATAGATTAGGCTGGCCAGGGACAGTCTTAGACCATCAGAGATTTTATGCCTCTTCTTGTCACGAGAGCATCTTCTGGTCCCGTCTTTGAAGCCCCAGGTCCCCAATTCATTTATTAGCTGGAGAATAAAAGCCTGGAATTCTCCTATTATACCAGAACTTACTATCCGAGTAAGTTATTTATAGATATGTAATTAAGTTGTAACTAAGTCGAATGTCTAATGTCTACTTTTTTTTTTCTCTTTTTGGTGCTAACAGCTAGAGAAGAACCCAGAGAGATAAGAGGAAATTTTCCTTTTTCCGTCCACCTTTTCTAGTTTCTATAAATTAAATTCTTACCAATAAATAAGTTCTTGCTTGTATGGCTACTGATCACTCTTTAGTTTGTCTTTTCTATAAATTCTGCATGTTTGCTTTTGCTTTATGTTCTTGGTTAGTGATGAGTTCCACCCATGTTGCTTTGAAGCTTATTTTTCTCCTTTAAATTAACAACCTTCCAATTCTCCCAAGTGAACTACATCCTGTTTGTTGCTAACTCAAATCTCTATAACATCAAAATCTATTAAATTGATTTACTCCTACAGCATACAATTTTATGGTGACAGAAATAGAAACATTTGTTACAGGATCAGCATCACTTGATTTAAATGTAAATGTGTTTGCTTATAGAAATATTTTCAAATATACAATGGCAGGCACATTAGAAATATTAATGCTTTATTTCGCTCTATTCCATTTATAAAATAAGAGTTTGTTGTCTAGCTACCAGGACTGAGGCACTGTTGTGCCTTTTAAGATACAGTGACAGGAGCAAGTGCTGCCATTTACCTTTCAATGTGTCTTAAATACCTGTGGAGGTTGTAAAGAGATCTACCAAAGCTCTTAATACATGCAAACCAGGGTAATTAAGACGATTCTTGGGGCCTGGGAAGTGATTCAAACAGTAGTTCTGACTCTGTGTTTGAGGACCTGAGATCCTTCCCCAGATATGCAGAGTGCGGTTCTTAAGAATCCAAAGAACAAGAGTTGATTGCTACCATTCTGTTTTCAAGATGTTCTTCCAGCCTGGTACTTCATGATCAGACAGTGAAAGTGCAAATGATATGTTTGATCACCACGTATCAATGCTATTTCTTCCAAGTCATAAAAGCAGATGTGCTTTGATTGAAAAAGACACACTACCAAATTTCAGAAGAATTTCAATCACACAACCGAATCACTGCATCTTCTGAATCAGTGGTAAATAAAAATAATAAAATAAAATAGAATCCTAAAATGGAAGTAGTAGAAGTCAGATACTTTTGAGTTCTGTGGAGGCTTGTAGCCACTCACATACCAGAGTCAAGATTAAACAGCATTTGTTTTCATGGTTGGCAACATGAAGAGATGGCCTCAGCGTCCTCCAGCCCTGGCTAATTACATCAGTCCAATACGCACAAAACAAGCAACACAGCAGAGGCATGAAGGAAGTCTTCAGTAACCTCACTGGGTGGCAGGTGTAGGAAACCACAGCCATGGACTCTATCCTGTTGAAAAACTAGTATAGGACCCACCTGGACCATGCTGAAGGAGAAAGGCATTAAATTCGAAAATCCTTCAACCCTGACTAATCTTTCCACGATTGTCCAAAGGGAGCCATTAGCTCATTTGTCTGGGCACATTCTAGGTCAAGATACATTCATTCTACTGTCTTGTCACCAGACAAGTTGTCCCAAAAGCAGCTGTAAAAAATATCCCGAAGGCGAAAACTTTGCTGTGGTGTTTGGAATCACCTCACCCAGGTAGGCAGACCCTGTCCCCTCACGGAGCAGACCAGTGTCCCCATTTCCTTATCATGGACCTTTGACCATGTGCCATGGGCCCACTCTTAGGTTTGGCTCTGTCTGTTGAATGGTGAGAAAGTTCCTTAACTGGGTTCACACTCAGATCTTTTGCTAGCGACTGATTATGCCAATAATTCTTCTGTGGCTGCATAAGTCTCCTCTTTCAAATTTGGTAAATTTCTGTCTATCTTCCTGTGCTCACCAAATTCTTTCACTCGAATGCCAATGACTGATTCTCAGTCTAATCATACATGACTGAGTGACCCAAAAGTACATAGGAAGAAGAAAGCAAGATTCCCTAGTATAAAGCAGAAAAACATAAGATTTCCCCATACATCTGTAGAGAAAATTTGCTCAGCTTATCTTTAAGCTGCACATTGGGGAATGGAAAATGGAAGAGACAGAGAGAGCCTCAGAGATTGCCAAGGGAAGAAAAAGTCTGCAAAGAGTATGAAAATGACTGTTCAAGTTGAAACAGCTAACTAGGAAGTGATAAGCACATTCTTTGGAGGCAAATTACCAATATCAGGTGACTCCCAGTTTGCAGTGACACTTATCTATGCCTTCCCACTCTCACAAACTTTAAACACACGGACCCCAAAGCAGGTGCCACAGGGTAACACACCATCCTTCTCAAAGCTCTGATTATTCCTACACAAGCCAGAAGGGAAAAATTTGTGCATTTCAGTGTGCGTTGATAGCATGAAGCTTTTACTTCATGGATGATTGAGCATTATACATCATACTTTCTACCTGGCCTGAGGAGTTATGCTGCTTATATTTCATCTCAATGCTCATAACAGTTGAAAGACTGTAAGTATTTTGTTATGTCTCTGAAGCATGGTTCTCCCTTTCTTGAGACTTAATATCATCCACTTCACTAAGCACTTTCAAGATGGTTTGAAGGGAACAGGAGCTCAAACCTGCACCTACATGGACCCAAGGGCTGGGTGATAAAACAATTTTCCAGGAGAGCAGGATGGTTTAGGTGGAAGCAAAGTTTACTGGGAGAGAGTCCACTGGTCAGACAACACAGCAGAGACCACCAAAGAGAGAGACCCACTTGGCATGTTTGGGTGGAATCTTTTATTGTGTGTCTCTGGGTTACTTAGGTTGGATATTTCTGCTTTCTATAGATGAGTTAATTCTGGGAAGTGAATGAGCAGGAGATAGGGAGTCAGTTCTGGAAAGGGAGTGAGATGTCTTTAAGATGCTAGATGCTCTGAGTCAATCACAAACAAAGAGGAGATGTCTATAAAACAGTTGGAGCCTCTCCCAAGAAGCAGTCAGTGTCTGGGCCAATTCTAGGAACTGCACAACCACCTGAGCAGCAGTGGGGCATCGAGGGTCTCATGGGCAAAGCTCAGTGTGGAGCCGGATCTGCCTTTTCAGATACGGAAATTACGTGAGGCATCCTTGCAGGGTCATTACTTCAGGTCATGAATGTATATTAAATGTGAGTAAAAATTTGCTTAACTTTCCTGTACCAATTCGTCAGTGGAACTCACCAATCTCAGCCTTGTTAGTCTAAAACAAATTCAGAAACTCAAAGAGCCATGGATGGTCTGAGAAGCTCACACAAACTTCACCCTAGAGTCTGATGTCATACAGGGGAGGATAAGAGGCAGGGAGGGAGCATCTCTCAGCTTACCAATGAGTTACGGTATTATATCACAACTTCAGACAACAAGAAACAGAGTATTAACAGGAAATTAAATGTGTGATCTTATATGCACTCACAAATCACAACAAATCACAAATCACAAATCATCCTGTTAATCATCGATTGCCTCGAGCAGGCCCCAGTAAAGTCTCCTTCATCCTAGCCCTGAGATTATATTCAAGGCTCTTTAGGAGAATGAGACCCATCATTGTTACTGGCATTTGGCATATTGGGTATGCCACGGGGAGTTTGCCAGACTCTGCCGTGTGGGCAGGCTACATTCGGTAGCCTGCCAATTTGCCCAAAGTAGGAATGAGATAATAAGATGTCATAATAGGATGTCGGTTCTGGGAGCTGGTTTTTATAGTCTCTGAGTCTTGGCCACTGATGGGATTACACAGCGCCAGGGGGCCAGTTGGTGGGTACGACCCCCGCCTACTGGAATTTGGAGGATCTGGGTGGAGGATGCTCGGCCCAAATCCGAGTAGGCTTGGAGATCTCGGCCCCGGAACCCGAGTGACTTTGTCCCTCTGCCAGTACCTTCATGTGTGCGGAGAGTGGTCTCAGCATGGTGGTGGCTGGTCCTGGAGGTCTTTGACTATATGCACTCAATCAGTATAATTGATTACTTGATTACTTGACATCCCGTTACTCATCGATTTGCTCGAGCAGGTGCCAGTAATGCCTCCATCTGTCCCTATCATGTGTTAATGTAGCCCAATGGCATCTGCTCATTCTAGGAACACGAAGAGCCTCAAACCGATTGTTCAGGGTCTTGATGAAGAAGTCTGACCATCTCATAGATGGGCGGCCACGCAATCTTTTGACATCCCGTGAAATCTAGTCAGTAATGGCTTTAGTCCAGCAGTCGTCTCCAAATCTCATTACACGACCAGCCCATCTGATTTTCGATACCTTGGCAAACGAGACAGTGACTTGATTCTTGACCGTCAACGGCAGTCAGAACTCCAGATTCTTTCTCTCATTTGAGTGAAGCGTGATACTCCAAGAATAGCTCTTTCAATTCCTCTTTGGGAGACCCGGGTAGCATTCTCATCCTGTTTTTGTAGGGCTCAGGTCTCTGAGGTGTATGTTAATGCAGGAAGAACAGTGGAATCAAAGAGATGTGCCCAGAGCCGGAGGTTCTTCATCCTCTTAGCTATTTCTTCGATGCTCTTGAAGGCTTTCCAAGCCGCTCTCTTCCTCCTGCACAGCTCAGGTGCCAGGTCATTTGTCATGTTGACTTCTCGACCTAGGTACACATAGCTGTTGCATTCAGAGATGGTCGTTCCGTTGAGAGCAAATGGAGCGTCAGGAAAGAGGCTGTTTCTCATAAACATTGTCTTCGTAAGATTCAGCCGTAGTCCAACCATTCCACACTCATTTCATCGGTAAAGAAGCAAACAGCACCCGGCCCAGACAAGGTCAGACCCGAACACCGAAGAATCTGCAGTCGTTACTCATCAATACACTGGCTCGGCTCTTCACACGCTACCTGTCTGAATGCAAGGTTCCATCCCAATGGAAAACCAGCAGGACTGTACATTGGACTGTACCCGATCTGCCTGTTGTCTGTCATCTACAAGCTGTTCACTCGAGTCATCCTGAATAGGATTGGCAGAACACTAGATGAAGGACAACCATGCGAGCAAGCCAGGTTCCGCAAAGGATTCAGCACCATCGACCATATCCACACGATAACCATTGTTATCAACAAGCTCATTGAGGTTTCTCGGGAGTTCAAGATGCCGCTCTGTTTAACGTTCATTGATTTAAAGAAGGCCTTTGATTCTATTGAGATGGAAGAGGTCATCAAAGCCCCAGCCAAATAGGGCATTCAAACTCAATACATCAGGATCCTCCATGAGCTGTATTACAGATTCACCACCAGGATCTCACCATTCTACAAAGAAGTGATCATCGATGTCAAGAGAGGAGTTTGGCAGGGTGATACCATTTCACCGAAACTCTTCAAGTGCCACCCTCGAGAACGTCATGCAACAACTGGAATGGGAAGGAATGGGAGTGAAGATAGACGGCTGGCAACTACACCACCTCTGCTTTTGCTGATGACATCATTCTAATAACACCAAACATTAGCCAAGCAGCACAAATGCTGGCCGACTTCGACTGTGAGTGTGGAAAGGTCGGACTACAGCTGAATCAGTATAATTACAGACTCATAAAGGATATTGTCAGTTATCTTCCATATATATCCTTTCCTAACACTCAGTACATTAAGGAAACATGAACATTTAGATTGTTTTCCAGTTTTGGTCATGGGGGATCCTAAGTGGTGCTCAGGAGACCGAGGGCGCCTCCCTTTGATCTCAGCCACCAGATGACTCTGTCATTGGGAAAGCCCAAAGATGCCGTACTCCTTGGGGCCTGCAGTGCCAGAGAAAGCCTGCTCTATCCTAATGATGTTCCAGGGATTCATCCAGGACTGTGCAGGAATCTCTGGGCTGCACCTGCAATGCTCAGGGAGGTCTGGAATTCTGGGACTAGAATCAGGGTTAGCTGCATGTAAGAAGTTAACTCCTTGGGGCCAGAGTGATAGCACAGTGGATAGGGCCACCTTTCACAAACATCCCATATGGTTCCCCAAGCACCGCCAGCAGTAATCCTGAATGCTGATCCAGGAGTAAGGCCTGAGTGTTGCTGGGTGTGAAACAAGACCCTTCCCTCCAAAAATGCAGTAAACTTTTGTACTATGTCTGTGACACCTATTATTTAGAATTTTTTTGTGTGACCCAAACTCAAAATTAAGGGCTTTCATGGTAGAAATTCAGGCACCAAAAGAAGCAATATTACTGAGGAAATAATATTAAGCTGGACTCAATAATATAGAGCAGAGTTTCCCAAATGTATTTGATCTATTTTCCCCTTTATAGGAAAAAAAATTACTTGGAACTCCCTTGGATATATATTCATTAAGTGAAGAAACAGAAAGCTCTCCTCAATAGTACATGAAGTTACTACCTTCTCCTGGACTATTCTCGAGGCCCCGTCTACAAGGTGGGGAGCTTCTCTGCCCACTTTGAGAAAGATTGTTCTAGAGTCTCCATCCTCAAAGCTCCTTGAAGCGTGATTTGAGGACCTGCCTCATGAAGAGCAGGAAGCATGTTACCAGTACAAACATGTTACACAGCTCTGAGCAGTTGCTCACCGTTCCATCACACTGGCCATCCTTAATCCGCAGATACATCCGGGCCTGCTTCAGACTTTCAAACATGCAAACGCCGGAGCTGATTTTATGCACTTTCCAGTACGAGTTTTCAGATTGACTTCCCACTCCGGTGCAGGACCCGTCAGACCGAAGACACAGGGCCTGGCATAGGTTTGTAGCCAACAGAATCACCGCACTGTTGAGAAATATACCCTTTGAAGTAACAAACAGAATCGAATTAAATGATATTTTGGGTTCATTCTATTTATGACAATCATTATTGTTGAAGTGTAATAGTGGACATTGGATACTAAGAGGATTTTTTTTCTTTTTGGGTCACACCCAGTGATGCACAGGGGTTACTCCTGGCTCTGCACTGCCAAACACAGTAACAACAAGTCTCACAATGGAGACGTTACTGAGCCCGCTCGAGCAAATCGATGAACAATGGGAGGACCAAGGGTATAAGTGTTAGAAAAGTTAAATATACTTCTTTTGGATATCCAAGTGTTAGGTTCTCGAGCCTTCTTTTTGTTTGATTGTTTGGGATGGAGACCCACACTCAGCTCTGCTCAGGGCTTACCCTGGGCTCAAGGATCACTGCTGGCTTTGGGGGCTCAGAAAGGTGATTATTCATTGTAGGAGATCAAACACTTGGCCTGCCTTGTGCAAGGCAAACAAACGCCTTCCTCCTGCGCTATTTCTCTGACCCAAAATTCTCTACATTGTTATGAAGAAAATTCCCATCTTTAGTTGGATGTGAGACCCAATCCCTGCACCCCCATCACTGCTCTCCTCCAAAGTTCAGGTAGAACAGATGAGAACAGGCGTCAAAGGCACCTAGTGGAAAGAGGGTGCCTTGCTTCTTTAGTCGGTGGAAGTTCTTTTCTGAGCACAACTGAAGGAAGCTATTTAGTCAGAAAAACTCCCACCACTGCCATCCGCTTACCTTGACAAACACCACAAATTCTTTGGAAAGGTCTGCGTAGCCCCCTGAAGATTCATCAGCTCTTCTGCCCTGGCGATCAAAAATGATGGTGTGCCCGGGAGCCCGTGCAGACTCCAGGATGGCCCCGCGGCTGGGCTGGTGCAGCACCCGCAGCTCCGCCGAAGGCCCACCGGCAGCCTAAGGAGGACCAGGAGTGAGCCAGGAACCGACGGCCACACCACTCTGAAAGCGCCCATCTCATCTGAATTAGCTACAGGGAGTGGTTTTTGTTTGTGTGGGGGCCATTCCCACTCTGTCCAGGCCTTACTCCTGACTCTGGGGGTTCATCCCTGCGGGTACCAGAGGACCATAAGGGGTGCAGGGACGGAACCCGCATCAGCTGCCTCCAAGGCGAACACTCGCCCCACTGGACTGTCCTTCTAGACCTTGCTGTAGAGAATAATTGGATCAAAAGTGTCCGGGTGGCCCCACGCAATACCAGGCCTGTATAATGCGGTTGCTGATACCCAGGCTTGATTTACGCTGTTCTGGTCCAAGGACTTTCTTCTTTCCTGCATTTCATGGAACCCAGGGTAGACTGCAGGGGAAAACTCCTCTGGGGGCAGGATAATTTAATGCACTGCTGATCTGTGCTTAGCTGCTGTGTGTTTTCCATTTCAGACAGATCTTTCTAATTCAAGATTATTTGACACTAAAGGTTAAAATTTAGTTACAAATTTCACTAGTTTTTTTTTTAGTAAAATACCATGAGATACAGTTGTAGACATACATATTTTGTGCTTGGGTTTCAATTATATAATGATCAAATACCCATCCCTCCACCAGTGCCCATTTCCCACCACCACGGATCCCAGTATCCCTTCACCCCATATCCCCCTCATCCCACCCTGCCTCTGTGGCAGGGCATTCCCCTCTGTTCTCTCTCTCCTTTTGGGTGTGTGGTTTGCAAAAGTTTTGTTTTCTAGAACACAAATACTCGCTGGAGGCCAGATACTGTGTGCAGTCTAATCCCATGTCTCTCAGTGCCCCAGGGGGAAGGTTGCGTCTCATGGACACCGTGGGCCTCTTGAATGATTCAGGCAAGGACAGGAGGTCACCAACAGCAGAGTAAACAACAAAACTCTTCACTCTGCGAAACCATGGTGTTTGATGAATACATCAGCCATAAGCCGTGTGGGTGAACTGAGAGGATCATCAGCAACTAAGTGAGACTCAGGCCCAGGGTGAAAGACTTCTGAATAACCACACGGGTCTCATAACAGTTACAGGAAACCTGCAGCCAATCTGGAGGGAACATTTAAGCTGAGAAAGCAATACAAAGCATATTTGGGTGAAATTTGAGCTTTTCCCATTAATAATAAAGCTCCTGAAGGGGCCCTTGAGAAGTCAGAGTGTCTTCTCTTAAAGGCTCAGGAATCAATCAGAGCCATAGTACAGCGGGTAAGGCCCTTGCCTTGTGCGCAGCCAACACGGGTTGGGTGCCCAGCACCCCATGTGATCCTCTGAGCGTGCTGGAGTGATCATTGATCTCAGAGCCAGGAGGAAGCCCTGAGCACCACCAAGTATGGCCCAGAAACAGAAATAAATAAATAAATAAATAAATAAATAAATATAAAAACTCATTAAAGTTTGAGCATGATCAGAGGAGTGGTTTATTGTTCATTTTTGGCCTACCTTTTTATTATTAATGTTTAGACCTCGGAGAATGGAGTAGTAACAAGGCAGACAGTGAGCTCCCTGGGACTCCTGCAGGCCACCCCCTCAAACCACCAGGAGGGATCCCTGAAGTCAAAGTCAGGAGTAAGCCCCAGCACTACCAGGCATGGCCAAAAACAATCAAAGAGCTAAGGCAGGGGCTGGAGAGATAGCCCAGCGGGTAGGGCATTTGCCTTGCACGCAGCCAACTCAGGTTCGATTCCCAGCATCCCATAAGGTCCCCTGAGCACCGCCAGGAGTAACTCCTGAGTGCAGAGCCAGGAGTAACCCCTGTGCATCGCCAGGTGTGACCGAAAAAGAAAAATAAAACTAAAATAAACTGCCTATGTTTGAAAACAAGAACCCAATGCAAAAACGCATTCCCCATAAAATGCAATACTAGGGTGTCTATACACACATGTATGATAAAGATAAAAGTTACTACGTACCATCCCAGTGACAGAGCCATTGTCAAGAGCAAGTGAAAGGTGCCTTATCTCATGACTTTGAAAAATGCATATATCTCCTTTGTGGAAAATAACATCAAAGAGGCCTGGAAAACATGTTAAGTATTAACAAGTCATTCATTTTTAAAGCTTTTCTTCTTAGTCAATTATGCACTCAAATCTCCTAACAGTATATGTTATGATCTCTCTCAGTTAAATGCTTTTAATTAGCCAAAAGGTAAAATGTCAGGGCCAGAGAGATAGTGAAGAAGTTAAGGTAGTTGACCTGCCTGCTGGCACCCAGGTACAGACCCTAGCCTCAAATCCCTGAGCTCCACTGGAAGTCACCCCAATGCACAGTGTCAAGAGCAGGTCCGAAAGATTTTAAATAAGGGTTATTTTGAAAATATCTGCCTTATATCTTTCTAACGTCTCTAACTTAGATGTTTGTCTCCTCCTTGGCTTAGAGAACAAACACTGCTTTTATATACCCTGCTCTGCTGCGTAATTTTTTTTACATCACCAAGCATGAACCACCAACCATAGAAATTTCCTAGCTAACAATAGCACAGCGGTAGGGCGTTTGCCTTACAAGCGGTCAACATGGCCGACCCGAGTTCGATTCCTCCGCCCCTCTCGGAGAGCCCGGCAAGCTACCGAGAGTATTCGATATGCCAGACACAGTAACAACAAAGTCTCCAATGGAGACGTTACTGGGCCCGCTCGAGCAAATCGACGATCAACGGGAGGGCCTTTACCTTTACCTTTAACACTGACAAACCATGAATTTTCAGGAATCTGTTCGTGTAGCAATAAGTGAAGGTCATTTTTCCTTTTACAAACAGGCGATTCTCAAGGATGAGTCAAACCAAAGAAAGAAGATAAAGCATCTTGTATGCATTATTTAAGACTCCCCCCTCCCCCCCAATGAGGCCAACTATTATAAACCTTTTAGGAATCAAAATAGTGGCTGCAGGAAACATGATTTCAGAGACGCCAATACTACTGTTTCTTCATTTGGATCCAAGTTAGGTGGGCGTGCTGTTGGGGAAACTCCACACCACAGATGTGACCTTAGAGTGTATCCATAATATTGAAGGGGCTCAGAGTGTGCTACTGCTAAACGTACCTTATCTGGCATAAGGATTACATTCAGCTGAAGGCAACGGGGAAAAAAACAGAAAGAGGATGAAATCCCTATCTTTCACCTCCTGCTAGACTCAAATTCCCCATGGAAGGGCAGAGCCCAGCCCACTTCCTGAGCAGGAAGATGCTACCTGGAGAAGAGCCCCCTGGAGACTGGTCCCCAGAGCCTGAACAACGTACTTACACACTGACTTCTCTGTACTCACCCTCATCCGCACGCCCCAACTTGCTGCCTCCCAACAGTTAAACTCCAAGTCCTTCTCGTTTGTCTTGTCAATTCTCTTCCAAGTTACTACGTGTTGAAATGCCATATCAACTTTCGATAGTAATCCCCTCTGACTTATTCATCACTAGATTCTCTCCCACGTGTATGTACAAAGCATGCACTGTTCACAGTTTTCAGGGTCATTCCTAGCATCCTACTCAGGACTCATTCCCTGCGAAGAGGTGCTCAGGATTGGGGCTGGAGGCGGGGAGGGGACCATGTGATAGTGGGATCAGACCATTGATTGAATGCCAAGCCTTAAGAGCTCCAGCACTTTGAATATTTCTAGAGCCCAAAGCATAAATTAAAGACCTTGCTTTTTTTTTGGTCAATTGATTTTATATTAGTTTAGTTCACAGAGTCCAAGCCAGATCATCTTAATGGGTAAAGGAAGAGGTATTTTTATTTATCCCAAGGAGTATATTGAAATAAGATGATTTTAAAATCGGTTATTCATTAAGCATCAGTTATTTCCTCCCCTAATAAGATGATAAGGTTTGCCTCTGTGTGTTGTACATAAGAATTAAAATTAATGTTTTTATAGTATAAGATACACATTCTTTTGTTTTGTTTTGTTGGCCATGCGTGACTTACTCCTGGCTCTATATATCTATAAATAGATATATAGATGACTACATATCAATGCTAGGGCTGGAGCGATAGCACAGCGGGTAGGGCGTTTGCCTTGCATGCAGCCAACACGGCCAACCCAAGTTTGATTCCTCCGCCCCTCTCAGAGAGCCCGGCAAGCTACCGAGAGTATCTGGCCCGCGCGGCAAAGCCCGGCAAGCTCCCCATGACGTCTTCGATATGCCAAACACAGTAACAACAAGTCTCATGATGGAGACATTACTGGGCCCGCTCAAGCAAATCGATGAACAACGGGAGGACAGTGATAGTGATAGTGATAGTGATAGTGATAGTGATAGTGATAGTGACATATCGATGCTATCTACTATATACGTATGCCCAAGTATAATTCACAAGTGAGGCATAATATGAGATCAATAACAATAGAAATAATGAAAGAGAAGAATTATAACTGTGTGCCATTAAAAATATTTTTGTCTTACTCTCAGAATATTGGGTTGGGGATGGAGCAATAGCACAGCGGGTAGGGCCTTACACGTGGCCAACCCGGGTTCAATTCCCAGCATCCCATATGCTCCCCCAAGCACTGCCAGGAGTAATTCCTGAGTGCATGAGCCAGGAGTAAACCCTGAGCATCACCGAGTGTGACCCAAAAGGGGAAAAAAATCAAAATATCGGGTTTTCTTTATTTTTAGCGTTTAGACAACACCCACACAGGGTTACTCCTGGCTCTGTGCTCTGGAATCACTCCTGACATTGCTCATGAAACAATATGCAATCCTTGAGGTGAAACCAGGGTCTATCGAGTGAAAGACAAGCCTTATCAGCTGTGCTACATAGAGTTATATAGACTGCTTTGTATAATTATATATAACTACATCCGTATAGAGTTAACAAATGGTGAATAAATTGTACCTTTACATTTTTATTCCTATTAACCACAAAGGCAATTCCTAAAAGTAAAAAATAAGGTCTATTAAAGAGGTTAACTATAGTACTCAAAATTTTAATAGGATTTTATTGTATATTTAAATGGCTATATTAACTCTCATTCCTAGTTCTGAAAATGAAAGACTTAGTATTAATTTGGCAGGCCACTTCACAAAGAAGATATTCTGCCTAATCTCAAAGTCAATTTTATGTATTTAATAAAATCAATTCTCATGGAAAAAATTAAGAATCATCATAAAATTAAATCATGTTGATGAGTGCTTACAAATAATCCTGGAAATTATAAATATGAGTGGTTTTTCAAAATAAGAAAAAATCAAGGAGCAATCATTGATTCTGAAATTGATTCATTAAATAACTTTGTGCACATTATTGGACTGGAACGATAGTACAGCCGGTAGGGCGTTTGCCTTGCGCACAGTCAACAAGTCCGACCCGAGTTCGATTCCTCCACCCCTCTCAGAGAGCCCGACAAGCTACTGAGAGTATCTCATCCGCATAGCAAAGCCTGGTGAGCTCCCCGTGACGTGTTCGATATGCCAGACACAGTAACAACAAGTCTCACAATGGAGACGTTACTGGGCCTGCTCGAGCAAATTGATGAACAACAGGAGGACAGTGACAGTGACAGTGCACATTATTATTTTATGTTGCTGTTTTGTTTTGTTTTTGAGCTATAGCCAGTGGTGTTCAAGGCTCATTCTTGGCTCTGCTTAGGGGTCGCTCCTGATGGACCCCAAGGAAATACTTGTGGTTACAGAGATAGTATCCAGGGGCCACATGCAAGGCAAGTACTCTACCCACTGTACTATCTCTCCAGTTCCTGTGCAAATTATTTTATATAAATTTGTCTCTGTTTCCTCAATAGAGTAAAATCAGTGCAACAATTCTTAAAAGACTGTTGTTCATTAACTGATTCCATCAATTCCATTGATCCACTAATTGTGTGAACTAATGAGTTAATGATGGAAGAACTTGCAAAGTAGAAGAGTATTACTGAAAGTATCCTATTACTAATGGTCACCATTGTTTGCATCTTCCTGTTCACTTAATTATTTCATAAGTATCAAATCTATATCTGTAAATTTGAAAAGGCATTATTCTATCAGTTCTTTGGTCAGAAATCAATCATCATCAGAAAATTATATAAACACATTCATTTCATATATAAGTTCTTTAATGTTTACTAAGAATATAAAATATAACTCCATAAGGGGATGGCACTTTATTTGTTTGCAGTTGTTAGTACTATGCCTGAGGCATTGTCTCATCTACAGTAAGCATTTTATAAATATGTGCTGAATACATAAAATCTTATTGCTAAAATTTAAAAAAAAGGTTTCTACTTTGAGAAGTTTGATACCGTACAGCATGTCCTTGATTTAGAAGCATAATTTAGTAAACTTTAATTAAAAGTAATCCTAGCTTGCTCCATAGTTGGAAGCCTGCCTGATGAGCAGAGAGGAGAAGGCAGGTGGGATAGAGAAGGGATCACTAAGAAAATGAGGGTTGGAGGAATCGGTCGGGATGGGAGATGTGTGCTGAAAGTAGATAAAGGACCAAACATGATAATCTCTCAGTATCTGTATTGCAAACCATAATGCTCCAAAGTAGAGAGAGAGTATGGGGAATATTGTCTGCCATAGAGGCAGTTGGAAGGTGGAAAATTGGGGGGATTATTGGGGATATTGGAAGTGGGGAATGTGCACTGGTGGAGGGACGGGTGTTTGATCATTGTGTGATTGTAGCTCAAACATAAAAACTTGTAACTATATCTCACGGTGATTCATGGTCATGGTCATCCCATTATTCATCGATTTGCTCAAGCAGGCCCAGTAACGGCTCCATCGTGAGACTTGTTGTTACTGTGTTTGGCATATCGAATACGTCACGGGGAGCTCGCCAGGCTTTAAATAAAATTTTAAAATGAACAAATAAAATCCATTTTCCTATAGGTAAAGGTAAAAGGTAAAGGCCCTCCCGTTGATCATCGATTTGCTCGAGCGGGCCCAGTAACGTCTCCATTGGAGACTTTGTTGTTACTGTGTCTGGCATATCGAATACTCTCGGTAGTTTGCCGGGCTCTCCGAGAGGGGCGGAGGAATCGAACTCGGGTCGGCCATGTTGGCCGCTTGTAAGGCGAACGCCCTACCCGCTGTGCTATCGCTCCACCACTTCATCAAGTCCATTTTCCTATAAAAATAATAATCTTAGCATTTCACTGTGTATATAGAGAGAAGTGGACCACCTCTGTGTCGTCCACTTCTCCGTATATACACATCATCCACTCTAGGTTGCTGGACACCTCAGTGGTGCAACCAGTGCTGGAGCATAGTATGTCTTGGTTCCAAGATCTTGTTATTAAAATCATAATCAATGGGAGGATGGGGGGGGAGGGATATTATCCTGGTGGTGGAAAATGGGCACTGGTGGAGGGATGGGTATTTGATCGTGGTATGACCGAGATCCAAGCACAAAAACTTGTAAATCTACAACTGTACCTCATGGTGTTTCACTAATAAAAAAAAATACACAAATTGCAAAAAAAAAAAAATCATAATCAGGTGGCGTTCGTACCCAATTCAATCAGCTTAATCAATGGCTGAATAAATAGTGGTATACTACCCTTAAAATAAATATGTAAATAAATAAAAATTAAAATCATAATCAAATCAGCGATACCTTCAGGAAATCTAAGTCTTTCAGTAGCTGAAAAATATGTCATTATAAAGAAACTTTCGTGTGCACTGGAATTCCACAAAGTACAATTTGGAGAAAAATTTAAACATAAGGGGAAGAGATCTCTCAGGCGAATGAGAGATTTACTTTAAACTGAAAACATTTAACCAACCAGTAACCGCCTGAACATTGTCTAAATTGAAGTAGATACTCCCCAAAGTACAGCAAGCTGTTCACCTACTCCTGCTTCGCTGGAAACTCAGTAGAAACTTCCACACTTTCTCACTGTCACTCTCAAATCCTCACACATTGTTGTTGTTACATTAACATTTTTTAACCTCTGGCTATGCTTGGTCTGATCACTGACTACACATCTGTTTAAACCCTTCTATCCCCTCCGTTCATCTACGGTCTACAAATTAATCTACAGTTAATTTGTTGATTCATTTATTTCTTGCCTTGCAAGAAATCGAACCCCCACCGCACAGTGGAGGCCATCCTTGCTAGCCCCTTATTGTCAGCTAATTTGAAATTCTTCAATAACTGGAACACAGGAGAACAGAAGAGTATTTTTTCCTAAACGAATTTGAATATAGGATTTCTGGTTCTAATTCCGTCAGTAAAGGGGTTCAATCATTCATTCAATTTGATATTATGTACAAGGAACATGTTCCATTGTAACCTAAATTTTAAAACTTACTATTCATGTCTCTACTCATCCTTAACTTTTTCAAAAGGAGATTTTTAGGAATCTGCTCATCTGTCCTGACCCAGCCAGCCGTAGAAACACAGTCCAGCTAAGCTTATCTCTAAATTCAATCAGGTTCTTATCTTGAGCTTCCATCGACTGGTGGGGTAGTTCCCAGAGTGGAGTCTGATCACTACCCCAGCCAGGGCTCGGGGGTCACCCTAACTTGCTCTACAAGAGACTGATCACAGGTTCTCAGTTCAGGTATAGAACCCATATTCCCAATTCACTCCATAGGTTTTTAAAAAAAAAAACAAACAGATTTTTCCATTTGTCAGTGATCTAGACATTTTTTCTTAATCAATTTTGTATATAGTTACGGGAAGAGGCATTTATAAACTCCTATTCAAATATATGGCTGGAGCAATAGCACAGAGGTAGGGCATTTGCCTTGCGCTCAGCCAGCCTGGCGGAGCCGGGTTCGATTCCTCAGAGCCCGGCAAGCTACCGAGAGTATCTCGCCCACACGGCAAAGCCTGGCAAGCTACCCGTGACATATTCAATATGCCAAACACAGTAACAGCAAGTCTCAAAATAATGGAGACGTTACTGTGCCCACTCGAGCAAATCTATGAACAACAGGAGGACAGTGTTTGTTTTGTTTTATTCAAATATATAACTCTTAAAAATAAATACACAACATTAAGTTCATTACTTTTATAATTTGGCTGGAGCAATAGCACAGCGGATAAGGCCTTGCACGCAGCCTACTTGGCCGAACTGGGTTTGATTCCTCCGCCCCTCTAGGAGAGCCCGGCAAGCTACCGAGAGTATCTCGCCCGCACAGCAAAGCCTGGCAAGCTACCCGTGACGTATTCGATATGCCAAACACAGTACCAACAGGTCTCACAATTTGTTGTGAGACATTAGTGGTGCCCTGCCCGTTTGAGCAAATCGATGAACAACGGGAGGACAGTGCTACAGTGATACTTTTGTAATTAATTGCAAAGTCATGAGCCAGAGCGATAGTACAACTGGTTCCTCTGTGATACTGTACTTGCCCTCAGCTGACCCAAGTTCCATCTCTGGCACCCTCTGTAGTCTATCCCCTAATACCACCAGGAGTGGATCCATAAGTGCAGAAACAGCAGTGAGCTCTGAGCACTGCTGGGTGTGACCCAAAGCCAAAAATAATAATAACAATTACAAAATCAAAATGTCGAGAATGCCAATTACCAACATTTCACCTGAACAACAGAAAAAAATATATTGAAATCATATTCCTGATTCCTGGTCTATCTGTTCGTTTTTCTAACAAACTCCTCCAAGGAAAACGTTAAATATCCTGAAGATATCGATTAAAGTGAATATGTAGATTTAATGCAATTTTAACAAAAATTCCCTCCTGGATTTCTTCTGGACCTGTGAAATAATCAAAATTTGATTTGAGAGCAAAACCCCGAATGTCTCTCTCTGATAAATGTTTTGCTCTGTTGTTTACGAAGATCCTCGGTCACTGTCTGAAATTTTAAACGTCACATGCGTTCTGACAGCCAAACCTCAGGCTTGCCTTTGCTGGGATCGCCATTTTCCGCCCAACAACACAGAAGTCAGAAATAGTGGGTCCTGCACATGCCCCACTTGAGCGGCATCCTGTGACGACAGATGTAAGCAGCCCCCCGACACTGAAACGCCTCAGAGGCTGGTTTTTCCCGGGGCAGCCAAATGGAGATGCCATATGGAACCTGCCTACAATTTCTTTCTCTGCTTGAAGTAAAATGAGGAAAGCCTGAGAATCCATGCCCCAGGTTCAAGAGAAATTAGGGGATCGAGTCCGATGCTGATCACTCGTACTTGGCTATGCCTTCCTCTAGTCCTTCCTATGACCTAGTGACTTCAAGGCCGTTATTCATTCGACAGCCAACTGGAAGAAGATACCGCACATCATATAGATATGCAGTTCCTAAGCAACAGCAGCTTCAGCTCAGTCAGCCAGGTTTCTGTGAATGTAGGCAGAAAGGATGTACAGAGAACCGGAGTGGATTCACAGCCTACTGGACCCTCGCCCACAAGGGCAATGCAGAATGAGATGTTCCTCTGAGGCCTATGCAAGCCAAAATTATCGAAGAAAGGTGGTGATTCTCACTTTTCTTCCAATTCCTACAAAAGTGAAAATTCTCTCCATATTTTTTCAGATTGCAGAACAGGTACTAGTAGGGGTGCTTTTTTGTTCTAGAATTTTCTAATATTTATCATAGTTTAGATAAGATAGTTACAGTAATGTTGATTTTTATGATATTAATATACCTGGTTGCTGTATCTTTCCCACCAATAAATTGACCAAGACCTTTCACCTCTTTCTTTTTTTTTCTTTTTTTTTCTTTTTTGCTTTTTGGGTCACACCTAGCCATGCACAGGGGTTACTCCTGGCTCTGCACTCAGGAATCACTGCTGGCAGTGCTCAGGGGACCATATGGGATGCTGGGAATCGAACCCGGGTCGGTCACATGCCAGGCAAACGCCCTTCCCGCTGTGCTATTGCTCCAGCCCCTCACCACTTTCTTTTTTTTTCTTTTTTTTTTTAATTAGTGAAACACCATGAGGTACAGTTGTAGATTTACAAACTTTTGTGCTTGGGTTTCAGTTATACAATGATCGAGTACCCATCCCTCCACCAGTGCCCATTTTCCACCACCACGGATCCCAGTATCCCTCCCACACCCATCCCCCCCATCCCACCCTGCCTCTGTGGCAGGGCATTCCCTTTTGTTCTCTCTCTCCTATTGGGTGTTGACCTCACCACTTTTTTTAAGTCACCTCTCGTCTTCCTTTCCCTGACCCCCTTCCCGCTCCCCTATCACCTGTCCACGGCTTTGTAATTTCAGTTTGGGATCAAAGGTTAAGGGTTTATCCTCACTAGATACGGTCTATTCTCTTGTATTGTTTCTCTATCTACCATAAAAGAAGGAGGTCATCCAGGAGTTGTCCTTCTGGCCCTGACTTATTTCACTTGACATCACGCTTTCGTTGCATCCAGATGCAGCAAACTGCAAGATTCGCTCTTTCCTTACCATGACACAGTGCTCCATTGTGTAAATACACAACAGCCTAGCTCGCCCATTCACCTGGCATTGAACAATTGGGTTATTTGCATATCCTGGATATTCACTTAGCGCTGTCATGAACACAGGTGCACATGCATCTTTTCAAATCAATGTCATTCTAGAACATCTTTTGTCTTTACTGCCGTTATACTTCAGGTGATCTGATTAGAACTGTGCCAAAGTTTAGACTGTCCATGTACAAAATTACTGCACACCACAAGGTGCCTGTGACCTTCAATCTCTGTCCTTAGATCACTCCCAGTCCCCTCTGCGTTGTCCACCAGTCTTCACCGCTGCAGTGTATAGCCCAGTCCAAGGGATCGTCATTGTTCCATGAAGTCTGTTCCCTTTTCTCTCTATATTCCACAGATGGGTCAGACTATCTGGTGTTTGTTCTCCTCCACAAATTTCACTTAGCACAATACCTTTCAGCCCCGTCACATGGCAGCAAACTGCGTCTTTTCTTACAGCTTCATAATATTGCATTGTGCCTATATTACCATAACTTTTTGATCCATTCATCTGCCATTGAACTTTTGGCTTATTTCCATATCCCAGTTATTATATGAACTGCTGTAATAAATATAGCACTGTAGCACTGTCCTCCCATTGTTTATCGATTTGCTCGAGTGGGCCCAGTAATGTCTCCACTGTGAGACTTGATGTTACTGTGTTTGGCATATGGAATACGTCACAGATAGCTTGCCAGGCTTTGTCGTGTGGGCAAGATTCGCTCAGTAGCTTGCTGGACTCTCCGAGAGGGACAGAGGACTCGAACCCGGCTCGGCCAGGCCGGCCGCATGCAAAGCAAACACCCTACCACTGTGCTATTGCTCCAGCCCTGCAATGAATATAGGTGTGCAATATCATTTTAAATGAATGTTTTTTGTGTGTTCAGGGAGGCAATGCTAAGAAGTGGAATTTCTGGATCATCTGAGAGTTCTGCTCATCGTTTTCTGAGGAATCTCCACACCATTTTCCACAGAGGCTAAATGACACCACATTTCTAGCAATAGTCAATGAGTTTTCCTTCCTTGTATCCTTGCCACACCAGTTGGTTCCAGTCTTTATTATAAAGGCCATTATCATTAGTGCGACATATCTCATTATTCTTTTGATTTGCATTTCACTGATAATGAGTGAATATGCCTAGTAGCCATTCCTATGTCTTCTTCAGAGAAGTGTCGTTATCTTCCCTTTCCATATTTTGATGGGATTATTGTTGGGTTGTTGAGCTAGTTGAGTACTTTACACATTTTGCATATTAGCCGTTTATCTGAAGCATCACGATCACGATCTCAACCACCCTGTTGTTCATCGATTGCCTCAAGCATGTGCCAGTAACGTCTCCTTCGTCCTAGCCCTGAGATTTTTTTAAAAGTGCCATATTCAAGGCTCTTTCAGAGTTAGGAGAATGAGACCCATCATTATTACTGGTATTTGGCATATTGGGTATGCCATGGGGAGTTTGCCAGAATCTGCCATGTGAGCAGGTTACATTCGGTAGCCTGCCAGTTTGTCCAAAGTACGAATGAGATAATAAGATGTCATAATAAGATGTCTGGGCACAACAGTTCTGGGAGCTGGTTTTTATAGTCTGGGTTTTATAGTCTCTGGGTCTTGGCCGTCGATGGGATTACACTGCGCCACGGGGCCAGTTGGTGAGTGTGACCCCAGCCTACTGGAATTTGGAGGATCTGAGTGGAGGATCTGGGTGGTGGATCCACCCAGATCCACCCAGATCTGAAGCATTGTATGCAAATATTTTCTCCTATTCAGAAGACTCTTTCTATTCTAATGAGGTTAGAGTTTCTTTGGCCATGCAAAAATGTGTAAACTTAATACAATCATAGTTGTTTACTTTTTGTATTCTTTTATCTTTACCAGTGGAGTCAAATTACTGAAGACACCTCTACGGTCTATATACTGGGAATTTTTACCTATGTTTTCTTCAATGTATTGAACGAATCCTGGTCTAATCTTGAGGTCTCCAGTACACATTGTGTTAACTTTTGTGGATGGTGCAAATACAGGTCCAGTTTTATTTACTTATTTGTATGTGCCTATACATTTGTTGGTTCAGTGCCATGTGTTGAAGAGGCTTTTCTTGCTGCGCCAAATTCCTTTGTCATAGATTAGCAGTCTGTAAACCTGACGCTTTATCTCTGGGCTCTCCATTCTGTTCAATCGGTCCAAGAGTCTAGCTTTATTCCACTTCCACACAATTTTGACCACTGTCGCTTTGTAGTATAATTTGAAACTGTTGTTCCCAAGTTTCAAATCCCCAATTGCGGAGAGCCCAAGTCCACACACGATAATGCAAAAGCAAAGGAACTATATTACTAGCATGAGCCATTACTAGCTCAAGCTAGGGTCCAAGTCTCATCCAACACAGTGGAGTCTTGACAAGGACCTCGACTCCAAATCACAAGCAGTTTTATGTAGGGTTCAGAGTTAAGAAGTAGTTTATATCCTGGTCTATTTTTAGCATTGGCCCTATTCCAACAGTGGTCAGCAATTAGGCAATGGTTAGTAACAATTTCTAAGGAGGGGACAGTTGACCCCTCATGACCGACCAGACCCAACTGCCCGATTCCTTATCCAGGCACATTAATCAACTGAGAGTTACCAGAAATCGCAAGTCCTGCTTTGGGGAAACAGAAACTGAGGCCTAGTTAAGACTTAATGTTGGCTGCAGATTGTCATGGCATCAGTCTCACCCTCACAAAACCAGTTTCAGAAAGTCTGCTCAGAGCCACACCCTGATGGACAGGACTCTCCTCTGGGCCCTTGACTACTAGCTGTGCATCCAGAATGGCAGATTTACCTTACCTTTACCATTGCTTTCTCCCAGCTGTGGCCCTGGGTCAGCTGGGCCCTCTCTGCATCATCCACTGTCAGTCGCTTCGGCTTGGTGGGGAAAGGCACCAAACTAAGACTATTCAGACCCATTGAACTGTGTTTTCTTTAACTTAGGTTGGAGCGTAAATGTGGTACACCCACTTCGGGACGACTGACTTCTGTTCTGATCTGGCTGCTAGTAAAACCCTGCGGATTATCTGACAAGTGGGTCTACTTGGGCAGAGTGGAGCCCATGAGCTTGGGGGAACAGGGGAGAGACAGACGGTGAGCCTTAGGGGTAGTGCTGTGTCTGAGACACCTCCTCCACCCCACTACTGGGTGGAACTGAAACTGGGCAGTGCTCACCTACACGATTACTCCAGGCCTGGGCCAGATGTGCTTGGGCCCGTGTTGGTTGAACTTAAGCCCTAAGAGTCTACAATTCATGGGATCCAATGCACAAGTGAATTCTGTGAGAAGTCAAACTGCTCAGCTGGATTCTGGGTGACAAGTGGGACGGGGCTGCGGCAGCTCACGGGTGGTGCTGGGTGGAGACAACCATCCTCCTGGGTGTGTTCACCTTGGGAACGATGCTCCCCGGAAGCCAGAGTGTGTCCGTGTTGTGCAACGAAGACCAAGTCTGTCAAGTTAGCAAGTCCTGGTCTAACTCACGCCCTGTCAGTCATCTGCACCGGAGAGGCTTCCACACTGGGTGGGAATTCTCTCTCTCAGGTCCCAGACCTACCATCCCTTTTCTCAGAGCACACTCTGTTTCTCCCCTTTTCCCACCCAGGAGAAGAATCTTTAACTGAATGGCAAAGCATCTTTAACAGGCTGCCTTCCACAGAGTTGAAGTGATGACTTCTTTGTTCCTGAGAGTTTTCTCAGCCAGGCCCCTGTGTGACTCTCCATCCAGTTTCTCTGCATTCTGTGTGTTGATCCTTCAGACGCTCTCAGCCCTGCCTCTGATACAGATACTATGCGACAGTCAGGTGACTCAATACAAACATTCACATCTGATAATATAAGCCAAGTAAGCAGGAATTGAGGTTATGAATTTTCTCCCCTTTAATAATACTAAGGGCTGGAGCGATAGCACAGCGGGTAGGGCGTTCGCCTTACACGCGGCCAACATGGCCGACCCAAGTTCGATTCCTCCGCCCCTCTCGGAGAGCCCGGCAAGCTACCGAGAGTATTGGATATGCCAGACACAGTAACAACAAAGTCTCCAATGGAGACGTTACTGGGCCCGCTCGAGCAAATCGACGATCAACGGGAGGGCCTTTACCTTTACCTTTACCTTAATAATACTAATATAAAATAAGACAGCCGTGTAAAATTTGGGGAATGGAAATTTTGTGACACTTACCCTGCAGTGAAATAGTCACTAGAAGGTTGGTGTTTACAACTGACTAGCTTTCGCTAGATTCCCTCCCTAGAACAAGAGGACTTGTTTGTGCGAGTCATTGTAAATGCTGGAACGGTATTATTTTTAATAGCTGAGGGCTTCTGATCATTAAATGACGTTCCCCCAAGTCTCTCAGATCTTCTCATGCTGCAAGTCAGCTATTAAGTCCAGTATTCAAGAAATGGTTCAGTAGTTCTCAGAGAAATGAGGGTTCCTAATTCTCTGAGTATGGAAGTAGCTAAATTTATCATCAGCTTGGTAGCTAATTAGAAGGATTGGCACAGGGTAATAAAAAAATAGCACTGTTCTGCAGAGTGAAAATTAAAAACCAATATAGCTCAGAAAGATGTTCTGGAAATATTTTCCTGAAAAGGAGTCTACGGGTCAGATTTATTCATCACAACACTTTCGAAGCATGTGAAAACTGATTCATGAGTGTGAATTTATGGGCCACTGAGCATAACATTGGAAATAATGCTGCAAATAATTATCACACATAAAAGACCTCCTGTTGAAAAAATGTCAATTATGGTAAGGAGAATTACTCATTCTATCTTACATCTTTTTAAAATTTGCTCATTCTGCTTCATATATTATAGGACCAGGATATTAAGGTGCTAAAAAAAACTTGAGGTTAAAATTTTCTCCAAACTCTTCAGTTAATCTGGTCGACGAGAGCTTTCTACTTGGTGCCCCTCTGGACTTCCTCCTGCATGGACTTCTAGCTCCCAAGGATTACTATAAGCAAAGGTAAAACAGCAAATCTTGGAAGTTGTAATGTAGTATCATCTGCTTTCTAGAAGTCAAAACATGTAGAAAATGCTGGTGTTGTGAAGTAGGGAATTCGACCTCATTTGTTGATATAGGAGTGGCAAGTTCCCATTAGAAACAAGTGTGTTTAAAGAATACTTGTGTCTAAAAAGCATTCCAATTCCATGATACTAAGCTCTCTCACTCGCTCTCTCTTTCTCTCTCTCCTCTCTCTCTCCACCCCCATCCTCTTCATTTAGCACACCTATTTTATACATTGGTATCACTGATCACTGGGTCTTCACTTTATGATATTGTACTATTGAGCCTTGGGGAGCCAACGAAGATAAAGTCTTGGTCTTCAACTTAGTGCTGTCTGGTTTTGTGTAAGTAGGGTAAACATTAGATATTACACAATATCTGATTTAACAATGGGAGAATATTTTTATGACCATATTTGGAAATAAAATCTAATATAATCAGTGAGCACTTAGCTGTTTTTAAGTCCTCAAATTATTGAACAGGGTTGAAAACAGAATAGGCAGTAGATAGTAGGAAAAACTTAATTTCTTAAATGGCTATATTGAAAGCAATAACTCCTGCTTTTTATAAGCAATCATAATTTTCTTCATTTTAGTCTGGAGTGATAGCACAGCGGGTAGGGCGTTTGCCTCGCACGTGGCCGACCTGGAGTCTATTCCTCCGTCTTTCTCAGAGAGCCCAGCATGCTACTGAGAATATCCCACCTACACGGCAGAGCCTGGCAAGCTCTCCATGGCATATTCGATATGCCAAAAAGAGTAACAAGTCTCACAATGGAGACGTTACTGGTGCCCACTCAAGCAAATTCATGAACAATGGGACTACAGTACTACAGTCTTCAATTACATGATACTAAATATAAATTTTTCCTTGGGGTACGTTTCTGAAAATGATAGCTTTCTTATACTTAAAGCACGTTGTGTCATGGTAGCAATATTTTAGATTGGTATAAGGAAGAATCTTATCCTACCACTGGTATAAGGGCGAATCTTATCCTACCATTAGCATAAGGGAGAACTCATTGCCTTGCATATATGAGGCCCTTGATTTGATTCCCAGCACCACAACAACAAAAACGCCAGAAAACTACACTGGATCTGTAAACACGTCTTCTTCCAGCTCCCAAACCTGCCACAGCACCATGTACTTGGCCCAAAAAACTTTACCATATTTGTCTGCCTTCTCTCCAACTGCATCAACTGTGCCATCTGGGTGTAGACGGACAAAGCCCTCAGTGAGTCTGTTGTAGAACTGAAGTGTGTTTCCCTTTGCAAACTTCCAGCCTTCTGCAGCCCACTAAACAGAAAAGCAAACAAGAACCTCTGAGAGGAGACAGAAATGTCACTTAAAAGTCACCTTCCCTTACCAAACTTCACCATTTGTTTCAATACTTCAACTAGCTATGTGATATATTACCCTGCAGGAAACAACGGTAGAACAGAAGTAAAAACTTACTGTTTCTTTTCTGTTCACTTCTAACTTCTGTTCTGAGGAAATAGAGGAAAGAAGGAAACATTAATTTCACTCATACCATGTTTTCCCTAATCATTATAGAACAGGACTTCCAAGTACTCCGTAGGTGACACTCACTTGCGTAGATAATACCATTGTCCCTGGCATACAGTTCTCTGGCAATTTTACCATCATCTTCCCCTTGATCCAACCATCTGTGGAAGAAAAACTGCATAGACTATGTTCTGGGTTAGTGTAAACAATTAGCAATTTTCTACTCAAATAGTAAGTAATAGATAACTGGAATTGGGGAAAGGCATGGGAAACCTGAATAAAAATGGGGAAAGGGTAAGATTTTAAACACCCATGAGAAGAGGCTGGAAATACAATAAGGAGGGCATTTGCCTGGCATGAGGACAACCCGAGTTTAATCCAGGATGCCACATATGGTGGCCCAAGCAATGCCAGGTGTGATTCCTGGGCACAGAGCTAGGAGTAAGCTGGTTCTGGCAAAATTAAGCAAAAAAATAAATAAATAAACCAACAAGATGAAATACTCTAATACACGTTTTTTAAAAATCTTAAATTATGTCACTAGGTGTGCTGATAAACATAGTATGTTTCTTCAGAATAGGAGCATCCCCTAAAGGTAATGTTTACAAAACTTATCAACAAAACATAAAATAATAGGAATATTTCAGTTAGCTACACTGTTGTTGAAATACATGAATCTGGAGCTGATTAAGAATTATAACATGAACCGAAACCCAAGCACAAAAATTTGTAAATCTACAACTGTACCTCATGGTGTTTCACTAATAAAAAAAAAAAAAGAATTATAACATGAATTTGTGTGGTGGAAAAGCCAACAAACCTGTGACAGAAGAAAGCATATTCATGGTTTGTTGTGGGATCCATAATCACGACATCCTCAAGGAACCAGCCATTTCCTAAACATAAATGTCAGAAAGAAAAACATGATGTGACTTTGTATGACTCAGGTATTAACTCGCATTCTAAAAAGGAGGGACCACCTTCCACATTCACCTGTGTATGTTGTGATTCTTTAAGTTTTGATTTTTCAGATAAGAGATGGACCAGAGTAATGGGACAGTGGGGTGGGGTGGGGTGGGGTGTTTAGTTGACCCAGGTCATGCACCCCAGTATCTCCCCAAGCCTCCTGGGAGTGATGTCTGGGAGCAGAGCCAAGAGTACATCCTGGGCACTGCCCAGAGGGTCCCCAAAACCAATAAAAATAATAAATTTTTAAAATAAAAAGGAAGAACAGAAGAAAACCGTAAGAAGCATTGAAAGAGTTTTAAACGTGTAATAAAAGCACAGCTTATTTGAAAGCTTCTGTTTTATGATATCTACTTCAATATTATTTTTCAAATCGCTGAAAATAGAACAAAAGTACAATTGCTTTTGATTTCATGAACTGTACTGATAACCCTGACCTCGCATCTTCCAAAGAATCGCATGGGTGATCCACACTCTATTTCCAAAATATACTTGTAGGAAACTATTAAAATTCAAATTTTCACCAAACATGCATCTAAGTGGCACTGGACAGGCAACTTAACGTGATAAATGTTCCTCTTGAACCTGGACAAATGGTTTCCCAGAATACAGGATTTTGGATGATTTTAAAGTACTTATTTTAAAATCAGTAGCCAGAAAACCAGAATGGTTGGTCATCCTCAAAAACTATTTTTTAATTTTAATATTGGTGGGGTTGGCCACACCCCATAGTGTTTAACTATAAGGTTAACTCCTGGCTCTGCACTCAGGAATCATGCCTGGCACTGTTCAGGGGACCATATGGAGTGCTGGACATAAAACACGGCCAATTGTGTGCAAGGCAATTAGCCCTACCCACTGTGCTATCTCTACACAACAAGAATGAAAAGTTTAATAAGATCCTACATAAAATTGATAATTCAGGAGTTATACTTTGAATAATCACTGCCAGGTTAAAACCTGTGTCTTTCCTCACACAGTTCTCTCAGGCTAGAATGTCACCGTTACAGCTGTTTTTCTTCACTGAATTCTTAAATCCTAACAGAAACAGACTAAGAATCATTTGTCTCATTGTCTCCTTCAAGGGAAAATATCATTTTTACAGAGAAACTTTATGAGGATTTACAAAATGACAGCTTAATGAAAATTAGCAATGTCCATTTGTGGGGGGAAGTCCATCTTCACGATGGGATTAGTGTCAGATGTAAGAGCCGGGAAATCCCTTAATATTCTGACAAACATGCGTCAGAGTCACTGGGCTCTCTCCAGAATAGCAATAGAGTTGACTTGGAATTTTGCATGAATTGGAGCTGACTCTATAAATTTAATTCACAACCAACAGGAAGACCAAATGTTGGAACGCTACATTGTATCTCAGCAGACAAGCCCCAAATTTCTACAGTTTTTTTATGCATCACTCTTCCTAGTATTCAGCCACCACAAACAGCTAGAAGAGTTTACGTCATTTTAAAGAATGAAAAGATACTATATAAAGAGTATCTGATATTTAGATTTTAAATACCCAATGCTTACAGGTGAATGTATTATGATGTTTAATAAATTGTTTTACACTGGATGTCCCCTGAATAAACTGAAAAAAGATTTGAAGTCCCAGACACTTACCTGGGCCAAGTCCGTCATGACCTATGGCAATCTTAGACAAAGTCCCAAGGTACACTGTTTCCAGGGAGAAGGTGTCAGTCTATAGGCAAAAAAAAAAAGTACACTTATTCTGAACTCAAAGTCTTATTTTTAAGACAGTAAAAGTTAATGTGAAAAAATTATCAACAAATACAAAATCTATGTACATTAGGTATAGTAAAACAATAATACTTAACAAATATTACATTTTTGTTGCTAATTTTTCAGTATCAAAACATAAATTTGGGATGCTCAATGGGCAATTTTTTCAAATAATAACAGTATAAATTAATGGGGAAAATGTACACCAAAAAGTAAAATAAGAGAGATGGAGAGAAAGGAAAAATCTGCCATAGAGGCAGGTTGTGGGGACAGGGGTTGGGAGCAGACAGAAGGGAAACTGGGGACATTGTGGCAGAGAATGTGCACTGGTGATGGGATGGGCGTTGGAACATTGTATGACTGAAACCCAATCGCAAACGACTTTGTAGACATGTATCCCACAGTGATCCAATTTTTAAAAGAATCCTATAAAAAAAATACACCAAAGTTTTAATTCATTTGAATGCAACCAACTCCTATGTATCCATGATGGATTCTGTTTTAGCAATATTTATCAATCATTCACAAACAAGTTTTAAAATAATTTTAAGATACTAAAGCAAGGGACTGGAGAGATAGGACAGCGGGCAGGGCGTTTGCCTTGCACGCGGCTGACCCAGGTTGGATCGCCAGCATCCTAGATGGGCCCCTGAGCACCACCCTGAGCGCAGAGCCAGGAGTACCTCCTGAGCATTGCCTGGTATGACCCCAAAAGAGCAAAACAAAAATTTTTTTAAAAAAGATACTAATGCAAAAATTTTAGAAACTAAAACATTTCTTTAAAGTCCTAATGCACAACTGCAACAAAAAATTTTCTTTTTTCTTTTAGTTTGTTTCCTGCTCCAAAGCATTGTATATTTAAAATATGGGTAAAATTGAAAAGAAGGCATTCCCTTAAGAAAACATAAACTAATGCTACACGTTCAAATGCTGTAATAATATGTTGTGGAATATAAGTTAAAATTAATCTAAATATGAGATTAATACCCAAGAATAGCTGAGACCAGCACCGGGAGGATTACTCCATGGCTTAGAGGCCAGCCGGGCATTCTAGGGGAAAGGGCAGCTCAGATAGAGAAGGGAGCACCAAATAAAGGGTGTTTGGAGGATCCTCCCAGGAGGGGAGATGCATGTCGAAAGTAGACTATGGACTGAACATGTTTGCCACTCAATGCCTCTTTTGCTGATCACAACACCCAAAACGAGAGAGAGAACACAGGGGATTGCCCTGCCACAGAGGCAGGGTGAGATGGGAGGGATGGGGGTGGGAGGGATATTATCCATGGTGGTGGAAAACGGGCACTGGTGGAGGGATGGGTATTTGATCATTGTATAACTGAAACCCAAGCACAAAAATTTGTAAGTCTACAACTGTACCTCATGGTGTTTCACTAATAAAAATTTTTTTAAAAATTTAAAAAACCACTTTATATTTGCATAACATCTTATATGTTTTGAGTATTTTCCAGTATATTTTATTTTATCCTTAAAAGTCACTCTGCTGGGGTCTGGAGCGATAGTACAGTGGGGAGGGCGTTTGCCTTGCACGTGTCTGACCCAGGTTCAATTCCCAGCATCCCATATGTTCCCCTGAGCACCGCCAGGAGTAGAGTGCAAAGCCAGGAGTAACCCCTGTGCATCGCCAGGTGTGACCCAAAAAGAAAAAAAAAAGTCACTCTGCAAGAAAAATATATCCATGGCACGAATGAGGTTAAGTCATTGAAGCAAGATTTATGGCAAAAATTATGTTTGTTTATAACCATTGCCTCTCTGTATAAGTAGACCTTATTAACTATAACAAACATTAGCACTAACAAAAGATGCTGCTTGGGACAAGATAACAAGTAGCACTGTCATCCCATTGTCATTGGAGGGGGTCCCTGTGCAATAACAGAAAAGACTGGCAGGGAAAATGGGCTATCATATTTGTGATTTATATAAAGAAGACTAAGAAAAAGAAGTGTGTGTGTGTGTGTGTGTGTGTGTGTGTGTGTGTGTGTGGTAAAAATATCCTGACTTGTTCATTTAAAGATATTTGGTTCATAAAAAGCTGTCATTACTAAAATATAGATTTTGTTTCATTCAGTTAAAAATTTTTATTTATATATTAATATTAGTCAGAGTGAAAGAATATATTCAGTTTCAGCACTGGACAATGTAAGTTGAGAAAAGTAACTTGCAATGTTCTTGTGAGCGTCTATTAATTTATGAGATTTCTGAGTAGACATTATGCAAGCAATTAATATGTTCAAACTGAAAAAAAGAAAATCCAATAAACAAAAATTATGTCTTAGCTGTAACTGCCCTTCAAAAGTAAAGCAACACTTTAATAGGAATAAATAAAAGATAAGGGGGTTCGTTCCTACTAAATTTTCCTGAAAGGGTAACATTCAAAAAATATTCAACCCAAAAATTAACAGGACATAACAAAAAAAGGACATAACACATCTTTGCTAAAAAGGACATGTACATCTACAAATGCTTTCACTAAAAAACAAATGAATTTAAAAAGTCAAATGAATAAACTAAATGTATAAATCAAGAACCAGGGAAAGGAAAAAAACTAAACCACATATTCTAAAATTGGGAACTAAGAAGCAAATCCTCATAATTGGCGAAAATATTGACAAGGTTGCTAATCTGGTAATAGTCAGGAAAGGACAGTCTTCAAACATTACATGCCACATAAAATTAAAATAAAAATGGACTCATCATTTGTACAAAAATTATGTCAACATACATTAAATATTCAAAATTAAAATGTCCTAACAGAAATCACAGGAGAAAAGCTTTAGGACACTGCGTTTGGCAAAGAATGTCTTGGATATTAAACCAAGAGCAGAAAGATAAACCAAGAGGGCTACGTCAAATATTAGAACTTCTGGGACCAGAGAGAGAGAGAGAGAGTAGGTCCAGTAGAACAGTTGCCTTGCACACCATCAACTGGATTCAATCTCCAACAACTACCTACGGCCCTTGAAGCCCACCAGGCATGATTCCCTGAGTGCAGAGCCAAGTTAAGCCCTGACCACTGCCAGGTGTGACCCTGAAACAAACAAAACACAGGTAAAGCAAAACCACAATGAGATACCACCTCACTCTTCTTAGGAATGATTGCTGTCATAAAACAAAAAAATAACAAAGGTTGACAAGGACATGAAGAAAATGGAAGACTTGTACATTGCTGATGACATTGTAAAATGATGCAATCATTATTAAAAAAAAGTATGTCATAAAAACAGCAACCTAATTTGTGACTAAATAGTAAGACAACTTAATTGAAGGAATAAAAGAAATATTTGCACACCCATATTCACAGCCACATTATTCATAATACCCAGTAATTTAAAAACAAAGTGTCCATCAGCAGATAAATAGGAAAATAAAAGGATAGAGAGAAATAGATCTCTCTCTCTCTCTCTCTACATATATATATGCATACACAATGAAATACTACTCAGTCTTAAAAAAGAAGAAAGTGCTATCACTTTTGTACATGGGTGAATCTTTTGGGGGAAGGAGAGAGGTCTGAGCTACACCTGGCAGTACTCAGGGGCTTACTCCTGGTTCTGTGCTCAGGAATCACTCCTGGCAAGACATGAGTAACTATATGAATTTCTAGGGATCAAGCCTAAATTGCCTGTATTCAAGACAAATGCCCTACCCACTGTATTCAAGACAAATGCCCTACCCACTGTACTTCTCTCCAGAGCCACATGGATAAATCCTGAGGGCATTGTGCTTAGTGAATAAGATAGTCACAAAAAGATTCTAAATAGATGATACCAAAAGCAATCAAATGCACAGAAACAAAATACAGTATGTGGTTCTAAGGGACTGGGAATAGGGAAGAAAGGGGAGTTGTTCAGATCTAGAGTAGTGTTTCCTGAAGGAAGTGATACCAACTGCTCCCCAAGGCCCAGACACTGGAATAACCCAGGAAAACAGTAGCACCTGAGAGTATAATCAAGGGAGGGGAACAGTATTCTCGATTTTTGTTTAAAGAAGGTATTCCACGGACTGGAGCAACAGTACAGTGGGTAGGGTGTTTGCCTTGCGTGAGGCTGACCCAGATTCAATCCTTGGCATCCCATATGTTCCCCTGAGCACCGCCAGGAGTAATTCCTGAGTGCAGAGCCAGGAGTAACCCCTGAGCATCACTGGGTGTGACCCAAAAAGCAAAAAAAAAAAGAAATAATAAGAAGAAGAAGATGAGGAGGAGGAGAAGGGGGGAGGGGGAGGAGGAAAGGGGAGGAGGGAGAGGGGGAGGGAGAGGGGAGGGAGGAGGATAAGAAGAAGGAGGAGGAGGAGGAGAAGAAGGAGGAGAAGGAGGAGGAGAAGGAGGAGGAGGAGGAGGAGAAGGAGAAGAAGAAGAAGAAGAAGAAGAAGAAGAAGAAGAAGAAGAAGAAGAAGAAGAAGAAGAAGAAGAAGAAGAAGAAGAAGAAGAAGAAGAAGAAGAAGAAAATTATTATTGTTATTCTGGGGCCAAGGTCTCCCAAAGTTTCAGTTTTATAAAGATGATTATCTTCTGGAGTGCCCCTGTACAACAAAGTGAATATATTCAATACTACTAAACTATGCTCTTAAGAAACTCAGATGGCAATTGTCACGTATTCTTTTTTGCCACCCTTTAAAAGAAACAAAGGACTTTCACTTACTTGTCCTCTTAGAAATTTCAAGGAGTTCTTTGATTTCAGCAGTTGTCTGCATCCCGTATCTCCCTTTTCTCCATAGATAGAGATATAGACATTTGCTGATATTCCAGCATTCCAAAGGTCACCAGTTGTCACATGCACTTCATATGTTATCACTGATAACAAAAGGAAAACAAGTTTAATAGTGCCTGCCTTATAAATATGATAGAGGAAATATACATATCTAATCAAGAGTTGTCTTCGTAAGAAGACAGCTGAATCTTACAAAGACAATGTTTATGAGAAACAGCCTTGTTCCTGACGCCCCATTCACTCTCAACGGAACAACCATCTCCGAATGCAACAGCTATGTGTACCTAGGTCGAGAGGTCAACATGACAAATGACCTGGCACCCGAGCTGTGCAGGAGGAAGAGAGCAGCTTGGAACGCCTTCAAGAACGTCGAAGAAATAGCTAAGAGGACAAAGAACCTCCGGCTCCGGGCACATCTCTTTGATTCCACTGTTCTTCCTGTATTAACATATGCCTCAGAGACCTGGGCCCTACGCAAACAAGATGAGAACGCCATTCAGGTCTCCCAAAGAAGAATAGAAAGAGCTATGCTTGGAATATCACGTTTCACTCAAATGAGAGAACGAATCCGGAGTTCTGACATCCGTCGACGATCAAGAATCAGGGACGCTGTCTCATTTGCCAAGGTATCAAAAATCAGATGGGCTGGTCACATAATGAGATTTAAAGACAACCGCTGGACTAGAGCTGTTACCGACTGGATTCCACAGGATGTCAAAAGACCGCGTGGCCGCCCACCTTCCAGATGGTCAGATTTCTTCGTCAAGATCATGAACAATCGGTTTGAGGCCCTTCATGTTCCCGGAGCAAACAGATGCCATTGGGCTACACTAGCACGTGACAGGGACAAATGGAGACGTTACTGGCGCCCGCTCGAGCAAATCGATGACTAACGGGAAGTTAAGTGATTAAGTGATTAAGTGAATCAAGAGTTGCAGTTCCTGTTAAGATACTCAATACAGCGGTACTACATGGAAAGTATCATGCTAAGCAAAATGAGTCAGAAAGAGAGGGACAGACATAGAAAGATGGCATTCATCTGGGGAACATAAACAAAATAGAAGACTAACACCCAAGAATAGTACCAGGAGGTTTACTCCATGGCTTGGAGGCCAGCCACACATGCTAGGGGAAAAGGGAGCTCAGATAGAGAAGGGAGCACCAAATAAAGGGTGTTGGGAGGATCCACCCAGGATGGGAGAAGCATGCAGAAAGTAGACTATAGGCCAAACATGATTGCCACTCAATGCCTCTCTTGCAAACCACAGCACCCAAAAGGAGAGAGAGAACAAAAGGGAATGCCCTGTCACAGAGACAGGGTGGGATGGGGGGAAGGGAGGTGGGAAGGATACTGGGATCAGTGGTGATGAAAAATGGGCACTGGTGGATGGATGGGTGTTTGATCATTGTATAATTGAAACCCAAGCAGAAAAATTTGTAAGTCTACAACTGTACCTCATGGTGTTTCACTAATAAAAATTTTTTTTAAAAATATGCAATACCCTCAGTCGCCCAATCTCTCCACTGAACACAGTTTTAAAATCTTGACAGAATAGATGGAACAACTACATGAAGATGCTAACAAGTAAAGCAAAACATAGGGCTCAGAAAGAAAATGAAAGTCTAAAATACAAGCAAAGGACAGTAAGAGCTAGGTTGGGCAGGACATAAGGCACCTTGCATGTGACCGAAGTGATCCCTGAGCACAGAGCCCAGAGTAAGTCCTGAGCACTGGTGGGTATTGCCCCAAAAATACAAATAAAACACAGCAGTCGGAATACTGTTTTTTATTCTCGGATATTTTCCAATTTGGACTCAATGTTTCTGACCCTAGCAGCTCACAGGAGCTCAGACACAGGAGCTTAAAAAGAAGCCAAGTTGGGTGAATGGACACAAGTACCATGAACATCAAAGGGAAACACTGTGAAGACTTCAAAAGTAAAAGTAGCCAGAATATCATCCAAAATTATTCATAATTGGAAGACTAGGGAAAATGTTAACTAACATAGGAAAAGATGATAAAGGGAAATCCACATTGAGGCATTTTAGTCAAACTTCCTAAAATCTAACTACTGACACCGACATATTCCTTATGTCAGTACATGAAACAACAGAAACACACACACACAAAAAAAATTTCAGCTGTCATTCCTGCAGAGATAATTGGTAAGAAAAGAGCCTCCCTGGGCCAGAGAAATAGTCCAGTGGGTAGGGCGCTTGCTTTGCACGTGGCCAACCTGGATTCTGTCCCTGGCACTCCAAGCTGGGCCCAGAGCACCTCCAGGAGTGATTCTGGAGTGCAGAACCAGGAGTAAGGCCTGAGAACTGCCAGAGGTGACCCCAATGAGAAGTGATCAGTCATTTATTAATTTCATCAATACATTCGTATTTGTCAAGTTCCCTGTAGGTTGACACTTAAGCAAATAACATCCGTCTGTAATGTCCGGAGTTGGATTTGTACCTGGAAGAGTAGGTTTTCCTTCATTTAAAATAGGAAATTCTCGGCAGATTTCTCCATCTTCTTGATCTCGTGCAAACCATCGCTGCACGGGAATATAAAACTGCTTTCCAGAACTCTTGTTGCACATTTGTATCTACATGACAGAAATAATTGTGTGAACCAATTATAAGAATACCTTGTCAAGGAATAAAGTAAGTTTTACAGCAAACCTATGGAGCTCAGGAAAAAATGACCTTTTAAAGCCAGACATTGAATATTATTTAAAAGTGATAACTTTTGTTTTTTTTCCATGTCATCAATTTAAATTATTTCTCTTCTTTCTGTTTTTAACTGCTAAATACACCAATTTCTTCCCAAACTTTCAGTGCTGGTACTATTTTTATATTTAGAGATGTTTATATTTTTAATCAATTATTTTCTGATTCCAAACCCTTAGTGATTTTTTTCTCAATGAGATTTTTATAAAATATTAGGATGAACTTATATTTCATTCACTAAGATTCAAACTGACATATTTTCTTCTTGGATCTTTAGCACTGAATGAAATCTGGGCAATTAATTATGGATTTGGGCACCTGCTATAAGATATTATATCTAATCCATTTGTTCTAAACTGGGGCTGGAGCGATAGCACAGTGGGTAGGGCATTTGCCTTGCATGTGACCCTGGTTCAATCCTCCGCCCCTCTCGGAGAGCCCAGCAAGCTACCGAGAGTATCTTGCCCTCACGGCAAAGCCTGGCAAGCGCCCTGTGGCGTATTCGATATGCCAAACACAGTAACAACAATGTCTCACGATGGAGACGTTACTGGACCTGCTCGAGAAAATCGATGAACATCAGGAGGACAGTGACAGTGACAGTGTCCTAAAGTAAAACAAAGATGTTAATAAATTCTGATGGGAGCAAATGAATTTGAAAAAGCATTAAGAAGTAGACATTGTCGACCAGAGAGATAGCATAGCAGCTTTGCACCTGGCTGACCCCAGTTTGATCCTTGGTACCACATACAGTTTCCCCAAACCCCACAAGGAGTGATCCCTGAGCACAGAGCCAGGAGTAAGCCTTAAGCAACACTGCCAGGTGAAACCTCCCCCCCAAAATTTTTTAAAAGGCTCAAGTTATGATTTCTGATTCTAAACTTTAGTCTTTCATGAATAAGCTACTATTAACTCTTTTAAAAGTAACAGTACTCATTGAGGTATTATTTTACTAGTAAAAATAAAATTATTCTCTTTAAAGTGCCACAATTTAAACTTTACAACTTAATCTTTAAACTTTACAATCAGTTGAAGAAGATAATGGTGTTATTAAGACATATTTTCAGATCCTAAACTTACTGATTTTTGCAAGTTTTGTATGGTACACAAATTTGCATTCACAAATATATATCAAAAGTAATTCTGAAGAAATAACGCTTTTAGAAGGATTCTCTGATAAACACACAGAAATGTTTTTACAAGATTGCTTTTACTGCCATCGTTATTTGATTTGATTATTTTAATTAAAGCCCAAGGCAGATAATTTAAGAAACACAAAATAAATCAACATAGAAACTTTTGCTTTGGTAATCTTCTCCAAATTAACTGAAAAGGCTGAAGATTAAGGTCCTACAAACAATATGAGCATTTTCGAGCTGAATGAAAGTTGCATTATGTTGCTAAAATGGACTCAAGTATTTTTATTCAATGCCCTTGATGTTAGAGTCACAAATTGACTTAGTTATCATTTTAAATTTCCAACTTCAAAACTATATAACGGGAGTTGAACTGAAAATTTCCAACCCATTATCTAGCATCTCAATTTGGCCAAATGGGTAAATTATGTAAGTGTTTAAGATGCTCAGGGAAAAATGCTTTGAATTGAGATGATGTTTCTGTGGTGAAGGAGAGAGTTGAAAGGACTGGAGTGTTGGCTTGCACACATCAGGCCTGGGGTTCAGTTCCCCGGCACTGCGTAACTCTCTGAGCTCTGTGGTGTAGTTCCCAAATACTTCAGGGTACTGTGCCACACTGGAACTCAGCAGCATCTTGTCCCCAATCGAGGCATAAACAGGTGAGGGCAGCCCTTCACAAACAATTTATATCACACGCAGAATGCGTGCCACAGACAAAAAAGGCAATAGAAACCTTCAGCCTCATTTCCTAGCTTGACACTATTATATAATCTATCCCATTGCTCAACCATTAGCACAACATCCCAATCTCGTCATAAATTTAATGCTGGTGATTGTCTCTCCATCAGGTGTGATTGCAGAAGGATTAGCGGTTTTTGCAAATTCATTTATCTTCCTAAGAGAAAAATCAAAGTTGTTATTATATATGATCACTTCAGGATCAATCTGATACCAGACTTCAAAAGCTCTGTAAGAAAGGGAAGATTAGAGTCTTTCTTTTAAAATCCAGGTGGTGACTCTGAATTTTGAATCCTCAGTTCTGCGTTCTGCATTTTTATAAATTGGGCTTTGTTTTCCATTTCGCAACAGTATCCTTTGCCACTTTCATGGAAAATATATAGCATTACTGACAAATATACCTTTCTGCTGATGGAATTAAAAAATGCTTTTTGTTTGTTTTCCCTTTGGTTCTTGTACCACACCTGGCTGTGCCCAGGGCTTGCTCCTGGCTCTGTGCTAAGGGATCCTTTCTGAACATATGCCCTACCAGAGATCAAACCTGGGTCAGCAGTGTACAAACAAGTGCCTTTCTCCTATACTATTTCTTTGTCCCTAAAAAATATATATGTTTTTAAGGAATTAATTATCTTCCATAAATTTTTCATTGATTTCGTTTCTCACATATTGTAAAACTGAAGACAGGTTTGAGAAGAAAATGAGGCATTTAAATAGATAGTATTCAAATTTTGAAAAGCAGCTGAAAGACCCATTGGCATTTTATATCAAAATATCAGAAGATACCATACACAAAAACAGATGATAACCCATGTGACTTCCAACAATAAAGATCTGCAATTTATGGAAAGCCTTGGTAGGAAGTAAAAATTTTCATCTATTGAATCTTTAAATCAAAATAAAAATTTCTAATCAGTGTAAAACTTTTAACTCTAATCAATGTAAAGTTTTTTGTTCCTGGGAAAGAGTGACCACTGCCTACTGGAAGATGGACGATCTGGGTGGAGGATGCTCAACCCCGATCCAAGCAGGCTTGGAGATCTCAGCCCCGAGACCCACATGTCTTTGTTCCTTGCTGGTACCTTCATATGTGTGGAGAGTGGTATCAGCATGGTTGTGGCTGGTTCTGGAGGTGTTCAGCTGCCAGAGCTCTGCTTGGGGCGGGGAGGGAGACTCAACTTGACCCCTCCAAGGGTCACACCCACCAACTAGCCCCCTGGTGCTGTGTAATCCCATCAACGGCCAAGACCCAGAGACTATAAAATCCAGCTCCCGGAAGAAAACAGTGCAGAGTCTCCTGCCCCCGTGCCTGCCTGTCCTCGCCGAGGCACCTTGGAGGGATCAGGTTGAGTTTCCCTCCCCGCCCCGACCAGGGCTCCAGCAGCCGAAGACCTCCAGAACCAGCCACCACCATGCTGAGACCACTCTCCACACGCATGAAAGTACCAGCAGAGGAACAAAGGCATGCAGGTCCCAGGGCTGAGATCTCCAAGCCTGCTCGGATCGGGGCTGAGCATCCTCCACCCAGAGCCTCCACCTTCCAGTAGGCGGGGTCACACCCACCAACTGGCCCCCTGGCACCGTGTAATCCCATCAACGGCCAAGACCCAGAGACTATAAAACCCAGCTACTGGACATCTTATTATCTCATTATTGCTTTGGACAACCTGGCAGGCTACTGAATGTAACCTGCCCACACGGCAGAGTCTGGCAAATTCCCCATGGCGTACCCAATATGACAAATACCAGTAACAATGATGGGTCTCATTCTCCTAACCCTGAAAGGGCCTTGAATATGGCACTGTTTTAAATCTCTGGGCTAGGACGAAGGAGACGTTACTAGGGCCTGCTCGAGGCAATCGACAAACAACAGGATGATCATGATCGTCATCGGGAAAGAGTGATAGTACAGGCGTCAATGCACTTCTGTTGCCTTGGACCAACCCTAGTTAAATCACTGCCAGCCTAGGGTCCCCTGAGCATCACAAGGTGTAATCCCTGAGCACAGGAGCAATGCATGAGCGTCAACAGGTGTGGTCCAAACCAAAAAAAAAATTGTTCCTGAAAGTCCCTAAGAGTTTTTACCATGCTATCATGAGCAGCCTAAATTTGAGATCAGCAGTCTAGCCAAGTATATTAATATTTCACTGGTTCATCTTCTGAAGCAGATTTATACTCATCAATTCACCTTAACAATCACTAGTAGTATCATATCAAGAAGGAATATCAGTTTATCCAGAGTCCCAAAGGTTTCTTCTTTGCAAAGAGGTGACGAGATTATTTTATTAAATTGCTTCCCTCAATTAATTAGGAATTAATTTCGTGTGGGCTTAATCTACTCTTCATTTAATTCATTAGAATTGAACTACTAGTAAGATCATACAATATTGTTTCTTTCAGAAATACACTAAAAACCGGTCCAGGCGTGGTTCCATTAACTTACAATAAACATGAAATGATTCCTTAGGTTTGATTTCTGAATAGAATTAGCAGATGGTTCTGCAAGGGACGTGTTTTACCTCCTTACAGTGCCACGAAGGGGAGGCTCCAGAATTGGTGTGACCAATACGGATCTTAGAGAGAGTGCCAAGGTCTCCCACTGTGATCTGGAAAGCAACCAAGAGGGTGTGTTTCAATGTGATTTTACAAAATACACTTAAGAGAGCCCATACTATGGCATTATATATTAATAAGACAGTCAATTCACCAAGAATATTTAAGGATCATAAACATTTATTTCTGAAGATCAAGCAGTGTCAAGTCCAAGATGCTAAATGAGATGTGAGTAGATTCATCACATATCCCATGAACCCATTTACTAAGGAAGCCACCCCAAGTTAAACATTAATGGATTTTTGTTATTAATGAGATAGCATGAATAAATAATATATATTAAAAAGAACTATACAACTGTATATATCTAATAATAGATAACAAAAATGCACAATGCAAAAATTTACAGAAACAAGTAGAGAGAAATAGGCAGTCGGAAATAATAGTTGGAAACCTTAATGCCTCAGTTTGAATAATGCATAGAACAACTAGACAGAAGATCAATAAGGAAATAGAGGACTTAACAATATTATATACCAACTAGATCCAGCAGCTATTTTTAGAACATTCCACTCAATAACCACATAATGCACACTTTTCTCACGTGCACAAGGAATATTCTACAAGATATACCATATGTTATGTCACAAAACGAGTTTTGGAAATTAATGAAATTATATAACAAGTATTTTCTAACAAGAGTAAAACTAGACATCAATACTGGATAAAAGAAACTGCAAAAATCCATAAATGCATGTAAATTAAACAATCTATTTGAGCAGCCTATTTGTCATAAAAGAAATTGCTAGGAATATTAAACCATAATTCTAAATCAATGGGGGGAAACTATATACAAAAGCAGAGAGGATACAATGAAAGCAGAGCACAGAGGAGAATTTTAGCTGCAGTTCCATAAAATTTCTATGTACTTAAAGTTGAAAATAATTTCAATTGGGCATCTAACAACTGTATTTGAAATTACTGTGAGAACAAATGCTTTAAAGATTCAGACCCAATATATCCAAAGACTAAACAGAAAGGAGAAGTGAAAGGGAAATGTCCTTTTGCTAATGAATGTATACCAGGGTACATTTCCATCACACAGGACCAGAGATCATTAGGCGTTAAGACACTTACGGTAAACACACCAAACCCTGATTTGATCCCTAGAATTGCATATGGTGCCCCAAATACTGTCAGGGGTCATCCCCGAGCGCAGAGCCAGGAGTAATCCTTGAGCACCGCCAGATGTGGCCCCAAAACCAAACTATGAAACACACACACACACACACACACACACACACACACACACACACACACACATGCAGGCAGCCAACCTGGGTTTGATTTCTGAGCATCACCAAGAATGATCCCTGAGTACTGCTGAGTGCATCACACACACACACACACACACACACACACACACACACACACGGTATTATAATAACAAATACCTCGTTCAGTGTGTGACATTCCTATATTCCTTCTTAAAGAACAACCCGTTGTCGTTACAACAATTCACTTAAATTCATAGGTTACTCGGTTTTATTACTCACAGCAAAACTGTCTTCACGGCCATTCTGGAACTGCGCCCCATCTGTTCCGTAGAGATATATGGGAGCTGAACTTCTGTGTTGTCCGTACAGCACAATATAAATCTGAGAGCTGGTACCTGCATTTGGCAAGTCACTGGTGATGATGGTAACTTTCCAACCACTAGCTGGAGAAGCACAAATAACACACAGCATCAGCGACTTGACTTCTGAAACTACAACTATCAGAATGGCAGAGTTCATGATAGACAGAACTTCTACATCTCCCCTAGAAAAATGCTGTGACACAGAATTTGCACTTGCCTTTTAAGATAAAATTACTATATTCTCTTTAACTATGAGAATTTCTTAGACAGGTTTTATTTATTTTGAGGACACACCAGCAGTGCTCAAATGTTGCTCCTGGGATCATGAGGTTCTAGAGTTCACACCCAGGCCCCCCACGTGAAAAGCATGTACTCATGTGAGTTGCACATACGTGTACTTGGCTATCCATCAGCCTCTAAGAAGGGCTTTAATAATAACGCTAAGGTAATAACATTATCCTCCCAGGGTCTGCCATTACTGAACTCCTAGAAACTTCCTACATACTTACATTTAAGCATCAAGTATCACTGTCATTTCTTCCTGTTGTTCATCGATTGCCTCGAGCAGGCCCCACTAATGTCTCCTTCGTCCTAGCCCTGAGATTTTTAAAAAGTGCCACGTTCGAGGCTCTTTCAGGGTCAGGAGAATAAGACCCATCATGGTTACTGGGTTTTGGCATATTGAATACGCCACGGGGAGTTTGCCAGACTCTGCCGTGTGGGCAGGTTACATTCCGTAGCCTGCCAGTTTGTCCAAAGTAAGAATGAGATAATAAGATGTCGCTTCCGGGAGCTGGGTTTTATAGTCTCTGGGTCTTGGCCGTTGATGGGATTACACGGTGCCATGGGCAGTTGGTGGGTGTAACGCTTGCATACTGGAAGATGGGGGATCTGGGTGGAGGAGGCCCCATCCCAATCTGAGCAGGCTTGGAGATCTATGCCCTGGATCCCGCACACATGGGCTCCTCGGCTGGTTCCTTCATGTGTGAGGCTCGTCCGAACATGTGGGGAAAGTGGTCTTAAGCATGGCTGTGACTGGAACTGGAGGTCTTCAGCTGCCGGGGCTCTGCTCGGTTTGGGGAGGGAAACTCAACCCACCCTCCTCCAAGGGGCCCCAGTGAGGACAGCCAGGTGCAGAGGCAGGAGACTCTGCTGTTCTCTTTAGGGAGCAGGGTTTTATAGTCTCTGGGTCTTGGCCGTGTAATGGCGCCGGGGAAGTTGGTAGGTATAACACCTACGTATTGGAAGATGGGGGATCTGGGTGGAGGAGCATAAGGATTTTTATAAATCTCCAGTACTCATATATATGGAGTCAAATATATGTCACATAGTATGGGCCTGCAGAATTACACAGTTTAAGATTCTTGGTGTTTTCCAACATAAAAGGTTACGTGGTAATTAATGTATTTCAGATTGAAATCATATAGAGTAAAGGAATCTGAAATATCTATTTTTTAGGTCACACCTGTCATTGCTCAGAGTTACTCCTAGCTCTACACTCAGGAACTACTACTGGTGATGCTCAGGGCACCGTAGGGGATGCCGGGGGTCTAACACAGGTGGGCTCATACAAGGCACATGCCCTGACTGCTGTACTATAACTCCGGGCCCAGAATCTGTGCTATCTATCATTACTGATGAATAGATGTAGTAACTTCCACAAATAGTAAACTTTATATCTCTCAGAAGAATGAAAGACATGTTCGCAAGCAGATGATTCATGATGAACACAACATAAACTGAACATTATAGCACAGGGGAAGTAGTATAAAATGATCTCTAGGGATAATTTTGCCAGGTTTCTTTGGAATAGATACCAAGAGCTGATCAATAAGAAAAGTGAAGTATTAAGGAATTAGGAAACGTACTCTCAAAGTCAGACTAAGAACGTGAGTCGGTACAATTCAGAACTAGAGGTTTAATTTCCTACATTTAAAACTGATTTTCATGTGCCCAGTCTGGAAGTAAATATTACTCTCCTTTTTTTTAGTTTTGTTGAGAAACAATTGACATCTAACTCTATCAGTTGAAGGGATACAGCGTGTATACATATGTATACGGGATACATATTTGATGTGCGTGCCCCGTGAAATGATTGCACCGTAGATTCAACTATTATTCATCTTTTTTACTTTGTTAAAAAAGGAAAAAGGAGGCAGGGCAGGAAAATTATCCTTTTTAGAGAACTTTCAGGATTTATTTTCTTGTCTTTCTTATATCTTTCTTATATCTTTCTTATATCTTTCTTATATCTTTCTTATATCTTTCTTATATCTATATATAAAGGTTGAGCTTTCCTCCCCACCCCGACCAGGGCTACGGCAGCCGAAGACCTCCAGGACCAGCCACCACCATGCTGAGACCACTCTCCGCACACATGAAGGTACTGGCAGAGGGACAAAGCCACGCGGGTTCCGGGGCCGAGACCTCCAAGCCTACTCGAATTGGAGTCGAGCATCTTCCACCCAGATCCTCCAAATTCCAGTAGGCGGGGGTCACACCCACCACCTGGCCCCCTGGCGCCGTGTAATCCCATCAGCGGCCAAGACTCAGAGACTATAAAATCCAGATCCTGGAATCGCGCGGCCGCATTTGCGGCCACACGACATCTTAACAGAACCTTTTTTTATGACATCTTATTGTCTTATTTCTACTTTGGACAAACTTGCAGGCTATCGAATGTAGCCTACCCACAGGGCAGAGTCTGGCAAACTCCCCGTGGCGTACCAAATATGCCAAATACCAGTAACAATGATGGGTCTCATTCTCCTAAAGAGCCTTGAATATAATCTCAGGGTTAGGATGAAAGAGACGTTACTGGGGCCTGCTCGAGGCAATCGACGAATAACAGGATGATGAAATGAAATGAAAATATCTATACAACAGTGTTACCTAGTCACCATGTTTAGGTAATATTCCTAGTACTAATCTACCCTATTACTAAAATTCGCCTTTTGACTCTCTTTTCCTAAATTACTAGCCCAGAATCTTCCTCTTAATTAGCCACAAAACAAATCTTTTTTCTATGAATCTTCTTTTGTTTTTGTTTTACAGTATTGTATGATAGGACAGTGCTTATCTCACTTAACTCGTATGGCACAATTCCTTAAAAATAATGCATGCTGTTGAAAATTATGGAATTTTATTTTTAAGGGCTGAGTAACCTCCATGTTTTGTTTGGGGGCATTGACATCTAGCAGTGCTCAGGATTCACTCTGGGGTCTGCACTCAAGGATCACTCCCGGCGTGGCTTGCGGTGATGGGGCTCAAACCCTGCGAGGCTTGGAAACATACGGGGTGATGGGGATCAACCAGGGTAGGTCGTGTGTGGGGGTCGGGGAGAGCAGCTCCTTACTGTGCTGCCTCACCAAGACTTTAGGACTTCCCATTTTTCATACACACAATTACATTTTTACTCACTCATTTACAGTGGGGTGCTTAAGTTGTTCCATTATTTGACTTGTAAATAACGCTGCTTTGAACACTGGTGAGCAGATGTATTGTTCAAGTTATAGCTTTCATTTCTGGATAGATCCTGAAAACTGGAGTCACTGGATCACCAGGTCGATGCAGTTTGAACGCTTTGGAAGATCCTCCAGGCTGGATAGAGGTTGCACCATTTATGATCCCACCAAGAATTCAGTTCTTTCCTCCTTTGCCTTCACGTCTGTGTTGGTCTCATGTCTTTTAGAATAACCATTCTTGTTGGCTCCGGTGCCATCGCTAGGTTTTGGTTGAGTCTTCGTGATTCTTTTCTTTTGTTTATGAATTCATGCCATCTGCAACTGAAATTGTCTTCTATTTCTCCTATTCTTTTGTTTGTCTTGGGGGGGCCACCTCCAGCTGTGCTCAGGGTTTGCTCCTGGTCTTGTGCTCAGGAAGCCCTGGGGGCTCCCGTTGAACTCAGGTTGGCCATGTGCAAGGCAAACACCCTACCTGCTGTACTATCACTCCAACACCCATTGTTTCAATTCTTCTAGGGACCCAGGGCCAGCCAGGGTAATGAAGGTTCTCTTCCCAATCTAGCGCACTCTGCCCTCCTCTCTTTGAGGCAGTGAGCACTTCAACCCCTTCGCTGTCCAAACTCTCTTGCCATTTCTTGTGTTTGAATAGTTATTACTGGTTCTTGAGATCAGGAGCGTAGCCAGGAATACCTGCTTTGGCTGCCTGGGTAACATCACTCCCAGTTCATCTTAGCTGTGCAAATTTTAGACTTAAAGTCTTACTGTTCAATAAATTCAAGTTAAATTAATGTGTTTTTTTTAATTAGCACTAACGCAAGAAAGTCTATCTTATTTGTCTCACATGGTAAAGTCTATAATAGGCTACCAAATCACCTCGGTTGACTAAGAGCATGCAAATAATTTTGAAGAATTAAAGGAGGATGAGAGTCTGTTTTTAACAAAGGCAGAAGCAGTAAAGTTGCCATCACACACTACAGAGCTCAGGTGATTTTCTGTAGAATTACTAGTACGTTACTGCTTGTTTGAATAAAATGAAATAAAGCACCCCAACTTTTGCTTTCTTCAAAATGAAGTAGAAGAGTCCAGGAGAAAATCAATATTTGCTAAATGTACAAGGACCAAATCAATAGGAAAAGAAATTGCATTTTCCAACAAGTAAAATGGAGAATAATGAAAGGTATAGGAGTAGAAATAAATGAAAATAATGAAATATGATACCATTGGTTTTCGCATCTCTTTAAATCATTAAAGTCTTGACCTTGGGAAGGGATGTTTTAAAAATGCCTTTAAAATCTAACATATGAACTAAAATTCATCTTCTAGTTTATAACTTATAATCAGTCAATATGTAAGTCATGCAGTCACTAGTAGCTACCCAGTGTCATGGAAAAATAATTGTGTTTGTTCTCTATCAATTAACAATCTTTATAAGGTAGTAATGTATATCTAAGAGAGCAATATATAAGGTAGTAATATATGTATCTAAATAACATATCTAAAATATTTTAATGTTTTAATCAAGTGAGGCCAGGTAAATAAAGCTAATAGAATTTGTTACCCCCAAAGTTTATTTTTTAAATCCATCACGATGATCACGATTTTTTTTTTAAAAAGCAGGCAAAAAAGTAATCTGTAGAAATTTAACAAAACGGTACGATACCTTGTGACATAATCTTTGTAAAACAGAAACAAAGAAAATAATGAGCTGGATTCGGGGAATTTGTAAAGCACCTAGCCCAGCTAGTTCAGTATCATGAAAGCAGGAAAGGGTGGTGGAAGCAACATTTGAAACCTTCTCAATATCTAAACCCTCTCAGAACATGAAAGAAAGGTTGGGCTCCAGGGGAGAGTAAAAGGATTAGAGAAAAAAAATAAGCTGTAAGAAGTTGACAAGTAATGGGGCTGGAGCAATAGCACAGTGGGTAGGGCGTTTGCCTTGCACGCGGCCGACCCGGGTTTGATCCCCGGCATCCCATATGGTCCCCCAAGCACCGCCAAGGGTAATTCCTGAGTGCAGTTCCAGGAGGAACCCCTGTGCATCGCCGGGTGTAACACACACACACACAAAAAAGAAGTTGACGAGTAGTTTGATAAAAGATTTAATTCTCCATAATGGGTAAAAATACATCGACAATTTTAAAATCATATATATTCTTAAATTTTTTAAGTAAGTAAGTAAAGTAAAGGCCCTCCGGTTGATCATCGATTTGCTCGAGCGGGCCCAGTAATGTCTCCATTGGAGACTTTGTTGTTACTGTGTCTGGCATATCGAATACTCTCGGTAGCTTGCCGGGCTCTCCGAGAGGGGCGGAGGAATCGAACTCGGGTAGGCCATGTTGGCTGCGTGCAAGGCAAACGCCCTACCGCTGTGCTATCGCTCCAGCCTTAAATTTTTTAATTGGAGTTAAAACATTTTTTACCAATAATTGTAGCCCCAGATCGTGAATTCTCTACCAAACCTTTAAGGAAAAAATGTCAACCCTACATAAATCCTTTGGGCTACTTCCCAACTCACTGCATAAGATAATCAATATCCCGACAACAGATCATACAAAGGTAGAGTAGAAAAACTAAAGAGTCATAACCCTCATGAACATCAATGAAAATATCTTTAATGACATATTATTAAATTAGGCTAACCATATGCAGCTTTAGGCTTAGGCCAGGAAAGCGTTTTTGTTATTTTTTAAATTAAAAAAAAAATCAATGTGATGCATCACATTAATCACTTAATCACTTAACTTCCCGTTAATCGTCGATTTGCTCGAGTGGGCGACAGTAACGTCTCCATTTGTCCCTGTCGCATGCTAGTGTAGCCCAATGGCATCTGTTCGCTCCAGGAACATGAAGGGCCTCAAACCGATCGTTCATGATCTTCACGAAGAAGTCTGACCATCTGGTAGGTGGGCGGCCACGCGGTCTTTTGACATCCCGTGGAATCCAGTGGGTAACAGCTCTAGTCCAGCGGTCGTCTTTAAATCTCATTACGTGACCAGCCCATCTGATTTTTGACACCTTGGCAATTTTTTAAATTAAAAAAATCAATGTGATGCATCACATTAACAGAATAAAATAACGTGATCATTTCAAACAGATGCCCTCCCAAAAAGCATTTGGCAAAATTAATTACCCATTTATGACATAAAGCCACAGGGAATTGGGCTGAATTACACCTTGCTATTTCTCGGTGAGGAGAGGAACTTGTAAGTGATGAAACAGATGTTTCACTGTGAGATTTCCAATCAAAGTCAAGGTGTGGACTGGTTTATCTTTTGTGCTTTTGATAAATTTCAAGAGGAAGGAGACAAATTGAGGGAGGAATTGTTAAACAAACAAAAAAAAAGCAGCACTTGATAATTCAGAAAATTCTCAAACTGTCCATGTATCTTTCAGGTTCTGGAAATAGGGCCCTGGAGTGGCAGAAATGTTTAATATTTGCTAAATGGTTTAGACAGAGGACTCTGAGTCCAAACGTCCCACTCAGCAAAAGCAAAGAGATGAGATATTATTCAGGAAGAATTTCTGGAGAATTCTTTTCTTTAAAATTGTGGGGGCTGGAGCGATAGCACAGCAGGTAGGGCGTTTGCCTTGCATGCGGCAGACCCAGGTTCGATTCCCAGCCTCCCATATGGTCCCCCAGCACCGCCAGGAGTAATTCCTGAGTGCAGAGCCAGGAGTAAGCCCTGTGCATCGCCGGGTGTGACTCAAAAATAAAATAAACAAACAAATAAATAATAACATTTCTAAAAAAAAAATTGTAGATGCCCAGACACAACACCAACAAGACTTTCAAAGAATTTGACTTCATCAGATGAAAGGGTCTACGAGTGGAGAAAATTTAAAGAAACAATCAGAAAGTCAAAAGGGTGGGTTCCCCAAACTGGCAGACTTCAAGAGAGGACTCAGCCCCGTCTGGAGAAGGAGCTGTCTTGGAAAGGGCAGAGAGCAAGAGCCCTTCTGAGGATTATTCTCAGGGCCCTGGAATCTGAATTTCCCTGCCGTGCTTCAAGAACTGCTTGGGGCTTGATTTGCTTTTCTCCTGATTTCTCCCTTTTGGAGTGGAAATGTCTATTCTTTGCCTGCTTTCCACTGCCTTTTAGACGCAGAAAACCTGTTTGCAGTTTAACAGCTTTACAGATGGAGAGAAATTTCGGTCCAAGATGGATCATAGCCTGTGGCTCCACCATACCTGATTTAGATTATATGAAAACATCACAAGAAGAAATTTTGTGATCTTTGAGATGATTATGTGTAGATTATATCTCGAACTAAAATTTCTGATGCTTGAAACTTTGGACAATGTTGAAATAGGGTGAAAGCATTTTGGGTCTGGGAAGAAATGTTAATTTTTAATAGGCAAGCATACAAAAGGAGTAAGTTAATTGCTGGTGCTAACTTTGTAAATTTCAAAGAATAAAGTGTTTAAGCATTCCTGAAGCACAAGATGAAATTTATAGCGCCTGTTTCTATGCATGCCTGAGTGATCACAATTCACATGCATAGCTATGAAAAGAAATGAGTAAAGAGAGATTACTCTCCCAAGAATGATGTGGCCACTGCTTTAGGACAGTGTCAATAAGGATATTTATATTGGTTTTCGCCAGATTTCAGAATCACAAATAAAAACCATGGAAAACCTTGTTCCAAACATGGCAACATGCAGATCACTCCATCTCAACCCCTATTGTTTGAGAAAGATTGATTGCGTGAAATCAGAAGTAGCCATAAAATAAATAAATTCTGAGTAACATAAAATAAAGGACTAGTGGAAGAGAACTGTTTCTCAAGCCATGCCAGAAAAGTCTAGATTTTTTTTTTCTGGTCTCAGACATTGAAGTAGCCAAATGTCAATTTGAGAGTCCAAGACTGCTTGGCCAACGGGCAGGACTGTTAGGTGTGGTTTTTGGTGGCTCTTGTACCTGCTGCCTCTAAGAAGAACAGTCCTGCCACCTGCCTCTTCCGGTGATTTCTGTTTTCACCAAGCAATGTAAATCCTAAAGCTATTTCAACTACCACAGGGAGGAAATTCCAAGGTAGGTAGCTGGGCCGTCACTAGTCAGTTCCAGAGTCTAGTGAAGAGGGAAACAACAGAACATAGAGCTGCCAATTGTGAAAGAGAGCAAAGTGGGGAAAATTCACACTGTGAGATTTCAAGGCTTATTCTAAAGGTCCAGCAATCAACACGGTGTGTTTTGACATACCAATAGACAGAAAGATCGATGCAATAAAGAGAACAGAAATCTCCCCCACATACATGGTTGACTAATTTTCCTCAACCATGAGACTATTCTTTTTTTTAATTCAAAGTCGTCTAATGGGAAAAGAATAATATTTTTTAAAGAGTGGTAAAAAAATTGTATTTCCATATGAAATAAAATTAACCTAGACTCTTACCTCCCATCATATAAAAATTTAACTTTAATAGAATCAAATAGACTTTGTACAAAAATAAAAACTCATGAAATTCCCCAAATAAATTGTAAGAGAAACACACGTCATTGAACTAGGCAGACATTTTAGATATATCTTGAAAGACATAACTTTTTTAAAAATAAATTCAAGTTTATCTGAATTAAAAAGTTTCTCCAGTGAAAGTTTCACCAGTAAGAAAATAAAAATGCAAGCCATAGACCAGGAGAAAATATGCGCAAAACATACATCCAAATGTCTTATACCTCAAACATCTAAAGAATTCTTAGCACCCCAGGACTACAAACATCTAACAAAAAAACATAGATCCTAAAAGATATAAGTAGCAAACATCCTCAGTTATCAAGGAAATGGAAATCAACAGCATACAGAGATATCACTAAATACACAGGAGAATGTTAACATTTCAAAGACTGACAAAAAATCTGAGAGAAAGTGTAGGAATTAAGACTCATGCCTTGCATACTATAAACTCGTTTCAACCAGAGCACTGCAAGTTCCCTCATGATGGGCTACAACCCAGAGGTCCCCAACAGCTTATCAGTGTAGTCCTAATAATCACCGAGCACCAACCAGATGACCTAAGTAATACCTTGACCAAGGTACACTGTGACCCAAAAAGCCAAAAAGGGGGGGAGAGAGAGAGAGAAAGAGAGAGAGAGAGAGAGAGAGAGAGAGAGAGGGAGAGAGAGAGGGAGGGAGAATTGGGATGGATCTTGAGAACATTGAGTCAAAGAAAATAAATTAGACAGAAAAAGACAAGTATTATGATTTTACTTAAATATGAAATATTAAATCATTGAGCTCATAGGAACAAAAAGTAGAAATGGTTGTCAGGGGTTAAGAGATGAGCGAAACCTAAGAATATGTTAATTAAAGGACACAAATTTTCTGTTGCAAAATGAGTAAGTAGAAGAATCTAATAAAAGGATGGTTGACTGGAGTCAACAATGATTTGGTTTGCACATGTGGAGTTACTAGTCAAGTTGGACTCCCATTCGTGTGCCATAACAACAAAAGAGTAATTATCTGAGGTGAAGAATTAATAAACCTTACACTCCGAAATACAGGTGAACCAAATCTCCACATTGTATGCCTTATACAATGTCATCATGTGTCACTATATCTCAAGAAGATGAAAAGACTTGTAAAAGCTGATTATTCTCAAGAGGGAAAGCAACTCAATGATTTACAGGCCATCATCTTTTGTTGTTTTTCTATTATTCTAACCTCCGGACAAATTGAAAAGTAGACATTGATATACACAAATATATAGAGATATAGATAGGTATGTCAGAAATATACATAAAGACAAAGGTGACATTTACAGATACACAACTTTCTTCCTCTTAATCGCTTTTTGACATCACAATGGAATGTAAGTGATATGCATTCTGGGGAACTGTGCTTCAGATTCTCCACTTGGCTCTTTCCCCAGGATGACAGTTTGCAGGACAACTGGGGCAGTGAATCTCAGCTCTCAACCAGCCACACAGTGATCAAGAAAACAGAGTCACTTACCTAAGTAGTACCTGTAATACTTACCTAAGTAGTACCTGTAATACTGGGCTAATACAGTAATACTGGGCTAATACTGTAATACGGGGCTGGAGCGATAGCACAGCGGTAGGGCATTTGCCTTGCATGCAGCCAACATTTTCTAACATAAAGCCAAGATTCCCTTTCTTAGGATAAAACACACTATCCTACATTTATAGACCTATTCATATTTTTCTCCCTTCAAATGCTTTTAATTATCTTCATTCTTACAATAGCTGACTCTCATCTGTTGCATGTAACTTTTAAAACAGATAGGCACAGAATTATCCAGAACATTATAAATTTATATACCTGTGAAAAAAAAGAAAGATATCGTTTTGGGGGAAAATTTACTTTATCAACCTACCCTAGGTTTTTCAATTTTGTGGAATTTCAAGAGATTTAGCTCTATTCATCTATGTTTATAGGTATTACCACCTCCACAATAAAAATGACAGCGAGAAAGAGAGAAATCTGTAATATATGGGAGAAAAAATAAAAAAGAAACCTGGCAAATAAGAAAAAAAAGAAAACAGCATCACTTCAGCACAGCCACCAACCCACTATTAATTTCAGTTCAATACTTCAAACATTCTTTAAGGCCAGTGTGCTTTTAACTGTGTAAGTTAATGAGAACCCATAAGTCAATTCTGTTTTCTTCACATGCGATATAGTATTCAATAAATTCATAAGATGGTCAACACTTTATTGTCAAATAGCTTTGTGTTAGATTATTTTGGCTTGACTATAGGCTAAATAAAAGGGTTCTGAGCTCACCTAAAATCAGGGTATACTAAGCAACTCCAACGTTAGTGAAGAAGATGTAATATCCTTTAGAAAGAATTCCATTGGGGCTGGAGCGATAGCACAGCGGGTAGGGCGTTTGCCTTGCACGCAGCCAACATGGCTGACACAGGTTCAATTCCCAGCATCCCATATGGTCCCCCAAGCACCGCCAGGAGCGATTCCTGAGTGCATGAGCCAGGAGTAACCCCTGAGCATCGCCGGGTGTGACCCAAAAAGCAAAAAAAAAAAAAAAGAAAGAAAGAATTCCATTTCTTAAACTCAGCCACTATAGTGCAGTTAAAAATCTATGTTCAATATTGTTTACATTCAGAGACTATAGATCAAACACAATGGCCACTAGTACAAACTACAGCACCCAAAAGGAAAGAGAGAACAAAAGGGAATGCCCTGTCTGGGGGTGGGGGGGAGGGGAGGTGGGGATGGGGGGAGGGCTACTGGGATCATTGGTGGTGGAGAATGGGCACTGGTGGAGGGATGGGTACTCAATCATTGTATGACTGAAACTCAAGCACGAAAGTTTTTAAGTCTGTAACTGTACCCCCACGGTGATTCACTAATAAAAAAGTTTAAAAGTAAAATTAAAAAAACTATTGCTTACATTCGGGCTGGAGCAATAGCACAGCGGGTAGGGCATTTGCCTTGCACGCATCCAACATGGCCAACCCGGGTTCGATTCCTCCGCTCCTCTCAGAGAGTCCGGCAAGCTACCAAGAGTATCTAGCCTGCATGGCAAAGCCTGGCAAGCTACCCATGATATATTCGATATGCCAAACACAGTAACAACAAGTCTCACGATGAAGACGTTACTGGGCCCACTCGAGCAAACTGATGAACAATGGGAGGACCGTGACCGTGATTTTTTACATTCAGAACAATAGTACTACCTTAAACCATCAAACATATTAAGACTATCCTTGTGGAGTTTGTTGTTAGTTTTAAAGAGCGATTTTAGGAATACTCTAGTTTGCTATCTACAAATATTTTATAAGACCTTATAACACGTCCTTGGAAAATAAAGCCTTTATATGTTGAAAGTGGAGCTCCTTGAAACGACCCAAGAAAATTCTTGAATGCTATAAAGCACAGTCCCAAGCTTTGGCCTCCTCCCACCAGGTAAGATACTGCCGTAATAACCACCACCCAAGGGAGTATTGTGAAGACTAGGATACCTATAAAGCACCCAGAAAAATATTTGGCGCTAAGTAGGGTTCAAAGGATTCAAAGTATCAGTCACCTTTGCAAAGGATCTTAAGAATATGGTCGAAATTGTAGTTCTTTCGCATATCTGAGCATCCTACCTTCTTGATTAGAAAAGCAACCAACTTTGGGAGGACATTTTTTATTTGGGAGTCACACCGTTGGTGCTTGGTGGAGGAGGGGGCAGAAGAAAGTGGAGCACTGCTGGAACTGGGGTTCCCAGAAATACACACACACAAAGTACATGCTCCGAACGTCCAGCCATCTCCCTGCCCTTGGAGGGATGGATTTTATTGTGTCTTACGATTTGGGGATATTGGCTTTTTGGGTTTTTTTTTTTCCAGTACTGGCAACTAAACACAGAGGGGAAGCACCAACTTCTTTAAGAGTATCAAATGTAGCCAATTATCTAAACTGATTAAGTTTGTAGCAGACATATGGGGAGAGGATGGGGCACTTTTCATCTTCTGCCTAGTAGGTCATTTCCTCCTGCTCTCCACCCATTTTCGAAATCATCAGTGTGAAGGGGTGGGTGCTGACACTTGGAGACAGAATTCCTATGGGAAGGTAGGTGTTCATTACTTTGGGGGCTACCATATTGTCCCCATTTTCTCATGGAAGTGCATGCAATAAATTTCCCATTTAAAAAGGATTAGCTGAAAGATATTCAGCACTGTTGGGCCAGAGCAATAGTACAGCAGTAGGGTACTTACTTTGCACGTGGCCACCCCAGGCTTGATCTCAGCATTCCGTATAGACCATTCCATAGGGTCCTACCAGTACTGTTCCCTGAGTTCAGAGCCAGGGGTAAGCCCTGAGCACCACTGAGCGTGGCCCAAACATGAACAAAAATGATATTCAGCACTGTGTGCCGAGCTGGATGCCAAAAGCTTTACAATCGTCATCTACGATCATTTCCCAATCTTTTAGCTCCTCCTAAAGACCTTAAAGTGAGCGCCCCATTTTCTAGGCAAGGAAACTTGATGAGTTCGTGCCAAGGCGGCAACACCTGTGTGAAAATCTTGAAAGCAAAATGCACGGTTCACTCACTTCATTTCTATTCAAGATATGTTGTTGGCAGTGGCCAGGTAGGTAAGAAAGGGATTAAGGTGTTTTCCTGGAACACAGCTGACCCTGAATTAATCCCCCCAAGCACCGTCTGGGGCAATTAAGCAACACAGAGTTCACAAGTAGTAGTCCAAAGCCCCCAATTTTTTTTCTTTTTGTTTGGAGATATAGCTCTATGTCAAGGACAGGCATCTCCCAGAGGCACACATAGCAATCTCGGAAACCAGGGGCTTCTGGCAATAATCCCTCTAGGTTTATTACTAAAACATCAGAAATCCAAATTCGCGTGGCCGCTATTGTGGCCACACGACACCATATGCTCTTCCTAATCAGCAATAGAAAACAAATTATCTAATGATGTCTTTGTGGCAGGTCTGAATGTTGGGGAAAATTCCAAATAACAGTGTTGGGTCTTTTGTTGTAATACTGAATGTGATCAACGGAGAGAGAGAGAGAGAGAGAGAGAGAGAGAGAGAGAGAGGGAGGGAGGGTTATACTGGGGATCTTGGTGGTGGAAAATGTGCACTGGTGAAGGGACAGGTGTTTGATCATTGTATGACCGACAGAGACTGGAGCTGAAAGTTTTTGTGACTGTTCTCATGGTGAGTCAATAAATAAATTTTTAAAAAAAGGACAGACATCTCGAATCCCAGTTCAAGACGGTGTGCATGCTCACTGGAGCACGTAGCGAAGGAAGCCCTGTCACCGCCAAGGACACCCCGTGGCCCAAGCACAGAGCCATCCAGCGTGGTTGACTGAGAATCACCAAGAATGGCCCCCAAGACCCCAAGAACTGCTTGGGAACCTCTAGCCCTACCACCCCATCCCCCAAATAATGAGTTGCAGCCACCAGCCCCAAACTGAGTTTTACGTTGGGATCATTGCTGATTCCTGACTGTTGTCATTTCTCGTCACACCCCTCCACTCTCAACAGTCGATCCTTGCTACTAACAATGATTTTTTTATATGTGGGCCTAATTCTAGACTTTCTATTCTTTTATTTAATAAACTTCTGGTAATTTTTTAATTTTTTTAACTTTTATTAGTGAGATACCATGAGGTACAGTTGTAGACTTACAAATTTTTGTGCTTGGGTTTCAGTTATACAATGATCAAGTACCCATCCCTCCACCAGTGCCCATTCTCCACCTCCAATGCTCCTAGTATCCCACCCACCCCCCTATAATCCCCATCCCCTCCCGCCACCCCGCCTCTGTGGCAGGGCATTCCCTTTTGTTCTCTCTCTCCTTTTGGGTGCTGTGGTTTGCAAAAGAGGCAATGGGTGGCAATCATGTTTGGTCTATAGTCTACTTTCAGCATGCTTCTCCCATCCTGGGAGGATCCTCCCAACACCTTTTATTTGGTGTTCCCTTCTTTATCTGAGCTCCCTTTTCCCCTAGCATGTGTGGCTGATTCTCAAAAAATTAGAAATTGAGCTCCCATTTGACCCAGCAATACCACTCCTGGGAATATATCCCAGAGAGGCAAAAATGTATAGTCGAAGTGACATCTGCACTTGTTTGTTCATTGCAGCACTCTTTACAATAGCCAGAATCTGGGAAAAAACATGAGTGCCCAAGAACAGAGAACTGGTTAAAGAAACTTTGGTACATCTACACAATGGAGTACTATGCAGCTGTTAGAAAAAAATGAATTCATGAAATTTACATACAAGTGGTACTACATGAAAAGTATCATGCTAAGTGAAATGAGTCAGAAAGAAAGGGATAGACATAGAAAGATCGCATTCATCTGGGGAACATAAAGTAACAAAATAGGAGACTAACACCCAAGAGTGGCCGAGATTAGTACCAGGAATTTTATTCCATGGCTTGGAGAACAATGTATTTTTAAGACAAAACTCACATTTTTTGTTGTACAAAAGTTCACACTGAGGCTGAAATGAAACCATGTATCATTGATCAGAAGTAACAGCAGTGTTTCAACGTTCCTGGATAAAACACAACACACTGATTTTTTACAGGTTTTTTCCCCAGGTTTGTCTAATAAACCAAGACAAGGCAGTACAGTCACGGAAAAGGTTGGAAGGTACCAGGCAAAATAGCAGTTGATTTCCATGGTCTACACAAACCTGGCAGAAAGCTAATGAAGACATAAACTCAATGCAAAACAAGGGAGAAAAAGAAAAGAAAAGAAAAATAGGGGAAGCAGCGTCCAGATGTGAAGCATCAGCCTCCTCCGTTCCTTTCAGCTCATCTGATGAAAGTCACGCTGAAGTCTGCGTTTGCCAAGTGCACCCACTCCTCTTACTGGCTGGGCATGTTCCTAACTGTCCATCACAGGTTTTCAACAACACACTTAAAACTCCAGCCAGCCCCAGATCGTTCTTTTCGTTCTGAGCACTGCAGTTCCTTCTGGGTTTAGGAGTTGTAAGACAACTACGCAACTGGGCACGCGGCTTCCTTTGAAGCAGATGCCAGAAGCCCACTCACTGGACACACCTTCCCAAGGGCAGCCGAGCTTCTGCCAAGGCATTGCACAACTGCCATCTGGTGGCGTACACAGGAACTGCACCCTCCGGCTCCCCCCTCAACCCCACCCCCACCCCCAAGCCCTCGCCTGGTCCTCTGCGAGGCTTCTGAGTCTGCAGTCCAGCGCCTCGCCTCTGGCATTTCTAAAATAAGAGTCAGAGTCTGGATAACATTCCTAAAAATTCTAAACGCTAAAGTTTTATTTATTTTTTTTAACTTTCGTTTATATGACTTTTTTATGGACGTCTTTTTTTTTAATCTTATTAACTTATTAGGAGGGCAGGTCCTTTGAAAGAAAATAATCATTTCACAGTCATTTTTACAGACGGTGAAGATACTGCTCCGTAAACATCAGAAACAGGTCTACCCTGGATATCTTTGAAAGTATTTTAATATCTGTAGGTCTGAAGTTATCACTGTAACACTGTCCTCCCGATGTTCATCAATTTGCTCGAGTGGGCCCAGTATCGTCTCCATTGTGAAACTTGTTGTTTCATCGTCTCCATTGTGAAACTGTGTTTGGCATGTCGAATACGTCACAGGGAGCTTGCCAGGCTTTGCCGTACGGGCAAGATACTCTCGGTAGCTTGCCGGGCTCTCCAAGAAGGGCGGAGGAATCGAACCAGGTCTGCCGGGTCAGCCATGTGCAAGGCTAACGCCTACCCTCTGTGCTATCACTCCAGCCCAGGTCTGACGTTAATAAGATAAAAAACAATTGCCTTCAACACTCTTGTCAATGAACACATTTCCAGAGTATTTGCCCTATCCCAGGTAACACATGGTATACACACATGAACAGGATATGGTTCCCAGTCCCAGAACTCAAGGCGTCCATATTCATTTTATTCATTTAATTTTATTTATTTATTTATTTATTGCTTTTTGGGTCACACCCAGCGATGCTCAGGGGTTACTCCTGCCTCTTCGGTCAGAGCAAAAAGCTCTTACTCCTGGAGGTGCTCGGGAAATCCTATGGGATCCCAGGGATTGAACCTGGGTCAGCCACATGCAAGGCAAATGCCCTACCCACTGTATTATCGCTCCGGCCCCTCCATGTTCATTTTAAATAAGTCTATTACACAGCCCTGCACATTTCTCCAGTAACACCTGCAGCACTAATTTTCAAATACTATACCATGATACAAAGGATGCTGCCCAAATCTTCACACAACACCTCCTATGCGCCACTGAAGGACTTTGCCTCCTGCTTGGACATCTCTTATCTGTAGCCCAGTCTCCATGAAGAGACTAAATAAAAATGATTAAATAAAACTGTAAGACGACCAGAGTCCAATTCCTACAGGGAGCACAAAATGAATTCCCATGAAAATTAATTCACATTAATTATTCTCTTTACTATTTCTTCACAATTTTAGACCTTTCATTTTGCCAAACTATGTCACTGCTAGTCACAGGTGTTAACATGAACTTGATAATTTTCATAGGATCCCATAGGATTTCCCGAGCACCTCCAGGAGTAAGAGCTTTTTGCTCTGACCAAAGAGGCAGGAGTAACCCCTGAAATTGTTCAATTAGAAGATCGCATTACTCAGGATGAACAAGCACTCTATACATAGAGGTAGTCTTCATCCGGTGAAATAAATAGCAGGTCATCTTTGATGAATTCATTACACTTAGGTCCTCAATACCCATTTTATCTTACGAAGACTCCCATATGTGCAAAGACTCCAAGAACATTCCTCATCATACACTGAGTCAGTTCCAGACAACATTCAAGATCTCAATGTTTTATAAAAATTGATACTATACCATGATACAAAGTATCTTAAATTTTTCCTGGTTTAATTACAAAGTGCCCCAAGTAAATTCAAAACACACAATTCACAGTTTAACCAAATGTACTTATCATTCTAGGCACAATGTTTTTATTCATATTTAATTCTAACCTATATTATGCAGGTGAAAACAGAAAGAAATCTGTCAAGTTACTCTTCACATCGATCTATTTCAGTTTTGAGAATTTTAAAATCACCTTTATCTTTTATTTTACAAATTATAAAATTTAAGCTCCCATTAATGTAATTCTCAGAATGTAAATTGTTACATTTTTGAACCGATTGAAATTTCCTGATGTTTTACTAATATTTATAAAATAGCAATTTGTAGGCAAAGTATCAGAGAGGTATATTTATTTGTAATGCAGTATCTATTTCCAATCATGAGGAAACTGATGAATCCTGTCCTGTGGCGATACTTTCAAATTCATTTCGCATATACACTAAGTAAATAAGATTCAATATCGGGCACTGGAAATCTATTATGGACATGTCACTTTTATACCTTCATCAAATCAGTAAAGTTCACATGAGTCTGTCAAATTTGTTCAACAATATAGTCAACCTGCATTCTTCTCTGAACTCATTACATAAATATATGTGCACATAATATATATACTTTTGTACTTAGGACATCTATGTTGACCCATGAGAGAAATTACTGATCCAGAATGCTATTTATGTCCAGGAAACAAAACACAAAAATACTTGGGGAATAATGGAAACTGTGTAAATTAGAAAAATTAAGAACAGAAGAATGAAGTATGTCAAATTAAATAATCTAAGAGAAATCTGTCTGGGTAAGTTCATTTTGAAGAAGTAGGAAATTCTTTTTTTTTTCCCCTTTATTTTATTTTATTTTTTTAAAGTTGTAGATTTACAAAGAAGTAGGAAATTCTTATTAAATCATCAGGTCCATATCTATTCCTTGTGCTTTTTCATACTATTATGGGGCGGAAGGGGAGAATGTACTGGCGAATTAAGAGTGTGCTAATATTGAGATTATAAATCTCCTTTCACAATAATGTTTTCAAGACTGACGATGTTTCATTGGTTTTACTCTCCCCAGAGGAAAGATTTTCATCCTAAAATATATAAAATATTTAAACATATTGGTGTTCCCCGTATTCAATGATATCGCAACTTGACAAAATAGAAAGCCTTGATCAAGCATCTCAAAGAAGAAATGATAGCTGATATTTTCGCTTACAATTTGGTTGAGATTTGTTCCTGGGCTCTGGAATCTGTTATTTAATGTGTTGTTATTCTCATCAACCACTTCAAATATTTCATTTCCCTGACAACTGGAGCCTGATTTGTTGATGTGCATTGAATTCACGTCATCCACAGAAAACAATGCTGTGTCCAAGAAATTCACACAAAACTTTTTCTTTAAATATGACTTAAATCTCTTTAAATTATTTTCTTCCTCAAACTTCAAGAAGGTAGTTCTTCTGAACTTCTCCCTTTTAGCCATCGAATCAAATGTGTTATTGAAAGAAAACCAATCAAGCATGTTGCTAATATGATTATCAGTAAATGGTTTTCTCTTACTTGCTTTATTATTCTCATCTCTAAACATATTTTTGTTTGAGTTTGATAAATATGAACCTATTTTCATCCATAAGTGGAAACCCAAGGAATTTTCAATATCTGATACTTTACCATAGGCAAATCCCCTGTCTTCCTCATTTATAGGCTGGAAAATAACAGTTAATATTGGGCAATGTTGACCACAGATAGCATAGAGTTTATCCAAAGAATCACCTTCCTGAAACGCACCAGGAAGTACATTACTACCAGGTACTGGTTGGTTTTTAACAGTGTGATCAGACACTGGATGGACCTTGTTGCCAGAAGTTAAGATATGAGTCACTGATGTACACACCCTTTCCGGTCTGGGCTCACCCTTTTCCTCAGCACAGTCATTTGGTATTCTCTCCTCAGCAAATGATTTATTTTGAACGCTTGCTGAATCCTGGTGAGAGGTCTCAGAGTCACTGTAAGGAGGCATGTTAAAATAACGACATTTCGATTCCAGAGGTTGAATGAGTTCCTCCAGTTCTGAGGACAGTTCGGCCATGCTTGGGCGTGGGACTAAATTTCCAAAATGCGAGTATGGCACCTCATTGCTGGTATTATCAGCTAGTGTGTCCATCGACACAGTATCTGCATTGCCACACAGGCCGGAATTTTCGGACGATAGTCTTAGCAAATGATTTTCTTTCAGGAGCCATTTGCCTCTGTCAATCAAAATCCCGTCCTCTGCGCCACGTGGGCTTCTGTTATTATGATCCTGTTTTGTACCATGTTCTACTATGTCTCTCTCATAATTGGCTCTTTCATCGTTAAAATCGCATGCAACCTGTCTTTCTCCCTGGGATTTCTGCAACAGAGATGAGCTGCTTGATATCTGTAAAGAAGAGTCAAATGCCTGGCCTTCAGAGTCACAAAGGCTGACTTTCTCAGCACATGGAAACTCCAGAGGATTATGTGGACAAACCTGAGCTCTGTGTAGAGATCCCCAAAACAAAGGTGGTTTCGTAACATCTGCTTTACCATAAAGTTTTTCTATTGTCTTTTTAACAAAGCCTTTGCTGTATTCTTTCTCCTGAGTCATCACTCCACTCGGGTCTTTGGGACCATCACTGGACGTTTTACGTGGCTGTTGCTTCTCATTGTCTTGCCTAGAGACTAACCAATCAGGATTCATTGGGTTTTTGAAGCATGTTGCAAGATCTGGAGAGAACTCTGAAAGGCTTCCAATTTCCATGGTTCCCCCCATCATTTTCAATTTCATTTCAGTTCGTCCTTCAATAAGCTGCTTTTTGGTATTTTGTTTGGAATCATAGCAAAACATTAAGGATGGTGGTGTTGCTAGCCTCCTGGTGATTGCCCCGTACATGACACCACTCCGTGTGTCTTCTGCAATGTTCCTACTAGGGATTTCCATCAATTCCAAATTCTTACCAGCCTCTGCCTCTTGGTGAACTGACTCTTCGGTGGCTTGCTCTCTTAGGTAATCCCTTATATTGCATAATATATCACTATCCTGGTTTTCTAACTCTTCAGAAGAGTCCCATTGTGGAATGTTGTTTCTTTCACTTGATGTCATTCTGTTAGTTATTGAGCCTGGTTCTTCAGAATTCATTGACTGTTCCTTATCAAAGGACACACATGCATTTTTATCCCAGAATTTCTTTAAGGAACAATTTTGAAATTCACTTTCAACACTTTGTTCCTTATGAGATTCTGATTCCATGGCTTTAAGGGAGAAGTCACAGCAACTGAAATTACTGGTATTTTCATGGGAGACCACAGTGCTAAAGCCAAGTCCACACTGACAGTTCTCCAAACTATTTAGATCTTTCTGAATCTCATCATCTCTTTCTAACTCCTGAGTCAGTTCCGAATTATCTAGATATGTATTTTCTCCAAAATTTAAAATGTCGATGGTGTTGCAGTCTTTGGTGGGACTATGGGAATTACCCACTGGGCAAAATGCCTTAGCAGTATGGCTTTCTTCATAGTCCTCCTGGGAAGTCCCAGCATCAGGAAGTAAACAAAACTCTCCTGGAACATCAGCCTTGTTCGTGGAGGCCTGCTGCAATGTATTGGCATCATTAGGCAGGGAAACGTCCCGAGGATTCTGTGTCTCTGTGGGAGAGGAAATCGTGTTAGTACTGTCCATCACACCAGGAGAACAAGTTACGTCTGAATTATAGCCTTGAAGGACACACCCTGCACTGGCAGAGTCATCTTCATCTGAAGAGATGTTCTGTGCTTTTTCATTTCCAGTGCACTTTGTAACTTCCGACATGTTGGATACTGAGCCATTTTCAGACGGGTCTGTCTGAACCGCGTCCTGTTCCTTCTCAGCGAGTCCCAAGTGATTTGTGGTCGACTCCACTAACTTGGCAACAGCAGCCTTCAAGTCATCCGCTTCCTCCGTGACAGCAATGTGCTTGAGAACCTCCAACAGGGCCAATATTTCCGACGTCCTATCAGCAGTCGGATGAGCACTGCCTTTACCGATGCTGTTCATACTTCCCCTTAGTTTCAGAACCAGCAGCCACGCTAGAAGGACATTAGTGGATGGACCACACAGTGGAGAAGGGAAGGAAACATTTGCAAAGGAACCAAGCAGTTGAACGATGCCACTTTGAGTCCAGTGATCACCAGGAACTGCGACTGGCAGTTGTTGAGGCAGTGGGGCTGATCTGAGTTCTCTGGGGGCACCTCCTTCAAGGAGATCGACTTGAGTAGCAGTCTCCACTCTTAGCCCTTTTGTAGCTAGGTTGGTTTCCTGATAAAGATTTACCACTGGTCCTGACTTTTCACCAGATACTCTACCTGCAGCACTGTGATCATCAAGAACTGACTGTGGCCAAGCCCAATGTTGATGCAGGGAAAGTAAGTCGGCCTCAGTCAGAGATCCAACACAGCTTTCACAGAGCTCTTCAGGAAGTTCTTCACTGTTAGACTTCTCAAAAGATCTACCTATCTCTTCTCCTGGATTACTTCCTACCAACCTGGCCGTTTTAGTTCTCTGGCTTTTACCTTCCATGACAAATTGCTTTCCTTTCCTAGAACTTGCGTGGGAATTATTTTCTGGAAAACCACTTTCCTTTTTGTACAAGGGAGCAGGTTTTTGCTGTTGTAAGGATGAATGTGGATCTACGTTCTGCAACCATCTCTGTATATAATTTTGGACTGAGTTATGGGCACTATCCTCGGGAAAAAGAGCTCGGTCTGAAGCCAAAGAATTTGACCTAGATGCAGCGTACTGGCTTTTTGCAGTGGTAGCTGATTTTAACTTATCCCCTTTCTGTTTTTTCTGGCTTTTAAGAGTTATGTGGGAGTCGTTAACTTTTGAAACTAAACTCTTCTTTACCACTCCCCAAGAATAGCGAGAAGGCATGTCTGCTTGAGCTGAAGGCCCACAAAACACATTTGGTTTATGCTCAAGAAAGCTAAAAGCACAGAGTAATTTTTTATTTTCAAATGCACTTTTGCAATATTTCAATTCTTTATAAGGAAACACTTTGTCTTTTTGACCAACTTCTATTTTTGGAGATCCTCCGAAGCTTATTTTATTGACTTGTTTAGATTTCCTTTTGGCTAGAAGTCCTTGCATCTTGGGGTTTTGAATAGTATTTAAAGCTTTTTTATGAAAATTCTTGGAATTCACAGTATTGGGATTACTTGGGGAACAAAAATCACTCGATTCAATTACCATATCGCTTGAATGGAAATCTCCTTCACAAAGTGTCCCCCCTTTAAGGGCACTCTCTGACTCAGACAGTACAGTGCCTTGAATGTTTCTACCTCCTTTGCTTAATCTGTCATTTCTACCGGGGACTTTTTTGCAGGCAATTTTCCTATTCCAGTAGTTGGAATTTTTCATTTGTTGCAGATGTCTCGTGTTTGCTTGGTCGGTAACAGATGATGACATTTGCTTTTCATTTTTGGGAAGTGTTGTTAAACTACACTGCTCAAATTCCCGAATTAGTCTGTCTACGGTTGAGGTGACAGTAGAGAATCCTACTGGACCTGGGGTTTCAGGAATAGCTCTGTCAACTCCAGAGTTGCCACTTGAAGAATGAGTTGCGTCTGCCAAGACGGGATTGAACGTATCATCACCGCTCCCGTAAGTCTTGAAGTCCTTGATACAACCTGGGTCGTCTGGTGCCATACTGTCACTTATACCTTCCTCCACTGCTGGTTTTCCTGGTATTGCCAGTGGACAGCCCTTCAACTGGGACAGCTCTAACAGCTCCCGACTCATCCCCATAACGCCAGCACCTACCACGCTTGACTCGAGCCCGCCACTTTCCCGTTTTCTTCCGAAGGTTGACTGCACCTGCTCACCGCCCTTGATCTGAACGAGCACTGGTTTGCTAGATACCGACGACATTTTGCTGCAAGAATGTGTGAACATGTGATACTCGGATTTGTCTTCTCCTTGGGCCTGTGCAATCATTTTCTCTTGAATTTCCGTTTCGGATACGACGGTCACACTCCCTATCAGAGGCTTCTTGGGTCTCACTCTCCTCAGCGCGGGAGTAGGAGGCCTATAAAAGCGCTTGGCTTGAGCCTCAGTTCCCTGGATGGCGTCTGCATCCACAGCAGAATTCTCCCAGCTGGCTCCCTCTGGCCCGGCCACCTGAGTCTTCATCTCCTCTGTCAAACTGCTCGCCTGGTTACCGCCTTTCTCCAGAGGCGGAACAACTGGCGACAAGGAGCAAGCTGCAATCTTAAAACCAGGTGATCCATCACCTGTTCTTCCTGGGAAACTATTTATCTCACTCTTTTCATCATTATTAGGAAGTTCGGCTCGACTGACAGTGGTTGTCCATTTTATGGTTTCTTTCTCTTTTATTTTGAATCGAACTTTCATCTCAACTGTCATCGTGCCATCTTGATTAAAAATAACTGATTTCTCAATATCATCTTCAGAAGGGCCTATCAATAAATTCTGAGAATCTTCTTTTTCTAAGGCCAAATAATTTTCAGAAGCAAAAGAATGATCTGAGCAGCCATCATTATTATTCATTTTGCCAGGAGAAACGGAGAAAGTCTGGGGTTTTGAGCTTGAGGACACACATGTGCTCACTTTCAGATTTTAAGAATGAAAGATATCCCATAACAAAACACAGCATGGAAGAGAGAAAATTATAAATATCCAATAGGAGATGCAGAAAAGGGAAAAAAGTAAAAATAATTAGTATACAAAGACTTTATTTTCTAGGTTTAATAATAAAATGTACTAATATATTTATTTATGTCCACTCTATTGAATTCTGTGTAGGACCTGGTATATTTCTACAAATTACTCTTAAAATAGAATTCAAAAATCTACTTCAATGAGGAGAGTTATGGAATTTTAATCTAACGCACTTGATTATTAGGTAATTTTGCCAAGCAAGGTATACAGTAGAAATGGCTAAAGACTCCAACAAAAATTAAAAGACTTTATTTGGAATCTACACAAGTGCTGCTACTAACTCAAAGTAAAATTATACATTATTTTCTGAGGCATGACCAAAAGAGACATCAATAGCATTAAGCAAAAGTATTCTTCTAATTATTTAAAATGTTAGCTTAATCTAGAAATTATTATAATTAACATCAACTTTATACAATAGCTCATTTAAGATAAGGCACAAAAGAGAATGAGCTAACATAGGCCCAATATCTAACGTGTTTCCAGAGATAATCAGACTACTTGTACTTATTAAGTTCTCATATCAAATCCTTATGAGGAGTTTACGTTCAGGTATAAACCTAGAAATAGTGTATCTTATTCTGGCACACTTTTATCAAAATTGTAACTTAAATGTCAAGTTTAAGCTCATAATTTAAGTAAAAACAAAACCCTAAAATTCTCTGAAGATACAAAAAGGAAATTATACTCAGAATCCTCTGTCAGACACAAGCAACAAAATTATTATAGAACAGTGACTGCAGTAGAATTGCACTGCATGTGTAGTAGATATCTGACATAACTGCTTACAAAATACCAAAGTTAATGTTATATATTATTTACTGAATAAATGACAACAATAAATAGATGAGTTTTGCCCACTTCTGCATAAAATAGAGGAATTACTGTGAAAACTCACATTATTTTTTTTTAATCTAAGTAAAACAAGAACTGAAATTCAGGTACAAATGCCAATCACTACTTGATCACAGAGCTCACCTACTGGGTCCCGTGAGCCCTGATTCCCAGGAAATTTAACCTGGGCATCAAGGCATTCTCCTCCTACCCAAAAGATCACAACCCACTGTGCAACATTTCCCCAGAAGGTATGTGCCTAGATTACTGGCTACATTAATTTTTTTTTTGAGGAGTCAGGGGTTGAGTCACACCTGGAGGTCATCCCGGCAGTGCTTGAGGGAAACCATGCAAGGCCAGGAATCTACCCTGGGCCTCCTGCACGCAAAGCTATGAGCCCCTTCTTTTAAAAAAAAAAAACTAAATCATAAATCAAAGGGCCTGGGATTTTCATAGGAATAACTTCAGAAAATGGCATATTCATGTAGAGACTCTTTTATTTTTCATTCTACAAACCTGCTGAGCTCAGCTCTGCTCTTGCAAGTACAATTTAGAGAAAAATTCTGCAACTACCAGCGATGTCACTGACGCACATTCCATAAAATTCATCTCCAATCAAGAAATGGGGGCGCCTTTTATTTTTAAAATAATTAGTATGTGCGATTTTTTTTTCAAAATGCATCAATTGAAACATACGCTGCTGAGCTTTAGACATGATCAGATCATGTGTGAGACTCTTCTCAGCTATAATTATGACTAGCTTCCCGTGGGGATGCTTTAACCCGCCCCCCCCCCCCGTTTTCTCTTGGATGGTGAAGAAAGGGGTAGTTTGAGCAGAGAATTTTGTTTCTGCAGATGTAAAAGAGGATGAGGAACTTACTCTTTTTTTCGGGCCTGGCATTCCCCTTGGGAAACGCTCGGGGAGTGACTCCGAGTGCCCTCGCAGGGAGCAGGTACTTCTGGACGTCATAGTTGGCCGGTTTAAAGGGTTCTCTGCCGGCTGCCACCACAGCCCCGGAGCTCAGGAGCACGGCCTGCAGGCTAGGGACCTGGAGGAAACAGGGTTCAGGAGGAAGGAAGAAAAGGGGGGTCTGCTCCTTCCCCTGGACAATCTCATAACTCGGCGACTCCTCCGGGAACTCCAGACTTGACAGTCATCGGCAACAGCAGCAGGTCTGGACGCAGACAACTGAAGTCCCACCGCACTGGACAGAGGCTACTTCCTTCCCAGCTAGTGACCCCTGGGGAGAGCGCACTAGGGGGTCGAGGCAGAGCCTTTAGAACCCTGGGTGGACCATTCCCAGAGCTCCTGAGAGCCCCCTATGGAGGCGCCCAGCTTAATTCCCGCAGGACTGTCCCACCTCACAGTTGCTGCCGGCTGTGCAATTCCTGGAACTGACCCGGCCACGCTCTTCCCCGGAGACTCAAATTATTTTAGGGTCACCTGTTTCTCTTCTGGTGATGGGCTCAGCCTCAGCTCTAGACAGCCCAGTCCCTTCCCCACAGAGAGCCACTGCTCTCCTGCTCACGGCCTTCCAGAATTAACCCAGCGGAGAGAGTGGGATTCCCGCCCCAGAAACCCAGAGACCACCGGAAAGACAATCTGAGACAGAGCTGAGCAGGCCTGTCCCCTCTCTCCTCCCTCCCCCCTCCCTCCCTCCGTCTCTCTCTCTCTCTCTCTCTCTCCCTCTCCCTCTCCTTCCCTCTTTCTCCCTCTCCTTCCCTCCCTCTCTGTCTCTCTCTTATCTCTTTTCCTTTCCCTCTCCTTCCTCTCTCTCCCTCCTTCCCTCTCCCTCCCTTCCTTTCTCCTTCTCTCTCCCACTCCCTTCCTCCCTCTCTGTCTTTCTCTGTTCTTTGTCTCTTTCTCTCTCTCTCCCTCTCCCTCCCTCCCTCTCTCCCTCTCTATCTCTCCCACTCATTCCCTCCCTCTCTGTCTCTCTCTTGTCTCTTTGTCTGTCTCTGTCTCTCTCCCTCCCTCCCTCTCTCCTTCTCTCCTTCCCTATCTCTCTGACTCCCTTCCTCCCTCTCTGTCTCTCCCTCCTCTCTTTCTCTGTCTCTCTGTCTGTCTCTGTCTCTCTCCCTCCCTCCCTCTCTCCTTCTCTCCTTCCCTATCTCTCTGACTCCCTCCCTCCCTCTCTGTCTCTCCCTCCTCTCTTTCTCTGTCTCTCTGTCTGTCTCTGTCTCTCTCCCTCCCTCCCTCTCTCCTTCTCTCCTTCCCTATCTCTCTGACTCCCTCCCTCCCTCTCTGTCTCTCCCTCCTCTCTTTCTCTGTCTCTCTGTCTGTCTCTGTCTCTCTCCCTCCCTCCCTCTCTCCTTCTCTCCTTCCCTATCTCTCTGACTCCCTCCCTCCCTCTCTGTCTCTCCCTCCTCTCTTTCTCTGTCTCTTTGTCTGTCTCTGTCTCTCTCCCTCCCTCCCTCTCTCCTTCTCTCCTTCCCTATCTCTCTGACTCCCTCTCTCCCTCTCTGTCTCTCTCTCCTCTCTTTCTCTGTCTCTTTGTCTGTCTCTGTCTGTCTCTCTCTCTGAAGCCCCACTGAGGGTCAGTCTTACCTCCCCAGCCCCTGGACACAGCAGATCTAGGTCCAGCACCTTTCCCTGGCCACCCTGCACGCTCCTTCTCCCCCCCCAGGCCTCCCCCATCCCCACCCTGAAGAACTGAAGGACTGAAGGGCTTCTAGCTCCACTGCAAGGCACTTCCTTACCCTGTTGGGTGCAGGGTGAGGCCCTGAACCCACACAGGGGCTCAGAAGTGGTTGAAAGTCCACCTTCCGCCAACAGGGAACCGGTGTGACGGGGACACCAGGGCAGAAATGTGCATTCTTGTGGCTACCCCGGCCGAGCCCCAATCCTCCTCAAGAGACCCCCGGAAAATGCTTCGGAGTACCCAGGGCCCAGCGTGTTACCATCTGCCACCCCTCCTCAAGAAGGACGACAGGCTTAGAGCAGTGCTCAGACTGGGACAGGGAAAATCAATCGGCATGTCCTAGTGTCCTGGCGTCCACCAGGAAGGCCCACACCTGAGCAAGAGGGAGCAGAGCAGGCATTCACACCCGCACGCACGGACACCCACTGGCAGATGTGCACACACACACACGCTAGCGTGCATATGGACCCATGCCTGCTGCCACACATGCACACTCGGATGCACACTTGCACACTCGCCGCCTGGCACACCCCGGCGCCCAGACCCTCCCCGCCTGGCACTCCGGCACCGCACCCAGGCCCGGGGCGCAGCAGAGCCCCGTCCCGCGCGCCCCAGGGACCGACCTTCCTCCCGTCCGTGGCGTAGAGCCTGGCCACCGGGTACCGCACGACGTCCGTCAGGTGCTGCAGCAGCGCGTCGAAGGTCCGGGTGGCCCTCCGGCACAGGAGCACGGCGTGCCGGGTCCGGGGGTCCCCGTTCCTGAAGACCAGCAGGCGGGCCGGGGCGCGCGGCGGGCCGGCCAGGGGCGCGCGCGAAGGGGGCGGGCGCGCGGGACCCGGGTCCGGGGGCCGCACCTGGCGGCCGGGCGAGCACAGGTAGGACGCGCCGTCCTGCAGCTGCTCCAGCCGCGTGATGCCGTGCCGGCCGCGCGGGGTGCTGATGCTGCGCACGCCGAAGGCCAGCGGCACCTTCCCCGACAGGCTGTCCAGCAGGGCCTCGAAGGTCTTCACGGCCCGCGGGTTGACCACCACCCGGACCCCGCCGAAGTGCGGGTCCCCGCTCTTGTAGACGCGGATCCGCTTGGCCACCACGGGCTGCGCGACCCCCGGCGCGCGCGGGGTCGGGACTGGCGCGTCCGAGGGAAGGCGGCGGGGCGTGGAACAGCCCCTGGAAGGGGCGTCGCTCATTTTGCAGGACCTGAGAGGGAGGAAGAGTTTTCATTTCCAGATAACTGCACCCCCCCAAAAAAAATTAAATTAAATTAAAAACATTTATTTTTTTTTCAATATAAAATAAAAACGTTCATGCAAGTCAGTCCAGTGTGACGTTCTAGTTACTCCCAGGATTTCATTCTTTCTTTATAACGGCCTGTTCGGAAAATTAGTTTTAAGGGAGCTGCAGGAAGGAATATGGGCAGAAGTTCAATAAGGCTATTTACAATTCAAAGATGGTACTCAAAAGACACGAATAAGGGCCCATGTCAGTAAGTTCATGTATATATTCAGATATATACTTGCCTTGGAAGACTGCACAAGCATCATCGCTGGGTTTTATAGTTCTGTATTTATAACTGAAAAGTGGTCATTCAAAGCCAATTTGTGGAATAGAGTCACTGCGCCATCTGTTTACATGAGGACACACTTGTAAACCAAACAAAAGGAATTCCTGTAGTACACACGGCCCAGTGTGAGACGTTCTGGGAGCAGAACCAAATTAGTGGATCTTTCTAGTTGCCAAGAGTGACCTAACTAAAGAAGACCACCTCTCATTTGCCAGAGAGAGAGAGAGAGAGAGAGAGAGAGAGAGAGAGAACAGAGGATAAAACATATCCCGAGCACAGCCAGGGATAAGCCCTGAGCACCGATGAGAGTGACCACAAAACAAAACAAACAAAAAAGACCAATCAGAAATCAGTCCATAAGAAAAGAGGATTTTGCAGTGGATCAGTATCCTTCTGCAGGGAACTGTCCAGCACAAAGTGGAGGAGTGAGGATGCGAAAAGTTAAACCCGGGGTTGGAGCGATAGCACAGCTGGTGGGGTGTTTGCCTTCCACGTGGCCGACCCAGGTTCGATTCCCAGCATCCCATATGCCCCCCCCCCCCCCGGAGCACCACCAGAAGTAATGAGCCAGAAGTAACCCATGTGCATCGACGGGTGTGACCCAAAAGCAAAAAAAAAAAAAAAATTAAACCTCAGGGCCAGAGCGATAAGACAGCAGGTAGGGTGTTGGCCTTACATGCGGCAGGCCAGAGTTTGATCCTCGGCATCCCATATGGCCCCCCAAGAATCACCCGGAGTAATTTCTGAGTGCAGAGCCAGAAGTAACCCCTGAGCATTGCCAGGCATGACTCAAAAAGAAAAAAATGTTAAAATTCAGTATCTCTTGAATGGTACCCAAGAGTTCATCTCTCACACAGTTTCCCAATGTTAAATTCTAGTAAGACTGTGTCATATCGATCCTTAAACAAGGACTGTATTAAGAGTGAAAGATGTTTGCTTCGCAGATAAATCTTTTAACATAGTACTAGTCCTACTTTGGGAAATGCTGCCTTACACAAAAGTTGAATGAATGACAGCATTGTCCTAAGCTGGTTCTCCCAGAGCGGTCTAGAGGAGGGTGGAGACTGGAAGGCACCATGGTGCTCTAGTGGTGATTCTTGACCAACTGAACCTGTAGTTTAATGCAGAGGGCTGAGGAATCGGGGCAGGAGTGCCCTGTGGGGGCAGCAGATAATGTCACTACCTGGTGGTATTCAGGATGCCACACTCAGCAATGCTTGAAGGACCACCGGGGTCGGCCACACACATGGCATGTGCTATTTGGCCCTGTCCTTCTCTCCAGCCCTCCAGAATGATTTTAAAACAAAATCTTCAGGAAGGGATTGTAAGAGCCATTTCCTGCCAAACCTGGAGGTTTCCTTCTTTCATTTCTCAGTGACTGACAGCTGAGTGGCTTGTGGACGGCTTATGTGGGCTTGTCTGCGCGTGGAGCATATGGTGGCCACTACATTGCTTTAAATCCACATACTTATTAGTGTCTTTGACAGATTAAGAGTGCCCTGCAGCCTTGAAACAAGGCTGAACCAACTAGAGACATGCCATTCTTCTATTACAGAGAAGAAAAAGGCATGTTTGTCAGTAGAAGTCAGCGATAAATCCAGCCCAAATCACCCACTTAACAGTCTGCAAGCTGTTAGCTAAAATTCTTCATCTATCCCTTAGCTGACTCGAAGTCTTTATGTATAATTTAGGAAAATGCATTCAAAGATCACCCTGGAAATATGTCTTCCCTACTTCCTCCCCTAGTGGAAGAAAGTAATTATAGTACTGAAGCCACCAAAGGCAACTGTAGTAAGATACATCAGGAGCTGGGAACCCATCTTGCAACAGAGTGGGCAAGACAACCTTCTCATCCTCCACTGACCGGAACTACACTCTGACCTTGGAAAAGCTGCTTAATCCCCACGCTCTTTCCAACCCTAAGACGGATGAGTTAATTCCATACTTAAATAAAGAACTTTCGAATTCTACTGTTATCTATCTACCTTTTGAAAACGGGCTCTCTGGCATACTGAAAGTAGACTATAGACCGAACATGATTGCCACTCTTTTGCAAACCACAACACCCAAGAGGAGAGAGAGAACAAAAGGGAATGCCCTGCCACAGAGGCAGGGTGGGATGGGGGAATGGGGGGAATGGGGGGTGGGAGAGATACTGGAATCTATGGTGGTGGGAAATGGGCACTGGTTGGACGGATGGGTATTCGACCGTTGTATAATTGAAACCCAAGCACAAAAATTTTGTAAGTCTACAACTGTACCTCATGGCGTCTCACTAATAAAAATTTTTTTAAAAGTTAAAAAAGAAAAAATGTCAGAGCCATTTGATATGAACATAATCATGTTGGAAGGTATCATACATTTCAGAAGTATCTATTCAGGAGCTCTAAAAACCAATGCTCATTCTGCAAGAAAAGCACATCTCAGATCTAAAAGCAAGTTGGCATAGACTTTGTTTTATTTGCAAGTGCTTTTTTAACAATTTGTGTGCTGATCAATTATCAAGTCCCAACAACTAAAATTAAAAACTTTAAATTAAATTTTGATCAAAATTGTAAGCCATTTTTCAAAACTTATATTTGACTTGACTTGACTTCAAGACTTAAAAAAAAAACAACAATGTCTGCATGAAACTGCCTCCATTCTAAGGAATCGTTGCCATGATATAGGGAATTTGGGAGAGCATAATACATTCCCTGCAAGTACTATCCCAAGATCCCATATCTGACAAGACTGAGAGAAACATGAGGCTGAAAACCAACATTCCTCCTTGTGCTCAGCAAAGGAGTCTAAACTAGAATTAATCTCATTTTTCTGCAACATATTTATGAATTTTTAAAAAATGCTGATTTCCCTTGTTTGAAATTTTTTTTTAAAAGGGCTCTCTTACACATTTATTTGAAAACATTTTATGTGAATGGGTTTTCTGGTTGTTCTTAGGTTTTGAGCTTTTGCTGTTGTTTGGGGGGTTTTTGTTTTGTTTTAGGTGCGGGGTTTGATCCGGCTGCCGTGCTGAGATCAAACCTGGGGTCTCACCTATGTTACCCTACATAGATGCTCTGTTGCCAAGCCTGTGAATAGTTTCTTTGAAGACACAATTCCCAGCCTGTGAATAGTTTTACAGACACATTTCTCTACCTATCTTAGGAAAATTATATTTATCTCTAAGTAAATGCATTGTGAAGCTTTTTATTTCGGTGGTTTTTCTGCTTGTGCTCTCTGAAGGCTGTTGAGCTGGACCACTACATGGAGGAGAAAGTGAGCAGCCGACGCTGAGGGGTTTTGTTTTGGAAGGGGATAAGGTGGGACCTAACTAGGCCCGCTCGAGCAAATCGAAGAACAGCGGGAGGACAGTGACAGTGACCAGGAGAAGGAAGATTTGATGCTGAACCAGGAGAAGGACAAAGGGTTGAAGAGAAGAGGAGACCTCGTAGTCCCTGCCTTACCTCTGCTGTCCCTGAGCTCTCGGTTTTAGCTTCCTACTGGGTGGGGTCATTCGTTGAAGCCCAGCAGTGGGGAAACAATTTGCAGAACAAGTACCTGCCTCAGCGAGATAGATGCACTGGATTAGGGAAATAGCACAGCGGTAGGGCGTTTGCCTTGCATGCCTTGCACGAAGCCAGCCCGGCCGGCCACCGAGCCAGGTTCGATTCCTCTGCCCCTCTCGAAAAGCCCAGCAAGAGTATATACTGAGAGTATATTCAATATGCCAAACACAGTAACAACAAGTCTCAAAATGGAGATTTTACTGGACCTGCTCAGCAAATCGATGAACAACGGGAGGACAGTGTTTGACAGTGTTTGACAACAAAACACTAAGACAATAAGTGTGTGAGGATCTCTGCTTGCTCCTTAAAGGTCCTGGAGGAAGCTCTGTGTGTGTGTGTGTGTGTGTGTATGTGTGTGTGTGTGTGTGTGTGTGTGTGTGTGTGTTGGTAAAGATTCAGTTTCACCATTGAATGAAAGGATGTTTGTGCCGGGGCTGGAGCAATAGCACAGCGGGTAGGGCGTTTGCCTTGCATGCGGCCGACCTGAGCACTGCCAGGAGTGATTCCTGGGTGCAAAGCCAGGAGTAACCCCTGAGCATCACCAGGTGTGACCCAAAAAGCAAAAAAAAAAAAAGGATGTTTGTGCCTTACTAAGCTCAGTAACTGTATCGGGAAAGAGGGTGCAGGTCACAACCTTTCCAGGGGAAGTGGGTCAGTCTTTGCCGTGACATCGTTGTATGCATCTCTGTATCCTCCGTGGAAGTCACAGTCATTCAGTAGCACAACTGAGGAATATTAGCTGAGGGTTGTGCACATCTGGGGCCTGGGGGCATGGTGGAGGGGCTGGTGGGGCCAGGAAGAGATTTCATCTGGAGACCAAAGTCTGCAAAGCTGAGGTGTCTGAGGCCGAGAGGCAGAGGAGAGAAGCCCCAAGGAAGAAACAGATTCACTGACGAAGAACAGTGAGCACGAGGCAAACGCAATCATAGAGCGGGTAGGGTGTTTGCCTTGCGTGCTGTCAGCCTGGGTTCAATCCTCAGCAGCCCCAAGTCCCTCCAGAGGTGGTCCCTGATACAGAGCCAGGAAGAAGCCCTAAGTCCTGCTGGGTGTGCCCCAAATACTTAATTAATTAATTAGTTAATTAATTAAAACGAAGAAGGAAACCCCTGTTGCAATTCAGTCACATCATTAGGGGTCTCCATGGACAGTGACACTCCTCAGCACCACCAAAGCCATCAGCAGCCCCGTATTCCTTCTTGCCGACCCTGCACTGCTCCACGCGGGCCCCCACTGCTGTGAAGCTGCGGGCTCGTGATCTGGGACTAAGAGTTTGGTATCTTTCGGTGCTCCTTATTCCCTGGCCCTGTGTCTCTGTGTGCCACAGAGACTGGAATCGGCCAGCACTGCCCTTCTGCCTCTGACTTACTCACGGAAGCGCGTTTCTAAAAACCCTTTGCTTCCCTAGTCTCTGCCATGGTTCTACTCATCTCCGCCGACGTGAGTCTCAGCATTAGAGTCTAGAAGTCTGGGATGCTGAGAACTGAATAAGTAATTGCCCTTACTAAAGGACTGAATTTTCTCTCCATCTCTTGTTTGACAAAAAGAAAAGTCAGATTTATAAGCCGTCATTTATAGGCACACCATTCCACTAATTACATTTTCATTTTTGACCACATAGTAGCAATACACACAACTCAGAGGAAGTATAAAATAGAAAATAAAGTAAGAAGAGTTATATACGCACAATGTTAATTCTGTGGCACCTGACAGATTTGATGTTGCAAGAAAAATTATTTTATCTCACAGATATCATCCATGATTCTGTAATGGGAGTAAGGTAGAGCTTCATTAAAAATGACACAGTTACTTCCTGTGGTAGTGGAATTATTGTTGAATTCAAATATTGTTGAATTGTTGAAACAGATTCCTTCTTCTGTAATTTACTGCAAAAAATTCTCAAGTGAGTAAATAGTGCCTTTGTAACCATAAAAAAAGGTTATCTTATACATATAAAATAACTTATACAAATTAAGATAAGTATAAGTACTAAAGTTCCCTCCTACTTAAGTATAAACTTATGAGGGTTTCTAGTGAATCTGAGTAAAATATAATTACCAACAATATTCTTTTTTCCAGAGGTACAAGATAGAATACAAGTAGGTAATGTAGACAGAAAGTACAACTAGCTAGACAGGTCATTTCAAATAAAGGTCTCAAATAGTCTTGTACTCACCAGATCTTGAAAGTTTCCACGTAAAGAAAAAGATATTTTAAATTGTTTGGATAATTCACATAAATGTCACTGGATAAATAACCAGCTCGTTCTGTGCAGACAAACTAATATCTTAGAATTTATTCTTGGTATATCCTCTGAGGGATTGAGTACAGCCAATTAATTTAATCCAAACTGATGGTAGCCACCAGTCAGAATTCACCCTAAGAGGACCACAACCAGAAACAAACCAGGTTCCAACATGCTCCCACTTCTGGAATCTTCCAGATTTTGAGTTGACCTTATATTTTCTTGCTTTCCTGGTATAATTCCCGAGAGAAAGTACTTTGCCAATTCCAGATAACTTCTCTCCTAGATAGTCACAAGTCTCTTACTAAAGAGAAAAAATGGTGTTTCTGTGCTTCCAAAGGATGAGACTGACATTTTATCATTCTTTGCGCTCTGTTCTGGGCTTCCCCCTGGTTCTGCACTTTGGGATCACTCCTGACAGGGCTTAGGGGACTAGACAGGATGCTGAGGATTGAATCTAGGTCAGCCACCAGCATGGCAAGTGCCCTACCCACTGTGCTACCACTCCAGCCCCTCATTTCTAAAATTTACCAACTACCACTGAACTGAAACCAACTTCCGTGAGTAAACATCAATTTCTCTACACGTCAGCAAAGTAGAAGTGTGGTAGTAGTTGGAGCAGTAGTACTGGTGGTGGTGAAGTAATAGTAGAAGCTGTCACCGTGGTAGTCATGGAACTGATTAATAATTAGTAATGGATTGATGGATTACTTTGTGCTAGGCGTCATGTATAGTGTGTTATAAAAATCCTATAATTTTCTATGCAGTAAACGCTGTTGTTATCCTTACTTTTCAAATAGAAATACAGGGGTGAGAAAATAGTAAGTGACCAAAGGATACAATTAGTTTACAGTAAAGCCTCTTCAGCACTTTAGGATGTTGCTTTCCAATGTTGGTGCCAGCACGCATGATGAGACCATATTGTAGAGGATGAAAAACTCCAAACTAAGGGGCTGGCGCAATAGTACAGCGGGTAGGGCATTCGCCTTGCACACTGCTGACCCGGGTTCAATTCCCAGCATCCCATATAGTACCCTGAGTACCGCCAGGAATGATCCCTGAGTGCAGAGCCAAGAGTGACCCCTGAGCATCATCAGGTGTGACGACCCAAAAAGAAAAAAAAAAACCAAAAAACGCCAAACTAAAGGATCTTTAAGTATATTCTATAGAGCATAATAATGTGCTGAAGATATGAAGACAAGGACGTGACATCATCAAGCATAAAATATATCCTGGCACTGCTGTGGCAGATGGGTTGGAGAAATAAGAGGTGACAGAAATTGTGTGTTGACTCTTTAACCAGATCTGCTTAAAGGTCCAGGGCCTGGCTTAGAGTAATAAGAACAGAAATAGAAAGAATTGGAAATATTTCCCCAAAATTTCAGAGGTAGACTGGCTTAGCAATAGGGTTGGTTGTGAAAAGCAAGGAGAGAAGTAATTTATTTAATGCATTAATTGAATAATCTACTGAAACCAGAATTCAGAATCAAGCACGTTTCAGCAAAAACTGCATAAAGCAAGAGAGACAAAGAAGGATTGTAGAAATTTTCACTTTTATTGAACACTTACTATGCCTCATTTGAGCGGTTAACTAAATTTTTCAAGCCTGGCTAAATTGTGGCATCATTAACAATAATAGACAATGTGAAAAAAGAGAATGTCAAGTCAGCATTTGAATAAGTTCTTTCCATTTTTAGCATGCCTACTTTGAGATCCTAGAAAGATATTTTGATAGTGCTATTCAAAAAGTCATTATGAATATGGTACTGAAGGTTGGTAGGGAAGATCAAAACAAGAGAGAGAAATTAGAAAAATTTAAGTAGACAAGGTAATTTGTGTCTTGGGATCACTGAGTTGAATTATGAAAGAGTAGGTATTATTGCTCATATAATTAAATGCACAAAATAGAAATCATAGATCTATAGCTGTAATATAGTCCAGATCTAAATATAGTTGGGGTATAGTGAGATTAAAATTAGGCTTCCAGTCACAATGGAATTGTCTATTGCTATCAGTCACTGATCAGATGAAACTGATCTAAATAGAATTAAAATTCAAATGACTCAATTAATGCAGAGGGGAATAATAATAAACTTCTGGAATTTCTGTTGCATTCTTATGGAGAAAAGTGTTATTGAAGTAGAATTCCATATATTCTGGAAATTCATAAGCTATACAAAAATTTATGTTTCATTCTTATTGTTTGACGAAAGCATATATTTAGTTGCTAGAGTTTTTAAGTTCTAATCAGTTGGTGAGACTTCTATATGTAGTTACAAAAATTAAGGTAAAGGTAAAGGTAAAGGCCCTCCCGTTGGTCGTCGATTTGCTCGAGCGGGCCCAGTAACGTCTCCATTGGAGACTTTGTTGTTACTGTGTCTGGCATATCGAATACTCTCGGTAGCTTGCCGGGCTCTCTGAGAGGGGCGGAGGAATCGAACTCGGGTCGGCCATGTTGGCCGCTTGTAAGGCGAACGCCCTACCGCTGTGCTATCGCTCCTAAATGACTTTCTAGAACGGGATAGACACAGAAACATTGCATTCATCTGGGGAACATAAAGTAACAAAATGGGAGACTAACACCCAGGAGTGGCCGAGACTAGTACCAGGAATTTTGCTCCACGACTTGGAGGTCAGCCACATGTGCTAGGGGAAAAGGAAGCTCAGATAGAGAAGGGAGCACCAAATAAAGGGTGATGGGAGGATCCTCCCAGGATGGGAGAAGCATGCTGAAAGTAGACTATAGACCAAACATGACTGCCACTCAATGCCTCTTTTGCAAACCACAGCACCCAAAAGGAGAGAGAGAACAAAAGGGAATGCCCTGCCACAGAGGCAGGGGGGGATGGGGGGATGGGGGGTGGGAGGGATGCTGGGACCCTTGGTGGTGGAGGATGGGCACTGGTGGAAGGATGGGTACTCCATCACTGTATAACTGAAACCCAAGCACAAAAATTTGTAAATCTACAACTGTACCTCATGATGTCTCACTAATAAAAAATAATAATAATAAAAATAAAATTTTAAAAAATGACTTTCTTAAGCTTCAGAGATAGCTCCCAGGCTGAATACAAGTTTGACTTGCAGGAGCCTGAGTTTCCATCCCCAGATCTTCTGGCCACCTGAGCAACACCCACCACTGGGCCAAAGAAATGGATAATAAAGCAAATCCATTAGGGACAACTCACCTCTTCCCTTGAGGGATTCAAGATAATATAAAGGAATTTATTTGATTTCACCGTTTAAGAAAACACTACTTTCATTATTGGTGAAAGAAAATGAAGTAATTCTCTAATTGTATAATTAAGCTAATTATACAATTATACCAATAACCCCAAATAATCATTCCTAAATATTTTGACTTAACAATAAAGCAAAAAGCTTCTATTTAGAATAATTACATGAGTAGACAATAGATTTAAAGTTTTTCCCCTCGATTGATACGGTTCTTGAAATTTCAAATCAGTTATTGAAAACATCCAGTAGAAAGAGTGACTTGAAGTAAATGTTCCATGGTATGTCCTTAGTACACTGCCTCGAGGAAATTGTTTTTTAAATATTTTTATTGAATCACCCTGACATAGACCCTGGCATTACAAAGCTGGTCATGATCGGGTTTCAGTCATAGTGTTCCAACACTCATCCTTCCACCAATGCACATTTCACAGCTTTTCTCTTACTAGTTGTTCATTACCAGCCCCCAACTCCCAACTCCCCCTCCCCTGAGCAAGACTGCCTCTGTGTCAATCTCTCTCTCTCTCTCTCTCTCTCTCCCCTCTCTTTTGGCCATTGTGCTTTGCAATATAGAAAAGCTTTCATGCATATCCCTTTACCTACTTTCAACAATCAGTTCTTGTCCAGCATGATCGTGCCAGCTATTATTGTCATGCTGGTCCCTTCTCTATCTTTCCTACCATCCGCCATCCAAACACTTGTAGTAGATTCCAACACTGACCAGTCCTCTTGGCCCCTATTTTTTTTTTTTTTGCTTTTTGGGTTACAGCCGGCGATGCACAAGGGTTCCTCCTGGCTCTGCACTCAGGAATCACCCCTGGCAGTGCTCAGGGGACCATATGGGATGCTGGGAGTCGAACTCGGGTCGGCCGCATGCAAGGCAAACACCCTACCAGCTGTGCTATTGCTCCAGCCCCCTCCCCAGCCCCTATTTTTCAAGGAAATATTTAGATGCATAAAATTTTTAATTGATATGAAGAGGTGGCACTGGAAAATTTGATCCTGTCCACACAACTAGATGAAGTTGTGGATTTAAAACCTTCACTAACCAACTGATTCCACTCCTTAGTATCCATCCCAAGAATACAAAACCATTAATTTGTGAAACTATTGGCACACTAATACTTGTTGCAGTGCTATTAACAGTACCTAAGACCTGGAAAAACCATCCTTGCCCACAAACAGGTGAGTAAATAAAGCAACTGTGGTATAACCACAATGGAATAATACTCAGATATGAGAAAAAATGAAATCTTGCATTTTGCTACACCTTGGATAGAACCGGAGGATGTCATGAGGAGTGAAGTCAGGGAAAAAGAGAAAGATAAACACTGGATGATCTCATTCTTATGTCAGGTAAAAAGAAGAAACAAAGAAAAGGAAGTACACTGGCCAATGAAATCAAACCACCCTGGGATTCTGCCAGCCAACTGAGTGAACAAGAGGATTTAAGGGGTGCAGATGAAAAGAGACTTGGGGACAGTTATGGCAGGATCTTGGCACGCAAGTGTTGGCACTCGGATGTTAGGTATGGTACAGAACATTGTTTGTCTAAAATATTTATACTGTTGTAAATTGAGATGCTTCGATTTATTTTTAATTAAGAACAACAAGAAAATTTTTTTAAAAAACTTGGTTTAAAAAGGAGCATCCTCAGATAGAGAAGGGAGCACCAAATAAAGGGTGTTGGGAGGATCCTCTCAGGATGGGAGAAGCATGCTGAAAGTAGACCATAGATCAAACATGATTGTCACCCATTGCCTCTTTTGCAAACCACAACACCCAATAAGAGAGAGAGAACAAAAGGGAATGCCCTGCCACAGTGACAGGGTGGGATGGGGGGGATGGGGGGTGGGAGGGATACTGGGAAATGCACGTAGCCAACATGGCCTACCCGAGTTCGATTCCTCCGCCCCTCTTGGAGAGCCCGGCAAGCTACCGAGAATATCTCGCCCGCACGGCAGAGCCTGGCAAGCTCCCCGTGAAGTATTTGATATGCCAGACACAGTAACAACAAAGTCTCCAATGGAGACGTTACTGGGCCCGCTCGAGCAAATATTAAATATAAAATATTTAATTTGGGAAATGGGCACTGGTGGAGGGATGGGTATTTGATCATCATACAATTGAAACCCAAGCACAAAAATTTGTAAGTCTACAACTGTACCTCATGATGTCTCACTAATAAAAATTTAAAAAAAAAGGAAATAAAGAAATAAAAAGTAGCATCCTTGGTCTGGAGTGATAGCACAGCGAATAGGGCGTTTGCCTTGCATGCGGCCGACCAGGGTTTTATTCCCAGCATTCCATATGGTCCCCTGAGCACCACCAGAAGGAATTTCTGAGCGCAGAGCCAGGAGTAACCCTTGTGCATCGCCGGGTGTGACCCAGAAATAAATAAATATAGATAAAAATAAAAAAATAAAAGTACACTGTACAAGAGTAACTACTTATTGTAAGCTAGATAGAGGTTGGTAATTCAAGTGGGGAAAAAAAGCAAACACACTGGAATACTTTTAGACTCACTTGAAAATTCACATTTAAAAAGAAGATACTTGGATAGTATCTCCAAATCACAATTGTATTCTATTCTTTACCACTAAAGCTATTATCAGAAATTTCATATCAAAAAATATTTTTAATCTCAAATAGGACACTCTTGCTCGAGCGGGCCCAGTAACGTCTCCATTGGAGACTTTGTTGTTACTGTGTCTGGCATATCGAATACTCTCGGTAGCTTGCCGGGACACTCTTATTATAATATATTTAATTTAAAACCAAACTATAAATTCTTAGCATGGGTATCCTAAACAACTTCTATAATGACTGCAGTGTTTTTAGTAACCTATTATTTGTCTAGGAATTCTGGCATTCCTTAATTCTTTGTAGCTAATACCGCTGAGGAAAGGAATAATAAATATATAACCATAGAATTGCGTTTTGATCAAAGTCTTAAATGAAGTCTTAATTCTGCCTTTTTGAAAGTCGTTCTTGAAGAGAAAGTACAGAGGACAGAGTGCAGCAGACCCAGAAGATGGGGTTGGATCCCCGATACCCTATACGGTCTCCCGACCCCACCAGAAGTGATCCCCGAGCACAGAGCCAGGAGCAAGCCCTGAGCACTGCTGGATGTGGCCCAAATTCAAAAAGAAAAAAAGTAGGCAGGCACAATTATAAGGAAAGGAGCAAATTAAAACTTAAGAATTTTATTCATGAAATGAAAAACAAAGTTAAAAGGCGTGCTTAATCTTTATTTTTGTGAACAGTTTGACTCATTTCTCATTAAATAAATTGAAAAATAACATAATTGTCTTCCAGGACTCTTCCAAGTGAGGGCAATGCAGCCAAGAAAAGGTTTCTGGCAAAAGGCTGAACGCCTGCAAAGGCAGAAGAACCAGCAGGCAGCAGATGGCCTTCCCGACCAGGACAGGCCCTGCCAGTGGCCCCAGCCCTGTGCTCGGCCGAGACCCAGAGACCCCGGGCACGCTGGCCATGGCTACTTGGGAATGGCCTCTGCTGCACTGAGTCGTGCATCCCTGCATGCCTGCATGCCTCTGCACACCTCTGCACGACTCTACATGATTCCGCATGCCTCTGCATGCCTCTGCATCTCTCTGCATGTCACTGCATGCCTCTGTATGTCTCTTCATGCCTCTGCATGTCTCTGCATATCTCTGCATGTCTCTGTATGTCTCTGCATGCCTCTGCATGTCTCTGAAGGTCTCTGCATGCCTCTGATGGTCTCTGCATGCCTGCATGTCTCTTCATGCTTCTGCACGCCTCTGCATCTCTCTGCATGCTTCTGCATGTCTCTGCATCTCTCTGCATGCCTGCATGCCTCTTCATTCCTCTGCCTGTCAGCATGCCTGCATGTCTCTGCATGTTTTTGCATGTCTCTGAATCTCTCTGAATGACTCGGCATGTCTCTGAATGTCTCTGTATATATCTGTATGTCTCTGTATGCCTCTGCTTATCTCTGCATGTCTCTGAATGCCTGCACGCTTTCTGCATGTCTCTGCATGCCTCTGCATGCCTCTGCATGTCTGCATGCAGGTATTCCCAAACCTCTACCCTGTCAGTCTGACTGTTGATCTGCTTCTTCTCCCCTTCCTGGGAGAGAAAGACCATTGAGGCACCCTCACACCCCACCCCACTACACTTGCGCACGCGCGCACACACACACACACACACACACACACACACACACACACACACCGCTTGACCTGAGCTGACCCCCTGCATGAAGACAGTCCCTCCAACAGAAAGGCAAACTGAGCGGCCCGAGCAATAGCACAGCGGGTAGAGCACGTGCCTTGCAAGCAGCCGACCTGGTTTTCCTCCCAGGTGTCCCATACGGTGCCCCCGGGAGTAATTCCCAGTGCAGAATCAGGAGTGTCCCCTGAGCACCACCAGGTGAGGCCTAAGAGCAAAGCCAAAAAGTGAGAACTGAAAGTGAGGTGCTGGCAACCCCCGACGCAGCCCCCCGGGCTGAGAGTTTCCCAGCCCCCTCAGCTGTAATCCCTCTGCACGGGCTGGAGGCGGCAGCGGGCACCAGATGGCCCTGGGATTAGCTGGCTTTGTGAGTGCTTACCAGTTAACTTGCTGATGAGGGGAAGGTTACAGCTAAAGCCAGGCAGTAAACCCCGGGCTGAGTGAAATTCCCACCGGAGAATAATAATGTGACAGCGGAAGGGAAGGTCCCAAAGGTGGGCAAAGCACTGACCCCCGACTGCAGAAATCAAAGTGCCAGGGAAGGAGAAAATTGGTGGTGGTGGCGGTGTGTGTGTGTGTGTGTGTGTGTGTGTGTGTGTGTGTGTGTGTAGGGAGAGGAAGGAGAGGTTTGGGGGCAGCAAGAAGACCTGGTCTGGAGGAGACACAGGGGCGAGGTCAGCCGTGCTGGTGGTGCTTAGGTGTGGGATCTGAATGCTAAGCCATGAGACCCAAATGACATTAATCAAACTTGAAGATGTATCTCAATTCACAGCATAAAGTCACAAGCTGACCTGTCAGTGGATACTGCATTCCTTATCTAAGGTGGTTGAACTCTGCTCTAAATGCAGTTCAAAAATAGGGGGAGACATAAGGGAGCAGCATGCCGGGACAGCTTCGCTTTGTAGGAGGAGAAATTTGCAAGACAGGATCTAAAACTGACTAAACTTAGTATATGAAATGGCATTTTTGTTGTCATTTTAAGCCTTCTAAGTAGAATCTATAAATGTATCTGAGGAAATAAATGCCACGAAGGCAAAAAAGGAAAAAAAGAATATATTAGATCAGAAGAAATAGAGAAAGACCTTGCCATAGACTGCCAGAAACTAGACACAGAAAGAATCCTTTGGCCACTCGCTCATTTCCTAGGTGCTCATGGCTCTTTCTCAGGTGTTTGTCCAGTTTAGTTCCAGATGACCCCAGAATCTGGACTTCAGGAACTTGATTGACTGTAAACCCATTTTGCTATCAAACAGACCATCATTTGTTTGTTGTTCACCATTCCAGCTCTTCAGCCTAAATTTTCGGTTTTCTAGTAGGTCCCTAAGGGTTTCTTAGTCTTCCTGGCTGCAGTGTCCAGATGCAAGCCTGGAGGGAGAAGTGTCCATCCTTGAAAGACCTGCCTTGAATATAATAAGGCAGCTGAGTGGCCCAGGCAAGTCTACATCATCAAGTTCTAGCACTGACCTACTTGGCTAGTCGACCAGCTGCCCCTGAGAGCGGACGCCAAATCCCCTGAGGACTGCTTGGAAGGCAACCGCCACCCCTGCATGCGCGCGCGCACACACACACACACACACACACACACACATACACACACACACGAATAAAATAACTAAAGTCAGATCTCATCAAAACCAATATAGATATTCTGTAAGGTTCATGAGAACGCAGATGCTAATATCTTGCACTATTGTATTACAGATGTCACTGAAAGCTTAACAATGTCTAAGCTATGTTCTGCTTCTACAGTCCAGCTAGCTTGTTAAAAGACATAACAAGAACTAGCTATTACTGAATGGCTGGTCCACACCAGGCATTACACCAGGCATCACGTATTGGCTGTGTTCTGCCGTGGCTGCAAAAAGGTTACAGTCACTCATCTCATCCCACAGTTGAGGAAACTGAGTCTGTCTTGAGTCAGTTCAATGCCTGCTGCAGTCAACACTTCAGTCAAGTCCCCCTGGGTCAAACCCCTATATTTTCTGCCTTTACTACAGTGTCTTTGTTGAAGAATCTTAGGACCCGGTCTAGAATTCTCATGGTTAAGATAGAAGGTGAGCCCCAATCTGAAAAGGAAATGGAGGTGAATTGAATAAAACATCATAATCTGCTTCATAGTCTGCTTCAAAGAGTCCTAGAAACAAGATTCATATTTCACACATGAAAGTGAAGTCTAAGGGTGGGAGAAATGATAGATGTAGTAAAAAAGGGGGGGTCTGGAGCAATAGCACAGCGGGTAGGGAATTTGCCTTGCATGTGGCCGACCTGGGTTCGATTCCTCCGCCCCTCTCAGAAAGCCCGGCAAGCTACTACTGAGAGTATCTCGCTCGCCCGCACGGCAAAGCCTGGCAAGCTGCCCGGGATGTATTTGATATGCCAAACACAGTAGGCAAATTGATGAACAACAGGAGGACAGTGCTACAGTAAAAAAAAAAAAAAAATGGATCCTCACTTCAGAGGCTATGGAATACCAGGACTTGGGGCAGAGTAAAGAGATGCCAGCTTCTCTAACTTAGAAGTGGGCAGACAGAATCTAAAAAAAAAAAAGTGTATCTAGGACCAAGTCTTTTAAGGAAAATGACTTAGAATGGCTTCCTGGTTCTCATCTAAAGAGAAAAACTAAGACGCATTGGTGTAAGGGAGACAGGGGACAAAGTGATAGTTCAGGGGTCAAGGGCTTACATGCTGCCAGTCTAGGTTTGACCCCTGACACCCCACCTGCCCCCGAGTCCTACCACGAGTGATCCCTGAGCACAGAGCCAGGAGTAAGCCCTGAGTAAAGCCGGGTGTGGCTCTCCCCCCCCAAAAAAAACTTTAGAAAGACTCATTGATGCAACTGACTCAATCCTAAATGCCACATGTAGGCTGGCAAACGCCACAACACACCACAGCTTTGATTCACCAAGGGCACAAGGGTGCAGATCTCATCACTAGAGTCACGGTAGATGCAGAGTCCTTACACTCCCTGCTCTGCGGCCTTCAGAACCCAGCCTGCATTTCAGCTTCTTGATCTTTCAGGGCGAAACATGCTGACTAGACTCATCACCAGATTGCTTGGCTTTCTCACTCATTTGGAGGGAAACGTCGAGAATCACTAAAGAAGTTTGTCTGTAGCCACTGATTTGCAGCTGTGTTTCCACTGAGATAAGACAAAGTGGAAATCTGGACACTTTGGGCTCTGATTTCAGTCCCCAGACAGAAGTTCTGTTGATTAGATCGGCAGTCCTTGAAGTTACACACACCCATTTATTTTTTTCTTTTCTTCATTTAAGGCGCCAGCATTTACAAAGCTTTTCATAATAGAACTTCAGAGGTATAAAAGCCCAACACCAATTCCATTACCAGTGTGACCTTCCCTCCACCGTTGTCCCACTAACCAGCCTGTCTCCTTTTGAGTTGTTATAATTTGGGTCTCCTGTTTGCAGTGCTCTGGGCTCTGTGTTCTCAGCACACTCCTGTACCTCACTGCTATGCCTCTGGTCCCTGCCCTGTTACCTGCTGTCCGTCTCTCCTAATTTTTTCCCTCCCTATTCTAAATTCTACAGGATAATGTAGGTCCCCCCTTTAATACCTTGCACTTCCGTGTTCTGGAATTCTATATTCAGTAAATAAGTGAGGTCATCTGGTATTTGTCCCTCTGTTTCTGACTTACTTAACATTATATCCTGTGACCTTGTACCCTCCAGCTCTATCCAAGTTGCATAGAGAAAGCTAGCTGAGAAGAGATGAAATAACCTTTGTAGCAGCATGCCTTATGCCCAACAAATGCTGGTCTTTCCTCTGATTATCAGGACAAAAGAACATAGAAAATCATTTTGTGAAGCCACACTATAAGATATTTTTATTTGAAAGACACTCTTCAAGATAAGTTCATAGAAAATAGTCATTTTTACACCAAAATTAAGCAAATAATGTTTCCCATACGCTCAGCTAATTTTCTCTTATTTAAAGAAGTTTGCTTTCATATTTTAAATTACAGAAATACAAATAGAGTGGCTAGAATTAACAGCATTGTGATAAACAACATAAATTATGTTCTTCCCAATTTAATTAAACCAAGTTTTCAGAAATGTCAACCACACGTAACTTTGGGCTGTAAGAACACCAACAGTCTCATACTCAGGACAGGGAGACTGTGGTAGGGAGGCCTCCAACACATCCAACTGACCGTTACTGTAGGGAGTCTTAGCTAGGGAACAAAGCCAATGGATTTCCGGATGGAGACAGAAAGAGACGAAAGCTTGCCCTAAAATAAATAAATAAAAACTTCCTCTTGTTTTTATTTCCAAGCTTCTAGCAGTACCCTGCAGTGTAGGATCTGACCGTCATGCTTAAGTGTCTGTCACAGAGATCATCAGTTACCTCCAGTCTCAAATCAACATGGACACCTGCAGATGCAAATCTCTTCACTGTGACCCAGATGGCATCATTTTTTAAACATGGCTGTTATGACTTTTCTGATAGCCAGCATAACTCTACAGAATGAGCTCAAAGTAAGAGAAAATACCCAATGTAGTTAAGTGGCCATTAAGTAATGCAGGAGAAGTAAATCATACTTCCCCGATTGCTAATGAAGTTGTTAAGTGAGCAGCTGCTACTGGCTGATTACCAGCATTACTCACTTGGAAAATTACACATAGAAATGTGCAAAGCAACAAAGAGTGATGGAGATAGTGGTATCTCTTTCTCTCGGTCCCCATGCTCGGGGTGAAAAAGAATTCCTCTTTTACCAATTCATCTTGGTGCTGTGGGCGGACCGTTCCTGTTTCCAGCTGTCAAGTGCATTGCTCTTTCCAGACACTTTATTTGCTTTTCTCCAGCTCAGGAACCTTGTTACGTTAGGGCACAGCCCATTCAAGAGGCTTAGATTCAAGTCATGACAAGACCTGGAGTGAAGGAATTGCTCTTACAGGATCCCTTAGTGACCATTACGTATGCACTGCCTTGGTTCATCTGAAACTGGAGAACTTATTGGTGCTGAACAAAGCCCAGAGTTCGACAACTTTACATACGAGAAAATGCTCATTTACGTAGAGCCAAACTGGCAGCTGTCTTGTCTTCGTGTTAGTTCTGCATTTCACAGCAATGGGAGTTTCCGGGTGGATGTGTGAAAAGGTTTTCTTTCAAGGTGACCATTGATGGGTGCGCTATTAGATCCCACTGTTAGCTAGAAAGCAGACTTTGGGGAGAAGGTCTCCCCAACAGTGTTTGGGGCCCTGGAGCCACTCCTAGCAACAGTTGGCCTGGCCGTGCCATCCTGTTAGCTGGGTGATTGAACCTGGTGAATCAGAGTTGTGTGACCGGGCAGCGGGGGCAGCCCCAGGGCACAGCCACAGCTGGGGAGAGGGGCGCTACTGTCCTGGGGATTAAACTTGGCTTCACAAATGCAAGGGACACATCCTACCCCTCTGAGCTATTGTCACAGCCCCTAGGAGTAGGCTTAACCTGGGAGTAAGCTTAACTATGGCAAACCACAATACCCAAAAAGGAGAAAGAGAACAAAAGGGAATGCCATGCCAAGAGTCAGGGTGGGGATGGTGTGGGGGTGGTGGGAGGGATACTGGGATCATTGGTGGTGAAGAATGGGGACTGGTGGAGGGATGGGTACTCGATCATTGTATGACTGAAATGCAAACACAAAAGTTTGTAAGTATGTAACTGTACCTCACGGTGATTAATTAATTAATTATAAGAAGGAGGCTAGCCATACAAGGGCAGACCCCAAACAGTAAATAATGTTCTAGATAAAACTTCTGGTTCCATCTCACTCCTTGCTAGTAGGACTACCACCTGATCCAGTCTCTGTGGAAAAGAACACTGAGATTTTTCAAAAAAAAACCGTAAGACTGGGGCTTCCATTCGGTCCAGCTATTCTGCTTCTTGGTATCTATCCCCAAAATACAAAAGCATCGATTCAAAAGGATATATACACAGCTATAGTCATTGCAAGTCTTTCTACAATGGCCAGGATATAGAAACAATCCAAATGACCAACAACAAATAAATGGATCAAAAAATTGTGCATACTCAGATAGAGAAGGGAGCACCAAATAAAGGGTGCTGGGAAGATCCACCCAGGATGGGAGATGCATGCTGAAAGTAGACTATAGACCGAACACCATTGCCACCCAATGCCTCTTTTGAAAACCACAGCACCCCAAAGGAGAGAGAGAACAAAAGGGAATGTCCTGCCACAGAGGCAGGGTGGGACGGGGGGATGGGGGTGGGAGGGATGCTGGGACCCGTGGTGGTGGAGGATGGGCGCTGGTGGAGGGATGGGTACTGGATCATTGTATAACTGAAACCCAAGCACAAAAAAATTATAAGTCTACAACTGTACCTCATGGTGTTTTAGTAATAAAAAAATTAAAAAATAAAAAAAAAGAAATTGTGCATATACACAATAGAAAACTGTACCAAACGAAAAACTGGGGGGAAAATTATCACTTCCAATTTGTCTCTGAAAGAGTTCCTTGTATAGCAATAGGTTACTGAAACCTGCTTATGGAAGCAAACTTCAAATTAAACTTCAGAGACTAGTTGAAGCCGGAGGCTTCTGAGGTTGCTGTGAGACCAAGTTTCAATCCTTGGATGCAGCCCCCAGACTTAGGGATGAGACTCCCACTGTCTGCCCTGGGCTTCCCTTTGGAAGGGGTTCATAAAAAAAAGTAAATTTATTAAAAAATAAAAATAAAATGAGAAGGGGTCCATGCTTTATGCCTTTCCCTTTCCTTCCTCATTCCCTTGGCTTGGAATCCTGTCTCCCACCCAAACGTCTGCATGGAAAACCTCCCTGTCCTATAGGCTCCTTTTTCCTCTTCACTCTCAGCCTGGAAACGAGAAGGTGGATTTGTGTTGGGAAGAGTTTTTACAGAGCAGTGTCTCTCCCTCCCGAGGCTACAGAGCCAGTGAGTTCACAGTGGTTTTGTAGCCCTTTTGTTCTCCTTGAGTCTTTTTTTTTCCCTTTTTGGGTCACACCTGGCGATGCACTCTGGAATTACTCCTGGCAGTGCTCAGGGGACCATATGGGATGCTGGGAATCAAACTTGGGTCGGCCTCATGCTATCACAGCTACCCGCTGTGCTATCACTCCAGCCCCTCTCTCTTGAGTCTTGAGTGCACTTGCTGTGTCCTCGGTGGGCTGCTCTCAGCAACCCAACCGGGACTGAACTAGCTCCATTCAAGGAACTGTAGGAATCAGTGTCAGGTTAAGGCCGTTGCATCTGTCTCCTCCTCAGACCAAAAAAGGCGACATGGAAGCAGCATTTGTCCGAGTCAAATTCCCAATAATGGTCGCCAACGTGAGCAGAAAGAGCTCAGGGTTTGCTTTCTCATGGGAACTCCGCATACACTGTTTCTTAACTGGATAAACCAGACGAGTCCCTCCTTCCCCCAGCTTTACAGAGTGGAGATGTTCCAATCTCACAGCTTTTTCTTTCCTCCAGTGATGTCACATACGCACAACACCTACTTAACACATAGCACACACTTCAGCACGTCAGGAAAGGTTGACTCTTCTTACCGTGTTTCTCTCAATCCACTCCTTGCCTCGTGATTCCAAATCACGCACCGTGTGGTTTTTATCATCCCCACATCACTGTAAATTTTCTTACATTTCAGGGCAGGTTTTCTGGCCTGGAGCTTGTGCGCCCCTGGCTTTGCATTAAAATCCACGCTCCTCTCAAACCTGAAACTAATTTTAATCAATTTTCTTTCCCTTAAGGCGGCAGACTGGCCATTTGGCCCCTCTTTCTCCACGGTGATGATGATTGCATCCTTAAATCTAAATGCCCATGCAGCTCACCCAGTCCAGTGAACGTCCCTTTACATATCTTTACTGTTTTCTTTGGACAGATTGGCTGGAAAATCAAGGCTATGCCTCCCTCACGCTGCCGGGCCTCCCTCCTTTGGATAAAAAGAAGGTGATGACTGATTTATCCAAACACGACTAAGACATATGGTCTATTTTATATCCTGCCCACAATCCAGGGTCACAGTTTTTGGACAAAATAAAGACAAGTAATTAAGATACATTAAAAGCTTTAACAGACTGTACAATAGGAGAACATGGCACCTACGAATCTCTATGATAAAGACACTATTATTAGCAGCAGATTTTATGCCAAAATTATAAAGAGTGGGTGTGTATACCCTCGAGGCTTAGTGGTGCCGGTCGCAAGTAGCTAAAACTGATTCAGTTCTTAAATATGTTATCAAACACCTCTAAAAATAAATCCTTGGAAAAAGGGTTATTTTGAGGATGAAAGTGACGCTTCCAACCCATGCGAATTCTGACACCCGCAGTCCAGTGGGACACTCCCACAGGTGGGTCACCCTGCTGTGCTGCCAGGTGATACGTGTCCATCCCGTGTGATTATCAACATTAAATAGAGGGAAAGGAGTGAAACGGGAACCAAGCCTCTTCCTTCCATCCCGAGGCAAGACCCCTTCCTGTCAGCTGGTAGTAATGAAGAGGAAAGTTGCCTCAACAATTTATTTCTTTTTATACTTTTCTTTTTATACTTCACAGGACAGAGGGCATTTCTGCTTCCAGTGCTATAAATTCCATATAATCCAGAGAAGCCTCCAGCCAGAAGGGTCTCTCGAGGTCACCTAATCTAATGCCCAAACTTGACAGATAGCACAAGAAGGCCCAGGCAATCCAGCCACTTGCCTAGGGCCGCAGAGCTCATATGAGGCAAAAGTTGAATTTCTGCTCTTTTCAAATGTTGGGTGCCTTTCATTAAATTGTTGACAAAGTCACTTTCTCTCAATAATTGTTTATTGATCCTTGAGAATAAATGAAGTCCTGTGACTGTGCTTCTTGGTGGACATGCAGCCAAGTGGGGCCGGGGTCAGTGTGAAATACCACGTTAAGAGAATTCTCCAAATGTCGCAAACCAGCTCCATTATTCCGGGAGGTCATCCTTCAAATGTCTAACCCTGGCTTCCCTCTCTCTTCTGGCTCTTGCTCCCAAATGTCAACAAATAAGACAAGAACTGGGGAAGGAACACTATTCCCAAGTTCCCAAAATGGTGCTAAAGTGGCCTCATCCTTCAACCAAGAAAAAATGTGTTAGGAACTTAGCCACTGTGAGTGATTGCTGTGGACACATCAAATAAAGATAGGGGGCAGGGGGGGCGGGTACTAACACTATACCTGCCGTCTTATTTGGAAGCAATGGCTTCATAGATGATTCTGTTGAAATGAGGCCAGTAGGGTGGACCCAAATCCAGTCTGTCTGGTCTCCTCATAAAAAGGGGGGAAATTTGAATGCTGACATGACTACAGTTGAAAATACCACACAGAAGGCCAGAGATCTAGCTACTACTTCTACAAGCCAAGCAACAACAAGATTCCCAGCAAAGGGAAGAAAAGGGAGAGGCAAGGAACAGATTTCTCTCTCAGAGCCCTCGAAGACATCCTCCTTCCTTTATCCTTGATCTCTTCATCTTGGACCTCCCTCCTCCAGAGCTATAAAGCAGTATAAACTGAAGCATCCCGTGGGTGGTACTCCTCTTGGCAGTCTCAGGAAATTCATTCTATCAGCTCAAGTGCAGCCAGGTGGACACGGGATCTCCCCAGCCCTCTGGCCTGATACCAATGGCTTCATGGGAAAGTGGAAGGCTCAGAGGCCCCGGCCCTGGCACCTTCCTGCTATCGGTGAGAGGGAGGAGTCATCATTCTCAGCAGGCACCCAAGAGTGCTTCAGCACGGCCCTACGGCAGGCACTGGCACCAACTCACCAGCAGTAAGACACAACCCCATGACCCCGACTTCCAATCTCCCAAGGAAGATCAGCGCCAAAGAAACCAGCACCCCAGGGACGAAAGGATGCAGGAAACTCAGACTCATGGCTTAGACTGAGCCATGGGCTGGGGGAGGCGTCGTGAGCAGATGCAGGCTTATGCAGAAATCCCGGTATAAGGGAGAGGAATCACCAACGAAGGCGGCCCCCTGAGCTTCCAGGCAGGACCAGCAAAGAGGTGTGAGAGACAGAGAAGCAAAGGCAGTGCCTTGACAGGCTCATAAAGCAGCCAGGAGAAGCTAGGCCTAGTTTTCAGTTCCAGAATTCCTGGAGTTGAGCACAGATGCCTGGAACTGAGTCATGATTTCCCCAGAGTGAGATAACTCCATGGTGCGGACAACAAAGGGTTACCAGTCAGATGCAGGTAGGGAAGCCCCTCCCACCCCCATACAACCCTTATGTAACTCTTCTGCAGCCCTTCTGTAACTCCAACTTGTAACCAATCAGCTAAGTACAAGTAGTGGAAAACCCCTCATACTTCAGCCAAAAAGGTGGTCTGAGGAAAGTCCCTGATATATAATGTTATGCTACAAAAGCCCCTCACTTTTGAGACTCGGGGCCACTCATTCTGAGAAGGCTGCCACTGTATTGGAGAACCGGACGAGGTTCCCTAGCTCAAGCCAGTCAATAAAGACCCTTTGCTTATTGCATCACAACTTGTCTTTGTGTGATTCCTCTGGGGAGATCTCGGCCCGGTTTAACAAGTCCTTCCAAAGGAAAGACGAACCCTAAACAGGCAGAAGGGGAGACCACAGGGCTGACAAACAAAGGAGACAGCATCACCCATGTTCCTATTTTTATAGCGATGCCAGCCCAGAGAGCACCAGTATACTGTCTGGTGCACCCGACATAGAGGAGGAGCACCAGCTTCAAGGAAATCTTTTCCTGTAAGACTCACAGCATGAGGCACATGCAGGCTTCTGTGACATGTAGATTTCTGGTGGTCCTAGTGCATTGTTTTCTATTGAACGCAGCAGAGTGAAAACAGATTATGAATAAACATGCATGATTTAATTTAGACTCCAAAGTCAACTTTCCTTCCCATTGCATTGGGTCATTAGGTTCCTGCAAGAAGGTAGGCTCCATGAGTTCCGTATTTGTTTGAAAATGGCAAAGGACAGTTTGATGATTCCTCCGAACTCTACAGAAGGCGGGACATGCTCAAGAACACAAAACAGCCATTGGCTTCTGCTGAACAGTGACAATATTCAGTCCAGGTTAATATTGTCATATGCTAATGTATGCCTATGTTAATATGTCATATACCTCCCTCTCTCCCCGCAATGGGTGACCCAAGTACCAAGGTACAGGAAGCACCATATTCTCCAGGATATGGTGCTTCTGTTCCACTCCCTGCATCACTAATAATTTCACTTAATATCTATTGGCTATTTAATCTGTGCTGGTCACGGAATAAAAGCTCTTCACATTCATCTTTTCCCCTCAATCCTGGGAAAGAATGGACTTTTGTTTTCCCGGCTAGGAGACTAAGGCTGAGAATTATTGAGTGTCACATCAGCCATGCAACAGAGCCTCAGAAGGTTCATGTCAATGATTTCGGAAGCATGAGGAAACAAACCTTCACTGGGTTCCCTCCCAGCTACTGTCTCCCTGGAGGGAAAGGAGAGTTTTCCAGGCCATTCTCATTCACCGCCAGAATATTTGGATTTTGTCTTGAAACTTGGACGTATTTATGTCACAGTTTTCATGTTCATCTGCTACTTCCTGAAGGAAATTTTTAAAAAGTCAAAGGAGTTTTCCTGTTCTGATCCACAATAAGTCTAGGGGAACCGAACTTGAATTCAAGACCATGTTCTCTCTCTCCAGCCCCACTCTGACAAATGGAAACTGCCCACCTGGCTGTGGTGGCGATTTACTGCAATCCAAGTATTTTAGAAGAGCAGAGATTGAGAGCTGTGTTTCAAAACCCATTCCTTCCTTCTTCTTAATAAAAGGATCTGGGTTCTTTTCATTGCTGTTGTTCTTGTTTTGGGGGCACACCCAGTGATGTTTAGGGGATACTGCTGGTTCTGCATTCAGGAATCACCCCTGGTGCATTCAGGGGACCATATGGAATGCTGAAGATGGAGCCCAAATTGCAGAGTGCAAGGCAAGTGCCGCCCCCATCCCCCCGGGTACTGATGCTCCAGCCCCTCGGGCTTCTTTTTTCATGCCCCATACCCGTCCTTGTCTCTGTTTTGGCCATCAGTCACCGTTGACAGTATTCTGGCCACTGAAGTAGAAGCAGTTGTGTTGCATATGTTTCTCCCGGAAAGACTCCTGGATTTTAAAAAAGGGGTGGGGGGTCCCTTTCCACTCCCTTCTTTCTCTTTTGTGCCATGAGATGTGGTTTAGTGGCTCGTGGTCCCTTGGTCATCTCCCCAGTCACAGTTTACTGAACAGAACAAGGATGGAGAAACTGAACTGGCCAGTGCATGTCTAAGGCCTGGCTGCCAGTAGGGACCCATTCTGATGCTTTCTGGTTTTCTCACAATGGATTTGAATTCTTAAATCCCTGTAGCTCAAAAGACGCTCGGATTTTCATTCTCCAATGACAAACATGAAAGGAAAATCTCTTCAACACAGGTAATTATTTTTGTCCCTTTCTATGTAAATGCACATTTAGCACAATTTGCCAAACTTTTCTTTCACCATAGAATGTGCTATTGTTACTCATCAGCTAAAACCTTTAACCGAGGGATATGGCAAAATGGGCCCAGAACTTTCATTCTGTTCTTCTAAAAGGGCAAGTTTAATAGAAGGCATTAAAATCTAAGTAGTATTTTTCAGTCTCTGAATTAAACACCTGTTGGTAAAATATAAATTTTTTTATTTATTTATTTTTAATGTTTTTATTTTTACAATAGAATTCAGAGCTTCTCAAGGCCACAAGCATTTCACTCAGTGTGAAAGTAAAGTAAATATATAGGAATGCAGGCATTCAGAATTTTACTTTTGACACATATTGGGTGGAGAAAAGAAATGTTCCTAGGGATTTTGAGACAATTATTTTCAATATAATGATCTTAGCAGTAGGCATTGGGGAGCTAACCCTTACTTCAGGGGGGAAATCACTCTGTAGGAGAAGAATCCACAGGAAAAGTCATGAATTTGACAACATTTCACAGAATTTCAGGCTTTTCTATGGCCTTTCTCTTAAGTCATTTGAAGAGATATCTGTGTTAGCGTGGCCTGTTTTTATTTTCTTCATTAGTTCAGTCATTGACCAAAGGACCAAACTATCTTTTTCTTCTGTGTATGTGAGTGTCCTCGTGTGAGTGCATGCATGCTTGCAACTGTGTGTGTATGTGAGAGAGAGTGAGAGAGAGAGAGAGAGAGAGAGAGAGAGAGAGAGAGAGAGCATCGGGGGAGATGGAGGAAGAGCAAGATGTTTTTAAGCCAAATATTTGACACACAGTAGGTGCTGCTATCAGAACATTTTTGCCTGCACAAAACTAAAATATGAAAACAGATGAGTATATTTCTGATTTGGAAAAAAAATGGAAATAAGCCAGAGAGTTAGTGCAGCAGGTAAGGTACTTGCCTTGCATGCAGCAAATATTGGTTTGAATTCCAGCACTGAATATGGTCCCCTGAGGCCTTCCAAGAGTGCTCCCAGAAGTGAGAGCCAGGAATAAGTTTTGAGCATCACTAGATAGAGACCCAAAACAACAACAACAAAAATGATCAGTTGTGGAGGGATATGAACACTTTGGGGGTGGGACTGGTAATATCATAACCAGAAAACACACATGTGCTCCTGTGAACTAGCATTGTCTCAATTTTTTAAAATCTGTAAAAGCGAAACAAAAAATGGCAATGTGCAGTCTAGAGGCAGATTTGACATATTTAAATTCCGAGAGTTGGTGGAAGTGGCTCTTTTAGTATCTACCCTTTGTATCTCTCCTGGGTCAGCCTCAGATTACAAAATCAAAGCTTAAATCTGAGAAAAGTAACTTACCTACCTGAGAAAGCTGAACGTATGGAAATATACAGGACACGAAAATAAATCAAATGCCGAACTACAGATGAGTAAGTCAAGAAGTTGTGGTATTTCTAAACAACTTCCATACATATTCTTACATATGGAATACTATATGACTCTAAGAAAAGGTGAAGTCATCCAGTCTGCTGCAATGTGGATGGAATTGGAGGGTATCATGCCAACCCAGGTTCAATTCCTCCGTCCCTCTTGGAGAGTTCTCGGAGAGCTCGGCAAGCGACCGAGAGGATCTCACCCGCACGGCAAAGCCTGGCAAGCTACCCGTGACATTCGATATGCCAAACACAGTAACCGTTGTCACAATGGAGACGTTACTGGGCCCGCTCGAGCAAATCAATGAACAACAGGAGGACTTTGACAGTGATGTTAGTGAAATAAGTCATGGGGCTGGAGCACTAGCACAGTGGGGAGGGTGTTTGCCTTGCATGCAGCCTAGCCAGGTTCAATTCCCAGCATCCCCTGAGCACTGCCAGGAGGAATTCCTGAGTGCAGAGAACCAGGAGGAAGCCCTGTGCATCGCCATGTGTGACCCAAAAAGAAAAAAACAATCAAATAAGTCAGAGTGAGATGTCTAATGAGATAGCTGACAGGCAATGCCTACATATTAGTACAACCCTGTCACTTCCATTTCAAACACTGGTGTGTGGACTTATGAAGCATCCATGAAGATAATAACAATAACAATAAACAAAATAACAATAACAATAAACAAAATTCTGACACTTGCAAGACATTAAACATGTGCCGGGCTCTTAATAGCAAACAATCCTTCAGAGACGCATTTTATTGGCATCACATCTATGGAACTGGAGGCCCAGACAGGCAGCTGATGCTGGCATACCGTCTAGCTCTACTTCAGAACACTGTTTCCGGAATCCAGATTTCCAGTGCCTGGGACCCAGAATCCCACCCTCTTAGTGGGGTTCCGTTCCCTGCTGGGAAGATGCACCAAAGCAGAGCCAACCCAAACACTAACTCTTCAGCTCGGGACCTGGAGAAGAAGACCCAGTTTTGGTGTTTTTTTTTTGAAATTTGTAATTTTATTCATTCATCACATTTTTCTAAAAACTATGCAGCTATATTGGTTGCAAAAATTTTGTAATGCAAACACATTATGAGAAACATAGACAATGGAAATTTGTAATTTTATTCATTCTCTCTATATACAAGGAATACCCTAATGCATAAGAAATGTATATAATATTTATGTGATAAATTAAAATTATAAACAAATTTACTGTTTTTTAAAACTAATATCAAAACATTACATTTTTCTGAAAACTATGTAGCTATATAGGTTGCAAAAATTTTGTAGCACATTATTACTAACGTTCTGGTGACTATTGTGTCAAATTATACAGATTTTAATTAGCATTGAAAGAGTCTGCTCAAATTTAGCAGTATAAACATCATAACAATAATTCCCATTGGCTGGAAAGAAAGATGGCGGCCACATGGGGGCCTTGTGGACAGCAGGTATGAGCCGGGCGTGTAGGGGCGACTAAAACCTCATGGGAAGGGGGGCGTTCTGGTCCGTCCTTCACGCCCTACCGAGGTCACCAGTTGCCCCCCACGAGCGGCCCTCCAGCACGGCCACGGCCCCAGAAGCACAAGGACTTAATGCAGAACCCAGCAGCTTGGAGCAGAAAAGTGAACGGACTCTGCATTGATCCAGGCCATCAAGTCTGCTGGAGGGGAAAGGGTGTTGCCCCATTCGCCCTCTCCTCTTTGGAAAGAAAGATGGCGGCCACATGGGAGCCTTGTGGACAGCAGGTATGAGCCGGGAGTGTGGGGGTGACTAAAACCTCATGGGAAGGGGGGCGTTTCGGTCCGCCCTTCACGCCCTACCGAGGCCACCGGTTGCCCCCCGCGAGCGGCTCTCCAGCACGGCCAGGACTCCAGAACACAGAAACCAATTTCTTAACTATCTGACTTTCAGTAGAAATACTTCCAGGGTCAATAGGTAAAAGAGCAGAAATCCAAAACCAACATTTAATTCTTGAACCCAGCCGTAGAAAGCAAATCACTTCACAATGCTTTTTCAGCATGTCTGATTTGGGGGGGGGGGTAAACTCTAAATAATAGTGGTGAATCTTTTATTGAAACAATGAATCTAATCAAAGCAGATAGAGTGTTAACTAGAATGCATCTGCTTCACAGGGACAGGGAGGGGTGGGGGTGGGGTTTTATTGGGGTTCTTCATGGTAAAAAATAAGTATTGGTAAAGGGAAATGTGTTTGATATTTGCATGACTGAGACATAAACCTGAAAGCTTTGTAACCTTTCCCACAGTGATTCAATAAATAAATTAAAAAAAAAAAAAAATAATTCCCATTGGCAGTTAATTTTGAAGTGTATAGCAAAATGCAAATTAAGAGGAAGACCCAGTTTTTTTGTTTCAGTAGATTTCTTTTTCTTCCCTTTCGTTCTTGGAAGCCTTAAATGACTCACATGAGGGTGTAACACCTTAGGCAGGGCAGGAGACCTGAATTACTCGGGGGCACATTGTGTGACAGAGGACTTGGGCCTTCACCGTGGCCCGCCCTGCCAACCAGCATCACCTTCACAGTGCAAATGCGTTGACGTGGGCCCACGATCCTCGCACAAAACTCCCTTGGAAACCATCAATGACCTTTGGAAATATGCTTTTCTGAATTAAAGAAGATATTATCCATCTAGCATTGATTTACTATGAATGTGCTTTTTCAGGCTTTTCTTAATATTATTATATTTCAGATAACATTGACACATGTATAGTAGTATTTCAACAATCCTGATTAACTTAAAATGATTCTTTTAACTTATTCCACTGACTAGCTTCTTTATTGTAGGCACAGGTTATAATTTCAATATTCTCTTTGGGGATCTTCTCTCTAAACTATCATGTAACTCGGATGTGAATAATAGAATTTGTTAAGAAAAAAGCAGTCATTAAAGTGTCTCCGTTGTCTTCACGGGTGCAAAAATGTGATATGCCTATTCACTAATTTCACACACAAACTGTAAGAAATTCAAAGCTGTAAGTTTTGAGTTATTGGTTAACTGAGGAGCTGCTGAGATTTTTAGAACGATTTCTTTTAACTTAGTTAAAATTAGCTATTAGGATCTCATCTCTCCCTAGACAAGTTCGAGTACATTCACCTGGCTGCAATTTCAGGGAGCTTTTGTACCTGCAGTATTTTCTTCTGATGGGTGCTGTTCGTGTCAATGTCCCAGAAATTTAAAAAGTGAAATGCCCTCTCAAAATAGGCAAAAAATTATTTTAGTTCCTATTTTAGTATATTTGCATCCTTTGTTCATAGTTAGGGCTGGAGCGATAGCACAGTGGTAGGGCATTTGCCTTGCACGCAGCCAACAAGGCCGACCCGAGTTCGATTCCTCCACCCCTCTCAGAGAGCCCGGCAAGCTACTGAGAGTATCTCACCTGCATGCAGAGCCTGGCAAGCTCCCCGATGACGTATTCGAGATGCCAAACACAGTAACAACAAGTCTCACGATGGAGACGTTACTGGGTCTGCTTGAGCAAATCGATGAACAACGGGAGGACCGTGATCCGTGATTAAAAATATCATGTTATTATTTGTGTCACTGAGATACATAGTTATTGGAATGCCACTTTCACTACATTAAAAAGAGGCTTACTTACAGCATGTTCTAAAAATATTTCTTGTTCTTTTGTTCGGTTTTCGGCCAAAATCGAGTCATTTGCAAAGCAAAGGCCCTACCCCTTGTACTGTCTCTGGTTGATGTTCTAGTAATACTTGTCCTGCCCCTCTTTTCTGATGTTATAAGTGAATCAGCCTGGATTAATGCAATCCACAGCCAAAGTCTACCCACTCTGTCAACGGAACCCCTTGGAAGCCGCTGCTTTCATAAGCTGACCATCTCTGACCTTCAGTTTGAAGATAATTTGACCTGTTAATTCAGACCTCTCAAACTCCTCTGGCACTTCCTTCTACTGAAAACATTCTTCAACTGTGGTAATGCCTAGGTCTTCACTACGTTTATGAGTTTCTAAGGGTATTGTTTGGTTTGTATGTTAGGTTGCTATTAAATGATTCTAAGATACTAAACAAAGTCAACAGAAACCAAAGCTAACTATTGTTACAGGGCTGGTGGTGCATTATTTAAATAACTTCTTTGAGAGTGCCCAGATGCCACATAAAAAATTTAAATAGTAATATTTATAAATAAAATTATTATTTAAATTTTCAAGAAAAATATTTAATCAAAATGTTTATTTAAACAAAAATAAATAATATTATTTATAAATAAAATGGCTTTATTATTTAAGAATAGATTATCTTTAACATTATTTTTAAACAGTATTATTTTGAAATATTGTCAAAGGACTGATGGTGCATTTTTAAAAATAGCCTCTTTGAGGTTATTCAGATGCCACATATAATTTTTTATGTAGGAATACTGCTATTTATTCAGCCACTGATTAGCTGATTGAATTGGGCATGAACTCCACCTTAATTTTTTTTATTTTTTTTAATAATTTGATTTATTGAATCACCATGAGAGCAGTTACAAAGCTTTCGCGTTTAAGTCTCGGTCATACAATGAAACACCCGTACCTTCACCAGTGCCCATTCTCAACCACCAAAAACCCCAGTATACCCCATCCCACACCTCCCCCCTACCTGTGGGGCAGGTGATTTCCACAATACACTCTCTCTACTTTGATCACATTCCAATATTTTGACACCAGACCCACCATTATTATTTGGGATTTTACCCCAACACTCAGATCTGCCGAAAAGGCAACAGTAGACAATTTGTTTTCTATTGCTGGTTATAAATAACATATGATGTCACATGACTGCAATAGTGGTCATGCGATTTTGAAATTCTGAAATTTTAACAGTTAAATCTGGAAGAATTTCTGCCAAAACCTGCTGGGTTCCGAGATTTGTTCCTGAGTCTCTGGGATCATGGCTATTAAGCAGCTTGATCAGGAGCTAGAGAGGCCAATTTTCGGCAGCAATTTGGGGTCTCGTTGGGACAGGGAGGAAAGGGCCGGCTGCACCCCCATCCCATGAGGCCCCGCATGCCTCGTCACTGCGGGCCCAAACCTGACTGCCCAATGGCCTCTGGAGGATGGTGGCCACCAAACAACTTAGGGGTGCAGGCAGAGGAACAACACCCTTTCTCCCCTGGGGTGTCCTGGCAACAGTAACCTACTGCGAGGTCCGGATGCATTTCTGCCAAAAGCCACTGGGTTTCAAGATTTGTTTCTGAGTCTCTTGGATCATGGCTGTTAAGCAGCTTGACCAGGAGCCAGAGAGGCCGTTTGTGGGCGATGACTCGCGGTCTCATTGGTGGGGGGAGGAAAGGGCCGGATCCACCCCATCCCATGAGGTCCCACGTGTCTCATCACTGAGGGCCCAAACCTGATTGTCCAATGGCCTCTGGAGGATGGCAGCCACTGAGCCACCTAGGGGGAGCAGGCGGAGGGACAGCACCCTTTCCCCCCTGGAGTGGCCCGGCAACAGTAACCTATTGCGGGTCCAGACGCATTTCTGCCAAAAGCCACTGGGTTCCGAGATTTGTTTCTGAGTCTCTGGGATCATGACAGTCACGCAGCTTGATCAGGAGCCAGAAAGGCCATTCATGGGTGGCAACTCGGGGTCTCGTTGGGACAGGGAGGAAAGGGCCAGCTCCACTCCCGTCCCATGAGGCCCCACGTGTCTTGTCACTGAGGGTCCAAACCTGACTGTCCAGTGGCCTCAGGAGGATGGGAGCCTCTTAGCCGCCTAGGGGTAGCAGGTGAGGGACAACACACTTTCCCCCCTGGGGTGGCCTGGGGACAGTAACCTACTGTGGGGTCCAGATGCATTTCTGCCAAAAGCCACTGGGTTCTGAGATTTGTTTCTGAGTCTCTGGGATCATGGCCATTAAGCAGCTTGATCAGGAGCCAGAGAGGCTGTTCATGGGCGATGACTTGGGGTCTCTTTTGGGTGGGGAGGAAAGGGCCAGATCCAACCCCATCCCGTGAGGCCCTGCGTGTCTCATCACTGCGGGCCCAAACCTGACTGTTCAGTGGCCTCTGGAGGATGGCGGCCACCGGGCCACCAGGGGGAACAGGCCAAGGCCGAAACCTATTCCCACCTGGAGTTGCCCAGCACTGGTAACCTACTGAAGGAACAAGGACACATTTCTGCCAAATCTGTTGGGTTCTGAGATTCATTTCTGAGTCTCTGGGATCATGGCTGTTAAGCAGCTTGATCAGGAGCCAGAGAGGCCGTTTGTGGACAGTGACTTGGGATCTCCTTGGGATGGGGAGGAAAGGGCCAGCTCCACCCCCATCCTGTGAGGCCCAGCGTGTCTCTTCACTGCGGGCCCAAACCTGACTGTCCAGTGGCCTCTGGAGGATGGTGGCCACCGAGCTGCCTAGGGGGAGCAAGCGAAGGAACAGCACCCTTTCCCCCCTGGGGTGGCCCAGCGACAGTAACCTACTGTTGGGTCCAAATGCATTTCTGCCAAAAGCCACTGGGCTTCGAGATTTGTTTCTGTGTCTCTGGGATCATGGCATTAAGCATCTTGAATAGGAGCCAGAGGGTGATGACTCAGGGTCTCGTTGGGGTGGGGAGGAAAGGGCCGGTTCCACCCCCATCCCATGAGGCCCCGCATGTCTTGCCACTGCGGACCCAAACCTGACTGTCCTGTGGCCTCTGTAGGATGGTGGACACTGGGCCACCAGGGGGAACAGGCCAAGGCATGAAACCTATTCCCACCTGGAGTGGCCCAGCGCCAGTAACCTACTGAAGGAACAAGAACGCATTTCTGCCAAAAGCCGTTGGGTTCTGAGATTCTCTTCTGAGTCTCTGGGATCATAGCCGTTAAGCAGTTCAATCAGGAACCAGAGAGGTCACGTCTCCAATTATATAGCTGAGCCGGAGGTGGTTTGTGGGTGTGTCTCCCACATACCTAACTTTTGGCCATTTATTTTCTTGGTAAACTTTGCCCCAACTTTTTGGGGCCTGGCCAAAGGCACAGCAGCAATTTTGGGGTATCTGAAAGTCTGATGGCACCATCAGGCTGCTGATGCACTCGCCTCACAGGTACAGATCGACCTGCTGGCGGCACCATACCCCCTGCCACATACAATTTTTAAATAAATTCTGAGTGGCCAAAAGAAATAAAGAGATTTTATGACACATTCTTTTTTTTTTCTTTTTGGGTCACACCCGGCGATGCTCAGGGGTTACCCCTGGCTCTGCACTCAGGAATCACTCCTGGTGGTGCCTGGGGGACCATATGGGATGCCGGGGATCAAACCTGGGTTGGCCGCGTGCAAGGCAAACGCCCAACCCACTGTACTGTCTCTCCGACCCCTATGACACATTCTAATAAAAATAATTATGCCAGGAAGCAACAAAGGGGCGGGATCAAGAGCCTTGAGAACATGAGTGGGGTAGAGAAGTGATACAGTCAGACATCCCAACCACCACAGTTCAACAACACCGAGAGCAGGAGACCCAAACCACAGCAACTACACTGGAAAATTTGCCCGTCAAGGTAAGAGGCCGGGAGGCAAGGTAGGGCGGGAAGAGGCAGGGGAGGGGAAACGGGGACATTCTTGGCGGGAAATTAACGCTCGCGGGGGTATTGGTGCTGGAGCACTATAGGCCTGACATTCAACTACGAACAACTTTGTAAATCATGTTGCCATAATTCAAAATATAATTCACTAAAGGCTGGAGCAATAGCACAGCAGGTAGGGCGTTCGCCTTACAAGCGGCCAACATGGCCGACCCGAGTTCGATTCCTCCGCCCCTCTCGGAGAGCCCGGCAAGCTACCGAGAGTATTCGATGTGCCAGACACAGTAACAACAAAGTCACCAATGGAGACGTTACTGGGCCCGCTCGAGCAAATCGAGCAAATTTTTTAAAATATAGATGTTATGCCATTCTCTATGGAAACCAACATGAAGATTTCTCCCAAAGAATGGTGCTTCGGGGCTGGAGCAATAGCACAGCGGGCAGGGCGTTGGCCTTGCACGCGGCCAACACGGGTTCGATTCCCAGCATCCCATATGGTCCCCTGAGCACCGCCAGGGGTAATTCCTGACTGCAGAGCCAGGAGGAACCCCTGTGCATCGCTGGGTGTGACCCCCCCCCAAAAAAAAGAATGTTGCTTCTGCTTGACCCTAATTCTAATTCACTCTTGGGGATCAATTCTCCAAACACCAAGAATTCATTTGAAAAAACTTACATAGAGCTGTTTTTATTGCAGCATATAATATAATAACTATGATCAGGATGCCACCCCAATCTCCAACGACAGATGAATGGACAGAGAAGTGGGGGCATAAGTACACCAAGCAATATTGTGCAGCTACGAAAACAAAATTAAGTCATGCAGTTCACCACCGCTTGGGAGGAGTTGAAGGTGTCCTGCTGAGCAAAATAAGACGAAGGCAGAAGGATAAATACAGGATGGTCTCAGGCACTTCTGGTATGTAAAGAAACAAATCAAGGGTGTGGAGAAAATAGGTCCGTAACAAACCTTCATGGGCCGGAGCGATAGCACAGCGGTAGGGCATTTGCCTTGCAAGCGGCCAACATAGCCAACCCGAGTTCGATTCCTCCGCCCCTCTCAGAGAGCCTGGCAAGCTACTGAGAGTATCTCGCCCTCACGGCAGAGCCTGGCAAGCTACCCGTGGCATACTCGATATGCCAAAAGCAGTCACAGTGATGGTCCTCATTCCCCTGACCCTGAAAGAGCCCCCAGTATGCCATTGGGCTACACTAGCACGTGACAGGGACGAATGGAGACTTTACTGGCACCTGCTCAAGCTAATCAATGAACAACAGTATGACAGTGACAATGACAGTGATACCTTCCCTGTAGCAACCAAAACCCAAAACCTTTGAGCTCAGGAAAGCTCTCCTGCTTTCTTTCCCACATCACCAAGAGAGCCTCTACATTTAAAGGAAAGCGAGAGACAGCCTCCTGTTTGAAATCTTACTATAAAGCTTAAATGTCTTTATTACCATAAAGAAGGAAGGATGGGAGGGAGGGAGGGAGGGGGAAGGAGGGAGGGAGGAAGGAGAGAAGGAGGGAAGGAGGAAAGGAAGGAAGGAAGGAAGGAAGGAAGGAAGGAAGGAAGGAAGGAAGGAAGGAGGGAGGGAGAAAAATGAAGAAAGAAAGAAAGAAAGAAAGAAAGAGAGAAAGAGAGAAAGAAGAGGAAGGAAGGGAGAAATGAAAGAAAGAAAGAAAGAAAGAAAGAAAGAAAGAAAGAAAGAAAGAAAGAAAGAGAAAGTGGGATGGAGAGAGAAAGAAGAGGAAGGGAGAAACAGAAAGAAAGAAAGAAAGAAAGAAAGAAAGAAAGAAAGAAAGAAAAAGTGGGATGGAGAGAGAAAGAAGAGGAAGGAAGGGAGAAACAAAAAGAAAGAAAGAAAGAAAGAAAGGAAGGAAGGAAGGAAGGAAGGAAGGAAGAAAGAAAGAAAGAAAGAGGGAGGGAGGGAGGGAGGGAGGGAGGGAGGGAGGGAGGGAGGGGGGAAGAAGGAAGGAAGGAAGGAAGGAAGGAAGGGAGGGAGGGAGGGAGGGAGGGAGGGAGGGAGGGAGGGAGGAAAGAATGAAGAAAGGAAAGAAGGAAGGAAGAAAAAAGGAAAGAAGGAAGGAGGGAAGGAAGGAAAAGGAAGGAAGGAAGGAAGGAAGGAAGGAAGGAAGGAAGGAAGGAAGGAAGGAAGGAGAGAAATAAAATCAAACTTCACCTGTAATTTCCAAAACACAGCAGGAACTCTCGAGTGCTCCCAGAATGTCCTAATCCAGAGGCCTGGAATCTGGACGATCCTGTGCCGTGTGTGACACTGTGTGCCGGCACCTCGGCTGTTGCCAGCTCCGGGGAGTGCAGGCTGGGTCCCTGGCCCGTTTGCTTCCTGCATTGCCTGGGCGACAGCGGACACTTGGCACCCTCCCAGCACCCTATGCCACAGGCAGAGCGAGTCTGGGTGAGGCAGGTGGCCGCCAGAAAGCGGAGCTGCCTGCTGTGTACAGATGATTGCCACTGTTCAGCCCTGTCTCTCCAGCAACACACACACACACACACACACACACACACACACACACACACACACACACCTCTTAGATCAAATTAATCCTTGATGACCAACAAAATCAGGTATTTTGGTCTTTTTCTCTCATCACTAGGTTGGTTTTGTTGTTGTTGTTGTTTGGTATATTGTCTCAACGTTGATCTTTGGAATATTTACCTTGCAGGGGATACTTCCATTTAGCTGGATATCCAACACAAGTAAAATGTGCTTGATATCCTTTATATCACCTAAAGAAAGTACCTGGAATAATTGAGGCTTATAGGTGTATCCCTCTGGGTGGTCAGAAATAAAATGGAGACGTTGTTCCAGAAAGTTCCTCTCTTCACCTGCTGATTCAAGCCTACTGAAAGGACTGCCCAAGTAAGTGTTAGGTACATCACAAAAGTTGAGAATTAAAAAAGAGATGGACGTGCTACAAGATTAAAATAAGGAAAAGGAGAATCAATTGGCAAAATCATAACAGCAAAGAAAAATAAATAAAATTTAAATATAGCAAGGTGAGCTCTATATCCAGATGATAAAAGTCTTTCTTGTTGCTCTATGTGACACTCAAATTCGCCATTGGATTTTTTTTTTTAGTAATCAGCCCAAAGAGTAATGTTTATAGAATTTATGCTGCATAAAAGAGCTTAGTGAACAGAAACGAACAGTTAGTCAAGTTTGTTTACTTGCATTGACATGTAAGAGAAAGCTCCCTTATGGATCTGTGTGAAGAGTGTCTGGTGTGATGTTGTGGTATGTGTTCAACCACATTCCCCAAATAAACGCAATAGCAAACCTCTCTTTTAATAACACTACTTCTCAGGACCAGAGACATAGTACAGGGGTGAAATGCTTGTCATGCAAGCTGCAGGCCAGCTTCTCTCCCTGTGGCCACCCAACAGCATCACAGACGAAATCCCTGAGCACAGAGCCAGGAATAATCCCTAAGCGCCACTGGGTATGGTCCCCAAACCAATAATAATAATAACAATAATAAAAATAATAGTAACTGCCTTGAGCTGGAGTGATAGTACAGCAGGTAGGGCTTGCATGTGGCCCATCTGGGTTTGATCCCTGGCATCCCATTTGGTCCCCCAAGCTCTGCCAGGAGTGCAGAGCCAGGAGTAACCCCTGAGCATCGCTGGGTGTGACCCAAAAAAGCAAAAATAATAATAATAGTAACAGTCTTACAGAATCACATATAAGTACTTTGGACATTCGTAAGTATTTAGCTTGACATAAAAGAGTCTTTAAAATTCAGTACCACTGTTCACCCTAGACTGTAGGTTGATCCCCGATTTCCTTCTGCAGAAAATTTTTTAAATTTTGCAGGTTGTGCTGTCCTAAACACTGTGCTTTGCGATAAATTGGCTGGTACCCTGGCAGGAGTCCTATTTGCCCCTGACAGTGGGAGGATCAGCTCTGATGTGCGTGCGCTTACAGTCATCACAGTTACCAAGCAATCTCCCTAGCCCTTGTGTCTACTGTCCCAGGAATATTGCCCCATGGTTGGGAGCCTGCCTCATGAGCTGGGGGAGAAGGCAGCTGGGATGGAGAAGGGATCCCTAAGTCAAGGATGGTTGGAGGGATCGCTCGGGATGGGAGACGTGTGCGGAAAGTAGATAAAGGACCAAACGTGATGACCTCTCAGTGTCTGTATTGCAAACCATAATGTCCCAAAGGAGAGGGAGAGTATGGGGGAAATTGTCTGCCAGGGAGGCAGGGGAAGGGTGGGAGAGGGGGAGTATACTGGGCAGATTGGTGGTGGGAAATGTGCACGGGTGGAGGGATAGCGTTTGATCACTGTATGATTGTAACTCAAACATGAAAATTTGTAAGTGTATCTCATGATGATTCAATTAAAAAAAATCGTCAAGTTATCATGAGTCACTGGCCCTGGAGGGGGGACACATTTCAGACCTCCTTTTCCACCACTCAGAGCTCAATTAATCAATAGTCCTTCCAAGATACACTTGTGTCTTTTTTTTTATTAGTGAGACACCATGAGGTACAGTTGTAGACTTACAAATTTTTGTGCTTGGCTTTTAATTATCTTTGGCCACCTTCACTGTGTAGACATCAGCCCACTGGAAGATTCCGAGAGACGTCTCCTAAGAATTACATCTCAGAAACGTCTGAGAGACCAGCAGGGAACGAGTGGAAATACTGTCCAGGACTTCGCCAGTTCCCACCGCCTTAGAGTTCCTTCATTCTGGCTCGAAGCAGGTGGAATAAATGGTGGCCATGCAGAGCCGGGAAACAAGGTCACTGATGTTCCACAGGAAACGTGCTCTGTGAAGGGATGGATGCTGGGATCCCATAAGACCAAACCTCAATCATGAACAACTTCCTAACTGTGATTCTGTAGATCTCAGCCCACTGAAGGGTTTGGAGAGAAGTCTTGTAAGAATTACATCTCAGAAATATCAAGATGATTCCATTTAAAAAAAAAAAAAAGTTTTTTAATCAAGTGCGGCACAGCTGAACGTCCTCCTTTCTGTCACAGTTTACAGCTCTCTCCTGCTCCCAGATTTCTCAAGCACGTCACCTTTGAGTCACTCCTGATTCCTTTCTCCCTTTTCCTTCCTGAGTGTAATAAACCAACAAATCTGCCGCTATTTGTTCCTGCATATAATGCCCAGCCCAGCACAGACGGGGGAATTCCAGTACCTGTGTGGCTGCGGTGGGAACCTCAGGAGGGACCCTCCGGCGTGCACTCCCTCCTTCCTGGCTCTCATGCAGAAGGAGGTCCTAGACAGGGTTAAGTGTTTCCTGTCCCTCCAGAAGGCCAGACCCGGGGCTTTCCCACAAGGTCAGCAGACCCAGGTAGAGGGATGTTCTGTTTCCAGGCACAGCTGCACGAGGGTTGCACTCTTTCAAACCCCTTTGAAGCGAGACTAGCGTCCTGCCTCCTGCAAGCTGGAATCCTCCCCTGCTTAACCAGGAAGGGGCCCTCCCGCCTGCTTTCCAGAACCTCTCGGGAGAGGGAAATCGAGTCGCCGTCATTCTGCACCGTTTCCCCCCCCCCCAACTCTGAAAACTCAAGAGAATAAGGGTCATGGGAGCGAACGCATAAAATGCACCAAGACCTGCTCGATCTTGAGAGAGAATTCATTCTCCTGCCTTATAGAGCCCAATTAGCATAACAACCTCATTAAAAAACCAAACAGGGAAAAAAAGTGTTCTTTGAAAATGTTTATAAAAACTCTTTTCCAGAATGTGCACTGGTGGAGACATGGGTGTTCGATCATTGTATGACTGAAACTCAAACATGAACGTTTTGTATAAAGGAGAGAACAAAAGGGAATGCCCTGCCACAGAGGTGGGGTGGGATGGGGGAGATGGAGTGGGGAGGTGCGAGGGCCACTGGGATCATTGGTGGTGGAGAATGGGCACTGGTGGAGGGATGGGCATTCATTCATTGCATAACTGAAACCCAAACATGAAAGTTTATAAGTCTACAACTTGTACCTCATGGTGTTTCACTAAGAAAGAAAGGAAGAAAGAAAGAAAGAAAGAAAGAAAGAAAGAAAGAAAGAAAGAAAGAAAGAGAAAAAATAAAGTTTTATAACTGTAAAAAAATAAACATTTCATGAGTCAAAAAGAGAGGGACAGACATAGAAAGATTGCATTCATCTGGGGAATATAAAGTAACAAAAGAGGAGACTAACACCCAAGAATAGCTAAGATAAGTACCAGGAGGTTTGCTCCACGGCTTGGAGGCCAGCCACATATGCTAGGGGAAAAGGGAGCTCAGATAGAGAAGGGAGCACCAAATAAAGGGTGTTGGGAGGATCCTCCCAGGATGGGAGAAGCATGCTGAAAGTAGACTATAGACCAAACATGATTGCCACTCAATGCCTCTTTTGCAAACCACAACACCCAAGAGGAGAGAGAGAACAAAAGGGAGTGCCCTGCCACAGAGGCAGGGCGGGATGGGGGTGGGAGGGATACTGGGACCCGTGGTGGTGGAGAATGGGCACTGGTGGAGGGATGGGTATTCGATCATTGTATAACTGAAACCCAAGCACAAAAATTTGTAAGTCTACAACTGTACCTCATGGTGTTTCACTAAAAATAAACATTTCACTAGTTCTTAAAAAAAAAAAAACTTTTCCTTTTAAGTCAGATTGAAGGGGCCGCGGGGACGTGGGTCAGTGGAAAAGGAAGCCCGAACCATGAGGTCACTCTATACCGCTGCTCCAAGCAGCCCTAAGTGTGATCCTGATGCTACAAGCGGGCAACATGCCCTCCTCACCTCACAGGACAGCAAAGGGCGCAGAGTCAGAGGCAGAGGCCACAGCCTTGGCTTCCTGCTCTTCAGACCATCTGCAACCCCAGGTCTGTCTTCCAAGCGGGTTTCACACTGCCAGTGTCCCAAGAGTGCGGGGCAGAGAGCCTTAGAGACACACTACAGTCCTGACATCGGCCCAAGTTCCAGTTCCTGAGAGAACTGACTGTGGAAGCTTTTGTCTGAGCTTTTGTGTTCCGGGAGAAGCAGAGAATATTTGCATTGGAGGATCTGTAGACAGGGCTGGATGAGTGTTTGCAGTTGTGGGTTATGTCCCATTCTTGGGCCACAAAATCAATCCAAGAGCATCTGATCTTTTTGTTTTGTTTGGGGGCCACACACCGCAGTGCTCAGGATTTACTCCTGGCTCTGTGCTCAGGGATGCCTGGAGGACTCAGAGGACCAGGCACAGCCTGGAAGAGAATCTGGCTCAGCCGGGGGCAAGGAAAGCTAACACTGCCTCCTGCGCCAACACTCCGGGCCCTCCTGATACATTTTTCTTCGAAGATGAAATAAAACAGAGTAGGTAAATGTCAGAGGGTTTTGCGCTTACAAGTGGCAAGTATTAGTGCATGGAACTTTTGTTTCTGATTATTACGTAGGGTATTTCTCTCCAGTGAGAGCCTGGCAAGCTACCGAGAGTATCTCACCCGCACGGCAGAGCCTGGCAAGCTCCCCGTGACGTATTCGATAAGCCAGACACAGTAACAACAAGTCTCACAATAGAGACGTTACTGGGCCCGCTCGAGCAAATCGATGAACAACAGGAGGACAATGCTACAGTGCAGTGCTACTGTGCATGTGTGTACCAGGTGACTACATAAGTGAGTTTTGATCAAAAGAAGTTTAAAATCTAGACGGTCTAGTCCCACGAGGAACTAGCAGTGTGCCACCACGAATAAGCATTCATCTGTAAACTTCCAGTTAGGAAATTCCCTGGTTTGGGGCTAGCGAGATAGTACAGGGCTTAAGGTGTTTCTTCTGAGTTCCACCCGGAGTGATGAACCAGGAGTAAGCCCTGAGCACTGCTGGGTGTGGTGAAAAAGGAGGAGAAGGAGGAGGAGGAGGAGGAGGAGGAGGAGGAGGAGGAGGAGGAGGAAGAGGAAAAGGAGAAAGAGGAGGAGGAGTAAGAAGAGGAGGAGGAGAAGGAGAAGGAAGAGAAGGAAGAGCAGAAGGAGGAGGAAGAGGAGGAGGAGGAAGAAAAGAAAGATGAGGAAGAGGAGGAGGAAGAGGAGGAAGAGAAGGAAAAGGAGAAGGAGGAGAAGGAGGAGGAGAAGGAAGAGGAGGAAGAGGAGAAGGAGGAGGAATAGAAGGAGGAGGAAGAGAAGAAAGATGAGGAGGAGGAGGAGAAAGGGAAGAGGAAGAGGGAGAAGGAGAAGGAAGAGGAGGAGGAGAAGAAGGAGGTGAGGAGAAGACAGGTGGAGTCAAAGAGTAGGAGGAAGAGAAGGAGGTAAAGGAGGAGGACAGGGGTGGGGGAAGAGCGGGAGGGGGAGAGGGAGGAGGAAGTGGAGGAGGAAGAGGAGGAAGACGAGGAGGAGGAGGAGGAGAAGGAGGGGAAGGAGGAGGAGGAGGAGGAGGAGGAGGAGGAGGAGAAGGAGGGGAAGGAGGGGAAGGAGGAGGAGGAGGAGGAGGAGGAGAAGGAGGAGGAGGAGGAGGAGGAGGAGGAGGAGGAGGAGGAGGAGGAGGAGGAGAATGACGACCCAGCCTGCTAAGCTTTCCTCTTGCAGCCCCAGGGCAGGCGCGGGCAGCAGGTGACTCTCAGCAGGCAGGGAACAGACTCTCTGTGTGCGGGAGGCCCCACAATGCTCTCACCTGTCCACTCCCGCAGGCCAGGCCAAGCCTCCCCCTTCCAGGCGGGAAGGACGGACGAAGCTGCTTCCAAGGCTCCACCTTGTGGCGGCGACGGGTGCGTGTCAGAAGACTCGGGCCGAGGCAGGGGACAGAAGCCGTCACTGCCCGCGGGCACTCGGAGCTGGAAGATGCTGAGTGAAAAGAGTCAGAAGGAGAGAGGGACAGACATAGAAGGGTTGCACTCGTTTGTGGACTATAAAAGAAGATACTATGAGACTGACACCCAAGGGCAGTCGACACAAGGGCCAGGAGGACGGGTTCACGGCTGGACGCCTGTCTCAAGTGCTGGGGGAGAGGTCAGCTGGGAGAGAGAAGGGACCACCATGATAAAGACACTTGGAAAGGACCACTGTGGATAAGAACTGAAGGAAGTAAAGGAAGGAACAGTCGCATCCCGAGATCCGGAAATTGATAAAAAGTTAATGCTGTCTTTCACTCCTAGCTTTAATCAAAACCAGATTCCCCTTTTCCTCTGCTCTTGGTCTGGACATTAGCTTGAAGGAATACTGCACTAGAGGGGGGACAGTCCAGCTTCCCCGTAACCACAGCCCTGTTCCCTCTGCCCCACCACACCCCCCGCAGGGCTGAAGGACAAGGGCAGGAATCACAAGTTCCCGGTCCTCCAAGCCACCGCTCAGCCATAAAATCCTGATGCTTGCAGGAACCAGAGTAGTCTCAGTTTCAATCCCCAGCATCCCTATCCCTAAGCCCACCAGGAGAGATCCTGGCTACGCAGACAGGGAGTAACCCCTGAGCACCACCAGCTGTCGCCCCCCAAACAAAAATAAACAAAATCTTCCTTTTTTAATTGAATCACCGTGAGATACAGTTACAAAGCTTTCAAGATTGAGTCTCTGTCATACAATGTCCAACACCCATCCCTCCACCAGTGCAGACCCCCCACCACCAATGTCCCCAGTATATTTTCCCCCCCAACACAACCCTCCCCCTGCTCCATTGCAGTCTCTCTCTCTCTTTCCTCTCTCCTCTCTTTCCCTCATACACTCTCTCTACTTTTGGGGATTGTCACTGTCACTGCTCGAGCGGGCCCAGTAACTTCTCCATCGTGAGACTTGTTGTTACTGTGTCTGGCATATCGAATACGTCATGGGGAGCTTGCCATAGGCTCTGCCGTGCAGGCGAGATACTCTCGGTAGCTTGCCAGGCCCTCCAAGAGGGACGGAGGAATGGAACTCAGGTCGGTCGTGTTGGCCACTTGCAAGGCAAATGCCCTACCCGCTGTGCTATGGCTCCAGCCCACTTTTGGGCATTATGATTTGCAATACAGGTACTGAGAGGTTATCACGACAAACAAAATCTTATGCTGGCACTGACCCAGGTCACTTCTCCTGCATCTGCCTCCCTGGGGTCCTGTGTCCACTCGGCGTCTCTGATACTGTCTGACCCGAACTGCTCCATTTCTATCTTCCTGGGGGACAAAAGGTCAGGACCAAGCAGACATTTCCAACATATAGTCAGACACAACGTTCAAAATGAATTCATGATGAGGGCGCTGGAACCTGAGTTAGACGGTGGGAGCAGCAGGCAAGCATAAAGGAGTGTCCACTGGGGTTAAAAAAAGGTCTGATGGAGCTGAAAGTTACAACAAAAAAAAATGAGGAATCATTCTCAGAATTGTGACTGGATCTCCAAAACCAACCCAGAACTCAAAACCTGAACGGCAAAGATGAGGAAAACAGCAGCTGTATCTATTCAGCTCACACATACACACACACACACACTCACACACACACTCATCACCACATGCAGATTCATGCACACACTCATATATGCTCAAATACACACCTACATTCACGTACACATACACACTCATACTCACACTCATACACAGGCAATCACATACACACACATACTCACACAAATACACTCACACATAGAAACACATACACACAATACTCTCATACACACAATCACATACACACACATACACACATACACTCACACATACACTCACACATAGAAACACATACATACCATGGTCTCATACACACATACATACACACCCACACACATACACGCAGGCACACATTCACAAGCACAACACATACAATACATATAAAAACGCATGCACATATATGTACATATGCACACACATTCACACACATGCACACACATACATATACCTATTGTAAATTTTGAGACTCAAAAAAAAAAAACAGGGAGATATCACAGTTCTACCAGAAGCAATTTACGGATTCAATGCAATTCCCATCAAAATTCCCATGGAATTCTTCGAAGACAAATACTTCTAATTTGTACTTCTAATACTTCTAAAACTCCCAGAACAGCCAAAACAACCCTGGAGGGGGAGGTCCGGGAAGGGGCAGACCAGAGATGAGGCTCTCCCTGACTTTAAAGTACATTCCAAAGCGATAGTAATCAAAACTGCATGGTACTGGGCTAAAGACGGACTCTCTGCTCAATGAACTAGAATTGAAAGCCCAGGGATAAACCCTCAGGTGTTTGGCAAAGGAGTTATGTGCTCAAAGTGGAGCAAAAGCAAGTCTCTTTAACGTAACAAATGATGCCCGCAAGAAAAAAATAACTGGTCAGCCTCATGCACCCAAAAAAGAAAAGAAGAAACCAGATCCTGTATCTCTCCACACACAAAGGTTAATTCAAACTAGACTCACTAAATACATAGGCAGAACTCTCCTTGGAAGAGTCTCCAGGGAGACAGTCCTACTGGCAAAAACAAGTAAAGCAGAAATGAGCAACTGAAATGTCAAACTCAAGTGCTTGCACAAAGCCAGGGAAATGATGTCCAGATTTAAGAGACACCCCCCACAGACACTTGGCCAGAGAGTACCAGGGTTCCTGAGCACCTCCGGGTGGCTCCCATAATCGTGGTACTGCAGGACCTGGGCAACCCCCAGCTTGGGTCCCTTACACTGAATCACGGCCCGGGTGGGGCGAGACTCACTGGTGGGTCTGCTGGGCATTCTAAACACCGTGTGTGAAACCTTCAAGTTAAATTGAATTCTTAAAAATACACATGAGTGCTGGAGAGCCGCTCGTGGGGGGCAACTGGCGGCCTCGGTAGGGCGTGAAGGATGGACTGGAACGCCCCCCTTCCCATGAGGTTTTCGTCGCCCCCACACCCCCGGCTCACACCTGCTCTCCACAAGGCACCCATGTGGTCGCCATCTTCTTTCCAGAGAGGAGAGGGCGAATGGGGCTCTCCAGCACAGCCACGACTCCAGAGCACAGAAACCAATTTCTTAACTATCTGACTTTCAGTAGAAATACTTCCAGGGTTAATTAGCAAAATAGCGGAAATCCAAAACCAACATTTAATTCTTGAACCCAGCTGTAGAAAGCGAATCACTTCACAATGCTTTCTCAGCATGTCTGATTTGGGGGGGGGGGGCGGGTAAACTCTAAATAATAGTGGTGCATCTTTTATCGAAACAATGAATCTAGTCAAAGCAGATAGAGTGTCAACTAGAATTCATCTGCCTCGCAGGCATTGGGAAGGGTGAGGGGTGGGGTTCTATTGGGGTTCTTCGCGGTGAAAAATAAGTATTGGTAAAGGGAAAGGTGTTTGATATTTGCATGACTGAGACCTAAACCTGAAAGCTTTGTAACTTTTCCCACAGTGATTCAATAAATAAATAAATTATTTAAAAAAAATACACATGAGTGAAGGGGGGTTTATTTCCATACAATGCGTTGGTCAAAGGCTCTAGAACTGAGAGTTTGTGCACGGAACTGAGCTTACTCAGGAGAGCAGGTGCGAGAGAGGAGGTTCCCGGAACATTGGTGGAAGGAAGCAGAAACTCTGGCTGTCCGTGTGGTGCTGGGATGATGCATGCATTCCACTCTGCTCAGAAATACAAAAAAAAAATGTGATTTACACTCATCAATCACAATGCCTTTATTAAAATGGGCAGAGCTAAAAGATCAAAAATAGTTTGGAGGAAAACACAAAACGTAGGAATTTAAAAATAGATTCGTTGGCACTCCAAATGCCGTGTGGAGACATAGTTAAGTGGGAGGCTCGCGTTCTCATACGTACTCCGAGAACAAGGAAAAGGCTGTTCAAAGTGAGAATTAATGACTGTTCTTGAAACTCCACAGAAACCAAGTTCAGTTCACAAGAGCAAACCACTAACCAAAAATCTTTAAAGAAACAAGCGCCTGCAAGGAAAATTGGACTCAAGCTTAAAAAGGTTCAACCAGAAAAAGTATTAATGACTAACTAAAGGCTGAGTATAGGGACAAAACGAGAGTTTGAAACCCAGGGGTGGCAGGTAAAGGTGGCTGGCAATAGCATCCTACCCTAAAAGAAAGGCTAAGCAGGAATCCATGAGCACAGAGTGAGGAGTAAGACCTGAGCACTGTCTGGTGAGACCCAAAAACAAACAAAAAGGGCAGTTATTGAGTCAGAAGGGGTAGCGGCCAGAAACCTGGAAAATCAGAAAGAAAGGATAATCAATGTCGAAATAGGAGTTCGGGAATTCTAAAATACGCTTTTATTAATTAATGTTTCCATTAAAGAATATAAAAGGAAAAGAAGTGAGTTTTAGCACAGAAATAATTCTAGAAGATGCTGGGGCTGGAGAGATCCCAGAGCAGGAGGGCGCTTGTCTCGCACACGGTGACCTAGGTTTGGTCTGTGGCACCATCTGTGTTTCCCGAGTCCCATCAGGAGCGACCCCTGAGCAGAGCCAGGAACAGGCCCTGAGCACTGCTGGTGTCAATGTTGTCTGACAGAATATCATTAAGACAACATGGAGGGCTGGATTCGTCTAATGTAACTGGCCAAGAGATCTTTTCTCTTCTTCGCATGCGTTGTCTTTAAATTCAAATAATTTGTGTGTTCAACAACTTTGGGGTTTTTTTTTATCCCCTTTTTCTGGTCTAGGGGCCACACCCATCTACACTCCAGGCTTGGGCACTGTGAGTTCTGAAGATCATATGACGGAGACCAAGCCTGGGCTGGCTATGTACAAGGCAAACCACGTGCCCATTGTACTTATGCTCTGGCCCTGGTTTTTCTGTTTTTTTGTTTCGTTTTGTTTTGTTTTTGTTTAACATTTTAGTGGGACATTGTATTAAAGTCAAAGTGGCCGATGACTTTAAAAGGATTTGAGGGTGGGGGATGGGGGTGAGGGTGGCGGGAGGGATACTGGGATCATCGGTGGTGGAGAATGGGCACTGGTGGAGGGGTGGGTGCTCGATCATTGTACGACTGAAATGCAAGCATGAAAGTTTGTTAAGTCTGTAACTGTATCTCACAATGATGCATTACAAAATAAAAATAAATTTTTGTTGTTGTTTTGCTTTTTGGGGGGTCGCACCCGGTGATGCACAGGGCTTACTTCTGGCTCTGCACTCAGGAATTACTCCTCAGTGCTCAGGGGACCATGTGGGATGCTGGGGGTCGCACCTGGGTCGGCCGCATGCAAGCCAAATGTCCTGCCTGCTGTGCTATCGCTCCATCCACAATAAATAAATTAAAAAAAAAAAAAAAGGATTTGGCAGTTAATCCCTGTGTCCAGCGAGGTTCTTTCGGAACTTCATTCTCTTGGGACCGGAAGTCCACAATCGGAAACGTTTCAGGAGATGGGTTCTGAGTCTCCTGTTACAATGCGGTTTATGTAGCCAGGGTCACACTCGAACCCTAGTCCATCAGCTCACAGTTACTAACTCTCGGAAAAGGAAGCTGCAGAACAGCTAGGACTTCAGTAGTAAAAAACTGCTCAAAACACTTGTGTCCAATCTGATTTCCTCAGGCCTCCTCCATCTGGATATCCCTGAGTGAAGAAAAACAACAACAGGATGTCTACAGGGCTCAGGTGCTGGAGTCGTCCCCAGTGACTCCCTGTGTGATTGCACCCGGAACCGGGCGGAAAAAATCTCTCCCTTCCTATGAATACTAATTGAAATCTAAAATGTTTTTTTCTCTTTCCAAGAGAAACGCTGTTGGAATTCCTTATCACTGTTAAACAAGCTTGCCTGGAAAAGGTAGGCACTGAATGTGTTGTTTCGTGAACATCGTCTGACTGTGGCATTGCTGTGGTGAGCAGTAAAATAACGTCTCCCACCCTACTTGAAAGGAGAAAGCAGTGCTCTTAGAAGCAAGCCAAAGGCCACAAACATCTTCCAGCCGATTCAGCAGTGGTATTGCGGCTCTCCTGAACGGGGGACTCCTACACAGTGCTCAGGGAGGTTGGGGCCACTCCCAGGAATATTCCAGCAGGCTCTGTGAGCCTGTGATTAGGCCGAGAATGTGCTGGCGCCCAGGCCCAGTGATGCCGGGAACCACCAATGCTCAGAGGCCACCAGGATGGACTGACTGTGCTGGGAACAGGGCGTGGTGAGGAGAGTGGGGGAGGGGAGGGAGGAGGTCACCTAGACTAGGGATTGGGTCCCAGACCTAGTCTGCAAATTTTGCCCCCCAGCCCTTTAAGCTATCTCCTGAGGCACACAGAATTTTTAAGAATCAGGAAAATCCAGGAACATTTCCCTTGAACTTTTCAAACATGTCCATAAAGAAGTATGACACTCATGAAGATCCCATTCTAAAGCCCATGAAAACAGGGGCTGGAGAGACAGGACCGTGGGTAGGGCACCTGCCTCGCGTGTGTCCAACTCGTGGTTAATCCCTGGCACTGCATATGGTTGAGTCCTGACTACAGAGCCAAGAGTAAGCCCTGAGGACCGTCACGTGTGGCCCCAAATCCAAAAATGAAGTAAAAATAAAGTACTTTTCATTTCTGAATTTTACTGATATCCTATCACCTGTTCCTCCTTCTCTAGTGTCTTGTTTATGCTTCAGAATTTCCTTTCTTTATGGTGGGATTGGTGTTCAAACATGGTACGCCTAAAACTCAACTACCAATAATTTTGAAAACCATGGTTCTTTAATTAAATGAATTAAAAATTTAAAGATAAAATATTTTCTGTCTTTAAAACTGGATTCCACAGGATGTCAAAAGACCGCGTGGCGGTCCACCTACCAGATGGTCAGACTTCTTCATCAAGACCATGAACGATTGGTTTGAGGCTCTTCGTGTTCCTAGAACAAACAGATGCCATTGGGCTACACTAGCACGTGACAGGGATAAGTGGAGACGTTACTGGCGCCCGCAAATCGCCAATTAACGGGAAGTCAAGTGATCAAGTGATCTGTCTTTAAAAACAAAGAAGTGAGGGGAGTTGGCCCCCAACTAAGGGGGGTGATCATTCTCCCCCAAACCAACTTCAGCTTTCACACTATTTCTTTGTTCGTGTCTCATTGAACTCTCGTGAGGAATTGCCCATCGCTTAGTCCACATTGATTTCATTTCTTCTCTGCCTCTTGGCAGTTCCCACTCATCCACTGAGACAATTGCTGGTGGGCAGGAGTGATAATACAGTGGGGAGGGCGCTTGCCTTGCATGCGGGGGGCCCAGGTTCCATGCCTGCTACCCTGAGCCTTTGCGGGAGCACAGAGCCAGGAGGAAGCCCTGAGCATCGCCGGGTGTGGCCCACAAAACAAAATATTTAAAAAAAAAAAAACAACTCTGCTCAATAGTCTCTGGGTAGCCACGTTTTGCCAATGTCCTTTTTCTGCGTAATAAACTCAGTTGCTTAAAATAGCAATGTTGGGGCTGGAGCAATAGCACAGCAGGTAGGGCGTTTGCCTTGCACGCGGCCGACCCAGGTTCGATTCCCAGCATCCCATGTGGTCCCCCGAGCACTGCCAGGAGTAATTCCTGAGTGTATGAACCAGGACTAACTCCTAGGCATCACCGGGTGTGACCCAAAAAGAAAAAAAAAATAGCAATGTACTCTGCTCCGTTCCACAGGTTGCCTGGGTTCAGCCCAGCCCTCTGTGGATGCCAACTGCATGGGTGGGCCACTCCGAGTATCTCCAGGTGGCTGCAGCTAGGGGACCCCAGCTGAGGCCACAGGCCTGTAGATCCCCCTGGTCCTGGAAGCCTCTATCTCCTTCTCATGCATCCTATTGTTCAGGAAGATGATAAAGCCACCGCTGACTCAGGGAGGGAAATTCCGTCCCACCCCCCTGAAATACAAAGCAGCACGTGGTCCTCCGAGATTCTTGGCACCATCTCTGAAGATGACCCACCGGGATGGCTAAGACACAGTCTCACTTCGCCGGGCCTCACAGCCTCAAAGACGGGGCTCCAGATCCTTCTCTCCCCGCTCGTTGGGTAACCCCAGGCTCAGGGGCCATCAGGACTGCCAGGGAACTAAGCTCAGTACTTCGTGCTTGGTACGGGCCCTTCCTCAGTCACTGAGGCAGCTTCCAGATTTTTTTCCTTTCTGGAGATTTCTCTCAGCAAAACTTTTTCTCGGGATTGCCTCAGCCCTCAGAAACCAAAGAAAACAAAACAAAAACTGGCATCTGAACTCCCAGCTCTGTGCTTGCCAGGTAATTGCTTTAAGCATGCACCGTCTGCCAAGGCCCCCCTGCTTCCTTGAGAGCCCGTTTCCCGTTGTCCTCTTGGCACCCAGTGGCATCTCTCACCTTCCTGCTGGGGGCCTCGGTTCAGCCAACCGTGACACACTACTTTGGACAAGCGTCAACATTTTCTTTGGAGATCGTGTTGTCTTCTCCACCCCTGCATACTCCCTGCCTGACTGACTCCTGTTTCATGCCCCTGTTTTGCTGCCTTTTCTCCCAATCTTAGGATCGAATCAACCTGTTGATGGATTCTCACAGCGGTTGTCTGCTGGGCATCGCAAACCCAGCCTGACCTGAGCATAATATAGGATATGCTTCTTATTCAAGTCTTGTGTCAAATCTCGTCTGTCGTCCCGTCTTGAGCGCTTTCGAACGATGTGTTCTCTGCCAGGATTCATATCTATGAAGGACTCCCCATCAAATGAAATATGACCCACTTCTCTACCCGTTTACTATCAATCTCATCCCATTTCATTTTGTTTTGTTCGCTACTTTATCTCCAACCTCTGGAACAGTGTTTAACGTATTTCAGGTTTCCTATCTACTGCTTAACTTGAAGATTAAGGCACAGAATTCCAGGGGCCAGAGAGATAGTCCAGTGGGTAGGGCGCAGATTGGAGCTGGGTTTGATCCCTAACTCCAAAAGCCAAACAACAACTAAAAAAAGAATGAAAGAAAAAGCCTCAGGGAAAAACCTCACTCTTTCCTTTCCTCCCTTTAACTTACTGGTAATACTGCTGAATTTCCAGTGTTCGGAACTCTCTTATTCTTCTGGTTTTTTAATTTGTCTGTAACTAAAGGATGGAATCATTTGGTGGCAAAGAAAGAGAAAAGCAAAATAATAATAATAAACACAGACAAACACTGTCCTCCCGTTGTTCATCGATTTGCTCGAGCAGGCCCCAGTAACGTTTCCATTTTGAGACTTGTTGTTACTGTGTTTGGCATATCCCTCCCACCCCCCATCCCCGCATCCCACCCTGCCTCTGTGGCAGGGCATTCCCTTTTGTTCTCTCTCTCCTTTGGGGTGCTGTGGTTTGCAAGAGAGGCATTGAGTGGCAATCGTGTTCCGTCCATAGTCTACTTTCAGCATGCTTCTCCCATCCTGGGAGGATCCTCCCAACACCCTTTATTTGGTGCTCCCTTCTCTATCTGAGCTCCCTTTCCCCCTAGCATGTGTGGCTGGCCTCCAAGCCATGAAGAAAAACTCATGGTACTAATCTCGGCCACTCTTGGGTGTTAGTCTCCTATTTTGTTACTTTATGTTCCCCAGATGAATGCAATCTTTCTGTGTGTATCCCGCTCTTTCTGACTCATTTCGCTTAACATGATACTTTCCATGTATTACCACTTGTATGTAAATTTCATGACTTCATCTTTTCTAACAGCTACATAGTACTCCATTGTGTAGATGTATCAAAGCTTCTTTAACCAGTCATCTGTTCTTGGGCACTCAGATTTTCTCCAGATTCTGGCTATTGTAAAGAGTGCTGCAATGAACAAACACAGTTGTTACTGTGTTTGGCATATCGAATACGTCACGGGTAGCTTGCCAGGCTTTGCCCTGCGGGCGAGATACTCTCGGTAGCTTGCCAGGCTCTCCAAGAGGCGCGGAGGAATCGAACCCGGCTCAGCTGGGCCAGCTGCATGCAAGGCAAACGCCCTGCTGCTGTGCTATCACTCCAGCTGGCTTCGACATCTGCCATCCCATTGACCACCAGGGTTGATTCAATAATAATAATGATGGAAAAATATTTTTAAAAAAAGAAAAAGAAAAGCCTTTTTTTTAACCATTTGCTGCCTCTGCCTACTTGGCCTGGCCACTTCCTCTGTCTACACCACCCAAAACCTAATTAAAAGGGCCAGGGATATGGTTTGGTAGCAGAGCAAAAGCATCCCACTTCTGAGGACCTCAGTTGAATTCCCAGCACTGGAAAAATGATGCTTGTAACCCAAAGCATATTCTAAATCAATCAGTAATTAATCTCTAAGAATCAGCTCTCAACTTTATTGGTTTACCGACATAACAAGAGGCAAGACAATTCACATAACTTACTTTTCTTTTGATGAACATTCTTAGGTATTTTACTTTTTTTTTTTTTTTTTTTTTTTTGCTTTTTGGGTCACACCTGGCGATGCACGGGGGACCATATGGGATGCTGGGAATCGAACCCGGGTTGGCCGTGTGCAAGGCAAACGCCCCACCCTCGGTGCTATCTCTCCAGCCCCAGGTATTTTACTCTAAACTCAGAAATCTAACGCAGAGAGGTCAAGGACCATTTCAAAGACAGAAGCCTTGGAGAGCCAGGATTGACAAGTGTAGAAATGGCAAAGGAAAGAGAGGAGTTTCGAAGGTTGGGAAGTGTTGTGTCACCAGGGACTGACCATGTGCACTGAGTGTTCTTCAATGAGGGTTCACTAAGAGGGTCGAGAGGGAACCCCCTGTTCACCCACAACAGCTAGTGTATCCCTAACTCCAAAAGTCAAACAACAACGGGGAGGGACCAACTCCCCAGGCACGGGCCCTCCAGGGAAGAGACGAGCAACCCAAGTGTGAGCACTCGTGGTGATGCCTTTCCTAGAAATCCTGGCTCACTCCAGCAGGTCCACGCAGGTCTCGGAACAAAGCGCTTGAAGCCCTACATTCGGTCTCAACTCAAGACTTGAACAGCTTCTTAGCCTGCACCGGGACGGAATGTGTAGAGAGAGCTCTCAAAATGATGTCGGGGGTGGCGGGGCCATGAGGAGAGAGACGGTCACTTTCTCCCCATCTGCTTCTGCCACCCGGGACCCCGAGTTCCTGGGTTCTTGTCTCGCCTCACAGAAAGGAATTTCAGGAGTAGACGGGCAGTGAGGTAAATAGATTTTATTTGGAGAGTTTGAAGGTGTGGATGGGGAAAGAGAGGTGGACTTCCATGCTTTCGTGTCGAATGCTGGGTTGCGTGTAGGGGCTCTCTCTGCCCGTGGAGAAGCCCGCGTTCTCTGTGGAGCACATTGCTCTCTGTCTCGCTCTCGATTCCATCTTTTTCCTACCCGCTTCACGGAAGTCACCCATGAGGCCCCCCGACATCAAGAATAGTGACAGCCGCGTATATCTACAGCTGTATCTGACGCCTCTGAGAGCTATCATATCAAGGCTCAAACTCAAGAACATTGAGCCCTACTTGGACCCTTCTGTCATGCCAGGCACAAAGGTGAATTTAAAACAGATGAAAGACCTCAGAAAGAGTTGCATCCATGCAGCAGCAAACTGCACAAAGGCACCTAAGAGACGAGTCGAGTTCTACTCTGTGCAGAGAGCACAGTGTCCGTCACATTCTGTCGTGTGCATAAAGCACAGTTTCTGCATCCAGAGTCTGCTCTCGGACATTCGGGTTATTTCCAGATCTTGCATGCTGCAACTTGAGCTTCCATATGACCCAGCCATTCTATTCCTCCACATCTACCCCAAATATTCTTTTGAAAAGACATCTGCAGGGGCTGGAGAGATAGCACAGCGGGTAGGGCATTTGCCTTGCACGCGGCCAACCAGGGTTCGATTCCCAGCATCCCATATGGTCCCCTGAGCACCGCCAGGAGTGACTCTTGAGTGCAGAGCCAGGAGTAACCCCTGTGCATCGCCAGGTGTGACCCAAAAAGCAAAAAAAAAAAAAGAAAGAAAGGAGCTACAAAACATTTTGAAGATGGAAAGAAGCTGGACATTCTCAAGGGAACACACACACACACACACTCCTATCTTATACATAGAACTTCCAGGGTTCGCAGAGCACTCAAAACCCTTCCCCTAGAGAAGGCAGCTGGACTTGAGAAGGGATCACTAAGAAAAAGATGGCTGGAGGAATCGGTCGGGATGGGAGATGTGTGCAGAAAGTAGATAAAGGACCAAACATGATAACCTCTCAGGGTCTGTATTGCAAACCATAATGCCCCAAAGTAGAGAGAAAGTATGGGGAAAATTGTCTGCCAAGGAGGAAGGGAGAGGGCGGGAAACAGGGGGGTACACCGGGGATATTGGTGGTGGGGAATGTGCACTGGTGGAGGGACGGGTGTTTGATCATTGTGTGATTGTAACCCAAACATGAAAGCTTGTAACTATCTCATGGTGATTCAATAAAATAAAAAAATAAAATAAAAAAGCCTTCCCCTAATGTTTCCAGGTGATAACCGACCCTACTTTAATCTCTGTACGAAGCAATTATTCCAAACTGCCCCTGTGAACATGTGAATATTCAGGAATTCTGAAGAGTCCTGAAAGTCAGTAAGTAGCATGGCCCATTCCAACCAGGCAGAGTCTGAGCAGTTAGTTGCCTTGTGGGCAGAACCATCTCCTGCCTCCTCTCCCTCCCTTGGGTGCTGCCCTAAACCTCCAGACTCGCCCAAGGCTCCCTCCCCTGGAAATCTCACCCCTAGCCCTTCCCACCTTCCACCTTGAGTTAGATTCTCCTTCCTTGGCTTCCCTGAGCCCCCCACCCCCCAGTCCTATCTGCTGTAGCACTTCCTGGAGTGTGTTCCCTTGTGGACTTTTCTTTTTTCTTCTCTTTCTTTTTTTTTTCCATGCGTTTCTCTTCAGAGTTGTCAGCAGGAGTTACCATTCATCTCTGCAACTCAGTGCCTCCAACAAACAAGTTCTCAACAAAAAATGCTAAAAAAAAAAATGTTACGGAATGATAAGGGCCCTTTCCTATGCTCTCTGACTGCTTTTCAATTCACCCTCTGCAACTTGGTATTTTTCCCTTGAAAGGGATGTATAATGCCTCATTTCGTCATCACAAAGGTGTCTGGTGTTAATGTTATTCTTTATACGTGTTTATATAGCTGAAACAGTCTATACTGTTTCCCAAAAAAAAAAAACCCTCCAAAATACGCTCAGCGTAAACAAGTGAATGCCAAAGAATCCCATGGGTTCTGTGGGAAATACCCTCCAGACCCCTCTTCTCATAATATTGCTTCCTGAAACCCACTCCCAACTTCCCCCAGGATCTCACCCTCAGGATGTGAGTCCTCTGCAGCTGACGGCAGGAGGTGAGAACTTAGAAACATTTTTTTTTTCTTGTTTGAGTATCCTTGTGAAAAATCTCACCGAGGACCAAGGAAACGGACCTTGAATTAAGACGAACCCCTGTTCTTTCTTGAATGTGGAACTCTCTTTTTCCTCTGATCATGCTTCCCTGAGTAAATTTTTTTAAATAAAATTTGACTTCATTAAATAAATAAATAAATAAATGAGAAATGCAAAAAAAAAAAAACCAGAAAATTGTACATGTGCAAAAAATGGTTTTTTTTTTTAATACCCCAAGGAAGATTATGTTCTAGAATGCCTGGTGTCTTTCTCTTCTTCCCTTTTTAGAGGGGATTTGGTTGCTGCGGTGGCAAGGAACACAGTTATCGCATTGTCTGAGGTCGTGCACGCTCTCTGCAGTGTCCGAAGTTGTGCGAGCTTGTTGCCGTGTCTGAGGTTGTGCATACTCAGTTGCATCGATCCTGTGGTTGCATACTTGGTTGTAGGGCCAGGAACTGCAGCCAGGCATGGGACGGGGGTCTCGGGATGAAAAGCAAGCTCTCCATCACCCAACCACACCCCTAGGCCTTTGTGTTATCACTTTTGTTTTGGGATCACACCCAGAAGTGCTCAGAGCTTACTCCCGACTCTGTGCTCAGGAATCACTCCCAGGAAACTCAACAGGTCATATGTGGTGGGGGTCGTGCAAGGCAAGCCCCTTGCCGGCTGTACTCTGGCCCCTGGGCCCTTCTTCTAATCGACCTGGACTCGGAGACCAGCAGAACTGACACATTCCCGTCTTCCTCCAGAGTAGGCTGGGCTGGGACGGTGCAGATCATGACTCGTTACACACAAGGCTGTTCAAGCAACTACACCGGAATTATTTTCACGGCAGTGTTTTCTCCTTCCCACCCTTGACCACTACAGTTTCTCTGTGACTCCAAGACAAACAAACAAAGAAGATTGTTTCCTTTTAAAATCACCTCTTTGCACTTTGATTTACTGCCTTTTGGCTCCCGGCCCGTTGGTCCCCGGCCCGGCCCTGAGCTCCGGGGCTGTGTTTGGGGGTGAGGGTGGGGTGCTCAGCGCTGGCAGCTCCGGAAGCCTGCGTGGGGCCGGGGTTCCTACCGAGTGCCCGCTACGTGTCAGCTGCCATCTGCTCTGATTGCCTGGGATGGGCCGGGTCCTCGGGGGAGCCCGGTCCCCTTCCCTCCTGCTAAGGCTCTGCTCACAGTCCTGGCAAAACAGGATAGTAAGGCAGGGCCACCTCCGGGTCCAGCAGAGGAAACGGCCTCGGCGGGTCTGAAAGTGTTGGCAAGGTCCTATCCCTGGAAAACAATCACAAACCCAACCAAACCAAACAACCTTCATCTCCTCCACTGACCCCGAAAGCCCTTCATCCTGGCATTGCTTTGTCCTGCTTCCCCCCGGAATCCCAGCTCGCAGAGGCCACTGCCTACCGTGGCCAGACCGCAGAGGACAGCAGAGCAACGAGACACTCATCGCAAGGGTCGTGAGTGCATTTGACATGCATCTGGCGACGTTTGCTGGCTTGAGCTTGGCGATGCCACTTGCTGGTGCCGTCTTAGTCAGATAACTCACTAGCAGTGCTCCCATCCCTACGGGAGATGCAGAGAAAGCTAAAAACAAAATTAACGTAGGGCCAGGGAGTTGGAACCGCTGGTTTGCCGTGGGCTGACCTGGGTTCAATCCCTGGCACTGCCTATGGTCCCCCCAGGCGTGATCCCTGAGCGAGCAAAGAGCCTGGAGTAAGCCCGGAGCACCTCTGGGTGTGGCCCCAAACTAAGTAAACAAACAAAAGACCTTCTTTTAGCAACTTTCAACACTCTCTCCCTTCACTAAAGGAGAAGTTTTGTCTGAATTACAGAGTAAATATTTAAAATAGACAATTACCTTTGTTATAAAAAGAGAGTGTTTAAGAATAATAGTTTTTCTTGGCACTGAGACAAGTTCTCTGGGAGGAAACTGCTCTAGGTTGTATTCCCAGATTAGCACCGGGAGTAAGAAGAACCAAATCGATGATGAAACTTTAGGAAGAAATGTTTTTGTCCTTTTCGAGTCTATTGAACGTTCTCTTCCCAACAGTTAAAAAATGAAGAAAGGACATATTTCTCTTTAGAAGCTATTATATATATGTGTGTATATATATATTATTTTTTGTTTTGCTTTTTTGGGTCACACCCAGCGATGCACAGGAGTTACTCCTGGTTCATGCACTCAGAAATCTCTCTTGGCAGTGCTTGCGGGACCACATGGGATGCTGGGACTCGAACCTGGGTCTGCTGCGTGCAAGGCAAACACCCTACCCGCTGTGCTATTGCTCCAGCCCCTAGAAGCTATTATATATATATATATATATATATATATGTATGTATGCTTTATTTTTTTGGGTCACACCCAGTGATGCACAGGGGTCACTCCTGGCTCTGCGCTCAGGAATTACCCCTGGCAGTGCTCAGGGGACCATATGGGATGCTGGGGATTGAACCCAGGTCGGCTGCATGCAAGGCAAACACCCTCCCCGCTGTGCTATTGCTCCAGCCCCTAGAAGCTATTATATTTTTAAGAAGGTAGCCTGAAAAAAAATCCATTTGGTTTGATATTTCTGTCCAGTTGTCCATAAAATCTACCAAAATCTCTACAGTGGCAAATCATGCTTGAACACATAAGCACATACACACATGCGTCCACACATATCATATGTCCAAACACGTGCATGAATCCCCACAAAGCACAGGCATTCACCAACCATATGCACACGAACCCCATGAATTGCACGCACACACACATAAACCCACCCAAAACACATGCACATGTGCACGAACATACAAATCACATGCATACACCCGCACAAATCGCAGGCACACGTGCACCCACACAGGTCAAACATATACACCTGCACACACAGATCACATGCATACACCCACAGAAATCACAGGCACACATATACACGGATACTCCAACGCACCTTATAGAAGTCCATGCATTAAGACTCACCGATAAATCCCGGAAGAGAGCAAAACGCTGCAGAGATGCCTCTCCGCCCCACGCCAAGGCTGATTTTATCCAGGGAACCTCAGAGGGGGGCAGATGAATCCCTTTTACCTACCCCAACCGAACTCCTGTAGACACAAACTCCAGAACCCAAGCGCCGCCACGCTTATGGCCGGTCTTCAGAGGTTCGAGATGAGCCCTTCACACCTGAGAACGGAGCCACTGAAAAACCCACGTATGCAGGTTTTGTGACTGAAATCCCCAGGCTCGCACAGAGCAGGGATAGGACTCCCTCCCCCATCTCACTGTGCTTCCAGGAGCCTGGCAGTCACGCCCACGGACCGCCTCTGGGTACCAGGTAGCTTCATTAACGGCCGTTATCCAGAGACTCACAAATAAATTTTGAAAGAGATCCACAAGCTGCAGAGATGCCTCCAGACCCCAAAATCACCACCCAGTTAAAAAATTAACTCCAGCTGTATCACTCTCTTTAAAATTTTGGAATTCCTTGAGCGCGCGGCCTCATTTGCAGATGCGTGACATCTCACACTTTACTTCACTGATATATAAAGAGTAACACACCATATTTGATGAGCTACAAAGTAGAAGGTAACTGATCTCGATAATATATATATATATATCTATATGGAGCACATGAGGCTCAACCTGTAACAACATGTTTGTGATCTCTTACAAGGGCGCTTAATATCTTCAAGGTGAGATAGAACAATTTTCACACACTTTCCTCTAAAGAAAACTTTTTGGATAATTTTGAGTGGATTACTTATAACAAGCAATACAAAATAAATTATTTAGCATCTGCCTTTGGGGCAGACTTGGGTGGTGGTGGGAAGATTTGAAATAATGGTTATGGGCTAGAGCAATAGCACAGCGGTAGGGCGTTTGCCTTGCACACAGCCAGCCCTGCCGAGCCGGGTTCGATTCCTCCGCCCCTCTCGGAGAGCCCAGCAAGCTACCACGAGTATCTCACCCGCATGGCAAAGCCTGGCAAGCTCCCCGTGACGTATTCGATACTCCAAACACAGTAACAACAAGTCTCAAAATGGAGATGTTACTGGGCCCGCTCAAGCAAATCGATGAACAACGGGAGGACACTGTTTGTTGTTTGTTTTGCTTGTTTGATGATGGGAATGTGTAAGGGTGGTGGGATTGGTGTTAGAATATTGAATATAATAAATTATTGTGGACAATTTTATAAAAACGGAATTAAAAAAATAAAATAGACACAAATGTGTTCCTCTTTCTTGTGTAGTAATCTTCAAAGATAGTTCACTCAACACTGTGGATCTGTCTCTTGACCTTGCAGGAAAGCCAACAGGTTGCCATCAAAGAATATCTGGTGTGCAATTCGGTGCTGGTCAACACACAACACTTCACCATAAATGCAAAGTCCTTTGCATCCAAGAATCTATTCGGGTTCTAAGGTCAAATCTCTCTCATTAAACAACGTCCTGTTTTGCTCGGGGCATCATTTATCACACTGGCCTCTTTGCACTATATTTGTTTTGTGACTTTTTTTTCCTACTAGAAAAAATCATCGCACCTGAACCAGAAACTGTTTTTTTTTTTTTAAATCTGGTTTTCTCACAGAATCAATGACATGAGAGGATTAATTGTTTGTTTTCAATCCTGACTCTTCTCCTCCTACATCTATTTTTGAAACAGATTTTATTTTGGGATGTCCTGAGTTGGATGATACTAAATTGGAAAGCCTGGTGCAAATTTTATTGACCTCCATTTCCTACTATAAAGGATGTCCCCCACCAATCTGTCATCTCAGCCCAGACAAAAGCCAGTGACTGGGGAAACCATGCCAGATGGTGTGTTCGAGAAGCCCAGACCAGACTCTGATGCTTTGTTAGTTTGTTTTTAGATAAATGGTCAACCAGAAGGAGGAAAAAACATTTGGCACACCTTCTAAAATAACCTAAACAAAATGTTAAGTGAAATAAGTATGGTGAGCGCAACGTCTGAGGACTAGAATAGAAAGAACGGAAGGATCGCTGGGGAGAAAGGCGAATGGATGAGAGGCCGGGTGAAGAAGTAAACATGTTAGTATTAGTCCATCAATATGATTCATGATCCTTTATTTAATGCTTGCATACAAACTCAAAAAGATGAAAGTTACCTCTTAGAAAACTCAGAATTACGATATGAATGCCCTTCTGTTTTCGAGAGAAAAGCAGCAACAGTTTTGTCTATGTGCTTCCCTATTTTGCTATACTTAGTTATTGCTTGTCAATAACCCGTATCAATTTTTAATTTTTCCCCCCAAATTGTAGTTACATGGTTCATAGTGAACATCGTCTTGCCTTTTCCACTTTCTATCAAGAACATCTGTTCGGTACATCTACACAATGGAGTACTACGTAGCTGCTAGAAAAGATGAAGTCATGAAATTTACATACAAGTGGTACTACATGGAAAGTATCATGTTAAGCGAAATGACTCAGAAAGAGAGGGATAGACATAGAAAGATTGCATTCATCTGGGGAACATAAAGTAACAAAATAGGAGATTAATACCCAAGAGTGGCCGAGATTAGTACCAGGAATTTTGCTCCATGGTTTGGAGGCCAGCCACATGCTAGGGGAAAAGGGAGCTCAGATAGAGAAGGGAGCACCAAATAAAGGGTGTTGGGAGGATCCTCCCAGGGTGGGAGAAGCATGCGGAAAGTAGACTATAGACCAAACATGATTGCCACTCAGTGCGTCTTTTGCAAACTACAGCACCCAAAAGGAGAGAGAGAATAAAAGGGAATGCCCTGCCACAGAGGCAGAATGGGATGGGGGGATGGGGGGTGGGAGGGATACTGGGATCCGTGGTGGTGGGAAATGGGCACTGTTGGAGAGATGGGTGTTTGATCATTGTATAATTGAAACCCAAGCAAAAAATTTGTAAGTCTTCAACTGTACCTCATGGTGTCTCACTAATAAAAAATAAAAAAAGAATAAAATAAAAAAATAAAATAAATAAAAATAAAAAGAACATCTGTTCAGGGACTAGACCATATAGAGGGCAAGGTGCTTGCCGTGCACTCAGTTCACACAGGTCTCATCCCTATATGGTCCTCCTGAGCAGTCTAGGAGTGATCCCTGAGCACAGAAGCAGGATTAAGCTCTGAGCGCCACAGGGTGTGGGGAGAGGGTAGAAAACATCTGCCCAGGTCCCCTATATATAGGATAGAGGTGAAGTATCTGTATATTTCTAAACCACTAGACCCAGCACTACCATAAGCCATAAGCATGGGAAGAGACCACAATTCACTAACACTATCACTATCACCCCATTGTTCATCGATGTGCTCGAGCAGGCACCGTTTGAGGCCGCGCAACATCTGATTATCTAGTTCTTACTCTGGAGAACCTGGCAGGCTACCAAAAGTATCCTGCCCACACAGCAGAGTCTGGCAAACTCCCCCATGGTGTATTCAATATGCCAAAAACCAGTAACAATGATGGGTCTCATTCTCCTGAGCCTCGAATGTGGCACTTTCTAAAATCTCAGGACTAGGACGAAGGAGACGTTACTGGTGCCTGCTCGAGGCAATCGATGAACAACAGGATGACAGTGATACCGTGATGTACTACTGATGCCAGTGGGGTCCGCAGGTGACCTATGTGGAGTGGGGCGGAGAGAGGCAGCAGCCCCAAGAAGGGAATCTCCTGCTTTCACTCTATCCTCCTGTCACTCCCGGGCACAGCTGGGGAAATCCAGGACTGTGTAACTTGCTCCTCGCGGGGGAGGAAAGTTCATTCTAGACCTTACCTTTTGGGTCCTTCACCTCTTCCTCACAGAAAAGAATTTCAGGAGAAAATGAGCAGTGAAGTTAAAACAAGTTTTATTTGGAAGTTTTGAGGAGAGGGGAGAGAGAGGATGTGGGCTTCTCTGGAACGGAGAGGGGAGCTCCAATAAAGAGCTCAGCATTAGAGATGAAAGTATGAACGTCCCCATCTCAAGAGGCGGGATGTGGGCGACACATGTGCTGGACAGCAACACCTGGACACAGGCAGCACATGGGCTGGGGCGGCATATGCATGCTTCCTTTGCTCAAGTTGCATCGATAGGGTTCCTCCAACCTGCCCATGTGGGGCTTCTACCTAGGGAAGAGCCCCTAGCTAGGAGGGTTGCCAAGGGGCAGAGTTGGGAGCAGTTGGTGGTCTTTGATATTCTTTTCTGGCCTGTGTTCTTGAGAGGGGTGTGACCTTCTCTGGTCTGTGCTGTCCCCAGATGGAGGGCTTCTCAGGCCTTAGTCCCTCTGCTCATGGGTGGGAGCAGACAGAGGGACAACACCTTTCCCTCCTAGGGTGGACCGGCGACAGTAACCTACTGCAGGTTCCAGACGCATTTCTGAAAAAAGCCCCTGGATTTTGAGATTTGTTTGAGTCTCTGGGATCATGGACGTTAAGCAGCTTGATCAGGAGCCAGAGAGGCCATTTGTGGGCAAAGACTTGGGTTCTCGGGACAGGGAGGATGGGACCGGCTCCACCCCCATCCCTCGAGGCCCAACGAGTTTCGTCACTGCGGGCCCAGGCCTGACTGTCCAATGGCCTCTGGAGGATGACGGCCACCGAGCTGCCAAGAGGGAGCAGGCGGAGTGACAACACCCTTTCCCCCCCGGGGTGGCCCAGCGACAGTAACCTACTGTGGGGTCCAGACGCATTCCTGTCAAAAGCCACTGGGTTTCGATATTTATTTCTGAGTCTCTGGGATCATGGTCGTTAAGCAGCTTGATCAGGAGCCAGAGAGGCCATTCGTGGGCAATGACTTGGGGTCTCGTTGGGGTGGGGAGGACAGGACCGGCTCCACCCCCATCCTGTGAGGCCAAAAATGTCTCGTCACTGTGGGCCCAAACCTGACTGTCCAGTGGTCCCTGGAGGATGGCGGCTACCGGGCCGCCAGGGGGAACAGGTCAAGGCACAAAACCTATTCCCACCTGAGTTAGCCCAGCACCGGTAACCTACTGCAGGGATTGGACGCATTTCTGCCAAAAGCTGCTGGGTTTCAATATTTGTTTCTGAGTCTCTGGGATCATGGCCGTTAAGCAGTTCAATCAGGAACCAAAGAGGCCTTGCCTCCAATTATACAACTGAACCGGAGGTGGTTTGTGGGTGTGTCTCCCACATACCTAACTTTTGGCCGTTTACTTTCTTGGTAAACTTTGCCCCAAGTTTTTGGGATTTGGCCAAAGGCACAGCAGCAATTTTGGGGTATCTGAAAGTCTGAAGGCGCCATCAGGCTGCTGATGCACTCGCCTCACAGGTACAGACTGACCTGCTGGCGGCACCAGACCCCCTGAATAGATTTTTTAAATCTCTTATTTTTTTCAGTATGCTCTAAAAGCAAATATCATCTCATTTATGACAATATAGCTAATCGCTGTCACTTTCCAGTTAATTTTGAGTAATTTTCTTGCATCCATTTTTCCTAAAACACTGGAAAAGCAGCTTATAATATTAGATTTTTTAAAAAAGAGAGAGAGAGAGAAGCAACACTGCCAAGAGAAGAGAACGTAAGAACGTACAAGAACCTCTGCTCTCTAATTCCTCCACGCCCATGGCAACAAGCAGGTGATCTTCCTTTTCCATGAGCTCTGCGTCCATACGGGTAAACAGTCTTCAAGCTCTTCACCACAGGGAAGACCATGACATATGACGGAGCACTTCAAAGGACGCTAATAATAGCACATGCATAGAAATACAGTGCTCGGAGCAGAGTAAACAAACACTTCTCTCTCCTGAGAGGGATCAGATGAATCCGCTTATGTCAGACCTCTCCCAGAATTCCATTGTTGTCTCTCCAAACAGGCGGTAAGGAAAACCACTGAATCTGGGACTGGGAGCTTTGCTTAAACGTGTTTCCTTTGAAAACACGGGGAAACGGGATTTTCAGCCAGAAGGGGTCAAGGTCAGCAATCTAACAGAATTGGTCCTTTTGAACTTCCTTTCTAAGAAACACGTTCTGTTATCTGATGCAAGCTGCTGCAGTGAACATCTCTGCCGACACCCAAGCAGCCAACAGCTTCGTTCCTCTCACAAGGAGTGATTTGGGGATAAAAGCCACAAAGCAGTCTGGTGACACCAAGATGTAAATTTCCGAGACAAGCGGAACAAGGTAAGTTCTAAAAGGAACATCAGGTGGTTCCATTGTTTCTGTGTGTCCAACAGAAGACTGTAGCGTCTTGAAAGTAGCCATTAATCAATGATTTAATTAATGAAGAACTGTACTGTAAACAATACATATATAATGTTGAATTATGACTGTAAAGAAGTATAAATAAACCTCAAAATAGAGGGCAGAATTAGAATTAGTGATGAATGTATTATCTCATACTTAGATGCCACCTTTTTTCTTTTTGCTTTTAGGGTCTCACCTGGCGATGCACAGGGGTTACTCTTGGCTCTGCACTCAGGAGTTACTCCTGGCGGTGCTCAGGGGACCATATGGGATGCTGGGAATCGAACCTGGTTGGCCGCATGCAAGGCAAATGCCCTCCCTGCTGTGCTATCACTCCAGCCCCTAGGTGCTACTTTTAGCATACTTAAAAACTATATGATGTTATAAGCCAAATGTAACTTAAATCATTTTTCAATGATATAATTTGAGCTCTTTAAATAAAGCAATACTTAGAGGGACGTGGAGATACAGGTGTGTGTGTGTGTGTGTATAGACATCTATCTATCTCTATGGCATAATTTGCAAGTATGGGTAATGTTATCTAATGAAATATAGATACTTTGGTGGGGGTTGTATCCACCTGCGTCAGTGTTCAGAGTTCAGTCTTGGCTTCATACTGGGGTTGCCTCAGGCAGTGTTTGGGGCCTCCCCCCGGGTCTCCTGTGTGTAAAGCCTGACTCAGCCCCCTGAGCTCACTCTGGCCCTAGAAACGCTTTTAAATTAGGATTGCCTCAGAGAGAGATCCATTCCCAAAATAGGATCAGAACTACAATCTGCCCCGGCAATAACATTTCTTGGATTCTATTCCCAAACATAAAAACATTCAAAGGCTACAGAGATACATCTATGTTCATCACCACACTAGGACAATGGCCAACTGATGGTAACAACTCAAATGCCCAACCATGAATGAAGTGTGGTACACACACACATACACACACACACACACACACACACACACACACTCACTCACACGCATACATAGCAACATGGCTGTAGGAAGTAGAGGATGTTCATGCTGAAGGAAGTTGGTCAGAAGATGGGAGAGACACAATTACCTCTCTCGCCTCTCTCATATGTGGGACTTACCGATACATCACGAGGTAGCAGCAAAGGGCCAAAGGCAGCACAACAGAAACACTACGCACCATTGTCTTAAATTTGAATGGGAGGGACCGGAGAGATAGCACAGTGGGTAGGGCGTTTGCCTTGCACACGGCCGACCCAGGTTCGATTCCCAGCATCCCATATGGTCCCCTGAGCACCGCCAGGAGTAATTCCTCAGTGCAGAGCCAGGAATAACCCCTGTGCATCGCCGGGTGTGACCCAAAAAGCAAAAGAAAATAAAATAAAAAACAAAAATAAAAAAATAAATTTGAATGGGAATTTCAGATGATTTAATAAGAATTTATTAAAAATCCTATTTGAATTTAATCTAAATTACTAAAATGACATGCTTCGAAAATCAGGATCATTTTAGTGTAAGAGAAATTCCAATAATAGAAAACATTTTATGCTCAAAGGATTCGAGAAGGGGCCAGAAGGATAGATAATACAGCAGTGAGAGAGCGTTTGCCTCGCACGAAGTCAATCCCAGGTTCAATCCCGGCTTCCCATAGGGTCCCCCAGCACCTCCAAGAGTGATTCCCGGGGCTGGAGAGATAACACAGCGGGTAGGGCGTTTGCCTTGCACGCGGCTGACCCGGGTTCGATTCCCAGCATCCCATATGGTCCCCTGAGCACCGCCAGGAGTGACTCCTGAGTGCAGAGCCAGGAGGAACCCCTGAGCATCGCCGGGTGTGACCCAAAAAGCAAAAAAAAAAAAAAAATGATTCCTAAGTGCAGAGCCAGGAGTAACCCCTGAGCACCGCTGGGTGTGACCTAAACCTCCCCCCACCCCACCCCTCCAAAAAGATGGGAAGATTTAGATGAGATTTACCTAAAACATCCAGTGAATAAGTAACAGAGCTCTCGGTGTCATCTGACCTTTGCTCCTTGGTATGAGGGATTATCTTCCATTTTTGCAGAGACAGTGAGCCTTGAAGCACTTATCTTTGTAAGCAGTTTTGGAGTTTTTGGTTTGTGTGGTTTTTCGGTGTGGTTTTGTGTATGTGTGTGTGTGTGCGTGTTTGTTTTTTGGGTTTTTTTGTTTTGTTTTTTGTTCTGTCCTTTTTTGGGTCACACCCAGCGATGCTCAGGGTTTACTCCTGGCTCTGCACTCAGAAATTACTCCTGGCGGTGCTCAGGGGACCATAGGAATGCCGGAGATGGAACCCAGGTGGGTGGCGTGCAAGCAAACACCCTCCCCACTGTGTGTTATCTTTGTAAGGGAGGCTGGAGCCAGCCCTGTGCACACAGGCTGCAGTGGCACCTGTTTTCTGCCCTGTGTAAAGGATCCCCGAGTTTGGGGTTCCTTCTGGGAGAGCAACACTGCAGAGGAGGACACAGCCAGCTCACAGCCAGGCTTGGGGGTGATCTCGGCTCACACCGGCAGCTTTGCCCTGACTGAAGAGTCCGCTTTCCTGCCTGCTTCCGCCAGAGGGAGGATGTTCAGGGCAAATGTCTGAAAGGACTTCCTCATGCCCCGTTGTTTGCTTGTTTTCTGAATTGAAGACCTTTACCAACAGGTGCTTAGCGGGTGCTGACTTTCGGGGGGGGGGGGGGGGGGGGGAGGGGAAGATCAAGTTAAAGTGGGAAACTTTATTGCAAATTTAAAATGAAGTTCTTTGAAATCTCAACTTGATCAGAGCGAAGGAAATTTAAATACCTTTACGAGTATATTGAGAACAACCTGGGTTTTTTTTTTTTGTTCTTGTTCTTTGCTTGGCGGTGTTTTTAAACATTTGTCATTACAAAAAAAAAAGATTCTTTCAAAAAGTAGGGAAAGGACTAGAGAAATAGCACAGGATAAAAGCATTTGGATTGCATGAAGCTCACCCGGGTTCACTTTTGCCCCAGCAAAAGTAACTCCTGAAGGCTTACTCCATGGCTTGGAGGCCAGCCGCACACTCTAGGGGTAAAGGCAGCTCAGATAGAGAAGGGAGCACCAAATAAAGGGTGTTGGGAAGATCTGCCCAGGATGGGAGATGCATGCTGAAAGTGGACTATAGACCGAACACGATTGCCACTCAATTCCTCTTTTGCAAACCACAGCACCCAAAAGAAGAGAGAGAAAACAAAAGGGAATGCCCTGCCGCAGAGGCAGGGTGGGATGGGGGGATGGGGGGATGGGGGGTGCGAGGGATACTGGGACCCGTGGTGGTGGAGAATGGGCACTGGTGGAGGGGTGGGTATTTGATCATTGTATAATTGAAACCTAAGCACAAAAGTTTGTAAGTCTACAACTGTACCTCATGGTGTTTCACTAATAAAAATTAAAAAAAAAAAAGGTAACTCCTGAGCACAAAGCCACAAGTGGGCTCTGAGCATCCCTGAGTATGAACAAAAACCACAGGATTAAACCAGACTAAACGTAGAAGTTTGGGAAGAGAGCTCAGGTGGGCACAGCACACGTATGCCAGGCCCCAGGTGCCCGCTCTCCTCTGCACCTCAGGCCACACAACCTGCCCCCAAGCACTGTTGGTTCCGGCCCCTCCAGGGGGAAAATAGAATTTAAAAGTCAAATCAGCTCCCCTGGCCTACAGACACGCAGAAAGTTCTGGCCACCTGAACACGAGTGAAGACACGGCACCTCCCCAGGCATGTGTAGAAGCTGAACACAGATGCTCTGAGTCACAGCCACAAGGCAGAGCCTCCAGCCGGCACACATCTCCCCCTCTCAGGTGGACCCTGAGACAGCAAGTCATGCCAGGCCAGGACACGAAGAATTCCAGCAATATCCAGAAGTGAGGAAGATAATAATAATAAATTTTTGTAAGTCAGTAATGTAAGTACACACACGCGCTCAGAAATATGAAGGATTAGTAATAATTGTTGTAGGCCACTAATGTAAGTAAACACACACACACACACACACACACACACACACACACACACACTCCGAGTTTCATTTAGTAGCCAGGTCTGGAGAAGGGGTGGAGTATGTCTCAAACATCTGTATTCTACCTAAGATCTTTGGGTATCCTGAACAAGGAGATATTCTAAAACCAACTCCTAAATATTGTCTTGCTCTGAAAATGATATCCTGAGTCTGGGGAGTTAGGTCAGGGACAGGGAGCTTGTCTTGCAGGCGGCTGACCTGACCCCCGGTCAAACCCCAGTATCCTGTATGGTCAACAGAACCTCGCTAGGAGCAATCCCTGAGTGCACAGCCAGGACTAAGACCTGAGCACTGCCGGGTGTGGCACCAAAACCCAGAAAAAAAGAAAGGAAGGAAGAAGAGAAAGAAAGAAAGAAAGAAAGAAAGAAAGAAAGAAAGAAAGAAAGAAGAAGAGAGGAGAGAGGGAGAGAGGGAGGGAGGGAGGGAGAGAGGGAGGAAGGGAGGATGGCAGGAAAAGGAAGGAAGGAAGGAAGGAAGGAAGGAAGGAAGGAAGGAAAAGGAAGGAAGGAAGGAAGGAAGGAAGGAAGGAAGGAAGGAAGGAAGGAAGGAAGGATGGCAGGAAGGATGGCAGGAAAAGGAAGGAAGGAAGGAAGGAAGGAAGGAAGGAAGGAAGGAAGGAAGGAAGGAAGGATGGACGGGAAAGGAGAGAGAAAGAGAAAGAAAGAAAGAAAGAAAGAAAGAAAGAAAGAAAGAAAGAAAGAAAGAAAGAAGAGAGGAGAGAGGGAGGGAGGGAGGAAGGAAGGGAGGGAAGGAGGGAGGGAGGGAAGGAAATCCAGTGTTTTCTGCCTTCAGACTGTCTCGGGCAGAGTCTAGGGACTGTCATTTCCAGCCGACCTGACTCTCAGTCCCGTTCTTCGGGCATAAAATGCGAGCCGCAAACTTCTCCTGATCAATGTACTCACTATTCATTTTTGTTTCATCTTATTTGTTGCGGGTGCCAGTGAACAGTGCTCAGGAGCCCCTTCCGGGATGCCACGGAAACTGTGGGTGACGTTCTACAGCCCTTCCGGCTCTCCCCACCCAGCGAGGCCCCCAGCTCGTCCCTCAGCCCCTTCTCCCTCTCTGCCGGGGGATGCCGGGGGTGACTTGAACGCTGAGTCTAAGAAGCAGATTTTCTGCAAGTGTTTTCAACAGTGAATAAAAGCGGACAACTTTCAGAATTTTCAGAATCTGGGGTTTGTTTGTGGGGGGGGGGGGGTGCAGCTGGGTACTCAGGTCTTCCTTTTGGTGACATGGCTTGAAGGACCACAGGGGGCCCTGAGGATTGAACCCAGGTCGGCTGCGCTCGAGGCAAGGGCCCTGGCCACTCTACCAGCCCTGCAGCCCCAGAATTCATTTTTCCCCACTGAAGTTCTCTGGCCTCGCCGGTCAGCCTACTGAGTGACACACCGGGCAGGCCACCAGTGCGGGTGAGAACACGGGCCTGGCCCCCACCCACTGTCTCAGCAGCGCGGCCTTCTCTCCGTCTGACGGGAAACAGTCTCTGTCAACACTCTGTGATCTGGCCATTTTTCAGATCTGACACTTTTTTCAAACACAGAAAACTGAGGTCCTTGGCCCTCCCACACACGAAACGATGGAGAAGAAGCGCCAGTCGGCCTGGAGAGCGTTGGCTGATGAGGGCTCTGCATGCGGGAGGCCCAACACCGCATGGGCATGGTCCCGTGAGTACCATCAGGTGTGACCTACCCCCCACCACCTCCCCAATCTTAAAAACAAAAGATGAATGAGTGTGTCCATTCGTAGTGATGGCAAACTCGCCGGGGTGGAAACAACACTTCTACTTGAAAGGCCGAGGAACATTAAAGCAGTGAGGAGTTTCCATGTCAAGCAAATTAAGGAGACGGGGCTTGGGTGCGGTCTTGGGATCCGGTTTGGAAAGGCTCCCGGATGGCTTTGGAGTGAAGAGCTTGGATTCAGTTCTCTTCCGATCCAGATTTTGTCCCTCCCTAAACCCTCCGGGCTCGGAAGGTGTTTTTTAGTGGTTGTTTTTTAATTTTCTGTTAATTTGTAACCATAACTTACGAAGTCATTTATAGTTGAGCTTCAGGCATAGAATATTCTAGCACCAATCCCACCACCGGTGTCAACTTCTCCCCGCCTGTGTCCCCCCCATCCCCAACCCCCAGCCTGCCTCCTACTTTGGTCGTGGCAGTTTGGGTTTCCTGCTTGCAGTGTTATTGAGCCTGTGGTTTGTTTGTTTTTTGTTTTTTGGGGTTTTTTTTTTTTGCTTTTTGGGTCACACCCGGCGATGCACAGGGGTTCCTCCTGGCTCTGCGCTCAGGAATTACCCCTTGCGGTGCTCAGGGGACCATGTGGGATGCTGGGAATCGAACCCGGGTCTGCCGCGTGCAAGGCAAACGCCCTCCCCGCTGTGCTATTGCTCCAGCCCCCTGAGCCTGTGGTTTGGATGAGTAGATACAACTCACCTCTACAGCAGTCCCCCCCCCCACTTCCTGTCCGTCTTTTCTTACTTCCCCCCTCAATTTCTGGAGCATATGATGTGAAGTCACTCAGAAGAAGGACAAACGCAGGATGATCTCACTGTCTGTGGCAAAGAGAAAAACAGGATGAGGGGACGCAAGGTATTAAAGCGGGTACCCTAGGTCACCCTTGAACCTATGGAATAGGAAGGGCGGGACAGGGAAGGAAAGAAATCAAGGCTCGGGATTTTAACTTCAAAGAGTTACAGAGGAGGAGGGAAAACTGGAAGGCTTACAGGCACCACCGCACTTGGGTTTGAATCCTCCGAAGGCCTGAAGTTGCTTTAAGGTGCTCCCCCAGACCTCCGTCCTCCTGGTGAGTTGAGGAAGCTGCATAAATTGGTTTATCAGAAGGGACCTGAGAGACAGTTCAGCAAGAAGGACACCTGCCTAGTTGATAGGATGGATGAGGTGGTCGCTAGCCTGGGTTCAATCCCTTCCATCCCAGAGAGTTCCTGAGCCCAGTCAGGAGGGAACCAGATGTGATCCCTGAGCACAGAACCAAGGGGATGCCCTGAGTACCACTGGGTCTGACCCAAAAAAGCAGAAAAAAAAATTATTTATAAAGTAAACACCATGTTAAGCTTCAAACTACTCCAGCAAGCTCATTATCAAGTATGGGTACACAATCAAAAATTATCCAAATTTTATTAAAACAATCAAGAATTATCCAAAGGTATTCACACAATCAAAAATTATTCAAAGTTATTCACACAATCAAAATCAATCCAAGTTCAAGGGCAAAGGCCCTGAGTTTGTAAGCCTGAGTCTGGTGAGGCCAACAGATAAGGCCTGGAGCGGACCCACAAACTTTCCCCCAAAAAATGCATTTCCAAGCACAGATAATTACATTAGAGAATTCTCTCAAATAATTAAAGAAGAATAAGCAGACTAGGTACACAGTGACTTCCAGAAAACAGAAGACAAGGGAAAGCTTCATTCTATAAAACTGGTGCTTACTCAGATACCAAAACTTATAACTAAAAAAAAATTCTTTCAAATATTCATATTACCTGTTCAAATGTTTCCCATCTTTCAACTGGGAAATGTGTCTTTTTCTTTGCTCAGTTGCAAAGATTCTTTATTTTTTTTCTCTTTCTCCCTCTCTTTTTGGTTTTCAGTTCTCTTGGCCACCCCTGGCTGTGCTCAGGGGGACTCCTAGCAGCGCTGGGGGGGGGGTGGGGGGGACGGTCAGTCCAGTGAGGAGATAAAATCAGGCCTCCTGAAGGCGCATCACGTGCAGGCTACGCTATCTCTCCAAGCCCTCTTTATCTACTCCTGATACTAATCCCTATCAGATACTGATTTGTTAATAATTGTCTCTGCTTGCTCTTTCTTGTTGGGGGAGGGGGTGGTAGGCAGGTCTGGGGCCAGGGCAGTGTTCTGACTCAGTGCTCAGGCATCACTCCTAGTAGGACCGGGGACAAGAAGGTGCCAAGGATCGAACCCTGACAGGCTCTTTCTTGCCTTGCACGTGGTTCTCTAGCCTTTTCATTTTCTTGATGGTGACTTTTTGGTGCACAAACACTTTGAATCTGGGGGCGCTGGGGATGTGGCTGAGAGGTGTGTGTGTGTGGGGGGGACTTACCTGGCAGGTGTGAGGCCTGGGTTTAATTCCTGGCACTGCACAGTCTCCTGAGCACTGCAGGGAGTGACCGAAGTTCCAAGAGTAGCTCCAAAGCATCACGGGCCAGGACTCAGAAGAAAAGATCTAGAACGTTAGAGAGCCAACTTACCTCTGTTTCTCTTCTGCTGCTGCTGCTGTTTTTGTACTTATATCTAAGAAATTATTGCCTCGTTCTACATAACAGACTTTTTCCCAATTGTGAAAAGTTTAGTCACTCCTGGTAGTGCTTAGGTATTACTCCTGGCTCTGTGCTCAGGGATCACCCCTGGTGAAGCTCAGGGGACCAGATAGGGTGCCGGGGATTGGACCCAGGTTGGCTGTGTGCAAGCCCAGTGCACTATCGTTCCAGTCCCATCGAGTCACACTAACTTTCTTCCGAGTTTAGGCTCTCCCATTTAGGTCTTTGATCCAAATTTGAAGTCGAAATTTTGCATGACGTGTGATAAAACTCCAGTTCTATTCTTCTGCATCCGGATGGTCTGGTATACCCCAACAATACTACTTTTGTTTGTTTATTTGGTTTTGTGTTTCAGGGGGTTGATCTGTTGTTGCTGTTGCTTTGATTTCTGCAACACACCCAGTTGTGCTCAGGGCTTACTTCTGGCTCTCTCCACTCAGGGATCACTCCTGGCAGGGCTCAGAGGACCATATGCGGGTGCCAGGAATCGAACCCAGGTTGGCCACTTGGGAGGCAAACACCCTACCTGCTGTACTATTGTTCCAAACCAACATTTTTTAAAGACTATTGTTCTTTTTTACATGAAATGGTTTTGATCCTCTTGTCAAAAAATATGAACTGGTGGACTGGAGCCAAAGTACAGCAGGTAGGGCATCTGCCTTGCATGCAGCTGACCTGGTTTCGACCCCCAGCATCAGAAAGAATTCCCGCATTGCATATGGTCCCCAGAATCCTTCCAGGAGTCATCTCTGAGCACGGAGCCCAGAGTAATTCCTGAGCACCAACGGGGTATGCCCCTCAAACCAAACCAAACTCAAACAACTGCTCATGGGCTGGAGCGATAGCACAGTGGGTAGGGTGGTGCCTTGCACTCGGCCAACCCACGTTCGAGCCCCAGCATCCCATATGGTCCCCTAAGCACCGCCAGAAATAATTCCTGAGTGCAGAGCTAGGAGTAACCCTTGAACATCGCCAGGTGTGACCCAAAAAGAAAAAAAAATTAAAATTAAAAAATAAATAAGACAGCTGTTCAAGGCTTGGGTCAGCGTCCCCGGGGTCTGTCCAGCTGAAGCAAGAGAGACAGCCAGTCTGGGGGTAAGGTAAAGCCTCATGGAAGCTGAGGGGACAAAGCCAAGGGAAACTCCCGTGGGAACAAGTACGAGAGTCTACCTGCCTTCCAGGATTGGTTACACCGCCAACAATCTTGGACGAGCGAGAACTCCTTCACTGCAGGCAACCCAGCGACAGTTCAGATGTAGAGCTGCGGACAAGAGCCAAACCGTTAAAGATGATTTACTTCTCATAATTAGCAGCAGGTCGCAAATCCATGATCTAACGCGTAATCTCTGGTCATGAATTTCACGTGTCATATAGGATGTATCACCTAGTTATGTAATAATTGGGGGGGAGGGGTAGGTTTCAAAGACAGATTGACCACAGCAGCAGCAAAGTGCAAGAACATTTGTGGGTGGGTAAAATCCCAAATAATAAGGGTGCGTCTGGTGTCAAAGTATTCAATGTGACCAAAGTAGAGAGTAATGTGGAAATCATCTGCCCCACAGGTAGGGGGAGGGTGTGGGATGGGGGTATTCTGGGGTTTTGGGTGATGGAGAATGGGCACTGGTGAAGAGACGGGTGTTTCATTGTATGACCGAGACTTAGATCCAAAAGCTTTGTAACTGCTCTCACTAAATGATTCAATAAATAAAATTAAAAAATGAAATAAAAAAGTAAGGTGGAGTTCATGCTCAATTCAATCAGCTAATCAGTGGCTGAATAAATAGCAGGACTCCAACATTTAAAAAAAAACACTTGTGGGTGGTTTCTTGTGGGGTTTCATTTTTTGTTTTGGGGGGGAGTTGCTGGGGTGGGGGGCATTTGCGGCTTTCCTCTGGCACACCACACACCCCCTCAGCACACACAGCTGACGCCAGCTGGGGAAAGGGCCGGGGAAGGGCGGGTTCCAGCCCCTCCTCTAGCATCTGTTGCTAGGGTCCCAGTTTAAGCCTTCAGGGAGGAGAACAGAAGATAAGATCGAAACCGAGATGAGGCTGGACCATGCGTGCTCCCTTGACAGTCCTTCGGTTTCCAGATAAACTAGAATTACATGGCAACGTCTGAGAGAAAACTAGAAATCAAGCCAACTCGAGAGAGATCAGAGTTGAAGACATAGAGGGAAGAAGTCAGAGTGTTGATAGCACAGCGGGGAGGGCGTTTGCCTTGCATGCAGCCAACCCCGGGTTCCATCCCAGGCATCCCATATGGTCCCCTGAGCCCGCCCCGAGTAATTCCTGAGTGTGGAGCCAGGAGGAACCCCTGAGCATGCCAAGCTTGGCCCAAATGCAAAAATAAAATAAAAGAGTGAAGGGGAATGGGGGGAAGAAAAAGATGAGAAGCAACGGGGTGGGGAGACTCAGGGTCCTCGGTGGTGCTCCAGTGCTATGAGGGCTCAACACCACAGACCCAGGAACACTGAAATCGCGAGACCCAAAGTCAAATATCCAGATTTCGAAGGAGCCTGTCAAGAGGGCCGGCTGTGGCTGGGCCAGGTGTGAGCAGAGAAGAGGGAAGCTGAGAGCACTGTGGAGGGGAGTCGATCCTGGTGGTGGAGACGGAAACTTGCATGTCAAAACCCAGCCAGGAATCCCTTTGTAATTCATACTGCTTTGATATGACTCTGTGCCAGGCTGCAGCTGAGAGCTGTCCCCGCCCCAAGGGACCCAGCCCCCGGCAGCCGGGCTCCCAGACCCAACCACAGCCACGCTTCACTCGGGACACGTTATAAGATACTTCCTACCCATTTTCCACTGTTACTTCACCATATCTGATGGGGTTCAGACAGTAGGCAACAAATCATAGAGAAAAAAAATATATAAATACCTGCCTCTTGGAGAGCCCGGCAAGCTACCGAGAGCATCCCACCCGCACGGGCAGAGCCTGGCAAGCTCCCCGTGGCGTATTCAATACGCCAAAACCAGTAACGACAGCAGGTCTCATTCCCCTGACCCTGAAAAGAGCCTCCAATCGTTGGGGAAAGAGTAAGGAGAGGCTGCTGAAATCTCAGGGCTGGGAGGAACAGAGACGTGACTGGTGCCCGCTTGAGTAATCCAATGATCAACGGGATGGCAGTGATACAGCTTTTATAAAACAAAACTTGGAAAAGAAGAGAGGTCAAAGTTACCCCCAGACTGCTGCCCAGGACGGGCTGCACGTCTGCGGGGCTGACCCCTCAAGGCTCTCTCCACACGCCCTCCCCCACAGGCTCAGCCCCCCCACAGCCCGGGTCACAGGGGCCACAGACATCCTCCAACACCATCACTGGGACACGCCAAGCACGCCTCAGCCCCGCAGTACCGCGACCGGTCATGGGTCTGAGATGAGCACAGGGCCATTCTGAGGGGGTGTAGCACCAGGCAGTGGCCAGTTCCCGTCCTACCCACATCTGGCCACTCGACTCTGTGGTGGGCATGCCTCCTCCGAGCTGTCCCCCCAGACCCCCTCTCCCAAATCTCTCTCCTCAGCACCTGCCTTCTCCTGTCTGGGTGGGCCTGTGGGAGCCTTCACCCGGCCCCCCATGCTGCCTGTGCTGCCTAGCCTCTGCACGACCACCTGAGCCAGAGGCCTGATGCCACGGCGGGGGCCTGGGAGCCTGAGGGGGGTGGACTTTAGAAGCCGCAGGAACCCTGGAGCAGGGCGGGGCGCTGGGGAAGGATGTGGCCCAGCTCAGCCTGGGCCTGTCGGGGAAGGGAAGAGGGAGGGCCTGCGAGCGAGACCTCCTGCTTTCAAGCCCCGCCAGGCCTGGTGAGTAATGAAGGAAGCCTTGGGGGGCGCACCCCGAGACTGCCCTTGGAGAGGAGGCGTCCACTGGCGCCCCTCCACCCCAGGCTGGCTCCGGGGCCTGCTGGTCAGCACTGCCCCGGGCAGGGCAGCCTCTGGAAAGAAGCAGGGTGTGGTGGCAGCCCCCCTCTTGCGCCTGCTGAGCCGGGGGAGTGGGACAGGATAAGGGCCCACTTGGGGAGAGGGAAACCCTCCCTTCCGGCGGCTGGTGGTGACCCTCCTTGCAGCCCTGGCCAAGGCTGCTGGCAGCTTGGAAGGGCCTTAGCGGAGTCTGCAAAGCCAGCAACCCCCCATCCCGGCTCTGCACACCAGCTCAGGGTGCCCGCACCCCCCTGGGCTTGCTGGAGAAGAAGCCGGAGCCTGTGACTCAGGGGTGGGCTAAGGGCCTCTGGGTGAGGGGCCCAGGAAGGTTCGACGTGGGAGCTTCTCGGCTGAACCCTGATGCCAGGGGGTGCTGTGGGCTTTGCCGGGGGAGGGGGCCTTGGCCTCTGCATCCCTGTAGAGCTGAACCGAGTTAGAAGGGGTGGTGGTGGTGGGGAGGGTTGGAAGTTTCGCATTCAGAGATCAATAACAGTTCCTTCCCGCAGGAAGTTCTCGCCAGCAGAGAGGCGCTTATCTGCCAGCCCCACCAGTAATTACCTCGTCGATAAGAGAATCTCTCTTGCGTCACCTCAGACCGAGCTGGTGGTCACAGGATGTCTGAACCCCAGGTCCTCGCTCATCCCTAAACTCGTCCCCAAGACCTGCTTCCGGTTGTCAGGAGGATGTGTAAAACTTCCTTTTCTGCGCAGACATCTCTGACCCGCTTTCCCTCGCTGCACCCGGAGTGAGCAGTTCCTGTCCGCACCCCCACCCCCACCCCTACCCCCCCCCCCCCACTCCCGCCCTCGCTTCCAAAGACCCTGCTCTGTATTCTGAACCGTTGGGACACCACGAGCAGGGGGTCTTGCAAGATACATTACACCCTGGCATTCAGCGTCCACCTGGATGGAGACCCCCGCCCCCCTCCACACACACACACACACACACACACACACACACACACACACCAACACCGTTTCATTTCATTAGTGACCTTCGCTTTTCCGGTCCCACAGCTCAGCCCAGCCACACCCTGACTGACCCCTGCCCAAGCGCCACTTTAATGCTTCCTCCTTTCCAAACCCTCCCTCCCTTTTTCCAGGCCTAAAATGGTTCCTTTCCTCCTCCCCATTCAACCCCTGAGGCCACATCTCGGCCCACTTCCTGTCTTCCGGCCTAGCTTCCCTCTGGCTCCTAAGCCCACCTTCGAAATCCTGTTAGAAATCCCAGATGGTGGATGGATGGATGGATGGCTATGGAACCCAGGGCCGCGGGGCCAGAGAGATAATACAGCCGGTCCGGCGCTTGCCTCGCACACAGCCTGCCCGGGTTCAATTCCCTGGGACCGCTTTGGGTCCCCCAGAGCCTGCCAGGAGAGATTCCTGAGTGCAGAGTTAGGAGTAAGCCCCGAGCACTGCTATGAGGCATCTCCCACCCACTGACAGAGAGAGAGAGAGAGAGACAGAGTGGGAAGGAGGGAGAGGAGAGAGATAGAGTGGGAAGGAAGGAAAGAGGGAGAGAGGGAGAGAGAGAGAGAGAGACTGAAGGAAGGGTGAGCACAGGGGATGCGCTGCCCACAGCTGCTTTCCTTAAATGCTCTGGTGACTCCTGGGGTCCCTCCTCTCTTTGCCCCCAGCACCCCAAGCCATCCCTCCGGCCATGACTCACCCTGAGTTTACACACACAGAAGTAACCTGTTCAAACTCAGTAAAAGATATGCCTTGCTCATCCGCCACGGTGAGGGCTCAGAGGACATCAGCTACTGAGGCAGGAGTGATCGTTCAGCCTTGCATGTGGCCAGCCTGGGTTTTCCTCCTCGGATCCCATGTGGTCCCCCAAGCATGTGCCAGAAGTGATTCCTGATCCCAGAACCAGGAGGAACGCCTGAGCATCATCACCTGGTGTGGCCCCCAAACAAAACCAACCAACACCCCATTAGCTACTGGGTCAGGTGTGACTGTGCAGCTTGCCGACCAGAGTTCGAGTCGCAGCACCCCATATCACCTCCCAAGCCCTGGCAGGAGTGATCCTTGGGTGCAGAGCACCGCTGGGGATGGGCCCCCACAGGAAGAAAACACTCAGGATTTTTTTTTAATCGCCGTGAGATACAGTTACAAGCTTTCATGTTTGAGTTTTAGTCGTACAATGATGGGACACCCACCCCCTCGTCACTTCACATTCTCCACCACCAATGTCCTCAGTATACGCCCCCTTTCCAAGCCGTCCCTTGTCTCTATGGCAATTTCCCATATACTCTCTATTTGGGGCATTATGGTTTGCAATACAGATACTGAGGGTTATTACCTTTGGTCCTTTACACATCATTTTCAGCACACATCTCCCATCCTGAGCGATCCCTCCATCATTGATTTAGTGACCCCCCTCTCTATACCAGCTGCCTTCTCCCCCAGCTCATGAGACAGCCTAGCAACTTTTTGACAATATTTGTGGCCCTTGTATCTACTGTCCTTGGACATCAGTCTCATATCCATCATCATCATCACGATCATCCTGTTGTTTGCCGATTGCCTCAAGTAGGCCCCAGTAACGTCTCCTTTGTCCTAGCCCTGAGATTTTTAAGAAAGTGCCATATTCAAGGCTCTTTAAGAGAATGAGACCCATCATTGTTACTGGTATTTGGCATATTGGGTACGCCACGGGGAGTTTGCCAGACTCTGCCGTGTGGGCAGGTAACTTTCGGTCTTATATTATGTTATTTTATATTCCACAAATGAGTGCAATCATTCCATGTCGGCCTCTCTTTCTGACTCATTTTACTTAGCACAATACCTTCCATGTCCGTTCACTTATAAGCAAATTTCAGACTTCATCTCTCCTAACCGCTGCATAGTATTCCACTGTGTAGATGTACCAGAGTTTCTTTAACCAGTCGTCTGTTTTCAGGTTTTTCCAGATTCTGGCTATTGTGAACAGTGCTGCAATGAACATACAGGTGCAGATGTCATTTCTACTGTGCTATTTTTTTGCACCTTTGGGATATATTCCCAGAAGTGGTATTGCGGGATCATATGGGAGCTCAATGTCTAGTTTTTGAAGAACTGTCCATATTGTTTTCCAGAAAGGCTGGACCAGTCGGCATTCCCACCAACAGTGGAAGAGCATCCCCTTTTCCCCACATCCACGCCAACACCGGTTGCTTTTGTTCTTCTGAATGTGTGCCAGTCTCTGGAAAACACTCAGGATTGATGTTTGTATCCTATGGCCATTTGTCTACAAGCCTTTCCCTCTCTGAACAGTGTAAAAAAAGAAGTCAGACCTTGTTTCTCTGAAAATCACAGAGTATCTGGCGGTTCATGGTTCATGGCCCACTAAACATTTGAGGAGATTAATCCATTACTAGGAGCTGGAGAGAGAGTTCGGGAAAAGGCTCTGGCCCTGCCTACTGCACCATCTGGAGCTGATTCTTGAGCAAGAGTAAGTCCTGAGCACTGCTGAGTGTGGCCCCAAGCTCCCCAAATGGACTTCTCAGGTAGCCCTGTGATATGTGTTCATCTCCAGGACCAGCCACCACCATGCTGAGACCACTCTCCGCACACATGAAGGTACCGGCAGAGGGACAAAGCCACGCGGGTTCCGGCGCCGAGATCTCCACGCCTACTCGGATTGGAGTCGAGCATCTTCCACCCAGATCCTCCAAATCCCAGTAGGTGGGGGTCACACCCACCACCTGGCCCCCTGGCGCCGTGTAATCCCATCAGCGGCCAAGACTCAGAGACTATAAAATCCAGATCCCGGACGAGAACAGTGCCGTCTCTGCCCCCGCGCCTGGGTGTTCCTCGCCGGGGTCCCTTGGAGGGGAGCGGGTTGAGCTTTCCTCCCCGCCCCGACCAGGGCTCCGGCAGCCGAAGACCTCCAGGACCAGCCACCACCATGCTGAGACCACTCTCCGCACACATGAAGGTACTGGCAGAGGGACAAAGCCACGCGGGTTCCGGGGCCGAGACCTCCAAGCCTACTCGAATTGGAGTCGAGCATCTTCCACCCAGATCCTCCAAATTCCAGTAGGCGGGGGTCACACCCACCACCTGGCCCCCTGGCGCCATGTAATCCCATCAGCGGCCAAGACTCAGAGACTATAAAATCCAGATCCCGGACGAGAGCAGTGCAGTCTCTGCCCCCGCGCCTGGGTGTTCCTTCCCGGAGTCCCTTGGAGGGGAGCGGGTTGAGCTTTCCTCCCCGCCCCGGCCAGGGCTACGGCAGCCGGAGACCTCCAGGACCAGCCACCACCATGCTGAGACCACTCTCCGCACACATGAAGGTACTGGCAGAGGGACAAAGCCACGCGGGTTCCGGGGCCGAGACCTCCAAGCCTACTCAGATTGGAGTCGAGCATTTTCCACCCAGATCCTCCAAATTCCAGTAGGCGGGGGTCACACCCACCACCTGGCCCCCTGGCGCCATGTAATCCCATCAGCGGCCAAGACTCAGAGACTATAAAAACCAGCTCCAGGAACCGCACGGCCACATTTGCGGCCGTGCGACATCTTATTACGACGTCTCATTATCTCATTCCTACTTTGGACAAACTGGCAGGCTACCGAATGTAGCCTGCCCACACAGCAGAGTCTGGCAAACTCCCCGTGTCGTACCCAATATGCCAAATACCAGTAACAATGATGGGTCTCATTCTCCTAAAGAGCCTTGAATATAATCTCAGGGCTAGGATGAAAGAGACGTTACTGGGGCCTGCTCGAGGCAATCGACGAATAACAGGATGATCTGTGATCTGTGATCTGATGAGAATCCCCTCAAGACATGTCCAGTTCCAATGCCCTGCGGAGTCAAACTGAGAGAGTCACAAAACACCTTGTTTTGTTTTTAGGTGGGTGTGTGCCATGTGCTTTGAGAGTCACTGAGCCACGAAAGGCAGCAAGATGCAGAATACTCCAAAAGTAAGCGAATCCCAGCGTGTTGGATTCAAGGGAAAGCACGACTGTAATCTAGTAAGACAGACAAGCAAACCATTTTATGCTTGAAGCATTAAACATGAACCAGGTCAGGGCCCTGGGACAGTGGCCCCACAAGTGGGGGAGGGGGAGGGGAAGGGAGAGGGGGTCCCCACAGCCAGGGGCTCTCCTGACTCAACTGGTAGACTTCCAGCTGTTTCTTTTCAATTTTTTAATTTTTATGGAATCACTGTGAGAGAGAGCATTACAAAGTTGTTCCTGATTGTGTTTCAGTCTTACAGGGTTCCAACACCCATCCCTCCACCAGTGTCATTTCCCATGACCAGTGTCCCCAGGTTCCCTCCTGCCCCTTCAAGCCAACCCCACCCCAGCCTGCCTCTATGGAGGGCATCTCTCTCTCTCTTCCTCTCTCCCTCTTTCTCTCTCTCCCTCTCTTTTTCTTTCTGTTTCTCTCTCCCTCTCTCTTTCTCTCTCTCTCTCTCATTTTAGGCATTATGGTTTGCAAAACAGATGCTGAAAGGTTACCACGTCCATTCCTTCACCCCCTTTTCAACCCTCAGCCCTTGTCCAGAGTGGTCATTTCTAACTAGTATCACGCCCGCACGGCAGAGCCTGGCAAGCTCCCCGTGACGTATTCGATATGCCAAGCACAGTAACAACAAAGTCTCATGACAGAGACTGGGTCCGCTCGAGAAAATCGATGAACAACGGGAGGACAGAGACAGTGACAATTGTCATAGCGGACCCTCTTCTATCTCAGCTATCCTCCATCTCCCACACCATTGACCCACCACTGACCGGTGCTCCTGGCTCTCCCTGGCCGAGGTTTCCAGCTCTGCAGGGCTGGTACTCAATGCTCTCCTCTCCCTCCTCCCACGAGCGCCATCATTTCCCAGCACTCTCTCACCCCCGCGCTTCTGATGTGAAACTGTACAGGAACTCTGGATAAAAGACAGACAGACAGACAGGGGAACGGAGATGTAGTACAGCAGGTGAGGCAACTGATTCTACCCCTGAGCTGAGCACAGAGCCAAGAGCAAGCCCTGAGCACTACCAGGTGTGGTCCCGAAATCAAAGCATCAGACCCCCACCGCCAGTTGAAAGAACAGACTCTCAGGGTCAGAAGGAGGGCAGGTGTGGCTGGAACAGCCAGCAAAAAGGGACCCTGATGTGGGTACTGAAGGGCACCAACACCCCCATCTCTAACCATCTGGGCAAAGCGCACACCTGTGTCCCAGGTGAACCCGGCTGTCATCCGGTCTGTCCCCAAAGCAAGCACAGCTACTGTCTGCTCTGTCCCTGGTTCTATTGTGAAGTCTCTGTCCCAAGGAGGAAAACCAGCTCCAAACCCTGCTCCCAGAGCTAGAGCCCAGAGAACACTTCCGCTCCCGCACCTGGCACAGCACTCACCTGCCGGATCCAGGATCTTTCCCATCTCTGCTTCAGCTCCAGCTCTGGGCTTCCCTGGAGACAAAGGACTACAGGCATCACAGGTCACAGGGCAAGGCATAGCGAGGAAACCCTCCTGCAGACCCCCCAACTCCTATCAGACAGGAAGACTTTGCCAAAGGAACATCAGCTTATATTAAATTTGCTTATCCCTATGGTGTGTGTTTCTAACATGCTTCGGTAGTATCTCTGGCCCATTCCCCCTGTACCCATCAGAAAATGCTGGAGAAAACACTTGGGGGACTGAACACATGTTTGGCAGTGATCAAGCACAGACTGCCCCCCCCTCAATAAAAAGAAAAAGAAAATGCTAGAAATGGGATTTCTCAAAGTAAACAAGTATTTTGAATTTTCACAAATACTGTCAAATTTCCCTTCAAAAGGGTGGTTCCAGTTAATGTTTCCACCAAATCATCATAATCATTTACTGAGTATCTGGACCCTCGATTCTTTCAAAACCCATTCAGGGACTGGAGCGAGAGCACAGCGGGTAAGGCATTTGCCTTGCATGCGGCTGACCCAGCATCCCATATGGCCTCCTGAGCACCGCCAGGAGTAATTCCTGAATTCAGAGCCAAGAGGAACCCCTGTGCACTGCCAGATGTGACCCCAAAAGAAAATAAAAGCACTCGAAAGTAACAGGGCTTGAGAGATAGTACAGCAGGGAAGGCACTTGCCTTGCACAAGGCTGACCCAGATATGAACCCTGGCACCCCTTAGGGTACCCCAAGCCCACCAGGAGTGATCCCTGAGCACCACGAGATGTGGGTGAAGAAACAAAGAAAAACTTTTAAAAAATCTTTCTACCAAAAAAAATCTAACCAAATGATTTGGGGGCAGAAATATCAAAATTCATCAACATTGTATATAGCAGGGCTGGAGTCATGGTACAACAGATAGGCATTTGCCTTGCAGGCAGCCAACCCAGGTTCAATCCCCGGTATCCTATATGGTGCCCTGAGCATGTTAGGAGTGATTCTTGAGCACAGAGACAGGACCAACCCCTGAGCACCACCAGGCATTGCCCAAGAAACAAACAAACAACCACAAAAGTATAATAAATTGCAAGACCTAAGCAGTTCATCTGGTGTTCAAGTATTTAAATTATATATATTTTTAAAAACACAATACTTGAGCACATGTACTCCTCAACACAAAAGTAGTTGCCTAAACACCAGGAGGTGTGACCAAAAAAGAAGAATAGGAAATAAAAAAAAAAAAGAAAACAACAAAATACTCAGATTCTCAGAGGTAGAGTTTTACACTTCTGTGTCTGTATAAGACACACCCACCAACAAATTTCCATGCCATCTTATCCCAAAGGACCACTCTACTCATCAGTCACACAGTGCTGTGCTCAGTCCTTCCTTCCCACTCACTCACTTCTCCCACTCCCCATGTTCCTCACCATCCCCCCCCAACTTCCACTATACTCACTCATCTAATCCCAGGGAGTACCCTAGTTTCCACCATACGAATTGGCTCTTTTTTTTTTATTAGTTTTTCATGAGTGGAACCAACGATTAATTGTCCTTCTTTATTTTACTTAATCACATCAGATTCTATATTTCTTGTCTCCAAATGCACGATGTTATCTTCATAAGCAGCAGGTACTTTTCGTTGCGTATACGCACCTCAGCTTCTCACATCCAGGCCTCCGTCAGTGAGCACTCGCCTTGAGTCTATGATCTGGCTGACAAGGAAGATGCCACGATGACTAGATGGTGCAAATATTCTTCTCAACTATTGTTTTCCTTCCCTGCTGACAAATGCCTAGAAGTGGGACTGCTGACTCATGTGTTATGTACCTCTTTATATTCTAAGGAATCCTCTCACTCTTTCCGTTTGAGGCTGCACTCGTCTACACCAACAAAATACCTGAGTTTCTCTTTCTCCAAATCCTCAGCGTTGCTTGTTTTTAGGGGCTGGAGAGGGAGCACCAAAGCTAGGAGCCTGTCCTGCATGCTGTTGACTCAGGGCCAGTCCCAAGCACTACACTGGTCTCTCAAGCGCCGCCAAGAATGATCCCTGAGAATGCCCTGCCACAGTGGCAGGGGGGGATGGGGGGACGGGAGGATGGGGGGGGAGGGATATTATCCTGGTGGTGGAAAATGGGCACTGGTGGAGGGATGGGTATATGATCGTGGTATGACCGAGATCCAAGCACAAAAATTTGTAAATCTACAACTGTACCTCATGGTGTTTCACTAATAAAAAAAAAAATTCTTTCAAAGAAAAAAAAAATAAAATAAAAAATAAAAAATAAAAAAAAAAGAATGATCCCTGAGCACACACCCACACAATTATGCATCCAGGGTCAAAAATCGATGTTTTATAAACATTTATAATAAACTCTTAGTTGTGTTAATAAAACTTTGAAATATTCTCTTGGCTTGCTTTTCTCATTATGCACACAACAAATACGTTGTCAAACATCTAGTAGCACAAAACTTTCATATTTTAAAACTGACTACCCTTCTAGACTTGTGCTTAGGTGTATTTTGTAAATGCATTTTATATACAATGATAATTACTGAGAATTTTGTATTGGTAAAAAATACATTCTTAAAGCATTCACTGTTGTGCTTTTAGTTTAGGAGATATTGTATTATTTATTTGTAACATGACTTTGGAAAATTCTTTTGAGGGAACTAGAATGTCCTATGAGGGATTTTTAATTCTTACAGTTTCAGAGTTGGGCTCCTTTTGCTGTTATTTGGATATTGTATTTAAAGCCTTCTAAACAAAAACCATATTAGTGTTTGAGGTGTGGCCTAAATAAACCAACAAAAAAAAGAAAGCTTTGTTGTGTGTGATTTTCATTGTGTGAGGTGATATTTCATCGTGGTTTTGATTCTTTTTTCCCTGACAATAAATGGTGTTGAGAATTTTTTTTATGTGTAGTGAGCTATGTCTGCCTTCTTTAGAGAAGTCTACTCAAATCTCGTATCCCTTTTTTTTTTTGGAAGGGTGGGGAGTAGGGCTTTGGGGCCACACCTGGGGATGCTCAGTACCTACTCCTGGCTTGACACCCAACAATTACACCTGGCAGTGCTTTGGGGACTATGTGGGAAGTGGGTATCAAACCTCGTCAACCAAGTGCAAGGCAAGTGCCTTAGCTGCTGTACTATCTCTCTGGCCCTCTTGACCCAGCTTGGGGAAGTGGGGCTGCCTGCTCTTCTGTTGATGAACAGTATGTGTTCTTTATATACCTTGGCTATTAATCCTTTGACAAACGTATAAGAATATCCTCTCCCAGTTGCTAGGCTGCCTTGTTAAGAAGTAGTTTCTTCTGTGGTATAAAAGCTTTTGCTTTAATGTAATTCCATCCGTTTGGTTTTTTTTTCTTTTCTTCCCTTCCCAGTGAAAAAAGAGTCTCCAGCCCATCTCTGATGCTGAAATCCTGAAGTTTTCCCAAATTTACCGGGATGGATACAACAATTTGAAAATGTAAAACTACTGAGGCAGAATGAAGTGTTTTGAAAAAGAAAGGTGCTTTCTGGGAGCAGAGCGACAATGCAGAGGGTGAGGGGCTGGCCTTGCATGCACATTGCCCTTGAGCACAGAGCCAGGAATAAACTCAGCCACCACAGGCTGGAGCCCCAAACTCAACCCCCCCACCGTACCCCCCAAAAGAGGTACTTTCTGGGGCCAGGAGACAACTAAAAGGGCTGGACTTGCTTTGCATTCCGGAGCCCTGGAGAGGAAGGCACAGAGGGATCCCCAGATCCGCTGAGATTAACCCCCCTTCCCAGCAACGCCCCTCTGCTAGGAGTAACTCCTTAGGGTCACCGGGCTTGAAGCTTAAGAAAAATCCAAATCCAACCCAAAATGTTTTCTGCCAGGAGCAGCTCACTGACCACGCTATCAAAAACCATCCAGTATTAATGTAAAAAAGAATGGGAATACCAATGTAAAACTCATCCAATATTAATGTTAAAAATGTGAACATTAATATAAAACTTATCCAATACCGTGTGTTTTTTTTTTGTTTGCTTTTTGGGTCACACACCCGGCGATGCACAGGGGTTCTTCCTGGCTCCTGCACTCAGGAGTTACTCCTGGTGGTGCTCAGGGGACCATCTGGGATGCTGGGAATCAAACCCGGGTCGACCGCGTGCAAGGCAAACGCCCTACCCGCTGTGCTATCGGTCCAGCCCCTCATCCAATATTGTTTAAAAGAATGTGAGTATTAAAGTAAAAATCATCTAATATTAATGTAAAAACAGAACGTGAATATTAGTGTAAAAATCATCCAATATTAATGTAAAAAAGAACGTGAATGCGTGAGCACGGGGGAGGAGTGGAATTTCCCTGCATCTACAAAGCACGTGTCCGTAGGGCCCGTCTGAGAAGTCACGGGACAAGACAAACGCCAGGACGAGAAAGGCTGGTCCACGCCCCCCGGCAGGCTGGCGCAGTAACGGGTGCTCGCAGGCGTCAGCTCGGCGTCCAGAAGAGCTGTCCAGGCGGTGCCCGCGGCCGAGCCCGCTCCATCAGCCTGGGGTCTGGGCTCGGGGGGGCATCGGGGCTCTGGGCACCACGGGCCTGTGGCGCACGGTCCCGGCCAGTTCCCCAGCCGTGCGCGGGGTCCCAGGCTCGGGGGCGCGGGGCTCCCGCGGGCCGGACACGCGAGGGTGCGACCCTGCAAGGCGCACCCTCGGGTCGCCTCGCTCGGACGCCGCTGCGGGTGCCGGGCCGGCCCGTCCCCACCCGTCTGGGCACCCCGGGGAGCGCGGAGGCCCCGCCCCGACCCTCGGTGCCGCCTCCAGGAGGTACCGCGCACCCGGGCGGCCAGGCCTGGGCCGGCCCACGACGGCGCCTCCACCGGCCACTCCTGCCAGCGGCGCCCTCCCACGCCGGCACCTGCTGGGCCCGGAGGTCCGCGAGGAACCCGCCTCGGGGAGGGCGGCCCACCGGCTCGCGGCTCGTACCCGCGGCCCCCCCAGACCTCCGGCGCCGAGAGCCGGGGCTGTGCGCCCGTGCCAGCCTCCTCGGGGACGCGCCGAGGCCCCAGCAGAGCCGTCACTCGAGTTGGCACTGGACCGGCCGCCCGACGAGGGCACCAGGGGGGCCTCCAGGCAGGTAGCCCCGCATCCCCGAGCATCCCGCGCGCACCGACGGCGACCCGGGAGGAGGGCGAGGCGCCCGCGCCGCCGCTGCATCTGCGGGAAGACGCGTGCGGGGAACGGAACGAGCGCGCGGACCCGGACGGCGCAGGCCCCCGCGCCACGATCGTTCGCGGTTAATTAAAACAACAACAAAAACACCCAGGGTCTTCGGAGGGCTGGAGGGGGTCGCTCCTAAGGCGCGACTCGGACCCGGACCCCGCGCGTAAGTACCTCTCCAGCTGGCTCGGCTCCCCGATCCCCTTCCCGCTCCAGGAGGTTTGTTTTTTTTTTTCTTTTTCCCTAATGGTTGTTTTGCTTTTTGTTTGACATTCCTAAGAGGAAAGTGGAGTCTGACCATTTCAATCCTTTTTTTTTTTTTTTGCTTTTTGGGTCACACCCGGCGATGCTCAGGGGTTACTCCTGGCTCTGCACTGGGGAATCACTCCTGGCGGTGCTCAGGGGACCATATGGGATGCTGGGAATCGAACCTGGGTAAGCCGCGTGCAAGGCAAACGCCCTCCCCGCTGTGCTATCACTCCAGCCCCCTCCTTTAGTATTTTTTTGATTAAAAAAATGAAACCTCTTTTAAAGGACTGAAAGCTGTAATGTTCACAGCTTGGGGCCCCATCCCCCACACAAGACTGAAGCTGCCTCTTTTGAAATGCTAAAATAAAGCTGTTTAAAAAAAAAAACTTAGTGCTGAACGTTGCTGCAGTTTCATCTACTGCGAAGGTTTCGGGGCGCAGGTCAGTCTCCCCATTCCGCATCTGAGCGATGGAAAAGGAACCGGCTCCTTTCCGAGATCTAGAGTAAACGCCGTCGAAGTCTCTCGCTGATGAGACCCTCGGAAACAGTCTCCCCGCAGCCGTCCGCGGGGGCCCCCCAAACTCCCGCTTCCACTGGGCCTCCCACCCCCACCCCACCCCGGGGGTTCCGCACCTCGGGAGACGCTTTCAACGCGCCGCAGCCTGAGTCCCCCGGGCCAGCTTCCCCGCAACGCCTCAGGGGCGCCCGGCTCGCCCCCTTCCCCGCGCCTCCCTCCCCTGCACCCCGCGCGCTCCGCAACCGCGCCCTTGGGGGCCACCCCCGCGCTGCCCCGCGCCCCGCCCTGCACTCCCGGCACCCAGAGAAGGCGTGCGTGTGGGGCCCCCGGGGTCTCACTCGCTCCATCCCCGTCGGGGCCGCTCCTGGGACCCGCTGCGGCCGGTCCAGCGCCAGGAACGGCCCCGCGGGCCCTGGGCCTGGGGGTCTCCGCACGACTGCGCCGAGAGCCTAGCGCGACCTCTGTGCGCCCCGATGTCGCGGACGTCTGGTCGGCCCGGGCGCACCGTCCAGGCTGCCCACGCCGGGAGGGAGCGCGCGCGCCCCGCGCTCGGCCCGCGACGCTCTTCCAGCTCGGCCCTAGGGAGAGCCTCATTCAACCCTCTCCAGAGCTGGGGTGCGGACCCCAGCGGACCCCACTGCTAGATGGGCATCTAGGGCCGTGAAGCCCGGCAGAAGCAACTGCGCGTCTCTCCGGGGGTATTTTAAGGGATCTTACTTTTCCTTTGGGGGATCAACTCCTCTTTCCTCCTGAGGTCTAAGTATTGAGTGAAGTTCAGGGCAAGGGCTTGATGAAAAGCGTGCCCTCTCATTTGGGGTTTGTTCTTTTGGGGGGGTGCGGGAGTGGGCAAGCGCGCAGGGCTTATTCCTGGCTCTGCACTCCGGAATTAACTGCTGGCGGGGCTGGGGATGGAACCCGGGTCCCTCCCGGCCTCCCGGCTGTATTCTCTCTCAGGCCTCTTGTCTGGGTTTGCAACTCTGTAAAACTGGATCCTTTTGTTCCTTGGGACAAAAGCATCAACATTCCTGCCGCAACCTCTCCCAAAATAAATGCCTCCAAAAAACAGAACTAAGTCCATCTTTTTACAGAAGATGCGCAGCAGTGCGCTGGAAATGAATTGGCCCTCCGCAAGTTTCGTGGAAACTTTGCTAGTGCTTTGAAAGGCAGCGGAATTCATAGTAGAAATGAAAATCAGTCTGTCGGGTGGAGAAGGGAGAGCAGGAAACGGCTACACCGTCCCAGCAGGAAGTCGGGTCCAAAACTGATCGACCTGGAAATTAACGGCTGGAGGAACTGTTCTTTAGTTAGGAATTGTGCCCGAATGGACTCACCTGGGGAACTGGGCTGTTAGGAAGAGACCTTCCTACATCTTTTCATTTATAGCACAAGCTTGGGGGGAGGGGCATGCCTAGTCATCTATTTTTTTAATCATTTGAAGGGAATAAATTAAAACTATTCTTCATATTCAGAATCTCCTTACGAAACAACAAACTTGACTTATGAATCTAGTGATTCCTCCCGTCATTTCACTCGGCTCTTTTCCTGATTAAAAGCTGGGGAGAATGTAGCATTGACCATTGTTTCCGAATGGCACGCAAACAGATTCACTAAGTGGAAAAAAAAATCTACGATATAGGAAACCACTATAAAATCTACGATATAGGAAACCACTATAAATTTGACGTCCGAGATGTAGCTTTGTGCGTGTGAAGCTCCATCCTCAGCACCTCCACCACCATGACTGTGACCTTCATCACGGTCACACCATCACCGTCATTATCAATACCAACATCACCCTCACAGCCAGCACTGTCACCGCGTCAGTAAGTCATTAAGACTGCTCCTTCCTATCAATAGATATTTCCAAATTCTTTTCACTGCTTCCACCACTGTCCTTGGGAAATCACTTAAGGGGTCCAAGAGAGAGTTCGGTTTCCACATTAAAGTGTTGGAGGCCATAATTGATTTCTTCAATGTCTTCCTCATTCCACTCCTGCTTATTCTAGAACCCCAGATCCGTTCAGTCCTTATAAATAAATAACGGGGAATGTGATTCAGTCTTGAGGGATGATTGGTGGCAAGAAGGTTTGGTCTAAAAGTTGAATGTTAACAAACTGGATAATGTATCAGAATGTACTGCTGAGCTGCCCCTATAAGACATAGAGATTTTCATGCTAAACAGTTTCCGTGACTTGAGCCATCTAGATGGGAGTTCTTTTTCGAGTGACAGTTATTCTTATTTTGCAGCCAGAGAAGCCGGGCTGTGCAAAGTTCATAGAACAGTTACTCCTGCGTTTTCTGGCAAAGGTAAAATCAAACAAGGCTCTTGGAAAATTTCAATCCACTGATCAAGACACCCGAGGGAAAGGGGGGCTGTTGATAACTTAATTATCCAATGACTGCTAATTTAATGAAATTCAATCCTCGAAGTCTGCTAGCATGGATAGAGATATATAAAGATCCAAAGGGACAAAAAGAAGAGAGAGCAGCTCTCACTTTCTACACAGAAGCAACCCTGTAAGTAGGGCCTTACTCGACCCTGCATCAAAGCCGAACTCATCAGTCACACTGTTCTCCAGATAGGAGGCTGGCGTGCAGAAAATATGAAGGACTAGACGGCAGTAATTGCGCTAGAATCCCCAGACTTGACTAAGAGACTAAAACTTTATTTCTACCACTTAACTAAGGATGGATAATTATTTTATCTGAACGAGGTGCTAAATATAACTATACCACTGATCACATTACACGATAAAAAGTCTACCCAATTAGTAATGTCAGGTACCTTAAATCCCGTGTTTTATTTTTAAATTTAAATTAAAAAGCTTTACCATACTCAATTTCCTTTGAGGGGGGGGCAGGGGGCACGCCCGGTCTGCTCAGGTGTTACTCTGACCTTACCCTCTTCACTATTTCTCTGGCTAGAATTTAAGAAACCTTCAAAAAGGAGAAGGGAAGTGGCGGCTTCTGCGAACACAGCCACAGCGGAGATCTGACTTTCTGATCTGCCACTCACCTTACTTTCCAGCTGTTTTATACTCTTTGTTCTAGTAGTTTCTCCTCTTGCCTGATACAGAGCTTGTTTTAACCCCTTCGGCAGGAAGAGGGAGTCTGCCAGGCCACAAAGGACAGAGCAGGGCGAGAGCAGCCAGGGGCTTGGGGCATCCCCGCTGGCAGCAGGGAAGGGGGATGAGGTGGCTTGGCTCCCTCATCTGTTCCCTGAGCACCAACACTGTCCATCAGGGGTACAGAGTGACGGCTGGCCTTCCCCTCTGGGGGCGCTCCCTGACCCCATGGTGCAGACGCGCCATCCCCCCACACCAGGCAAGTCCCTGGGCGCCCGTCCCCACCAGCCACACCGTCCCCACCGCGACCAGCAGCAGCGGGCCTGGAACGACCCATTCTTATTTCTGCTCCCCCAAATCTGCCCCCAGGGACGGTGACTTCACAAAACATTTTCAGCAACATCAGCTTGATGAATACTAATGAGATCAACATTTTCAAAGTGTTGAAGACTTCAACACCTTGAAAAAAAGAAAAAAAAAACCAAGATTCCATTCATCTGTAGTACATAACAAAACCAATGAACTAAATAAAACTCAAGTTTACGGATTGGTAAATCAGTCCTGCATGCAGGGCGCTGCCTCGCATCCAGGCTAGATCACGGGCACCCCATCTGGTTCCATCAGGAGTGATCCCTGAGCACAGAGCAGGACTAAGTCCTGAGCATCGCCCAGTGGGGCCAATGAACCAAAGTGAATCAATTTATTAATTAAGGCTTATAAGACCAAAGTCGTGGTCATAAGGAAAACAAGGGGTGGGAGTTTGGTTAAATCGTGTGGTTAAAAAGTGTGGATTTCTCGTGAAAGACAGAAATGCACCTTTCGTGGTAAATTTAGTCAAGTATATGTTGACTTTGGTTTATAACGAACATTTGAAACATGTTGTGACCAATATTATTTCAATTAAAAATTTAAGGAGTGAGGGGCTGGAGCGATAGCACAGCGGGTAGGGCATTTGCCTTGCACACGGGAGACCTGGGTTCGATTCCCAGCATCCCATATGGTCCCTCGGGCATCGCCAGGAGTCATTCCTGAGTGCAGAGCCAGGAGTAACCCCTGAACATCACCGGGTGTGACCCAAAAAGCAAAAAAAAAAATTTCACAGCTAAATTCTTTGTTTGGGGTCCACACTTGGTGGTGGTGCTCGGGGCTTATTCCTGGTCATGCGTTCAGGATCACAACTGGTGGGAGCTCAGGGGATCATATGGGATGATGCTGGATGTTGAATTTGGGTCAGTCAGGTGCGAGTCAAACGCCCTACCCACTGTACTGTTGCTTCAGATAGTCTGGTTACAGCTGTGAAAATTAGACTAGGTTGAAGAAAAGAAAATATTTTTCTTTTCTTCAACCAAATTGCTGGTTAGTCCTGAGCTGCAGAAAAATGTTCTCATCCTCAGAGCAACCAGAGGCTTAACACTTCCTGGATGCAAGTTGGGAATGCATGAGGGGGAGTGTTACAATGAGCAAAGTGCTGACCCTAACTCTTTAAAAGCCATTTGAGACTGGGCTAAGAATTCTGACAAAAGGAACAAAATTGGAAGAACCTGCAGGATGAGTATTCAGTGTTATGATCGGGAAGGAGATGGTGTGAATTGAACTGCTGACTCATATAAAACTGCTGAAAACTTCAAAAGAAAACCCAGAGCAACTTTCTCTGATCATTTTAAATGTTCCTAGAAAGAAGGCAGAGTTGATGCCACAGTGAAAAATCCAGGAGATAGAGCTGGATTCCAGGAAGGAATACTCTGTTGGCTGAGCAGATGCCTCTAGGTGTGGTAACAGGAGCCAAATGTCCTACAGACCGGTCCAGGGGGACTCAGGGCTATCTTTGTTCAGATGAAGGCCCTGGGGCTCAGAAAGAAGCAAATAGCAACAAGAGGAGGGAAGGAAGCCACACTGAGCCAGGCTCATCGTATTTCTCTCCCTGTCCAGTGCTCTCAGAACAAAGCAAAGGCAGAGAGAGAGGAAGCAACCATGGAGCATCTATTATGAAGCACAGCTCTGGGTACTAGGAAACGGAAGGTCTGAAACTCAGTCACGAATCAGTTTGCAAATCAAGGCCTTAAAAATTCACTCTTTAATCGAAACCCAAGCACAAAAAATTTGTAAGTCTACAACTGTACCTCATGGTGTTTCACTAATAAAAATATTTTTAAAAAATTCACTCATTCCAAAATAAAAGCAAAATGAAATGAGGTATGTTTCAAAATACTCCCCAGGTGATACTTCCTGTTTCCACAGCTCTTCCATTCATTGGAATCCTTTTTTGCTAGCATGTTTCCTTTCTGATGAGCCCGTTTGAAGAGCATGCTGGTGTCTTTTTCCAAGTGTGATTATATGCTTATGACTCTTTTGGAGGTAAGGTGAGAGATTGGGGGCTCCCTGGCTCTGTGCTCAGGGATCACCCCAGACAGGGCTTGGGAAACTGTATGTGGTGTCAGGGATCGAACCCTGGATTGGCTGCGTGCAAGTCAATTGCCTTATCCACTGAACTACTTCTCTGGGCCACTATTATTTTCATACACGAATCATAAACAGGGGCCGGAGTAATAGTACAGTAGGTAGGGCATTTGCCTTGCATACAGCTGACTTGGGTTTGATCCCTGGTACCCCACATGGTCCCTGGAGCCTGCCAGGAGTGATCCCTGAGTACAGACAGGAGTAAGTCCTGAGCACAGCTGGGTGTAACCCCCAAAAACTCATGAACAAAAGAAATAGCTTGTGATCATGTAACCGTTTGTAGAAATGACTTTAAAGTGTCTGCACTACTTAGGCCCCATCTGGTAACTTTAATAGAGATGTAAGGTACCCATGGGAAAGAAAATTCCCTCCTACTTATTGATCTGGGCTGGAGCGATAGCACAGCGGTAGGGCGTTTGCCTTGCACGCAGCCAGCGTGGCCGACCCGAGTTCGATTCCTCCGCCCCTCTCGGAGAGCCTGGCAAGCTACCGAGAGGATCTCGCCCGCACAGCAAAGCCTGGCAGGCTCCCCGTGATGTATTTCATATGCCAAACACAGTCACAAGAAGTCTCACAATGGAGATGTTACTGGACCCGCTCAAGCAAATCGATGAACAATGGGAGGACCGTGACCGTGACTTATTGGTCTGGTCCCCAAAGTGACATTAGGGGTGATGTGGGAGCAGTGTCCCTACCTCTGGACATACTTCTAATGTACGCCCAAAGTAGATGTGTGTGTATGAGAGGTATTTGTTACATATTTGTTTCCACAATAAGATGTTAAAAATGGAGCCATATAATGTGAAAAGGACAGTCACTTGCTGATACCTGAGGTCACTTCATCTGAGATCTCCAGGAAAAAATGGCCTTTGCATTTGGTGATGTCAGTGTTGGCCACCTGAGGCCACACTTTACATCCTAACCAACAACTACATTATTGCGGGGCAGGGAGACCCGGAGAGATAGGCCAGTGGCTAGGCACTGACTGGGCTTGATCGCTGGGACCATTTATGGTCCCCTGGGCCCCACCAGGAGTGATCCCTGAGCACAGAGCCAGGGACCAAATACACACACACACACACACACACACACACACATATACATACAAACATATATACACACACATATACTTGATCACTTGACTTCCCGTTAATCATCGGTTTGCTCGAGTGGGTGCCAGTAACGTCTCCATTTGTTCCTGTCGTGTGCTAGTGTAGCCCAATGGAGTGTTTGTTTTAGGAACACGAAGAGCCTCAAACCGATCGTTCAGGGTCTTGATGGAGAAGTCTGACCCTGAACACACACATATACACACATATATATACACACACACCAAATACACACATATACACATACACACACACATATCTACACACACACCCCAAATGCACACATATACACACCCATACATACACACACGCATATAAAACTATGTATTCTCACGCTGGAGAGATGATACAAAGTAAGGTTCTTGACTTTGCATATGGCCAACATCTATTTGGATCCTTGGTAGCACATTGGGTGCCCAGAGCCCCATTAGAAGTGATCCCTGAGCACCCCCAGGATGTGTCCCCCAAACAACACACACACATGCAGAGCCCCAGCTTCCATCTCTGGAATAACCTGGTACTCCCAGTACAGCTGGGTGTGCCCCCCCCAAACAAAAACACAACGTGTTGTTCGTGTAAATGATATTCTGTATGTACAGATACAAATCCCGCATCATTTCCAGGCTTCAAGCGGGCGGTGGGTGGAAGCCCAGGGCCTCCCTCTCCCACAGGGAACTGGCCTCTCTGGGCAGCTCCCAGGGGTTTCTAGAGGTGGGTCCTCTGAGGAACTAGGACAGTTCATCCTGGGCGTGGAAAACCAACCCAAAGTGACCTGCGAGGAGAGTCGCTCAGGGATACAACACCCAGATACACCACACAAGGCCAGTCCTGGAGACAGCTTCCCCCACAAGGGCACACAGGGAAGGGTCCTGGGTCCCTCGAGACACCTGCCCATTGCCCTTGTCCTGTGTTCCCGAGGGTGAATGCAGGAGCCAGTGTCCAAACGTTCCTTCCGGCTCCAAGCAGAAACTGTTTATGATTCTCTGCCCAGGGACCACGCGCAACAAACCTCCCTCCCAGGGTCCTAAACCCGAGGCCTTTTGATTCCTGCATCCCTGGTGTGAGGGGCCATGCAATGACTGCAAGATCTCCCTCAACGTGGCCCAGCTGTGCACGTGCTGTGGACGTAGGTAGCCCGCCCAATCTCTTTCCCAGATTCACCCTCTAGCATAAGGTCTCACGTGTCAGAACTAAAGGTGGGACAGGAGAGGGAAGTAACGCTTTGGTTCTTGCGTGGACCGTGAGCGCTCCCAAAACACGCTCGCTGTTTTGAGTCTGTATCCCCGTGAGCAGAGTTCAAACCCGTGTGCGGCCGAATCCCGAGGTGAAAATCATCTGGCGGTGTCCGAAGAAGCAACAGGAGCTGGGACCTGCGTGAGGAAGGACCAGGCCGGCTCACCATGGTCCTGGCCACCTGCCAGAATTACTGGGAAGGCTAATAATGCCTCCCCATTGGGGTCAAGTGCAGGGATACAGCTCAAGAAGTTTACCCCTTTGTCCAACCGGGGAATCCTCCCCTCCCTAGCACTTTTTTTCCTTCTACTTTCCTCTTTCCCCCATCTTCTGAATTTCAGTGAGAGGCCATAGCTTGGGGTAAGCCGAGTCCTCGGAGCTTCCCAATATGTGCTCAGAAGCACGTGATCCCCGTCTGCAAAGTGCAACTACCGTGGATGCCTGGGTACACTGAGGCAGCTCAGCATGGGGGCAATAGCTGTGTGGGTCGGACGAGGAACGTGGAGGACAAGAGCGCTAAAAATCCAACCTAGACTGACAAGAGCACTGAAAATCCAACCCAGAATAACTGAGGAGGGAGCTATGACCCGGCCGAATTGGATATATTTGCCCTTTTTTTTTTTAAGGTGGCCTGCTATGCCCGACAAAGAGTTGCTGGAAATTTCCATCCTGAATATTCCTCACCCGAGGATTCCCCGGGGCTCCCGTAAGAAACAACACACCCTGCCCCGTTTCCCACGTCTCCAACCACTACTGATCAGCTAGAGCCCTTCAGACGGCCTTTAAGGGATCTCCTCTGGCTCCCTTTTCCTCTCTCTAATTCTTACTTCCAATAGGGAATTACCTTCTCAGGGAATCTGAGCAAAATCCAGTTCCCCCGTGATGGAAGCAATCAGCCAGTGTTAGGAACCTGTTAACACCCACCCAGTTTTTGCCAGGCACATGCCCAAAGTCCAGAGAGCTCGGCCCTCCTCCCTGGCAGAGGGGAAGAACCACACCTGGGCTCAAGGCTCGGAGCACCTGGCACAGGAAATGCCATCGCAAATTACGTGTCCCTGTCTCCACACACCAAATTGAGGTTCAAGAGGCTCCAATCACAGACGGATCCTGAGGCAACCTTCCCGGGATTCTGAGGGCGGCCGAGCACTAGCCTAGTCGGGAGCTTTAGCTGCACTGGATTGGAAATTAAGAACTGAGGAAGATTACAAAGACAGTGTAACTAACCTCCGCCGGACATGTGGGTTCAAGCCCAGGCTTCCCCTTAGGACCTCTGAACACCAGCAGGAGTGAAAACCAAAGAAGCAAAAGAGAATCCTAGCACAGAACCACCAATGCTTCCTTTTTAAGACTCCGTGATGAAAAATTACATGCAAACCACGCACGGTCTCTCCCCAAAACTTCAGAACTATGGGAATACGACTGACCGAGTGTGCAATTTACCTGTTTTTCTGTTTTTGGCTTTCTGAGTCACTCCCGGGGATGCTCAGGGGTTACTCCTGACTCTACAGTCAGTAATCACTTCTGGGATGCTGGGGGTCAAAACGGGGTCTGCTGCGTGCAAGGCAATCGCCCTACCCGCTGTACTATCGCTCCAGCCCCGGAATTAACCTGTAAGAGCAAAACATCCCTTGGAAGTTGTAGATGCTAAGATTCATTACAAGTTTAAGGTCACCACGCACACTTTATTGGATTCATTCCCGTGAGTACTTAAATTATTTTAAATCTCAGGAACACTGCTTCCCAAGGCACACACATGTAAAGATGAAAAGGCAAGTTCTGCTTTGAGACGGAGTTGTGAAGACTCCTGGTAAAAGACAAACCAACTTTTTAAAAAACAAACCTCCAGAATCACCTCTTTTAAGCAGATGTCAAAATTCAACAACTGAAACCTTTTTTAACTTTCTCCCCTGGAAGTTGATTTGACCAAAAAAAAAAAAAAAGAAAATCGGAAACACTGAGTGCGTTTAGGATTAACGTTTATGTTTCGAGACTCAATCAAGTGAAACGTAGAACAAGGCTCATTCCTGCCACTTTCCGCCCCCCACCCCCAGAAATAATAATCACGCGAATATTCTAATGGTCAAATTGGGGGGCGCTTCTCCCCTGAAATCATTATTCCAAACAAATGAAAAAAAATTCACAGTAGCTACAAATGAGAATACCTGAACAACTGCGAACACCGCGCCCCCAAACTGCGAGGAACTAGTGGTACAAAAACAAAGCAGGAGTCCGGATTTTATTTTTAAGGCTGGAAAAACACACCCGAGGGTGGGGTGGGGGTGTGGGGTGTGGAGGGGGGGATGTTTCCTTGGATCAATGAAACTTCGAGAGAAACGGAGCAACTAGTCCTGGGGGGTCCGTCCATTCAAAACGAGTCACCCTGGACGACACCCTGGTTTGGTCCTGGCCAACCGGGGGTCCGCCGGCGTCGCCAGCATCCGCGGCCCCGACGCATCCTCCGACGCGCGTCTTCGCTCTGCCCCCCCGAGGTCCAAGCGGCGGACGAAATAAATTACCATAAATTAGATGCCCAGGCGGCTTCAAAAACGCAACCTTCTGAAGCTGAGGGTTTCCTTTGGTCCTCCCTCCGGGAAGTGGGGGGGAAGCCGGTGCCGAATGCTGGCCGTCGGGGCTGGGGAGGGGGTGGCTGGCTGGGTGGGTGGGGGGCTGGAGGGGCCTCGGGGAGGGGCCGCGCCCCGTCAAACGTCCGGGTAGTTGCAGTAGTAGACGGCCGAGCTGGCGTCCGACACCACCGAGGACAGCGCGCCCTGGCCGTCGGGGAGCCCGGCGCCCGCCTCGTGGCCCGGGTAGGGCAGCCCCAGGTCGGGCTTGCACACGAAGTGCAGGTACTGTTCGAACTCGGTGCGGTCCACGTCGGCGAGCAGCTCGGCGGGCTGCCCGGCGTCGGCGTCGCCGCGGGCCGGGAGCGCGTCGGGCGGGGGCGACGGCTGGCCGGGGGGCCCGGGCGGCGGGGGCTGCAGCGGGAAGGCGCGGGGACCCCCGGCCGCGGGCGCGCCCACCGCGCCGTAGTACATGTGCAGCGCGCCGGGGCCCGCCAGGAGCCCGGGCACGGGGGGTCCCGCGGGGTCGGCGCCCAGGCGCGCGTGCAGGGCGGCGGCCGCGCCGCCGGGGGGCTCCGCGGGACCCCCGAAGTCCAGGGCCGGCGCGTAGCTGTAGTCCGCGGGCAGCGGCGCGCCGAAGAAGGCCGGGTCGGGCTCCACGCCGTCCAGCGGGGACGTGTCGGGCGTGGGCAGCGGGTAGCCGTCCAGTCCCGGGCAGTCGCGGTAGTGGCCGGCCAGGTGCGGGGGCAGCAGCGGCGGCGCGGGCGGCGGCGGCGGCGGCGGCCCCCCGGGGTAGCCGGGCTCGGCGAAGGGCAGGCCCAGCCCGTCCAGGCCCACGCGGCCCGCGTCGGCGCCGCCCAGCCCGGCGGCCGGCGGCTCGGCCAGCCCGTGCAGGAAGCCGCCGTCCACGCGCTTGAGCCGCTTGACCTGCTTGCGACGGCGCGGCCGGTACTTGTAGTTGGGGTGGTCCTGCATGTGCTGCACGCGCAGCCGCTCGGCCTCCTCCACGAACGGCCGCTTCTCCGCCAGCGTCAGCGCCTTCCACGACTTGCCTGCGGGCGGGGCGCACGGTGAGAAGGGGCGCGCGCGCGCGTGGGGGACCCCCGCCGGGCCGGCCCGAACCCCCGGGAGGGAGCGACCCTCCCTCGCCTGCCCGGTCACCTTCCCGAGCGTTTGCCCCGCTGCCTCTCTCTCCGGCTGGTGCCAGAGTACGAAAGGAAAAGAAAAAAAAAAAAAACATCCCCTCCCCGTGGGGGCGGGCAGGGTCGGGGAGAGGCCCGGCACGACCAGCGCGCCCCGATTCCGGGAGGGCGCGCGCCCTGACGCTCCGGGACGCGCTCACCCGACCCCCCACCCCACCCCCCGCCGCGCCCCGGCTCAGACGCTCGAGGACATGGTCAGCGGCGCGGGACACGGTCACCCCTGCGGGGCATAGCTCCCCAGACCCCCCGCGGGACCCGGCCACCTCGAGCCCCGGCTCAGACGCTCGAGGACACGGCCACCCCCACGGGACCCGGCCACCCCGCGCCCTGGCTCAGGCTCAGACGGCCCGGGACCCGGTCACCGCCGCACCCGGGCTCTCAGGCCCGGGAACGCGGTCAGCCCCGCGAACACGTCACCCCTGCGCCCTGGCTCTGATGCGGGGGACGCGGTCGGTCCCGCGGGACACGGTCGGCCGCGCGGGGCACAGCCACCCCCCGCGCCCGGCCACCCCGCGCGGTCCCTGATCGCTCCGTGGGCCCCGGCCACCCCGCGCGCTCCCCGGCCACCCCGCGGGCCCCGGCCATCCCGCGCGCTCCCCGATCACCCCGCGCGCTCTCGGCCACCCCGCGGGCCCCGGCCACCCCGCGCGCTCCCCGGCCACCCCGCGGTCACCCCGCGCTCTCTCTAGCCACCCCATGGGCCCCGGTCACCCCGCGCGCTCCCCGATCACCCCGCGCGCTCTCTGGCCACCCCATGGGCCCCGGCCACCCCGCGCGCTCCCCGGCCACCCCGCGCGCTCTCGGCCACCCCGCGGGCCCCGGCCACCCCGCGCGCTCCCCGGCCACCCCGCGCGCTCCCGGCCGGCGCCCGTCCCGGCGGCCACTCACCCAGCATCTTGCTGAGCTCGGCGTTGTGCAGGTCGGGGTTCTGCTGCGCCAGGCGCTTGCGCTCGTCCTTGGCCCACACCATGAAGGCGTTCATGGGCCGCCGGATGCGGGACTCGCCCTTGGCCCGGCCCGCCGCCCCGGCCGGGGGCCCCGCGCCGGCCGCCGGCTCGCCCTTGGCCTTCATGTCCTGCAGGGGGCTCAGCGCCTCGGCCCAGGGGCAGGGGCCCAGCCCGGCCATCACGGCGGGCAGCGCGCGGCGGCGGCTCTGGCCCTGCTCGTCGCTGGCGTAGCCCGCATCGGGGCTGCTCATGGCGCTCCGGCCCGCGCCCGCCGCCCCCCGCGCCGTCCGGGCGCCCCCCGCCCGCCCCGCGCCTCTGCGCCGCCCCCCGGCCCGCGGGGCCTTTTCTGCGCGGACGCGGCCAATGGAGCGGCGGGGGCGGGCCGGCCGCCGCCTCCCCACGCCCAGCGGCTCCCGCGCGCGCCCCCCGCCCGCGCCCCGGCCCGCACCTGCCCCCGGGGAAACTGGCCCGCGCCGGGCCCTGGCGCCACGGCCCCGCCGCGGGTGGGGGCGGGGGGCGCCGCGGCGAGCGGGCCGGCCGGCGGCACCCGCTGCTCGCCGCTCCCGACCCAGGGGTCCCGGCGGGGGTGGGGAGGGCGGGGGGCGCTCGAGTTCGCTCCAAGCATCCCCGCCCCCCCGGGGCCGCTTTCTTCACATTGGTTTTGTTGGAAGCGGGAACGGGAGCTTGGGATACTTTTTTTTTTAAGATCGTCTCTCCGCAAGAACCCCGCCTGCCAGCTGTGTGATGCTCGAAATGGTTAAGTCCGAAGCGAATTCGACTTGACCGAAAACCCAGAGCGCCGGAAAACTAGCCAGAATGGACCACGAGCCCGTTCCTCGGGAATTGGAAAGCAAACTGCCTGATGGACATAAGGAAACATCCTCCCAAGCGCTGGGAAGAGGCAAGGCTCGGTTCCCATTTCTAGAATGTGGCAAATGAAGTGACGATATTTATGTAAATGTCCAAATCCGTGTGGAGGAAATCTGCAAAAACCAGTCCGGAGGAGCAGAATCACTAGCTCCTGCTAGTCGGCCCCAGGTGCTAGTTCTGAGATACAAGTCTGAGCGACTACTGACTATTTAAAACAGGGGGTTTTCTTCCCCCAACAAGCGTTGCACTGCGTTGCAGGCTGTGCACTCCTCTGAGCGCGCTCCAGAGTTCAGCAAAGTCGCTTGCCCTTCAACAGTCTTCCCAGGTCAATGCCATTAGATCTCCCAGAAGAGGAAAACGAGGAACCGAGATTTTAAGGAAGTGGCTGAGATCACAGCATGAGGGAGTGGAATTCCTCGCAGGCAGCCGGGCTCTGGGCCCTGAGCGCCTAATTACTAAAACAAACTGTTGTGTTTGTGTATTTGTGAGGTCCCTAACAGCCATTTCTGCATAGATCTCACACACACACACACACACACACACACACACACACACACACGCGCGCACACACACACACCCCAAATCAATGCAGCAACATCCAGAATATGCTTTATTTACTATAAAGGTGATGTGCAAGGCGGGCTGATATCCGCCAAAAAGGGAGGGGGAGGCGGCAGCATTTTGTCCCTGGAGATTACAGTGGGGCAGGACCTATAGTCTGTTTTATGAGCGACATCCGTAAAACAAAGAAACTCACAACCTCTGACCGCGCGGGCCTTCAGTTTCTCGGAGACAGCCGGTTCTCTAGACAACTCCGACCACCTCCTCGTCTTAGGCCCATTTGTCACTTGAACTCCGCGAGGACGTGGGTGCGGGGCTCCCCGCCCCTCCCCCATCCGCAGCGCGGCTCTTACACACAGGGAACAAATTAACAAAGCAGTTCCCGATTCTAGTCGCTGACGTTCCGAAAAGGGAAAAAAAAAAATAATAATCTGTGAGCGCAAATCACAGAGAGTGGCATTTTTTCACTGGTGGCTTTGAAGTAGCTGAAGTTAAATTCAACCAATCACACACTTTCCTTTAAATTTTTATTTGTGTTGGGGGCGGGGGAGGGAAGGAACAGCTTGCAAATGCAGTCTAATTTCATTGCAAATGGGATCCAGAAGAAAAAGCACCTATAGGAGGAGGAGAAAAGGAACGAATCTCGTAGCTCCTTGCTGTTTTCCTGGACAGTTTCTCTGACTCGTCTGGAGAGCAACACAGATCTTTCCAAAGATCTGAAAGCAGCATTCTCTATTAGGGAAAAAAAAAAGTTGAAAATCCTCCCCCCCTCACCCAAGTTTTCTAAAACGAGGGAAGAAAACGCAACAAGAAACAACGCAGTGTTTCCAGGACCCGAATTCATTTTACCTGTGTGAAATAGTCCATTCGGCTACCTGGCTGAAAAAAGTCAAGTGGGATGCAGGAAGAAAATTCAAGGCAGGGATGAGTGCAAAAAAAAAAAAAAAAAAAACGATGGGCACCGTTTTCCCTCTTCTCATTTTCCTTGCCCGCCCCCAAAGGACCCAGAAACAGTCAAGAAAATGCCAGCCCACCCCAAGCCCCCGTGTGTATACGGTTTGCACTTGTTTCTCGAAGCAGACGGAGAGGGGTCTTGGTCGGGTCACGGTCTTAGGCCGGACCTTCAGAATCTAAGCGCCCCCCACCCACCCCCCTTCTCCCAACACCCTCCTGGGAGTTCCAAAGTCGCGCTGACTCCTCTTTCCCAGCAAGGGTTAGTGCGGCCTCAGGAAGATGAATCCCTTTTACGCGGCAGCGTCGTCACCCCGATCCGATTCCTTCCGACGACCGCCGGGTTCTATCCTGGGCCTGGGGGTCGGGGTCGGGGGGCCGCGGCGCCACCGACTGACCCGTCGGGTGTGTGAACGCTTCTATTTCGGGCTCCACTAACCGAGCGGCGCTGGAAGCCGAGCTTGGGACGTTATCAGGGCCAGCCACAAATGCCACATGAAAAGCAGCAAACATCCGGAGTGGCTTCCTGCAAGCCTTGCTTTGCTCCAAACGAGAGATTTACGCGGGGCCGGGAAGGGTGGGGGAGGGACACTCGCTGGGCAGAGTCGGGGCCGAGCGCAGCGGCTCCGCTAGGCGGCCGGGTGCCCGCGCCGCGCTCAGAGCTCGGGACCTCGGGGCTCCGGGTCCCTAGTCGCGCTCCCCGTCCCGGGCCAGAGCCGCACCTCGAACTGGGCCAGGACGCCAGTAGCGTGGCCAGACCTTGTGCCCGCTGACCACTGGGGGCCTCTGGCCAGCAGGCGCTGAAATGAACCCGGGTAGGTGACGCACCGGGGCTCGGCCTCGGGGCCGTGAGCGCCGCGCTCCCCGGGACCCCCGAGTGGCCAGGCCCAGGCAGGGGGTGGGGTGCTTTTCCGACGTGCGCTCCGCGCGGGACTCGGCGGCGGGCGCGGGGCGGAGGCCGCGGGCACCCAGGAGCGTGTGCGCGGGGCTGAGGGGGGGGGGGGATGCGCGCCTCGGACCCGGGGATCGGCAACTCCGAGGCGGTCAGCGGCCGGAGAGACGACGGTGTCCCCGCGGCCCTGAGCCCCGACTCCGCACCCCAAACCACGCGCGCGCACTCCACGCTCCGGCGGCGCCGAGGGGGCGGGCGCGCATCTCCCGGCCGCGCCTTGCGCGTCGCCTCCCGTCTGGTCCCCAGGCCATCTCCCCGGGGGTCTGGAATCCGAGGTCGAAGGTCGCGAGAGGGAGGGGTCGGGAAGCGGTGGGGAACAAGGAGGGGCCGCCCCTCACCTCCACCCCTCTCTTTATGCCCGGCAAGCCCGTCGGGTGTCAGCTCGCGGCATCCCAAACGAGCCTGGGGTGTGCGTTCGCGTGGGGGGCTCCGCGGTGCCGTGCGCGGGCCCCAGGGTCCTGCCTTCCCCTGCTGCGACCCCCAAGCTCCCCACCGCACCCCCGACGGCGCCGCCGGAGCGAGGAGCCCCACCCAGGCAGCGGGCGACTTGGAGCCCAGAGCAGGCGGGGGACCCCTGTGCGCCGTCGGGCCCGACCCGCAGCGAACACGCCTTCTCCGCTCCCGAGCGCAGCCCCGGGGTCCCCATCCGGGTCCCCCGCGCCCTCCGAGGGCACCGGGCCCCTCGGTGCTAGGACGCGTCGGGGAGAACGCGAGTTAGTCCCACACCCGGACGGCCAGCCCGGCTCCCTCCGCCGCCCGCCCCTCCCCGTTTCCTCGCCTGCGCCTGCCCGGTGCGTTGTCGCCTCCCGGGACGGAGCCCGCAGACGCGGGGACCGGCGGGCGAGCGGCCCGGGCTGGCCCGGAGGGATGCGCGGGCCGGTGCGCTCGGCTTCCGCTTCCACTTCGAGGCCAGCTATTGTGCACACAGGGGACGCCGACGCTGACATCAGGGGACCCGGCGCTTGGAGCTGTTTTCTCGAGGAGAGGTCAGCGGTTGTCCAGTGTCGCCTTGCAAACTGGCTCGCCAAGTTTCGCCCGTCGGCGGGGCAAGGACTGAGGCCCGCGGTGGCGTCGGGCAAGGTCTCCGTCCCGGGATCCTGGCGGGGACCCAAGTCAAGTGGGTCCGGGACGGGCCTCGGGGGACGCGCGCCTCCGTGCCGCAGTGTCCGCGGGCGCCCGGGGTCGGAACCGTGCCCGGCCGGGATGCGCCCAAGGGCTCCAATCTGGAGAACCCTCCCGGGCGGCCCGTCTTCAGCTTCTCTGCAGCCTCCAAGCTCTCAATCATTGCTTCTCAGAATAAGTCTCCACCTTCAGGAGCAAGGAGGGCCGGGCCTTCCTTCCCAGGTTCTCTTCCGAGAGCGCACACATTGGGGTTTTTGTTTTGTTTTGTAAAGAAACGCTTAGGGATTCTCTGATGACTGCGCTTAGAGGCCTTTCTCTCGAAGCCACGCCTGTTCTCATCCTAAGACCCTCAGTGCAGCCCACGGGGCCACCTGATTTCCCCCTGGGACCATATGTTGTCCAGCCCCCGAGCCCCCTGAGACTTCGGAGGGGTCGCTCAAGTCCTTGTCCTTTTCCCGGGCCGTTCCAATGTAGACGGGTCAAGCATAGAACCTGGGAGATCTGAATGTGGATCCAGTGCAAAACCAAATGTGTGTCTGGTGGTGGTGGGGTTGGATTTCCGGAAACAGAGCTCCTCGGGTTTATTCATAATCCACACTCCTGCCTTCAAGGAGGAAGCGAGGACAGCACAGAGACTGTCCGCCCCGGCTCTGAACAGTGCTGGGTCCCCATAAAGAGTCTTTGCTGGCTGTGGCAGAATCAGTGGCCGGGTGGAACTGGGTTACCATTCTTAGCACACACATTTCTAGAGTTGGCCCGGGACAGCTCAGGATCTTAAGAGCAGAGGTAAAGGGCTGTAACTGGAAAGCTTTTTAATTTTTTTTTAAAGGAAAACACTATATATATATATTTTTTTCACTGTGGAACTTCTTTTATTTATTTTATTTATTTTTATTAGTGAAACACCATGAGGTACAGTTATAGACTTACAAATTTTTGTGCTTGGGTTTCAGTTATACAATGATCAAGTACTCATCCCTCCACCAGCGCCCATCCTCCACCACCACGGGTCCCAGTATCCCTCCCGCCCCCCATTCCCCCATCCCACCCTGCCTCTGTGGCAGGGCGTTCCTAAATTAAAACACTATATTTTTATGTTTTTCATTTCATGGTTTCAAATTTCCTTTCAACCCTCCTTCAACCCTCCTTGAGAGTAGAGGTGTAACTTTTTCTTTTTCAAACCCTTCCCTGTAAATTCCTTTACTGCAAGGTCCTGATTTAAAAAAAAAAAAAAACAGGTCCCCGTGGCAAGCCAAGTATATACAGTAGCTGACGTTTGCAGAGGTTTGCTGAAGAGTAACCAGAACGAAATATTCTCATCAGTGCTGTGGTCACACTGGCCCAAGGAGTTCCAACGGCGTCAGATTTGCCACTGTTGTGAGAGTAATCAGATTTAAGGAGCGAAACTAGTTCCAAACACGGATATGAAGCTTGTATAAAGTGCACCCATGCTGCTTGTGGGGACAGCCCCACCCACCACACACACACACACACACACACACACACACACACTCACTCCATTCACAGCAGTAGGATTAACTGTTACAGTTCAACCCAACCCTTAACTGTCATCTTTTCATAATGCCAGAGTGAGGTTTTTCAATTTTATTTTTACTTATTCATATACTTTTTTTTAGGTTTTTGAGACACACCCAGCTGTGCTCAGGGCTTATTCTTGGCAGTGCTCAGGGGACCATATAGGATGCTGGGGATCCACCCTGGGTCGGTCACATGCAAGGCTAGCACCTTACCCGCTGTACTGTCCTACTACTCCGAGAGAGTTTTTCCCTAAGATCGCTTGGCTAGGTCCCTTGCACTCTAGCTTCTGTAATTAGCTTGACACTCTGTGTGTTGCTGAGGGACTGACTACATTGGGGGTTACCCCAAAAATTTGGTAACCATAAAAAGTTTCTGAAGACACAGTTACCAAAAAATAAAAAAATTGGTAACCATAAAAAGTTTCTGAAGACACAGTTACCAAAAAAATAAATAAATAAATTGGTAACCATAAAAAGTTTCTGAAGACACAGTTACCAAAAAAAAAAATAAATTGGTAACCATAAAAAGTTTCTGAAGACACAGTGATCAAAATAATAAATTCAAAGTTAACTGGGTAACAAATCTGCGCTGTTTCTGACCCCGTTCCCTGCTACTGTGGCATTTCTCTAAGGGAGAATGGGTCCTGGTGGACACAGTTTGAGAAGGGCTGCCCTCCAGGTAAGGGAGGTGCAATAAACACTTGATAGGACAGTATGGCAACTCACTCAAGGACCCCTCTTAACACCCAAGCAACAGCAGCTCCCAAATGACATGTTATTTTGGTTCAGATATAGTTGCTCTACCTTAGATGACCAAGTTGGCAAGAAAATCATATGCTGGTCATTTGGGATGCATGGGGAATCTTAAGAAAAAACCCAAACACAACCTTACAATGAAAACTCCAGCCCAGTGACTTCTTTGAGTTGGTTCCCATAACAAATGAAAAAGTTTCTTTGACCATGACTGTTTCCATCAAGGATATCAAACCAGCACATTAAGTAAATAAACAGTGATTCTTGAACTGCCAGGACATCAACAAATCTAAATAAAGCTACCAGGAATAACTACTCCTACTCGACAAGACAGAAGTCAGTGAAAGCTTTCGATTCCAAGTTGTGAGGATCATGAAATATTCCAACACTTCTTTAGAGGCTGGCCAAGAAAACATTTTCACTTAGAAGCTCTATGAGAGAATTTCACCGCATCATTAATCTAACTCCCTAGATGACATCTCATTTATTCTGAGACTTAGGTTAAATGAACAAGTCAAAATTTAAGTCGGTTTAAAAAATGAAAGCTACTGGGGCTGGAAAGACAGTAGAACAAGGTGGGCATTTGCCTTGCCTGTGGCTGGCCTGGGTTCAATCCCCAGCCACCCCATATGGTTTCTGAGTGACTCCTGAGTGCAGAGCCAGGAATAAGTTGTGAGTACCTCTGGGTGTGACCCCAAAACCAAATAACAACAACAATAATAATAAAATAAAAAAGAAAACCAATTCCTATTCCTGTTTCAAATATAAGGAAGTTGAGAGCTTTGACACTCGACCCTTGCATTTCAGGAGTTCATTTTTTTCCGCACTGAACAACAGACTTACTCACATGAAATTGTGGTCTATTCTCATGTTTAAGGGCTATGCTGTGGGCATGCTGTTGTGTCTGCCGTCGAACAGAAAAGCATCCATAGAGAAATGAGGCAAAGTAAATTCTCTTTATCCTTCCTGTTATTCAGGAAGGACGTTGAGGGCAAACATCACCCATTCTAGTTCGTGAGTTGGAAAACTCAGGCCCAAGTTGGTCATTGGCCCATTGCTTCCCCATACGTCTAAGAGAGGAGAGGGGCTCCTATCTAATCGACAAATCATCCGGCTCCCACAAGGCTGAGGCTTAACCTGGTGCATCGGTTATGAGCTCAGAGTCAGGCGCTGGGTTGCTCCGGAACCTGGTGCTGCAGTGTACGAGGTGCGAGGTGCGTATGCTGGACTCTTCCTTAATCTCTCTGCCCCTCCTCCTGACGTAAAGAGGATGATGACCTGGCAGAGTCCGCTGAGGGTGAAGTGTGTTCCTTGTGAGTTCTAAGCAATTTATAGGCTGATACATAGTAAATGCTACAAAGGTATTTAGGGGGCAAACTTCAAGTATCGTTTCTTGGGATTTGGAATTACGTTGGGGAAAGAATAAGAAAAATCTCCCCTAGTGATGAGGATTAACACATTTTAACAACTAAAAGCTTTTCAAGAAAACGTGAACAGTTCACAGTATTGTAACATACATTATAACACATTTGAATCAAAATTGTCTAAGGCACTGGCAGAAGCTTTCCGAGAAGTCTCTATAAACAGTTCTTTATTCTCTAGTTACATTAGAGTGCGAAGACTTTTTCCTGTGTTGACCAAAATATAAATAAATAAAAAATAAAAAAGCAGTCTCTTATGAGCTCTCTCCTATGTAGGATACATAGATATACCATAAAGGTGAAAAAAATAGCCAAAGGGAACAGAACTGGAAAGTTGGTCCGTGGAGCTGAGTTTCGGGAAGGGCTTGAATGGGAGGGACCTCTGGACATGGTGGACAGAATCAGGCTCAGCATCTCAGTAAAAATGAGGGAGAGAGGCCAGGGAGATAGCACAGTGAGTAGGGGCTTTGCCCTGCATGCAGCTGACCTGGGTTCAACCCCCCGCATCCCATCTGGTCCCCTGAGCATTGGACCTTAGCACCACCAGGTGTGGTCCCGCCCCCACCCCTCCCAAAATGGGGAGGGGAGAATCTTTTTTTTTTATGCTTGTCAATCTTTTGACCAAACAAATGAACAAAGCCACATAGTATGACAAAGCATTCCATATTCTCTTAGACCATCTTTGAAGTGCAGGAATACCTTGAAAACAGCAAACCTATTCCCTGGACAGGCCTAGATTCTTCTCCTAAATATATAGGGACAAAGTTAAATTTTGCTAACTATGCCTGATACACATGTACTTCAAAGGAAGAACAAGCCACGAGTTGACAAACCTTGCCTAAAGCTCTCGGTGCGGCACAGGGAAGAGACTTGGCATTTGCGTTCGGTTGTTCAATAACCTGCCACTAGATAAACGGCGAGTCACTTAAATTGCCTCATCCTCAAATTTCTCAAAAAAGGAAAGGAAAAATACCTGAACTCTTTCCAGCCTGTCCAGGTAAAGAAGTGAATAATCACAAAGACTTTTGCAAAGTGAAAGCTCTGAGTAAAACATACCTGTGCATTTGTGTGTGTGTGTGTGTGTGTGTGTGTGTGTGTGTATGCGTGTGTCTGTGTGTGTACTCACCTTGTACATCCCCCAGAATAGTCCGTTGAGTAAAAAAGTGTGGCTTGTAGCAAATACTACATTACTTTGGATCCTGATGGAATATTCTGCTTTCCTGTTTTCAGAACCTTGTTGGGGACTGATTATTCAGGATAAAGCAAATTATATTTTTGTAAACCAAGACTACAGATTGGCTAGATGATTATTATTTCGATAAAGCTAGCAGGTGAGTTCAGTGGTTCATTTAAAACTGGAATTTGGGGGCCAGAGCGATAGCACAGCGGGTAGGGTGTTTGCCTTGCACGCAGCCGACCTGGGTTCGATCTCCGGTATCCCATATGGTCCCATGAGCACCGCCAGGAGTAATTCCTGAGTGCAGAGCCAGGAATAACCCCTGAGCATCACTGGGTGTGACCCAAAAAGCAAAAAAAAAAAAAAAAAAAACACTGGAATTTGAAGATAAACAGGCAACTCTTTCTTCTGACAGTGCTCAGGGCTCTCCGCTCAGGAACCACTCCTAGGGGTGCTTGGGGGACCATCTGGGGTGCCAGGAATTGAGCCCAGGTTAGATTCCCGCAAGGCAAGCACTCTGCTGGATGTACCCTCTCTCCAGCCCCATCTCTTTCTTTTGTTGAGTAACATTCTCCAGCCTGAGAACTAGTTCAGTCAGTCCTGCTTGTGTGCAGGTGGCTTGGCGTCCAACTCTGGCACCACGTGACTCTCCGGAGCTCAGAGCTGGAGCAGGCCCTGGGTTCCATAGGATATGGTCCCAAACCCAAAGGACAACAGGAAAACCAATAGCTAACCTTGTCTCTGGAAGTGACTTGCCTTGACATTTTCTGGAATCCTGAGACTGAACAGGACTATCTAAACCCTTTCTTTCTTTCTTTCTTTCTTTCTTTCTTTCTTTCTTTCTTTCTTTCTTCTCTTCCTTCCTTCCTTTCTTTCTTTCTTTTGCTTTTTGGGTCACACTCGGCTATGCTCAGGGGTTACTCCTGGCTTTGCACTCAGGAATCACTCCTGGCGGTTCTCGGGGGACCATCTGAGATGCTGGGAATTGAACCCGGTTCAGTCGTGTGCAAGGCACATGCCCTACCCACTGTGCTATTGCTCCAGCCCCTTTCTTTCTTTCTTTCTTTCTTTCTTTCTTTCTTTCTTTCTTTCTTTCCTTTCTCCCAGAGATGTACAGGGGTTACTCCTGGCTCATGCACCCAGGAATTACTCCTGGCAGTGCTCGGGGGACCATATGGGATGCTGGGAATTGAACCTGGGTCGTCCGCATGCAAGGCAAATGCCCTACCCACTGTGCTATTGCTCCAGCCTCTTCCTTCCTTCCTTCCTTCCTTCCTTCCTTCCTTCCTTCCTTCCTTCCTTCCTTTCCTCCCTCCCTCCCTCCCTCCCTCCCTCCCTCCCTCCCTCCCTCCCTCCTTTCTTTCTTTCTTTCTTTCTTTCTTTCTTTCTTTCTTTCTTTCCTTTCTCCCAGAGATGCACAGGGGTTACTCCTGGCTCATGCACTCAGGAATTACTCCTGGCAGTGCTCGGGGGACCATATGGGATGCTGGGAATTGAACCCGGGTCAGTCGTGTGCAAGGCACATACCCTACCCACTGTGCTATTGCTCCAGTCCCTATCTAAGCCATTTCTGCTTTCCAAGTTCCATGAAGTTTTCCTCGTGGGAGTGTGGCGTCATGGGAGTATAGTACACGGGCAGTGTTGCATATTGCATTCATCTGTGAAAGCAAGTTTCACTTCCTGGCTTCATGAATACGCAGGTATTTTTCTTTTCTTCGGAGAACACCACTCGTGGTACCTGGCGCTTCTCCCCGTGGCTCAGGGGTTGCTCACTGGTGCCTCAGCTCACTGCCACATGCAGAGCTCGCACTCTAGTCCCCCCAGCTATCTCCCTGGCTTTGCAGTTACTTCATTTTTATGTTAATTTATTTGAGGTACCATAGTTTACAAACTGTTATAACTGTTATTAGTAGGGCTTTTGCATGAACTATTTTGGCGCTGACCTTCGGTCTCCCTGTCTGTTTCTCTCCACCATCCTCATTCCACTCAAGGCAAGTTTCCACTTTCTGTCTCCTTCTGCTGCGCTTTTTCCCCCCCTACTATGTTTCTTTCTATCCCAGTGAGGTCATTCTGTGTGTCCCTGTCCCTCGAGCTGGCTTCTTTCAGCATCATCCTCTCCATCAGATTTCATGGTTTTATTTTTTTTTTCTTACAGCTCAGTAATATTTCATTGTGCATACGTACAGTTTCTTTAACCAGTCATCTGTTTTTCAAGCGCTTGGGCTGTGTCCAGGTTTGGGTTACCATGAGCCGTGCTGCCGTGAACACAGGAGTGCAAATGTCTTTTTTAGACCCTCGGAGTAGATGCCCAGAAGTGGGCTAGCGGGGGCAGCTGGAAGCTCAGTTCTGAGTTTCCTGAGAAGTATCCGTATTGTTTTCCCAAAAGGCTGGGCTGGTCGGCATTCCCACCAGCAGTGAGCAAGGGGCCCCTTCTCCCCACATCCACTCAATACTCGCAGAGATCCTTCCATGATGATTTCTTTGGAAATGATTTCAAACTTACAGTGATGCTACAAGAATAGTCCAAAGAGCCCTGTCCCTGTCTGAGACCTCTAAGTTGCTAGGGTTTTTTCTTTCTCTTTCGTTCCTTCTCTTTTTTTTTTTGTTTGTTTTGTTTTGTTTTGGGGCCATGTCTGGCAGTGCCCAGAGTTGACTCCTGGCTCTTTGATTAGGAATCATTCCTGGCGTGTTCTGGAGACCAGCTGCGTCCTAGGCAACGTCCCTACCACCCTATCAGCTGTACTAGTACCCCGGCCGCTCTCTCTCTCTCTCTTTCTCTCTCTCTCCTGGGATACATCTAATGGTGCTCAGGGGCTCAGCTTCTTGCTCCAGAGTCACTTCTGGAGATGTTTGAGGGTCACCTTGTGATGCCAAGGATCCAGCCCAGACCTCCTGCATGCAAAGCACGTGCTCAGCCAGTTAGCTCTCTTACCTTCATCTCTACCTAATAAGCAGAAACAGTTCTCCACCTTTGCTCCAGCTTACTAATGTTTCCTAGTTGTATACAGATGCATGCAATAATATAAATATACCGGAGATATACGATCATATCACATTAATGTATTCATGCATTAAAACATACATACATACATACATGTGTCCTTAGTTCATTTCCCATAGAACCCCCAAGTGACCACACAAATCAGGAAATTCATGCTCCTACCACACATCTCTGCCTTGCAAGCCCCTGGATCTAAGATTCTGATGAGGTCTTTGTATTGTGTAAGATGTTCCATCTGAGTCTGTTTTTGTTGTCATGTCTAACATGAAGCCCAGAATCACACACTTAGTAATCATGGCAAATCCTTGGGGCATGAGGCAGTTCCTGGGTTTCTCTGTCCCTTAATATCTGTTAGTTTTATGTCCCTGGTTTATGTTCGAAAAGTGTCCCGGCACCTCGTTATACTGACAGAGCTCCTGCCTTCTTCAAATCCCCCATAGAAACGGTTTCTCTCTTCCTGGAAGGCCAATGTCGTTAACCGAGACCCCAGTCCAGTTGTTCTCACTGTTTCTCCGCTCACACACCTGTTTTCACGTGCCTAAGATAAGTAGGGGTGTTGGGCGGGGGGACTCCGGCATTATATGAAATTCCTTCTCCTCATCAAACCTGGGCCTGGCCTTACCATCCACGCAGATGGCTGACAAGTGGTGATCTTCTTTTCCTTTGTGGGGTGAGAAAGAGTGGACCACAGTCAGCAGTGCTCGGGGCTTACTCCTGGCTCTGTGCTCAGGGATCACTCTGGCGGGGTTCCTGAGCCAGAAATTGAATCCGGGTCTGCTGCATGCAAGGCAAGTGCCCTCCTTGCTGTACTGTCTCTCCAGCCTCTACATAGAACAGCGTTCGCCACTCATCTCTCTACAGGCTCTGCTGATTTTCCAGTTTTTGTATATGATGCTTCAGCAAATAGAGGAATGTGCCTTCTCATATTAGAATTTCCCTCCCTTTTTTTTGTGGTGTTTGTCGGGTATCAAACCTAGACCTCACACATTTAAGGGCAAGTGTTCTGTCACCAAACCACATCCCTGACCCCAAACTAGTATTTTCATGTTCTTCGGGTCAGTGCTCTGAGATGGAATAGCCGAATCATATGGTATTTCTACTAGTAAATTATAATTTTTTTAGTTTGGGAGGGCTGTATCTGATGGTGCTGACTTCTGGCTTGGTGCTCAGGGATCACCCTTGGCAGGGCCCCGGGGTCCATATGGGATGGACCAGTGTTGTCTGAAGCAGAGGCAAGTTCCTCACCCACTGAGCTATCTCTCCGGCCTATCACTATTTTTAGAAAATGCCACATTATTATCCATATTCTGCACTAGTTTATGCCCTGTAAACAGTGTTATGGCTCCGCTTGCCCCACACTCTCCCTCCAGCATCTGTTTTTCTTTTAATTTATTTTTATTATTTTTATTAGTGGAGACATCATGAGGTACAGTTGCAGACTTACACATTTTTGTGCTTGGGTTTCAATTATACAGTGATCAAGTACCCATCCCTCCACCAGTGCCCATTTCCCACCACCACGGATCCCAGTATCCCTCCCACCCCCCACCTCCCCCATCCCACCCTGCCTCTGTGACGGGGCATTCCCCTCTGTTCTCTCTCTCCTTTTGGGTGTTGTGCAGCACCTGGTTTTTGCCAGAAGCTGTGTGCTAGCTGTTCAGCAATACCTTTGCGGTTGGGATTTGTATTTCCCACCCAGTGTCCTTGGTCATACGCTGCTGATCCCTGTAAAACTGTTTTTCCGCCTGCATTTCCTCTGCAGGTTTCAAGAGTTGGTCTCGGAGCAACACACCCTTCCTCCAGGGCTATTTCTAATTCTCTCTCTCTCTCTCTCTCTCTCTCTCTCTCTCTCTGACTGAAACTGTGAATTCGCTGAAGAGTCCCATTTCCTCCCTGACACCTCAGGATTCTTTCTGACCCAACTCCTTCCCATATGTGCAAATCCCTGTCCTAACAGGAGAAAATCGAGCTCCCATTACAATCAATATATCTGCATACTTCCTCGCTGACTCACTCTCCCAACAATTCCTCTGGCCTGAGCTCAGTCTCTCTGCTTTCCCCCCACGCCTGCTAGCACCTCTGCACCTCTGCACCCAACATTCTGCTTTGTGTTTCCTTCTGAGGGGGGTAAGGAGGGCTTGGTCTATCTTAAATCATCTGAAGAATGAGGCTATAATCTCAAAGTTCTCCTCTTCGCTGCCTTAGCTTGCTGGCAAATGCTTCAAGAGTAACTTGAGGGGCCCGAGTGACAGTACAGCGGATAGGATACTTGTCTTGCACGCAGCTGACCTGAGCCAACCCCCATGTGGTCCCCTGAGCCTGTCAGAAATGATCCTTAAGTGAGCTCAGAGCCAGGAGTAAGCCTTAAGCACTGCTGGGTGCAGCCCAAACAAATAAACCTAAACAAAAAAGAGAATAAATCAAAAAAGGAAAATTACAACGCATTCTTGTTTTGGCTTTGGATGCGGTCAGCCCATACTTTGGAAGCGAGGAGGTTATACCTGTGAGAACTCAAAGCTGGGGGGAGAGAGAGAGCTCGGGGGGCTGGAATGCATGCCGGAAGGGAAAGGACTGGCCACCCATGTCTAGATCTCACCCCATCTCCCCAGAGACCCTCTGAGTAACAAATGGGGTGTCAACCCTGAGAACCAAAAAGTAGATCCCTGGCTAATGCAAGAGCCAGAGATTAAAGTTTGGCCTCGTCGGATACCTTTGCTCGAAATGACAAAGGAGAAAACAACTGAATAATAATTTTCCAGAAGTGTTCACAGGATTTGTGGCAACTTTGAGGAAATAGTAAATAAACAGGTGGCCTCTCCCTGCTGCTGGACACACCCACCCGCCCTGCCACCCTCCCCCAGGTGCGAGCAAGCGCTTGGGTGACCAGTCCTTTCCCTTCCGGCCCCAGCATCAACAATTGGCCAATCGAATTCACGCCGTGTCTCCGCATGACTGCGTTGCCCTGAGTCATTTCCATCTTCTGGGGGAGAGAGAGAAAGTTCACTGGCGTGGCATTCAAGCCACACCAAACCACTGACCTGCGCGCCAGGCTCAGCCCCGCCCCAACTCTGCATCTTCCTGACTCTCTGCTCTGTTCTCTCTGCGCAGTGCTCAGCCCCTGGCCGGGAGCCGGCACCCTGGGGAAAGGGGCCCAAGAATGTCCCTGGCTCCGTGGCAGTTTCTTCCCTCCCCGGAAAGTCTCTTCTTCTTTTCCAACATGAAAAAAAAGGAAAGTTGAGCTGGTTCTGTCTTCCAAAAGGGTGATGGTGGAACATTCCAGAGCTGGGTAAGTGAGGTCATTCAGCACGAAGAAGTTAAGAAACACCAGTCATACGTGATGTATTAACTGGCTCGGTCAGCGAATGGAGTGAGACAAAACATATCTATCAATTCAATGCTGGGTGGCTCTTCATATCAAAGACTTGTTTGTTTGTTGTATTTTTGTTTGGGGGCTACACCAGACTCTGCCTGGGACTCTACCCCTGGCTCTGCTCTCCTGGCGGGTTCCGGGTACCATATGAGGTGCTGGGGATCGGACCCAGTTGACCACATGCAAAACAAGTGCCCCTAAATTAAATAATGTAACTAAAGGGCCCCAAAATTAAGTTTCTTCAGCCCTTGGATTAAATAATTCTTCATCAGCTTTAGTTGAGGATCAGCAGTTGAAGGTTCTGTGCTAATTCGATTTTCTGGTGTTTATTTGATTCTATTTAAAATTGCCATCACTGCTGCTTGGGGTGAGAGAAATAGTAAGTACAGTGTAAGGCACTTGTCTTGTAGGCGGTTGGATGCTACTTAGGGTTCCCTGAGTCCAGAGACAAATGTAACCTTGAGCACCGTGAGGTGTGATCCCCCCCCCCCCAAAAAGAGCAAACAAAATGAGCCTGGCCTAATTAGGACGGTGATGAAGGTCAGCACTCCTCAGCACTCTCACAGCACTCGGTTTCCCTTCCTGTCCCATCCCTTTGCTGTTGGTGCAGCACTGCCACTTCAGCACTGGTGTCTCATTCTTCAGTTGTGCTCACGATCCTCGTGGTCCTTGGAGTACACATTTTGCCCACAGACACTTGGCCGTGGTACTTGGTGGTACTTGGATTTGAACTCATGGCCTCTCAGACCCCAGGCTGGCAAAACAAGGCTGGCATTTTTACCTCTGAGCTGTTTGGCAAACGTTTTTGTTCTTTTTGTTGTTGTTGTTGTTGTTTTGTTGTTGTTGTTTGCTTTTTGGGTGACACCCAGCAAGGCACAGGGGTTACTCTTGGCTCTGCACTCAGGAATTACTCCTGGCGGTGCTCAGGGGACCATATGGGATGCTGGGAATCAAACTCAGGTCTGCTGCATGCAAGACAAATGCCCTACCCGCTGTGCTATCGCTCCAGCCCCCGAACATTTTGTTTTGTTTTGGGGGACTCACCCGGGAGTGCTCAGGGCTTACTCCTGGCTCTGTGTTCAGGGATCACTCCTAGTAGGGCGCAGAGGACCATATGTAGCACCAGGGATCAAACCAACCTGGGCTGCGTGCAAGACAAATTCCTTACCCACTGGACTTACCCCTGTCTCTTGGGGAACATTTCTTTTTTAATTTTTTAATTTTTACATTAAATCACCATGAGATTAAACAGTTACAAAGTTGTTCGTGATTGGGTTTCAGTCATACAATGTTCCAACACCTGTTCTTTCACCAGTGCACATTTCCTGCCACCAATGTCCCCAATTTCTCTCCTTCTACCCTCCAAGCACAATCTGCTTCTATGGCAGAAACTTTTCTTTTCTCTCCTCTCCTCTCCTCTTCTCTCTCTCTCTCTCTCTCTCTCTCTCTCTCTCTCTCTCTCTCTCTCTCTTTTGGTCATTATGGTTCGTGGTACAGGTACTGTAAGATTGTCATGTCTATCTCTTTACCTTCTTTTAGCACTCAATTTGGGGGAACGTTTTAGCGGGGAGCATTTCCAATACCCTTGCAGAATACTGCTTCAGTTCTGGGTAAATAGCCTAACCCTGGGGGATCTGGACTTGCCCACATAAGCAGATTCTTTCCACTCCGACTCCTCTCTCCTCTGCCCTCCGAGACTGTATTCTGGCCCACTGGCTCTTGCCATTTGTACAACAGGCCGATAAATCCTGTTCTCTTTTTTTCTGCCTGCTCCCCCAGTCCCATCACTGCATTTCCATGGATTCTTCTTCGAATGAGATGTGTGTTCATCTAACGTAAGTGGGACTGTTGGGAATAAATGCCCTCTGGGACGAGATTCCGGGGTAGACCAGTTGCCTTGCATGCTTGAGGCTCTGGATGTGAGTCCTGGCACCATTGACATGGGTCCTGAGCACTAGAAAGTGGGTGTATCACCCAACAAAATTGGGGTCTGAGGTGAGACCACCCTATCTAAAACATGTCCCATCTGCTGTGTTTCTGCCCCACTTCCTCTGCTCACCATTTTATGATTTCACTGGACACTTGTTTCACTTGTTCTCAATGGTCATTCCGTTTTGTTTGGTTTTGTTTGGAGCCATACCCAGCAATGCTCAGCGGTTACTCCTGGCTCTGGTATTAAGTGAAAACTTCTGATGATAAGCACCCCATCCAATATGCCATATTTGAACCATATTTCCTGCTGTACCAACAAGGGTGATTTGTCCTGAGAATCAGGTCTTGTGAGTCAAGGAGATAGGGAAGCATCAACTTCTCTGCTGGTATTTAGTTTAGGTGTGGAAGGAGCAACAGGATGGAAAAACAAACTCAAGTGGAGAGGAAGAATGAAGTCTTGTAAGCTAGCTTCACTTTTCCATGACCTGTTTCCAAATCACGAATTTGAATTCTTTTTTTTCCTGTTGCCAAACGTTTAAACCTGTGTTAATAACCATGGCTATCCTACACTCGTGTGTGTGTGTGTGTGTGTTATTGGTGGTTTGGGGTCACACTGGGCAGTACTGAAGGGCTACTCCTGACTCTGTGCTCTGGGGCCTCTCCCTGTGGGGCTCAGAGGACCATAGTAAATGCCAGGGATTGAACCTGAGTGGGCCGTGTGCAAGGCAAACGCCCTCTTAGCTGCACTATCACCGCGGTCAGGTCCTTCTGTTTTATAATCATTCCTTCTTGGCTACCCTCTTCTCCCTAGAATGCCAGCTCTGGTGGGGGAAGGTTTAAATGGGCCTCATAAATGCCGGGTTTGATTCTCAGTAAATCAAAGGGATTGGGGTTTGAGCACTGCTTGGAAGACCCCAAATAAATACATCAAACGCCAGCTCTTGCATGCTGTGCATGGCGGTGTGCCCCATCCTCGATGCCCTGGGCATGGGGACATCACGGAAACTCAGGAGCTCGGTGGCATAAAGGAAAGATGATTTTCTGAGAGGGAAGATGTGGAAAGACTCCCCTCTGACCCTCTGCCTGGCCAGCATCGAGGGAATGCCCTTCACAGCTGGTTAGTCTTTCAAGTTATTCCCCCTCGTTTATAAAAGCACCCCCAAACCCCCCTGTTTATTGCTTTTATTGAAGACTCCGCAGGTCACTTTAAGAAAAGGAATGCTCGCTCCGGACATGTATTTCATTAACAGAGTATTATCTCACTAAGAGGAACTAAGAACTTTCCGAAGGAGGCTGATGAGTAGGAGAGCGTCTAAATAATTTTGACTGATTGGGTATCTTAATCCAGTTGCCGGTTAATTGTGTTTGTTTGTGATTAAGAATATGATTTTCACCACCGCCCCCCTCCGCAATCTCCCTGTTTGCGGAGAAAGCCAATCTCCCTGCCTGCTGGGTATCTTCAGTAGCTCTTTGAAGGTGTTTGCCGAGGGGATGAGACCCCAGCTATCAGCCTGAGCGGGAGCTGGGGAGAAGGAATCTCTCCCAAGCCACCTGCAGGTTGACTAAGAAAAACCCGGAGGCCCTTGGCAAACAACAGCCAGCCCCGAGCAGAGGGGCGCCCCCCACCCCCTCACTGCTGCAGAAAGGGGAAATGACTCAGCCGTGAAATACAGACCCCGACTAAGCGCCTTCAGAGCAGGACTTCTCAGACTATCCTTGGAGAAAGGATTTTTTTCCCCCTACCCTTTATTTTGGATTGGTGGCACACAGGTACCATCCAATAAAAAGAATCCATCACTAGAAAAGTGAATGAAAGTGAGGTAAAACCAACACAACTTGCCACCCGGTTGTAAGGCTCCGCTGAATCCCACTCACTCTCAGAAGATGCTCGAGTACTGCCCTGTGTTCTTGCGGCTTCTCCAGACAGTTCTGGTCCCCCCCATATAAAACAGGGATCCTCCTCCCCCCATACAGGGGAGACCCCCCCCAGCCTTTCCAAGGAAGACCAAGGGTCTTAGAAAAACATCTCCTTTTCTTATTGCACTTTTAGGATTCTTATCCTTTTTGTTTTCGTCTTAAAAGGAGGTGGCAAGTGGATTATAAAAGTGGTCTTAGGTGAAAACTTCTATGGATGATAAGCACCCAATCCAATATGCCATTTTTGAATCATATTTCCTGTTGTACCAGCAAAGGTGATTTGCTTTGACAAACAGATCTCGTGAGCCAAGGAGATAGGGAAGCATTCCACTGCTCTGCTGGGATTTAGTTTAGGTGTGGAAAGAGCGAGAGGATGGGAAAACAAACTCTGTGGCAAAGAGGAAAGGGAGAACCGAGTCCTGTCAGCTAGCTTTACCTTCCAATGACCTGCTTCCAAATCATAGATTTGGATTCTTTTTTTTCTGTTCCCAAACATTGATATTGATAACCAGGGCTATCCTACACATGTGTGTGTGTGTGTGTGTGTGGTTTTGTTGTTGCTGGTTTGGGGCCATACTAGGTGATACTCAAGGGCTACTCCTCACTCTGTGCTCAGAGTAGGGGTTTAGAGGACCGACCACATGTAGTATTAGGGAATGAGCCTGGTTGGCTACTTGCCAGGCAAATGTTTTTGCCCTGTGTTATAATTCATTTTCTTAAATCAAATGTAGTTGTACTGCGAACTCTGTTTAATGAATGTAGAAAGTGGAAGGGAGTTTTAAAGGGTCCTTAAAGGATTGGGTCTCAGAGGGCAGAGCAGGTGACCAGGGCCTGGGGCCTGGCAGAGGAAGAGGCTCTCTCTGTAGCTACTGATGCATCTGGGGTTGAACCCGTCAGGCTTTGGAGACCACATTCTCCTCTCCCTGCCGTCTGCTCGTTCTAACTTCCAACGCCATCAGTATTCTCGGAACAATGGTTCCCTTGCTTTGAACTCAGGCTCACCTAGGTCCTGCTTTTGCCCCCCTCACTGATAGCACAGCGGTAGGGCGTTTGCCTTGCACGCAGCCGACCAGGGCAACCCTAGTTCAATTCCTCTGCCCCTCTCGGAGAGCCCGAAAAGCTACCAAGAGCCTGGCAAGCTACATGTGACATATTCGATATGCCAAACACAGTAACAACAAGTCTGACAATGTTACTGTCCCACTCGAGCAAATCAGTGAGCAACGGGAGGACAGTGTCAGCGACAGTGACACCACCAACCAAGGTTCCACTCATGGAAAATGTTTTCACGTCAACACCGAGTGATTTCTCAGTATCAGTGATAAGGAAAGCATTTGCTCAGAAATGGCTTTGAAATTATTAATCGGCTCGAAACAAGATTTTTCAGGCAGATCCTTGTTCATCAGTAATGCCATCCATTCAAAATCCATTCAGTACAAAACTTACTTGCACTTACAAAGAGGCTAAAATGAAATAATCGTGTTCCACATGTAGAATTGTCTTTTCGATTTCTGTGTAACTATTCTTCTTGAAGTCGAATGATCTTTCTTTTTTTCCCATTGGCGAGGCAAGGTAGTTTACTGGAAACTTCCTTAGAAAGATGTGAGGATAGAGAGCGAGGTATGAACCTGTTTTGGACACAACACAGGCTTCTTCAGAGTGGAAAAAAAGCAAGTGAGAAACCACAAGTCTTGTGAAGTGTGTGTTCAGGAGAGAATGCGGCTTGAAGATCAAGCTGAACTGATCTTTAAACAATCCTCTCCAGATCTTGTTTATTTTATTTATTTACTTATTTATTTATTTGCTTTTTGGGTCACACCTGGTGAAGCACAGGGGTTACTCCTGGCTCATGCACTCAGGAATTACTCCTGGCGGTGCTTGGGGGACCATATGGGATGCTGGGAATCGAACCTGGGTCGGCTGCGTGCAAGGCAAACGCCCTACCCGCTGTGCTATCGCTCCAGCCCCAGATCTTGTTTATTTTGGGCACGCACTTAGTTATGTGTAGAGTTTACTCATGACCCTGCGCTCAGGGATCACTCCTGGTGGGACTTGGGACACCCAAGGTGGTTCTGGGGGTCAAACTCAAGTTGGCCACATGCCAGGCAGGTGTTTTAACCATTGTACTCTCCAGCCCCCAGATTATTATTATTTTTAACTATTGTACTCGGTTTTGTTTGGTTTCTGCTGAATCAGCAATTGTCTTCAAATCTTTTATTTACATTTTTATCATTACTGTTTTTTGATTGGGGCCCACACCTGCGGTGCTCGGGGCTAGCTCCTGGCCCTGTATTTGGAGGTCACTCTTGGTGTTGCTCAGGGGATCAAACCCAGGTTGTTTCTGGGCAAAGTCAACATTTTACCTCTGGAGTCTCTCCAGGCCTCTTCAAGTCTTGTAGAGGAGGAACTTTCTCTGAGGAGGAAAGCTAAAACTGTGACAGTCTCAAAACGGATTAACACACAAAGGAGAAAAACAGTTTTCTTCTGCTTCGATTTTTAGAAAATCAGTATTGCTGGCTGGGTGAGTTGGGTCCCTGCACTGGGCTGCTTTGCATGGTGGAGGCCTGAGACTAACTCCTGGCCCCACCTGGTCCCCTAGTGCCACTGGCTGGCAGCGACTCCAATCACAGAACTGAGAGTAGCCCAACGTGGTCCTAAGACAAAAAAAAAAAATTCATATTGTTTGGATTTAAAACATGATTTGCTGTTTTACAAAATACAGTCATATTTATACACACTTTGCAAAAATATTTGTATATGCACACTTTGATTTAATCTTCAATAATACTTTACAGATTTGATATTCTTAGTGCTTCTCCGTTTTTTGTTTTTTGTTTTTTTTTTTTTACAAGAGGAAAACGAAGCTGGGGAGAGAAAATGACTCACCCAGAAGCACAGGTCTAGGAAGGAGCAGATCCTTTGATCCACAGTTTTTCCCTCTTCCTCTCGTTAAATACCTTCACATATGCAGAGACCAAATTTGCCCTTCCTGAGGCCAGTGTTCCTTGTCCGTGGCCCCAGGGACTGCAGACCCTTCCATTTCTTGTCTACAGGGCTGGCCTCAAGCCTCAGGGCAATGTGCTTTCAGCAGCTATTTTTTTGAGGGGAGTGTGACTCACAGACAAAGTGCTTGCCCCATCCCTGCCTCCAAATTGGGAGGAGCCCCCAAATAAACCTACGTGGCCCCAAGTCAATATATGCAGGAATCATTTCTCAGTGAGATTTTCTCTCTCTTCAGGGACTTTGGAGATGGCACACCCGGTGATGCCCAGGAGTTACTCCCAACGCTGCCCTTGGGGTCACTCCTGGCAGGCTCAGCGAGTTGTCAGCCCCCATAAGCTCCTTTTATTTTTTTTTAACTTTGTTTTCTGGGCAACGCCCAGTAGTATCCAGAGTTCATATGCTCAGGAATCATTCCTGGAGGGGTCAGCCTCACGCAGGACAAGCCCCATAGGTGGCTGTACTTATCTCTCCAGCCCCTGTGGTGATGCTTTCTCGGTCCAGAAGGAAACTTAGCAACCGACCAGGGTAAAGCTAAATTCCGCTTCTAATCAGAAACTCCTAGGGGAGCACACATCAATTCCAGAAACTTCCAAACTCCAGACCCTCCCCACAGAGATTCTATTCAACCTGGAGAGAGGCCTGGGTCGGTGGGGGAGAGTTGATTCTATGCACCGCAATTGTAGGCAAGTCACTTTAACTTAGTAAAGGTAGTAAACTGTTAGTGATATATTAGTGTGGAGTGTGTGCCCTGTGCACTCAAAGTACTAGTATTCCTGAAACCCCAAATTTCCGTAGGTTCTTAGTCCCTTGATTATGGGTAAAACAATAAAACTCTAAAGGAAAGCATTCTCTTAATATCGTCAGATCTTAATACCATCAGATCCCTTTTTTTGCACAAAACAGATGTCTTCTGGGATATCTTTAATACCTTTTTTCCAAAGGGGAAGAAATTCTGAGTTCGAACCAGGGTCCTGCCTTTCCGTGTCTCCCTCTGTTTCAGTCTCTAGCCTGCATATGGTCCCTGAAGTCCCACCAGACGTGATCCCCCAATCAGGAGTAAGCCTAAACAAACAAAAAGGTCCTTTGGACGTTCAAGAATAATGCATCTGGGGCTGGAGCGATAGCACAGCGGGTAGGGCATTTGCTTTGCATGCAGCCAACCAGGGTCCAATTCCCAGCATTCCATATGGTCCCCTGAGCACTGCCAGGCATGATTCCTGAGTGCAAAGCCAGGAGTAATCCTTGTGCATCGCCGGGTATGACCCAAATTGAAAAAAAAAAAAAAGAAGAATGCATCTGGATAAGGAGTATCAGGTTTCTTATTGTTTAACATTTTGTTTAATCGCTCCTCTAAAAGTTTGAAATTATTCCTCATAAGAATATTTTTGCTCACCAATTAAATCTTGAAAACAAATTTATAATGCCAAATTAAAGAAAAAAAAACTAGTCACAAAGGACCAGGATCAATCGATGAAAAGCCAAGAGGAGGCAAACCCAGAATCGGTCAATAGGTTCTCAGCTGCTTCAGAATGGGAGGGTGTAGGCACTGGGAAAGGCGTCCATTAAAAAGCCTAGGGTCTAGAATTTTCTTTTTTTCCAGAGCCATGAAAAAGTTACAGGCTTTGTTATGGTGAATCTTTGTCCCTTACACCCAGAAACTGGAATTACCTAGTGTGTGAATTACACCTCCATAAAGCAGTTGCTTTTAGAATCAGAAATCAGAGACAGATCTCAGGAACCACAATGTAAAAAGCTTTGTTTGAAGTTGAAAACTGGCCGCAAGTCAAGTCCCAGTGTCTTTAGATAAGCCTATCGGGTCGCCGGCCCCTGTCCCCTCCCCCAGCCCGGGTTCAGCCTCGCCTTCTCGGGCGGTGACACAAACAGGTTCTCTAATGAGAGGATCGATCTGTGACTGACTCTAGGAGAATGATGCCATCAGTCAGTTTGATTTGAAACTTGACCACTGTGTCTTTTGAAACTGCACTTCAGGGGTACTTTGAGCAAGTATCTTTTTGGATAAGAACTTTTGCCGAAAGCATTCTCCATAGGCACTTCAAATCCTAAATGAGATGCTTCCTCTTCCCACCTTCCCGGTGGGAAAATGGCTAAAGTGAGTTTTCACCCTCTCAGTCTTGTTAAAATTAAATGGCAGTTAAGATTTGTGCAGGAATACTGCACAAATATTGGATGGGCAGGTGGACGTTTACTTTCAGTTAACCAAATTTTAAAAAAACGGGTAATTATGGGAAGTCAATCTAGAAGTACCGCACAACCTCTTCATTCTCCTAATATTTGTTGCTCAGAGATCTTTGATCCCAGATTCTCCCACTTGTTCATTTAGAGACTTAATGAAACGTCTCTAAAGAATGCAGTGAATTCTTCAGGAATGACTTCTTGAGAATGAATTCTCAAGAATTCAGGAAGTTTGCATGGTGAAGAGTCTGAGAAATCTCTCCAAAGGATGAACTTTTCCTCAGCAGTTATTATTTCCATCTTTTTTTTACAGCAGAAATGGAATCATTTTACAAATGGGTTTAGATATCTCAAGACCACCTTCTGTGTGAAACGCTTCTTGGAGGCGCCCGAGGATTCAGAGTGAGAAGAAAGTTATTTCTCTCTCAATGGAGCATTAGCCTGACTTGACATTCTGCCTCCTAAGCATTTTGTCTCAGCCATGGGTGTCTGCGACTACTGCCCGTGTGTGGAAACCAGAAAGCGCATCTGCCTCTGTGTGTACAGTGCTCCAAGGAGGCACTCTGGGGGTGCCTGCAGCCTTTTGCCACTCGGAGAGGTAGCTTTTCTGCTGCTCCTCAGACATCTCCTTTATCCTTGACATCTCACGGAGAAATATTTTCCTAAATTGGATGATTGAGGGGCTGGAGTGATAGCACAGCGGGGTAGGGCATTTGCCTTGCACATGGCCAAACCCGGGTTCGATTCCCAGCATCCCATATGGTCCCCCGAGCACTGCCAGGAGCAATTCCTAAGTGCATGAGCCAGGAGTAACCCCTGAGCATCGCTGGGTATGACCTTAAAAGAAAATAAATAAATAAATAAATAAATAGGACGATTGGGCAGGGGTGTTTTCTGTTGGGAAAGTGTTAGACTAGAAAAGGAAGAGTTCTACTTGTAAGCAGTGAACCAAGGTCTTCCCCATTTTTTAGAAAAATCCCTACATGTTTTAAAAATTTTCTAGTTTTTAACTCTAGAAATTCTAAAACTTGGGAAGAGTTTTCTACTAAAACAGATAGTGTATTATCAAAGTAGTAGCTTTAACTCATTTCTGCTACTTTTATTATCACTTGAGCAGGGATTTGATCACTTTGTCATCTGGGGAAGAAAATTAAAGGCTCTAGCCTTATAAAGAATCTGATTTCCACATAACCCCACAGTGTACTTCCCACTGTAATCTATTTCTAATCATCTCATAAAAAAAATACTCCGCTGCATGGAAACGGGCAGTTTATAATTTTAACCAAAAAAGAAGTTTTAAAAAGCAAGATTCAAGAAAATGTAGGTTTCATTTGTGATCCCAAATAAATGCAAGCAAAAATATCAAGAAGAGAACTTTTGGATTTGAAGTTGTAATCTCTACTATCCTACCTGTTCCTACCCACAGTCTCTTTGTTTCTGATTTCAGGGGGGCTAATTGGGGATGAAGGTTTAGTAATTATTGTTTTCTTATCCTGCTCTGATAGTTCTGCTGTTTTTTGGTAGTGTACAATTTCAGAAGACACAGTCTCAAAATTCTGCTAGATAACATTAGTGTAGTGGGGTAGATATCAACAGAACAGACATCTATTTTTATAATATATATTATACCACTTAAGTTTTATGTTCTACTTACAATCCAGATTTGAATTTTGCATTATTGGAAGTAGGGCAATTTTTTTTTCCTTTTTGGGTTACACCCGGCAATGCATAGGGGTTATTCCTGGCTCTGCACTCAGGGGACTTATATGGGATGCTGGGAATAGAACCCGGGTCGGCCGCGTGCAAGGCAAACTCCCTACCCGCTGTGCTATTGCTTCAGCCCCAAGTAGGGCAATTTTTAAAAGTCAAGTCTTTGAGTTTTTACTTGGAATCAACTCTGAATTTGGAGACAAGCTCTGAGTTCATTCTTCCTTAAATCTGCCATAAAATCTGAGTTGTAGGAGATATCCCCAAATAGCTTGTACAAATGTTTTACCGAGCACACTTTTCGTGACTTCTGCTTGAAATGAATGTATTGTTCTTATCCAAAAAACCCTAAATTTTAAGAGCCATCATTTTCAGTTTCCTGTAGCATTGGAACGGCTTTACCAAGTCGGACCGCGCATGGGCTCTGAGCTGCGACTCAGTGGACACGCTGAACTGGCTCCAGAGTTGATTTGTGGGACTCATTATGAACTTCACAAAGTGTTCAAGGTTACTTTTCAATTTGTTTCAGCCAGAATCAATAAATCTCTCACCTGGGTTCTTTGCTGTACGTATTGTGCTGGTTAATCATGTATATACACGGCATAGCACATTAGACTTGGAGAAAGAGTTTTTCTGATGGGAGCCAATTTTTAACTACCGTACTGTTGAAATTTGAAAACAAAGGAAAACTGCTCCTGTTTATTATTAAGGTGTGATGTGAAGTAAGAGCCATAAATAATCTTGCTGGCCAATTTCCAAAGCCAGGAGAAGGAAGGAGAGAGAGAGAGAGAGAGAGAGAGAGAGAGAGAGACAGAGAGACAGAGAGAGAGAGACAGAGACAGAGACAGAGACAGAGACAGAGACGGAGAGAGAGACAGAGACCAGGGACAAAGAAGGAGAAAGAGAGATAAAGAAGAGGAGAAAGAGGAGGAGAAAGAGGAGGAGAAGGAGGAGAAAAGAAAGGAGGAGGAGGAAGTGAAGGAAGAGGAGGAGGAGGAGGAAGAGAAGGAAGAGGAGGAGGTGGAGAAGGAGGAGGAGGAGGAAGTGAAGGAAGAGGAGGAGGAGGTGGAGAAGGAGGAGGATGAAAAGAAAGGATGAAACTGATTTGTCAAGAATTGCAGCCTTTAAGCATTCTTACTAAAAATTATTGCTAGTGACAATGGAGAGATAGTTCAATGGATAAGGTGCTTGCTTTGACATGGCCAACCATTCCGGGTTTGATCCCTGGAAAATGGTCCCCCTGAGCCTGCCAGGACTGATCCCTGGGTGCAGAGCCAGAAGTTCGTCCTGAGCACCGCCCCCAGCCTCCCCCTCCACCGAAAAAAGAGTTATTTTTTCTTACTTAGCACAGATACCCAGCAAGGGAAAAAGGAAAGCGTCAAGGCTACTAGTGTGGAAGCAGGCGTTCATCGTCACGTTGTGTGTAGAACACTAGACGAAATTGTGTGAAAATGCTTTGGAGAGCACCAACATCACGAATCACGACCATCCTGTTATTCGTCGATTGCCTCGAGCAGGCCCCAGTAACATCTCTTTCATCCTAGCCCTGAGATTATATTCACGGCTCTTTAGGAGAATGAGACCCATCATTGTTACTGGTATTTGGCATATTGGGTACGCCACGGGGAGTTTGCCAGACTCTGCCGTGTGGGCAGGCTACATTCGGTAGACTGCCAGTTTGTCCAAAGTAGGAATGAGATAATAAGATGTCAGTTCCAGGAGCTGGTTTTTATAGTCTCTGAGTCTTGGCCGTTGACGGGATTACACGGCGCCAGGGGGCCAGTTGGTGGGTGTGACCCCCGCCTACTGGAATTCGGAGGATCTGGGTGGAGGATGCTCAGCCCCGATCCGAGTAGGATCACCAACATGAAGTTTCTAATTCATGGAGGGAAATAGACCAGAGTGACCGAAAAGCAGGCCGAGGCCTCTCGCCCCTAGAGACACTCCGACGCGTTTTTCTGCTCCTTTTTGCTCTGGGCCTCCCCGTTGAAACTTAGAACTAAAACTTAAGGAGGCACCTGTGGTAGCGTGAAGGCTTCAGAACCCGCCTGGGGTCAGCTCAGCTCTGCACCCCCACCCCTCAGATGAACTAGGCTAGATGTATTGGGTGTATTGGGTGTATTGGTACGTGGGTATGGGTCAGATATTGTGGTACAGAGGCGTTAGTTAGCTGTATTAGTACAGGTGTATTGGTACAGGTACTTTAGTATGTGTCTATTGGCCGGATGTATCCACAGGGGTGTATTGGCACAGATGTAGTGGTACAGCTGTATCGAAGACAAGTGTTGGTCCGGGCGCACATGCCGCCAGCTGGGCTCTGAGCAATAGCCGGCCCTTGGCTTCTCTGCAGGCTGCAGGCCTTTGGGCCCCTCTCTGTGAGAGGCTGGACCAGACTAATCTGGGTGCTCTGCCCTTTTATGATCATCCGCTGTCCGTGGGAACACATCTGCCTCCTTTAGGCAAGCGAACAGAGAGCACACGCGCACTGCGTGGGAGGTGACTGGGTGGCCCTGGACAGGGGCAGTGCCTGGGCCATTGTAGGGCACTTCCGTGTCCAAGTTCCAGGAATGGAATCCTCCAAAGGCAAGGAGGTCTCTCAGCTCCTGCTCTCCTGAAGGAAGCAGAGACCCAAGCGCAGATGCATGAAAAAAATCACCTGGGGGTATGGCCGGCTAGTAGCACTTGATTGAATCTGCATTTTTACTGAGCTTTTGGGAAATTTCAGTCTGAAGGTTGATTCTTCTGGGTTCAGAGAAGCCTTGCCCCTAGGGGCTCTTTAAGCTTCTAAAGCTGGAGTTTAGAAGAAGGCTGTGAAGATCAGGCTCTTAGAATGAGTTTACCTAAGGGGCTGTTAACATTAGGAATGAAAATAGCATTTAGGACATTAGTTTGCATACTAGACAATGTCAGGAAGACGGGCCATAGGTTTGTCTGGGGACAATGTCTAGCTCTCAAACACTTGCTCTTCCTACCGGTAAAGAGTGAATCTGGAAGGTTCCAAATGATTTTAAAAAATTGTCCTTTTAATCTTAGTGAAAATCATTTATTCAGACTCTAACGCACGCATTTTGCATTCACGAAATCCAAAATCTAATCTTTAATAGCAGCATGACTTCTCTCCGTCTCGCCCTTTGAAAAATCTTTGTTGTAATTGAATGCCAGTGAATCTAGTATTGACTCTTTCTTAAGGTGTCAGCTTTTTTTGACTTGAATTTCTCCGATCAAACAATTTACCTACTAAAATAGTATGATTCTAGGGTTGGAGAGATAGCACAGCGGGTAGGGCTTTTGCCTTGCACGTGGCCGACCCGGGTTCGATTCCCAGCATCCCATATGGTTCCCTGAGCACCGCCAGGAGTAACCCCTGTGCATTGCCAGGTGTGACCCAAAAAGAAAAAAAAAAATAGTATGATTCGTCATTGTTTTTTTTTGGGGGGGGGAGGGACCACGCCCGGTGGTGTTTGGGGAATCACCCTGTTCTGGGAATCCACTCTGGATTGGCTGTATGCCAAGAAAGTGCCTGAACCCTTGTAACTCTCTCCATCCCAACTCAGTGTCAGGGACACTTACATAATCATTGCCACGACGTGTTCTGTAATGTTTTATCATGACCCCCCTGAAAAAAGACAATTCCTTACATGCTAGGCAATCTCAGGAATCCCCAGGGATGTGGACCAGGGTCCCGCCGTGGGCTTTATCCACACCCTCAGTAGCCCTAGGAGATCACTAACGTTCCTCTTTTCTTGGTTTGGTGTTGCACTTGGTGGTGCTCAGAAGCTCCACCTGAGTTTGTGCTCCGGGTCCTCCCTCTCTGGGGTTTGAGGGGGGCCTCCCAACGCTGGGGATAGAACCGCCTTCTGCATGCTGAGAGCCCGTTGAGCTCTCTTTACTTTCTTTTTTCTTTTTGGCTATTTGTGTCTCACCCAGCGATGATGCTCAGGGGTTACTTCCGGCTCTGCGTTCAGGAGTTACTCCTCCTGGTGCTGCTTGGCAGGTGTGTGTGTGGGGAAGGGGGCATACGACACCATATGGGATGCCGAGGATTGAACCCAGGTCAGCCACGTGCCAGGCAATCACCTTACCCGCTGTTCTACTGCTCTGCCTCCCTCCCCAGTTTACTCTCTATCTCTATAATTTAATCGTGGCATTTCATAGCAACAGAATCCTATGTTTTGTCCTTGTGACTCTTGTGCTCGCTTAGCCAGAAGTTTCCTAGACCTTTCCATGTTTTGAGCATGTCTGTACGTTCTTTAGGTGAACAATATTCCATTTTAAAAATTCATTCATCAGGGGCTGGAGCAATAGCACAGCGGGTAGGGCGTTTGCCTTGCATGCAGCCGACCTGAGTTTGATTCCCAGCATCCCATATGGTCCTCTGAGCACCGCCAGGTGTGACCCAAAAAGAAAAAAAAAATTCATCTATCAGCTAATAATGTTGAGTTGCATCCGTCCTTTCGATGAGTAATGGAAGGTACTTCTTCGAAACTTTTTGTGCATGTTTGTTTTTCATTTTCTCAGCGTGAATTGCTGGTCCGTAGGGTAACTTTATGCCTGTCTCAGGAATTGTGACTCAGTTTTCAAAGGGGCTGCAGTATTTGAAATCCCAGCAGTAGTACATGGAGGTTCTACTTGGTGTATCTCCTCCTCTTCGCATCAGTGCTTTGGGATTGGAGTTTGGGGCAGACCCTCCTGGGGCTTGCTCCTGCCTCAGTGCTCAGATTTCCACTCCTGGCTGGTCAGGAATCATTTATGTGCATTGCTGGGATTGCCTTGGGCTGTTTGCCAGCAGGGCAAACGCCTTAATCTCTTACGCAGGCGGTCTCGGGCCCTGATTTCAGTATTTTCCATTGTGATATGAACTGGAGTCTCACTGTGGTTTGAACCTGCATTTCCTCAGTGCCTGGGACCCTTGAGCATCTTCCCTGTGCTATTGGCCTGTTGTAGCTTCTGGGAGAAATCTCTCTTTTTTTTTTAATATGCATAGATCATCTTTTTTAAAAAACTTTTATTATAAGTGAGACACCATGAGTCTACAGTTGTAGACTTACACATTTTTGTGTTTGGGTTTCAGTTATATAATGATCAAGTACCCATCCCTCCACCAGTGCCCATTTTCCACCACCACGGGTCCCAGTATCCCTCCCACCCCCCAACCCCCCTTCCCATTCTGCCTCTGTGGCGGGGCATTGCCATTTGCTCTCTCTCTCCTTTTGGGTGTTATGGTTTGCAAAAGAGGCATTGAGTGGCAGTCATGTTTGGTCTATAGTCCACTTTCAGCACGCTTCTCCCATCCTGGGAGGATCCTCCCAACACTCTTTATTTGGTGCTCCTGTCTCTATATGAGCTCCCTTTTCCCCTAGCATGTGTGGCTGGCCTCTAAGCCATGGAGCAAAATTTCTGGTACTAACCTCGGCCATTCTTGGGTGTTAGTCTCTGGGAGAAATTTCTGAGAAGATACTTAAGTGTATGGGGCCAGCGCGAATCCAGATGGTCCTGGCTTTGTACCACCCAGGTAGCATCTTCCTGCTTTGCAATTGGGTTACTTGCCCTTTCAGAATTCTGAGAGCCGTAAGAATTCTTTTTTTTTTTTAGTGTAGATCTGGGTCCTTTACCAGATACACCGTTTGCAAATGTTTCCTTCCAGATTTCTTTTTACTCTCATTTTGGAGTCCAGGAAAGTACCAAGCTCTTAATTTGCCTGAAATTTGTTTTCCTTCTTGCTTTCTTAGGCTTTTTGCTGTTCTTAGGGTAAGAAATGAACCCTAGTCCCAGGTGGGGGCAGGTTTAGTCTTAGGGGCCAGGGGCGACACACACTTGCCTTGCACACTGCCAGCCCAGACTCAGCTCCCAGCACCCCACCTGGTCGGGAGTGAGCCCTCAGCATCACCAAGTAGGGCCCCAGAAGCAAAACAAACAAGCAAAATGTCATCTTAGGTTTACTTTTATGAATTTTATAACTTACCTCTGACCTTTGATTCATTTCGTTTCTTATTTAAATTATTTTATTTTAGGCACTAGGACTTAGGCTCCTGATGAGGTTTCATGCATCCATACAGAGGCTACAGTTGAATGATAGGGATTGAACAGCAGAAAATTGTCCAATTTGCAAGTATGCAGTTTAGTATGCTAAGTAGATTCATATTGTCTTGCAATCAATACCTAGAACCCTTCATTCTACAAACAAACTTTATAGCGGCTGACGACACACCATGCCCTTCTCCCTCCAGGCTCAGGCTAACATCATTCTTATTTTTCTATTCTCTGAACTTTACCCCCATTTTGGGGGGGGGGGGGGGGTGTTGGCTGTACCCTGCAGTGCTCAGGGCTTCCTCTTGGAAATGAGCTCAGGGATCACTCCTGGCCTGGCTGCATATGGTGCCAGCTTTCAAACTGGGTCCATCTTAACCCCTGTACTATCTCTCTGGCCTTCAACTTGATTTCTAGTTGTAGAATCTTTGTATTTTCTAAGTGTTTTATTACCGAGTGTAATTCCTTCAGTCTTGTTCCATGTTCTAGCATGTCTGAATTTCCTTCCTTTTAAAGGTCGGTTTTTTAAAAAACACACATTTTGTTGAGGCTTTTGTGTGTGTGTGTGTGTGTTTAAAAATTTTTTAATTTGGTTCCTTTAGGCAGAAGTCATTCAAGAGGTTTTCCCGACGGGAGAAGGTCTGGGTTGTTTCTTCCAAATGAAATAGCCATTCTTGGCAAGGTTCCAGAACAGCTAACATCACAGGAAGACAGTTCTTTGGGCCCTGGTTTGAATGCTGAGGTACTCATCCATTTGGAATCAAATATTCTTTGTTATGGAGTTCAGCTTCTCAACAAACTTCTGTTTGCTTATGCAAATCAGCTGTCTTTGCAGTGTTAATGGCCCGGCTATTCTTAGCAGAGGCAAGTAACTAAATGTGAATAGCTTTATTATTTCAAACTCTTAATTGTGTGGGGAAAGAATTTGAAAGCAATTTCTAAAGATTCAGTATGCAGCAGGTGGGGCGTTTGCTTTGCACCTGGTCAGCTGGATGTGATCTTCAGCACCACGTGTGGTCCCTGGAGCCCAACAGGAGTGAGCCCTGAGCACAGAGCCAGGAGTCAACCCTGAGCACAGAGCCAGGAGTCAGGCCTGAGCACAGAGCCAGAAGTCAGGCCTGAGCACAGAGCCAGGAGTCAGGCCTGAGCACAGAGCCAGGAGTCAGGCCTAAGCACAGAGCCAGGAGTCAGGCCTGAGCACAGAGCCAGAAGTCAGGCCTGAGCACAGAGCCAGGAGTCAGGCCTGAGCACAGAGCCAGAAGTCAGGCCTGAGCACAGAGCCAGGAGTCAGGCCTGAGCACAGAGCCAGGAGTCAGACCTGAGCACAGAGTCAGGAGTCAGCCCTGAGCACAGAGTCAGGAGTCAGGCCTGAGCACAGAGCCAGGAGTCAGCCCTGAGCACAGAGCCAGGAGTCAGGCCTGAGCACAGAGTCAGGAGTCAGCCCTGAGCACAGAGTCAGGAGTCAGGCCTGAGCACAGAGCCAGGAGTCAGCCCTGAGCGCTGTTGGGTGTGGTCCAAAAAATGGGGGTAGGGATGATTAGGTATGCAATCAGGGCCCTTTCTGTGCCAAGTACAGACGGTTGAAAACCAAAATGTAAGAAAAACAAAACGGGGAGATGCATTCTTTGTTCTTCCTTGAATTTTCTAGAATTTTCCCTTCTAATTCCATTTTACAGCTGGGAAGGACTGTCCCTGTGTGTGCATCTTGAAGGAACTTCTGGAACTAATAAGACCCACAGCCTTATGTCCTTAAGTTTGTAATCATCACTGCTTTCACGGCATGGTTAAGGCTCAAGTGTAATACTCACCAGGAGTCACACATATGACCATGAACTGGAAGAAAAGACTCGGGAGTAGTGAGTGTCTGTCAGCGAGAAGCACCGTTCGCCTGTCTGCCAACAGGTGGCGCTAGGCCTTTGGTCAGACTCGGGCATCCGTGGGGACCAACTCAGGTCCAGGACAGATTCCCCTGGCCGGCCGGGATGCAGGCGGGAGCCAGGCCCTGTCTCAGGGTCTCCTCAACGGACGTTAAATGACGGAGTTTTAGTTAGATGGCTGCTAATCTGTGTCCAGGTTAGAGTCACTTCAGAGCTAACGGGAATGCTGTTAGTCACTCAGATCGCCTGGACAACAGGACTCAGTCACCTTCGTCACTCCTCTAGGACTGACTGAGAAGTAGCCGGGCACTTTCAGGGGGGCAGAAAAAGAGAGAGGAGGGAGGGGGGAAGAGAGAGGGAGAGAGACTGAGGGGGGAGAGAGAGAGAGAGGGAGAAAAAGAGAGAGGGAAAGAGAGAGGGAGAGAGAAGGCTAAAGACGGAGGAAGAGAGAGGGAGAGGGAAGGAGGGAGAGAGAAAGAGAGGGAAAGAGAAAGGTAGGGGAGAGAAAGAGGGAGGGAGAGGGGGGAAGAGAGGAGAGAGAGGGAGGAAGACGAGAGAGAAAGAGAGAGAGAGGGAGAGAGAGAGATACAATCATGGCACAGAAGAATCTGATTCCAGGTATAACATTAAAAAAACCCAAATGTCAACAAATGAGTGAGAATCAACCTCAATCATTACTTTGTGCTTCCTGTATGATTACAACAGTTGTCAGTTTGACCGCATCGGTAGATGAAAGTCACATATGTGAACAGATACAAACATATTCTATTAATTATTATAACACGAATATTGAGGGCTGGAGCGATAGCACAGCGGTAGGCCGTTTGCCTTGCGCACAGCCAGCCTGGCCGAGCCGGGTTCGATTCCTCCGCCCCTCTCGGAGAGCCCGGCAAGCTACCGAGAGTATCTCGCCCGCATGGCAAAGCCTGGCAAGCTGCCCGTAGACATATTCAATGTGCCAAACACAGTAACAACAGGTCTCAAAATGGAGACGTTACTGGGCCCACTCGAGCAAATCGATGAACAACGGGAGGACAGTATGAACATTGAAAAACTGATGTAACTTTGCTTTTTATTTAAAAAATCTACACTGCATCACATTATGCTGGGATAATGATTTGGATCAGCTTCATTTTTTGTGCCTTACCTCATTGAAAGCTTTTTCTTCTTTTGATCTTGGGTCATACCCTAGTACTCAGGGGCCACTTCGTGTTCTGTGCTCAGGGATCACTCTGACAGTGCTCAGGGACCATCTGTTGTGCTGGGGATTGGACCAGGTTGTCTCGTGGAAGGCAGATGCAGTGCCGCCCCAGTGAAGAGATGGTGAAAGAGGGGCTGGAGCAATAGCACAGCGGGTAGGGCATTTGCCTTGCACGGGGCCGACCTGGGTTCGATCCCCGGCATCCCATAGGGTCCCCTGAGCACTGCCAGGGGTAATTCCTGGGTGAAGAGCCAGGAGTAAACCCCGTGCATCGCTGGTTGTGACCCAAAAAGCAAAAAAATAAAAATTTAAAAAAAAGAGATGTTGAAAAAGACGGTCTGCACTGCCAGACTCAACCTCGCTCCCTGAACCAAGTGGCCTCCCAGCATCGGTGCTCATCAACAGCCCAGGCACCTGAGCACTGATCCTGGAGCCTGTCTGACTGAGTACTATTGGGAGGGGGGATAGCACAGCGGTAGGGTATTTGCCTTGCGCGCAGCCAGCCCGGCTGAGCCGGGTTCGATTCCTCTGTCCCTGCCGGAGAGCCCCGCAAGCTACCGAGAGTATCTCGCCCGCATGGCAGAGCCTGGCAAGCTCCCCGTGACATATTCGATATGCCAGACACAGTAACAACAAGTCCCACAAAGGAGACGTCACTGGTGCCCGCTCGAGCAGAATCGATGAACAACGGGAGGACAGTCCTACAGTGCTAATGTAGAAGAAAGAGCTTCAGAAGAAGTGACCCTGGACCCCCCAGCCCAACTCTAGAGAATGTTCTAGATCTTTACTGGACTTCCCTGGCTTTTGTGGATAGTGGGAACATTGTCCCCAAACAAACTCGAGGCCAATTACTGAACCTAACGTCAACTGACCCTCAGTGTTAAGTCCCTTGGAACTCGCCGTGGCTCCAGGCTCCTCCGACACGGCTGCCTTTCCCCACCGTGTCTCGGCCCTCGGCGAGGGCACAAGGCGCTGCCACCTCGCCCCTCTAACCTTTAGCAGCCCACCCTGGCCCCACGCCACAGCTTGAGGGGGAGTACCAGGCGCAGTACCCTCAGTGGCATCTCTCTGGTTGCCATCCCAGGGTGGGAACTGTATGGAGAGGATAAACCAAGCGCTGTGGTCATTTCAGATCATGCCACGCTGGAAGTTGGTCCCCAGTGGTTTCCTTTCGGCAATAAAAGTGAAGCCCTTAAGATTTCTAATGGAATCATTCCCAGCTGAATGCACTGAACTATCATGGATTCATTTAACTATTAATTTGCATTTCCTTTGGTCTGATATTCGCGGCTGTGCGACATCTTATTATTTCATTCTTACTTTGGACAACCTGGCAGGCTGTCCTGCCCACACGGCAGAGTCTGGCAAACTCCCTGTGGCGTACTCAATACGCCAAATACCAGTAACAATGATGGGTCTCATTCTCCTAACCCTGAAAGAGCCTTGAATGTGGCACTTTTTAAAATCTCAGGGCTAGGACGAAGGAGACGTTACTGGGGCTGCTTGAGGCAATCGACGAACAACAGGATGATCATCATCATGATCATGATCCTTTGGTCATATTTTTTTTTTGCTTTTTGAGTCACACCCAGCGATACTCAGGGGTTCCTCCTGGCTCTGCACTCAGGAATTACTCCTGCTGGTGCTCAGAGGACCATATGGGATGCTGGGAATAGAACCCAGGTCTGCAGCATGCAAGGCAAACGCCCTACCCCTGTGCTATCACTCCAGCCCTTCCTTTGGTCATCTTTAAAAATGTAGCTGTGGTTATTTCATGGCCGTTTCCGAGAAATAATTGCCCTTTCTGCTTGTGGTCACTGACTGCCCAGCGTGTCCCTGGCCCCTCTTCAAGACAGCAGAGCAGTAGGAGGGAAGGAGGAGAGAGTTCATATATATTTGGGATCTCTTTAACAAGAAGAGGTGTTTGGTGGTTCAGCTTGAGGGTTCTATTTTCCTTTTTTCTTTTTCCGGGGGTGGGGCCACACATGACGGAGCTCTGGGCTTACTCCTGGCTCTGCCCTCAGGGATCACTCCTGGCGGGCTTGAGGGACCCTATGGGTGCCAGAGATGGAATCTGGCTTGGCCCCATCAAGGCAAACGCTGTCCTGTCACTCCAGCCCCATGAGATTTCTGTTTTGTCTTTGGATGTCACACGTAGCGGCAGAAGAATTGTCTTGGATTGAAGAGTGTGTTCATGGGAAATTTCAGAGAATTTTTTTTTTACACCTTTTTTGGTCGCACCCGGCAATGCTCAGGGGTTACTCCTGGCTCTGCATTCAGGAATTCCTCCTGGCTGTGCTCAGGGAACCATATGGGGATGCTGGGAATCGAACCTGGGTCAGCCACATGCAAGGCAAAAGCCCTACCCACTGTGCTATCGCTCCAGCCCTCTTTTTTTTTTTGACAGTTATTACTTTTAACTTTTTAATTTTTATTTTTTTAATTGAGTCATGGCTGGAGCCATAGCACAGCGGGTAAGGCGTTTGCCTTGCACGCGGCTGACTTGGCCGACCCGGGTTCGATTCCTCCGCCCCTCTCAGAGAGCCCGGCAAGCTCCCGAGAGTATCCCGCCCGCACAGCAAAGCCTGGCAAGCTCCCTGTGACGTATTCCATATGCCAAACACAGTAACAACAAGTCTCACAGTGGAGATGTTACTGGGCCTGCTCGAGCAAATTGATGAATAACGGGAGGACCGTGACCCTAACTGAGTCATAGTTACATGAGATACATGAGATACATGAGATACATAGTTACATGAGATATATAGTTACAAAGCTGTTCATGATCAGATTTCAGTCACACAATGATCCAACATCCATCCCTTCACCAGTGTCCAATTCCCACCACCAATGACTGCAGTTTCCCAGAACCACCATGCCCAACTGTCTCTGTGACTCAAGGCAGTCACTTTCTCTCGCTCTCTGCCTCTCTCTCTCTCTCTCTCTCTCTGCCTCTCTCTCTTTCTCTCTCTCTCTCTGTCTCTCTCTCAATTTCAGAGATTCTTGAGGATCTATAGATTTTATGCACAATGTAATGGTCTTTGGTTGGTAAGGATATCACACATTTTACGAAAGGTTTTGGAGAGTTGTGAGAACACAAGGGTAAACCATCTTGCAATCAGTCACTGATATTCAGTTTTCGTGCTCACTTTTGGATTTGCGTTCAAACACAGTGGCACCGAGAAAAGTCACTTCAGTAGTAGCAAAAGAGGCGGTAGGCGGGCAACATGTTGGAGAAAATGTTTTGCTGGTTGAAATCACATTTTTCAGTTTCAAAATATGGGCAGGAACAAAATGGAATTTTTTGTCATTCTATATGTGTGATCCTCTGAGCCTGCCGGGAGTGATTCCTGAGCACAGAGCCAAGAGTTACCCCCGATACCCCCATAACAGAAAGAAAAAAAACAAACAATAAAGGTCAGAAAGCAAAACTAAAATTTTTTGCTTACTCTTTGAGAATGTGCCCTGTGATCTTGAGAATACTGTCAATTCAGCTCTTTGGCGGTAATGTTCTACCAATGGCTATTAAACCTGTCCTGGTATGAGAAAAAAAAATGATTACAGTACAGCTGGAAGAGCATTTACCTTGCATGCAGCTGACCTGGGTTCGATCCCTGGCATCCCATACGGTCCCCCGAGGAGGAACTCCTGAGCATCGCCGGGTGTGACCAAAAAAGCCAAGGGAAACATAATTGCTTATAAACGCGCATACGTTTGGCCTCAGATTCGCAAGTTCTTGTGGGAGAGATTGTATGACTCAACGACTGCCAACTACAGACAGCTACTGGGACTCAACATCGTAGACTCACAGGATCATCACCAGGAGTGAAGCCTTGAGCCTGTCCAAAGGGATGTGCGTGGATTTTCACTGTCCCATCCATCATCTTGGATTTTTCATCTGGTCAAAGAAAGACTCAGTGACCTCACATCAGCGCGTGCCGGGTCTTGTTGGTTGAGGTCTTGGCGGTTCACCTGGGAGGGTAAACTGTGGCCCCAGAATGATAAACTGGCACAGGTTTCTACCACTCCTGAGTCACAGATTTGAAGCAAGTAACTTCTTGGAGACTCAGGATAGTAACTTCTAAATCGAGGAAGAAATAATCAGGAGGAGGAAGCCGGCCGCCGTCACACACCAGGCCATCCAGGTTTACCTAAGTCCAAGGTGCCACCTCTAGGCATGTGGGCGGAGCAGAAGCCCACTTGGCAGAGAGAAGCAGCAAAGGAGAGACTGCCCACAGGAGGTGGTGGAAGAGCCTCTGTGGCGGCAGAGAGAGAGTTCATGGTTGCATGTGCTGGGCTTAGGGATAGTCCCACTGTGGGACCCACAGCACTGCTGTGGGTCAAGACACTGCCCTGGTGGCCCCTGAACGTGATTGGGTCCTTAGCACTGAGTACCCAGGACTTAGCACTGAACTGCCAGGTCTGTGATGGATGCACTGAACCATCAGACAGGAAAAGGACCAAACTTCAGCGGTTAATAAGGAACACGGCAAAGCTGATTCAGTTCAGCCATGTGCCCTGAGTGGGATTCTAGTACCTGGAGTCTGGGTGGGGGTGGGAGGCCTTCCGGTTCTCTCTGCCTGGCTCCGGTGCCACCCACAGCCTGAAAACCTCTGGGAACGCTCTTGTTCCCGGTTCTGTTCAGACTTAGTCAAGACATGCTGGGAACCAGAGTCAGGGATGGTGGAGAGGGGGTTGGCTTGCATGTGGCTGAGCTGGATTCGATCCCTGGCACCCCAGGGGGTCCCTCAGGCACCTCTGGGAGTGATCTCTGAGCACAGAGCCAGAAGGAAGCCCTGAGCACTGACAGGGGTGGACCCCAGACCAAAATAAATAAATAAATAGCACTGCACTGCACTGTCCTCCCGTTGTTCATCGATTTGCTGAGCGGGCCCAGTAATGTCTCCATCATGAGACTTGTTGTTACTGTGTTTGGCATATCGGATACGTCACGGTGAGCTTGCCAGGCTTTGCCATGCAAGCAGGATACTCTCAATAGCTTGCCAGACACTCCGAGAGGAGTGGAGGAATCGAACCGGGGTTGGCCCGGGTCAGCTGGATGCCAGGCAGACGCCCTACACGCTGTGCTATCGTTCCAGCCCCAAATAAATAAATAAGCAAAAATAAGAGAAATAGAAGCCTGGGGATCTCCCGCTGGCCGGGGGCAGCGCTGGTGCAAGACCCCTTTCAGATCTCGACTGTCATTTCTGGCACATCTTGGAGTCCAGAAGCTGGTGCAGACAGTTCTCACTTTGTTGGGTGTCGGGGTTTGTTGTTCTTTCTGGTGGAGGCAAGAGGCTCGGGCCAAAGACAGGCCCCGTGACACTGGCCAGTCTCTCCACTTTCTGTGGCCTCCCACTGACCCTACCGTTCACCGGGGCAGGTCTCAAAGGGAAGATCTGACTCCACAGGACAAACGCCTGAGCTACTCCGTGTCCTTAGTGATCCTCGAACCTTTTGCGAAAGTAAATACCGGGAATGAAGAGCCGCACTTCAAAGGCGGCCCAGGGGACCTCCAGCGAGGGACGGGTTAAAGTGTCACTTGGAGGCTCAGGAGGGCCAGGCCTTGGCTCCTTCCCGCCTTTCGTCTTCTGTCCATTCCTTTCATCCCTCCCAGCAAACAGCACGGGCAACCTCGAGACTTAGAAGTAAAGGCAGAAAACTACTTCAGATTGTTGCATAGTGCCCAGGGGGCCCTCCATTTGTGTTTTTGTTGTGTGTGTTTCCTTCTTTGTTTGCTTGTTTCTTTTTGGGTGTGTGGGCCACGCTCTGTGGTACTCAGGGCTTACTCCTGTCTGTGCTCAGGGCTCCTTCCTGGTGGGTGTCAGGGATGGAACGCAGGCCCGCGGCACACAGATCAAACACTGTCCTACCTGCCCAGTGTCTGTTCCTTCCCTTCACATAGAGTGACTTATTTTACCAAAATGCTATCATCAGGAAAGAAGACCTTTCTCTCAATCCCTGCTCCCTATACGCCAAAAGTAAAAAGAAGGACAAAAATCAAGCTCACACAGGAGCCCAGCAGAAATTTCAGGTTTTGTAAACATGCAAAATACGTCAGTTGAGCAGTATTTGAGCATGTGTTGAGCTATATGAATAATCCAGAAGGAAAGCGGGGGCACCGTGACAGCCCCTAGGCTCGGAAAGTGGGAGATGGGGGTGGGGGGGTGTGGTAGGGGTGGGGGTCGGCTTTACCCTGGCACGGCCGCCCAGTTCCACTCCTTCTATCCCCCTCCACACAGATACACACAGACACACACACACTCTCACATACACAGACACATACACACACTCACACATGGACACACACATACATACACATGTACACACAGGCACACATACACACATGGACCCAGACACATACACACAGACACATAAACACACACACACACACTCTCACACACACGCAGACACATACACTTAGACACAGACACTCACACACGCACTCTCACACATACAACACACACAGACACATACACACACTCTCACTCACACATACACACACATACACACTCACACTCACACACTCACACATGGACATACACACATCATACACATACACACACAGACACACACACGGACACAGATACACACAGACACACATACAGACACATACACACACACACGGAGACACACACACACACACACACACGGCCAAAGGTTTCTCCGTCAGTTGTCCCCAACTTTCCTTTGTCAACCAGGAAAAGAAGTGGCAGAGGATCGACCTGTGTCTGGATGGAGAAAGGAAGCCAGTGTGCACCGCCAACGCTGGGCTCCCGGGCACCCTCCTGGCCCCCTCGTCCCAGTGAACCCGCCTGGCCCCCTCGTCCCACCGTCCCCTGACACGAGGGCTGGCAGGCAGGTGACAGGAGGCCACTGCGCCTGCATTTGCTGGGGGCCTGGCTCCGTCTGCCTGCCTGGGAGTTGGGCGTTTGCTGGCCAGGAGGCCGGAGAGGCGAGTCCTGCTGTGGACGGTGCCCCTGGCTGCTGGGCCCTTTGGCACACTTCCTCCTGTGGTCCCAGGCCCCACTTCGTGTTCCAGAAGCTTCCCTGTGTGTGGGCGACCCCAGTGGGCCCCTCTTCCTCCCTCCCTCCCTCGCCAGAGGACCAGCTTCTCCAGCTGTGGGATCTACTTTCTCCAGAATAATCGCTCAGCGCTGATCCCCGGCCTAGCCCAGCCAAATTCAACCCGGCTGATAAAAGATCAGAGCAAACAGACCTTCTCCGAACAGTCGGAGTCCATCCGAGGAATGTCTAAATGCCGTGAGATAGAACCTTCCAGACTGGGGCCTGGGCAGTGACAGACAAGGTCACGAGGACCCAGGCATACCAGCCAGCGTGTGCTAAGGGCCAGAGGCTGGTGGTGTGGGCCCCAGGGAGGCTGAATCCTCCAGCTCTCGGAGAAGGGCCCAAAGGGGTCCTCCCTGGGACACCACAGGCCCAGAACTTCTCCTCCTGGCTGAGTGGCTCCTGGTAGCAGCCAGAAACGCCCCCCGCTGTCGGCAGCTAGGAGGAGCTTTGCCCTGCTGCGTGGCTGCCGTCTTGCTAAATAAAACAAGGCCTCGCTCTTTCTTGGTCACTAGGATGGTCGGAAGAATGCAGACCATTTCCTTCCCCACGTATCACTCTGGGGCTCCTCGCCTCTGATCAGGGCACCCTGTTCCTTCTGCCCACACCCTAGAGCCCGCCCTCCCGTCACTAGAGGCTGGGTCTGGTGGCGGGGACGAGGGCATGGCCAGTCCCTGCCCAGCAGAACCCTGGGATAGCCCCAGAGGAGTCAGGCTCCAAGTAGCGCTGATCGGCCTGGCTGTGTGGGGACCACACCAGCGTGGCTCAGGGGCTATTTCCAACCTCTCACTCAGAGGTGGGCCCTGGTGTCCATGCTCAGGGGACCCCGGTCTGCGGGGAGCTCGAACCTGGGCTGCCTGCATGCAAGGTACTCAGCCCGCCAAGCCATACCCAGCACCACACACTCACGCTTTGAGATTATAGTGTAAGACTTCGATTATATTTATGGAAGAAAAAGCAGTCTGACATCGGGCAATCCAAGCTGGTCATTTTTGAGACAAAAAAAGAAGGGGAGTAGTTAGCATTCTGAGTGTTTTAGTGGAATGGCCACTCAAGCATGAGAAAACACCTCCATTTTCCAAGTTCTGTTTTGTATGTCGATCAGACTTCACTTTGAGGGGACGGGGTTTGTTTGGTTTTTGAGGTCATGCCCAGAGGTGCTTAAGGCCATTCCTGGCTCTGGGATTAGGAGTGACCCCAGCCTGTGCTCAGGGAAAAGCCTGGGATCAGAGTCAGGTGAGCTGCATGCAAAGCAAGTGTCTTAACCTCTGGACTATTTCTCCAGCCCCAATTCTTTTCTTTCTTTCTTTTTTTTCCCCCTTTTGACTCACTCCCAGCGATGCTCAGTGGTTACTCCTGGCTCTGCCCTCAGGAATTACTCCTGGCGGTGCTCGGGGGACCATATGGGATGCCGGGTATCGAACCAGGGTTGGCCGCGTACAAGGCAAATACACTACCCGCTGTGCTATCGCTCCAGCCCCGACCCCAATTTTTTACTTTTGTGTTTAGTTTTGTTCGGGGGCCACACCCTCGATACTCAGGGGTCACTCCTGACTCTGCATTCAGGAATTTCTCCTGGGGGTGGTCAGGGCACCATATAGGATGCTGGGGATGGAACCTGGGTCTGCCGCATGCAAGGCAAACACCCTACCCGCTGTACTATCACTCCGACCCCCCCCAAAAAACACAGGCTTAATACAGTTGGTTTTTTTACTATTTGTTTTTCTGATGGATTTGAGATTTCTGTTTTCATTCTGACTTCCTCTAAGAAAACTGCCTAATATCAACTGTCTCAATATTGCGCTTCCTGCTGTGTACTTTAAATATAGAAATGTATTAGAATATATATATGTATGTATGTATATGACTTTATAAATCTATAGGACTTTGAATTCACAGTGGTTCCCCTCACCAAAAAGTCAGTGAGAAATCAAGGACAAAGGGTCATCATGTGCTCCATTGGTGACCTTTGATAAATGATTCCAGCTAATGCCCAAGGCTGGAGCGATAGCACAGAGGGTAGGGCATTTGCCTTGCACGTGGTCAACCCGGGTTCAATTCCTCCATCCCTCTTGGAGAGCCCGGCAAGCTACCAAGAGTATCTTGCCTGCACGGAAGAGCCTGGCAAGCTCCCCAGGGCATATTCAATATGCCAAAGTCAGTAACAACAGGTCTCACAAGGGAGACGTTACTGGTGCCCGCTTGAGCGAAGAATCAGTGAGCAACGGGAGGACAGTGCTACAGTGCCCAAGGCCAGGTCCCACCCAGCTTCAGCCTGTGTCGGTGCTCAGAGTCTCCATGCGCATCCCGTGACTCACACTGCGTGGAGCTCAGGCCTGGGGAGTCACTGCATTGTCTGGGCAAACTGAGGAGGGGCTGGTTCCTGGGACCAGAGTCTTGGACCGCTTCCAGCTGGACGGTGCCCTGCAAAGCGATAAGCCCTTTTGGGCCCCCAGGGCCGGACCCAGCTTTGTCCTGCACCCAGAGTAAAGGCGGGCTCCTTCTGGCATCTGAAGGCCTCTGTTGACTTTGGAGACCCCATATCATGTCCAGGGAAACACACGCCCACGTGAGCTGCTTCGCAGGGGCCAACGGAAGTCGAATCTGAAAGCAGTGCCAGGGAAAAAGAGAGCTATTCCCCATGGCTTCCCTTCCTGGTTTACACTTGGTTACTTTTTAAAGATTTCTTTGGCCACACCCATTGATGCTCAGAGGACAGTCCCGGCTCTACACTCCTGGCAGATCCTGCTTGGGGAACCCTATGGGATGCCGGGGGTCGAACTCTGGGTCTGCCATGTAAAAGGCAAGTGCCTTATTATCTCTCCAGCCCCTATATTTTTGGGGTTTTTTGCTTTTTTGGGGGAAGTCACACCTGGCAATGCTCAAGGGTTACTTCTGGCTCTGCACTCAGGAATTATCCCTGGTGGTGCTCAGGGGACCATATAGGATGCTGGGAATCGAACCCAGGTTGGCTGTGTGCAAGGCAAACGCCCTACCCGCTGTGCTATCGCTCCAGCCCCTATATTTGGTTATTTTTAAAATTTTGGCCTCAAAGACAATTGTAGGATTGTATTTCTTATTTTCCACTTCTTTGAACAAAAATCTTGTTAGTGCTATGTAAAAAGACCAATAGTTATATCTGACCTCAATCACTATGTTTGTTGTAAAATATTCACAGTAACCATCAATCCGGCAGCCGAAGACCTCCAGAACCAGCCACCACCATGCTGAGACCACTCTCCACACACGTGAAGGTACCGGCAGAGGAACAAAGGCATGCGGGTCCCGGCGCCGAGATCTCCAAGCCTACTTGGATTGGCGCTGAGCATCCTCCACTCAGATCCTCCAAATTCCAGTAGGGGGGTCACACCCACCAACTGGCCCCCTGGTGCCATGTAATCCCATCAACGGCCAAGACTCAGAGACTATAAAACCCAGCTCCCGGAAGTGCACGGCCGCGAATTATTATCTCATTCCTACTTTGGACAAACTGGCAGGCTACCGAATGTAGCCTGCCCACACGGCAGAGTCTGGCAAACTCCTTGTGGCGTACCCAATATGCCAAATACCAGTAACAATGATGGGTCTCATTCTCCCAAAGAGCCTTGAATATAGCACTTTCTTAAAAATCTCAGGGCTAGGATGAAGGAGACGTTACTGGGGCCTGCTCGAGCCAATCGACAAATAACAGGATGGTCGTGATCGTGAACGATCAATAAGGAATCATACAAGAAAGTAAAGTTCATTTCAAAATGTTTAACAATATATGTATATGAGTACTTTTATATGCTATTTTTGAAAAAAAAAGTTGAGATGAAGTTTTTTTTATTGGGAGGGGGACACGGTTTGGCCACACCCAGAGATGCTCAGGACTTATTCCTGGCTCTGTGCTCAAGGGTCATTCATGGTAGGGCCCAGGGGACCATCTGGGGCATGGGGGATCGAATCTGGGCTGGCCATGGTTAAGGCCAGATCATCAACCAAAGTCAAGAACCCAGGTCATCTTCATGCAAGGCACACACACTGCCTGCTAGACTATTGCCCCAGACCCCAAAGGGGCCATTGTTGAGTTGAAAATAGTCTCCAATCAGATCTAAAGGGCTACAGTGTGGCTCGGCGGTGGAGCACTGACCTTGCACGCATGCAGTTCTGGGTTCAAATCTCAAATCCTGTCTTCAGAAGCTCGGGGACAGGACAATACAGAATTACCACTCTGGGGCTGGGTGTTTTTTTTTTTTCTTTTTGGGTCGCACCCGGCGATGCGTAGGAGTTACTCCTGGTTCATGCACTCAGGAATTACTCCTGGCGGTGCTCGGGGGACCATATGGGATGCTGGGAATCGAACCTAGGTCGGCTGCGTGCAAGGCAAACGCCCTACCCGCTGTGCTATCGCTCCAGCCCCCACTTCCCCCTTTTTGAAGCCTTTAGCCCCTTATTGTTCTCTCACTGTGCATCTTTTAGTCTCACATAGGAGAGACCGTTCTGTATCTGTCCCATTTGTTGTGAATTTTGTTTATTTTTTGGGTCACACCCAGTGATGCTCAGGGGTTACTCCTGGTTCATGCACTCAGGAATTACTCCTGGCGGTGCTCGGGGGACCATATGGGATGCTGGGAATCGAACCTGGGTCGGCCACGTGCAAGGCAAATGCCCTACCCGCTGTGCTATCACTCCAGCCCCTGGGTGTTTGTTGTTGTTGTCGTTGTTGTTGTTTTTGAAGAAACCATGAAGTGTTTTGGGATTAGATCATGATGATGATTAAAAACCTGTGACTAAACTAAAAGTCGCTGCATTTCATACATATGTGTATATATGACATGCCTGACATCAAGGGCGCTACTTTTGGTTCAGAGCTCAAAGTTATCTTTCCTCTGTGCTGGGAACCATGGGGTATCTAAGACCAAACAGGAACCTGTGACATATATAGCATACACTCCAGCCTGTATTTTGCTATATTTTCAGTCTTGGAAAAAAAATATTTGTAAGAGTGACTTAATTAGGCTGGAGCAATAGCACAGCGGGTAGGGCGTTTGCCTTGCATGCGGCCAACCCGGGTTCAATTCCCAGCATCCCATAGGGTCCCCTGAGCACCGCCAGGAGTAATTCCTGAGAGCAGAGCCAGGAGTAACCCCTGAGCATCGCCGGTGTGTCCCAAAAAGAAAAATATTTAAAAATAAATTAAAAAATTTTATATCCTTGGTAAGTGCTGCAGTGAATAATGGTGTCCATATGCTCTTTTGAATGGACATTTTTTGTGTCCTGCCTGGGGTAGATACCAAGAAGTGAAATTGCTGGGTCATGGCAATTCCATCCTTACTTTTCTGAGGAATCTTCATGCTGGTTCCAGAGGGCCTGAGCCAGACAACATCCCCACCAAGCAGTGGATGAGAGTTTCTTTCTCACCACATCCCTGGCAACACACATGACTTCCAGATTATTTGGATATGTGCCATTACCATGGTGTGAGCTGATATCTCATTGATTTAATTTGGATTTCCCAGATAATATGTGACAACGAGCACTTTTTCGTGTGCTATTGGCCATTCATCTCTCTTCTTTGGAGAAATATCCGTTCATTTCCTCTCCCCATTTCTTTGTCTATTTTTGGACCACATCTGGCTGTGCTCAGGGCTTCCTCCTGGCAGGACTCAGGGGACCAAATCGGGTGCCAGGCATGGAATCTGGGTTGGCTGTATATAAGCAAAGCCCCTACCCCCTGCACTGTCTCTCTGAGTCCTCCCCTCCCCATTTTTCCACAGGGGTTTCTTGTTGTTGTAGTTTATATTTGTGGGTTCTGTGTTTATATCGGGATGTTAAAACTTTATCTGATATGTCAAGTGACAATACTTTCCCCATTCATCTGGGTGTCCTTTTCGTTCCTGTTCATGTTGCTTTTGTGGTGGGGAAACTCTATAATTTGATACAGTCCCTTTTGTTTATTTTTGCTGCTGTTGCCTTTGCCAACAAAATCATATCATTGAAAACACCTTTGAGGTCCAGATCTTGGAAAGTTCTGCCCGTATTTTCCTTAATGTACTTGATGGATTCTGGCCTGATCTGATCTCAGAGTCTTTGATCCACTTTGAATTGACTTTGTGAAAGGTGGGAGATATGGTCCCAGCTTCATTTTTTTAAACACGTGGCTGTCCAGTTTTCCCAGCATCCATTGTTGAAGAGGTGATCTTCACTCCACTCTATGCCCCTGGCTCTCCTGTTAAAAACCAGTTTACCCTAGATCTGCAGGGTGGTCTTTGGGCGCTTGATTCTAACCCACTGGTCAGAGTTTATTTTTATTCTCATACCATGCTGTTTTGATAACTAGAGCTTTATAGTATTCTTTAAAGCTAGGTGATTTCTCAGTATGGCTTTGTTTATTTAGGGTGTTTCATAATTCCATATAAACTTTGCTATTGACTGTTCTAAGTTCTCAAATAATGTCATCTGACTTTGGATGGGATTCTGTTGAATATATATATATACATATGTATATGTACATATGTATATATAAATGTATGTATACATAATGATTTAGGTAATTTGGTCATTTTGACAACATTGATTCTTTCAATCCATAAACATGGGGTATTTTATCATTTCCTAAGCTCATCTATCTCTTTCATAAATGGCACATAATTTTCATTATATATTCACATCTTTTTTCCCACATCTTTTTTAAAGTTAACTTCTTTGTGCTTGATATTTTTGGACACTATTTTGAGTGGAATAGACTCTTTGATCTCTTTCTCTCCCAGTTCATTATTTGCAGATAGAAACTAATGGCAGATTTTTGTGTTGACTTTGTAGCCGGCTACTTTGCTGTATTGATTTACTGTTTCTAGGAGCCTTCTAGTGACATCTTTAGGGTCTTCTTTGTATATTATCATGTGCCTTGTAAATAGTGATAGTTTGACTTCTTCTCCTGCATATGGTTCCCTTTGATTTTTTTTTTATCTTGCCTGAGTAGAGACAGTGGACACCCTTGCCTTGTGCCTGATCTTCTGATCATTAACAATGATATCTATTGTTTTGTTTTATAATTGAACATTGCTATCTTGAGAATAGCTTTAAGTTTTTCACCATTAAGAATGATACTGGCTGAAGATTTGTTTTAGATGTGCGTTATTATCTTGAGGAAGCTTTCTTCTATCCCTATTTTTAAAGGATTTTTTTTTATCAAGAAAGTATATTGGATCTTGTCAAGCTTTCTCTGCATCGATTGACATAATACTAGAACTTTTGTATTTATATTTATACTTTTTTTTTAATCTTTTCCTTTTCTTTTGTTTGTTCATTTCTGTGGGGTTTGAGACCCACCTTGCAGTACTCGGGAACTGCTGCAGATCAGTGTTCAGGGTTCACTCCCAATGGTACTCAGGGGCCATGCCAGGCTGGGGAACAACCCTGTATGCAAAGCACGTGATCACATGTTAATGCTAAACCAACGTGGTTATTTCTCTTACGCCTCTTTTCAAACTGTTAAGTTTCCTTGACCCTGTTGTTTTCCTTCAAGGAGCCCCAAGCGTTGCTGGGTAAAGATCTCAGGGCACAGGACCAGCAAGGAACCACAGTGATGCTCATGTCCAAAACAAATCCGACTTTCTTCAGCAGCAAGTAATGATGAAATTACGCGGCTTCGGCAATGTGGACGGAACTGAAGGATTTTATGTCAAGTGAAGTAAGTCAGAAAGGGAAGCTCAAGCACCCAATGTTCCCACTAACCTGTGTAGGGAATGGAAGGTGGTAAACGTGGGCAGAACCCTGACTCTGGGTGATAGAAACAAAAATGCCAAGGAGAGAAAAGAATGTCTGAAGGTCATGTGGGGCAGGGGCAGGCTTTTTGGGCTCGTCTGCAGTGAAGTTCCCGTGTGTCTGAGCCACTGGAGCCCACCCTGCTGCAGCATGGGACCCCAACTCCAGTCATCAAGCTTGAATGGTCAAGGAGTCAAGTTGTGGGGGGGTGGGAGGGAGAGAATCGGGGGTCTTTGGTAGAGGGATGTGACTAGGATGTTGAGACTGGAAGTAGGAACATAAGTAAACCACTCCATAAATCATGTAAAAGATGAAAAAAAATTAGGGAAAGGACACCCAACTAAATCTGCACACGGGTCCCTGGCTGGCAGTAGAAAAGGGTGCCACCCAGCCAGGGTTCTGCGGGATGCCAGGGACCAAATCCACGCCAGCTGCCTTTGGAGGCAAGTGCCCTGCCCACTGTTCTATTGCTCTGGTCCAAAAGAAACCAACTGTGACCTCAGGACCAAACCTTGTCTGGAGAACCGAGAAGTATTGATGGTCACTCTGAGGAAGAGAGCCTGGACGCTGAGTGTTTGTGCCGGCACGTGACCCATGGCTCTCTGTCTCTCCACAGGTGACCAGAGGCACAGGAGGCCGTCAGCATGAAGCCTAGTACAGGCCGTTGGAAGGGGTCTTCCAACAGGTCCGATCACTGCTGCGTGGTCAGTGTGGAAGACTCAGTAAACGTCATTTTCATTTTGTTAGTTCCCCATCAATGAAAAGTGAAATTATTTTTCATAATTCCATTCCTCAACTGCGTCTAAAATGAAAACTAAAATTGTGATTTTTTTTTTTGGCATGCCAGAAAAGGACTCTCCCCCTCACTGCCATGGCCCGCAGCTGATCCGCGCTCCTTCGTGGCAGCTGCTGCCGTTGGTGAGCGTTGCCTTGAATAACCTGCATGGAGGCCATGTATTGGCTTGCATGCCTGGATCACTGGGAAAAGAGAAAGCACAGCATGTGCTCTGGTCAGCAAGGTCTGCCGGCTGCTGCCTGTGGGCCCCGATGGCCACCGGGCAAGTCACCCTGTGCTGTGACAGCTTTGCTGATTTACGTGGTTCCCGGGAAGGTACACACCCAGGGTTTGGATCTAGTGAATGGCGTTAAGAGACCAGTGTGGAGTAGACCTGAAGTGCTGTTGGAGTGAAGAGAGAGATTGCAATGAAATTATTCAGGTAGTCATTCCATCTGGGGGAGGGGGTACACCCAGCAGTACTGGGAAGGGGCTACTCCTGGCTCTGTGCTCGGGGTATCCTTCCTGCTGAGGCTCAGGACTCCTGGACCTCACACTTCAAAGCATGTGCCCCCCCCCCCAATTTGTGCCATCTCTCCAGTCTTTGCGATTCTCTCCTGGTGTCCTCCGTGTCGTAAAAGAATGTGAGGGCCAGAATCTCCTTCCTGGGTCCCCTCATGAAAGTGTGGAGGATTGATTGGGATGAGGTCATTCTGGCCTCTGGTTTTCCCCGAGAAGTGGTGTCTGACTCTCGAGAGAATCTGCATGGGCCAGACAAGTTGGCTTCTTTACACCTATAAGAATGTTTTGCTCAGGGCTGGAGCGATAGCACAGCGGGTAGGGCGTTTGCTTTGCATGCGACTGACCTGGGTTCGATCCCCAGCATCCCATATGGTCCGCAGAGCACCGCCTGGAGATGGGTGCACTGAGAAATGCAACTTAGCAGCACCCGAGTGACCTCGTTGAGGTGCTCTTTAGAGCCCTATCAGCAAAGACAGAGGAGCGTGCGTGTGTTACCTTCAGGTGCCACCAAACTGTTCAGAGCTCCTCCTGGGACAGAGACATCCCACGTGGCATGGTCTGTAATGGTCCCTGATGGCATTCTCAGCACATGGCAGGCTTAGCTGTGAGCTCTTCTTGAGTAATCCTGTTTTAAGAGGCTACAAAGACAAACATAGACTGCGAATTCTGACATGAAGCCAACATATGTATAAGCGAAGGGGAGTATCTTATGAAGTATTCACCAAGTACTTAATTTCTTGACCATTCTTTTGACTTTAAAATGATTCACTACGGTGTTGTATTCAATATCAGACAGATACTAAAGACGGTCAATAAGAAAAAATAGTTTGCTTATGAGACATCATCCTGTAACACTTTTTTCCAATTTTTACATTTACTTTATTCACTCAGTGTATTCCAAGCAAATAAAAGTTCTAATTCTATAGAACACCTTCCCTTTTAAAGAGAGGGAATTATGAGCTCAAGTCTTATATCCTGCAAAAATTTTAAAAATTGTGATTAAATGATATCTTTGGCAATCTTTCCCCTGAGTGATTGCAGATTGTAATGTTGATCACTAATGTTTCTGGAACAAGCATTATTTCTGATGTTTGACTTTGAAGATGACTGAATTTTGACACTGAATCTTATTAAAATTTTATATAAACATACCAGTTGGAAAGTGTTGAATAACAGCCTTGGGATTTTCTAGACATCCACCTCATGCATATCTTAAACCGAACTCAGAATCATTAGAGCAATCTTGCCAAACGGTTGGGTGTCAGCTGTGTTTTCTCCTAAGGTGGTACCAATGTACGGGAAAGACAGTTTCCTATTGCAGTGTGGGCACGCTGGCCTTTTGACCTAGCAGGGGCTGCCGAGAAAACCTCCCTGGCACTGAGACGGCCCCTGCGGAGACAATATGGAGACCGGCATGGACCGGCACCCTGAGAAGAATTGTGAAGCTGCATCCTGTCAGTTTCCTCTCATTCCTGTGTTTCTTTTTGCTTGCAGTTCCTTATTGGCAGCAAATGGACTATTCTTTCGGACTGTTTCTGCACAGTTTTCCCACAATCTTTTCCATTCGCTTTTCCTATTCCTCATCCCCCTTCCTCCGCCCCCCTTGCTCCAAGTTGATTCTCCTTGTCTCACTCACATGTTCTTTGAATGCACCTTCCCCTTCGCCCCCCCACCCTGTAGAATCTCCCTACATTGCCGACCCACAGGAAGAAACCAACAGGGCCCTGGAGCTATGGTGCAGTGGGGAGGGCGTTTACCTTGCATGCAGCCCGTCTGCGTTTCACCCCCGGCATGCCATCAGTTCCCGAGACCACCAGGAGTGATCTGGGAGCACAGAGCCAGGAGTGATCCCTGAGTATTGCCAGCTGCAGCCCCCGAAACAGAACCACAGCTACAGGGAACCATGTCTGAGCTCTCACTGAGAGACAGACTTCATTTCCTCTCTAGCAGCAGACAGATGAATTTTGTGCCTGTTTTCTCTTTAGGACAAAGCATTTCAACAGTCGCTCTTAATTTAGCCGTGGTGAGAAAACACTCGGCCCTCGGTTGATGAAGAAAGCAGAAGAGCAGCGGGCCGACATTCCTGCACTCAGCTTCTGCAGCTGCATGTCTGGTGGCCTTGCACCCTGCTCCGGCAGAGACATAAACGCAAAACCTTACAGTGCAGCGAGAGTTGACAGCAGAGTTTGGAGGTAGTGAGATAGACTACATCATCTGTGTGAGCTGGAGAAAGGAAGGACCTCAGGAAAAAAAGGTGAGCTTTCAGAGACTCCTGGAAGGCATGACCAAGAACAGACCTGCACACTGTTCACAATAGCCAGAAGTTAGAAACAACCCAAGTGCCCGAGAACAGACGGCTGGTTTAAAAAAAAAAAAAAAAACTTGGTTCATCTACACAATGGAATACTATGCAGCTGTTAGGAGAGATGAAGTCATGAAATTTGCTTCTAAGTGGATGGACATGGAGAGTATTGTGCTAAGTGAAGTGAGTCAGAAAGAGAGGGACAGACAGAGAAGGACTGCACTCATCTGTGGAGTATAAAGTAACATAATATGAGACCCATGGGCAGTAGAGACAGGGCCAGGAAGACTGCTCCATAGTTGGGAGTCTGCCTCATGAGCTGGGGGAGAAGGCAGCTGGGATGGAGAAGGGATCACTAAGTCAATGAGGGTTGGAGGGATCGCTCGGGATGGGAGATGTGTGCAGAAAGTAGATAAAGGACCAAATGTGATGGCCTCTCAGTATCTGTATTGCAAATCATAATGCCCAAAGGTAGAGAGAGAGCGAGAGAGAGAGAGAGGAAAGATTTTTGCCATAGAGGTGGGGGTAGGGGGGTAGGGGTAGGAATACTGGTGACATTGGTGTTGGGGACTGTGCACTGGTGGAAAGATGGGTGTTTCATCATTGTATGACTGAAACTCAAACATGAAAGCTTTGTAACTGTAGCTCATGGCGATTCAAGAACAGACCTGCAGGAGGACGCTCAGGCTGGACACTCAGGCTGGACACCCAGACCGAGCTCCCCAGCCGGCCCCAGGCACAGCGGAACCACTAAACATGAGCAGGACGTGGAGTGGGAATCGGGTTGGCAAGAGATAGAGTTTGGGGGAAAGGCTGATGGAAAGTTCCCTAGTACATCATCATAGGTGATGAAGGGGTTCGACTGCTGTGTGTAGCCTGGTGAGGGAGCCGACCTTAGTGGCCCTGTAGGTGAGGAGAGGGAGCGTGAGGGAATTCTCCAAGCCAGGAGTGGCAGCAGGCCTGTGTGTGTACTGGACACGGAGGCTGAAAGGCGAGGGAGGCTGATTTGGAGAACGGTCTCAGAGGAGAAGGATGATGTGTGGACCAGAGGAGGAAATGCAGGGAGTACTGGGGGCCAGCAGGGACTTGGAAGCTCCTGCTCAGGACAGGAAGTCAGGAAGGGAAGGACAGACAGGGCTGGAAAGGATTTCCTCCCTGCGACACTGTTTCTTTTATATTTTTTTTAATTTTCAAATTTCATTTTCATAAGGTTGTTCACATCAGTTGATGACATTCGATATTTCAACACCAATCCCACCACCATGACACCTTCTCACCACTGTTATCCTGTGACACTGTTTAGATCTTCTTATTATTCTTCCCCAGCTAACTGATAATAAATAATACAATTAGTTTCAGGAGAATGCAAGTGGAAGAGTGAGTGTGGAAGAGGAAAAGTTCGCATGTAGAGACTGGACTCCTTTCCTGGGAGATGTGGATGGGCCTCAAAGCCAACCTGGAGGAACCGAGAGAGAAAATGAGGGACCAGGGGAGAGATAGCATCCTTCAATGACACCTTGGTCCTTGGGTTTCAAAACTGATTAACAAACAGTGGAGGATGGGAAGGGGGACAGCAATCAGACTAGAGAGGACGTAAGGACAGTGCTGGACGGTCAGGGGCACTTTGGTGGTGGTGGGATGCAGTGAGTATGTACATCTTTAAAACCTCTTATAGGGCTAGAGAGTCAGCACAGTGGGGAGGTGTTTGCTTTGCATGTGGCTGACCCAGATTTAATCCTGATATCCTGTATGGTCCCTCAAGCACTGCTTGGAGTGATCCCTGAGTACAGAATGAGGAGTAAGCCCTCAGCACCAATGAGTGTCACCTCCCCCCCAACCCTCTAACCATGTTACCTAACTGTAAATAAAAACTGTTGCATATATACTTGTAATATATGCATTTGGAAATAGGACCATCAAGTCCCAGAGGGAAACAGAGATTCTGAAATTCTTGCTATATGGGCAGCAATGAGAACCAAAAATTTGAATGAGAAAATCAGGGGGAAATAAGATAATAAGATAAATTGGAACATCACCCAACTATAGGCACAAGGAAAGAGAAAAATGGAGGGAAAGGCAGAAGATGGAAGGAGAGAGGGAAATGGTGGTTATCACAATCATCCAGGGAACAAAGGTGTTTAAGAAGGGAAAGGAAGAAGAGGGAAAAAAATAGTTGACTTAGAGTTGGAAGATCAGAATTGATAGGTACTCTTACACTGAAAAAAACTTAACAGTAAGAAAAAGATAAGAAATATTACCAGGAGGCTGAGAAATGTGTATTATTTGAGTGAATCAAAATGATGGCTCTACTCTTTTGCAGACCACAACACCCAAAAGGAGAGAGAGAACACAGGGGATTGCCCTGCCACAGAGACAGGGGGGATGGGGGAATGGGGGTGGGAGGGATATTATCCATGGTGGTGGAAGATGGGCACTGGTGGAGGGATGGGTATCTGATCATTGTATGATTGAAACCAAAGCACAAAAAATTGTAAATCTACAACTTTAAAAAAAATAAAATAAAATAAAGGGAAAAAAAATGATGGCTCTAAAGTCCGTCTTGTGAACATCAAAGGATCAAAGACACTTTGGTCTTAAGAACTCTCTATATTCTGAAAATTATTGAGAATCCCAAGAAGCTTTTTTTTTTCTTTTTTTATTAGTGAAAAACCATGAAGTACAGTTATAGGCTTACAAATTTTGTGCTTGGGTTTCAGTTATACAATGATCAAGTGCCCATCCCTCCACCAGTGCCCGTCATCCATCCCCACGGGTCCCAGCATCCCCCCCCCAAACCTCATCTCCCCCGCCCCCGTCCCATCCTGCCTCTGTGGCAGGGTATTCCCCCTTGTTCTCTCTCTCTTCTTTTGGGTACTGTGTTTTGCAAGAGAGGCTTTGAGTGGCAATCATGTTTGGTCTATCGACTACTTTTAGCATGCTTCTCCCACCCTGGGAGGGCCCTCACAACACCCTTCATTTGGTGCTCTCTTCTCTGTCTGAGCTTCCTTTTCACCTAGAGCCTGTGGCTGGCCTTCCATTCATGGAGCAAAATTCCTGGTACTAATCTCAGCCAAGAAGCTTTTCAAATGCTGGTTACATTTGTTAATAGTAGGCATGTTTGAAATGAAAACCAAACACTGCAAAAAGTGCTTTCTAGGTCTGGAGAGATAGTGCAGAAGTCAAGGTGCTTGATTTGGAAGTTGCTGGTCCTAGTTTGATTCCCATCACCACATATGGTTCCCTGAGCACTGCCAAAGTGATTCCTGGGTGTAGCACCTGGAAATAGCTCTCAATCCAGCTCAGAGTGGTCTCCAAATTAAAAAAAAATATATTGTTAATTTATTTTAAAATAACAATTTATTATAGGTAACCCATAGCATATAACATGGGTTTGCAGTGATACAACTGTTCCGAAAACAATCACATCGGAAATATTTCGTGCCTGATATCAACATGCGTATTGCTGGTCAGTGGCACCCACTTTTCTTGTAACAAAGCTGAAGCAGTCCACTGAGGTATCTTAGTTCATCTTCACGCTGTGAAGAGAGTATTTGCAATGAGTCGCTGGGGAAAAGCTACTTGCAAATCCGTCAAATCCTATCATTTAGGAAACACATGAAAATGTCCTAATAAGCAAAATAGTAGTTTCACTTCTGGGCAGTCCTGCTCTACAGGGGATGCTGGAGCAACCCAAAGAGGCGGCCATGGCTTTGCATACAAGGGATGGGATGATTTCTATTGGTTCTCATAAAGAAGGGATGTATCCAGGGGAAAGTGGGCAGTTCCCGATCGGTTTGGGAACCTCTGGTTTTCCAAAATGCAAATATTACGTATTATGAGCATAGGTTCTCACCTCAAGGGCACTGTCAAAGCTCCAGAATCCAGAAGGGACCCTCTGTGTCCCCTACTTGGTGGCCTCAGTCCTGAGGTCGCAGTCTGCGGGCTGGCTTCCCTGCACTCTCCTCTGTCTTTCCGTTAGACTCGTTCTAGCAACGGTGAAGAGGTGACTCACCGTGGTTCTTCACTGCATTTCCCTGGCGATTCGTGGCACTGAGCACCGTTCCGTGGACTTGGTGATCACATGTGTGTCTTCTTAGGAGAGACACCAGTCCAGATATTTGAATTTTAATTGGGTCCTCTTTATGACCTTTCATGTATTATTTTACCGTGGTATATTGTACGCATAGCATAAGAACGGACATTTAAACTATTTTAAGCGCACTGTTCTGTGACAGTGAGGTCAGTTGTACCATCCGTCTTCATCCTCCCGAGTGGAAACTGTCCGTGTTCACTACCCTTGCATCATCCTCCCTTGCCTCCATGGCTCTCAACCACCACCTAACTCAGCATCTCTGCATTTGGTCACATTCGCTAGCTACCTCCTACGTAAGTGGAATCAGACATTTGTTCTTTTGTAAATGGTTTATTTCATTTAGTATTGTACATTCAGGGTTCATCCGTCTTGGACTACGTGCCAGAATTTGTGGGTTATGGCTAGGGTGGGTGGGGCTGGGGTGGTTACCAGGGATTGAACTTGGAGCCTCGCACATGCAAGAAAACCGGTCTGCCATGGCCCAGAATTTGCTTTCTAAGTGTGAAGAATACCCGTTTCCACGTCTATGCTATATTTTGTTTGTACATTCATCTGAGATTAACCTTTGAATCCCCTCCGTCACTTGACAGCTGGGAATAGTATTGCCCTCCATATGGGCATAGGAGCAAATCTCTGCACAGGCCCCTTCTCTCTCTTCTGCGGGAATGATAAGAAGTGGAATTTCTGGATCCTGTTCTTTGTTTCCCTTTATGAAGAATCACCTTATCATTTTCCATAGAGACTGTATCAGCTTATATTCCCAACAGAAATGCATAAGGGTTCCAATTTCCCAGCATTTACACAAATATTTACTATTTTCTGATTTCATTTTGCTTGCTTACTGTTGTTTTATGATAGTTGACATAGTGACTATGAATTGATGTTGATTGGATTTTTGATCTGCATTTCTCTAACAGTTAGTGTGGTTGAGCATTTTAAATACATTTATTGGACGCTTACATATGTTCTTTGGTAAAATGTCTATTTAAATCCTTTATCCATTTAAGAATTTGTATTCTTTAGCTTTTTAACATTGTTGTGTTGTCTTTTCAATTATTGTGGTATAAGATTTCAATAAAAATTCTACAGAAAAGTCAATTATCACACACAGTATTTGTCAAAAGTTGTTCTTATTCTGTGTATTACCTTTATATTCTCTGAACTTTGAAGAACAAAGGTTTTTAATTTGAATTAAAATTACTTTTATTTATTTATTTATTTTTCCTTTTTGGGTCACACCCGGCGATGCTCAGGGGTTACTCCTGGCTCATGCACTCAGGAATTGCTCCTGGCGGTGCTCGGGGGACCACATGGGGTGCTGGGAATCAAACCTGTGTCGGCTATGTTGGCTGCATGCAAGGCAAACGCCCTACCCGCTGTGCTATGGCTCCAGCCCCTAAAATTACTTTTTAATTGGTTGCTTTTGGAGTCATATGTAAGAATTCTTGAAAAAGCCAAGGCCGTAAATACTGACAAGCTGCATTTTCTTCCGTTTTATCATTTTAGCTCATATTAAAATTTACAAAACTGAATGAATTAAAAATTTTTTTTGATTACCGCAAATGAATATGAAGTTGGGAAATGTAAGTTCTTTAACTTTGTTCTTCTTTTCCAAGAGTATTTTTGTTGTTCTTGAAACTCCCATATGACTGTTAGCACACACTTGTCAGTTTCCTTTAAGAAGTCAGTTGGGATTTGAGAGGAACGCAATTGAATCTGCAGATGAATTTGATGGCACTACTAATCTTAGCGATACTGTCTTCTAATGCACAAACGCAGGATCCATTTTTTACCTATCTAAGACTTCTGAAACCTTTCAGCACTGTTCTGTGGCTTTCAGAGAATAAACCATGTGTACTTTCAAACATTTCCTAATCATTATATTGCTTCTTATAAAGAGTTTTTGGTTATTTTATTTAGTTAGTTTTAATTTTGGGGCCCCAACTGGCAGTGCTCAGTGCTTACTTCTGGATCTGCATTCAGGGATCCCACTAGTGGCTTTCAGGAGACCTACGGGATGTCGGGGATCAAACTCAGGGTGACCACATGCAAGGTAAATGCCCTCCCACTGTACTATGTCTCCAACCCCTATCAAGGTTATTTTAAATTTAGTTCCATTTTCAGTTCCATGCTTACTCAATGTTAGCGATGCCACTCAGTGTATGGGTTTCATTTCTAGATTTCTAAAAAAATTTTATGGAATCACTGTGAGATAGACCCTTACAAAGCTGTTCAGGATTGGGTTTCAGTCATACAGTGTTCCAACACCCGTCCCTTCAGCAGGGCACATTTCCCAGCACCAGGGTCCCCAAGTTCCCTCCCATCACCCCCCCACCTCCAACCCCTGCCTGCCTCTATGGCAGGTGCTTTCTGTCTCTCTCTGTCTCTGTCTCTCTTCCTGTCTCGGTGTGTGTGTGTGTGTGTGTGTGTGTGTGTGTGTGTATGTGTGTGTGTGTTCTGTCTATCTGTCTGTCTGTCTCTCTCCTTTTACATTTCTAGATTTAAAAAGAGAGCTTGAGCCAGAGAAAAAGTACAGCAAGTATGGCATCTTCTTTGCACATGGTCAACCCAGGTTGGCTCCCTGGGACCATGTATGGTCCCTGAGGCCAGCAGGAGTGATCCCTGAGCACATCCCGGTGTGGCCCCCAAACAACTGTCACTGTCACTGTCATTGTCCTCCCGTTGTTCATCGATTTGCTCGAGCAGGCTCAGTAACATTGTGAGACTTGTTACTGTGTTTGGCATATCGAATACATCACGAGTAGCTTGCCAGGCTTTGCTGCGTGGGCAAGATACTCTCGGTAGCTTGCCAGGCTCTACCAAACAAAATATATATATGCTAAAAGACATGGCTTTAGGTGATAAATTCTCAATTTATTCTGAAACTTTTGTCTGACTCAAGAATAAAGGGAGCAATTTGGTTTCTACTATTTTGACGATCTCAGTTGATAAGATTAGAACACCCCTGGACACCCAGTTTAAATACTCAGGCTAACATCCACAGCATGCAGGAGATGCAGCTGAGAAGGGAGAGAGCTAAGAGTGGTCAGAAGGGCACTGATGAAATCCAGAAGCTAGCAGTCAGTGTCACACCGAGTTGACAGACACCTCACCGCCTTATGTCTCACTTTGCTGGTATTTAACATGGGAAAAGTCATATTTATCTGCAGACTGGTCTCCAATCTCGCATGCCCATGGTTCATTAGCTGGCAAACTATTCTCAAGGGAAGAGAAAGCTGAGGTACTTCTGCATGTGTTCTGAGGCTGGAGATAGAGGACAATGGGTAGGTCTTGCACCTGGCTGACCCAGGTTCAATCCCGGGCACCACATATGGTCCCCAGAGTAATCAGGAGTGGGAACTGCCAGGAGTGATCCGGAGCTCAGAGTGAGGACTAAGCCCTGAGCACTGCTGGAGGTAGCCCCCAAACAAAACCCTTCTGTGCATTTTCATGTCGCTCCTTTAATTCTTAATTGCTTATGTTTTACACACGGAGTCTATGACGGCATATCTGCACACTTTCTATTCAGTTAACAAACACAACCTGTCAGTCCAAACGCTGTTCCTTATTGGTGGAAACTACTGATTTGATTCACTCAGTACAGAACTTTCAGTCAAGTGAACAATCATCCAAATTATGTTCGCAAGTGTCATACTATATCACGAAGTCAAAATACCAAGGATTAATGATACATTTGGGGGTTATTTTATTCCCACCATGGATGAGATTCCACAAAAGTCAAGCGTCAGAATTAACGGAGTAAACAGATGGCACAATGACTCGATCACAAATTGATAATGATTTTATTGGTACACTTAAAAATATGACAAAGTGTGGGGCTGGAGAGATAGCACAGCAGGTAGGGTGTTTGTCTTGCACGCGGCTGACCCGGGTTCGATTCCCAGCATCCCATATGGTTCCCTGAGCACCGCCAGGAGTTAACTCCTGAGTGCAGAGCCAGGAGTAACCCCTGTGCATCGCCGGGTGTGACCCAAAAAGCAAAAAAAAAAAAAAAAAAAGACAAAGTGTGAAGATTTAGAAGGGAAACACATCTTCACATTTTCGTTCCCTTCATATGTAAGCACTCATGCCCCTGAAAACTCCACAGGGACTGAAGTTAGTGCAGAATCAATCCGACTGGGTCTGGCTTGCAAATCTCCACTCCAGTGAGGTAGATCTCCAAATTGTGGGAATTCCTGGCAGCTCTGGGACCTTCAAAGCAGCCGGTGGTGATGAGGCGTCGGGCCTGGGAATGTCCTCCCCAGCGCTCCGACCAGCCATTCTTCGCAGGACTGTGTGTCTGGCCCCGGGCTGACTTTCCCAGCAGTGGTTCTGGGACCTGGGCCCGCACAAAGGAGCGGCTCCATGTGTTTCCCTCACTGCTGGCTCAGCTGCCTCCCGGGCCCCAGGTCAGCGCCAGCTCAGAGTTCCTATCGGCTTTTCCCCAAGGAGCCCGGGGCCCCTGCAGGAGCCAGCCCTTCCCTGGGACAGGAAGCGCTATTGACTCTGCCTTGGAGCCTGTTGCTCATCCATAAAAGGGAAAAGAGGCCTGGAGGGGAAGGGCTGGGTGCTTGGAAACTCTTTAAAAGTGAAAGCCTTCTCGCTGCTGCTTTCTGTCCACATGGTCTTGCTGAAGTTAAAAAATGCGTCTTTGGGCAAGCTCAGCGGGACATTGGAACGCACTAAAAACAAAAACAAAAGCAAAAACAATCGGGAATCATGTCCTGTGAATCTACTGGGGTGCACACGATCCACAGCTTTCTCCCCTATTTCTGGGCTTTCTAGAGAAGTTTCCTCATCGTGCATGGAACAGGGAAAGAGGGAGACGGTGAAGCTCCCATCCGTGGATGGTCGCCGTGCATCCATCCATCATGCTGGTGTCAGCCTGTAAACCCTCCTCCCCCAGGGACCAGACGTGTCATTGTGAGTGATCGGAACCCCCAGGCAGCCAAGGAGACGCCAGGAAAAAGAAAGCGGGTGAGGGAGGAGTTTGCGAGGAATTGCATCACAATGGCCAATCATTACTAAATCATATTTCAGATTATTGGTAGGAGCTAGCCACGCTTACCAAAAGCAGCCAGTGCTTTACCGATGAGAGCTCATGAAGTTCTCGTGAGAACCCTGTGAATTGGGTGCTGTCAGGATGCCCATCTACAGAGAAGAGACCGAGATTTAAGGACGTGGACGAAATCAGGGGCTGGAGCAATAGTGCAGGGAGGAGCGCACTTGCCTTGCACAAGGTCAACCCAGGTTCAACTCCTGGCACCCCATATGGTCCCTCGAGCACTGCCAGGAGTGATCCTGAGTGCAAAGGCAGGAGTAACCCTAGAGCATCGCCAGGTATGGCCCTGCCCTCCACCCCCATAAAAATAAACATTTTTTTTAAAAAAAATGAGCTTGGATGGGGGCTGGAGCAATAGCACAGCGGGTAGGGTGTTTGCTTTGCATGCCAGGTTCGATTCCCAGCATCCCATATGGTCCCCCAAGCACCGCCAGGAGTAACCCCTGAGCATCGCCGGGTGTGACCCAAAAAGAAAAAAAAAAGAACTTGGATGAAGTCAGGTTAAGTCATGACAATCAATTAAAACTGTCTCTCGGGGCTGGAGCGATAGCACAGCGGGTAGGGCATTTACCTTGCACGTGGCCGACCTGGGTTCGATTCCCAGCATCCCATATGGTCCCCCGAGCACCGCCAGGAGTAATTCCTGAGTGCATGAGCCAGGAGGAACCCCTGAGCATCAACGGCTGTGACCCAAAAACAAACAAAAAAAAGAGCTTGGATGAAGTCAGGTTAAGTCATGACAATCGATTAAAACGGTCTCTCATCCCCTGAGTTGGTGTCTTGCTTATCCCCTGGGCCTCGCTGCTCTTTAAGCACTAGAAATGCATGAGCCCTTTCAATGGACCAGAGGCCACACGGTGGAATGTTTCATGAGCTGAAATAGTGCGTCGCTCCTTGGTTACTCAGAACCCCGCGAGTTCCCAGGGCTACGGTTTAGGACAAACGCAGATTCTAAATGTTTGTCAGAGGACAACAAGGTTCCAGGTCTGTGTCCTCAGGGTGAGCCTAGTGCCTGCCGGGCACCCCCATCCCTCCCAATCCCTCTCCCCTGCCTTGTGACTCCTGGGCCAGGCTGTTGCAGGGCCAGTGACTCACTGTTCCTGCCTGTCCACTGCTGTGGAAACCCCACTCTGCATGTCCCTGGTGTGTGCTCCCAACACCCTAGCGAGTCTGCTCGCCTCTAAGTCCCAGCTCAGGCCAGGCCGTCTGAGAAACCTCTGAGAAGAGAGAGTGGAGAGAGAATGTCCTCCCTCTGTGCTCCTTCCCTGCTGCCTGTCATCCTGCCTACCTTTCTCACAACACACAGAGACCTTTTTTCTTTTTTTTTTTTTTTTGCTTTTTGGGTCACACCCAGCGATGCACAGGGGTTATTCCTGGCTCGTGCACTCAGGAATTACTCCTGGCGGTGCTCAGGGGACCATACGGGATGCTGGAAATCGAACCTGGGTCGGCTGCGTGCAAGGCAAATGCCCTACCCGCTGTGCTATCGCTCCAGCCCCAGTTATGTGGATTTTCAAGAGATTAGCTCTAGGCATGTATATGTGTGTAGCTGTTACCACCTTCACATAAGGAGAAAAAATGGAGATCTCATTCTCGAGTGAGATAAGAGAGAAACACGGTCAGGGAACAGACGGTGGGAGTCACTGAAACTGAAGATTTTGTCTAGAGAACTGAGCTTACACCGGTCGGCTGTGGGGCTGAAGGCTCTTGGGGGACACTGGTGGGGGGAACGTGTGCCCCGGGTGATGGGTGTGGTGCTGAAGTAATAATGGCTGCGTGGAGAGTATGACTGATAGCACCGTACATCCTGGTACCCCAGTAACAGTGGTTCAGAACAGAAACAAGACCCCACCCCCCGGAGTGTGTGAGTTTGTTAGACTGTGAGGCCCCAGTCCAGCTTGTGTGGTGTGTGAGGAATGAGGCAGGGTCCACCCATGATGAAAGGGTGGCGAGGAGGCGCGGCCAGGGGTTGTCAGGTGGTCAGCCTCGGGCAGGCTGCAGGGACAGGGTCTGTGGGCCATGAGGGGGAGGTGGGGATGGCGTTGTGCAGGTGGAGTGGCTCTGAGCAACGACCTGGCACAGACTCCGATGGCTCTGCCTGGGAAGGGGAGGGGGCCAGCAGGGGCGGTCTTGGGTCGGAGAGCCAAGTGAGCGGCACTGGGCGTTCCTGAGTGAGGATGTCCCCAGGAGGGAGACCCTGCCTCCAGCCTCTGCACTGCACACAGAGCGTGTCGGGGTGGCCTCTGCGAAGCCTCTGTCCTCTCCCTCGTCCAAGCTTCTTCTTCTTTTTTTTTTTTTTAAATTTAAAGTTCTTTCCTCCCGTGGTTCATCGATTTTCTCAAGCAGGCCCAGTAACGTCTCCATTTTGAGACATGTTGTTACTGTGTTTGGCATCTTGAATACGTCACGGGGAGCTTGCCAGGCTCTGCCGTGTGGGTGAGATACTCTCGGTAGCTTGCCATAAAGTACACTGGGCAAAATATAGGCAGAGTGCTCCAAGATTTATCACTTATCACTTAACTTCCCGTTAGTCGTCGATTTGCTCGAGCGGGCGCCAGTAACGTCTCCATTTGTCCCTGTCGCGTGCTAGTGTAGCCCAATGGCATCTGTTCGCTCCGGGAACATGAAGGGCCTCAAACCAATCGTTCATGATCTTGACGAAGAAGTCTGACCAATCTGGTAGGTGGGCGGCCACGCGGTCTTTTGACATCCCGTGGAATCCAATCAGTAACAGCTCTAGTCCAACGGTCGTCTTTAAATCTCATTACGTGACCAGCCCATCGGATTTTCGACACCTTGGCAAATGAGACAGCGTCCCTGATCCTTGATCGTCGACGGATGTCAGAACTCCGGATTCCTTCTCTCATTTGAGTGAAACGTGATATTCCAAGCATAGCTCTTTCTATTCTTCTTTGGGAGACCTGAATGGCGTTCTCATCTTGTTTGCGTAGGGCCCAGGTCTCTGAGGCATATGTTAATGCAGGAAGAACAGTGGAATCAAAGAGATGTGCCCGGAGCCGGAGGTTCTTCGTCCTCTTAGCTATTTCTTCGACGTTCTTGAAGGCGTTCCAAGCCGCTCTCTTCCTCCTGCGCAGCTCGGGTGCCAGGTCATTTGTCATGTTGACCTCTCGACCTAGGTACACATAGCTGTTGCATTCGGAGATGGTCGTTCCATTGAGAGCGAATGGGGCGTCAGGAACAAGGCTGTTTCTCATAAACATTGTCTTCGTAAGATTCAGCTGTAGTCCTACCTTTCCACACTCACGGTCAAAGTCGGCCAGCATTTGTGCCGCTTGGCTGATGTTTGGTGTTATTAAAACAATGTCATCAGCAAAGCGGAGGTGGTGTAGTTGCCGACCATCTATCTTCACTCCCATTCCTTCCCATTCCAGTCGTCGCATGATGTTCTCGAGGGTGGCACTGAAGAGTTTCGGTGAAATGGTATCACCCTGCCGCACCCCTCTCTTGACATCAACGATCACTTCTTTGTAGAATGGTGAGATCCTGGTAGTGAATCCGCAATACAGCTCACGGAGGATCCTGATGTATTGGGCTTGAATGCCCTGATTGGCTAGGGCTTCAATGACCGCTTCCGTCTCAACAGAATCAAAGGCCTTCTTTAAATCAATGAACGTTAAGCAGAGCGGCATCTTGAACTCCCGAGAAACCTCAATGAGCTTGGTTACCGTGTGGATATGGTCGATGGTGCTGAATCCTTTGCGGAACCCTGCTTGCTCGCATGGTTGTCCTTCATCTAATGTTCTGCCAATCCTATTCAGGATGACTCGAGTGAACAACTTGTAGATGACAGACAAAAGGCAGATCGGGCGATAGTTGCCAATGTCATGGATGTCTCCCTTCTTGAACAGTAGTACGGTCCTGCTGGTTTTCCATTGGGACGGAACCTTGCATTCAGACAGGTAGCGAGTGAAGAGCCGAGCCAGTGTATTGATGAGTACTGACGGCAGTTTCTTCAGGTGTTCAGGTCTGACCTTGTCTGGGCCGGGTGCTGTTTGTTTCTTTACCAACGAAATGGCGTGTCGGATTTTGGAGGGGAGAACGTTGGGAACAACATACCCATCCTGTGGAATTTGGTATGTTGGCAAGTGGACATGGCTATCGAAGAGATTTGAGTAGAAGTCATGGATAATCTTCTCCATTGCCGTTCTGGAGGATGTGATGGATCCATCAGGACGTCGGAGGGCAGTCATCTTGCTCTTATAGTTGGCGAAGGACAGGCGGGCCTTACGAATACTTTTCCCGGCTTCTGCCGCATCTACCAGTACTTCTGCTCTTCTCTCTTTGAGGTCTTCCTTGATCGCATCTCTGCACTGCTTTGCAAGCTCGGACGTTAGCTTGCGGTTGCCTGAAGCATGCGCCAAACCACGCTGGCGAATTAGCTCAAGAGTTTTTGAAGATAGGCGACTTTTTGTGGCTATCTCTCTCTTGGCGTTCCTCGCACATTCATGGAGGTGCTGAACCAGTCGATCGTATTCCTCGTCAATGTTGTCAACAATGGCATCTTCCCATGTTGCCGCAATAGTACCAAAGAGTTCCCAGTTGGTGGTCATTCTGGGAGTTCTCTTTTTGAACTTTGCAGCCCTTTCTCCCCGCTCTGTGAAGTAGAATTTTGCACGAAGGAGACGGTGGTCCGATCCCGTTCGAAATTTTGGGACAACAACGACATCAGTCAGGCAAAACCGTCGATTGAATATGATGTGATCTATTTCGTTGTGGAATCGTCCACCGGGAGACTCCCATTTCCATCGTTTAGATTCTGCCTTCTGGAACTGTGAGTTACCATGGATGGTCTTGGTCGACATGATGAACTCTGACAGTCTCTCACCCTGTTCGTTCCATTCTAGGCCATGGGTCCCGATGTGAAGTTCTTCAGCTGATCTTCTCGGTCCTATCTTGGCATTAAAATCACCCACAATGATCTTGTAGAAGGTGTGGTCTTCTTTATAGAACTTCTCTAGCTCCATGTAGAACTTCTCGATTTCTCTTTCATCATAATGAGATGTTGGTGCGTAGACAACGAAGATAGAGACTGCAGGCAGTGAGCCACATCTATTCAAATGTAAACGTCCGATTCGGGTTGTTAGGCATTCGAATGAATCAATGCTCTTGGCCAAGTTTGTGTTGACGAGGACACCGACGCCTCCAACACCTCTTTTATCGCATGTTCCGAGGAACAATTCTTCTCCAGTGTCGAAAACGGCATGGTGAGATTCGTGCCTTCTTGTCTCGGTCAGACCAATGATGTCGTACTTGATCATTCGCGCTTGTACCATCAGGTCCTCGATGGATGCATCTGATGCTAGCGTACGTGCATTGAAAGTACAGACGATCATTTTTGTCTTCCTTCGTTGTGGCAGCCTAGGTCGGCCTTGAGATTTTGTCGGCCTCTCCTTTCTCATCCGTCTCAGTGCTGCCATGTCGGTGAAGCCTTCAGGGTCAGGTGAATGAGACCAGTTGTAGTTACTGGTTTTGGCATATCGAATATACAGCGGATAGCTTGCCAGGCTCTTCCGTGCGGGCGGAATACTCTCGGTAGCTTGCCAGTCTTTCCGAGAGGGATAGAGGCTTTTGGGGTGACCTCTAATCACCCTTTAGGTGTTACCATATTTGAACCCTATCAAATATGGTACGACAATTCCAGAAGATGGGTATTTAGTGTCTTATGATGTGTCTGGACCTTGCGGCCGCGCGGGTCCAGAAAGCATCCTGGAGTGTGGCAACGGCTGGGTAGTGGAAGTAGTGTCGAGAGTGGAAGTCTGCCAGTGGGGTATTTATCTGGGTAGGGTGGGTCTCCTGTGAACAATTCGATCCCTGGGTGGTTTGGACCAAGATTTGGACCTCAATAATATGATTTTAAATGGAGGAGGCAACAGAATCAAAAAATAAACAAATGGGACCACAACAAATTTAATTTTCTGCATGACAAAAGAAACACAGGCTAAAATGGAAAAATACTCAACTGAATGTAAGAAAATATTCACACTCAACACATCAAATAAGGAAATTTAATTTATTTTATTGAATCACTGTGAGATACAGTAACAAGATTTCATGTTTGAGTTTCAGTCATACAATGATCGAACACCCATCCCTCCACCAGTGCACATTCCCCACCACCAATGTCCCCAGTATCCCCCCCCTTTACAACCTTCCCCCTGCCTCTATGGCAGACAATCTCCCCCGTACGCTCTCTCTATTTTGGGCCATTATGGTTTGCAATACAGATACTGAGAGGCCATCACGTTTGGTCCTTTATCTACTGTCAACACACATCTCCCATCCCAAGCAGTCCCTCCAACCATCATTGACTCACTGGTCCCTTCTCTATCCCAGTCATCCAGGCTTCTTGTCTACCAAGCAGGTCAGACTGCCCTGAACACGCTCTGGCCAGCCCTGTCCCAAGGCGGATGAACAGCCTTGGGCAGCAAATACTGTCTCTGGCTCCCTGCAGCGTTGGAGACACTTGGGAGATTATCCAAAGGTCTGTGTTCCAGATTCTTCCTCTAGAAAGGAGGATGGCAGAACCCTGCAGAATGTCAGCTTCCTGGGTGACCTGAGTAAACTCAGGCATGTGGGGGACATGGAAACAGGGGGCCCCGAGTTTTATAAGAGACCTTCAGGACTGTTTCCATGCAGCCATGTAGGATTGTTTTCCTGGAGACCTGAAAAGACTTAGGATCAACAGGCCTTTGAGAAGTTCATCACTACTCAGGGTGAAATCCAACATGTCCACTTGTCTAATCTCTGAGGAGCAAGCATTGGTCTTTGATGCTGGAGACTGGACCACTGAAGGTGGGAGGCATTGACATCATTGTGTGTTGTCTTGTATAGTGCTGGACCAAATGTGAGGTCCCCGGCCCCGTGCCCCGAGTCTGCTACAGTTCCTCAGAGGAGAGTGGCCTGGCTTTGTACTGCCGGGTCCTTGAAGCCAGCGCCTGGCCGGGATGAAGTCACATTGGCAAGGGACAGCATGAGGGCCCCGTTCCTGGAGGGAGCCCCTCACAGTCCCAACACAGTCACACAGACCGAGCCACCTCTGCACCCTCTGGCCGCCTTGTCCCATCAGGTGACCAGCAGCTCTTGTAAAGCTTGGGGCTCCCTATTCCACGTCCCCCACACACCTGAGTTTACTCAGGTCGCACAGGAAGCTAGCGTTCTGCGGGGTTCTACCATCCTCCTTCCTAGAGGAAGAATCTGGAACACAGACTCTTGGATAATCCCCCAAGTGTCTCTGAGGCTGCAGGGAGCCAGAAGATGGTATTTGCTGCCCAAGACTGTCCGTCTACTGCCCCTGTATATGGTGGCTCCATCTTCCCTGGGGGCCCCGGCCCACCCACCAATATTCTCATCATCCCCTACTCCTGCCACTCACCATGGGATCCACCATTCTTATTCCAACCTTCTCCTCTCTCATCTCCATTTTCTCTCTGTGGAAAGTTGGCCTTTCCTCACTCACCCACCTTTTGCTCCCTTCTCTTACTCATCTTTCTTCCCCTCAGGCCCATGCCATTCTTTGGACTAACCCATCACCTCACAGCGCTCTAGGACAGCATGTTGTCTTCGCCAAGACTGGGTCCTCGCGTTCTTGGTCTCGGGCACTGTTTCTGTCTTCCCCACACATCCGTCTTGTCCTACTCAAACCCCATCCTCCTTTGGGACTCAGTTTCCCAGACCCCACTCAGAAATGTGGGTGTTGTCATCAATCATTGTGGATTCTTTCCACAGTCCCTACCACCAGAGGCACCCCATCACCCTGGCAGTCAATTAGTCATTCCAAGCTTGAACTCCTAGTCACCGTGTTCTTGGTACCTGGCAAAATGAGTTTCCTGCTTGGCACCGGGCTGGGCATTAGGGATAGAGAGTAGCAATGAGACAGAGGCATTTTCAGCCTAGAGAGGAGAGGGTTATGGAAAGAGCAAATTATTTCGAAATGTACTAGCGCTTACGTCTGAGCACAGAACATGGACATGACCATGGAGGAGCTGGCCCTGGTGACTTTCCACAAATGCTTGTCATTCTTTTTTTTTTTTAATTTTTATTAGTGAAACACCATGAGGTACAGTTGTAGACTTACAAATTTTTGTGCTTGGGTTTCGATTATACAATGATCAAATACCCATCCCTCCACCAGTGCCCATTTTCCACCACCATGGATCCCAGTATCCCTCCCACCCCCATTCCCCTCACCCTACCTCTGTGGCAGGGCAATCCCTTGTGTTCTCTCTCTCCTTTTGGGTGTTGTGGTCTAACGCTTGTCAGTCTTAGATATGCTTTCGGGACCATGGGACAGAGAGGCATGACAACTGAAGTTGAGTGATGTTGATTGTCATTGGCCAGAGGCATGGATGGCACCAAGGACCGCACAAAGAAGTCCTTTCTTTGGTGTAAAGGAGGGCTCATTGCTAGTCGGGATATAAGTGTGTGCTGTGTTTTTAGCTTGCTCACTTGTTGCTACACAACTAGAGTCAGTCTCTTCAGACACAAGTCCTCATTGGCAGCACAAACTCCATAAAAGCGGGGGCTTATCTTGTTTGTGGTCATCGTGCAAAGTAAGGCACGTGGCATTAAAATGTATTTGTGTTGCTCTTCAAACTGTGCTCTCCCTCGAACACGTATATTGCTTGCTTGTTCCTATGTGTTTTCGCTTTTTCACTCTGGAGAAGCCTGAGTTTTCTCTCAAACACACATTTCTCCCTTTCTCTCCCTATATATCTCTCTAAAGAAGTTTTAATAAAAACTTTTTAAAAATTAAAAAAAATTATTTTTAATTAAATAAAACCTTTTAAAAAATAAAAAAATTAAAAAAAATTGTTTTCAATTATGTCAAAATATAGCGAGCAGAGCTGAGCCGATACTTCTCCACACAAGACCTACAAATGGTCAAAACACAGATGGAAAAAATTACTTATTAACACTGATTTTCAGAGAAATATATGTTAAGATGACAATGAAATACAATCTCACACCAATGAGAATTTCCTATATGAAGATACCCAGAAACAACAAGTGCCGGCAGGACTGTGGAAAGAATCCACAATGGTTGATGACAACAGAAGCTAATTTAGCCTCTAGCGAAAATAATGAAATTTCTCAAAAAATTAAAAGTGGACTACCGTATGACTAAGCAATTCCTAGGTGTCTCTCCAAAGAATACAAAAGTACTCATGTGAAAAGATGCGTGCATACGCACGTTTATCACATCACTATTTATAATAGCCAGGATCTGGAAAGAACCCAAGTGCCCGTGAAGGACAAATGGAGAAAGATGAGGTGCTATATGGACACAATGGATTATTACTCAGCTACAAGAAAACCCACCTGCCGTTGGCTACAAAGTGGGTGGGAAAGGAGAGGGTCGTGCTAAAGTCAATTAGGATAAAATATCCGATGATCTCACCCACGTATGCTATATAAAGACACAGACAAGATCCAGTGAAAACAGCCCTTAGACTCAGGCGGCAGGACTGGAGATATTAAGTGCGGGGAGAAGGGGGAGGCTGAAAGGATCCAGTATGCCGTGGTGGAGGGATCTGGCACTTGGTCATGGGGGTGACACATTAATATTGTACCTCTAAGACATCCAGACACTATTAGCTTTGTCAACTATGTTGCCCCAATAAAAAATAAATTTAAAAATTAGAGTCGTGGAGCCAGAGAGATAGTAGAGTGGGTAGGGCACTGGTCTTGCAAGTAGCCAACCTGTCCAACCCCCACACCCCATACAGTGCCCTGAGGTCCGCCAGGAGTGACCCCTGTTGCAGAAGTAGGAGTCATCCCTGAGCACAGTCAATGTAACCCCCAAACCAAAAATAATAATGATAATTACCCATTCTCAGGGCTATAAAAATAGGACGAGGGTTAAGGCTTTTGCCTTGCACATGGTTGACTGGGATTCGGTCCCCAGCACCACATGTGGTTCCTGGAATATTGCCAGGAGTGACCCCTGAGTACTGCTGGGTGTGGCCCCCAAATAAAATGATGGGAGGGAATGAATTTTTGAAACAAGCAAAAGCTAAAGTAAAACAAATCTGCTTCATACAATGAATAAATAAAACATCTCTCATACAGCAAAGCTGCCAGGTAAATACTACGGTCCTCCTATCTGGTCAAAGAAACTGGACCTCTGAGAGGTAAGTAGCGTCCAACATAGAGACTCAGTAGCAAAAACAAGTATTTATCTCTTGACTTCCATGCTCAGGCTTTGCCCGTTCTTTCGAGTTGCCTCAGAAGAAATTTAGGCTTAGGAGAACTCGTCACACGGATGAAAGAGAGGACTAATATTATAGGAAAATAATGTAAGAACAGCAGAACTTTCTGTTTGAAGTGAGGACATCGACTCCTTATAAATCGAAATCTCTCGGCAACCAAAAATAAAGGGGGAGGATCAAATAAATTTCGCAGAAAGACCAACTGTGAGCTCGGCACATAGTGGGGAGAGTGTTGGCAGAAGAGGGTGCGTGTCGATGGCCACTCAGCACCTCTACTGCAAACCACGACACCCTAAAGGAAAGAGAGAGCAAAAGGGGATGCCCTGCCACAGAGGAGGGGTGGGTTGGGAGGTGATGGGGTGGGGGGTGGGAGGGCTACTGGGATCATTGGTGGTGGAGAATGGGCACTGGTGGAGGCATGGGCACTCAACCATTGTATGACTGAAACCCAAGCACGAAAGTTTGTCAGTCTACAACTGTACCTCATGGTGTTTCACTAATAAAAATTAAATTAAAAAAAAAAAAAGAGGAGTGTGTGTGTGTGTGTGTGTGTGTCTGTGTGTGTGTGTGTGCCTGTGTGGTGTAGGTAGGGACGGAGGGAAGTAGAGACATTCTGTTCGCAGTGAGTGTGAGGGAACAGAGTGTATCTGTGTGTGTTTGTGTGTCTCTGTGTGTGTTTGTGTGTGTGTGTGTGTGGTGTGGGTGGGGCGGGGGCAGTAGAGACATTCTGCTGGCGATAAGTGTGAGGGAGCAGGAGAAACCGATCCCAGCATGCACTGGCCCCCGGCAGCGGGCGTTGGTGCCGAGCTGCCCTTCCAGCCGTTCCGTTTCTTAGGCCTGCATCAAAGCGCAGTGACTTGCCTCAGTTTTAGTCTCGAGGAGGGTGAAGACAGCCCCCTATTTTCTATTATTTCGCTATAGGACCAGGCAACTCTCACACCCCCTTCCTGTGTGATAAAATGTCTTTTCATCCTTTCTCAGTAAGGGTTACTCAGCTCATTCTTACCATAACTCAAGGCGGCCGTGTGTATTTTTAGTTTCTCTTAACAGCAAGGAAGCACACTCATGGAGGGAAAATGATTTCGCCCCGGCCAAGCCGTGACTCAGTCACAGGGCTACACTGGACAGATCAAGCGTCTGGGCCTCAGCGACTGAACTCCGTGGTCCGGCTAATAATCGGAGACAAAGGAAAAGCAAACTTGCACTATCTTCTGGAAATAGCTTTCATGCCAAGCCTCATTGTATTTTTGATATCTGTTCATCAATCATAAGCCTGCGGGGTGCTTTCTAGAGGAAAAACTGCTTAGAACAGTCGTAAGGAGAACAGGAGATAATTGGTGTAACTTCACATCGTGTCTAGTAAGTGCTCAATTAAAAAATGCCCCTGTGCCTCCCTGTCTGCCAATCTGCTTCCTGCGAGGAAATCATTTGGGGGTTGCATTCTTCTGAAGTAGAACGGAGCACGATGCAGTGTGATTTAGCACAACGCTGTATGGTGCGGTATGCTGCAATATGAAATTGTAGCATATAGCACGATGCTTGGTGTGGTCTGATGCCATGTGGGGTAGTATGATGCAGTAGGACACGGTGAGATACAGTAAGTACGACACAGTCTGGTGTAGTACGGGGTGGCGTGTTGTGGTGTGATGAGATCCTCCCACCTCCCCTTATTATGAACCTGGTTCTTCCCTACTTGAGCTTTTTGTGGAAATGGGATGTGCTGTGTGACTGCTGGTGCTCTATGGTTTCTGTGCTTGGGCTCATGTAGCATTTCTGCTCCTCCTCCCTAGTTCCATGTGTTCTTCCCAAGGGTCAGAGTTATTTATCCATTTTAGGGAAAAGTAAACCGACAAATTGATCTTTATGGAGAGGAGAGTCGAGCTTCTCCTGCCTGCCCCAACGGTTGGGCCCTCACGCTCAGCTGGGAGGTCACCCCAGACTCACCGTCTCTGCTGGACACCGTGAGACTTCTCATTCTCCTCCTGTTTGTAAGTTCTAGTGTGTGTGTGTGTGTGTGTGTGTGTGTGTGTGTTGTTTGTGGAAACCACACTCAGCAGTGTCAGGGGCTACTCCCATCTTGGTGCTAGCGGGCTCCCAAGGGTGCTGGGGCTCCAGCTCTTCATCTACCCGTCATTCATTCACTCATTCATTCAGTGGGGACACTGGTGGAGGGAAGTTGACGGTGGGGGTGGGGTGGGGGGTGGAATGCCTGTAGCTAATCATCACGGACAGTGTTGCAGACCACAGTATTTAACCAAGTGTGTGTGGGGGGAACTAGTTTTAGGGGGACAGTGTCCCAAATCCGCATCTCCAGCTATATCTCTAGTTCTCGCCCACCCACCCACCACTCCACTCCCTCGACTAACTGTGCTGTGCTGCCATCTGCTACACGCTATTCCCGTGTTTTTGTGATTTTTTATTCCACATGGGCTGGAGCGATAGCACAGCGGGTAGGGCGTTGGCCTTGCACACGGGCCGACCCGAGTTCGATTCCTCCGCCCCTCTGGGAGAGCCCGGCAAGCTACCGAGCGTATCTTGCCCGCACGGCAAAGCCTGGCAAGCTCCCAGTGACATATTCGATATGCCAAACACAGTAACTACAAGTCTCACAATGTTACTGGGCCCGCTCGAGCAAATTGATGAACAACGGGAGGACAGTGACAGTGACAGTGATATTCCACATATGCAAGATCATTCTGACTCTGCCCATCTTTTTCCCCCGACATTTTTGTTTGGGGCCATACCCAGAACTGCTCAGGGCTAACTCCTGGCTCTGTATTCAGGGGTCACTCCTGTTGGGGTCAGGAGACCAGTGGGGGGTCCCAGGGTCGAGCCTGGTCTGCAGCAGGCAGGGAAACACATTTCCTACCGTGCAGTGTCTCTGGCCCTCTGGCCTCTTCTTCTCATTGGTTTTACTCAGCATGAAACTCTCCAGATTCATCTATGTGGCACACATGCGTAATTTTATCTTGTCTTAGAATCCCGTAGAAATCCATAGAAGTCCCCAGCTGTTCCATAGTTGCTTTATCGAGTCATCTGGGTTGTTCCCAGACCTTGGCTCTTGTGAATGGTGCTTAGTTAACACAGGAGGGAAAAATGTGTTGTTGACCCTATGGGTACGTGCCAAGAAGTGCAACTGCTGGTCATATGGAAGCTTAACTTTTAATATTTTATTTGATTTTTGATTTTTTTATTAGTGAAACACCATGAGGTACAGTTATAGACTTACAAATTTTTGTGCTTGGGTTTCAGTTATACAATGATCAAGTACCCATCCCTCCACCAGCACCCATCCTCCATCACCACGGGTCCCAGCATCCCTCCCACCCCTCATCCCCCCATCCCACCCTTTATAAATATGATAAAATATTAACTTTTAATATTTTAGATGTGTCTGTAGTGTTTTCCATAGAAGTTGAGCCAACCCACATTCCCCAGCTGTGGGTCTGGTTCCTTAACCCCCGCATACGTGCCAGCACCGACCGTTTCTTCTCCGCATCCCTTTAAATCCTAATTTAGTGCACACATTATTCTAGTTTAGTTCAAAAACAGTAACAACAAGTCTCACAATGGAGATGTTACTGGGCCCACTCGAGTAAATCGATGAACAACGGGAGGACAGTGCTTATGATAAGTTCAATATAAGAGATTTGTAGCAATGGCAGCCTATCTAAACTGAAGATACTTCCCAAGCTCCTTTACACTTCATTTCTTTGAAATTAGGCTGTTCGTTTGTTCTCTACTGCGTGGTTTTAAAAACAGAACTGTATCTCTGCTTTAAAGTTTAGAGGTTACCTGGATTAGAAAAGAATGATATAATCACTAAGAGAAGAAAGTTCAGTGTTCCCAATAAGATTCTCTAATTTTTACATAACTACATTAAGATTTTTTCTTCATTTCTCTAGGTGAAAGAAACAATGTTTAGATTACCACTTTCTGGACAAAGAGCAACCTTAGGGTTTATTTAAAAATAAATGGGCAAATTCAATGAATTTAATCAATGGCTGAATAAATAGCAGTACTACTACATTAAAAAAAAGGGGGGGCAGCTTTTTCTTTATAAAAGATCATTCTAGGGACCATTATGACCATAGGGATCATTCTAGAGATTGTCCAGGGGTTAAGGTGCTTGCCCTGCACATAACCAACCTTGGCTCAATCCCTGCACCCCATAGGGTTCCCCAAGCCCTGCCAGGAGTGACCCCTGAGCACAGAGCCAGGAGTAAGCCCTGAGAAAAGCTGGGTGTGACCCAAAAGCAAACAAACAGAAAAAAATAAATCTCGTGGCTAAAATGAAATAGATTGTGAATTTCCCTAATAATTTTAATACCATTTCTTAAACCATGGTTACTAAATAAATAAATCATGGTTACTAAATCATGGGTCATAAATCATGGTTACTAAATTCAGATGGAATCAAATTTAAATGAACATTACCGGCCCAATTTATTTTTGTTGATTTGTTTTGTTGACTTTTAATTTTTGTGTGTGTGTGTGTGGGTTGGGGGCACACCTGGCAGTGCTCAGAGCTTACTCCTGGCAGGGCTTGGGGGACTATCTGGGGTGCTGAGAATTGAACCCAACTGTGGGCAGAGTGAATGTTCTAGGTACGATACGGTCTAGCTCTCCAGCCCACAGACCCAATATTAAAAGCCAGTTTCCAGGACAGAACCCGTGGGCTGTGAGTCTCACCGCCAGGGCTCCCCGCGACCTGGCAGTGTGCCCGGGCTGTGCAGGCATGCAGGGGACCTCGCCCGCCAGCTCCCCACAACCTCTGCTGGGCACAGAGCCCCGAGCCAGCTTCCTGCGGGTGGCATAGAGATAGGCCCCCGGCTGGGCCCAGCGCCCGTCCTCAGGGCTGGCCACAGCCTGGCCCCCTCAGTGTGGCCTCTCTTTGCTCAAGCTTGTCCAAGCCTGAGGTCCAGAGGCCGAGGGACAGGCAGGAAGGCCCTGACCTGCAGCCCCTGATCTCAACGCTCCATGCTCGGGAGTCTTGGACGGGACCCTCTGATCTCAGCCCCACTTCTCTCCTTCCGTCTTTGCTGCTCCAAGTGCAGTGCTGAGCCGGCGGCCCACTGGTGTCCACGTCTGCGTGGTCTCCGCCCGTCCAGTCCACGGCACATGCCTCTCCCTGTTTGCACCCTCCCTGAGCCCTCTCTGGGACTCTAGGCCCTCGGTTCTAAACACAAACAGACTCATCGGGCCCAGTCTCCTGCATGGTCCTGCCTGCCTCTTCGAGCATCTCACCCCAGCTGGGCTGGTGGCGTCTTCTCCACCTCTTGGGTGAGAAGTGTGGCGTGGTGACAAAGGGCCTCTAAAACTTAGACACATGCGCACCCTTGTAACCATGGTCATCTCAGTTTCAAAAGATTTCAACTTTGTGGCAGGGCCACCCCTGATGGTGCTCAGGGCTCCTCCAGGCTCCATAGGGAGAGGGGCTTTGGTGACAGCATGATGTAGGGGATCAAACCCGGGGCTCGTGCTGAAAAAAAAACATGCACTCGGCCCCTTGGGCATCTCTCTGCTATTTTTTGTCTGGAAGATGGAAATTTAGGCACAGACTCTGTCGCCGTCCATGTCCTAAGATGATAAACGCTCTTCCTAGTTATAAGACCACCTGCTAACACTCTGTATGCAAACGGCATAGGGAGGGGGATCACTCTCGTTCTCTCAGCTCAATAGACCATGTGACCACGTGAGACCCGCATTGAATCTGCACCATGACTAATCTTTATGCTCCACAGGGTCCTTCCAAGACCCCAGTGGATGCCGAAACCAGTTAGTACTGAGTCCTCAGCTATACTGAACCCCGGAGAAGCCAGCTGCTTCCTTTTGCCTTCTGTTTCTATCCATGACTGTTATGCATATATCTATGATAAAGTTTAATGTATAAATTAGGCACTGTAAGAATCTACCAACCATAATCAATCATTAAATATCAGTCTAGTAGTAAAAGTTCTATGAATGCCATCTCTTCAAGTATAGTATCGAATGCGTTGTTTTTAGTTTTTATTATTTATTTATTTATTTATTAGTTTGGGGAATGTCCCTGGCAGTGCTCAGGGTCTAGTCCTGACTCTGCGCTCAGGGATCACTCCATTTCCCATCCGAGTCTTGGAGATCTCACAGTTCGAACTAAAACCCCTTCTTAGTCTCCTTTGAGTTAAGCTTTAGTCAACCACAAAGAAACCTTTTCTGCCATTGTAAGTCTCCTCTTCGCATAGATATTATATTGTGTTCATCTAAGTGATTCTGTCGAGGAGCTCAGAACGCGAGCTTTCTGAGAAACTTCATGGTTCCTAAAAACGTCGCACTAGAAACTCCTTCATCGTCTTGAGTTATTCAATCTGGACTGGGAAGTGGAGGTAGTTTGGAAAGCTTTAGGAGCAAAGAAGTTAACAGATCATTTGCTTAGTATGTTGAGACATGAAGTGTCTCTGTGTTTCCTTTGCATAGCACTGTACACCCTTCGCATCGTATATATAGACCTTGAGTCTCCACACACTGTATTTTATGACTGAAGTTCAGTAGAAATTGGTGAGAAAATGCTGAAGGAATTAGAATTATAAGCATTCAAACTACGTGAAGGCTGAAGACCAAGCCTAGGAACAGAATGTGTTCTGCATTACAAGAGAGGGAAGAAGAAAGGGAAATAATGGGTCAACAGGAGTCAGGCCTTCAGTTATCCTGGTGATAACTGAAGCGGAGAGGGGCACAGCCTTGGATCCAAAACACAGACTCAACAACACTGAAGACTTGAGATCGAAGCTGTAGCAACTAACTTTGTAATATGCCTGTTAAGGAGGCAGGCAGGGGTGGGGGGTGGGGGTGGGGAGGGAACCTTCGAACATTGGTGGAGGGAAGTTGACAGTGGTAGTGGGGTTGGTATTGAAATATTCTATGCCTAAAACTCAACCATCAATAACTTTTTAAATCAAAATTCCTTTAATAAAAAATCATAATTTATTTTTTAAAAAAGAATGTATTCTGCATTAATAGGACATTTGGTGTCAAAGAATTTGTCTTTTACGTAAGCTAATAAATCTAGAACTTTATACTAATTGCTAGCAAAAAGTTATGCTGCAAAAAACTATGCCCCTACCTAGCCTATAGAATCAAAGCTGTGACATGAACAAGGAAAATTGTGAAGAGGAATACAGTATTACTCACGTTCATTTTATGTGTAAGTCTCAGAGTCAGTCACAGAAGAATTTACTATGGCCACAATTTCTTGTCCATGTTACAAATAATGATACAGCTGCAGTGGTTTACTTGTTTCTCACAGGTCCCCAAAGTCTGCCAGGCCATAAGGCTACCTCTTAATTTTAAAACAATAGTGAGATTTAGAGTCTGGAGAGGTAGTACAATCAGCTTGCTTTGAGCACAGCAGACCCGAGCTCAGTCAACAACTCCCCCTATGGCCCCTTGAGTCCCTCCAGAAGTGATCCCTGAGCCAAGGGTAAGCGCTAATCAGAGCTGAGTGGGACCCAGAAAACAAAATAAAATAAAATACCAATGAAAATTGTCAAAACCAGTACTAACTATGAGCAAAACTGCTTTGCCTTGAGACTCAAATAATGTATTACTGGTCCCCCCAAGGGCTGGAGTGATAGCATAGCTGTAGGGCGTTTGCCTTGCACGCAGCCAGCCCAGCTGAGCCGGGTTCGATTCCTCTGCCCCTCTCGGAGAGCCCGGCAAGCTACCGAGAGTATCTCACCTGCACGCTACCCATGACGTATTCGATACGCCAAACACAGTAACAACAAGTCCCAAAACGGAGATGTTACTGGGCCCGCTCGAGCAAATCGATGATCAGTGGTTCCCCCAAAAGACAAATAATTTGACAATGTCTAACAAAGGTGAAGAGATGCATTCAGACTCATGTTGTCACTCTTATCCAAGAAAACAAAGATGGGGGAAGGGAGAGAGTAAATCAGGACAAAGGACTGAAGTACAATTTTCTGAAGTGAAGTACGTTTATTATTATCATTTAAAAAAAATTTTTTTGGAAGTAAAGTACATTTAGTTCTACTTCTAGGATATTCCTTGGAATGTCAGTCTATAAAGTGCTTTTGATTAAATTAAACCCATTTTCCCCCTATATTTTAAAAATAGAAACATATAACAGGGACTCTGAGAAAAATGAAAAATACCTCAGGCATAAAATTTAACTTTTTCTTAGTCTTCACAACTATTCTGATATATGTCTTGTTTATGTTTTAAAATTAACAAATTTACCTTTTTTTTTTAAGTGTAGCCTGGGAGACATCATCACTGGAAAGTGTGCCCTAGGAGAAGTAGGCAAGAGTGTTTATGTGGAACTTTTAAAAAATCATATTTGAAATTTTTGATTAAAAACTGTAATCAAATTTAAAATGGCTCTAATGCCTACTCACAAGACAATGGGTCAATAACTTAATCCAAATGCTTAGATTATTGAGAAAAACAGAAGTTGAAATTGATTATAATTAATGTTCCACGTTTCCTGTGATATGCTTCTATTTTTCTATAAGTTCATGGATTTAAAAGATTTTATAAGGTATACGGCAAAGAGCACCATGAGAAGATGAGAAGTAACATGGGAGAAAATCTTTGCAAGTCATACACCTGACAAAGAACTTTTATTTAAAATATATATAATACATTCTTGCACCTTAGTAACAAAAATTCAGTGAACTAAAACAAAAACAAAAACCGGCAGTGCTAAGGGGTTACACCCTGCTCTGCACTCAGGAATCACTCCCGGCAGGGCTCAGAGACATATGGGATGCCCAGGATGAAAACCAGGTCAGCTGCACGCAAGGTCAGTGCCCTACCTGTCTACCATGCCTCCCGCCTTGGAAAAAAATAATTTTAAAGGATCTGAATAGAGGTGTCTCCAAAAATAGAAATGAAAAACGAAATAGGAAGGACAGCAAGCATGTGAAAATATGCTTAGCCCCATTAGTCATGAATGGGAAACACATCAAAACACGAGAGCAGGAAGACAGTGTCGGCAGGGCAATGCCTAAGACATGCGCCACGCTGGTCCCACGCCAGGCCCCAGGTGGCCTCCCAGGTAGGCCCTGGAAGACCAGCACCCGCCGTGTGGCCCTCAGGGTTTCCTAAGCACACACGGAACTGTGAGCCAAGCAGCTCGGGCACAGCAGGAAGTAGCCCAGCCTCTCCAATGAACACATGGGGCCCTCTCAGGCCCGGTAGGAAGGCCACGCAGAAGCAGCAGTTCAGGTGAGCTAGCGTGGCTCCGACCCAAGCAGGGGAAGATGCAGAGACACGGGAGTCCTCACATGCTGCTTTAGAAAATGGTCAAGGGCAGATTTCCAAACTCACTACACCTACCACTCCACGCTCAAAAAAAATGAATCACTCAGCTTCCCCCAACGCCCCCAACCCCGCCCCAGAACTCTACCTTTAGAAGAACAAGTTGAAAGCATCCCCAACTGCCCCCAGGAATACTGCCACCTCCTAGGGGATGCAGTGTCAGGGCGTGCCCCCGACTTTGAGAAACTCTGGTCTGGAAGTTCCTCCAGCAGATAAACCTGCTGCAGGCAGGATGGCTTCATGATGGAGATACTCGCTCCAGAGACTTGAAAGAACAGAAAACTTCTCCAGAGATGTCTGGAGCAGCAACTGTACTTAGGGGAGTATTTAGTATAAAACTCACACTTAATTTATGTATTCAGTGGTTTGCCACTTCAGCAGCACAGAGACTAAAGTTGGAACCATACAGAGAAGATAAGCATTGTCTCCGGGCAAGGATGACATGCAAGTCCGTGAAGCTTTCCATATATTTTTGACTCCCAGGCATAATAAATCTAAGCTTATGGTTCTCCTTTAAAAAATAAAAAGTGATGCTTTCACCAATTGTTCCTTGACAACAAAAAGTTGAGTACCTGCTGAACAGTTGAGTACCTGCTCCAGCCTGAATGCACCATAAAAAATGCTCAATTAAGTGAAAGTGTCAGACACCAAAAAAGTAAGGTATTTTGTGATGATTCTGTGTATATGAAGTAACCAGATGAGGCCATTCTAGAGGAAGGGAGAAGTTGAAGGGTGTTGGAAGCGTGGAGGTCGGGAGGAGCAGAGAGTGGCAAGTTAGAGGAGTGCTTCCTACTGGACAGGGCTGTTTTTAAGAAAAGGATATTAAAAACATTCTGAAATCGGGGCTGGAGAGATAGCACAGCGGGTAGGGCGTTTGCCTTGCACGCGGCCAACCCAGGTTCAATTCCCAGCATCCCATATGGTCCCCTGAGCACCGCCAGGAGTAACTCCTGAGTGCAGAGCCAAGAGTAACCCCTGTGCATTGCTGGGTGTGACGCCCCCCCCCCCCCAAAAAAAAAAACCATTCTGAAATTGCTTGTGGTCATACAAATCTCGAAACATGTTTAAGAAGACAGAAGGGTGTTCAGATGGCTCCACAGGCTGGAGCCCAGGCCTTGGTTCCTCACTAGAGTTCGTAGAACAGTCGTGAGTAGGCCCCGAGATTCCGAGGATTGCTGGTTGTAACCTGGACACACACACACAGACTGGATCGCGTGTAGGTTAGATGCGTTGTGTAGAATCGAAACTGTACCTCAATGACACGTGTGTAAAAGGTTATGTATGTTATCATAAGCATATATGCAAAATTTAACATATGGAAAGCAATATGACTTACTGTTTGACCAAGCAAATGTGTGTTTGTAAACACAGTCAAAATAGCAGAGAATTTGCGTGGACTCAGCAATAGTAGTGGCTGCCTTCATGGTCTGGGGAGCTCTGGGGGTGAGCTACTTCTGTCCAGAGGCAGGGAAGAGGAATGCCAGCATTCAGACAGCGATCCCCCATGCAGGAAGGAGCCAGAGAAAGGAGCGCAGAGGGTGACCCCAACCCCCCAGCCACTTCTTTCACTGTTTTTGTTTGGGGGCAACACCCAGTGGTGCTCTGGGCTAACTCCTGGCTTTGAGCTCAGAGATCACTCCCGGCTGGGCTTGGGGGACCCTATGGGATGTCGGGGATCGAAGTGGAGTTGGCCATGTGCCAAGCAAGCGCCCACCCTGCTGTACTGTTACTCCAGCTCCCATACTACTACTGCCTTAGATGACAAGTCTGAAGGTCACAGCCAGTTCAGAGGCGCCTGGAATTGGTTGTGGAACCTGTGAGCATTGACTGTAGGAGACTCTGGCTCTTTGTATCCTTGAGATATTTCTGAATTGAAAATGGAATGTTCCTAGGCCCTTCTCTGTACAGGCAGAAGCAAATTCCTCTGCTTGGGGCTGATTGTCAGCTCTGCGACTAGGCCCAAACCCAAGGCCTGTTTCCACTACGGCAAAGACCTGTAGGATTTTCTCATCCTCCCCTGAGAAGGCAGGAGAGAATCCAAGGGCGTGACTGGGGAATCCAGCCCCGTGTCGCTTGGCTCTGTTTAGTCTAGTTCTACTGACATTGGGTTTGCTCTCAATGCTGGAACCACCCAGCAGAAACTGGGACCCAGACCGCCAGTGCTCCAGCCAGGATCTACTGTCTGGGCATCTGGCCGTGAACTCTGCCCCCCAACTTCCCAACTCGGAATTAGGCATCTGAGCATTTCCAATAACTGTGGGATTAAACCCCAAATTTCTGGGAGCCGGTTTGTAAGTATTTTCAACCTTCTGACACAGGCATGCAGCTTCTAAAGCTAATAAAAGGATAACATTAATTAAGTCAATAAATTAACCACAATATTCCAAAGTTAAGAATAACAAGCCAAGATAGGACCTAACTTTTTCTGTTTTTTTTTTTTTTCCTTCTTTTGACTCAACTGAGAGCATGAGGGTGCCACGGCTTTCTATCATGCAGTGAAGTTTTGTATTGATTGAATTCAGAGCTGGGTTTGAGACACCGCCGTGACAGCTGACTCGATCTAGTTCAAATCCATCGCAGAGAGTTGCTAGGTGGCCACTGCAGCCGCGGTCATCTTGCCTTAATGCACACACCCAGGCCAGCGAGAGGGAGGCAGGAGGGGGGGACCGGCCCAGCCGAATCAATCGCGCTGTGGCTGGTGTTAATATTTACCTTGAGTACTTTATCTGCTTTCCTCCCCTCCAAGAAGCTCCAGGCATTTGCCTGCGTTACATAAACTGTTTTGAGAGCTAATCCCTCTTCTCCAGTGAGTCACCCTCGTGAGGTGCCTTCCAGAGAGGGTGAGAACACAATGGGTTACCGCATTGCAGTGTCTGCAATTCCCAAGGAAGAAAGAGGTGGCCGGGGACATTCGAGCCGGGGCTGGGCCACCATGCCAGGGAGTGTGTCCTCGAGCGGTTGGAAGCCGGACAGTCTGTGCCTTGGCCGGGACAGGAAGCACTGTGCTCTCTGCAGCAGCGGTTGGCCTGAGATAATTCCATTGTATACCGGGTGCGGGCCGCTCCCACCGCTGGGAGCCGGGCCCTGGCGTCTGGCTCCTTGGCCATGGGCCAGGCTGAGGTCCTGCGTCTGAAGGCGGGGTGGGCGCCCCCTCCCAGGCGTCCACACACTCAGTGCTGACCACACCTCACCTTCCCGAGGAAATCTGGCCAGAAAGCCAGACTTCATGACTTCTCCTAAAGAGCCAGACCCACCCCTAGCCTTGCTTGCGGGGGGCTGGGCTTTTGTTTTCCACCGGTGCTGAGATGCGGAGTTAAAGGCCCAGGCGGGGACGGAGCCGATGACAGGCTTGTTGGAAAGATACTGTATCTGGTGGCCGCAGTGTGGTCGGCCCTCGGTCCCGGTTGGACCTCTCATCACCTCTCCTCACCACCCTTCCCAAGAAGCGCCTCCAGCCAGGGCACTTCCAAGGACTATTCTCGGCATATTTAGCAGCAATATTGTTTGATTTTTAACTGGACATTGTTCTAGACACACAAAAGAGTTCAAGGATGTGGCGTTTTTGTTCTTCTCTCCCTCCGCCCGCCTCTGTCCTCCCCGCCCTGAGCTGTCAGATTTCTCTGGGAAAATGGGATGAAAATGTTTGGGGACATTTCCACAATAAAACACTCTTACATTTTTTTTTTAAAGATTTCCTTTCTAGTCTTGTCAAGATTATAACTCAAATCTGCAGGAGTCAGGAAATTCCAAATTTATGTTGACACTTTCCCCTGAAAACCCTCCTCAGATGATAAACAGCATAAAAATCCTGTTCCCTTTCCAGCGTTCTAAGTGTGAACGGGGTTGCCAGTTTCTCCCAGCTCTGCGGTGCTCCAGGGAAGCCAAGAATGGGCCTTGGCAGAAGCGAATGTAATCTTCCAGGCCAACAATTTTTCTAAATGGTTCCTTACTCTGAAAGTGAAAGAACCATTTCAGGGTTGGTTGACTCCTTGATTTAATTTTTACAGAAACGAAAGAATTAGATTTACTAAAGGCAGTGAAAGAAAAGGCAGCAGTTTTATCCAGGCGGCCAGGGGTCTTCGGTCAGAAGCCGAGTTCCAGGTGCTTACGGCGCCTTCAGGAACCACCTCTGAGCTCACGGGAGAGCTCCTGCCCACCCTTAGCGGGGTCTTCAGGGCAGGATGCTGGCATCGGCCTGGAAGGAAAACACATCACTGGGATGGTCTCAGGCCCCGCTGCCTCATCTTTCTCCTCCTGGAACCCAGGGAGCAAGAAGACCCTCTACCAAGTGGGGTATGTATGTGAAAAGAGGTCATTCAAACCCACTTACGAATGTGCATCAGGGTCAGAGAATTACTATAAAACTACAGTACAGGTCTTGCATGCCCAGGTTCTACCCCCCACACTGCCTCAGTCTTCTTGTACTGCAAAGAGCAAGGCCAAACACTGAGTCTGGAGCAGTCCCTGAACACCACAAGATGTGGCCCTCCAAACCAGAAATAAAGACGTGGGAGAAATTCATCATTTTTTTTCTTTTTTTGGGTTATACCAGCAATATACAGGAGTTACTCCTAGCTCTGTACTCAGGAATTACTACTGGCGGGGCTCAGGGGACCATATGGGAAGCTGGGAATCGAACCTGGGTCGGCCTCGTGCTAGGCAAATGCCCTACCCGCTGTACTATTGCTCTGGCCCCAAATTCATCAATTTTCTATAAGCATTAGAGGGAAAGCTGGGCATTGCTCCAACCCCCCCCTCCAAAAAAAAAGAGGGACAATTGTCAGAATGAGTCTTGGAGAGTGTATTTCGGCAAACTGGTTACAAACAAGAAGAACGCTCTGAAAAGAAAATCCTGGGCGCAGGTGTTTAGGAGGAAAGCAGAATTGTGCGTTGAACAGGGATTTTTTGGGCCACAGGATAATTTAAAGTGACAGAGAAGGGCAGCATGCAAGCAAATACCAGCCTCTCTGTCCAAGGCCTAACCGGCATCTAGGTATGGGAGAGGAAAAGAGACGCTGAGACACCTGAATGTCCACAAAACTGGTAACTATTTGTCGTGGGTGGGCAGACATGCAAGCACACACGCGTGGGCAGGTCCCCCGCGCCCAGCTGCCCCAGGGAGCAGGGAGAGGCCCACGGCGCATGCGCAGGGCCGGCTCCTGGCAGCCTCCTGGTCTACCACGTCTTGCTCTGCCCCCTGAAGAGCTTGGCCACACGCCTAGGACTGCGGAGGAGAAGCCGGGTCAAGCTCCAGCACCAAGGGTGTTGACACACCATGTCTCCAGTCACCGCGGTTGATTGACTTACAGAAATTAAGTCCTTTTTTTTTTAAAAAAGACTCTAGACTGATAAGGAAGTCTTGGGAGGGAAAAAAAAAAAGACTAATAAAGTATGTCTTGTGTCAAACCAGGCAAAGACAAAATAATGACAGTGTGGGCATGAAGTGGAGAGTGGTCCTATCTTTGTCACTGTCACTGTCCTCCCGTTGTTCATCGATTTGCTCGAGCGGGCCCAGTAACGTCTCCATTGGAGACTTTGTTGTTACTGTGTTTGGCATGTGGAATACATCACGGGTAGCTTGCCAGGCTCTTTAAGGACTATATATTTGTAAGTCATCTATCAATACCAGCAGGAAGCCCGTGGGAGAGGAAACCATCGCAGACCAATTCCATTTCGGTCTGTGAGAGACAGCTAGACCGCGACCCGAGTAATAAAGCAGACAGTGGACAGGGTGGGAGGAAGGGTCCCACCGTCTGCTCAGAGCCAGGCTGGCTGCTGTGGCAAGCGTCAGGTGTTGCTCTCCCACTGACTCTGCAGCCCTGAGCCTCCTCCAGGCCCCTGACCACTTGCACTCCCCGTCCTCCTCCGCAGGAGTCCAAGTGGGCCTGTCTCGTTCTTGCTGGGCTGACTTGGTTGACCGGCTTTGGATTTCACATTGTTTCCAGCACCAAGGTTCTGTGTCTGGATTCTAGACCTTCACTGCCAGCTGTGTTTATGCTTCCAGAAACACTCATCAATTCCCTTTCTTAGGAGTTTGATGTACTCCAAGGGGCTCACAGTTAACTCTCCTTTTACCCCCGCTGGGTTGAGGAAGCAAATTGTAGGCTGCGGTCAGGGCACAGTTTGCCAAGTCCTTTTCTTTAATTCTTACACCTTCATGTTGACAACATGGAAAATCACAGTGTGCAAAGTTCCACCCAAGACCAAGATTATTTTCAATACTGATTACCGACAATAGCCTTTGCACGCCCCCCAATCAGGTGCCTCTAATACCTTAGTCCCCTCTCTGCGACTACTGCCCCGGACACAACTTTGTGTCCTCTGGGCAGCTGACCCCCGGCTGACTTGGCTGCAGGTGGCCTTTGCCTCCCGAATGCTGAGACACCTGAATGTCCACAGAACTGGTAAATATTTGCCTGTGAGGAAATGAGAGTTCTGCCGGGGCAGGTGAGGAGGCCACTCATCTCTCAGTGTCAAGAGTGTGAAGCGAACAAACCCATATGCGGTCACGCCTCAGCTTCAGAGAAGGAGCTGACAGTGGCCGTGGCCTCCAGGACCCTGCCGGGCTGTGCTCTGGGCAGGCTCTTTGCTGCGTGAACATCCGCTCTTGACTTCACGACCATGTGCCCGGTTAAGAGAGCACTGCTGGGAGAGGTCCAATTCCCGCCCCCCCCAAAGTTGAAGAATTAAATATGTTCATTGGTTTCTTGTGCAAGGCAAACAGCCTACCTGCTGTGCTATGTGGCCGACTTGGGTTCGATTGCTCCATCCCTCTTGGAGAGCCCAGGAAGCTACTGAGAGTATCCCGCCCACACGGCAGAGCCTGGTAAGCTCCCCGGGGCATATTTGATATGCCAAACACAGTAACAACAAGTCTCACAATGGAGACATTACTGGTGCCCACTTGAGCAAATGGATGAACAATGGGAGGACAGTGTTACAGTGCTACAGGGCTACATTGGTTTCTTGTGACTGTGATGAAAGAAGAGAGAGGACGTGGGTGACCGGAAATGCCCTGATGAACTGAATCAGTACAGAAACAAATTGTCCAGGAAGACACAAGACTACACTGCTGGCAGATGCAAGAAGTGTGTAGTGCCAAATGAAGGAAACATCTCCAAAATTCTGTATCTGAGATGGGGAAGTAGGAGAGGAGCTTTGTCACTTTGTAGAAAAGTTGAAGAAAACCAGTGTGGATCCTTTCAGTGTGGAGAAATAGAAGTTCAAATTATAAATGGAATTGGCAAGCTGACCTTTTGGTACCTCTCGAGAAATTACCTGTTTTAAGCATAAGAAGCTTCCCAGTCAGTGTGTCACAATATCATTCATAGTACATAATTGTTTTTTTTTTTTTTGCTTTTTAGGTCACACACAACCATGATGCTCAGGGGTTACTCTTGGCTCTGCACTCAGGAATTACTCCTGACAATGCTTGGGAGACCATATAGGATGCCGGGAATCGAACCCAGGTTGGCTGCGTGCAAGGCAAACGCCCTACCTGCTGAACTATCACTCCGGACCCAGTACATGACTTCTTAAGAAAAAGAAATAAGTATTGCTACTGAAAATACACTGTGATAATTCCAGCCCCTTCATCTCCACTTTTTGTTTAGAATAATATTTTCAGGTAAAGGTAAAGGCCCTCCCGTTGATCGTCGATTTGCTCGAGCGGGCCCAGTAACGTCTCCATTGGAGACTTTGTTGTTACTGTGTCTGGCATATCGAATACTCTCGGTAGCTTGCCGGGCTCTCCGAGAGGGGCGGAGGAATCGAACTCGGGTCGGCCATGTTGGCCGCTTGTAAGGCGAACGCCCTACCCGCTGAGCCCGGCAAGCTACCGAGAGTATTCGATATGCCAGACACAGTAACAACAAAGTCTCCAATGGAGACGTTACTGGGCCCGCTCGAGCAAATCGACGATCAACGGGAGGGCCTTTACCTTTACCTTTTACCTTAATATTTTCAGAGTGCAGGAATGGCTGGTAACGCAGTGAACAATTAATTACTTACCTTTATTAATTCACCAAATTCTTTAAAAAAGAATTCTCTAAGAAATTATTACTACTCTTTTCGTTTCCGGTCAGCAAAACCAAGTCAAAGGAAAGTTAAGAAACTTCTATCTTCAGATCTTAATAAAACTGGGAGGAGAAAAATAAAAGAAGACACTTTTGAAAACAAACCAGACTATAGTCTTCAAAGATATTGATGGTAAATACTAAGGAACTATTCCAAGTTCTAGAAGACACCCCAGTGAAATTTAACAAATTTTCTCGAGTGGATCAGAATATGCAAGGAAAAAGTTAGCTTAAAGGACATTATTGAGATAAGCAAGATATTGGGTTATGTGCTACATATTAAAGCATGATAACTTAAAATTTCTCAAATTTGATAACTGATTTATGTGATCATATGTCTATGCAAGAGAATATTAATGCTTTTATAAAATACTTTAGGGGTGGGCTTGAATTAGACAATCTACATCCAAATAATTCATAAACACACACAGAGGAAGAGAGACTAATTAAATCAATAAACCAAAATGCTCAGCACGGATAAGTTGGAGTAGAAGTTGCTCTACAACTCTTTTTTTTGGGGGGGGGGCTTTTTGGGTTACACCCGGCGATGCACAGGGGTTACTCCTGGCTCCGCACTCAGGAATTACCCCTGGAGGTGCTCAGGGGACCATATGGGATGCTGGGAATCGAACCCGGGTCGGCCGCATGCAAGGCAAACGCCCTGCCGCTGTGCTATCGCTCCAGCCCCTGCTCTACAATTCTTTATGCCAAACTTAGATATTTTCTGTAGATTTTATTTTGTAATACAGTATTTTAAAAGAAACAAAACCTATATTTCAAAGGGAAAAAAAATCAAAACTGACCAGTGAATTCTGAAAAATCCGGACAGATGACTGTAAGAATAGAAGTCGCACAAATTACTAACGAGCTGGTCTGACCCACAAGTAACAGACCACAGGACACTCTCGCAGGTACACATTCATTCAACCACAAATCGTGGACCCCTCTCACCCTCAGCTGCTCCCTTTGGGCTGAGGACATGGGTGTGAACAGAGGCAAAGGTCTAAGCACACTTATGCATGATCCACGACAGGAAGGCACGACTGTTCTAAAAAGCAGAGAGGAGATAAGGCATGTGTGGGCAGCGTGTGCCACCCCTCCAGGCCTCAGGAATAGCAAGAACTTTTGGTGAGAAGTCCTGATGGGACAGTGCAGGAGGTGTTCCCCTTCTGACTCAAGGAAAAAGTCAGCCACTCCATTCATTCAACTATTGATTAACTAATTGATGAAAGAGACCTAAATACTATGTCCAGTTAAATATCATTGAAAAAATAAGATAAACATGCCCAGGAAGTCCCCATCTCTTTCACCTAAGGAAAGGGGGAATAGGATGAGCGATCTTCTTTGAATGTTTACGAAAAACTTTTTCTCTTTCTTTCTTTTTCTGGGGGGTTTGTTTGTTTGTTTTCATTTGGATTGTTGTTTAGCTGCCCCTAATGGTGCTCAGGACTTACTCCTGGCTCTGCACTCAGGGATCACTCCTGGCAGGCTCCGGGAATCCTATGGAGTGCTGGGGATCAAACTTGGATCTACAGCAAGCAAGACAAGTGCCCTACCTTCAGTACTATCGACTAGAACCCCCTGCTTATTTTATTTTGGTATTGGTTCTGGGACACACCCTGTGGAGCTCAGAGCTTACACTTGACTGTGTGCTCAGAGAATCACATGTGATGCCAGTCACCACCACCACCATACTCTTCTCTCTCTCTCTCTCTCTCTCTCTCTCCCTTCCCCACAGTTGTCTTCCTTGCTAGATTGCCAGTTCTTGAACAGACAAGAACCACACAAATTTCATCTCTAGTGAAGATCAGACAAGAATGAGATAAGCAAACAGCAAACTTTCTGGACACTTTTCTTGCACTGGCCAGTGATTTGGCTTAATGGAATGAGTTGAAATTTCATCATTTACTCATTGGGCAAGCCGAGTTCTCTTGCCCAAGTGTCGTTAATTAGTGATCTGGCATTGTGGGACTCTATGAGAAGCCAACCTTCGTGGGGGATTTAGAAGCATTAGGGTACAAAGTGACTCTAGCTTGACTGACACTGTCTTCAAAGATCTACTAATCCGAGAATCTATGTGAATTGTTTTATGACCCAAGTTGAGTTACCAAGGGGCTTGATGTTGACGGAAAGAGCTCTAAAACAAATAGTGCTGGATTTCTCGCTTATTGCAATAAGATTAGTATTTGCAGAGAGGTCTCTAAAAATCTCCCTCTTCTTGTATGAGAGCCAATCTGACACCAGAGTAGAGAGAAGAAAACATCGCTTCTTTGAGTGCTGTGTCTGTGGACTTTGTCTTCCTCTTTGCATCTGATGATTTCACCCTAAACCCATAGACATCAAATCAAGCCTTTTATGTGGACTTTTGTCCCCCAAATTCATTACATTTTATTAGCGATTGAGATATACAGAAAATTGGATGTACACATGCAAAAGTACTTGTAGGGAAATTGAACAAAAATGGATTTGTTTCTCACTTAATCTGTGATTCTCAGTCCTCACCATGGGGGTACTACGGCCTCCTGAATCCACATTGTTGATCACTTATAATAAATTTTAACCAAAAAAGGGTGACCTGTACTTAAAGTTAGTTGCATGCATACGGTGTGGAAATCATTCCTGGCTATTTCCTGCATGAGACTGGGGTTGCAGAGCAGTACGGCGAAGGCTACCTGCTTCTTGTACTCCCTCCTTGGAAGAAAGGGGGCAGGAAAGTGGGCAGAGGGAGGAGCGAGGGCAGGTCTCCTTTCGGCAGGAGCCCACCTCAGCATCAGCACCATGGTCATACCTGAGGCTCAGACACACCCGTCTAATGAAACGAACTGCTTTCTTCTCTGTGGCTTCTTTGTCACTCATGAGTCATGCTGCTCACTCACATGCTCGCAGCTCTGAAAAAACGAAAAATGTAGGGGATAGAGGGGAAATCATTTCCCTTATTCGTCCAGTGGGAAAGAGATGACCAGAGTGAGTAGCTGTGAGGGGAGTGAAAGGAAGAACGCAGCACTTCACAGAGAGGTAGATGGCAAAGTCAGAGGCCAAAGAAGGCAGAAAATATTGGTGAACTATTGACCAAGAAGTGCCAGAATTTTTCTGACAGGACTTTGCTTTGCTGTTCACTTGTTGGGTTGACTCTGAGGTAGGCAGCCCTTTTTTTTCTCACTTTTTTTTTTATTAGTGAAACACCATGAGATGCAGTTATAGACTTACAAATTTTTGTGCTTGGGTTTCAGTTATACAATGATCAAGTACCCATCCCTCCACCAGTGCCCATTTTCCACCACCACGGGTCCCAGAATCCCTCCCACCCCCCACCCCCCCCCATCCCACCCTGCCTCTGTGGCAGGGCATTCCCCCTTGTTCTCTCTCTCTTCTTTTGGGTACTGTGTTTTGCAAGAGAGGCATTGAGTGGCAATCATGTTTGGTCTATAGTCTACTTTCAGCCTGCTTCTCCCACCCTGGGAGGATCCTCCCAACACCCTTTATTTGGTGCTCCCTTCTCTATCTGAGCTTCCTTTTCCCCTAGCACGTGTGGCTGGCCTCCAAGTCATGGAGCAAAATTTCTGGCACTAATCTCAGCCACTCCTGGGTGTTAGTCTCCCATTTTGTTGCTTTAAGTTCCCCAGATGAATAGGCAGCCCTTTTGGACAACGTCTGCCCTGCATGTGAGGATTCAGAGTGATCCTGAATTTTTTTTTCTTGTTTTCTTTTTTGGCTTTTTGGGTCACACCTGGCGATGCACAGGGGTTACTCCTGGTTCTGCACTCAGGAATTACCCCTGGCAGTGCTCAGGGGACCATACGGGATGCTGGGAATAGAACCCCAGGTAGACCGCCTGCAAGGCAAACGCCCTACCGCTGTGCTACTGCTCCAGCCCCTGTGATCCTGAATTTTAACTGTTCTCACTGTGTGCCTGAGACATGACTTGATTCTTGCCTCCTTTCTCTTCCCGAAACTTCCTTGACGCTCTCTGCTCTGGCTTAACAACACGACCCATGACACTAATGCAAATCATGGAAAGAAAAGGGAACCTCTTGAAGCCTGCTGGTTCTTCTCCTCAAAGGAAATGAATTCGGGTGTTCTGTAAAAGCATGCAAGTCCTCTAAGTGGTGAAGTCCTAGCAGAGCAACACACAAGAGGCCCAGGAAGCTGGGAGTTTTTTGGTTTTTTTTTTTTTTTTTTTTTTTTTTACCTAAAACGCACCAGCAGCTGAACGACAAACAATCCATCTCTCCCAATAAGAAGCCGAGAAAGATAAGGGGTTCTGCTTCACCTCCATCCATGCATGGGCCTGGGAGTAAAAGTTTTCCATCTTAAATTCCAAGGACAGGTGTAAACAGAGGCTCAGCGCTTTCTGGGAGGCTGATTACAAAGAAGAACTAATCAGAAGCTTTTCATCTTTGACCCTTGACCTCTAGGTCTACTCAGGGGCATGGAGGTGGCCGGGTTGGTGTCCTTTGCGCCTAAGGAAGTGACAGGCAGCCTGTTGATCAATACCCCTCTTTGCCGTGTCTTCAGAACTTAGGAGAGAACCCAGAAAGGGCGGCGGAAATCAATACTCAAGTCTGGGGAGAAGGGGGTGATTGTTCCGTTCATTTTGTTTCTAAGAAAGAAAAATAGCAAGCAATTATTTTTTTATTTGTGGGGAAGCGAATGAATTTCAAAAGAATTGGAGTTAAGGGCCTTGAGTTTTATTCGATTTTATGCCCAGGACTAGATGCGGCTGAGTTTCTAGGATTTTATTTTCTCTTACAGGGCACAGGGGCTGCATTGCGCGATTTTTCCAGCCCTACCAATTAGACAATGACCCATAGCAGGAAAACACAAAAGAAAAGAATTTCTTACAGCAAACTGAGGCTTTAAGAAGGAGCAGTTCAATAAATAAAGGGGGGGGGCGGTGAGAGGTGGGGAGAAATCAACAAAGCAATTAAGAACTCGGAGGGATTGATTTATGGAGACGATCATTCTTTTGATGTCTAGCTTGGCTAATCAATGATTCTTTTTCTTCTTTTTGACATGGATTAGGGAACAGAAGAGGAGTAAAGTATTAATATTACTCACCTACAAATACCTGAAATAAATATCATTGCAGGAGAGACAGGAATTCCTTTCACATTTGCCAGCATCATTGAACAGATCCTGAAAATTAATGCAGAATCTGTGTGTGTCATCACCTTTTGTCTCCTCAGTCAGCCCTTTTATTACTTCTTATATTGAGTATATACTCCCTGGCTCTTTGTTCGTTTAAAATAGAAAAAAAAAATTACAATTTAAGTTCTTCACAGAAGGATGTTTGAAATATGAAACAATTGTCTGAGAAACAATAAAAGCTCACCCCAGGAGATATTTAAAATTACCGCGACACATGTTATATTAGATAGAGATGAAAGGACTAAATTTGTCTCTTCCATCTCTAGCAAATAAAATTTCCTGTGGGAAATATCGTTACGATTTTTTAAAAGATATTATCCAGTGAACTAAGAAAGCCAATCAACGGACTCTTCTAGTTTGCACAAAATTAAGCAAGGTTTGGGAGGGGAGGATGTTGCTCTTTTCTGATGCAGTACCAACTTAGGTCCTGTTTGATTAAAAGGACACGAAGAGGTGTAAGCTAGAGGCAGCCTTCAGGAGTCACAGTACAGCCCCTACCGCTCCTACCCGGCTTCCTGCTCCCTCCTTACCCCCATGTGTGTGCTGCCCACTGGGAGAGGGCAGAGGAAACTTGACAGACTTCCTGGGATTAAGGCCTTGTCCTCCCGGTGACTTCCCGTCACGCTTGGGTCAAAACCCAATCTCATAACCCTCTAGTACCAGCAGTTTTGTTATCTCCATCAGCCAGCCTCTCTGACCTCACTCCCTGCAGTCATTCCTCCGCCCCGACCAGCCCACCACACCCACAGAGGCGGTCCTCATTTGGATTATCGCTGCTCCTCATGCCTACAACGATTTAGCACAGAATGAGGCATTTGAAGAGCAGAAACTGAGCAAATAAACTATACGGCAGATGAGTACAATCGGGGGGAAAAAGTGAGAGTGCAGTAATTAACTCTACAGGGTGGTCCTTCTATCAGTTCTTTAAAGACATAACTACTAGCTGGGGTTTTTGTTTGTTTGTTTGTTTTGCTTTTTGGGTCACACCCAGCGATGCACAGGAGTTACTCCTGGTTCATGCACTCAGCATCTGGCGATGCTCGGGGGGACCGTATGGGATGCTGGGAATCAAACCTGGGTCTGCCGTATGCAAGGCAAACGCCCTACCTGCTGTGCTATTGCACAAGCCCCACTACTACTCACCTCTGCAACCACCCAGTCAGAGGTACTGCTAGAACCTGGCTCACTTACAGTTGGGGAACTGGAAACAGCATCCACAAAAGTTATTTCTCCCAGGAGGAACGTTAGTGAGTAGCAGAGATGGGGGCTGAGGGGAGGTGTCTAGACCCAGAACAGATGTTCCTCACCATGTGTAATCTAAGTACCAATTGCACGGGCATCCCGACAGCCTTGGAGAAGAGACCCACAGAATGAGATATGAGTAATGGTTTAGCCAAGTGTCTAGAGATAGCTGTGGTCGGTTCAGTCCTGAGAAGGGCAGGAGAGAGGAAGAGTTCCCAAACCTCCACTCCACTTCCTGGATTGAGTCTTCCTTCCTTTCCAATCTTTTGTGTACCCAAATTACATTTCTCCTCTAGTCACTATTCCCTAATGCTAATTAATAGCGAGCACGGGTGATCTTGTTTGGTTAAAACGGTGAGATGAGGTAAGAAGGGTTTGTTGGGCCCAGGTCACTGAAGAACAAGGAGTTGTGGTCCACTTGAAATTTCAGGTCAGTTATTCAGATGAAATATGGGATAGATGGGAAGGAGAATAATGGTCAGACCAACAGACAAACTTGGAAGTTAAGGACCCTACTAGCTACCAGAGAAATAGAGGAAAGATGAAACAGTAACTGCCAGGATGAATCAAATATTAGAAATATACCTTGACTGATACCTGGGGGAACAGATATGCTACACCCATACACTTGGGTATAGGTCAGCCTCAGGAGCAAAGGATATTTTGACTCACACAATAAAACAGGTGAAGATGTTATACTGAGACAAAGCCTTCAGAGAAGAACAGCACTGCCAACTCGACTTGTGGAGGTATATAGTCATCAAGTTCCTGATCGCAGAAAGCAGAAGAGGGAAGGGAAGGGGAGGGTAAGAGGAGTGTCAGATGGGGGCGGGGGGAGTTACTGTTTAATTAGGTAAAGTTTCCCCTTGGATGATGAACAAGTTGTGGTGCTAGCGTGAAGTGAACATGGTACCACAGACATGTACACGCAAACATCACCATGCCGTTAAATCTCATCTTACTCGTACTTCATCACCATAAAATAAATAAATGTGTAAATAAGTAGAACATTAAAAAGAGGACAGAACCAAGTGGCAGATAGAAGATGGTTCTAAATTTTTGTTTTTTTTGGTTTGGAGGAGATTTTTGGGTTCTTGGGTCACACCCAGCAGTGCCCAGGACTTATTCCTGGTTCTGTGCTCAGGCTGGGCTCAGGGTACCATATGTGGTGCTGGGGAATTGAACCTGAGTCGGCCTCTTACAAAGCAAGTGCCCTGCCCGCTGTCCTATCCTTGTGACTTGGTTCAAACGTTGGTTTTAAATCAATGGAACACTAGGGGTGGCCGTTGAGAGACATCAGGGGGGTAGCGTGAGTGTGTTGGGAGATCTGAGGGACCCTTGAAAACCCCAGGTGAATCACCAGTTGCCACTAAGTCACCATCACCATCAGTACCTCAGACGTGATAAGGACATCTGAGAAGGACGAAGTCACAGGTCAGGCTGAGTCACGAGGGCCAGAGACTGGGGAAAGTGTGTCACTTGCTCGTTCACCACTCAGAGATTCTTGGGAAAGAACAAGCACTGCACATGCTGACTGGGGTGCAGCCCCCAGCACTGTGACTGTCAGGTTGCTTGGGAGGAATCTGCCAAGTGTCTGTATTGCTCCCCTAAAGCGCACACCAGACCCTCGGCGTTCCCCTCAGGGCCAGGACCCTTTTCCTGAGACTGAGCTCTGCCCCACAACGCCAGCCCTGGCTTCAGATACAGCGGCTGCATGTGCAGTGCAGCAGGGCTCACCCAGGTACCACCCTCAGCCTCCCCGATAACATCTATGGCCGCCTCACCATTATTCCCACTCAGAGATTTCCAGATGCCTTATCTCAGCACTGGAATCAGCGTCTCAGGCCTGACTCACCCCCCATCATGTGCCAGCAGATTCTGGATACCCACAATGCGAGGAAATAAGCAATACACCGTTGGGAGGTCTTTTGTGTGGTGACCGAGCTGCATTTTTCCTGGCTCTAAATAGCATCTTGCCAAGGACAGCCTGCCACGCGGGGCCCTCCCATTCCCACCTTCTCCAGCTGCATGTTCAACCGCAGGGCAATGAACGCAGGAGTGAAGCTTCGTCTACAGAGTGATGGAGGCACCATCCCCTCTGCAATGCGGGGAGCAGAGTGTCCACCCTTCGTGGTGGACACGGCCATTCCAAACCTGTTTCTCTTCTTCCCAATGACGATTGTTTCCATCCAAGATTTGAAATAGGCTTCGATAATAGGCAACTTCACAGTCAGTTTTGCAAGTTCATAAAGGTGTCAGCTAAGTGAGCATCAGCACAGTCAAAATACAGAACTCTTCTCCCCCAGCCCTAAAAATTTTCCCTATGATCCTTTCACCTGCCTCCTCTTACCCTGGCCCAAAGTAACCCCTGATATTTTCCCAGGCTCTTAAATTCAATGGCAAAGGATAAGTCTTCACATTGACTGGAAATACTTTTTACTTGTAAATGGAACTCTCGATACAGTCGTTGGAAGCCACAGTCTTTTTTTCTTTTCTTGTTGAGATTATGTTACTTTACATGACTGCATACTTTAGGGGTACACAAATCCTTTTGTATTGTAGACCCCAGACCGTGGGACTTTCCTCACCAAGGACCCTGAGACTTGGGGTCTCCTAATCGGAGGCAAGGTGCTGGTGATTAAGTCTCTTAATTGCCCTGGATGCTTCTAAGCCCCTGAATCACACTCTGGGGCTTTCTCCTTGATTGAGAATGGGGCTTCCTTGAGATGGAAGGGGCATAAGAGCCTGAACTTAGGCCTTGGGACTGCCAGGTAAGCACTGAAGCACCGAGTCCTCTCCCAGGTCCACCTACAGCTATTTTTGAACGACTGTATTCGGTGATAGAATAAGATTTCCAGAGACAGACATTTGACATTAACTAATTTCCCCCTCAAAGTCACATTTCCAGGCCCAGAATGATAGTACAAGAAGAATGGCATTTGCCTTGCATGTGTCTGACGCACATTCTGTTCTCTGGTACCAAGTATAGTCCTCTGAGCATTGCCAGAGATCACGCCTAATCACAGAGCTGGCCCCCAGAACATACACACACACACACACAGACACACACACATACACACACACACACACACACGATTTTATTTTTCTAAAAGTCACATTTTCATGTCACATTCTTTTAGGATTTGATCCTAGTATAATACATTGATATACTTGAGAATTCATTTTACTGATTGGTTGTTCCCTGGTTCCTCAGTGGAAATTACATCAATTAAATTTTAGTATTTTAATCATTCCTGTTGCAAGTACAGAATTAAACAAAGCTTGCCTTTCTCAAGTTGGGTAAATCATTATTAAATATGAAGTTCAGATTTTATGAAAAGCCACTGTCTGTTCACCGACTGCAGAGGTTGGGTATCATGTCAGTTCAAGGACACTATTTCAAGTGATGTTTTGGGGGATGTGAGAGGTATGAGTTTCCTGGAGACAGGGGATCAGAGTAGCATCTCCTCTTTTTTGGCTGTTGTGTGTGAAAGGTGAGGCAGAAGAGGGCATTTGGGCTCCTCTAGGCTGTAATGGAGCTGAAAACATCAATGAACCTTCTGGATAGTCTTTGTAGCTCTCGAGGGAAGGAGAATCCCCAATGTCAAAATGACTCTATCAGAGCTTCGAGTTACATCCCTAAGAAGAAAGACACAACATCATAGTACATTTTCTCGTTGTCTTTTTGCAGATTTTAACCACCCCAAATCAACAAAATCTCCTGCATTACTGAAGGTGGTCTGCATATTAAATTCCACGAATATCCTAAATAATGACATGCTGTTATTCAACCCTCATGAAGAACCTCTGGTGTCAGGGAAATGCTTTGGGAACCATATCAGTGAGTCAGAGGGTCTGTGATGACCCTCACTGTCCAGCTAGGAACATCTGAAGTGAGTTGAAAAGAGGCAGGGGATGGGAGCAGAGTAATAGTACAGTGAGTAGGCACCTGCCTTGCATGCAGTCAACGTGAGTTTGATTTCCAGCACCCAATATGGCTTCCAAAGCCTGCCAGGAGTGATCCCTGGGCTCAGAGCTAGGAGCAAGCCCCGAGCACTGTCATGTGTGTTAGGAGGGGGAGGGACATGGTATTGAGTTGCTTTCCAACCAGTGGAAGAGGCATGGTTGGTAAGGGTGCAGGAGACAGGGAGCTCCAGGGCCTTAGTGTCCAATGAGAAGATGCAACCACTTGCAGTTCATCATCTTTTGGAAAACAGGAAGTTTAAAGACAATCTTGGAAGATGTATTTTGTGGACTTTGAAGGAGAGCGAGTTCTGTGATGAACAGACATGATCTCTCATTCTCAAAAATCTCATAGGCTAGAGCAGGAAGCAAAAGTAGGAGGAGAAAAACCACATCAACATTCCCAAATCAGCTTCAACTGAACGTGTAGTCTCACCTGAGCTGCCTCTGCTGAACTGAGGTGACACAGAAAGTGGTTAGAGCAGGTTTTATCGAACTCATCTGGACGCAAGTCTCTCCTGGAGTGGATGTCCGGGAATTGCTAGGGCTCAACGGCCTTCACTGTCCTTGTCCTTCCCTGGCTCAGAACTCTACTGGAGTCCCAGAGAGATGCGGATTGGCCCAAACAGACGGCACTGGGTGGAATAGTCTGGGGAGCCCTATTCCTGCCATCTACCAATGCAGGTAGAGGTCATGCTCTCCGAAGAGCATTCTAAAGTGACTTCCAATATTCTCCATAAGAACAAAGGCTAAGCATCTGTGGTCTAGCCGGATCAAACAGGGCAATAGACGTTATCAAGTGATAACAAACCCTTGGCCATGGAGAACGAAACTCAGATTACCAAGCGTGGGGGCAGGGCTGAGGGGAATGAAGCAACTAGAAAAGACTAGAAGGTGCATGAAGGCCAGAGGTGACCGAGGGGCAACAGCGGAGGGTCTTGGGCAGCATTGGTGGTGTTGGGGTGCAGCAACTTGGAACATCCATGCCACAAATGTTAGCCCCATTGCAACAATGTTACCCAGACGATAATAAAAATGGGTTAATCTACAAAAATAATCACAAAAAACATTCTCCACATCGGTCAAAGGGAGGACTAAGATTTTCAAAATAGAAATTTGATCTTTAACCAACCTTCCCTTCCCTTCCCTTCCCTTCCCTTCCCTTCCCTTCCCTTCCCTTCCCTTCCCTTCCCTTCCCTTCCCTTCCCTTCCCTTCCCTTTCCCTTCCCTTCCCTTCCCTTCCCTTCCTTTCCCTTCCCTTCCCTTCCCTTCCCTTCCCTTCCCTTCCCTTCCCTTTCCCTCCCCTCTCCTCTTCTGCCCTCCCTTCCCTTCCCTTCTTTTCCTTTCCCATCCTACCACTGAGCCACATCCTGAACCCAGATCCATATGCAAGGGGAGTATACCACAACCCCCACTCAACATCCCTCGGGGACCACTCCTGGCATGGTGCTTGGGGGGCTGTCGAGTGCTGGAGACCAAATCTGGGCTCCTGCGTCCAGACCTTTGAGCCGACAGCCCAGCTCCCAAAGCCCATCTTTGCTGGACACAGTAAACAAATGTCTGAATCAAAGACAAAATGAAATGAAGCAGCTCAAACAGACGTGTGGCCCTGCTGGCTTCCCAGTTGCTTCCCCCTCCCCCGAGGCTGGCTCAGAGCCCCCCAGCTCCAGCTCTCCTCCTTGGCCCAGCAGGTCCCGTCCCACCGCCCAGCAACTGGCCCCAATGTCCCACGGGCCTCCCTCGCACGCCGGGGTGTGGGACACTGTGTGCTCTCCGAAGAACGCTTTCCGTCCCTTCCTTCAGCCTTGCTTCCTTCGCCACAGGATTGTCCAGTTATCCGGAGGCGTCTTGGAGCTTGATCTTCCCTCTGACTTGTGGGGTTCCTTCATCACTCCTCCTTCATCCTCATTCCCCTGTCCATGTTTTTAAAGCGTCAACAGTTTTTTGACATTTGTTTTCAATCATCCAATTCTTAAAATGTAAACCTGAGAACATATCCTTTTCGTGTGTGTGTGTGTGTGTGTGTGTGTGTGTGTGTGTGTGTGTTTGCTCTGTTTGAGGGCTACCCTCAGCTTTGCTCAAGGCTTACTTCTGCAGGGATTCCTGCTGGGGGTCTTGGAGGACCCTATTGGGTGCCAGAGATGAAACCCAGCAAGGCAAGCACCCTTCACACTGCACTATTGCTTCGGCCTCTCTCTCTCTCTCTCTCTCTCTCTCTCTCTATCTCTATATATATATATATATATATATATATATATATATATATATATATGAGACAGGGAGCTCCAGGGCCTTAGTGTCCAATGAGAAGATGCAACCACTTGCAGTTCATCATCTTTTGGAAAGCAGGAAGTTTAAAGACAATCTTGGAACATGTATTTTGTGGACTTTGAAGGAGAGCGAGTTCTATGATGAGCAGACATGATCCCCCATTCTCAAAAATCTCACAGGCTGGAGCAGGAAGCGGAAGAATATATCACTTAATCACTTAATCACTTAACTTCCCGTTAGTCGTCGATTTGCTCGAGCGGGCGCCAGTAACGTCTCCATTTGTCCCTGTCGCGTGCTAGTGTAGCCCAATGGCATCTGTTCGCTCCGGGAACATGAAGGGCCTCAAACCGATTGTTCATGATCTTGACAAAGAAGTCTGACCATCTGGTAGGTGGGCGGCCACGCGGTCTCTTGACATCCCGTGGAATCCAATCAGTAACAGCTCTAGTCCAACGGTCGTCTTTAAATCTCATTACGTGACCAGCCCATCTGATTTTCGACACCTTGGCAAATGAGACAGCGTCTCGGAAAGACTGGCAAGCTACCGAGAGTATTCCGCCCGCACGGAAGAGCCTGGCAAGCTATCCGCTGTGTATTCGATATGCCAAAACCAGTAACTACAACTGGTCTCATTCACCTGACCCCGGAAGAATATATATATTCGAGGAAAGTAGCTTTACTTCCTCCCCCCTTTTTTTTTTTCTCTGAACTTTTGAATTCTCTTGTGAAAGACGGAGACTTCAGAGCAAGAGTTTTATCCTGGTGACTGACCTCTAGTAGATAACAGATCCAGTAAATATGAAGAGAACAAGGGCTAGAGAGTAGCTCTCAGAAGGCCCGTAAAAGGCCTAGATTCGGAAATTCTGGTACTAAGCCTCTTCAATATTATGCTGATCGAACAGCAATTGCAGATCCTTTGATGAGGGCTTCCTCAGAACCTTCTGCAAGATTTTTCCTGGAACCATATGTAATAGCAGCAGAAGACCTAAATGTGAAAACATATTGACCAAATCATGAATTTCTGTTCACAAGACCAGTCAGTTACTGTGGAAAGGGGAAACAATACCGGTATTGTGGGCAATGTGGAGGTTTGTCAAATAGATCAATGTAGAAGAATCCTATGGTCCAGGAATCCCACTACTGTTGTACCTACTCAAAGCTGTCAGAAACTGCCTTCAAGAGGGATTGGGACACCAATGTCCACAGCGGCATTATTGATGAAGCCAAGAGGCAGAAGCAGTCCAAGTGTCCATAGATAGATCAGTGATGCAACAAATTGTGATATGAATATATATAAAGGCCCCCTCCCGTTGATCGTCGATTTTCTCGAGCGGGCCCAGTAACGTCTCCATTGGAGACTTTGTTGTTACTGTGTCTGGCATATCGAATACTCTCGGTAGCTTGCCGGGCTCTCCTATATATGGAATATTAGTCTGCCATACCAAGGCATGAAATTCTGAAATCACACATACCACAGCATTCATCAATTTTGGAAAAAAATACTAATAGAAATATGCTAAATAAGAAAGGGACAAATACTGTCCTTTCTAAAATGTTGCATCTATGACTTCATAATTTTACAAAGATGAGGTTCTAGAATAAGGAGTCAGGTTCATAAAGCCAGAAGTAGGTGACCCCGTGAGAGAGAGAAGTAGGTAATAGAGAAGTCATTTTTAATCAAGTTTTTAGTCAGAGATATGAAGCAAATCTGGAGACTATTTGGTCCAACAACAAGGTCCGTGTTCTCAAAACTATCCGCTGTGCCTGTGGAAGTTGCTGGGGCCAGACAGCTGGTAGAGTGGACAGGGCACTTGCCTGGCACAAGGCTGACCTAGTTTCAATTCCCAGCATCTCTCATGGTCCCCAGAGCCTGCCAGAAGTGATCCCTGAGCACAGAGTCAGAAGTAACTCCTGAGCACTTCTGGTATAACTCAATTTTTTAAAAAATGACTATAAAAATTGCTTAGATGTGCACCTGAATGATAGAATGATAGAACCAAGTCAATGGTGAAATAGAGAGGGAGGATGAAGAAGTGGACTAAAGTGACATGTGGACATTGGTGGAGGGCTGGTCACTTTGGTGGTGGTGAGGTACGTGAAAACCACAAACACAAACACTAGTGTTTATTTTTTTCCAAAATTAAATGTTTTAAATCGCTGTGATTCACACAGTTATTCATAGATTGGTTTTTGACGTACAACAATCCCACCACCCAGTATCAACTTCACCAGCAAAACACTATTATAACCTGTTACCTGAACTACAATAATCAAAATGAAATAAGTTAAAAAATAAACAAATAAACGATAAGGATAGAGGAGAGAAATTGCTAAATAACTCTTGTGTTATATTTTCTAAAATTTTAAAAATCTATAATTCACTTTGTGTGTATACTAAAGGCCCCTGAACACTTTTACATAGTTCAGTTGTATCATGTGAATTGTATCTCCATAGTTAACTATTGAACCTTGGATAAACCTGTGATTAGGAGCTTTCCCTTGGGCTGGGAGATAGTGTAGCCATTAGGCCACGTGCCTAGATGTCCACCACTGGGCTAGAGTCCCCAGATCACTGGGTGTGGGTGACCTGGGTCAGCCCAGCATGGCAGAACCTGATGGGCACTACATCCTCAGGCCTTTGCATTGAACCCACAGTCAAGTTGGCCTGTGTACACCCCCAAATCCTTTACTTTGGAGTCCCCCTGGCCCACCAAATCCTTTACTTTTACAATTTTTTGTGGTCAGAAATCTGAGAGACTATTCTAGAAAAATTATGTCATTATTCATAATATATATACATAATATATATATATATATATATATATATATATATATATCACAGCTTGTGTCTGAGGTTGATCACCAAGTCAATAGGATGGTTCTAGAGTATTTTGAAAGGCTCAGTTTCTCCCACACATCGATCTCTCTCCTCAGGGTGTTTGACCATTATTATGATTTGGCAGCTGTCGTCAATCTAAACAAGAGCCTCAGAAAAGACACTTTTCCATTTTCCAGCAAGCAAACAACAGAAACCACAAGACTGTATACAGGTCCGCCTGCTGTACTTTGGATCTTAGCTTACTCTCCAAGCACGGACAAGTTCCAGAAGATTCATAGTTGGGTAGTGGAATAAAGAGATAGAATTCTAAAGAATCCCTGCACAATCTTATCTGCTCCCTTAGTATCAGCAAGGGTTTAGAGAAGTACTCTTGAAGTCTCAGGAGAGACCAAAGTTCAGTCAAGAGGCCAGGAAATCACAAATTGCTGCATTTATGCTAAGAAGAGACAGCAGGGTCCTTTTTGTATGGATTCTAAAGGAACACTTGAGCCTAGAGCTGTCTGAATTTCCTAGACTAGAGATTCAATCAACTCCATCAACTGGTCCCACTTCTCTGTGTTCCCCAGAGGTGAGTCTAACTGACATGAACAAAAGCCATGTGACAGTAAACCAACATTGACTAGATCCCATTTACAAGACCTTAGGAAGGGCCTTTATAATTGTTTTCAGCTTTTAAAACATTTTTTTTTGCTTTTTGGGGTCACAACCGGTGATGCACAGGGGTTATTCCTGAGTCTGCACTCAGGAATTACTCCTGGCGGTGCTCAGGGGACCCTATGGGATGCTGGGAATTGAACCCGGGTTGGCTCTGTGCAAGGCAAACACTCTTCCAGCTGTGCTATCACTCCAGGCCCTTTTTTAATTTTTTAAATAGAAAAGAGTAGATGTCTCACAAAAATCAGTTTACGGTCTCTGTCTCTTCACGTAACTTTCTTCTTTATCCCATTTCTCAGAAACAGCCACAGAGACACATTTGGCTGTGGGGTCATTTATGCAAAATACTGATGTCATTAGAGATGCCTTTACAGCAGGTAGAGTGCTTGCCTTAAACGCAGCCGACCCAGGTTTGATTCCCAGCATACCATATGGTCCCCTGAGCACTTCCAGGGATAATTCCTGAGTGCATTGCCAGGAGGAACCCCTGTGCATCAACAGGTGTGACCCCCCAAAAAAAATCCATTGCCTTTTCAGCACATCTGAGTATTGGGGTAAAATCCCAAATAATAATGGTGGGTTTGGTGTCAGAATATTGAATGTGATCAAAGTAGAGAGAGAGTAATGTGGAAATCATCTGCCCCACAGGTAAGGGGAGGGTGTGGGATGGGGGTATACTGGGTTTTTTGGGTGATGGCAATTGGGCACTGGTGAAGGTACGGGTGTTTCATTGTATGACCAGGACTTAGACCCGAAAGCTTTGTAACTGCTCTCACGGTGATTCAATAAATAAAGTTATAAAAAATGAAAAAAAAAATCCATGAGAGAGCACAGCAAGAGAACACCACTGAGCAATTGCACAGTGGGGAGGACATTTGCCTTGCACACAGGCGACCTGGGTTTGATCTCCGGCATCCCATATGGACCCCTGAACATTGCCAAGAGTAATTCCTGAGTGCAGAGCCAGGATTAACCCACGAGCATCGCTGGGTGTGACCCAAAAAGACAATAAAATAAAATAAACAAATGGGACTATATAAAGTTAAAGAGCTTCTACATGGCAAAAAGGAAAAAAAAAAGCTAAAACTAAAAGACTCCTGAATGGGAAAAAATATTTGCATTCAACACATCAGATAAAAGTTTGATATCCAGGATATATAAAGTAGTCAAAAAGATCAACAAAACAAAAATTTAAAACCCTACCAACAAATGGGCCTCCTCATGTACCTGGACACACACACCTGGACACGAACCCACACACCTGGACATGGGGCCCACACATCTGGACATATCCCACACACCTGGGCATGAGCCCACAAACCTGGACACGGGGTCCACACACCTGAACACGAGCCCACGCACCTGATGGTACTAAGTTTATCTTTATATTTAGGTATGTCTAAAATAGTTTTTTAAAAAAAATTTTGACCACACCCTGGTTGTACTCAGGGTTTGGCCACATGCCCGGCAAGCGCCAACCCACTGTGCTGTCCCAGCTCCTATATATCTAAAGTAGTCAACCAAACTTAAATTCAGCAAACAAAAATATTTCTATTCATTATCAATATTAGGGGAAGATAATACAATGTACTAAAATTTCTATAACTTTAGTTTATGTACTCACTTTATGTTTTACTGTTTTTTAAAAAAAACAGGTTTGCCAAACATGATTGTCACCCATTGCCTCTCTTGCAAACCACAAGACCCAAAAGGGAGAGAGAGAGAGAGAGAGAGAGAGAGAGAGAGAGAGAGAGAGAGAGAGAACAAAGGGGAATGCCCTGCCACAGAGGCAGGGTGGGAGGGGGGAATAGGGGATGGGAAGATACTGGGACCCGTGGTGGTGGAAAATGGGCACTGGTGGAGGGATGGGTAATTGATCATTGTATAATTGAAACCCAAGCACAAAAATTTGTAAGTCTACGACTGTACCTCATGGTGTTTCACTAATAAAAATTTAAAAAATAAAATAAAATAAAGAGGTTTTCTAACCACACAAGTTAAAATGTCAGCGAAAGTCATGTTGTGCAGCCAAACTATCTCAGAATGATAAAAACTGGTTTTCTCTGAAAACCACTGATTAGCCAAGGCTTCGCAGATTGCAAGTGACAGAAAATTCAACAACAATGAAAAAAAAAGCTGTTAAACCAAAACAATCCGAATGAAACTAGAAACAAACAAACCCACAATCCATGGTGGGAAACGCAGGAAGTGGACGTGGTGGCCCGGGGCTGTGACTATCTCCAGCCATGTCCCTGTGTTGGCCCTGGGTGGCGAAGCCTCTGTCTCAGATTCCATCCATCTGACTCACCTGGTCCAGCCCCAGCGGTGTCACTTTTCTCTCAACAACAAATGTGCTGGGTTTTGCTTTTTGGGGTGTTTTTTTTTTGGCGGGGGGGGGGGGGCACATAAAAGCCAAGACAGACTCAGCCGTGAGGAGATACTTCTTTATAAGTCATGCGTGAGGACCACAGCAGGAAGAGCCCCTGCTCAATATTAATATGAACTTGAAAGGAGATCGGTGGCAGCTGGTTATTTGGAGATTGTGTGTGTGTGTGTGTGTGTGTGTGTGCGTGTGTGTGAAGGGATGATTAAATTCTGCGTGTTGTGCGGATTCCATGTGCAAAGTGTGTGTGTCATGGTGCATGGCATGTCTGTGTGTGTGTGATACAGTGGGTGGAAGAGCTGCGTGTCGTAGGTGTGCACAGGTGTTGTGTGTCTGTGATCTCAGCGTGTGCATGTGTGTTGCGTAGGGGGGTTTGTGTGTGGTGTGCCTGTTATGTGGGGTACCCAATTGAAAAGAGAAATCATCTGAGCTCCAATACCCAGGGTGCTCCGAGAAACGACAGAGTTCTTCCAGGACCTCCCGTAGCGAAACACAGGTGAGGTCATGGGTCTTGTCGGAGCATCATAAATTAGGCCGGGGGTGGTGTGGGAAGCTCGGTCGCCTGCCAAGGCAAACAGTGTAAGGCGGGGAGAAGGATCAGTCGCAGAGTCCAAAGTGGGCAAGCTGACATTTCCGGTTCACTAGCTCCTGGCTCCCTGGCCTTCATAAATTTCACTCAGAACTGCTGTCAGAAAAATTAATGAAATCAGCGAGCTGGTCAACAAAAGAAGGAGCAAGCTGGAGTTTTCCACTGGGTCAGTGAGACCTCAGCCTTTCACCGGGATGCTTTGGGCCAGCGCTGCTTTGTTTTTAGGAATTTCATGAAGATTCTCAATGCTCACCTTTCTGAACAAAGAGGAGATAAATTTTCGGAGCTGGAAACTGCTTTAAAGGACTCCCCTTTCAGGAGGCTGGAGTGATAGCACAGCAGGTAGGGCGTTTGCCTTGCACGCGGCCAACCTGGGTTCAATTCCCAGCATCCCATATGGTCCCCTGACCACCGCCAGGAGTAATTCCTGAGTGCAGAGCCAGGAGGAACCCCTGAGCATTGCTGGGTGTGACACAAAAAGCAAAAATAAATAAATAAATAATAAATAAAAATAAAGGACTCTCCTTCATAGACACACACACACACACACACACACACACACACACACACACACACAAAGCCTGCAGTCTTTGGTCTAGTAATCAATACCAATGTCAAACTCTGCTTCTCCAGGGAAAATCCCCTTTACAACTTTTTAAAAAGATGTCTGTAGAAAATACTCACATTTTTAACTGTTCCAGATAAAGAAAACAGAGACAAGAGCTCTTTGAAACACATCATTTACGAAATTCAAGAAAAAGACATTCTAGTGGTGTTGCTCTGTGTCTAACCAAGCATGTGTATACCGTTACTGGGCCCGCTCGAGCAAATCGATGAACAACGGGAGGGCCTTTACCTTTTTACCTTACACTTGAATATACAAATAATATGCTAGCTCAAAGAGGTTTTTAAAGAAAGTTTCTATTAATACACAAAGCTATTATCATTCACAAAGTCACCTAAAATAGAAACTAGAATTTTGTCTCCCTTATGCAAAATATTTTTGTATTATATAAATTGTAGTAATGGCCAAGACCTTCAGGAAAGAAAAACACAAGTATATCTCTGAAAAAATAATAATAGCAACAATGAAACCAAATTTGTACTGGGAATTGAAAATTGTATGTATTGAAACTTTGGTATATCTATACATTGGAATACTATGCGGCTGTTTGGAAAGATGAAGTCATGAAATTTGCTTATAAGTGGATGGTCATGGAGAGTATCATGCTGAGTGAAATGAGTCAGAAAGAGAGGGACAGACATAGAATGACTACACTCATTTGTGGAATATAAAATAACATAATATGAGACTGACACCCAAGGACAGTAGAGACAGGACCAGGAATATTGTTCCACGGTTGGAAGCCTGCCTCATGAGCTGGGGGAGAAGGCAACAGGGAATGAGAAGAGATCACTAAGTCAATGATGGCTGGAAGGACCGCTTGGGATGGGAGATGTGTGCTGAAAGTAACCAAATGTGATGATCTCTCAGTATCTGTATTACAGACCATAATGAGAGAAAGAATCTGGAGTTCCAACCTCCATCGACGATCAAAAATCAGGGATGCTGCCTCGTTTGCCAAGGCGTCAAAAATCAGATGGGCTGGTCATGTAAGGAGATTTAGAGACGACCGCTGGACTAGAGCCATTACCGACTGGATTCCACGGGACGTCAAAAGACCGCGTGGCCGCCCACCTACCAGATGGTCAGACTTCTTCATCAAGACCCTGAACGATTGGTTTGAGGCTCTTTGTGTTCCTAGAACAAACAGACACCATTGGGCTACACTAGCACGCGACAGGGGCAAATGGAGACCTTACTGGCACCCACTTGAGCAAATTGATGATTAACGGGAAGTCAAGTGATCAAGTGATCAATACCCAAAAGTAGAGACAGATTATGGGGGAAATTGTCTGCCATCGAAGCAGGGGGAGAGGTGGGATGGGGGGAGGGATACTGGGGTTACTGGGGGGTGGAAAATGTGCACTGGTGGAGGGATGGGTGTTGACTGTTGTATGACTGAAACTCAAGCATGAAAGCTTTATAACTGTATCACACAGTGATTTAATGAAATAATTAAACTAATAAGAAAGTTGTATTTATTTTAGGGAAGTATATTATGAACTAGGAAATACCATTTGGTTTAGGGTGCCACAGGTAAGGAGCCTGCCTTGCATGCATCTGACCTGGGTTCAATCCCAGCACACCACATGACCCCCCCACCCCCCCAAGCCCTGCCAGCAGTGATCCCTGAGCTCAGAGCCAGGAGTAAGCCCTGAGTACCACCGGGAGTGGCCTCCAAACAAAAACAAACAAACAAACAAAGAAATACAATTTGGTTTATGATTCCTTTTAGTTTTCCACATGGAAATATCTGTCCTAGATTTATTATTCTGAAATATATAGACCTGACAATGATGCCACAGAGGAGAGAATTCACGCCGTGCTCTCTGATAGACTTTGACTTCCTTAGGATTCATCGTAACACGTCTCTCCTTGCATGGAGTGGCGCCATCTGGCCTGAGTGAACTCTTCCTCCTTCTCCCGCCCTGGGATTCATTCACAGCTCTGTTCAGGTAACTTCACGCACACTCACCCACCAGCGTGTCCCCTTCCTTTCACCCGTGTTCCTGAGAGCCCCGCCCAAGGCCAGCTCAGCTCTGCTGAGCAACCGGCTCTTGAGTCCTGATGCTCCTGACCTCCTGCCGGTTCTCTCCCACCCAGGACTTTCCCCAGAGCGAAACAGGGTTTCTTTCCTGAACCAAGGAACAATATTTATTTATTTATTTATTTATTTATTTATTGCTTTTTGGGTCACACTCGAAGATGCTCAGGTGTTATTGGTTCCTCCAACCCTCCAGGGTTCCTCCTGGATCTAACTCAGGAATTACTCCTGGTGGTGCTCGGGGGACCATATGGGATGCTGGGAATTGAACCCGGGTTGGCCGCATGCAAAGCAAACGCCCTCCCCGCTGTGCTATCACACCAGCCCCTGAATGATATTTTAAAGTGTGTCACCTTTTTTTTTTTTTGCTTTACATCATCCTAACTTCCTCCGTGTTTTTTTTTTTTAGGGGAACCACACCTCGGAGTTCACATCAGCCAACCCTGTGTTTGTGCTCAGGTCCCACGGTTGGCAGTGCTCAGGCTGACCACATGTGAGGTTGGGATTCGAACCCAGGGTCACAGCCCCAGTCACCCACTAAGCAAGTGCCTTCGCCTCTGTCTTACCACGTCAGGCCCACTTCTACCATTATGAATCAAACTTTTTCCACTTTTGGGACATAGATTACAAATTTTTTTACCAGAGTTCCTGATCCTAAGGTGAAGTTAAAATCCACATGTGGCCGCGCTGTTGAACGTCGCTGCCAGGACGAGCCTAGTTGGCCACCCAGAGGCAACACAGAAGCAGGAGACGGTGAAAAGAAGTTCAGCGTGACAGGTTTCCCCTGAAGATAGAGGCGAGTCACGTGCCCTGGCATCTTTCCTACCAGTCACTAACCCAATGCTCTTTGGTGCTACCCAACTTAAGGTGGGAAATACGCTGAAGGAAAAAGAAAAGAGGATGAGAAACTGGGTGGAATGCTACCAGCTGTGGCTGGAGAGATAGTGGGTAGGTGGGGAGGGTACTTAACTTGCAAGTGGCTGACCTGGGTTTGGTCCCAGCATCCCATACGGTTCCCTGAGCCCACCAGGAGTAATCCCTCAGTGAAGAGGCAGGAGTAAACTCCAAGCACTCCTGGGTATAACCCCCAAATAAGCAAACAAAAGCTAGTATTTGCCAAGAAGTGCAAGAATGCTTGTCTCTCTCTGAGACCCGTCAACATGCCCAAGTCATAAGGAAAGAAGCTTGGAGCTCAGAGGATCGGACCCTGCTGATGTCACGCTCTGACATGAATTGCATAGCAGACCCACTCTGGAGATACTGGGGGTTTGGTTACAGATGCCAGTAGGAAATTGAGTATCACTGTGAAGGAAGTCCTGTGAAAAAAAATGTTGGTTTCCCAGTTCCATATAGAAGCTGTGTTTATTCTGCATTGAAGACTATGACTTACGCAATAGCCTTATGTCTAAAAGAACAATGCCTATGCTTTAATTACATGTGATGCTGAGACAGTAAGTGAGCTCATGCCGTTGGAAAAATGGTGCCATGCATCATAAAGAACAAAAACAATCCACAAGGGGAAAAGAAGCCCTATTTTCCTTTGATCTAGCCTTTTGGGAAAATAATATGGATATGTTTCAAAAAACTAGGAATTAAACTCCCACATGGCCCAGCAATTCCACTTCCTGGCATCCACCCCAAGGACACAAAAACGCTATTTAGAAAAGACATCTGCACTCTTCTGCTTATTGCAGGACTATTCGCAACAGTCAAGATTCGGAAGCAACCCAAGTGCCCAAAAACAGATGACTGGCTAAAGAAGGGATGGTACTTGATCATAAGAGAGGATGGAGTCATGCAATTTTCTACTACACGGATAGACCTGGAGAGAGGGAAGTCAATAAGGAGAAAGAGGACACAGGAAGATTTCTCATTGCAGAACATAAAAAAGAGGAGGAAAATAACAAATGCCCAAAGGCAGCAGAAACTGAGAAATGGTCGTCAGTAGGAAGCAGACCACACGGGAGTGTAGGGGTAGCTAGGACCGGGAGGAGAGTCCTCTGACAATGATGAAAGGAAGGCTGGGGGTGGGAGGGGAACTGGGACATTGGTGAAGGGAAATGGACATTGCTGGTGGGACTGTCACTGTCCTCCCATTGTTCATCGATTTTCTTGGGCAGGCCCAGTAACGTTTCCATCGTGAGACTTTGTTGTTACTGTGTTTGGCATATTGAATACGTCATGGGGAGCTTGCCAGGCTCTGTCATGCAGGCAAAGTCCCCCTTGCTGGTGGGACTGGTGTTGGAATATTGTATGCCTCAGCATAAATCTGTAAATTATGCAGTCTTAATAAAATTTTTAATGATGTCAGCATGTAAATATGTTCATGATATCTTATTAAGAAAAAGTCCATCAAAACACAAAACACAAGACCGTGCATTCCACCTGTGAGACTTCTCAACAAAAGACAAAAAGCTTTAAGTGCTATGGAGAATGTGGAGAGAAGGGAATACATATACATTGTTTGTGGGGGCTGGAGCGATAGCACAGCGGTAGGGCATTTGCCTTGCGCACAGTCAGCCCAGCCGAGCCAGGTTCGATTCCTCCGCCCCTCTCGGAGAGCCTGGCAAGCTACCGAGAGTATTCAATATGCCAAACACAGTAACAACAAGTCTCAAAATAGAGATGTTACTGGGCCCACTTGAGGAAATTGATGAACAACAGGAGGACAGTAGACAGTGGACAGTGGGAATGGAAATGGTTCAGCCCTGTGAACAGCATTAGAGAGTTTCCAAACAAAAAAATTTAAAAATTGACTGGAGAGATAGTACAGTGGGTACCTGTATGAATTTGTATGCAGTGGGTACTTGTCATGCATGCGGCTGACCCTGGTCCAAATCCCTGACACCCCGTACAATTTCCTGAGCACACTAGAAATTTTTCCTGAGCACAGAGACAAGAGTAAGTCCTGAGTACTGCCAGGTGTGACCGCCAAACCAAAAACATAGACATTCTGTATGATTCAGTTATACCACATTTTGATCGTCACCTAAAAATACAAAAACATTAATTTGAAGAACTATCACTTAATCACTTAATCACTTAATCCCCATTACTCATCGATTTATTCGAGCGGGTGCCAGTAACGTCTCCACTCATCCTGGTTGCGTGCTAGCGTAGCCCAATGGTATCTGTTCGTTCTAGGAACATGCAGAGCCTCAAACCGATCATTTAGGGTCTTGACGAAGAAGTCTGACCATCTTGTAGGTGGGTGTCCACGTGATCTTTTGATGTCCCGTGGAATCCAATCAGTAATGGCGCTAGTCCAGCGGTTGTCTGTAAACCTCATTACATGTCCAGCCCATCTGATTTTTGATGTCTTGGCAAATGAGACAGCTTCGTGAGCTCTATTGAAGAACTATAGACATGACTATATTAATTGCAGCATTATTGATAATGTATAGTGTAAGAACTGCATATAATCTTAAGTACTGATGGACTGACAAATGAAAGATAATCTGGTATCTGTAGACAAGGGGATTCTGTTCTGCTCTAAAGAAGGTGAACTGACATTTGCAGCCACATGGATGGACTAAAGGGCATGAGGCTTAGTTTAATAAGTCAGAGAAAGGCAAACACAATGAGATTTCACTCATGTGGTTTGTAGAGGAAACAATCTGATGGACTAAATAAAGTAAGAATGAACTTTTGGAGCATAAGAACATTACTGATTGCCGGGAGAGAAACAAGAAGTTGGAGCTGGTGAGGACAAAGAAGACAGATATATGGTACAGGATAGAATTGGCTTTTGGTGGTTAAATTAATGCAGTTCATCAAGGTAGTTAAATTAATTGTCAGTGATACACACCTGTCTTACTTTGGACAATCTGGCAGGTTACCGAATGTTACCTGCCCACACGGCAGAGTCTGGCAAACTCCCCGTGGCGTACCCAATATGCCAAATACCAGTCACAATGATGGGTCTCATTCTCCTGACCCTGAAAGAGTCTTGAACGTGGCACTTTTTAAAATCTCAGGGCTAGGATGAAGGAGACGTTACTGGTGCCTGCTCGAGGCAATCGACGAACAACAGGATGATCGTGATCGTGATATACACCTGAAATCATCACAAATTAAAGCGCCACCCACCACCACCTTTGTGGGTTTTTTTTTTCTTTTAAAAAACGTGGTGCGTGTAACCATTATGTGAAACTTAAGAAAAAAATTGTGCTGGTATTATCTAAAATTTATTACAAACCTCTTTACAAAAACATGTAAACTTCAATAAAGAAAACTAAATTGGAGTTGAATAGCAAAGAGTTTCCAGTTGGCTATTGCAACTTTTCTTTGAAAAAAACATTTTTTTAAAAAAAACAAATGAAAAACAGGCCAGAGAGGTACTAGAGAAATAGTACACAGGTTAAGTTGCTTAATTTAAGCGTTATAAGCCAAATTGGGAAGGTAGGGAGCAGTTCGGGCCACACCTGCTGGGACTCAGGGGCTACTCCTCTCTCTGTGCTCAGGATTTCCTCTTGGTGATGCTCAGGAAGCCCTATGTGGTGTCAGGGAATGAACTGGAGTCTGTCACATGCAAGGCAAATGCCTGGACCCGTGGTTTGTCCTGCTCATAAACCAATTTGTGAACAGCAACAACAACAAGCAAAAGGTATAATGACGATTTGGTGGAATATGCTTATATAGGGCTGGAGCGATAGCACAGCGGTAGGGCGTTCGCCTTACAAGCGGCCAACATGGCCGACCCGAGTTCGATTCCTCCGCCCCTCTCGGAGAGCCCGGCAAGCTGCCGAGAGTATTCGATATGCCAGACACAGTAGCAACAAAGTCTCCAATGGAGACGTTACTGGGCCCGCTCGAGCAAATCGACGATCAACGGGAGGGCCTTTACCTTTTACCTTTACCTATGCTTATATAATGCTAGTGTGCCGTGCTTTTTCAATGGGGGAAAAAAGTGAATGGTGGAGAGAGAGTACAGCAGGCAAGGAAGAACCCCCTCTGTGTGATGCCAGGGATTGGAACTGGGCCCACCTCATGCAAGGTGAGCCACTTAACTGTTGGTTTTGTAACTTGTTTCCTTGCTGTATTTGTTTATTGTTTCTAAGAGTTTTCAGTGAATTCTTTAGGATTTTCTATGGATATTGTTATTTTCGCTGCAAATAATGATAATTTTCCTTATTTCCAATTTGGATCCCTTTGTTTCATTTTTCTTGCTTGACTACTGTGTCACAGACTTTCAAAATTATGCTGAATACTAGTTGAGAAAGTAGATGTCCTTGTCTGTGATCTCAAAGGGAAGACTTTCCGTTTTCCACAATTGAGTATGATGTCGGTTGTAAGCTTGTTGTCAGTGGTCTTTACTTGATGGGACTCATGGCATATCCCTTCTATCCTTATTTTGTTGAGAGCTTCTTTCATGAATGGATATTGAATCTTATCAAAAACTGCACTGATTGATACGATTACATGATTTTATCTTTCCTTCAGTTGAGACGGTGAATTATACTCATTTTGTCTATTGGGCCATCCCTGAAATGAATCCCAAGTGATCAGGGTGTGTGATCCTTTTGTTGCATTGATGGATTTGGTTCACTAAGATTTTGTTGAGAATTTTTGCATCAATGCTCATCAAGATATTTGTCTGTGATATGTTTTTCAGTGATACTTTTGCTTTTAGAAATTAGGTTAATGTTGGCTTCGTAGAAGTTCTTGGGAATATTTCCTGTTTCCTTGATAATTTGGGAGATCTTGTAGAGCATAAGTCATAAATCATCTTTGACGTTTTCATAACTCATAAGTTAACTGATCTGGACCAGGGCTTTTGTTCTTGGTGAGATTTTTAGTAACTGTTTCAATTTCCTTATCTGTGATTAGTCTATTCTGGTTTTCTGCTTCCAAAAAGGATGCATTTTCAAGCTGACTAAAATATCTAAGAAAAAATAAAACAAGAAAGTGTATACTTTAACCTATTTAAAAGTATGAAAATGATTTTGCATGGAAATGTTGCCAATAACCTATGATTATAGAAAAGATATTTCAGAAATAATAAAGTTGAATTATAACTCTAATTTTTAATACTTTTGAGTGGTGGACTTGCATTAGTTTATTTTCACATTTTCAAAATAGTGAACAAAACAGGCACTGGAGAGATCATATAACCTTGCATTCAGCTGACCCGGGTTCAATCCCTGGGACCACATATGGTCTCCTAAATCCCTCCAGGAATGATCCCTGAGAACAAACCCGGAAGTAATGTCTGAGTACTAAAACCAATAATAGAAATAATGATAACAGTGATGAAATAAAAACTGAGAAATATGAAACACTAGTTGCAGGAAATAATTTCTCTTAAGAAAGTAGAATTTAATATACACAAATTCCATAATATATCCCTTTGTTATCAAGGTCTCTTTTGTGAGTGCATCACGGCTGGCCGTGTTCAGGAGCTCACCCTGACCTGGTGTTCTGGGATCACGCTTGACAGTACTCACAGGACGTGACCTCACCAATGCTCTCAGTCCTGTATTCTTAGCAATTTTTCACATTTTTTTAAACCCAGGCTTACTATCTGGGGAGCTGGGGGAAAACTCTAAAGTAATTGATGGGGATTAGCCTGCATAAACTCAACACATGAAAATATGGCTATTAAAATCACATTTGGCAAGTTTGACAGTCACTACTGATTGGTATTTTTATAGAATTTATTAATCATATAGTTTACATATGGCTATTTACACTACTTGCTAATTATAAATATTACTGTAATCACAAACTATGGTTTTATTTAGAAAAATAATTCTCCTACTTTCTGTTTTTCTATTGGTGAATACACTCTACAAACATCACTTGATCACTTGAACATGTGACATCCCTTTACTCATTGATTTGCTCGAGCAGTAACGTCTCCATTCGTCCCTGTCATGTGCTAGTGTAGCCCAATGGCGTCTGCTCATTCTAGGAACAAGAAGAGCCTCAAACCAATTGTTCAGGGTCTTGACGAAGAAGTCTGACCATCTCGTAGGTGGGCGGCCATGCGGTGTTTTGACGTCCCGCGGAATCCAGTCAGTAATGGCTCTAGTCCAGTGGTCTCCAAATCTCATTACGTGTCCAGCCCATCTGATTTTCGACGCCTTGGCAAACGAGACAGCCTCCCTGATTCTTGACCATCGACGAAGGTCAGAACTCCGGATTCTTTCTCTCATATGAGTAAAGCAGGTTACTCCAAGCATAGCTCTTTTGGTTCCTCTTTGGGTGACCCGAATAGCATTCTCATCCTGTTTTCATAGGGCCCAGGTCTCTGTATGTTAATGCAGGAAGAACAGTGGAAAGAGATGTGCCCGGAGCCGAGGCTCTTTGACGCTCTTGAAGGCTTTCCAAGCTGCTCTCTTCTGCCTGTGCAACTCAGGTCATGTTGACTTCTCGACCTAGGTACACATAAATGTTGCATTTGGAGATGTACGTTCCACTGAATTCTACAAACATCACGATCACATCATGATCACTATCATCCTATTGTTTGTCGATTGCCTCGAGCAGGTCCCAGTAACGTCTCCTTCATCCTAGCCCTGAGCTTCTAAAAAATGCCACATTCAAGGCTCTTTCAGGGTTAGGAGAATGAGACCCATCATTGTTACTGGTATTTGGCATATTGGGTACGCCACAGGGAGTTTGCCAGACTCTGCCGTGTGGGCAGGTTACATTCGGTAGCCTGCCAGGTTGTCCAAAGTAAGAATGAGATAATAAGATGTCGCGCAGCCCTAACCGGGAGCTGGGTTTTATAGTCTCTGAGTCTTGGCCGTTGATGGGATTACATGGCACCAGGTGGTCAGTTGGTGGGTGTGACCCCTGCCTACTGGAAGATGGAGGATCTGGGTGGAGGATGCTCAGCCCCGATCCAAGCAGGCTTGGAGATCTCAGCCCCAGGACCCACATGCCTTTGTTCCTCTGCTGGTACCTTCATGCGTGTGGAGAGTGGTCTCAGCATGCTTGTGACTGGTTCCGGAGGTCTTCGGCTGCCAGGGCTCTGCTTGGGGCAGGGAGGGAAACTCAACCCGCCCCCCTCCAAGGGGCCCCAGTGAGGACAGCCAGGTGTGGGGGCAGAAGACTCTGTGCTGTTCCCTTCCGGGAGCTGGGTTTTTAAAAACACATAAAAGCAATAAAATCCTTTTTCTTCCAAACAGGTCAACATTTACCTTGCCCTCAAGAAAAAAAGTCTACAAGTTTGAGATAGTTAATAAAATTGACCCATTTCTCACAAATAGAATTGCAAATATATTTTATTCACACAAGCATTTCGCTAGTAACTTCCTTAAGTATCTACATATCAGGCCTGAATGAAAGTATAGCAGGTAGGACTCTTACCTTGCATGCAGTTCAATTCCCAGCAACCCATGTGGTCCCTCCAGCCCACCAGGAGTGACCCCTAAGCTCAGAGGCAGGAGTAAGCCCTGAGCAACCAATGTTTTGGGGCACGGAACTCCCCAAACCCCAAATAAGCATCTACATATTTGTCCATTTCTATGCCTGGACGGTTTGTCCTCTGCTCCGTACCTCCACAATGGTCTCCCGTCAGTCTCACTGCTCTGCACCTTCACGGTCATCTGACGCGCTCACAATTCCCGTGGAGCTGTTCATGCGTGCAGATGTTTGCCAGCTGACATCACGTGAGTTCCTTTGTTAGGCAGAAAGAACCTTGACTTTTAGCAAAGGGGTCACAGACATGTTCCGGAGCCAGGGAATGGTGTTCGTTCTCAACACCTAACATGACCAAGTGCCACTCTGAAGTGGCTTGAAATGACAGATTTTTATTTTTATTTTTTCTCTTGGTATGTTTTGAAGTGTAAACAAGAGAATGGGCTGATTGGACTCTGTCCTGGCCAGGGGATAAGCATCTGGAAGGGAGTGTCCTTTCAACTGGGCCCCAATACCTGTGTGTTTTTTTTAATGAAGGAAATGTTTATACTCCACCCCCCCCTCCCCACCCCTGCCTTAGTGGTTCTTGCTCTGAGCCCACTGAGCCCTCACTGAAAGCCTTGCTTGGGGGAGGAGGGACTCATTCCAGGGTCGGCGGGGAAGGGCCATCTACCTGGAGCCCTTTAGCGTGCCCATTTATAAAATTCACTCTATTTCATAACACTCGGCTTCCAGTGTTTTGGTTTCAAACAAAAATCACAGATAAGCAGCAGAGAGGGAGAAGCGAAGTGCCGGGGAGATACCGTCAGGCCGACACACTAGACGCACGTCCCTGCAGAGTGGCCTCCCCGGCGGGCGGCGGCCACTCTCTAGACGACACATAAACAGTGTCTTGGGCAGAGAGGCCCGGTGGCTCCAGGCCCCGCCGATAGCGCGCGCCAACAAAGCAGGGAAGTGCAGAGCCCGTCTCTTTACGAGGCGGGCGTACGTGCCAGCAGAGACACAGATAAAGCCGTTCCCAGGGGGGCCATCAGTGCCAGCGCGATGCTCTCCGGGTCGGGAAGGGGGACTGGGCAGAAGCCCACGGAGAGGGCGACGCGTGGCTGCTCCTTCGCCTGGGCAGGACGGGCAGCCCAGAGCGTCTCCCCTGTCCTGTGTCTGATGCCGTGAGGAGGAAACCCAGGGCTCAGCCTCCTGCATCAGCTCACCCGATGCGCACCCCAGCACCCAGCCGGTCCTGTGTCTTCTGTGGGAGTCAGAGAAGGCTCTACCTGCACACATCCCACACCCACACACACACACACACACACACACACACGCACACACACGCATGCACACACACGCATGCACACATGAGTATACAGCACATGCACACATATGCTCAGACACGTGCACATCTGTAGGCCCACACACATGCATGCATACACACCCATGCACGCACACACACCTGAGTACATGTGCACACACCAGCACTTGCACATGTATACTCAGACACATGCACACACCTGCAAGCACACATACACAAACATGAATGCGTACACACACCCCCATGTATCCACACGTGAGTACACCTGCACACACCGGCACATGCACACGTATGCTCAGACATGTGCACATCTGCTAGCACACATAGCGTACACACACACACACACACACACACACACAGTTCTTGCATCACACACTAAGTGCTCTGTGTCTGCTTTGTGCTGGAATAAACCATGAGCAGAACATACTCTCCGCCTTGGGGTGTTGAGCTCTGGTGGGTGAGAGCGACAGCAGGGCGGGGTTTGCCCAGTGCCTGATTTTGGAAGGAGAAGTCTGCGCGTGTGCATGCAAAGGTGTCCCCCGGGAGGCACTGCCAGCCTCTAGGAAGTCAGCCTGCGGGGACTCAGCCTGGGTGAGCAGAGCGGAAGCAGCGGCCTCTGAGTGTGTGTGTGTGTGTGTGTGTGTGTGTGTGTGTGTGTGTGTGTGTGTGTCAGGGGTAGGGGGTAACCCTGCTCCAGGCTCTGTGAGGTGCTGACATGCTTAGGTGGGTCCTTGGACCTCATCGGGAAAAAGATCCCAAACACCTGAAACGAACAAGAACAAAAAGAAGAGAACGAGGGTCGGTGAGAGCAACGGAGATGAAGAGCTCAGTGATTTGACTTGTCAAAGGTCAAATATATCTTTGTTCCATCAGCCACGGCCGGTGGCATTCATGAAAGTTCAGATGGGGTCGATTTGGCCCTTTTTACTGACAGGGGAGCAAGTAGAAGCCTCCGTGAGCCACTGCGCCCTCACGGAAGACCCGATTCACGGCGGGGTCTGGCAGGAGCAAGCTGCGGGTTTTGTTGTTGTTGGGGCCACGCCGTGACGTGCTCAGGACTTACTCCTGGCTCTGTGCTCAGGATGACGCCTGCTGGGGCTGAGGGACCCCTCAGGTGCCGAGGACTGAGCTGGATTGGTCATGGGAAAGCGCCTTATCAGCTAGAGTATCTCTCTGACCCAAAGCCACAGAATTTTCATTTTTATGATGGGAAGGGGAACATGAGTGGACATCACTGTGTGTGTGTGTGTGTGTGTGTGTGTGTGTCCAGCATCTTTCTGAAGCCGCGTGTAGGGGCCGCTGCTCACGGACTATCCACATCGGCTCGGAGTCTGCGTCCCCCTGCCCGGGTACAGGAAGGAGAGATGACAGCACTTGGCACTTGCCCGTGTCCAGCAGTGTGGCAACTGCCTTCTCCCTGCCATGTCGGTTTCACAGTGTTCAGCCGCTCTGTTGGGGGACTAGAGCAGAGATGAGGAAGGGGAGGGCGGGGGGAGGCCGTGAGGGGCAGAGGGAGGCAGAGCTGCAAGGGAAAGGGGCGTGGCAGGGAGAGGGGCCCCCAACGCTCTCGCTCCCCACCCATCTCCGTTCTTCTCCCCTTTTATTTAAAATGGAACCATGGTGAGATCCACAGTTCTCGATCGGGCTCCACTGGTACAATGTTCCAACCTCGTGCCTACTCCAGTGTACATTTCACACCACCAACGTCCCCAGTTGTTTCCCATCAGTGTGTGTTCACAAATTGTATTGTCCCTCTATGACAGACACTTTTCTTTTCTTCTCTTTCTCTCTCTCTCTCTCTCTCTCTGTCTCTCCCTCATTTTCCTTTTAGGCACTGTGGTTTCCAATATTGCTACCGAAAGGGTGTCACTCATATCCCTTTACTCTTTTCGGCCCTCAGTTCTTGCCTGGAGTGATCATTTCCAACTACCATTGTCATAGTGGTCCCTTCTCTGTCCTCACTGCACTCCCGCCACCTTCGTGGCAGGCTTCCAACCCTAGGCCTGTCCTCCTGGCCCTTGTCTCTGTCTCTGGGCATTATTCACACACTATGTTCATTACATATATAACCAACATAGTGTGAGAATATATATTTAATATAGACATGGGCTGGAGCAATAGCACAGCAGGTAGGGCGTTTGCCTTGCATGCGGCCGACTCAGCCAAGCCGGGTTCGATTCCTCCGCCCCTCTCGGAGAGCCCAGCAAACTACCGAGAGTATCTCGCCCGCACGGCAGAGCCTGGCAAGCTCCCCGTGACATATTCAATATGCCAAACACAGTAACAAGTGTCACAATGGACACCTTACTGGGCCCGCTCGAGCAAATCGATGAACAATGGGAGGACAGTGACAGTGGCAGTGACAATATAGACATATATAATATATATATAATATGTGTGTATATAAATCTAAGCTCCCAGAAGCACACAGCTGTATACGCAGTCTTGCAACTTTTTATAGTCTAGGTCTCCTTCTCATAGAACCCAGCAAGCTACTGAGGGGATCCTGCCTGCACGGAAGATCCTGGCAAGCTCCTGTGGTGTATTCAATATTCCAAGAACAGTAACAATGATGTGTCTCATTCCCCTGATCCTGGAAGAACCTCCAATGTGGCCCCGTTGGGAAGGACGAGTAAGGAGAGGCTGCTAAAATCTCAGGGCTAGGATGAAATCAGTTACTGGTGCCCGCTCGAGCAAATCAGTGAATAACAGGATGACAGTGATAAAGTGATACAGACATACTCCGCAGAGAAGTGTGATCCTTCTTTCCATTCTCAGGGAGTGGAGCATCAGTGTGTGTTCGCAGCAACAAGTTGTATAGCCTGATTCTTGCTTGGGTCAGACCCAGTGGCCCCATAAATCACAGCATCACCCCCAAGTCCATGTGAGCAGCTATGATCCCACATTGCTCAGTGAAGAGGCCCAGGAGGATGCCCTCGGGGAATGAACACCAGAAGCCCTGCGAGATGGTGGCCGGCTGTTGGCCTGTGGTGCCCCAGGAAACAAAAGTTGCCAAGTGACAAGGCTTAAAAATCCAACCAGGAGTTTGCAAGCGTCTGCGCCAAACCTAAACTTGCCCCCGTTAAACCCGATGTGCCGGGTGGGTGTTCCCGAGGCCCAGAGACCCCGTGACAAACACCCCCCGGGTGCTCATCCACTCCTAGAGCCTTCTCAGGAAGGTTGCTGTCCCCTAGGCTGGCCTGCGGCCCTCGCACCCTTGGTCCCCAGAGGCTGCAGGACCTCCTGGTCCCCTGGGCCCTGGCCCCGTGAAAGGCGAACAAGAGCATGGTCAGGCACTCCTGGCCATTGGGAGCAGGTCAGGTTGGAGCACAGACTTGCTGGAACTCTGATGGCCTGTCCTCCACCTCCCTTCCCTGTCCCCTGTCCTGCCTCCCCTGAGTCGGCCCTGCTGGAGGGTCACAGGCTCAGGCCCCTGCCCTGATCCGGCTCCATCCCCTCCCTTGTCGGGTGCCCCCAGGGCACAGAGGTCAGCACATGGCCTCTGGGATACTCCCCCCCAACCCAACCCAGCCATCCTCACCCCTAATCCCCCTTACCTGCCAGCTTCCTGTCTGCATCCCAAGCAGCTGTGAATTCCCAGATGTTCCTTTCACACCCAGGAAGAGGAGGGCGGGGAGCTCCCCTGGGAAGGAGCAGGGGCTCTCTGCAGAACTCATAGGGCTTGGGGCCTGAGCTCGGTCACCCTGGATTCTGAAATGTTTGCATTTTCATTTCCAGCCTTGGGAACTGACTGTTTTTCTGTGAGAGAGAGTGTGTGAGTGTGTGTGTGTGTGTGAGTGTGTGTTGGTGTGAATGTGGGAGTGTGTTTGTGTGTGTGAATGTGCGTGAGTGTGTATGAGTGCGTGTGTGCGTGTGTGAGTGTATGTGTGAGCATGTGTGTGTGGGGGGGGGTGCGTGGTGGTGATGATACAACGATTCCCCTTGAAGGTCACCCCGCCTTCACCCACTCCTCCATCCAACAGTACACACCTTCTTAGTACTATCTGCTCGGAGCACCCCAGGACACCCCAGGTTACAAACCAACAGCCCAGGGGCATTGACACTCACTGACTCCAACCCTCTTTCCCTCACTTCCAACACTTTCTTCTCTATTTCTTCTTTTCTTTTTTTGGGGGAGGGGGGTGTTGGGAGGGGGTGATGGAGGCATCAAGTCTCATGCCTCAGGGAGCAGTCAAGGAAACCCAGTACAGTGAGTGGGAGGGCGAGTAGGTCAGCATCAGCAGGAAACATACCTGACCTGGGTTAGCATCCACTGACACGGGCAACACATAGTTTGATCTTCATCTTCCTTCCTTCCTTCCTTCCTTCCTTCCTTCCTTCCTTCCTTCCTTCCTTCCCTCCCTTCTTCCTTCCTTCCCTCCTTCCCTCCTTTCTTCCTTCCTCTTTACCCTTCTTTTTCTTTTTCTCTTTTCTTTCTTTTTCATTCCTTATATTTTCCTTTTTTCCTTTCCTTTCTTTATCCCCTTCTTCCTTTTCTTCCTTTCTTTTTTCTTTCTTTCTGCTCATTTTCTCCCTTCTCTTATCTTTCTTTTCTTCCTTTCTCTTTCCCTTTCTTCTTTTTCTTCATTTTCTCCCTTCTTTCTCTTTTCTTTTATTTCCTGCTTTCTTTCTCCTTTCTTTCCCTTTCCCTTTCCTCTTTTTCTTTACTGTTTCCCATTTCTTTCTTCTCTTTCTTCTTTTTCCTTTTCTATTTTTTATTCGCTTTATCCCTTTCTTCCTTTTCTTTCTCTCTACCTTCCTTTCTTTTTCTTTCCTCTTTCTTTATCTTTTTTTCTTTGCTTTATCTCTTTCTTTTCTTCATTTTCTTTCTTTCTCTTTATCCATCTTTGCCTTTTCTTCCCTCCTTTTCTTTCTCTCTCTTTATCTCTTTCTCTTCCTTTTCTTTCTCTCCCTCTTTCTTTCTATTTGTTCTTTCCCCCCTCTTTCTCTGTTTATTTCCTTTCTTTTTTTATTCTCTCATTCTTTTTTTTTCTATCTTCATGCTTCTGTTTTTGACCTAGGAAGATTTTGTATAATCTCTGCAGGTAGTGAGACCACTGAAAGTGTTCCGAGAAGAGATTGTGGTGTAGTTTGGGGCAGATGCGATCATTCCCTTTCCACCCATCTCTATCTCCATTCACACCCCACTCCCACCAGGAGGAAAAGAGCACATTGCAGAGAGGGCCCGGGAACCCATGGCCAAGACTAGTGACTCAGAACACTCTCCTCCTGCCAGGCTCCAGGGGCCCAACAGAGAGTGAGCACAGAGAATTCTGACAACATCCAGAGGGCGAGGAAGGGCCATAGAGTAATACATTATTGTTGGGGTGATTCAAAGTCTGGACGCGTCCACATGAAAGCTTTATTTTTGCAATTTGGTGTTTTAGCTCTCTAATGCCTACAAGTACTAAGGTGTGCTCGCAGGTAAGCCTACCTTGGTTAAACCACAAGAATAATAAAGACTTGCCATTTTCTGCCCAGGACTGGGCCAAAGCTGCTGACTTATAGAACAGACACTGTCCTGTTTTAGTTTGGGCTCAGGGGTCAGTCCTGGCAAAGCTCAGGGGGCCGATGGATGCCAGGGATTGAGCTTGGGTCAGCCTCCTGCAGGGCCAGCACCCAACTCACGTTTTAGGATGCTCTTAACTGTTTAGCAACCTTCTCTTTCAAGGTCAGCTGGCTTTACACACGTACTCTTGCTGGGTTGCTCATAGACTCCCCACAAAACTCCTGATTCTCTGTTGTGGGAAAGATAGACAGTGGATCAGCACTCGACTCTTAGGCAAGCCTCTTGCTTTAAGATCTAAAGACAGCTTTTATTTTTTAGATAATTAATTTTTTTGAAATTGAATCATCTGGAGATATGCAGTTACAAAGTTGCTCATGGTTGGGTTTCAGTCACAGTGACTCCTCTCTTTCTCTACCAGGGAACTTTTCCCACCACCAATGTTCCCAGTTTCCCTCCCATCACCCCACCTCACAGCCTGCCTCTAGGTCAGGCACTTCTCTTCTCTCTCTCTCTCTCTCTCTCTCTCTCTCTCTCTCTCTCTCTCTCTCTCTCTCTCTCTCCCCCCCCCTCCCTGCCCTTTTGGGCATTGTGGTTTGCGACACAGGTATTGAAAGATTATCATGTTTGTTCTGTTACCTCCTTTTAGCACACAGTTTTCTTTCTTCCTTTCTCTCTTTTTCTTTCTTTCTTTCTTTCTTTCTTTCTTTCTTCCTTCCTTCCTTCCTTCCTTTCTCTCTTTCTTTCTTCCTTTCTTTCTCTTTTTTTTCTTTTTGAGTCACACCCAGCAATGCTCAGGGGTTACTCCTGACTCTGCACCCAGAAATTACTCTTGGCATAGCTCAGGAGACCATATGGGATGCCAGCAATTGAAGAATTGAACCCAGGTCAGTCGTGTGTGCAAGGCAAACACCCTGCCTGCTGTACTATCACTCCAGCCCCTCAGCAAGCAGTTCTTTTTTTTTTTTTTTTTTTTTTTTTGCTTTTTGGGTCAGACCAGGAGATGTTCAGGGTTAAGTCCTGGCTCTGCACTCAGGAATTACTCCTGGTGGTGCTCCGGGGACCATATGGGATGCCAGGGATCGGGATCAAACCCAGGTTGGCTGCATGCAAGGCAAACGCCCTTCCCACTGTACTATCACTCCGCCCCCGGCATGCAGTTCTTTTCTGGAGTGATCATTTCTAACTCTCTTTGTCCCGCCAGTCCCTTCTCTATCCCAACTGTAAGGCAGTCTTTTAAGTCTATCTCTGAACTTGTATTATTCAAAATCAGTGCTAAATAAATATGTGATAATGATAAAAGTGATGCAGATGAAGAAGAGAAGGAGGGACATGAGGCAATTAGAAAAATTGGAAGGAAGAAAGAAGCGATCATTACAATTTATGATAAAAGGTAAAGGTAAAGGCCCTCCCGTTGATCGTCGATTTGCTCGAGCGGGCCCAGTAACGTCTCCATTGGAGACTTTGTTGTTACTGTGTCTGGCATATCGAATACTCTCGGTAGCTAGCCGGGCTCTCCGAGAGGGGCGGAGGAATCGAACTCGGGTCGGCCATGTTGGCCGCTTGTAAGGCGAACGCCCTACCCGCTGTGCTATCGCTCCAGCCAATTTATGATACATATCAAAAATATAAATATTCTTCAGCAACTATATTAAATGGATTAGATCAAGTCTTTGAACAAGATGATTTTCTAAATGTTTCTTTAACATAAACTTTCAGTATTATATGGAATCCTAAAAGAATCTTTAAATTTTTTTAAAGTGCCTCAGGCTGGGGCAATAGTAGTGGGTGAGGAGTTTGACTTCCATGGAGACAGACACTGGTTCTACACCCAGCACCCCATACGGTCCCCCACACAATGCCAGGAGAGATCCCTGAACACAGAGCCAAGAGTAATCCCTGAGCATAGCTGGGTGTCTAAAAAAAAAAAACTCACGAAAATATCTAAAGATATCTAAAAATAAATATTAAACACACTTTTAAATATACATATGATGATTAAGACACACCAGTCATATGTGGTTAATACAGTTTTGAGATAAAATTATCCCAATAAGTCTGATAAATATTGAATAGAATTAAAACATAGTTTTCATCCTAGCATGCTAATAATATGTAAAATTTATTGATGATCTTCATCCATAACTGTAACCTCAGAAATCTAAAAGTAGGATAAAATTAAGTTATGGGCTATTTAAAATTTTCACCTTAACAAAAAATTTAAGTGAAAAAAATATTTTTTCAAGGCCCCTGTGGAGAAAAGACAAGAACATGAGTGTGTCCTGTAAAGCCAGAATATATTTCTGATGACCTTTCCTTGGACTATTTTTTTCAGAGGCGTGCCACGCCAGATATCTGGGTGATTACATACCCACTAATGTATTTCCCCTTCGTGTTTATTTTGGAAAGGTGGCAAGTTATTTTGAAAGAAAGGAAGAAAAAACAGACCAGAGAGGAAGCAGAATTGCCTTGTATCTCATAGGGCAACAGATTACTAAAATTACCAGACTTCACGGAAGAGCACAGAAATGTGTTTACTTTGCACATTTTCACAAATGTCAGAGGAATGACAGCAAGGCGACATGCCCATAATATTGAGGAGAGGATCTCAATGGAAAAAACTTAATTCCGGAATCTTCCCCAGGGCACAAAATGAGCAGCAATATTATTGTTCTGAAGCATTCGCTCGCAGATAAAAGCTCCTTCTGATATTTCCCTGCTTGGTCCCATTTCACGGCTGACTGTAGCACAGGAAAAAATCAGAGAGAACAGACAGTCACACAAGAGCCAGAGGAAAGTATTAGAAATCAAAGTCTAAGTTTCAGTTAATAGTACTGCCTAACAGTGGCTTTATTTGCAATATTTAATCCATTCAACAGGAGTGTATAAGGCGGCATGTACCATGGGCCAGAAAACTATACCAGGGATTGAATGAATCACGCAGACTTCCTACTCTCCGTACTGCTCAGCTAATTCTGTAGGCTCGCAGATGACAGAGGAAGTGGTGATACGATAGAAAACTTGGGACTGTTGCAGAAAGCACCAACTACTCTATGAGTTACTGAGTGGACACTTCAAACCATTCCTTTTAGCGCCCCGAAAAAAGGAGGTCAGTTTTAGGTTGCTTTATTGCCGAGAGAAGCGTCCCTCCTCCAACAATAAAACATTTCTACTGCACCACCGTATTTTAAGTGTGTCCGGCAGGAAGGAACCCTAACGGGCGAGAGGTGGGCTGTCATCCGTGACCTCTTCCAAGGTGCCCTGAGCTTTCTTTGGGTTGATGGGACTGGCTCAAGGCGCACGGGGGAGTCGAAGCCTCCTGGCTCTCCCCGTCTTCAGCTGGGCTCCCCGCATCGTGGGCAGCTCCTTATCAGATGACCCCGCGCTCACACACAAACACTGCCACTATCAGGCAGAGACAGGCCAGAATCTGGCAAAACCCTGATGAAACAGAAATAAACACAACGTGTAGCGTGTATTAATAAACCATGGCGTTCTGGCACGCGCAAGCATTACAAACACCCTCCAGAGGAAGATGCTGTGGGCTCAGCTTCCTGACATGATAATGACATGGACCACGGAGGGAAACAAGGAGGGACACAGAGAAGGGGTGGTGCCCTAAGGGCCTCTCTCTCCTTCCATCTGAGATAGAAGAACTCCTTTTGATTTTATTTTATTATTTTTTATTTTGAAATAAAATTATATTATTTCGTAATTTTTTAAATTAAATCTAAAACCAAGCTCGCAGAAGAGAACAAGGCAGAGTCTCCTGGCCCCACCTGACTGTCCTCACTGGGGCCCCTTGTAGGAGGGCGGATAGAGTTTCCCTCTCTGCCCTGAGCAGAACCCCGACAGCTGAAGATCTCCATGACTCAGTCAAAGCCATGCTGAGACCACTATCCACACACTTAGACAAGGAACCGGCAGAGGAACCCAGGTGTGTGGGACCCGGGGCTGAGATCTCCAAGTCTGCTTGGTTCGGGACTGGGCCTCCTCCACCCAGCTCCCCCACCTTCCAGTAGCTAGACAGTTACATCCACCAACTGCCGTGTAACCCCATCAAAGGCCAGGACCCAGAGACTCTAAAACCAAGCTCCTGGAAGTGCGTGGCCGCATTCGAGGCCACGCCACCTCTTATTCTCCAGTTCTCACTCTCAGAGAACACGGCAGGCTACTGAGAGTATCATTTCATTTTCATTTCATCATCCTGTTAATCGTCGATTGCCTCGAGCAGGCCCCAGTAACGTCTCTTTCATCCTAGCCCTGAGATTATATTCAGGGCTCTTTAGGAGAATGAGACCCATCATTGTTACTGGTATTTGGCATATTTGGTAGGCCACGGGGAGTTTGCCAGACTCTGCCCTGTGGGCAGGCTACATTCGACAGCCTACTGAGAGTATCATACCCGCCTATATGCCTGACTAGGAACACCTGGAAAGGTGATTAGAGGCTGCCCAAAAGCTTCCATCCCTCTCGGAGAGCCTGGCAAGCTACCAAGAGTATCCCGCCCACACGGCAGAGCCTGACAAGCTAACCTTGGCAAACTCGATATGTCAAAAACAGTAACAATGAATGGTCCTCATTCCCCTGATCCTGAAGGAGCCCCTAATATGTCATCAGGCTACACTAGCATGTGACAGAGACGAATGGAGACATCACTGGGCCTGCTCGAGCGAATCAATGAAGAAGAATGGGGTGATAGTGATAGTGACTTTTTTATTTAATTATTTTTGCTTTTTTGGGGGTCACACCTGATGATGCTCTGGGGTTTACTCCTGGCTCTGCATTCAGAAATTACTCCTGGTGGTGCTCGGGGGATCCTATGGGATGCTGGGAATCGAACCCGGGTCGGCTGCATGCCAGGCAAATGCCCTACCTGCTGTGCTATCGCTCCTGCCCCAAGATCGCCTTTTTATTTTATTTTATATTTAATTTAATTAATTAATTTATTTTTGCTTTTTGGGTCACACCCGGCGATGCTTAGGGGTTCCTCCTGGCTCTGCACTCAGGAGCTACTCCTGGCAGTGCTCAGGGGACCATATGGGATGCTGGGAATCGAATCCCGGGTCGGCTGCATGCCAGGCAAACGCCCTACCTGCTGTACTATCGCTCCAGCCCCAAGAACTCCTTTCTAAAGAAGTAATCTTTTCAACCTCCCCACAGCGCTAAGAAAGGAATTGAGTTTTCATTGCGTGTCACATTCTCCAAGGGAGGGACAAGGGCTCAGGGCCTCTCCCCTTTGTGGGCAAAGCCACCCCTGGTGTGCTCGGCTGGAAGGCTCTGCTGGAAACTCTCTGACCCCCCCAGGCAATCCCAGGATACAGATTGTTCATCGTTGGCTCCATCCATCAGGATGCTGCACACCCCGCCATCGGTGTGGGGGACGAAACTCATGGCCTCACATCCAAGGCAGATGCTGTTGGGACTGTCCCCGCAGCACAGGGCCAAGTCCTTACTAATCCAAGACGAAATGCAAAAAAAAAAAAAAAAAAAAAAACAGGCTTCTGGATGGTCTTTCCACATTGCTAATTGGTTTGGCGGGATTTATTTTGAGATGGGCTGGTCACAAACTTGCAAAGGTTCCAAAGTTGGCCAGATGACTCCTTGAGCCGGGCTGGCGCCGGCGTCCACCTCCCCCTCCCCCCAGCGCCCGGCCAGGAAAGGGCTATATTTAGCCTGGAGCTGACCACCCAGGCGCATGAAACATGCACACAATGAAGTGAAAGTTCAACGTGATCTATAAAGACCAGGGAGAAAAAAAAAGGCAAGAATAGGCAGAGATGGGCGAACGAAGCGAGACCCCAGCGTGTGTGTGCAGAGAGGCATGTGTTGACGTGCTTCGTTCTCTCCAGCTAGGGAGGCTCCTCTGCCCACTTCACGCCTTCCAGAGGTCAGGCTTCAGTCCTCACGATGATCTCACTCGTGTCAGCAAGCCATCAGTCACACCTCGGCGTGCCTTCGTGTGTGGGGTCGCAGTTGGTTAAGAGAAAATCCAGAGTCTCCGGTGAAAAAATGAATCTCTTCTCCCAGTCCCTTGGACAGTTCCCACCGTTTCATGCATCATGCTCCGTGGGCCAGAAAACTATACCAGGGATTGAACCGATCACACAGACTGTATTACATGTTGATAGATGCCGATAGAGAGATCTCTCTGCTTTTATCAATGACCTCCGTCCATTCTCTGTCCATCGACGTAACATTTGCTTCTGTTTTTACCTCTTTAAACTTAAACTTTCTCTCTACCGGTAGCGACAGAAGTCGCCTATTCCATAGCGCTTTGTGTTCACCAGCTCCTTCTTTGATCTGATGTTGATGACAATAAATCATGTTGGGGGGGGGGGTGTGGAAATGCTCTCTGTGGGAAAAAGAAAAAAAATTCAACAGCCAGACTGTATCTGGGTGTGCAGATTACACCCATTCCTCAAGCTTTTCCATTTCTCAGTGGAAACTAAGTTAGTTTTTAAAAACTGCATAAAATACCCAAATCTGGGAGCCAATAATTTAGAGGAATTAGATTTTTAGTGACAATAAATTGAACTTGACAGTCTAAACAAAGGTGATACATTTAACTTTCATAGCATCCTAGTAATTCTTAATTTTGAGTCTGTCCAATACAAGAATTGGGGGCAGTTGGACTGCAGCTGGCTGTGCTCAGGGATCTCGCTCTGTGCTCAGGACTTGGGACCGTGTACAGAGCCAGGAATCAAACCAGGGACCGTCACAGGCAAGCACCTTAATTACTGTACTACTCTGCCAGCCCCTATATCCGTGATTCTGAAGTATTAATACACTACCCCAAAATCTTAGGCGTTTAGTGATGACTAAATTGATCCTAATAGACGATGGTCATCAAACTGGGGTAAGGGGCGAGTTGTTTGTTTTTTGCTTGTCCCCATCAGTTGCAGAACACAAGAAGCATCAGTTATTGGAAGGCGGGGACTTGTCAGATGCACACAAGTAAAAGACACGACAAATCTGAAAACTAAATCTGACTTTTAAACCAAAGTTAAAATAAGTTTTAAAGCAGCGGGCTGGGGGCTGGAGAGATAGCAAAGCGGGTAGGGCGTTTGCCTTGCACGCGGCCGACCTGGGTTCGATTCCCAGCATCCCATATGGTCCCCTGAGCACCGCCAGGAGTAACTCCTGAGTGCAGAGCCAGGAGTAACCCTTGTGCATCACCGGGTGTGACCCAAGAAGAAAAAAGAAAAAAAAAAGCAGCAGGCATAAGGGCATAAGGCTAAAAGAAGTTTCTAAACAGAAAACACAAACAATTCCAGAAGGACAAACATCAGTGAATTTGGGTCTCATGAAGACAGAAAGGAGGAAGTTCATCCCAGATCTTCAGGCAATACAGTAATGGCGAAGCTCTTTTGACGCGTGTTGGAGTCTATCCTTGGAATCCCTAGAAACAGCGTTTGCTCTGACCTGCTCACAAGCACTCCAGAGTGGAGGCGACTATCAAAAAGCAGTGCTTTTTGACTAAAGTTTCTGAGGTGCTTCTCGAAATAAGGGAACAAAGGGTCTTCTGAAGGTCCCTTACGTGTCAAGAGCAGGGTGCCTCCCTTAAAGGTGACGATGAGACTTCTCTGCTTGTCTCCGAGGCAGGACCCTCAGGAGCCACCCTGGCACCTCTGATGGCCCTTCCAGCCCTGCTAGGCTGAGCTCTTTCTGCAGGATTTCTGCCCTATGCGTCGCCGCCTTCACAGCAGACAGTCTGCAACCCTCTGCGTTTCCTCCTCTTTCTCACACACAGCTCCTGGAGTGGGGACCTCCACCTAGCTACACCCCACCTCTGTGCTGACAACCATCCACTGTGCATTCTGATTCCAGAAACTTCCACAACTCTCTGTCCTTACTTCCAACCACTTGGCGACTGCCCCGTGACCTCAAACTTGCCCTTTGCTTCCAGACCTTTTCCTAGCGATACCAGACCTACCCGGCAGGGCTCCCACCCACACCATTCCCTGCCAGCCATTCCCACGCCTCAAAGCCACCATCATGCATCCCACCAGACGCCTCCTCCTCAGACCCAACACTGCCAGACCCACTAATCTGCCCAAAACTCCAGGAACGTGAGTCTGTGGCTGAAAACTCCAGGCCTCCTCGGGGGCAGGAGTAGGTGACCTCCCCCCAACTCCCCATGCTTTCTGAAAACCTGGAAGCCACGCCCAATTTAACATTCTAGATTTTCTGGAGCAGGGGGCCTCAACGCATCCTAACTCTACAACACTGGCATTCCGATAGGAGCAGAGCAGATGGGATGGGATGGAGTTTGGCAGCCAACCCACGTTGACTACAAAAAGCCTTAACACAGAAGCTTAACTTGCAACAACTTAGTAAACCCTCAGACAAGGACTTAATGTCCCCATGGTGAGATACAACAATCTTCAAACTTTTTTTCTACAGAAATAATTATTTGATCATTTGTGATCCAATTAATTCATGATAACAGGCAATATAAAATAAATTACTGTGGACGTGCTATGGGGGCAGGCTTGAGGGAGGGTTCGGAAAATGGAGACAATGGTGGAGAGAAGGTGACAGTGGGGGGTGGGATGGGGGTGGGGACACTGAATGCCTGGAACGAATCATCATGAACAACTGTGTAAACCACAGTGTTTAAATCAAGTGGGGGGGGGGGGGAGGGAAATAAAATAATAAAATAGAAAGCAGAGTTCGCCTTTCATGCCTGAGCACCCGAAGTCCATGTAGCAGCCAATCAGGCCACCCTCCAAACGTTCCTCTGCTTTTTCACATGAGAAGTCAGATACTCGGCAACGCCTGGAGCTGGGGTGGTGGGGGCAGGAAAGGTCAAGTCGCCCCTGGTGAAGAAGCAGGACATTCCTGCTTTCCTCAGGAAGAGTCTCATTCCTACGCAGAGGGCCTGGGTGAAAACAGGGGAAGTGGACCGGTGGATGTGGAGATCTGAAAACAAGGCCAGTAAAACCCAGGGGCAAAGCCTGTGGCCCCCAGAGCCCAGTGATCACATGCACTCACAGCCTGTAGCCCCCCAGGGCCCACTTTGGTCCCCCCCCCCCAAACAAAACCAACAACATCCTGAGCCAATAACCCACCCATGTCATCACTGGACACAAACCCACTGACTCGTCACTCATTTCTTTCTGCAACTTCTGTCAGGGAGGGTTGGAGATGGTCAAAGAATGATGGCCAGGAAATGGACTCAAAGCAAGAACATGCTGGATTCCTCAGAGATTCCAGGGGACCTTCGATGGCCTGTGTTTCCACGGCTTCCTTCAACCTATTAGAAGAGCATATTGGATAGTGCAAGAGGAAGAGAGAAGAGGAACAGGATAAAAGAGAGTCACTCTTATTAACAGTCACTGTTTATGGAGACCCAAGGGTTTCACAGACCCCAAGGAGTCCCAGAGCTTCTCATTCCCCTTCGAGGAAGGAAGGAATAAGGGATCATGGTGATCCCAAGTAGCAGAGTTAAGACTCAAAGTTTGGTCTTCTCAAGGTCTGAGAAAATGTGACATCTGTCCTTGCTAAAGAATTATTGGCCTTTGGCCTCACATGCTCGGGGGAAAGTCAGCTCGGATGGAGAAGGGACCACCAAGTAAAGGGTGCTAGGAGGGCCCACTCGGGATGGGAGATGCAGGCTGAAAGTAGACTATTGACCAAACATGATGGCCACTTAATACTTCTGCTGCAAACTACAACACCTAAAAGAGAGAGAGAGAGAGAGAGAGAGAGAGAGAGAGAGAGCAAAAGGGAATGCCCTTAGAGGCAGGGTGGTTGTGGGGGATGCTGGGACCATTGGGGGTGGGGGTGGAGAATGGACACTGGTGGAGGGATGGGTACTCGATCATTGTATGACTGAAACGCAAGTTTGTAAGTCTGTTACTGTATCTCACAGTGATTCATTCACTAATAAAATTTTTTTTAAAAAAATGAGTTCTATATGATCAAGTTAGCAGCTGATATTCCAAAAGTCATTGATGATATGAAGAAGGTACTAATGGATGTGTCATGACTAAATTATTGGCAAAACTGGATTCTGAGGAACAAAGCATCACTTCTTTACCTCTGAATTTATTTGCCGAGGCTTCTGGAGCTATGCTCAGAGGATGCAGGGGGTCACCTTCAGTGACACTCAGCCAATCAGCTGGACAGAGCAGAGCTTCATCCTGGGGGTGACGTGCTACGGGGGGGGGGGGGGGTGGCTAGGGATATCCAGGGATTCCTGCTGGGCTCTGTGGGGGAAGAGGCAGGTGTGCAGTTAGCGTTCGGGATCCCAAGCACAGGCTCAGACCTATGAAGAATCTCCCAGTCCCCAATGGATGCACTGATAGTTTGCATCTATCAGAGAGAGCACTGATGCTTTCCAGATAAACCACTCGGTCTTGCTCCAGAAGCAAAGTGTTCATTCAACAGGCTCTCTAAATTAGTATTTTTAAAAAAATGTATTTTTGTCTTTTGGCCCACAGCCAGTGATACTTTGGGGTTCCTTCTGGCTCTACACTCAGGAATTACTCCTGGTGGTGTTTGGGGAAACATATGGGATGCCGGGGATCAAACCTGGGTCAGCTTGTGCAAGGCGAGTGCCTTACCCACAGTGCTATCACTCTGATCCCCTCTAAATCAGGAAATTTTTTTTACAAATAATTCATCAGAATTGACCTAAGCCTTTTGCATACCGTGTCAATTCAGCCCATGCCATGCTCCTGAAATCCATGGAGAATATTTTTCCTTTGACAGATGATCAAACTGAAAGAGAGGTTAAATAACTAGCCCAAGATATACAACTAGTAAGTGGGCTCAAATGTGTTTCTAATTTTATTTTATTTTTTATTGGGCTGGAGCGATAGCACAGCAGGTAGGGCGTTTGTCTTGCACACAGCCGACCTGGTCGGCCCAGGTTCGATTCCTCCTCCCCTCCTGGAGAGCCAGCAAGCTACCAAGAGTATGTCGCCCGCACAGCAAAGCCTGGCAAGCTCCCTGTGGTGTATTTGATATGCCAAACACAGTAACAACAAGTCTCACCATGGAGATGTTACTGGGCCCGCTCGAGCAAATCGATGAACAATGGGAGGACGGTGCAACAGTGCAGTGCTATTTATTTATTTATTTATCTTGCTTATTAGGTCACCCCCGGCAATGCACAGGGGTTCCTCCTGGCTCTGCACTCAGAAATTACCCCTGGCGGTGCTCAGGGGACCATATGGGATGCCGGGAATCGAACCCAGGTCAGCTGCGTGCAAGGCAAACGCCCTACCCTCTGTGCTATTGCTCCAGCCCCTCTAATTTTAAAACTACTGTTCTTTCTTAATCTTCCTTTCATCTTTTTTCCCTATTGGGCCGAAGCTGTCCGTGCTCTGGGGACTGTGTGGGGCTGAGGACTCCACCCAGGCCACCTCCATACAAAGTGCTCCGGCCCTTTGAGTAATCTCCCTGTCCACAATATCTTTTTGTGGGGCTGGAGCGACAGCACAGCGGGTAGGGCATTTGCCTTGCACGTGGCCAACCCGGGTTCGATTCCCAGCATCCCATATGGTCCCCTGAGCACTGCCAGGAGTAATTCCTGAGTGCAGAGCCAGAAATAACCCCTGAGCATTGCCTGGTGTGATCCAAAAAGCCAAAAAAAAAAACAAGAAAAAAACAGAATAACTTTTTGCAACCATGTTTTCATCACTTTTCTCTTCTGGTCCATCATTATTTTCGGGTTAGCAGTCTTTCACTGACTCAGATACACCCCTCAAGTGCATATAGTAGAGGTATAGTGTGTATACTATGCTGTGATAGTAGAGGCCGTTGGGTGTGCGTGGGAATATGGAGTGTCTGAATTTCCCCCCTCCCCCCACCCCCGGCACAGCTGGTGGGAAGTCAGCCAGGGCAGGTGCTGTGGGAACGAGCTGTTCAAGTTCTCAATTATAACTATAACTCCTGGGGCTGGAGCGATAGCACAACAGGTCGGACATTTTCCTTGCACGCGGCCGACCCGAGTTCGGTTCCCAGCATCCCATATGATCCCCTGAGCACCGCCAGGGGTGATTCCTGAGTGCAGAGCCAGGAGGAACCCCTGAGCATCGCTGGGTGTGACCCAAAAAGCAAAAAACAAACAAACAACTATAACTCCCCTGTGATGCGGCCACTCTATTTCCAATGATACACTCCCCCCAAAAGAAAGCAGAAGCCCCAGTAGACCTGGATGCCGATCCCCAATTTCACAGGGCTGTGTCGTTCACCAACTGCCAACGGTCCCATCCGCAGGTGAATGGGGAGATGAGAGGCGGCATTTCCGCTTCAAAGGAATATTCAAAAGGAAGGAAATGTGGACACGCACTCCCACACAGATGGACCACTCAACTGTGTTGAGGGAATTCAGCGCCACAGAAAGGACAAATACCAGAAGAGTCCACTGAGCTAGACAGAAAGTAGAACATGGGGAAGTGGGCAGTTGTTTTATGGCTGGAGACTCCTCAGGGGAAGCTGAAAAATTTCTGGAGGTTCATGGTTAGCTCTTAACTTATAGTTAAGTCATGGTAGCAAAACAAATGCTCATGCTGTTCTCAATGACACTAGCTTTTTCGAGTTTTTTTTTTTTGTTTTGTTTTGCAATGCTGGAGTCCACCTCAGGGCCTCACGCACGCCAGATCTCTGCTTCTGAGCCCCTTTCTGAGTGGAACTCTTGCGAAGGGGGTATGATGGTAGATTATCTAGCCTCGATTTGGGCTGACATTTTCTTTTTTTTCCCCTTTATTTTTTTATTTTTACTTTTTTTACAGTTGTAGATTTACAAATTTTTGTGCTTGGGTTTCGATTATACAATGATCAGATACCCATCCCTCTACCAGTGCCCATTTTCCACCACCATGGATAATATCCCCCCCACCCCCATCCCCCCATCCCCCCCGTCTCTGTGGCAGGGCAATCCCCTGTGTTCTCTCTCTCCTTTTGGGTGTTGTGGTCTGCAAAAGAGGCATTGAGTGGCAAACATGTTCTGGACTGACATTTTCAACACCCCAAAGTCTTTGTGCCACTGAGGTCTTGCATATGGAGGCCTGCCCGCCTCGCGATTCCTCCCAGGGCTGTCTCTCCCTCCCAAAGGAGGATTCTTCGGATCCTTCTTCCCTCTGTATTCAGTCTTTGGCCAATGTAGACTTGTTGTTCTCTCTTATTGTGCCCCTTCGTAAGGGTCTTCTAGTTACCTGACTTGCTTAAAATTTACTCATCCTCTCTAGGAGTCTTCAAACCATTTCCCCCGGTATACCTTGGTGGTTGGGGGCTGAGAGAATCTCTAGAACTTTGAAATTAAAAAAATAAATACAGTTCAAAAGACTTCCTCAGGCCGCTGCCTTTTCTCATGGAGTTGTTCTTCACGGGGAATTCCTCTGAAACGGAGTTGGGAAAGAATCCAAGAAAGTTTTGTTTCCAACAGTCCTCTGAGTCCTGGGGCTCAGCCCGCCCTCTTCTGAATCACCTCTGAGGAAATCCCCCCAGTCCGGAGAACACATCATAATATCTTAAGAAGGTAGATGAGCTAATGAAGTCACTTAACTTAGAAAAGCAAGGCACACCCAGAAGCGTCCGTGATGCCACTTTTTCCTTCATGAACCCCTTGAATTTTCCCAATCAGTTCTAGGACAAATTAATCTGAAATGGCTCTTCGGAAATGCCTCCGCAAGCAGAGAGCCAGCTACCTGCTGTGTTCATAGAAACCCCTTTGCTGTGATCGTCGATATAAAATGTAGAACATCATGTTTTAGAAACGTTGTGAGCTCTATCGATCACAGGTGGATGGAGCACTCCTCACTTTCATTGTCGGTGGAAGAGTGACCTATCTCTACCTTGAAATCTTATGGGAGAAAAACAGAACAGCAAGAGACCTCGGACAATAACAAACCCCCCCCCCCCAAATGAGGCCTCTGTAATGACTTAAGCACTCAAAACTGTCCAGGGAAGGGGGCTGGAGTGAAAGCACAGTGGGTAGGGCGTTTGCCTTGCACACGGTCAACCCAGGTTCGATTCCCAGCATCCCATATGGTCCCCTGAGCACCACCAGGAGTAATTCCTGAGTGCAGAGCCAGGAGTAAGTATCCCCTGAGCATCATTGGGTGCGACCCAAAAAAGCAAAAATAAATAAATAAAAACTGTCCAGGGAAGCCAAAGATGTCAGTATTCAGGATTTATTTATTCATAGAACAATATTCAGGATCAAACTACCCATCACCCTCTTTACGGTGGAGGCGTAATCAAATCAAGGAATAATTCACTCGGTGGAAGAAGCCGTTTCCCCCAACCTTAGAAATACTTCAGCTTCCCGTCACCTTTCTTGTAGCTGTGCAGATGTTTACCACACCGATTCTTTATTTCCTCAGCTCGGAAAACAAAAGATGAAGAGTTCAGACAAAAACAAGAGCCCTCCACGGCAAGCGTTGGACCTCTTCCCGTGGCCTGCCTTCATGCACCCCCGAGGGAGTAAGGAAAGTGAGATCAGGGGGCCGAGAAGGCGTTTGTGGGTGACCCTTGTTTGTAAATGCGGAGGAGCAAGAGATTTCCATGTAAGGCTCTCCAGCACATTCCAGCACAGTGTCAAGTTTTGTGAGCGATAAGACCAGAGCAGGAAGCTTCTGGAGGCAGGAAGGAAGTGCTGTCAGGCCCGGGAGCGGGGCGGGTCGGGCCTCCTGCCCTAGTTCTACAGAGCCAAATAGCAAGAGCGGCCCAGAGTCTGCAGTTCCTCCAAAGACAACGAGAAACTCACCTGGCTCTGCCCGGTGCGCAAATCTCCCAAAGCCATGAAGCAACTCTTCCTTCCGGGAGACAGAGACTCCTGGGGGTCTGGTGCGGCCCCTGGGCCACAGAGCTGGAAGGCCTCCGGGAGTCTGGTAGATGGCCCAGTCCTGTCTGCTTGCCTTAGCCTACTACAAATGCACGGGGTAAAACTCAAGAGCATGGATCCAGAGAGAAGAATCTATGACCCTGAGCACAACCCTGTAGATGGGCCAAGAACGCAGCCAAGTGCACAGGTGGCTTAGTGGCAACCACGACTGCCTGGCACGTGTGAGGCCACAAAAGTGACCCCCAGGGTCACTAGAGCCACACTACAGCGAGGAGGGTGTTTGCCTTGCACATGGCTGACCCAGGTTCCATTCCCGGCATCCCATAGGGTCCCCCGAACACCACCAGGGGTATTTCCTGAGTGCAGAGCCAGGTGTAACCCTGAGCATCACCAGGTGTGCCAGTCCCCTATGAGAAAGTGAGTCCCAGGGCTGTGGCAGGGTGAGTGTGTTATCTCTGGCACACTGCAGCAAGGTGCATGAGCATGGCGCCTCAGGGCTGCGACCCCAGGGGTGCAGCAAAGGAGACGTGAGTGTGAGCATCCAGGTCAGGAGTGGGATTCACACACCCGCCCTCCCCCGCAGACACCGCCACCAGCATGGGTGCACCACAACTAAAGCAGCGACTTGGGAAAACTCAGGTGTAAGCCAACACAACTTTTAGACAAAGACTGGCCTCACCAGTGAGACACATCATGAAAGAGAACACAAGCAAAGCTGGTAGGGACCACGGAAATGCAGCCCATGTTCACTGCTTGTGGGAACATCAAGTGCTTCAGCTTTCTGGAAAAACAGGATGGGGCGCCAGAGTGATGGTACAGCAGGGAGGGGGCTGCCTTGAGCACAACCGAACGAGCTTCCATGCCTGGCACCCCGCATGGTCCCCCAAGCCACGCTAAGCTCGATCCCTGAGCAGAGTCAGGAGTAAGGCCTCCCCTTCCCTCCCTTCCCTTCCCTTCCCTTCCCTTCCCTTCCCTTCCCTTCCCTTCCCTTCCCTTCCCTTCCCTTCCTATGGGTAGCACCAATTATGGCCCATAAACAAAAATTGACAAAAATTAATTGATCAATTTGGAAAAGAAAAATTATATTGACACCTCCACAGCGGTAGGCCATTTGCCTTGCACACCACCGACCCAGTCGACCCAAGTTCGATTCCTCCGCCCCTTTCAGAGAGCCCAGCAAGCTACCGAGAGTATCTCACCCACACGGCAAAGCTTGGCAAGCTCCCCGTGACGTATTCGATATGCCAAACACAGTAACAAGTCTCACTATGGAGATGTTACCGGGCCCGCTGGAGCAAATCGATGAACAACAGGAGGACAGTGACAGTGACCTCTCAAAAGACTAAGAATTGAGCTTCCACATGACCCAGCAATTCTACTCAGCATCTACCTCCAGGGCCCAAATACTCTATTCAGAAAAAAAAAATTGGGTTCCTATGCTCTTTCAGCACCACTCATGATAGCTAATGGAAACAACCCAAGTGCCCAAGAACAGGTAAGTGGATGGAGAAACTATGGGACATGCACACAACGGAATGCTTCTCTGCTGAGAAAACAAACCATGCCATTTGCTGTTCTGTGGACGGATCTGGAGGGGGTCACTCTGAGTGAAGTCGGCCAGAAAGAGGGGGACAGGTACAGAGGGTCTCTCCCGAGTGCGGGCTATAAAGAAGCAGAAGAGGAGAAGAGCAACTGTGAGAGACAACAGCACTGAGAACACTCTGCAGAACGGAGCTTCCCTGGGAGGTGGTGGGTGATGGGGAGGGTGTAGGGTTGGAGTATTGTGGGGTTTTTTTTAATCTTGGGGAGTTTTTTGTCTAATTATTGGTTTTGGGGCTTTGCTCAAGGTTTACTCCCAGGTCTGCACTCAGAGATTACTCAGTGGTGCTTGTGAGGATATATGGGGTGTTGGGGCTCAAACCAAGTCAGCTGGTCCAAGAAACACTCACTGGGACTCAGTACAAATGGAAGTGAGAACACCCAAGGACAGTCGAGACAGGGGCCAGGACGAGTAATCCATGGTTGGATGCCTGCCTCAAGGACAGGGCAGTTGGGATAGAAAGGACCATTGTGACAATGATGGTTGGAGGGACAGTTCGGAATGGGAGATGTGTGCTGAAAGTGTGTAAAGGCATGCTAGGGGAAAAGGCAGCTCAGATAGAGAAGGGAGCACCAAGTAAAGGTGTTGGGAGGATCCTCCCAGGATGGGAGAAGCACGCGGAAAGTAGACTAGAGACCGAACATGATTGTCACCCATTGCCTCTTTTGCAAACCACAGGACCCAAAAGGAAAGAGAGAGAGAACAAGGGGGAATGCCCCGCCACAGAGGCAGGGTGGGATGGAGGGATGGGGGGTGGGAGGGATGCTGGGACCCGTGGTGGTAGAGGATGGGCACTGGTGGAGGGATGGGTACTTGATTATTGTATAACTGAAACCCAAGCACGAAAATTTGTAAGTCTATAACTGTACCTCATGATGTTTCACTAATAAAAATTTAAAAAAAAAGAAAGAAAGTGTGTAAAGGACCAAACATGATGGCCTCTCAGTATCTGTATTGCAAACCATAGGCCCAAAACGAGAGAGAGAGAAAGAGAAAGAGAAGAAAAGTGACTGTCATAGAGGTAGGCCATGGGTTGGGACAGGAGGGAAGGAAACGAGATACAGTCTAGTGGTGGGAAATGAGCTGGGATGGGTGAGGGATTGGGTGTTGGACCATTGTAGGACTGAAACTCAATCATGAACAACTTTGTAACTGTTGTTACAATATCTCACAGTGATTCAATTTTTTAAATCCATTAAGAATACATTTTTTAACTGGACAAAAGCCTTTATTTTGGGGGCTGGAGCGATAGCACAGCAGGTAGGGCATTTGCCTTGCAAGCAGCCGACCCGGGTTCGATTCCCAGCATCCCATATGGTCTCCTGAGCACCGCCAGGAGTCTTTCCTGAGTGCAGAGCCAGGAGTAACCCCTGTGCATGGCCAGGTGTGGCCCAAAAAGCAATAAATAAATAAATAAATAAATAAAATGGACAAAAGCCTTTATTTTTGCTTTCTGGGTGATGTTCAGGGGTCACTTCTGGTGGTGCTCAGGGGACCAAATGAGATGCAGAGATTGAGCCCCCATCAGCCGCATTCCTGGGTTGGTAAGCTGCCCTACCTGCTGTACTGTCTCTCCAGTCCCAGTGGACAAAAGTCTTGACCGGGAACCTCCCCAAAGGGGAAATTCAAATAGCAAATAAAAAAAATAAGAGCAAACACTCATCCTAGTGACCAGAGAAAAGTAGAGTACAACGGACATATGGTCCAATCCCTCTGACCTTAACCTGCTAGGAAGGGAAGACGTTCACCCCTCCCCACCCGCTGTTCGAGGGACCACCCACCCACTGCTCCTTCATGGGGAGCCCCTGAAACATGGAGAAATTATCTCATCCTTCATGATCTGCTGCCACCCACTGGAACGGAAATGCAGAGAGATCCAGAATTGTGTGAGTTTCATTCAACATTTTCTCTCAAAACCTAAACCACAAAGACAAGCGGCCAGTGACTCTGAAATAGTTGGGGGGTGGGGAGTATAAGTTGGTAAACCTTCTCTGGAGAAAAGTTTGACAAGTCGCCGTAGCGTCGAAGATGCAGTTCCAGGACGGCTGCCCGCTGACGTTGGTGCAGAGAGAGCCAGAGACAGCTCTGCCCGAGAAGGACCCTGAGCTCACGGCACTCATCCGTCCATCAGCAGGAAAAGCTGGACTCGAGCTTGGCCCCGCAGCCTCAGGGCAGATGCACAGGTGGGGGTGTTGTCCAACAGCGGAAGTGAACAGAGGTACCGAATTCCTTTCATTTAACTTTCAAAAAGGTCCAAATTGTGGTTGTTTCAAGGAAGTAAAGACATCGTGAACGTTAGAAGGACAAGAACATAGAAGGACAAGAACAGCCCCTGCAACTTTTGCTTCTGCGAATAGAAGGTCAAGAGAAAACTCCCAACGCAAGAGAACTCTTCCAACACATGGTACGATACTTGGGCCTGGTGGTATTTGCCTGGGTGTTGAGTCGTCATACCAGGCACCGTATCACATGTGGGTGCTTTATGCTTTTTATCCGTATGATCTGCTTTGACTAATACCAGTAATAATGATGGCTCTCATTCTCCTAACCCTGAAAGAGACTTGAATGTGGCACTTTTTAGAATCTCAGGGCTAGGACGAAGGAGACGTTACCGGGGCCTGCTCGAGGCAATTGACGAACAACAGGATGATCGTGATCGTGAACCCTCGGGTGTGGCCTCAGCCCCCTGTCCAAAAATATAACAAGGGGCCGATGGAAAGAGAAAAAGGAGAAATGTTTGAGAAGATGTCTGTACGTTTCATCTGTTGTGTGACAATCAGTGCCAGGGATTATTCAGCTTCCAAATGAACACACAGAAGTGGACACGGGTGATCCACGATCACATGTGTCACAAGAGCAACAGGCCAGCAAGAGCGAGCGTCATGTTGTCGGCACACGTCAGCAGGAAAATGAGCCTGCAATTGCTCCTTACAAAGTGACACCATCAAGAAGTGCCATGCAGGAAACCTAGGATAGTTTTCCTGTATTTAGTGCAGGACGTCTTTCAAAACTGATTATCCCTATGTTTGGTGCTGAGAGTAAGCCCTGGGCATTACTGTTTTGGTGGCCCCCAAATGAAAAAAAAAATTCGCGCTTGATTCACTTGATCTTTATGGATTAAAGTCAGGTGTCAAAAGACTGTGATGATTATTTCAATAAGAGAGCAATTTGCATGGGGTTATTTGTGTATTTTTCCTGTTCTGTGTTTCCTAGTGCTTGTACTAACAAAATCGAAGCAGGCTTATGTCAGCCCATTATTATTTGTAGTGTAGGAAAGAGTCCGTCTACTTGCATATTTTATTACCTTATTAATAAAAAGTAAAGTAAAGTAAAGGCCCTCCCGTTGATCATCGATTTGCTCAAGCGGGCCCAGTAACGTCTCCATTGGAGACTTTGTTGTTACTGTGTCTGGCATATCGAATACTCTCGGTAGCTTGCCGGGCTCTCCGAGAGGGGCGAAGGAATCGAACTCGGGTCGGCCATGTTGGCTGCGTGCAAGGCAAACGCCCTACCGCTGTGCTATCACTCCAGCCCTACCTTATTAATAAAAACCAGAATTAACTCATTAAAGAAAAACTGCTGGGCTGGAGAGATAGTACAATGGGGAAGGTCCTTGCCCTGCATACAACTGACCGAGGTTTGATCCCCCGCATCCCACAGGGTTCTTCGAGCCCTCCAGGAGTGAAGCACAGAGTCAGGAATAAGCCCTGAGCACTGCTGGGTGTGGCCCCAAAATCAAGGAAAAAATAGGTAAAAAGTTAAAATGCATGCTTGAACCCAGAAAGAGTCAGGAGAGGTAGAACATGGGTCTGGCACACGAAAGGCCCAGAGTTCGATCCCCAGCATGCCCAGAGCAGCTCGGAGGCCTGGCGGAGCCCAGCTCCACTGCCCTGGGCTCTGCGGGGAGTGTGCTGGCCCCAAGCACTGCCAGGGGGTCCCCTGTAAAAATACTTTTCAGGAGAGAAGACCGGTGTTGATCTGATTTTTTTTTCTCTATCATTTCACATAATGTGAAATGCTAGAAGCGACTTAGAAAGTTCTGGCAGAACTTCAGCCGGGGGCCAGATTTCCCAGGCTGTGTTTTTGCTTCTTACCCCCGAAAGCTCCGAAGAGAGCTCTGCCCCGAGAAACGGTCCACTGAACCTATTGATCCAGGTTCTAGAGGAGTCGCTCCAGGACTCAGCGTCATTGTTCCTAGAGGAACTAGAGGAAATTCTACGTCCCCTCCCTCGCCTCCTCTTTTCCACGTTTGCTGTTCTCTGTCCTCCTTGAAGCGCATCCTCTTAGCTCCCTTCGGAAAGTTCCTCCCTCCCACCCTTCCTGGGGCTGATTAAACGCTGCATTTATGTTGGAACAAGGCCAGATTCCCTCGAGTCTCCTCTCGGTCCCCATCTTCCTATTAGGATGCCTCCGCGCTTTCAGTCAACTCCCAACTTCTCCAGGCAAGAATCTGTTTTCCATCCCAGCTCATCCGCTCCTGGCTTTTATTGGCACGACTGTGTCACCAGACCCACAGGGAGTGTCAAGAGAATCTGGCGTAGCATGACTAAGTCTGAGTGCTGCTAAGGGTCCTTGGCTGGTCCCGGGGCATGGCCGAGGAGAGGAATTCCATCAGCCCAGGACAAGGGGCGAGTGCTCTCGCTCAAGCAACCCAGGCAACTGTGCAGTCTACGTGGTGGCACTGTGAGGACCCGGAGTTAGCAGAGTGGGCTTGTGCGGTGACTAAAAAATCATCAAAATCTGTTAAAAAAAATAGTCAAAAGGAGAAAAAACAAAGAGGGGTCGTTAAAGGATTGTACGTACTAAATCCAAAAATAGTATTTTACTAAAACTTAAGTCATTTGAAATGATTGTACTAGTCTACAGTCATAATGCAGGCCAAGATCACTAGTACTTAGGAGTCGATCGATAGAAATGCATTTATTTACATGACCAACAGATCGTGTTTTTCTTTATTTTTTTTGGCCACACCCAGTGGCACTGTAGCACTGTCCTCCCATTGTTCATCGATTTGCTCGATCGGGCACCAGTAACATCTCCATTGTGAGACTTGTTGTTACTGTGTTTGGCAGATAGAATATGTCACAGGAAGCTTGCCAGGCTTTGCCATGCAGGCAGGAGCTTGCCGGGCTCTCCGAGAGGGACGGAGGAATCAAACCCGGGTTGGCCACATGCAAGGCAAATGCCCTACCTGCTGTGCTATTGCTCCAGCCCTACACCCAGCGGTATTTAAGGCATGCTCCTGCTCTGTGCTCAGGAATCACTCCTGGCAGGCTCAAAGAACCCCGCGGGATGCAGGGGATCAAACCTCAATCAGCTGTATGCAAGGCAAGGGCCTTCCCCAATGTCTATCTCTCCAGCCCAGTAGTTTTTCTTTAATGAGTTAATTCTGATTTTTATTAATAATGTCTTTGGCTGCCGGAGCCCTGGTCGGGGCGGGGAGGAAAGCTCAACCCACTCCCCTCCAAGGGGCCCCGGCGGCGGCGAGGACAGTCAGGCACGGGGGCAGGAGACTGCACTGTTCTTCTTCCGGCAGCCAAAGACCTCCAGGACCAGCCACCACCATGCTGAGACCACTCTCCGCACACATGAAGGTACCAGCAGAGGAACAAAGGCATGTGGGTCCCGGGGCTGAGATCTCCAAGCCTACTCGGATTGGAGTCGAGCATCCTCCACCCAGATCCTCCAAATTCCAGTAGGCGGGGGTCACACCCACCAACTGGCCCCCTGGTGCCGTGTAATCCCATCAACGGCCAAGACTCAGAGACTATAAAAAACAGCTCCCAGAACCACACCTCTGCATTCGCAGCCGCACGACATCTTATTATGACATCTTATTATCTCATTCCTACTTTGGACAACCTGGCAGGCTACCGAATGTAACCGCAAACTCCCCGTGGCGTACCCAATATGCCAAATACCAGTAACAATGATGGGTCTCATTCTCCTAAAGAGCCTTGAATATAATCTCAGGGCTAGGATGAAGGAGACGTTATTGAGGCCTGCTCGAGGCAATCGACGATTAACAGGATGATTTGTGATTTGTGATTAATAATGTAATAAAATATGGCAAATAGATTGACTCTCCCCTACACTACAAATAATAATGGATTGACATAAGCCTGCTTCGATTTTGTTAGTACAAGCACTAGAAAACACAGAACGGAAAACATACACAAATAATCCCATGCAAATTGCTCTCTTATGGAAATAATCATCAGAGTCTTTTGGTACCTGACTTTAATTCATAAAGATCAAATGAACCAGGCATGAATTTTGGGGTTTTTTTTTTCATTTAAAATAAATGAAATGGGGGCTGGAGAAATAGCACAGCGGGTAGGGCATTTGCCTTGCACGCGGCCGACCCAGGTTCGATTCCCAGCATCCCATGGTCCCCTCAGTACCGCCAGGGGTAATTCCTGAGTGCAGAGCCAGGAGTAACCCCTGCGCATCGCCGGGTGTGATCCAAAAAGCAAAAAAATTAAATTAAATTTAAAATATTTTTAAAAATAAAATAAATGAAATGGGTCTATCAAAACAGTGATGCTCATGCTGGAAGTAGACTCTAGACCGAACATGATTGCCACCCAAAGCCTCTTTTGCAAACCTCAGCACCCAAAAGGAGAGAGAGAACAAAAGGGAATGCCCTGCCACAGAGGCAGGGTGGGGTGGGAGGATGGGGAGATTGGGAGGGGTACTGGGATCAGTGGTGGTGGAGAATGGGCACTGGTGGAGGGATGGATGTTTGATTATTGTACAACTGAAACCCAAGCACAAAAATTTGTAAGTCTACAACTGTACCTCATGGTGTTTCACTAATAAAATTTTTTTAAAAAAGTGATGCTCAGGGCTTACTCCTGGCTCTGTGCTCATATGGGATGCTGGGGATCAAACTCGGGTTGGCCGCATGCAAGGCAAACCACCTCCCCGCTGTGCTATCACTCCGCCCCCCCCCCCCCCCCCGCCCCGTGTGCCTTTTTCATGACCTCTTTCACCTGGGACCTGCATCCTTGAGTTTTAAAGTCTTTATGCCACCGACACTTGGACTCGTGGGTCCAGCACAAAGTAGGGAAAACAGGAGTTGGGACTTGGCGGAAGTCCAGATGAGATGTAGATCACAGCAGAATGATCTGTCACTTTCAAAGGAACATAAACCAGCTCCAAGGACATTAAGTAGCAGCTTTAATTGAGCTGCCCTAGATGGCAGGAAGAGATCAAAGAAGCGGGCTGTTTGCTACGTGAGGAAAATGAGGGAAGTGACCCGACCAGGAAGAGTCTTACATAAAATTAGCATGGACATGTTTATCCTTTTTTTAAATAGAGCTTTGTACTGAAAAATAAGCAGAAGGCAACCAAGCCATGGCTGTGCCCTGCGTCGTTTTACTCGCAGGAAACAGTCTTACTTGGGTTCCAAGAATGACTTCACTAGGCTGGCCTTCTCCACGCAGCTCAGTTGCGCTTAGTCTTCGCTGGCGGTCCCGTGGATGCTTCCATCTGTCCGGCCTTTATTGATGCATCTTTACCTTCTCTGTTGCATCTATTTTCTGGGAAGGGAGCTTTGCGTGTGTATGTTTACAAATAATAATGAACTGGCATAAGCCTGCTTCGATTTTATTAGTATTTATTGACACATGCACTTAAAAAAAAAAGTGTGTTTCCACACAGCGAGCTGGAAGAGAACTTAACTGCAGAAAGTCCAGATTCCAGGTTTATTTTCCTCAAAGATCCTGATCTAGCATTGTTTTAGTAATACTCTTCACAGAAAATTTCTAGCAGAGGGGCTGGAGAGATTGTCCAATGGGTATGGTATTTGCATGGAGTTTGCATGAGAGAATATTATTATTATTATAGCAAATGATAGTAACAATAGTATTGATGGTATAAATGATAGGAGGAGTATGCATTGATTCTTGGCTCTATAGAAATCCAGAGGTTGTATTTTATGAAGGCAGAAATCCACACATTTAAAAAGAAAAGGGGGACCAGAATGAAAGTACAGTGGGGGAAAGAAGGAAGAGGAGGAGGAGGAGGAAGAGGAAGAAGCAGAAGCAGAAGCAGAAGCAGAAGCAGAAGAAGAAGAAGAAGAAGAAGAAGAAGAAGAAGAAGAAGAGGAAGAGGAAGAGGAGGAGGAGGAGGAGGAGGAGGAGGAGGAGGAGGAGGAACAAGGAGGAGAAGGTGAAGATGAAGAGGAGGAGGAGGGAAGGAAGGGAGGAGGGAGGGAGGAGGGAGGGAGGAGGAGGAGGAGATAACAATTTTGAATGAGAAAGTTAAAAGCAATTGACAGGTTATTTTACCACAAAAGAAACAAAATAATACCAATTCTTGCAGATTTCCCAACCTGCGCTTGGAGGGATCCAGAAGCGCGGGTTTGGGGTAGCCCAGAGGGTCTGACCGTGAGCAGGTGGACACAGCTGCCTCCACAACACATGGATGCCCTTTTTATTCTCTGCAAAGGGCTAACTCGGGTCTGCTCAGGCAACAGCTGGCACAGAGGTGGGTCCCCGCTCTGCAGTTCCCCCCGGTTGGCCTCCTCCCTCCTCCTCGCCCGGCCCACCAAGTGAGGCAGAAACTTGCCCCCCAGGTGGAGACACTCTCTAGAAGCATGCCCGCTCTCCAGAGACTCCCAGCGGGGAGGGTACTCGGTTACCCCCCAGCCGTGTCAAGGGGGTTCAGTGCATCAGAACCCCTTCTGGCTGGGCTTCCAACTCCCTTGGTCATCAGGAGGGACAGAAGCACAAAGCCAGGCTAGCCGAGATCTGAGGAACTGGGCCAGAGAGAGCCTGGATGTGAGACTGAGGCCCGAGAGAGACGGAACAAGCTTAATGCTGGTGATGGTAACACCAGGGGCAGGGGCAAAACACAGCGGTAAGGCACTGGCCTCTCATCTGCCATAGAATGCAGGTTTGAGCCCGAGAACAAGCAAGGAGTAACCCTGAGCACTGCTGGGTGGCGCCCCCAAGAACATTAGTAATAATAATAATAGTCACGTTAACAAGAAAGAAGAGACAAGAAACCCTCCAGCACTCCCCAAAACCAACTGATATCTTAAATAATAATAATAATAATAATAATAAAGGTCTTGTAAGTTTAGAGGGGGCTGGAGCGATAGCACAGCGGATAGGGCGTTTGCCTTGCACGTGGCCGACACGGCCGACCCGAGTTCGATTCCTCCGCCCCTCTCGGAGAGCCCGGCAAGCTACCCAGAGTATCTCGCCTGCACGGCAGAGCCTGGCAAGCCACCCGCGACGTATTTGATATGCCAAACACAGTAACAATTGTCACAATGGAGACGTTACTGGTGCCCGCTCGAGCAAATCGATGAACAACGGGAGGACAGTGACAGTGACAGTGAAGTTTAGAGAACGAGCAGGTAGGATGAGAAGGGGACATAGGCTGGGTCATGGCTCTGCAGGAGGACCCATGCGTGGCCTGCGTGAGGCCTTTCCACAGCTGGCACTAGTTTAAAAAAAGAAATGAAAGAGAAAGGACTAGGGAGGCAGGAAATGGAGCAAGCAGAGTGGGTGCCTTGCACATAGCTGACCCGGGTTCGATCCTCGGCATCAAATACAGTTCCCCAAGACCCACCAGGAGTGATGCCTGGGCACAGAGCCAGGACAAAGCCCTGAGCACCGCTGGGCGTGGCCCTTGCTCCAAAATAGTTTATACATGGGGGGAGAGGTGAGGAACAAGAAAAATCCCACACATTTCCAGAAAGGAAAAAAGAAAATCAAGAAAAGGTTGTGATGAGAAGGGCCTGAGGTGTCTTAGCAGCAGTTCTAACACTGGAAGGGAAATTCCACAAACAGCCCACTTATCTATCCATCGGGTGTGATGCAGGACTCTGCGTGTCTTTACTCATGCAGAACTGTAGTTGCTGCACGTTGATCTCAGACAGTTCTTAGAAAGCTGGTGAATGAGGAAACTGAGAAAGAGGGGAAATCTGGGTCTTTAGCAACTGAAGTCTGGGTTAGGTAGGAGGGTCTCCCGGGCACTTCTGTCCGTCCTTTACTGTGTCTCAACATTTTGCCTGAGGGAAGGGGAGCTCCAACAATGTTCTCATTTGTCCAGACTCCCACTGACAGCACAGTCGGACCAGCTTTCCGAGAAGACACTTCCCAGCCATCCTTCAAAATCTAAGCCTGGGGCCAGAGGGACGGCACAGAGGAGAAGGCCTTGCACTCTGCCAGCCCCATTTCCATCTTCTGCACCACACAGAGTACCATGAGCACTGTCTGGAACGACCCCTGAGCACAGAACAAGGAGTAAGCTCTGAGAACTGCCAAATGTGGCACAACCCACCCAGTCCACACCCAGAAATGTGAACCAGATTGTTGCTATGCATGGCTTCATGCAAATTAATGCTCCTTATCATTTTTGCTCATTTTTAGGTCACACTTTTAGGGGTTATTTCTGGTTCTGCACTCAGCAATCACTCCTGGCCATGCTCAGGGGAGCCTATGGGTTGTTACTGGTAAGCCACAGAGAAGCCAACTGCCCTACTCACTGCACTATCACTCCAGTCCCTCTCCTTATCTTCCGAGTAACATAAAATCGATGCAAAACATGAGAAAAATATTTCAAGTGTCTTCTCTAGTCAAACGCCACCAAGCCTGAAGTAGCTTCTGAAATGATCATCATGGCTCAAAAAGCACAGGAACAACTGGAAAAAAAAGAGAGGCTTTTTGGGCTGCACACAACCTCCAGGGCATAGGAGGCCCACCAGCATGGCAGGGAGAAGGGCTTCCGAGAGGAAGTGGGAGTCTGGGCTTAGGCCCAGCAGAACTAGGGTGATGGAACAGATCACACACATTAAAACGGTTGTCAGAAACCAACGCATATTCGTGAAACGGTGAAAATGTACAACTGAGAACATTCAGTGAATATACTCTGCATGTGCAGAACACGAGGAGGAAAGTCTTTGCAGTGTTCTTTAGGACAAGGATGACGAGGAAGATGATGAGCTATCAGGAAGGACCGGCTGCAGAGTCTCCACTGGAAAAGTCTATCTGGCCCTCAGTGCAAGCCCGTCCTTAAAGCTTTGTCTCGGCCCAACCAGAACCAAGAGAACACAACAGGCAGCTTCTCCGAAAAAGATTGTCACACACTGAGGAACGGGGGGTGAGAGGGGGCAACGCCATGAAAGCTTGGACATTGGCTGTTCTTATCCTCGTCACACAAGTGAGAAAGCTGAGTCAAGAAAGGTTATGTGAAGACTGAGTAATTCCGGGAGAAGCCGCCGTGTGATCTGGTTGGTGACCGATGACGAGATTATCTGGCCAGCAGGAGGTGGCTTATGAGTGTGACCCCTGGGTCACAGGAGACTGGGGAAAGCAGGCAGAGGATCTCCGCTCCCGGGTCTCATTGAGCTCAAGGTCCAAGGTCACAAAGTTCCACATTGCCTGGATGCGTGAGGCTTGAACACCTTTCTGTAAGCATGTTCAGGAGTTCTTCATAACGGACAATACAAAATATGTTATTTCGGTTGTGTTTTGACACAGGGCTTGGGGCTTGGGATGGAAACATCCCGAATTTGGTGATGGGAACGTGTAACGGTGGTGGGATTGGTGTTTGAATATTAAATGTAATCAAATATTGTGGACAAACTTATCACTGTATCACTGTCATCCCGTTGTTCGTCGATTTACTCGAGCACGCACCAGTAACGTCCAGTAACCAGTAACGTCCCAGCCCTGAGATTTTAGCAGACTCTCCTTACTCGTCTTTCCCAACGATTGGAGACTCTTTCAGAACTAACTTATAAAACTTTAAAAATTATTAAAAAAAACATTAAATCACCTTGAGATACACAGAAAGAAAAAAAAAAAAAGACTGAGTCCTTGCAGAGTCCCACTGCTCCACGCCCTCTGCAGGAAATACTTCTCGCTCCTCGGATGAAGGTGGAGACCCACAACACTGCTGACTCGAGCCCGAGCGTGGCGCAGGAAAAGGCGCCTGCCTTGTGCCCACTGCACGGCCACAGCCCCGGTTCAAGTCTCTGGCATTACAAACGGCTGGTCCTCTGAGCACAGAGCCAGGAGTAGCCCTGAGCACCACCGGGTGTGGTTCCCAAACAAACCAGACACAGGAAGAGCAGTGACTTGCATGAGACATCAACGTTAGCTGTTTGGAAACATTTTCCACCAGCTTTGTGGTTTATTTTGCGGTTCATACCAGCCTTTGGCTGAGTGTGAATAGCACCGCCATGGACTTCATAGGGTTATGCTCTTATTTGAATTTCTTTTCACTGCTAAAATGATCCCCATCCGAAAGCTTTAATGTTTTAAGAACACTGAAGGAAGTGTCTTTGATCATTAAAAAAAATTGTTGTGTCAAATCAAACCCTTGGACTTTGACTACAGAACTGAGGTCACCGAGGGTGCGGGAGGGGTTGTGGTGGGTGGGGAGGAAGGGGGGATTAGAGGTAACATAAGGACGGCCGTGGGGGTGGGTCTGGCCACTTTGGCAGAGGTGAAGGTAGAGTAAGTCTAGCCGCCAAAAACATTCATATTAGAATTATGTTACCCCGGGTACAATTTTTTTAAATTGAGCCATTTATATGAGCTTGCTGTCATCTGGAATATTCTAGAAGGGGTTGGCTGGCCCTCACTCCCTATCCGATCCTCTTGCTAGGGTATAACTCAGTTCACTTCCAAAGACTGGGAGTGAGTCAAGGAAATTCGCTTGGAGGGCTTTTACTTTGAAAGGAAAGAGCTCAAATAAATTCAACTGTTTGCAAAGGAAACTTCAAAGCCTCCAAGAAGGCACCTCCCTTTAATTCGATTTGTGAGGCTGGTTAGCCTATTTAGAAGGTAAAAAGATGAAAGAAAGTTAATCCTCCATAAATTCTCCCTCCTGTCATACCTCAAGTTTCAATACAATACCTTTTTGCCTAGGATATCCAGAGGTGAGCATACCAAGGGCCAATCTTAGCAAAACTGTGAACTGCCATTGTTCCCAGCGAATCCAAGACCTGCTTCTACCAAGGGATCCCTGCAAGGGTGGGAGATACTTCCCGAGCCTCCGCGGCTCATCCTGGGGGGATCCTGACTTCCCCTGAAGACCTCTCAGCAGGGGCTGCAAAAGTATCAACATTGACACAATCTTCAGGGCAACCTCCCCCCTCTGGGAAATGGTTTGAATTCAAACACTAGATGTGTCTTGATTATCTTCTTTGAAAATGACCCTCAGGTAACCTGATGTTGGGAACTGAGTCTTCTCCCTCCCCCCCACCCGACCCTCTACCTCTGGGAGCAGGGAGACAGTGCAGCAATCAGGGTGCAGGCCGGCATCAGCCTGTCCTGGATTGATTCTGTCCATCACCATTGCCAGGTACAACCTGGACCCTCCCAGTCCTGAGATGTTTGCAGGCATCCCCCACCTCCTGAGCATTGCGCTTAGGAGTCCCCCCCAAAAATGACAAAACCAAAAAAAATTTTTTCACTTGTAAAATCAACTGCCCTGTACCTTGATTTTTATTTTAAGACATCTCACTCCGGATGCAGTAACATAATATAGTGGACTGCATCTCACTCTGGGTGCAGTAACATAACATAGTGGACTGCATCTCACTCTGGGTGCAGTAACATAACATAGGGACTGCATCTCACTCCGGGTGCAGTAACATAAATGCATATTTGTAATGTGCTGTTTCTTTTTCTCCATTGACAAACTGTTTGCTAAAATTACTAAAGAACACAATTATAGAACCCACTCATGGAACCGGGCAAATATACAACTTTTTATGGTGAAACCGGCTCTGGAAACTTGGTGGGCAATGACAGAGGGCTCAGGGCCTCAAACGCCTGAAAGACCTCAAAGCCTGACACCGGGGCTACAAAACTGGGAAAAGAAGGTTCTAGGCTTGATGATGCCACTGGGCAAACACAGTGAACCCAACCAGCAAATGGTTTATATCCACACTCTATCAGAAACTCAGACAACTAGAGCAAAAACAGCAACAGATCACCTGCTTACACCCCGGTGCGTTGTGCAGAGAGGAAGAACTTGGGTCCCCTGAACCACAGCTAGAGTTCCCGCGAGAACACAGGCTGCGGGGCTCCACATATCTCAGGTCCTTCCCAGAACAACAACTCTGCACTTAGAGTTTTAGCCTCTGAGGTGGGAAAGCGGCCGCATCTGTCCTGGACATGGTGCGGGTGACTGGCCTGCCCACTGTGTCTGCACCTCACTACTCCTTGCCTCCCCACCTGTCCTTCAGTGCTCTGCTAGACCCAGGCCCCGGGTGCTACCTCGCCCAGACCCAGACCCAGCTTTGCACCCACTCTCTTCCTGGTCAAAGCCCAATTCTGCTCCTGTCCATGTGTCCCAGGGCCCTGCTGTGAGCCCAGCATGTCTCACAGTGGTCCCTGCTGTCCCCACCCTCAGCTTAGGGCTAGAATGCAGGTCCCCACCCCACATGGTCCTGCCAAGGAATCTTCAGAAGGCAGCTGGTTTTTGACACGGCCCAGGGATGACTTCAGATCAACCATCCTCTTGGTGTTCACTGAACGGAGGAAAGCGCTGGAAAAGAGAACCAATAAACTCCAACAAAATTTGATGAAAAAAACAGAATTCACTCAAACAGAAATGAAGACAAAGATCACAGCAGCAAGACTCAACCAAAGAATTAAAAAAAAAATCAGTAACCTCAAAGACAAAGACACAAGAGATCAGAGAGGCTGGAGGAAACAGAACAGGTGCAAGGTGCTGACCTGGCACGTGGCCGACCCCACTTCCTCCCCGATCACTCCTGATCACAGCCAGGAGTACCCCTGGCCACCACAGAGTATGATTCAGTGCCACCTCCCAAGGAAAAGAGTTGATAAGAACAGAGACATTTGTAGGGATCCAAGAGACTTTAAGCACCTAGGGCGGTCGCCTTACACATGACCCATCCAGGTTCGATCCCCGGCATCCCATGTGTTCTCCCAAGCACCGCCAGGAGTAATTCCTGAGTGCAAAGCCAGGAGGAACCCCTGAGCATCGCTGAGTATGCCCCTCCCCCTCCAAAGCAAAGAGGAGCCTTTATAAAGAATGAAGACATTTAAGATGTTTCATGTAGCACGGCGAGCGGAATTGCCTCTGAATTACAGGAATTCCAGAGGCGAGGAAAGAGAGAAACTAGAAAGAATTGCTGGAGAAAAAGAAAATAGTTGAGAACTTGCCCCATCTGAGGAGAGAGATTTGCACACTCATACAGGGGACTAAAAGATGCCAAACAAAATAAACTCAAACAGAATACCGGGGAGCTGGAGAGAGGCAGGGCATGACAGGCAGGGCATCTGCCGTGCACATGGCTGACCCAGGTTCGATCCCCAGCGCCTGAAATGGTACCTTGAGCACTGCCAGGAGAGATTCCTGAGTGCAGAGTCAGGAGTAAGCACTGAGCACCCTCTGCATGTGGTCCAGGGTGGGGGGAACCACCAAGAATGGCAGGAACCACAAAGACCAACCACTTAAAGCAGCAAGAGAGAAGCAAGACTTCAAATCTGAAATAATGAATGTAAAAATCACATCAGATTTTGCAAATGGAACTCCATAAGCACAAAGAGAACAGAATGATGTAGTCAAAGGACTCAAAGAAAAGAGCCTGCAGCCAAAAAGTCTTTACTTGCAAGCTACCAATCATATTTGAGAGTGACAAAAACATTCATTCTCAGTCAAGCACAGTAGAAGAGATTTGTCGAATTTCAATTAACTCTACAAGGAATATGGAATGGCCTCCTACAAAAAAAAGAAAAGAGAGAACTAAATTCCCATAGAAAATGGCAACAAACTCCTTCACATCAATAAAATCCTTAAATGTCTATGAGCTGGGGGGCCAGAGCAATCGTACAGCAGGAAGAGTATTTTCCTTGAACACAACTTATGGTGGTTCGACCCCTGGCATCCCATAAAGTCCCCTGAGGCTGCCAGGAGTGAGCGCTGAGCGCAGAGGCAGGCTCTGAGCACCGCTGGGTGTGACCCAAAAACAAACAAACCAAATGTCTATGGGCCGAAATTTCCCATCAAAAGGCACAAAGTGGCAGGATGGATCAGGAAATGAAGTCCAACCTTCTGCAGCTTACAGGAAGCACACTTGAAGTTGCACGACAAACACAGGCTCAGAGTGAAGGAATGGAAGATATCAGACAGTTCACAGGAGACTCAAAAAGGCAGGGACAGTCAGGATCTGATGCCATGTGTTGTATCCAAATATATTTAGGCTAAAAAAAATTATAAAGGTAAAGGTAAAGGTAAAGGCCCTCCCGTTGATCGTCGATTTGCTCGAGCGGGCCCAGTAACGTCTCCATTGGAGACTTTGTTGTTACTGTGTCTGGCATATCGAATACTCAGAGAGCGATAGCACAGCGGGTAGGGCGTTCGCCTTACAAGCGGCCAACATGGCCGACCCGAGTTCGATTCCTCCGCCCCTCTCGGAGAGCCCGGCAAGCTACCGAGAGTATTCGATATGCCAGACACAGTAACAACAAAGTCTCCAATGGAGACGTTACTGGGCCCGCTCGAGCAAATCGATGATCAACGGGAGGGCCTTTACCTTTACCTTAAAAAAAATTATAAAGAAAGAAAATAAAGAAAAGTAATTAGAGATAGCGATGAACATTACATGCTGGTGAAGGGATCAACAGATCAAGAGGACTTGATTTTTTTCCCCTTCATTTTAGGTATCATGATTTACTCTACCACTAACGATAGGTTTCATGCATTCCTTCACCATGCCCTTCTCCAGAATGTCCACTCCCCTCCATCATTGTCTTGAGGACTTAACTCTTATAGTACTAGAACTAGCACTAGACTCCCGTTGTTCATTGATTTGCTCGAGCGGGCACCAGTAACGTCTCACAACAAATTGACTTGTTGTTGTTACTGTTTTTGTCATATCGAATACGCCACGGGGAGCTTGCCAGGTTCTGCCGTGCAGGCAAGATACACTTGGTAGCTTGCAGGGCTCTCCGAGAGGGGCGGAGGAATCGAACCCGGGTGGGCCGTGTGCAAGGCAAATGCCCTACTCACTGTGCTATCGCTCCAGCCCAACTTTTGTAATACATATGCACCAAATGAAAGCCAAACAAAGTTTATAAAGCAAGGAACTTCCCATAGATCTGAAGAAATGCAACAATGGCAGTACAGTAGCAGAGAAATTTGCACCTACCTTAGTCTTTGGACAAAACCAGAAAAAATATCAATGAGAAAACAAGAGCCCTAAATGAAGAACTGGCAATAATAAACTTTCACAAGAACCTCCAGTATCCCAAAACGTCAAATATACATTCTTCTCTAGTGCACATGGAACATTCTCCAGGCCAGACCCACAAGGCAGCATAACGTGAGTTATGAAAATAGAAGTCATATCAGAAGTGTCCACAGGTCACAATGCTATGGAGGCAGAACGAAACCATAAAACAAACTTTGGGGAAAGTGCCAACATTTGTAAACCGAACAACATACTGTTAAATAACAATATTGTTAATTGCTCGAATAATAACATTGTTATTTGGTCAAAGAAGAAATAAAATGATTCCTGGAAACAATGAGAATGAAGACACAATTAGCACCTAAGGGACACAGCAAAGAAACACTAAGAGGAAAGTCCATAGAAATATAGGGTACATTAGGAAACAGGAAAAATCTCAAGTAAATAACCTGACCTCAGAGCTTGAGAAATTAGAAAAAAAAAAGAAAAAAGAACAACAAATGACTCCCAGAGTAAGTACAAGGAAGGAAATAACCACAATTAGAGCAGAAAATCAATGATATAGAAATCAAGAAAATAATACATGGGTCTATGAAAACAGGAGCTGGTTTTAGGCAAGAGTAAACAAGATGGAGGGCCAGGGAGATAGCCCAGGATCAAGACGCTTGCCTCACACACGACAGACTGCGGTTCAATCCCGCCACCAAGCATGGTTCCCTGGGCACAAAGCTGAGACTGACCCCCAAGTTTCACAAGGTTCGACTCAGCTTCCTGGCCCCAGAGAGTAAACATGATTGGTGAGCCCTTAGCCAGATTCACTTGATCACTTGACATCCCGTTACTCACTGATTTGATCGAGCGGGTACCAGTAACGCCTCCATTCGTCCCTGTCACATGCTAGTGTAGCCCAATGGCATCTGCTCACTCCAGGAACACAAAGAGCCTCAAACCGATCGTTCAGGGTCTTGACAAAGAAGTCTGACCATCTCATAGATGGCGGCCACGTGGTCTTTTGATGTCCTGTGGAATCCAGTCAGTATGGCTCTAGTCCAGCGGTCGTCTTTAAATCTCATTACGTGACCAGCCCATCTGATTTTCGACACCTTGGCAAATGAGACAGCGTCCCTGATTCTTGATCGTAGACGGATGTCAGAACTTCGGATTCTTTCTCTCATTTGAGTGAAACGTGATATTCCAAGCATAGCTCTTTCTATTCTTCTTTGGGAGACCTGAATAGCGTTCTCATCCTGTTTGCGTAGGGCCCAGGTCTCTGAGGCATATGTTAATGCAGGAAGAATGGTGGAGTCGAAGAGATGTGCCCAGAGCCAGAGGTTCTTCATCCTCTTAGCTCTTTCTTCGATGCTCTTGAAGACGTCCAAGCCACTCTCTTCCTCCTGCGCAAGAGGTGCCAGGTTGTTTATATGTTGAGTTCTCGACCTAGGTATGCATAACTGCTACATTCAAAGATGTTCATTCCATTGAGAGCGAATGGAAGTAAATAAAATGGGTCTCATTCCCCTGACCCTGAAAGAAAGTCAGATTCATGAGGGGGGAAAAAAGGAGATAAAACCCAAATAAATCAGATTAGAAATAAAAGGGGGTGAAATCACAATGGATACTTCAGAAATACAAAGGTTTATAAAAAGCTAGAGAACCTAGATGAAATGGAAGAATTCTTAGAGTCAAACAACCTCTCAGGATTGAATCAAGAGAAAATAGAAAATCTGAAGCAATCGATCACAAGGGAAAAAATTAAAACTAATTAAAATCTCCAAGTTCTCCCAAAAACAAAAGCCCATTCCAGATAAGTTCACCAAAGCTTAGCAAAACTTCAAAAATGCACTGTCTCAATTCTATCAACTCTCCCAAAGCATTCAAGGAACCAGGGATATGGGGGGCTGGAGTGATAGTACAGTGGGTAGGGGCTTGCCCTGACATGGTCACCCTAGTTTCCAACTCCGGCTTTCCGTACGGTCCCCTGAGCACCACCAGGAGCACCAGCAGAGGCACAGCCAAGACTTACCCCATGAGCATCTCCAGGTATGGCCAGAAAACAAACAAACAAAACCCCACAGAAACAGCAATTCTTTCTAGCAGCTACTATCAAGCCAATGTTATCCTAATACCAAAAATATTGAGATATTACTAAAAATATAAAAGTTACTGACATGTATTTCTGTTGACTATCAATGCAAAATCCCCAACAAACTCTTAGCACCCCAAATCCAAAAATACATCAAAAAGATCATACACCACCAAGCGGTATTCTTTACTGAGATGCAAGGATGGTTCAATCTATGCAAATCATTAAGTGTAATAATACACCATGTTAACAAAAGGAAAGATAGAAATGATCATATTAATTGCTGCAGAGAAAGTTTCTGGCATGATTCAATACCAATTCATAATAAAAGTCCTCAACAAACAGTTCTGAGAGATAATAGGGTGTCGGTGCCCAACCAGATCATGAAGACGAGTCCCTGGACGCTGCCCTGCAAGCAGGAAGCAGAACCGGGACCCCATAGTGCACTAAGTGGGTGAGCTTAAGCTTGAGAGTCTCACTGATATGGAAAAGGCAAAACTAACCCTACAGCACAAAGCAGCTGCTTCACCTTCTCACATATTTCAGACCTAGCTAAACCATTCTCTTCTGTTTATCACAGACCCCACAGAGGTCACGAAGTAATTGACTATGTTTTCAGGTGTGAGGAGAACTTGACTTATGTAATTGACCATGTTTTTCCTCTTGTAATTGATTATGTCTTTCTTCCTTTAATTGATCAGGTCTCCTACCACTGTTGTTGAATTTCATTGGTGATTCTTATCAGCTGTTAAATGTCACTGGCCTAGGCTATCAGAGCTCTCTAAAAACAAGATAAACCTAATTAGTGCCAAATCTTGTTGAAAAAAGTTTGTGAATATTTTAAAAGAGTAGGGGCTGGAGAGATAGCTCAAAGGGTGGGATGGATGCATTGCATGTAGGAGAACTGGGTTTGATTGTCTGGTTCCCCAAGGCATCATTTGGATGTATCCCCAAGCTCAGAGTCATAAGTTGTCCCCAATGACCTCAGGGTGTGACTCCAAAACAAATTTTAAAAATGAAAGCAGACCTGAATCAACCTGAATTTCTCAAAAGACATACTAGGGCCAACGGTATACAAAACCGTCGCTAATTATCAGGGAAACACAAGCGAAACTCTACTCTGATATCACCTCGGATCTGTTCAAATAGGTACTGTCAAGAAGATAAAACACATGAGCCTTAGTGCGGATAGAGAGGAAAGACAATCTTTGTACACTGGGGGTAAAAATAAAGTAAGTAAAGGCCCTCCCGTTGTTTGTCGATTTGCTCGAGCGGGCCCAGTAACGTCTCCATTGGAGACTTTGTTGTTACTGTGTCTGGCATATCGAATACGTCATGGCCATGTTGGCTGCGTGCAAGGCAAACGCCCTGCCGCTGTGCTATCGCTCCAGCCCACTGGGGGTGGCAAAGGGAATTAGATTCACTACCGGAGAACAGCACGAAGGTGCCACCAAAAAAACTCAAAATAGCACCACCACGTGATGAAGCCACCCCAGACCTGGGTATTTATCCAAAGGAAATGGAATCATTGCTTTGAAGAGGTATCTCCAATGTCTATGGTGACATATTCGACACTGTTTGCAATAACCCATACAGAAGCAATCTAAATGTCTGTCAACATAAATCAGCAAAAGACAATGTACGCAGGTAGAAATAATACGGACATTGGCCATGGATGCCAGCACCACAATTCATATTAACATATCTAAGTGTGACTTACCAGTGATGTGCACGGGCATCAACGTGCTCAAGTCAAAATAAGCACGTCTGTGCAGGACACAAACACGTTATTCAGCACTGATAAGCATTTGGGACAACACGAGTGGCCTGGAGAATATAATGCGAGGAGTTACAAGCCAGACAGAGACTAGTATGTGCATAATCACGCCTAGATGTGTGCTCAAACATAGCCAAACCCACAGAAGTAGAGAGTTGAATTGGAGTTTCCTCGGGTTAGGGTTAAGGGAAGCAGGCAGATGCTGACAAAGTTACAGTTCTGTTGGGCTGGAGAGAACTGAGCAGGTAGGTGCTCGCCTTCCAGGCTGCCAACCTGGATCCATCCACATACGGTCATCAGAGCACTCCCAGGTGTCTTCCTTGAGCACCTCTAGGTGTGGCCCAAACACCAACACCCCTCAAAAAAAAAAAAGAAAAGAAAAGGAGTTATTGTTTATTTAAGGAAGACTAATTCTGGAGAGTGAATGAATAGCAATCAATGTGGCGATAATTAACACACCTGTACTTTGAAATCCAATAAGGAGCTCAAGGTTAGATGTCCTCGTCAACCACCACCATCCCTAAAAGATAACTGTGTGAGGTGATAGATGTCACTTAGCATGATTATATAAATTAGCTTCGTTGTGTACTTCCCAATGTAGATGCCATTGGGCTACACTAGCACGCGACAGGGACAAATGGAGACGTTACTGGCGCCCGCTCGAGCAAATCGACGACTAACGGGAAGTTAAGTGATTAAGTAAGTGTGTACTTCCCGACTCATGCATATATAAGAACATCAAATAACACAGCTTACATATACGTAAGTTTTATTTGTCATATTTCGAGGAAGTTAGCTGAGCACCACTGTGAAATGCCGGCTGTTACACACCCATCACCCTCCTCAAGCCTTCCTGCCAAGCACACTCAGAACCATTATCCTAGGTTACATGAAAAATCCTAATTTCCAAGAAGTAACGCTCAGGGGCACACAGCAAAGTAGTGATCTGAAAATAATTTAAATAAACGTATTTGAACTTAACCCCTGAAAATTCTTACCCTTTTATTATTATTGGGGGAAGGGAGAGTGAGGCCATACCTGGCAGTGCTCAGGGCTGACTCCTGGCTCTGTGTTCAAGGCTCACTCCCAACTCTGTGCTCAGGGCTCACTCCCAACTCTGTGCTCAGGGCTCACTCCCGACTCTGTACTCAGGGCTCACTCCAGACTCTGTGCTCAAGGGTTTACTCCCGACTCTGTGCTCAAGAGCTCACTCCTGGCTCTGTGCTCAGGGCTCATTCCTGGCTCTGTGTTCAGGGATCACTCCTGACTCTGTGCTCCGAGCTCACTCCCAACTCTGTGCTCAGGGCTCACTCCTGGCTCTGTGCTCAAGAGCTCACTCCTGGCTCTATGCTCAGGGCTGACTTCTGGCTCTGTGCTCAGGGCTCACTCCTGATAGTGCTCACGGGAACCAGCAGTGCTGGGAGTAGACCCTGCTCACTCTCACAAAGATGAGAGGACTTGAGTCTCGGCGCCATCTCAATGGCCCCTAAAATGATTTTTCTCAAAAGAGGCAAATGCCTCTCAGACTGCAATCGAAAAAGCCCTTTCCTTCATAAATGCAATCTTGTCAATTGGAACTCAATGAAAACTTTTTCCTTTTGAAAGAGGAAAACTGGAATTGAAAACAGGAACTCAGAAAGGTCTTTGTGTGCCAGGGTTCATGGCAGTATTATCAAAAGTACCAAAACTTGGAAGGACATAACAAGTCGTTGCTGCCGGGCAAAAGGACTTATCTAACGAAACGCAGAGACCAGCGAGCTCTTACTGGGCCAGAGGAAGCCAAGCCTGACCTGGAAAAAGAAGCCGCTGGCCCAGACAGCTCAGAACCAGGCGACCAACTCCCAGAGGCAGGAAGTGCCAGCGGCCTCCAGGGCCAGGAAGGGGGGTGAGTCAGTGTTCAGCGGGTGCAGAACTTCAGGGAGGACGCCGAGCGAGTTCTGGGTGGCAGTGGCAGTGACAGGTACACAACGACATCAGTGGGCTCGGGGTCCCCAACTGTCTTTGAGGAGGGCAGACGGTGACTTTTACGTCAGGTGCATTTTATGCCAGTTACGAAACAAGAGAGGAGCCTGCTGGAGGGCAGAGAGATGGTACAATAAGTAGCTTACTTGTCTTGCCACGGCCAACCTAGGTTGCATCCCCAGCATCCCATAAGGTGCCCCGGGCCCCGCCAGGAGTGATCTCTGAGCACAGAGTCAGGAGTAAGCCCTGAGCACCACCAGGTATGGCCCCCCTTCCCCCCTCCCCACACACACACTCCAAAAAAGGGAACATACTAACTACATTTTATGCTGCATTGGTACGTTGTTGCTGGGAACTCAGAGCACTTTTTATTTTTTTATTTTTATTTTATTATTATTATTATTATTATTATTTTGCTTTTTTGGGTCACACCCGGCAATGCACAGGGATTACTCCTGGCTCTGCGCTCAGGAATCACCCCTGGCGGTGCTCAGGGGACCATATGGGATGCTGGGAAGTGAACCCGGGTCGGCTGCTTTGCAAGGCAAACGCCCTACCCGCTGTGCTATTGCTCCAGCCCCTCAGAAAACTTTTTATATACTTTCTTTTTCATCTTTATTTGCCTTTGTCATGAGAATGTTTTCATCCAATTTGAAAGCACAACTGTCATAGGTCTTATTCATTTTCAATCAGTGTGAGAAACTTTCAAAAAAATTCTTTTCTTAAGCTTTGAGAAAGGTTAAAGGTAAAAAATAAATAAATAAGGCCAGAGAGATAGCAACAAGAGGTAGGGTATCTGCCTTCCTTTGAGCCAACCCCGTTCAATCCCCAGCACCCCGGATGGTCCCATCAGCCTCACCAGGAGTGATCTCTGACCACCACCGGGTGTGACCAAATATACAGACACACATAGATAGACACATGTATATTTATATATTCAAAAATCTTTAAATAGAGAGCACAATCATAAAAATTCTCAAACTATCTAATACATGTGAGATCATTTAGGATCCATGTTTTGAAATTACCTAGACAATTTCATATAAAATGACCATGGGAAGAAATGGAGAATTAAGTTACAATAAAAAATATCTAATTAATTTAGAATGACACAATACTTTCAAAATTTTTAAGATTAAAATTCACAACGAGGGCTAGGGCGATAACACAGCAGGTAGGGCACTTACCTTGCACATGGCCGACCTGGGTTCGATTCCCAGCATCTCATATGGTCCCCTGAGCACCACCAGGAGTAATTCCTGAGTGCATGAACCAGGAGTAACCCCTGAGCATCACTGGGTGTGACCCAAAAAATAAACAAAATTCACAACAAAAGGAACTGATACAGAACGGTCTCTCCTATGTGAGACTAAAAGATGCACAGTGAGAGAACAATAAGGGGCTAAAGGCTTCAAAAAGGGGGAAGTGGGGGCTGGAGCGATAGCACAGCGGGTAGGGCGTTTGCCTTGCACGCAGCCGACCTAGGTTCGATTCCCAGCATCCCATATGGTCCCCCGAGCACTGCCAGGAGCGATTCCTGAGTGTATGAACCAGGAGTAACTCCTGTGCATTGCCGGGTGTGACCCAAAAATGCAAAAAAAATGGGGGAACTGACCCCCACAGTTGAGTTAGGGGAGGTGAGAGGGAAAGGGTCTGCATCCTTGGGGCAGGAAAAGCGATACCCTGGTGACGGGTATCGTGTTGGAACTATATCCAGGAGAAATGATTATCAATAGGCTCGTAAACAAAATTAAAACAATAAAATCAATAAAATTCACAGACTGAGGCTGGAGAGCTATAGCAGGCAGGGCACTAGTCCTGTTAGCAGCCAAACCAGGCTCAATCCTTGGCACCCCCTTCGGCCCTCCAAGCCCCACCAGGGCACAGTGAGCGCAGTGAGCTGGAAGGGAGATTAACTGCGGGAAGCACAGGTTACGGGCCTATTTTCCTTCAAAATCCCAGAGCCAGAAGTAAACCCTGAGCACCATCCGTGTGGCCCCCAAACAAAACAAAACAAAAAATGCACAAGATCTTACTTGTTCAAAACACCATTGCACACCATTCTCACTTAGCAATTAAAAATAACCGAGCTGAGGGGCTGGAGAGATAGCACAGCGGGTAGGGCGTTTGCCTTGCACGCAGCCGACCCGGGTTCGATTCCCAGCATCCTATATGGTCCCCTGAGCACCGCCAGGAGTAATTCCTGAGTGCAGAGCCAGGAGAAACCCCTGTACATCGCCAGGCGTGACCCAAAAAGCAAAAAATAAATAAATAAATAAATAAATAAGTAAATTAAATAACCGAGCAGAGATTCGGTCTTAGCTGAACTGGTGTGATCATCACTTACTCCTGCACAGCTGACACCCCATACCAGTTGAAAATAAGAGCCCATGGTTTGCTTATGATTCTGCAACCGGGGCTGATGTTCTGCAGATCTGACCACGGTGACACACCTGCCCCCGTTTCCTGGCAGACTTGCCAGGATCTGGGCTCTAGTGAGCCATGAAACTGTGGAACACGCGTGGTGGACAATTCCAGAACCTCTCACTCTCCTCCCATCTTCCTGGGAATCGGATGAAGCCTACTGCCCTTTCATCAAGAACAAAGGCAGAAGGTCCTTCTTCATGTCTCTGGACTTGCTGTTCTGGAACACAGGACGGGGCGGGTCCAGATGCCAGCAGGTGAGTGGGCTCTTGCGCCGGAAGCAGCCCACCTTGCCTGAGTCTGGGAACTGCAGTCATCCGTGGGTGTGTGAGCTCGTCTCTCTCATCTGGTGTCTGACCTGCGAAGGCCTCAATGAGCAAGCAAACTCTGAGAAGGGGAGGCAGAAATCATCCCGAACTCCTCTAACAAAGAAACTTCCAGACAGTCTCATCGCAGGCCAACGGTGTATTTGCCTCCAGGAAGTGGGAAAGCAGCATTCATTTTGTGTTACTGTGTAGTGCAGAGATAAAATACACAAAAGAAGAAAAAACTGTATTTGGATTTAGGATGAGATGGGCGGCAGGAGTGAAGAGGGCAGGGCAAACGCTCAAAACTGCTTCTCTCCAGGCATCTCGGGGGACACCTGGAAGCTGGCAGCACATGCTGGGGGGAAATGCAGCTCAGATAGAGAAGTAAAGGGTGTTTGGAGGACTCGCTCGGGATGCGAGACGCGTGCTGAAAGTAGACTCTAGACCGAACACGATGGCCACTCAAAATCTCTATTGCAAACCACAACACCGTAAAGGAGAGAGAGAGCAAAAGGGAATGCCCTGCCATAGAGGTGGGGTGGGGTGGGGGAGTTGGTGGGTGGGAGTGAACCTGACTGTGTTCATTGGTGGTGGAGAATGGGGACTGGTGGAAGGATGGGCACTTGATCATTGTATAATTGAAACCCAAACACGAAAGTTTGTAAGTCTACAACTGTACCTCATGGTGTCTCACTAATAAAAAAAAAAAATGTTTGTTTATTCACAATAAAAAAAAAAGAAGAAAAAACTGTGTCGGTATGAGTTCGAGTATTTTTTAAAATATTTCATGTGCTAATTTTACACCACTGAATAACGTGCCTTTTTTTTTTTTTCAAAAATAAACCCATGGCGCCTACCTTTTTCGAACTAGAGATGGCATAATTTTTTTTTTTTTAATTTATTTATTGAATCACTGTGGGAAAGGTTACAAAGCTTTCAGGTTTATGTCTCAGTCATGCAAATATCAAACACATTTCCCTTTACCAATACTTATTTTTTACCATGAAGAACCCCAATAAAACCCCACCCCCCACCCCTCCCCGTCCCTGTGAAGCAGATGAATTCTAGTTAACACTCTATCTGCTTTGATTAGATTCATTGTTTCAATAAAAGATTCACCACTATTAGAGTTTACCCCCCCCCCCCAAATCAGACATGCTGAAAAAGCATTGTGAAGTGATTTGCTTTCTACGGCTGGGTTCAAGAATTAAATGTTGGTTTTGGATTTCTGCTCTTTTACCTATTGACCCTGGAAGTATTTCTACTGAAAGTCAGATAGTTAAGAAATTGGTTTCTGTGTTCTGGAGTCCTGGCCATGCTGGAGAGCTGCTCGCAGGGGGCAACCGGTGGCCTCGGTAGGGCGTGAAGGGCGGACCGAAACGCCCCCCTTCCCATGAGGTTTTAGTCGCCCCCACACTCCCGGCTCATACCTGCTGTCCACAAGGCTCCCATGTGGCCGCCATCTTTCTTTCCAAAGAGGAGAGGGCGAATGGGGCAACACCCTTTCCCCTCCGGCAGACTTGATGGCCTGGATCAATGCAGAGTCCGTTCACTTTTCTGCTCCAAGCTGCTGGGTTCTGCATTAAGTCCTTGTGCTTCTGGGGCCGTGGCCGTGCTGGAGAGCCGCTCGTGGGGGGCAACTGGTGACCTCGGTAGGGCGTGAAGGGCGGACCAGAACGCCCCCCTTCCCATGAGGTTTTAGTCGCCCCCACACCCCCGGCTCATACCTGCTGTCCACAAGGCTCCCATGTGGCCGCCATCTTTCTTTCCAGAGGGAGGAGGGCGGAAGGGAGCAACACCCTTTCCCCTCTGGGCAGAAATGATTGCCTGGATCAAAGCATAGTCCTTTCACTTTTCTGCTCCAAGCTGCTGGGTTCTGCATTAGGTCATTGTGCTTCTGGGGCTGTGGCCGTGCTGGAGAGCCGCTCGTGGAGGCAACTGGTGGCCTCGGTAGGGCGTGAAGGGCGGACCGAAACGGCCCCCTTCCCATGAGGTTTTAGTCGCCCCCACACTCCCGGCTCATACCTGCTGTCCACAAGGCTCCCATGTGGCCGCCATCTTTCTTTCCAGAGAGGAGAGGGCGAATGGGGCAACACCCTTTCCCCTCCGGTAGACTTGATGGCCTGGATCAATGCAGAGTCCGTTCACTTTTCTGCTCCAAGCTGCTGGGTTCTGCATTAAGTCCTTGTGCTTCTGGGGCCGTGGCCGTGCTGGAGAGCCGCTCGTGGGGGGCAACTGGTGACCTCGGTAGGGCGTGAAGGACGGACCAGAACGCCCCCCTTCCCATGAGGTTTTAGTCGCCCCCACACCCCCGGCTCATATCTGCTGTCCACAAGGCCCCCATGTGGCCGCCATCTTTCTTTCCAGAGGGAGGAGGGCGGAAGGGAGCAACACCCTTTCCCCTCTGGGCAGAAATGATTGCCTGGATTAACGCATAGTCCTTTCACTTTTCTGCTCCAAGCTGCTGGGTTCTGCATTAAGCCCTTGTGCTTCTGGGGCTGTGGCCGTGCTGGAGAGCCGCTCGTGGGGGGCAACTGGTGACCTCGGTAGGGCGTGAAGGACGGACCGGAACGCCCCCCTTCCCATGAGGTTTTAGTCGCCCCCACACCCCCGGCTCATACCTGCTGTCCACAAGGCTCCCATGTGGCCTCCATCCTTCTTTCCAGAGAAGAGAGGGCGAATGGGGCAACACCCTTTCCCCTCCGGCAGACTTGATGGCCTGGATTAACGCATAGCCCTTTCACTTTTCTGCTCTAAGCTGCTGGGTTCTGCATTAAGTCCTTGTGTTTCTGGGGCTGTGGCCGTGCTCCAAACTTAACTCTGACTTTCAGGGAGAAAGATTGGGTGGTTTACTTCTCATTGATCACTTTGTATATAGAGAGATGTCGCGCGGCCGTGTAAGCGGCCGCGCGGTTTTGAGAAAAAGTCCTCGTTCCCGCATACTCGAGCTGTGTTTGTAGAGGCTTCTGGTCACCAGGGTTCCATCTGGGGGAGGCGGGATGCGGCGCCTACTCCATCTGGAACTTCCCGGTGCTCTCGGCTCTTTTTGGAACCTGTTTTTTCTTTTTTCTTTTCCTCCGGGATCCCGCACCCTCCATGTGTTCCTTCTCTTATTCTGAACGTTTCAAAGATGGCGCTGGGGGGCGGGCTGTGGGCATGACTTCCGGGATCAGAGGTTACCTGGGAGGTGTAGTCCGGCAGATTTGAGAAAAAGTCCTCGTTCCCGCATACTCGAGCTGTGTTTGTAGAGGCTTCTGGTCACCAGGGTTCCATCTGGGGGAGGCGGGATGCGGCGCCTACTCCATCTGGAACTTCCCGGTGCTCTCGGCTCTTTTTGGAACCTGTTTTTTCTTTTTTCTTTTCCTCCGGGATCCCGCACCCTCCATGTGTTCCTTCACAGGAGTCAGTCAAACATTTGGGGGAGTCTCGGATGACACTAAGAACACTCTGGAACCCCCAAAGTCCCACAAAGCGAGGTCAACCGTTGGACATTTTATCAGGTGAAATCCTAATGCTTGCAGAAGCTAAACACTCTTCAGGAAACAAACCAACTCCCAAAATATTCAAGTAGAGAGTGAGTGAGACCTCCTCACTACCAAGAGCATCAGAACATCTTTCAGAAATGCCCGTCGGGGAGATGATCACACAGGTTGCCCCAGGACCTGCAGAAGAAGCCTTTCCAACTAGCGACCCCAGAATAAGGGAAACTGCTGCCGTGACCTAAACAAGAGTACCTAGACCTCTCCAGAAATAACCTTGCAGTGGGGAGGGGGAGAGGGAGTTTGGGGGAGATATCCAGGGGTGCTCAGAGCTTAGTCCTGACTCTGAGCTAAGGAATAACCCCTGCTGGTGCTTGGGGACCAGAGTGCTGAGGGTCAAACCTCGGTCAGCCGCATGCAAAGCAGATACCTGACTTCCTGCACCTTCTCTCCAGCCTAGAAATAACTTTTTGATCCACGGAACCATGGTTACGGCAGACCAAGCCTCCAGAGGGAAGGGTTGTCGCTGCTTTTTCCCAAAGGGAAACCTCTTTCGTATATTTATTTTATTAAAGCGCCGTGATTGACAGTTACTCATAGCTGAGTTTTAGAAATACAATATTGCAGAGCTGGAGTGATAGCACAATGGGGAGGGTATCTGACCTGCACGAAGCCGACCCAGGTTCGATCCCCAGCATCCCATATGGTCCCCCGAGCACCGCCAGGAGTAATTCCTGAGTGCAGAGCCAGGAGTAACCCCTGAGCATCGCCGGGTGTGACCCAAAAAGCACTGTAGCACTGTAGCATTGTAGCACTGCCCTCCCGTTGTTCATCGATTTGCTCGAGCGGGCCCAGTAACATCTGCATTGTGAGACTTGTTGTTGCTGTGTTTGGCATATCAAATACGTCACGGGGAGCTTGCCAGGCTCTGCCATGCGGGCGAGATACTCTCGGTAGCTTGCCGGGCTCTCCGAGAGGGGCGGAGGAATCGAACTCGGGTTGGCCATGTCGGCTGCATGCAAGGCAAACGCCCTACCGACCCAAACAGAAAAAAAAAAAGCTTCCTATTTCTAGACACACAATATTGCAGCAGTGATCCCACCACCAGTGTCCCTTCCCTCCACCAGTGTCCCCAGCTTCCCGTCCATACCCCCCCATGCCACCCCAGTCACCTTTCTGAGTTCGGTTACAGAGGTTCGCGTCTCTTGCTCTCGGTGTCGCTGACTGTGGTTTGGGTATTCGGCCCCATCGTTCCTTCACGCCACCTTCGTACCGGGCTCCCTGGCCCGGTCCCCACTGCTTCTCGTCCTCTCTCCTCCCCGCCCCTCCACTCTTTCTCACAGGGCAGGCTCTGCCCTATGAGACCATCCCTCCCTGGGGACCGGGGAGCTCCTGCCCGCCCCGTGCGGGCCCCCTCGCCGTCCCCCTCACCATCCCATCCACCCCACCCTGGTTGGTTCCCGACTTATAATGGACAGCCATCTCAACTCTCCTGGGCATGGGATTAAAGTTTGTCTTTGGAGCCTGTGTGTGTGTGTGTGTGTGTGTGTGTGTGTGTGTGTGTGTGTGTGTGTGATGCCTCGAACCAAACCCCAGGATTCAGACGTGTCAGGCCAACACCCCACTTCTGAGTTACATCTCCAGCCCGGATTTGGACTTTTTAAACTTCTGAACGAACCATCTGACGTAAATTTCTTTGCTTCACCAGCCCTAGAAGACCTTAAAGTGGGGGATGAATTTTCCCCTTCCCTTTAAAATACATATACACATACAGACTTTGGGGTGTAGGGTGGGGCCATACCTGACCCTACTCAGGGTTGACTCCTGAGAGGGCCTGGGGGACTCTAGGTGGGGCCAGAGATTGAGATCTGGTCACTACATGCAAAACAAGTGCCTTGTACTGCCTGGGCCGTGTGTGTGTGTGTGTGTGTGTGTGTGTGTGTGTGTGTGTGTGTGTGCACTTTTTTAAAGAACTTCCAGCTTTCCAGCTTTATCCAATTAGGTTCCTTGGACTGACTTGGCCCTCGCACACTCCTAGGCTGAGTCTGGGGTTCTGGAAGACCCAGACGCTGCCACCGTCAACCTGCACGCAGAGAGGCCGGGCCCCCCGGCTCCGCGGAACCGTCTGCTCCTGCATCCAGCCCGCTGCCACCCAGGGCCTCTGCGCACGGCAGGAAAAACACCAGCTTTTCTCCAGGGCACAATGGTTTTTCGATCCAGACTGGAAAATGCTGTTGCTCCCACTTCCGGCCATTGCGTCCCCCATTGGGCTGAGGCCTGGATCTCTGCTGATCAGACTTTCCCCTCCTTAGGGCGGGATGCTTCCTCGGGCATTCAGGAGAGGAAGAGGTGGACAGAGCGAGAGGCCCGGGCCCGGGCGGGAGGCGTGTGAGCCACAGCCAGCTGCCCTGCAGGGAGAAGAATGGAGGGGCCCGGGTGATAAGCATCTCGCCTTCTCCCTCCTTTTCCTGGTGGGCGCTGGGGCTCGCCCACCCTCGCCTTTTAACTGTCATGGAGCCAATGCCAAACGCCGAGCCAAGCCGCCGTCGATGACATGTGAGTTGTGCGTGTTCCAAATTGGCCTTCCTGCCTTTCTGCAAGAAAAACAAACTGGAGCTGGACCCCAACAAACATGACAGGAAAAATAACAGCCCGTGGAGAGGGCTGATACTGAGCAGTGCGTGCACGCCCGGGCCAGCCCGAGGGGGGACCGGGGCGGGTCCCCCTGCAGCTGGAGCCCAGCAGCGGCCAGCAGGAGGCCCGGGGCAGGCCCCCAGCAGCGGGCACAGTGCGGGCACTGCGCTGCCCGCCCGTCTGCAGAGACGTGAGCAGGTGCCGTGGTGACACAGTGAGGAAGGACCAGAGCGATGCTGGCTCCCGCATGCAAGCTGAGGCCGCTTCAGTCTGGGGATTGCGGCTACGAGATGAGAGTCCGGGATGCGTGCTGAACTGTGTGGGCCTGGGTCCCGGCTGACAGTGTGCTAAAACGCCACTGGTGAGCGTGACTGCTCTATGGAGCCAATCGGGAATTTTTTTTTTAATTTTTAATTTTATTAGTGAAACACTATGAGGTACAGTTGTAGACTTACAAATTTTTGTGCTGGGGTTTCAGTTATACAATGATCAAGTACCCATCCCTCCACCAGTGCCCATCCTCCATCACCACTGATCCCAGTATCCCTCCCACCCGCCATCCCCCCATCCCACCCTGACTCGTGGCAGGGCATTCCCCCTTGTTCTCTCTCTCCTTTTGGGTACTGTGTTTTGCAAGAGAGGCATTGAGTGGCAATCATGTTCGGTCTATAGTCTACTTTCAGCATGCTTCTCCCACCCTGGGAGGATCCTCCCAACACCCTTTATTTGGTGCTCCCTTCTCTATCTGAGCTGCCTTTTCCCCTAGCACGTGTGGCTGGGTCAATCAGAAATTGAATCTGGTTCTTAATAGCGCTACGAGGAAATGGCAGGCCACCTCTGGCAAATATGCCAGTGGTGTTTTTCTCATGACTTGACAGAGCACACACGAAAGTGCTCAGTTAGAGAATGGATTCATTAAACTCAGCTAAAAACACTTTTTGGGGTCTGAGCAGCTATACGGTGGGGTGATAGGGCTCTTGGCTGACACACAGACTACCCGGGTTCCATCTCCAGCACTCCGTATGGTCCCACTAGGAGTCATCCCCGACGACAGAGACAGGCGCATCATCAGGTGTGACCCCAAAACCAAAACAAAAAAGGATAATTCTTTCTACACACACACACACACACACACACACACACACACAATATTTCTATGTTCCCCACAAGACTGAAATAATGCATACAAATCAAGAATCACAGTAGTATAGTGCACAATTGCTTAAAGATAAGAATAATCCAAGCATCTGAGGGTGCGTGAGGGGTCTCCACTCACAATGGAGGAGCCTTAAAAAGGGAGAAAATATGACAGTCACTTCAGCAATGATGAATATAGAGACATGATGCTGAGTAAAAAAAAAAAATCACAGAGTGACAGGCCATGTGTCATTTCCGCTAACAGGTACAAGGAGTCTGAGTTTCCTCGGGTCAGAGTAGATGGTGGTTGCCAGGAGCCAGGGGAGGGAGGGCGGGGGACCTAGTGTTTAAGGGGACAGAGTTCTGATTCGGTAAGATAAAAGGGAGTTGATGGCAGTGTGATCACACTAAAAGTACACGTAGTACCACTTTTTATGTCATATATTATACAGAACGAGGTTTGGTGTTTCGGTTTGGTTTGGGGGCCATACCCTATGGTGCTCAGGGGCTATTCCTAGCTCAGCACCCAGGGGGTATCATTCCTGGTGGTGCTCAGGGACCATATTCGGTGCTGGGGTTTGAACCAGGGGGAGTCGCATGCAGGGTATGCAGCTCACCTCCTGTGCAATCCCTACACCAGAACTTAAAAAAATGATCACTATTAAGTTATAAACACGTAGGTATTTAGTCCCCACAGAGGGAGATAAAATACTAAATTATGTTGAGTTTTTTTTTTCTGGTCCTTGCAGGCTCCTTGGATGTTCAACAAGCAGGAATTTGACATATTACTACCGTCAGACCTGAGTTCAAAGTGAGGCATGTAAAACTTGCATGAGAAGATTTGCTGAAGGTTTTGTGCATTCCTAAGAATTTTAAAAAGTAATTTTTAAAAAGTAATCTGTTTATGGGCTGGAGTGATAGCACAGCGGGTAGGGCGTTTGCTTGCATGCGGCCGACCCAGGTTCGATTCCCAGCATCCCATATGGTCCCCTGAGCACCACCAAGAGCGATTCCTGAGTGCAGAGCCAGGAGGAACCCTTGTGCATTGCCAGGTATGACCCAAAAAACAAAACAAAACAAAAATTCCTTCCTTCTGGGGCTGGAGCAATAGTACAGCGGGGAGGGCGTTTGCCTTGCATGCGGCCGACCCGGGTTTGATTCCCAGCGTCCCATATGGTCCCCTGAGCACCGCCAGGAGTAATTCTTGAGTGCCTGAGCCAGGAGGAACCCCTGAGCATCGCCAGGTGTGACCTGAAAAGCAAAAAATAAATAAAATTTAAAAAAAAACTTGTTAAAAAGTAATTTGTTTAGAGGTCAGAGCAATATTATAGTGGGTAGAGCAATTGCCTTGCATGTGGCAGACCCAGGTTTAATCCCTACAGCCCATTTGGTCCCCTGTGTACCACCGAGAATCATTCCTGAGTGCAGAGCCAGCAGGACGGATACTCTCGGTAGCTTGCCAGGCTCTCCGAGAGGGATGGAGGAATCGAACCTGGGTTGGCTGTGTGCAAGGCAAACATTTGAAGTACTAGGTTCATAGGGGCTGGAGAAATAGCACAGCGGGTAGGGCGTTTGCCTTGCACGCGGCCGACCCAGGTTCAGTTTCAGGCATCCCATATAGTCCCCTGAGCAACACCAGGGGTAATTCCTGAGTGCAGAACCAGGAGTAACCCCTGTGCATCGCCGGGTGTGACCCAAAAAGCGAAAATAAATAAATAAAGTACTAGGTTCATAATTATGATAGATAGCATTGCTTAATAATGAATCTTTACACAATTCGAGTTAGTATATATAAAGTCCCTGAGGCAGTGGACACACGTAACACATAATTCTGTCATAATCATGACTAGTATTATCATCTCCTACCAGCATGGTTTATCCTCTCCTTTCCCGTTCTCTGTTTTGCTTGTTTGGGGGTCACACGGCAGAGCTTGGGGCCTGCTCAGGGGGCTCAGTCCTGGGGCCTCGTCCTGTCCTGTGATGCCTGCCCGTGCTTGGCTCTGAGCCCTGCCCTTTCACTGCAGCTGCTCCTGATGTTTTGAGAAGCCTGCTCGGCAGGGGGCTCCCTCAGGCGCCTCTGCCTCTGGGGAAACCTGACTGCAGTTAGAGGGCAAAGTCCAACAGGCCAGTTCTGGAAGGACACTTCATCCGCCACCCTGAGTCCCAGCCAAAGCACGCCTGGAATCACGCTTAACCCCCCTTACAAGGCAGCAAAGGCGCCGCTCGCAGCCACGTCTTCCCTTCAGCCTCTGCTCCGGGGCTGAAAGAAGAAACGCTTCCAGGACTTCCCTTTCCAGTCCCGAGATGGTTCTCCACGGGGCTCCAGTCTTGTGTTCCACCTGGCAGCCGCTAAACTGAAGTCGACTCAGGCAACTATTTGGAGTCCCACAAAGAAAACAGAGGCCACTCCAGCCCCTGGCTTCGTCTCCCTGGCGTGTAAGACACGTACTCCACACATCCCACTCTACACCTCCCACGTGAGAAAAGACACCAGGTGAGTGCAGGGCCAGAAGTAAGGACTGCTCACTGCCAGATGTGGCCCCTAAAACAACAACAACAAACAAAATAAAACTACCCCGTGCATACTGCTCAGTGACTGAGAACACGCCTGTCAATGGAAAGTCCTGGGTTTGATCCCTAGCACTGCCCCTCCCTCAAAAAAAAAAAAAAAAAGAGGGGCTGGGGCGATAGCACAGCGGGTAGGGCGTTTGCCTTGCACGAGGCCAACCCGGGTTCGATTCCCAGCATCCCATATGGTCCCCTGAGCACCGGCAGGCGTGACCCAAAAAAGCCTAAATTAATTAATTAATTAATTAATTGATTTTTTAAAAAAGAGAGAAAAGAGTTCAACAAATGAAAATTAAGTCTTTAAAAGGTGGAGTTCTGGGGCTGGAGCAATAGCACAGCGGGTAGGGCGTTTGCCTTGCACGCGGCCGACCCGGGTTCGATTCCCAGCATCCCATATGGTTCCCCTGAGCACCACCAGGAGTAACTCCTGAGTGCAGAGCCAGGAGTAACCCCTGTGCATCACCGGGTGTGACCCAAAAAGCAAAAAAAAAATTTAATAATTTAAAAAAAAATAAAAGGTGGAGTTCAGCCCTTGTAGTGCACAAGCATTGCACGCACGAAACTTGGGATTCCCCAAATTAATAATGATAAATCTGAGACACGGACTTCAACAAGTTCAGGAGATTATCCATCAAATATGAAGCCTAACCTTAGAAGTCTTGTGAACGCTATTTATTGTCATAGGTCGGTTAAAAATCCGGGCCAGAGGGATAATACAGCGGATAGGCACTTGCCTTGCCCATGGTGGACCAAGATTCGATTCCCAGCACCCCACAGGGTCCCCTGAGGCCCTCCAGGAGTAATCCTTGAGTGCAGAGCCAGGAGTAAGCCCTGAGCACCACCAGGTACGCCCTCTTCCCCACCCACCCCCAGAAAATAATCCAAGTATTTGTTAAAAAAAAAAAATCTGCCAACTGGAGAAGCAAACAAACTTCAGAAGGATTTTTGCCTAAGACCGTCCTATCGGACCTCAAAGAAACCCCGAGAAAACCCGACTAGAATCCACAGGCCCAGAGGTCAGAGCGAGGTGAGCTCCAAGCCAGGCAGCAGGGCAGGACGCCTCCCACAGGCCCCTCTGAGCTGGGGTCAGCCCGCCCGCCCGCTGACTCCCACAGAGCACCCACAACCTGCTAACCAAGCCTTTCAGATTCCAGCTGACAAGAATAGTGCTGAGCTTCCGAGAACAACCAACGAAAGAGAAGACGCGAAATCAAGTCATTTCCTCAGCAGGAAAGAACACACACCAATAAGGAAACTCACAGGGAGCTGCAGTGCAGAGGGGAGGGCGCTTGCCTGCATGCAGCCTACCTGGGTTTGATCCCCGACACCCTAAGACGTCCCTCGGAGCCCCACCGCGAGTGATCCCTACCACAGAGCCAGGAGTGAGAGCCCTGAGCACTGCCAGGGGTGACCCAAAAGCAACCACACTCGGAAACAGAGTCACCAAAGAGGCTGATACACTCGCCCAGGGCTGAGCCCTGACAAGCACCCACAGCGTGAGACCCACAGCGACCCCCAGCGAGCAGAGAAGGTGCAGGAGCCCCGCATCGGCCGTCTGGCACCCCCAGCAAGCATCAGCACCATCAGGAAAGGGAGCAAGGGAGAGAACAACCTTTGCACACAGTGAAAAAGCCTGGGGTTCAAGATGATAAACGGAGGGGCTGGAGAGAGAGCACAGCGGGTAGGGGGGTAGGGCGTTTGCCTTGCTCTCGGCCGACCCGGGTTCGATTCCCAGCATCCCATATGGTCCCCTGAGCACCGCCAGGAGTAACTCCTGAGCGCAGAGCCAGGAGGAACCCCTGTGCATTGGCAGGTGTGACCCAAAAACAAAAACAAAAAAAAAAAAAATGATAAACAGAGCTACGGTGGTGCTCATGCATGCCAGCCTGCCCGCGGGCCAGCCCACAGAGAGAGGCTGGCCCCGACGTGGAAGGAAGAGGCTTCTCGTTGAGACAATTAGGGGCTGGTGGACCAGCTGTCCATCTGCTGATGTGCCAGGAACTCAGCAAAAGCTCCTGGGGTTGAGTCTGAGTGAGCTCGAGTGAGTCCTGATGAAACACACTCCTCAGTTTGCTCTCCGCCAGACAAACCCATGCAGAAGCCAACAGGCATTGCCCCTCACATACAGTGATGCATGACACCCAGCCAGATGCTTATTTTGAAAAGCAGCAGGACTGACATTCTGATGGGGTCTGGAGAGTGCACGAGAAGGGGACTGAGACAGAGAGGGGGTCGCAAAACCTCCACGCGTGTCCTGTCGCCATCGTACCGATGACAAAACTAATAATGGTACTCGCACATGTATGCACAAAAAGGAAACCAGCCTTCCCAGGAGCAGTGATGGTGAGATTCAGGGAAGGGCCTGGCTAGAGGTTTTGCTTTTTCCCTGGGCTCTCTGCGCTGACTCTCTCCAGCGGTCACCTGCCCTCTTTGTGGCACTGTGTTTTGGGTTGACGCGGCCGCGAGGAGCTCACTTTTCTGTCTTCTGAGAACGGAGCACGGAAACGCGCTCAGAGAAACAAACAGGACAAGCCGACATCTGCTGTCCAGCTCATGTGCAGAGCAGCGCTTGGGAACGTGTCCAGTTCTTCACACCACCCACATAAACACCTGGAAGCTTGGCACTCTTGGGGCGCCACGCGGGCCAAACCAGCCGGCCCTGCCCCGGAACGCACAGAACTCGGCAATAGGGGAACGTCAGATTCCCTAACTCCCGGGGTCAGAAACTAGGTTCCGTGACAGGATGATAAAACCTTGAACTGATTTATCTTCCCTTTATTCTGTAACTTGCCATGTCGAGCCGTCTATGCCCTGATCATATCAATCATTCCTAGGCGGAGGTTTGACAACAAGCACAAGAATGTCTTTTGTAAAGTGAACAACGCCTGTCATTTGTAAATCCCCAAAGACACCCGGCAGGATGGTAGGGGCAGACCCCAAGTTTATCAAGAATAGCCAGGGGGCAAAGTTCAGAGATTTGGGAAAATCAAAATAGGCTCCGACCGGATGATATTGGCTTAAATAAAACAAACGTGGCTTAAAGAGGCTTGCCGTGTGAAAGGTTACATCATTACTCAACTCCAGCCTTTGAAAACAATGAAGAAATGGGAATCAAGCCGCCCGCGAACATAAATCACTCTTACCCAACCCCAACCCCAGAGGTCTAAGGAATTACCTCCTTGGGCGGCCAAAGAAAGATGAGCAGAAAAAAAGATTAAACTGGGTTTATCGCAGAAACTCAGGCAATGACACAGAGCAAAGAGGTCAAGAGTTTAGGACATCCAGAAATGCCCTGTGGGGAGAAAGAAAATTTCACTCAATATTCTTTCATTCTGAGAATATAAAATAGAATTTCATTTTAAGACTTAATTAATTAAGTCTTAAAATGAAATTCTATTTTAAGACTATAAAATAGATATTGATGTCCTTTGAGCCGATTGTGCTTTATGGAAAGGCAACCCAAGAAGAAATACATCATTTCCCAAAAATTTCTATCTGGATAGAGCTTCTCCATCAACTTTTATCTAGATGATTATTTCAAGATTCATTCGTTTTACAATGAAAGTGCTACCTACACCTAGTAGATTATCAAGTTGGATGAAAAGAGATCTTATTTTTCTCTATCCATTTCCCCCAAAAGTGTCCAATAAATGGTCAATGAATTGCTTGTGGTTGCACCTCTAATAAGTTATTATTATTATTATTATTATTTTGCTTTTAGGGTCACACCCGGCGATGCTCAGGGGTTCCTCCTGGCTCTGCACTCAGGAATCACTCCTGGCGGTGCTCAGGGCACCATATGGGATTCTGGGAATCGAACCCCGGTCAACTGCGTGCAAGGCAAACGCTCTACCCACTGTGCTATCGCTCCAGCCCCAAGTTATTATTTTTTAAATGAGCACAACTGCTGTTTTAAAACTGAGATAAACTGGTTTACAATAGCATCCATCACTGGTCCCAGAGCGATGGTACAGCAGCCAGGGCACTTGCCTTGCATGCAGTAGAAGTTCGGTCCCCACCAGGCACCCTTAGGGTCCCCCAGCACCACCAGGAGTGATTCCCGAGTGCAGAGCCAGGAATAACCCCTAAGCATCGCCTGATGAGGCCCCCAAAACAAAATAAGTAAGTAAAAATTTAAAAACCAATCTCTCTCTCAAACTGCAGTTATTCTAAAGACCAACCTATTGCCCATACAGTTCTGAAGCATCATAAAGCAGGCTACAATTAGCCAGACAGTCCTTTTGAGAGACCCTGGAGCCCTGCCCTGGCCGCCTTCTTCTGGCCAGGGCAGGGGCTGGTCATGCCTCACCGGTGCTGAGCTCAGGCCCTTGGCAGAGGGAAGAAACGTCCAAGGCGCTGGAACTGGTCAGCGTGAGTCACCCTCTCTGGGGCCCCTCCTCCAGCTGCAGGTTTTCAATAGCTCGAGTTTCCTAGCATTGGAAGGAGTGAGCCAGGGAGCGAAAGCAGCTCCCGGCTCCTGGACCAGGCAACACATTCGTTTTTCCAAGGAAGCTCTAACGCTCCGCTCAGACCAACCAGGAGCTTGCTTTCTTTCTTTTTTCTTTTTTTCAGCCTTAAGATTTTTTCCCCATGCTTTCCAGTGTTTTCTGTAGCACCAGGCAAAATCAAAACAGCTCTCTAAGAATTGGGCCTAGCTAGTGAGCCTGTGGGTTTGAGTCTGAAATTATTCCTCATTAATTGGCCGCAGCCTGAGCCAGCTGAAGAGAGTCGCACAGCTTGGGGCATTTGGGGTGAAGGGTCCCAGCCTCCTTTTCCTCTGCAGACACCAGTTTGGAATCAGGTGCCCCTAGGCCGGCCCTTCCCTTCCTCCCCTTCCCCATCTCAAATCCTCATTAGCAGGTTTCAAGGCGTCTACCACCCTCTTAGGGAGGGACCTGGAGCCAGCAATTGCTTTATGCAAAAATCAGGCCTTTCTAAATGTTTGCTCTCAAGTTCCCAGGTAATAAGAGAGCCTTCCAGGAGCCTCTTCCTCCCTAATTCTCCCCAGGGGTGTGGGAATGATGTGTTTTCTTTGCAAGCCTAGGTCTCTCCAAATAGCTCAAGGCTAACTGCTAGAAAAAAAACAAAAGGGTTTAAAAAAATGAAAAAAGACACCCTTAGCTGGGATCCAGAATTTGCATCAGACTGCCTGTCCCCAGCCTTGGGGATACTTCCCCAAATTAGGGCGGCCAGACAGATCTTGTCAATTGTGGGAAGCTCCCAGCCACCTTTCCTGCCCGGCCAAACCTGATTCTTTTCATCCCCCGGTTTCCCCACTTGGTCTATTTCAAGCTCAGTTTCTGAGTGAACAGAAATAAACAAGGGCTTGAAAATTATTCAGTTATTAGGAGAGCAAGGAAGTTTCTAGGAGAGGAAGAAAACTAGTACGGCCCAGATTCAGGGTGCTGAAAACGCCCATCAAGGGGCTAGAGTAATAGCACAGCAGTTAGGGCATTTGCCTTGCACGCGGCCGACCCAGGTTCGATTCCCAGCACCCCATGTGGTCCCCTGAGCATCTCCAGGGGTGATTCCTGAGTGCAGAGCCAGGAGGAACCCCTGTGCATCGCCGGTGTGACCCAAAAAGCAATAAATAAATAAATAAAAGTGCTTTTAAGGGGGCTGGAGCAATAGCACAGCTGGTAGGACGTTTGCCTTGCATGCGGCCAACCTAGGTTCGATTCCCAGCATCCCATATGGTCCCCCGAGCACCGCCAGTTGTGATTCCTGAGTGCAAAGCCAGGAGTAACCCCTGAGCATCGCCGGGTGTGACCCAAAAAGCAAAAACAAAACAAAACAAAAACGCCCATCACTTTCCCCAGAGGACGCTGCCCTGGGCAGCTTCAGGATGTCCAGACCAAACCTTTTTTTTTTTTCTTTTAAATTCTTTATTGTTTTAATGGCACACTATCAAGAATGGCTGCACCACAACATTAATGAATAAATAACTGGAAGATTAAAATGCGCCTAAGCCCCGGTGTATACATACCCATCAGACTCCTCAGTTTCTTTATACCCGCACACCCGAGATTTTGCACGTGGTACCGCAGAATGAGGCCAGGAATGAGTTAGCGGCCTTACTCTTACATTATGCTCAAATGGATTCACTTATAAAATTCATCGACATCAACTCTACCTGTCGAAGAAGAATAGGACATAGCTTTCATAAGATGTAGGCAGAAATTCATTAAAGAAACTAAAATTTTTCATATAAAAATGCATGGTTTTCCTGCACATTAAAAAAAAAATCTCTTACTCCGGTGTGTGTGTTTAATAGGTAACACCTCAGAACGTGGAACTGTGTTTCCGGGGAGGAGGCCCTCTGGGTGGCAGGCGGGACTGCTCCCGCAGATTATTTTTATCTAACTCAGGTTGTCTACATTTAGGGGCTGCTTCCTTCTGCTCGACGCCCTAACCCATCAAGAGGGAAGGAAACGTCAGAGGCCAGGTTTGTCCTCAGAGGTCACCGACCCTCCTCCTCACCCATCCTTCCTCCCAAGAGATGGACCCGCACTTGGTCGCATTCACTTCAGAATTTGTTGAGAGGTAGCTCTCCACAGAGAGCACTGCTAAACTCCGTGGCCTCCTCCTCCTCATCTTTCTGATAGGAATTTGCTGTTGGTCCAGCCTCAGGGACCCCAGAGAGGTAGGAAGACCCCCTGCACACAAGTACACTAGCAAAATAGCTAGTAGTGAATAGGAAGTCTCAGAACCAGGCGGGCCGTTATGGGTTAACTGTGTTTTCTGCTGCTGAGTTTGAGGCTTTTTTTTTTTTTTTTGCTTTTTGGGTCACACTGGGCGATGCTCAGGGGTTACTCCTGGCTCATGCACTCAGGAATTGCTCCTGGCGGTGCTCGGGGGACCATATGGGGTGCTGGGAATCAAACCTGTGTTGGCCATGTTGGCTGCGTGCAAGGCAAATGCCCTACCCGCTGTGCTATCGCTCCAGCCCGAGTTTGAGGCTTTTAAAGACATAATCAATCTATGATTGATTGTTACACTATCTTACCCCAATTTTCTATTCCAAACTACATTCGGATTATGTGCAATCCCTTTATTTTATTTATTTATTTATTTTGCAATCCGTTTTCAGAGTTTACTTTGTGTTTGTGGGTCACGCAAGACAGTGATCAGGGCTCACTCCTAACTCTGTGCTCAGGGCTGACTCCTGGATCTGTGCTCAGGGCTGATGCTTGGTTCTGTGCTCAGGGCTCATTCCCGGCTTGTGCTCAGGGCTCATTCTAAGCTTTGTGCTCAGGACTCAGTCCTGGCTCTGTGCTCAGGGTTGACTCCTGGCTCTGTGCTCAGGACTCGCTCTCAGCTCTGTGCTCTCAGGGCTGACTCCTGGTTCTGTGCTCAGGGCTCAGTCCTGCCTCTGTGCTCAGGGCTCAGTCTTGGCTCTGTGCTCAGGGCTGATTCCTGGTTCTGTGCTCAGGACTCAGTCCTGGCAGGCCCAGGAAATCAAATGGGCCCCAGGTGTCCAACCCGGGTCAGCCACATGCAAGACAAGTGCTTTGCCTGCTGTTCTGTTTCTCCAGACCCAACCTTGCCTTTTTAATTCTATTGCAAATAATAATAATAATGCACTGTAGCGCTGTCCTCCCATTGTTAATTGATTTGCTCAAGTGGGCACCAGTAACGTCTCCATTGTGAGACTTCTTACTGTTTTTGGCATATCAAATACGCCACAGGGAGCTTGCCAAGCTCTGCCGTGCGGGCGGGATACTCTCGGTAGCTTGCCAGGCTCTCTGAGAGGGCCAGAGGAATCAAACCCAGGTTGGCTGTGTTCAAGAAAATGCCAACCCAATAATAATAATAAACAACTCAGAGACCTAAAAAAACGTTTACTTCCTAATGATGATAAATGGCAAATCAGAAATTGTTTTTAAGATTCTGAAAAAAAGTGCAGTATATAATATAGGAAAAAAATAGGTTACTAAAGTATACCTGCAAAATAGAAATTTTAGTGAAACACTGAGATGTGAGTTCATTCCACAAAAAAAGTCCTAAGAAATTTAAGGTTTTGGGGCCGCACCCACTGGTGCTCAGGGGTTACTCCTGGCTCTGTACTCAGGAATTACTCCGGGTAGTGCTCAGGGGATCATACGGGGTACTGGGGATCGAACCCGGGTTGGCCGCATACAAGACAGATGCCCTACCTGCCACACGACCTCTCCAGCCCCAATGTGGCTATTTTCTTTGCAGGTGAAAGTTTTTGTTGGATCCCAGAGATTAGCAGAATCTCAAAAAAAATAAATAAATAAATAATTCAACAGGCATACAGGAAACTCAGCTTCTGCTTTGGTTCCATCGCTAGCTGTGCAGTCACCAGAGGACTCGGGAACCCCCTGCGGCTCTTCCTCTCACCCACCGCCTGCGTTCAGTGGTCTCCGGGCACTCCCCCATCTGGGAAGGCCATGGAGGATGAAGAAGGGAAGGAGGGCCAGGCTGGCTGGTGATCAGCTGCTGTTTATTCCATCCTCCCCACGGGCCTGTTCCAGTCTCACCGAGTCCCCCATTCCAGTCTCCTCCATGTCTCTCTCTCTCTCTTCTCTCATCTCTCCCGTTCCCTCCCTCCCACTCACAGCCTTTGGTCTCTCACCCACTCCCCACCCCCACAACGGGCCTTGGGGGTAGCACACTCAACATTGCCCTTCTTCCTCTCCAGGGCAAAATGCCACTTAGGGGTGGTTCTCCTCTTCTTAGTCCAATAACTTAATTAACATCTTCATTCTACTTCTTAATATTAGTTATTTTGTATGGACACAGTCAATTATTTTATACGCAGACATTAAGCTTGGAGGGTGGCTCTCCTGGGGACATCTCACCACAGACTCACACTATAGTGCTCAGGCCAGATGAATCTTTCCTAACCCTAGCAGGGTCCTAATCCAGTTGCTAATTTTTGGATCCTGACAGAATTTGTCCATGACCGTGCTCTTAACTTATATTAAGTATTATGACGCTTTGGCCTGGCCCATCTTGATGCCAGGGTCGCTCACAGCTTGCCCTGGGTCCATCCAGTCCCTCGTTGGGACCCTGCTTTTGAGGATCTAGGAAGTCAGGGCAATTGAGGCTTAACTCGAGATGCATAGGAGTGAATGTCATTCGGAGTCAATTAACTCTCAAGTCACAAAAGCATAGCATTAACTGTCTTCCTGTGTCCATACAAAAAGTATGATCACAATCACGATCATCCTGTTGTTCATCGATTGCCTCGAGCAGGCACCAGTAACGTCTCCTTCTTCCTAGCCCTGAGATTTTAAAAAGGCCACATTCAAGGCTCCTTCAGGGCTAGGAGAATGAGACCTATCATTGTTACTGGTATTTGGCATATTGAGTACAACACGGGAAGCTTGCCAGACTCTGCCGTGCAGGCAGGATACTTTCGGTTCTCCAAAGTAAAAACGAGATAATAAGATGTCGCTTCCGGGAGCTGGGTTTTATAGTCTCTGGGTGTTGGCCATTGATGGGACCACCTGGCACCAGCGGCAGCTGGTGGGTGTAATACCTACCTACTGGAAGATGGGGCATCTGGATGGAGAAGGCCCAGCCCCAATCCGAGCAGGCTTGGAGATCTCAGCCCCGGGACCCGCATGCCTGGGTTTCTCTGCCGGTTCCTTCATGCATGACACTTGTCCGGACATGTGGAGCATGGCTGTGGCTGGTTCTGGAGGTTTTAAGCTGCAAGGGCTCTGCTTGGGGTGGGGAGGGAAACTTAACCCACCCCCCTTCAAGAGGCTCTGGCGAGGACAGCCAGGAGTGAGGGCAGGAGACTCTTCCAGATCTGTACATACATAAAACACTGGAACCAGGGCTAGAGCGATAGCACAGGGGGGAGGGCTCTTGCCTTTCACGCGGCCGACCCGGGCTCGATTCCCACATGGTCCCTGGAGCACCACCAGGAGCAAGTCCTGAATGCATGAGCCAGGAGCAACCCCTGAGCATCACCGGGCGTGACACAAGAAGCAAAAAAACAAACCAACAAACAAAACGTTGGAACCTCCCAGCCTCGTTCCACAGGGCTTGGAGTAGTACCGGGGACACAGCTAAGCTTCCTCCTAACTGACTCTGGCTCAGCCCATGAGCTTGGTTCTCCTCTGTCTAACACGCCAAAAAGGGCATTGCTCTGAATTAACTATGCAAAGAACATAAGGAGAAGAGAAAAGCAATATTTGCAAGTTAACAGAGGCTGAGTAGGAGATAAAGGTGACTGAAACAGAGCACAAAGTAAGAGGTTACAGATAAACAAGGGGAGCACTGTGGTGGGAGCAACCCAATAAACCTAACCTCCCTGTGGCAAGGCAGAAAGGACAAACCAATATTATCCTACGGCCAGCTTCTTAGGTAAGTAGTCTGTCATTTGGGCCTCAATTGATTCATCCAATAAGTGGGTCAATATGCATATGGCGGCCTGGATGAAGAGTTTCAGGGGCAGGAAGGACCAGCCCCGGTGTGGGAGCCTGGCGGTGAACCCTGGCGAGCACTGTGACCAGGATGAGCATGAACTCCGCAGCTGAAGAGAATGAGCAAGTGCACGCAGCAGCACCACAGCACAAAGAGCACACGCACAGGGACACTGAGGCCCGAGGAGCAGCCTCAGTGAGCACCACAGCTCCATGGACGAGCACCTCAGGCGGGCAGGAGAGACCCTGAGCAGCCAACCCGGCACAGGGGAGAGAAAGGTGAACGACATCATCACGGTGACATGGAAACGAAGGACATACCAGCAACTGCGGACGGGGTTAGAGACGGACAGTAGAGGAATCATCAGCACCCAGAGGTGCTTCTGGCCTTGCGCCAGGCCGACTTCACCGAGGGCCTCAGACGGGAGCAGGCATCGTCCCTCCACCTGCCCCCTAGGAATCCGGGTGGCCGCCAACTTCCAGAACCCGGTGAGAAGCCCAGGTACCCGGGTTCAGGGACGGCAAACTCCAGGCCTCAAGGGCTCGGGCATGGACCGGCCCTTCCCATCTCCCCGCCCCCGTGGGACCCTGGAAGTCACGCCCACAAGCTGCCTCCTTACCGGCCATGACCCAGAGACACACAAAAGAATCTCGGACCCGAGCAGCTCCCTGCAGCGATGCCTCCGGACTCTAATGATCTAAAATTGTAGAATTCCAGGAGCGCCTGCCCGCTCTTGTGGTCATGCGGTCTCTCATGCTACTCATTCATAACGGTCACTGTCACTGTCCTCCCGTTGTTCATCGATTTGCTCGAGCGGGCCCAGTAACGTCTCCATTGGAGACTTTGCTGTTACTGTGTTTGGCATATGGAATATGCGTCACGGGGAGCTTGCCAGGCTCTGCCGTGCAGGCGAGATACTCTCGGTAGCTTGCCGGGCTCTCTGAGAGGGGCGGAGGAATCGAACTCGGGTCGGCCATGCTGGCTGCGTGCAAGGCAAACGCCCTACCGCTGTGCTATCGCTCCAGCTCAGCGGTTACTTCGTGATAGCTTGCGCTTACTCATTCATAACAAGCAATACAAAATAAATGACCTAGCATCTGCCTGTGAGGCAGGCTTAGGTGGTGGTAGGAAAACTCAAAATAATGGGGGCGGGAAGGTAGGGAGTTGGTGGGAATGGTGTTGAAATATTGAATGTGATCCGTTCTTGTGAACAACTTTAAGAAAATAAAATGTAAAATAACAAAATAATAATAATAATAAGTTAATTTAAAAAATGAAAGAATCATCCGCATCCCCGAAAAAACAGGAAAGCCAATTCCATGAAAAGCCAGTAGTTCAGGAAATGATAGATAAGCCTTTCCCAGGTGGAGAAACACAGGTATTCTGGATCCAAGAGGCCCAAAGGGTCCCAGTGAAAATAAATCCAAAGAGAAAATCCATTTGAGTTTAAAGACGGAATCATCGGAGTCCAAGACGTTTTGGAGAGCCAAAGACAGAGACAGATGAATGAAAGCAGCAAGATCAGAAACGAACTTACAGGGGCCAGAGTGATAGTACAGTGGGTAGGGTGTTTGCCTTGCACTCAGTTGACCGGGGTTCGATCCCTGGCATCCCATATGGTCCCCTGAGCACCGCCAGGAATGATTCCTGAGTGCAGACCCAGGAGTAACCCCTGAGCATCACTGGGTGCGACCCAAAAAGCCAAAAATAATAATAATAATAAAACTAAAACGGAACTTACATAGGAAGGCAAGCAAGGAAGACCTATCGAATGAGATCTATGAGCAAGAGGACGGAGCGATAGACTACAAGAACTCCATGAATGGAGATGCCGCCAAGAATACTCTCTCCAGCTAAAGTGTTTTACAGATTTGAAGAAATGATCGCGAGTTCCATGGACAGGCAACAGCTTAGGGACGTCATAGCCTTGACATCAGTTTTGCAAGAAGCATTAAATGAGCTCCGTTAAAGGACAAGACAAACTTCTCAGCACTTGGTCGCTGGGCTTGGCGCTCACTCATGGAGTCAGGGTTGTCCTGTGCTAGACGAAGAAGTGTCTGTTTATTCTTTTTTTTTTTTTTTGCTTTCTTTGGGTCACACCCGGCGATGCACAGGGGTTCCTCCTGGCTCTGCACTCAGGAGTCACTCCTGGCGGTGCTCAGGGGACCATATGGGATGCTGGGAATCGAACCCGGCTCAGCCGTGTGCAAGGCAAACGCCCTACCCGCTGTGCTATCACTCCAGCCCCGTGTCTGTTTATTCTTAGCCTGCTAAGGAATTTTATACTCCTTAAATAATGAATTAAAGTTTCATTTATTTTGATTGATCTTTCTATGTATGTTCAAGTGGCTTTTTGGGGAGGCGGAGCACACCTAGCAGTCCTCAGGGCTTACTCCTGATGGTGCTCAGAGACGTCTGGGGTGCAGGGTTAGAACCCAGGTCAGGTGATTTTTGTTTTTACATCCATAGAGATTTTTCTTTTAGCTATTGATGCAAATACTTAAGCATCATCTATAGCAGAATATTTTCTAACTTAAAGCCAAGTTCACCTTTTTTTAAGATAAAACACACTTATGTTTTTCATAGGTCTATTCATACTTCTCTTTAAATTATTAAAACAAATTTCTCTACTTCCTCACTCTTGCTAAATTGTATCGACTTATCAATTTTATGAAAGATTTTAAATGTATTAGCGTAGAATTATTCATACTATTGATTTTTAACTATTATGCCTGTAAAAATGCTATGCAATTTTTGGAAAAGTAATGAAACAAAACCATAAACTACTTAGGTTTCTAAAACGTTAGAATAATTCTAGAGGCTGGAGTGATAACACAGCGGGTAGGGCATTTGCCTTGCACGCGGCCGACCCGGGTTCGATTCCCAGCATCCCACATGGTCCCCTGAGCACCTCCAGGAGTGATTCCTGAGTGCAGAGCCAGGAGGAACCCCCGTGCATCACCGGGTGTGACCCAAAAAGCCAAAAAAAAAAAAAGAATTCTAAAAATTAAAATATATTCTTTATTTTTTGAACCTTTTATTTTAATGTTTTAGTCTTTAAAAACATGAAATGTTTTGTATAATACACAACGGAATTCTAGACAACTCATGCAGTTTGGAGCAATGTGGATGGACCGGGAGGACAGAGGCTGAGTGAGCCAGTCAGCTGGAGAGGACGGAGGCAGAACGAGCTCTCGGTGTGGGGCTCAGAGACGCACAGCAAGAGAGCACAAGGGGCCAAGGGCAGACCCCACGGCTGAGTTCCTGGGGACGGGTGTTGAGCGGAGGGGCTTGGGGAGGAAGCGGGGACGCTGGTGATGGTGGGGTGCTGGTTGGGTTAAGGCATCATTAGCAACTGGAAAATAACAGAATCTCAAGCCATTTTTTTGTGTGTATGTGCTGCTGAAGTGAGCGCTCTCGATTTTTTAATGAAAAAATTAGATTTTAAAAGCAAAAATCAAAGGTTTCAAATGGCACCTATGTGCTATTATTTTCCACTGATAAAAGAGATTAATTTACTGTTAAAACTATTGCTGTGGGGCTGGGGGGAGCCTGTTTGCAAACACGAAAGCAGGGCCTGGGAGGAGGCTCAGGGATGCAGCACCTGGGAAGCCACGGCTCCAGCCCCACAAGACAGAGTCCTTCCGGGCTCCAGCTCAGGGGACCCTCGCAACTGCCGAGCACTGAGAGGGGAGGAGCTGTCAGCATAACGAGAAAGGAAGGAAATACGGGAGGAAGGAAGGAAGAAGGAAAAGAGGGAGTGAAGGAAGGAGGGAAGGAAGGAAGGAAGGAAGGAAGGAGGGAGGGAGGGAGGGAGGGAGGGAGGAAGGAAGGAAGGAAGGAAGGAAGGGAGGGAGGGAGGGAGAGAGGGAGGGAAAGAAGGAGAAAGGAAGGAAGGAAGGAAGGAAGGAAGGAAGGAAGGAAGGAAGGAAGGAAGGGAGGGAGGGAGGGAGGGAGGGAGGGAGGAAAGAGGGAGGGAGAGAGGGAGAAAGGGAGGGAGGGAGGGGGAGGAGGGAGGGAGGGAGGGAGGAAAGAAGGAAAGAAGGAAGGAAGGAAGGAAGGAAGGAAGGAAGGAAGGGAGGGAGGGAGGGAGAGAGGGAGGGAGGGAAGAAGGAGGAAGGAAGGAAGGAAGGAAGGAAGGAAGGAAGGAAGGGAGGGAGGGAGGGAGGGAGGGAGGGAGGGAAGGGAGGGAGGGAGGAAGGAGGGAAGGAAGGAAGGAAGGAAGGAAGGAAGGGAGGGAGGGAGGGAGGAAGGAAGGAAGGAAGGAAGGAAGGAAGGAAGGGAGGGAGGGAGGGAGAGAGGGAGGGAGGGAAGAAGGAGGAAGGAAGGAAGGAAGGAAGGAAGGAAGGAGGGAGGGAGGGAGGGAGGGAGGGAAGGGAGGGAAGGGAGGGAGGGAGGGAGGAAGGAAGGAAGGAAGGAAGGAAGGGAGGGAGGGAGGGAGGGAGGGAGGGAGGGAGGGAGGAAGGGAGGAAGGGAGGGAGGGAGGGAGGGAGGGAAAGAAGGAGGAAGGAAGGAAGGAAGGAAGGAAGGAAGGAAGGAAGGAAGGGAGGGAGGGAGGGAAAGAAGGAGGAAGGAAGGAAGGAAGGAAGGAAGGAAGGAAGGAAGGAAGGAAGGAAGGGAGGGAGGGAGGGAAAGAAGGAGGAAGGAAGGAAGGAAGGAAGGAAGGAAGGAAGGAAGGAAGGGAGGGAGGGAGGGAGGGAGGGAAAGAAGGAGGAAGGAAGGAAGAAGGAAGGAAGGAAGGAAGGAAGGAAGGAAGGAAAGAAGGAAGGAAGGAAGGAAGGGAGGGAGGGAGGGAGGGAGGGAAATTTACATAATAAAAGCTTTTAACACCTAGTCTTTTGTACTTAAACTCTTTCATTCGAAAGTACAGTTGCAGGACTGGAAAGACAGTTCAGGGGTCCAGCTTGGCCTTCCGTGTAATCAACCCGGTTGGTCCTTGGAACCACGCGCGGTTCCTGATCCCCACCGGGAGGAGTCCCGAGCACTGCTCGCTGTTGGCCCAAACCTCCCCCGTCAATTATAACCGAGAGTTAATTTCAATTGTTCCATAGAGCTTTACTTACTCTTGATCGGGGGTGTGCATCAGAGGCGGATGGCGCGTGGGGGTGTGTGTCCGCGTGTGTAGGACGCACATATATCAATTCCAACCTTTGTCCACGGAAACAGCCCAGAAACAATGACCCTCTTGAGCAATCAGTACACCCAGTGCCCGGCTTTTCGTTTCTAAATATACCTTCCCTCTCAAAGAAACCAGACCTTTGGAAGCAATCGCTGGTTCCAGATCCGGAGCAGGGAAAATATAATGCAATCCCGAGCACTGGGCTGTGTCGGAAACAAAGGGGCACTCGCAGGGCCAAGCGGCGTTTCAATGGACGAGGGTTCCTCAAAGGTTCTTGTTGCACAAATTTAGGATTACTTGAACACTGGAATTACGTGCCTCTGCGCGATGATGAACCTCGGAAGAATTCTTGCGGAGTTATCGAACCCTTGGCTTAGTCACGAGGACATCACCCAACAAATCAAAAATCCAGAAGTGGGGAACTGTACGGAACGGTCGAACACTTGCTTCCAAAAATCCCAGAGTTTGGGGTCGGAGGGGTTGGGGGAAGGCCCCCCGGGACAGGGAACAGACACGGGGGGGGGGGGGGGGGGAAGGGGTGCTGAACACCTGCACTGCAGTCCTGGTGCCCAGAGGAAATCTTTTTAAGGTTTTATTGACTGAAAAAAGAGCACCAAGGGCTGAGTCCATGTCTAACAGGCAGAGACCTCCGGCCCATGCACTGTCGGGTATCACCCCTGGTGGCCCCATCCCGGCTTCACAGCCAGACTCAGTACCCCCAGGAGCGACCCAGGATCCTGAGCACTGCTAGAAGGAAAAAATCTACCACAAAGAATCTACCCCAAAGGCGTAATCAATCAACAAACGTGGTCCTAAAAACCCAAGAAAGGGTGGGCTGAGGAGGAAGAAGGGAGAGTTCTCAGAGCACAGCTGGGACCCCAGTAGAGAAGCTGCAACAGAAACGGAATTACAGAATGCTGCTACACCCCCCAGGATGGTCTTCACTGTGGCATAAGCGGATGGAGGGAAACTCAGCCAGACTTGCAGTGAGAACCATCTCTGACTCCAGCAGCCAGCCCCGAGGAGGGACCCCCGGATGGAATTGCGAGTCCCCGTGACCCAGCAGGGGTGGGGGGGCTGCCTGGAGGGACAGGTGGAGCCGTGTCACGGTGGATGCCAAGATCCCAGCTCCATCCTGGGCTCAGTTGCTGGAGAGACTCGGGGCTGCATTCGGTTCTCCTCAGTGAGCCACACACGAGCCTCCCGTGTTTCCCAGAATCCCTTGCCGTCAGAACGCCGCGTGTCCAGCTAGAGCACAGTGAGACCGAGCCCACTCCAGAGCACCCCACACTCACGTAACCCACTGAGCTTCCAGGTGGCAGGTGTGGGAACAGCGTCTGGGCTGGAAGGCGCCGTGGCGTGTCGTTCCGAGGGATGGAGCTCTGTGAGAGTTCGACTTTCCCCAGTGCCTGGCGGAGAGCAGGCAGGGCCGCTCGCTTTGGGTTCACGTGGCTTCTATTTGCAGGGCTGATGTCGGCAGCCCCCCAGTGCCCTCCAGGCCTGCCCACCCTGCCCCTCCCCTGCAGAGGAGAAAGGCCCAGAGCAAACGCGCACAGCACCCGGGCAGATGCTGCATGCCAGGCCCTGCCTCAGCCCGAGCTGCACAAACTCCAGTCAGGGAAGCTTTTCCTCGGCACAGATTTCCAAACACCCCGAGTCATCAGCCATGGTATTCACACACACACACACACACACACACACACACACACACACACACACACACACACTCAGTACCACCCCAACTCTGACTTCTGCTAAAATCACGAGCTTCTCTCCTAGGTCAGAGTTGGAAAGCGTCGGCCCCTCTGCTGGGGTGTAAGAGATACGGACACTGGCCGGCCGTCAGCATCTTGTTTCTATCCGCCTCTGGGGGTGGGATTGGGGCTCAGTTATTGGTTAAGGGTCTGCACCTGCATGACCCAGCACTGGGGGCCTGAAGAAGCTGATTTAAAGTTCAAGTCTGCCACTCAAGGCCTCTTTTGCAAACCACAACACCCAAAAGGAGAGAGAGAACAAAAGGAAATGCCCTGCCACGGAGGCAGGGTGGGATGGGGGGATGGGGGGTGGGAGGGATACTGGGACCCGTGGTGGTGGGAAATGGGCACTGGTGGAGGGATGGGCATTTAATCATTGTATAATTGAAACCCAAGCGCAAAAATTTGTAAGTCTACAACTGTACCTCATGGTGTTTCACTAATAAAAATTTAATAAATAAATAAATAAAATTCAGGTCTGGGGGTCTGGAGGGATAGGACAGCAAGCAGGGCTCTTGCCTCACATGTGCCAGCCTAGGTTTGATCCCCGGCACCAGGCACGGTCCCCCCAAGGCCAGCGGGAGCCATCGCCGAGCACAGAATCGAGAGTAAACCCTGAGGACTGCTGGGTGTAGCCCCCCAAAAAAAACAAAAAGAAGAGAAAGAAGGTCTGGGGGCTGGAGCAATAGCACAGCGGGGAGGGCATTTGCCTGAGGGTAGGGCACTCAGCCGACCTGGGTTCCAATTCCCAGCATCCTATATGGTCCCCCGAGCACCGCCAGGAGTAATTCCTGAGTGCATGAATCAGGAGTAACTCCTGTGCATCACTGGGTGTGACCCAAGAAGAAAAAAAGAAAGAAGAAAAAAAAAAAAAGAAAAAAGGTCTGGGCCTGGATGCTCGCCTGCCTTCCTCGCCGTCTGGGGAACGGCGTGATGAGTCAGCGGCCTGCGTTGGGCGTTGGGAAACACGGGGCACTGAGCAGGGTTCAGTGGAAACATCCGCTGACGAGGAACTCACGCTAAACGCTAATTTCCACAGTCGGAGAACCACGATGACTGGACTCTACTTTCCAGCCCCGCCACCAGAGTCGGTGACACAGCTGGGCATCTTGCAAGCTCAGCAGAGGTCGGTCTTCCAATACTGCTACTTCTAGTAAGACTCTATTCTTTGCTTGGGGGGGCCACCCCCAGCAGTGCTCAGGGCTTGCTCCTGGCTCTGCACGCAGGCGACCCCACGTAGTGCTCCAGCGTTGGTGAACCCCGTGCAAGGCAAATGCTGTAACTCCTGTACGACCTTCCTGGCCTGACACATGCCCGGTCCTGGTTTGGCCCCCAAGATCACACATGGGTCCCCTGGGCATTGCCGGGAATGATCTCTGAGCACAGACTCAGAAGTAGTCCATGGGCACTACCCACTGTGAGGAAGAAGAAAGGAGAGGAAGGGAGGGAGGGAGGGAGAGAGAGAAGGAGAGAGAGAGAGAGGGAGGGAGGGAGGGAGGGAGGGAGGAGAGGAAGGGAGGGAGGGAGGGAGGGAGGGACGGAGGGACGGAGGGAGGAAGGAAGAAGGGAGGGAAGGAAGGAAGGAAGGAAGGAAGGAAGGAAGGAAGGAAGGAAGGAAGGAAGGAGGGAGGGAGGGAGGGAGGGAGGGAGGGAGGGAAGGAAGGAGAGGAAGGAAGGAAGGAAGGAAGGAAGGAAGGAGAGAAAGAAAGAAAGAGAGAGAGAGAAAGAAAGAGAGAGAGAGAAAGAAAGAGAGAGAGGAAGGAAGGAAGGAAGGAAGGAAGGGAGGGAGGGAGGGAGGGAGGGAGGGAAGGAAGGAGAGAAAGAAAGAAAGAGAGAGAGAGGGGAAGGAAGGAAGGAAGGAAGGAAGGAAGGAAGGAGGGAGGGAGGGAGGGAGGGAGGGAGGGAGGGAAGGAAGGAGAGGAAGGAAGGAAGGAAGGAAGGAAGGAAGGAAGGAAGGAAGGAGAGAAAGAAAGAAAGAGAGAGAGAGAAAGAAAGAGAGGAAGGAAGGAAGGAAGGAAGGAAGGAAGGAAGGGAGGGAGGGAGGGAGGGAGGGAGGGAAGGAAGGAGAGAAAGAAAGAAAGAGAGAGAGAGAGGGGAAGGAAGGAAGGAAGGAAGGAAGGAAGGAAGGAGAGAAAGAAAGAAAGAGAGAGAGGAAGGAAGGAAGGAAGGAGGGAGGGAGGGAGGGAAGGAAGGAGAGAAAGAAAGAAAGAGAGAGAAAGAAAGAGAGAGGAAGGAAGGAAGGAAGGAAGGAAGGAAGGGAGGGAGGGAGGGAGGGAGGGAGGGGGAAAAAAGGAAGGAGGGAGAGAGGGAGGGAAGGAGGGAGGAAGGAAGGAAGGAAGGAAGGAAGGAAGGAAGGAAGGAAGGGGGAAGGAAGGAAGGAAGGAAGGAAGGAAGGAAGGAAGGAAGGAAGGAGGGAGGGAGGGAGGGAGGGAGGGAGGGAGGGAGGGAGGGAAGGAAGGAGAGGAAGGAAGGAAGGAAGGAAGGAAGGAAGGAAGGGAGGGAGGGAGGGAGGGAGGGAGGGAGGGAGGGAAGGAAGGAGAGAAAGAAAGAAAGAGAGAGAGAGGGGAAGGAAGGAAGGAAGGAAGGAAGGAGAGAAAGAAAGAAAGAGAGAGAGGAAGGAAGGAAGGAAGGAGGGAGGGAGGGAGGGAAGGAAGGAGAGAAAGAAAGAGAGAGAGAAAGAAAGAGAGAGGAAGGAAGGAAGGAAGGAAGGAAGGAAGGAAGGAAGGAAGGAAGAGCAAGAAGAGTAAAGAAAGACCAGAGCACCGTCAGAAGTGATCCTGAGCACTGCAGCAGGAGTAGCCCCTGATCATTCACCAGGTGTGGTCTCACGCCCACCCCACCCCCTAAGGAGACAGTCCATAGCATGCTTCCCGCTGTGCTCCTTCTTTTCTCTTTAAGACAAAATCAAACTCCCGGAGCTGTTTTATATCATGGTTGTCCTACTTGGGAACTCCTCAACACTCGCTGCTAAAATCATTAAGCCAATGTCCTCGATTTAATCTTTGAGGTTGACCAGCCAACGTTGAGTCACCGTCATCTTCTGGGTCAAACAGGAAAAGAATTGACGTCGTTGCAAAACACCAGTGCGTAAGTGTCCCGGGGAAAATGGCAGCCGAGCGGGCGGCAGGGCAGGGAGAAGTGTGCCGGGCAGGCCACAGCTGGCCCGGTCACCACCGCCACCGCCAGCCCCGGGGGAGTCACACTTTCTCCGCTCAGGCCCATCTCCCCAAGTTATCAAGATGTTTCCTCCCTGCAGACAGCCAGCCGGCCGGCGGTCACTTGGCATGGGCTGTCCTCCAGGGACAGCGCAATTAGGGATGTCCACACAAAGGGCCTCCCTGGGCCTGCAGCTACAAACAGGGATGCATAAAAATAAACCTCAACTTCTCACCCTGCGGTGAAGATGTTTCCCAGAAAGCCCCGTGCAGGCGACAGTCCGGCCACCGCAGCTGAGTCAGCCCCTGTCTCACGCTTTTACTTTTTAGAGCAGAAAAGGCCAAGCAGAGACCAGCTGACCTCCGGGGCTTGATCTCAGCCCCAGGAGGATTCTGAGTCACACGCGCCCGCCCGGAGGGTCTCCAGGGCCCCCTTCTAGCCTTCAGGAACAAACAGAACGCTATGGTGAGCCACGCATCGAAAGTCCCAAAATCACAGAGAAACATCCGTTTGAGAAGGGAACGTGAGTATCTAACTGACTTCTGTTTTTGTTGTTCTGAAGCCGCACCTGGCGATGCTCAGGGCTTCCTCCTGGCTCTGCTCTCAGGGGTCACTCCTGGAGGGCTCAGGGGACCACAGAGGATCGAACCCGGGTCAGCCGCCTGCCAGGCCCGTGCCTTAATCCTGTGTTATCTCCCCAACCTTCAAACTGAATTATTTAAACGTGCCAGCATAACGGGATTCCAGTCACACATTCATTCTCCTTCCAGCCTTCTCCGTCTCTTCCCTCCTGGCCCCTGCAAATTAAGATTCTCTGGGGCCACGAGCTGATAGCACAGCGGGGAGGGCGTTTGCCTTGCACGCGACCGACCCGGGTTCAATTCCCAGCATCCCATAGGGTCCCCCGAGCACCACCAGGAGTGATTTCTGAATGCAGAGCCAGGAGGAACCCCTGTGCATCGCCGGGTGTGAACCAAAAAGAAAAAAAAAAAGAATATCATTTTCCTTCAAAAATTTCCCTGAATAAACTCTATCCAGAATTACTGTTTTTAAAGAAAACGGAGAAAGTTCCAAACAAGCTCCAGGTGATGGGCAAGCCTGGTACCCCCAGCCCTGCCAGATAAAGCCAAACCGACTGTGTATGGCCAGTGGCCGTGCATGGGAAGTGTGAATTGTCAGTCGTTAAGGCTGGCCCAGGCCTGACGGCTGCTCCCTGGGCTCCGCGCAGGGCCACTGGCTACCCTGAGCCTTGGCCTTCGAGGAGAAGCAGAGCTCCCCTGCAGCTGGCCGGCAGCTGCCCAGGGGGTTGTCAGGCCTCAGAGCCCAGACCCCCGGGCAGTCGGGCGAGGGCCCCCCACCGCACCAGCTATCAGAGGAAGCGCCTTGCACCAAGACTCTTCCCTGAAAGTTGGAGAGCGTAGAAAGCACAGACAGAACGTAAACCACTGCTCAGACAATGATAACAGAAGAGGGGGGGTCAGATTACACAGCCGGGCAGAAAGAGAAACCAAGAGGGCTGGCGAGATAGTACAGCGGGGAGGGCACTTGCCTGGCACGTGGCCAACCCCCACGGGTCCTCTGCATCCCAGATGGTCCTCCCTCCCTCTCTCCCCACCCCCCACCTCCCCGGGACCTGCCAGGAGTGATAGCTGAGTGCAGAGCCAGGAGTCAGCCTTGAGCAGCACAGGGTGTGGCCCCCAAAATTTAAATTTTAAAAAATAATTCAAAAAAAATTTTAAATGGTACCATTTTTCAAGGCAGACGCGGTGCTATCACTCCAGCCCACAGTAACAACAAAGTCTCCAATGGAGACGTTCCTAGGCCCGCTTGAGCAAATCGATGAACAACGGGAGGACAGCGATAGTGATAGTGACCATTTTTCAAAATTAAAATTAAAAGCAAGAATACTGTCACCCTATGTCCCTCTTCCACCCCAACACTGGGGTCTGAGGGGGAGGGCAGAGAACGCACTCCAGCAGGGGACAGGCATGGAGGAACTCGGAACTTCCCTACAGAACCGCTCCCTCCTCCCTACGTCTTCCTCCCCTCCCTCCCTTCCTTCCTCCTTCCTCCATCCTCCTCCCTTCCGCCCTTCTTCCCAACCTCCCTTCACTGGTTCTCATAGTTCCCTATAAAATAACTCAGACTGGATCACCTTGTCAAAGGTTTACCTTGGACGTGAATATTGCATTTGCGTGTGTGCTACTAGAAACCTTTCCACTAGAATAATGTTGATCCCTTTCCATTCTTCCCCACTCTCCTTTGGGTGGTTCTATTATTTTATTTTTAAAAAAAAGCACTCATGCTTTGGTGCTTTCTTTGGGTTTTGCAGTTCCCTATAGGAATGAGAGTTGCTTATATACTGTTGGCAAATATGGGATTCTTTTTCTCATACAGCCAAATACAGCCGGGGGAGGTTGATCTGAGGCTGACTGGGGGATAAATCAAGTTCTAGGGCTGGAGCCATAGCACCGCGGGGAGGGCGTTTGCCTTGCACGCGGCTGACCCAGGTTCGATTCCCAGCATCCCATAGGGTCCCCTGAGCACCGCTGGGGGTAATTCCTGAGCGCAGAGCCAGGAGCAATCCTCAGCATCACCAGATGTGATGAGGAAGGAAGGAAGGAAGGAAGGAAGGAAGGAAGGAAGGAAGGAAGGAAGGAAGGAAGAAGGAAAGGAAGAAAGAAGGAAGGAAGGAAGGAAGGAAAGGAAGGAAGGAAGGAAGGAAGGAAGGAAGGAAGGAAGGAAGGAAGGGAAAAAGGAAAGGAAGAAAGAAAGAAAGAAAGAAAGAAAGAAAGAAAGAAAGAAAGAAGAGAGGAAGGAAGGAAGGAAGGGAGGGAGGGAGAGAGGGAGGGAGGGAAGAAAGAAAGAGAGAGAGGGAGGGAGGGAGGGAGGGAAAAAGGAAAGGAAGAAAGAAAGAAAGAAAGAAAGAAAGAAAGAAAGAAAGAAAAGAGAGGAAGGAAGGAAGGAAGGAAGGATAAAAGGAAAGAGGAAAGAAAGGAAAAAGAAAAGAAAGAAAGAAGAAAGGAAGGAAGGTAGGAAGGAAGAAAAAAGGAAAGAAAGGAAAGAGGAAAGAAAAGAAAAAGGGAAGGAAGGAAGAAAGGAAGGAAGGAAGAAAGGAAGAAGGAAGGAAGGAAGGAAGGAAGGAAGGAAGGAAGGAAGGAAGGAAGGAAGATCTAAACCACATGCCACGGAACCCAGCCCTTCAATGTGCTTCCTCACCCCTCCCTTATTCCTCCCTCCCTCCTTCCTCCTTCCCTCTTCCTTCCATCCCTTCTTTTCTTTTTCCCCCTGCTTTCCACCAGCCTTGCCAGAAGACCTTCAGGATGGTTCCACGATGCGTTCCAGAGCACCCGTGTCGCTGCAGGCAGAGAGAGGAGTGAAGAATGTTCGGGGCGTTTCTACCAATCCAACTACAATGCCGGGCAAATGGGATGTCAGGTGAGATTTTCACTTTCCATCCTCAGCCTCCATCTCTCCGGCTCCATCACCCTGTGACAGCATCAGCACGTGGCCGTGACGGCTGAATGGGATGCGGTGCAGAAGGAGGTGCAAAGCCCCACGGGCTAGTGTCCACGCGAATCCTCTTCCACGAGACTACCACAAATTCACTGCTGCGTTTTACAAGGTCATGGTGAATGCCCAATGTGCTAAAAAATACACCTTCCCCTGCAACTTTCTTGAGCTCTTTCTGTACTGTACAGAAGGCTTGCAAAAAGGGTTGTGGTTTTCAGCTGTTTGCCCTTTTATCTCAGAACTTCCGGGTGAGCGATGTGGCCAGTGACAGCGCCAGGGCCCCCTGTATGAGCCCGGGTCAGAGGCCAGCACTGGGCTGGCTTAGTCTCCTTCTGTCACAGTTGCGGTCGTCGACTGAAAGGCAAGCACCGTCCCACGGGGCCCTCTCCGAGCTCCATTTTAACTGCCGTCTCTGTTTCCTCCTTACCCAAGAGAATTCAAAAACAGAGAATTAAATGCCTTAGGACCCAGTTTTTCTGTTTCCTAACTTGCTTTTCTTTTTCATTTCTAATCCTTTTAAAAAATTATTACCGTTATTCAAGTAATAGTAATTATCATCTTGGTTTCAGCAGTTTGAGATCACTCGTGCTTATTTCAGATTCCAATGCTTTACCTCACATGCCAGAATGTTCTGCAGTATCCCTTAAAACGCCTTCTGAGAGTGGCAACCTAAGTAGCACTGCACTGCACTGCACTGTCCTCCCGTTGTTCATCGATTTGCTCGAGCGGGCCCAGTAACGTCTCCATTATGAGACTTGTTACTGTGTTTGTCATATCAAATACATCACGGGGAGCTTGCCAGGCTTTGCTGTGTGGGCGAGATACTCTTGGTAGCTTGCCGGGCTCTCCGAGAGGGGCAGAGGAATCGAACTCGGGTCAGCCGGGATGGCCGCTTGCAAGGCAAATGCCCTACCCACTGTTCTATTGCTCCAGAAAACCTAAAGACCTTCTTTTATTATATTTTTTAACTTTGTATTGAATATCCATGAGAGATACCATTGCAAAGCTGTTCATGATTGGGTTTCAGACATACAATGATCCAGCACCCATCCCCCCACCAGTGTACACTTCCCACCATCAAAGTCACCTGTTTCCCCTCCCACCATCCCCCAACGTTTCTTCTTCCTCTCTCTTCTTTTGTGCATTATGGTTTGTAGTACAGGTACAAGAGGTCATCGTGTTTGTTCAGGACATTCAGTATTTTTATCGGCAAGTTAAGGCTGGAGTAGCTTTTCTAACTGGGTGGAAGCTTTGTGGTGTGGACGTGACTATCAGGGCTTCTGAAAGTGCAGGGAGGTGGGGGGAGTTAGCCCATCCCGACCCCGAGAAAGCCTGGAGATCTCAGTCACAAAACCTGCACACCCAAATTTTCAGCAGGTTATATACATATCTCAGTGAGGACCGCCCCAAGATGGTGGAGTAGGGCCAGGGGCATGACAGTGATTTTGGATTGTGTTAGCAAGTGACTGCCGGGGGCTCTGCTTGGGCGGACACCAGGCTGACCCAACCCCTCCGATTTAGCCCAGTCTGTTCAGCCTTGCGTGGGTCTGAGATGAACTGCGGCTTTTGATCTCTTTTGAGATTTATTTGTGAGTCTCTGAAGCCAGGCTGATAAATGAGCTGGTGTCGTTGAACTGGAGGGGTTTTGTGGGCATGGCTCCCACATACCTAACTTCAAGAAATTGATCACTTGATCATTTGACTTCCCGCTAATCATCGATTTGCTCGAGCGGGCACCAGTAACGTCTCCATTTGTCCCTGTCGCGTGCTAGTGTAGCCCAATGGCATCTGTTCGCTTCGGGAACATGAAGAGCCTCAAACCGATCGTTCATGATCTTGACGAAGAAGTCTGACCATCTGGTAGGTGGGCGGCCACGCAGTCTTTTGACGTCCCGTGGAATCCAGTCGGCAACGGCTCTAGTCCAGCGGCCGTCTCTAAATCAACTTCAAGAAATTAAAGTTGAATTTCTTGCAAAATTTGGTCCCGAGTTATTGGGCCCAGCCAGAGGCACAGCAGAAATTTGATGTATCAGGAAGCCTGAAGGCCCCATCAGCTGCAGATGCCCTCGCCCTGCAGACCAGGCTGACCTGCTGGCGACATCACAGCCCCTTCATTTCAATGTTATGGTCTTGTCGCGTCTAGAGTGGTCTCTCTGGCTTCCCTTATGGGGCCGTTTCCAGATTCATCCATTCAATTATGATGTAACCAAGTGGACTTGTTTGACCTTTGAATCAATCAGTGGGTCTCAAAGAGGTTAGGGGCTTCTCACACTTTGGGCTTTTTGTTTTTCCAATTTAGGTCACTGGACACACACAAAAAACAGCCAATCTTGCATCTGAGGGTCATCTCTGGGGTCCTGGAGGCTCACGGACCTGAGTCTGGGTTTGTGAGAGATAGAGGCTGCCCACGAGAGACTTACTCTGTCTCCTTCAGTTCTCTGGAGATCGCGGCCTCATTTCTGAAACACAGATCTCAGGAATGCCCACTGCCAGGGGCTCGGGTGGGCCCAGCGAGAGCTCAAAAAGAACCATCGCGGGGCTGGGAGATGGCCCAGGGCTAAGACCCTGCAGGGCGGACCCCTGACCGCGCATGGTCCTGCTAGCATCAGCAGCAGTAGTCCTGAGCACCACCGGATGTGGCCCAAGAGCAAACGAGGGTGCGGGTCGAGCTCATAACAAGTCTGGACTCGTGTTCCTGCTTTTCTCCTTATGTCCCTGAATATGGGATTTGTCCCATCGAACATCAAGCGTTCTGCCAGAGTTCTGCGCCCCGTATCAAGCAAGCGCCAGGGTGGTTCTGTGATGGGCAGAGAGCGGGGAATGGGGACTGTGTTCTGGAGGAAGCTCGCCACCGACCTTCCCAGCCGGCAGACCTGATCACGGAGCAGCTCGGGAACACGGTCCTCACGCTGGCCCCTGGAGGAGTAACTGGCAGGAGAGGTGAAGAGCGGGACTCTGCTCCACACCCGTGTGGGGACACGTTTCTCGCTCTCTATGAGAAAGAACGTCAGGTTTGGAATCTAAAGCAGAGTTTTCCGATCGATGTTTGTTCCCCAGTCCTTTTCAATAGGTGCACCACACTGCACTGTCCTCCCGTTGATCGTCGATTTGCTCGAGCAGGCCCAGTAACGTCTCCATTGTGAGACTTGTTGTTACTGTATTTGGCATATCGAATACGTCACGGATAGTTTGCCAGGATTTGCCATGCGGGCGCAATACCCTCGGTAGCCTTCTAGGTTCTCCGAGAGGGGCAGAGGAATCGAACCTGGGCCGACCAGTTCGGTCGCGTGCAAGGCAAACGCCCTACCCACTGTGCTATCACTCCAGCCCTCAATAGGTGCAATCAGAATTATTCCAATAAAAAGTAAAAAAGCGTTTAATTTTGATCAAATGAAACCTTTGAAAATACTTTAATTTAATAAAATAAAGATTAGGGGACCAGAGCGGTACTGCAGTGGGGAGGGCAGCCGCCTTGCACAGTGGCCGACCTGGGTATGATCCCCGACACCCCATGTGGTCCCCCAAGCACTGCCAGGAGTGATCGCTGAGTGCAGAGCCAGGAGTAAGCCCTGGGCACCGCCAGATGTGACTCCCCATGAAAAACAATCAATCAGACATAGAGCCTGTTGAAAAATAAATACATACTCGAGTAAAACATTTTCAATAGTTTCATTAAACTTCGTTCTTGTGTCCGTGTGTCCATGTCCATGTGCGTGTGTGTGACTGTGGGTTGTGTGTGTGTGGATGTGGGTATGAGTGAGTTGAGGGGTCGTCTATATGTTTCCACTCTGGGCTATATATAAACTTGGATGGTAAGAAAAAGGCTTAGGGGCCTCGGTCATACGCACCCAGTTCCCTTTATTTCAGCTAGAATGGAGCGATCTTCTTTCAAAGGGTAAGAGCTACTGGAGGGGGGAATAAGAGAATTCACTTTTCGACATCTGCACTTGTTTGTTCATTGCAGCACTCTTTACAGTAGCCAGAAACTGGAAGAGACCTGAATGCCCAAGAACAGATGACTGGTTAAAGAAACTTTGGTACATCTACACAATGGAGTACTATGCAGCTGTTAGAAAAGATGAAGTCATGAAATTTACAGACAAGTGGTACAATATGGAAAGTATCATGCTAAGCGAGGTGAGTCAGAAAGAGAGGGATAGACATAGAAAGATTGCATTCATCTGAGGAACATAAAGTAACAAAATAGGAGACTAACACCCAAGAATAGCCGAGATCAGTACCAGGAGGATTACTCCATAGCTTAGAGGCCAGCCGGGTATTCTAGGGGAAAGGGCAGTTCAGATAGAGAAGGGAGCACCAAATGGAGGGTGTTTGGAGGATCCTCCCAGGAGGGGAGATGCAGGTTGAAAGTAGACTGGACTGAACATGTTTGCCACTCCATGCCTCTTTTGCTGACCACAACACCCAAAAGGAGAGAGAGAACGAAAGGGAATGCCCTGCCACAGTGGCAGGGGGGTGGATGGGGGGGATGGGGCGGGAGGGATATTATCCTGGTGGTGGAAAATGGGCACTGGTGGACGGATGGGTATTTGATCATGGTATGACCGAAACCCAAGCACAAAAATTTCTAAGTCTACAACTGTACCTCATGGTGTTTCACTAATAAAAAATAAATTAAAAAAAAAAAGAGAATTCACTTTTCCAGGGACTAGGTGGGGGATGGTTAACCTTGCCCTTCTGAGCTGAACCTGCAGGGCGGGAACAGGGACTAAGTTGAGGGAAACCCGGGCCTTATCTCCCCGATAAGCTTCTTTCTTTCCCATTTCCCTGAGAGATTCCACCTCCGCTTTAATTACACGTAATTACCCACTGCTTATTTACTGACTCGTCTTTTTGAAAATTGAAGTCACACTCATCCAGAGTACTGCAGAAGTTTCAGGAGTCTAGCTTTGTTATTTTATAGTTCAGCAAATGTCGATACCTTTCAATAATACCTTCCCCGGTGAAGCAAAAATTTAAAAAACGAAGGAAGTCATTTTTTTTTATGTCTCTTGATGACACCTCTCTCTTCCGACTTGCCTGAGATCCCAGAAATGCAAAGTCTTTGAAGCTGGTTTTGTTCTGTTTGCTTTAGCACCTGGCTTATCCCAGAGTCGATATCCAAATCTTCCTGGTTCCACGCTGCTGTGAAACCTAATTCCCCCGTCTCCACTGTAAAATAGGCGTAAGGAGCTTGCGAACAGCGCGGAAGAATAGGGACAGAGACGGAGCAAATCCCTGGCCTGCATCTGGCCTCCCGAGGACCACCAGGGGAGACCCCTGACCCCAGAGCCAGAAGCAGCCCCTGAGCACTAATCCAAGAAAGAAAAACCAAGAATGTGCCCAAAGCACGAAATGTACGCCCTGACCATTACCCCATGTGGGTAATTCCTGTCCCAGGGCCTCGCTGTCTGGGGAGCACGTTGGAAGAGCCCACTCTGGCCTGGTACCGGCATGCTCTGGGGAAATAGGAAGGAATCGCTCTCCCGATCATCTCAGCCTGGTAGCTGGGTGAGAAGTTGGGAGACCAAATTTGGGCTCAAACATTGTTGTGTCGGTGCGTACCCTGAGGGTCCTCAGCGACTTAATCTTGCTTGGAAATTTCAGTTTCCTCCTCTCTAAGATGAATTTCTAATCCTCCTCGGACTGGAGATAGTACTGGTAAGGGTTATCTGGGACCCCCTGACTCATTCATCTTCTCCTTGCCTTGATAAGAAGGAGGAAGAAGAAAAGGTGACCCTGCCTCCAGGGCCCCTGGTGGGCATTCCGGAAGCTCTTGGTGATGACTTTTAAAGCCAAGGAGTGGCCCTCACCTAAACCTGCCTATGACGAATGAGTGGTAGCCAGGCTGTTTCTCTGCGAGGTCAGTTATATTCCACACCCACAGAACATGTTGTCATTCCCAGAGAAACTGCCATCGGAATGCTTTTCTTGAAAGATCATTTAAAAGGTTAGAAATATGTTTGAAGCCCCAGTAGATCTGTGAGGAAGATCAAAGTATTTGTGCTTTCTTGGCACGGTGAGCCCAGTTTCAATTCCTGGCACTGTTAACCGAACCCCACCAGAAGTGGAACTTACCTATTTCATGTAAATGCCAACATATATGAGCACAGACTTACTTTTTTTTTAAATTTTTATTAGTGAAACACCTTGAGGTACAGTTGTAGACTTACAAGTTTTTGTGCTTGGGTCTCAGTTATACAATGATGGAGTACCCATCCCTCCACCAGCACCCATCCTCCACCACCACGGGTCCCAGCATCCCTCCCACCCCCCATCCCCCCCTTCCCACCTGCCTCTGTGGCAGGGCATTCCCTTTTGTTCTCTCTCTCTCTCTCTCTCTCTCTCTCTCTCTCTCCTTTTGGGTGCTGTGGTACGCAAAAGAGGCATTGGGTAGCACAGACTTTCTTTAAACATTTTATTCAAGACAGGTAAGGCATGATTATTACCATAATGAGATCCAAATGATGGAAAATAAAATTTAATGCAATATACTTTAGATTCCAGAATTGAGAACTGACTTACATAAATGAGGATACACATTTTATCATATTGTATTTAAGGGTTTTATTTTCCTTGTTTTCACATAGGTTAAAATCTTATAGCAATCATAAATTGGCTCTTACTGATTTATTTGCTGATATTCTATGTGCCGTTCTTTAAAGCTTGGTTGGAACAAGTACTACACAGTAAATTTGTTATGTGCCTAAGGGGGGCAGGTTGAAAATAGGAGGGAAAACGGGGACACTGGTGGAGGGAAGGTCACACTGGTGGCGTTGGAACACTGAATGCCTGAAACAACTTACAATGAACAACTTTGTAGATGTAGCACTGTAACACTGTCCTCTCATTGTTCATTGATTTGCTCGAGCGGGCACCAGTAACGTCTCCATTGTGAGACTTGTTGTTACTGTTTTTGGCATATCAAATATGCCACGGGGAGCTTGCCAGGCTCTGCCGTGCGGGTGAGATATTCTTGGTAGCTTGCCGGGCTCTCCGAGGGGGACGGAGGAATCGAATCTGTGTCAGCTGTGTGTGAGGCAAACGCCCTACCCACTGTGCTATCGCTCCAGCCCTTTGTAGATGATGGTGTTTTTAATAAAAATAAATTTAAGAAAATAAAAAAGAATTTAAGACAATACTAACTGAGCCCCACCAGAAGTGACTCCTGAGCAACGAAACTAAAACGACTCCCAGAATGACTCTCTACGGCAAGTTTGTATTTGTTTGTTTTTGTTTGTTTGATTGTTGGTCTGCGCCCAGCTATGTCCCTCGCTCTCTCCTGGCCCTGGGTCAGACCTACATCTCTCCAGCTCACTACAGCTATTTTTAGCTATTCCTTTGCAATCTTTGCTCCCATGCAAATACGGTTTCCAGTCATTACTGTGACTGCAGAGACTAGACTCCATTAGATTACTAAATCAATTTTGATTTTTGGGCCACACTTGGCAGTGCTCAGGGCTTACTCCCGGCTCTGTGCTCAGGGATCACTCTTGGCAATGCTTGGGGGACCATATGTCATATCAGGGATTGAACCCTGGTCAGTCAGCTGCATGTAAGTACCTCAATCCACTGTTTTTTTTTTTTCAAATGTGACACTATGCATTGATCAACACGGCTCTCAATTATCCTTCAAAGCAGCTCTGGCTAGATTACCTTGTCAAAATGTTTAATTGAATATAAATTTCAAATTGAAGTGTATACTACAAGAAACCTTTTCACTGAAGTACTGTTTATCCCTTTCCATATTTTTTTTTCCTTTAGGTGATCCTATCCTTGGGTGGGGGGGGTGGGGGCCATGTAAGCTTTGATGCTTAATTTTGGCCACGCAGTGCCCTGCAAACATGAGAATCGCACGCTAAGGCAGCTGCCCACGGAATCCAGCCTTTCAATGTCACGGGTCACACACTCAAAGAGCCAGGAAATGCCCGCCCATGCCTCTCAGCCAGGGAAACCCACGGTAAAGCACCTGGGCTTCAGGAGGTAGAAGCCAGCGTTGGACGTCCTGGGATTCCAGCACAGAGGCCAGGCACGGGGCGGGGGCACCGGAAAAGACCTGGGACAAAGCCCGGCTGCAGAGACACTGTGTGAGGGGAGATGAGGCCCCCCCCACCCCCCCAGTGATTGGGGCCAGCTATCGAGGGCCATTGTTCCGTGCAGTCCGGCCTAACAATGTGCCATTGTGGTCAGTGCAAAGACAAGTCGTTAAATCCCCCTTCCTGCTCCATCCTTTCATTCCCCTGCTCCAGGTCTGTGTGTGAACCGGGACGGTCCAGCTCTGCCCGGGTCTGCTGCCGGGACGTAAGTAAAGCCTCCCTCCCTCTAGCTCACACGGTTCTGGGTGGAAAGGGCTGGTTCTGGACAGACCCAAGCACCCGCTTCCAGAGGGCTGGGGTGGGAAAGTGCGTTGGGTCGAACCCAGAGTCTGCAGATGCCTTCGGGAGGGTAGAGGTGTTTCACGCCGGCAGACGCTGTTGTAGGGGGTTTGAATGGTGTGGTCGGGGCTTTACGAACGCAGCTACGGCTGTAAGCGCCTGGCCTGCGCTCCTGCTAAGTGCTCAGAGATGACAGCTGTGGCCGCTGGGTGTTCCTGGACACCCAGATTTCTGACCATGTGACCGCTCTGACTGGCAAACCGGTTAGGAAGGAGGCCCCGGGCTGCCTGGAAAACCTCTATGCATGCCCTGTCTCGCCTCCTCGGCCGAGAAGGTGCCGGCAGCTCACTGGCGTTTTGGCCTGGTGTGCTGCGGCTTTTGAAGCTGTGAGTGTTTCAGAGGGAACGTCCTCCCGCCTGCTGTCACTGCCAGTGTGGCCCGGCCCCGTTCTCTGCCCTTTCCTTCCTTCCGGAGTCGAAGGCTCTCGGTGCAGGCAGGGCTGGGTGTCGGGTCCCTGCAGCAGCCTGACACAGAGGTCCCTGCTGCTCCAAACCTGCTTGTCTGAACCCTTAAGAGTCAGGCCTGTTTCCGACGGCTGGAAACAAGTCCAGAGAAGGCTTTTTTTCACTTTTGTGGGAAAGAGGCAAAAATCAGACTCTGTAATCTGGTTTTGCAGCCGGCGGTTCCCAGGCGGTGGCCCCGTCAGACTCCTTGCGAGAGGGAATTTCCTTCATTCTGTCTTTCTCCAAGTTGGGCCTGTTTCTTCGGTTAACACCACTGGGCTTAGCGGAGGTTTCATGGAGCACTTTCAGACGAGAAAGGCTCGGGCTGGCGGGGCAGCCTTAAGGGGGCACCTGGCCCTTCCTGGCGGGGTGGGGGGCGGGTAGCCGCCTAGCCTCTCCCTGGTCCCTTCTTGGTCTCAGGAAAGCGGGCGACGGGCCGGTGGGTTATTGCAGTGCTTTGCACATGCGCGGTCTGGCTAGGTTCTTAATACCTCCTGTTTCCCCGAGCACTGAGCTGGGAGTAGCCCCATGAGCCCCGCCGAGTGTGGCCTAGAAACTAACTGCAAAAGTCACCGACACCCTGAAATGAGGGGAAAGCTGTCCTGTCTCCCTCTGTGGGGTACTGAGGAGCCAACAGTCCCGGGTAGGAGAAAGCCCTTCCAGAAAAGCAGGTGGCTTGTATTTTGGACTCATGAACTGGCGTAGAGGAGGACCTGCATGCTTCTCACTGGTGCTCCTTCCAGGAGCCATTAGAAACGGTCAAGATTTTTCTTTTTCTATTATTTATTTATTTATTTATTGCTTTTTTGGGTCACACCTGGCGATGCACAGGGGCTACTCCTGGCTCTGCACTCAGGAATCACTCCTGGCGGTGCTCGGGGGACCATATGGGATGCCAGGGATCGAACCCTGGTCGGTCGTGTGCACGGCAAATGCCCTGGGAGGGGGACCTTTGGGGAATTCTCTCAGGCTCGCCCTGGCCTCGGTGGCTGGGCAGACACAGAGGACGGGAGGCAGCGAACTTTGTCGGGAAACAAGCACACGCGTCCTAGCGGACCGCTGGGTCAGAATGAATTTTGGATAAATAAGACTAAGACGGTGTTTTCTGAACTGCCTTGGAATCTCCTTGACCCTACCTGAAATGACTACTCTGTGCGTATCTGGCATTGCTATGTATTTTTGATATTCTTGGGTCTTCATTTTTTATTTTTGGGTCGGGGGGTCAGGGAGTGCTCAGACTGTTTGCTGGCTCTGTGCTCGGGAGTGACCCCTGGTGGTCCTTGGGGACCACGGTGGTGCTGGGGACTCTAACACGGGCCACGTGGAGGCCAGCACCTGGGCTCTTGGGCCCCCAGATCCTAATTCCTTTTTCAGTCCTTCCCTGCAGGGCACCGTTGCAACTGCTGATGGTGCTGAGGCTGAGGTTGAAGGAGGCGGTTACCGATGATGATTTTGCTGCTGATGTTGTATTTTGATGCTTCTATTGATGCAGGTGTGGATGTTATCAATGCTATCATTGGTGTTATTGATGATATTGGGCTGGGATTGATGCTGGTGGTGGTGATGAGAATGTTGATGCTGTTATATGTCTTTGACGTTATGTTTAGTTGGTTGGTTGGTTGGTTGGTTTCAGGCCACCCTGGCAGTGCTCAAGGCTTTCTCCTGGCTCAGTGCTCAGGGATCACTCCCGGTGGGGCAAAGGGGCCCATATGGGGCTCTGGGACTTGAACCCGTGTCTGCCATGTGCAGGCAAGTGCCTTACCCTCTGGACTCTCTCTCCGGCCCCCTAGTGTTGTTTTGGGTGTCGTTGCTGATGTTGTTGCTGGTGGGATGACCGTGTCCGCACACTTAGCTGGCAGGGGTCCTGCCCTCTCATCTGTGAGGTCGCTGTGCACCTGGCTGCAGGGCTGTGAGGTTTGGGCCCTCTGGTGACTGTCCTCACACACGCATTCACCAGGGCTCTTGCTTCCGGGCTGTGGTGCTTAGCACGTCTTCTCTGTGTGGGGCTTGCCCTTTTGGACGGTCCTTCCCTAGATCTGGTTGCAGGGATGCTGAAAGTTGCTTCTGGCACTGGGGGTCAGCAGACAGAAGAGCCAGCAGGAGCGAACAGCTGAGCGTCTCAAGTTATTCTTGGCACATGTGGGCACTGGGGATTTGAACTCACGACCATAGGCAAAGCAGGAGTTCTAAGGCTCTCACCCTGCGTCTCAACTCTACAGCTCTCTACCTAAGTCTCTGGCTCATAAAAAAAATGTTCTCTTGGGGCTGAAGCGATAGCACAGCGGGTAGGGTGTTTGCCTTGCAGGCGGCCAACCCGGGTTCGATTCCCAGCATCCCATATGGTCCCCTGAGCACCACCAGGAGTAATTCCTTAGATCAGAGCCAGGAGTAACCCCTGTGCATTGCCAGGTGTGACCCAAAAAGCCCCCCCAAAAAAGTCCTCTTGTTCCTATGTGGTTAAAGGAGTTTTAATATATGCTCTATCCAGCTTCACCGGCCTTTGTGAAAACCTAGGTGACATCCAAGAAACATGACAATGGAAACTCGGTCGAGAAACTTTGTCAATGAAAGCTTTGTCATGAAATAGTAGAAAGACAGAGAAGGGCCAACGATGACAGTGATAGCCGGAAATGATCACTCTGGACAAGAGATGGGCGCTGGAAAGAGATAAAGGGATCCGCATTAAATCCTTATTGCAAACCACAGTGCCCAACAGCAGAGAGAGATTGTGTGTGTGTGTGTGTGTGTGTGTGTGTGTGTGTGTGTGTGTGTGAGAGAGAGAGAGAGAGAGAGAGAGAGAGAGAAGAAGAAGAAGAAAAGGCCTTCCATAGAGGCAGGCTCAGGAGTGAGAGGCAACTGGAGACCTTGGTGGTGGGACTTGGACACTGAGGAAGAGTCAGGTGTTGGACTATTGTGCAACTGAAACCCAACCATGAGTGGCTTTGTAATGGTGCATCTCATAGTGATTCAATTAAATAAATAAAGTTAAAAATAAACCGTTTGTAAAATATATATATATATCCCGTTAGAGCCAGGGAGACAGTGTGACAGACAAGGCACTTGGCACACGCATGGTCAACTCGGCCAGCCTCTGACTCCACATGGGAAGCCCCGAGCACAGCTGGAGAGACCTCTGAGGACAGCCAAGAACGAGCCCTCAGCACAGCCGGGGCTGGCCCCAAAGCTACGACAATAACAACAACATCAACAACGATAATAATAAGTCATATATTTTCCATGTGAGCTGTTGACTTTGTTTCCCCATCTGAGAAGTGAGGAGTTTCCATACACGAGCGTTCAGGTGTGAGTAAGGGGGCAGGAGAGAGCAGACTAGGGCCCAAGTCAGCACCACGGGGTCCCCCAAGAGCCTTTGGGGGGAGGGGGGCCCAGAGGCCCCAGCACCCAGGGCCTGAGTACATCGCATGCTAACTGTCCTAGTCAGTGGAGAATCCCAGGTAAGGCCACAGGGCAGCCTGAGCACTGGGTGAGAGCCCCCGGGAGAAGGTGGAGCGACCCTCTCTGTCCCTCCCACTACACACCCTTCCCCCTCTTTCCAGGGCCCAGTAAACCCTCAACTTATCCAGAGGGGCTGGCCAGAGCCACCGGACAGCGCGAGGGTGCTGGCCGGGCCCGTGGCGTCCCGTAGGGCACCCCTTTCCCCCCGCCCGCCAGGAGGGCTTCCCGAGATCCAGGGGCAGCCCATGAGCAGAGCCGGGTGTGGGCCGCACCCAAGGAAAGGAGTCCCTGAGGACAGCCCTGTCCACCCCTCCCACCCAGTGGAAAAATACAAGGGCTGACATCAGGTCAGCAACCCCGTGAGCACCCACAGACAAAGCAAAGCCTGACTTAGCTCTGGGGACACACGCGGAGTGATGGGGACCACAGACGGGCACCCTCAACGCTCCCGCTTGGGCCAGGGGGGCACAGACCACCCAGGTGCACCCTCCCGGCCTGTGGGCTGGGTGTCCCGTCAGCAATGAGATCTCAGCTAGGGGCGGGGGCGGATACATGTGCGGTTCCCTGAGGACCTGATGTCCCCTGGAATACAGGAGGGTGGTGGTGATGGCCCCCAGAGCCTTCTGAGGGAACTCAGTTTCCTTCTGCGGGAAGGAGGCCCCGGTTCACCTTCGCAGGATAAAGCCTGCCCCTCAAACAGCGGCTGGGATCCCTTTATCAGATAGAGTTTTCTAATCTGGCCGTGACTTCCTTCCAGGGGGCCTCCGGGTGTCCCCGAGGTTATCTGTCAGGTTCTGTCCAGCAGGGCCCTGGGCTTGATTGATCATTGTCCCAGCCCCACAGGTGGGAGCACAGGGAGCAAACACCCTCGGGCTCCGGGGCTTTGTCACTCCCTATCATCTCCCAAGCCTGTCTCCAGCTGTGTTGAGCCCCTCCCGGACATCTTCGGAGCTCAGACTGGGACAGCCTCAAGGGCGGAGGGGGTGGGGGGGACATTCAGGCCCGGACTGTCACTGCTGCTTCTGGTGCCCAGCTTGGGGTGGAGGCCGCAGTGTCACAGGGAGAAGCACCCGAGCCTTTGCAGGGGGAGCGGGACACTCGGCGTCAGGACCACGCGCCTTCATGCTCAGGCCCTGGGCTGGACCCCCGGGAACCAAACCACTTGGCGAGGGGGCTGAGTGCCCCGCGGAGGCCACTTGTCCTGCGAGCAGCCCACGCGTGTCCTGTTCGACCCCTGGCACCGTGCACCGTGCCGAGCCCCTTGGGGAGCGAGCCCTGAGCTCAGAGCCTGCAGTAAGCCCCGAGCCCCCCAAAACCAGAAGTAGAAAAACAAAAACATAAAGAAAACAAAAACAAAAAGCACGTGGGGAAGACAGGGAAGTCCAGTAGCGGGGCGACTTCTGGTGCCCCAGCACCTATATCCACGCTGCCCCCAGCCCTGTGGACATCTGGGAGCAGGGCCAGCTGGGGCACCAAGGCCCAGTCCTTCTGCTCAGTCCTCGGCAGTGATGACCAGCGGCTTCCAGGATGCTCAGGCTCAGCCCGACTCAGCCTGTCAGCGGCCGCGCAGGCGACTCCAATGAGGGCAGGTGGAGAGCCGGCCTGGGGACACGGGAGCCCCCCACATAGCACCCAGGCTCAAGGGAGCCTTCCCGGGGCTGGAGCGATAGCACAGCGGGGAGGGCGTTGGCCTTGCACGCGGCCGACCCGGGTTCAATTCCCAGCATCCCATACGGTCCCCCGAGCACCGCCAGGAGTAATTCCTGAGCACAGAGCCAGGAGTCACCCCTGTGCATCGCCGGTGTGAACCAAAAAGAAAGAAAGAAGAAGAAGAGAGAGAGAGAGGAGAAAGGAGAGAGAGACAGAGACAGAGAGAAGAGAGACAGAGGAGAGTGAGAGAGACAGAGAGAGAGTGAGAGAGAGAGAGAGAGCACTGTCAGGGGAGCCTAGGGAAGGCTGGCTCTCCCCAGAGCTCCTTGTTCTCCCTCTCTCCTTATTTTGCGAAGTGTGTGTGTGGGGCCACATCTGCTCGGAGAGGGGGAGTTTGGGCCACACCTGGAGCTGCTCGGGGCTTGCTCCTGCTTCCGCGACCCTCCGTGGTGCTCAGGGACTGTACTCGGTGGTGGGGTCCTGCAAGGCAGCCCCCCAGGTGTCCCCCTCTTCCCGTCTGGAGGGGGCGAGAGACTGCAGGTGGGGCGGAGAGGAGGCCAGGGGACAGGAGAGGCCGTGGAGGACACACATGGGGACGGGGACGGGAGCGACCATCTGGGACAGGGTTGTGTGTGTGTGGAGGGGGCACAGGTGACCACCGCCCCCAGCAGCCCCGAGACCACGGCCACTTCCGGGCAGGAGGCTGGCGGCAGGCTGGGCTCCGCTGCTGTGCTCAGGGACGGGAACCCCAGTCCTGGCCTCCCACAGGTGCCAGTGACACCCCTCGCATGGTGCTCCCCTGCCCCAGGCCCCAGAGGACGCTCTGGGCTGACCACGTGCCTCACTGCTGGGCACAGCCTCAAGTCCAGCCTTGGGATAGAAAGACACTGACGCGTCTCAGTCCTTTTTAAACTTTTTTTTAACACTAATTTTATTTAATTCTTGCTTTTTGGATCACACTTGGCAATGCCCAGGAGTTCCTCCTGGCTCTGCACTCAGGAGTTACTCCTGGCAGTGCTCAGGAGACCATATGGAAGGCTGGGGATCGAACCCGGGTCGGCCGCGTGCAAGGCGAACGCCCTCCCCGCTGTGCTATTGCTCCAGCCCATTCTTTTTAACTTTTACATAAAAATAAATGCTTCAGGGAGCTGGAGGTACAACAGGAAGGGGCTTGCCCTGTGCGCTGCTGATCCCGCACCCATCGGGTCCCCGGAGACGGCCCAGACCACTGAGGGTAAGGCGGGAGGAGGTCCTGAGCACAGCCAGGCGTGCCCCCATCTCATCCCCTCCTCTCCCCAGAAAATAAAGCGCGGTAGCACTGTCCTCCCATTGTTCATTGATTTGCTTGAGCGGACACCAGTAACGTCTCACAACAAATTGTGAGACTTGTTACAGTGTTTGGCATATCGAATACGTCACGGGCAGCTTGCCAGGCTTTGCCATGTGGGCGAGATACTCTCGGTGGCTTGCCGGGCTCTCTGAGAGGGGCGGAGGAATCAAACCCGGGTTGGCCAGGTTGGCCTCATGCAAGACAAACGCCCTGTCTGCTGTGCTAAGTGTGGCAGCGGAGGCTGGGATACCCCCAGTGGCGCTCAGGGTCACTCCTGGCGGGGCTCAGGGGACTGTGTGTGGCACTGGGGATTAAAGCAGGGTCAGCCACCTGCAGAGCAAGCTCCGTCCCGCCATATCATCTCTCCAGTCCAAAACACAACACCTAAAATGGGGAAGTTTAGAAGCCTGAGGCCTCTGAGCACAGACCGCATCCATAGCATGTTTGGTAGAAAGTGTTTCCGAAACGATGCGCAAAAATTTAGACATTGGGCCAAAGGGCATTGACAGACTTTCTCATTCATCCTGATAAAATCGGAACTGACCCTAGAGGAAGCCTCCGGCCTGCTGAATCCGCAGCTTCTCTGCCCTGTGGCCACGCGATCTTCAAGGTTGAGCACGCTGTTTTAAACACTTGACTCGACTTTACAAAGTGAAAGCGAGCATCAGTATTTCTGAAGTCTTGGGGCTGGAGCAATAGCACAGCGGGGAGGGCGTTTGCCTTGCACGCGGCCGACCCGGGTTCGATTCCCAGCATCCCATATGGTTCCCCGAGCACCACCAGGAGTAATTCCTGAGTGCAGAGCCAGGAATAACACCTGTGCATTGCCAGGTGTGACCTAAATATATATATTTAATATATAAATAAATTTATATATATTTATATATAAGTAAATATATATACATATATATATGTATTTAGAACTCAAACCCATGCAGTAGTTTGAGTAAGGAAAGAGCTTCCACATATGACAGAATGAAAATAAAATCTAGGGCCTAGGGGTGTGACTCAGCCCAGGGTTTGCCCCTGGCCCTGTGCCTGGTCTCTTGAGCACTGTCAGGAGTTCTGTGAGCACAGAGCTGGGAGCACCCCTGAGCACTGGGAGGTATGACCGCGAAACAGTCAAAATGTTTAACTTTTTTCAATCAAGCTTGGGCTGGACACACAGTTCAGGCTCATTTCAACACTGGCCCACCCTGGTCTCCCTCTGGTCCCAAAGACAAGGCCCCTGAGCCCAGCAGGTGAGGGAGTGGGGTTCCTGGACACAGAGTGGGGGTAAGCCTGGAGGTCTGCTGGTGGTGACCCCAAACAAGCCAAAAATATCAAGCGCTGAGCAGGAGACCCAGCCCCATGCAAATCAAAACAAGAGATCATTAGTATCTGATCTAGTCCTCAATTTGTTTCAGGGAAGTGAGGCTGCCAGGTGGCTTCAGGCTCCTGGTTGGGGGCGTCACAGGGAGGGGGGCAGCACCCGCTCCCAGGGGCTCAGGTAGCTCTTTATCTATTGCCAGAAGGATGAGTGAGTCTCCACACTGGTCCTCACACAGGCGTGGGGGTCGTTTCGACCCAATCCTCACCCCAGGGAACTTCAGGGCTGGGCTCTGACAGGGACTCACAGTCTGTAGCTCTGAGCTGAGAACGCCTGCACGAGCGGGATGATTTCACGGTCATTTGAAGACTCTCAATGAGCTAGCATCTGTGTGCAACCTCAGAGAGAAGCACCATGCGAGCTCAGAGAGAACCACCCGTGTCACCTCAGAGAGAAGCACCCATGTCACCTCAGAGAGAAGCACTGTGCCACCTCAGAGAGAAGCACCTGTGTGACCTCAGAGAGAAGCACCCATGTTACCTCAGAGAGAAGCTCTGTGTCACCTCAGAGAGAAGCACCTGTGTGACCTCAGAGAGAAGTGCCCATGTCACCTCAAGAGAGAAGCACCTGTGTGACCTCAGAGAGAAGTGCCCATGTCACCTCAAGAGAGAAGCACCCGTGTCACCTCAGAGAGAAGCACCCGTGTCACCTCAGAGAGAAGCACCCATGTCACCTCAGAGAGAAGCACCCATGGTCACCTCAGAGAGAAGCACCCATGGTCACCTCAGAGAGAAGCACCCGTGTCACCTCAGAGAGAAGCACCCGTGTCACCTCAGAGAGAAGCACCCGTGTCACCTCAGAGAGAAGCCCCATGGTCACCTCAGAGAGAAGCACCCATGTTACCTCAGAGAGAAGCTCTGTGTCACCTCAGAGAGAAGCACCTGTGTGACCTCAGAGAGAAGTGCCCATGTCACCTCAGAGAGAAGCACCTGAGTGAGCTCAGGGAGAAGCACCTGTGTCACCTCGGAGAGAAGTGCACATGTCACCTCAGAGAGAAGCACTCTGTCACCTCAGAGAGAAGCACCTGTGTGACCTCAAAGAGAAGTGCCCATGTCACCTCAAGAGAGAAGCACCCGTGTCACCTCAGAGAGAAGCACCCATGGTCACCTCAGAGAGAAGCACCTGTGTGACCTCAGAGAGAAGCGCCCACGTCACCTCAGAGAGAAGCACCCGAGTGAGCTCGGGGAGAAGCACCTGTGTCACCTCGGAGAGCCAGCATGCATGTGCCATTCCATACATCTAAGCAACAATTCCCATGGAAAAAAAATTTTTTTAAATACAGACTCTCCAGTGATTTCAGTGTCCTGACTCACTTCTCCCTCAATCCCACGCCCAAAGTGCGCCCAGGACCGCAGCCCAGATGCCCTTGTACTTCCAGCCCGGGGTCGCGCTCCCACAGAAAACCAAAGTGACTCACAAGGACCAACTGGCCTCTTAGCAGCGACAGCGTGTCAGACTTTAAACTGGAGCCCAGAGAGAGGGCGCTGGCCTTGCCCGCCGCTGCCCCAGGTCCTATCCCTGGTAACCCCATGCGGTCTCCTGAGTCCCTCCAGGAGTGACAACTGAGCACCGAGCCCCGAGCACCTCTGGGAATCTGCCCTGAGAGCAGAATTTAAGTTAAATCGAAGCCTCCAATCGCACCATCCGGAGGCCGGGGGTCAGGCTGACGGGGTTTTCTTGGGGAGGAAAGCAAGGCCGCATTGCCCCTGTGTATTTGGGCCTCGGGGGCCCGGGAGGTCCCAGGAGGTCCCGGGAGGTTCTGGAAGGTTCTGGGAGGTTCTGGGGGGAGAAGGCGGGAAGCTGCAGAGCCGCGCGTGTGGGAACGGCCCGGGCCGCGCTAACCTTTCTGCCAGTGGAGTGAGCAGTTTCTCCCAACACAATGGGACCTCTGCCACTTTGAAGATAAGCCCACACAGGCCACTTGAAACAATAATTCTGTACTTTCTTTCCTGTCTCGAGATTTATTTTAAGTATTGGTATAAAATGTCAGGAGCGCCGAGAGCGGCCAGATCAGTTTGTATAAAGCCGGGCTGCCTGCGGAGAGCTGATCGCGGCTATATTTGACACAGGAAAGCACTTAATCACACAGCGACAGCACCACGCCCGCCCTGGGGTGGGGGGTGGGGGCGGGGGGGGGGGGGCCGCGCGACTCAGAGCCGTGAACTTGACGTTCACGGCTGTGTGGCGGGTGAGGCGGGGCTGACACGGGACCCTCCAGCCTCGGGGTCAGGGCCACGGCCTGCTGGTGGCACCCGCAGCCCGCCCGCCTGGGTGCCGGGCCTGCCTTCTCTCTCCGGCTCCTGAGGCTGTCCAGGGCTTCTCTTCCCCTCGTGCGTCTCGTTCTTCTCCGCTGACCCAGGCAGTTCCCACAGCAGCACCCCAGGCCGGTGCTGGGGACCAGGGAGGGGTTGTTCTCTCCTCCACCGAGTGAGCTGAGCTAGAGCAGACCCCAATTCAAAGTCCCAGGCTTTCAAATATGAGACAGACAGAGAGAGAGAGAGAGAGAGAGAGAGAGAGAGAGAGAGAGAGAGAGAGAGAAGAAAAGATCCTGCCATAGAGGCAGGTAGGGGTTGGGGGGGTGGTTAGGGTTGATGGGAGGGAACCTGAGGACCCTGGTACTTGGATATGACACTGGGGGAGGGATGGGTGTTGGAATATTGTATGGCTGAAACCCAATCAGGAACAATTTTGTAAGGCTCTCTCTCACAATGATTCAGTGAAAAAAAAAATTTAAAAGAAGGAGAGTCCCAGGCTAACATCTTCCTCTTAGAAGGGAAGTACTCAGGGATTGCATTTTAACTGGGAGTTAAGAAATCCAGATTCTTGGAAACATCCCGAGTGCCCAAGAACAGATGACTGGTTTAAAGAAACTTGGGTACATCTACACAATGGAATACCATGCAGCTGTTAGGAGAGATGAAGTCATGAAATTTGCTTCTAAGTGGATGGACATGGAGAGTATTGTGCTAAGTGAAGTGAGTCAGAAAGAGAGGGACAGACAGAGAAGGACTGCACTCATCTGTGGAGTATAAAGTAACATAATATGAGACCCATGGGCAGTAGAGACAGGGCCAGGAAGACTGCTCCACGGTTGGGAGCCTGCCTCATGAGCTGGGGGAGAAGGCAGCTGGGATGGAGAAGGGATCCCTGAGTCAAGGAGGGTTCGAGGGATCGCTCGGGATGGGAGATATGTGCTGAAAGCAGATGAAGGACCAAACGTGACGGCCTCTCAGTATCTGTATTGCAAACCATAATGCCCAAAAGTAGAGAGAGTATGGGGGAAATTGCCAAAAAAGGCGGGGGAGGGGTGAGGGGGTTTACTGGGGACATGGTGGTGGGGAATGGGCACTGGTGGAGGAATGGGTGTTCGATCACTGTATGAATGAAACTCAAACATGAAAGCTTTGTAACTGCATCTTGTGGTGACTCAATTAAAAAAAAAAAAGAAATCCAGATTTTGCTCCTGGTGGGCTTCCCACTGCGAAGTGATGAGCTTCTCTCTGGGGGCTCCTGCCACTGTGTGGGGAACTGCCGTGTCCAGGCTCGGTCCCAGGCTGAGGGAGATGAGGCCTCGGAGGACCGAGTGTAGCGTGGGCAAGAACCAGGGTCAATTTAGGAGGCATCCATTTGGGGGGGCGGAGGGGGTCTCCGCGTGGGGCTCTCCTGTCAGCAGGTGCTGGGATGCGGGCGCCAGGCCCTGAGGTGCAAGGCGGCCCGGCCACGCCCCACAGTATCCGGGGAACACGCTGTGCTGGGACACCTGTGCCAGCCGCACACGGGCAGCAGCACCCACCCTGCTCTTGACCGCAGCCCTGACACTCGGATAATTTTTTCACGACTCCGTGAAAGAGTCTCAAGCCACACTCGGCTGGGACACTGGCCACAGCATGGCCCCTCCCGGGCACGCAGAAAGGATATGTGTGCACGTGTGGTCATCACTGTGTACAATAACCAAGGAATGAAAACCGCACAAATGCCCAGCTACAGATGAGTGGATCAAGGAGTTGTGGTTTCTATACACCATGGAATACTACGCAGCACTAAGAAAGGACAAAGTCATGAGATTTGCCACTTCATGGTATCAGCTTATGCGAAGTCAGCCAGAGGTCAAGGGACAAATATAGAAATATCCCTGTCATGTGTGGGATAAAAATAAATATCAATAAATAAGGGAACAACGAATGATCAAAGGCAATTAGAACTGGAGGCCTGATCCACAGAGCTGAAGTGGATAGGGAAGGGTGGATGCTGGTGGAGGGGACATGGACCCTCTGGTGCTGGGTGTGGTCTTAGAACTGTGTATGAATGAAACTGGCATCAACAGTTCTGTAGACCATAAAAAAGCCACTGTCCACTGTCCTCCCGTTGTTCATCAATTTGCTCGAGCGGGCCCAGTAACGTCTCCATTGTGAGACTTTGTTGTTACTGTGTTTGGCGTATCGAATACGTCACGGGGAGCTTGCCAGGCTCTGCTGTGCGGGCGAGATACTCTCGGTAGCTTGCCGGGCTCTCCGAGAGGGGCGGAGGAATCGAACCCGGGTCGGCCACCTGGAAGGCAAATGCCCTACCCGCTGTGCTATCGCTCCAGCCCAGACCATAAAAAATAAATTAAATAGTTCCTTTTTTTTTTTTAAGTGGGAGACAGGGGGGAAAAATGCTTCTGCCTCCAAAGCACAGTGGGGTGATGTGGGTCTCGGGGCCAGGAGCCTGTCCCCGCGGGTGTGAGTGTGAGCACAGCTGACGCACAGAACCCGCAAGCCTGGGGACCCCGCATGTGACCCCAAGAAGGAAGGAAGCAGGAGGCAGGCAGCTGCGAGGCAGTGAGTCGCTCTTCACGCCCACGGAGGTGAACATGCTCAGGCCGACCTGTGCAGATTCCCAGACTGACCATTTCTCCGTTGAGTCTATTTTGAGTAATTTTTGTCTGTTTCATTGACCTCTGTCATCTTCTTTTCACCAGGGAACTTTATTTGGTCTCAGTGGCCCCATTGATGATTTTTCTCTGTGTCTCCCTCAGAATATTCTAGAGGAGCATGGGATGGGGGGCATACGGGCCCTGGTTGGGAAATGTTGGTCTAGCCCATTATTTTCTTATTTTTCCTGACCTTTCAACATTATTGACAACAAACAAGCATTCCAGGGTTTTTCCTCTTTTATTCCCTTTCTCGCCACATTTTCTTCTTTCTCCCTATTTTTATTTTCAGTCTCTAATCTAGAAAAAAAAAGGTAACTAAATGTCTTGGTCACTGTCACTGTCCTCCCGCTGTTCATCGATTTGCTCGAGTGGGCCCAGTAACGTCTCCATTGGAGACTCTGTTGTTACTGTGTTTGGCAAATGTCTTGGTACGATGAGAAAATGACTTACAACCTCCCAGTGACATTTCATCCAGAGGAGTCTGCTTATCTTCTCCAGAAAAGGACAGTGACTCTGCCTGGCAGATGCGGAAGGAAGACAAGAGCTCAGCTTAACCCATGGCCTTTCAGACATTACGTGTACACAAATCCTGTGCCCCGAATTCAACAGAGAAGCCCTTTATCCTTGCGGGGCGATTTCTTCCTGAGGGGACCCCTTTCCAGGAGCACCCAGTTGCTCATTGGGTAATGGCGGCTGGGGTGGGGTTTAGCAGGAAGATCCCCGTGTGCAGAGCCTGAGGAAAAATTGCTTTTTTGCAATGCTGAGCTCTGTAGGAAGAGAGGTAGACTGTTCCATGACATAGGAAATGATTACTATCACTGTATCACTGTCATCCTGTTGTTCATCGATTTCCTCGAGCAGGCCCCAGTAACGTCTCCATTCATCCTAGCCCTGAGATTTTAGAAAGAGCGACATTCGAGGTCTTTTCAGGGTCAGGAGAATGAGACCCATCATTGTTACTGGGTTTTGGCATATCGAATACACCACGAGGAGTTTGCCAGACTCTGCTGTGCAGGCAGGATACTTTTGGTAGCCTGCCAGGTTCTCCAGAGTAAGGACTAGATAATAAGGTGTCTGGGAGCTGGGTTTTATAATCTTGGCCATTGATGGGATTACACAGTGTCGGGGGCAGTTGGTGGGTGTGACGCCTACATACTGGATGATGGGGGGTCTGGGTGGAGGAGGCCCCAGTCCCAGTCCAAGCAGGCTTGGGGATCTACACCCTGGGTCCCGCACACCTGGGTTCCTTGGCCGGTTACTTCATGCGTGAGGCTCGTCCAAACATGTGGAGAGTGGTCTTAAGCATGGCTGTGGCTGGAACCGGAGCTCTTCAGCTGCCGGGGCTCTGCTTGGGGTGGGGAGGGAAACTCAACCCACCCTCCTCCAAGGGGCCCCGGTGAGGACAGACAGGCATGGAGGCAGGAGACTGCACTGTTGATTACTGATGGAAGAGAAAGTCAAGAATATGGAGGCTCCTGAGACTTCCATGATGCTACTGCTCTCATGCAAGGGGCAGCTTCAGGGACGTGGAAAACACAGAAATTCTAGCTGTGTGGGGTCCACTGCAGAGCGTAAGGTGTTTGCCTTGCATCCCGCCTGCCTTGGCTTGAATCCCCACCCCACACACTCACACCAACGGTCACTGCCGAGCACGGAGCCAGGAGTCGCTTGTGGACACCTCCAGACGGGACCCAAAGACTTGTCTCCACATCCCAAAACAAAAATTTCTAGCCACGGGGAGAATAAAAGCCACAGGACCCAGAGGTAGGGTGTAGGGAGGAAGAGACGGCATCACCGTGGAGTTTCATTTCCAGTCCCGTCCAAGCAGCCTTTGATTCTGACGTGGCTTCTCTCATCCAAGCACACGGTTCCCTTCAGGAACATTACAGGACCCTGTGTCTCGGATCAGCTCTGCTGGGCAATAGAACGGAAGTCTGTTGCCTCAGGCTCCACAGTCTGGGGCACGGCAAGAGCCAAAGCAATAATAACACCAGAGTCTGGCTGCTCTGCAGAGAGGAAGGGAAAATGAGGAGAGACTCAGAGAGGATCCAGATTCAAGTCTCTCGAAGGCTGGCACCCCACCTACCGACTGGGGAAAGGGAGCGTCGCCAGGCATTCATCGTCAGGTCCTGCCTCATCACCGATCCTCTGTCTTAGCTCCTATCTGTGGCCAAAGGACTACCGGAAACCCTCACAAATTCTGAGTTCATTCAGCAACGGGGACCGACCCGAGGGTTCAGTACACGGAGGGTGCCAGGGTGCCAGCGAGCAGATTCTCACAGGCAGGAGGCACCACACAGCATCCAAGCAGTGCGGGGAACTGCATCAGACCCCGTAGACATGACTCGACACCCCCGTGGGTGCCCAACTTGTGTCACATCTCATTTAAGATGGTGTTAGCCACAAACAACTGCCACTCCCGATTTTCCATTTGATGCCAAGGAAAGAGGGGCTGGAGCAATAGCACAGCGGGTAAGGCGTTTGCCTCGCGCGCTGCCGACCCGGATTCGATTCCTTCGCCCCTCTTGGAGAGCCCGGCAAGCTACCGAGAATATCTCACCCACACGACAAAGCCTGGCAAGCTCCCCGGGACGCATTCGATATGCCAAACACAGTAACAACAAGTGTCACAATGGAGGCGTTACTAGTGCCCGCTCGAGCAAATCGATGAACAAGGGGAGGAGTGCTACATCGCAGTGCCAAGGATAGAATTTGGGTAGTATCTGACCTGCAGAACAGTCTAGAAATAAGTTGAGTTTGGGTTCCCTGATAGCGCAGATGCCGGCCCCAGTCCAGTCTCCATCCTTCCCCTTTCCGGGGGGGAGGGGGCTGTCGGCCTGGTGCTCACGGCTGTGTGCCCGTCACTATGCATGGACATATTAGACACTGGGAGGGACCCAGCATTTCTTTCCTTTCTTTAACATTATTTTTGAAGGCCTGGAGTGATAGTACAGCGGGAAGGGCACTTGCCTTGCACGTGGCTGACCTGGGTTCGATTCCCAGCATCCCATTTGGTCCCCCCGAGCCCACCAGGAGTAATTCTTGAGTGCAGAGTCAGGAGTAACCCCTGAGCACGGCCAGGTGCAACCCTGAACAAAGAGGCTGGGGCAGAGGGACACAGTAGCTACTCGGTGTTGCTGCACTCGTGGTGACTGAACCTGGCCCCTGCGTGCAGAGCCCACCGCCCTCCCCAGCAACTCCCTGCAGCTCCTCTCCGCCCCGAATTCTTCTTTCATTTTTATGGGCAGGAAGTTTTCCTGGGGTCTGCCCTCCCCCACTTCCTCTAGGTCCCACTTATCAGAAATGTGTCACGTGACCTTTCTGATATTAGTCACCAACAAGACAAATAAATAGTAACTAGCAACTCGGGCCAACCAGCATTCAACACTCGGGCTCCAAGGAGGAAGCACCATCCTATCCTGTAGGGGCTGGAATAAAGTCTAGGTTCTACGAGCAGGGACAAGAGAGGGGTGGCGAGGTGTGGGGTGGTGAGGACGGGATTGGCTGCAGCTCGGGGGTGGGCGGGTTGCGTTCACCTGAAGCCTCGTCCCACCCTGAGCTGCAGCCACAGATGGAAACCTGGACGATGCAGCTCAAAGGTCTTCCGTTGCTTTGCAAGAGGGAGGGAAAACTCCTGCTTCCTGGATCTGAGGAGGGCACCTGGTTAAACGCTGTCACATGGCTACACCAGCTGGATTCACTTTGACCACAGATTCCGCGATCAGAGTGCCCATTTACACAAAGGGAGAGCAAGCAGGAGCTCGGGTGCTTGAGTCTTGCTGAAGTCCCCCAGCTGAGGTGGGACAGAGACCAGGGCCTACCCCCGACCGCCTCTGGTCAGGTCAAGGCACTTCCTCAGCTGTGGACCACATGGGCCCCGGGACCAGGCCCCAGCAGACGCCTCCATGGGCTAGTCCTCATTTGCCTCCAGACCCCGCACCAGGCTGTCTCATCTGGGGCACCCTGGAGGCGGACGGGTGGGTCTCTCCACCTGCCCCAGTAGAGCCCCAGCAGCTGAAAACCTCCAGCACCCAGTCGCCACCATGCTCACGGCCAATCACCACAGGCCCAGATGAGCCTCATCCATGAGTGAGTCTGCTGAAAAACCCGGGTATGTGGGTTTCTTGACCGAGACCTCGAGCCTCTCCACGAAGTCGGGAATGGACGACCTCCCCCCCAGTCTCCCTTTCCTTCTGGGACCCTGGCAGTCAGTCATGCCCACGAACTACCTCTGGCGCCATAGAAGCTCATTTTCAGCCATGAGCCAGAGACTCACAAATAAATCCTTGAAGCGAGCATCAAGCTGCAGGGAAACCTGCAGACCCCAAAGTCACCATCCAGTTAAAAATTCAACTCCAGCTCTAGCACCCTGCTTAAAATTCTAGAATTCCTGAAGCAGTCACAGCCCCCGACATCTCACACTCTACAGCACTGATGGACCAGGAGTAGCACACCACATTGGATGGGGTATAAAGTAGAAGACAACCAAGCTCAATTAAAAATATAATATATATATATAGTTTATGTGTAGGACTGTAGCACTGTCCTCCCATTGTTCATCGATTTGCTCGAGCGGGCCCAGTAACGTCTCCATTGGAGACTTTGTTGTTACTGTGTCTGGCATATCGAATACGTCACGGGGAGCTTGCCAGGCTCTGCCGTGCGGGCGAGATACTCTCGGTAGCTTGCCGGGCTCTCCGAGAGGGGCGGAGGAATCGAACCCGGCTCAACTGGGCCAGCTGCGCACAAGGCAAAATGCCCAACCGCTGTGCTAAACAAGTGCATATGTATATATATATATATATATACACACACACATACACACATATACACATATATTAGCACATGAGGCCCAACCTGTAACAACATGTTAGTAATCTCTTTTACAAGGGCTTAATGGCTCCAGGTGAGATACAACAATCTTCACACACTTTCCTCTAAGGAAACTTTTTTAGATCATTTTAGCAGATTCTTCATAACAAGCAACACAAACTAAATCATTTAGGTCCCCCTTTGGGGGGCGGGCTTTGAGTAGGGGGTGGGAAAATTCTAAATATGGTGAAGGGAAGGTGTAATGGTGGTGAGATTGGTGTTGGAATATCGAACGTAATAAATTACGGTGAACAACTATATAAAAAATTAAATTAAATTAAAAAAGATGGTTCTCCTTCCATGGGAAGGGGGACAAGGGCAGAGCTGGTCCAGGGGAGGTATTGGGGAGTCATGGCAACGCAGGAACTGGCAGTGGCCAGGGTGTCCCTAACCACTTGTGTGTGTATATATATATGTATGTGTATATGTATACACACACACACACACACACACACATACACACTCCAGCTCACCCTGGACCAACTGACCCTGGCCAGCTAAGGGACACACATCAGCCTGCCCTCGTCTCTCCTGGGGAGCCCGGAGACGCTGTGACCTGCGCCCTCCCTGTAGACGTCTCTCCTGCTCTCCGTGGGGTCACTTCTCGCCTGGTGGACAGGGAATTCTCCGCCTACCCCGTCCCATAACTCTCACCGGCCACACGGAGCATGCCGTGAGGACGAGAGTCGGACCCGCAAGGCTGAGCCGGGTGTGCATTCAAGGGGCCAGGTGAGGGCTGAGGGGCTGCCCAGAGGCTGATTTGGAGGGCATCGGGCCGACCCCTCTGCTTGTGGAAGGAGATGGTGGGGCCCATTCTCGCCAGGTTTGCCGAGTTGATCATCCACTTGGTGGAAAGGCAGGACCGCAGGTGCCACCGTGGAGATGTGTCCGTCTGGGCTTGATCAGAGCAAGGAGAGAGGACACGGCCGTTGGCTTTTGCCACCCCGCTCTGCTCTGAAGCACTCGGCCATCCATCGGGGGAGCGCCACTCGCCTCTCGCATTGGTGACGTTTTCCACTCACTGGCGGGACTGAGAACGAGTTTCTACGGCCAAGCTCACGGGGAGCCACTCGGTACCTTCTGGAAGCAAAGGAGCAGAAGCAGGAACTGCAGGAGGCACAGCAGGGAGGGCTTTGCCTTGCGCCCGGCCAGCCCAGGCTTGACCCTCTGCAGCCCGTAGGGTCCCCCTGTGGTGGGCAAGGACAGAGTCGGCCCAGGGGAGCTGTTACTGCGTTGTGACGATGGCAGTGGCCAGGGTGTCCCTTCCCAGCTCTGAGATGACCTTGGTTAGCTAGGGGACACACCTCAGAGATAGCAGAGCCTCGTCTCCTTCTGGGGAACCCCTGAGTCCACCCTGCACCCCCGTCAGCTGCAGCCCCCAGCTGACGCTGTGACCTGCCGCCCTTCCTGAGGTGCAAGAGTAATTCCTGGGTGCAGAAGCAGGAGGAACCCCTGAGCATCACTGGGAGGGGCCCCCTAAAAGCATAAAAAATAAAGGGATCCTACACCAAGACCTCTGGGGCCACCTGGATTCTGGAAGGTTCCGACACCAGAGATGGGGGTGTGAGCCCTCGCGCCCATCCGCACTGCAGGGACGTAAGGTGAACAGCGTGGGGAGGCAGGGGGGTTCACCAGTGAGCCCCCATGCTCCTGTGGAATGCAGGAACACAGGGAAGGAAGGAAGGAAGGAAGGAAGGAAGGAAGGAAGGAAGGAAGGAAGGAAGGAAGGGGAGAGGGCAATCGGATGAGGAAAGAAATCGTAGAAGACCATCATCTTCATGGACCATCTCCATGAAGACCATCAGGCTCCCGGCTCCCGGCGGCCGACTCCTCCTGCTGGGAGGCTCGGGATGTCCTGTCTGAACTCTGCCTACTCAGGGCTTTGGAACAGGCTGGGAGCGGCTGCCAGCAACAACAGCCTTACCTCCTGCCCCGCCTGACCTCCGGGGGGCCGGGCCCGGCGGAGAAGGCCGTGGAAGCTCCCCTCCATACTCCTATCTCGTCAGCCGCACTCTGATAGGCCCCTTCCTTCCTGGGCAGATAGACGGGGAGGCCGGCCCCGCAGGTGACCCTCACCTCCACCCCGGCCCCGGTCACCAACCTCATTTCATCATCTTTATTAATAGCTGGGTGTGCTCTTGTTTCCTGGAGAACACGATAAGGCCTGGGCAGAGCTGGGAGCAAAGCAATCCGTGACTCAGTGCTCCGCCCTCCTGCCCACGGTGGGTGAAGGGTGTCCGCGGGTGCCGGCCCAGCCGCCCGTGCGCAGAGCTAGGATGGCGGGGAGTATGCAGCCACAGAGGCTGACGCGCAGCACACGGCTGGGTACAGCCCCTCCCGCACTCTTGGGTCCCGAAAGTCGGTGGTCCAAGTGCCTCTCCACCTAGCGCGGGAGTGACTTCAGTTTCCTGAAATCGCCCCAGATCAGTGGCCAAAAGCCAAGAGCTAACTACTGGACTCAGAACTGTGTGCATGGTTCTTCTGTGCATCTCAGATTTGCCTCTTCATCTCCCTGTGAGCTCAGAAACCTTCACTCTGTTGTGTCTTTGGTTTGGTTTGGTTTGGTTTGGCTTGGTTTGGTTTGGTTTGGTTTGGTTTGGTTTGGTTTGGTTTGGAGGCCATGCCTGGTGGTCCTTAAGGCTTTCTCCTGACTCTGCACTCAGGGATCACTCCTGGTGGGTCTCGGGGAACCGCAGGGGGTGTCAGGGGTCAAACCTGGGTAGGCCACGTGCAAGGCAAGTATCTTAGTTGCAATAATATTATAAGAGATAGCACAGTGGGGAGGGCATTTGCCTTGCATGTGGCCTGTGTTAACTTTTTTTTTTTTTTTTAGAAAAGCAGGCAGAAGTACAGGGAGCATAAGTAATTAGCCCCATTCCGTGTAGTTCCTCAGAGGCTGGGCCTAAATCCGAACCTTGAGCCATCGGTTTGTCTAGAACCACATCCCAGACAACACGATCCTCTGAAATCTGTCTCCCATCTGTTGAAATCCCACAGTCCAGGTGACTGTGTTTGGAGCTGTGAGCTTGGGGGAGGCATGAAGGTTAAGAGGGGTGTGAGAAATAGGAGATTAACACCCAAGAATAGCCGAGATCAGTACCAGGAGGATTACTCCATGGCTTAGAGGCCAGCCGGGCATGCTAGGGGAAAGGGCAGCTCAGATAGAGAAGGGAGCACCAAATAAAGGGTGTTTGGAGGATCCTCCCAGGAGGGGAGATGCATGTCGAAAGTAGACTATGGACTGAACATGTTTGCCACTCAATGTCTCTTTTGCTGATCACAACACCCAAAATGAGAGAGAGAACACAGGGGATTGCCCTGCCACAGAGGCAGGGTGAGATGGGAGGGATGGGGGTGGGAGGGATATTATCCATGGTGGTGGAGAATGGGCACTGGTGGAGGGATGGGTATTCGATCATTGTATAATTGAAACCCAAGCACAAAAATTTCTAAGTCTACAACTGTACCTCATGGTGTTTCACTAATAAAAATTTAAAAAAAGAGAGGGGTGTGAGATTCAAGGACAGTAGAGACAAGGGCCAGGAAGATTGCTCCACGGTTGGAAGCCTACCTCATGCATGGGCTGGGGGAGAAGGCAGCTGGAATAGAGAAGGGATCGCTAAGTCAATGATGGTTGGAGGGATCGTTCGGGATGGGAGATGTTGCTGAAAGTAGATAAAGGACCAAACACAATGGCTCTCAGTATCTGTATTGCAAACCATAATGCCCAAAAGGGACTCTACGCCAGGCTGTGGGGCGGGTGACAGCCCTCCCCACCCCAAGGGACCCAGCCCCGGCAGCCGACCTCCACTGCTCAACCATCGCCATGCTCCAAGCCGCTTTATAAGACACTTCCTACCCATTTTTGCCTCTTGGAGAGCCCGGCAAGTTACCGAAAGTATCCTCCCTACACGGGCAGAGCCTGGCAAGCTCCCCGGGGCATATTCAATATGCCAAATACAGTAACAACAATAGGTCTGACCCTGAAAGAGCTTCTAATTGTTGGGAAAAGATGAGTAAGAAGAGAATGCTAAAATCTCAGGGCTGAGAGGAATAGAGACATTATTAGGAATAGAGGCACCCACTCAAGTAATTAGATGATCAATGGGATGACAGTGATAGAGTGAATGCCCAAAAGAAGAGAGAGAGAGAGAGAGAGAGAGAGGGAGGGAGAGAGAGAGAGGGAAACTGTCTGCCATAGAGGCAGGGGGAGGGATGGGATTGGATACTGGGAACATTGGTGGTGGAGAATGGGCACTGGTGGAGGGATGGGTGTTCGGTCATTGTATGATTGAAACTCAAGCATGAGAGCTTTGTAATTGTAGCTCATGGTGATTCAATAAAAAAACTAAATTAAAGAGTGGGGTGTGGGGGCTGGAGCGATAGCACAGCCGGGAGGGCGTTTGCCTTGCATGTGGCTGACCCGCGTTCAATTCCCAGCATCCCATATGGTCCCCCGAGCACCGCCAGGAGTAATTCCTGAGTGCAGAGCCAGGAGGAACCCCTGTGCATTGCTGGGTGTGACCCAAAAAGCAAAACCAAAAAAAAGTGGGGTGTGAGAGGGCAGAGTCGTGTGCTTCAGAGGAGGGCTCTCTGCAGGCTGGTCATTGCCTGCAGGGAGACATGCACCCCGGAAGCCAGGCCACCGACCCCCACTCCCAGGCTTGACAGGGAACAGCTGGGGTTCAGGCCGTCCAGGCTGTGGCACAGGGCATCCAGCAACTAACATGCTCAACGACAACACAGCGCCAAACCAGGATGTCGTAGATCACCCTGCATCGGCCTGTATCGATCAGACGACGGGGTGAGGACTTTCCCAAGCGCCTCCGGAACCCCCAGCACCATCTCATGCCCCACACACATCTCAGCACTTCCTGACGAACTGCTGACCCTCCAGCATGACCATGGCCTGTGGGAGGGGGAGTGGGGGGGAGGCCGTTTCCCAGAGACAACCCCGAATCCTGGGAATGAAGAGGAACGAGTAGGTCAACGGTTAGAAACAAAACACTCTTGGGACTAGAGAGATAGTACAGCGGGTAGGGCACTTGCCTTGCACATGGCCAACCCGGGTTCGATTCCCAGCATCCCATATGGTCCCCTGAGGAGTAATTCCTGAGTGCAGAGCCAGGAGGAACCCCTGAGCATCGCAGGGTGTGACCCTAAAACCAAAAAAAAAAAGAAACGCTCTTTTTTTTAATTATTATTAGTGAAACACCATGAGGTACAGTTGTAGATATACAATTTTTTGTGCTTGGGTTTTGATTATACAATGATCAAATACCCATCCCTCCATCAGTGCCCACTTTCCACCACCATGGATAATATCCCTCCCACCCCCATCCCCCCATCCCCCCCTGCCTCTGTGGCAGGGCAATCCCCTGTGTTCTCTCTCTCCTTTTGGGTGTTGTGGTCTGCAAAAGAGGCATTGAGTGGCAAACATGTTCAGTCCATAGTCTACTTTCGACATGCATCTCCCCTCCTGGGAGGATCCTCCAAACACCCTTTATTTGGTGCTCCCTTCTCTATCTGAGCTGCCCTTTCCCCTAGAATGCCCGGCTGGCCTCTGAGCTATGGAGTAATCCTCCTGGTGCTGATCTTAGCTATTCTTGGGTATTAATCTCCTATTTTGTTACTTTATGTCCCCCAGATGAATGCAATCTTTCTATGTCTATCCCTCTCTTTCTGACTCATTTCGCTTAGCATGATACTTTCCATGTTGTACCACTTGTATGTAAATTTCATGACTTCATCTTTTCTAAGAGCTACATAGTACTCCATTGTGTAGATGTACCAGAGTTTCTTTAACCAGTCATCTGTTCTTGGGCACTCAGGTTTCTTCCAGTTTCTGGCTATTGTAAAGAGGGCTGCAATGAACAAACAAGTGCAGATGTCACTTCGACTATACATTTTTGCCTCTCTGGGAAACGTTCTTTTAAATCAAGATCATGAGGCCGGAGCGAGAGCACGGGGGTCAGGTGCTTGCCTGGCAGACAGCTGACCTCGGTTCAGTCCCTCCTAGGAGTGACGCTTGAGAGCAGAGCCAGGAGTAAGCCTTGAGCACGGCTGGCCGTGGCCCCCAAACTGAAAATAAAGCCTCACCCCAGAGCTTCACTGCATCCAACACCCTGTGCTCTCTTTTCCTCCAGGCTCAGGGTCTGAGGATCCTAAGTGCTGGCGCCAGCACCGTCCTGCTAAACCGCAAATCCGACCCGTCCCAAAAGCTTCCCATTGCTGTTCTTACCTCCAACGGAGGAGGATGCCAAAACAGCTTCTGGTGGGGGCGGGAGGTTGGAATGTCGCAGGCACGGAAGTCTAACATGAAGGGTGTTGCGAACAATGGGGCCTCGATTGAATAATAAAAATAAAGGAAGGGGACACTCAAGTAAGCCCAGTCTGCCCTGCACGGGCTCCTTTGACTCCTCTCCTCACGTCCCCAGCACTTGCCTGGGTCCTCTGCTGAGCGCCAAGCAACCGGGGAATCTGTTGATGAAGCAAAGTTGTTTGTTTTGAAATGCAGCGGACAAGGAAGAGAGGTTGGTGGCACTGGAAACTGCGAAGTTAAGCAGTCTTTTACGGGTTGAAGGCTGGAATTCGACACTTTCTGAACACTTGCTTGGGATCAGTGGGAAAATTGCGGTGAGGATCTTATAGGACTTGATAAATAAACTATCAGTCTTGATAAATAAGCACCATTTCCTACTATTGTTGGGTGCATGAACTGAGAATCATTTTTGTTTCAGTTCTCACACCACTAAAATGTAAGCTCCATGAAGACCTGAGCTTTATGTTTCTGTTTTGCTGACTCCTGCTCTCGCGAATAGAAGAATGACTCTAAACTCAGTGTGGGCGGCGTTGGTTGTATAAAAGAAGGAGCATTATGACGATGATAATTTTTTAAAGAGGGGAAATGGAACTCCAATAACTTCCCTCAGTAATACATTTAGGCAGGGGGACATCTATGATGGGGACAGGGGCATTTGATTCTGGAGCTAATGATTTCCTCTGTACCACGCTAAACTGGCAACTGCTTTAAGTGCCGATGTCAATAGGTGATTGCCTATGTTAACGGTTGATTAGTTACTTCAATGACTTTATTATATATCTGCTTATCAGTGACTCCAGTAACTATCACATATGCATTTATTAACTATTTCAATGATGATAATATAGCACTTATTAGTTACTTTAATAACTGTGATAGATAGCTTTGTTAGTTACTTCAGTGACCAGTATATGCAGATTACTAGTTTTACTATAATGGCTCTAGTAATATAATTTACTATCGTTACCTCAATGACTATGAAATATAGTTTATCAGTTACTTCAATAGCTCTTATACATAGCACATTATCTACTTCGATAATATTAAATATATAGCACATTCGTGACTTTAATAACTATAATATATAGGACTTACAGTTGCTTCAATAACACTATAAATATATATGGCTTACTAGTGGCTTCAATAAATACAATATATGGCTTATTAATGGCTTCAATCATTCTATAATATAGGCATCTGATTAGTTACTTCAATAATTCTATAATATATGATTTATTTGTTACTAATAGAGATGATTATTAGTTACTTTAATAACCCTGAGCAGATCCTTCCTGCAAGGTACCATCATTGTTCTGCTGTTACAAATGAGGAAGTTAAGACGTTCAGTCACACACCAAGTCTGGCCCCTGGTACGACAGGTTCCCCAGAACACTCTGGGTCTGCCCCAGTGGACACCAACACCCCCACTCATGAGCACTGGTCGGGAGTCCACCAAAAATAAATCAATGCACAAAACTTAAAAGTTTCCAAGGACGGGGCCTAGAGCAGCACTACAGCGGAACAACAATTACCTTGCACATGGCGAACCTGAGGTTTTGTCCTCAGTACAATATACGGGCCCCTGAGCCCCACCAGGCGTGATCCCTGAGCACAGAGCCAGGGTCAGCTGTGAGCTGAGCCCTGCCAGGTGTGACCCCCCAAACAGAAACAAACACGAGAGTTCACAAGGGCTGAGATAATTCTCAGAGTCAATCATTGAGCAGGGATTATTAGGGGCCCCTCCACAAAGCGTTAGGAAAACTGAACAGCCACGTGCAGAAGAATGAAGCTGACCTACCCTCAAGCCCACGAGTATGAACAGTTGAAGATGAATCCCGGACTCAGAGGAAAGATTAGAATCTTGAGGGGCACAGCAGCGTCCCGGGTGGAACGTTTCACTGCAGCAACGGCAGAGATGTTCGGGGAACTCAGCCCAGACGCGAGGGGACGAAGATAAACCTTTCCGACTCTGCTAAACCGAGAGGTTGCAAAGGGCCGAAAAGCGCATCTGTGCCGAGTGGGCAACAGTCTGCACGGTGAGAGGCTGTCACCCGAGGAGGAGCGTCCGTTCAAGGCGAATCCAGAGGTGACACAGTTCACAGCGGATCCGAGCGTGGGCAGAAGATTCGAAAGAGCAGCTCCCCAGAGAGCACGTGGGGAAGCCAGTAGGTCAGTTGTCAGCGGGCAGCATCTCTGATCCAGAGGGAAACCCAGGCCTGAGAAAGGACAGCGGTCAGGCACTGGCCTCCCGTGTGCGCCCTAATCGCCTCCACGAGTGATGCCTGAGCACAAAGCCAGGACGAAGCCCTGAGCGCCTCCAGGTGCGGCCCCAAAACCAAAAAAGGAAAAGAAGGAACCGCAAATCCCGAGCCCAGTGAGTTCCCCCGCAGACGTGAGACTCTCTCGCACCCCTCCCCGGGCCCCTTCCTCTGTTGACCTTTGCTGTGTGACCGGGGTCCACACACAGGCACGGCACGTGTTGGCTATCAGGTGATGCTTCTAGGGTGAGGGCGACAGGCCCCAGGGCGGGTCAGGGCGCATCTCCACTGGCAGCCTTCCCTCACGCTCTGCATGTAATGCTCCCCAGAGGCAAAACAGTGCTCGTCCAGTGCTCTCACGTTGCTCATCCAGTGCTCTCACAGTGCTCTCAAGTGCTCACGGCACTTTACAGTGTTCAAAGTGCTTTTCCGTGCTCGTAGTTTTCTCAGTGTTGTTACAGATATGGTTGGGTAAGTGTGCCATGTCCAGGCAACGGGGAAAGGGCATTCTCGTCAACAAATAGTACTGAAGAAACTGGACATCGACATGCAAAACATGAACAACATACAATTCTTTACCAGACGTATTCTTTGGAGATGGTGTTGGGTCACAGCCAACAGTGCTCAGGGCTTACTCCTGCCTCTGTGCTCAGGGATGCTCCTGGCAGAGCTCAGGGATACTCCTGGCTCTGTGCTCGGGATATACTCCTGGCAGAGCTCAGGGGACCCTCTGCAGTGCCAGGGATTTGGGATTACAGTCATAGTGGCCGTCTGCAAGGCAAATTTCTTTACCCGCATACTATCCCTCTGGCCCCTACTCCAAATGTTCTGTAGCACTGTCTTCTCATTGTTCGTCGATTGGCTCGAGTGGGCACCAGTAACGTCTCCATTGGAGATTTTGTTGTTATTGTGTTTGGCATATCAAATACGCCACGGGGAGCTTGCCAGGCTCTGCAGTGTGGCGAGATACTCTTGGTAGCTTGCTGGTCTCTCCGAGAGGAACAGAGGAATCAAACCTGGCTCGGCTGCGTTCAAGGCAAATGCCAACCCAATAATAATAATAATAATAATAATAATAATAATATAATAAACAACTCAGAGACCTAAAAAAAATTTTACTTCCTAATGATGATAAGTGGAAAAATCAGAAATCATTTTTAAGATTCTGAAAAAAATATATACAGTGTATAATGACCGCATGGCCGCCCACCTACCAGATGGTCAGACTTCTTCATCAAGATCATGAACGATCGGTTTGAGGCTCTTCATGTTCCCAGAGCGAACAGACGCCATTGGGCCACACTAGCACGCGATAGGGACAAATGGAGACGTTACTGGCGCCCGCTCGAGCAAATCGACGACTAACGGGAAGTTAAGTGATTAAGTGATTAAGTATATAATGTAGAAAAAATAGGTTACTAAAATATATTTACAAAGTAGAAATTTTAGTGAAACACTGAGATGTGAGTTCATTGCAGAAAAAAAGTCCTAAGAAATTTAAGGTTTCTTTGGCTGGTTTTTGGCTTTGGTTATTGGTTTTGGGGCCACACTCAAATATTCTAATGATTCAAAAACGTAAACTGAAGACAAATAAAACCATAACCTTTAGAAGAAAACATGGTGTGGGGAGCAGCTATTCTAAGAGTGAATTTAACAAAACTTCTTGGACATGGCCAAATAAAAGCACAGGCCACAACAGAATAGAAATATCAGACTAATCAGATTAAAAATGGTGTGGACACTATCAACAAAATTATAAGATAACCACAAAATAAGATGGAAAGTTTATAGATCACATGTCTAATAGGGTTCTGCTTTCAAGGACACATAAAGGACTATTATCTTGGGGACTGGAGCAATAACACAGTGAGTAGGGCACTTGCCTTACACGCGGACGACCCAGGTTCGATTCCCAACATCCCATATGGTCCCCTGAGCACTGCCAAGGGTAATTCCTGAGTGCAGAACCAGGAGGAACCCCTGTGCATTGCTGGGTGTGACCCAAAAAGCAAAAAAAAAGAAAAAAAGAACAATTATCTTAACCTGGGCTGTAGATGTAGCATAGAGGTCAGTCACTTGCCTTGCACACAGCCAACCCGGGTACATTCCCAGCACCCCATAGGACTCCCTGAGCCCCACCAGGAGTGATTCCTGAGCACAGAGCTAGGAGCTAGTTCTGAGCACCGCTGTGTATGACCCAACAGCAAACAAACACAAAGCCGCCTATCCCAATTTTGAAATGAAGAATGAGCCTGCATTTCCCCAGAGGGGACATATAAGTGATCAACAAGCCCAAGAGGAAGCCGAGAGTCAACTATTAGCTGATGATCAAATATCAGATCGAACAACAAAGAGAGTGGCAGGAAAATAATCTGATGGGCGGGAGAGAAACTACAGTGTTGTGGTGTTTGCCTTACCTGCTGCCGACCCAGGTTCGTTTCCCAGCATCACAGGCGGGCCAGACCCTGTCAGGAGCGATTCCCGTGACATAGAGCAGGAGCAAGCCCGGAGCACTGCTGGGTGGGGCCCCACCCCCCACCAAAAAAAGAGTGCTTGTCAGCCTCGAGTCCGTTCAGAATGAAATTCTGGCACATACCGGCCACGGATGAACCGTGGAAGCATGCGTTGTCTGAAATAGATCAGGGACAGAAGGACAAATCACGTAGAATTTTATTTCTAAGAGGTGCTTATTGGTTATTTTATTTTTTAATTTTTATTAGTGAAACGCCAAGAGGTACAGTTGTAGACTTACAAATTTTTGTGCTTGGGTTTCAGTTATACAATGATCCAGTACCCGTCCCTCCACCAGGTGCTTATTTGGTTATTTTACTTGCAGGCAGTGGGCTGGAGAGATAGCACAGCGGTAGGGCGTTTGCCTTACAAGCGGCCAACATGCTCGACCTGAGTTCGATTCTTCCGCCCCTCTCGGAGAACATGGCAAGCTACCGAGAGTATCTCGCCCGCACGGCAGAGCCTGGCAAGCTCCCCGTGACGTCTTCAATATGCCAAACACAGTAACAACAAGTCTCATGATGGAGACATTACTGGGCCCGCTCGAGCAAATCGATGAACAACAGGAGGACCGTGACTTGCAGGCAGTAGAGTTGTGGTTACCAGAGCTGGGAGCTGGGAGGAGCCCAGAGGTACTGTGTTAAGAGATAGAGAATTGGTTGGGAATAACGTTCTGGGCAGACAGTGATGCTCCAGATAGAGTGACATTGTGAATGCAGTTAAGGCCACTGAACTTCTCTATTCAGAAGTGCTGGGAATGGTCCGTTTTATGTCATACGTTTTCCGCACTGGTAAAAGAGAAATAAGGGTCCGCTGAGAGAAAATGATTCCGACCTCATCGTTTCTGCTTCCTCCTGCACTGAACTGTGAATAAAGAGCAGCGGCAAGGCAGCTCAGTGCTCTTCCAGCCCTCATCCGCCACCGGCAGCTGTTCATCTGACGAGAAATAAAGGAAATGGAAAGCACGAGCAACTCAGAAGCACGGAGCGGCGTCAAGCCACAGAGGCTGGGCTGGCTGGAGAACAGGCCGTGAAGAAATGTGTTAGAAGGTCAAGGAGGACTGGGAGCTTGCGTGACGTTTCCGTTCGGAAAGAAGGAAGTCCTGCGCTGTGCTCTGACCCGTCCCTTCCCTCGCCCCGTCATAATTACAGGACACTTGCTCACCACTCACTGTTCACCTAAGTGCGATGGGGCCTGGGCAGTGAGTTCACTGCATCGAGCTCGGGCTTGGCATGCAGAGACCAGGCCTGAGAACTGCCTTTGGAGCAGCGCCAGGAGGGGGCCCAAGCACGGAGGCAGGAGCAACCCCTGAGTCAGAACAGTGAAACAACAACAACCTGTTAAGGCTTAGAACTTATCCTACAGAGAAGCTGGTCTGTTCTTCTGTCATCATTTCACAGATGCGGGTTAAAACACACAGGCTTCTTCCCAGAGGGTAAACAGCACCGGCCACTGGCCACAGTAGTCCTTCCCACCAGCTCTTCCAGGGGGTCAGGGGAGCACGGCGGGGTGTCTGCCCTCCCAGAACCTTCCGTAAGCTACAAAAGACTCGCCTTGAGTGTGGGAAACCCAGAGCGATGCAAGGCCCAGGAAGCATCCCACCCCGGGCTCCAGGGAGGCCGTCTTCACTCCAAGGAGAGTGTGTGTACACGTGAGGGGGGGGGGGGGGGGGTGAACTGTGCATGGGTGTGTGCGTGCATATGTATTGTGTACTGTGATTGTATGAGCGTGCCTTTTTTATGTGCAATGTGTATGTGCAGGTGTGTGAGTATTGCATCTCCAGGTATGTGTATCTGTGTGTGTGCATTTAGATGTGTGTCAGTATGTAACGAAGAAATAGCTAAGAGGACAAAGAACCTCCGGCTCAGGGCACATCTCTTCAATTCTACTGTTGTTCCTACATTAACATACGCCTCAGAGACCTGGGCCCTACGCAAACAGGATGAGACCACTACTGCTATTCGGGTCTCCCAAAGAGGAATCAAAAGAGCTATGCTTGGAGTATCATGCTTCACTCAAGTGAGAGGAAGAATCTGGAGTTCCGACCTCCATCAGAATCAGGGACGCTGTCTCATTTGCCAAGGTGTCAAAAATCAGATGGGCTGGTCACGTAATGAGATTTAGAGACGACCGCTGGACGAGAGCTGTTACTGACTGGATTCCAGGGGATGTCAAAAGACCACGTGGCCGCCCACCTACCAGATGGTCAGACTTCTTCGTCAAGATCATGAACGATCGGTTTGAGGCCCCTCATGTTCCCGGAGCGAACAGATGCCATTGGGCTACACTAGCACGCGACAGGGACAAATGGAGACGTTACTGGCGCCCGCTCGAGCAAATCGACGACTAACGGGAAGTCAAGTGATCAAGTGATCAGTATGCGCATGTGTTTGTACGTGTTTGTACATGTGTGCGTTGTGTGCCTGTGTGTGTGTGTGTATGGGTGCCTGAGAGTATATGTGTGCACATGTGCGTGTGGGCGTGCTGAGTGTGTACAAATGCTCCCATATGTGTGGGTGTTCATGTGTGTGCTTCTATGTGTGCATGCGTGTGATATTGTGTGGAAGTGTATACCTGTGTATGTATGCATGTGTGTAAATGTGTGGATGTACGATGTGTGTGTATAGGGCTGTGCATATGTGTGTGTTGCATGTATGGGCGTATGTTTGTGTGCGTGCATGCGCGTGTGTGTTCTCGAACAGCTCGTCCAGCTCACAGAGCAGGCAGCACTCCTGCCACAGGGCTTGCGGGGTGGGCGGCCTGTGGAGACAGACGAGAAAGCCTGGAAACAGCCAGCGTTGGCGGGTGGTGGTGCGGCAGGGACCCTCACCCTCTCCTGGCGGGAATGTCAGCTGGCTCAGCCCTGTGGGGAGGGAGCCGTAGGGAGGTCTCGCCAAAAATAGGAACAGAACTTCTACACGGACCACAGTTTCCGTTCGAAAGGCTCGATGCCACCGTGTTCACCACAGCACTTAGCACAGTAGCCAAGACATGAACACGACCCAGATGCCCAGCTGGGGGTAAACGGTGCAAGAAGTTGTGGTGCCATGGACGATGGGACGCTCTGCAGCTCTGAGAAAGGACAGAATCGTGACAGGGGTGGAGCGAGAAGGGATCCGGCTGAGTGAGGCCAGAAAGGAGGGCAGAGATGCAGAACGATCTCTCATCGGCGGGACTTACAGGTACAGCAAGGGAGCAATAGAGCCAAAAGCAAAGAAACTGGAGAATTGGTCCACACGGTGTGTGTGTGTGTGTGTGTGTGTGTGTGTGTGTGTGTGTGTGTGTGTAGGGGGCTGAAAGGAGGGGAGAGTTGGGGTCCTTGGGAGCTGGGAGGTGGGCACACGTGGAATATGCACACAGGAAACCATTAACAGTGCTCCAAATCACAGAACCTCAAGTCTTTCAAGGTTTTGTTTGTTCTAAGCAGGCTTTTTCCAATGTTATCTCTCTCTTTTTTTTAATTGAGCAAAATGTTTTTATTGCATGGATCAAAGAGAGAATTTTTATTTAAAAAGTTATATATTCTTTTTTTATTATTAATTTTATTGAATTTCCGTGAGATAGCTACAAGCTCTCGTTTGGGTTACAATCTCACAATGATCAAACCCCCATCCCTCCACCAGTGCCCATTCCCCACCACCAATATCCCCGGTATAAGACTCCCCATAATCTCTCTCTACTTTTGGACATTATGGTTTGCAATACAGAGCCTGAGAGGTTATCATGTTTGGTCCTTTATCGACTTTCTGCACACATCTCCCATCCTGACCGATTCCTCCAGCCATCTTAAAAAGTTTAGATAGACAGACAGATAGATAGATAGATAAATTTAGATTTACAAATTATTGTGCTTGGGTTTCAGTTGTACAATGATCAAACGCCCATCCCTCCACCAGTGCCCATTTTCCACCACCACGGGTCCCAGTATCCCTCCCACCCCCCATCCCCCTGTCCCACCCTGCCTCTGTGGCAGAGTCAACTACTTTCCATTGATCACTTTGCATATAAGAAAATGTCGCATGGCCGCATAAGCGTTTTTTTCCACTTATGTCCTGGTACCCGCATGCCAGAGCCATGCTTGGAGGAGCTCATGGTCACCGGGGTTCCATCTGGAGAAGGCGGGAAGGCAGCACCTACCCCATCTGGGACCTCCTGGTCATATCGGCTCTGGTTGGGACCTGGAGCATTCTCCAGGAGCTGTGGGGCCCTCCAGCCGGTTTTCTTCTTTGTTCCCAATGTTATCTCTTAAGCCTATGTTATCTCTTAAACACATATCTCTTTATCTCTTTCTCTCCTTGGGTTTTTTCCACTTTGGAGTAGCCCGTGTTCTCCTTTGAACATTTATTCCTCTCCTCCTAAATTTCTTCTCTGTCTCTGTCTCTGTCTCTCTCTCTCTCTCTCTCTCTCTCTCTCTCTCTCTCTCTCTCAATTTCTTTCATCAAAAACTAATTTGTTTCACTACAAATAAGCAAAAAAGCACGACAAGGATATTCACCCTTACTCTCTGCTCTACCCGGCTCGCGGGCTCTTGGGAAACGTTCCCCTGTCTGTCACTCCAGTCAATCTGATCAACAAGCAGAGGTGGCCCCAAGCCCTTTCCATCTGTGTCCCCAGGGCATTTAATAAAGGCTACTCCAACCGCACCAACCAGGAATGAGAGCAGGCCCAAGTGTTGGCCTCTGCCAGGCAGGGCTCAGGCCCAGTGAGCAGAACAAAACCCACCAACCATCACAGCCTACCGCAAAAATCCAAAGCATTCCTCCTTGCTTTCTGCGTTCATTTTAACTTGGCATTACTGCAGGGACAAAAGGTAAAAAAAAGCCTAGGGAACTCTGTCAAGCAGAACTGTGGCCCATCCATTTAAACCCACCTAAAAGAACTTTCTGAATGAGTTCATGAATGAAATCATGTTGGCTAGAATCGGGGGCGAATTCCATGAGGCCGGCTTTCCAAACTGTGTGCTTTGTGTCCTGGGAAAAATTGTCCACCCGGTGCACATAAATAAGAAGCTTGTGCTTGTACCCTTGCCGCGGGTGACCATTACCCCCAGCGGACCTGCTCTGGGAGAGACGGGGGCTCACCCGAGTTCAAGTTGCTGTTTTCTTAAATGCCTGAAGATGTTCATAACCAGGGTCCAAGGACTCATCACACGTTAGCACTGTAGCACGGTCCTGTAGTACTGTCCCCCCGTTGTTCATCGATTTGCTCCAGCGGGCACCAGTAACTTCTCCATTGTGAAACTTGTTACTGTGTCTGGCATATCGAATACGCCATGGGGAGCTTGCTTGCCAGGCTCTGCTGTGCGGGTGGGATACTCTTGGTAGCTTGCCGGGCTCTCCGAGAGGGACGGAAGAATCGAACCTGGGTCGGCCACGTGCAAGGCAAACTCCCTACCCGCTGTGCAATCTCTCCAACCCAATCGCATGTTATTTGTGTTTAATTTTTTGCAGGGGCTGAGGGGGTGGGCCATGCCCAGCAGTGCTCAGGGTCTGCTCCTGGTCCTGTGCTCAGGAGCGAGCCCTTCAGTGCAGTACCAGGGGATGGCCCAGGCCACTGAAGTGGCCACATGGAAGGCAAGAGCCTTCCTTCCTGTCATGTCTCTCTAGCCCTCAGACTCCATGTTTTAATGAGACGATCTTACTTTTTTTTTCTTTTTGGGTCATACCCGGTGATGCTCAGGGGTTACTCCTGGCTGTGCTCGGGGGACCATATGGGATGCTGGGAATCAAACAAACGCCCTACCCACTGTGCTATCACTCCAGCCCCAACAATCTTACTTATTAACCGTTGACTTGGAAGCTGTGAGTAGCCTGACTTGTGGGGATCCTGGGTGCCCTGGACAGGATGCACATGGTGACAGGGACCCAACACAGGGGAAACATTATCAAGCCAGTAGCTGGTCTCCAGAGCAGTGGCAGTTACGGGTGAGGAAAGGGGACCGGTCCTTGTTCTCGGGGACATGCCCATCTTCGTCTGCCGGCGTCACCAGTGTACCTGTGTCCACTCCCCCAGGGAATGCAGGGCTTGTGGCTGTGGGAACAGAGGCAGGAAGAGGTTCCACAGAGGTTCTGGACGGGCTGTCCTCCTCGAACCCTTCTCAGCAGACCCCTCAGTAAGGCAGAGGCGAATGCGACCAGACCACGGTCGCTTGTCTACACAGAAGGGCAGAGCAGTGTCACCCAGTTAAGCGCTTGCATCCCTTCTAGGGGCTGCCCTGGAGACATTTCCTCTGATAGGCAGGCCTGTGGGGATTACAGGTGCTACCCAGGACCTCCACAAGTAAACATGCTCCTTCCTGAATGAAAGTCCCCCTCCCTGGGTAGAGGTACTCCTCCCTGAGGTGGAGGTGCTCCTCCCTGAGGTGAAGGTGCTCCTCCCTGAGGTGAAGGTGCTCCTCCTTGAGTAGAGATGCTCCTCCCTGAGGTGAAGATGCTTCTCCAGAGTGAAGATCCTCCTCCCTGAGGTGAAGGCATTCCTCCTTGAGTAGAGGTGCTCCTCCCTGAGGTGAAGATGCTCCTCCAGAGTGAAGATCCTTCCTCCTGAAGTGAAGGTCCTCCTCCCTCAGGTGAAGGCACTCCTCCCTGAGTAGAAGTGCCCCTCCCTGAGGTTAAGGTGCTCCTCTAGACTGAAGATTCTCCTCCCTAAGGTGAAGGTACTCCTCCCTGAGGTGAAGGTACTCCTCCCTCAGGTGAAGGCGCTCCTCCCTCAGGTGAAGGCACTCCTCCCTGAGTAGAGCTGCTCCTCCCTGAGGTGAAGGTGCTCCTCCCTCAGGTGAAGGTACTCCCTGAGGTGAAGGTACTCCTCCCTGAGGTGAAGGCACTCCTCCTTGAGTAGAAGTGCTCCTCCCTGAGGTGAAGGTACTCCTCTCTGAGGTGAAGGCACTCCTCCCTGAGTAGAGGAGCTCCTCCCTGAGGTGAAGGTGCTCTTTCTTGAGTAGAGGTGCTCCTCCCTGAGGTGAAGATGCTCCTCCATAGTGAAGATCCTCCTCCCTGAGGTGAAGGCACTTCTTCCTGAGAAAAGATGCCCCTTCCTGAGGTGAAGATGCTCCCTGCTGAGATGAAGGCTCTCTTCCCTGAGTGAATGTGCTTCTCCCCAGTGCCCCAGTGGTTTTCCCTCTGCCACCAAATTCACTCTGACCTTCCGGGGCCTGAAACTTGACTTACATCCAAAAGTCTGTGCCTCCCATCAATGCCTTTTTCCAAAGCGTCAGGCACAAGAGGGGAAAGGAGGCAGAGAACACAGGGTCAATCTGTGAAGGCAACCAGAGGGAATTACCACAGTGCCAGCGACACAAACAGGGGAACAGACAGACATGGGAACACAGACACAGTACATAGGCATGGGGACACACAGACATGTACAGATGCAGGGACACGCAGGCTTGGGGGGCGCAGAGCGAGTGGCTCCTTTAGCATTCCTGTACATCCACAGCAGCGTCTCAGGGCGGGTGTCCCTGTGCTCAGCCTCCCCCGGGGAAAGCGGTGCTTCTTTGCATCCCGTTGGCCGATGCTCGCCCTGGGCGTCCTCCTGTGAGTGGGGCTGAGGACACGCAGCCTTGCCCACCCGCGTCCTCATCGTGCCCTGCTGGTGACCCAAGATTCCATCCCAAGTGCCAGCGTCCGGTGCCTTTTCCTGGGAACCCAACGCGGTCTGAGGAACTGCTTTTGGATTCTGCCCAAGGGACTCAAGCAGGGAGTAGCTTGAAAGACTCAACAGCAGGTGGGCACTTGCCTTGCAGGCAGCCGATCTGGGTTTGCTCCTTGGTACCACGTATGGTCCCTGAGCCCACCCGGAGTGAACCCTGAGTACCATCATTTGTAGCTCATAACTAAAATCAAAGTCCTGCTCAGGAAGCTTGAGAGATGCTCAGAGGGTAGTGCACTTAACCTGCATGCGGCTGACCTGATTTTATCCCAGACATCTCACAAGATTTCTCTGAGCCCACCAGGATAATCTCTGAGCACAGAGGCAGGAGAAAGACCTGAGCACATCTCAGTTGGTCCCAAGACCAAAAACTTTTAAAACTGAAAAATAAAATAAAATGAAATTTCTTTTTAAAGAAGTCCTTTGATCACTCTGGGGGTGGTGACATACTGAAAAAGACTTAGGTCCTCATGCAAGGAATACTACAAAATGCCACAAAATTCGAGAAATAAAAGAGGAAATGAGGAAATGAAGACACATCCCCTGCTCATGGACTGGGAAGATTAACAATGTCAAAATGGCAATACTTGGGGCTGGAGCGAGAGCACATCAAATTGGGTGTTTGCCTTGCACACAGCTGACCCTGGTTCTATTCCCAGCATCCCATATGGTCCCGCAAGCACCACCAGGAGTAATTCCTGAGTGCACGAGTCAGGAGTAAGCCCTGTGCATCGCCGGGTGTGACCCAAAAAGAAAAAAAAAGGAAATACTCCCCAAAGCATTATTCAGATTCAGTGCAGCCCCTAAGAGGATACTCATACTCATGACATTCTTTAAAGAAATAGATTAAATCCTGAAATTCATATAAAATAATAAGCCCCCACGAATAGCTAAAGCAATCCCTGGGGGAAAGATAGGAGGCAACGCCTTCCCCAACTTCAAACTGTACTACAGAGCAGTAGTAATTAAAACAGCATGGGGGCTGGAGCCATAGCACAGCGGGGAGGGCATTTGCCTTGCACGCAGCCGACCTAGGTTCGATTCCCAGCATCCCGTATGGTCCCCCGAGCACCACCAGGAGTAATTCCTGAGTGCATGAACCAGGAGTAACTCCTGTGCATCGCCGGGTGTGACCCAAAAAGAAAAAAACAAAACAAAAAAAAAAAACCCAGCATGGTATTGGAATAAAGACAGACCCTCAGAGCATTGGAATAGAGTTGAATATTCTGCTATGAACCTTCAACTCTATGACCACTTACTCTTTGATAAAGGAGCAAGAAATATGAAACGGAGAAAGAAAGCCTCTCCAACAACTGGTGCCAGGAAAGCTGGGCGGAAACATGCAAAGAAAAGGAAAAAAAAAAAAAGAACTCAGACCTATTTCTAACACCAGGCACAAAAGTCATATCGAAATAGATTAAAGACCTCGATATCAGACCTAATGCATAAGGCAGATGGAGGAAAACTCAGGCAGAACCGTGCATAACATTGAAGCCAAAGGCATCTTCAAGGATGAAAGGCCACTAAATAAGCAAGTGAAAGCAAAGACAAATGAATGGGACTACAGTAAACTAAGAAGCTTCTGAGCCTCAAAAAAACAATGGTGACCAAGATACAAAGACAGCCCATGGAGTGGGAAAATCTATTTACCCAACACCCATCTGACAGGGAATTAATGTCCAAGATATATAAGGCACTGGTAGAACTTTATAAAAAAAAAAATCCAACCCTATCAAAAAAAAAATGGGGAGAGGAAATGAACAGAAACTTCCTCTGAGAAGAAAAAAGCAAAAAGAAAAAATAGTTCCTACTCCCAACTCAGTGCTCAGGGGGTGCGCTCAGCGGTGCTCAGGGGACCATGCAGTGCCAGGGACTGACCTGGGGGGTCTCCTGCAAGCACAGCTTATGCTCCAACCCTTTGAACTCTCTCTGCCCCACTTTAGACCATCTCAAACACTATGTTGCTGGTTTCTGAGTGTGTGTGTGTGTGTGTGTGTGTGTGTGTGTGTGTGTGTGTGTGTGTGTGTGATCTGGATGCTGTCATTTCGATTTTTATCAGATGCGTGATTTGTGGATTTTTGTCCCGCTCTGCGTGGCCGACCCCCACCCCACGGTTACTAACTGAGCAGGGGGCCACACGCCACCCGCCCGGCTCTGCCTGCCGCCAGCAGGGGCCGAGAAGCCGCCGGTTCCACGGAAGCTGGGTCCCGAGCGTTTGTCTGGGAAGCTGGGGCTGATCTTCCTGTTTCACCCATGACCTCTCCCAATAAATGCATTTATTAATTTCCATGAATTGTTGCGGCCAGTGGCACGCTGGAGGATGTATGCTGCCAACAAAGGGCCACTGCGGCGCTGACTCACCCCGCCCGACTCTGGCTCCCCAGGGACTCGGCCACTCCATAGGGCGGTGCTGGTCACTCTCCGGCTGCAGCTCAGCACCTCACCCGAGTCTGTGCCCGAAGGGGAACCGACTCAGGCCAGAGCCTTAGCACACGGCGAGGGCGCTTGCCTTGCACACAGCCAACCCGGGTTTGGCCCCTGGCATCCTGGTGGTTCCCCAGCCCGCCAGGAGGGATTCCTGAGTGTAGATGCAGGAGCTGGCCCTGAGCATCCCGGGGTGTGACACAAAACAGCAGAAAACAAAGGCGGTGTCTGCTCCAGGAGGCTCAAGCGGAGAGAGCGAGAGCGCAGGGACCGGCCCAGGGTGTGTGGCGTCACCCTGCTCCTACCTGGCAGACGCCCAGCCCACCCAGACCCCAGAAAGCCAGAGCCCGAGGTTGGAAAGGGCCTGCAGGGCGCCAACACTCTCATGGGACGCAGGCTCCTGTCACTGCAGCTCAGACCTGAGGACAATGATGGGGCCTAGAAGCAACCTAAGGGCCAGAGAGAGGAGAAGGAAGAAAGGGAGGAGGAAAGAAAGAGAAAGAGAGGGGAAGGGAGGGAGGGAGGGAGGGAGGGAAGAGAGGGAGGAAGGAATGAAGGGAAAGAAACAGAAAGAAAAAGAAAGAAAGAAAAAAAGAAAGAAGAAAAGAAAAAAGAAAGAAAGAAGAAAAGAAAGAGAGAAGAAGGAAGGAAAGAAGGAAGCGAAAGAAGGAAGGAAGGAAGGAAGGAAGGAAGGAAGGAAGGAAGGGAGGAAGGGAGGGAGGGAAGAGGGAAGGAGGGAAGAGAGGAAGGAAGGAATGAAGGAAGGAAGAAAGGAGGGAAGAGAGGGAGGAAGGAATGAAGGGAAAGAAACAGAAAGAAAAAGAAAAAAGAAAGAAGAAAAGAAAGAAAGAAGGAAAGAAAAAAGAAAGAAAGAAGAAAAGAAAGAAAGAAAGAGAGAGAGAGAAGGAAGGAAAGAAGGATACGAAAGAAGGAAGGAAGGAAGGAAGGAAGGAAGGAAGGAAGGAAGGAAAAGAAAGAAGGAAGAAAAGAAAGAAAGAGAAGAAGGAAGGAAGGAAAGAAGGAAGGGAAAGAAGGAAAGAAAGAAGAGACCTCCAGGTTCCAGCTCAGAGCAGGGAGAAGCCCCGAGGAGAAAGGACCCCATGGCCGGCCGGGGCTCTCATGCCAAGCCCAACGCTTCCAACCAGTTCCTTTTTTTTTTTTTTTTTGCTTTTTGGGTCACACCCGGCGATGCTCAGGGGTTCCTCCTGGCTCTTCACTCAGGAATCACCCCTGGCGGTGCTGGGGGGACCCTATGGGATGCCGGGGATCGAACCCGGGTCGGCTGCATGTAAGGCAAACGCCCTCCCCGCTGCGCTGTCGCTCCAGCCACCAAACCAGACTCGGTTTTGCCCACACGGTTCAGCTGCCGTCTTGGTCGCTGACATCCAGTGCGAGGTAAAACGGGGGAGAGGGTGGTCACGCGGCCCCCCAGAAACCAGCTCTAGCCCTACCCCCCCTCTACCTTGTGGGGACACATGAGACATCCTGCAGAACCTCCTCTCCGCGCCGGACACAGGCCAACCAGGGGCCTCCTGACCCGAGTTCCTCAAGCATCGTCCCGGGCGCGGGCAGGTGCCGGCGTGCAGAGTCCAGGGTCCCGGGCCTGTCAGATGCGGCCACCAGGCTCCTGGTGCAGCTGCGCTGGGACGAATTTCCTGCCATCGAACAGCAGAAAGCTGCCAGCTCGGAGGCAGTGACTTCACAGGCGACAGTCAGCGTCTCAGTGAGCATTCTCAGGGCAGCTCCTGCGTCCCCACTCCTACTGGCCGCTCGGAGCTGGAGACGTGCTCAGAACACCTGCACGGAACTTGGCTTGTTTCTGCTTTGTTGGGGCTTTTGTTTTGTTTTGTTTTGGGACACACTCAGCAGTGCTCAGGGCTCATCCTAAGCTCTGTGCTCAGGGTTCACTCCTGCCTCTGTGCTCAGAGCTCACTCCCAGCTCTGTGCTCAGGGCTGACTCCCGACTCTGTGCTCGGGGCTCACTTCCAGCTCTGTGCTCAGGGCTCACTCTTGGCTCTATGTTCAGGGCTGACTCCTGGCTCTGTGCTCAGGGCTGACTCCTGGCTCTGTGCTCAGGGTTCACTCCCGGCTCTGTGCTCAGAGCTCACTCCCGGCTCTGTGCTCAGGGCTGACTCCCGGCTCTGTGCTCAGAGCTCACTCCCGGCTCTGTGCTCAGGGCTGACTCCCGACTCTGTGCTCGGGGCTCACTTCCAGCTCTGTGCTCAGGGCTCACTCCTGGCTCTATGTTCAGGGCTGACTCCTGGCCCTGGGCTCAGGGCTCACTCCTGGCTCTGTGCTCAGGGTTCACTCCCGGCTCTGTGCTCAGAGCTCACTCCCGGCTCTGTGCTCAGGGCTGACTCCCGGCTCTGTGCTCAGAGCTCACTCCCGGCTCTGTGCTCAGGGCTGACTCCCGACTCTGTGCTCGGGGCTCACTTCCAGCTCTGTGCTCAGGGCTCACTCCTGGCTCTATGTTCAGGGCTGACTCCTGGCCCTGGGCTCAGGGCTCACTCCTGGCTCTGTGCTCAGGGTTCACTCCCGGCTCTGTGCTCAGAGCTCACTCCCGGCTCTGTGCTCAGGGCTGACTCCCGGCTCTGTGCTCAGAGCTCACTCCCGGCTCTGTGCTCAGGGCTGACTCCCGGCTCTGTGCTCAGAGCTCACTTCCAGCTCTGTGCTCAGGGCTGACTCCCGGCTCTGTGCTCAGAGCTCACTCCCGGCTCTGTGCTCAGGGCTGACTCCCGGCTCTGTGCTCAGGGCTCACTCCTGACTCTGTGCTCAGGGCTGACTCCTGGCCCTGGGCTCAGGGCTCACTCCTGGCTCTGTGCTCAGGGCTCACTCCTGGCTCTGTGCTCAGGGCTCACTCCTTGCCCTGGGCTGAGGTCTCAGTCCTGGCTCTGCGCTCAGGGCTCACTCCTTGCCCTGGGCTGAGGTCTCAGTCCTGGCTTTGTGCTCAGGGCTCACTCCCAGCTCTGTGCTCAGGGCTCACTCCTGGCCCTGGGCTCAGGGCTCACTCCTGGCTCTGTGCTCAGGGCTCACTCCTTGCCCTGGGCTGAGGTCTCAGTCCTGGCTTTGTGCTCAGGGCTCACTCCCAGCTCTGTGCTCAGGGCTCACTCCTGGCCCTGGGCTCAGGGCTCACTCCCGGCTCTGTGCTCAGTGGTTACTTCTAGCTCTGTGTTCTGAACCATCCTGGCTGTGCCATGGATCGCACCTGAATCGTCTGCATCCCCTAAGCACTACGCTGCCCCCTGCAGCCTCCTGCCGAGTTCAGCTCCACCTGCTAAGGTGATGTCCCCGATGGTCTTCCTGCTGGGGACGTCCTGGGCAAAGCCGGGACATGGGGGTCCGCCACGTGCACACAACCGACCACGCCTCGGCCAGCACTGAGGGTCACTCTGGCGGGGGGAGAGGGTGTTTGGGGGTTGTTTTGTTCGGGGGCCACACCCAGTGGTTCTCAGGGCTCCCTCCTGGCTCTGAGCTCAGGGGTCCCTCCTGGCAGGCTCAGGGGGACACATGGTGCGCCAGGGAACGGAGGTACACGAGGTCAGATGGATGCCAGGCAAGGGCCCTCCCCGCTGTGCGGCCCTCGGCCCACGTGGGGGTGATTTCAGCCCGAGATCAGGCAAGGCCCCGCGGGCTGCAGGAACCTTTCCCGTCCCCTTCCTTGTCCTGAAGAGTGAGTATTTGGGAATATTACCCAGAGGCAGGATTCTTAACCGGAAATGAGAAACCTGTCTAATTATAGAGCACCCAACCTCTGCCCCGTGAGTCACCCTCGCATGATCTGGGTCCACCCACACCCCGCCCCTCCCTGGGTCCCTCTCACAGGAGAGTGGCCCTCCCTGGTCTATGCAGCCCTGGAGATTCCTCCCGTAGACCCCTGGATGTGTTCTCTGCTCCTCCTGACTTGTCCCATGCGAATTCGATTTCACAGAGGGGACGGGGAGGTTTCCTGGCCCCCTCCACAAGAACTCAGAGGGCTGGAATACTAGCACAGTGGGTAGCACATTTGCCTTGCACCCGGCTGACCAGGGTCCTGGGTTCGATTCCCAGCATTCCATATGGTTTCCTCTCCCCCTCCCCAAGCACCACCAGCTGTGATTCCTGAGTGCATGAGCCAGGAGTAACTCCTGAGCATCACCGAATGTGACCCAAAAAGAAAAACCCAACAACAAAAAACAAAAAACCACAAGAACTCAGACCCAGGTGTCAAGGCATTGCCAAGCAATGCGCTTTTTGACGGAGTGCCTTGCAGATGGACACCACACAGAACATCTTCACTTTGGGCAACAGAGCAAGGGACCTGAAGGCAGGCTGGACCACTGACCTTGCAAGAGAAATGTGTCATCCGGGGTCCTGGGGACAGGCTGGGCGGAGAGTTGAACGCGGTCATTTCAGATGTGCGTCCCTCCTGACGGTTCAACACACACACACACACACACACACACGCTGAGTGAAAGTTCAGAGCCGCTCGGAGGACGTTCCTCATGGTTCAGAGCACGCACCTACGTGAATCCCGCCTACTTTTTCCATCTCTGACCATTTCAATAGGGGCTGGAGCGAGAGCACAGCGGGGACGATGTTTGCCTTGCACACGGCCTACCCGGGTTCGATTCCCTGCATCCCATAGGGTCCCCTGAGCACCGCCAGCCGGGAATAATTCCTGAGTGCAGAGCCAGAAGGAACCCCTGTGCATCTCTGGGTGTGACCCAAAAAGAAAAAAAAAAAAAAAGAAAGAAAAACACAGCCCCCGCAATAGTGCAAGAGCACATGGTATCACGCATTCTGCCGCCCTGGTGGGTAGGGGCGGGACACACGCTTTTCTCCGTCACTCTTGACTGTTCAGATCGGGGGTGTGTGGGAGGCCGTCTCTCTGCTCAGACCCCTGCGTGAGGAGGAGCACCCCTGAGCATTAGAGGGGGTCACAGAAAAGATTTCCTTCCTCCCGGGTCGCTGGGCACCACACAGTCAGGCCCTCTGCCCCCCAGGCACGTGGTGATCAGCTGGAGATGTGCAAACCCAGGACTGCAAGAAGCTTCCAGCAACTTCCACGGCTAGAGAGTGTGTGAGGCCCGTGGGCACCAGCTGGGCCTGGCCATTGTCCCCGGCCTGTGGCTGGAAGCCCTGCGTCTCAATTTATAGATTTCTTTGTTTATTCTAAAGGAAAGAAGCAGGAAATTCATTTTCCCCAGCGACCTTGGCTGATGAGCGCGATGATGAGGTTGAACGGGTTAAAAGTTCAGCATCGTTTCTTTCCTGAGCAAGGAAAGGGCTCTCCTTGGGGGGCTTCCCACCCTCGGGGTAAGTCACCCGCACCTGTAGTTTGAAGCACAAGTTTTGCCACTTTTGATTTACTTGTTTGAATAAGGCGGGGGGGGGGGGGGGCGGATTATAGCTCTTCTCCTCAATGTACAGTATATTCTATTTATTTCCATTTTCAAATCTGTGCTTACAATTGTAGAACAAGCACCTTTGGTCCTTGATAACACAGCGGTAGGGCGTTTGCCTTGCACGCAGTCAGCCCGGCAGAACCAGGTTCGATTCCTCCGCCCCTCTCGGACAGCCTGGCAAGCTACCGAGAGTATTCAATATGCCAAACACAGTAACAAGAAGTCTCACACTGGAGACGTTACTGGGTCCGCTCGAGCAAATCGATGAACAACGGGAGGACAGACAGTGTCTTTCTAACATCTTGCGAGAGTCAAAAATTCCTTCATTTACTGAGTCCAACTGCAGAGGACACACACAATTTTGTATCAGTTGCCTTCACTTCGTTTAAAGAGCAAGACGTTCTTCCAGCAGCGGGGGTGGGTCCTGGAGGGCTTTGATTGCACAAAATAAAACCTTTCTGGAGGGTTCTCCTGCCACCCTTAAGAAGTGCAAGAGGGGCTGGAGTGATAGTCCAGCATTTGCCTTGCGCACGGCTGAGCCGGGTTCAATTCCCAGCATCCCATAGGGTCCCCGTAGCACCGCCAGGCGTCATTCCTGAGTGCTTGAGCCAGGAGGAAACATCACCGGGTGTGACCCAAAAAGAAAAAAAAAAGAAGTGCAAGAAATTTGATTAAACAGCTTCGTCTAGCGTCAAGCCCTGGTACTGCACCCCGTAAGCGCCGTCACCTTCCGGAGCCACGCGGAACCGCGAGGGATCTTGCTGAAATGCAGGTTCTCTTCCAGAAGCCGGAGGGAAGCCCCACTCCGCGCCACTCGCAGGCCCCCCTGAGATTGGCTCGGGGACTGCGGTGAGGCAAATGTTTCTAAGCAGAATTAGTCGTCGTTATAGGCAAAGATCTTTCTAGATGCTGGAAATGTGTAAAGGGAAGTGTTCACCCTCTTCTACAAAGGACGAGATGTTGGTTTAAATAAATTGGTGATGCTGAATTGATAATTTTCCAAAGCAAATTTTCTTTCTTTTTAATTTTTTTTTGGAGGGGGGATACTGTGCTTAGCACCTGTGGGTGCTCGGGGCTGACTCCTGGCTCTGTGTTCAGGGATCACTGCCACTGGGATGTGGAGGACCGTATGGGATGCTGAGGATCGAATCTGGGTTAGCCTCACGCGAGCCAAGCGCCACTACCCTGTGTTGTTTCTGGTCCCGGTGAGTTTTCTTCACTGCTTATCCGTTATTTTACACCCGAGACGGGGTCGCTTCCCACCGCCTAGTCAAGCATTCCTAAGTGTGACCTTGGCACTTTCCACTCTGCCATCTAATGCAGACGGATCAGCTGCGTTACATCAGCCGGACAGTCGTCAGCTTAGAGACATATTTTCCAGGTGAGAGAACTTACGGCGGGTGGGGACAGAATGACTTTCCCCTGGGCATCAAGCATTCTGGGGGGGGCCTCAGAGACAGGACAGGAGTAGGGCACTTGCCTCGCACGCAACCAACCCAGATTTAATCCCCTCCCAGCACTGTGTCTGTCCCCAGAGCACTGTAGGAGTGAGCCCTGAACACAGAGCCAGGAGTAGGTCCTGACTAGCACAGCCTGGTGTGGCCCAAGAAACGAAAATAAGTAAATAAATGCAGACGTACATGAAGGAAGTTCGGTTGCCTTGGGATGGAAGAGTCCGAACGGCTTGCACGCGAGAGTCTGGACCTGCTCTCTGCCACGACATCATCCTCTGACACGTTTGGAGTGAGTGACAGCCCCGTCCCGACCCCAGCAGAGTCAGGGTAGATCTCAAACATCCCCAAGTGTGGCCCCAAAGCCCTCCCTCCCCCGGCCCCCCAAAAGCCCTTGCTTTAAATCTCTCTCTTGGGAGTACGTGTCTTCTGGGATTTCTTAGCTTATGACGTTCAAATGTATGAGCCCAGCCACCTGGGTGTGATCACCAGCACCCCTTCTGGCCCCCAAACCCAGCCAGGAGTGATTCCTGACACAGAGCCAAGGGTGGGCCCTAAGCACCACTGGTAAGGCCTTTCAAGGGGAAGAAATACAGCGAATGTAGAAAATCGGACATCTAACCTTTACAGCGTTTCTGAGAAAGTTAAGTAAAAACTGGGGGGCTAAAATGATAGCGCAGCCGGTAGGGCGCTGGCCTTGCATGCAGCTGACCCCGGGTTCGATCCCTGGCATCCCGTCTGATCCCCCAAGCACCGTATGAGTGCACAGCCAAGAATAACCCCTGAGCATCACCAGGTGTGGCCCAAAAAACAAACAAAAAGTCAGGTGAGAATCAGTCTTAGAATAATAAGATCCTAGAAACGACCCATGTTAGTATTGCTTACAGAGCTGATGACCACGACTTTATTAACCACTGTCGGACAGCAAGATCCATCTGTCTCCTTCAAATCGGAGTGATGACTTAGAGGAGTATTGTTTGGGCGTCTCTCTCTCTCTCTCTCTCTCCTTTCTTCCTTCCTTCTCTCCCTCCCTCCTTCCGTCTTTCTCCTTCCTTCCTTCCTTCCTTCCTTCCTTCTTTCCTTCCTTCTTTCCCTCCCTCCCTCCCTCCTTCCTTCCTTCCTTCCTTCCTTCCGCCTTCCTTCCTTCCTTCCGTCCTCCATCCTTCCTTCCTTCTTTCCCTCCCTCCTTCCTTCTTTTTCCTCCCTCCCTCCCTCCCTCCTTCCTTCTTTTTCCTCCCTCCCTCCCTCCCTCCCTTCCTTCTCTCCCTCCCTCCCTTCCTTCCTTCCTTCCTCCCTCCCTCCCTCCCTTCCTCCTTCCCTCCTTCCTTTCCTTCCTTCCTTCCTTCCTTCCTTCCTTCCTTCCTTCCCTCCTTCCTTTTTCTCTCCCTTCCTTTCTTTCCTTTCTCTTTTGTCCAGCAAATATAGCCCATGAAGAATCTGGGTTTGCTTTACAGACCCCATGCATCCGATGCCTTTAAAACTACCCGGGATATGGCTCAAGTGGCCATGTAGAACCTTCGCTTTGGGGCGGGGGCGGGGGAAGGAGCTGAGAGGCCCCTGGTGGTGGTCAGGGGAGTCCCCGCTCCACCCCCCACATGAAGCCTGTAGAGCAGAGTCTGCAGGGACAAGGTCCTGGGTCCCACCCCCAGGAAGTGTGATGCCCAAGAACCTCAAGCGTAACCCCCACAACAGGAACATCACCGAGACGGGAATTCCAGTCCTGGCTCCAGGGCACTGAGCGGTGTGCTCCCCCCCACCCCGGGGGGCTGTGCTCTCTGAGGCCACCGTGTCCTGGGATGGCCAGGGTCCCATCCCTGTCCCTGTGGAGCCTCCTGCTGGTCTGGTGTCAGCTGCTGATTCGATGCCTCGAGGGCCGTCACAGGGGTGAATCCAGCCGGGAACCGAGCTAGGAAACGCCACAGCAGCGTTGGTGGCAGCCAGGAGGTGGCGTCGGGCCGGATGTTGGGGTGCGTGTGGGGTTGAGGCTGCTGCTCCCCTGGGCAGGGGTCTGCACGGCTGCTTGACTGGGGGTCTTCCCGGGGAGCTGTCGGGCCCTGGGAGGCAGAGGGGAGGGGGGACTGGAGTTGCGGTGGGTGGGTGTGAGGGGCCCAGCTGACGCGCTCCTGGGCCTGGTGGCTGCAGGTGGCTGGGGGGGGGGGGGGGCGGGGCAGTGTCTCTGTGCAGCTGTGGTGGCCGGCAGCAGCCTCGGGATGGAGGGGGAGGGGCTGCTGGGGTCAGGGTTGCAGGGCCTGTGGACCACTACCCGGGCTGCTTTGGAAAGATGCAGTTCCTCAAGGCCACCCAGTGATGCACCAACCCGCAGAGTCTGGCTGACCACACGCTCCCCGGGGTGCACCGGGGGCCGTGGGATCCCCCAATCCTAGGGAGTGGGGCTGGATGTCTGTTAGGAGCAAACGCCCTTACACCTGTTTGTTTTTGTTTGGGGGTTGGGGGGGGGGACACCTGGCACCTTCAGGCTTCCTCCTGGCTGTGACTCGGGAATGGCTCCTGGCAGGTTTGGGGACCATGTCCGGGGACCCTCTGGGGTGCCGGGATGGGCCGGGGTCAGAGTGCGCCAGGCAAACGCCCTCCCCGCTGTACTATGGCTCCGGCCCCAGAGCAAACGCGCGTGGACGTCGTCTTCGGCCCCAGCGAGCCCGGCTGTCCCCAGGCCGGGCCCTTACGGTCTGTCAGGAGGAAAGTGGCTTCCAGAGGCGGCCATCAGCACCGCCCGCAGGTCACTGTGAGGCCTGCCCGATTCCCGCCTCCTGCTGTGGGGTGGAGAGTGTGGACTGGGCAGGTGAGGCCTCGCCCCAGTAGCCAATGGATGGGTGGGCCGTGACGGAGCCCATGGGGCTAGAGAGCTCAGTGGGCAGGGCACTCGCCTGCATGCAGCCACCCTGGGTTCAGCCCTGGCCCCCTGAGGGCCCCCGAGCCCCACCAAAAGGGGTCCCCAAACACAGAGTCAGGAGTAAGCCCTGAGCACCGCCGGATGTGGCCTCCCCACCAGAAGATAAATAATAAATTAACCAACACGACCCTCTGCCATGGGCTGGAGCGATAGCACAGCGGGTAGGGCGTTTGCCTTGCACGAGGCCGACCTGGCCAACCCGGGTTCGATTCCTCCGCCCCTCTCGGAGAGTCTGGCAAGCTCCCGAGAGTATCCTGCCCGCACGGCAGAGCCTGGCAAGATCCCCGTGGCATATTCGAGACGCCAAACACAGTAACAAGTCTCACAACGGAGACGTTACTGGTGCCCGCGCAAGCAAATCGATGCACAACGGGAGGACAGTGCTCCCGTGCTACCCTCTGCCACATGACCTCTCCCTTCTGACCCGCACACGCTTCAGCTGAAGACCCCGAGGCCAGTGTGTCCCACTGCACGCTCGCCCCTCCCCGTGAAGGACGGCCCTTCCTTGGCAGAGCCCGGGGCCTCTCAGGCGGGCGGTGAATGGCCCTGCAGGGTGGCAGCAGCAGACCCGGGACACAGCTGCCCGTGACTAAGGCCAGGCCCCCACCGCCCCGAGGGCCGCCCGCCCCCTCCCGACATCTGCTTCCTGTTTTCCCTCTCCCACTCCGCACTCCTCCTGGTTTCCGTTCACCTGTGGGCCTGCTGCCGGCCCCCTCTGGAAGCCCACCGAGAGGCTTAGTCACCCCAGAGGGGAGCGGGCCTGCCAGTGGCCTCTCCCGGCCACTTCCTCCTGCCTGCCTCCCACTCGCCACGTTGCTGTCCCGGCAACGCCAGCAACGCCAGGAGCACAAGAGCCTGTGACTCACGGGACTTGCAGCGGCCGGTGACTTGTATCAGTGACTTGCCTAAAATGACGGTCAGAGCGCACACACACACACACACACACACACACACACACACACACACACGAGCCTGTGGCTCACGGGACTTACACCTACACACACGCATGCACACTGCTCCCCAGGTTTTCTTGAGGTCAGCTCCATACTCCCTACCCAGACACAGAGCCAGATGGGCTTAAACTTAAGGATGCTTGTTTCTGTGCGAATAGGCAGATGCCTAAGAAGTTTTCCTCACCCAAACCGAAATCTCAGTCTTCGAGGTTCTCAGCGGAGACTTCGAGGTCACGTGACAGGTCCTGAATCCTATCCAGTGTCCCTGCACTTTCTCAGAGTCAATGAAGTGGCTTATCCAACCGAGTGCAGCAAGTGGCTTAAGAAGGGAGCGTGCTCTGGGGCCAGTGAGACAGTATAGTGGGGTGGGCACACACAGCTGACCTGGGTTCGATCCCCAGCACCACATATGGTCCCCGGAACCCACCAGGAGTGACCCCTGAGCACAGAGCCCGGAGGAAGCCCCAATCACTGCCAGATATGACCCAAAAGTCAAAAGATAAATTTAAGAAAGGAACTGCAAACTCACAATGATTTCATTACCCCGAGAAATCACACGGTATGGGCAATGGGCACAGTAAGTTTATTTGAACTTCTGTTTTACGTTTCACTATTATCAAAATGCACAAGCTACTTTTTTCTAAGACTGTTTCCAAGAACTTTCCCCAGTGGTGATTTTGTTTACTTACTATTCCAACAATAGCACAGTCCTCCCGTTGTTCATTGATTTGTTCGAGCGGGCCCAGTAACGTCTCTGCTGTGAGACTTGTTGTTACTGTGTCTGGCATATTGAATACGTCACGGGGAGCTTGACAGGCTTTGCCGTGCGGGCGGGATACTCTCGGTAGCTTGCTGGGCTCTCCGAGAGGGGTGGAGGAATTGAACTCAGGTCGGGTGCCCTTGGCCGCGTTGGCCGCGTGCAAGGCAAACGCCCAACTGCTGTGCTATCACTCCAGCCCATTCCAACAGTAAGACTTACGTACTTGTGTTTATGACTTTGGTATAGGAGTTAGCACAGTTCCACCACCACGATGATGTTTTGTTCGGTGGTCACTCCTGGTGGTGCTCAGGGTGTCCCGTGCGGTGCCAGGAATCCACCCGGAGCTGGCCACATCAAGACAAAAGCTTGGTCGGGTGTCCCATCTCACCAACCCCACGAGCGATTTTTTTTAGAGAAAATGTACCCCAGTACTGGCCCTTGGTAATTCACTTTCATCACATCAAGAAAACCCCATTTTCTTTGTAATCCATCATCTCGTCCTGCTTGAATCACACACAAATGCAACACCTGAGAGAAGCCATTTTTGTCAAAATGTTTAGAAAAGGCAGGAACACACCCCCCCCAAAAAAAAGGTAAAGGAATCTTTGCAGTTGGTTTCCAGAGCTTTGTCACCATGCCCCCTTCAAACCAACTTATTTTATAATTTACTGAACCCAGTAATCCAGAGCAGTGGGTACACTACCGTAAACAAAGTTAATTCTGCACTTTTCCTGCTCTTTGGCGAAGTCAATTAACCTCAGGGCTGCAGCTTTGAAGTCCGCCCCGCACCCCCCCACACACACACAACTTTATTTAAACATTGTGATTTACAAAGTAGCTCATGACGATGTCCCAGGTATTCAATATTCCCACCCGAATCCCACCCCCGCCCTCCACCACTGTTCCCATTTTCCCAGCTACCCCTCTCGCCTGCCACCAGAGCCGGCCCACAATCATTTATTTTATATCCATTGTTGCCAATACAGTCTAATAGAATGACCCCCCAAAAAAAAATTCCATGGAGAAAATGCGTAAAAATTGTTGCATCTCCCCATGGGGACATTAAGTCCTTGTCTGAGGGTTTACTAAGCTGTTGTGCAAGTTAAGGTCCTGTGTTAATGCTTTTGTTAGTGAGCTTGGCTGGTGTCTCCTTCACCCTCCCACCCGACCTGAGTGTTCCTACTGGGATGTCGGCGTTGTGGTTTAGAGATGTCGCTCCAGAAAAGTCCAGCAGATTCCAGGAAAGGTGTCTGAGAAGCTTCTGCAGCTAGTTGGTCTCTTTGGAGATTGATCTGAGGCTGTGGCACAAGGCTGATAGATTTGCTTCATGTGGCAGTGACGGGCCTGGGCGTGGCTGCCAGGGCTTCAGGAAGACCAGGGGGCTGGGGAGACGTCGCCCACCCCACCTCGAGAAGGCCTCACTTTGGAACTTTTTTTTTTGCTTTTTGGGTCACACCCGGCGATGCACAGGGGTTCCTCCTGGCTCTGCACTCAGGAGTTACTCCTGGCGGTGCTCAGAGGACCAGATGGGATGCTGGGAATCGAACCCGGGTCGGCCACGTGCGAGGCAAACGCCCTACCTGCTGTGCTATCTCTCCTTTGAACTTTTTATTCCAAAACCAACCATGCAGAAGAAAACCGCATGCAGGCCCTGGCTGGTGGGGTCCGAGTGTGGCACTTCTTGGCCCCTCACACAAAGCCGGCCCCGCTGACGGCTTTGAAGATGAGGGTCTTCATTGAAGAGGGCGAGAGCTGAAGAGAAAGAAGCCACAGGCCTGGGACAGGGCGATCGATCCTGACCTCAGCACTTCAGGGGTGCCGGAAGTCACCCTACTCAAGTCATCGACAAGTCTTGAGCTTCCTGCCAATGGAGCCAAGACGAAACTTGCGGGGGTGGTGTATTGGGGGGCGCTCACCCAGTGGTGCTCAGGGCTTACTCCTGGCTCTGCACTCAGGAAGCACTCCTGGCAGGGTTCAGGGGACCGTATGGGACGCCAAACACTGAACCCAGGTCAGCGGTGTGCAAGGCCAGCACCCTGCCCTCTGTACTCTCTCCAACCCACCAAAATCAATCTTGATTTTTCTTTCTTTGCCAGAGCAATAGCAGAGCAGACAGGGCGCTTGCGTTCAAGAGCCCCCCCCCCCCAGGGTTCATCTCTGGCAGCCCATACGGTCCTTGTCCTAGTCCTACCAAGAATGACCTCCGCGGGGCTGGAGCAATAGCACAGCAGGGAGGGTGCTTGCCTTGCATGCGACCAACCCAGGTTCGATTCCCAGCATCCCATATGATCCCCTGAGCACTGCTGGGGTAATTCCTGAGTGCAGAGCCAGGAGGAACCCCTGAGCACCACCGGATGAGGTACACAGACACACACACACACACACACTCTCTCTCTCTCTTCTTACGGGGCTGGAGAGAGCGCAAAGACATATCTGGGACTGGCTTGATTCCCAGCACACCTTACTGTCCCGAACCCCACCAGGAGTGACCCTAAACAGAGCCAGGAGTATGCACTGGGCAGAGCCCGGCAAGCAAAGCACACAGAAAACTTTAATTTGAAAAAAAGGGCCAAGGGGGCTGGAGCGATAGCACAGCGGGTAGGACATTTGCCTTGCACGCGGCCGATCCGGGTTCAATTCCCAGCATCCCATATGGTCCCCTGAGCACCGCCAGGAGTAACTCCTGAGTGCAAAGCCAGGAGTACCCCAAGCATTGTTGGGTCTGACCCAAATAACAAAAAAAAGGGGGGGGGGCGGGGACCAAGGAGAAGGAAGTGACAGGCCCAGGTTCGAACCACTCGGGCCTGAGTACCCCCAGCGAGGTGTCCTGGGCTCTGCATGGGGAAGCCCCATGTGCCCAGGGGTGGCCCCGAAGGAAAAATGAATTTGTTGGGGTGGGGGGGACACACCCCGCTGTGCTCAGGGTCTACTCTTGGCTCAGTGCTCTGGAGTCACTCCTGGCAGCCTGGAAAATCACACGGGGTGCTGGGAACTGAAACCAGAGCAGAGACAAGGCGAGCGCCCTGCCCGCTCTATTCTCTCTCATCAGAAAAATGAAAAAAAAAAAATTGGCTTCTGGGGTCACACCCAGCGATGCACAGGGGTTCCTCTTGGCTCTGCACTCAGGAAATCACCCCGGTGGTGCTCAGGGGACCATATGGGATGCCGGGGATCGAACCTGAACCAGCCGCATGCAAGGCAAATGCCTTGCCACCATGCTATCGCTCCAGCCCCGAAGAAAAAGGTTGAACTTATCGTAATGTCCAATGTTCCCATCAACGGCCAAGACCCAGAGACTATAAAACCCAGCTCCCAGAAGTGTGGGGCCACAAAAGCGCGCGCGCGCGCACACACACACACACACACACACACACACACACACACACAAGACATCTTATTACCTCACTTTTACTTTGGAGAACCTGATAGGCTACCGAAAGTATCCTGTCCAAACAGCAGAGTCTGGCAAATTTCCTGTGTTGTACTCAATATGCCAAATACCAGTGACAATGAGGGGTCTCATTCTCCTAACCCTGAAAGAGCCTTGAATGTGGCACTTTTTAAAATCTCAGGGGGACTGGAGCAATGGCACAGTGGGGAAGGAGTTTGCCTTGCACATGGCTGACCTGAGTTCAATTCCCAGCATCCCATATGGTCCCCTGAGCACTGCCAGGAGTAATTCCTGAGTGCAGAGCCAACAATAACCCCTGAGCATCGCTGGGTGAGACCCAAAAACCAAAAAATAAACAAATAAAAATAAAATCTCAGGGCCAGGAAGGAGACGTTACTGGTGCCTGCTCGAGGCAATCGACGAACAACAGGATGATCGTGACCGTGATCCTGAGTGCCACTTGGGCTCTCTGGGAAGTAAAAGCATGCTGGGCGCCTGTCTCGTAAAACTCACAGGTAACTCTCACCTAAGATGGCGCTCGCGGTGTTTATTACAGGTTCTTGGTTCTCAGAAATGGTTTAACACTGAGTCGGGCAACAGTGATTCTGACAAAAGCGGAAACACTCAGCGTATGTATTTCAAGTTGAGTATCGAGCTGGCAGTACATGAAGAATTTATTTACCTGCAGGTGAAATGGTTCACAACAGACCTGGAGCGACAGCACAGCAGGGAGGGCGTTTGCCTCGCACGCGGCCAACCGGGGTTCTCTCCCCAGCATCCCCCGAACCCCCAAGCACCGCCAGGAGTGATTCCCGAGTGCAGAGCCAGGAGTAATCCAGCTGCGACCCAAAATGCAAAAAAAAAAGCTAAAAAAAAAGTTAACACACTGCAACATTTTAAAGATTTTTTTATTTTGCTTTTTGGATCCCACCCGGCAATGCACACTGGCTCTGCACTCAGGAGTTACTCCTGGCGGTCTCAGGGGACCATATGGGATGCTGGGAATCGAACCCGGGTCGGCCGCGTGCAAGGCAAACGCCCTCCCCGCTGTGCTATTGCTCCAGCCCCAACATTTTAAAAGATTTTTTTGGCTTGGGGGCCAGAGCGGTAGTGCAGCAGGTATAGGGCTCTTGCCTTGCACTTAGCAGACCCGGGTTTGATTCCCTGCATCCCACTTGGTCCCCTCCGAGCATGGGACCAGAAGTCTGAGCATCCCTGGGTGTGGCCCAAAAACAAAAATAAAAAGTAAGAGACTTTTCTCCTTTGGGGCCACATCCAACGGTGCTCTGGGACTACTCCCAATTCAGTGCTCACGGGACAATGCAGTGACCGGGATTGAACTGGAACCTTCCATACGCAAACCAGCACTCCGTCCTTTCGCGCTATCTCCCCAGCCCCCATTTTTCTTTCATTTTAAGAAAATGGACGTCCTGGGAAGCTAGCTGGAGCACATCAGGAACGCGAGAGAAAGAAGAGGCACAAGGAACACCCAAGGAACAGGCGGGAATCATTTTATTTCCACGGTGACAGCACCGCACGAGGAAGCCCCGGTCCCACCGCACAAACGTCCGCCTGGTGTGTGCGTGCGGCTTAGACGCGACATCTCAGGGAAGCTCAGGAAGCCGAACACGGCGCCCAGCCTCAGCCCCGCAAGGCTGTGCCCGTCACACAGCAGCAAAGCACAGTTTCTTTCGAGATCAATTCAGATGAAAGACAAAACTCCTCATTTATCCCTGACCTGCACCCGTCAGACTCAGCACGCTTGCTCTCTTCCAGAAGGTAACGGTTAACGGCTGGCTCGTTACAGAACTGGGAGAAGACAGGCCTTCGACAGCGTGGGACACTCTCATCCCACCGACTCTGGCCGGAGGGGTCGCCTCGGGGCACCGGCTCCGGGCCCAGTGCTCTGGCCACTCTGCCAACCTGGGGCCAGGCCGACACATCAACCCCGTTCCTTCTAATTCGCGGCAGTGCTGAGACCTGGATTTTAAAAACTGCCTGGAAACATTCCAGAATGTTTTCTCTTCCTCTGGCAGCAAACGGGCATCTACGACTCTGCTTCATTTCTGAGCCACACCCGGCGATGGTCAGGGTTTCCTCCTGGCTCTGCACTTGGGGGGTCCCTCCCAGAGGGGCTTAGGGGGCGACAGGTGGGTGCGAGGGCAGAACCCGGGTCGCCCGACCCCGGTGTGTGTTATCTCTGCTGTAGAAAATACCTCCTCACCCACCCACCCCCAGATTCAGTTCCCCTGGGCAGCCCCTCGCCTGCTTCCTATATTGCAACGTTGCTTTTAGAAACATGAAAATAAGAAAGAAATCAGAGGGAAACACAGCCATCGCCAGCCCCGGAGAGAAACGGGGGGAGGAGACGCTCCCTCCTGGCTCCCCCCCACCCCCCGCCCGGCCCCCCGGTGGGGGGGCTCACGAGCTGTAGTACTTGAGGAGATCCTCGTCCGTGGGCTTCAGGATCTTCTTCTCGGCCATGTTCACCACCCAGCCGGGGGCCAGGCCGAAGAAGATCTGCCTGGGGTCCTTGCGCGTGCTGAGCATCTTGAAGAGCTCGTCCCTGGTGATGTCGGGGAGGACGTAGCCGTACTTCCTGGCCAGCTCCAGCCTGGCCTCGGGGAAGCCCGCGGGGTCGGCCAGGTAGCCGCGGTGCCTGGCGTCCGTGTAGTAGGGGACCAGGGCCTCGGGGGGCAGCAGGCGCTTGGGGATGGGCTGTCCGCGCAGGAAGAAGGGCACCGGCTTGCACAGGATCTCTGCAACGGCAGGAAGCGGTTGGCACGAGGAGATGCCATGCTGGCGTCACGACTGTCGTGGCGAGTGATACTTGAACGTGGCCGAGACCAGCACCCAGTCCCAGCTCTCTTTGGGGGCCAGTACCGTTTCCCTCGGTTCTGGGTCGGTGGCCCAGCACCCAGCGGCCCAGCATCCGGTGGCGTCCAGGCACCGTGGGGGCGAGTCCTGGGTGCCCCCGCCCCCCGGGGAAGCACTGCGTTCCCAGCACCTCCCAGCACGCGGCACCCCCTCCCCCGAGCACCGAGGGCTGAGGGCCCAGCATGAAACTAATATCCAAGGCCAGGGAAAATGGGCCAGGAGCACTGGTCAGTGGCGAGTCGATGGTGTGGGGGGAGGAGGGCAGTTCAGCTAGAGGAGGGTCCGTTACGGCACGTTAGTTGGAAATCATCAGTCTGGACAAGGGCTGAGGGGTGAAAAGGAGGTGAAGGGAGATGCATGGGGGAAGGGGGGAGCAGGGGAGAGAGAGAGAGAAAGAGAGAGAAAAAAAGCACCTGCCATAGAGGCAGGCAGGGGGTGGGGGGAGGTGATGGGAGGGACCCTGGGGACCCTGGTGGAGGGACGGGTGTTGGAACCCAGTAGGACTGAAACGCAATCAGGAACAATTTTGTAATGCTCTCTAAAATAAATAAATAAATACTGTTTTTTTCAGGGGCCAGGTGGGCCCGCACAGTGGACAGGGGCTGGCCTAGCGCAATCTGAACTGGGTTCGAGCCCTGGTACCCCAGGAGGTCCCCGAGGCCCACCGGGAGTCAGCCCCGAGCAGGGCCAGGCGTGACCCAAACACAAGCAAAAAGGAAGGCACGAGAGGACAGCAGGGGGGCGGCCACCTCGCCCGCCACTGACCTGGGCAGGACCCCGGCACCCCACAAGGTTCCCGGAGCCGCCAGGGGTGACCCTTCGCGTAGAAGTCAAACGAAGCACCCAGCCCCGGCTGGTGGAGCTCCCCTTGTGCCCCCCTGCACACCAAGCACCCAGAGGCCCGACGTGGGCGCGGGCGCAGCTCACCCAGACTCCGGGGGTCATAGAAGGCCGTGGTGATGACGCCCCCGTTCTTCTCGACCGCAGCAATGGCGAGCTCCGACGCCAACTGCACCTCAATGTTGACCTTGGCCTTGAAGGTGTCCGCGCCCTGGAGGAGCACACGGCCGGGGCTGTGAGTGTCCACTCGCCAGGACAGCCGCTGCCCTGCCCCGCCCTGCCCGTGTCCCGGCCAGAGGATCCCGGACAGCCCGTCCTTCCACTGGCCGTCCCCAGAGGCGCCCAGTGTCCCTTCCCGGGAGGCCGGAAGGATGTTTCCCTCCTGCCCACTTCGCAGGGAGAGTCCTGGTGCCAGCACAGCAGTGAGGCCACAACGAAACACACAGAACTGAACAGAACCGAATTACGGTTCTGTTTGGGCTCACTGTGGCCAAGGGACACTCGATTCGACTCTCACTTCAAAACAGACACTCACTGGGGCTGGAGCAATAGCACAACGGGTTCGATTCCCAGCATCCCATAGGGTGCCCTGAGCACCGCCAGGGGTGATTCCTGAGTGCAGAGCCAGGAGGAACCCCTGAGCATCACTGGGTGTGACCCAAAAAGCGAAACAAAAAAACGAAACAAAACCAAAAAAACAGATGCTCACTGTCTCCGCAAGGATCAAGAGGTGTCGTGGGGCTGAAGAGACGGAACAGTGGGTCGGTGCCTGCCTTGCACGGGACTGACCCGAGCTCACCCCTAAGCCTGACCAGGAGGGAGCCCCGAGCACCCCCGCTTCTGGCCCCAAAATAAAAAGGAGTTCCTACTTTCATGCAGTTGATACAAACTAGCTCCCCGTCAATTCTGTTAACTACAAATTTTTAACTTTTGAAAATCAATTCCAAGACATGGTTTTCGTCTACAATGTTGGTGCCCTGGGGTTACTTCTGCCTCTGCACTCCACGGTCAACCCTCGTGGGCTCAGGGACCGTACAGGATACCGGGGACTCGGCCCGGGTGGGCTGTGTGCAAGGCAAGTGACCTCAGGAAAAACACTTGAGCCTCTGGGACCGGGTGATAGTACAGCGGGGAACACGGCCGGCCCGTGTGCGATGCCCGGAATCCCAGATGGTCTCCCAAGCCCACAGCAGTGATTCCTGAGTACAGAGCCAGGAGGAACCCCCAGCATCGCTGGGCGTGGCCCAAAGACACAAGAAAAAGCTTTTCGGTAAACACATGCTTCCCCCTAGTGGCTGCTGAATTACTTACACGGGGATACTCCTGACATGCAAGGAGCACAAACTTCACAACGCACAAGCTCACACTGGCTTATGAAATTCCTAGCAAACATCCAATTCTTCTAAAGAGAAAACCTCTTGGGTACCGAGTGGTAGTCCAGCGGGTAGGGTGCTTGCCTTATACACGGGTGATCCGGGTTTGATTCCCAGCATCCCAGATGGCCCCCTGAGCCATGCTAGGGATGACCCGAGCACCAAGCCTGGAATCTGAGCACTGCTGGGTGTGAGCCAGAACCAAAGAGGGGGGGGAGGTGTGGGGGGAATTTAACTAAATAGAAACCCACTTTTCTGCAGCTCAAGCAGGGTGAGATTCATTCTCCCGTCCATCCATACTGAGTCACAGGGGCCTGGAGAGCAACGCCAACTGCTGGCCCACTCGGAGCCCAGCCTCCGCTCTGCACGGCGCCAAAGCACCCTGGGTGGCCCAGACAAGGGCCGGCGGCACGAGGGCCCAGGTACTTCGAGTCTAGACCATCACCAGGGACCGACAGAACACGCACAAGGGGCCAGAGCGACAGCATAATGGGGAGGGCGTTCGCCTTGCACACGGCCGACCCGGGTTCGATTTCCAGTATCCTATATGGTCCCCCCAAGCACCACCAGGAGTCATTCCTGAGTGCAGAGACAAGAGTAACCCCTGAGCACCTCCAGGTACAGCCCCCCCGAAACAAAAAAACAAAAACAAAAATAAGAAATGAGGGGCTGGAGCAATAGCACAGCGGGGAGGGCATTTGCCTTTCAAGCAGCCGACCCAGGTTCAATTCCCAGCATCCCCTATGGTCCCCCGAGCACGGCCAGGAGTAATTCCTGAGTGCATGAGCCTCTAGTAGCCCCTGAGCATCACCAGGTGTGACCCCAAAAGCAAAAATAAATAAATAAATAAATAAGAAATGAACACACAGATGTTCCTGGACCTGGGCAGGCCCCAGGAGAGAGGGAGGGGCCGGCAGAGCTGGCAGGGGCCTCACTGTCCCCCACCCCCGCCAGGAACGGCCCATGCAGGCCAGTGGAGCCCACAACGGCCCCACCATGCTAAGCCCCCAGAGGTGCACACCAGCCACCAAGGCAGGGAGAGCCTGACCCTGAGGCCTCTGAGCCTGAGGGCCCGGGAGAGCCAGTCTCAGCACTGTCCACTGCCCCACCCGGCCACACGGGGAGGACATGCTACACCCGTGAGAGGGCACACAACCCTGGGGGCCAGGAAGGGCCCGTGCCCTGGACACCAGGCGCCCTCCCGGTTCCCAGGCAGCCACGTCCCCCAGGGAGGGTGGGGACCCACGGCCCCGGGCCAGCAGGCCGCAGGCACCGAGTCAACTAGGGGCGGAGGGAGTCACGGCTACTGCCTCACACGCAGCCCGCCCTGGTTTGGTCCCCGCCACCTGTCCCACCAGCAATGACCCCTGAACACTGCTGGGTGTGACCCAAAGACACACCCACACACACACACACACACACCCACAGCCACGCTCACCTCCTCGACCAGCTGCACGCCATAGTCCCTCTTGAAGGGCTGGATGGTGACGCCTCTGCCGTTCACCAGCTGGGTCAGGTCGATGGGCTGAGAGGGGTCGACCCGGCCCAGGTCGATGAGGTACTGCAGCCTGCTCAGACTCAGGGGCTGGTACTGGCGCCGGAAGCTACAGGAGAGAGGGCACGGCTCAACTCGCGTCTCCTCCGGCCGGTGACTCCAGATGGGCGAGAGGGCACAAAACACAGCGCTCCGGGAAGCAAGGAAAGCTGGCCTGGGCAGCTGGGGATGGGGCCTGGGGCCCTGGGAGACCCCCCACAGGCACGGCGACCCCGGTCTGATCCGCAGCATCACGCCCCCTCCATCCCCGGCTCCGACACACTACACAGTGTAGCCCCCATGGCAAAAAAATATCAAAGACCCTGCCTCAGGGCTGGAGCGACAGCACAGCCTTCCCTGGGTTCGAGTCCCAGCATCCCATAGGGTCCCCCGAGCACCGCCAGGAGTAATTCCTGAGTGCAGAGCCAGGAGGAAGCCCTGAGCATCGCCGGGTGTGACCCAAAAAGAAAAACAAGAACCTGCCTCTCGAAACACACATTTCACGTAAGTCAACGGATCAACACGTGGAAACGGTACCCCACAATCTGACGGGGACTCGCCACCTCTCAGTTAACTGTAAGGGAGCTGATTTCTTTGCTACAGGCGGGCAGACAGGGCATCTTCCATCCGACTGGCCTGCAGGCAGGCAAGGTTTCTTGACCAAAACGGGCTCACAAGTTTGCTCCGCAGTGAATTGAAAAGCTGGGGATAGTGGGGGTTAAGGTGCTTGCCGGGAGGCCAGAGAGATAGTACATCAGATAAGGTGTTTGCCTGGCACACATCCGACCCGGGTTCGATTCCCAGCATCCCATATGGTCCCCCGAGCACTGCCAGGAGTAATTCCTGAGTGCAGAGCCAGGAGGAAGCCCTGAGCATCGCTGGGTGTGACCCAAAAAGCAAAAAAAGAAACCAAGAAAAAAAGGTACTTGCCTGGCGTGCAGCGCACCCGGGATAGAACCCTGGCACCATGTAAGGTCCCCTCAAGGGACCCCCGAGCACAGAGCCAGAAGTACCCCCACTCCCTCCCCCCAGGAGTGGCCCCCAAGTAAAAGAAATGCCCTTACCTGTGGCCTTCATTGAACCCGTACTTGGGGATCCGGATGTAGAAGGGCGTCTGTCCTCCCTCGAAGCCCAGCCGGGGCCGGGTGCCCCTCTGCCGCTCCCCCTTATGGCCGCGCCCACACTTGCGGCCTCGCCTCCGGCCGCGGGGGCGCCGGGCCTGGAAGAACCCAAAGCTGCTTTTCCAAGTTCCCCTTGGCCTTTTGGGTTGCCTCCGGGACGCACCCCTCCTCCCAGGAGCCTGTCGCAGGAGACCCTGGCTCAACCTGCCCTAACTCTTAAACTGCATCCGGGCCTGAGTTGGCCGCATGCTGCACTGCAAGAGTCGAGGATGTCGATTCCGTGCAAGCCTGGATATGAAGAAACCCTGGACCTACACGCCTAAGTACCGGAGAAAACGCCTGCCCGACAGTCAAGGAATTTTACTCGGACCCTGTCACAGTGACCCTGGTGGCCTTTACTCAAAGGACAACTCAAGATTTTTCTCCGTGTGCTTCCTGGTGCCTCCCACAATCACAGCACGGCAACAGCTCGCAGCTGGATGCAGGGTCTGCAACAGTCACCCAAAAGGCAGAGCAACTCTTTCCTTTATAAAAGGGGGGTGGGGGGAGCATTGTACCCAGCTGTGGGTTTCCGGTTACAGAGACCACTCCCGAAAGTGAGAATGCAAAAGCAAAGGAGCCTTCATTGCTAGTTCGGGCTAGGGTCCGAGCCTCATCCAGTCTTGACCAGGAAGGACCCTGACTCTAGTTCAGGGGACATTGTATCACATGTCGTTACATAAACACACGTGTTGGATTTCCCAAGAATGGCAACGAAGCAGTCACAAGTCTGTGGACTAACGGGTCGTGCCCACGTGCCGTGCCCAGAGATACCCTCCACATCACAGGGCTGGTTTCGGGCACCTAGGGGATTTCCAGCTTGGGCCAAGGACAGTGTCAGGAAATTCTCTGGGGGGGGAACAGAAACTCGGCCGACTGCGGGTTTTGCTTAAGTGCAGCCTGTCACTCAGCAGATGAGGTTCTGCCTCACAAAAGCTCTTCCTTTTAAATGCAAACTTGAGTGTCACCTGGTGCAACCCCGCCCTAGTGAGCACACTCTGCTCTAGCCGGGTGGTATTCTGCTCTAGCTAGGCAGCATTCTCCTCTAGCTGGGTCACATTCTCCTCTAGCTAGGTTGCATTGTCTCTTCTAGCCCGGTTGCATTCTCCTCTAGGTAGTTTGCATTCTGCTCTAGCTAGGTTGCAGTCTCCTCTAGCTACGTTGCATTCTCTCCTCTGGCTGGGTCACATTCTCCTCTAGCTAGGTTGCATTCTCTCTTCTAGCCCGGTTGCATTCTCCTCTAGCTAGTTTGCATTCTGCTCTAGCTAGGTTGCAGTCTCCTCTAGCTACGTTGCATTCTCCCCTCTAGCTGGGTCACCTTCTCCTCTAGCTGGGTCGCATTCTGCTCTAGCCGAATTGCATTCTACTCCAGGCAGTTTGCATTCTGCTCTAGCTACGTTGCATTCTCTCCTCTAGCCGGGTTGCATTCTGCTCTAGGTAGTTTGCATTCTGCTCTAGCTACGTTGCATTCTCTCCTCTAGCTAGGTCGCACTCTGCCCTGGCCGGGTTGCAAGGAAGCGCCTGCAACGCCGGGCGCCTCGGGACCCCGCACCCACAGCCCCCTGCAGAGGGGCGCGCCCTGCGCGGCCAGTTACCGGCTTCCGGGAGCCTGGGTTCGGCTGGAGGTTGGCGAGGCTGACGCGGGGCAGCGCCCGGAGCAGGTCCAGGGCCCCGGGGCCGCGGCCGCGCAGGTACCCGGCCATGCTGCGCCCGGGTGCCCGGCAAGGGCGCCCACGTGACCCGGGCGCGCTTGACGGCCGACGCCCCGCCCCTGTCGTGCCGCCGTGCCCGGGCAGCCCTCGGGGTCTGGGCGCTGCTTGACGGCCGACGCCCCGCCCCTGTCGTGCCTCCGCGCCCGCCCGCCTAGGCCGACTCGTGGGCCGGGTGCTACTTTACGGCCGGGGCCCCGCCCCCTGTCGTGCCACCGCGCCCGCTCATCTCGGCCGCCCTCGCGAGCTGGGCGCTACTTTACGGCCGAAGCCCCGCCCCCGTCGTGCCGCCGCACCCGCCCTCGGGAGCTGGGGCGCGCTTTACGGCCGAGGCCCCGTCCCCGTCGTGCGCCGCTGCGCGTCAATCTCCGCTCTGCAGAGTCCGGACGCACGTGGTCCGCCCCCTCCTCCCCCTGGAGCGTCGTGGGCTGCCCTGAGTTGCGGCTCCTGGGCCCGGCCTGTGCTTGCTGTGCAGGCAGCGCCCCCAGCCGGGGCCAGGAGCATCCGGGAGGGTCCCCAGCAGCCCCGGGATGATTCCGGTGCAGAGCTGAGAGCAACCCCTGAGCAGCCCCCCAAATAATAATAGTAATAGAAGCAATAGGATAGTAACCCTAACCCTAATCCATAGTAATCAAATATATATATGCATGCCTCTTGGATATATATATAAAATATAAAATATATATTATATATTATATATATTATATTATATATAAAATATATATATGCATGCCTCTTAGCCCTTGGATATATATAAAATATATAATGTACATAATATTAATATACATAAAAACATATTTTTATAAAATCCAGATCCCGGACGAGAACAGTGCAGTCTTCTGCCCCCGCGCCTGGGTGTTCCTTCCCGGAGCCCCTTGGAGGGGAGCGGGTTGAGCTTTCCTCCCCGCCCCGACCAGGGCTCCGGCAGCCGAAGACCTCCAGGACCAGCCACCACCATGCTGAGACCACTCTCTGCACACATGAAGGTACTGGCAGAGGGACAAAGCCACGCGGGTTCCGGGGCCGAGATCTCCAAGCCTACTCGGATTGGAGTCGAGCATCCTCCACCCAGATCCTCCAAATTCCAGCAGGCGGGGGTCACACCCACCACCTGGCCCCCTGGCGCCTTGTAATCCCATCAGCGGCCAAGACTCAGAGACTATAAAAGCCAGATCCCGGACGAGAACAGTGCAGTCTCTGCCCCCGCGACTGGGTGTTCCTTCCCGGAGTCCCTTGGAGGGGAGCGGGTTGAGCTTTCCTCCCCGCCCTGACCAGGGCTACGGCAGCCGAAGACCTCCAGGACCAGCCACCACCATGCTGAGACCACTCTCCGCACACATGAAGGTACTGGCAGAGGAACCAAGGCAAGCGGGTTCCGGGGCCGAGATCTCCAAGCCTACTCGGATTGGAGTCGAGCATCCTCCACCCAGATCCTCCAAATTCCAGTAGGCGGGGGGTCACACCCACCACCTGGCCCCCTGGCGCCGTGTAATCCCATCAGCGGCCAAGACTCAGAGACTATAAAATCCAGATCCCGGAACCGCGCGGCCACATTCACGGCCGCACATCTTATCAGGACATCTTTTTTATGACATCTTATTATCTCATTCCTACTTTGGACAAACTTGCAGGCTATCGAATGTAGCCTGCCCACAGGGCAGAGTCTGGCAAACTCCCCGTGGCGTACCAAATATGCCAAATACCAGTAACAATGATGGGTCTCATTCTCCTAAAGAGCCTTGAATATAATCTCAGGGCTAGGATGAAAGAGACGTTACTGAGGCCTGCTCGAGGCAATCGACGAATATTTTTATATGTATAGAATATATATATAATGCATGCTCTTGGAGAGCAAGCTGCCAAGAGCATCCCACCTGCATGGCAAAGCCTGGCAAGCTCCCTGGGGCGTATTCAATATGCCAAAAGCAGTAACAATAACCGGTCTCATTCCCCTGACCCTGAAAGAGCCTCCAATACGGCGGCGTTGGGAAGGACGAGTAACGACAGGCTGCTAAAATCTCAGGGCTGGGACCAATGGAGCCGTTACTGGCCCCTGCTCTAGTAAATCGATGAATAATGGGATGACGGTGATGAGAATCCACAGGCACTCACGCAGTCCACAGCTCATACAGTACTCAGGGCGCGTGCAATACGGAGGAACTCGTACCCAGGACTCAGTGCAGAGGAGCTCACCAGCACAGCTCGAAAGAGCTGGCAGGGCACATCAGAGCCCGCGCAGTACATTTCGCCAACAGGAGGTTGCGCAAGGTGGGAATGCCCGTGACTTGGCCAAGTTCCCGGAGGTGGAAGGCCAGGGTTCACATTTACACTACTTCCTCTTAATCAATGTATTTCGTAATACAAATATGAATATGTGGCTCGCTGAAGAGCCCAGTCCAGTTCTCACGTCCTCTGTCCTCTCCTCAGACTCCCTAACACATCATGTTATTTTAGGAGTATCAGCTTGGAGAGAACGTAGGAGTTGAGGTGCTTTGCTTGTACGTGGCAAACCCAGGTTCCATCCTGGCACCCTAGATGGTTCCCAGCCCCACCAGGAGTGATCCCTGAGCACAGAGCCAGGAGTAGGCCCTGAGCTCAGCTGGGTGTGGGCTCCAAACCAACAAATAATCAGCAGGTTGGCCATGTGGCTCCGTGGTAGAGCACTCACTTTGCAGGTGCGTAACTCTGAGTTTGACCCCCCCCCCGCCCCAGCATTGCAATAACTAAACAAGCTTTATTTTTGCACTGAAGTTTTTCTTTTAGTATGGGAGACTGTATACCCTTCTTCCTCTTTTAAAATGTCTTTATTAGGTGATACATATATACAAGCAAAATAAATGTACAGGAATGCTTTAATTTAGAGCAGAGGATAACACATAAGTTATTGCTTTAGCATATCTGTTTACTTCAGTATAAAAATGTATAATATAATGGAGATTTGTATTTTATAAATCTGGATTTATAAATTTCAGTGGCATATTAGGCAGATTATGAATAGAAAACCAAAGAAATTTGTGAAACAGATTAAGAAAAGACCACATCTGTTGATCTGTCAATTTGAACATCAGATACTTACTGTTAAATTAAAAAAAATTGTACTTTAAAAAAAAATAAAATCAAATAAAATGTCTTTATTAGACTTTACTGTCTTGCTCGGGAGTTGCCCCATCTGGTCACTCTTAGTGAACCACAATAACAGATGAGAAATGAAACTCTGGAGGGTAGCCACAAATTACAAAACAGCAACAACAAATTTGTTAATGGAGGGGTAGTACTGTGGTTTGCCATACTGGTTTTTGTTTTGTTTCGGAGTCACACCAGCGGGGCTCGGTGGTTATTCCTGGCTCTGCACTCAGCCTGGTTATTGGCACCACACACTGTGACGATTTCTTGTCTTGGGATGAGAGCAGAAACAAGCGGTGTGGGAGGGAGTGTTGGTGGGGTGGAAAGGGAGCTGTTTCCCCTCGGGTCGGAATGCCCACTGCTTCCACCCCTCTGGGACACTTCTCAAAAAGCTGATGATGACGCTTCCGTGGAGCCAGCAATTCCGTATCTTGGCCTCTGTCCTAAGGACACAAAAATGTTGTTTTGAGAGGATATTTGTGTTCTTTTATGCTGACTGGAGCTCCGTTCCCAATGGCTAAGATCTGGGAATGATCCAAGTGCCCAATAGCAAATGGCTGGGTAAAGAAACTGATATATAAAGAAATGCTTTTCGGTTATAATAAAAGATGAAATCATGCCATTTGCTGCTCTGTGGATGGACCCAGAGAGTGTCATGCTAAGTGAAGTCAGCCAGGAGGAGAGTTAGAGAATGACGTCTCGTAGGTGGGGTTGAGGTTGAGTAAGAGAATAACAAAAGCCCAAAGGCAACAGACGCTGAGAACTGGGTTACAAAACTGGGCTCAGCAGAGCAGGGCAAGGTAGAGAGTTTGGGGCAGAACTCTGCATGCATGAAACCCTGCCATGAAGGGTACCGTATATCACCTAGACGTCAGTGTTGAAAAAGAAAAACCTACTTTTTAGGGGCTGGAGAAGTATAGGAGGTAAGACCTTGTTTTCGTCCCACCGGCCATAAACAGAATCCCATGGCACCACAGTTGGCTCCCTGAGCTCTGCCAGGTCTCACCACTGAGCACACATCCAGCCCCCAGACCTCCCAACCTGCCACCCGACACACAAAACGCCTCAAGGGAAGGAGATTTATGGGGATCCTCATTTCTTTTTCTTTTTGGATGGGGTACGGGTTTGGGCCACACCCGATGACGCTCTGGGGTTACTCCTGGCTCTGCACTCAGGGTTTAGTCTTGGCGGTGCTTGGGAGACCATTGGGATGCCGGGGATCGAACCCAGATTGTCTGCATGCAAGACAAACGTCCTCCCCGCTGTACTATCGCACTGGCCCTGGTGATCCTCATTTCTTAGAACTCTCTGGCCTTAAAGAACGCTCCAAGCACCAAATAAAGGGTGTTGGGAGGATCCTCCCAGGATGGGAGATGCATGCTGAAAGTAGACTACAGACAGAATATGACTGCCACTCAATGCCTCTTTTGCAAACCACAACACCCAAAAGGAGAGAGAGAACAAAAGGGAATGCCCTGCCACAGAGGCATGGGGGGAATGGGGGGATGGGGGGTGGGAGGGATACTGGGATCCGTAGTGGTGGAGAATGGGCACTGATGGAGGGATGGGTACTCAATCATTGTATAATTGAAACCCAAGCACAAAAATTTGTAAGTCTACAACTGTGCCTCATTGTGGCTCACTAATAAAAATTAAAAAAAAAAAAAGAATGCTCCAAGACCTCTTTCTGCAGCCCTAAGTCCTGAAAGCGTCCTTTGAAAAATGAGTTATCACATTCTGATCCTCTTCCCTGTTACATGTGTTAAGGTCGACACCTCCAATGATTCCACTTCTTTCTTTTTGAGGGGTGGGGGTACGACTGGCGGCAGAAGGCAACCCCTTCGTGCTCAGGGTCACCCCTGGGTCACAGGTGATGCCTGCATGCCAGGCAAGAACGGCTTCCTGGACTATCTCTGGCCCTATTCATTTTTCTTCCCCTAAATATTGCTGATGTCAGGACACAGGGGAAAATTCTCTGTGCCTCTCGGTTCTTTGTGGACTGGGTAAGCAGAATGGGATGAGAGGAGTCAGCAAGGGAGAGTAAAATCGATGTCCTAACATACGCACGGGGGAGGCACGGTGATTAGGCTGGCCCTGACGGAGCCACAGAGGGAGGGATTTAGGTCCTAACGGGGACAGGGACAGTAGGGATGAGGTAATAGCCAGGCGCCAGGAGAGAGGAGAGGGCTTTTGGCTGCACCTGTGCTCTGAGAGCTGCCCTCCACCGAGAGGACAAGGTCCCGGATAGACCTTGGCCTGCACGCGGCCCCTAAACGCTCAGGCCAACACTGGGAACACTGGCTGCTTCTGCAGCTGCGTGGGCGCAGGGATTATTTAGGGGAAAGGCTAGAACCTCTTTTTTTTTTTTTTTTGAATCACTGTGGGAAAAGTTACAAAGCTTTCAGGTTTAAGTCTCGGTCATGCAATCATCAAACACATTTCCCTTCACCAGTATTTATTTTTCACCACCAAGAACCCCAATAAACCCCCCTCCCAACTCTCCCAATACCCGTGAGGCCGATGAATTCTAGTTAACACTAGAATTCTAGTCTACTTTGATTAGATTCATTGATTTGACCAAAGATGCACCGTTATTATTTAGAGTTTACACCCCCAAATCAGACATGCTGAAAAGGCATTATGAGATCTTTTGTTTTCTACAGCTGGTCACAAGAATTAAATGGTGTCGCACGGCGGCTATTGTGGCCGCGCAATTTTGGATTTCTGGTATTTTACTTATTAAGCCTGGAAGTATTTCTGCTGAGAGTCAGATAATTAAGAGATTGGTTTCTGTGCTCTGGAGCCATGGCCGTGCCGGAAAGCCGCTCGTGGGGGGCAACTGATGACCTCAGTAGGGCGTGAAGGACGAGTCGGGAACGCCCCCCTTCCCATGAGGTTTCAGTCGCCCCATCACGACCAGCTCATACCTGGCTTCCCACAAAGCTCCCAAGCGGCTGCCATCTTTCTTTCCAGAGGGAAGAAGGCGGAAGGGACCAACACCCTTTCCCCTCCGGACAGGCATGGTGGCGTGGATTAACGCATAGTCCATTCACTTTTCTGCTGCATTATTATTATTATTCAGAAAGATTGGATTTAAAGGAAGGAAAAGGAAGGGAAGAGAAGGTGGGGGCCTGACAGATTATGGGAGGGGTCTCCTGGGCAAAGAGCTTTTCCACCCCCAGAACCTTTATTGTTTTCAACTCAGTCTGCTAGCGCTAAAACTCACCTTCACACAGGAATGTTGACTCTTGCAGGTTTGGTTTGTTCGGGATTAGTTTGTAAGATGGAACGTCCGGGAGAGAACCCTGGTGGTAGAGCAAACGCTTGACATGGCCTGGAACATGTTAAGAACATGTAATATTGAGAACATGTTCTCAGTCCTGGACACTAACAGAGCCCCAGAGGTCCCACTGGCAGTGAACCACTGGCTCTTTATAAGTTTGGGACCCTTATAAAGAGCCTTACGAGATTTCCAAAAATAATTTTTATTCAAGTCGAAATGATTGGGATTTGGGGGTGGGAGAAATCGTACAGCAGGTAGGGCTTTTGCCTTGCATGTGACCAACTCGGGTTCAATCCTGAGCACACCATATGGTCCCCAGAGTTCTGTCAGCAGCGACCTTTGAGCACAAAGTCAGGAGTAAGCCCTGAGCACAGCCAGGTGTGGCCCCCAAACAAAACAAAACTGGGTTTCAATTGAGAGTAGGTGGCATTGATAATCCTGAGTAATAGATAACCTTGTTGTTGTTGTTCATTGATTTGCTCGAGCGGGCCCAGTAGCGTCTCCATTGGAGACCTTGTTGTTACTGTGTCTGGCATATCGAATACTCTCGGTAGCTTGCCAGGCTCTCCGAGAGGGGCGGAGGAATCGAACTCGGGTCAGCCATGTTGGCTGCGTGCAAGGCAAACGCCCTACCGCTGTGCTATCGCTCCAGCCCTTATAGTAATACTGTATATTTCTATATAATTTTGTTTTTTGGGGGGCCACACCCAGCTCTGTACTTACTCCTGGCCCTGTGCTCAGGGATCACCCCTGATGGTGCTCGGGGGACCGTATGCGGTGCTGGAGATCGAACTGGGATAGGCTGTCACCTCTGTGCTGTCTTATGGCCCTTTCTACACAATATGAAGTAAACTTGAGGCAGTAGGAGAGGAGAAAATAAAGCATCGTCGTTGGCAAATGGCACCTCCAAGTTGGGGTCCGAGGGACTCCAAAGTGAAATGAGCCATGTCCTTTCCATTCTTGGTTATAGCTTTGCCCTTTTCCTGATGTCTCGTGTTTGTTTTTCATCTTGTGGCAGAGGTAGGGAATGTGTGTTTGTGTGTGCGTGCGTGTTGCGTGTTACAACCCAGACCTCACACAAAGCATGCACTGCACCCATGGAGCTGCATCTCCTGTTGGATCACACCTGGTCATGTTCATGGGGCTACTCCTGGCTCTGTGCTCCAACATTGCTGCTGGTGGTGTTTTGGGGACCACGTGGTGTTTAACGTGGACTGAACGAGGATTTCTACATGCGACACCCACACACCCACACCCACAAATGCACTCCAGACCTTTGAGTCATCTCCCAGCACCCCCCACCCATCCATATTTTTTTCCATAAAATAATACAATTAGAAGCCAACTGTAAGGGCTAGAGTGATAGCACAGCGGGTAGGGCTTTTGCCTTGCACACAGCCAACCTGGGTTCGATTCCCAGCACACCATCCCATATGGTCCCCTGAGCACCGCCAGGAGTAACTCCTGAGTGCAGATCCAGGAGTAACCCCTGAGCATCATCGAGTATGACCCAAAAAGCAAAAAGAAAAAAAAGCCAATTGTAGAAACGTAAGGCTTTGGTATTTCAATCTCATGGACACTTAAGTCCTAGGTCACCTTAATCTCTCACAAAACCTTCCCTTTCTCTTCCCCTCCGTCCCCAATTATTAAGGCCTGAGCAAGTGTCATCAAAACACCATACCCCTTTAAGACAATGCTTTCATATTTTATTTTTTGGGTCATACCCAGTGATGCTCAGTGATGCTCCTGACTCTGCACTCAGGAATTACTTCTGGCAGTGCTCAGGACTCCCAGCTCAGGGATGCTGGGATCGAACCCAGGTCAGCCGCATGGAAGGCAAACGCCCTCCCCGCTGTGCTGTCACTTCGGCCCCGAGACAAGCGTTCCCACTGTGATTTCTCAGCCTGGCTGATGTCCCGACCGTGGGACGGTGTGGCCCGAGACCCCTCTACAGCGTCTTCAGCAGTCTCAGCTTGTCGACCGCTTCCAAAGGCAAACAACTTCCCACCTGGGTACCAGAGGCACTTCCTCTCTTTCCCTTTTTGTTTGTTTTTGAGTCACACCAAGTGATGCTCAGGGGTCACTCCAGGTTCTGCATTCAGAAATTACTGCGCGCATTGCTCAAGAGACCACATGGGATCTCGCCAGGGTCGAACTTGGGTCGGTCCCCTGCAAGGCAAACGCCCTCCCTCTGTCCTTTTGCCTAGGCCCCTCCAAGGCGCTTTCTCGAACCCCAGATGCTTAAAAGGCAGAGGCAGCATCACATTCGTCTCTTCCCGCAAATGACTAAGGAATGAAATTGAGTTCAGGGCGAGATCTGATATGGAATTCCCTTGGGTGTGCGTTGAATTTGCTTCTCCGGGTCAGGTTCTCTGTGGGTGTTGCCGTGTGTTCCAATTCAGGCGTGTTTGCTTGGCTTTTGTCAACAAAAGAGTGCCAAACTTCTCGGGCACACCGTCATCTGTTTTTATGTACCGGACCTGCACTGGCTTACCATGAACTGGATGGCAAAAGCCGCAGGCATCCGTGAATGAGCGTAGGCCCTTACGTATAACACAAGTGTGTCTCATCCCCAAATAAGGCCAGTTATCTATCTCCTGGCCAGACTCAGAAAAAAAAATAGACAAATAAAGATATCTTCTATCTGCACTGCACTGCACTGCCCTCCCATTGTTCATCGATTTGCTCGAGCGGGCCCAGTAACGTCTCCGTTGTGAGACTTGTTTCTGTGTTTGGCATATCGAATGCGACACGGGGAGCTTGCCAGGCTCTGCCGTGCGGGCGAGATACTCTCGGTAGCTTGCCGGGCTCTTCGAGAGGGGCGGAGGAATCGAATCCGGCTCAACCGGGCCGGCCGCTTGCAAGGCAAACGCCCTACTGCTGTGCTATCGTTCCTGCCCATCTTCTATCATTCACACTAATTTTTGTATTCTGTTTTGGGATCACACCCCAAAACATATTGGCATAAACTATAATTTGGTCTTCTGATATCCAGAGAGGCAAACTGCTCGTACAGCGCAGTAGAGAAAGTTCAGCAGACAAAGCACTTGCTTTGGGGCTGGAGCAATAGCACAGTGGGTAGGGCGTTTGCCTTGCACGCAGCCAACATGGCCGACCCGGGTTCGATTCCCAGCATCCCATATGGTCCCCTGAGCACCGCCAGGGGTGATTCCTGAGTGCATGAGCCAGGAGTAACCCCTGAGCATTGCTAGGTGTGACCCAAAAAGCAAAAGCAAAAAAAAAAAAGCACTTGCTTTGCGTGCAGCTCACCCTGGTACAATCCACACACCATCGGCACCCCACCAGGAGTGATCCCCGTGTGCAGAGCCAGGAATGAACTCCAGCCTCGCCTGGTGTGGCCCCAAACAAAACCCAAACTGTACAAAGAGCCAGAGGAGAAATGAACACCCGGAAGGACTCAGCCTTGACTTTTAAACTTCTACTGAGAGATACTTTTCCTTCCAGATGATCTAAGCATCTCTTAGAGCTAAAAATCCATCTAAAAAACCATTTAGAGCTAAAAAACCATCTAAAAAACCATTTTTGCCTGTTCGATAACTTTCTTTTGGAAATCCCCCATAATGTTTAAACAACCTATTGGATTCTGTTGTGATGAGCCGGAAAGGATGCGTCTGCCTTGTTTGTTACTGTCTTGGCTTCTTCCGTCCTCACCTGGAGATGAGACCAGGGCCTGGTAAGGCACCTGCCGGCTCCATCTCCGGCAGGACACAGGTTCCCTGAGCACCGCCCGCAGCTCAGAGGTAGCCTCATGATCCAATTAGTGGTCCTGTGGTCCCACTGAGGTGGCTTTGAGGCTGCAGGACCTGGATGGCCTTCGCGGGAACCGCAGCATTTGGACCGGGAAGGCAGGCTGGGTGATGGAATTCATTCCCTCCTTCTGGCACTTACACGCGGAGGGACAGTCCCGACCCAGACCCCAGAACCTGTTGGTGTTGTGAGTTTTGCCACCGTCCCAATCACGAATTTGGCAGCCCGGCACTAGCGGAGTTGGTGGTCTCCACCCAGGACTACTGCTGTCAATCGATGGGGACGCCTCTGAGTCAGGGCATCAGCGCGGCCGTCAGCGGCCGCCTGGAACAAACGGGTCGATGCCGCGCCGCCACCGGAGACCCCCGCGCGGAGTCAGCGCTCGGGGCGCGGCCGGGCGCCGCCGGTGTCTGGTTTCCACCGTCCCGGGAGGCTCTGCGACCGGGCCTGGCGATTCCCGGGGCTGGCGGGGCCGGTGGACTCGCTGCAGCCTCGGCGGGGTAGGAGCGGGCCAGGCAGAGAGAGGCCCCGGGCTGCCCGACCCCCAGGCAGAGAGGAAGAAGGAGAGGGCGCCCGGCGTGGACCGCGCTGCACCGACGCCCCGGCTGGAGCGCTTCCCTCCCCGGGCCCGGCCGGCCCCAGCGCTCCTCTCCCCGGGGTCCGAGCGCATCCCTCCCCGGGGCCCGGCCGGCCTGAGCGCTCCCCTCCTTGGGGCCTGGCTGGCCCGAGCGCTCCTCTCCCCGGGGTCCGAGCACATCCCTCCCCGGGGCCCGGCCGGCCCGAGCGCTCCTCTCCCTGGGGTTCGAGCGCATCCCTCCCGGGGGCCCGGCCGGCCCGAGATCTTCTCTCCCCGGGGTCCAAGCGCATCCGTCCCCGGGGTCTGAGCCCTTCCCTCCGCGTCCCCGGCCGGCCCGAGCGCATCCCTCCCCGGGCCCGGCCGGCCCGAGCGCTCCTCTCCCCGGGGTCCGAGCACATCCCTCCCCGGGGCCCGGCCGGCCCGAGCGCTCCTCTCCCCGGGGTCCGAGCGCATCCCTCCCCGGGGCCCGGCCGGCCCGAGATCTTCTCTCCCCGGGGTCCGAGCGCATCCCTCCCCGGGGCCCGGCCGGCCTGAGCGCTCCCCTCCTTGGGGCCTGGCTGGCCCCAGCGCTCCTCTCCCCGGGGTCCGAGCGCATCCCTCCCCGGGGCCCGGCCGGCCCGAGTGCTCCTCTCCCTGGGGTTCGAGCGCATCCCTCCCGGGGGCCCGGCCGGCACGAGATCTTCTCTCCCCGGGGTCCAAGCGCATCCGTCCCCGGGGTCTGAGCCCTTCCCTCCGCGTCCCCGGCCGGCCCGAGCGCATCCCTCCCCGGGCCCGGCCGGCCCGAGCGCTCCTCTCCCCGGGGTCCGAGCGCATCCCTCCCGGGGGCCCGGCCGGCCCGAGCGCTCCTCTCCCCGGGGTCCGAGCGCATCCCTCCCCGGGGCCCGGCCGGCCCGAGCGCTCCTCTCCCCGGGGTCCGAGCTCATCCCTCCCCGGGGCCCCGCCGGCCCGAGCGCTCCTCTCCCGGGAGTCCGAGCGCTTCCCTCCGTGTCCCCGGCCGACCCGAGCGAGTCCCTCCCCGGGGTCCGAGCGCTTCCCGGGCCCATCCCGGCCCAAGCGCGCCCCTCCCTGGGGCCCGGCCGGCCGGAGCGCGCGCCGGTGCGCGGGTACCCGGGGCAGGCCGGGCGGCGCAGAGCGCGCCCCGGTGACGCGCCGAGGGGGGCGCGCGGGGGGGACCGGGCGCGCGGGTCGGGCCGGGGGCGCGCGGGTCGGACCAGGGCGCGCACGTGCCGGGCCGGGGGCGCGCGGGGCGGGCCGGGGGCGCGCGGGCGGGCGGGCGCGCGGGGCGGGGCGGGGCGCGCGGGGCGGGGCGGGGCGGGCGGCGGTGCCCTTGGCCGGGCGGGCGCCGGGTCGGGAGCGTTGGGCGCGTCACGCCGGCCGGTGTATGTGCGGCAATAACATGTCGGCGCCGCTGCCCGCCATCGTGCCGGCCGCCCGGAAGGCCACGGCCGCGGTGAGTGGGCCCCGGGCCGGGGCGGGGCGGGCCGGCCTGTCCCCCCCACGCCCGTGCCCGCGGCGGGCGGCGCGAGGCCCCGCGCCCGGGCCGCCCCGGAGGCCTGGGCCGCGACTGCGGGCGGGCGGGCGCGGGGCTCCGAGGCGCGGTGCTCACGGGCCTTTCCCGCTTCTCTTGCAGGTGATTTTCCTGCACGGACTCGGAGACACCGGGTAGGTGCCCGGCCGGGACCGCGCGGGGCGGGGGCGCGCTCGCCCGGGGCGCGGGGCTTGCTACAGGGACGCGCGCGGCCGGGCCGGGAGATACAATGTTTCCCTGGAAAACCGCGGGCGACCGCACGCCCGGAAACTTCGCTCTCCGTGTCTCGGGCTTATCGCTCCGTTTTCAGGATTTCTTCGTGGTTTGGGCTCTTTGGGGGCGGGGGGTCCCACCCGGCGATGCCCAGGGGTCACTCCTGGCTCTGCGCGCGGGAATCGCTCCCGGAGATGATGCTCCCGGGACCTTCCGGGGTGGCGGGGATCGAACCCGGGCCGGCCAGTGCCGGGCAGACGCCCTCCCCGGCGGCCTGGCGCCCCCGGCCCCTTATCCCTCCTCCTTAGCCCCTCACCCCACCCCCGTGTCGGGACCCTATAAAAGCCGCCCAGTCCGTGCGCTGCTGCGGGGATTGGACACGCGCGAGCGAGTGGAGTGTCCGTGGAGACCCCGCAGCTGAGCTTCCCCGCGGAGTGGAAATTGCGGGCGCGGTGGGAACTTCCCCACTTTGTCCCCCCCGCGCGCGCGCAGCCGGCCGGGGGTCCGAACTCCCTCACCCCGCCGAGGAAAGCCCTGCGCGCCTCTGGGTGTGGCCCCCAAACCAAAGCAAGGCACACTTCAGGGCGGGTCGCAAACAAGTAGCTGGTGCTGTCGGATCGGCTCAGAGATTTCCTGAAAGGCTCAGGGAGCCAGTTCTGTGCTGATTTGGGGCTTTTAAAAACGATTGCGAGAGGCTGGAGAGATGGGACAGCGGGTAGGGCACGTGCCTGGCACTGGGCGGACCCTGGTGGTCCCACGTGGTCATTGAGCCCACGTTGCAGGGTGTGAAACCCACCCACCCCCAAATTGTAAAGTCTTGTTTTCAAATGTGAAAGCCGTGATTTCAAATCTGATCATTTCTATGTAAGTTAGGTAAAATATGAACACTTATGAGATTTCAGAATTGGGGGGGGGGGACTCAGAAGTTAAATTTTTTTTTTCCCACAGGGAAGCTTTTGCTCGATTTTGTGCTTTCTTCCCCTGGGGCCTCCTCCTGGCCCTGTGCTCAGGGGTCTCTGGGCCATGCTCCAGAGACCAGGATGGAACTGGGTTTCCTGCCTGCAGAGCTCAGGACCCAGCCCTTGCTCCATTTGGCTCCTGAAAGTAATTCAGAATTTTTTTTTTTTAAATGCCGTACTCTCTCTGGCCCTGGAACTTTCAGTTTGTTATGTCAGGGTGTCATGGATGCTCTTGATATATTGACCACTTGATCACTTGATACCCCGTTATTCATCGATTTACTCAAGCGGGTGCCAGTAGCGTCTCCATTCATCCCTGTTGCGTGCTAGCATAGCCCAATGGCATCTGCTGGTTCTAGGAACAGGCAGAGCCTCAAACATGCAGATCATTCAGGGTCTTGACGAAGAAGTCTGACCATCTTGTAGGTGGGCGTCCACGCGATCTTTTGACGTCCCGTGGAATCCAGTCAGTAATGGCTCTAGTCCAGCGGTTGTCTGTAAACCTCATTACGTGTCCAGCCCATTTTGATTTTTGATGCCCTGGCAAATGAGACAGCATCCCTGATTCTTGAGCCTTGATGGAGATGGGAACTCCGGATTCTTCCTCTCATTTGAGTGAAGCGTGACACTCCAAGCATAGCTCTTTCGATTCCTCTTTGAGAGACCCGAATAGCGGGTCTTAATAGACCTGATATATTAAGTCTCTATTTATCTCTCTCATTCTCTCTCTTCTCAGTTTTAATTTTCAGTCTGTGGGACCAAGCCATACCGGAGTACACCGAGAAGCTTCCTACACCTGAGCTTTTCTGAGTGTGGTTTTTGTTCTTGTTTGGGGCCCCGCCTGGAGCTGGTTCTCCGTGGATTATCCTGGCAGGCTCGGGGGACCATATGGGGTGCTGGGAATCAAACAGGGCTTGGCCACGGGCAAGGCCAGCGCCTGGCCCCCCTGTACGTTGGCCCTAGCCCCTGCACCTAGCTCTGTTGTGGTCTCAATGGACCATGGAGGCCTTGGTCTAGCTCTCCCAGTCGGGCAAAAACAAAAAGTGCCAAGTTCCTCCCAGGCTCTCGGTCCATTCATCCCTGGTGCGTGCTAGCATAGCCCAATGAAACAGACCTCTGTGTGGGGAAGCGGGCCGTGTTCCGGCTGGGGTGGTGGCACTGAGGCAGGGCGCTTGTATCGCAGACGGCTGACCTGGGTTCGGTCCTCCAAGCAGTGCCGGGATTGGTCCCTGAGTGCAGAGCCAGGAATAACCCCTGGGCATTGCCAGGTGTAGTCTCTGAAGCAAAAATGGAATAAAGAGAAGAAAAAGTTTTCCTGCAGGGAGTCAGAGGGATAGTAGCGTTGGGAGGGCGCTTGCCTCACACGCAGCTCACCCGGATTCGATGCCTGGTACCCCAGACGGTCCCCCAAACCGTGCCAGGAGCAGCCCTTGAGTGCAGGGCCAGGAGTCAGCCCTGAGCACCCCCGGGAGTGATCCCTGGGTTCAGGGCGAGGAAGAAGTACCCGGAAGAAGTACCGGGAGTGATCCCTGGGTGCAGGGCAAGTGACCCGTGGGTGCTGAACACAGAGGGTGTGGCCCAAACAGGGCAGGTTCTCGTGCTGGGAGACAGCTCAGCCGCCAGGCGCTGCCCAGTTGCCTGCAGCCCCCGACCCCGGGTGCTTGGCCGCGTGTCGTGGCAGTGACTTTCCGCAGTCAGGTGCCCTAACTGAGAGGATGCCTCCCGGCCCCGGGATGCCCAGGCTAGACCGTGTCCGTCGGAATCCCTGCGGGGCCTCAGGGTGCACGCGGAAGAGAAAGGGCAGCTGGCAGTTTTGCACACGTCCCAGGACACCCAGGGGACTGTGTCTGTGGCTATTGGGAGGGGCAGCTCGGCCGCGCCCAGTTCTCGGGATCTGGGCATGCTGGGCACAGGCTGGCTCCTACGGTCTCTGTCATTCTTAGATCCCGCATGCGGGGGTGCTGGCTGATGGGGGGGGATGTATATTTCCCCCCCAGCCCACCCTCTAGTTTTTTTGTTTTGTTTTGTTTTGCTTTTTGGGTCACATCCAGCAATGCTCAGGGGTTACTCCTGGCTCTGCACTCAGAATTACTCCTGGCTGGGGGGACTGTATGGGATACCGGGATTGAACTTGGGTCAGCCGCATGCAAGGCAAACGCCCTCCCTGCTGTAGTGTCTCTCTGCCCCCCACTCTCCAGTTCTTGTTTCTGTTTTTGTTTGGGGGCCACGCAAGTTGCAGTGCTTTTTTTGGGGGGAGGGGGGTGAAGAGTGCAGGGAGGCTGGGTTTTGGGGTCACACCTGGTGGTGCTCAGGGCTTGCTCCAGGGTCTGCGTTCGCTCAGCAGTCACTCTTGGCAGTGCCCAGGGGACCATAGGGCATACCAGGAAGTGAACCCAGATCAGCCGTGTGCAAGGCCAGGGCCCTGCCCCGGTGCCTTGGCACCAGCCCTCACATGGGCGGTGCTCAGGGCTTTCCCCCAGCTCTGTGCTCGGGGATCACTTGGTGGGGTTCAGGGGACCCTCTGGAGTGCCGGGGATCTAACCCAGGTCAGCTGCATGCCAGGCAGTGTCCTGCCCATTGTACTATACTGTCCCCTCAGCTTGCCAGGTGTGGCTCACCCCCCTCCCCCCCAAAAAATAAATAAAAGAGTAAAAAGGACAGCACATTTCAGGACACAGCATAAGTGGAGATGTGTCATTCGGACCCACAGCTGCCTCTTAGGGTCTGGTTTGGGCAGAAATAGCCAGTAGGATTCTGATCATTCGGATGTGACATGCCGTGGCCCCACCTCTGTGACTGAGCTGAATAATTGGAAGGGCCTCGCAGAAACCGAGGGGAGGCTTTGGGGGTAGCCCCCCCCCACGGCGCCGGGTGAGTTCTGGAGGTTTGGGGCTGTTGGGGCGGGCAGCGGCCTCACCCGTGCCCCTCGGGGTTGCCCCGGATGAACCAGCCGGCGTGGGCTGGAGACTCCCCCTTGAAGTACTCGCCGCCACCGCCTTGTCTGTCCGTGGCGCCCTCTGTGAAGTGACCCGAGCTTCTGGCGCTCACGGCAGCCGGCGTGTCAGGTCAGGGGTTTATTACGTGTGGTCAGGCTTTGAGGCGTAATTGAACCTATTCTGTTTCAGACGCTAATAAGCTCGGAAATTGGGTTTCGTAAGCGCTAATTTTCGTTAATGTGTATTCCCAAAGCTGTAATTAGCTGAACGGATGCCTTGATGTTTAGAGCTTCCTTCTCCCTGATGTTATTAGCACAAACCCTGAAATAGAGAATCTAGTAAAAAAAAAAAAAAATCCCGCACTTAAATAGAAACTGAAACTGCAGCATTGGACGTGAACCCGAGTGTTGGCAGCCTGCCCGGGGAAAGCGCTTTCCCAAGGCGGCTGTGTTGGCCTCGCGGGGCGGAGGGTGGGTTTCTGTTCTGAAGGCCGCCGGGGTGCTCTGGGTGGCTCCTGAGTGGGGCTGGTTGCTCAGTGGGGAGACGCGTCAGGCACAAGGGTGAGATTCGCAAAGCGGGCTCGGACCACCCTGCAGTATTGTTCCTGCTTTTTTTTCTTTTTTTTTTTTTTGCTTTTTGGGTCACACCCGGCGATGCACAGGGCTTACTCCTGGCTCTGCACTCTGGAGTTACTCCTGGTGGTGCTCAGGGGACCATATGGGATGCTGGGAATCGAACCCGGGTCGGCCTTGTGCAAGGCAAATGCCCTACCCGCTGTACTATCTCTCCAGCCCCTGTTGTTCAGTTCCTGCTTTTACTGAACGTAGTTAAAGAGAAAGTTTTCAAGGCCGTTTACTTTTTGTTTGGTTGGTTTTGGGGGGGCCACACCCAGCAGTACTCAGAGATTGCTCCTGGCTCCGCTCTCAGGAATTCCTCCTGGTGTGCCTGGGGTGGGGATGGGAAGCCGTACCTGGTGCCAGGGGTCAAACCCCGGTGGGCCACATGGGAGGCAAGCACCCGACCCGCTGTCCTATTGCTTCAGCCCACGGGGTGAGCTTTTCTTGACGTCGTATTTGCCAGGTTGTGTTTGAGCAGATTTTAAATTGTGACTGTTTGCTGATGGAGCAATAGTACAGTGGGTGGGCTCTTGCCTTGTCTGTGGGCCGACCTGTGTGGTCTCTGGCATCCCACATGGTCCCCCAAGCCGTACCAGGAGTGATCCCTGAGCACAGAGCCAGGAGCGACCCCCCGAGCACGCCGGGTGTGGACCTCAGACCAGTTTGTGTGTCTTGCACAAACAAGTAGGCTCCCCCATCCCCCTCCCGGGACGCGCCCCTGTCGCCTGACCTCGCCTCTTCCACTGGACATCAGCCCGCACTTAGGCATCTGTAGAACCGAATTGGGCTGCTCATTTAAGATAGATTTCTTTATAAGTCCTGTGTTCAGTAAAAGTTTGATTTGTCTGCACATGGTTCATATCCTGGGGCCACGGAAAATTTTCTTGGGCAAAATGAGCTCCCAGGTGGGGGAAATTGAGTCCCCTGAAGCCATTCAGCTCTGCCGCCTGCCTGCCTGCCCGCCAGTGCCGCCCCCCCGCCCCCCCAGGCCTACCTGTCCACTCTCCTTCTTGCTCAGGCCTCCCGGGGGTTCTCAGGTCTCTGGGCAGCCGTTGGCTGGCCTGTGTCCCATGCCCTCGCCGGAAGATCACGTCTCTCCCTCTCTCCGTCGGTGCCTCCCCCAGACGCTCGGCCGCTCTGACTGGAACTGCTTTCCTTCTGGTGTAGTGGCAATTGGAGATAAGATTCCTGGGCCTCACGGTTCCTCTGCTTGAGATAGACAGCTCAGCGGTCTTGGCTCACAAGGCCGCCAGCCACGTCCACCCCTGGATCAGTGACACCCACCCACCCGCCCCGAGCCCTCACCCCCTGGGATGTGTGCTCTTCTGTGCTGGTTTTGGGACGCACACGAGAGCATCAGGGCTGGTCTCCCCCGGAGGCGCTGGCGGCGGGTTTCTGGGGGCCCCTGTGTGCTGAGGAGGTGCTGGGTTGGATCTCAGCGGTGTCCGGCTCCGTCTGCGGCGCACAACTGAGCTGCGGTCTGCTCACCGCGGGTCGCAGGCCTTGGCGCTGACCTCTGCCTGCTATTTACCCCTTGGTGGACACGTAGGGATATTTAATTATCATTATTATCATCGCTTTTTGGTTTTTGGGTCACACCCAGCAATCCTCAGGGTTCCTCCTGGCTCTGCACTCAGGAATCACTCCTGGCGGTGCTCAGGGGACCCTATGGGATGCCGAGAATCGAACCCGGCCCAGAACCTCCCTCCCTTCAGCCCAGAACCTCGGGTATAAGTCTTCTCCTGTTGGTGGCAAAACTGCTAGCTCTTACGGACTAAATGTTTGTTGGGTTTTTTTTTTCCTTGTGGGTCACACCCGGCGATGCACAGGGCTTACTCCTGGCTCTGCACTCAGGAGTTACTCCTGGCGGTGCTCAGGGGACCATATGGGATGCTGGGAATCAAACCCGGGTCGGCCACGTGCAAGGCAAACGCCCTCCCCGCTGTGCTATTGCTCTAGCCCCATGTTTAGCCTTTTAAGTCCCTCCCAGGTTTTGAGTTTGTTTGGGGGCGACACCCACTGATGCTCAGGGCTAACTCCCGGCTCTGTGCTCAGGGATCACTCCTGGCCCTGCTGGAGGACCAGGTGTAGGGCCAGGGTCAGGGTCAGCCGCATGCCAGGCCAGCACCTTAGCGTGGTGCTCCCTCCCGTGTTTGCATTCGTAGTCACAGATATTTCAAGTTCTCGGTGTGTTTCTCACGGAAACGAGTGCCATGCTTCTAACGTTCAGTCACTCTCTCTCTCAGGCATGGATGGGCAGAAGCCTTTGCTGGCATCCGAAGTCCCCACATCAAATATATCTGCCCACATGCGTAAGTATCTTCAGGTTCTCAGGTTTGTGATTCAGAATCGGAACAATTGGGACGGTTTCATTTTTTTCTTTCAGAAAAGCATTTGGATACAATCATTATTTTAATAGTGGATTTAAGAATAAAGATTAGTTTGCTAATTTTAAACTTAATTTTAAATTTAAAGCAAAAAAAAGTTGATTCTCTTTGATCTTTAAATAAGTTTAATAATTTTCACTAAGTGAAAATTTTATGTTCGTTTCTTTAATATGTATTATTAATCCATTCTTATTTGTGCTGTTACTGATGCATAAATTATTTATTAATACATTGAATTTGATTAAAAAAAAAGAATAAAGATGAGTTAAGTCTTCCAGTCTAAAATGGCCTCTTGGTCACGTTGGATGTCCTTTCCGTCTTTGCTCTAGAAGTTAGGGTAATGGTCCTGTGGGTGTTGCTGCAGGTGCGACTCTGTCCATTTGCGACTCCAGTGTTCTCAAGAGTGAAAATATTGAATAACAAAGATGCCCAGACTCAGAGTTGGAGAACAGAAAAGTTTATTGGAAAGCAGAAGAGAAAAGTTGCTCCCTGAGGGGCGGGACTCAGTGTAGGGCTAAGTCTGAAGGCAGAGTTCTGTGTCGGCCTTTCAAAGGTCCTTCTGCGTCGCTCAGCAAGTATCACAGAGAACGAGGGAACCCGGGGTGGGGGTGGGGGCGGCCGGTTGCTCTTTCTGGTCACCTGCCTTGAGTCTCCTCCTTTATCTTAGTCTTGTGACTCTTCGTTCTGGGACAGAAGAATATCTTGGAAAATTGTTAACTCCCTGTTTATCAGAAAAAGCCCAGGAATTTGCAGGGAGGCAGAAAAGTAGGCTGGGCCAGGCCAAAGCAGCACTGCTCCCAGCAAGGGTAAACTGAGGCCTCCTCTTTCAATATTGAACTCAGTGCTAGGAAAAGTCTGTGAGGTGTGCAAATACTTGTTCAATTTTTTTTTTAACTCTTTGGGTGTCACCCGGAGATGCTCGGGGGTTACTCCTGGCTCTGCACTCTGGAATCACTCCTGGCAGTGCTCGGGGGATGATATGGAATGCTGGGAATTGAGCCTGGGTTGGCTGCGTGCAAGGCAAGCGCCCTACCCGCTGTGCTGTTGCTCCAGCCCCCTGTTCAAATATGTTAAGGGGGGTGGGGGGATGGAGCATAGTACAGCAGGTAGGGTTCAGGTGGCCGAACTGGGTTCGATTCCCAGCATCCTATATGGTCCCCTGAGCACCGCCAGGAGAGATTCCTGAGTGCAGAGCCAGGAGTGACCCTTGAGCATCACCGGGTGTGACCCAAAAAGCAAAAAGCGATGATAATAATAATAATAATAATAAAATATCCGTTAAATTCCCTCAGGAGAGCCCCAGGGGATTCCTGGAGGGCACTCCCCCGTCAGTGTGTGAGAAGCCCGGCAGTTGACCATATGCCCAGGTTTACTGCCGAGAGGCTGTCTGTGGGTCACAGATGCAGACTGGACCCTGGTCAAATCGGGCTTCGGGGTCTGAGCATGTGTGGCTGTCAGCCCGACACAGTAGCCTGGACAGTGCTCAGGAAGTGGGTGCGATGGTGGGGTTTGGGTAGGGTCAGTGCAGGGGTGGGTCAGCGCTGTGTCCCCCAGCAGGGTCCCGGCTCACAGCGGACTGAGGACTGCACAGTCAGACAGAGGAGGGTGGGCCTCAAGCCATGCTGGGGTGAGAGGAGGAGCTTCCTTCTCTTCATCCAGCCGTGAAATCCAGGTCTGCTCCGCGGTGTTAGTGGCCGTTTCCCCGCCCAGGGCAGCCGGAACTCACCCCGAGGGCTGCAGGAAGTGGTCGGGCTTCAGGGTCAGGCTGCCGTGCACGCACTTTGCTGCAGAGTTTTCCTTCCTCTTAGACCAAAGTCATCTCAGAGGGTCCCGGAAATGCCTCTTCCCACGGTGGGAACCCTGGCCCTGCAGCCCTGCCGGCCACAGAGAAACACAGACAGACAGACAGACAGACAGACAGACAGACTGACTCGGGAGACAGACAGACAGACAGACAGATGCGCTTGGACCGTGCAAGCCGGCAGCGGCCTGGGGAACCCGCAGGGAGTCTCTGGCTGGACGCAGACCCGTATGGCCCTCGCCCGGAGTCCCATCAGGTGGACAGTTAGCACAGCACACCAACGGGTGGTGGGGACCGAAGCTGCGTCTTTACAGCCCAGAGCCCTGACCCCTTCCTGACCCCTTCCTGACTCCTTCCTGACTCCTTCCACTCCCGTCTCTTGCTCGCAGAGCAGTGCTCTCCTCCTCTGCCTGCTGCATCTGTTCCTCGGCTCTTCTCGGCTCCCTGGTGCAGCCCGTTACAGTCGAAGACCTAAATGGCTTTTTCTTTTCTTTTCTTTTCTTTTTTCGCCCAGAGGAATAGCCAGCCTTGGGGTTCTTTTGTTAGGGGACGGTTTCCTGCATTCACTTACTTGAATTGAGCCGACTGGACCCTTTGACAGATCTTGTATTTTTCTTCCTTCCTGTGGAGTTCTCTCTCGTAAACTAGCTAAGCACCCGAAGGAGAAAGGTGCGTCACCCGGCCACCCAGGGAAGAGCCCCAAGGGGGGTGCTCACCATGTTTTACTCCCTCCCTGCGGTCTTCCTTGCTGGCTTTCCGACCCCCCACGGCTGGTTTGAGAGGAGGCAGCTTCACCCTTCTCGCTGCTGGTCTGTCTCCAGGGTTTGCAGGCGCCTGCCTCGGGCAAAGGCAGGGGAGAAGGCAGCTGAGATGGAGACGGGATCACTAAGAAAATGATGGTTGGAGGGATCGCTCGGGATGGGGGATGTGTGCTGAAAGCAGATATGGGACCAAACGTGACGGCCTTTCAGTGTCTGTATTGCAAACCAGAATGCCCAAGAGTAGAGAGAGCGTACGGGGGAGATTGTCTGCCCTGGAGGCAGGGGGAGGGTGGGAAAGGGGGGATACTGGGGACTTTGGTGGTGGGGGATGGGCACGGGGGCAGGGACGGCTGTTCGATCATTGTATGATGGACACTCAGTCATGAAGTCTTTGTAACTATCTCACGGTGATTCAGTTAAAAAAAAAAAGAGTTTCACGCAGTGAAAGCACGCGTGTGTTACTCCATAGTCTGAGAGTTTCTCTGGCCCCCGAATAGTCAGGCAGGCAGGTGTCCTTATGGCGTTCTGTTATTTCACTGTTCTTTTCTCTCCTGCGTAGGCCCGTTATGCCGGTGACCTTGAATATGAACATGGCGATGCCTTCTTGGTAAGTACGAATTCATCCTACGAAGAACTTTGTTTATATTGTCTTGCTAATAAGGGCTTTTGTATACAACAGTTTGTAGTCATCTGTTTTTCCCGCAGAGCTATCTAATGAAGTTTAAATCTGCCCCTTTTTTGCAGGCAGCGTGAGGGGTTGGGCCGCACCCGGCCGTGTGTAGGCTGACTCCTGGCTCTGCGCTCAGGGTCTCTCCTGGTGGGCTGGGACTTGAACCCAGGCAGCCCCGTGCAAGGCAGGCGCCCTCCTCGCCGTCCTGTCTCTTCTTTAGAATGGTGCTGGCTGCTGGGAGGGGGAGGGGGGCATTTTCTTTTTTTTTGTTTTTTATTTTTTGAGTCACACCCGGCGATGCTCAGGGGTTACTCCTGGCTCTGAACTCAGGAATTACTCCTGGTGGTGCTCGGGGACCCTATGGGATGCTGGGAATCGAACCCGGGTCAGCCACGTGCAAGGCAGACGCCCTCCCCGCTGTGCTGTCGCTCCAGTGGCATTTTCTCCTCCAGGCACTGGCCTTGCTTGGTCCCCGGAGACGTCGCTGTGTGCAGGGTGCCTGTGGGGCTCTTTCCCCTCCCTGAGTGCGGGCCCCGTCCCCACACTGTGTTAGACTGACCCTGTGCGTTAGTCTGGGGTCGCAGCTGGCAGGGCTTGGGGCCTACTCCTGGCTCGAGCCTGTCACTTCTTCCCCTCCCCCCTCCCCCCACACACTTTAAAAGCTTTATTTAAAAAACCAAAACCAAAACCAAACCTCATTTGTTGTTTCAAAGCTTGACAAGAGAAAGAAAAGCGGAAAAGGTATGGAGCAAAAGACGTGCTCCTTAGTAGCATTTGGTGGGAAGGTGGGATTTTTTTTTTTTTTTTGGTTCTCTGGTTTAGTGTTTTTATAACAAAAGGGGGAAAAAAAGTTAAAGGTTCCCCAGAGCCCAGGTGGTTACCCACACCCGGCCGAGAAAAGGAGCACCAGGAAGAGAGCAGCGGAGAACCTGAGAACGCCAGCATGGGGCCTGTCTGAATGGGGGGGTCCCCCGTGCGGTGTGCCCACAGGGTCCCCGAGAGGACGGGGTGGGAGGACACAGGAGCTGGAGAGAAGGGCACAGGGGGACTCGGGTGAACGGCGAAGGGGAAGGTTGGGGGGGGGGGGTCGTGTGCTTGGCTCCTACCCATAGCGTCTGTGTCAGGGGAAAGCAGAAGAGGGTCGAGGTCTCCAGTTGCATCGAGCAGAACATTTAGGTGAAGGGGAGGAGGTTAAAGACAGATCAAGATTTTGCTGCTCCGACATTGGGCCGCCACTTCTCTGGCCTCGTTGCTACCTTGACCCCCTCTGGCCGCCTTCAGGAGCCCACGCACGCCTTCTCCTCTGGGCTCCTCACCTCGCCGGGCGGGCAGTTTCCACACGCAGCCCCTGGTTCCATCTGGTGCTGTTGGAGACCCTGAGGGATGCCCCCAGAGCAGTGGGCAGCAGCCAGGCCCAAAAGGGGTCCCCGGGGGCTCCGGTGTGAGCACCTGCCGTGCGTGGCGTTGGGGAAGGTGTTGAGCGCGTGCCGGACGTCCCGTGCATGAGCCTGAGACACAGTGAAGGAAAACGAGCCTCTGAACTTTGTACGGATGGCGTCGATGTGCGGGTCCCCCCACCCCCGTGTGGGTCCCTACTCCTCTCGGCGTGAGGTGGTTGGTGTGTTTCTGCCCCAAAGTCTGGGCACTGCAGATGCCGTTGGAATCCCTGACGAGCTAGAGAGAAAGGAACTCGAGGATGTCGGAGTCACACACTTCCCCCGTTGTCTGGCCCAGGCGTTTCCGAGCACTGTAGACTCCTGTTCAGCTCCTTCAGCCCTGGAGACCAGAGCTCAGGGAGGCCCCGGAGAGTGGCTTATTGTGGGGACGGGTCCAGCCGGCACCTTTGAGTCGCCTGGTCGTGTCCGTCACAGAGAATGTCACCGACACCCGCTCTGACCCCGGGCCTGGCACCCGCGCCCTTGTTAGGAGTCGGGGTTCGAGGAGTGAGGCCCGGGTGTCCTGCGTGTGGCCACAGGGTGGTCTGCGGTCAGCACGTGGCATGCCCACAGCTCTGCCTTTCCAGGCCGCTCCTCAGCCCAGCAGGACAGTCACATCTGCTTGTGCACGTTTGCAGTCGCCAGTGTCTGAACGAGGCGAGCCTGGGGCTGACCTAGCACAGCGGGGAGGGCGTTGGCCTGACACGCCGCCCATCCGGTGTGATCCCCGGCACCCCGTAGCATCCCCCAAGCACCGCCAGGGGTGATTCCTGAGTGTGACCCCTGAGCATCGCCGGGTGCGACCCAGAAAGCAAAAAAATCAGCAAAAAACAAATAAGTAAACGAGACTAATTTTGGGATGATCCCAACCGTGTGTGTGTGTGTGTGTGTGTGTGTGTGTGTGTGTGTGTGTGTGTTTCCCCCTGAGGGGAAGGGCAATTTGTTCTTCAAGCTAAGGATTTGTGTAAGATTTGTGTGTATCGTCTTCCAGGTTTGACATCATTGGACTCTCACCCGATTCACAAGAGGACGAGCATGGGATCAAGCAGGCAGCGGAGAGTGGTAAGTGTGTGTTGGGCGGCTCCGGGCTCCCGCGTGGTACTGGGGTGGGTGGCGGGGCCAGAGCCAGGGGCCCACGGAGTCACCCCTGAGCACCGCCAGGTCGGGCTGCAACACCGGGGGCAATGCAGAAAGGACCGTTGCAGAGTCCTGTGGGCGGGGAGGTGGGGGCGCGGTCTCTCTCTCTCCATCCTCCTGTCCTCTTGGTGGTCACGGTGCCCGCAGGGCTCAGCTGGGCTGTGGGCAGGAAGGGGCGGGCGGTCAGGCCAGCCCATGGTCTCGTCCAGGCCCTGGAGAGGGACGCAGGGTTGTCCGAGCTGTGAGCGCTTGAGATCAGGACGGAGGAAGGGCTGAGCGGGGCTGGTGGCGCCTTGAGGACAGTGTGGGCTGTGACACTCTCCAGGGTGTCGTGCAGCCTGGCACCGGGCTTGGGCGGAAGCCGTCCCAGTGAACTGCTCTGGGTGCTAAGCAACCGTGTGCCGAGGTGGTAGAAGGGTGCTCCCTCGGGGTGCGGGCCGTGCAGGGATTGAACTCGAGGTCACGCCGGCAGGCATGTGCCACCCAGCCGTGTTCCTGCCAGGAGTCCATTGTTTTTGGATGTCGATTGGTCGGACAGATATTCCCAAATGAAAGAATTGCTTTCTTTCTTCGGGGCCACACCTGGCAGTGCTCGGGGCTGACTCCTGGCCCTGCCCTCAGGGGTCCCTCCTGGGGGTGCTCAGGAGGCCAGTGGGGGGCCAGGGATGGATCCCGGGTCGGCCACTGCAATACCTGGACTGTCGCTGGACTCGCGCTCCAGCCCCCAAGAAGATGATTCTTCATCTGAATGTTTAAGGTTTTGTACTGTTGCGGGAAAAGCTGGCTTTCGTGTTCTGATTAGAAAGGAGACTTCAAGTTGGACGTATGCTTATTTTGACGGGCCACACCGGCAGTGCTCAGGGCTGACTCGTGTCTCGGTGCTCAGGGATCAGTCCTGGTGGGCGTGGGAGCTCGGACCCTGTGGGCTGCGAGCAAGCTGTGTGCCTTACCCACCCCGCTATTCCTCAGCAGTTTTAACCTGAGAGCGATGCAGCTGGTGGTCTGGGGGTCTCGACTCAGGGCGGGACACCTGCTCAGTGCTGTCCCCGGGCGGCGCCAGCGATGGGCCCACAGCCGGCAGCCCAGCTCGTCAGTGCCCGCCCGCCCTGTGCTCGGCGCTTACTGAGTTAGAATCTCGGCTCTAACCGTGAAGACGTCACTTCCTAGATGTGGTGTGGGTTGGTTTGGGGCCACCCTGGCAGCGCTCAGGGACTGTCTCCGGGCTCGTGGGCGCGGGTGCTGGTTGGCGAGTTCCAACAGCTCCTGCCGCATCAGAGTGTGGACTCAGCCACCAGACGTGCCTCTGAGGAGTTCCGCTCGGTACCTTCTCGGGGTGACGGTGCTCCTGGCTCCCTGAAGAGAGAGCCAGTGTGCGGGGAAAGGATCGAGCACGGGGAAGGGATATTGGCCCGTTGGTGACAGAAGTAGCTTCAACATCATGTAACCAGCAACCCTGGCGTAGTTTCGGCGGCACCTGCAAAATCTGAGTGCCACGCGGAAGATGCTTCCCCCGTCACGTTTTAACGGGGCCTTTCCGGTCCTCCTCGCGTTCCCCTCTCCGCCTACTTTCTGTCCCCTCTGCGCTGCGAGCCTGGCCTGCGTGTCCGCGGGGCTCAGCGCCGTGACCCTTGCCGTTTCAGTGAAGGCGCTGATCGACCAGGAGGTGAAGAACGGCATCCCTTCCAACAGGATCGTCCTGGGAGGATTTTCTCAGGTGAGGTCAGGCTCGTCCGGACCGTCCGCAGACCCATGCCGACGTGCCCGGGGTTCCCTGTGGGTGGGCTTGCGTGGTAGAAGCCACTAGGAACCCTTCCCGTGCTCTTCCCTTTCAAACGGGGGTGACGTGAGCAGACGGTGACCGGACTCTGCTCCCTGGCCCTGCCCCTTTCTGCTCTCTGGTGACCCGTCGCCTTCACCGTGGAGCCTGTGTCTTGAGAACCGGCCTGTCACGTAGATGGATGGGACGTGGGACGGAGGGTGAATTCCCTTCACAGACCACCCCAGGTCACTGCAGGGGTGCTGAGATGGGGGCGGGGAGGGGCCGTAGCCTCAGGTGCTTCTGGGGATGCTTAATCTCCATTCATTTATTTTTCTATTTTTATTTATTATTATTATTATTATTACTATTATGATTTTTGCTTTTTGGGTCACACCTGGTGATGCTCAGGGGTTCCTCCTGGCTCTGCACTCAGGAATTACTCCTGGCGGTGCTCAGGGGACCCTATGGGATGCTGGGAATCGAACCCGGGTCAGCCGAGTGAAAGGCAAATGCTCTACCCACTGTGCTATCGCTCCAGCCCCTCTTCATTTATTTTTTGTTGAACGCCCGGGCATGTCCCGTGGCTCCGGCCCTCTTGACTGCATTTCCGGAGGGTTCTGGGTTCTTCTGGCCGGGCAGGGCCAGCCTGGGAGCGCAGGGCGAGGGCAGCTGTGCCCAGAGTCGCCCTCGGCCTCTGCTTCCCGCCATGACCTCTGACCTTCTTGGCCACACCAGGTGGCAGAACAACCGTCATTCTGATTGGCAAATCCCCAGTGAAAGAGTGACATCTTGTCCTTCCCCGGTGGCCAGAGAGCCCTGCGGGTGGCGGGGCGGGGGGTGGAGGGCGGTCTGTGCTGATGGCCGCCGGGGCCTCTCCTGGTCGCTGTCTCCGGCTTCTGCTTTGTCTCCTGTCCTCCCTTCCCTCCTCCCTTCGCTCCTTCCTTTTCTTCTCTTTCTTCTTTCTTTCTTTCTTTCTTTCTTTCTTTCTGTTTCTCCCTTCCTTCCTCTTCTTTCTCTCTCCATCCCACTTTCTCTTTCTTTCTTTCTTTCTTTCTTTCTTTCTTTCTTTCTCTTTCTTTCTCTTTCCCTTTCTTTTTCTTTCTCCCTTTCTTTCTTTCTGTTCTTTCCTTTCTCTCCTTCCTTCCTTCCTTCCATCTTGCTTTCTTTCTTTCTTTCTTTTCTCCCTACCCTCCCTCTCTCCCTCCTTCCCTCCCTCCCTCTCCTTCCTTCTTTCTTCCTTTCCTTTTCCTTCCTTCCTTCCTTCCTTCCTTCCTTCCTCCCTCCCTCCCTCCCCTCCCTCCTTCCCTCTTTCTTTCTTCCTTCCTTCCTTCCTTCCTTCCATCTTGCTTGCTTTCTTTTCTCCCTACCCTCCCTCTCTCCCTCCTTCCCTCCCTCCCTCTCCTTCCTTCTTTCTTCCTTTCCTTTTCCTTCCTTCCTTCCTTCCTTCCTTCCTTCCTTCCTTCCATCTTGCTTTCTCTTTCTTTTCTCCCTACTCTCCCTTTCTCCCTCCTTCCCTCCCTCCCTCTCCTTTCTTCCTTTCCTTTTCCTTCCTTCCTTCCTTCCTTCCTTCCTTCCTCCTTTTCTCTCTCTCTCTCTCTCTCTCTCTCCCTCCCCCTCCCTCCCTCCCTCCCTCCCTCCCTCCTTCCTCCTCTCCCCTCTGCAGTTTCAGCTGCCTTCGCTGTTATTCCCAAGCCTTGAGCGGGCAGATGGGCGCAGTCCCGACTAGGGCGGTCTCCCTCCGGAGCGCCGCCCTACCCACGGACCCGTCTTCACTGGCTGGGGCCCTGCTCTCCTCCCGGCAGGGCGGGGGTCCTTCTCCAGACTGACCGGTCCCGCTTGTCTCTGCAGGGCGGGGCGCTGTCCCTCTACACGGCGCTGACCACGCACCAGAAGCTGGCGGGGGTGACGGCCCTGAGCTGCTGGCTCCCGATGCGGGCGTCCTTCCCAGAGGTACGGGCCGCGCCGAGGGAGTGCGTCCTGACGCTTTGCTTTGGGGGCCACTCCGGGCTCCGCACTCGGGAATCCCTCCTGGGGGGTGCTCGGGGGACCCTGTGGGGTCCTGGGGCTCCAGCCCAGCTCGGCTCCCTCCATCCCTGTGTGTCCCGCGCTCGGCTCAGTGGTCACTCGGCCATGTGCTCCTGGGGCGGGGACACTTCAGAGGCGTGTACAGCCCGGGCTGCCTGGCGCACTCAGAGCTGAATCTCTTGTCCCAGGGGCTCACTGCCTGGCTGCTCGTGGCCTGTCCAGGTGCCTGCAACTGTGGCCCTTGGTCCCAGCACCCTGCAGCGGGGAGGGGCCGGCCGGAGCTCGCCCCCTCGTGCCTTGAGCTGCCTGAGTCTCTGGGCTCACGGCTCACAGCCTCCAGCCGGAGCCAGCGGGGGTCGGGAGATAATGACCGACTGAGAACAGATGGCGGTGTGGTGTCGGTGCCCTTTGCTGGGCATTAGGCCCGGGACGCTGCTTCCTCTGCAGTGACACACGTGCATCAGGGACTGAGCCATTCCAGGCGGCCGCCAGCGTCTCTTGGCGACACTTGGTTTCCTTGTGTGTCCTGCTCCTGGGTCACGTTTCCCAGAAACCTTCCTTGGAGGACAGTGGGGACAGAGGACTCGCCTTAGGTGACGAACGTGGGGGACGCAGATGTGGGTCTGTGTTCACCTCCATCTTTCTTAAAAATTTTTTTTATTTATTTTTCTTTTTTGGGTCACACCTGGTGATGCTCGGGGGTTCTTCCTGGCTCATGCACTCAGGAATCACTCTTGATGGTGCTCAGGGGACCATATGGGATGCCGGAGATAGATTTATTTATTTATTTTTTGCTTTTTGGGTCACACCTGGTGATGCACAGGAGTTCCTCCTGGTTCATCCACTCAGGAATGACTCCTGGCGGTGCTCTGGGGACCCTGTGGGATGCTGGGAATCGAACCCGGGTCGGCTGCGTGCAAGGCAAACGCCCTCCCCGCTGTGCTATGGCTCCAGCCCCAGGTGCCGGGGATTTAACCTTGGTCGGCCGCATGCAGGGCCAGCACTGTGCTAGTGCTCTAAGCCCCAACCTCCAGCTTTAAATCTTGTCAGTCTGGCGTCTTGCAGAATTCTGCTTGTGAATTCTGCTTGTTCAGAATCTGATTTAAGTCCTGTGAGAGCTGAGGAGGAACAAGGTTTGTACCAGCTAAGGCACCGTGAAACTTAAGAGACAGTCCGCCTGAAGGGGCTGATTGATTCACTGCGGAACAGCGCGGAGTTTAGTTTTTATTTTTTATTTTTTTGCTTTTTGGGTTACACCGGTGATGCACAAGGGTTACTCCTGGCTCTGCACTCAGGAATTACTCCTGGCAGTGCTCGGGGAACTCTATGGGATGCTGGGAATCGAACCCGGGTCGACCGCATGCAAGGCAAACGCCCTCCCCGCTGTGCTATCGCTCCGGCCCCACAACTGAAGTTTAAGTAGCGGCGTGGGAAGTGGAGGGGTGGGAGGGCTCTGTTTGTATGGCCAAATGGAGCCCCTTGTTGGGACTGGTAGCCTCTTCCGTGTGCGTGTCTCACGCTGTAATGCCTGGTGTGAGGTGTGACGCTCCTGACTAAGTCCGACTGGTCTCTCCTCTGCTCTTTTGCAGGGCCCCATCAGCGGTGTTAATCGAGATATTTCGATTCTCCAGTGCCACGGAGATAGCGACCCCTTAGTCCCCCTGATGTTCGGCACTCTGACCGTGGAGAAGCTGAAGACGTTGGTAAATCCAGACAACGTGACCTTCAAAGCGTATGAAGGCATGATGCATAGTTCTTGTCACCAGGTACCTGTTTGGAAACTGCTTCTGGAGGAGGGTTGCTTAGGACTTTTCTTTTGTTTCGGTTTTGGGGCCACACCGGCAAAGCCTCCTCCTGGCTCTGCCCTCGGGTGTTGCTCCTGGCGTGGCTTAGGGGATGGGCCATAGGGGATGCTGGGGATCGAACCCGGATCGGCCGCATGCAGGGCAAGCACCCCATCCTCTGTCCTCTTGCTCCTGCCCTTATTGTGGTCTTTGGATGATGGAGGAGGCTGGGGGAGGTCCAGAGGTGGAAAGACCTGGAATCCAGTACCCTTGGCAACACAGTGGGGCGTGGCCCGGGGTCACCTGACTTTCTGCTTCTGAGCCTGGTTCCATCACTTTGGGGCCTGGCAGAGAAGGTGACTCTCGGGCTTATACAGAGAGACCGACGCCCTGGGGTTCTGGGGTGCCGTGAGAACACGGTTGATCTGTCTTGAAGGACGGCCCAGAAACGGGGCGGGGAGAGAGTGGCTGGGGGCGGGCTGCTCAGAGTCCGCGGGCGTCCGGCTGCTGGACTGTCCTGTTCTCTGGCAGCCTGGGAGGGGGCAGACCAGGCACCTGGGTAGGGCCCAAGGGATAGTGCGGCCAGTAGGGCTGGCCACGTGTTTGTCTCGCTCACCGCTGACCCCGGTTCAGTCCCCGCCCCCCAGGAGGGGGCCCTGAGCACCGCCAGGTGTGACTCCAAAACAAATTAAAAAAATAAACCAACCCACGCCACAGGTGGGCCTTCGCGGGGCCAGAGTGTGGGGACGCTGGGGTCGAATGATGAAGGAATGGGATGTGGGTCGCTCAGGTGTGTGGAATATTAGAACAGAACATCGGAGTCGACCCAGAAGGCTTTTCTATAACAAACATATAATGCATTCATTTCTGTGTGTTTCCAAGCTAATCTTCAGCACTTGCTTGTGTTCAAATCCCTAATTACGTCATTATGAAAGGCACAGAGCCTTCACCGTGTCATACTTCAAGTCTATGAAAAGCATGGGATATTTTACATACTGTCCATTTTCCCAGCCACCGCTCAAGCCTGCCCCCGTGGCAGGCCCACCATAACTTATTTTACATTGCTTGTTATCAATAAATCACTAATGGATCACGATCACGACCATCCTGTTATTTGTCGATTGCCTCGAGCAGGCCCCAGTAACGTCTCCTTCATCCCAGCCCTGAGATTTTTAAGAAAGTGCCATATTCAAGGCTCTTTAGGAGAATGAGACCCATCATTGTTATTGGTATTCGGCATGTTGGGTACGCCATGGGGAGTTTGCCAGACTCTGCCGTGTGGGCAGGTTACATTCGGTAGCTTGATCACTAGTGGAATGATCAAGAAATTATTTCCTTGGAAGAAAAGGGGTGAGAATGATTGTGTCGCACCATGGAGAGACATCAAGCCCCGGTCTGAGGGTTACTAAGCCGTTGTTACCGGTTAAGCTTTCTGTGTTCTTGGTTTTTGCTGGTGGAGTTTGGTTGGCTTCTCCGTGCTATCCCATCTGGCGTGGTGCGCTCCTCCCGGGATGTTGTGGAGTTTGGAAGTGTCACTCCCTGAAATCCAGAAATTTAAACTGGGTGGTCCAGAGGGAGTTCAGTTTTTAACTGGGCGGTGGCTTTGGGGTGTGGGAGTGATGGCCAGGGCTTCTGCAAGTACAGGGAGGTGGTGGTGGTGGGGGGGGGGGGGGGGGAGGTAGCCCATCCCGAATCGGAGAAGGCCTGGAGATTTCCGTCACGGGGACCCGGGTGGGGACCTGAGTTTCCGGCGGTGACGTCTTGACTCTGTGGAATTGTTGACTCCCAACAGGAAATGATGGACGTCAAGCAGTTCATCGATAAGCTCCTACCTCCTGTGGACTGACTTCACGAAGAGGCCTTGTGTGGAAGTGCACCAGCATCGACGCCAACCGGACCCGGCCCTCACTCCCCACCCCACCCCGAGACTCGTCCTCTCTGCAGTGTTAAAACGTTGGGCAGATACACAATACGAATGACGTAGCCTAAATGATACCTCCCGTGGGAAATGCGTGACCTCTTGAGTTTCTCTCCAAGCACAGGTAGGGCCCCTCCACGGACAGGTGTAGGCCGGAGCCCAGAAATACCTGCTAGTATTTCGAAGAACCGGAGCTGCTCGCTCCCCTTCCCCAGCTGTAACTCGGCCCAGTAATAAAGCGCCTGCAATCCAGATGTCGTAGTAGGTGGTTTGTCAGCGCTGAGCTGAGTGAGAACTTGCCGGGGTCCGAGCGAGCAGTTGCGATAGGGACCGTTTCCTCTCGCTGCGACTCACTCTCCGGGTCTCGCCCCAGATCCCTCCCTCGGTCACTCTGCAATATCTCTATTTTTCTACGTGTCTCCCCGTGTACTTGGTGATTGTGACATGATAAGGGTGCGGTGGCATTCCGTGACCCCTCGTGGCAGTCAGCGGGAACCGTGCTCTCTTGCAGTCATGTTTGGGGGGCCTTCTGGGTGTCCCCCCCGCCCCCAAGGTCACTTCTATCTCACCTGGTGGTGTTGTTCTCCGGAACAGTATTCCTTTGTTTTTTACCAGTTGTAACAGACCAAATATTGCCTCCTTGCCGTCGACGCCCGCTGTCGGTCAGTACATGTTGTGACTTGGATTTACCAGACCTGATGGTGTTTAAGATCTGCCTAGAGTCAAAGGAACCAGGCGTCAAACCTCTTCGCTACTTGAGACTTCCTGTACTGCTTCTTCCTTAAGTTCAGAGTTATTCCCTAGAGCAAGTTTGAGAGGGAGAGTTTTTCGTTCCAGGTAACAAGGAATACCTGCGGTTGTATTTTTTGTTTGTTTTTGTTTTTGTCAGCTGAAGGAGTAATTAGGTCACGATCAACTCTGCTCTGGACTCTCTTAGTTCTTAAAAACTGCAATTTCTAAGATGCGCTCTCTTTGTACCAGAGCCAGTCTTAGCAAATGCACTCTGTACGTAAGTTTGGAATCAACTGCTGTAGACAATGAACACTGTTAGAAAACCCTGCTTGACTTTTATCTGATAATGGGCTGATTTGAAATGTTCGGGGTGTTTTTTTTTCTCCAGGGGTCTTCCCTGGCAGGGATCTGCTAGGGGACTGCTTCTGCCCCAGTGCTCGCCTGGGGCCTGTGAGTGCCGGGGATCGAACCCAGGCCTCTGCACACAAAGCCCGTGCTCGGCCCTTGGAGAGCCCTCACCGGCCCTTGAAATGTTCACTTCCGCTGTGACTCAATAATTCTTTTGTGCAAACAAATAGAGCAGTACTTACTGTTTTAAAGAGTTGAAGATGTCCAATCACTGGTAAAATCGTTTACAGTCAAACTCATGGGTAATTCCATCAAACTCAGCATGTCTGACTTAGTTGCCGGGCTGTTAAACACGTCGGCAGGAATGGAAGGTCGGTATCTCTGAACTGCTAGCTTCTCTGCTGTATTCCACCCGGCTTAAACCATGTTCGGGATGCATCTTTCTAAACGGGCGCGAAGTAATCATGGGGATCACTGAGTGGTGGCGTGCGTGGGATTCTGATAATTAAGCCATATGTTTTATGTCTGGATTTTCGGTCTCTGAACAATCATTCTCCACTGAGTCCTTTCGCTTTCCCTAGAAGATCAGAAACTGGTTTCCGTTCAACCAATCAGCAATATCTAATTTATGGCAAGAAAATATTCCGTTGAAATGTGCTAGCGTGTAGAAAAATGTTTTTTCATGGTTTCTATCAATGTGAAATAAAGTTTAGTTCTGATTTTTCTGTGGCTGCTTGAATGTTATGTTGAACACTTGCCTTGCGGTGGTAGCCGGACAGCGGGAAGGAGGAACGTGCTTGAAGAAGGGCGGTTCCTGGGGGTCTCTGGGCCCCTCTGCTGTCCCTTTACTGCCTGGAGACGCTCACACGTGCCCACGAGGTGCCAGGGCGTCTGGCTCAGTGCTGGCACCTGCATTGTGCCCAGCTGGAGGCTGGCGCCGAGGCTCGGTCCGGCTTCTGGGTGACACTTGGGGCGCGCGGGGGTGGTACGTCTGAGCAGGTGGGCCTTGGCCTTGCTCTCCAGGGCAGCAGCTGTCCTGAGCCACAGGGAGCCCAGACTGGACGCCACTGAGGCTCGTTTGGGCGATGGCACTGTGTCCCTGGGACGGAACCGGCCGGGAGGAAAACGGCAACTGTTTCACTTGGGGCTGGAGTGACAGCACAGCGGCTACGGCACTTGCCTTGCATGTGGCCAACCCTGGTTCTGTCCCCGGTACTGCTTATGGTCCCTTGAGCCCAGCCGGGAGTGATCCCCTCGCCCAGTTTTTTAAAAAGTGAAATTCCCAGGGATGAGGAGATGGCTTAGAGAGCTGAGCCTGCAGTTTGCTTGCAGGACGCCCAGGTCCAAACCTTCGCCACACCTGATCCCCTGAGCATCATCTGAGTGACCCCCAAGCACCGAGCTGGGAGTGACTCCCCCCAGTACTGAGCTAGAAATGACCTCCCAAACACTTTGCTGGGAGGGACCCCCAAGCACTGATCTGGGAGGGACCCCCGAGCACTGATCTGGGAGGGACCCCCGAGCACTGATCTGGGAGTGACCCCCGAGCACTGAGCTGGTTGTGACCCTGGAGTGCCTCCCCGTGTGTCCTAGAAGGAAACAAGCAAAATTCCTCCATGAGGGGCTGGAATAATAGCACAGCGGGTAGGGCATTTGCCTTGCACACGGCCGACCCGGGTTCGATTCCCAGCATCCCATATGGTCCCCTGAGCACTGCCAGGGTAATTCCTGAGTGCAGAGCCAGGAGGAACCCCTGTGCATCCCCTGGTGTGACCCAAAAAGCAAAAAAAAAAAAGAAAAGAAAAAAGAAATTCCTACATGAGTTTTTGGTGGTTTTTTTTTTTTTTTTTTTTTTTTTTTGGTTACAGTTTTTGGTTTACACCCGACTGTGCCCAGGCTTCTTCCTGGCCATGCACGCAGGAGTCGCTCCTGGTGAGGGAGGCAGGGCTGGAACCCGGATCGGCTGCGGGCCAGGCAGGCATCGACAACGCTGTACTGGCCCACTTCGTTCTCAGGGCTGCATCTCCAGGACATTAGGTCGCTGCACACCACATGCTCTTAAGGAACTTTTCCTTCTTTCTTTTGTTTTTGCAAAATGACAATCTAAGTGTAAGCCAGTGGTTGGGCCCGCAGGGGGCGGGGGGTGCGGAGTGCAGGTTCCGAGACAGGCCACCTGGGGGGTCTGGGCCAAAGGACTATCCCTGTCTGGGGGCACCGGCAGGGCTCGGCTCACAGAGTCAGGGGCTGTGTGCAGGTAGCGGGTGCCAGCTCGGGTCTTAACGTCTGTGCACTGGGCTACCTGCCCGTGGGGACACTGGGAGAGGCGTGGACAGAACAGCCCTTTATTCTCGGTGATTCCCTTGCAGTCTAGAATGTTCCTGAAGAAAACGGTGATCTATCTGTACGATGGAGAAGATAGCGGTTGGTTCTCATACTCTCCCGACCACAGACAAGGACCAGAGAGCATACAGGGGGTCAAGCGCTTGCCTCCATGAGGCCCACCTGGCTTGGTCCCCAGCAGCCTGTACCCTGATCCCCGCAGGAGTGATCCCTGAGCACCCGTGGGCTGGCTCCATACCCAAACCCCCGTGTCTGTCTCTGCCTCCCTCCTAGATGAACACTCTCGCTGCAGAGACAGCGGAGCCAATATAATATGTTCAATTGCCAAACGAGCGGGCATTTATCGCGAGATGTCTAAGCAGCCCTGCGACAAACAGGCAGAAATAAATTTTTGGGGGGGTCATACCCGGCAGTTCACAGGGGTTCCTCCTAGCTCTGCACTCAGGAATTACTTCTGGCGGTGCTCAGGGGACCATATGGGATGCTGGGAATGGAACCCGGGTTGGCCGCGCGCAAGGCAAACGCCTTACCTGCTGTGCTATCGCTCCAGCCCCCAGAAATAAATTTTAACGGAAATGTGCCCAGATTGGCTGAGTTGACAAACTCGGGCTGTTTCTGCGACATGAACTTTCTCCTCACGCTGGAAATCCTCAGCTGAGACTGAACTGGGACTATTCTGACTTGGAACGCGAAGGTGCGGATCCCTGTACTTTGGCTGAGACAGGGTTAGACAACATGGATTTGAGGGGTAAGTGCATGAACGTGGTCTTATCTGGCCCCTAGAGATCGAATGAGGGGAACGCAAAAGGAAAACAAAACTGGTGGATATGGGAATGAAATAAAGCTTAATTAAAATGACCAAAAGGGAGATCAGTGTGAAATAATTTTGCAAAGTATGTAGGTCACGGTCACGGTCCTCCCGTTGTTCATCAATTTGCCCGAGCAGGCCCAGTAACGTCTCCATCATGAGACTTGTTACTGTGTTTGGCATATCGAGTACGTCACGGGTACGCTTGGTAGCTTGCCAGGCTCTCCGAGAGGGGTGGAGGAATCAAACTCGAGTCGGCCATGGTGGCTGCGTGCAAGGCAAACGCCCTACCGCTGTGCTATCGCTCCAGCCTAGTATGTAAGAGCATGTATGTAAGAGTGTGTAAAACAATACAAACTAATTCCTAAGGCGGTAGGCACAGATTTCCCCAAATAATAGCAATCATAACTGTGAATGAGCTCGCGATCACGATCATCCTGTTGTTCATCAATTGCCTCGAGCAGGCACCAGTAACGTCTCCTTCGTCCTAACCCTGAGATTTTTTAAAAAGTGCCACATTCAAGGCTCTTTCAGGGCTAGGAGAACGAGACCCATCATTATTACTGGTATTTGGCATATTGGGTACGCCATGGGGAGTTTGCCAGCTGCGTGGGCAGGTTACATTCAGTGGCCTGCCAGTTTGTCCAAAGTAGGAATGAGATAGTAAGATGTCACACGGCCGCAAATGTGGCCGCGCGCTTCTGGGAGCTGGGTTTTATAGTCCCTGCCTCTTGGTCGTTGATGGGACCAACCTGGCGCCTGCGGCAGGTGGTGGGTGTGATGCCTACCTACTGGAAGATGGCGGGTCTGGGTGGAGAAGACCCAGTCCCAATCTGAGCAGGCTTGGAGATCTCAGCTCCAGGACCCTTCATGCATGAGGCTTGTCCGGACGTGTGGAGAGTGGCCTCAGCATGGCTGTGGCTGGTTCTGGAGGTCTTCAGCTGCTGGGGCTCTGCTCGGGGGTGGGGGACGGTGGCGAGGAGGGAGGGAAACTCAACTGCCCCCGTCCGAGGGGCTCTGGTGAGGACAGTGAGGCGCCGGGGCAGGAGTTTAGCGCAGAGTGAATGAGCTAAACTCTTTTTTTCTTTGTTTGTGGGCCACACCCAGCAGTGCTCAGGGGTTACTCCTGGCTCTGCACTCAGGAATCCCTCCTGGCGGGGACCCTCTGGGGTCCCAGGGTTGAGGCCACGTGCAGGGTCAATTCCCTCCCCACTGCACTACCGCTCCGGCCCCGAGTGACCTAAACTTTTTAGTGAAATGACAGAGGCCACCAGGTTAGGAAATAAACATTTCAAGCTGTGTTTTCATTAAAGAGAACTCTGTCTAGTCATGAAATATTGGAAGTCAAGGAACAGGCAAATACAAGAAGCAAACGCTACCAAGTGGAAAACTGGTTTTTCTGCTTTGGCGTGAGGGAAAACAAAGTTTAAGGCGATGAACACAGGCCCACACAAAAATGTGTTCAAGAATTTTAATAGCAGAATTTTCATCACAGCAAACATATGAAAATAACCTACATGTTCATTACTGATGGGTGAATAAGTAAAAATGTGGTCTCGGCAGACAATAGCACGACGTTCAGCAATCAAGTATTCTTTAAAATTTTTCTTTGAGACTTTCTTATTGAAACACTGTGGGGTAGACCTTTGCCGAGCTGTTCATGGTTGGGTTTCAGTCCCACGGTGTCCCAACACCCGTCCCTCCACCAGGGCACATTTCCCAGCACCGGGGTCCCCAGGTTCCCTCCCATCACCCCCACCCCTGCCTGCTTCTAGGGTCTCTCTCTCTCTCTCTCTCTCTCTCTCTCTCTCTCTCTCTCTCTCTCTCTTTCCCCCATTTTGTGCGCTGTGGTTTGCAGTTCAGATACTAAAAAGTTACTTGATATTATATATATATATATATATATATATATATATACACACACACACATATATATTGCTTTTTGGGTCACATCCAGCGATGCTCAAGGGTTCCTCCTGGCTCTGCACTCAGGAATTACCCCTGGCAGTGCTCAGGGGACCATATGGGAAGCTGGGAATCAAACCTGGGTCAGCCGCGTGCAAGGCAAATGCCCTACCCCCTGTGCTATTGCTCCAGCCCCCACCTAGTATATATTTCAATTTAATTTTTTTCCCTTCCTTTTTGGGTCATACCCGGCAATGCACAGGGGTTACTCCTAGCTCTGCACTCAGGAATTATTTTATTCCTGGTGGTGTGCAGGGACCCTATGGGATGGTGGGAATCGAACCTGGGTCGGCCACGTGCAAGGCAAACGCCCTCCCCGCTGTGCTATCGCTCCAGCCCCCCCCCCAGTATATATTTTAAAATAAAGTATTCTAAAATAAGATTGTGATGATGAGATACAGAAATACACTATGACTTACTGAAAACCATTGAACTCGATACTTTAAATTTGGGTGAATCATGTTTTTTGGGGTGGGGCTCGGGGGTTTTTTGGGGGAGGGTACACCCAGCAATGCTCAGGGGTTATGCCACACTCCTGGCTCTGCATGCAGGAACCACTCCTGACAGGCTTGGGGACCATATGGGATGCTGCGGCTCGAACCCGGGTTGGTGCATGCAAGGCAAGTGCCCGACCACTTGAATGCAAAGGGTACTCCTGGTAGGGCTTGGAGACAGTATGAGGTGCTGGGGATCGAACCCCGGTCAGCAGCAAGCAAATGCCCTACCCGCTGCATGAATGCTCTGGCCCCAGAGGTTTATACCTTTTTTGGGGGGGTCACACCTGGCGATGCACAGGAGTTACTCCTGGCTCATGCACTCAGGAATCACTCCTGGCAGTGCTCGGGGGACCCTGTGGGATGCTGGGAATTGAACCTGGGTCGTCTGCATGCAAGGCAAATGCCCTACCTGCTGTGCTATTGCTCCAGCCCCAGGTTTATACCTTTCATTTTTATTTATTTATTTTTTTGGGGGGAGGTCACACCCGGCGATGCACAGAAGTTGTTCCTGGCTCACACACTCAGGAATTACTCCTGGTGGTGCTCCGGGGACCCTCTGGGATGCTGGGAATCGAACCCGGGTCGGCCGCGTGCCAGGCAAACGCCCTCCCCGCAGTGCTATCGCTTCAGCCCCCGGTTTTATACCTTTTAAACTTTAAATTTTTAATTCTCCTCCCTGGACTTGGTGGTCCTGTAAGTGGCAGTGCAGATTTCCCCGGGGGTGGGTCTTCGGTACGGGGGAAGGAGAGCAGGTCCTGTATTCGAAGAACTGTGATTCTCTCCGATTCCTGGAAGCACTGGACACAGAGCACGCCTTTGTTTGGCCTCTATCGGGAATCTCACCGGGGAAGTCGCCACAAGAGAAAGTGGCTCAAAAATACTTCAAGAGAAACTATTCAGCCTCTACCGAGGGCAACGGATTTTTTTTTCTTTTTGGGTCACACCCGGCTTTGCACAGGCGTTACTCCTGGCTCTGCACTCAGGAATTACTCCTGGCGGTGCTCGGGGGACCCTATGGGATGCTGGGAATCGAACCCGGGTCGGCCGCGTGCAAGGCAAACGCCCTCCCCGCTGTGCTATCGCTCGAGATCCGAGGGCAACGGATTTAAGATGAGGCAAATAGTAGGTCCAGCTAGAAAAGCCAGGGAAGAAAGAGTGGGGAGTGAGCCCCCTGGAGCGCAGAAGCTTCTGGGAGTCTTCACGTGTGCGGGAATTCTCCGAGTCTGGGGTACGGACAGGGCAGGATGCGGACAGCCTGAGAAGGCTCGAAGCTCTTTCTCCGCTGGATGAGCAAGATGCAAAAGCGGAGGAGGGCAGTAAATTGCCCACTTAAATGCCAGGGGCAGACCCAAGGACTGGCACATTTTCTTGCTTCCAGTCTCCAGATATTCGAGAAACCCGCCAGCAGCCCGGCCCATCTGACATCAAAGTGGAATCAACGACCACATGTGACTCAAATGAAGGAAAGTCACAGATGTACAAAATCAACAACCAAGAATCACGTGCAAAGCAGCCAGGATGTCTAGCCCGTTTATAAATAGGGAGAGGGGAAAAAAAAAGAAACTAGTATTACCTATTCCTTTGGGGGAGGGGGCACACCCGGCAGTGATCGGGGCGTCCCCGCCTCTGTGCTCAGGGCTCACTCCTGGCGAAGGTCGGGGGGCCTGTGCAGAGAGGTGGGGGTTCAAGTCCCGGCTGGCGAGAACCTTCTCTGCATACTCTCTGCTTATTCTTTTTCCCTTTTGGCTTTTGGGTCCCACCCGGCGATGCTCAGGAGTTCCTCCTGGTTCATGCACTCAGGAATCACTCCTGGCGGTGCTCAGGGACCATATGGGATGCTGGGAATCGAACCCAGGTCTTCTTAAGGCAAACGCCCTACCTGCTGTACTATGGCAGGGCCCGCAAGAAGAGTAACAGTTGATTCCCCGTCAAATACCACGAACGGTGGTGAGCAGCGGAGTGTTTCTGAGCAGCTGAAAGAAAAGATCAATGAACAATTTTATATCTTTTTTTTTCTCTGCGTTTTGGGCCACACCTGTTGGTGCTCAGGGTTCCTCCTGTCTCTGCCCTTAGGGGTCACTCCTGGCGGTGCTCTGGGGACCGTTTGAGATGCCAGGGATCGAACCTGGGTCTGCCACGTGCGAGGCAAGTGCCCTCCCCGTTGTACTACTGCTCTGGTTCCTCAGTTTTATTTCAAAAATGGAGAAAAAGGGTCCAGAGTGCTAGTACAGTGGGGAGGGTGCGTTCCTTGCCTGTGGTCGACCCCAGTGGGAATTGATCATCCATCTGATCCCTGAGCCCCACCAAGAGTGACCCCCGAGCCAGGAGTAAGTCCTGAGTACCGCTGGACTCAGGAATCACTCCTGGCGGTGCTCAGTGACCATATGGGATGCTGGGAATTGAACCAGCAACCCAAATCGAATCTGACCCCCAACCCAAATAAACAGACAAGATAAAACACATGCCCCGGGCTGCAGAGACGGTGTGAGGAGGAGGTGCTCACTGTGCATGTGGCTGACCTGGGTGTGATCCCCAATACCACATACGGTCCCTGGAGCCTCACAAAAAGTGATCCCAGAGCACAGGGCCAGGATAAACCCAGAGCAATACAGGGGTGGCCCAAAAACAACGCAAAAAAAAGTCTAAGGGGGGGGGGGGGCTGGAGCATAGCAGGTAGGGCATTTGCCTTGCACACAGCGGACCTGGGTTCGAGTCGCAGCATTCCATATGGCCTCCTGAGCACCGCCAGGATTGATTCCTGAGTGCACGAGCCAGGAGTAACCCCTGCGCATCGCCGGGTACAACCCAAAAACCACTGTAGCACTGTCCTCCCGTTGTTCATCGATTTGCTCGAGCAGGCACCAGTAACGTCTCACAACAAATTGTGAGACTTGTTGTTACTGTGTTTGGCACTGTGCATGTGGCTGACCTGGGTGTGATCCCCAGTACCACATACGGTCCTTGGAGCCTTGTTGAATACGTCACAGGGAGCTTGCCAGGCTTTGCTGTGCGGGCGAGATACTCTTGGTACCTTGTTGGACTCTCCGAGAGGGGCGGAGGAATCGAACCCAGGTGGCCACATGCAAGGCAAATGCCTTACCTGCTGTGCTATGGCTCCAGCCCCAAAAAGCAAAAAAAAAAAAAAAACAAAACTAAGAAATCTATAGGCTGGGATAAATCTTACAATAGGAGAACTAAGTGGAGAACTGCCAGCTGGCCTGAGGCCCTGCGTTTCTCCCCAGGACCCTGTTTCCCCACCGCACCCCAGCTGAAGGCACCACTGTCCTGTCTGCATGGTCAGGGGCTTGTGGGAGAAGAAAGACGAAACAAAAGCTGTTTTGGCTTTTGGTGATTGTTTTTCAGCAGTGCTGAGTGTGTGTGTGTGTGTGTGTGTGTGTGTGTGTGTGTGTGTGTGTGTGTGTGTTTGGGGGACGGGGAGGCGATGGCCCCAACCCCCCCCCCCCCAATAACAAATTAACGAATAATAATGTACCTGTCAAGGGGGTGGGAGGGAGCCTGGGGACACTGGTGGAGGGAGGGTCACACTGGGGGTGGGGGTGGGGTTGGGACAGGCAGCCCTGAAAGGCGGCTGTGAACAGTTTGGTCAGCCGCGGCCCCTTAATACAAAAAATAAACTCAAAAAATGAAGGAAGATGTACCTTCACGGAAGGGCACTTGCCTGGGAGGTGAGAGGCCTTCTGGGAAAAAAGGGAGGAGAGGGGAAATTTAGGGGAGAAGAAGGTGGGGAGGGGAGGTCAGGTCATTCAGGGATGATCCGTGAGCACCGCAGGGGGCGTCCCCCCAAGAAAACACCCCCCTCCAGGCCCCCCAAGTTTCAGCCAACCTCAAACTCAGTAATGAAAGACACGAAACTAAGATTCACAGTCCTGGAAGGATTCCTGCCAACGTTCTACTGAGGTGCTAGCTGGTGTCATTAAAGGAACAAGGGAGAAGGCATTCAAATTGAAAAAAAATAATAAAGGAATAAAATACTTTAGGAGGGGCTGGAGAGATAGCACAGTGGGTAGGGCGTTTGCCTTGCATGCGGCCGACCCGAGTTCGATTCCCAGCATCCCATAGGGTCCCCTGAGCACCACCAGGAGTAATTCCTGAGTGCAAGAGCCAGGAGTAACCCCTGTGCATCGCCGGGTGTGACCTGAAAAGCAAAAAAAAAAAAAAAAAAAAAAAACTTTAGGAAATCCCAAAGAACTGCCCCGCCCCCAAATAAACCATCAATGGAATAACCTCACAAATTCATGGGACACGAGGTCAACCCACAAATACATTTGCAAACACTAGTGATGAGCCATTGGAAAAGGAAATTGAGAAAACAGTTCCATTTTCGGGGCTGAAGGGATAGGGCAGTGGGCAGGGCGTTTGCCTTGCACGTGGCCGACCTGGGTTCAATCCCTGGCACCTCATAGGTCCCCCGAGCACCACCAGCGGTGATTCCTGAGTGCAGAGCCAGCAGTAACCCCTGAGCATTGCCAGGTGTGACCCAAAAAGCCAAAGAAAAAGGAGATGAAGAGGAGGCGGAGGAGGAGATGACAGTAGCTCCATTTTCAACAGAATCTACAAATTCTACGAATGGATTTAACCTTAGAGGTAAAGGATTTCTACACTGGACCGTGGACGTGGGGCAGGGCCCCTGAATCCTGCTTCTGCCATCCCACGTCTCCATCCCCCTAAACAAAAAGAAGCAAAATAAGACTTATACAATGAAAACCACAAAGTATTGTGAAACGAACTAAGGTAGATAAAAATTGATGAATCAACTTTTATTTAAAAAAAAAATTTTTTTTGGTGAAGCAATAGTTTTTATGGAATGAAACTTGCTGAAGGTGCGAGAGGAGGGGGGTGAGGGGGTGGAGTGTTGGTTCAAGGGAGAACAGAGGCTTCTCCAGAGAGCAAACAAGCAAAGAGGAACGGGTGAGATACGTGTTCGAGGGAGAGCGTGCGCTTGCGGGACAAGCCTGGACATTCCATCTTAGTGACTGGCATGCCTCACGTTTGAAAAAAGTCAATAGCTCCCGTTTGGCAGTGGTCCCTTAGACAGACATCAAAACACAAGCCACAAAAGAACGCAGCTACACCGGGTGTGGGTGACACAGAGTTCTTCCCACTTTGCATCGAAGATCACTGTCTCCCCACTTTGGGCCAAAGATCACCCTCACATGAGTGAAAAGACCCCCCCACCCCAAAAGGATGGGAAGGATGTTTGCAGATCAGACCTGGAGCTGGGGGCGTGCAGGGCTGAGGCTCTGGGCCTTCCCCGCAGCTCAGGCTGGTCGGATCCCTGGCAGCGGCCTGTCGGGGGCCACCTCTGAGCACAGGGCCAGAAACAGCCCGGGGGGTGGTGGCTTGAGAGTTTGTGTGACCAGGAGGACACTTGCTGGCATGCAACACACCTGGGTTTGGTCTCCGGCATCCCAGCACAGCCAGGAGAGACCCCTGAGCATCACGGGGTGAGGCCCCAGACACCCGTCTCTCCCTCTGCCCCATATCTGACAGGACCCCAGTATCTATCTTGGTAGCGTGCAGGAATCCTGAAACACACAACAAAAAGATCACCTCTTGAAAACTGGGTACAGGAATCAGACAACTGTTTACCCCAGAAACACAAAGCGTAAAGGTGAACAACAATGGTCAGTCCCAGGAGACATGAGGGAAGTGACATTTAAATCGCTCCACACCCGTTGCGATGGCTGAAACAAAAACCAGGAAGGCACAAGCGCTGACAAGGCTATGAGGAGCACTGGTGGTGGGAAATAGCACAGCAGCTGTCTAGCCTGTTGGCCCGGTGTCAAAGGACAGATGGTCTCGCAAAGAAACTGCAGGACACACACACCAGGGGGTACTAGAGAACTCAGGCACATACACACGGTGGAACACTAAAGAAACTACACTCATAGACACAATGGAATACCACTAGGCTGGAATTAAAAAACGAAATCCTGAGATTTGCTGCTGCACGGAGGCTCGGGACTGTGTCGTTCTGAGTGTCGTCAGGGGAAAGGAGCAGATGCAGAATGACCTCTCTCAGATGTGGGTATACAGACACGTGGCGGGGCTGGAGCCATAGCACAGTGGGGAGGATGTTTGCCTTGCACGCGGCCGACCCGGGTTCGATTCCCAGCATCCCATAGGGTCCCCCAAGCACTGCCTGGAGTAATTGCTGAGTGCAATTCCTGAGTGCAGAGTCAGAAGGAACCCCTGTGCAATGCCAGGTATGACCAAAAAAGCACAGTCCTCCCGTTGTTCATCGATTTGCTTGAGCAGGCACCAATAACGTCTCACAATGAATTGTGAGACGTGTTGTTACTGTTTTTGGCATATCGAATACGCCACGGGGAGCTTGCCAGGCTTTGTCGTGCGGGTGACATACTCTCAGTAGCTTGCTGGGCTCTCCGAGAGGGGCAGAGGAATCGAACCCTGGTTGGCTGTGTACAAGGCAAACACCCTACCTGCTGTGCTATCGCTCCAGCCCATAATTATGTAGCATCCAGAATATAAAGAAAAACATTTTACATGAAATAATGGGGAAAAATGTGTTTCCCCCACTAACTTCAGCTGAAAACAAGTATCTATTTAGTTCTGCTCTGCATCTGCAGTATGTACAGTGACTGTGGGAATAATCTAACCAAAAAAGCAAAACAACAACTAAACCAAAAAAAAAAAAAAAACATGTGGTAGGGCACTAATAAGTGGCCAAATGCAACAGACCCTGCAAACTGGCCTATACGACTGAACTGACAGGGGTGGAGTGGGGAGGTGGGATGAACCGGACCCCTGAGGCAACAGACCCGAAAGCGAGTCAGGTAGAGGCGGTATGCATGCCACCCTACCAAGACCTGCACTGTGAAACCAGGGCCTCCAAAGTCACCGCGGAGTATGGCCCCAACCCCTCTCGCAAAATAATAAAAATAAATTGATGGGATTACACACCGATTCATTTTAAATTTATTACACGTCAATTTCATCCCATCAACGGCCAAGATCCAGAGACTATAAAACCAAACTCCCGGAAGCGCCCGGCCTCTTATGGTCTAGTTCTCGCTCTCAGAGAACCCGGCAGGCTACTGAGCGTATCCTGCCCCCATGGTGAAGTCTGGCAAGCTCCCCGTGGCATATTCGATATGCCGACAACGATGGGTCTCATTCCCCTAACCCTGAAAGAGCCTCCAATGTGGCACTTGCTAAAACCTCAGGGCTAGGACGGATGCAGACGTTGCTGCTCAAGGAAATCAATGAAAACAACGGTGGACAGTGAAAATAAATAATAATAATAATAATAACAAAACATCAAAGGCATATTGTCAGGTATTCAAAATCAAGGACCAGGGTCATCTAGCAAGCTCCTCCAGCTGGACCTGGAGAAAGAATTAAGTGTGTGGTGCGTACAGGTGGCAACACTGAAAACCTGTGCCCTAAATCAGCAATAAAAATCTGTATGTGGGTCTGCACATGGGAGGAAACGCAGTCCGTGCAAGTGCTACGCAGCCGCACAGTGGGATGCAACATGCATGCACGTGCGCGATGCACGACCCCGAGGCTACCCAAGGACCCCAGCAGGTGGTCCCGCCGTGCACCGCAGGCCCAGAGCATCGCTAGGCCGGTGGTCCCCGAGCCCGGAGCTAGGAGGAGGCCCTGAGCACTGCGGGGCGCGGCCCACACGCGCACACCAACCCCACTGGAGGGACACCGAGGAAGCGCCCGGGGCGACCCAATGCACCCAGCCCGATGCACCCACCCAGGTCCCAGGTCGTGCACCCCGCGGGCCCAGCGCCGCCTCCCGCCCCAGGGCACACGGGGCGGGGCGCGCGGGGCTCTGCGATCTGTTGGTAGCGCCTGGGACGCGCGCCCGGCGGGAGGAGGGTGGGGGAGGAAGCCCTGCGAGCCCTGCGATTGGTTCCTGGGACGCGCGCGCCGGGCGGAGGAGCCTTGCGATTGGTTCCTGGAACGCGCGCGCCGGGCCGAGCCCGCCCTGCGAGACCAGCGATTGGCTCCTGGGACGCGCGCGCCGTGGGAGGCCGGGGGAGGGGGGGTTCCGCTCTGCGAGATCTGCGATTGGCTGGTTGCCCCTGGGGATGCGCGCGCGCGCGCGCGCGCACACAGGGCCGGATTGGCCGTGCGAGACCTGCGATTGGCTGCCGGGGGCGGGGAGGCGGGCTCTGCGAGACCTGCGATTGGCTCCCGGGGGAGGGTTCCGCCCCGCGAGCTCTGCGATGCGCTGGTCGTGCCTGGGGCGCGCGCGCCGGGCGGGGTTCCGCCCTGCGCGAGCTGCGATTGGCTCCCGGGGGCGGGGGGGGTTCCGCCCTGCGGGCGCTGCGATTGGCTCCCGCGGGCGGGGGTCCCGCCCCGCGCCGTCGGCGATTGGCTCGGCGGTCGGCTGGCCGCGCCGGGCCGGGGGCGGAGTCGCGCCGCCGCCGCCGCCGCCGCCGCCGCTGTCGCCGCTGCTGTCGCTGTGCCGCGGCCGGGCCGGGCTCCGGGGACGGCGTAGGCGCGGGCCGGGGCTCGCGGCGCCCAGGGCGGCCATGGACGACGAGGTGGTGCGCATCGCCCGCAAGATGGACCGCATGGTGCAGAAGAAGAACGCGGTGCGGGCGCGGGGCGCGCGGGGGGGCGCGGCGGGCGGGGCGGGGGCGCGGGCGCGCGCGGGGCCTCGGCACGCGCGTCTGCGGGCCGGGTCGGGCCGGGCCGGGCCGGGACCGGACCCGGGACCGGACCCGCGGGCCGTGCGTGGTGGGCCGTGCGTGGTGGGCAGTGCGGGCCGGACTCTCGGGCCGGGCCGGGCGTGCGGGACGGGGAGTGCGGGGTGCGGGGCCGAGCGCGCGCGGGGTGCGGGGCCGTGCGGGGCCGTGCGGGGGCGTGGCTCGGGCTCAGCCCAGTCCCGCTCGGGGGTCGCCGGCCCCTCGGCCCCTCCGCCGCCCCCCGCAGCCCTGCCCGCCCCCGGCCCAGCTCCCCGCGGGCGGGCGGGCGGGCGCGCGGGACAGACGCTGCGGGGAAAGGGGCCGGCGGGGCTGGGGTGGGGGCGGGGGAGGCGGGGACACGGCCCCGGGGGTCGCGCCCGGGGCGGGCGGGGGCCACCGGCTGTCCCCGCCGAGCACCCCAGCCCGAGCATCCTCGCCCCGAGCACCCCGAGCCTCGCCTAGGCCGCAGCGCGCGGTCCCCGCTGCCCGCCCCTCCCGCGCCCTGGTCCCCGCGGCTCTGGTTCCGCTGGGCCCGCGACCCCCGCGACCCCCGCGACCCGCGCTGGGCGAGGTCCAGTTCGGGACTGGCTGCCTTGGCCTGGCTTGCAGCCGACCTGGGTTCGGCCCCGGGTCCCCCCGCCCCAGCACCGCCAGGAGGGATCCCCTTTCTTTTTTGCATTTTTTTATTAGTGAAACACCATGAGGTACAGTTGTAGACTTACAAAGTTTTGTGCTTGGGTTTCGATTATACAATGATCAAGTACCCACCCCTCCACCAGTGCCCATTTCCCACCACCACGGGTCCCAGCACCCCTCCCAACCCCCACCCCCCCCCCCCACCCTACCTCTGTGGCAAGGCATTCCCTTTTGTTCTCTCTCTCCTTTTGGGTCCTGTGGTTTGCAAAAGAGGCAACGGGTGACAATCCTGTTGGGTCTAGAGTCTACTCTCAGCATGCTTCTCCCACTGTGGGCAGATCCCAGGAGGGATTCCTGAGCTCAGCGCCGGGAGCGACCCCTGAGCCTTGCAGGGTGGAACCCAAAAAGCAAAATAAAGTTCTGTTTGGAATACTAGACACTTGCCCCCCCCCCCCCCCCCCCCCCCCGTGGGGTTTGCACACTTTTTCTGTCTGGGGGTCTTCTTCATTGCTTTGGAACATTGCTTTCAGAATTCCAGTTTTCTAGATTGTGCTTTGGGGGCCTCACCTGCTGTGGCTTGGAGAACCCCCCGGGGACCCTGCTGTCAGAGTTTGCGCCCGGCCTGTGAGACCATCTCCCTGGCTCCCGCAAAATGACATCTCTTGCTTTTTTTCCTTTCTGCTTTTGGTGAAGAGCAGTGGTGATCAGTCAGAGTTGACAGTCTCCGCCGTACCTAATAGATGACAGTGAAGCCGGTTCTGATTGAGCGTTTTCTTTTTTAAATGTTTTGCTTTTTGGGTCACACCTGGTGATGCACAGGGGTTCCTCCTGGCTCTCTGCTCAGTGCTCAGGAATCACTCCTGGCAGTGCCCGGGGGACCCGATGGGATGCTGGGAATTGAACCCGGGTCGACCGCGTGCAAGGCAAACACCTCCCCTGCTGTGCTGTCGCTCCAGCCCCCTGAGTGAGTGTTTTCTTGGAGGTGTTTGAGCTGCACTGAGGTCCCTGGCCCTGGGGTGCTGCCCGGTGCTGTCTGGGAACACCGCCTTGGCGGACCAGGACTTCCCGACCCGGCTCCTGTCTCTGGCCTCTCACGCAGCCTTTTGAGACCTGCTGTGACTCTTCTGGTTTTGCCGTGTTCTGTTGCCTCCACTGGCAGTGCTCAGGCTCTCAGGGTCGCTCCTGGTGGGTGGGGGACCCTGTGGCGCCCTGCTGTGCCCGCCCCCCATTCAGCCACCTTGCTGCACGCTCTTGGTGTCTGAGGCTCACCCAGGCAGGCAGGAAATAAATGTGGAAACTTGGGAAGTTTCTTTATTGTCTGAAGGACCTTGACTGCAAAGGACAGATAGCGTTGTTCCCAAGAAGTGCTCTTTTTGCCCTCTTCTCGTGCCCTGTGGGGTGGCATGGATTGGGACAGGGGTCCCCGGCTTGGTGGCAGAGCTTGTACGTGTGGCTGTGTCGAGGTGGTCTGTCTCATAGTTAGGAAACTGGGGGCGTGGGTTTGAATCCAGAGCTAAGTGGAGGTGGAGAGTTGTATGCTAATGGGATAATATTTTTTAAGGGGGGGGCACCCCCAGCGGTGCTCAGGGCTTCCTGCTGGCTCTGCTCTCAGGGGTCATGCCTGGCAGGCTCAGAAGAGGTGGTGCCTGGACTCGAACCTGGGTCAGCCGCATGCAAAGCAGCCACCCGCCCACTGTCCGGCTGCTCTGGGGGGGGGGGGGGGGCCTCGACTGTGATCTTGAGCATTCCGGGGGCTCACGGGTTTGGATGCTTCGGGGAAAGCGCTCCTTTCCGCCCAGGTTCAGCGGGGGGAGCCAGCAGCGGCCCGGGAGTTGTTTGTTTTCCTGCCCGTGCTGTGAACGTGCTGTGACGGGGCGCGTGAACTGTGGGCGCTTTCTTCCTCTTGCATCATTGTCCTCGGCGGCTGCTGCAATCCCTCACACGGAGCCTTCCAGGCAGGTGGTGCCGGAGCGAGAGGGTGGCTTCCCGCCGGGGAGGGCGCCCCGGGAAGGCTGGAGGGCAGAGGCTGAGGGCCTCGGCCCTGCGCCTGGCTGTTCCTTCTCTACTGAGTTTGTGGGGTTTTTTTTTCTTTTTTCTTTTTGGGTCCCACCCGGCGATGCACAGGGGTCACTCCTGGCTCTGCACTCAGGAATTACTCCTGGCGGTGCTCAGGGGACCATATGGGATGCTGAGAAGAATCAAACCCGGGTCTGCTGCATGCAAGGCAAACGCCCTTCCTGCTGTGCTATTGCTCCTATCCCAGATTCAAGTATTCTTGTTTGTTTTAAATTCCCTGAAGTCAGAGTTCAGCCTCCCGGTCTCGCCGGTGGCTTTATCCTTAGCACCAAGCAGACGCGGGCCTGGGGGCTTGCAGAGGGGGGAGAGGCTAGCCGACAGGCTCTCCCGCCTCTCCTAGTTAGCCGCCCTGGGACTTGGCGCAGGCTTCTAAATTTATCTAGACTCGGAGTTTCCTCGTCTGTAAAATGGGGATTAGGAGATTATCTGCTTCTGCCGGGCTGCTTTGAAACAAGGGAAGGAGGCCACGAAAAAGTAAAGTTGAACCCGGTTCTTGGCGCGTAGTCATTATCTGTCGCGAGGTTCATGGAGGCGCTTTCCTGATTTTTGGTTCCCACCCTGCAGTGCTCGGGGTCCACTCCCGGCCCCGGGCGGGTGCTGGGGCGTCCCGTTTGCCGTGCGCGGGATGGACCCGAGGCTGGCTGCCTGCAGGACTCTGCTTTCCCCGCTGTGCTCTCTCCAGTCCCTGAAGGCTTGGGATGGGGGCGCACGCTAGGCAGTGCGCAGGGGGGACTCCTGGCTCTGCGCTCAGGAGTAAGTCTTGGCGGGGCACAGGGGACCGTGTGGGATCCCGGGGATCGAACCCGGGCCGGCGTACCAGGCGAGCGCCCTGCCGGCTGTCCCACTGCTCTGGCCCTCCCCTACTTTTTCTAAGCCGTGTTTCCACGTGGATCATTGGTTCTCTTTGCTGTTTGGTTTTGGGGCCGCGCCACCGGGTGGGTGGTGCCCGGGGCTTCCTCCTGGCCCGGTGCTTAGCCATCACTCCGGGTGGGGCTCAGGAAACCATCCGGGGAGCCCCAGCCTGTCACCAGGGCGGAGAAGTCAACCTCAGCACAGATGTCCCCTCAGACGAGACGGACCGAAATCACCCCGATGGAAATAGAATTTGTCTTCGCGCACACACGGAGCTGTGAATGAAAAAGATCCTGATTTTGTCCCGTTCATGACATTTAACTTTTGCTTTTCCCCAGTCTTTCTCTGGCATCAGTTTTTAGCACAGAGGAAGAGTGTGATGAAACGAGTGCCAGTCTGGCTCTTCTGCTCGGGGGAAGAAACCCTAGCCATCTGGTGCTCGAGGAAAACTGGGTTTATTTTTGCTTTGTTTTGGGCTGTTCGTGGCAGCCCCGGGTGTCTGGCTCTGTTCTTCGGCATCGCTCCTGGCCGGGCTCAGGAATCGGGGTGCAGGGGGTCCCGCTGGGTACGCGCGAGGCAAATGTCGACCGGTTGTCCTCCCTCTTCAGCCCCCAGGACCTTCTTTTATTTATCAATTTTTATCTTGAAAAATTTTTGGGTCACATGTGGCAATGCACAGTGGTTCCTCCTGGCTCTGCACTCAGGAATTACCCCTGGCGGTGCTCGGGGGACCCTATGGGATGCCGGGGATCAACCCGGGTCGGCCGCGTGCGAGGCAAACGCCCTCTGCTACACTACCACTCTGGCCTGACCTTGTTTTATTAAGAGTATTTTGGGGGGAGGTTTGAGTTTCCGTTTGGGGGCCGTATGCCACAGTGCTCGGAGGGGCTTGGGGCCCTGTGTGGTGCGCCAGGTTCACACCCAGGCCGGCCGGTTGCAAGCACGTGCTCTGCCTGCTGGCTTCTCTCTCTGCTCCGGGACCTTGTTCCCTAAGGAACCTCCGGAAGCTGTGGTTCTCTGTCCCCTTTCTTACCGACCCGGGTCCGAATGGACCAGAGTGACCATGAAGACCTAGGTAGGAGGAAATTGTCCTCAAGATCGCACTCAGGCCCACAGTCTCTAGGTCAGAACTTTTGGAGTCTGGTGTTTTAGAATTCCAAATTCTTTATATTTTACAAAGACAGCACAGCGGGTAGGGCGTTTGCCTTGCATGCGGCTGACCTGGGTTTGATTCCTCCACCCCGCTCCGAGAGTTCGGCAAGCTATACCGAGAGTATCTCGCCCGCACGGCAAAGCCTGGCAAGCTCCCCGGACATATTCGATCAGCCAGACACAGTAACAAGTGTCACAATGGACGTTACTGGGCCCCTCGAGCACATCGATGAACAACGGGAGGACAGTGACGGTGACAGTGCAGTCAGTACACGTGTATTTCATCATCTCCCGAGGAGATGGGGGCAGTTTTCAGAGCCCAGGCATTTAACACACGGACAGTGGACCGAGCTGTATGGCGTTGAGGCGAGGTCTCGGTGAGTTTGCTTCTGTGCCTTTCCGAGGCTTCTGGATTTAGGACTTTCGGTGTAGACTGCATTCACGTTTTTGAAACTGTCAGGCTTGTCGAAATTACTGAGTGGCAGTACATTTAAAGTATGGTTTTTTTTTCCTCTAACAGCTATATTTCACCAGTATCAGTTACTCCCACATAAAATCAATTTATAGAATTATTCCCCCCCCCAGAGCTGATGTGGGGGCGGGCCACACCCAGCGGTGTCGGGGCTCAGTCCAGGGGGGCGTGGGGACCCCAAGGCCTGCAGGGGTCAGGCACGGGTTGGCTGTGCACGGCGAGTGCCCCACTGTGGTACTGTTGCTTCTGTCCTGTAGGATTTTAGCATCGGAAGAAGTCCTTCAAGTTGTGACTCATGAAAGTTCATTATTAATTACGGCTGGAGTGATGGAACAGCCGGGAGGCGCCTGTGTGCGGCTGGCCCGGGTCAGTGCTGGCGCCCGTGGGGCCCCTTTCGCGCTTTGCACGCACGAGTGACCCCCGAGCAGCATCGGGGTGGCCCCGAACAAGCAAAATTTGTTAATCTAATCTGTTTCCTAACCTCCTTTCAACTGAAGTATTTAGAGGTGCCTGGCTAAGTCGAAATGTTTCTGTTACCAGAGGAAGCGTTTTCATGGTCTTATTAGCCAAGCCTGATGTCGCTTTGATTTGATTTATTTTTGAAGTTTTGTTTGAAGTCACCGTTGGTGCCAGCTTTAGTTGGGGGGGTGCTCCCGGATTCTGGGGTGTCAGGAGTAGAGGCAGAGGAAGTGCCAGAAATGCCCTTCCCGGCTAGACCCGCTTCCTCCTGTCCCCAGTGGGAACTTCTTTTTTTTAAGTGTATAAATGTTTTATTTTACTTTTTTCACAGTTACAAAGCTGTTCATGGCTGGGTTTCAGCCATCCAGCGGTCCAGCACCGTCCATCGTGCACGGTCCCTTCCGCCAATGGCCCGTTTCCCCCGCCTCCGTGGAAGGTTTCTGTGTACCGTGAATCCAGCGATCCCAGAGTTCTTGTCTTTCTGTGGGTCCTCCGTGCTGGACGTGCTCTGGGAATTTCTCTTGGGTCTTTTTCCTGGCGTGTGCTGCTCTCACTGGGCTGCACATTAGTCAGGAGCCCCTCGGCCTCTTACTCGTGTTCTTTTTTTTTTTGCGGGGGGGGGTCGCATGTGGTGGTGCTCAGCGAGTACTCCTGCGGGCCCGCGGGACCCTCGGGGTGCCGGATGGACCATGGCCTGGCCATGCGTGGGGCGGGCGCCCTCCCCACCTCGCTGTCTCCGCGTCGTGGTGGGACGGGCTGGCCGCACACCCCTGTCGTCGGGGGCTCCCTCTTACTCACGGGTGGTTTTCCCCAGGCTCCCGCTGCAGTGCTCAGGGCCCGCTCTCGGCTTGTGCTTTGCTTTGGGGGGGCCCTGAGGTCCCACCAAGCCCCTGCCCCCGCTCTGTGCGCGCTTCCTCCTCCCTCCCTGGCCCCGTCTGCCATGGAGGGGCCCGGGGGCTCGCTCCCCAGTGGAGCAACTGCCAAGTCAGGTCGGCCTGCAGACGGCCAGGCCGAGCGCATGGGGTCATGGTGGGGGTCGGACTCGCCCCCTGACGCTCCCCAGTGAGCGGCTCCCCGGGGCTCTGGAAATGCCCCTCGCACCCGGACACACCGAATGTTCGCAGAGCCTCGGGAGGAGAGCGGCCGCACGGTCCGGCCGTGCAGGGCGCAGAGCCGGCCAGGGGTCAGACGCGGGAGGGACAGACGCAGGACACTCCTGGGCGACGCAGGAGGGCGGCAGCGACTGCGCTGGCCTTCTCGGGGCAGCTGGTGGCCGAGTCTCGGGGCTGGTCAGGCTCCAGGGCCCAGGGGCCTCTTGGTGGTGGTGGTGGGGGGTCTTTGGTTTCACCTCGGGGGGGGGGGGCACGCCGCCCTCTGCCCCCAAAAGCAGTGAAGTCTGGGTTCTGCCTGCGAAATCGCTTCAGAGACCCTTGGCGATTTGCTTTGCCCCCGGGTGGAACGTATTTGCCTGACTTGGGTATTTGTGTGCAAGAGGGGAGACAGGACTTTCCCTTCGAAGACGAAAGTACCAGGTGCTCAGGCAGCCGCGGCTGGAGGGTGTGTTTTTTATTAGCGGCAGTTGTGGTGATGACGTGTCCCAACGTAGTGCGTGAAGTGAATGGAAGTCAGGTTCTGGTCTGGAGCCACAGCCTTGCACGCAGCCGGCCCGGCCGACCCGGGTTCGATTCCTCCGCCCCTCTGGGAGAGCCCGGCCAGCTACCGAGAGTATCTCGCCCCCACAGCAGAGCCTGGCAAGCTCCCCGTGACGTATTCGATATGCCAAACACAGTAACAACAAAGTCTCCAATGGAGACGTTACTGGGCCCGCTCGAGCAACTCGACGAACAACGGGAGGACCGTGCTACAGTGCTACGAAAAACTCCTTACAGTGTGGCCGAAATACCCGCTGCAAACTGCAGGCGGCGCTGTCGCCTTTCCCGTCCCTCTTCGAGCTTATTTTCCATGATTTCTAGACGGAAAACGGCAGTGGGTAGGTCTGTGAGCTTCGTGTGAACCGTTATTTGGGGGCCGTCACTAGTGGTGCTCTGGGCTCCCGGGGATTCAGGAAGTGCTGTGCCATCAATGACCATCAGTTACTCTCTCCCTCTCTCTCCCTCTCTCCCTCTCTCTATTTCGTACTTTTTTTTTTTCTTTTTTGGGTCACATCTGGCGAGGCACAGGAGTTACTCCTGGCTCATGCACTCAGGAATTACTCCTGGCAGTGCTCGGGGACCATATGGGATGCTGGGAATCGAACCTGGGTCGTCTGTGTGCAAGGCAAATGCCCTACCCGCTGTGCTATGGCTCCAGCCCCTCGTACTATTTTTATTATTTCAAATTCTTGATCGAATCACAGTGATAGACGCAGTTAGAAAGTTGTTCGTGATTGGGTTTTGGTCATACAGTGTTCCGACCCCCGCCCCTCCGCCGGTGCACGTTCCCCACCTCCAGTGGTCCCAGCTCCCTCCTGCCCCTGCCTGCCTCCGTGGTGGGTTCTTTTCTTCATCCTCCCTCCCGACGCCCCCCCCCCCGCCCCCTTGCCGTATGGATACTGAAAGGTTATCAGGCGGGTCCCTGTGTCTGCTCTCAACACCCAAGTTCCTGTCCAGAACGATTGTTTCCAACTGTTGCTGTCACCCAGCATTGTTCTGACCTAGATAAGTCAGCCTCTGTGAGCTGTCAACAGGACAGTATAGATTAGATTTGACTTTATAACTTGCGAAATTCAATGTGAAATTTTATTTTATAGGCCGGAGCGTTGGATTTGTTGAAGGAGCTTAAGAATATTCCTATGACCCTGGAGTTATTACAGGTATGTGTAGTTCATACCATGAGCTTTGAGTGATTGTCAGAAATACTGAAGCATCTTCAGTACCAGTGGATTTTTTTTGGGGGGGTGGGGGTGGAGGGCTGATATTGTCCTACCATGTGAAACATTGCTAGGGTGTTTTTTCTTTCTCCTGAAATAATAAAATAAATCAGCAGCCTCCCAGGTGAGATTCTGGAACAGTGTTTCCTTCTTTGACGAGGTTAATGCTGAACCTTCAGGGTTGGTGGTGGGAGAAGAAATCTCCCCGGAAAAGGTGGCTTCTCCTTTGCCTCCTCTCGGGTTAGAGTCAAGCCAGTAACTTCAGTTTTTTCCCGATCTGACCGGTCTTATTCTTCACTGCTCACCTTTCTTCCTGGATTTCTCATCTATACCCACCATAATTTGTTTTGTGCAGCTTATCACCAATAAGTTGCTACCAGAGTGTTCACATAATATTTCTTTAAAAGAAGATGCATGAGATTGCATCTCGCTCTGGGGACGTTAAATCCTTTTATCTGAGGGATTACAAATCAAGCCTTCTGTGTTAAACAGATTTTTTTTGGGGGGGGAGGAGGGGAGCACAGGGGTTCCTCCTGGCTCTGCACTCAGGAATTACTCCTGGTGGTGCTCGGGGGACCCTGTGGGATGCTGGGAACCGAACCTGGGCTTACTGCATCCAAAGCAAACACCCTCCCTGCTGTGTTAACCGAGCCAGCCCCCAAACACCTTCTTGGGACAGCACATTAGTTCTTAGTGGTAAGTATTGATTTGAAGATATCTTTGTCTTAAGACGACGGAACACCGTCGTAAGAATTTCTACGAAGGGGGGCGCTGGAGCCACAGTACAGCAGGGAGGCCGCTTGCCTTGCACATGGTCAACCCGGGTTTGACTCCCAGTATCCCATATGGTCCCCTGAGCGCCGCCAGGAGTGATTCCTGAGCGCAGAGCCAAGAGTAATCTCTGAGCATTGCTGAGTGTGACCCCCTCGAAAAAGCAAAAAAAAAAAAAAAAAGACTTTCTATAAAGGTTCTTCCCTACTCTAAAATGGAGATGGGAGTCTGGGAAGGGCAAACAAACTGATAAGCTGTCTAAAGAAAATCGTTTGCACCGAGTTTTGTTGTTGCATTGCAGTCCACAAGGATCGGGATGTCGGTGAACGCCATCCGCAAGCAGAGCACGGACGAAGAGGTGACGTCGCTAGCCAAGTCCCTCATCAAGTCCTGGAAGAAGCTACTAGGTACGGCGGGCCTCTCTTCGGCTTGCGTCTGTGATGTTCTGGCTTATTCAAGTATTTGGAGGCTGCCCGTTTTTCTCCTTTTGCTCATAGGCGAGCCGTGAGCAGCGCCTTCGTAGTAGTCAGAGGGAAAGGCCTCGCTCTGATCGCCCGGAGGGTGGTCGCCTTCTGGAAGTTAGCCAGACCGAACCTCCTTGGCGCTCCAGACTTGAGTCAGAGTGCCTCTCTGCTCACCAGCGCTAGGAGAATAACTGCACGGACATCATTTGCTTGTGGAAACTTTAGGATTCCTCCCCAAATCAGAAGCGTCCTGATTCACGATCCTAAATCGTGGGGTTTCACACACGCGAATGTTTCAACACCACATTCTCCACCGGTGCCTGCAGTCCCCTGCCGCGGTCTCGGGGCCCTCGTACCCACCTGGGCCCCTGCCGTGGTCTTGGAGCCCCTCGTACCCACCCGGGCCTGCCCTCGTTCATTCACCAGTTCTCTCGGATGTGTTCGTTTGCTTGTAGCCCACACCTGGGTTCAGGCCTTAGTTCTGGCTCTTCGCTTAGGAATCGCTCCTGGCAGGGCTTAGGGGATGAGCGTGCCGGGGATTGATTGAGCCGGGCCAGCTGCCTGCGAGACAAGCTCCCTGCCTGCTGTGCTGTCACTTGGGCCCTGGATTTGACTTTCTGTTGTCGTGTCTGTAGCCTGTTACGTACATTTATATTTATATCATATGCTTCAGTTTTTTTCACGAATCTCATACATTTTCAGATGGGCCATCGACTGATAAAGACACCGAAGAAAAGAAAAAAGAAGCTGCAATTACATCACAGAACAGCCCTGAAGCGAGGGAAGAAAGGTGCTTTTGCTCTTGGGTGTTAATTTATGTTGACTATCGTGATTTGAGCATTCCTTCCTTCGTGGCCTTAAGATCCTAAATCTAAGTTCTGTGTCTATTTTCCACTCAAGCAATTCGTGATTCATACACTCTGAAGTTTCTTGCAGGAAGACACGATGTGAATAAGAAATCGTGTACCCTGTAATTGACAGGTTTAATTGATTTGTTTCGTTGATCGGGTCACACCTGGCAGTGCTCAGGTCTTACTCCTGGTTCTGTGCTCAGGGGTCTGTCCAGGGGGGTTTAGGAGACCTTGTCTGGGGATTGAGCTGGCATCTGGCTGCATGCAGAGCGTGTCCCTTCTGCTGGGCTGTTTCCCACGCACCTTGTCAAGGTATTGGTGGGGCCCAGTAGTTTTTTTTTTTAAACACTGCAGGGTGATTAGGGTTATTTTCACAAATTTTCTGATATACTTATTTTTTAATAATTACTACTACTATATTATGCATTGTTATTTTATATATTAGTACTAGCCAAATTTGATGATACAAGATGAAATTTATGGTAGGTTCAATATCAGTTAATAACTTTTTTTTTTTCATTTAAAATTTTGAGATAATTCTGGAGTGTTAGAAAAATTTAAAACTTGTACAGAGAACTCCCACTTGTCCCAGTTAAACATACTACCTTTCCCAGATTATGCTGATATATATGTGTATGTGAATAGACGCACGTTTATTTTGAGCCAGATGTCAGTCATTTGCTGGTGCATAAAAGATCTACGGATGAGGGGCTGGAGCGATAGCACAGCGGGGAGGGCGTTTGCCTTGCGTGCAGCCAACCCAGGTTCGATTCCCAGCATCCCATAGGGTCCCCTGAGCACCACTAGGAGTTAACTCCTGAGTGCAGAGCCAGGAGGAACCCCCTGTACATCGCCAGGTGTGACCCAAAAAGAAAAGAAAAAAAAAGATCTACGATGAAAGACATCAGTGCATGTTTTCTTACATATAACAACAACACACAGCCATTAATGTCCAGAAATTAACATGAGTACAGGACTTTTTTTTTCTTTCTAATCTCTAGACTTGATTAGTTTCTTACCGAATGTTCCAATGATGTCTTTATTTCAAAGGGAAAAAAAAATATTCCAAAGTTTCATCTAACACTTTTTTTTTTCTGGTTTGTTTTGGGCCTCACTGGGTGATGCTCCTGCCACATTCTATTCCTGACTCTGCTCAGGGGTCACTCCTGGCGGGCTGGGTCGGGCAGGGGCGAGGCAGGCGTTTGGCTGGCGCACCTCCATAGGGTCACACAGTTTCTTTAGTTGCATGCCCTAGTTTGTGTTCACCTGCGATGATTTGTCAGTATATTATTGTCTTTAATTTTTTTTTCTTTTGGCCTTTTTTTTTTTTTTTTTGCTTTTTGGGTCGATGCTCAGGGATTCCTCCTGGCTCTGCACTCAGGAGTTACCCCTGGCGGTGCTCAGGGGACCATATGGGATGCTGGGAATCGAACCCGGGTCGACCGCGTGCAAGGCAAACGCCCTACCCGCTGTGCTATCTCTCCAGCCCTTTTTTTTTTTTTTTTTTTTTTTTTTGGTTTTTGGTCTTTTGGCTTTTTGGGTCACACCCGGCGGTGCTCAGGGGCTACTCCTGGCTCTGCACTCAGGAACCACCCCTGGCGGTGCTCAGGGGACCCTATGGGATGCTGGGAATCGAACCCGGGTCGGCCGCGTGCAAGGCAGACGCCCTCCCCGCTGCGCTATTGCTCCAGCCCCTGTCTTCAATATTTCTGATATTTTTGGAAGGGGCAGAATTTGTGGATTTTTGCAAGTACTTGCGTTCTGTTACTTTCAAGTTATTTAATGCTGTAAATACCAATTATGGAAACAGACAAATTGATAATTTCAGGAGGGGTGCGGGGCGTCAGATATTTTTGTCGGCTTTCGGTAGTTGAGGTTTGAGGTAGAACCTCTCCACAAAAGTGCCGTTGTCCCCCAGAGCACGGCGTGCTGTGCTTGAGACGTGGACCTGTAAGTAAGCAGCTGTTAACGTGCCTGCCCGTGGGAGCAGTTGTCCCCACACCCAGTTGCCCCTGAAGAAGAGCATCTCTGAGTGTGTCGCCTTGGCTCTCGGTGGCTTGGGGAGCGGCTGAGGGCTCCTCCACTTGGGGCCAGTGGGGGAGAAGGCAGCGCGGGTTAGCTCGGGCAGGAGGCCCCAGGATGTCAGACGTGGGGCCGAGGGAGACGCGTCTTCCACAGTGCCCGCGTCCAGGGCGGCCCGTGGCACATTGGTCTCCTGGGCACACCAGCAATCGTGCTCCCTGAGCACAGCACCGGGAGCAACCCCCGAGAATGCCACGCGGGGCCCAGGCGCGAATCAGCCAGACAGAAAGCACGTGACTGCACGACGCCTTGAGTGGGAGCGTGGCACCGTGACCTTGGTTCGCTTTTCCCTGGGGGTTGATATCTGCTTCCTGAGAATGCACAGAGGAGTCCGTCCTGTTCTTTCCTTGGGCGGCTCCTCCTGGCCAGGGTCAGGCTCTTGTCTTGCAGGCGGCTGGCCCGGGTTTGACTCCCCCGCTGGGCGTGCGGTTCCTCTAGCCCAGCTCTGAACGCAGCCTGAGCCCTGCCGGTGTGGTGTGCTGTCCCCACACCCAGTCGGCAGGTAGATCGTGACTGACGGAGGGGGTGCTACCCCCCAGCGCCGTCGTCACTCACCTCCAACCCTGCTGAACTCGGCCACTGAGCTGACGCCACGGGGAAGGCCTCGCCCACCCCAGAAGGCACGGCGGCAGAGCCCTGTGTCCTGTGTCCCCGGGACTGGGGGCTGGGCGGGCATCGGTGTCAGTCGGAAACACCTCTGGTGAGCGGTGTGCACGTGACCACTCTGCTCGCGGTGGGTTGGACGGGGTGGGGTGGACAGTGTCCCGTGCTGTGGGGAGCACGCGGGAGGTGTCACGGCCTGGGGCAGCTCAGATCTTCGGAGGGCGAATGATAGACTTGGAGAAAGTTTGTGACCGATAGCTTTAGTGAGTAGAAGTGAATTGTTACCAATCAAAAAAGTACTTTGGCAAGACTCTTAAGTTCATCAGAAGCAGTTAAATGATGGACTCGGGTGTGAGATTGTTTAACTTCTGTTTGTTCTTTTTTCCTTTTCTTCTTTTTTTGGTGTGCTCAGGGGCCCAATTGGGGGGCTGAACCCAGGCTGGCCAGCTGCAGGGCAGACGCCCCGCTCGCGGCCCTGTCACTCCCGTTCCGCAGAGTCGCTCAACTCCTGACTGACTGAGTCCCTTTCTGCAGAGTAACTGAGGCCTCTCTGTGTTTTCATGAGTCATAGGGTTTTCATTTTGCAAGTTGTGTCTTGAATAGAAGCCATGCTGTTTTTTCAGTTGGTCAGGGTTTTTCAAGTATTTCCTCTTCCGTTTTTTGTTCAGAACTGTCATATTCTTGGTGTCATCTCTTTGCCTTTTTTCACAGTTGAGGCCCTTCCCTGTTGTGTAGATCTCTGCTGTGCGCTTTCTCCACGAATGCTGTTTAATGCTTAAAAGGCGAATCGGGGGGCAATTTTTTAGAGTATGTTTTCGGTTTGGGTTTTGGGGTTACATCCGGAAGACGCAGGGGTCACTCCCGGCGCCGTGCTCAGGAATTCCTTCTGCCGGTGTTGGGGACCATGTGGGGTGCTGGGGTGCCAACCTTGGTCAGCCACGTGTAAGCAAGCACCTCACCTGCTGTGCTCACTCTTAGGCCCCCAAGGGAAATGCGGCTTTGATTTTCAAAAACGTGAGAGAGGGGCTGGAGCGATAGCACAGCGGGGAGAGCATTTGCCTGGCACGCGGCCAACCCGGGTTCGGTTCCCAGCATCCCAGAGGGTCCCCCGAGCACCGCCAGGAAGAATTCCTGAGTGCAGAGCCAGGAGTGACCCCAAAAGGAAAAAAAAAATGAGAGATTTGTTTCTACTGAATGTTTTTGAGATGATGGCGGGGCTGGTGCCACACCCAGTGGTGCTCGGGACTGACTCCTGGTTCCGAGCTCAGGGATCTCTCCTTCTGGGTTCAGGGGACCATACGGGGTGCTGGGAATTGAACCTGGGTCAGTCGCGGGCAAGGCAAGCGCCCTCCCCACGGTACCATCACTCTATAAACTTCTAAGTTCATGTGCTTTTTCCCCCCCCCTCATTTAAGAATCACTTTAAAAGATCGCTTATTTTGGCCGAAGAATTGCTTTTAGAGCGTAATAGCAGTGTTACTTCAAGTGAGTGTTTCCTGATTTCTTTTTGGTGTGTGTGTGTGTGTGTGTGTGTGTGTGTGTGTGTGTATTTTAGTAGCTCCAGTGGCACCGTCAGCAGCAGGAAGGACGAGACGAACGCCCGGGACACTTACGTCTCCTCGTTCCCGCGGGCGCCGAGCACGTCCGACTCGGTTCGGTTGAAGTGTCGGGAGATGCTGGCCGCGGCCCTCCGGACAGGCGGTGAGTTGAGCGTGGCCGTTCCGTCGCCGGCTGCCGTTTCCGCGCACAGCCGGGCCTTCTGCGTCCCCTGCCCGAGGCGTCTCTGCTTAGCTGGGCCTTGTTGCTGGGGGACTGAACACAGAGCAGGTCAGGGCACCGGCCCCTCAGCTCCTTGGGAGAGAGTCCCCGAGGATCGTGCTCACTGGGGTATACGGCTGGACCTACGCGGGGCCCTGACGTTGCAGTGAAGAGTTACCCTGTAGGACGAGTCCTGAGCCACTTGTTTCCCTGGCAAAGCTTCACGCACAGTAACAGTTTATCACCTAATGAAGAGTTCGCCTTTTTTCCCCTAAGCCCAAGGGAGGGAGATCTGGTTTCCTTCCTTATCTACCCCGTCTGCTTTGATTTTCTTACTGTACTTTATCTGCGCTCTTCTTTGTCCTTCCTGGTTCCTTTTTATTTCTCTGTCCTTTTGAATATTTGCATAGTGGTCTCCTGAACGTCTTTGTCCACGTGCTTGGCAGCTGAAATGAATAGTTCCGTGGCATTGGAGCCCGAGTCCCCAGAGAGAAATCAGACAGTCCTTTCTCTAACTTGGCTCTGCTCTCTGCTGGAGCCACCGGGATTTGCGGAGCTGGGAAGTGAGTTGCCTGCTAGGTCAGCGTCCCCCTCACTCCTGAGTGCTCACGAGTCATCCCTCCAGGAGCACTGTGGACAGTCGGGGAGTCCCAAGGAGAGAGCTGATGGGAGCTGGAAATCTAGTCAGGTGACCAGATCCCAGAGATGCAGAACCCAGAAGATCCATTGTCGAAGCAGATGGGATTGAGGAGCTAGGAATGTCGATTTACTTATTTATTTATTTTCTACATGTTGAAAATTTCAAGTATGTTCGTCCGTCCTCTTGATAACTCTCTGCGCCTGTTTTTAGATGACTACATCGCCATTGGAGCCGACGAGGAGGAGTTGGGATCTCAGATCGAGGAAGATATCCTTTGTGTATATGTTGATCGTTGTTTTCAGTAGTCTGTCAGTTCATCGTTTTTCTTTTTAGAATTCACAGTCTTCTCCTTTTTTGCGCTTCTGTCTCGAATCTGGTGTTCTCACGGGAAAGGGGAGGAGTGTTGGTGTGTTTTATTCTTGATTACTTACTTCCTGGTCCCTCAAAAGTAAAACACGCGGCGTAGATTGTGTTCCAAGCTGTGTCAGGGCGGAGAGCACGCTGGTTACGTGTGCCGAGAGGGTTCAGCTGCGTTTCCACGGCCCCAGGGCTCACTTGGAGAGGGGGCGTGTTGTGCTGACACCCTGGGGAAGGATCTGGGGGGCTCGGGCTGTGTTGGGGTGACCGGCACTGTCCTGGTGGAGACAGAAGATGGCCTGTCGGGAGGGCCCCTCGGGCCCACCCCTGCAGGACAGCCCCTTTGCAGAAGCCCGGAGGGACACCAAACCTTCCTGCTGGGGTTAGGGTCAGGTTCGGGGGAGTAAGAGCCAGCGACAGTCCAGCCCTGGTTAGAGTGTTCTCTGAGTCGCGCTGGAGAGGTAGCTTACGGACTTGGAACCGGAACAGACTTTTAAAACCGTGTTAACCTGTGTACGGTGGGAAGGAGCCTTGTGGAGAGATGGCCCCCAGGACAAGCACTGTCACTGGTGGTCAGAGATCAAGGAGTCGGCCAGAGACGTGTCTCGTTAACTTGCTCCAAGCTGGAAGCAGTTTGGGGGGACCGCTTTGAAGTTTCAGGAGTTCTGACTTTGGCAGAATAGGATTTCTTTTTATTTAACCCTCTTTCCTTAATGACCTAGTACCTATATATCAAGAAATAAGGAATACAGACATGAAGTATAAGAATAGAGTACGAAGTAGGATATCCAACCTTAAGGATGCCAAGAACCCGAATTTAAGGAAAAATGTGTTGTGTGGGAATATTCCTCCTGACTTATTTGCTAGGATGACAGCAGAGGTGAGTATACAAGAATGTAATATGTGCGTAATGCGATTTAATCGTGTAGTCTGATCAAATAATAAAGTGCTAAATATTTCCTTGTAATAAGTTCTTAGTAACTATCGTGTGTGTGTGTGTGTGTGTGTGTGTGTGTGTAGACTGGACAAATTTAATTTTTGAAAGTTTTTTATTTTTACAAATTTTTGTATATTAAATTTAATTTTATACTTGGGTCTCATCATGATACTAGCCCTGTGGCCTGGACCAATGCTGAAGGCTTTATGCTTTTGAAATCAGTGCTGTGTCCCTTCACAATAGTCATGATCTTGACTTTGCCTAAAAAAAAAATCTAAGCGATTTTTCACCCGCCTCTGTGGCAGACACACACACACACACACCCCTCTGTGGCAGCCTCTAAGTGATTTTTCACTTGTGGATTATTATGAATCTGACCGATGAGACGAATCTCCTCGTTGCAGACTCTGTAATCTTTAATTCCTTTTCACGGTTGAATTCTACAGAACGGGTCCTGTGGTTCCTTTCATTCCTATAAGGGAATGAGGCAGAAAATAAAACTCGTGGCTCTGTTTGGAGATCAAATGTTTTTGCTGTGGTTTGGTTTTGTGCCACACCCAGCAGTGCTCAGGGCTCAGTCCTGGCTCCGTGCTCAAAGATCACTCCTGGTGGCCTCTGGGGATCACCCGGGGTGCCAGGCATTGAACCTGGGTCAGCTGCATGCAGGGGTCATTCTACCTGCTGTACATTGCCCTGGCCCCTTGTAGGTAGGAATTTTCGGAGAGTAGCTGCAGTGTTTCCAGATTCGTGCTGTTTTATTAAGCATCCAAAGAGAATACATTTGGCTTTCTCTGTAATAAAATGTGTTGTTTTTGATTTTTTAAAGGCATATTAAAATAATTCAATATTTTGGACAAGTAGAGAACTTAAACTTGTTGTTTTCAAGAATTTGTCACCTTTTTCTCTTTATCCCCTTTTTTCTGCTTTTCCTCAGTTGTTTTTAAGCAGTCCCAGACACTCTCCCTAGAATTTGACCATTTTGTGAGACTTTTTTTTAAAGTATGTTTCCTTGGGCCGGAGTGATAGCACAGCAGGTAGGGTGTCTGTCTTGCATGCGGCCGACCCGGGTCCAGTCCCCGGCATCCCATCTGGTCCCCCAAGCATCACCAGGAGTAATTCCTGAGTGCAGAGTCAGGAGGAACCCCTGAGCATCGCCGGGTGTGACCCAAAAGGCAAAAGAAAAATTAAGCTAAATTTTTTTTTTTAATACGATTTCTTATATTTTAACCACAGCCAGCGAAGGTGACATTTTTTTTTGTATTATCCAAAATACCTAGTATTTTCCTGATTGGATGTCTACTTTGTATCAAGAGCTGTATCTGAACAAATGATGTAGAGTTCTGTCTTGCCGATTCGGTTTTGTGCGGGGCCCCCTGAGCCGTGCTCGGGGTCGGGCCCCAGCCGAGACCGCCATCCTCCTCTGCGGGTGGAATCCTACTGAAGCCGAGAGCCGGTCTCCTGGTTTTTGTTTTGTTTTGTTTCGTTTGTTTTCTTAATGACGTTGACCTGTTGGACAGACCGGTGCACTTGTTCCACACCCCGCAGAGTGACGTGTCTTTCCTAAAGATGTGACCGAGCTGTCCTGTAGATTTTCTGTGATTTGGAATTGAATCCTACAGATTTGAGCACATACGAGCACAGACGACTGTGTTTGGCAGGGAGTGAGGGGCTGTCCCGTGCCGGGCAGTGTCCAGGCCACTCTTGGCTCTGCGCTAGGGCGTCGCTTGCGGTGGGCCTGGGGGTGCCGGGGTAGACTTGGCTGCTTGCCGGTGCCTCCCCTCCGCCCCGTCCCCGGTCCGCTGCTCTCGGAGCGGTGCTCTTCCCTCCTGCCTGCCGTCAGGAGGAGCGTGCGTCCCGCTGCCGTGCTCTCGGCGCTCCGAGACTATGGTGGGTTTGGGTGTTGACAGCCTGACCCCTTGAGGGGCAGGTTCCCGGGGGCCTCCCTGTCCGGGGTGCTCGTCCGCTCGTGACCCTTGCTTGCCCGGATCGGTTCTCCCGTTGGCAGGAGCCACAGAGCGGTTTCGAAGATTCTGTGATCTTCGAATTGATTCGCTGTCTTTCTTTGGGACGAAGCATTTCCCCTCATAGACTTCGACTCTTGGGTTTTTCTCCGCTGGTTTGAAGAGCAAAGAGGATTCCTTCCCCGTAGGTGATGAGTTTCCAGAAGGGCGAGTCGGTGCCCTGGCGAGTGAGAGCCTCGGTCCGTCTGCTTCCACGTGCTGGTGCACTGTTCCCCATCTCGGGCCTCCTGTGTCCCGGGGGGCCTGGTGCTGTGCCGTCGTGTTTTAAAGACTGAAGATTGTTCTGCCCGTGAGGGGCCAGGGTGGGCTTCCATGGACTCCTCTCTCCGTTCGTGTTACGAGTGACCCCCGTGCTTCCTGGCCTCGATGGCCGTAGCGACTCCTGTGTGTCTGTTGGCTGAACCGGGCCCAGACATCCCCTGCAGAGGCCGTGGTCCCTCGTCGGGCTGGGGCGAGGGCCCAGTGGTGGGGAGAGCAGTGACACTGCAGATGCCTGTTGCTGCAGGAGTGCATGGTTCCCATACAAGCCTTGGTCCACACACCTTCATCGTACGCAGAAGAGTTGGAGGGTGTTAGCAGCAAAACAGAGAGAGAGAGAGAGGAGAGAGAGAGAAGGAGGGAGGGAGGCGGGGTTGGTGGTGGGTGGGGACAAGAACTCGCTTTTTCCACTGTGAGAGCTTGAACGGTCGATTTTAATTCTGGGATGCGCGGAGTCGGCACAGCAGACGGTGCCTTAACTGCTTGTCGCCGCCCGTAGGAAATGGCCAGTGACGAGCTCAAGGAGATGCGGAAGAACCTGACCAAAGAGGCCATCCGGGAGCACCAGATGGCCAAGACGGGGGGCACGCAGACGGACCTGTTCACCTGCGGCAAGTGCAAGAAGAAGAACTGCACCTACACCCAGGTGGGCGCCGGCCTCTGACGCTGTCACGGGAGCCAGGGTGGCTTCCCAGGGCGGAGATGAGCCTTCCCGGGGGGGTGCTCCCATCACAAGCACGTTCCAGTCCCTTCGAAATGGATTGGTATTGTTACGCTTCCTAGCGTGACTCAGTTAAAATTTAATCGAAAGCCATTTGATTCAGTAAATTTATAAAATCTTGCCGGATTTAACAAAATGGCCATTTCCCCCCTCATGAACAGCCCACAGGGGCTGGAGAGAGAACGCAGTGGGTAAGACCCCGTGGCCGACTCCGCCTTCCGGGGCCGAAAGCAGGAACTTTCAGAACCACAAACCAGAAAACTTCTGGCTGTTGGTTTTGTAACTTGAATAGTGGATGATGACCATGAGGGATGTGTGTGTCTTTTGTTTGGTTTTGGGTTTTCGAGCCACGCTGGCTGTGCTCAGGACTCACTCCTGCACCCAGGACGGTGCTGGGGGCCCATGCGCAGAGCAGGGACGGAAGCGGTCCCGGCTGCCCTGGGACGGGCGTCTGGGCTCGCCTTGGTCCTTGGGCCTCTGGTTCTGCGGCTGCCTGCGTAGGGAGGCGCTGGTGGTTTCATCGGAATGAAATATTTCTGATTTTTACAGCTTTGCTGATTCACAAGAAAGCACCCATGTCTGTTGTCTTGGGGTGAGGCCGGCCCCTGCCGTCCTGAGGGGGACCCGACACTGTGCTTACCTGGGGCCTCAGCGCCCACGTTTGTGGCCCTCGGGGCTCTGGGCCGCTGCGTGCGGGGCCTGTGCTCTCTTCCCGGCCTGAAACTTGGCGTGTTTTAGGGACCGTTTCTCTGCTTCTTAGTGATCTGCATGTTTTGCATCGGGATGGCCGTTTATCAGAATTATTTGATGTGTGACTTGACATGATTCCCCACGTACCTGGGGTAAATTAAACATGAGCAGTGAACAAGGAGGGACTTAGGCATAGGTGTGGGATTGAATGAGCCCTGTTGACGTCCAGTGTTCTGTTGAGGCCAAATCTCCAGTAAGAGTCTGACGTTTTCCGCTTGCTTTTGCCGTAGGTTCAAACTCGGAGCGCTGATGAGCCGATGACTACGTTTGTCGTCTGTAATGAGTGTGGGAACCGGTGGAAGGTATGTGTGTCTCTGGGCGCTTGGTCCTCACTGGATAGAACGCGGGACCTCAGGCCCTTTGCTCGGCCCACCCAGGCGCCCACACGGACGTCAGCCAGTCCCTGCACGCCGTCCCCAGTACTCTGGAGTCGGGAGTGGTCCTTGCTCTGGAACCCCCCGGGGCTGACTGAAACAAAAGAACCTTCTTAGCTAAAGCCAGAAACCCACGGGTGTCCGGCCCCGCGGTGGGGACCAGCTGTTCCTTAGTTCAGGGACATCCATCAGCTCCTGACCTTGGTTTCTTCCTCCGTTTAAACGTTTTACTCATAATGAACGTTGAAATAAAACACTGACAGCAATTAGATTTCTGTCCTTACATGTAAAATTCCTCTGTGGGTAAGACTTAAGCGCAAAGAAAGGATGGGAGGACGTCTTGATTCAGGTCTCAGGTTCCCTGTGTGTGCTCATCTTAAACACAAAAACATTCCGCAAGGACGCCAGCAGAAGCCAGCCCACTAATTTAAGGGGGAGGACGAGGAGCATCTTAGAGGGACATTCCTTTAAGTTGTAAATGGGTTTTCCCACTCATCCTCTGATAAGATTTTTTTTTTTTTGCTTTTTTTGGGGTCACACCCGGCGTTGCCCAGAGGTTACTCCTGGCTCCTGTGCTCAGGAATCACTCCTGGTGGTGCTCAGGGGACCATATGGGATGCTGGGAATCGAACCCAGGTCGGCTGTGTGCAAGGCAAACGCCCTACTCGCTGTGCTATTGTTCCAACCCGTGATAGGATATTAAAGGGTGAGAATCGATAGACGGTTCAGATGCATGAATCATGCTCTTGGGTACGATCGAGTCATTCTTTGCTTTTCAGTTCCAAGCATAGTCTTCCACATTTTGCTTCTAGAGAGACACATTGTGAAGTCCTAGTACGCTCGGGACTCATGGCTGAAGGAGCCACTGGAGAGGGCCCCAGGGCATGTCAGGACCGTCTCAGAGTCCCAGAAATGAGAGCGCCGCTAGGGCTCCTGCCTCAGAGAGGAACCTTCTAGAGTTCCAGCGTGATTCTTTTTTGGTTTTTGTTTTTGGGTCACAACTAGCGATGCACAGAGATTGGTTCCTCCTGGCTCTGCACTCAGGAGTTACTCCTGGCGGTGCTCAGGGGACCCTATGGGATGCTGGGAATCGAACCCGGGTCGGTTGTGTGCAAGGCAAACGCCCTTCCTGCTGTGCCATCTCTCCAGCCCCTCCAGCGTGATTCTTGAGCTAATCTGGGGGGTGATCGTTACCCAATGCTGGGATTGATTGAGCTGAGGCCGACTGCACGCAGGGCCAGCGCCTGAGCCCCTGTGCTCCCTCTCGGACCCCGTGAGATGTTTGCACAGGGCCCGCGCCCAGCCCTGGGGTCAGCCTAGGGCCTTGGACAGGAGCCTTGGTGCTCCTGCTGGGCCCGTCCCACCCAGGCCATTGGTTTAGTTTTATGAATATCTTACAAGGTCTGGGTTGGGGGGGATAGAGGGTGGTGGTGGCAGCTGCCCAGGGCTTATTCTTGCTCCGTACTCCAGGATGCCGGGGACCGTATGGGATGCCGGGGTCAGAGCAGCGCCACTGTGTGCAAGACCAGCACTGGGCTGTGCTCTCTCCAGACCCAGAATTTTCTTTTTTTTTTTTCTTTTTGGGTCACACCCAGCGATGCTCAGGACTTACTCCTGGCTCTAGCACTCAGGAGTTACTCCTGGCGGTGCTCGGGGGACCATATGGGATGCTGGGAATCGAACTCAGGTCAGCCGTGTGCAAGGCAAACGCCCTACCCGCTGTGCTGTCACTCCAGCCCTCCTTTCCTTTTTTTCTTCTTTTTTTAAAAGAATGATTCTTAATAGATTTTTAAGCTTGATGCTTATTTCGAATCACTCCCGTAGGTTGTCCTTTATTTCCCCTGAAAATCAGAATCGAATTAAAGATGTTGGGGAGGATGTGTCTCCCGCAAGCGTGGCAAGGAACCTTGCCTGCAGACACTCATCTAGGGGTCGAGGCCAATTTCATTTAGTTTTATTTTTAAAGAATTGAATCACCATGAATTACAGAGCTTATTGTAAACCGAAGGCCCCTGGTATTAAGGGTCATCGTGATTTGGACCAGTTGTTTGGGCCAGTTGCCAGATGTTTGTGACACGGGTCTGTATGAGGTCACTGGCCTTTTGGTTTTGTTGTGCTTGTGTGTGTTCGGGCCACAGCCAGTGGCGCTGGGGGATCCCTCCTGGGAGGCCTCAGGCCCAAAGGGGTCCCGGGATGAGACCCAGGCGGGCCATGTGCAAAGCCGTGCACCCCTACCCGCTTCCCGCCCCGCCTGTCCTGTCTTTCCTTTTTCGGTTCTGTGGAGAGTCTCTGGTGACTTTTTGAAGATGATTCTTGAATTTGTTTCGTATGGCGTTGTGGTTACTAATGGTATGGGCATTCGCAGCAGTTTTTGAATGTAGACTGGCATATGTTCCAGATTGGGTTTTAAAAAATTGAATTTCTGATCAGAAACTGTTGCTGAGGTGGCTTCCTCTGGACGTTCAAGTTAGAGATAAATTTTTCAGGTAGAAAATATCGAGAAGGGGGGGGGGGCGTTTGCCTTGCATGCAGCCAACCCGGGTTCGATCCTCGGCACCCCATAGGGTCCCCCGAGCCCGCCAGGACTCGCCGTGAGTGTGGTGGGGGTTGCCAACCCCCCCCCACACACACACATATACACACAAAAAATGTTTAAATAGATGAGATAGACGAGAGGTGCTTCGTGAAAAGCATTTCACGCCTCTGAAGTGACCGTGCAGGGATTAACGCACTTGCCGTGAGAGCCGGGTTCGTCCCTGGCCCCACCTCTGGTCGCTCCTGAGCACTGCTGGGCCCCTAACCCCCTAGCGTCTGCCGCCCTGTCCCCGGTCCCCCCCCCAATTTTTTGATAACGGTTTCTTAGATGCTCCCTCAGATTCTAAGAGCCATCAGCTAGGTCCTGGGGTGTGTCTTCCTCTCTGAAAGAGACAGCATCTTTCGCTAAACTGCTCCTTTGTGACGATGTGTGCTAGATGCTGGTTTTTAAATGAGGTTGGGTTGTACCCACTTGTTTGTATTAAAGGTCTCGCCAAAAAAATAAAATTGATTTTTTTTTGTTTTGTTTTGACAGTTCTGTTGAGTTGGAAGAATTGGAGAAATTTCCGGACCATTAAGAAAATGGATTTTATAATTAGTTTTAAAGCTAAGCAGAGCAACTAGTTTCCTGCAAATCAGATTTTTTAAGTAATGTACATCCTTTGGGTTAGATTTTGTTCCTGACAGCATCCCTTCCTTAAAAGCCGCTCTAGTGTCAGATTAGTAGAGAGACCATTTAATTGTATGGCATCTGTTTCAAAACATTCTTTCTCTTTTTTTTTTTATATAAGTAAGTTGATATTAAACTTTTATCAGTTAAACTGTCGGTTTCTTCTCACCTACTTTCCTTCTCTAAGGAAAATGTACCTTAACAATATTATTGTCTGAAGCATACGTAGTCAAAATGGTATTTTTCTCAGTTAATACAGAAACGGATAAATGGAAGTTACGTTTCTCCCCTCCCCCCCAATTTTGGCATGTACTGCAAATAGTGAAGGAGGAGAAAAGGTCATATGAAAATTTTATCAAGTGTGTATTCAGATAATACCAGCTTCTCTAAATTGTACATACTATTTGAACTAGAATATGAAATTGATCTTAATTATTATGTTCATAAGCCTGGGTAAATTAGCTATTTTGCATTCGTAACTGATCATCACTTGTAATTCCTTGTACATGTTTACTTGTTCTTTCATCGATTTATTTCACTTTCGTCGCCATCCGCTGGGTTGTATTTGCCTGTTTCCAACAGTCCTTCGGCTTTGCAGAACGGCTTCTAGTTCGGTAGACTTCCTAAGTCTCAGCGCGGGCCAAGAGTGGGAATTTCCTGCTGCCTCCCTCCCCTTCCTGCGAAGATTTTGTGTTCGCATTTACCCTAGCGTAGTCCTTGTCAACCAACAGTTCTCGGCTGGTCTTTGGCTTGGAGATCTGGGCTGGCCGAAGATTAAGTGTAGGACGGGTTGGCCGAGTTCGTTAAATCATTAAAACTCGCCACTCCCTAGGGAGAGCGGGGTTAAGGGAGAAAATATCTTTGTCGACAGTCTTACTGGTTGACTTTCTCATGGCTGAATGAACGCAGAGACAGACGGCCTGTAACGCACTCTGGTTGACATCGGGGCTGCGTTTGGCCGTGCAGAGGCACCGTTTGTCCTGTTCGGAGCGAGGGGGCTGGTTTCCACTTGGCCCCGTAGGCCCCAGTTGCCCTGGCCTGTCTTACAAGTTCCCTGTCACCCAGCCCACACATGATCATGTTGCACCTTGGCTCTGCTGCGCACGCGCAGGAAGGCCTCCGCGTCCGCGGTCCTTGCCCCGACTCCCCCTTGGCCCACGTTCGCAAATCAGACGACGTTACACCGAAGACAGCTTCTAAAGCTCCCTAACTGGCCGCCAGTTCCACTCCGTCCGCTTTGTCGGCTCATGCACTTAGCCTTTGTTTGCCTCATTTTCAAAATTGAAGTGGATTTTTGAAAGAACAAATTGAAGAATGACGTTAAAATTACCCTATGTTTAAATTAAGTGATCCATTTTAAGATTTGTAATTCAATAAAGTTTCTTGTTATTAAACATGCCACGTTTTGTCATTTTATTTAGACACTGAAGTTTGCTTTGTGTGTTAAGTTCCCCCTCACTGAATTACTAAGGTTTTTTTTTTTGCTTTTTGGGTCATACCCGGCGATGCTCAAGGGTTACTCCTGGCTCATACACTCAGGAATCGCTCCTGGCGGTGCTTGGGGGACCATATGGGGTGCTGGGAATTGAACCTGTGTCGGCCATGTTGGCTGCGTGCAAGGCAAACGCCCTACCCGCTGTGCTATCGCTCCAGCCCCCCCCCCCCTTTTTTTTTTGAGTACAATTTTAAGCAAATGAAGCTTATCAGGTTCACAGTTAAACTCATGGGAGGAGCACTGTGGAGCAGCCTTTGTTTCTGTACCTTCGCCGGACCAGTGACCGAGGGTCGTGACGTGCCTGGGGTCGGTACATGCCAAGTCTTGGGAGAAACTGACATAGAAGCAGCAGGAACGTGGCCCCTGCCTGGGCCCAGGGGCATGGCCTAGGAGCCTTGCTAACCCATTTTTAAAACTTTGAAATATTATCGTCACTGTCCCTGTCCTCCCATCGTTCACTGATTTGCTCTAGCGAGCCCAGTAACATTGTGAGACTTGTGACTGTGTTTGGCATCTCGAATACGTCACGGGGAGCTTGCCAGGCTCTTCCGTGCGGGCGAGATACTCTCGGTAGCTTGCCGGGCTCTCTGAGAGGGTAGAGGAATTGAATTCGGGTTGGCTACGTTGGCTGCGTGTAAGGCGAATACCCTACCGCTGTGCTATTGCTCCAGCCCAAAATATTATTAAACGCCCAAATATTGAAACTTGTATGTCTTATAGATGTTGAGGCTATTAGCATGACAGACGAAGAAGAAACCTATCTTGGGAATTTTGTGTGATCTGTTTTGGGGTCAAGGTGGTCTTTGGGGGCACTCCTGGCCCATTGCAAAGGGACCCGGGTGCTGAGTGGAACCCCGGTCTCCTGCGTGTGCCGGGCTCCGCGTCCAGCCCTTTGCGGTCTCCCCTGCCTTGGGCTTTGAATTTTTCTTGTCAATTTCAGTGCAGTTATTTTCTTCTTTTTCACAGAAAGTTGTCCATGATTGGGTCCCAGTCAAACAAGTTATATGGCGACTGTTACATGCGGTTGGGAGTCTGACTTTCCTTCTCCAAAGAAAAACTTGGGTGTTGTGACAAACTATTGATCAACAATCAATTCTCCTTTGCACCCCCCCACCCCGCCCTTCCAAACACAGGGAGATTGAGGTCTGGAAACGCAGCCATTCCGGAGTTGAGGGTCCGGCTGGGAGATGTGTGTGATGGGCCCCTCTCTGCCGTCTCGAGGTGAGCGAGGTCCTGCTGCCTCACGGGAGGGCGGGCTACTGCTGAGGCCTTCACCCTGGGGAGTGGTCAAGAAAGCCGAAGGAAAGGAAGTGAGGCGACATTGCAGAGCACTGGCGACACCCCTCACGATGGCAGGGGCCAGTAGGTAGCTGCCAGGTAATAAAGACGGTCTTTACGGTCTAGTTCTAGGGTCACACCAGCTGTGCTCTGGGTGACTCCTGACTCTGCTCTCAGGAATAACTCCCGGAGGTATTCTGGGTGGGGGAGGATGACCACAGGGGAGGCCGGGGATTGAATCCAGGTCAGCTGCATGTAAGGTAAGAAGCACCTGCCCACCGTACTGTCTCTTGTCTCACAGCCAGGACACTTACGGAAAACTCCATCACTGCTCTGTCTCTCACTTTTTTTCTTTTTGGGTCACACTCAGCGATGCTTGGGGGTTCCTCCTGGCTCTGCACTCAGGACTTACTCCTGGCGGTGCTCGGGGGACCCTATGAGATGCTGGGAATCGAACCCGGGTCGGCCGCGTGCAAGGCAAACACCCTCCCTGCTGTGCTATGGCTCCGGCCCCAACTGCTCTCTGTCTTTGGACACCTAGAAGAATGCCGCGTTGTCAGTGCTCACGAGTCCGTTTCCCGGCCGAGTCTGTCGGGGCTGTAGCTTTCAGGATGGATGGATGGAAGCTGAGGTGTCGCGAGTGTTTCACAGCTGAAGACCTACAGGAGCAGGACACACCTCTCTTGGGAAATGTTTTATCAGAATCCGACCGATTTCTGTGGTGTGGGGAGGGGCATCCCCTGTGCTCTCGGTACTCCTGACTCAGCGCTTTGGAAGGGTCGAGATGGCACCTGGATTTCATGCCTGGAACGTGTGCGGCTTGTCACCTCTGGGCCCTGGACCCATCTTTAGAGGAGGAACAACAGGAAAGGGCTACCGGCTCTTTCTCTCTTTCTCTCGTCCCATTTGTTTTTGCACGTCTTTTGGAGGGACGGTTTGAGGCCACACCTGGCGGCGCCCAGGGGACGTGTGTGGGACCAGGCTCGCAGATGCCAGGCTGCATGCAAAGCAGCTGTCTGGGCCCCTGGGGAGAACTCGTCCGGGTCTGGATGATGAGAAGTGCTGCAAGACTTTGATTCATTAGAACGGTTCCCCCCGTTGACGTGTGTGCTCTTGTGCTTGTTACCCAGCCGGTGGGTGGGCACCAGAGCACAGAGGACGCCTGCAGCCGGCTGGCTCTGGGTTTCGCCCCTGCGACTAGGAAACGACAGCTCACTGTGATGTTGTTTTCTTTCATGGTCCTGACAGCTATAAATAGACAACATTTAATGTGTGACATGCTACATAATTAGCTCAAGTAGCTTCACTACGGGATGACTGAGTTTCTTTAGATTAAAAGGGTTGTCTTTTTTTTTTTTTTTTGCTTTTTTTGGGTCACACCCAGCGATGCACAGGGGTTACTCCTAGTTCATGCACTCAGGAATTACTCCTGGCCGTGCTTGGGGAACCATATGGGACGCTGGGAATCGAACCCGGGTCGGCCACGTGCAAGGCAAACGCCCTCCCCGCTGTGCTATCACTCCAGCCCTGGTTGTTATTTTTTTACCCTGAAATGTGATCTATAATAGGTATTCCTCCCCTGCCGCCCCCTTTAAAAACAATGATGGGCTAGGGCGAGAGCACAGCGGGGAGGGCGTTTGCCTTGCACGTGGCCGACCCGGGTTCGATTCCCAGCACCCCATATGGTTCCCCTGAGCACCGCCAGGGATAATTCCTGAGTGCAGAGCCAGGGGTAACTCCTGTGCACCACCGGGCGTAACCCAAAAAGCAAAAATACATAAAAAAATAAAAACAAAGTACATTTGGGGCTGGAGCAATAGCACAGCAGGTAGGGCGTTTGCCTTGCACGTGGCCGACCCGGGTTCGATTCCCAGCATCCATATGGTTCCCCTGAACAATACCAGGAGTAATTCCTGAGTGCAGAGTCAGGAGGAGCCCCTGTGCATTGCCAGGTGTGACCCCAAAAAGCAAAAATAAATACATAAAGAAAACAAAGTACATTTTCAGCAGGAAAAAGGAAAAATCATGGGAACACTGGAAGGCAGTGACACAATTTCCTGGGCGTACCATATGGTCCCCCAGCACCGCCAGAGGTGATTGCCGAGTGCCAGGAGTAAGCCCTGAGCATGGCCTTGATCCCGCACGCTCCCGTCTCCCCCCCGCAAAAAAAAACCCGAATTTTTATCCTCAGCACCACTTCCCAGACTCATTTCCAGTTCTCTTGCACATCCCGCCCTCTCGGATGGCCCTGGAACCGACTGTGTCTGTCATGTTCTGTGGCCGGGGACTGCTGGTAGGTGGGAGGGCGGGGAAGAGGCCTGAGATGCCGTTCCTTTCCAGCTACGAGGGGTTCAGTTTCAGCCATAAACTCTCCAATAAACCCACATTTATTGACGTGAATATTTCATAGCAGATGGTGGCTAGGATGGACTTTTCAGTGCCGCGGAGCTGTCGGCCTGGGGTGCACAGACACGAGATTTGTAGCAGCTAGGATGGAACTTGTACCAAGAAGCAGTTCTGGAACAATAAAGGAATGTCACCCAGCGTGAAGGAAATCTGCCTTCCAGGGCAGAAATTCCAATATGGAGGGGGCTGGAGCGACAGCACAGCGGGGAGGGCGTTTGCCTGGCACGTGGCCGACCCAGGTTCGATTCCCAGCATCCCATAGGGTCTCCCGAGCACTGCCAGGAGTAATTCCTGAGTGCAGAGCTAGGAGTGACCCCTGAGCATCGCCGGGTGTGACCCCCCCCCCAAAAAAAAACAATACCAATACGGAAAGTAGGAGTGGTAAGCATTTGCTGAGTGGAGGATGGTAATTTTGAGAGGGGTTAGGAAGTAGCAGAAAGCAACGTCTCATGAGTAGGTTTTGTTTTTTTTGGGCCACGCCCGGCGATGCTCAGGGGTTACTCATGGCTCTGCACGCGGGAATCACTCCTGGCGGTGCTCGGGGGACAGTGAGGGGCCGCTGTGAGCAGGGCAGGTGCCTCCCTGTGACTGCATGTCACTCCGGCCCTCGGGAATAGTTTCTGAGTGTGAAGCGGTGCGTGTGCCAATTCCGCGCGTGAACGGCCTGGAGTCTGAGCAGGATGCGGGCTCAGCTAGGCAGCTGGTGCCCCCACTGTGGAGGCCCTGGGCTTCCTGTCCCCCAAGAACCGGGTATCTGCAGTTGGCACTGGGGGACGGGATGCTGTCAGGGAGCCTCGGGAGGGCTCGGTGCAGACAGGACGTGGGTAAGAGGCCCTGCAGCATTTGCGAGACGGGTTTGCCACGTTTCTGGCTTTGGGTCACACCCGGCAGTGCTCCGGGGTCGTTCCTGGCCGTGCGGGGGACACCTTGGCTGTCGGTGGGGTGACGCTGCCCTGGGCCGGGGGAGGTGGCCGGTTCCCTCTGGCACAGATGCGGGGGCGTAGCAGGCTGGAGAGGACGCAGGAGGGCGTTGGGGAGGGGAAGGCAGGACTTTGGGATCAGCCAATTGTTGGAGCGTGTGTGCGCCTGCATGCAGGTGGCTGAGTCTGGCCCCCGAGCACTGCCAGGAGTAGCCTGTGAGCACTTTGGGGAGAGGCGCATCCCAAAGGAGGATCTGGTGATTGTGTCTGAGGGGTGGAGAAACGCGGGCGAGGGGGTCGTGGAGGAAGGCAGGGTGGGCCCGAGGGTGACTTGCCAGTGGGCAGCAGAGGAAGCTCAGACCAGACCCTCATTCGGCAGTCGTGAGTTTATTATAGTTGAACCGGGCAAAGGGGAAACTTAGGAAGCACAGAAAAAGGCGAGCTGACGCCCAGACCTTGGCGCTGAGCTGTCAGTCGCAACAGCATGGAGTAGGTGCTCAGTGTAGTTTACGTGTGTGTGTGTGTGTGTGTGTGTGTGTGTGAGGCCTGGCCCTTGTGTGCGTTCTCACACGACGATGCTGTGTGTGTTGCTGTGGCCTCGGCGCTGTGCCCTCCCGCAGGGGAGCGACAGGGAAGCTCAGAGAGGAAGACGAGCCCAGACAGGCCACGTCGGCCCTGGGTGCGGGGTGCCAGCCTTGCCTGCAGAGCCAGGGAGCTGAGCATGCCCTGGGCGTCGGACCAGGGAGGCGGCAGGTGAGCGGGCCACGTCCACGGAGCGCACGGCCAGGTTCAAGGGCTCCCTCCCTCCCCCCGGGCCCCGTCTGGCCCTGTGTCATGCCAGCCACCCACCCTGCTGCAGGGAGAAGCCACGGCCCTGCGGGTGCTCGGGGCTGGGTCCCTGCGGGTGCTCGGAGCTGGGTCCTCACTGGGTCCTGGCTGCTGTTACCCGCATGCACGTCCCGCCATCGTCCTTGTTCCCCGCTGGGACGTTTCCTGCGTCCTCAGCCGCCTGTACCCGAGTGAGGGAGAGAGGACGGGCCCCTGCCAGCCGCCGTGTCCCCCTGCAGCCTGGGCTGCTGTGGGCGGCACCACCCAGGCACAGCTGCCCTCCTCCAAGGGCTCAGGGACAGGACTCGGCCCCTCGGGCACCTTCTCACCCCTCAGCCACAAAATCTTCTCCCCCCTCTCTGCTTGTGATCAAAAATCAGCGGCTCTAAAAACTCTAGGCCGAGAGCTAAAATGGATTTCTACCAGTTCCTCCCTTGATTCCATCACAGCATTTTCTAAATAGTTAAAGGTGACCCTCCTTAAAAAAAAAAAAAAGATAAAACCCTTGTGCTTATTTTTCTCCAGCGTGAAAATGCCATGATTTTGTTTTTCCAAGAAGAAAAATGGAAATACGCTTATTTTGCATGCTTTAAAAAATATATATGTATAAACATGAAGTGGACTCAGAATTTCATTCTTTAGGTAGGTTAGGAAAATAAAATGGAAGCGTTCAACAAGAGAACTTTCGACTTTTTGCTAAACCCAGAGCTGCTGGAGGCTGACTCCTGGGCGGGGGTGGGGGGCGGGGAGCCTAGGAGACCCCACGGGGTGCCGGGGATGGAACCTGGCTTGGACCCCGGCAGAGCAAACATCCTGCCCACCCTTCGGATCCTCCGGCCCCTCAACAGAAGAACTTCTAAGTACCCCCGCTTCTGCCAAACATTCCACCGGAGCACGGAAGGGCCCGGCGTGCTCCCGCGGCCACGGGCAGGTGCCCACGCACGTGCGTCTGCACACCCAGACTCTGGAGTGGACGGAAGACTGTTTCGAAAGGGGAGGCCACGCGGCAGACAAGGGCAGTGGCCCAGGACACGCCCAGAACGAAAGTGCCCAGGTGCCTGCCTGTTTCCAGGAGGACCACGACCGGGTGCTGAAGTCACCCGAAACGGAGCAACCCTCAGAGCTCCTGCAGCCGGACGGGGCCCGGGAAGTGTGGAACTGACCACACGCCGCTGCCCTCGAGGACCGCTGCTCTGTAAACCACCCCGGGACGGCCACACGGCCCCCGCCCCCTCGGTCTCTGTATCTCCCCCGAGCCCCTTGCATCTGTCACTAGAAACGCGCCGGGACCCCCGGGAGGGACCCCCCCTGCGGCTCCCGGCGAGGCGTGGACCTGGCGTCTCTGACCCGTCTCGCTGAGGCACGGGCCTGGCGTCTCTGACCGTCTCGCCGCCGAGTCGCGCCCACGGTGCTCTCTAGGCCTCCACGGCCTTGTCCGCCAGAGACTGGAGCAGGTCCCGGTAGAGCGCCGAGCTCATGAAGCGCGGGTACGAGTCCCGGTGCATCAGCGTGTAGATCTGCAGCTGGGCGTCGTCGAAGACGTGCTGGGAAGGCGCCTCCATGTCCCTGTTGATGACCTCCCGGACGCGCGAGTCCAGGCTGACCTGCAGGGGACAGACAGGCGCCGCCTCACCCCTGCTGCCCGCGGCTCCCGGTCCCCCGTACTGGGGTCCGAGCTGGCCTTTCTGCCCGCCGGCCAGGACTGCTGAGCTCGCCAGCCCTGGCCACTGGCTGCTTTTTGGAAACCCAAGCCCCAGTCGATGTGCGTTTTCAATTTGACTCTGGTTTGGGGTCACCCCCGGCTCTGCACTCAGGGATCAGGTCTGGCGGGGCTCCCGGGACCCTCTGGGATGTCAGGGATCGAACTCGGGTCAGCCGCATGCAAGGCCAGTGTCCGACCCGCTGTGCTGGCTCTGTGGCCCCATGTGGGTTTTTTTATTTATTTTTTTGATTTTTTTTAATTTTTAATTTTTTTTTTTTGGCTCTTTGGGTCACATCTGGCGATGCACTGGGGTTACTCCTTTGCACTCAGGAATTTCTCCTGGCGGTGCTCAAGGGACCCTATGGGATGCTGGGAATCGCACCCGGGTCGGGCCGCGTGCAAGGCAAACGCCCTCCCCACTGTGCTATTGTTCCAGCCCCTTGTGTGTGCTTTTAATCCCCAACCAAAGTGCCAGCGCCTAAGGCAGTGGGGAGGACGCTTGTCTTGCACTGCCGACCCGGGTTCGATCCCCAGCAACACTTAAGGTCCCCTGAACCCCACCAGGAGTGAGCCCTGAGCACAGAGCCAGGAGTCAGCCCCGAGCACTGCTGGATGTGGCCTAAAAACAAAAAAAAATCCCAAATTGAAGAAATTCATCTAGGGTTTGAATGGAAAAACTGAATGCAGAGGCGCTTGCCTGGCACGTGGCTGACTTGGGGTCAGGCCACAGATCTGAGCCCCAGGAGGAGTGAGCACTGAGCACAGAGCCTGGAGTCAACCCTGAGCAGTTCCAGATAAAAACAAATTTAAAAATTACAAAATACAAATAAGGAGGCTGGAGCAATAGGACAGCGAGGAGGGTGTTTGCCTTGCACACGGCTGACCAGGGTTCGATCCCCTGCATACCCAAGCACTGCCCAAGGGGTAATTCCTGAGTGCAGACCCACTGAGCATCGCCGGGTGTGGCCCAAAAAGCAAAAAAAAAAAAAAAAAAATGCAAATACCCCCCCCCCACCCCCCCCCCCGCTGTGGGGACCAACCGGGTTTGTCTGTGGCCTCCGAGGCCGCCAGGTCTGGTGACTGGGCCTGGCACCGAGCCTGCCTGAGGTGTGGAGCTGGATGCTGCCCACTCGGCTCTCCTGCCCTGGGGCTGGCTTCATTCTTTGCAAAGCGCAGGCTGTGGGCTCTGAGGGCAGGCCCGCGTCTGGGTTGGTTCCGCCCTGCTGGCCCCCAGGGCACCAGGGCACCTGGGTGCAGCAACTACGCCAGAACCCAGCCTGGCTGCGAATGGGCAGTACAGCTGGCCGAGAGCTGGTGTCCACGTGGCGGGCACGGCCAGGGCTTCCTGAGCTGTCCACACGCCACGCGCCAGGCCGAGCTCTGCCCGGGCTCTGCCTCTGCGGTGTCCCCCTGTGCTGCCAGTCAGGGGAGCCCCTGACTGCCACACTTCTTAGTTTAGTTGTATTTTTTCTCGGGGTTTGGGATGGTGACTTGGGTCACACCTGGCAGTGCTCCGGGCTTGCTCCTGGCTCTGTGCTCAGGGATGACTCCAGGTGGGATACCCTGTGGGATGTGGGGATGGAGCCCGGGGTGGCTGTGTGCTAGGTAGGTGCCACCCCCCATGCCCCAGGTCGTGTATGCTGTCCAGCTGGTGAAGGGGCAATGACCTCGGTCCCCACAGACAGTGCCACCACTTCCTGTCGCTGTGTCCAGCGTCTGCCTGAGCACTGCCCTCTGCGGAGGGCAGTGACGGCACCATCCCGTCTGGGGGCACCCAAGCGCCCGCTGCCCAGGCTCCAGGCCAGGGCCAGGCCTCACAGCGTGACCAGTGGAAAAAAGAAGCCCCCATGTCCCTGACACCTGTCGTCACACCGGCCAGGCCTCACCCCCCAGAGAAGGGGCAGGCGAGGAGAACAGAGGAGGGGCAGAAGGCTGTGGGGATGGCGTGGACTGCAGCCCGCGGGCCCCAGTTCAGGCATACGACAGCCCCTCACAGCCCTCACAGCCCCTCACGGCCCTTCAGCCCTTCACAGCCCTCAAACAAGACAAAGACAAAACAAAAACCAGGCACTTTGTTTTGGGACCACCCAGACCCTGACTTTTACATGTGTAGGAACAAAAACTCAGAGAGGGCGGCTTGCATGATTTCACTCCTGTAAGAACATCCACGATACTAATTTAACGAATCACCCCTGGACGCCTCTGCCGTCAGTGTCACCCACCTGCGCGTCACAGAAGACACAGACCCGGGCGGGCGGAGGGCGCTGGCTTCAGCCTAGCACTGCCTGACGTCCCCAGCCCTGCCGGGAGTCATCCTGGAGCAGAGAGCCAGTAACTGAGCACCCTTTAATGAGGCCCCCAAAGCAAAAGAACCACCTCCTCCTCCTCCTCCTCCTCCTCTTCCTCGTTCCTCCTCCTCCTCCTCCTCCTCCTTCCTCCTTCTCCTCCTCCTCCTTCCTCCTCCTCCTCCTCCTCCTCCTTCCTCCTCCTCCTCCTCCTCCTTCCTCCTCCTCCTCCTCCTCCTCCTCTTCCTCGTTCCTCCTCCTCCTCCTCCTCCTCCTTCCTCCTTCTCCTCCTCCTCCTTCCTCCTCCTCCTCCTCCTCCTCCTCCTCCTCCTTCCTCCTCCTCCTCCTCCTCCTCCTCTTCCTTGTTCCTCCTCCTCCTCCTCCTCCTCCTTCCTCCTCCTCCTCCTCCTCCTTCCTCCTCCTCCTCCTCCCTCCTCCTCCTCCTTCCTTCTCCTCCCTCCTCCTCCTCCTTCTTCCTCCTCCTTCCTCCTTCTCCTCCTCCTCCTTCCTCCTCCTCCTCCTCCTCCTTCCTCCTCCTCCTCCTCCTCCTTCCTCCTCCTCCTCCTCCTCCTCTTCCTCGTTCCTCCTCCTCCTCCTCCTCCTCCTTCCTCCTCCTCCTCCTCCTCCTTCCTCCTCCTCCTCCTCCCTCCTCCTCCTCCTTCCTTCTCCTCCCTCCTCCTCCTCCTTCTTCCTCCTCCTTCCTCCTTCTCCTCCTCCTCCTTCCTCCTCCTCCTCCTCCTCCTCCTTCCTCCTCCTCCTCCTCCTCCTTCTCCTCCTCTTCCTCGTTCCTCCTCCTCCTCCTCCTCCTCCTTCCTCCTCCTCCTCCTCCTCCTTCCTCCTCCTCCTCCTCCCTCCTCCTCCTCCTTCCTCCTCCTTCCTCCTTCTCCTCCTCCTCCTTCCTCCTCCTCCTCCTCCTCCTCCTTCCTCCTCCTCCTCCTCCTTCCTCCTCCTCCTCCTCCTCCTCCTCTTCCTCGTTCCTCCTCCTCCTCCTCCTCCTCCTTCCTCCTCCTCCTCCTCCTCCTCCTTCCTCCTCCTCCTCCTCCTCCTTCCTCCTCCTCCTCCTCCTCCTTCCTCCTCCTCCTCCTCCTCCTCCTCTTCCTCCCCCCAAATACTTGATCAGAACAAGAGGATGATTTTCTTTTCCTTTTATGTTCCTTTTTGGGCTACACCCAGCAATGCCCAGGGATTCCTCCTGGCTCTGCACTCAGGAATTACCCCTGGCGGTGCTCAGGGGACCATATGGGATGCTGGGGATCAAACCCAGGTCAGCTGCATGCAAGGCAAACGCCCTCCCCGCTGTGCTATCGCTCCAGCCCCAGGATGATTTTCTTCTAAGAAATACTTCTAGAATAATCTAAAGCAGTGGAAGCAGGAAAATGCACAACTCGATTTCCTAAAGAATCTGGTGGAGGGGCTGGAGCGATAGCACAGCGGGGAGGGCGTTTGCCTTGCACGCGGCCGACCCGGGTTCGATTCCCAGCATCCCATAGGGTCCCCTGAGCACCGCCAGGAGTAACTCCTGAGTGCAGAGTCAGGAGGAACCCCCGAGCATCTCCAGGTGTGACCCAAAAAGGAAAAAAAAAAGGAATCTGGTGGAAGTTTTGGGGACTCCCCCCGCCCCCCGAAAGGAAAGCGCACGACTTGTTGGCGATCTCCGCGCGCGCACGCACCTCTTTGGGAGAGAGGATGGAGATGTAGTCCTCGTAGATGGTGCGGGCCTTCTCCTCGATGGCGCTGCGGTTGGCCTCCCGCTTCAGCTCCTCGCAGGCCATCCAGAAAAGCATGTTCTCCTCGCTGAACTCCGTGCGCAGGAACTCACGGAACGCATTGCGGCCGGCCGGCGTGAGCATCAGCTGCTCGAACGACTGGCCCCAGGCGCGCACCTCCTCCAGGGTGGGGCTCGGGCTGCGGGGAGAGGCGGGTCGGCCTGTTCCCTCCCGCAGGGACCCCACCTTCGGGTCTTCCCAGGGGAAAGTGTGTCCCGGCCCCCGAGCCTCTGGTGACACCGTCTGTCTACACGCGGGCGCGAGCCGTGTGTGCAACAGGTGGCCCGTGTGGGCGGCGGGGGTGAGCTCCCTGAGGACACAAGGTGTGACCCCTGGGGTCCTCTGCCACTCGGATGGAGCCACCGACTCCCAGTGCTCACGGAGTCTGAGAAATACACACCGGGCCGGGTGCGCTCACTCGAGCAACCAGCCACCCCCAGTGGCCAACACTAGCCCAGCCAGCAGCTGTCGCAGAGCCTGCCAGCCAAGGGAGGGGCGGACAGCGGTGAAGGCACCTGCCCAGCCAACCTGCCGGGAGCCATCCCTGAGCACAGAGCGAGAGTGAGGGGGAGAGGGAGAGACGGAGGGAGAGAGACAGACAGAGGGAGAGACGGGGAGAGAGAGACAGAGGCTGAGAGGAAGAGACAGAAACAGAGAGGGAGAGAGAGGGAGAGACAGAGACAGAAAGAGAAAGATATAGAGAGGGAGGGAGGGAGAGACAGAGAGAAAGTGAGAGGGAGAGAGTGACAGAGAAAGAGAGGGAGAGACACAGAGATAGCAGGAGAGAGACCGTGAGAGAGAGAATGAGAGGGGAAGAGAGAGGGAGAGAGACAGAGGGAGAGACCAGAGCTGGGACAGAGGTGGGTGCCTGGGCACCAAGTGGGTGCCAGGGATCAGACTGCAAGACTCAGACCTTAATCCCTGCACGATCTGTCCTGTCTAGTTTCTTTGTTTTTTTTTTTTCTTTTTGGGTCACACCTGGTGATGCTCAGGGGTTACTCCTGGCTCTGCACTCAGGAATCGCTCCTGGTGGTGCTCAGGGGACCACATGGGATGCTGGGATTCAAACCTGGGTCGGCCCGCATGCAAGGCAAATGCTCTACCCGCTATGCTATCGCTCCAGCCCCTCTGTCTAGTTTCTTTAAAGTCTGGGGTCAGAGTGGTGATACGGCAGAAAGGGCGCTTGGTCCTGGTCCCACTGACGCGCGTCTCTCTCTGTCCCCGAGCTGAGGGCTGGGGTCTCACCTGTCCTCGCAGGCCGGATGTTCCTCAGCACCGAGCTCCTGTGAGGCCGTCCTGGGGCGCTGCCCGGCCTGGTTCCGCACGGTGAGGCTGCAGGAACAGTTCACAGGTCACGCATGACCCTGCTGCAGTGAGTTGGGGGTTTCGTTTTAACTTTTTTTCCCTTTTTGGGTCACACCCGGCAATACACAGGGGTTACTCCTGGCTCTGTGCTCAGGAATTACCCCTGGCAGTGCTTGGGGGACCCTATGGGATGCTGGGAATCGAACCCGGGTTGGCCGCGTGCAAGGCAAGCGCCCTCCCCGCTGTGCTACTGCTCCAGCCCTCGTTTTAACTTTTGAAACTCAAGTTCGAACCCTTCTTTTCTGGGTGGGCCACTTCTGGGGGGTGTTCCGGTCTTACTCCTGGCTCCGTGCTCAAGGGTCCCTGCTGGTGGGGCTTGGGGAACAAGGGGCGCCTGGGGTCAAACCCTTAACCCAGGTACCCTATCTTCAAGTTTAAGCATTTGGAAATAAATTATTACTTTTATGATGTCAGCTTTTGGGGGGAGGCGGGGGTGGACTCACTCCTGGCCCTGCCTTCCTTTAGGGGTCCGGTCCCGTGGTTTCTTTCACGTCACCACAAGGTTGTGCAATCCCCGCGGTTTAATTTCAGAACGTTTTCCTCATTTCTTCCAACCAAGTCCCAACCCTGTCGGCAGCCCCCATTCATCACCCCCAGCTCTGGACGGCCCCGAATCTAGCTGCAGTTCCCAGCTACCCAACCTGGTGTTTCGTGCCTGGCTCCTTCCCTTGTCACTAGGGCTTTGGGGTTTGCAGTGTCACAGCACACGTCAGCACTAGATTCCTTTACACGGCTGAGTAACATTCCACTGCATGGATATATCACAGCTTTTTTTCATTCATGCGGTTGACAAACGTTTAGGTTCCTGTTATGCGTAGTGGACTCTGAGGCCCAATGTCTTTTGTGCAGTTGCCTATTTTCATTTAACCTGGGAGCACTGATGATTTTAACTTTTTGCGGTTTGTTTTTTTTTGAGCCACACCTGGTGGTGATCAGGGCTGACTCCTGGCTCTGTGCTCAAGAATCACTCCTGGCAGGCTCAGGGGACCATACAGGGTGCTGGGGATCAAATCTGGGTCGGCCGGTGTGAGGTAAAAGCTCTACCCACTGTACTATCACTTTGGCCCCCAATCATTCAAATTTTAATGTTTTGAGGAGACCCAAAGCTGCTCTCCAAAGCAGCCACGCCATGTGACATCTGCAGACACAACGGTCAGTTTCTCCATAACCTTGTCAGCATGTTTTTTTATTCCTTTAAAATCCTAAACATTTAAGCAGGTATGAAGTGACATCTCACTGCGGCTTGGGCATGCATTTTGCTAACGTCACGCATCTTTTCATGGACTCGTAACTTGTACATCCTTGGAGGCGCATCTAGTTAGATCCTTTGTCCTTGAAAAACTGAGTTGCAGGGCTGGAGCGATAGCACAGCAGGTAGGGCGTTTGCCTTGCATGCGTCCAATCTGGGTGCGATCCCTGGCATCCCATATGGTCCCCCGAGCACCGCCAGGAGCAATTCCTGAGTGCAGAGCCAGGAGTATCCCCTGAGCTTTGCTGGGTGTGACCAAAACAAGCAAAAAAAGAAAGAAAAAGCCCAACTGATTTGCTTTTTCGTTTAAATCCTGACTGTGCTCCAGGCCTCATCTTGGTTCTATCTCACTCCTGGTTAGCCCAGGGCTGCGTGCACCTAACTGCTGTACTAGTTCTCTGACCCAGTTCATTTAATTTGATTTATATTCGAAGCCACACCTCGTGATGCACAGGGGTTACCCCTGGCGGTGTTTGGTGGGCTATATGGGGTGCCGGGGATCGAACCCAGGTCAGCCATGTGCAAGGGCTCTCTCCTAGTCCTTATTTTTCAATTGTAAGCATTCTTACATTCGGAAGGATAATACTTTCAATGTTAAATATTTTGGGGCGACGAAATAGATTGTGCATGTAAGTTTTGTTTTTCCCTTTTCCTTTTTTTTTTTTTTTTGGCCGGAGGGAAGGGTGGAACTGTCCCGCAGTGCTCAGAGCTGACTCCTGGCTCTCTGCATGGGGGTCACTCCTGGCGGTGCTTGGGGACTGTCCCAGTGCCGGGGGTAGCGGGGCAGGGGTCAGACAGGGCTTGGCCGCATGTAAGGCAAGTGCTTGACCCCCCGCTGTCCTCTCATGCTCTCTCCCTCCTCCCTCCATCCCTGAGCTGGAATAAGGGGGGAAAGATGCTGTCAGTGGTCACTCCATAGTGGAGGTTTAGTGACAGTTTGGTGACCTAAAATCTGTTTAAAATTTGGTGACCTAAAATCTTACCAGCTATACCAAAGTGAAGTTGGAAAATTTCACTTTGGTACAGCTGGTAAGATTTACCTACGGGAAAATAATTTTTGTCATACTTGCTTTCATTGAAAGTTGCAGTTCCCTTGCAAGAACTTATGAGCAGGATATTTCGTGTGCAGAGTGAAATGGCAGATGGTGGACTTGCTTGTCTTGCTCTTGTCCAGCTCGGCTGCCTCTGTTTCCCATGGGATCAATCATGGTCTTGATCACGACCATCCTGTTGTTCGTCGATTGCCTCGAGCAGGCCCCAGGAACGTCTCCTTTGCCCTAGCCCTGAGATTCTAAAGAGTGCCATATTCAAGGCTCTTTCAGGGTTAGGAGAATGAGAACCATCATTGTTACTGGTATTTGGCATATTGGGTACGCCACGGGGAGTTTGCCAGACTCTGCCGTGTGGGCAGGTTACATTCGGTAGCCTGCAACCTTGTCCAACCTTGCAGGTTACCATGGCATCAAAGTGGGTTTTTATTGTTGACGCTGAGTCTGCATCATCTTCCATTTGCCATTTTATTATTATTACTGTTGTTTACTTCTTTTTTTTTATGTGCTTCCTTAGCAATGTTTGCAGCATTTAAAATAAGCCAACTAGGGGCTGGAGCCATAGCACAGCGGGTAGGGCGTTTGCCTTGCACGCGGCCGACCCGGGTTTGATTCCCACTATCCCATAGGGTCCCCCGAGCATCGCCAGGGGTAATTCCTGAGCGCAGAGCCAGGAGGAACCCCTGTGCATTGCCGGGTGTGACCCAAAAAGCAAAAAAAAAAATAAGTAAATAAAATAAAATAAGCAAACTTAGTGTCAGCACACTTGCTTTGTGAATCTCCAGCGAGATTCCCCACGTGGGCAGCTCTGTGCCCCTTGAATGCCGGCCATTACAAATGCAGGCCCTCTTGCTGCCTTCTTTGTGCCAGGGCTAAAAAGCGCCAGTAAATAATGGAGCTTTAAAACACAACTAAATAGAAAAAAACAAACTTTGGAGGCTCTGGATGGTGTTCTCGCTGCAGGGATATTAAGACTGTCTCACTTTCCAGGTTCCTTTTTTGCAAGTAGAAAACATTACTACACAGGGGGTCTGAGAGAAGTCAAGAGAAAAGAAAGGATGCCGCCAACCAAGACTCTTAAGAAAATGGGGCATTGTGTTGTGAACTCAGAAGGGCCCTGTGTGCTCAGCTTTGACATTTATTTCCCCGTATCTTCTTTTTAAGTAGGAAAATACTTAAGGAAATCATGTTCTTAAAAAAGAACATATGCCGTGCTTTTTTGAAAAAAATACAGTTTATGGTTATTGTTAAGACCAAGAGAATTTCAATAGTCACAGTAGCTGCTCCCCGTGTCTGGGAAGAAGTTGGGTCTCCTGGTGAGATCCAGTGTGATAAATTTCTGAGTGCTAATGTGAAGTTCTCCAATCCTCCAGAAAGGAAAGAGCTTATTTTCAAGGAGACCCTGGGGCAGAACGGTGAGTAACACAGGGATTTAAGAAAAGGCGCTGCCATCAGCCTTTTTGGGGAGACTGTTATCAGGGCCGCAGTGAGGGGACAATGGGGAGGGGCTTGCCTTGCTCGCGGACCTGCTTTGGTCTGGAAGGTTCCCTGGGCACCTGCAGGGAACCGTGCCTGGGTGCAGGGCCAGGAGGAATCTCTGAGCAGAGCTGCGTGGGGCTCAAACGAAACAAGGAAAAAGAAAGAAAAGTGGGGTCTGTTTTTGTTCTACTCTGCATCACGGATCTGTACCTCATGGTGTCTCACTAATAAAAATAAAAATATAAAAAACAAACAAACTGGTACTGGGAAACATACACTGGTGGAAGGATGGGTGTTGGAATACGGGATGACTGAAATCCACTCATGAACAGCTTTGTAAGGGTCTATCTCACAGTGATTCAATTAAAAAGTTTAAAAAAAAAAGCTTGTGGAGAAAAAAAAAGAAAATCAAGGAAATCAAATGCTGTAGCCTGTGTGCGTTTCCTGTGGGTTCCAGAGACGAGAGCATCCTGAGGTCTCTCGTTCATCAGGATCCCGCGAGAGGCGTGTCCTTCCCCACGGGCGTGGGAGACGGAGGAACTGGCCAGACTCGGTGTCACGGTCCGGCAACTCCCCTCCCTTTGTCTCTTCTGGCCTGACCTCGTTGTTGGAAGCGGTGCGGGCACCTTCCCCGAGACGCTTTGTCTTTCCGTGTCCTTTCTGGTACCTTCAGGAGCGTCACTGGCGTCTCATTCACACATCACGCCAGCGAGGGCGTGGGGAGAGCCGGTGTTTGGCAGCAGACGGCCGCCGTGCTGTCACGGGGACCGTGGTCTTATCTTACTTTGGTGTCACTCTTCTGGGGGTCTCCGCAGACCGTCCACGTCTGGGAGCGCAGGCCTGCAGGACACCAGGAGCCGCTGGCTCAGTGCTGGTCCCGGGGCTCCCCCTGTGGGGTGGGGGTACACGGAGGCCGGGTCTGAGTTAGGGTCCTCAGGGCCTGCTCAGGACACTTCATGACTCCAGGGAGAAATGTGGGATGCGTTGGCAGTCATCACCTTTCTCCCACCTCTGAGGCAGCTACGGGTCTGTCTGTCCTGATGGCTGGCCGGGATTTAGCTGACCTCGACATTCAAGGCCAGCGGGGCAGTGTCCACGTGTGCAGCCTTCACGGTCCATCTCAGTCGTATCAACCCTTCTTTTCTTTTTCTCTTGGCTTTTGGGCTACACCCAGTGATGCTCAGTAATCACTCCTGGCTCTGCCCTCAGGAATTACTCCTGGCAGTACTCTGCGGATCATATGGGTTGCCGGGGATTGAACCTGGGTCAGCTGCATGCAAGGCAAGCTGGACTCTGCCTTGGCCCCAATACTTCTTCCGTGTCATGGTCCAATAACGCTCCACTGCATGGAACCTTCACACTTGATCTATCACTTGATGAACACAATGTTCATTTCCAGTTTGGGCTTGTCAGAAACCAGCGGCCGTGAATATTCATGAGGAAGCCTCCATGAGGATGTGTGTTTTAATTTCTCTGGTTAAACACATTTTTATATTCAAATGTATTCAAACTTATGAAAGCTTTTCCTTTTTTAAAGAGTTTTGCCTTTTCTTTTTAAAAGTGATTCTTTCCAACGCCAAGACCTAGAGAATTTATCTTGTATTCTCTATTCACACGTAGGCCTTTACGCCATCTGGAATTGTTCTTTTTTTTTTCCTTTTGTCTTTTTTTGGGGGGCAGGTGGGTGGGAGAGGGATTACTTGTTATGTATGATGTAATGCGGAATTATAGATCCAAATCATTTTGGGGCTATTTTTGGGGGGCACATCCATCTTTCAACTCAGGGCTTACTCTACGCTCCGTGCTCAGGGATCACTCCAGGTCGTGCTCAGGCTACCAGGCTGGCCACGTGCCAGGTGAATGCCTTGCCCAACTGTACTATATCTCTGGCCTGTCAATCTATTTTTATGGATTTGGAGTTCAAGAAAAGAAACAGTTTTCTTATCTTGCCTGGGATTCAGTTTTTCATCATCAGTTTTGCAGTTCTCAAATTTAATTTTTATTAATTTTTTGGTTTTTTGGCCACACACACCCGGCGTAATTAGGGGCTGTGCTTCAGGCAGGGATCATTCCTGGGGACCATTTGGAGAGCTGGGGGTGGAACTCGAGTCGGTCTCACTCAAGGGAAGTGGCCTGCCCACTTACTATCACTCCAGCCCCCGGGCTCAGACTTTAAAATGAGCAACTGAGGGAGTTACAGGAAACTTTGGGGAAGCTGGTCTCCCCGATGCCGCCTCATTTCCTGCTAACTGTGGAACGGTCCCATTTGCTTCTTTGCTGGTAACACCTTTGTCCCAGACTAACCTTTCGAACCCTTTGGTTGTCTTCTGGTAAGTGAAAGCTGTGTCGCGCTTCTGGACCATATATGAATGCCACCAATTTTGTTTTAAAAAATGTTCTTATCACCCCATCAAACATGGTGTGGTAATTATGAAAAAGGGTAGGAAGTATCTTATGATGTGTAGTGAGGCCACTTTGTGATCCAGAATGTGGCCTGGAGTGTAGCGGCGCTGGCTAGGGAAGGTCGACTGCTGGGGATGGGTCGCTTGGGGTGGGAAGGGCTCTTGCCCACCCCCCTCTGGGGCACCTCAAATGAAAAAAGCCTGGTGTGGAGTCTGGTGGTATGGTTATGGGGGCCTCATTTTATACTTATACTTTATACTTAGAGTCTATTTAGCATCTCAAATTGAGTACATTTTGATGCACAGATGTGTTTTTGTTTACAGGTGTATTATAGGGTAACTGCAAATTTTAATTTAGATATAACTACTTACATAGATGGTTTATATGTATTTCTATTTTTCACAAGTCTGTTTACATTGGTAGTATAAGTCAATTTCTCCCTTGCTTTTAACTTTTATCAGTTCGGTGCAATTCCATTTCTGTTTATGTTTACTTTATTATTATATCGACAATGCAATGTACATGATTTTTGATCTGTCAGAATCATTAAAATATACATTTTAAATAAAATAAATTTTAGAAATCTGAAAAAAAAATGTTCTTATCATCTGTTTCTAAAGTGTAAGCAGTTCATTGATTCGTCTGTCATTTACACGAGATTAGTAACACTTTGGATTTTTTAGCAGAAAATCGAATCTCTAGAATTATGCCTTTACGATGAGATTATTATATTCACCTATTATATTGTTTACCTATTTCTGTGATTATTTTCTTCTTTTTTTTGGGGTCATATCCGGCAATGCTCAGGGGTTCCTCCTGACTCTGCACTCAGGAATTACTCCTGGTGGTGCTCGGGGATCCTATGGGATGCTGGGGATCGAACCCGGGTTGGCTGTGTGCAAGGCCCATGCCCTACTTGCTGTGCTATCACTCCTGTCTCTGTGATTATTTTCTGAGTTCACTTTTCTTTATCTATTCTCGAAATTCATTCATTCTTTTTTTTTGGGGGGGGGACGGGGTGGGCCTAGACTTGGCGACGGCGACGCCAGGGCTTACTCCTACCTCTGTGCTCAGGGATCACTCCTGGTGGCCCGGGGGCCCTCTGGGCGCTGGGGACTGATGCCAGGTCAGCAAGGCGAGCACCCTGCCCGCTGTCCTCTCTTGTCCCTCCCTCCCCCTTGTCTCTGGCCGCTGCTGGTGTGTGTCGTGGGGCCCAAGGAAGCATCAAACCACCTCTGGACTCAGACGGGGGCGTGGCGGGGGTGCCAACCCGGCGCGGGGCAGAGCCCAGGGCCCCCTTACCAGGAGCAGCTGCAGCAGCAGCACCAGCAGAAGCAGCAGGCGTCGGAGCCCCGGCTGCCCACTGCCTGCTGCCCGGGGCTGGGGTCGGGCTCCGGCGCTGTGGACATCTGCCGCTTCCCGGGCTCGGCGAGTTCGGCTCCCGCTGGCGGCTGCAACAGGACAGGGGGTCGTTACTGCCACATCAGTGCCAAGAGGCGACGCCAAGAGGGGAGAGGCAGTGGCCGCCGCCTGCCAGGTGCCACGACGGATGCCGGGAAACACTCTGTTTGAGGGTCTTCACGTTCTGTCCCAGAGCCGTGGCACCGCCCGCCGGGAGGGCATTCGCTCTCTGCAGGCAGCGCAGACCCAGGCTGGGAAATTAAATCTCCATGCCATGCCTTTACTAGGAGTAGCGTCAGGTTCGTCATTTCTATTACCCAGAATCCCTTCTCGTCCCCCGAGAACCGCCAGAAGTGACCCCTGAGCACTGCTGGGTGTGACCCAAAAAGAGAAAAAGAAAATCTTCAAATTCAGTTAGCAGGTATTCGATGTCGGCGTCATTCTAGGACGACGGCAGGAGGACAAGCCCAGGAGGGTCTCACTCATTTGCGTGCCGGAGAAGCAAATCAAGGCTTGGACCATCAGCTGGTATCGACCCTGGGTGCTGGAGTCCTGACTGCGGAGAGCCGGGTTGGGGGAAACAGCACAAGAGACTCCTTGCGCCTGGCAGCAGACAGGCCTCGAGCGCACGGCACCAAGCGAGGCAACGGTCTGCACCAAAACCATGAACGTCAGCGGGGCGGGGGAGGGGAGGGAGGCCGGGCCAGACGAGACCCGGACAGGGGTGGCGGCACTCTGCCAGCAAAATCTTTGCGCATCTATACCAGAAACTTCTTTACTTCCAGTAGCTATTAAGACACGGTGATTCACAAGGGTAAGAGCTCCAGGCCGACTCTGTTCCTGCATCAACGTCCCACACCAGGGTCACCCCCCTCCCCGGCCCCACCACCCGCCCGCCCGCCCTGCCTCCCGAGAGAGGTGCAGTGAGAAGTTCCTCGTGGGTGGGCTCTCCTGCCTTCAGTGGGTGCAGAGTTCCATCCTCCTCCACCACCCTCCCCCGCCTCCGTGACCTTCCTTCTGTCCCTGACTCTCCGTCCCTCTCTGTCCTTTCCTTCCCTAGCTGCTGGGGCCAGGGGGGTCGCGTTGACCCCCTCTCACGCCTTGATTCCCTTCTCCTGTTATCTAAATGCCACAGCTAGAGAGACCATCCTGTGCGTCTCCTTCCGGCTCACTGCACTCCACCCGAGATCCTCTAGTCCCGTCTAAGTTGCAGTGACTTGCATGGCTTCACCCTCCTAGTGGCTGCATAGTATTCCACTGCGTCTAGGTACCACATTTCCATAATCCATGCATCGGTCCTTGGATGCCTGGGTTGTCTCCGTATCCTGGCTATGTTTCATATCCTGGTGACTCCATCACCAGAAACTCTTTTTCTTTTGTCTATTTGGTGTCTGTGTCCCACTTCGCAGTGCTCTGGGCTTACTCCTGGCTCTGTGCACAGGGATTGCCCCTGGAGGGATCCGGGATGGAACGTGGGTTAGCTGTGTGCCAGGCCAGTGCCCTACCTGCTGTTCCACCTCTCTGGCCCCATACCAGATGCTGTTGCATCATACATCATATTGCCTTCACTCTGATAATAGCACTGTAGCACGGTCCTCCCGTTGTTCATCGATTTGCTCGCGCGGGCCCAGTAACGTCTCCATCATGAGACTTGTTGTTACTGTGTTTGGCATATCGAACACATCACGGGTAGCTTGCCAGGCTTTGCCATGTGGGCGAGATACTCTCGGTAGCTTGCCGGGCTCTCCGAGAGGGGCGGAGGAATCAAACCCAGCTTGGCCGGGCCGCTGTGTGCAAGGCAAATGCCCTACTGCTGTGCTGTTGCTCCAGCCCACACTCTGATAATAATAATAATAAAAAATTAAAGTTATAGGACTGAATTGATGAGTGGAGATTCCCTGGCCCAAGGCACTTGGTTGAGTGACGGGAACAGACCAACCCAGACTCTTCATCCCTAGAGAACCACCCCCAGATGTGGCGGACAAGGACAGATCTGATCCCTTCAGTGTCTGGACGCCAGTCCCGGGGCAGTGGCAGGGGTGCGGCCAGCCGAGGGCTGCCTGCCGGAGAGGAACTGCGGGCGAGGGATGATGACCACTTCCCGGGCCCCAGGCCGAGCCAGACGGGCGAGTGCAACTGCTCGCTCAGAAACTTCCGTGGGGTCACCAGCCCCCCCAAAGGCGACTGCCCCATCCAGCCCTGTTCTGGTGTCTGCAGTGACCAGGCCTTGCAGTCCCTGGAAACGAGGCACCGGCCCTCCCCCCGACGGCTACAAACAAGGCTGAAGCACACAGTCATAAAGAAGGCCCCGGAGAACGGGCGGCCTCCGTGCCGAGGTCTGATGCCGTCCTGTCAAGCGTCTGCAGCCAAAGCCAGGCGGAGTAAACGCACCAGAGCTCCGAGCCACCTAAAGAAACCCGCACAGGAGCCTGGAACCGAGGTCCCCACTTATGACCCGACTCCCACAAGACACTGATCTCTTAGAACGAGCCTTACACGCGGCTGGGATTTCTCTCGTGACTATGATTGATGTATGTTTCCTAGTTGATAGTCAAGTCTTACCGATGAGTTGAAAAACTGGTTTGGTTCCTCTGACTTTTCCCCCTCCACCTCCCCTCCCAAAATTAAATTTGGGGATCGGTTTATCTAGGTCCAAATATACTAAGCTGGGATTTTATTTTACTATTATTATTTTTTGTTTGTTTTCTGGGGTCACACCCGGCGGTGCTCGGGGCTTACTCCTGACTCGGCACTCACCAGAAATCACTCCTGGTGAGTAATTGGCATATCGAATATGTCACGGGGAGCTTGCCAGGCTTTGCCGTGCAGGTGACTCCTGGTGAGTAATTCCTGAGGGACCCTATGGGATGCCAGGGATCGAACCCGGGCCGGCTGCGTGCAAGGCAAATGCCCTGCTCACTGTGCTATCTCTGTAGCCCCCACTGCGTGAAGACGAAGGCACCTCCAATTTCCCATCATCAGTCTGGCGTCTCTGCAGAGATCAGGTGTGGCGGCTTTCCCTCCCCTCCCCCGAGGGCACCTGGAGGTTTCAGCTAAATTCGGTTTTCAACCTGTGAACTTCGGCAGCTTGGCATGCATCTCTTTCGAGATTTACTTGTGGATTTGTGAAGCTGGCCAATGGATGAGTCTCCCTATTCCCGGATAGCTTCTACATCCTGTTCTGTTGCCGTTGTCAATATGACACCATCTTCCCCAGCAGGATTTCCGAACCGTTAGTTTGGAGTATAAGACAATTAAGGATATTATCGGCTTCCTGTTGTTGCTCCCCGCCCCCCCCCCCCCCCGCAGTCTTCCTGTTGACTTTCTAGTCAGATGGTTATAATAACCACACCTGTCTTTATGCATTCTGTGGTTTTGTACAGTACAAACATCTTTTCTCCCCCAGGTCTTATTTTATTAGGCAAAAGTTCAACAAATATTGGAGGGGCCGGAGTGACAGTACAGTGGGAAGGGTGTTAGCCTTGCATGCGGCTGACCCAAGTTCAATCCCCAGCATCCCATAGGGTCCCCCAAGCACCTCGAGGAGTGATTCCTGAGTGCAGAGCCAGGAGAAACACCTGAGCATCACCACATGTGACTCAAAAAAAAAAGTAAAAACAAACAAACAAAACATAAAAAAATACTGGGAAATAGCAACACTGGGGGCCAAGGAGATGGCTCAGTGGTCTGAGTGCAAGCTGTGTGTGTGTGTGTGTGTGTGTGTGTGTGTGTGTGTGTTTTGGAAGGCTGGGATCAATTCCTGGCACCACTGGACCTGCAGTACCGGTACGAGTAAGCCCTGAGCACAGAATCAGGAGTGCTCAGCCAACCTTGAGCACTGCCAGGTGTGGCTCCCCAAACTAGTAACAATAACAACAACCAAAAAAAAAAAAAGGAAGAAAACTATCAATACTATTTGTTTTCTTTTTTGGGGGTGGGGTGCACACCCGGCAGTGCTCAGAGCTTGCTCCTGGCTCTGCGCTCAGGGGTCACTCCTGGCGGTGCTCAGGGGACCCCGTGTGATGCCGGGGATCCACCCTAGGTCAGCTGTGTCCCAGGCAGACCCTCCCCGCTGTGCCATGTGTCTGGCCCGTCTTTGCCGGTACCTGAGCATGGACAGCGGTACACTGCAGACACAGTGAGCTGAGGGGGTTTCTGAGGGGACGCAGCCCAGTGAAGCAACCCTCTCCTTCCATGCGGACCTGGTGGGAACGAGTCCTCGTTAGCTTGTCGTTTCACGGGGCAGCTGGTTCTTTGTCAATGCGTGGACTGAGCGATGTGGCGATAAGGCCTGAGACTGCACAGAGTGGCAAGGGCCGGCGGGGGCTTGCAAGCCCGAGGCTGTGGGACCACGCCCGGCCCAACCCACATGGGTGCAAGTGGGGGTCTCAGACCCCAATGCCACGAGGGCTCGGCCGGCTGTGTGCAGGCACTATGCGAAAAGTGTGAAACCTGCCGTGAGCAACAAAACTGAAGAGCTGTGTGAGCACCGAGCCGGGAGTGTGGCCCTCGGTGAGCACTGTGTGAGACCCAGGGCCCCCAGCTGCATGACGGCCGGACCACAAGCGAGCACCCCACGAAGGGGCCCAGCCACTGGCCAGCACCGGGGCGAGGGGCCGGCAGCACCACCTGATGAGCGACTGCGGGAGGGACACCATGGCCAGGCACACGCGGGACCCTCCTGCCACGTATCACAATCGAAGTGACACACACTCATGCACACACACGCACACACAGGCACGTACACACACATGTGCACAATCACATGCACACAAACGCACACACATGCAAACACACGCAGACATACACACACACATGCAGTCTTTAGAAATTTAAGCTAAGTCCCCCAAAATCTTCTCATTCTCATGTGTTTTTTTTTTTTTGCTTTTTGGGTCACACCTGGTGACGCACAGGGGCTACTCGTGGCTCTGCACTCAGGAATTACCCCTGGCGGTGCTCAGGGGACCACATGGGATGCTGGGAATCGAACCCGGGTTGGCTGCATGCAAGGCAAACGCCCTCCCTGCTGTGCTATGGCTCCGGCCCCTTCTCATGTGTTTTAAAAATCAGCTGAGGACTCAAGACATGCACGAAACAGTATGGGTCAAGGTGCCACGCTCCGTGAGTTCTGTAGCCCCCCGGAAACTGCCACCACCGTTTTGGGTTGTTTTGGGGGCCACACCCGCAGTGCTCAGGGCTCACTCCGGGCCCTGCACTCGGGGATGACTCTGGCAGGACTCGGGGACCATGTGGGGGTCTTGATCAGCTGTGTGCAAGGCAGGCGTTGTACTGCTTTGGCCCATCACCCCAATTTTTTCTTTTGCTTTTTGGGCCACGCCTGGCGGTGCTCAGGGGTCTCTCCTGGCTCTGCATGCAGGGATCACCCCTGGTGGGGCTCAGGGGATTATACGTGGTGTGGGGGATCGAGCCAGGGTCAGTTGTGTGCAAGGCATGTGCCCTCCCTGCTGTCCCATTGTTCTGGCCCATAAATGTATTTCTTTCTTTTTTTTTTAATGTATTTATTTTTGGTTTTTGGGGTCATACCTGGCAATGCACAGGGGCTCCTACTGGCTCTGCACTCAGGAATCACTCCTGGCGGTGCTCAGGGGACCCTATGGGATGCTGGGAATTGAAGCCGGGTCGGCCACATGCAAGGCAAACACCCTACCCGCTGTGCTACTGCTCCAGCCCCCATAAATGTATTTCTTGATGTTAAGTAATCCTTCCCTTACTTAGTATCTCTGTGAGTCGGGAGATAACTATTCTCTTATTAGACTGTTATAATGGATTTGGTTACCCTGTATGAGTTTTCAATCTATCACGTATTTTCATGAGAACGATTTTTCCCCCGACTATTTTCAGAAGCCTGGAAGGTGCCTGGAAATGCCTTCTTGACTAAGCTTTCCATGTCTCCCTTGATTTCGGCTCTTTTCATCATTTCTTCTCATCTCGAGTTCAATATGGACTTTCTCATTTCCTGGACCAAACAACAACAACAACAAGCTCTCCCTCAGATTTCAAACTGACTGAAACACAGCCGATGAGTCACCTTGCAATTCTCAGAACAAGGTGCTTTGAATAATGCATGCGTGTTTAACGGAGGAACTGACGAATGGGAGTTGCAGGCTGTCACTAAATGTTAAGAGAATAAGTACTTTAACATAGTAAAGGGTAAAGGTAAAGGTGAAGGCCCTCCCGTTGATCGTCGATTTGCTCGCGCGGGCCCAGTAACGTCTCCATTGGAGACTTTGTTGTTACTGTGTCTGGCATATCGAATACTCTCGGTAGCTTGCCGGGCTCTCCGAGAGGGGCGGAGGAATCGAACTCGGGTCGGCCATGTTGGCCGCTTATAAGGCGAACGCCCTACCCGCTGTGCTATCGCTCCAGCTAACCCTAAAAACACACACAACAAGTGCCAACGAATGATACACTGTAAAAATACACAATCAGCACAAATGATCATTAACCTAATTCTTTCAGGCAGGATGTAATGAGCCAGACTAGCTTCTGGCTATTAACTGTTTATTAAGAGCATTGCTGTTGGGCCGGAGTGATAGCACAGCGGGGAGGGCGTTTGCCTTGCACGTGGCCAACCTGGGTTCGATCCCTGGCATCCCATATGGAGGTCCCCCCAAGCACCTCCAGGAGTAATTCCTGAGTGCAGAGCCAGGAATAACCCCTGAACATCGCTGGGTGTGACCCAAAAAGAAAAAAAAGGAGCACTGTTGTTTATTAATCTTGGTCTGGGACCACACTTGACAGTGCTCAGGGGACCAGGTGCTGTGGGAGATCGAACCCGGGACCTCTTGCAAGCTGCCAAGCTTCAAGCTTCCTGCCTCTTTGCATCAAACGGGTGGGAAGAAGCCACGCCTGCGTTTTTCTCAACTTCAGCATGAGCGTTGCATTGGACAGGCGGAGGGGTGCCACGGGCCCCAGAGAGATGCTTGGGGTTGCCCATCAGCCAGATCGGCTGCTTCATTCTCTAATTCCTGGTCCTCCCGAAGCAGCCAGGGAAATGGGAATAACACAGGTTGGCAGCTTACTGAACACTCAGCTCCGCGCCGAGCGGCAATCAATCCCACGCACGCCCGGCTTCCCCCAACTCCCAGGAGAACATGGCATTTAGAAAATTCTCTCCAAGTGCAAGTCAAAGTCGGGAGAGACTCTTCATCTCGACCAGAATCTTTCAGCCTGCGATAAACAACCCCGGGGGGCATGGAACATTAGCTCAGAACAGGGCCTCCTTATAAACCCAAAACTTGCCGCCTAGATTCCAGTAGGAGCTGTTCATTTCTCTTTAGCCTCAGAAACTGTGAAAATCGTCATTAATGAAGGATGTGCCGGAAAATGGGAAAAAATGCAGTGCTGCAGGGGAAAATGTCTCTGTTTGATACCCGAGGCCTGAGTGCCCCTGTTCCAGAAGATTCCAGAGAGTCACAGGCACTGCCAAGGGGCACCGAGCAGCAGCCAGGGCCAAGGTTCAAGCCATCCCCAGGGACTCTGAGGAACAGGACGGTCTCCCTGGGGGGGGCTCTGAGGACCCACAGAACTCAAGCCACATACAAGGGAATAGGAAGGGCACTTCCACCCAAGCGACTCGAACCCAAATCCAACCCACGTGTAACGTCTCGACTTTTTCGTCAACAAACTTGAGCTCCACCCCCAGGTTTGCTTGTTTGTTTTGGTGGGGAGGTTTGAGGGGTTGCTCCCAGGGACAGGAAGAGTGGGACTCTAGCTGGGGGGCTGCATGGGGCCGGCCCCTCTGCCTGGTGCTCTCTCGGACCCCGCCCCTGCTTTGGGTAATATAGTTCCTGCGGGCGCCAAGCCTAGTGTCCCTCAGGGGGCTCCTCAGCCCAGCATAGTCACCTGCTTTATTGATTTTGCTTTTGTACTAGATTTTGCTTTTGGGCTGGAGCGATAGCACAGCGGTAGGGCGTTTGCCTTGCATGCAGCCAGCCCGGCCAAGCCAGGTTCGATTCCTCCGCCCCTCTCAGAGAGCCCGGCAAGCTACCGAGAGTATCTCGCCCGCACGGCAGAGCCTGGCAAGCTCCCCGTGATGTATTCGTATGCCAAACACAGTAAGAACAAGTCTCAAAAATGGAGATGTTACTGGGCCTGCTTGAGCAAATCGATGAACAACGGGAGGACAGTGACAGTGTGACTTTTGGTTTGGTCACACGCAGCAACACTAAGGGCTTACTCTGCGCTCAGGACTTACCACAGGGGATGCGGGGATCCCACCCGGGCCCGCTTGCCTCCCTGGTTTCGACGCTGGCTTGCAGCACTCCACTCAAGTCTGAGCTCCTGCATCTCGGTACCCTGCGTAGACCCAGCGTAAGTGTCATTTTCTTGCCTCACTGTGACTCTGACCACTGGCTTCTCCGTTACCAGCTTCAAAGTCTGTTTCCGGTTTGCACGCCTGGCTCTGGCGTTGTCTGAAACACCGACACGCCACGCTTCACAGCAGCGCGGATGTTAGTGCCGGAATAATGAGCTTCACGCTGAGCCTGCTGCAGGCCCTTCCTTCGGCAGATTCTGAGTCTGTTCCCGCTGACAAACGGATCTGCAGCCCGTTGTCTCTGTCCTCACACATGCAAGCGCTCGCCCAGGGCCCGCCCGCCCTCCGCGCCACTCCTCAGCACCTCCAAGTCTGGCTCCCGTATAATATATATGTTAACTGAGATATAGCACTGTCCTCCCGTTGTCCATCGATTTGCTCGAGCGGACCCAGTAACGTCTCCATTTTGAGACTTGTTGTTACTGTGTTTGGCATATGGAATACGTCAAGGGGAGCTTGCCAGGCTCTGCCGTGTGGGCGAGATACTCTCAGTAGCTTGCCAGGCTCTCTGAGAGGGGTGGAGGATTCGAACGCCGCTCAGCTGGGCTGGCTGTGCGCAAGGCAAATGCCCTACCGCTATGCTGTCGCTCCAGCCCTTAACTGATATATATATGTATATTAATTAAATCACTGTGAGTTATAGTTACAAAGCTTTCATGTTTGAGTTTCAGTCATACAGTGATCGAACACCCATCCCCACCACCAGTGTCCCCAGGATCCAATCCCATCCCTCCCCCTGCCTCTATGGCAGACAGTTTCCCCCATACTCTCTCTCTCCTTTTTGGCATTAAGTTTGCAATACAGATACTGGGAGGCCAGTCACGTTTGGTCCTTTCTCTACTTTCAGCACACATCTCCCATCCCGAGCGATCCCTCCCACCATCACTGACTTAGTGATCCCGTCTCATTCCCAGCCTGGCTTCCGTATCTTATGGTCCATCCACCTGCCACTCTTTTGGTCTTGTTTTAGGGTCACAGTGGTGCCCAGGGGCTACTCTCTGGCCTCTGTGCTTGGGTCCCATGTGGAGTTGGGGGTCCAACCTGGGCCTTCCTTGTGCCAAGTGCTCCCCCCGGCCTGCTGAGCAGTCTCTCCAGGCCTCCACTTTTCACTCTGTGGAAATAACTACTCAGAAAGTTCCTGTGAGTGCAATGACCCATGACAAGATGCAAGTGTTTCAAGGCAAATTTCCTGGTCTTCAGGCTCGGACGTCTCTTGGGCTTTGACCACTAATTGTTTTAAGCTAAAGCACTGACAGGAAAAATCGAAAAAAAAAAAAAAAAGATCAAGGTGAAGAGAACAACAATGTCCGTGTATCCCCAAACCAGAAAGGCAAGGGGGATATCAATGCAGGGTGCAGAAGAGGCAACACCTTGTCGACTTCATGTCAGGAAGCTGGTGGAGAGCCTAAAAGTTCACTGCAGCCGAACTCTGGAAAGGACCAATGCCAAGCGCGGACGGTCACATAAAGAAACTGCAGAACTGGGGCTGGAGAAATTGCACAGCAGGGAAGGTGTTTGCCATGCACACACCTGACCCGGACTCAGTCCCCACCAGCCCGTAGGGTCCCCTGAGCCTGGCCAGGAGAGATCTCTGGGCACAGAGATAGCAGTAAGCTTCAAGCACAGACAGCTGGGTATGGCCCCAAACCCACACAAAAGCAAACAAAACCACAAAATGAAACACCACAGGACCCACAGAGTGGACACTACTCTGCTTTAAGAAAAGAGGAAGTCGGGCAGTTTGCCAGTAACTGGACAGGCCTGGGGGGGGGGGGTTCAGCCAGAATGAGATGGACAGGCCAGGCAATCACAACAGAGAGCACAGAGACACAGAGAATCACAACAGAGAGCAACAAACCTGAGAACTGGCCCAAGGACTGAGCTTACAGGGGGGCGGCGAGGAGGGCAGGGAGGGGGGACGGGCTGGGGAGAGTGTGTGTGGGAACGCCGCAGGCCGGACCCTCTCGGGGCAGCACCGTAGGTCGGGGGGGGGGCTAACATTTAGTTGAAAAAACTGAAAATGAGCAGGAGGAGTCAGCATGAGTCTGGGTGCCAGGGGGACGTGAGCACTGCAGGGAGGAGGGGCAGAGAACACCGTCGGCGCCGGGAGAGTCCCATCCTCTCCTACGAGGGGAGCTGTAGTGCCTCATCCCTCACATACACACACACAGACACACAGACACAGACACACACACACACCCCTCTGTGCCGCAGGGCGGAGCTCAAGGGCTGGAGCACTGTCTCGTGAGCAAAGGGGGCAGTCAGCCCCTGGCGCTGCAGTCAGCAGGGCGCAGCCGCCAGACCCCTTGGCTGAGAGGGGAGCAGCGGGGGGGGGGTGTCACTCGCCCTACACACAACCCCTGAGCACCACCAGGTGTGGCCCAAACAAGAAGGAAGAAAAAGGAAACCCCCTTCCTGGGCCAAAGCACAGAGGCACAGCCCTGGCCGGGCAGGTGGCCGTGTGGGCACTAACCCTGACTGGTTGCCACACCGCCAAGGTCTCTTGAACACGGCTGGGTGGGCGCACACACAAACACACAAACACACACACATGCACGCATACACATGCACATGCATGCATACACATACACACACACACGCACACACACTCGTGCACAGGCGCACACACACCCAAAATTAAAACCTGAAATAAAAAGACAGCTTTAGGGGCTGGAGAGATAGCACAGCGGGGAGGGCGTTTGCCTTGCACACGGCCGACCCGGGTTTGACTCCCGGCATCCCATATGGTCCCCTGAGCACCGCCAGGAGTGACTCCTGAGTGCATCGCCAGGTGTGACCCAAAAAGAAAACAAAGAAAGACAGCTTTGTTTGTCTGCCAGCCTCAGACACGAGGTCCCATTCTCACTTCAGGGCCTCTACTTGCTACGCAAAGCCCTGAGTCCTAAACACTCAGTTCAGTGGCGACTGTGATTATGTCCGATGACTTTTGACAGCAAGCCCGATCGGATTTCTCTCCGAACAGCTCAGTTCTAATTTCTACTCCAGCTATCCTTTCCATCCAAGATATTTTCGAAGCTGATTTTTTAAAATTTTTATTTATTTATTTATTGCTTTTTGGGTCACACCCGGCAATGCACAGGGGTCATTCCTGGCTCTGCGCTCAGGAATTACCCCTGGCGGTGCTCAGGGGATCAGATGGGATGCTAGGAATCGAACCCGGGTCGGGCCGCATGCAAGGCAAACGCTCTTCCCGCTGTGCTATCGCTCCAGCCCCTCGAAGCTGATTTTTAAAATTTCTTCAACGAGCTTGTCAGAGCTCCTTTTTTTTTTTTAACTTGGTGATTAAAAAAATGGGGCCTGTCCAGTCTTCCCATTTTTGAGCACTGCTGAAAGCATTCTGGAATCTTCCTGAGCACTCCTTGAGGAGTGCAGCTGCACCAACACGGTTCTGCCGTCTCCTGGCCATCCTCGGGCAAAGCCGGGCAGCTCTGCATTGTCTGAGGCTGCTTCTGCTCAGCATAACGTTCCTGGCGTCCTTTCATCTGAAACACGCGTCAGTTCTTTCCTCCCTCTGGGGGTCTGGCTTGTGTTGCCTTTGCTGTTGTTCCCGTGCCCTGCGGTGGTCAGGCTTGCTCCGGCTCTGTGCTCAGGGATGGCTCCTGGCGGGGTACGAGGCCCCTGCATGGGGCCAGCTGTAAGCACAGCAGCTAACTACTGCCTGACCTGCTGTCCGATCTCTCCAGCCCTGCGCCCTCCTTTCTCGCTGAGTTGGGCACCATCTGCCTCTGCAGGTGCTTGCGATGGACGTCTGGGTTCTTCTCTTCTGAGTGACTGAGCAAAGCTTCTGCAGCCGCCCGTGACGGGATGCTCGTGGAGCCTTGTCTTCACTTCCCGCGAGCGAGCACCCGAGCACATGCTGAGGAGCTAGATAAGGAACTGCTATTTTGGGGGTGCGGTACCCACAGAGCGAGTGCACCAGCAGCCAGATGGTGCCTTCAGGCTTCCTGATACCCCAAAATTGCCGCTGTGCCTCTGGCCAGACTCCAACAACTCAGGACCAAGTTTACCAAGAAATGAAACGGCCAAACGTTACGTATGTGGGAGCCACACCGGCAAACCACCTCCGGCTCAGCTACACAAGCTCATTGATTGGCCTTGCTTCAGAGACGCGTAAAGAAATCACGAAAGAGATCCAATCCCGCAGTTAATCTCAGACACACACAAAGGTGAACAGACCAGGATAAATCAGAGGGTCAGGGGAGCCTCGTGTCCACCCAAAAGAGCCCCCGGCAGCCAGTTACTCCCATAATCCAAAATCACCGCTATACCCTCAGCGTGACTCCACCGTCTCAGGACGGACCTCACTGAGATATAATCTGCTGAAAATTCAGATATGTGGGTTTTGTGACTGAATCTCCAGGCTTTCTCGGGTCAGGATGGGCTACCTCGCCCCACTTCCCTGTACTTCTGGAAGCCTCGTTAGTCACATCCACACCTCAAAGTGGCCACCCATTAAAAAGGTACTGTAGCTTCATGCCCTACTGAGGTCACAGGTTGCCCCCCACAAGCGGCTCTCCGGCACGGCCATGGCTCCAGAAGCACAAGGACTTAATGCAGATCCCGGCCGCTTGCGGCAGAAAAGTGAGTGGACTATGCCTTAATCCAAGCCACCATGCCTGCCCGGGAGGGAAAGGGTGTTGCTCCCTTCCACCTTTTTCCCCCTGGACAGCAAGATGGCAGCCGCCATGGAGCTTTTGGCAAAGCCAAGTATGAGCCGGTGGTGACGGGGCAACTGAAATCTCATGGGAAGGGGGGTGTTCTGGGATCATCCTTCCGCCCTACCGAGGTCACAAGTTGCCCCCCACGAGTGGCTCTCCGGCACGGCCATGGCTCCAGAGCACAGAAACCAATCTCATAAGTATCTGACTCTCAGCAGAAATACTTCCAGGCTTAATAAGTAAAATACCAGAAATCCAAAATTGCGCGGCCACAATAGCCGCCGTGCGACACCATTTAATTCTTGTGACCAGCTGTAGAAAACAAATGATCTCATAATGCCTTTTCAGCAGGTCTGATTTTGGGGTGTAAACTCTAAATAATAACGGTGCATCTTTGGTCAAAACAATGAATCTAATCTAAGTAGGTAGAGTGTTAACTAGAATTCATCTGCCTCACAGGCATTGGGAGGGGGGGTTTATTGGGGTTCTTGGTGGTGAAAAATAAGTACTGGTGAAGGGAAATGTGTTTGATGATTGCATGACCGAGACTTAAACCTGAAAGCTTTGTAACTTTTCCCACAGTGATTCAATAAATAAATAAGTAAATAAATAAATAAAATAAAAAGGTACTGTAGCCTTACCATCCCGATAAAAACACTGAATGCCCTGAACAACAACAAAAAAAAAAAGGAAAAGAAAAAGAAAAGAAACTGCTTTTTTCCCAAGGGGCGTGTCCTTCCCATCCCTGCCGCTGTGGGCTGAGTCCTGGTTGCTCCCGTCTCTGGAGGGGGCTGCCAGGGTTCTGTTTATGGCCACTCTCACAGGTGTGCACAGCAGCCCCTTGGGGATGAAATGAAGTTTTCCCAAATGACGAGAGACACGGGGCACGGCCGCGTAAGTGCAGCTGCCCCTGTTTATCTCGGCTGGAGACACTGGGGAAAATCTATTTGGTTCACGGCCTAAAAGCAAGTCGCCCTTCAGTGGGGAGCTTCCTCCAACCATTAAAAATGGAATTTCCATGATCGTAGATAGGGCAGGTAGGGCACTTGCCTTGCATGGCGTCAACCTGGGTTCGATCCCCGGCATCCCAGAGGGTCCTTGAGCACCGCCAGGACTGATCCCTGAGTGCAGAGCCAGGAGTCAGCCCTGAGCAGCGCTGGGTGTGGGCCCCTACCCCAGAAAAAAAAAAAGAATTTCCACACAATTCAGTTGTCTTACTTCTACCCAAAAGAATATAAAATCAGGCTGGAGAGATCATAGAGGGGTGACAGCCTGTGTCTTGTATGTGGCTGACCCGGGTTCGATCCCTGGCACTACACTAGAGCCCAAGAGCACCACCAGGAGTGATCCCTAAGCACAGGGCTGGGAGTAAGCCCAGAGCACAGCCAGGTGTGGTTCCCAACAAACGTATCATGAGGAGCACCGAAAACTTCGGGTTAAAAATGCACTGGTGGGACTGGAGTGCTAGTGGTTAGGGAGCTTCCTCCAACTGTTAAAAATGGAATTTCCATGATTGTAGTTAGGACAGGCAGGGCACTTGCCTTGCATGGGGCCAACCCCGATTCGATTCCCAGCATCCCGAGCACCGCCAGGAGTAATTTCTGAGTGCAGAGCCAGGAGGAACCCCTGAGCATCACTGGGTGTGACCCAAAAAGCAAATAAATAAATAAATAAATAAATAAATAAAAACACAGTGATTTTTCAATCTGCGGGGCTGAGGGGGTCAGGGCTGGGCTACACTCCCTCCAGCCAGGACCTGACACCCGCGGGTCTAGCAGTGACCAGGTAAACCCACTGGGCAGAGGGACTGCTGAGCGTCACTGAGGGCAGGAGAAGGGTGTGTGCGCTGAGTATGTGGGTGCTGGGCACCCAGCTCGGAACAGGGAGGGGGGCGTGCTTCTGCGGGCCTGGGGCTGAGGCTGACGGACCCCCAGCCGGTCTGAGCGTTCTCTTGGGGTGGGGACCAGCATCTGTTCTCTCTCTCCCTCAAGCATGTGCCCAGCATGGCCAGAATCAGATGGGAATCTGACTGGGCGTGGGGAGGGGCCCTCTCGCTGGATGTTCGGCCCCTCAGAACATCAGCGGGCCAGCCCCGGCTCCTCGAGGGCGTCCTCCGGGCACAAACAGCGCCTCCTCCATCAGACTGCGGCCCCCAGCCCGTGCTGGCTCCCGCCTGTGACCCTCAGCCCCCAGAAGCTGGACCCCCAGCCAACAGTGACATGCCAGGCTGCCGCCTAGGGTCCTGACCCGAGTCCGTCTGAAGTTGAAGAGAAGTGACAAGCTGTTGGCTTTCATGGTGGGGGGAGCAGGGTTGGGGCACACCCTTGGGTGCTCTTGGCTCTGCACTCAGGGAACACTTCCGGCACTGCTGGGGGAACCACATGGTGGCCAGGCTTAACTGTGTCAGCTGTGGAGGCAGCACCTCACCTGCGATGCGAGTTCTTCAGCCCCTCTTTGGTTGGTTTGGGGACCACACCCAGGGATGCTCAGGGGTTACTCATGGTCTGTGCTCAGGGATCCCTCCTGGAAGTGTTTGGGGGGGACCCTATAGGATGCTGGGGTTTAAAAACAGGTTGGACACAGTAAATACCCTCCCCAATGTACCACAGTTCCAAGTACCTCCCCACGTGGTATTTTTTGTGGGGGGTCACACCCGGCAATGCACAGGTTCCTCCTGGCTCTGCACTCAGGAATCACTCCTGGTGGTACTCGGGGGACCATATGGGATGCTGAGAATTGAACCCGGGGTGGCCCCATGGAAGGCAAATGCCCGACCCACTGTGCTATTGCTCCAGCCTCACCCCACATGGTCACTGTCACTGTCACTGTCCTCCCGCTGTTCATCAATTTGCTCAAGCGGACCCAGTAAAGTCTCCATTGTGAGACTTGTTGTTACTGTGTCTGGCATATCGAATACGCCACGGGGAGTTTGCCAGGCTTTGCCGTGCAGGCGAGATACTCTCGGTAGCTTGCCAGGCTCTCTGAGGGGGGCAGAGGAATCGAACCTGGGTCGACCAAGTCGGCTGCGTGCAAGGCAAACACCCTACCGCTGTGCTATCGCTCCAGCCCCACCCCGCATGGTATTATTTTTTTTTTAAAGATAGATCATCGTTCTACTAGGGGGAAGTCAGTGAAAAGCTTGATATTAGTGAAAGATTCCTCAGAATGATAATTACTTCCAGATGGGCGCTTACCTTTCAGAAAACTGATGACTTCAGCACGCCGCCATCTGTGCATTAGTGACTCTGAATGGGAATCTTCACTCTTGTTTACAAAGCTGTTGCCAAATTTGTAACTTAAGCCTCTGAAAATTTAAAAACGCTAATAGGAAAGTCTTTCTCTTCTATTGAAGCGGAGAACTGCATGCATAACAAGATTCCACATTGGCCTTTGGGAAATGTTGGGAAGAGCAAGTAGGGACTTAAGGCAATTAATCAATCATGCATGTTCTAACTCACTCTTCCTAAATGCCATCCGAGTGCTTTCGAGTACAGATTTAGAGAAAGTGTTTCCCGTGACTGGCTGAGCTTGCCCCAGCCCCCGTACCCCGAGACCTTGAGGGTCTCTAAGGAGACGGACAGGCCGTGAGCACGTGGGATGGGGCGCCTGAGAATCTTCAGCACCTGCTTCCTCCAGCAGTTTCTTTTTTGTTGTTGTTGTTGAATCACCTCCGGAGACACAGTTACAAAGTCACTAATGATTAGGTTTCAATCACAGACCCATCCCTTCAGCAGTGCATATTCCCCACCCCCAGTGTCCCCAGTTTCCTTCCTGCCAATCCCACCCCCAAGCCCGCCTCTATGGCAGGCACTTTCCTTCTCTCTCTCTCTCTTTTTTTCTTTTTAATTGAATCACCGTGAGATGCAGTTACAAAGCTTTCATGTTTGAGTTTCAGTCATACAATGATCAAACACCCATCCCTCCACCAGTGCCCATTCTCCACCCATTCCGCCCTTCCCCCCGTCTCTCTGGCAGACAATTTCCCCCATACTCTCTGTCTACTCATGGGCATTACGGTTTGCAGTACAGATACTGAGAGGCCATCACGTTCAGTCCTTTATCTACTTTCAGCACATGTCTCCCATCTTGAGCGATTCCTCCAGTCATCATTGACTTATTATTATCAACATCTTATCATCTCATTCCTACTTTGGACAACCTGGCAGGTTACCAAATGTAGCCTGCCCACAGGGCAGAGTCTGGCAAACTCCCCTTGGCGTACCCAATATGCCAAATACCAGTAACAATGATGGGTCTCATTCTCCTAAAGAGCCTTGAATATAATCTCAGGGCTAGGATGAAGGAGACGTTACTGGGGCCTGCTCGAGGCAATCGACGGATAACAGGATGGTCATGATCGTGATCATCATTGACTTCGTGGTCCCTTCTCCATCCCAGCTGCCTTCTCCCCCAGCTCCTGAGGCAGGCTGCCAACCATGGAGCGATCCTCCTGGCCCTTGTCTCTACTGTCCTTGGGTGTCAGTCTCATATTATGTTACTTTATATTCCACAAATCTCTCTCTTTCCCTCCATCCCTCCATCCCTCTCTCCTTTTGGGCATTACGTCCCATCCTTTCTCTGACCTCACTCCTTCCCCAAACCTGGCCCCATCTCATGTGCTGCCCAAGTGGATGGGCCCAGGGTTCCACAGGTGCCCCCGGCCCAGAGTGAGAATCACCGCTGTGGGGTCTTCAAATCACTCAGCAGCGTGTCCAGCCGCCCCGAAGGTGTGCCGAGAATTTCAACCAGCTTTCTTCAGTGTCTCCTCAAGGCTGACGGGAGTTTCTGGGCAGTCATTGCACGCCCCGGGCCAGAACACAGAAACACCCGCCCATGCACGGTGTGAAAGACGACAGACTGAGCTGGCTTCCCTGGACGCGGGCAGCCATCTGCTGACCTATGCAGTCACCTGAAACAGCTGGAACTGACCCCAAACCTCCTCTCACTGTCACTCACAGTCAAGCCAGTGAAATCTACGTTCCAGACGCCTTTCAAGTCAAGCCCATGCTGTCCCCCGTGACCACGGCCGTGGGCGTGGGGCTGGATTCTGAGGATGTCCCCACGCCACTCCATGCATCCACTTGTGCTGAGCACTTTGGAAGGAGCAACACAAGTTACACGTACTTTTTCTCTTTTTTCAGTTTTGGGGCCACACCTAGCAGTGCTCAGGGCTGACTCTCAGCTCTGCACTCAGGGATCGCTCCTGGTGGGCTGAGGGGACCATGTGGGATGCCGGGGATTGAATCTGGGTTGGCCGCATGCAAACAAGTGACTTCCCAACTGTACTGTTGCTTCAGCTCCTTGGAAGCTGTCTGAAGGGCTGGAGAGAAACATGCAGCCTTGGATCGGAACGGTTAGCCCAGCGCTGGCCCCTGATGCTAAGATTTAACCCAGACAGGGACCTCCAGGACTAAGCTCCAAGCACCGCTGGGTGGGCCCCCAAACTCAACCCAAATTCAATCAAATCAAAACAACAAGCAGGAGTACACACACACACACACACACACACACACACACACACACACACGTTTATACACTTGTTAATTCAACATTTTTTGAGCCTAAGGAAGAATAAAAATCCCAACATGGGCTGGAGAGATGATATATTGGGTAGGGCATTTGTCTTGCACGTGGCTGACCCGGGTTCGAATCCCAGCATCCTAGATGGTCTCCTGAGCACCACCAGGAGTAACTCCTGAGTTCACAGCCAGGAGTAACCCCTGAGCATCGCTGGGTGTGATCCAAAAAGAAAAAAAATCCCAACAGGCATATCTGGGTGACAATGTTTTGATCTGTATCTATACGAATAGTTTAAACTCTTTTCATTGTAATCCTCGAAAATGGTCCCTATTGAGTATTTGTGTGTTTATTATGGGGTTACACCCGCAGTGCTCAGGGCTTAGTCTGACTCTGCACGCAGGGATCACCAAACTATTCTCTCCAGTCCCTGCATAGATATTTTTAAGTGTGCATAAGATTATTTTTTAAGATTTTTAACATTTCTAAAATAAGGTTACAACACTTCTTCAAAGGATTATTCAGCTTAAACATGTATTTAATGAAGACCATTTGTGGGTCTGAAGTGATAGTAAGGTGTGTAGGGCACTTGTCTTGCACAGAGCCCACCCGGCTTCCGTCCCCAGCATCTCGTAGAGTCCCAGGAGCACCGCCAGGAGTGATTTCTGAGCGCAGAGCCAGGAGCAACCCTGAGCATTGCCAGGTGTGACCCCAAAACAAAACAAAAGAAACAAACCACCAAAAACCCTGCTTGTGACGAAGTTCCCTATCATTGCCCCCCAATGAACAGCCTGATGGGGGCTCAGACACTCCTCACACAGCAGAGGTGGGGACAGGCAGGGCCCCGGCCTGTAGCCCAGGAGTATCTGAGAGCAGAAGGATTTCCCTGTCCCCAGAGCAGGAGGGTTTGGAAGGGGCCAGTCCACTTGCAAACAAATGCATTAAGGAGAAGGGAATTGTACAAAAAGAACATGTTCCCCCGTAACCAACTAGCCCTCTCTGCATAAGCCTACCTGGGCAAAATTTTCCGATTTCTTTGTTCACGGATTCTACTTTTCTCTGCAGAAGATTCTTAGCTCCTTAGTGGACATGGTCCCCTGAACTGGGTCGTCTGTCTGCTATGAATTAAGGGTTTTCTTCTCCTGCCATGAGGCCGCTGCTGTGAGTGATGAGAAACGGCCAGCTCCCGTCCTATTTAACGCTTTGAAGCTGTAAGTAATTCGAATCCCTAAAAGCCCACAGCATCTGTGCTCTTCAGATGGAGGCCTCGAGCCTGAATTCCCCCTGGGCCCGCCTCGATACTTCTGGGTCTCTTAATGGTGCATTTCCCCGGCTAAAATGGAAATGTTGAGTTTCAGCTGAAGTCCCTGAAACCACAAGCAGCAGCCTTCCTTATTTTCCCTTTTGGGCCACACCCGGCGATGCACAGCGGTTCCTCCTGGCTCTGCACTCAGGAATCACTCCTGGCGGTGCTCGGGGGACCCCGTGGGATGCTGGGAATCGAACCCGGGTCGGCCACGTGCAAGGCCAACGCCCTCCCCACTGTGCTATCGATCACTCCAGCCCCCAAGCAGCCTCCAGTGGGTCTTCGTATTTCTCGTGGGAGCCCGTCTCTCCTTGGATTTTGGGTCTAGCTTTCTGATAGACTGTCCTCCCAAGAGACAAGCACACAATCGCTCTAAAACGCCGACCTGTTGTCAGTTGGATTTCACGTGACCTCCCCGTGGGCTTTCACAGAGACCCTCCCCCAAGAGGCACCTCATCATCCGGACTTCCACGGTGGCCACTGCTGAGCAGGCCCAGTGCTTCCCAGGCAGCCCCAGGGAGTCACACGGAAGCCTTTGGGGTCGTACAGTCTCCACCGCCACGGCTCAATTCTGCAAAAGCCAAGCCTCGAGCCCACGCGTGGCCAGGCTTGCACCACATCCCCCTCAGCCACAGCCCCTGGACGGGAACTCTGCGGAGTCTGGGTGTGGCGTGAGGGACGCGTCTCCTCAGCCCTCCCATGTCCCCCCAAACCCCCACCCCGTGTAAAGTGAGTTGTGGGAGATGGATAAAGGCCCCACACCTCACACTGCACAGCTGGGAATGCTGGCGGCCCCAGGGAGCGCATGAGCGTGGAAAGGGGCCGAGTCCCCCACCCCGCACGCCCTCCCCACTCAGCTCAGCGGTTCCCCACCAGCCAGGCTCCCCTCTCTCGGACCCGAACCCGCCATGCTGCTGCTCTCTCCTAGATGAGTGTCCCCGCCCATGTGAGCACGGACCTCAAACAGAAGCACCGTCTCTGGCCCCCACCTCCGCATCTGCGTCTACACGGTGAACTGCAAGTGGAAAGTCATCCTGTTTGGGGTTTTGTTTTGGGGGGTGCTCAGGCATCGCTCCTGGCGGTGCTTCGGGGACCCGGCGTGATGCCACGGATTGACTTGGCTTAGCCGTGTGCAATGCCGACGCCCTCCGCGGTACTATCCTTCCGGGCCCCCGGCAAACCATTCTTAGGCAACACTGTGCAAAAGTGTGTCGAACACACCTGGGACTGAACCCACATGCGCTGGCTTCCGGAATCAACACAGAGGAAGGCTGTGAGCTGGCCGTGTGAGGCACTGCCCAGAGCACCGCAGTCCCCCGCTCACGGGGCCAAGGCCTCCCGGGCGAGCCGGGGTTTTCCCGCAGCACAGCGAGACGAACCCCTCTTTCTCCTCTCCGCCTGGCCCGCCTTGGTGCAGTCCCTGAAACCACAAGCAGCAGCCTTGGTTCAGGACCATCTGTCCCAAGCCACCTCCCTGCCAGCTTGCAGGGATGCTCCCGTGTTAGGGGGAAACACCGTCCCCACCCCTCCTTCCCGCCTGTCTTCCCCAAGCCCGCCCACGCTGCGACCTCCACCCACTTTCAGAGGTGCCGCCTGGACTGCATCACTCCCAGCGAGCCTGACTGATGTCGGGAGCCTCGAGCCGCGCGCTTCTCTGTAACTCATGCTCCAACCCGTCACACAGGCTCTTCCTGGACAGCAGGAGGTGAGAACAGTCACATGGGCTCCTGCTGGCGGGGCCTTGACGATGCCCCCGTCCCAACAGAGACACACAGAGACACAGACACACTGAGACACACACAGAGAAACATACACAGACACATACACACACAGACCAGACATACAGAGACACAGGCACATAGACACAGACACAGATACATACACACATACACAGAGACACACACAGACGCAGACATACAGAGACACACACAGAGACACACACACAGACACATACACACAGACCAGACACACAGGCAGAGACACTGGCACATAGACACAGACACAGAGACATACACACATATACAGAGACACACACAGAGACACACACACAGAGACACACACAGAGACACAGACACACAGAGACACACACATAGGCACACACATAGACATACACACAGACACATACACAGACACACACAGACACACACACACAGACACAGAGAGACATACACAGAGACACAGAAACACAGACACAGACACACAGGGACATACACACACATAGACACAGAGACATACACACAGACACAGACACACAGAGACACAGAGAGACATACACAGAGACACAGGCACATAGACACAGAAACACAGAGACACACAAACACAGAGACATACACAAATAGACACAGACAATGCAGACACGAACGCACACACACACACACACACACACACACACACAGCTTTCATACCACCAAGGCTAGGGGAGAGGGGTTGAAGCCATAGTACAGCGGGTAGGTGCTTGCCTTGCATGCGGCCAACTCTGGTTCGATCCCCGGCATCCCATACGGTCCTCCGAGCACCGCCAAGGGTGATTCCTGAGTGCAGAGCCAGGAGGAAGCCCTGGGCATCGCTGGGTGTGGCCCCTCCCCTTTGGAAAAAAACTAACGTGAGTAGCTCCCCCAGGGACATCTAGCCTGCGAGTCTAAACTAGTCCCTGTTTAACACAGACTCCAGGCCATGCCCCTTCTCACGGCCTTCCCTGGCCCCCTGCTACCGAGTCCCAAGCTAAACCTGGCTCTGAGTCTCTTTGTCCATCACCCGGCCAGGGCGTGAGTCCTCTCTTGCTGGCAGGAGCGAACGTGGTGGTGGTGGTGGAACGTCTCCTGTCTCAGGTGGAGAACGACCGCGGTGACGTCGCAGAGCTCTGCTGCCAACGGGCGAACTCGCTCAGAGGGTGGCCGGACGCGGCCAGCCCCTCCCGGGAAACCCCAATGGACGTGAATGGAGACCACGCAGCACGCGGGGTCCAGGGCTCCCCCCACGCAGACGCCTCTTGCCTCCCCAGCTGTGCGCGGGCCACAGTGAGACAGGTTGGCTCATTGGGGGGCCCACGGCAAGTGTCTCTGGGGTCCTTTTTTCCAGCAACTGATCAGCCGCTTCTGGAGTACCGGCAGATCCCGTGCCTCGCCTCACCTGCTCCAGCCTGGCTGGGCTCTGCGGGCTGAGCCCTGGGAGATCTCTGTCTCGGCCCCTGAGATGAATTCGAGTCTCGACTCTTTGGCGTTTACCTGTCTATAACGGTTACCCGCGAACAGTCACTGAATCTCAGTGTGAAGTAACCGGGTAAAACGGGCAAAGAGGTATGAAACAGAAGGCTCACATCAACAGAACTCTTTCCAAATCTGTGTTTGAAACAAAACTGGTCCATGTTCAGGGGCTCAGAACGACGACGGATAAACAGCAGAAGCAGAATGGCAGCAGGTGCCATTCGATTCTCTTACTCTAAAGCCCAGCTCACACCGACTCAAGACACGTGGCTCACAAGAGCAGAAAACCGAGTCAAAATCTGCAACCAATTCTCCATCCCAGTGTCCGTCCTCTTGACACTGCCCAAAGGAAGAGGAGGAGAACAGAAAAGGACCGAAGGGAGGCTGGGATAGGATGGGGGAGCGGAGGAGGAGGAGGAGGAAACGCCTGGAGGTGGATGTGAGTCCCACGGCAGGAAGACGGGGGTAGGCAGGCAGGAAGCAGTGTCTGAAGAAACACTGAGTGGATTCTCAAAAAGGCTGATTGAAACATGCCAATTCAGGGGCAGAAAAACCTAAACCCGGAGGAAGATAAAGCCACAGCCAAGCACGCTACCCTCAAACTTCGACAAGTCAAAAATGGAAGAGAACACATTTTAATCACAGGGAAAACCATGCTACCTTCGGAGAAATAGGACCCCACAGACACGCCAGGAGTCAACGGAATGGAATCAGAGTGAAGAGGAATGGGCTAGAACAATAGCACAGCGGACAGGGCATTTGCCTTGCACGAGGCTAACCCGGGCCGACCCGAGTTCGATTCCTCTGCCCCTCTCGGAGAGCCCGGCAAGCTACCAAGAGTATCACGGGTATCACGCCCGCATGGCAGAGCCTGGCAAGCTACCCGTGATGCGGGGTGCAGATCAAAGTCTCTCTCTCTCTCTCTCTCTCTCTCTCACACACACACACACACAACCATTTGTGACAATACTTTGTGTCCAGAATATACAAAGAACTCTTAAACACCAGGAAGGATAAAGACCGCAAAACACATGGAAAAACACGTTGAAGACTTGGAGAGGGGATTTACAATGGGAGATAAAGAATGGCAAAATAAATAAATAAATAAATGGGGCAGGAGCCCTGGGCCAGGGGGAAAGGTGTTTGCCTTGATGCTGCCAACCCTGGTTTGGTCACTTGTGGTCCCTGACGCCACCGGCTGGGGCCCAATTCCCCCAGAGCCCCCCAAAAGATGACAACCCCCCACAAGAAAACCCCCAAACCTACTCAACATCATTAGTCCTCAGGAAATAAAATTGAAGCCAAAATGATGAACTACACAGTGATTAAAATCACTAAAATTAAGCAGGGGGAACATTTTAAATACTAATGAGGATGGAGGTAAAGGTAAAGGTAAAGGCCCTCCCGTTGATCGTCGATTTGCTCGAGCGGGCCCAGTAACGTCTCCATTGGAGACTTTGTTGTTACTGTGTCTGGCATATCGAATACTCTCGGTAGCTTGCCGGGCTCTCCGAGAGGGGCGGAGGAATCGAACTTGGGTCGGCCATGTTGGCCGCGTGTAAGGCGAACGCCCTACCCGCTGTGCTATCGCTCCAGCCCAATGAGGATGGAATGTGATATATATTTGTATATGTGTGTCTGTATAAATATATACATATACACACAAGTGTATACATATGGAGAGTTGGTAGAAATGCAAATGCTTCGGAATGTGAAAGCAGTTTGGAAAACTGGTAATACTGGGGCGGGAGCAATAGTACGGCAGGGAGGGTGTTTTTCCTCCATGCAGCCCACCAGGGTTTGATCCCCGGCCTCCCGTATGTTCCACCCCTCCACCCCAAGTCCTGCCAGGAGTAATTCCTGAGTGCGGAGCCAGGAGTAAGGCCCGAGCACTGCTGGGTGTGGCCAAAAAGAAAAAAAAACAACCCCAAAACGGAAATGAGAAGAAAAACTGACACTATCTCATGAAGCTAACGTATGCTGGATCTCTTAGCCGACAGACAGTCTCACTCCTGGGTGTCCACGGGAGAAGGGCAGATGGTCAGCGAGGAAGATGCTAAGAATGTTGCCATTGGCACACGCACCATTAGCCCACGCTGAAAACTACTTCACGTGTGTCCACAGTGGAAGAGACGAGTGGACTGTGGGGCGGCCTCAGGAAGGAACACCGCACAGGCCACGGCCACCAGTGACCGTCAAAGCCGTGAGGCGAGGGGTCCGAATGACAGCTCCACACCGGGTCCCCCGAGACCCACCAGGAGGGATCCCTGAGCACAGAGCCAGGAGGAAGCCCTGAGCACCGCTGGGCATGGCCTTCCAAAAACAAACAAAATAAAGTCGTTAACGTACTAAGATGTCCAGATAGCCTGAGAATTAAATTAATTCAGGAAGAACTGAACTCTTAATGTATAGTCTCTATTAAGTAAAAAAGACGTACATATCCCTTAAGCACTGTCTGTAGCACTGTCCTCCCATTGTTCATCGATTTGCTCGAGCGGGCCCAGTAACGTCTCCATTGGAGACTTTGTTGTTACTGTGTCTGGCATATCGAATACGTCACGGGGAGCTTGCCAGGCTCTGCTGTGCGGGCGAGATATTCTCGGTAGCTTGCTGGGCTCTCCGAGAGGGGCGGAGGAGTCGAACTCGGGTCGACCCGGGTCAGCCTCGTGCAAGGCAAACGCCCTACCCGCTGTGCTATCGCTTCAGCCCATCCCTTAAGAGCAAGAGATATTTGCATTGTTATATCAGTTATCCCCCAAAAATGCCCGTTTGTAGAAGCACAGTAAAAATATATCGTCGAATTCATACATTTGGCTTCTGGGGCCATCAGTTAAGTGTGTATGACGAAAAACGGTCTAGGGGCCACGGATCTGCCTTGCATGCAGCCGACCTGGGTTCAATCCCTGGCATTCCATATGGTTCCCCAAGCCCACCAGGAATACTCCCTGAGCACAGAGCTAGGAGTGACCCCTACTAAGTACCACCGGGGGCAGCCCCCAAACAAAACAAAATGAGGAAAAATTGTCTAATCTTGGTCCCAAAGATACAAAACTTCTTAGCATTGTCCATAAGACCAGCACACAGATTGAGAAAACAAACGGTCCTTTAAACTTCATCCTTCCCTGAGTGGGAAAGTCACTCGCCCGGTGAGGAGAAGGGCGGAACATCGCTTCCCACTGGCCCCTGCAGAAGCATTGCCGCTAGAGAGCCCGGGAAGGGCGGCGTGAGCCGTGAGACAGCCTCGTACGCCCAGGCTGGCTCTTTGGCACAAATCCTCCTCACTTTAGCTGGGGAGAAAAGTGCGACCGTGACAGCTTTCTCTGGCTGCAGTGCCCCGTGGAAGAACAGAATATACAAACCCCAGCGCTCACAGGGAGCCTGTCTAAAACCCTAACCCGACGTGCCCTCGGAGAGAGTTCAGAGTGGGGGGTCCAAGGAATGCGTCACGAGGGCTGGAGCGACAATACATCGGGGAGGGCGTTGGCCTTGCACGTGGCCGACCCAGGTTCGATTCCCAGCATCCCATAGGGTCCCCTGAGCACCGCCAGGAGTCACTCCTGAATGCAGGGCCAGGAGGAACCCTGTGCATTGCCAGGTGTGATCCAAAAACAAACCAAAAAAAAGGCAAAGAATGCGTCATGAGGATCAAGTCTGCGTTCCTCAGAAAGGTCTACCAGCCTGAACAGACACTGGACATCCTTCCTGGACCTCCCCGGCTGTGCTCGGGGCTGGCTGGGGGCCCTGTGCTCAGGCAGCACTTCTGGTGGGGTGGGCTGGGGGGCTGAACTCGGGTCAGCCGTGTGCCCGCCAAGCACCGCTCCTGTTGTACTATCTCTCCGGCTCCGTCACTGGGAAAGTCTGAGTTAAACCTCCCTGCTGGGCAACAACAGCCTATTACTCATGTTTTAAACCCAAAGATTCCCCCATTCATCTGGCTAGAAAATAATCAGCTAGATCAGAGCAGAAGCGATCTGTTCCACGAACTCCCGATCACGCGGGATTAGCTCCAGCCCTCGTCAGGCACGTTCAGCCTTCTCATGAACGGCCACGGCGAGCGCCCATTCAGCTGTGCTGGGAACTGACTCAGCCAAGCGCCGCTCCAGGTAACACCCAGGACGCGCTCGGTGACTCACGCTTACCGCACTCCAGGCTCGTCTCTGACTCAGTGCACCCGAGCGGCCCTCGGTGACACTGGGTGCTTCTGAATGAGGCTCTCGGCATGAGTCACCGTGCTCTGAGAAGCCGTTCCCACCAGCCTGTGGTTCTCGGGGGAATGTGGGAACCTGACCGGACACCTGATTTGCACACTCGGGCTGCCCGCCCGGCTGGGAGTGTGCCCTGCTCTTGTAAGAACACAGTTCCCAGAGATGTGAGTCTGGCTTGAGCATGGTAGAGAACTTTCTAGCGCATGCAAACACGATTCTTCCCATGAGCGACCCACAGGGCCGGGCCCCGAGGAAGTCTCTGCAGAGCAGCTTCTCACCTGACGGCCGCAACTTTCTGTGCCAGGGGACCCCCGGCGCAGGGGGTCTAGAAAGCTCTGTTCAGCCACCAGGGCAGAAACAAGGCGCAGGGAAGAGCCGCGTGAGAGTCACCAACCAAGCTGCATCCCAGAGAGGCAGGTGGTGGGTCAGGCACACCCCAGAGGGTCCCCCAAGCACCGCCAGGGCTGACTCCCCCTTGAGCACAGAGCCAGGAGTCATCCCCGAGCACTGTGGGCTGTGGCCTCTGCGCCAAACTGAACCAAACCAAACAGCCTGCAGGGAAGGGATTTTAGGAATGTGAAAAAAGTTCATCCCGGGCGCCCTAGTTTGCTGGCTGAACACTGGGGGGTCTTCTCGCAGCGGGGGCGGCGGCCTCCCCTCCACCCTGCATCAGGCCACAAGCACAGTTCCAGGTGAGCAAAGGCCCAGCTCCACGCGGGCGGCCCACGGGCAGACCCTCCTCCCGGCTGGAAATTCATCCACCACCGGCACCCGCTGCCTCCACCAGAGACCAGGGGCTTCTCAGGGCGCCCACCCCAGGGAAGCTCAGCTCTGCGCACCAGCTCCCCCGTGCAGTGGACTTTGGTCATCCGAGGCCCCCTCTCTTCCCACCCCTCCCTCCGACTCTCCCCTCCTCTCCTTGTCTCCAGACATAAGTTTGGACTCAGAAATTTCCTTTCCGTGTATTTTTTTGATCAGTAGGGCATTTGCCTTGCACACAGCCAGTCCGGCCGAGCCGGGTTCGATTCCTCCGCCCCTCTCGGAGAGCCCGGCAAGCTACCGAGAGTATCTCGCCCGCACGGCAGAGCCTGGCAAGCTCCCCGTGGCGTATTCGATATGCCAAACACAGTAACAACAAAGTCTCCAATGGAGACGTTACTGGGCCCGCTCGAGCAAATCGATGAACAACGGGAGGACAGTGTGACAGTGTGTGTGTATCTTTTGATGACCAAGTGTTTCGAGCCCTCCTCTCATTCCCGGTCCTGGTTCACATCCATCTCCGAAGCCCCTGTGTGGGAGGACGACTGCTTTACTGGTTTCTGTCTTTTGGATGCCATGGGGAGGCAGTGTCTGTCTCGGAGAGTCTGGGTGCGCTGGCAGGAGTATGTGCGGCCCCTCTGGGCGGGGAAGGGCCTGACTTTGAACGTGGTCTGTCCCTTCACTGGGTCTCAACCTCCCCTCACCTTTAGATGAGTCATGTGCTCATGCCTTCTGCCAGGTCAAGATGAGGCTGGGGGGTGCGTGGGTGGGTGGAGTGATAGCACAGCGGGTAGGGCATTTGCCTGGCACCCGGTGGACCCAGGTTCAATCCCCGGCATCCCATTTGTTCCCCGGAGCACTGCCAGGAGTGATTCCTGAGTGCAGAGCCAGGAGGAACCCCTGAGCATCGCCGAGTGTGACCCAAAAAGAAAAGAGAAAAAAAAAAAAACGATGAGGCTGGGTACGACGGCCGTCCCAAGCCCATCAGCCTCCCTGGTCACACACATCTACATTCCCTGGCAGAATATGCCCTGGTCTCTGTCCAAACATCGGGATCCGTGATGAGGAAGCACCAGCATGATGTGCAAAGGGGGTGCAGAGTCCGTCAGAACCCACGCAACCCCGGAGCTGAGTGAGAGGGGCCGGAAGGAAGACGGCGCCACCAGGACCCCGACTCGCTTCTTCTCTATTCCTGGTGACGAGGGTATTTTGGCTAGGATTTTCCAACCATCTCAGGAAAGCGGGCATCCCTATCTCACAAGGTGGGATTCTCTTAAAATGGACGCTGAAATAGTTTCATGCAGACAGTGAAATTTCTCTATAACCACCTCTCCCAGGCATACGCACGCTCTGAAATATTTTGAAGGTTAGGGATGATCGTTAAAGTGCGATTTGAGGCTTATCCGTAGTGAGAATCCACAGGAGGCAGCGACGCATGACACTGATTATTAGATACGTCTTGGGGCGACCTTTCGGGACTCAGGGACCCTCCAAGGGCTGGAGTGAATCCAGGGCACCCGCCATACCCCCAGACCTCAGCGCACCCCCAATGTCAAGCTGGCAGAGTCTCTGGGCACTGTGGGAAGGGGCCCCCAAATAAAAAAACAAAAAGTCAGAATAAAACTGTATGTGTCCTGGACTCATAGCTGTTGGGTGTGGGGACATCCCTCAGGGCGAGATGCTCGCTGAGGGTGGGGGTTCCTGGGTGGTCCCCGGGTGGTGGGCCCCATAACCAACCCAAAACCTCACAGAGGAGCAATACTGTGGAGTACTGGGCCACATTCTCGCCTGCTGGTGAATAGGAGTATCTTTGTTTTCCGGTCTCCTGTGTTACCTGAATAAATGCTGGAAGCGACCCTGTGAGGTATGCACTGGTTAATGCTGCCCATTTTACAGACGAGAGAATTAAGGCATGGAGAGGTGAAGCAACTTCCCTAAGGTCTCCCAGCTCGTGTGGGATTTGAATCGAAAATTAGATTGGGGGGAGGGGGGGAGAAAGAAGGTTAATTATTGTAAAATGATACATAGTACAAAATGATGAAATTATTGTAAGAAGAACATTGTCTCTTGTGTTTCAAAAAAAAGCAACACAGGGGCTGGAGCCATAGCACAGCCAGTAGGGCGTTTGCCTTGCATGTGGCCAACCCGGGTTCGATTCCCAGCATCCTACATGGTCCCTCGAGCACGGCTGGAATAAAACTGAGTGCAGAGCCAGGAGCAGGCCCCCAAAAAGAAAAAAAAAAAGCAATGCGGAAGAGACAGTGAACAGAAGGTCAGGTAAACTGAGGTCCAGGAGAAAAATGGGTTTCAGCCAAAAAAAGAAAAGAAAAAGGCGTTTTAAGACCGATGTCTTTTTTGTTGCTTTAAGTCTGGGCCACGCTGGGGGCGGGTCACTCCTGGCGGGGCTGGGGGCTGCGAGCAAGGCGAGCGTGGACGGGCTCCAGCCCACGTGCGGGAAGGAAGCCTGGGGTGCTCCGGTCCGGGACCCCCACCCAGTCCTTAGGACCGCACACCCAACCCTTGGGACCCCCCACTCAACCCGCGAGAGCCCCCACCCAGCCCTCCAGACTCCGCACCCAGCCCGTGGGACCCCCCGCCCAGACCTCAGGGCGCGCCGCGGAGGACCGAGACCAGCGGGGCAGAGTCCGAGGGTGGGCCGGGGCCGTGCCGGGCGCGGAGTGGACGGGAGATCGGGCCGGGGCGGGGGCGGCCGCGGTCGGGGAGGGCGAGCCCCGGGGGGCCGCCGCGACCTCCCCTGCGCCCCGCCGGCTCTCCGCGACGCCCCCCGCGCCGCAGCCCGCCCCGGCCCCGCCGCCCCCGCGCGCGCCCTCCCCACCCTCCAGGCTCCGGCGCCCCCACCGCGGGGGACAGCGGGCCCGACGCCCCCAGACGGCACGCGGGCTGCGCCCCCCGCCCGCTCCCACGCCTCGGGGGCCGCCGGCACCGCCGCGGGCCGGCAGGGGGGCGCGGGGTACCCACGGGGCGCGCGGCGGGGGCTGCGCGGGGCGCGGAGGTGCGGGTCCGGGGGCGCGGGGCGCTCTGGGCGCGGGCGGGGCGCGGGGGCACCCAGGGTGGCGCGCGGCGCGGGGGGCGCGGGGGGCGCGAGGGGCGCGGGTACTCACGGTGGCGCGCGGCGCGGGGGGCGCAGCTCCGGCCCGCGGGGCTCCCCCGGCGGTGCGCATGCGTCCCGGGCGCCGCCGGCTCTCGCAGTTCCCAGGGTGAACCCCACTCGGCCGCCGGCGCCCCGTCTCCTCCCTCCTCCCTCCTCCCTCCTCCCTCCTCCTCCTCCTCCTGCTCCCCGCCCCGCCCCGCCCCCGGCCTCCGCCCGTCCCGCACTCCCGGCCCGCCCGCGGCCTCGCCTCCGCGCGCCCCGGGGTCTGCGGGGGTCTCGGGGTCCGCGCGCGGGGCGGGGGGTCGCGGCGCGGGCGGCGGCGAGCGGGGCTGCGTGCTGGGACTTTGTGAATGAAGGGGCGGGCGGACGTGCGCGGGGTGCGCGCCCGCGGGGTGCGGCTGCGGGTGCGGGTGCGGGGTGCGCGCCGAGCGGGGGCTCGGCCTGGCCCCGCTGCGCACACGCGCGCACACGCACACACGCGCCACACACCCGCGCACACCCTTGCACATGCCACACGCGCGCGCACACACACGCCACACACGCACGCGAGCGCACATGCGCGGACACACACACGGCACACACGCGCACACCCGCACACACGCGCGCGCACACGCACACACGGGCCCACACACGCGCGCACAAGATCGCACACGCACACACGCCCCGAGGGTCCTCGGCCTCCCAGGGGGTCCCCGAGTGCCGAGCGCGCCCCACGCGGGACCCCCTGCCCGGAGCCGCGGGCCCACCCCCCGCGGGAGGCCGGCACGTGGTCTCCTCCCGCGAGGCCCACCGGCCGGGGTCGTGCGAGCTGCGGAGGGGGCGCGTTCTCCAGGGGCGCGGCGCCGAGAGACGCCTCCAGAAGCGCTGTAGCGACGACCCCACCCCACCCTGGTTCCTTGGACTGCCACGAAGACTCCCACCCTCACCCGATCTCCTGCACTGTCGCGACGACCCCCAGCCCAGCCCGCCCCCTGAGGCCCAGCCGTGGATGTGCGCGGGTGCGGGGGAGGCAGTTAGGAGGGTCCGGGGCGGGGTTCGTGGCCCCGGGGGGCGCGGACCAGCTGACCCCGACCTTCCCGCGGAGGCGCACCCAAGGGCTCCCCGGGATTCCGAGGGGCCGAGTGGAGGGGGCCCGCCCGAGGGGACAGAGTCCACCCTACTCACGGTGCGTGCGCCCGCGGCGTCGTCGTCGTCGTCGTCGTCGTCTTCCCGGGCCACGGGTGTCCCCGGGGGTCGTCCGGGGAGCGCCAGGGTCGCCCCCAGCAGGAGCAGCAGGCGGCGGGGCGGCCGCGGGGCGGGCGGCCGGAGCGCGACGTCGGGGCGCCACTGCGGGGCCGGGTTCGGGTTCGAGGCGGGGCATCCGTGGAGAAGGCGTGCGCCGAGTCGCGCCAGGCCGGAGAGGGCGGCGGAGAGGAGGCCGAGCCGCGTGGGGGTCGCGGGCGAGTCTGCAGGCCGTGGCTGGTCAAGGGGTGCGGGAGGGAGAGACAGAAACCCCCCTGGCGTTATTCTCGGCTTGGGCTGCGAACCAAGAAACGTGCGCGGTGTCACGCGTCACAGCGCTCTGATGTGGGGGTGTGTGTGTGGGAGGGGGCACCTAGTTGTGCTCAGGGATCTCTCCTGACAGTGTTCAGGACTCACTCCTGGCTTCCTGCCATGCATCACACCTGGCTTTGTGCCATGGGTCACTCCTGACTCGGTGCCCATGGACTGGCTCGGTGCCATGCGTCACTCCTGGTTCTGTGCCCTTGGGTCACTCCTGACTTGGTGTGCATGGAACACTCCTGGCTCCGTGCCTTTGGGTCACTCCTGGTGGTACTCAGGAAACCATATGCAGTGCTCGGGGTGGAACCAGGGACCGCTGGTAAGATAAGAACCTTAGCTGCTTCAGCGTCTCCCGGGCCCCAGAGCAGGACTCTCGGGTGTGAGGGAGCCAGGCGTCTGTGTGCACAGAAGCCCGCGTGAATCCCGTTCATAGGGCGGCCCTTGCATCAGCAGCTTCTCCGGCACCCAGGGGCTGTGTAGAAACACCAGCGTGAGTCCCAGCCCTTTTTACTACATTGGCACCATGGCGTGAAGGCAGCTGTGCCTTCAATGTGAGGGCGGTGTCTGTGTTCACATCTCCAAGCTTTCTAGACTCGGGGTGTTACGTTCCCTCACTCACTCCTGCGTCTAGTGCTTCTCTTCTTCCTCTCACCCCCTTCATTCATCTGCCCTTCCCCACCTCCCCAAATGCAGAGGCGCAGAAGCTCTACGTGGACCCCTGGTTCCTCTGGGGCCAGGAGTCTAGGCCTGAGCTGGGTGGTGGCAGGCATGAGGCATCGCACTTCAGGCAGTGCGTGGGAGGGAGACCCCGGGCCAAGTAGATTGGCACGGCTGGGAGCCAGTGGGGTGGGTGCCCGCAGCTGGGCTGAGACCCCTCAAGGCTCACATGTTCTTTATGGAGTTCTCAGTACTGCAGGCCTGTCCGCCTTCCACCTGCTTCTGAGGACGGTTTGGTGGCTAACTTGGAAGTCAAACCATAACAGCAACGATGATTATTATTGAGCACCAGCCTGGGGAAAGTTCCTTATTTTTTCCCGTTTCTATCGAGGAACTCGATGATACGGTTAGCGCTGCCTTTGTGCACACGTTGTTCCAACAACACCCCCACTGAGAGACGTCCTTCTACACACAGAGACCCCGGTGGGCCCACGGACCCTCCCTCTTCCTCGAATTCTTTCGCTCTGTGATCCGAATCACATCACAGCGGCAGACCCTCTGGCTCCATGCGTGCGGCAGCAACTGGCAGGATTTCATTCTCTTGTCCGCTGTGGGTATAGACTGCAAATTCTTTTTTCTTTTTGGGTCACACCCCGCGATGCACAGGGATTACTCCTGGCTCTGCACTCAGGAATTACTCCTGGCGGTGCTCGGGGGACCAGAGGGGATGCTGGGAATCGAACCTGGGTCGGCCGGATGCAAGGCAAACGCCCTACCCGCTGTGCTACCTCTCCAGCCCCTAGACTGCAAATTCTTGATCCATTCATCTGGCGCTGGACATTTGGGTGCTGTCCGCATCTTGCCTGCTGTACTCAGTGTCCCAGCGATCATAGGTGTACACAGATCCTTTGGAATTCATGTGTTTTTTGAGGGAGGGGTTATATGACAGGGAGTGGTCTTGTGGGGCCATGTGGGAGTTCTAGTCTTTTTGGAGAAATCTCTGACTTGCTTTCTGTGGAGGCTGAACGAGATGACAATGCCACTTACTTTTTTTCTTTGTTCTTTCGGTTTTCTAGGTTGCAGTTTGTGGTGTCCAGGGGACCTCGTGGTGGTGCTGAGATCAACCAGCACCTCAGGAATGTTAAGCGTGAGCTCAACCCACTGCACTCTCTGACTATCTGCCTCCCCTTTCAGTTTATTTGATTGTTTTTGGGACACACCCGCGGTGTTCAGGGAATCCTCCTGGTTCTGCACTCTGGGATCACTCACACGGCGAGAGCGCTCCTGGGGGACCATATGGGATGCCACCCGCTGGCTGTGGAAGGAAAAAGCCCTTCCTGCTGAACTATCCCTTCGGCCCCTGTTTGCGGCCACTTTTAAGAAGTTGGGCTGGAGCCAAAGCGTTCCCAGCATCCCACAGGGACCCCCACCCCTGCTCCCAGCACCGCCAGGAGTAATTCCTGAGTGCAGAGCCAGGAGGAACCCCAGAGCATTGCCGGGTTGACCAAAAAAGCTAATGAATGAATGAATAAATAAATAAATAAATAAATAGAAGAGGTTGGGGTTGGGTGCAGAGAGACAGCACAGCGGGTAGCCTCGGTGCCCCAGTGCCGCATACCGCCTGTGACCCTCCCAGAGTAACCCCTGAGGGAAGAGGCAGGAGTAAGTCCTGTGCCTCTCCGGCTGTAACCCCCAAGCAAAACAACAGAAAGTTGGAACAAATTGTATTCATTTACTGGTTTGGGGGCCACCACCCCGAGTCGGAGCGCTGGGGACTCCCGCTGTGGGTCTAGACCTGGGGCGGGGGCCTGTCCTTTCCCAGCCAAGGGGTGGCCTCTGGCCTTTGAAGGTCTCTCCCCAAATCCGCTTCTCACTTTTGAGGCGCTCGGCAGGGCTTCGGCTCCAAGTATCGTCTAGGCAGCCCCACCCCTGCAAACAAGCCCCCAGCCCTGGGCAGAGCCAGAAGAGGCCTTTGGTGAGCAGCCCAAGGGCAGGGCGGCTTTCCAGGGAGCGGCGTGGGGGGCGCGGCGCGCGCTCTCCAGGGTCCTGAACGCGCACGCAGGCGTCCGCCCGGGCGGGAGAGGAAGTCCAGCCTCGGGGACGCACCCCTGCCCCGCCGCCGGTCCGCTCTGGAGAGAATCTGGGGAGCCCTTCCGAGCAGTCCTCACTGTCGGCCTCCCCCCTCGCGCCCCTCTCCTGCAGAATGAGCCCGTTGTCCGCGTCCTTTGGCACGCACGCCCACCCCTCTCTCCTGGCACGCTGCGTGCAACCCGGGGGGGGCCACCCTCCAGTCCCCGATTTTGCCAAGGGGCCTGGCCAAGAGCAAGGACACACGGAGAGGAGAGCGAACCGAGTCCCTCCAGAGGCCAGAGTAACCCGACCTTCCTCCCGCTGCGCGCTCTCCGCAACCCTCCCCGGCTACGCCTCATTAGGCATTTTTCCTCGCTGCAGTTCCCCGAGACAGAGACTCCACTGAGAGACACAGTGGGAACGCTCGGGCAGAACAAACGTCCCCAGCCGAGTCCCAGGAAGACAAAGCCCCGCTCACAGGCTCCCTTGCGGAATTCCACCCTTGCCTGGTTTGGGTGGGTGGGGGGGGAGGGAGGGCAGGGGCTTGGGAGTTGGACCACAACCAGAAGTACGCAGGACTTACTCCTGGCTCTGTGCGCAGGAATTACTCCTGGCTGCGCTCAGTGCTTCTTCCTGGTACTGTGTTCTGGTGGTACTCAGGGACAACTCCTGGCTTTTTTTTTTCTTTTCTTTTTGGGTCACACCCAGTGGTACTCAGGGGTTACGCCTGGCTCTGCACTCAGTAATTAATCCTGGTTGCGCTTGGGGGACAAGATGGAATGCCCAGGATAGAACCATGGTTGGCTGCGTGCAAGGCAAACGCCCTCCCCGCTGTACTATCAAACACTCCTGACTTTGTGCTCAGGGATTACTCCTGGCTTTGTGCTAAGGATTCACTCGTGGCTCTGTGTTTGGGATTCATTCCTGGAGATACTCAAGGCTGATCTTGACTCAGTGTCCAGGAATCATTCCTGGTGTTGCTGGGGAGGGAACCCAGGTCACTGCTCGCAGGGCAAGCGCTTTACGCTTCCGTTCTCTGGCCTGGCTGGGCCGTTTGCCTTCCTGCCAGCAGCCCTCTCCCTCTCCTGCTGGATCCTGGCCGCTGGGCAGCCACTGGGTACGGGTGGGGGGTGCCGGAGTGGGGGAGAGAGTGCCAGGCTAATTTTCTAAATAGCAGGAAGTGAAGTATGATGGGGAGGTACTGAGACCCGGCACCTTCTTTCTGGCAAGGGCAGGAGAAGAACATCGATGAGGCCACAAAATTCGATCTGGGAAAAGTTATCCAAGCAAAGACCTTCAGCTGCCCGCAGTGCTGCTGCCTCCAAAAGCCCTGCCTCATCCGATTCCAGACACGCACCCTAGTATTTCAGCAGCATCAGCCGCGGCGGAAGGGAACAACCCCAACCCCTGTTCTGAAAGCACTTCTCCTTCCGACGCAGAAGTCGGAGGGGGGACTTGACTCTGATGGGATACCTGACCGTGGAGCCAGGCATGGAGAGAGCCACTGTACACAGATCCACGCAGTGTCTCGCTCCACTGAAAAGGCTAGTTGAAAATGTTCTATGCATTTCTAAAGAGCGCCCATTTTACAAAGGACACCATCCATGGCAGAATTAGACTGCATCTTAAAAGGTGTGTGTGTGTGTGTGTGTTGTTTTGTTTTGGGACCACACCTGCCTGCTGATTTTTTGTTTTTTGCTTTTGGGGTCACACCTGGCAATGCACAGGGGTTACTCCTGGCTCTGAACTCAGGAGTTACTCCTGACGGTGCTCAGGGGATCATATGGGATGCTGGGAATCGAACCCAGGTTGGCTGCATGCAAGGCAAACGCCCTACCCGCTGTGCTATCGCTCCAGCTCACACCTGCTGATTTCTTTTTGGGCCACACTCTGCCCTCAGGGACCACTCCTGGCAGGGGGGTCGGGGACTGTAAGGGATGCCAGGGACTGAACCTGGGTGGGGTGTTAGGATCAGAGCCGGGTCCGCCACAAGTAAGGCAATTGTCCTTTCAGCGCTCTGGCCCCTAAGTAGACTACATGTATTAAAGCGAAATACTTTTGAGAGTCTTCAGAATTAAAGCCAACTGGAAGAGAATTTGTATTAGATTTCATTTTATTAGATCATCTATTTTTTATAAAATTTGCTCAAAAATCTTATTTTGAAGTAATTTCAAATTTTCACTTTCTCTTATGGTTTGTTTTTGGGCCACACCAGTGGTCCTTGGGGCTTGCTCTTCGTTCTGCGTTTGGCAGCGACTCCTGGCAGGGGTGAGGAGACCATATGGGGTGCCTATGAACAAACCCAGGTTGGCCACATGCAGGGCAGATGTCCTGCCCACTGTACTCTCCTTCTGGCCCCTATACATTTTTTTTTTAATTTCTGTCATTTGGAATATTTCTTCCATTTGGCTACAATAATCAAGAATGACTAAAAACCGTAAAGACAGATATTTGCTTATGCTGACTATGAATCACACCGATTAGGAACCAACAATAAATAACCTAAGCAGGTCCTAGATCTAGAATCAGGGTTTCTGACTTCATTATTTTAGTATTTAAGCACAGGACTTACATGGAGGTATCAGAAGGAGAATGGAACAATGTTCTCAGAATGGAACGAAGACAACAAGGAAGGACGGGCCAGGACGGGAAGTGGGGTGGGCCAGAAATAAGGGGTACACCCATGGCCTGTGCATTGAGGAAGGCAACACTTCCTGGCTGTTGCCCTGGCTCTGTGATTGCAGACACAACAGTGCTCGCTGCCTCCTGCCGAATTTGCTCACCAAGTGACTGGCTGAAGAGAAGAGGTAGGTCTTTACTTGAATAATATCTAAAATTAAACTCTTGATTGTTTTTCCCCTCCAAATTCCTCTAGTCTTTGCCATCTCAGTAACTGACAACTTGTTTAATCTGTGGGCTGGAGCGATAGCACAGTGGGTAGGACGTTTGCTTTGCATGCAGCCAACCCGGGTTCGATTCCTCCGCCCCTCTCGGAGAGCCCAGCAAGCTACCGAGAGTATCTCGCCTGCACAGCAAAGCCTGGCAAGCTACCCACGATGTATTCGATATGCCAAACACAGTAACAACAAGTCTCACAATTTGTTGTGAGATGTTACTGGTGCCCGCTGGAAGAAATTGCTGAACAACGGGAGGACAGTGCTACAGTGCTGGTTGAAAGTATCCGCACCCTTGACTCATTGAGCTAAGACATGCCGCTGGGAAGGGACGAGGCACACAGGACAGACAAACAGACAGCTCTGAGATGCGCCCCTTAGTTCCAGCCCAGACCTGTCTCTCCTCTGGCCTTACTGGAAGCATGTCTGGAAAACAAGGACCAGAAAAGACCCTGCTGAGAAATTTAACAAATTTAAACAAATTCAAGGCATAATTCTGAAGAGCAGTGACAAAACTTGGAGGTTCATTAGTGCTGTAAAATGAAGAGAAGAATAATTAATGACTGAGTGATCGTACAGTGGGGAGGGCACTTGCCTTGCACGTGGGCGAACCACTTAGGTCCCCAGTACCACGTGTAGTTTCTGGGCCTTTCGAGCTGTGATTCCTGAGAGAACCCCAGGCCCTGCTGGGTAGGGCTCCCAAAGAAAATAATAAAAAATGGAATAATTCTTAAAAAGTGATGCCTCCAAATTTCTTGTTAAAACTGGATGAGTGTTTGATCAACAGAGAACTTTGGAGAAGAGTTTGAGGAGAGGTAAAGACTTTACTAGTTCTGAGGTTCCCATTAGACATTTATCCAGGCGCTGTGGACCCCGGGCACTGGGTGGGCTCCCGACTCTGGAGCATAGAGACACTGTGTCACCAGGCCTGAGCACGAGACGACGGAGCCTGTTAAGCAGGGCTTAGGGACTGCTGGTGACATGGGGCACCTGAGCACCTCTTGGCAGTGCTCGAGGCAAACGGTTCAGAGACGTTCGTGATGCTGGCGGAGCTGAGGGGAGTCACCAGTCTCTGAGGATGTTGAAATCGAGGACGCAGCTGAGCATCCAGGGAGAATGCACTGCGCAAGAGGAGAAAAAACTTCAAGCAGGAGCCACCGAGGAAGTTTCCAGATTTCCAAGTCCATAGAGAGGAATTTGTAAGAAATGGTCTAGAAAAGCACGGCCAGAGAAGTCGAAAGAGAATAGTCAAAAAAGGTACACCGTCATCTTACTGACTTCTGTGGTGGCTTGGGGGATCTGGCTCCAACAGTCAGGAAAACAGAAGAAAGCGCACACACATACACACACACAGACACAGACACACACACACACACATACACACACACGGAAAACCTCAACGTCTGGAGCTACATAAAATTCACTGTATCACTGTCATCCTGTTGTTCATCGATTGCTTCGAGCAGGCCCCAGTAATGTCTCCTTTGTCCTAGCCCTGAGATTTTAAGAAGTGCCATATTCGAGGTTCTTTCAGGATCATGAGAATGAGACCCATCATTGTTACTGGTTTTTGGCATATTGAGTACACCACGGGGAGTTTGTCAGACTCTGCCGTGTGGGAAGGATACTTTTGGTAGCCTGCCAGGTTCTCCAGAGTAAGTACTAGATAATAAGATATTGCGTGGCCGAGCGCTTCTGGGATCAGGGTTTTATAGTCTCTGGGTCTTGGCCATTGATGGGATTACACAACGCTGGGGGCAGTTGATGGGTGTAACACCTACATACTGGGAGATGGGGGATCTGGGTGGAGGAGGCCCCAGTCCCAATCTGAGCAGGTTTGGAGATCTACATCCCAGGTCCCGCACACCTGGATTCCTCTGCCAGTTCCTTCATGTATTCCACACATAAAACTAAAATCCTTTTTCACAGCAACAGAAACTATCAGTGGGGAGTTGGGGTGGAGTAGAGGGGCAAGATCTGGGTTTTCTTTTTGGGCCACACCCAGGGACTTTCAGAAGTTACTTATGGCTCGGCGCTCAAGAATTTCAAGTTACTGGTGGGACCAGGGAACCATACAGAATGCCAGGGATTGACTGGGTCTGCCGTAAGCCACGCGAGCGCCAGACCTACTGTATATCTCTCAGCCCCTCAGTCTTTGGGTCACAGCTGGAGGAAGATGGCCACTTTGGGGCGGGTGTGGGGTTGGAACCTGTCTGCATGAAACTCAGTGACAGCGTTGTTCCATGCATGTGAAAGAAAAAAAGAGTAAACGAAGCGTGTGTGTAGGGGGGAAAGTAACTTTAGTAGAATAAAAAGCTATCCTCCGAATGGAAGAAAATATTTGCAAGTAATTCATCTACTGAGTGGTAAATAAAGAACTCAGAAAACTCAAGAGTAAACTGACAAGTAAGCCAGTGACAGCTGAGTGGATTGTGAAGGCATATGAACACAGGGGAATACTATGCAACTACGCAGAGGCTGGCAAGGATGAGATCCGGTAATTTACTGCAACCTGGAGAGAGCTGGCGTATCTCATGTTAGTCCAAGTGACCAGAGGAAGGACAAACACCGGCTGAGCTCCCTCCTCTGCGGTATCTAAACCAACAGCACAAGGGGACGCAGGGTCCCAAGTGTGGAACAAGGAGGGGCTTGAGGGACTAGTTAAGGCGAAGAGCTCCCTCTGTTCCCTTCAAATGCATTTGAGTATTTAGTCACTGTGGTGTACAGAGCCCCATCGTGGGGTTTCAGGGGTGCACGATCCCGACCCCGCTTCCGTCACCAGGGTCCCTTCCCTTCTGTGTTTGCGTCTTCTGCTCGGCTCCCCGTCTCCCTGCCTCTTTCCCACTGCGGCCCCCAATCCTGCCGTTCGTTTGTGGGATTATGAGACTAGTACCCGGTGACGCCTGACTCCTTGGCCTGCAATTCCCTTTGCTGTTCAAAGCCATTTAGTTTATGACAGTCTCTTGGGGTTCCAAAAGAACTGACAATTGGGTGGGTCCACATCACCCCAGAACTCTTAACTCCGTCACAGCAGCTGAGCCAGCCCTGCTGACCCAGTCGCCCTGTCTGAGGGGGCCCCCGGGGGGGGGGGCTGTCACTTTTTCTCTCCCAGCCGTCCTGTCTGGGGCCCAGGAGGTCTTCCCTGGTTGGCTGGTTTGCCCTCTCGTCAATGTCCTTGTTTTCTCATCATCCCCTGTCCTCAGCATTCCAGCGGAGGGTCTTTCCATTTCTGAAACCCCTTGTTCGTTCTCGTTCTTTTTTAACCCTTTTTTTTTTTACTTTTTGGGTCACACCCAGAGATGCACAAGGGTTACTCCTGGCTCTGCACTCAGGAATCACTGCTGGCAGTGCTCAGGGGACCATATGGGATGCTGGGAATCGAACCCAGGTCGGCCACGTGCAAGGCAAATGCCCTACCCACTTTGCTATCGCACCAGCCCCTCATTCTCGTTCTTGACTCTCTGTGAGAGTTGCCTTCTCAGCGCAGGGAAGCCCCTTCCCTCTCCTCTAGAGTCTTGATGCATCTGCTGGGCTGCCCGGTCCCTCCTGGGTGGCAGGGAAGCGCTCTGAGCCCAGACGGCACCCCCCGGCCCGGTGTCAGCATCTCACTCAGGGATGTACCTCAAAACCCAACACAACACCAAGCCGCAGTGTCGATCCAATCCCCTTTTGCTAGGAGGATGTGCCGAGCCAAGGCCTGATCTGGAATTGACAATGATCGAAACCACAGATTGATAGAGGGGGTTTGAGTAGGTGCTTTGATCTACGTTTGGCACTTGACAAGTATATCCAACATGATGCCATAATTTAGGCCTTTGTTGTTTGGGTCACTCCCATCACAGTGCTCCCATTCCTCTGTGTTTATCTGTCACCTCTTTCTTTATGCTCTGCTTCCCCAACTGGTCAATCACCTTTATCTCCTAATCAGACTCTGTTAACTTGTAAATATTGCCTTTCTCTTCTCCTTAAGTCCTCTGCATAGTTAATTCAGAATGTCCTTTTTGTACAGACACAGGAAGACAGCTAATGTTATGCTTTTGTAACTTGGGAGTTAACTGACTCCAAATCATAATCACTCCTGGGCATCTGTTCTCTCCACTTAAGCCTCAGTTGCCCTTACTTCCTAGCACCCCAAAAGCAGGGTCCCGATGAGGGACTGGATGGACCCAGGCCAAGCTGTGAACTACCCTGGCATCGAAATGGGCCAGGCCAAAGTGCCACCATACTCAACTATAAGTTAAGAGCATGGTCTTGGACAAATTCTCTCATGGTCCCAAAAGTAATAACTAGATTCGGACCCTGCTAGGGTTAGGAATGATTAATCTGGCCTGAACACTGTAGGCTGAGTCTGTGGCGAGATGTTCCCAGGAGAGCCACCCTACAAACTTAATGTATCTCTTACTGTGTCCGTACAAAATAACTAATATTAAGAAGTAGAATTAAGATGTTCATTCAGATGTAAATTAAGTTATTGGACTAAGGAGAGGAGAAACACCCCTAAGTGGTGTTTTGCCCTTGAGCAGAAGGGCTTTCATATGTCGACTATGCTACCAGACGGGGTGTGGTGGCTTCTTTCAATGTAGGGAGTTGGAGAGATAGGGAGAGCCCAGGCTGCAGGATGGAGCGTGGACAGATGAGCGGGAGAGACAGGAGGAGACGGAATGAGGGGAGAGTGAGACTCGAATGGGAGGCTCAGAGAGACTGGGGCAGGCACTTGGGGAGAATGGAATAAGCGGCAACTGATCACCAACCAGCCTGGCCCTCGTTTCCTCCTTTGTCTGCCCATGGCATCGGCTGCCTGTCCCGGGTGGGGGAGTGGCAGGAGATCACCGAATGCAGGCGGCAAGAGAGAGCCGTGGGGTTTCCCAGTCGTCTAGAGATTACACGCGTGTATATGACAAGCACTTTCCCGCTGTGCAATCTCTCTGGCCACAGAAAGAATTTGCTTTTTTTTTTTTAAGACGATCATGATCACGATCACGACCATCCTGTTATTCGTCGATTGCCTCGACCAGGCCCCAGTAATGTCTCCTTCGTCCTAGCCCTGACATTTTTTAAAAAGTGCCATATTCAAGGCTCTTTCAGGGTTAGGAGAATGAGACCCATCATTGTTACTGGGTTTTGGCATATTGGGTATGCCACGGGGAGTTTGCCAGACTCTGCCGTGTGGGCAGGATACTTTTGGTAGCCTGCCAGGTTCTCCAGAGTAAGAACTAGATAATAAGATGTCTATTCCGGGAGCTGGGTTTTATAGTCTCTGAGTCTTGGCTGTTGATGGGATTACACGGTACCAGGGGGCCAGTTGGTGGGCGTGACCCCCGCCTACTGGAATTTGGAGGATCTGGGTGGAGGATGCTCAGCCCCGATCCAAGCAGGCTTGGAGATCTCAGCCCCGGGACCCGCATGCCTTTGTTCCTCTGCCGGTACCTTCATGTGTGCCGAGAGTGGTCTCAGCATGGTGCTGGCTGGTCCTGGAGGTCTTCGGCTGCCGGAGCCCTGGTTGGGGCGGGGAGGGAAACTCAACTCGCTCCCTCCAAGGGGCCCCGGCGAGGACAGCCAGGCGCGAGGGCAGGAGAGACTTTTAAGACAGGATTTAGATTTTTAAACAATGCGTTTTCTCTCTTCTTAAATCGCAGATCTTTGACAGGAAGTGGACCCAAGTCCCATCCAAACCTCCAGGCCCGGGGCCTATGGAAGTGGATACTCAGAGAAGGCCCCGGGTAGAGGCTTTACAGGGTCTGTTCTCTACTTATGCCCACGGTCCCAAGCCATGCCCTCTGCTTTTGCACTGGTGGAGCACAAAAACCAACACAGCAGATGGCGAGAACAAGGGCAACATTGTTCCCTCCAAAGTGGACAATTTGCAATGGGGCTCAGGAAGGCCACGTGTGCTCTGAGCCTTGTCCAGGTTCTTAATAAACCCGGCTTTGTTCCACTCCCCGGCCCACACGGGGCCGCGTCACTCCCAGGCTTCCTCTCCCTCTGGCCGGCTGCGGGGAGACCTTGTTAGCAGCCACTGGTTTCTTTGAGTTGGACGCCGCTGAATGAGACCGTTTTGCTTGGCCTTGAAAGGAGCGCTTCTCCCGAGGAAGCCGGAGTTTGGCACGGCCTCAAAATGACACATTTTCAGGCCATTCGGGCTCAGAAGCGGCATTAATTTCCTTCGGAGGACATGAGACATGGGACACTGGGTCCGAGCAAGACTTAACCATGACCTCAGTCAAAAATCATCAAGAACAGACCCAGGATCCCTGACGAAGGTTTCACTCGGCGCAGTAGGAATGAGGACGCGAGCGAAGGTGTCTCTCACTGCTGGTAAATTGGCCGACCAAAACTGACTGGGCTTGGGGCTGGAGCAATAGCACAGCGGGGAGGGCGTTTGCCTTGCACGCGGCCAACCCGGGTTCAATTCCCAGCATCCCATATGGTCCCCTGACCACTGCCAGGGGTGATTCCTGAGTGCAGAGCCAGGAGGAACCCCTGTGCATCCATCACCAGGTGTGACCCAAAAAGCAAAACAAACGAACAAGCAAACAAAAAAACAAAACTGACTGGGCTTTAGACCCGACCTGATGTCTGCTTCCTACCTGTTATTGCAAACCCTAACTTCCGAAGGGAGACAGAGAGTAAGAGGGAAGGTGCCTGCCACAGAAGCAGGGGGTGGGAAGGGCTGGGGGTGGAGGGAGGGATACTGGGGGACATTGGTGGTGGAGAATGGACACTGGTGGAGGGGTGGGTACACCATCATTGTATGACTGAAACGTAATCACGAAAGTTTGTAAGTCTGTAACTGCATCTCACGATGATCCATTGAAAAATATTTTTTAAAAAAAGCAATAAAAAAAAAGGCATCAAAAACTGGGCATTATCCGAGTCATGCCCAGGGGTGAGCCTCCATCTGGGATGGATGAATGAGATTAAAAACTGGGTCCCCAGGAAGAGAGAATTGGGGGGGTGGAGCGATAGCACAGCAGGTAGGGTGTTTGCCTTGCACGCGGCAGACCCGGGTTCGATTCCCAGCATCCCAGATGGTTCCCCGAGCACCGCCAGGGGTAATTTCTGAGCGCAGAGCCAGGAGGAACCCCTATGCATCACCAGGTGTGACCCAAAAAGAAAAAAAAAGAAGAAGAGAATTGGAGAATTGGGGACCTTAGACCTATGGATGCAGAGAAAGGATTACTGTTTTACTTTTGAGGCACTGGGATTTTACAGTGCTCTGCATGGCAGGGTTTCATGCGTGCAATGTTCCAACCCCACACGCCCCAGCATCATGTCACAGCTTCCCTCACACCCTCAGCCCAGCCTTGACATCCCCACCCCTGCCCAGGGTAAGCTCAGCTTTGTACACCAGTTCTGAGGTTCTGCTGTCTTCAATTATTTGTCATTTCCTTACTATGTTTCTGTGTATCCCATCTATGAGAGAGGTAATTCTGCGTCTGTCCATCTGCTTACAGCTGAGCAGAATTAAAAAAAAATTTTTAACTCAATTTTCTGGTCAGAAAACCCAGCCAAACAACCCAAGTGCCCAAGAACAGTTTGAATCTATAAAGAAACGGTGGTCTATCTGCAAAATGGAATACTACACAGCCACTAGGAAAACAGGAGGTCATGAAATCTGCTTATACATGATGGACGTGGAGAGCATCAGGCTGAGTGAAGTGAGTTCGAGAGAGAGGGACACACACCTAGGATGGCCACACTCATTTGTGGGAGATATATATGAAAATAGTATGAGAATAATAGCCGAAGAGAGTAGAAAGAGGAAGACGGGCCCATGGCAGGAAGCTGGCCACATGCTGTGGGGAGGGGGCTCAGTTAGGACGGAGAAGGGACCACTGTGACAGTGTTAGTTGGAAACGATCACTCTGGGCAAGAGCTGAGTGCTGAACGGAGGTAAAGCGTGATATATGGTAACCTTTCAGTACCTGCATTGCAAACCATAATGCCCAAAAGGAGAGAGAGAGAGAGAGAGAGAGAGAGACAGACAGACAGACAGACAGACATAGACACAGACACAGACAGAAAGACAGAGACAGAGACAGAGACTGCCATAGAGACAGTCGGAGGTGGGAGTGTAGAAATGGAGACATTGGTGGTGGGAAATGTGCCTTGGTGGAGGGACGGGTGTTGGAACATTGTATGACTGACACCTAATTGTGAACAATTTTGTAATTGTATATCTCACAGTGATTAAATTAAAAAAAACCCCAGCCAAATGATTTTATATGTAACAAGGTATTATTTTTAGGTAATAACGTCAAAATGCAGAGAACTAAGCCAACACTGGGTTTGCATTCGAAAGCTAGTTTTTTGTCATTCCAGATGTTGCTCTTTAAAGATGTCACCATATTTCTGGTGTTTTTTCATTCGTTTGTTTCTGGGCACACCAAAAGAACGCACTTAATTGAACTTTTGCAGTTGGGAGGAAGGATGTCTTCAAATAACCAAAGACATCAGGCAATGTAAGTCTTTAGGGTAACAGCCAAAGTGAAATTAGTGTGAAATCCTGCAGAACTTGAAAGTCCACCAGGTGGCATCCTGTCCCTGTCTTTCTCTGCCTCTTTTTTGGGGGGGGAAAATTATTGACTTAATTAATTTATTAATAGCACTGTGATTCACAATACTGTTACTGGTAGACTGGTGGGACTTACAGGTATAGTTACGGCATTCCAACAACACCAGTCCCCCAACCTCTCAATCCCCCCCTCCCCACCCCCATCCTCCACCGCCTCTTCTGTAGATGGGTCCTCAGCTCTGGTGTTGCCTCTGGGCTGCCTTCCCTAGCATGACCCCCTCCTGTCTCGACCGTGTAGTATTCCACTGTATAGACGTACCATGGTTTCTTTATCTAGTCGTCTGTACTTGGACATCTGAGTTCTTCCCAGATGCAGCAATGAACTTAAGAATGTAAATGTCTTTTCTGAACAGAGTTTTGAGACCCTGGGATAGATGCCAAGATGTGGAGTTGTTGGAGGCCAGCCTGGGTTCCTTGCGGGGGAAGCAGGTCTTAAGAAACACTCAGCATCTGCGCTCGTCCTATTTCCGACACCTTCTGCTTGAGGCTTTCTCCGTATTTCCAATATGATTATTAGAATTTCCCGTGCGATCTTTGTACTTTTCTCTCCCGGAAGCGTCTGGAAGTAAAGCCTGCTGAGTTTCATCTTTATCTGCACCTTGCTCCAGTTTCGAAGTGTCGGCTGAGGGCTTGGCCCAGGGAAGCCGTGGGCATGAAGGAGGCCCCAGGGCCAGGCCCACCCGGACAGCTGCCTGCCTCCGATCAGGGCCTTGCATCAGCAACTTCTGGAAGCTGGGAAAGCTTTCAAGACTGGAGCTGGGGGAGTTACCTCCTGCTTCCGAGTCAAGGGAGGCGTGAGCAGCTGAATCTGGACAGCAGCAGCTTTGCCTTCGTCGGAGGAAGAACTTAGTGGCTGACCCTGAGTGCAACTGCAAGCAAAGGTGTTTCTGGAAACGCACAGCCAAAGAGGGCAGCTGCTCTTGAGGAAGCGTCTCCTCCGGGCTCGTCTCAGCCGGGACACGGTGCACCAACCAAGGCGTGAGATATTTGTGAAAGGGTCGGGCGAGTGGCGTAGATCTGGGTCCTGGAGCCACGTGGGCTTGTCGGTGCCTTGTGACGTTGTGAGGGCGCCTGAGTCAGGTGCAGGTCTCCTTAATAAAGCAGGACAGACAGCGCTGGCTCTCTGTTGCGTGTGCATCCGTTGCAACTGAACCGAGCTCCGAGCCCCCTCCTTACGGGAGGCTGCTGATGGGAACACTTCTAGGGCACCAGGTGGGGGTCTCCACCCCCTCATCCCACCTCCATCCTTCCTCGGATGGTCTCTGACATTTACATTGCTAACGACCCTGTCAACAGCACAAAGATTTCCTTTATCCAGGAGGAAGGCTGGTGGCTCTCCGCTTCCTTTTTCTGTGTCTGTGGATTTAATTTCTTCCGTTCTCCTTCTCTCCTTCTTTGAATAATATAATCCAATTATGAAAGGTGAATAAACTTGACAGCTTTTATGCCTAGTAGCTCCATCTGATAAACAGTTTAATAATAACCCTCCAACTGTTTGTTGGCGTCCCGTTCTTGAGTTCTTGTTTTGTCCTCATTTTTTTTGTTGTTGTTGTGGTTGCTATGAAACATATTTTCACGTGATTAGTGCAGGGAGTGTGGTTGTTTCATTTATGAGTCTTAATCCACGCGTATCTTGAAACGTCTTTCACCTCCAGGCATGAATGGCGCTATTGTTATGTAATAAACTTACAAAGGTTTAATTCTGAAGATTCAATGGGCTCTACTGTAAGAGTCCTGAGCCGAAACCAGAGAGAGTAAAGAGAGAAGGTGATGCTTAGCTGACCTGTGTGCTGGGCAGGCGGCCCGAACCCCACAAGAGTGGTCCCCGAGGTCAGAGCTAGGAGGAAGCCCTGAGCATCACTTGGTGTACGACCGCCCCCTTCCCCGCCAGATATTGATCAGGGCCGGAGCGACAGTACAGAAGGTAGGGTGTCTGCCTTGCATGCGGCTGACCTGGGTTCACTCCCTGGATTCCCATATGGTCCCCCGAGCACCGCCAGGAGTAATTCCTGAGTGCAGAGCCAGGAGTAACCCCCGAGCATTGCTGGCTGTGGTCCAAAAATAAATAAAAAGGAAATTGATCGGGGCTGGAGCAATAGCACAGCGGGTAGGGCATTTGCCTTGCACGCGGCCAACCCAGGTTCAATTCCCAGCATCCCATATGGTCCCCCGAGCACCGCCAGGAGTGATTCCTGAGTGCAAAGCCAGGAGTAACCCCTGAGCATCGCCGGGTGTGACCCCCCCCCCAAAAAAGGAAATTGATCTCTGTTGTCTCACCTGCTCAGGTTCTGTTTTGAACTAAACTACAGAAATACATTTTTTAAGGAGAAAAAAAACAAAGGCTTTGTGGTGGATCTATTCAGTCAAAGTTCACTCTGCTATTAAAATCGATGAAATCATATACTTATATATTTAAGCTAAATATGTCAGGGAGTACAATTATGGTTTCAATCCCACGAAGAAAATAAATAACAAAAGCAAGAAAAATGGTAAAAAAAAAAAAAAGCAACTCCTAGACTCAGTGGAAGCTGTCGCGTGTCCCAAAGGAAAGAGAAGCAGTAGGAACATTTATTATTTTTTTAGTGGCGGAATACTGAGAGTTTCTCTCTCTCTCTCTCTCTCTCTCTCTCTCTCTCTCACACACACACACACACACACACATGCAGATGGAGCTGTGACGCCTGAATCTCCACGATACTTGTAAACAAGTGGGAAATCACTAAACAAATGATCAAGTTTCTTGCCTTCCTTTATACATTTAAATTTTATTTATTAGAAAATATATACAGCTGGAGCAATATTACAGTGAGCAGGGTGCCTGCTTTGCACATGCCCAACGTAAGTTCAGTCCCCGGCATCCCATAGGGTGCCCTAAGCCTCCAGGAGTGATCCCTGAGTGCAGAGCCAGGAGTCAGCCCTGAGCACTGTCGGGTGTGGCCCCCAACAAAAACAAAACAAAACCCAAAGCAAAACAAACAACAAAAAAAATTCTCATTTGCCTTGCACGTGGCCGACCCGGGTTCGATCCCGGCATCCCATAAGGTCCCCCAAGCACCTCCAGGAGTAATTCCTGAGTGTAGAGCCAGGAGGAACCCCTGCACATTGCTGAGTATGACCCAAAAAAGCAAAATAAACAAATAGATAAATAAATAGGTGTGATTACAGGTCAGAGAAATAGGTGCTTGCCTAGCTGTGGCCCTCAGTACTGCCAACAGTGACCCCTGGGCATGGCGGGATGGACCCCTTCCAGGCCCAAACCCGTAATCACACACTACGGGTATTTCATACTTGCTGTCGGCTCGGTGTTTCCGTAATGGCTCCCAGACTGTGTATTTTTGATCCGTGGTTGGGCCACACCTGGGAGTACTTGTGGCTGCTCCCGGCTGTGCTGGGGATGCCATGCAGCGCTGGGCATTAGCTCAGGCCTCCTGCATGCACAGTTGTGCCCTGCCCGCTGAGCCGACTCCAGCCTCTGTTTAGATACGGCTTCACAGACGCCAGCTCTTCACACATGTGCATATGGGGCCGATCTGACTCTGTCCTTGGGGCCCTGGTGGTGCTCAGGGACGGTACCTGGTGCTGGGGATTGGTACCGGAGCCGCGTCAATGCGAGGCCAGCATCTTAATCGCTGCACTCTCTCCCGCCCATACGCGTGTTTCTCTTTTAACATCAGTTCAGTTTATTTCTTTGGTTTTGGGGCCACACCCAGCAGCGCTTAGCGCTTACTCCTGGCTTTGTGCTAAGGGGACACTCCTGGCAGGCCCGGGGGACCAAAGGCGGTGTCTGGGATCAAGCTGGGATGGCCTGAGTGCAACACCAGGGCCTTGCCTGCCGCCTCCATCCTTTCTAAAGACAAACACACACATTGAGCTTCGTTTGATCCAGTTCCCCAAAAGTGAGGTTCTGTTGTCGCTGCTTTATAGATGAGAAAAGTCTCCAAGAAATGTGCCTCATTCCACATGCCTTGTGCTAAGTCTTGGAGCTGAGCTTCTTCCTAGATGGTTCTGAAGCCCAGGGTCTCTGTAACCGGCACCTTATTGAGCCTCCTTGAATATTTTACTTTGCTCTTTAAGGAAGTCTCTCTATGGAGATACTTTCCCCTCTAAGACAGGACGGCATGCACTTGAAGGTCTGTCCCTGCCTCTAATAATCTCTCGAGTGCTCCTGCCTTCCATATGGGGCCCGTAGAGGTGCTTACACCAGACAACAGATTTTCCTCTTAGTCACTTAAGTAGTTAAAAGTTTCTCCCTGCATACATCTGCGTTCAAATGAAGTTTAAGGGTTCTAGATATCCATAATATGTCAGGGAGAAGCACATCTTAAAATCTGTCTTCTGGTTCTGGACTGTGAGACACTGGGTATTTAAACGAGGAGCACATGGTCTGCTGGGATGTAATTTTGGGCCGAGGACAAGACGGATGATCAGGGCCAGTGTGAAAGGCAGCATCAGCATTTTAAACACGGTGTGCTGTGCCTGAAAGAACACTGTATTCCCCTGCCTGCTGTTCGGAAAAGCTCTTTTTTTTCTTTTTTTTCTTTTTGCTTTTTGGGTCACACCCGGCGTTGCACCGGGGTTACTCCTGGCTCTCTGCACTCAGGAATTACTCCTGGCGGTGCTCGGGGGATCATGTGGGATGCTGGGAATCGAACCTGGGTCGGCCGGGTGCAAGGCAAATGCCCTACCCGCTGTGCTATTGCTCCAGCCCCTGGAAAAGTTCTTTTGGAAGATCTTTTAGGAAGACCATCATTTTTGTTTGTTTTGGGGGCCATACCCAGCAGTGCTCAGGGCTCTGTGCTCAGCAAGGTTTGGGGGATTGTCTGTGGCACAGAGGCTTAAATCTGGTTTGACCGTGTGCAAGTCAAGCGCTGTGCGATCAGCAGGCCCCAAGATGAACACTCTGGGGCTGGACACACAAACCTGACACGTCTAGGCCCTGTGCAAGTAAATCGGCAATACTATCAAAGGTTCTCCCCTACACACACACACACACACACACACACACACACACACACAGAGCCGATCTTCTCCACACCAACCGGCATCCTAGGATTCAGTTCCCTCCTGCTGTGTCTCTGCCGGAGTTACAGCACATTCTACAGACTGTGAGACTGATGAGACTTTGATTCCCACCCTCCCTCCCCCTCACATGGCCTGGCCCTGTGCTGCTCCTCAGGGGTCAGTTGAAAGCCAGGTGTCACCTGTGTGGTGATGAGCAGCCTCCGGGGCACTGTGAAGCCCTTCTTGGACGCGGCTGTTGGCGGGAGCGGAACTGGCTGTTGCCCAAAGGACTCACTGACCCTTCCCGGGTCTCACTGCTTCACTAGAGAAACTCACCGAAGGCGAAGAATCTTTTCCCCTTAAGGGATTCCCATTTCTTAGAAGGAGATGGAATGAAGGATGCGTGAAGGGTGGTTGGAATGAAGGTGGGACGGAGGAGCGTCCCCTGTGACGCCTGGTGAAAGCTCGTGGGGTCTCTGTTTTCCCAGCTACCCCCCTTGACCTCCATCCAGAGGTTCTCCAAGCCTTTTGGGTTTTCACGATGATTTCCTTCTGGAAGAGGAACCCAGGTCTCGGGACCCAGGCACCCCGCACCCTCCCCTCCACCCGCATCCCAGGTCACGAGGTTGGGACTGGAAGTTCCAATCCTTTCATCACACCATTGGTTGTCCAGGCAACCAGCCCCCTTCCTGGGAGAAGTCTAAATGTCACATCATTATCATAACAAAAGACGTCCAATTCTCTCTTGGAAAATTCCGAGCACTGTGCTAGAAATTTCCCGGTAGAGAATTCAGATGCTCCCTCAGTACCCCCGCGGTCACCCGAGTTTCCTATTAGAAATGAGAGGCGGCCCTGGGAGACGGGAATCGCTGGCCGGCGGCCCGGCTCTCCGCTGGCTGCTCCACCTTCCTTGACAATCCGCTTGGCTGCCTGCCCGGCTCTGTGCAGAAACGCGAGTGTGTATGAACCGCATCCAGTTAAGAGGAGTCCGGACTAGCTGTCCGCGCAAAGCTCCCGGGAGACGAAGTCCTGAGAGACAATTAGATTTCACTGCTGTTCTCTTTCTCGGGTCCTGGGGTTTGTCTCAGGAGTCAGGCCTGGGGGAACTGGGACTCCTTTCCACATTCCTAACGACGGGAGCTCTCTCTCGTCCCCGCAGGCGGGAAGCCAGTACCTGTGCCTCATTGAAAAGCCTGCACTGTTTTCACTTGCTGGGCCAGTGGCTTGACATCTTTGAAGACACCATTAGCTTCAATGTCATGGAGGGTTTTGCCGACTTTGTCTTCAATGTACCTTATGGATTCCGGTCTGATGTTGAGGTCTTTAATCCACTTTGATCTTGCTTTTACACATGGTGTTAGGCAGAGATCTGAGCCCATTTTTTTGCATGTAGACTATGTAGCTGTCAGAAAGGATGAAGTCATGAAATTTACATACAAGTGGTACTACATGGAAAGTATCATGCTAAGCGAAATGAGTCAGAAAGAGAGGGACAGACATAGAAAGATTGCATTCATCTGGGGAACATAAAGTAACAAAATAGGAGACTAACACCCAAGAATGGTCGAGATAAGTACCAGGAGGTTCACTCCATGACTTTGAGGACATCCGGACACGCTAGGGGAAAAGGCAGCTCAGACAGAGAAGGGAGCACCAAATAAAGGGTGGTGGGAGGTTCCTCTCAGGATGGGAAATGCGTGATGACAGTAGACTATAGTCCGAACAAGATTGCCACTCAGTGCCTCTTTTGCAAACCACAGCACTCAAAGGGAGAGAGAGAACAAAAGGGAATGCCCTGCCACAGAGGCAGGGTGAGATGGGGAGGGTTGGGGGGTGGCAGAGATACTGGGATTAGTGGTGGTGGAGAATGGGCACTGGTGGAGGGATGGGTACTCGATCATTGTATAGCTGAAACCCAAGCACAAAATCTTGTAAGTCTACAACTGTACCTCATGGTGTCTCACTAATAAAAATTTAAGGAAAAAAAAAGCCTGCAGCCTGCAGTGAAGGGGGCAATTCCTGGTGCTTTGCTTGGGGCCTTTGGGGGGACCCCGTGATACTGGGGATCAAACCCAGGTTCCCGCTGGCAAAGCGTGTGCTCCCGCCCTCTGCCCTCTCTCCCGGTCTCTCCCGGGCCCCCGCCACAACTTCTTTAAAATGAGAGATGCATGATGAAAATAGACTATAGACGGAACATGATAGCCACTCAATGCCTCTTTTGCAAACGACAGCACCCAATAGGAGAGAGAGAACAAAAGGGAATGCCCTGCCACCAAGGCAGGAAGGGATGGGGGGGGGCGGGAGGGATACTGGGACCCGTGGTGGTGGGAAATAGGCACTGGTGGAGGGATGGGTATTCGATCATCGTATAACTGAAACCCAAGCACAAAAATTTGTAAGTCTACAACTGTACCTCATGATGTCTCACTAATAAAAATTTTTAAAAATAAAAAAAAAATGAATGAATGAACTGACTTTGAATTGAATCGCTGTGAGATACACAGTTACGAGTCGTTCCTGATTGGGTTTCAGTCGTACAATGTCCCCTCAACCCTCCATCACCAGGGCGCATTTCCCACCACCAAGGGGCCCTGTTTCACTCCGCCCTCCAGCCTGACTCGGTCGGAGGCGAGCACTTTTCTTCTCTCTCCCCTTTCGGCGTTATGGTTTGCAATGCAGTTGCTCCAGGACCGTCACGTAGGTCCCTTTACCTCCTTCCAGCACACGGTTCCCGTCCAGAGTGATTTCCAGATTTCCCGCTACCGTTCTCTATCCTAACTGCCACCCCACAACTTGTGGCTTCTGCCCCCAGCCCGTGCTGGCGGGCGTCAGCTGACGCCACGGTGGCCGTCCTGTGAGTGTCACCTTCCCCGACGCCTAGGGGTGCTGCTGTGGGGCCACCCGCGTGCTGCTCTCTTTGGGGCCCTGCCAGGGGACTCTGTTCTGGCGGCCCGTGGCCTGCTGATGCTTCTCAGCGGGGCAAGGGTGTGGTGCTCCGGCCACTGTGCTCAGGGTTACCAGGACTGTGCTCAGGGGTGCTGGAGAGAGACGGGGTGACGGGGACTTGGCCTGCCGGGCAGTGTTTCATCTTTGCACGGTCTCCCCAGTGTCACTCCTTTTCAGGGTGCACGTTCAGGCTCGACACTCCCACCGCAGAGTATCTGGATTCTTCACCTCCTGCCTTCACGCCACCTGCCCCCCGCGCTCTGTGGCCCAGCCTGTGCTCACAGGGTGAGGGGCAGCCCATCGTGTGTGTTTTGGCAGAGGCCTTCAGGGCCGCCCCCCACAAGTAGCCAGGCCAGGCCTGGGCATGTGATTCAGTCACATGACTGCACTGCGGCTCAGTCCTGTGGTCTACGGGCCATCCCGGCCATCCCGGTGGTCGTCCATGGCCCCCGGGACTACAGTCTGTGATGCCTTGGAAGCCACGCGGTGCCCTGACTCTAACTCGGGAGAGGAACCACCAGCACCAAAGCCCAGGGTGTGGGGGTCTCCAGTCCCCGCTCCGCCCACTGAGGGTGTGTTTGAAATATGCCCGTGATCGCTCTGGGGTCTTATTGCACAAGCGTTCATTCGGGTCTCTGGCCCATTTTACTTTTATTTTGGGGGCCACACTCAGCTATGCACAGGGTTTCCTCCTGGCTCTGGGCTCCCAGGTCACTCCTGGTGGACTCAGGGGACCGTATGCGGTGCTGGGGATTGAGCCTGGGTTGGCCTTATGTAAGGCAAGTGCCCTCCCCTCAGCTTTATTGCTATGGTGCTGGTCCACTGATATATATATATCTATATATACATATATATATATATCAGAGTCTCCTGCCCCCGCGCCTGCTGTCCTCACCGGGACCCCTTGGAGGGGGGGAGGGTTGAGTTTCTCCCCTCCCCCCCAACCCAAGCAGAGGACCTCCAGAGCCAGCCACGGCCATGCTGGCACCACTCTCCACACGTCCAGATGGGCCTCATGCATGAAAGAATTGGCAGAGGAACCCAGGCATGAGGGTCCCAGGGCTGAGGTCTCCAAGCCTACTAGGATTGGGACTGGGCCTTCTCCACCCAGATCCCCCATCTTCCAGTAGGTAGGCGTCACAACTACCAGCTGCCGCCAGCACCAGGTTGGTCCTATCAATGGCCAAGACACAGAGACTATAAAACCCAGCTCCCGGAAGCGCATGGCCGCATTTGCGGCTGTGTGACATCTTATTATCTTATTTTTCCTTTGGAGAACCTGGCAGGCTACCAAAAGTATCCTGCCCGCACGGCAGAGTCTGGCAAATGTCCCGTGTTGTACTCAATATGCCAAATACCAGTAACAATGATGGGTCTCATTCTCCTAATCCTGAAAGAGCACTGAAATGGCACTTTGGAAATCTCAAGGCTAGGAAGAAGGAGACGTTACTGGTGCCTGCTCGAGGAAATTGATGAACAACAGGATGATTGTGATCGTGATCATGATATATATATATATATTTATATATGCACTTGATCACTTGATCATATTTATTTGAAGCACCATGATTTACAATACTATTTTCAATTGAGTTGTTTGCTATCTTGTCACTGAGTTTTGGGAGTTCTCTATACATTTGAGATTCAGAGGTGAAAATACCTTCTCCCAATTTCTCAGGCCCTGTTGCTTCTGATCATTTGCTGTTCCTGTATTCTGTATCTTTTTATTAGAACACTCATTCTGTCCTGTCTCTCTCCTTCTGACTGACTTTACTGAGCATTGTACTCTCCAGATCTATTCATGGAGCAGCTAATTTCATGCTTTCATTTTTTTAAAAGTTTTGTGTTTTGGGTGTGTGTGTGTGCGTGCGTGCGTGTGCGTGTGTGTGTGTGTGCGCGCGTGCGTGGCTGTAGGCATAGTACAGCAGGTAGGGCACTTACTTGCCTTGCAAGTGGTCATCTCGGGTTTGATCCCGAGCACTTCATCTGTCCCTTGAGCCTGTCAGAAGTGATCCTCGAGCACAGAGCCAGTAGTAAGCCCTGAGAACCGCTGGGTGTGACCCAAAAACTAAAAAAAAAATTTTTTTAAATGTGTGTTGCTACATCATTTGTCTATACAGGTTCTGTCTCTTTCTTCCTTGGATTGTTGGTTTTCACTCTTGAGCCTGAGAGTTCTTCGTCCACCCTAGGTCAGTGCTTTCCAAACTTTCCACACCTGTGGGGCAGCAGTTGTAAAGTCAGTCAGGCAGCAAGAACTCTTCCACAGATAGGCAGGGAGTTCCCCTGGTCTGAAGAATGACAATTGAGAACCACTACTCTACTTTTTTTCCCCTTTTTTGGGTCACACCCAGCGATGAACAGGGTGTGACCTGGCTCTGCACTCAGGAATTACTCCTGGTGGTGCTTGGGGACCATATGGGATGCTGGGGACCGAACCTGGGTCGGCTGCGTGCAAGACAAACTCCCTACTCGCTGTGCTATCATTCCAGCCCTAACTACTCTACATTTTATGGTTGGTCAAATATGGGTTTTCCAAATATTTTCTCAGTTTGTAGTTAACATTTTTATTCCATTAATAAGATCCTTAGTAGAGCATTACAATTTTGATGGGTCCAATTAACCTAGTTTTTTCTCTTGAGTTATGTTTCTCCCACCTAAGAACTCTCTTTTTAGTCTTAGGTCACAAATATTTTCTATAATTATTTCTCAGAAGTTTTCTATATTCGTATTACACATCAAAGTCTGTGATCCATTGGGGTTACTTTTTAGTAAGGGTCAGACAGTGATAGAAGGTTCGGGAGGTGTTTTAAATCACTGAAGTCAGACACAGAATGAATGTCTGCTGTTGGAATCAGACACAGAATGAATGTCCATTGTTTGAGTCATTAAAAAAAAAGGAACACGTTTTAATCTATGTTCTTGTCTTCTGCTTCTCAGATCTTCCCTAAATTTCACTCTATTAGGGCCTTTTCCTGTTGTTTTTCTCCATGTGGATCATATTCTGTCTTGGATCTCTTCCTGCTGTGCCGATTGAAAGAACATAAGTGCACAGATATTCTCTATTATGAGTCATACTGAAAAGTTAGTAAGATATAATGATGATATAATACTGTTACCTTTCCCAGTAGATTGTAAATCTGCAGAGGAAAAGCAGATCTTTCTTTATCTCAAAACTTTAAATTCTACCGAAAGTAGTCAACGATCTTTGTATATGTTTATGTATATGCAGATATGCACACATTTTTGCATATTTATGAATGTGAGTGTGACATGTTTGTCTTTTCCAGGATATTACATAGCTGGAGAGAGAAGAGCATTTCTTTCTCTTTCTTAGAATTTAAGGTTCTATGACTCTAAAGTATTCAATGATTTTGGTTTTGCCTTTTGGACCACACTTGGCAGACGCTCAGGGCTTGCTCCTGGCTCTGCACTCAGGAATTACTCCTTGTTGTGCTGGGGGGATGATACGGGAGGCCAGGGATCAAACCCAGGTTGGCCGCACGCAAGGCAAATGTTCTACCTGCTATACCATCACTCTGGCCCCTAAAGTATTTGATGATTTTTGTAGATCCAAATTGGATTGACTTTTATCCTGCCCACACTTGCTACAAGACGTTTTACTTTTCCTCTATTATGTGTGTGTATTATAATGGATTGATTTGATAAGTCATCAAGATAAAGCGAGCAAGGCCACATATATGGCATCTTCTTGCAATCAAGGAAGGCTCCTAGACCACGGGGATGGTCTTACCTTGACTTCACTCTCATTTATACGTACAACTTTGCTAAAATGCCACATAACACTGTAGCACTGTGTCACTGTCCTCCCGTTGTTCATCAGTTTGCTCGAGCGGGCCCAGTAATGTCTCCATTGTGAGACTTGTTACTGTGTTTGGCATATCGAAACATCACGTGTAGCTTGCCAGGCCTTGCCGTGTGGGCGAGATACTCTCAGTAGCTTACCGGGCTCTCTAAGAGGGGCGAAGGAATCGAACCTGGCTCAGTCGGTCGGGCTAGCTGTGCACAAGGCAAACGCCCTACCACTGTGCTATCGCTCCAGCCCACATAACACATACTTTGGAAAAAAGCAAAAGTGGGTGGAGAAATCAGAGTATCCCAATTAGGCCAGTTTTGCTTGCCGTCATTCGTTTCTGTATAAGCTGGGGCCTATTGACTTGGGTTAATAAGGTCAGAATGGCAGTTTTTATTACTATTGCTGGCAGTAATACTGATTCTTAAATACTTTTCAACTCATTTTTTTTTATGAATCTACTTAACATGCAACTCAAGACAGAGCTTGGGTTGTCATATATGCGTGTGCACACATACTTTTTCAGACATACACATTATCAATATGTATAACAAGACCTTTTGGTCATCCTATTCACTGTAGTTTTCTAAAGACCTAGTTGATAATCAGAGGGTATGGATTATTTGTTCACACAGACCTGTAGGGTTAAATCCACACTTTAAAGTGATATGTTTGTTAAAGTAACAAAATAGGAGACTAACACCCAGGAGTGGCCGAGATTAGTACCAGGAATTTTGCTCCATGGCTTGGAGGCCAGCCACACATGCTAGGGGAAAAGGGAGCTCAGATAGAGAAGGGAGCACCAAATAAAGGGTGTTGGGAGGATCCTCCCAGGATGGGAGAAGCATGCGGAAAGTAGACTATAGACTGAACATGTTTGCCACTCAATGCCTCTTTTGCAGACCACAACACCCAAAAGGAGAGAGAGAACAAAAGGGAATGCCCTGCCACAGAGGCAAGGTGGGATGGGGGGTATATGGGGGGTGGGAGGGATACTGGGATCCGTGGTGGTGGGAAATGGGCACTGGTGGAGGGATGGGTGTTTGATTATTGTACAATTGAAACCCAAGCACAAAATTTTTAAGTCTACAACTGTACCTCATGGTGTCTCACTAATAAAAAAAAATATAAAGTGATATGTTTGTAATCAGGATATGAAACATGTCACAGGGTAAAAATTACGTTATTGGCCCAATATTGGGCAGCTTTTCTGTCTCATACCACTTAATTCTGAGCTCTGTTCTTTATTTTTAGTCTCTGACACATGGCCAATCGCCTTTCACACCAACTAACCTTTTAAGCAATGTTCCTATTAATAGCAAAGAGGATTTATAGGCTTAAATGGTACCTTCTGCAAAGAAACAGCACAGTATTCTTGAGACAAAGGATGCTTTTCAATGATAGAAATCCTCTTTAGAAAACTACGGATTTACAAAACACATCCCTGAACTCCTACCCTAGACATAGAAAGACAACTATGCTATTTCATTATTATAGAGGACACAACTACCATGCAAGGATTAACAATAGTCTTTAAAAATAGATGTTTGGAGCTGGAGTAATAGCACAGCGGGTAGGGTGTTTGCCCTGCATGCGGCTGACCTGGGTTCGATTCCCAGCATCCCATAGGGTCCCCTGAGTACCACCAGGAGTGATTCCTGAGTGCAGAGTGAGAAGGAAGCCCTGAGCATTGCTGGGTGTGACCCAAAATAATAAACAACACACACTTAAAAAAAAGTTTTAAAAGATAATTCCTGAGTGCGAAGCCAGGAGTAACCTCTGTGCATTGCTGGGTGTGATCCAAAATGTAAAATAAATAAATAAATAAATAAATAAAATAAAAAATAATAGACTTTTAGGGGCTGGAGTGATAGTGCAGTGGGTAGGATAGGGCGTTTGCCTTGCAAGTGGCTGACCCGGGTTTGATTCCCAGCATCCCATAGGGTCTCCTGAGCACCACCAGGAGTGATTCCTGAGTGCAGAGCCAGGGGGAACCCCTGAGCATTGCTGGGTGTGACCCAAAATAAATAACAATCAAGCACTTAATAAAAAGTTTTAAAAGATAGACTTAAAGTTCCTACCTTTAAACACATCACCGCTGTAACAAAGTCGGAACAAAATATAAAGAACCGTTTGTGTTGATACAGTAAAGCTATTTGGGTGGGAGCAAAAGGATGTTGGATCGTTTCCCTCAAAGGTTTAGTTTCCTCTTGGGGTTGCTTTGAAAACCTTTCGGAGAAATCATTAAGCTGCAGTTACCGGCACCGTATGAACATGTTCAATTTTGAACTCTTTCTGTGAAGAGAGGTTCCGTCGATCATGGGAGCGTCTTACCTTGACATCACGCACAGCCTTGGTACCGTCTTCGCCCTCTGAGCTTTGGTATGGGTCAGTGCTATTTCTCTCAAGCCCAGGCAGCGTCAGGGACGGTTGCCACTTAGCGGGCTTGGGGCAATGCTTCTGGAGGCACTCCAGGTTGTCCTGGGAGAGACTGGGCATATTTTCACCAGAAAGGGCCCCCAAGCCCTCTACCCCGATGCCAACACTGCCAGGCCAGCGTCTACTCTATTTCTGTCTGGGTGATGCTGGGACATCGTCCTGCTGCTGAGCCCTTCCTGCAAAGTTACACTCACTTCGTGTCAAAAGCGGCTCTGCTGCGTGGATTAATTAGCAGTGTACCCCAGGATGCTTCGTGTTCTATTCCAGGTCCAGTGTCTTAATCTGAGTGGTTAGGTAGGTTTGACTGCCCTCTAGAGGAAGCAGCTTGTTCCTGGATAACGTCTTGAGGCAAAACGGAAGGGAATGATCACGATCATGATCACGACCATCCTGTTCGTCGATTGCCTCGTGCAGGCCCCAGTAACGTCTCCTTCGTCCTAGCCCTGAGACTTTTCAAAAAGTGCCACATTCGAGGCTCTTTCAGGATCAGGAGACTGAGACCCATCATTGTTACTGGCTTTTGGCATATTGGGTACGCCACGGGGAGTTTGCCAGACTCTGCCGTGTGGGCAGGTTACATTTGGTAGCCTGCCGGGTTTGTCCAAAGTAAGAATGAGATAATAAGATGTCGCTTCCGGGAGCTGTGTTTTGTAGTCTCTGGGTCTTGGCCGTTGATGGGATTACATGGCGCCAGGGGGCCAGTTGGTGGGTGTGACCCCTGCCTACTGGAAGATGGAGGATCTGGGTGGAGGATGCTCAGCCCCGATCCGAGCAGGCTTGGAGATCTCAGCCCCGGGACCTGCATGCCTTTGTTCCTCTGCCGGTACCTTCATGCATGTGGAGAGTGATCTCAGCATGGTGGTGGCTGGTTCTGGAGGTCTTTGGCTGCTGGAGCCCTGTTCCGGGTGGGGAGGGAAACTCAACCCGCTCCCCTCCAAGGGCCCCCGGCGAGGACATCAATATATAGGGCTTAGTACAGAACCAGAAAAAGAGAAGGGAGAGAGAGAACACACGGACTTTGCACATGTTTTGCATGCAGAGTTTACCCGAGCACAGTGCCAGGTGTTTCCCCCACCCCCAAATAAACAACCACCAAATAATGAGATAAAAAAGAACAGGTTGCTTGGCAAGTGTTTGCATTAATGGTGTCTATCAGGGAATGCACGTTGGGAGGTAGATGGTTTGTCTGAGGTAGCCTGATTTCTTTTGTGGGGGATTGGGGAGGTGATAGTTTACACTACCGTTGGTGCTACTCCTGGCTCTGCTCACAGGTTACTCCTGGCAGTTCTCTGGGAACCGTATGGGGTATCAGAAACCAAACTGGGGTTGGTCACATGCAAAACTGTCACTGTCGCTGTCCTCCTGTTGTTCATCGATTTCTCGAGCGAACCCAGTAACGTCTCCGTTGTGAGACTTGTAGTTACTGTGTTTGGCATCTCGAATACGTCACGCGTAGCTTGCCAGGCTTTGCCGTGCGGGCGAGATACTCTCAGTAGCTTGCTGGGCTCTTTGAGAGGGGCGGAGGAAATGAACCTGGGCAAACGCCCTACCCACTGTGCTATCGCTCCAGCCCCACATGCAAAACAAGCCTCTAAAATCTAGTATTATCTCCTTAGTCCCACCCATGCAAGTTTTCTTTTTCTTTTAAAAAAATTTTTTTTTATTAGTGAGTCACTGTGGGGTACAGTTACAGACTTACAAACTTTGGTGCTTGCGTTTCAGTTATACAATGATCGAGTACCCATCCCTCCACCAGTGCCCATTTTCCGCCACCACGGGTCCCAGCATCCCTCCCACCCTGCCTCTGTGGCAGGGCATTCCCTTTTGTTCTCTCTCTCCTTTTGGGTGTTGTGGTTTGCAAAAGAGTTAAGCCTGATTGTCAGGGAGAAACGTTGGATGATTTACTTTCCATCGATCACTTTGTGTATGTCCTGGTACCCGCATGCCAGAGCCATGCTTGGAGGAGCTCACGGTCACCGGGGTTCCATCTGGAGAAGGCGGGACGGCAGCACCTACCCCATCTGGGACCTCCCGGTCATATCGGCTCTGGTTGGGACCTGGAGCATTCTCCGGGAGCTGTGGGGCCCTCCAGCCGCTTTTTGTACTATTTTGGGTTTTGAGCTCCACTCTGCATCCCACCCGCACTGATTATTCCCAGTCCTTTTGGCAGCTGCCATTCGCACTGTGGGAAGTGACACCTCAGTGCTGTTTTGGTTTACATTTCCCGAATCCAAAGTGCCAAGGAGCACTTCCTCCATTTCCCACTGTATGTCTTCTTTGAGGAAGTGTCTGTTTCGTTGTTGAGCTTCTTGTTCTCTTTCGATACTTGGAATATCAGGACTTATCTGGTGTACTGTAGGTAAGTATTTTCTCCAACTTAGTGGGATTTAAAAAAAAATTTTAGGCTGAGGAATTTGTAGTTTTTGCCTTGCAAAACTTTTTACATTTTATGCACCCTGTTTGCCTTTTTTGTTTTTGTTGTCTTTCTCTGGAGTAGAGCATTGAACACGTGTCTGAGCTCATTTTTCTGGAGAGTGCTATGTTTTCCTCAATGTACTGCATGGATTCTGTTCTAATATCGAGATCTCTGGTCAGACTTCTTCATCAAGACCATGAATGATCGGTTTGAGGCTCTTCGTGTTCCTAGAACGAACAGACGCCACTGGGCCACACTAGCACGTGACAGGGACAAATGGAGACGTTAATGGCGCCCGCTCGAGCAAATCGACGACTAACGGGAAGTCAAGTGATCAAGTGATCGAGATCTCTAATTCACTCTGTTAATTTGTGCGAATGGTAAGAGATCAGTTATGGCTTCGCTCTTTGCAGGTACTTATTCACTTTTCTCGACACCATTTGCTGAGGAGACTTTCCTTACCCCACTCTATGTACTCAGCTCCGTTGTCATAGAGTAACTTTCCATCAATCTGAGGGTTTATTATCTCTGGGGTCTCAATTCTCTCCCATTTGTCTAAAACGCTTCCTTTATTCCTACTACCACAAAGTTTGATTGCAATAGGTTTATAACACATTTCGAAGACAGAAATTGCAGTACCTCCAAATATTTTTCTTCCTCTTAATTAAAATTTATTTATTTATTTTTGGTAGCACAGCAGTAGGGCGTTTGCCTTGCTTGCGGCTGGCCTGGCCAAGCCAGGTTCGATTCCTCCGCCCCTCTCGGACAGCCCGGCAAGCTACCAAGACTATCTCGCCCGCATGGCAAAGCCCAGCAAGCTCCCCGTGACGTATTCGATATGCCAAACACAGTAACAACAAGTCTCACGATGGAGACGTTACTGGGCCCGCTCGAGCAAATCGATGAGCAACGGGAGGACAGAGCTACAGACAGTGCTCATTTTTGGTCATCCAACAATGCTCAAGACTTACTCGTGGCTCTGGACTCAGGGATCACTCCTGGCAGTGCTCAGGGGACCATCTGGGGTGTCAGAGATGGAACACAGCCTGGCTGCAAGCAAGGCAAACACCTTCCCCACTGTACTATCTCTCCAGCCCCTGCATTTATTCATTCTTATTAATACACTGTCATTTACAAAGCTCCTGCCCCCGCGCCTGGCTGTCCTCACCGGGGCCCCTTGGAGGGGGGAGGGTTGAGTTTCTCTCCCCCCTTCGCCCCGAGCAGAGCCCCAGCAGCTGAGGACCTCCGGAGTCAGCCACGGCCATGCTGGGACCACTCTCCACACGTCCGGATGGGCTTCATGCACGAAAGATCTGGCAGAGGAACCCAGGCATGCGGGTCCCGGGGCTGAGGTCTCCAAGCCTACTCGGATTGGGACTGGGCCTTCTCCAACCAGACCCCCCATCTTCCAGTAGGAAGGCGTCACACCCACCAGCTGCCGCCGTCGCCAGGTCGTACCATCAATGGCCAAGACCCAGAGACTATAAAATCCAGCTTCCGGAAGCTACCAAAAATATCCTGCCCGCACGACAGAGTCTGGCAAACTCCCCGTGTCGTACTCAATATGCCAAATACCAGTAACAATGATGGGTCTCATTCTCCTGATCCTGAAAGAGCATTGAAATGGCTCTTTTAAAATCTCAGGGCTAGGAAGAAGGAGACGTTACTGGTGCCTGCTCGAGGAAATCGACGAACAACAGGATGATCGTGATCTTGTGATTTACAAAGCTCCACGTGACACAGTTGTTTCAGGCATCCAATGTTCCACACCTAGCTGGCCTTCCCTCCATCCATGTCCCCCGTTTTTGTCTCCTACCACCCAAGCCTGCCCCCTTGGCAGGTACAAACAAATTTACTTTGTACTGCTCACTACACAAAAATGGCAAATGGAATTATCAAAAAACAGACCAACCAAAGTTCAACTGTGAGAATGATTATGTTATACAATGGAGGACTAAAGTCCTCGTGGGAGAGTTCCCTGGGCTGCCTGCTACTAGCTGGACCACTTGGGTTACAGCCTTTGCTCACTGAGTCCGGTGGGCTTCTCTGCAACATCCCCATCCATTTTTCTGAGGTCCTATGGGATGTTGGTACCAGGAAGTTGGGGAGTATGATGCCGCTTAAGAGGCCGTGTGCCCGGGGGCTGTGGGCCAGGGACTAGGCGGTGGGTGGCCGGATGGGGCTTAGCCCTGGGCTGGGTGCTTCTCAGTGCAAGAGGCGGTGCCCGTCTGGCAGGAAGGACAGTCGCCCGCCCCCTTCCCAGGAGGCGACAGACGTCTCTGCCCAGACCAGTCTACTTGGGATGATTCAGCCTTTTTTTTTCTTCTAAAACTACTTATGCTATTGATCGTTTTACGGTTCCATACAAATTTTAATAGAGTTTATTCTATGTTCTTGAAGAGTGTCATCAGAATTGTATTTATTTAGTTAGTTTTGGGCCCACATCTGATGATGATGATGTTCAGGCTTACTTTGCCATCAGGGATCACTCTTGGTGGTGCCAGGGAGGACCACGCAGGGGGCTGGGGATGGGAGCCAGGGTAGGCGCCTACAGAGTAGATCCCTGCCTCCATATCATCCCTCCAGTCACACCATCAGAATTTTAATGGGAATTGCACAGAATTTGCAAAATGCCTTGTATAGGACGGTCGTTTTGACACTTCCTATCAAAACTGATGTGAGTTTTCCCAATGAACACAGACTGCTTCTTCATTTCCTGGGGTCCTTTTTAACTTCTTTCAATAGTCACTTACAGTTTTTGATGTGTAAGCCTTTACGCCCTTTGTTAAGTTCATTTCTAGATATTTGAAGATTTTAGACACAATTTTGAACGGGTTCTCTTTTTTGGTGTCTTTACGTTTGAGTTCATTATTTGCATACAAAAATGTCCCACATTTTTGTTGATTTTTTTTTTTCAAATTGTTACCTTACAGTATTGGTTTATTATTTCTAAGAGGTTTTTTTTTTTTCTTGTAAGTCTTTATCATTCACCAGCAAGTGATACTTGACACTTTCCTCGACACCATTTGCTGAGGATACTTTCCTTACCCCACTCTATGTACTCAGCTCCGTTGTCATAGAGTAACTTTCCATCAATCTGAGGGTTTATAATCTCTGGGGTCTCAATTCTTTTCCAGTTTGAATCCCTTTGATTCCACAATAAAAACTTCAGCCCAGGTGACTTTAATGATCATTTCTGCCCTCAGCTCTTATTAATAGTCAAAAATAATGCACGGCCCCAGAGAGACTGTCCAGGTTTAAGGCAGTTGCTCTGCCCGGGGCTGGCCTGGGCTCGATCCCTGGCACCACCAGGCTTCCCCCAAACTGCAACGTGCCGCCCTGAGCATCAGAAAAGGGCCCCAGAGGCGTCGCGTCAGCCTTATTGGTGAGAGTCGCCAGAAAGTGTCTCGGGCTTTCTGAGCACTGCCTGGGAGCACTCCCCCTCAAAGTAGTATAAACGGAATAAACTATACATGAGTTAAAATCTTTATTGAAGTACTGTGATGTGTACGCTGCTATTGCTAGTTCCACAGGTGCATCATTCCAACACCACACCCACGGGCGCCGTCCACTCCCCACCACCAGTGCCCCAGGGCCCCTCCCACTTCACGCCCTGCCCTGCTGGCCCAGGAAACTCAGGGCTGTGGACCAGCTCTCAGTGCTGATGCCTTTGGCCTTTTGTCAGTCCCTTGCCGCGTAACTCTGAATCCCACGCCCCTCCGAGAGATCATTCTGTATCTAGGCCAGGGGCAATGAACCCGGGGCAGGGCTGGGGTAGGAAATCCCAGGTCAGGGAGGAAGCTCAAGTCAGAAGGAGAGCACAGAGAGCGGCTTTCCCCTGGGCCCACCCTCCCATCCAGGGGGCTTTGTGCTTTGGGGTCCTCACACCCCCGGCTCCTGTTTGCCTTCCTCAGCCCAGCCGTCTCCCGGACGCATCCTGCTCTGGACTCCACAGCACCCACTGGGACCTCTGCACGGAAGAACTCTCCCCCCAAATCTGCAAGCTCGTTTCATTAGATGGGGATCCCCTCGGAAATCCATCCCTAGTCCTTCACCTTAAATCTAGTCGTAGTCTGCAGGACTTACGATCCCTGAGCACAGGTGGGTGTGTGACACACGCACACACACACACACATTTATATATATATATATATATATATATGTGGTTCTATGTGATTTTTGCCATGTGAGTGGTTTCCCTTTTGTCGTGTAAGCCAACATACACACAGACTATACGGGCATCTGTGAGCAACCGTCACTCTACGCTTCTCTAGATAGTTTAGTTTGGGGCCCCACGGCCGTGCTCAAGGATCTCTCCTGGCAGGCTTGGGGGCCCTCTGGGGTTCCCGGGAGAGAATCCAGGTTGGCTGTGAGCGGGGCAAGCGCCCTCCCTGCTGTGCTATAGCTCGGGCCCCACACCATTATTCTCTGGAGTCTAATCCGAGTGGCCGTGCGGGTTGGGGTTCCCCAACAAATCATTACCCTCTCTCCCTCTGCTCCCCACGTGGAGAGTGTCTGTGCGTCCCTGAGTGTGTGTGTGTGCGTCCCTGAGGGGGTATGTGTGTCCCTGAAGGTGTCTGTGTCCCTGAGGATGTCTCTGTCCCTAAGGATGTCTCTGTCCCTGGGTGTGTGTGAGACCCCCTGAGGGTGTCTGTGTGTCCCTGAGTGTGTGTGTCGCTGAGTGTGTCTGTGTCCCTGAGCGTGTCTGTGTCCCTGAGGATGTCTCTGTCCCTAAGGATGTCTCTGTTCCTGTGTGTGTGTGAGACCCCCTGAGGGTGTCTGTGTGTCCCTGAGTGTGTGTGTCGCTGAGTGTGTCTGTGTCCCTGAGCGTGTCTGTGTCCCTGAGGATGTCTTTGTCCCTAAGGATGTCTCTGTCCCTGGGTGTGTGTGTGTGTGTGTGTGTGACCCCCTGAGGGTGTCTGTGTGTCCTTGAGTGTGTGTGTCGCTGAGTGTGTCTGTGTCCCTGAGTGTGTATGTGTCCCTGAGCGTGTCTGTGTCCCTGGGGATGTCTCTGTCCCTGAGGCTGCCTGTGTGATCCTGAGGGTGTCTGTGCACCCCTGAGGCTGTGTGTGTATCCCTAAGGGTGTCTGTGTGTCCGAGGCTGCATCCCTGAGGATGCTCATGCATCCTGCGACTGCGCCTCCTTCGAATCCCCAGGAGGCCGCAGCAGCCGGGGGAGCCGCAGGGGAAGCCCCTCCGGCTGGGGGCACCTCGCACAGATGCACCTGCAGAGCTGCAGGGTCAAGGCGCTGTTCCCGGGCCATGGTGGGGACAATCACAGAGCCACGGGAAGCACAGAGCAGCCTAGAATGTTCCACCCGGGCTGCTGCAGCTGCCTTAACGGTGCGCCCACCGCCCCTTACAGCTGTTCCGCCCCCACTCCCCCGTCGGTAGCAGCGCTGGGGGCCGCCTGGCAGACGGCGGGGGGTGGGGGAGGTGGGCGCAGAGCCCGGGGAACTCCAAGCAACCTTGGACCCGGGTGCAGAGCCCGAGAGACCCCCAGCCCCGCCAGGTGCAGAACCTGAGGGACCCCCAGCCCCGCCGGGTGCAGAGCCCGGGGGACCCCCGAGCACCCCGAGACCCGGGTGCAGAGCCCGGGAGACCCCAAGGATCTCCTGGTGCAGAGCCCGAGGGACCCCAGCCCCGCTGGGTGCAGAACCTGAGGGACCCCCAGCCCCGCTGGGTGAAGAGCCCGGGAGACCCCGAGCCCCCTTGGACCCGGGCGCAGAGCCCGGGGGACCCCGAGCCCCCTCGGACCCGGGCGCAGAGCCCGGGGGACCCCGAGCCCCCTCGGACCCGGGCGCAGAGCCCGGGGGACCCCGAGCCCCCTCGGACCCGGGCGCAGAGCCCGGGGGACCCCGAGCCCCCTCGGACCCGGGCGCAGAGCCCGGGGGACCCCGAGCCCCCTCGGACCCGGGCGCAGAGCCCGGGGGACCCCGAGCCCCCTCGGACCCGGGCGCAGAGCCCGGGGGACCCCGAGCCCCCTCGGACCCGGGCGCAGAGCCCGGGGGACCCCGAGCCCCCTCGGACCCGGGCGCAGAGCCCGGGGGACCCCGAGCCCCCTCGGACCCGGGCGCAGAGCCCGGGGGACCCCGAGCCCCCTCGGACCCGGGCGCAGAGCCCGGGGGACCCCGAGCCCCCTCGGACCCGGGCGCAGAGCCCGGGGGATCCCGAGCCCCCTCGGACCCGGGCGCAGAGCCCGGGGGACCCCGAGCCCCCTCGGACCCGGGCGCAGAGCCCGGGGGACCCCGAGCCCCCTCGGACCCGGGCGCAGAGCCCGGGGGACCCCGAGCACCCTCGGACCCGGGCGCAGAGCCCGGGGGACCCCGAGCACCCTTGGACCCGGGTGCAGAGCCCGGGGGACCCCGAGCCCCGCCCGGCTCCGGCCGAGCCCGCCCCGCCACGCTCCAAGCGGACCGCTTTGCCCCAGCCCGGCCCCGGGCGAATCCCGAGGGGCGTTCCGCGGAGACTGACCCTTTTTGGCCCTTCCCGGCTCCCGGCGGGCCCCGGGCCGCGCTCCGCGGAGACGCTTTTCGGCCCCTCGCGGCCGCCGGCGGCCGGCCCGACTTCCGGGCCCGTCACGTGCCGCGTCACGTGAGCGCCGTCCCGCCCGCCGGCTTCCTGCTGCGCGTCAACGCCCGGCTGGGGTCTCCCTGCGGCTGCGCCCCCGCGCTCGGCCCGGTAGGCGCCCGCCCGCCCTTCCCGGGGGTCGCCGAGACTCGCCCCCGCCCGCTCCCCGCGCCCCGCGCGCCCCGACACGCCCCGCCGGGTGGTCGCCGCTGCGGGCCGGGCGGGGGGAGGCCGGGCGGGGCGCGGGGGGCGCCCTACGGCTCGCGGCTGGCCTGCAGGGGTGCGGCTGACCTGCGGGTTGACCTGACCCGCAGGGGTGCGCCTACGGGGTGCGTCTGACCCGCAGGGGTGCACCTGGCCTGTAGGGGTGCACTTGTTCTGCAGGGGTGAGGCTGACCTGCAAGGTGACCTGACCAGCAGGGGTGCGCCTTACGGGGTGCACCTGACCCGCAGGGGTGCACCTGACCCGCAGGGATGCACCTGGCCTGTAGGGGTGCTCCTGGCCTGCAGGGGTGAGGCTGACCTGCAGGGTGACCTGACCCGCAAGGGTGCACCTGGCCTGTAGGGGTGCGTCTGGCCTGTAGGGGTGCACTTGGCCTGCAGGGGTGCGGCTGACCTGCAAGGTGACCTGACCAGCAGGGGTGCGCCTTACGGGGTGCACCTGACCCGCAGGGGTGCACCTGACCCGCAGGGATGCACCTGGCCTGTAGGGGTGCTCCTGGCCTGCAGGGGTGCGGCTGATCTGCAGGGTGACCTGACCCGCAAGGGTGCACCTGGCCTGTAGGGGTGAGGCTGACCTGCAGGGTGACCTGACCCGCAAGGGTGCACCTGGCCTGTAGGGGTGCGTCTGGCCTGTAGGGGTGCACTTGGCCTGCAGGGGTGCGGCTGACCTGCAGGGTGACCTGACCTGCAGTGGTGCGCCTTACTGGGTGCACCTGGCCTGTAGGGGTGCACTTGTTCTGCAGGGGTGCACTTGTTCTGCAGGGGTGCGGCTGACCTGCAAGGTGACCTGACCTGCAGGGGTGCGCCTTACTGGGTGCACCTGACCCGCAGGGGTGCACCTGGCCTGTAGGGGTGCACCTGGCCTGCAGGGGTGTGGCTGACCTGCAGAGTGATCTTACGAGCAGGGGTGCACCGTCCCTGCCAGAGCCGCTCAAGTCGCCTGGGCGCGGGGCCCATCCTGCTCTGGGGCGGGGGCCTCAGCTTCCCCAGGCGGGGCCCAAATTCCGTTGGGTGTGTGACCACTGCCCTACAGAGCAGCCTTGGCCTGCAGGCCGGCTGTGAGCTGCGGGGAGGGGTGGGGGAGGGGGCCCCCTTAGCTTGAGCGGCGGGGCTTCCTCATCAGCCGCCCCAGATGGCCGCGGTGGCTTGTTCCCCGGATCCTCCCAAGGCGGATGGAAACCGGAGCCCAGGAAGCTCTGTCGGCCGAGGAATCCCGTTCCCACTCGGGGAAGTCTAGGAAGGACCCGCAGGGTGTGACGGTCCCTTGGGATAGGTTGCGGGGTACCGGCCTTCTTTGCAGGGTGGGTTGCTGTTCCCCCTCGGAGGAGGCCCGGTGGGCCCCGTGCTGTGCGTTTCCGAGTTCGCCTGTGTTGTCCTCCTCTTTGTTTTTGGGCCTGCTTTCTTGTCTTCAATGGTTGCTTCAGGAAAGTCCCTGGAGGATGCTTTCGGGGTGGGTGGAGGGCGCCCGGCGGTGGGATTGGGGTTGGAACTTGGCGTGCCCGCAGCTCTCTTGTTAGTAAACACCTCCAGAGCACACGTTTCTGGGAACAGCATACGTGGGCCGGGCCTGAAATATGTCGCTAAGAGCACTTCTTATTTTTTTTGTGTTTTTGGGGCCACCCTGGCAGTGCTCAGGGGCTCCTCCCGGCTCACTGGGCAGGGGTCCTCGGCTGTCCTTTGGGACCAGGCGCCGATTCAGCCAGGCCTTCTGCAGGCGATGCATGTCCCAAGCCCTTGGAGTGATTTCTCTGCTTTGGGATGTTTTGGATCTGGACGGGACCCTGGGGAGAGTCGAGTGGGAACAGTGACCCCCGTGATCCTGCTGGTGCTCGTTAAAGGTGCGAGCTTGGGGAGATGTCGGCGGGGTTGGAGCTCCTGTTTTGCACGCAGTGGCCCCTTGTTCTGTGCCCGGCCCTGCTTGCCCCCCACCCCCCCCCCGCCAGCAGCTGGCGCTACCCCTGAGCACTGCACAGGGAGTGCTCCCAGCACCGCTGAGCGCGACCCACAGCAAAATAGTGACGAGTTTGTTTTTCCGACTTGCGCCTCGGTAGGTCTGTCACGGAAGATCACACGTCCTCCGGTGTAGATGACCAAAATGGATATTCGGGGCGCCGTGGATGCCGCCGTTCCCACGAACGTCATCGCCGCCAAGGCCGCGGAAGTCCGTGCCAACAAAGTGAACTGGCAGTCCTACCTGCAGTGAGTACCCTGCCGTGAGTCAGGCGGGCACGGCCCGTCATGTGGCCTGGAAACACTGAGACGCCTCCGGGATGCCACTTCCCTCTGGCCGGGCACTGCCAGGGAGCCTGTGTGTGGGTGCGGTGTGGGCCATCAGGGGAGGAGCGGGGCTTCTGGACACTGTGTCTCCCCGAGGGGGGTCAGGGGGCGCGTGTCCGGGCCATGGGCTGGGGAGGAGTGAGGGTGGACGTGGTCATTCTGCCGTGGGGTCTGTGGAGGAACAGAGGGCCACGGGGTGTGTCCCAGGTGACGGACAGGAAGCCTGCTGTGGACTCTGGTTCTCCTCTGGGGTCGGCCTGGGCCCGTCCTCTGACACGGGGTGTCTGGGTGAGGCGGGCGTGAGAGGGGCCCCCGTCCCCCACGGGGTTGCTGACACGGTGCGTCTTAGCTGGAGTCCGGCTCGGCCCGAGCATGGGGCGTTGGCACGCCGACGGCTCTCTCGGGAAATTCTAGCTCTTTCCTCTTCTGCTGTGCGTTTCCAATTTTTCTTGATTGATTTTCGGTTTGGGGGCCACGCCCAGCGCTGCCCAGGGGCTGCTCCTGGCTCTGTGCTCCAGGATCACACCGGGCAGTGGGCTGAGGGTCCAACGCGGGCTGGTTGCATGTAAGGCGGCCATCCCCCCCCCCCCCCCCCCCTTGCTCTGCCACGTCCACCCTGACCCCCGGTTTTAATTCATAGAAGAAAATCTTAACTTTTCCATCGTGGCATCACCAGCTGATGTTACTGCTCTGAGTGTATACAGATTCCCTTTTCTCTCTGTCCTCACCAACTCCTGCTCCTTTTTTTTCCCCCCCTGTAATGGGCACCCTAAGTGGTGTGGGGGTGATTCTCGTTGAGGGGGTGGTTTTCATTGCCCTGGTGAAAGAGTGATTCTGAGCGCCTCTTTATAGGCCTGCTGGCCTTTTGGTTATCTTTGGAGAAATGTCTGTTTAGAACCTTGTCATAGTGAGTGATTGAGGATTTTTCCCCCCTATGCAAACCCTTATTCTGCTTTTCCCAGCCCACTGACTTTGTTGATAGTTTCCTTTCCTCTGCCGAAGCCTTGCGGTTTGATGTAATCTTCCTTGTTTTGGCTTTTGTTGCTTGTTCTTTGGGGATCGTCCAAGAACCCCTGTCAAGGTCAGGCTTGAGACACGCTCCTCGCCTGCTTCTCTTCAGGCCCCTCGTGTAAGTCTTCGGTCCACGTGAGCTAGACCCCGCGAGGAGCCTTCTGGCGCCCTGGGGGTGTGGTGGCAGCCGGCCCCTGGCCAATGAGGGTTCCGAGCTCTGTTTTCTGTTTTCGGTTAAGGAGAGATTAGAGTGGAGAGCTGGTGGGGGGTTTGTGTTTATGGCCCAAACACGCCTGTTGTTCCTGTAAAGCTGGCTCTCCCGCCTGCCTGCCTGGACGTTTGTTCCCTGGGGAGTCGATTGATGGCTTCCTCCTCTGGCCCCTACTGGGAGCCTCAGACCACAGAAGTCACACTGCGCCTTCCCCTCTGCTCTTTGCTCTGTTGTCCGTTTAAATCGCACACTTCCTCCAGAAGAACCACCGCCCCATCTGCGTTTCCATGCGTGGGGGTCCCGTGTTAGGGCGCGCCTGCCGCTGGCTGCTGGCTGCTGATAGAGGGAACCGTGTCTGGGGACGGTCTCCACAGGTGCACAGGTGGCGGCCCAGGGCCACAGGCGGGGCGAGGAGAGGCGTGGCCAGGGGACTGTGGAGCTGATGGCACCACGTCGTCCCCTCCCTCAGAGCAAGGGACAGCGTGGGTGAGATTCAGCCTTGCTGAATCAGATTCAGTTCCTGCTACAGAGGCCAGAGGGGCCGCACCGGCGCCTGCTTGCTCGTGGCCCACCCTGGCCGACGCCGGCTCCCCCCAAACGAGCCCGTGGAAAGGTGCACGTGAGAGCAGAGGGATGGCGAAGGGGAGACGTGACTACGTGATCGGGGCCTCCGCGAAAGCACAGTTGCGACACCCCTGACAGGAAGAGCAGGATCTTCCCAGGCTCAGGCCCGAGGCGGTCACCTGGAGTTCGGCCGCCCCGGGGGTCTCCTGGGGCTCCTGGGGTCAGCGGGGAGGGGACGCCCTGGGGGGACGGGCGCCTTGGCTCTTGTGGAATCCGAGGAGCAGATGCAGTGCCTTGGGAATGAGGCGGGGTGAGGCTGGGTGGTGCTGCCGTGGGCGTTTGGTTGGAGACTGGCCGCAGCCAGGCTGCAGGCGGCTGTGTGAGTCACTTCATCACACTCGTCCCCGAGAGGCAGCCTGTTTTTTTTTTTTTTTAAATTTTTATTAGTGAAACACCATGAGGTACAGTTATAGACTTACAAATTTTTGTGCTTGGGTTTCAGTTGTACAATGATCAAGTACCCATCCCTCCACCAGTGCCCATTTCTCACCACCACGGATCCTAGTATCCCTCCCACCCCCCACCCTGCCTCTCTCTCCTTTTGGTTGCTGTGGTTTGCAAGAGAGGCATTGAGTGGCAGTCATGTTCGGTCAATAGTCTACTTTCAGCGTGCATCTGCCATCCTGGGAGGATCCTCCCAACACCCTTCACTTGGTGCTCCCTTCTCTATCTGAGCTGCCTTTCCCCCCAGCATGTGCGGCTGGCCTCCAAGCCATGGAGTGAACCTCCTGGTACTAATCTCGGCCACTCCTGGGTGTTAGTCTCCTATTTTGTGACTTTATGTGCCCCAGATGAATGCAGTCCTTCTATGTCTGTCCCTCTCTTTCTGACTCATTTCGCCCAGCGTGATACTTTCCACGTGGTACCACTTGTATGTAAATTTCATCCGCCTGGTTTTTATGCCACTTGGCAGATAAGTCATCTGAGACCCCAGGGACTGAATGATGAGTGAAAGGTAGTGAGAAGCCCCCAGTGGCAGCCCCTGAGGGTTACTGCTGGTGTGGGTCGGGTGGGGAGCCTGCAACTCCCCTGAGCTGCTCACGGCCCTGTTTCCCTTCTGAACACAAACCACTCCCTCTCCCTTCCCAGGGGCCAGATGATTTCTGGTGAAGACTGTGAATTCATTCAGAGGTTTGAAATGAAGAGAACTGCTGAGGAGAAGGAAGAGATGCTCCAGGCTGAGGGCAGCCAGGTGAGCCACGTCAACCTACAAACACAGTAACATCAACACCTTAGCACTGGACACTCAAACCACGAGGAAACCTTTTAACGGCTCTGTAATATTCCACCGCGTATCGGAATCATCATTTGACGAGACTCCTTTTCATTGAAAGACAGTTGTGTTGTTTGTTTTCTTTATAGATTTGGGGGAAAATGCTATTCCTCTACCCTTTTCTGTATGTCTCAAATCTTAGAGTATATTTCTATAAGGGAAATTATTGCTTCAAAGTATATGATGCTTGTTAAGTTGCTTCACTATTTTTCCCCCTGAAAGTACCCCTCCCCCTCTCCCTTTGTATTCTTACTGCAATATGAATAAGATTCTCTGAGATGGAGCCCTGCTTTGGTAAGGAAGCCCATCTGTGTCTCGACTGCTTTATTGTCTTGGTGGGGTGGGCACACCCAGTGGTACTCATCACTTACTCCTGGCTCTGCTCAGGGGTCACACCTGGTGGTGCTCTGGGAACTGCATCGGGGTGGCTGAGTGCATAGCAAGCTTCTGAGCCATTATACTGTCTCTTGGGCCCTTGGTCATTTGTTTCCTTTTTATTTTTTATTATTTTATTTTTTTTTTGCTTTTTGGGTCACACCCGGCAATGCACAGACAGGGGTTGCTCCTGGCTCTGTGCCCAGGAGTTAACTCCTGGTGGTGCTCAGGCGACCATATGGGATGCTGGGAATCGAACCCGGGTTGGCTGCGTGCAAGGCAAACGCCCTCCTGCTGTGCTATTGCTCCAGCCCCTGTTTCCTTTTAAAACATTTTTTATTTTATTATTTTTGGTTTTGGGCCCACACCTGGCAGAATAAACAGCCTTTGACTCTGGGTGCCGACTCTGATTGCTCTAGTCACCAGTGAGTTCAGAAATAGTCTTTGAAGGGGCTGGAGCGATAGCACAGCGGGGAGGGCATTTGCCTTGCATGCGGCTGACCCAGGTTCGATTCCGAGTGTCCCGTGTGGTCCCCTGAGCACGTGCCACCAGGGGTAGTTCCTGCGTGCAGAGCCAGGAGTAACCCCTGTGCATCGCCGGGTATGACCCACAAACTAAAAAAAATGTCTTTGAAAGATCAAAACCCAAAATAACGTCTGATGATCTATATAACGGTGTTTATGTTATCACTGGTGATCACCAGGTGACTGGCCAGGTGTAGTGGCTGTTTGGAAGCAGTCGAAACCCGGCATAGTAATGACTTAGCAGGTCTCCTGTCAGTCGTCTTCCTCCCGTATTTCATCACAGGTTTTGTAGAAGCAATGTGTTTTTTTTTTTTTTTGGTAACTGGCGTCCCTATCAGGTAGGACCATTTGTGCCTTAACTTAGGAAAGGGGTCATTTTTCTGAAAGTCCGTCTCGCGTCGTGGCTGCACTTGGAACGACGGCTGACACACGCTTTGTTTTCTGATTCCAGTGTGCCAAAACCTTCATAAATCTGATGACCCACATTTCCAAAGAGCAGACGGTGCAGTACATCCTGACCATGGTGGACGACATGCTGCAGGTGGGTGTGTCCTCGCCTCGTCCTGTTGGGCCCCACGTGCCGGGCGTGTCTGTGAGGTGTGGCCCCGGGGAGAGTGACGGGTCTTGGCTGTGTTGAGTGACACGTGATTTCTGACACAGAAGATCGGATTGCCTACCCCCCGGCGATCTTTGTTATTTCGTTTTACTTTTCTCGCTCGTCTGAGACTGCTTTGCAGTGCTGTTCGCGATAGGTCTCTGTGCACATCGTGGTCCTGTCCCCGCCGGCCGCCAGGCTGACGCTGCCTCCCCAGGACCCGGCCCGAGTTGGCGGCTGTTGTCTTCTTGTTCTCTCATGCCCGTCTCTGTCCCGTACCTGCGAGAGACCTTTCTGGAGCCCATTCCTTTCTCCTTTGGCTGGGTGGGCGGGTGGGCACACTGGCAGGACTCTGGGAAACATGGGAGGGACAGAATCGAGCCTGGGTCAGCACCTTGCGTCCCTCCCTCCCGACCCTGCCCTTGGGCTGACCCCACTCTGCGTCCAGACCCACGCGTTTCTCGGCACGCCGTGGGCTTCCCGGTTTCCCTCGGCGGGGTCGGCTTCTGCTGTCTGTGCAGTTGGTTATGCGGCGGCTGTTCTCGGACCCTGGCTTTGCTCTTGTGGGTGGTGCTGCCGTAGCGCACGTGGCGTGCTCGTGTCTTTTGGGACCAGAGCCTTCGGGCCCTGGGGGTAGGTGCCAGGGAGTCGAGTTGCTGGGCCATCCGGATGCCGGACTCCTGTCCCTGGGAAGTGCCCGCCTGCTCCCCGCTGGCCGCCGTCTGGGACGTGTGCCCGGCTCGGGGCTGTTTTGTCTGCCTTTCCCTGGTGAGTGAGGCAGAGAGCCTCACGTCCCTGTGGGCGTCTGTCTGTCCTGTTGCCCCCAATAGGGAACTTGTTGGTCCTTGTGGAACCTGAGAAGGGCAGAAACTCCCGTGGCCAGTGCATGACGGTGACCGTCTTTCAGTCCTTTGTAAGTGCAGATCTAAAGCCTGGCAGACTCTGTGTGTGCGTGCGCGCGCGCGCGCGCGCGCGCGTGTGTGTGTGTGTGTGTGTGTGTGTGACACTCATAAGTCCTGTGTGTGATACCCATAAGTGTGCCACGGGGGTGGGCGGAGACAGGCTGGGTCTGGGTGCATGTGAGCACTGGGCCAGCCTCAGGGCGTTTCCTTTGGCCGCTGGTGCCCCCTCGACTGTGGCATGGGGGCCGGTGCCTGCTCGGTAGCCCCTGACCTTGCTCCCGGGCCGTTCCCCTCGGCCCTGAGCTGGGCGTGTGCGGCGGCCCCAGGGTCATCGGCTCAGGGTGCGGGACTGGCGGGTGCGGGGCTGGTGGAGAGGTGCCTGGAGAGGAGCACCATGGCGGGGGCTTGGGCCTTCAGGGCTCCTCCCGCACCCCCCCTCCCCCCATGGGGTTTTGGTTTGGGGCTTTGGGGCTCCTGGCCCAGGCGTGGACCCAGGCTGGCCGCACGCAAGGCAGGCGCCCTCCCTGCTGGGCTGTGGCTTTCGCCCCTCTTCTCCAAAGCGTGCTGGTTTTCTTGTTTGGTTTTTCTAAAAAGTGATTGCTTGTCGAGGCCCAGGGGTTGACAGGACTCCAGTCCCACTCGTCATAGATGCCTCACTGCAGCCCCCTGACTGGACACCCCATCTCCGCACCAGGGGCCGGACGACCCCTTGCAAGAGCAGGTGTTTTAGTTTTTGTTTGTGAGTCACACCTGGTGATGCTGAGGGTTTACTCCCAGCTCTGTGCTCAGGGGTCACTCCTGGTGGGTTCAGGGGACTCTCTAGGTGCTGGGGATCGAACCCCAGTTGGCCGTATGCAGGGCAAATCTCTGCCCACTGTACTGTTGCTCCGGCCCCTTTGAAACTACTCTTTTTATTTTTTTATTTCACATCCAGGGGTCAAGATGACCATGCCTAGCACAGGCACCTAGGCCCTTCGCTGTTGGGTTTTGGGTCACATCCAGTGATGCTCAGGGGTTCCTCCAGGCTCTGCACTCAGGAATCACTCCTGGTGGTGCTTGGGGGACCCCATGGGGTGCTGGGAATCAAATCCGGGTTGGCCGCATGCAAGACAAATGCATCCTCCCCGCTGTGCTATGACGCCAGCCCTGTAGCTTAGTTTGATAGACAACATCTTTATTCCTTGTGACTTTAACGATTCGTTATCCTCTTATCATGTGGGGAAAATCTCTCCCTCGCTCTCTCACCCTCGTTCGCTCCCTCACTCGCTGTGTCTCTTTGTCTCTCTCTCCCTCCCCTCTTTGCGGGTAGACATACAGATGCATGGAGCTGATCTGCAAGTCCACAGAGTAGCAAATCGATGATAGGTTGATAACGCCCGTCCCTGTCGAATCTTCAGAGCTAGAACTTTTTTTTAGAGATACGTGAATTTAAAGACTCAACATGATGGGCAATTCAGTGGATAGTACGCTTTGGACATGAAATAGGTAAATCCTACGAGTGTAACGTTTGGAAGAGTGAAGAGAATTTAGAAAATAATTTAAAGGGGGGCATCTGAATAGGCTGAGAAAGGTACGAAGCGTGTTTTATCCGCCGGAGGGGGACGTTGAGGCCGAGAGGGGAGCAGGAAGGGGCTGGCCTGGCGTGCCACTGGTCCGGGTGGTCCCTGGCACCCCACGATGTCCGCGAGCACTGGCAGGAATCAGTCTCGAGAGCAGAGCCAGGAGTAAGCCCCGGACATCGTCAGGTGTGCCCCAAGACAAGACAAAGCAAGAGAAGGGGAGTGTTGGCTTTAGATCAGGAAATGCTGCTAGAAGGCAAAGACCCGAATGAAAATCTCGGGGTGTGAAGAACTGACAGACAGAGCGTTCACGGAGTGTGGTGTCGGCGCTGGGCGCGTGCCTCCTCATGGGGGTCGGGGGGGTCCCCCGCCCGGCTGCCCGGGCTTCAGCCCCGAGAAGCCCCTTCAGAGCTTCTCCCCACGGGGCTCCCTGGCTGGGCTCTGGCGTGATCCGGAGCCGGGGAGCTCTTGGTGGCGCGTGTGCCGTTGGCTCGCCCTCCCCCGGCCCCAGGCTCTGCTGGACGGGCTGCGACTCCGCGGGGTTGGTGCGCGGGGCCTTTCCTGCGGGGAGCCCCGCCAGACCACTCTCCGGCCCGCGGAGGTGGCCCTAGGGTCCGTAGGTGCAAGGAGGGACCAGCCAAATGAACACAAGACACAAGAGACAGAGTGCAGTTCAGAAACTGAGAGAAAAAGGGACAGACTTTATTGGGGGCAGTCAGGGTATATATCCATTAGTGAGGCAGCTACACTAAAGGTCGTGCCCATATGTGGTCAGGAAGGTTTGTTTTCACATATCATGCATTACAAGGTTTGTGTGTATCTCGTACCAGACACAGGTGATTACACGAAGGGTCATGTCCATATGATTTACAAAGTTTGTACGCATCGCGTACCAGACACGAGGTAGTTACTTGTTATTACTGACAGCCATGACAGATGTTCTCTCAGAATAACCATACATCAGGATAACCATACGTAGCACAGGCTGTGCCTGCCACGGGGTCGCGTGGGTCAAGATGACCATGCCTAGCACAGGCACCTAGGCCCTCGGTCAGTTAAAGGGCCGGCTTCCCACACTTCCCTGCTGGGGGCCTTCGCTGTTGATTTCCGCTGTCTGGGCAGACACTCCCGTGTGTGCCGGGAGTTTCCCTGGCGGGGTCTGCCCTGGCTGGGTGCTCCGGGCCTGGGTGCTGGGCTGCTGGCTTCTTGGCTCCTCTCCGAGTGTGGACTGTCGCTGGGTCAGCCGGTATCTACTGTTGTTCTGCGTTGCCTTTCCCTGCTGACCAGAGAGGGCCATGGGGGGCTCCGCCCTGCTGGCCGGTTGTGCGTCTTTCTGCAGGACCCGTCTGCTCATCTCGGTCCCTTCCTTGGTGGGTGGGGTGGGGTTTTTGTGCTTGCCAGTGCGTGTGTTTCTTGGCTGTTGACCCTGTGCCAGGCGAGTTGTGGGCACTGTCCTCTCCAGTCTGGCCGTTGTCATGTGCGGGTGAAGTCACAGGTCTCTACCGGTCTGTGGTTCCCCTTTCCCTCCCCTGCAGTACCTTAGAGAGGGTTTTTTTAAGTGACAAACTGCTGAGTCACGCGGGCCCTCTGGGTGCTGTGGGCTTCCGGACGGCCTCAGCTCCTCTCTCCGTCACTGCGTTCGGGGCCGACTCTGGGCAAGGCTGCCTTGTCCGAGCCTCGTCCCCCCGGAGAGCCTCTGCCTCACGCCTGCGTGTTTCTGCTGCTCCCTCTGGGCGGAGTGTCTGTTAGTCCGTCTCCGTGTTCTGTGTCACGGAGTCTCGGTGTGGGTGCCAGGGACGAGTTCTCCTGGAGACGGCCGCCTGGCTGGTGTCCAGCGCTGCTCTGCCTTCTTGGACGTGGAGGGAAGGTCCCACACGCATCTGTGTGTGTGTGTGTGGGGGGGGGGGCTCAGTTGGGAAGCACAGATGGTGTCACTCTGGGTGGGAGGGTCGTGCTGTGATGCCGGGTCTCCTGCTACTCAGGCGAGTCGGGGTCTCGAAGTGCAGGGAAGGTCGCAGGCCTGCGACACGTGGCAGGGCCCCCAGGAAGCAGTGAACAGACATACATGGTCTCCATCCAGGCCTGCTGAGGGACTGGGCGCTCTCCTGCCGTGCCGACTTCGAGAAAAGCCACGTCAAGGGACATGCGGGGTTTGTCTCTGCACTCTGCCTAGCCGCGCACGCTCTCTGTCTCTGTCTCTGTCTCTGTCTCTGTCTGTCTGTCTGTCTCTCTCACACACCACACACACACACGCACACACACCTGTCTGTGTCTTGACACATGTGCACGGAGAACAGGAGACTGTTGGCCCGTGTTCTTGGTTTGACTCATTAGGAATCTTTATTTCGGGGGCAGGTTGGGGTCTGGGCCACAGCTGGTGGGACTCAGAGCTTACTCCTGGCTCTGTTCCGGGGTGACCCAGGTGGGCCTGGAGGACCCTACCGTGGTCCCAGGATTCGCCCGGCGCACAACCAACCCAGGCTTGATCCCCGGCGCCCGCCTGGTCCCCCGAGGTGCCAGGGACCGTCCCTGTGCCCAGAGCCGGGAGTGCCGGGCACTGTGGCCCCAGGTCCCGGTTTGTTCTTTATTCACCGTCCGCCCCCGGGGCCACCCCTGCCCCATCACGAGCGGGTGACAGGTGCCGGCACGGCCAGAGAGAGCGAGAGCGGGTGGGATTGGAGTGGATGGCAGAGGAGCAGACGCGGCCGTTAGCCCCTCATCACCGCGCCCTGTCCGCTGTCCCCTCTTCCAGGAGAAGCACCAGCGAGTCGGCATCTTCTTCGACTACGCCAAGCGCGGCAAGAACACCGCCTGGTCCTACTTCCTGCCCATGCTGAACCGCCAGGACCTCTTCACCGTGCACATGGTGAGTCCTGGTGGCTGGTCTGCGCGCGGGCGGGAGGAGCCTGGCCGGTCCTGCTGTCCTCCTCCACGGGTAGCTCAGTCCTGTGACAGCCTGCCATGGCTGTGCTGCGGGTGCGGTGACAGTGTCTAGCCTTGGTCTGGCCCATGTGTCCGGGGTGGGGGGCCACTGATGGTCAGTGACTGCTGAATGGCATTTTATTGAGGAAGCAGCTGCCACGGTTCAGTTCTTTTAGTTTTTGCTTTTGGTCTACACCTGGCTACTCTCAGGGCTCACTCCTGGCTCTGTGCTCAGAGCTTACTCCCAGCTCTGTGCTCAGGGCTGACTCCTGGTTCTGTGCTCAGGGCTCACTCCTGGGAACTTGGGACCGTGTAGCTTGCCTGGGGTCAGACCTTGATTGCATCCGAGGCAGGTGTCCTACCTGCTGTCCCGTCCCTCTCCCCAGGTTTTATCACGGTTGTGTGGGTGCTTTGTAATTCCTTAAACACGAGTCTGTCTTTAAGCCCTGCCCAAGAGGCAAACTTTGATGTGGTGGTCCTCTTTGTTTTTTAAAAAAATCATAAATCAGGTGATGGTCCACACTGTCTATTTCAGGTGTCAGCCTCACACCTAGACCCCTGAACACCCCTGTATATGCCACGCACATCTACTCGCAGATGTGAGTTTAGTTAACATGGGCCACCAGCCAGACCCCGCCCCTGTCCCCGCCCTGTTTTCCTCAGGTGACACCGATCACTGTGTTACTTTACGAAGGGCGGAGGGAGATAAGGGGTGGAGGGAGAGGAGGTCTGGGGTTCCCTGGGGACCTGGGGACCTGGGGGCGGTGCCCGGTGATGCTTGGGGGTGGCTCCTGGCAGGGCAGACACGTGTCGGCAGCTGTAGGGGAGGCCCGTGAGGCAGCCCCTGCCATGGGGACTTGGCACTTTCCAATCACGAGCTCTTGCCCAGGAACTGTTCTCCAGCGTGCGTGTTTTGAATGTGCTCACTGCTTTATTTACCGGTGTGTTTGTCTTTCACACCTGATCTTATGGAATGAGAAATCACGGAAAATTCACTAAATAAGCTTTATTGTAAAGCAACTTTAAAAAAAGAATCAGTGAAACATTTCCTCTTTAAGATGACAGAGGTTTTTTTTTTTTTATTGTGGTTTAAATAGTTTCCTGAAGTTGATGGTTTTATGATAATGCCTCTTAGATGGCCCAAGTACAATGCGGTCTGAAATCAGTGTCTCAGACCAAATACACACTGGGCAGAGGTCAGCATTATTACCTGTGTAGTCAAATCTGCATTTTGATTTCTTTCTGGCTCCAGTGACTTTGGGCTGGCCGTGCAGATTTTGAGGGTAGATTCGAATGGGAGGGTGTAGGCTCTTGTTCTTTCGCATTTTACTTGTGCTTCACATTGCTGATATTTTTGTTTTTGCTTTTAAATTTTTTCATGATTTTGCGTTCTGGGTCACACCCGGCAATGCACAGGGGTTCCTCCTGGCTCTGCACCCAGGAGTCACTTCTGGCAGTGCTCGGAGGACCCTATGGGATGCTGGGAATCGAACCCGGGTGGCCACGTGCAAGGCAAACGCCTTCCCCGCTGTGCTATTGCTCCAGCCCCTGCTGATTTTTTTAGTCCTTGGTTTCCTTGCAGGAATCCTTCCTAGATAAGTTGCTCCTTTAACTGGGAAAATTCGGCCTGTTTCGAGAGAAGGAAGCACGTTTGCTTGTCTCGGCCTGTGCTGCCATGGGTGTGCCCTGAGCCCAGCACGGCGACACCCGGCCCGGGGCCCATCTCCCCCTCAGCCCGGCTCTGCCCATGGCTGTGTCTCCGGGGAGACCTCGGCCTTCCACTGCCCAGGGTCAGTTAGAGCCGGTCACTAGGGTGGAAAGCACTCGCTTGCCTCCAGCGAGGACTCGAATACTTCGTTGAATGTGTGTGGGAGAAGCAGCTTTTCACATCCGTCACATATCGCCACTTACTGAGACATAATTGGCAAAACGTCAAGCGTTTAAAGCGTGCAGCATTAATGGGTCGATGCGAGTATGTCTGCGCCGCGTGTTTGGCAGAGAGTCCTTGGGGCGGAGCGACAGTTGGGAGGCTCAGGGTGCCGCTGGCCAGCGTCACGTGTGGGCCCTCAGCACGCCAGGAGCCAGGGGTCACTTCTCAGCACTGCCAGAGGGGGCTCCAAACCAACAAATATATGTTTTTTGGACTGTGTATTAGGATATATTGAAAAACTAAATAATGACCCTCTTGGGGAGAAGTCGAGTATGAAAAAACTGAAAACAGAAGTGGTGTGATTTTTTTTTTTTTGGGTGGTTATACAATTTGTAAACTCAGTGTTTTCATGCATTTCCCCCCATTTTCAGGCAGCGAGAATCATCGCCAAACTAGCCGCTTGGGGAAAGGAGCTGATGGAAGGCAGTGACCTGAACTACTACTTCAACTGGATCAAAACCCAGCTGAGCTCGCAGGTAACGGCCCTCCCAGGGGCACCGTGTCCCGCCGGGAGGGAGTCGCTCCCCGGGCTCCCCCAGGCTCCCCCCGCACCTCCCCTCCTGCCCCTCGCCGCCTTCTCTCCTCACCCTGCTGCTTCCTGCACCAGTTCTGTGAGGCGGGCGGGAGCCCTTGGCAGGGGGCAGCTGCCCTGCGGTCACTCTGGCCCGGCGGCTCCCCGTGGTCTCCCCTTAGACCCTGTGGTCACGCGCCAGGCCAAGGAGCCCCGTGAGCGACACACGGCTCTGGGCGCTGGCACAGGGTGGGCGGCGCCATCTGAGCCGACCCCCTGCTGCCTCCTTGCGCGGCCGAGGCTCCCCGACGGCCCCTGCTCGGTCACTGCTCCTCGGGCCGAGTGGTCTGGGCCAGCTGCTCCTCCCTCCCGGGCCGGGGCCCCCCCGCAGCCGTTCCCTGCAGGCAGACGGAAGTCTGTAGCAGCTGGAGAACAGCGGCTTCCTGGGCTTTTCCCTCACGCTTCCCCGGAACCGCAGCCCGGCCCAGAGGCAGGACGCTGCAGGCCCGAGACCAGGGCGGGGGTCAGGGGTTTGTCTCACGCCAGGCAGCGGCCAGCCCAGCCTCGAGCACCACCAGGGCGCTCTTGGTGGGCCCCCAGGCAAGCCCCTCTCTCCCCAGCGGCCCCTCCCACCCCGGCACTGCCTCCCGTGGGCGTGGGCAAGCCCGAGTGATCGTTCCGATTAGATCCTGCTGTTTCGCAGGGTCTTGGTCAAATTAAGGACTTTGGAAATCAAAAGTGAGCGGTACGCAGTGTAGCTCAGAGTTTGAGTGTATTCTTGGAGCCACGCGCTTGCCCCGGTGTTACTGAGTCCGGCTCTCTGGAACGGGAGAGACTGCATTAGTGGATGGCATTGGGTGACTTGAGGTAGATTCGTAGTTTCTAAAGCGTGTCGCTTGGGGTCAGAATGCGACTCGGTGCTTGGTAGGTGATTTCCTTCCTTCCTCCTCTCTCCGCCTCGCATCGAATTCCTTTCCAGGGTCGAAGCGCCTTCTGCCCCGGTGCTAGCTTCGGGGTTTGCCGGGGAGGCGGCCCCCGCCGCGCTCAGTTCACGGAGCAGACGCCGGTACCGGAGTGGACCGTGCCTGGCCACCCAGTGTTTTGCGTTTTTTTCCCCACCATTGCTTTTTCTCTGACATGCGAATGGCAAGTGTGTCGTCCGTGGGGATGCTCCGTCACTCTGCAGTGACTCCCAGGGTCTTCACTCCGCCCCGGTGTCAGGAAGGGGAGGGTCGTGTGGCTTCGGGGGATGCGGGTGGCTCTTTCCCTGTGCCCGGGGCTTCTCGGGACCCCGGGGACCTGCCCTCCTGCCTGCCGCTTCCTGCTCTCCTCGTCCTCTGCTCTGCCTCGGCCTCTCTCACTTGGCCCCTGCGGCCGGCCACAGCCTCGCGTCTCCCGGTCAGCCCTCTGGGCGCCTCCCGGCTGCTCCTTGGCGTGATGCCCGGTGGGGGGCGGTCACCCAGAATCCCTCTTCTTGTCCTGATTGGGATTCTCTCTCCTCCCGCCGGCCCCAGGCCCTGCGAGGCCGCCTGTGCTCTGACTAGCGAAGGGGGACGTGGGTGCTTCTCTCGGGAGCCTGGAGCGTCCCCCCATCTGTGCCCCCGCTGACCTTGTTTTCTTCTGTGCGTGACCCCCTCCCGTTCCCCATCTCTCGGTGGCCCGGGGCCCTCGCTCTGGCCTCGCTCTGGGTTGGGAACTGGCTTGCAGTGCTGGGGGGGTCAGAGCTCTTGTCTGCCCTCGGCACGTGCTGGCTGCGGACTCGAACGTCTCCTTCCTTCCAGAAACGTCTGCTTCTGCCTGAACCCTTCCATCCTCTCTGGAGAGCACGCGGGCGCTTGGCGTGTGCCGTTCTCCCTGCGGGCAGGTGCTTGCTGGGGAGCTTGGCACACAGTAGGGCAGAGTTCACCTTCTTCGGGCATCGGGTTCTGGTGGGAAAACAGCGACGGAGTCTTTAGACGTGGCCTTGTAAGCAGCGTCACTTGCGGAGTGTAGCTGGAGCTTAGCGGTCGGTTTGTTTCAGCTTCTTGTGTAATGATTTCTAAGAGGAATTCTCCGGAAGTGCCTAATGGCACAGTTCCATCTTCTTGATGCTTTTTACTAGCGGAAGCTGCTCTTCCAAGTAGGATTAGAAAAAAAAAAACCCAAATTGCAGAACCTTCCCACCCCCACCCCCAACTCCCTTTTGTTTGCTGGTAAATTAGGATAAACTTAAAACTAAGTACTAAGTTATTTATTTCACAATAGAGACTGCGAGGTAGCGGAGTCGCTGTTGAAACAGGAACAGTCTCCTCAAGCGATGTAAGTATATCCCTCCCTTCCTCCCTGGCTGACCCAACACCCCGAGTCGGAGTCGTTCTGCGTCTCCGACATTGACCCTTGTGTTGATGCCCCCGAAGTGTACGCCTGTGGGTCTGACCTCACCTCCTGTTAGGGAAATGCACCGTGAGGACCGTGTCACTCCCTGGTGACGGTCATGGCGATCTCTCTTCCTCTGAGACACGAGGCGCGCCCTTTCCTGCTGCCTCTTCTCTTCTCTTCTCTTCTCTTCTCTTCTCTTCTCTTCTCTTCTCTTCTCTCCTTCCTTCCTTCCTTCCTTCCTTCCTTCCTTCCTTCCTTCCTTCCTTCTTCCTTCTGAAAACAGCTGCTTTAGAATCGGCAGGAGTGAATTCTGATGGGCAGTGGGAGCAGACAGTTGATCATAAAGGACCTTCTTCATCTTGACCTGCTGAGCCCTGCAGTGCGGGAGTCACGGCACCGTGTGGGCGCTGCCCCGTGCGTGGCGGGGGCTGTGGGCTCTGCGGCTGTCAGCTGCTGCCCTTCCTTCCTCTCTTCGGGGCAGACTCTCGTGGTCCGCGCGGTCAGCGCTACCCCAGCGCCCCAGCCCTGTCATGGCTGGAGCTGCTGTGCCCCTTCGAGACAGTGCCAGCTGCCGCTGTACTCAGGGGAGCCCGCCCGGCCAGACTGACGTTACAGCTCGTCGGGAGGGAGCCATGGGGTAGGGGCGAGGGTTCCGCTCTGACCCCCAGAGCATCTTCTCGGCCTGCCTGGTCGCCCCCGTGAGCGTCCGCAGGTGTCCGGGCCTGCCTCAGCTCCTTGGCCAGGGCTTAAGTCACACTTAGAAACCACGAAAACGGGAAGAATCGCTTAGTTTGTCTTTCCAACAAATCTGCTGGTGAGAATTTCAGACGTTCCCAGAACAACCATTTGTCTCAAAAATCCACTTAGGTTCTTAGGGTCCCGTCATGAGGTAAGTGGGAGCACGCAGAGTCATAGACCCCAGGGGCACTGAGGTTCCTGGGGCCTCCCGCCCCGCGGCAGCTAGTGCCAGGGTTGCCAGGGCCGCCGGGAGGGAAGGGACGGCCTCTGCTCGCCCTCCCTGACACAGTGCTCCCGAGTCCTGGATAGATCCCGCCTCTTTCCCACGGATCTTTCCTTTTTCCGTGGCTGTGGACGCGGAGCTCGGAATCGCTCCGTCTATGCAGACGTGTTCTCCCCGCCTTTGTTTCTTGTACTTTAGCCCGGGACTCGGGCCGGGCCGCTGCTCTTCATCTGCTGAGCGTCTCCTGCACGCCCGGCTCCGTTCCACTCACGGCGCAGCCCCGTCTCCTCGAGCGTTCACCCTCGCCCTCTGCCATGAGCCCGGCCCCCAGCTACGCTGCTGCGAGGCGGAGACAGGGGTGACTCGCTCGCTGGCGGAGGGGCCGGGACTGGCTGTGCTGGGCACCCGCAGGCCCCCCGTGAAGCGCCTGCTCGGACTGTCCCAGGCAGTGTCTGGGGGCCGAGCCTGGGCATGGCGGGCAGCCCTGAGCACCACCAGGAGTCGTTTCTCAAGGCAGGGCCAGGAGGAACCCCCGAGCATCGCCAGCTGAGATCCAAAACAGTACAAAAAAGTGTTTGTGGACCAGGCGCCCCAGCGCCCCAGTCCTGGTTCGGGCCTGGACTGACACATGGTCAGGAGCAGCTGGGGCCTTGGGGTCCTGCCCCACCCGGCTGGGCCCGGCTGCAGGGCCTCCTGGGGCTGTGTTTGGTGTCCAGAGAGTCCAGGAAGCTCAGGGGAGCCGCAGTGCTCAGCCTGGCCGCTGGGTGTCAGTGTCGCGCCACCCTGAGGGGCCTTCCCAGCGGGTCCGTGCCGGACGCCCTGTCTCTGTCTCTGTCTCTGGGTGAGTGCTGTGCAGGGTGAGAGCTGCCCGGCGGCTTTTCACGGCCGGACCCCGCTCACCTGCTGTCTCCGCGGCGCAGGACTGATGGCCAGGAGACGTCAGGGTCTGCGGCCTTGTCCCCAGGGCTGGGGGCACAGCCGCCCATCCCAGCCCGGTCCCCGCCCTGCCAGGTGGCTGTCCCTTGCCCAGTGCTGGCCTCCGTCGCACCTAAGCGGGGCGTGGGGACGTTCGGAGAGCACCAAGGATTGAGGCACGCAGACACTAGTAGTGGAGTGATGTCTCCTATAAGCCTGTGACAGGTTGGTTTAGGGCTGAGTCTGACTTGGCCCCTTCGCGCGTCTTGCCAGAGGGTGGGTTCTTGGACTCCTTCCCGCCGGGCCGCTGCCCACCTGCCGCCTGATTGTCGGCCCCAACCCCACTTCCCTTGGACTCTGGACTCTGTGTCCCCCCACCCCCACCCTTCCCATCCCTGCCTAAGTGCCTGAGGGGCACCGAAGGGCTGCGTAGGGTTCGGGACTGAGGATGGTTGGTCTCTCGGTCTCCGTCGCTTGGGGACCTCATGGGGGGCCGACGTGGCAACTCCTGAGTGAGGTGAGTACAGTGGCAGGGGCAGCTGTTGGGAGTGTTTTGTGGAAACTGATTCGAGCAGCTCATATAGAAACTGATTCGAGCATCTCATATATAAATACACACACACACACACACACACACACACACACACTTAAGATAGTTTAGATTTGAGTAGTCTTTTTCCCTAAGGTAAATGAATGAATTCAGCTGTTTAACTGAAACATTAATTTTGCTAAGGGAGTTTTTTATTTTTTCCTTTTTTCCTTTTGGGGCGATGCACAGGGGTCAATCCTGGCTCTGCACTCAGGAGTTACTCCTGGCGGTGTTCAGGGGAACCATATGGGATGCTGGAAATCGAACCCGGGTCGGCCGCGTGCAAGGCAAACACCCTCCCCGCTGTGCTATGGCTCCAGCCCCTGAATGATGGTTCTAATGCAATATCCCAACAGCACGCCCGTCACTGTGCAGCCCCCCTCAAGGACCCTCAGCCCTCCCTCTCCACCCCCACAATCCCGCAACCCAACTCAGACAATTACTCAAAACACACATTGTAGCCAGACAGAGGAACTTTGCTCCTAAGCCCAAGAACAGGCTCCCGTGTGCTCACTGTGGCCCTGAGCCGTGACATCCAGCCCGCCTCCCGCCTTCTGACTTACTCGTCTGGTTCTTTTTACTTGCTGCATCACAGCCTACAGCCTGTTCGTGGGCACCGTGACTCCTCCACCCCTCCGCCCCCAGCCTCAGCTGAGGTGTGTGGGCCCGGCTGGGGGTCTGCGGGAGCAGCCGTCTGTCTGTCCTTCTCCGAGCATGTGCTGCCCGCCCTGGAGTCCGGGTGTGGGTGTCCGCTGCCGGGGCTCCCCGCGGGAAGGCGGCCAGGACTGGGGTTGGCAGCTGCCCCGGCAGGGAGCCGCGGGGGACGAGCGAGCGTGGAGGGTGTCCGTGACCCGCGGCGTGGGCTCTGCTTCTGGCCTGGCCGCTCCTCCCTCGGAGGGAGCCCTGCGTCTCCCCTCCCGCCTTCCTCCCTGCCCTCAGTGCCCGGCTCTCTGCAGCCACCCGCTCGGTCCCCCTCTTGCTGGGCCTCAGCGTGGGCACTGCCCGCTCGGGAGAGGTGCCCGTGAGAAGGCCGTGAGCTTCCCTGCGGCTCGCGGCGAGGCAGGCGGGGTCGCGCGGGGCAGCAGGGCTTTGGGACCGCAGTAAAGGAACTTCCTTTCAAACATCAAAACACGTTTTTTCTTTTGGTTTTTTGGGGCCACTCTCGGCGGTGCTGAGGGCTTGCTCCTGGCTCTGTGCTCGGGGCCTGCTCTGGAGGGGCTTGGGGGGGACCATGTGGGGTGTTCCTGAGGCAGAGGAACCTTCGGAAGCAGAGGGGGCCGCTCTTCCCCAGAGCACTCCTAGCCGGCAGCCTCAGCTGAAGGGACAGGCCCCCCCCCCACATTCGCTCCCTCGTTTTTTTTTTTTTTCTTTTTTTTTTAATGATTTTTTTTTTTATTAGTGAAACACCATGAGGTACAGTTGTAGATTTACTATTTTTTGTGCTTGGGTTTCGATTATACAATGATCAAATACCCATCCCTCCACCAGTGCCCATTTTCCACCACCATGGATAATATCCCTCCCACCCCCATCCCCCCATCCCCCCTGTCTCTGTGGCAGGGCAATCCCCTGTGTTCTCTCTCTCCTTTTGGGTGTTGTGGTCTGCAAAAGAGGCATTGAGTGGCAAACATGTTCAGTCCATAGTCTACTTTCGACATGCATCTCCCCTCCTGGGAGGATCCTCCAAACACCCTTTATTTGGTGCTCCCTTCTCTATCTGAGCTGCCCTTTCCTCTAGGATACCCGGCTGGCCTCTAAGTTATGGAGTAATCCTCCTGGTGCTGATCTCAGCTATTCTTGGGTATTAATCTCATACTTTGTTACTTTATATCCCCCAGATGAATGCAATCTTTCTGTGTCTATCCCTCTCTTTCTGACTCATTTCGCTTAGCATGATACTTTCCATATTGTACCACTTGTATGTAAATTTCATGACTTCATCTTTTCTAACAGCTACATAGTACTCCATTGTGTAGATATACCAAAGTTTCTTTAACCAGTCATCTGTTCGTGGGCATTCAGGTTTCTTCCAGTTTCTGGCTATTGTAAAGAGGGCTGCAATGAACAAACAAGTGCAGATGTCACTTCGACTATACATTTTTGCCTCTCTGGGATATATTCCCAGGAGTGGTATTGCTGGGTCAAATGCTCCCTCGTTATTACTGGGTGCGACGCACCTCTGGACGGCTGCGTTCACCGCTTTCTGGTCGTATCTAGGCTAACACGTTTCTTGGACTCTCCCATCAAGTGCTCTTCTGTCTGGGTGCTGGAATCAGCGGGGCCTGGAGTCTCTGGGATTGCTGAGTCTGACAGCTCTATTTTCATGAAACAGAGTGGTAGTGTCACATACCTTAGGTTTTGTGAGGTCACCTAGTTCTTTTTTTGCTTTTGGTGAAGACTGGGATGTGCAGTTTCTCCTTGCCTGTTTCACATGGATGTAAATTAAAGCTGGTGATGAATAGAGAAGATGTAGGCTAGATATTGTGGCTAGTTTGGGGGAAGGTGCGGGGCCTTACAGTGGCTTAATAATACTTCTCTTTCCAACTCCACATTTCAGATTTAACCCTGATGTTTCTGCGGACAATTTAAAGAAATTACACTTTTCCAGGAATTCCCATTTTTTATATGTTATGTAGCTTTTTTCTTTTGGACCACACCTGGCGGTGCTCAGGGATCACTCCTGGCGGTGCTCAGGGACCACTCCTGGGGGTGCTCGGGGGGCCATATGGGGTGCCGGGGATTGAACCCAGGTTGGCTGTATGCCAGGCAGGCGCCCTGCTCACTCTGCTGTCGCTCCAGCCCTCTTGTGTAGCGCTCTCTGACATGCAGCGTGTCCAAGTTCTCCATGTTGAGTCTCTCTAACTAGCTGCGCGCCCACTGAACTCCTCACCTCCTCCTCCAAATGTGCTCATCAGGAGGGCTCGGGGAGGAGGAAGCGACTGGGGCTTGGCAGGTTCCGTGTTGCCCAGGAGCATCGGGTCAGACCAGACACTCGTCCTCTCCTCGGGCCTCCTGGCAGTGCCCGGCAGCTGCGGGGAGGAGGGGACGGCCCTCGATGTTCACCAGGCCGTGCCGGAGGTTCCCGGGGCCCTTCCTGACGCCCGTGTGGCGGGGGGGGTGTTACAGACCGGGTAGATCCGGTGGGGCTGAGGAACTTCCGTCGTCAGAAGCGAAGACAGAGGCAAACCGGGGGCCTAGCTTACGCGTCCTGGGGCGGCTGGGCCGTGCTGGGGGGCTCCGGGCGCGGGGCCCGGTGTCCACTTGAGGTTCTGACGGCCGCCCCCTGTCCCCCCAGAGCTCCCAGTACGTGCAGTGCGTGGCCGGCTGCCTGCAGCTCATGCTTCGCGTCAACGAGTACCGCTTTGCCTGGGTGGAGGCCGACGGGGTGAACTGGTGAGTGCCCTTTCCTCCGTGCAGGTGGCCGGGCAGCAGCTCCTGGACATCTGCAGAGAGGAGGACCGTCGTCGAGCGCTAAGCAGCCTCGCCTGCCTGGAAACGGCTGTTTTGTCAGGTTTCCCGCGAGCTTTCCTAGAAACCAGATTCTGCCACACCGAGTGGTCAGGTGTATCTTAAAGGTCATCAGCTCCCGAGAGCCGAAAACTCCATAGAACAAATTCCAGATCCTTGGGGGGAGGGAGTCTGCAGTGCCTTGTGGAAAACGGAAGCAGAACTCAACAGAGTGAATCGAAACTTTCTCTGGAATACTGTTTAATTGGGCTTTTTTTTCCTTCCCTCCTTTTGGGGTGGGGTGGGGGGTTTGAGCCACACCCCGTGGCCCCCAGGGCTTATTCCTGGCTCTGTGCTCGGTCTCCGTTCTGGCATAACCGGGGCTGGATGCAGTGTTGGGGTCTAGGTAGGGTCTGCTGGGTTCCGGGGAAGTGCCTTTCCCCTTCACTGCCTCCCTGTCCCGTAGTGAGAGATTCTTCCCCGGATCCTGATTTGCAGGTCCCCAAAGTTCACACGTTTAGTAAAACGGCACCAGCAGATTGCCCGGCCGCTTCTCCCCCACCCCCCAGTAAGGACGGAATTCTGTTCGACTCTGAGGAAGTCAGTTTATTTCTTCGTAATGGAAGAGCTAATGTCGATTAAGTCAGTTATTCCCGGGGTAACTGAAGAGACCGTTTTCTGCTGGGCACAGTCCACACAGGATGCCAGTTCCTTGGCAGAGCTCGGTGGTCCAGCCAGGCCTCGGAGCAAGAGGAACTTATTAGATGATCGTGACGTTGTGTCATCGGATTTAAGCAGGTTGCCTCCTCACCTCTCGTGTATGGATGTTCGTTCCAGGAGGCTCAGTTAACCTTAGAAATGTGTTTTCGTTTTTAATTTTTTGAGCTATGCCCAGCTGCGCTCTGGGCTGACTCCTGGCTCTGTGCCCGGTGGTCACTCCTGCTGGCGCCCTCCGAAACCTTTCGTTCTTGTCCTCAACAACGGGACCAGTGGCGAGCACTCCTTAAGCCCTCTGCTCATGGAAACGTTTTGATTCTCACTGAGGTCACCTGGGAAGAGCTAGCTGGCCAGTTCCCATCTGTGGACGGACATGGGATCTCTCCAGTGTCCAGAGAGTGGGCAGGGCCGGTATTGGCCCTTGCACAGGAGAGCACAGGTCGGAGGTCAGAGCTGCCGAAACAGACCGGCTTGGGCAGGTGTGTGCGTGCACTCGAAATCCAGGCGTGAGTGGCTCGGCCTCCTCCCAGCGCTGGGACTCTGGGCTCCGGGAGTGGGAGGGCAGCGTCTGCCTGGTGCTTGCCTTGGTCTGTCGGGGGTGGGTGTGGGCGGAGCCAGCCCTGTCAGAGCTGCTGCAAAATGAACGCGCCTGTTTCCCGGGCAAGCACGGCTGCCGTGGGGCCGGGTGGAACAGTGCCCAGGGGAAGGAGTACTGCCCAAGGGAAGGGGTAGCGCCCAGGGCAAGGAACAGTGCCCGGGGGAAGGAATAGTGCCCAGAAGGAGTAGTGCCCAGAGGGAGCAAGCAGGACGCTCCAGGAGAGCTTTCTTCCCTCCGTTCCTGTGGTCAGCTGACCTGCAGGAACAGGGCTGACCGCTCGGCCCTCAGAGCCCAGCGTGGAAGGACACCCAGAGGCAGAGGGGACCACAGCCGCCGTGGACGGTGTCAGGCGCCCTGATTTTCTAGCCCTTGCAGGACTGTGGCAGAGCGAACCGAGACCAGCAGGGTTGAGAGGACTGCGAGGAGAGTCAGGCGGGGGGCTGGGCCGCTGCACGGGTGGAACTGGGCCAAGCGGGAGAGGATCAGAATCCTGAGGCTGGAGATCGTAGACATCAGTATGAGATTTTATTTGGGCCAGGGTGTAGCTGGCTTGTGTTGAGGCCTTGAGTTTGATCTCTGGCACTGCAAGAACGATTTAAGTTTAACTTTTTTTGTTTATTGGCTTTATTTTTTTAGGTTTTCATAGAAAGTATAAATGCAGTATGTATTAGTATGTGTGTGTGTATAGGAAGCACCCACAGTCTTCCTATTATTAAATCTTGTGTTATTGTGGTATATTTCAATTGATGAGCCACGATTGATAAATTTTTTAACGAAGATGAGTAGTTTGCATTAGGGTTCACTCTGAGTTGTGTGTTCTATAGGTTTTGAGTTTCCTGCAATTCTGTTTTTTTTTTTTTTTTTTTTTAGTGGTCTGATTGGGCAGTTTCTGTCTTGCAGGTTTAAGTGCGAACACTCCCCAGAGAAATTTCTCGAGGGCTTACCCTTGGGCCAGCCTCTTTGGTGCCCACCCAGTGACCCAGTGTCAGTGAACTGGGAGACTGGCTAGAGGCTTCTGAGGCTCGGACCCCAGATTCATTGGGTAGTTCATATTCAGACAAGACAGGATTCCACCAGTCTCTCCCCCGCCTCCCGCCTGAGTTTCCTGAGTATATCTGACGCCATCACTTATTAATGGTCTCCTTGGCCATCTCGACTCAGAGTTGTGGCCCTGCGTCCTTGTCAGGGCCTGCCCAGTGCGTCTCTGTTGCTGGCTTCCGCTTCTTCAGTGTTGGTCACATTCCTCTCACCGTTCCCTTCACTGTGTTGTGTGTCGGCTTATTTCCTGCAGCGAGTGTTGCGTTTGTTCAAGCACGGTGACCCCTGGGCCGAGGCCTGGGGCCGGCCTTCTCTGCGAGGGGTCCGATTCGCTTGTTGTTGCTGGTCGAAGAGAAACTGAGGACACGGTTCAGAAAGATTTTGTCTTTCTCATGCCAGAAGAGAATAGTCGTTCCCCCCTTCCGCTCTCCCGCGGAATGCGTTCTCACTGCCTTTTCCTTTCCAGCATAATGGGCGTTCTGAGCAACAAGTGTGGCTTCCAGCTGCAGTACCAGATGATCTTCTCCATCTGGCTCCTGGCGTTCAGCCCGCAGATGTGTGAGCACCTGCGCCGCTACAACATCATCCCGGTGCTGTCCGACATCCTGCAGGAGTCCGTCAAGGAGAAGGTGACCCGGATCATCCTGGCGGCCTTCCGGGTAAGTGCTGCTGCGGTTCTTTTGATGGTGCCTTTGTGTGTGTGTGTGTGTGTGTGTGTGTGTGTGTGCGCGCGCGCGCGTGTGTATGTACGTGTGTGTGCGTGTGTGCACGCTCGGTGCATGAATGTGTGTATGTGTCTGTGTGTCTGTGCGTGTGCATTTGGTGAGGTATTTTACGCTGTGAAGCAAAATAGAAGACCATCGGCAGGTGGGATATGGAATTGCCTTTTTTCCAGACTTATTGGTGGGCTCAGAGCCGGTTGGTGTTTCTGGCCCAGCGGAGTGGCGCTGTGTGGGAGAAACTCATTTGAAAGGACGGAGTGTGAGGCTTGCAGGGCGCTAGAAAGGAAATGAGGAAAGGGAGTCGCCTCATGGTCAGAGAGTGGCAAGTCCCTTTTCTGGTTCTGGATCTACTGAGTTGCGTTACATTTCTTTCTTTGCTTCTTCTTTTTAAAGGAAAAGCAGATTTTATTGGAGGTTTCCGAGAAAGGGGAGGGAGGGAGAGAGAGAGAGAGAGAGCAAGGTTGAGGAGAGAACGGTGTCGCCACGTCTTCAAAGACGGGGAGAGGCCAGGACACGTCCCTGCGTCCCATATGGAAGCCCCGTCTCGAGGGGGATGCGGGCGACACGTGCCTGGCAGTGACACCGGCACGGCAGCACCTGGGCTGGGTCCACGCAGCTTTCTTGCTCCATCGGCTCTGCAGGGCTTCCCCCCGGTCCCCCACCTGGGCTGCTACCTGGGGAAGAGCCCTTGCTAGGAGGCGGCTGAGGGGTAGGGCTGGGGGCTGTGGGGGTCTCTGACACTCCTCCCCTGCCTTGCTTCCTGTGGAGCGTCAGTGCATTTCTTTGGTGTTTTTTTTTTCTTTTGTTTTTTGTTTTGCTTTTTGGGTCACTCCCGGAGATGCACAGGGGTTCCTCCTGGCTCTGCACTCAGGAGTTACTCCTGGCGGTGCTCAGGGGACCATCTGGGATCCTGGGAATCGAATCCGGGTCGGCCGCGTATGCAAGACAAACGCCCTACCCGCTGTGCTGTCACTCAAGCCCCCCGGCAGTGGATTTCTGAGCAGCTTCAAAGATCTGGAACTCTTGGAAGAGTAGAATCATTATCATTTAAATTTTTTTTTTAGGATAGTAGAATTTGATGGTTCTGTGAGTCAGCCTCGTCCTTTGAACAGATGGGGAAGTTGGGCGCTGAGCCGGGCTGAACCCAGTGGTGCCGACACGGTGTTACGAGCTGGCGACTCTCCGCGTGCCTCCCCTCCCCAGGGCTGGTGTGCCCAGGGCTTCCACAGTCCCAGGGCTCTGCTGCAGGCTCGTCCGCCTTTGCTGAGACCAGGGGTTTCACGCGGCTCCGTGTGTGTTTGTTTGGTTTTCCAGCAGCTTCCGGCAGTGCCCAGGGGCTGCCCTGGCTGGCCGAGCGAGGGCTGGGCCCTGCAGGGCGCCTGTGACCCGGTCTCCCGTCACGCAGGCCCTGGCCCGTTGCCTTGTTCCGCCTTCACGGTCACACAGTGGGTTCCATGGTGTTAGCGTTCCCGGTGAGGAAGGCAGCTGGAGGTCGGTGGGCGGCACGCGATGGGTCTGGGTCCTGACGACCTTGCTTTGGCCCCGACGCCACCCGCTTCAGTCAGCCACCGTCTCCGTTCCTCCTTTCCTGGCTTCACTGTGTCGGGAATCTGAAGTGCGGCCGTCAGATGGAAGGCCGGGACGGAAAGACCAGGACACAGAGTCCGGCCCGGGAGTGACGGGTCCCGGTTCCGATGCGGTGAATGCGGGTCTCCTCTGAGGCCGTGGAAGGTGAACTGAGAGCGGGGGCGGCCAGCCAGCCCTCCCCGCATCACTCAGCTTTACGCTGCTTCCCCTTTCTCTCTTTCTCTCTCTCTCTCTCTCTCTCCTCTCTGTCTCTCTCTATCTCTGTCTCTCGCTTACTCTTTTTCTCTATTTCTCTCTTCTCTCTTTCTCTTTCTCTCTCACTTGTGTTGTGCTCAGGCTTACTCTGGGCTATTTGCTCAGGGATCACTCCTGGTGGGCCCGGGGGACCGGGATGGGGTGTCGGGGACCAAACTCGGGTTAACCATGTGTGAGGCAAGTGTCCTACCCACTGCATGCACGATCTCTTCAGTTTCTTGCTTTCTGTTATTCTTGCTTATATAGGGCACTCTTTTTCATGCAAAAAGGATTCCGTGCCTTTAGGAAACTCACCTGTAGGGGCCCGGGAGAGGGTTATTGGAAAGCACTTACTGCGCACGCGAGGAAGCTCTGGGTTCCATTCCTGACAGCACCACGAAGAATCCTCCCCGCCCCCCCCAAACCCAGAACCCAGAAAACCAGAAATTCCCTCTCAAGAAATAAAGAATAGATGGGAGACCCAAGGGGTAGTGCAACGTGCAGGGCCTTTGCCTTGTGTGTGGCCGGCCTGGGTTCGATCCTGGGCGTCCCATGTGACCCCCCTGAGCCCGCGGGAGTGACTCCTGAGTGCAGAGCCAGGAGGAACCCCTGGGCACCGCCAGGTGTGGCCCCAAACCAGAAAAGAAAAATTAGAACCAAAACTTTGTTTTGGTTTAGTAGCTAAAAGCGAATGTTTTCCTCCTCTTTGGGACGGGCATAGCCTCCCAAGCCGTGCCCAGCCGTGCCCAGCACGTCTTGGGGCCCAGGTCTAGTCTGGGCTGCTATCTAGATGGTTCTCTCTGAGGGTCCAAGGATGCTCAGGGCCGTCTCCATGGTGCTTGGGGGCCTCATGGACCACACCTGGCAGTGATGCTCTCTTCGAGCAGCTTTATTGTCCGTACACTTGCTTACATACACCATACACCTACTCGGATTGGGGCCGAGCATCTCCACCCAGATCCTCCAAATCCCAGCAGGCGGGGGTCACACCCACCACCTGGCCCCCTGGCGCCGTGTAATCCCATCAGCGGCCAAGACTCAGAGACTATAAAATCCAGCTCCCGGAGGACGAGAGCAGTGCAGTCTCTGCCCCCGTGCCTGGGTGTTCCTTCCCGGAGTCCCTTGGAGGGGAGCGGGTTGAGCTTTCCTCCCAGCCCCGGCCAGGGCTACGGCAGCCGGAGACCTCCAGGACCAGCCACCACCATGCTGAGACCACTCTCCGCACACATGAAGGTACTGGCAGAGGGACAAAGCCACGCGGGTTCCGGGGCCGAGACCTCCAAGCCTACTCGGATTGGAGTCGAGCATCTTCCACCCAGATCCTCCAAATTCCAGTAGGCGGGGGTCACACCCACCACCTGGCCCCCTGGCGCCGTGTAATCCCATCAGCGGCCAAGACTCAGAGACTATAAAAACCAGCTCCCGGAGGACGAGAGCAGTGCAGTCTCTGCCCCCGCGCCTGGGTGTTCCTTCCCGGAGTCCCTTGGAGGGGAGCGGGTTGAGCTTTCCTCCCAGCCCCGGCCAGGGCTACGGCAGCCGGAGACCTCCAGGACCAGCCACCACCATGCTGAGACCACTCTCCGCACACATGAAGGTACTGGCAGAGGGACAAAGCCACGCGGGTTCCAGGGCCGAGACCTCCAAGCCTACTCGAATTAGAGTCGAGCATCTTCCACCCAGATCCTCCAAATTCCAGTAGGCGGGGGTCACACCCACCACCTGGCCCCCTGGCGCCGTGTAATCCCATCAGCGGCCAAGACTCAGAGACTATAAAATCCAGATCCCAGAACCGTGCGGCCGCATTTGCGGCCGCGCGACATCTTAACAGGACTTTTTTTTTTTTATGACATCTTATTGTCTTATTCCTACTTTGGACAAACTTGCAGGCTATCGAATGTAGCCTGCCCACAGGGCAGAGTCTGGCAAACTCCCCGTGGCGTTTGCCAAATACCAGTAACAATGATGGGTCTCATTCTCCGAAAGAGCCTTGAATATAATCTCAGGGCTAGGATGAAGGAGACGTTACTGGGGCCTGCTCGAGGCAATCGACGAATAACAGATGATGAATGAACACTTGCTTACCTAGTGAAGATGAGAAGTTCTACAAATAGAAACCCTTCCCAGATGCCTTTGCTTGCCAAGGCTCCGTTTAACTCACAAGCGAGTTCTCTCTCTCTCTCTCTCTCTTCTTTCCTTCCTTCTTTCTTTCTCTCTCTCTCTTTCTCTCTTGGCATTATGCTGATCATGGGGAACACAGATGCTTAGGATAAAGCTCAAGCCAAGGGCCTGCCAGCTGATGGAGGCAGAACACATACATGAACGTCAGTTTAACACAGTGACAAGAAACTTTTATAAGAGCAGGATAAAGAAACGAGACTCGGTTTTATTATTTATCAATTTGGGGAAAACTTAAGAAGTTTTCTTTTTTTTTTTTGCCGGGGGGGGGGTGTTGCGGCAGTTGGGTTTGGGCCACGCTCCTTGGTGCTTGGGCTTACTCCTGGCTCTGTGCTCGTGGGTCCCTTCCGGAGATGCTGGGAGCGTGTGCGGTGCCGGGCACGGAGTCTCAGCCTCTGCCGTCTCTGCCCCGCGGGAGGTGCTGGAAGGGTGCGGGGGCAGATGCAGACGGAGGGACGTGGAGAGGGTGCTGAGCGCCCTCCTGGACTGTCGGCAGTGAGTGCTGTGAGGGGCACTCACGGTGGCCCCTCCGCCTCCCACCGCCTCCCTGGCCACCCGGAAGTGCGTGTGAAGGGACTGGACGGGGCAGAGGAACAGGGCCACAGGTCGTCCTGAGACCGGCAGCTTTCTGCAGGAGGGAGGGACCCGCCTGTGCAGCCGAGCGTCTGCCTGAACCCGGGAGCTGCCGCCACTGACATTTCTGCCCTCGAGTGAGCCCGTCAGGAGAAGCTGTTTCTACCCAGGGAGCTCCCTCGCCACGCCCGGGGCAGGATCTCTTACTGCATTTTGCTGGGAATCGTCTTGTTTACACAGAGGGAAGGTCTGCGCGCCCGCGCCAGGCTTTTCTGCTTGTGCCGTCCTTCCAACAGCGTGTGCTCACTGCGCCCCTGCGTCCTGCTGGTAATTCTGATAATTCCACAAGCAGCCCTTATTACATTCGTGAGGATGATCTGTGGTCGGCAGTCTTTGATGAAGCTGTCGTCGATTGTCTCGGGATGGCAGAAGTGCCTTTCCCTCCCGACTGTTCCCCATCTCTTTCCCACTGCCTCAGACGCCTTAGTGTTGAAAGTCAGCCAGCGCCGACCCACCAAGGGGCCTTTACGTGTCGAAGGGAGAGGAGAATCGCCTTCTCTCCCCCTTGAAAGCAGAGTAAACTCCTCAGCGGGGAAAACGGCAGGTGGAAAATGGACAAGCCCAAAGCTGGGCGTCCCCCATCCAAGAGTTCGCCCCGTTATGAACCCCAGGGAGTTCTTGGAATTAGAAGCGCTCCTCCAGTGCCCGCCAGACTCAGGCGAGGAAGGGAAGAGCATTATTCACAGGGAGAGCACCGCAGGGGCCTGGGGATAGGAGATAAGGCCAGCTGCAGGGTGTCTTTACGCCCAAGCCCCGTCCGAAGCACAGCGCTAACTTTCTGCACCTTAGTGATGTCTCAGGAAGATGCAGACGAGAAGTTGGTCATCAGTGGGGGTTGGTGCTGGTGTTTAAGCGAAGGGCCCGTCTCCATAACGTGAGGGTACAAGACGTGGAAGTCACAGCGAGTCTTCCAGAAGGTTTGGTAATGGATAAAGGTGGCAGTACTGAACACCGGGCTGTTTTGCCAGGGGCGGGGTGGCAGTGAGTCTGGCAAAGCGTTTTGAGGCCAGAGAGATGGGAGAGACGGTCCAGCGGGCAGGACGCTCTCCTTGCACGTGGCCGAGCGCCACTGGGTATGGCCCAAGGAAGGAAAAAAAAGTATTTTCAGGGATTGACAAAAGTGGAACAGATCTACTCAGACGGCTTGGTCTTAGAGTAGTGTCATGTATCCCAGGCATAGCGATCCAAAGTGAGAGGTCACAGTAGTTCAGTGCTGTTAGCCAAACTACAGTCTTCTCTGCTGATGTCCTTTCTGTGTCCCCAGGTTTATTTCAGCGTCCCGTGCGTGTCCTGCTTTTCTCTTCGCCCTCTCAGCCCACGACCCTTTCTCTGCCTCTCCCGTCGTCATACCTTGAGACTTCGCGAGTCTGAGTCCCCGGAGCGCTTTCCTCAGTTGGGGTCTGGCTGACACTGGCGCCTTCTCTCGGAAGAAGAGGGGCCCAGAAGTCTGCTTGGCCACGTTTCGAAGCTCAGGCCGACCCCCCCGCCCGGTTGGGGAGAGGCGCTGTGTTGGCTCTTCTGAGGCCCAGGCTGTCTGCGCGCCGGGAAACCCGGGCTCTGCAGAGCAGGCAGAGGGGCTCGAGGCAGTGTGGGTTAGCAGGGCTCGCGAGCACTCTGCTCTCGGTGAGATGGCGGCAGCCCCTGTCCTCCGCCAGAAACTGCCTTCTGACCCTCGCACAATCGTAGCCAGCGTAGTAATAGATGATTTTTTTTTTAATTGAATTACTGTGAGACACAGTTACAAGCTTTCATGTTTGAGTTTCAGTCATACAGTGATCGAACACCCATCCCTCCCCCAGTGCACATTCCCCACCACCCATGTCCCCAGTATCCACCCCCTGGATCCCACCCTCCCCCGGCCTCTATGGAAGACAACTTTTAAGTGACATTGGAGCGATTGAAAGAGCTCCACAGAGTGGTCACATGCCACTCTTTTGCCAAAAGATTTGGCTTAATGTCGATGACGATTGTATAGTGGACTATGTTTTGTTTTCGGTCATTTCTGCAGTAGCATCAACATTAAACTTTTTTTAAAAAAAACTTTTTTTATTTTTTTTAGCTTTTTGGGTCACACCCAGCAATACATAGGGGTTCCTCCTGGCTCGTGCACTCAGGAATTACTCCTGGCAGTGCTCAGGGGACCAGATGGGATGCTGGGAATTGAACCTGGGTTGGCCACGTGCAAGGCGAACTCCCTACCCGCTGTGCTATCGCTTCAGCCCCCAGCACCAACATTAAACTTCAGATGATTTAAAGCAGATCCCGTGAATCAGTAGGGATATTAGATCCTCCTATTGTAAATCTGAATCAATGTGATTATTGCCTGAGTGTTCCGAGCACTGGGCCGGGAGAGCATCCCTAGAGGACCGACAGCTCAGATGCACACAGTATGCACACAGTGAGTTCAGACTGACTGACCAGTAAGGAAATAAGCAATAAAGTCATTTGATTTGGACTCTTGAATAGGTGAGAAATAATGTCTTTTAAAAATCATTCGCAAATGCCTTCGGACATCTAAATGTGTTTTTGTTGAGATGAAATTGGCGTAGAGCATTTTGTATTTAGCTTAGCTGAATGACACTTGACTTGGTGAATCTCGTGCCGTGTGATTGCCGTCCAGAGCGTTGGCTTCTGCGCCCTCATGTCACGGCACTGTGTGGAGACGGTTCATATCCGAAGAATATCATAGTCGTGTGTTTTTTCCCCTGAAACCTGAAATTCCAGGTGCACAATTTTGTGCTGAAGAGTTTCAGCCACTTGCCTGCTTCCGTGAGCCGCAGGAGCCCAGCCGGGCTAGTCAGGGTTCCTTCCATCACACCGGCTGAATCTTCTTGAGTGGAACCGTCTCACTCCCGCCCAGCAGGTCCTGAGTTCCAGGTCTCTGCAGAGTCGGTTCTGTTGGCTGAGTCAGTGTGTCGGCCTTCAGTTCTCCGGTGGATGGAATTGTTTAAAGGTCACGATGGCTGAGGGACACGGCAAAGAGCATATTTATTGTCTTGAGTTTTGTCTCTTTTTTTCCTGCTGTGAATTTTCTTGTAGTCCTTCTTGGTCAATGGCTTATCTAATGAGGCAGAAAACACAATCAGTTCTATTTTTGTGTATGGTTTTCAGCAGAAAGGCTTAGGGAAGAAATCACCAAATTGAATTTTCATGAGCTGCATTAATCATGATGTTTAATTCACTCCCACACTCTTGTACACACTCAGATGCAGGTTTCCGTAACAAAAACATGGGTTTTTATCACAGTTAAGACTTTTTTCCTAAAAGATTTTATTAATTTTTGGGTCGCGACACTGTTAATAATAGTTTTTCATAGACCTCGGTCCTGTGTGTGCCAGGCCTTTGGACCTGCTCCTGGTCCCGAATATTAAAAGCCAAACACTGGGCACATCCCAGAGAATAAGACTTTGTTGAAGGTGCTGAGGGTCTGAGAGGGCGGTAGAAATTGGGGTTCCTCAGACAGAGAGAAGAGATCTGGTGGGACCATATAGGCCGGACTGATGGGCAGCCAGCTCTGAGTTTCCTGAAGCAGACAAAGTCTTTTTGCATACCGAGCCTAATTGTTAGCAGTGAGGCCGGCATTCACCTTTGAATAAAGAGCTTCGAATTTTGGTGCAGCTGTGTTGGAATTCATGCCTCGTGCTATTTCTGCAGGGGACCCTGGGTGGTTGGTCTGTACCGGCTGCGTGTGGCTTTGTCCTGGGCGCTTGCCCTGCTCTGGCCCCCGGCTGGGTCCGGTCCATGCTGGGTTGATTCACGAAAGGTTGTTTGCAGAAAAGACTTTGATCCTTGGCTGTGAAAGCTCTTGAGAGTGAAACGGGGGAATTTGCCTGAGGGTCCCAAAGGATCCCTGGTAATGATCTAAGCCAGCCGGAGAAATGCTTTAGAGACGCTGTGGTTTGTGTTGCTGCACAGGACAGGCTGGTGGTGGTCGGGGTGGGCTGGCAGGTGGGAGGGCGACAGACTGGAAACGAGAGATCTCAGCAAACCACGCGGTGCAGCCTGTGCCCTGGGAGGGCCTGTGTGCGTGCGAGTCCCGTCGTCACTGTGTCCCGTTTTGAGGCTGTCTGGGCCAGCGCCGGGGTTGCACCTCGGTGAGCGGGAGGCAGAGACGCTCTGCCGGAAGGGACTCTGGGGGGGGCGGTGGCGTCAGGACGCAGGAGTCTCACTGCCTCTGTCTGCCTCAGAACTTCCTAGAGAAGGCGACGGAGCGCGAGAGCCGGCAGGAGTACGCGCTGGCCATGATCCAGTGCAAAGTGCTGAAGCAGCTGGAGAACCTGGAGCAGCAGAAGTACGACGACGAGGACATCAGCGAGGACATCAAGTTCCTGCTGGAGAAGCTGGGCGAGAGCGTGCAGGACCTGAGGTGAGCCCCTCGCTCGGGCGGGGGCTGGGGAGCCGCGGTGCGGGCCTACCCGGCGGGCGGCTGCGGTTCCCGGAGCCTCGTGCTCTGGAGCACACAGCAGCTGGCTGCCCGCGGGACGGCAGGGCAGCCCTTCCGGGCTGTTCTCGGGGCCTCGCCCGCCTCTCCGCCTCCTCCCGGCTCGGGGTCTGCCCTGGCTGTGGCTTGGGGCCGGGGGACTTGACTGATTGATTGATTGATTTATGATTTTTAAATTTTTATTCGTGAGACACCATGAGGTACAGTTGTAGACTTACAAGCTGTTGTGCTTGGGTTTCAATTATACAATGATCAAATACCCATCCCTCCACCAGTGCCCACTTCCCACCACCACGGGTCCCAGTATCCCTCCCACCCCCCAACCGCCCATTCCACCCTGCCTCTGTGGCAGGGTATTCCCTTTTGTTCTCTCCCTCCTTTTGGGTGTTGTGGCTTGCAAAAGAGCCATTGAGTGGCAATCATGTTCAGTCCATAGTCTACTTCCAGCATGCATCTGCCATCCTGGGAGGATCCTCCCGACACCCTTTATTTGGTGCTCCCTTCCCTATCTGAGCTGCCTTTTCCCCTAGCGTGTGCGGCTGGCCTCAAGCCATGGAGTGAACCTCCTGGTACTTATCTCGGCCATTCTTGGGTGTTAGTCTCTTATTTTGTTACTTTATGTTCCCCAGATGAATGCAATCTTTCTATGTCTGTCCCTCTCTTTGGGGACTTTAATGGGAGGGGGCCTGACTGCCTTGAAGCCAGAGAAGCTTTCAAGCGCCTGAGCTGCTCTCTGTGAAGAATGCTTGACGGTGGCCGGCCGTGGAGAAAGCCTGCGCCCTCCACACCCCGCCCCTCCACCCGCTGTCTCGGGCGGGGCCCTGGGCCTTGCTCCTTTCTCCCTCACCAGCGCTTGGGGGTCTTCATTCGCCTACGCATTTCTTTGGTTTTGAACTCTCTATCCATTTTTACTTACCTATTTATTTTTGCTTTTTGGGTCACACCCGGCGATGCACAGGGGTTCCTCCTGGCTCTGTGCTCAGGAATCACTCCTGGCGGCGTTTGGGAGACCCTGTGGGATGCTGGGTATCGAACCCGGGTCGGCCACATGCCAGGCAAACGCCTTCCCTGCCGTACTATCGCTCCAGCCCCTATTATTATTATTATTATTACTTTCTTTTGGTCCAGACTTGGTGGTGCTCAGGGCGTCTCCTGGCCTGTACTCAGGCTCTCTCCCGCTGGGGCGTGAAGGGGTCGCACCTGAGCCCGCCCGTGCAGGCCAGCTCCTTGCCCACGGTGTGTTCCCACCCGCCCTGTGATTTGTTAATGCTGAATTTGGCAATCCTAAAAATCTTCCCGACATTGCAAGATGGGCCTACTGCTGCTTGTTTATTGTCTTTGTGACACTTTTCCGTAGCGTAAGGCGTTTTCTAGAGTAGCCTTAGAAGAGGCAGCTTCATTTCATGCTAAAGTAGTGGACTTAGGTGTAAACTCACGAGTGTGCCTAGCGGGGGCCGGGCGTGATGACTGAGGTGCCTTCTGGCGGCCTGCTGGCGCCGGGCTGCTGAGCATACACGTGTCCCAGGCGGCATGTCTGGAGGGAGCGCCTCGCCTTCTGCGGTCACAGTCGCCCACGGATGGGATGTCGCCTCAAGACCCGACACAGTCACCTTGATAAAGGCTCGTCGGCGGCTTGAGTTTGCCCAGGGGGTTCCCGTACAGGGATGGGGCGCCTTGGACGCTTGAATTCGTCGCAGAGATGCTCTACGTATTTTTCTTATTTAGAAGAGTATGGGGTTCTCGTAAACTTAGAATTTTGTAAACGTTTTGTAGCTCCTTCGACGAGTACAGTTCAGAACTGAAATCTGGGAGGCTGGAGTGGAGCCCTGTGCACAAGTCGGAGAAGTTTTGGAGAGAAAATGCCGTGAGATTAAATGAGAAGAATTATGAGCTCTTGAAGTAAGTTTGAAAATCCCGGTTTCGTATCTGTTCTGCACATCCTGATCTTCCACGTTCTTTCTAATCTTCAATCATTTTTCGGTGTTCCGTGATTTTACTTTGTACTTTGTTGTTCACTACTTCTGTGGTTGAATGTTTTCATCTGCTGATGCTTCTTGGCTGTTGGATTTGTTCTCCCCTGGACATGTGCCTGTTTACCTGTTTGTTTCCGTTTTACCAGAGTTCTGTCTGTTTTCTGAGCACGAGTCCTTCGAGGGCCCTGTTGTTGCAGGGTCTGATTTAAGCAAAGCGAGTGTCAGACGGATATTGGCGGGACCATGGAGAGTGGATGATGGGCAGAGAGTGGACTATACTTTGAGCACTTCTACTGGTTTTTTGTTTCTTCTTCTTCTTTTTTTTTACAAAGTTGTTGATGGTGATTTGTTACAGGCATTCAGTATTCCCGCACCAATCCCCCCACCATCTCTCCATTGCACCACCACCATTATTTCCAATTTTCCCCACTAATGCCCCATTATTTCCCACCCCTTAAGCCTGCTCCCATAGCAGGCCCTCAATAATTTATTTCATATTACTTGTTATAAATCCGGCTGCACGACATCTTATCTGATCTTTTCTTTATGACATCTTATTATCTCATTCCTACTTTGGACAAACTTGCAGGCTATCGAATGTAGCCTGCCCACAGGGCAGAGTCTGGCAAACTCCCCATACCAAATATGCCAAATACCAGTAACAATGATGGGTCTCATTCTCCTAAAGAGCCGTGAATATAATCTCAGGGCTAGGATGAAAGAGACGTTACTGGGGCCTGCTCGAGGCAATCGACGATTAACAGGATGATGAAATGAAATGAAAAAATGTTATAAATCATTTGCTAAAAGAATGATTTAGAAAAAGTTTCCTTAGCAGAAAGTCAGTGATGATTGCGGTCTCACCCGGCGGCCTTGGGCCCCAGGAGAAGAGATCGCTGAGCTGCTGGCCCATGTGGGGCCTCCGTGTGGGTAGTTTGGGGATGGAGATTGGCTGCTTCTGCATTATATTCTAGGGCTTTTTAACATTTCCCCCACTTCTGAGTTTTTAGCAACAATGACAAAAGGAACTTTACCGACAGAGTAAATACCCTAGACATACTTTGAGGGAGGGGCTTTGGGGCCATGGCTGGTGGTGCGTGGGGGCTACTTGAGGGTCACTCCCTGTGGCGAGGGGCTGCAGAGAGGTCCCCGAATGTGCCTCATCCCCGAACTGTCTCAGCCCTTATAGGTGTAGTTTCAGGAGGACAGATAGAGTGGAGGGGAACTTTGTGGGTTTTTTTTTGTGTGTGTGTATGTGTGGGTGTGTGGGTGGGGACACACCTTGCGATGCTCAGGGTTTGCTTCTGCACTCCAGAGTTACTCCTGGCGGTGCTCGGGGGACCCTGTGGGATGCTGGGGATTGAACTTGGGTTGGCCACGTGCAAGGCAAATGCTCGACCTGCTGTACGATGGCTCCAGCCTCTTTTTTTTTTTTTTGAGTCACACCCGGCAATGCACAGGGGTTCCTCCTGGTTCTACGCTCAGGAATCACCCCTGGCGGTGCTCAGGGGACCATGTGGGATGCTGGGTGTCGAACCCGGGTTGGCTGCGTGCAAGGCAAACGCCCTCCCCGCTGTGCTATCGCTCCAGCCCCTGCTCCAGCCTCTCAAGTATGATGTTTTTTTGGCATGTAGCAATTGTCTTGTGCTCTTATCTTTTTTATCCACATGATCCTATTTTTGCGAAGTTCTAATAGTATTTTGTTCAATCCTAAAATGATTATTAAAAAGGTAATACGCACAAAAATTTTAAGCTGGGAAAAGCTGTGAAGAATAAGAACAAATATGTCGAATGACTGATTAGGCTGATCGTGTAAACTCCATTTTGGGTTTGAATAGGCACTTACCGCCGTTTCTTTTCTAGCCAACATCAGAGACAGGATTCACATTTAGACGAATTCTGAGGCTTCGTATATTGTTGTCGATATTACTGAAGTATCTGACAGAATCTCAGCTTGTGGTTAATGGGGTAATTGAGGTTTGTGTTGAGGTTGGCGGGTTCCGTTGTTGGCTCGCAACTGTTCTCAGAGATGAATCAGAGCAAGTCTTTCTTGGATCTGATGCTTTTGAACATTTTTACGAATGACGAATACAGACATACAAAGTATGCGTAACCAGTTCACCAAGAATAGTACAGAGATAGTCTTATTGTCGCTGAAGGGCTCTGAAGGATAGCCACTAAAGTCCTTTACGGACCCTCAAGATTTGGGTATAAATATGAAGTTTCTGCAATTCCTTGTGTTTTGAACATCCTCTGAGCCTAGCTTCTCACTTGTACGAGGTGAGCTTGCCACAGAGCAGGCTCTGGTTGGGTGGGTCTGGGACTGGGGACCGGGGCTCTGCAGACCGCAGCTGTGGGACCGGGTCTCTGCCGTGAGCACGACTCAGGCCCCGGAGTAGGGCCTGGGGACGGTGAGGCCAGGAGGTGGACGCCTCGGGCCCCGCTGCAGCTGCCCTCTCTGTCCAGGTGCTGGTGAGCCCGGGGCAGCCTCGGGGTCAGGGCGTGAGTGAGGGTGACCCGGCCTTCCACACGCGCGGACAGGGACAGGCGCCTGCAGGTCCTGGGGTCCAGGAGAGACGTGCTCTCAGGCGCTCGTGGAATCTTCACCTCATTTCTCAGTCTTGTAATGTGATACTCAATAAAGTTTCAAACCCATAAAATAAAATCAATACTCTTGAAATTATTAACACGTTTCAGTTCAGCTCAACTGGGTTTGGTAGAATGTGGTTTGAAATTCGGAAGCGTGTGGGAGACCGAGAACCCTGGATTTTCTTAGTGGGTCATTGCATGGTTAAGTTGCGTGGATTGCCGTGTGGTGTATGTGGTGTGGTCAGTGAGGGCTGTGGCCAGTGTGAGGGCTGTGGTCAGTGAGGGCCGTGGTCACTGAGGGATGTGGTCAGTGAGGGCTGTGGTCACCGAGGGATGTGGTCAGTGAGGGCTGTGGCCAGTGAGGGCTGTGGTCACCGAGGGCTCCGGTCAGTGAGGGTTCTGGCCAGTGAGGGCTGTGGTCACTGAGGGCTATCGTCACTGAGGGCCATGGTCAGTGAGGGCTATGGTCACCGAGGGCTCTGGTCAGTGAGGGCTGTTATCAGTGAGGGTTGTGGTTAGTGTGAGGGCTATGGTCACTGTGGGCTATGGCCAGTGAGTGCTGTGGTCAGTGAGGGCTCTGGTCAGTGGGGGCTGTGCTAGGTGAGGGCTGTGGTCAGCACCGTGGCTGTGGCCAGTGAGGGCCGTTGTCACTGTGGGCCGTGGTCAGTGAGGGCCATGGTCATTGAGGGCTCTGGTAAGTGAGGGCTGTGGTCAGTGTGAGGGCTGTGGTCACTGTGGGCATGGCCAGTGAGGGCTGTGGTCACTGAGGGTTCTGGTCAGTGAGGGCTGTGGTCACTGAGGGCTGTGGTCAGTGAGGGCTATGGTCAGTGAGGGCTGTGGTCAGTGAGTGCTGTGGTCACTGAGGGCTGTGGTCGGTGTGAGGGCTGTGGTCAATGTGGGCTGTGGTCAGTGAGGGTTCCAGTCAGTGAGGGTTCCGGTCACTGAGGGCTGTGGTCCGTGTGAGGGCTGTGGTCAATGTGGGCTGTGGCCAGTGAGGGCTGTGGTCACTGAGGTCTGGTCAGTGAGGGCTGTGGCCAGTGAGGGCCGTGGTCAGCACCGTGGCTGTGGCCAGGACGGAGTAGTTTCTCCTGGCTTACCCCTTGTCTCTGAGGTGTTTCTGGCCCCCTGGAGCTGCCGTCGGAGAGAGGCGCCTCGCGCCAGCAGCCCTGGACACAGCCGAGGGCGCGGATGCCACAGGCGCCTCGTGGCGTGCTCACGGGCAGGCCAGCCCCACAGTGGGGAGCGAGGGCCCCGGGTCTGCCCCCTGGCCTGTCCCTGTGCTTGGGCAATCCTTGGGGCCTGTTTCACCCCTCACATGGGCTCTTCCCTGAGGCTGTCCAGGTCTGGGTCTGGGCCTGGGTCGGGTCATGCCCACAGTGTCTGTAGCACGGATTGGTGTGTGTGTGTGTGTGTGGGGGGGGGGGGTGCTGCAGGAGTTCAGCCTGTGAGTGTCTGAGTGTGTGAATGTGACTGTGTGTTTGAGGGTATGTCAGTGTGTGACTGTGTGTATGAGTGTGTGAGTGTATTTGTGTCTGTGTGTTTGTCAGTGTGTGTGTGTGTGAGAGTGACTGCATGTGTCAGTGTGAGTGTGATTGTGAGTGTGTGCACATGTATGTGTGAGTGTGTCAGTGTGAGTGTGTGAATGAGTGTGTGATTGTGTGTGTTTGTGAGAGTGAGTGCGTGTGTGTGAGTGTGAGTGTGAGTGTGTGGTTGAGTGTGTGTGAGTGATTGTGTGAGTGTGTGTGTGTCTGAGTGTAGATACCCCGGCAGTGCGTCTGAGGCCTCTCAGCGTGCAGGGCTGAGGGACAGGCTCCTGCTCTGTCGTCCTGCCCCCCGGTTGCGGGTGTCAGGGCTATTCTGGTCCGCTGTGCAGGTGGCGGTGGCCCCGTGTTCTGGGAGGGAGGGCCCACAGCTGGCTCTGCACACAGGCGCCCTAGGGTGTTGGAGTGAGCCAGCCGGGCCAGGCACTACCTGCCCCACCCCCTGTGCTGGTCTCCGCCCGTCTCTCCAACGTGTAAGAGCTAGCCCACAGACTCTAAGAGTATTTTGTTTGTTTATTTATTTCTTATTGAATCACCGTGACAACAGTTACTAAGCTTTCGGGTCTAAGTCTCGGTCTTACGATGATCAAACACCCGCCCCTTAACCAGTGCACATGTGCCACCACCAAGAACCCCAGTACACCCCCTCCCTCCCCTCCCCCTGCCTTTGTGGCAGATGATTTCCACTTGACTCTCTCTGCGCTTTGATTACATTCAATTTTTTGACAGACGACCCACCATTATTATTTGGGATTTTCCCCCAATATTCAGACCTGCCGAGACGGCGTCATTAGATGATTTGTTTTCTGTTGCTGATAATGAAGGGCATATGGTGTCACAATTTTGGATTTCTGATGTTTTAGGAATTAAGTCCCGAGGGATTTCTGCCAGAAGCCGCTGGGTTCCGAGATTGGTTTGTGTGCTCTGGGGTCATGGCCGTCCCGGGGACGGAGGAGCCGTTGGTGGGCGGCAACTCCCGAAAGAGTATTTTTGTGTGGTGTACTCTGGAGGCAGAGCTGCTGTACTGAGACCTGCATGGGAGCTGTGAGGGTCACTCCGGACAAGCATGTGGGGTCCTATCCCTGAGCAGGGGGCACCCCCAGAACACTCAGACGGGGGCCCCAAGACACACAAAAGGGAAAGCCCAGATGGACCCCAGACAAAATGTGTTTGCCCAGTGTATCCATCAGCTCCCCTGTGCCTGTTGCGTGTCTGTGTGCCCGGCGCGTGCCCAGGGCTCCCGCTGCCCCTGGTCTCCGGTGGGCCGGAGCCAGAGAGGACACGCCCCGTCCTGCACGGCCCCCGAGTGTCATCAGCAGCCGTGGTCTTCAGAGCGGAGCTAGCGGGAACCTGCGCAGAGTCCTGCATCGAGAGAACATTCATGATTGTTGTTGTTGCTATCATAGTTTGTGTGTGTCTTGTTCGGGGGCCATCCAGCAGTGCTCAGGGCTTGCCCCGGCTCTGCCCTCGGGGTCCCCCCTGGCAGGGGCCAGGGGCCCGTCTGATGTTGCGGATGGGACCCGAGCAGGCCGCGTGCGGGCAGGCGCCGTCCCTGGTCTCTCTGGGCCCAGCAGGTGCCTCTTCCTTGCGGTCCTCGAGCAGGCGGGGAGCCCCTTGCAGTCCAGGAATCCGAGTGGCTCGCCCGGCGAGTGGGAGCGGCCTGCCTGTGGGGTGCGCGTGGAGCTCTGGAGACTGGTCCGATCTGTGCGTGAGTCTCAGGGTGAGGGCGTCTGCTGCATGCGAGGGCCGTAAAGAAATCTCCCTTTGGGTTGATTCCAGGATCCTGACAAAGCTCCTGGAGGTGTCCGATGACCCCCAAGTCCTGGCCGTGGCTGCCCATGACGTCGGCGAGTACGTGCGGCATTACCCGCGGGGCAAGCGGTAAGAGCAGGGGTGCCGAGGGCGGGGTGCGGGGAGGCGCTGGCTGGGGTGAGCAGAGCACCGAGGGCAGCGGGCAGGTCAGCGTCCCCTGACTGGGGACTCCGTCCAGTGCATTTTGACGCGGTGGCGTGCCGATGCCATGTGCTCCCGCGGCCCACAGGTCACCTCGGGAAGGTCCGTCTGCCCCACTGCGGGGGGAGCAGCCCAGGACGCGGCTCCCGAGGCCGCCAGAGGTCACGCCCAGAAGGCAGCGGCCACCCGCCCCCTTGGCATGTCCTGAGGGCAGCAGGGCTGGGGGGACACGGCGAGGCAGCAGCAAAGGTCCAAAGGCCACGGAAGCGCAGGCACTGGGGGAGAGTGACCGCAGGGGCGGGACGCCGGGTGGGGCTGGTGGGATCGTGCCCCCGGGAAGCCGGGCAGGTCGGGAAAGAGGAACGAGAGGAGGGGAGAGGAGCAGGGAGCGTGAAGGGTCGCGGAGGGCTGAGCAGGGCCCGTCTCCCCGCAGGGTCATCGAGCAGCTGGGCGGGAAGCAGCTGGTCATGAACCACATGCACCACGAGGACCAGCAGGTGCGCTACAACGCGCTCCTGGCCGTGCAGAAGCTCATGGTGCACAACTGGTGCGTACCCCCCTCACCCCCCCACCCCCTCCTGCCCGCGCCCCGCCTGCAGGGGGAGGGAGGGGCCAGCCCCGGAGGATGATGGGTGCTGGGCAGCCGGAGCCGGGGCTGCTGGTCACTGCCGGCCCCTCGCTCTCCCCACGCCCTCCTCTCGACGGGGCGTCTGGCCCGTGCTGGGGCTGGGGGCGCTGCTGCACCAGGGGAGGGTGGTGGGGGTGAAGGGGGGGGGCAGAGGTCGTGCAGGGGTGCGGCCTTGGGCAGAGCGGGCCAGGGGCCTGCTCCATGTACAGGAGCACGGGCACACGCAGAGGCCACTGGGAACCGGCCTCATTGGGCGCGGGGGGCAGGGGCGGGGGCGGGGGCAGCCTCTGGGCTCCAGGCGCTCCTCGGGGCTGCAGCAGGGGCGTCACCAGGAATTCCCGAAGCCCCTGAATGACACGTGGCTGGAAGAGTGTTCGCAGGCTCAGTTTCACACTGTTAGAATCAGTGGAGTTAGATTTTCCCGATGTTTTCTCGCAAAGTAGCTGGGAATGCAGTTCTCTCTCTCTCTCTCTCTCTCTCTCTCTTTCTCTCTCCCGCCTCTCATTCTCTATCTCTCTGTCAGTCTCTTTGTCTTATTCTCTGTCAGTGTCTCTCGTTCTCTTTCCCTCTCTGTCTCTGTCTCTGTCTCTCTCTCTCTCTGTGTCTCTCTCTCTCTGTCTCTCTCTATCTCTCTCTCTGTCTCTCTCTCTCTCGAAATAAGGGCCGCTAAAGTTTACTTGTCCTATTCACATAAGAACAGTTGTCTTGAGCACATGTGTCTGGCAGCGTTACCGTTTGCAGGATGTCAGTTTCTGAGGTGAGGGAAGGGAAGGGGCGTCTCCACCCAGCAGCGGCCGACACCCTGGCCCCGTGGGGAGGCCCCCAGCTGCCCGCAGGCCACTGGCTCGCAGGCACAGGACAGAGTCTCCTCCGAGAGGCGGGGCCAAGCAGAGGCTGAGGGAGTGCCTGGGTGTGCTGGCGGGCAGGTGGGGGGAGGCCAGCGGGTCAGGGCCAGGGGGAAGGAAGCTTCTGGAACACTGGCCTCGATGCTCTAAGGCAGAGGCGAGAGATCTCTGTTTCCCACGGCCCAGGCTGCTGACCACTGGCAACAAGAATGCCGGTTAGGTGCTCAGTGTCGGTCACTGACACGGCGGCCGGTTCCGGGGAGTCGGACCCGGGCTTCCCTCGGCCCAGGGACCTCCGCGCTCCAGGGCTGTGCCAGGGAGACCCCCGCCCGGCCCCGTTGTCTTGTGTTGATCGCTGCATGCTTAAGGTGCTGTGAGCGCCCAGTGATGCTTGGGCCCCTGCTGATGATTATTAGGGATTCTGGGGATATGTTTGATTTGCTCTTGCTGACGAAAAGCATGAAAGTCCTCCTGGTGTGGGCTGGGCCGTTGTCTGCCCTAGCAGTTGAGGGAAACTCTGTGGCAGGAGGGGCTGCCCTCGCCTGGGGGACTGGCCCGCGTGGGGCGGGGTAAGGTCAGTGCCGCTCACACGCGCGGGAGGGGCCGTCACTGCTCCTGGAGACAGTCCAGTCCCCTGGACCAAGTCAGATGGGCTGCTCCCTGGTTACCAGTGGGGGAGCGGGGAGAAAATCCTCCCGCAGAATCAACGAAAGTGCTCTGGAGGGCCGTGTTTAGAGGGAAAATGGCAGCAGGGGCTGGAGTGAGAGCACAGCGGGGAGGGCGTTTGCCTTGCATGCGGCCGACCCGGGTTCGATTCCCGGCATCCCATATGGCTCCCCGAGCACCGCCAGGAGTCCGAATGCAGAGCAGGAGTGACCCCTGTGCATCGCCGGGTGTGACCCCCCCCCCAAAAAAAAGGAGAAATGGCTCGAGTTTCTTTCTCTGACAGAGGCCAGACAATGAGTGAGGATCAGAGCCACCTAAATTGCTGGCACGCGGGTGCCAGTAGCAGTCACGAAAGCCAGGCGCTCTGGGTGAGGAGCTGGAGGGCGGGACGTTGGTCGTGACGGTGAATCCGACCCGGGTCAGTGAGGGAGAGTGGGGCGGGCAGGCACCGTGCAGCGGCGGAACGAAGCAGCCTCTCGGACCCGGAACTCTCACGGTCCCCGGGGAGCCGCTCAGCCCGGCACTGCAGTGGGCGGCCTCAGGCCCCGGTTCTCGGTTCTCGGGGAAGGAGCCGTTACAGCCTGACGCGCACCAGGGCCCGCCTGCCTGCATGGACGCTCCTGACTCCTGCACTCAAGCCCCCTGCAGGCCACACGGCGCCCCTTGAGCAGCTGGGTCCTGGCCACCACTGGCCAGCTGTCGAGGATGCACCCGCCCACAGTCCAGGACCCTTCACGCTTCCCCACCTATTCCCAAACCCGTGCGGGGACAGTGGCCAGCAGAAAGAGCGGCAGCACAGGCCACGATGGGTCAGCACCGCCGAACCCGCCTGTCTGGGTGCGAGTGGGCACGAGGGCCAGGCCTGGGGGTGAGGAGGCAGCCTCCAACTTACCATCATCAGATGTCACGTTCTCCCTTCTGGGTGTGGCCCCCAAACTTTTTTTTTTAAAAAAAGCGAATTTACCGAAAAGGAAGGTACCAGAGTATTAGTGCCAATTTTTTTTGGCACTTTAAAGGATTTACATTCCTTCTACTTAACACAGTGTCAACACTTGGGAACATTGATTTCCTCGTTCTTTTCCGTAAGGGTTATCTGAGTGTCCTGTGGGTTCCAGAAATCAAGCCTTTTCCCTGACAGTTTTCCCCTGGGAAATGCTGGTCCAACGCAGCTGTGTTTGGTGGTTCTGTGAACTGTGCTTTCGCCGGATCTTAAGAGAGAATCTCACGAGCAGCGGTGTTTTATCGGGGTTGCCTTGCGACGCTGGAGAAGTCGGCAGTAGAGAGCAGACCCGTCTCTGAATTCCAGAGTTCAGTTCCTGGGGGCTCGCTGGCATTGGGTTTCCATTTCTTCCTCCCTGGCTCCCAAGTACTATGTGACCGTCCCCGAGGTAGGAAACTCGAGAGAACTGTGAGAGTTTCAACTTCACGACTCTTGTCGTTTGGTGAAAGTGGCATTATGCCCGCTAGATCGCGAGAGCGTTTTTGTGGTGCGGTGGGAGTAGATTCAATGGAGCTCCTTGAAAAACGGCAGAAGTTGGTTCTGCCTTCCACTTGACGCTCACCTCAAAGGTGGTCGTTCTCGAGCACCACAAGAGTTTTCAGAAAGTTTATCCGAAAATGTTCTGAAGAATCACACACGCGCTAACTTCTGGGAGTGTGGGTTGTCTAAAAAGTATATTTATGGTTTATTGACGTTTTGTGTCCTTACAAACCCGGAATTGCATAAAAATTTCCCAGGCAGGATCGGAGAGATGGTAAGGGGCTAAGACACTTCCGTGTGCCTGGCCTTGGTCCCTGCTGTCACCGCATGTGGGCCCTGAGTTCCGCCCCCACCGGTGTGTCCCCAAAACTAACAGGAGAAGAAAGAGGAGATTCTTACACAAAGGGTGGTGTGTGTGTGTGGGGGGGGGGTCCTGGGAAATGGACTCTAAGAAGACAGGTGGGGGAGGGGAGCCATCGCCGGGGGCGACTTCTCTTGCAGGCAGTCAGGAGGTTGCTGGGCTGGGCCGGGCCGACCGTGGGCAAGGGCAGTGGCCGCTCCTCCTCAGCGGAGGCGGGAGAAAGTGTGCAGGACTCAGGACTCTGGTTTTTGTTGTCACCGTGTGTCTCTGAAAAGAGGGGATGTTTGCGCTCTGCCGGAGCAGCTGCAGTGTGAGTAGTGGGCGCAGAGACAGCCGGGCGAAGCCCTGCCCCTGCCGCCGGGGGGGGCCCCCCAGGCTCGAAGTCGTGGGCACGGGGACGGAGGGAAGACCACCGGAGAGCAGAATGGGACTTTCTCTTTGCCCCTGTTCTTGGCTCACACTTGCAGTGCTCCGGGCTTACTCCGGGCCCTGTGCTCAGATCATTCCTGGCAGGACCGCGGGCCAAGCTTGCTGCCATGCTGATCTGATCCGAGTCGCCCCGCAGGGCAGTGAGCCTCACCCTGACCCTGAGCACTGTCTCTCGGGGAGAGGCAAATGGGTTCCCTGCCGTTGGCGGGAGGCGGCTTCTCCTGTGAGCATCCCTCTGCCCTCGAGCTTCGCCTCGGCCCCACCGACTTCCCCAGTGAGTCTTCGCTGACGTGGGCGGTGAGTCGGGACGAGCCGGGGATCGAAGAAGGCCAGAGACACATTGTCTCTCCTGGGTGAGACTTTTTCCTCCCTGATTTCATTTTCTTCGTGTCCCAGACTGAATCTGAGGGCTGCGGTAAGCACGGCAGGTGTCGGGTGCGCTTCCCTCCTGCTGGGGGCTGTGCTGTGGGGGAGCGGAGGGCGTCAGGCGGGCGCGGGGAGGAGAGTGGGCTTCACCCGGGCGCTAGCTCGGGGCACCCACAGGCCCGGGCGGGGCAGACGTGGACGGAGGTCGCTTTGCTCTTTGCGTAGACGCCAAGGGCGCTGCCCAGTGCTCCCTAGAGAGCTGCCCGACTCCCCCAGGCGCTGGTACAGTGACCACTCGCGCGCCCCCTCTGCGAGGCGCGGCCGGGGGTCTGTCCCTGCCTGGCGCTGGAGCCTTCCCCAGGGCGGCGCCGCCCAGTGGCCCTCTGCTGTCCGGCCCCGTGTCCCCGGTTCCTGGCCGGTGACCGTGGCTGGCGCCTCGTCATTTCTCCTCTCCCGTTTCTCCCAGGCCGTTCCGTTCCTGCCTCCGTTGCAGCTGCCGTGCAGACAGCCGGCGGAATGTCTCGGTGCGGGAGGAAGACTCCCAGCCCGAGCGCGTCCTCCTCCCTCTGTTCCTCCTGCGTCCTGGCGTCCTGGGGGCGAGCGGGTCTGTCCGTGGGCCTGGCCGCAGCCTCTCCCGCGCCCAGCGGGCCGAGCAAGCGAGCGACCTGTCCTTCCCTCCGCCCGGTTTCCTCAGGGCTGCCCTGGCTTTTGTCGATGGAAAGCGTTGATTCGGGGCTCGCGTGATGATTTTGCTCCTGCCAAAGGGAAAGTGACTCACGAAACCTTCTGAGTCCTGAAAACAAAAGAGATGCTTTTTAAATTCCCCTCGAGGAAACTCCTCAGCCTGAAAGTTAAGTAGCTGCCCCAAATCTCAGGAATAGGCCGAGTATGAGTTTTAGTCATTTCAGTAAAGCCGAGACTTTGCGTCATGAACTTCAGATTTTACAGGTGAAATTGTGACTGTTTACTACTTTGTCCTGTGTCCTGGCTAGGGGGCGGGGGGGCGGGGGTTGCTCCTTTGGAGGCCGTAGTACCCCCCCCCCCCCAACCACCCGAGACCCAGTCAGGCACGTGCCTGGCCAACTTCTCCCGCCCCTGCCTGGACTCGTAGTTGAGCTCAGACGTACAGCGCTCCGTCGCCACCCCATGCCCAGTGTCCCCAAGCACCTGTCCCTCCTTCCTAACGTGTGTCTTTCTCCGTTTGGTTATTTCAGCTTGGGTCTCTTGCTTTCCGTGTTCCCGGCTCTGTGGGTTGGGTGTTTTGCTCTGTCGTTCCTTAACAGCACCTGACAGCGCGCCATCCGTCACTCCACCCAAATGCAGCTCACAGTCACCCCAGGGCGGGCAGGGGTCTTTGCTGCCCTCTTAAAATGTTTCCCCAAAAACCTCCTGGGGGAAGAGAAGTCTCCACTCCTCTCGCTCCCGTTCCCTGTGATTCCGACCTGGGATCTCCTTAATAAAAGGTCAACAAACCGGGAACAAGTCTGAATCGTGTCAGATAAACAAGGGAAAGACCAGCAGCCGTGGCATCTGGGCTTCCGTCTCCCCCTGAAACCGGGCAGGCGGAAGGTGTGCGTGCTTTGGGAGAGAAAGTCCTGCTTAGGGGGACGGGCTGTCTCGGGGTGATTCTCCCCAGCTGACAAAACTCCCAGGCAGCAGTTTTTGTCAAGTGAGTCATTTTGGGAGAATCTGTCTTTAGGTAGATGCGTGACAGGATGCAGGCCCTGAACCTGTGGCATTCAGGTCTCCGGTTCAGAGTGACCACGTGCCTCGTGGCATTTTAGAGCCTGGTGCGTGTCAGCATCCTTCACTGGATTTAAGGTTCGGGACCGAAAAGCAAGTGAGTCCATCTTAAGATGGAGCATCTGTAATCTCACAATCACAATCACGATCATCCTGTTGTTCGTCGATTGCCTCGAGCAGGCCCCAGTAACGTCTCCTTCGTCCTAGCCCTGAGATTTTAACAAGTGCCACATTCGAGGCTCTTTCAGGGTCAGGAGAATGAGACCCATCATTGTTACTGGTATTTGGCATATTGGGTACGCCACGGGGAGTTTGCCAGACTCTGCCGTGTGGGCAGGTTACATTTGGTAGCCTGCCAGTTTGTCCAAAGTAGGAGTGAGATAATAAGATGCTGCGCGGCCATGAATGTGGCCACGGTTCTGGGAGCTGGTTTTTATAGTCTCTGGGTCTTGGCCGTTGATGGGATTACACGGTGCCAGGGGGCCAATTGGTGGGTGTGACCCCCGCCTACTGGAAGGTGGAGGCTCTGGGTGGAGGATGCTCAGCCCCGATCCGAGCAGGCTTGGAGATCTCAGCCCCGGGACCCGCATGCCTTTGTTCCTCTGCCGGTACCTTCATGCGTGTGGAGAGTGGTCTCAGCATGGTGGTGGCTGGCTCTGGAGGTCTTCGGCTGCCGGAGTCCTGATCGGGGCAGGGAGGGAAACTGTAATCTCAGGTTTCACAAATCCTCAGCTGTGTGTAGGGAAAAAGATGCATATAACATCTAGAAAGTTCTTCAACATTATACTCTTCCTACCCTCACCAAAATAAACCTGTCCCCCGGTCACAGAGATGCCCCAACTCTACCTGTGGAGTGCACAGTCTGAAAATAAACAGAGGCCAGGGCCTTGGTACAGTGGAGGGGGCACCTGCTTGCACGAGGCTGACCTGGGTTCGATTCCCCTCCCCACCCAGCCCTGTGGTGCCCTGCGCCTGGCAGGAGTGATCCCCGAGCACTGCAGGGTGCGCCCCTCCTCCCAGGGGGAACCAAGGGGGGCGGGCGTAGCTTTCCTCCGGGTTCTGCACGAGTTTGGTCGATGGAGCTGTTCATTTCTCCTCGGCCGGGATCAAGAGCCCCCAGTAGTGTGGATGGGAAGAGGGCGGGCGCCCAGCTCCCGGGAGAGCCTGTCCCTGCCTCCCTCCTGGCCTCCCTTCCCTCTCTTTCCCTCTCATTTTCCATTTTTTCCCCCCCATGAACCAGAAAGTGAGGGGGGCGGTCTGACCCCATGCCTCAGTTCTGCCCCTGTAGTGTGTTTGCAGCCCCCTGTGCCTGCCCTGGCAGCCTGACTGCCCGTGTCGGCGGAAGGAACCTCAGTGCAAGGGTCGCTTCGCGGGGAGGACCCTAAGCTGTGTGTGTTTCCTAGAAGCTCTCAGACTCGCAGTGTGTGTGTGTGTGTGTGTGTGTGTGTGTCTGTGTGTGTGTGTCTTTGTCTATGTGTGTGTGCATGTGTGTGTGTGTGTACGCGTGCGCGCCGCACCTGCAGTGCTCAGGGCTTGCTCCCGACTCTGCACTCAGGGGTCACTCCTGGCAGCTCAGGAGATTGTACGGGTGCCCGGCACTGCCCCCAGTGCTGTCGCTTGGCCCCTCCCGGCGACCTGTCCGCACACCAGCTCCTCGCACACTAGCTGGGCTGCCCGCCTGCCTCCCGCCTTGGGTGGCCCTGGAGTCGGGCTGTGGCTGAGATGGGGCTGCGTCAGCAGGGTGCGGCTGGCCTTCCATCTGCACCTGTGCAGAGGGGTGGTGCCCCTTGCCGGTGCCACTGGACGTTTGTTTCGGGAGGTCAGTGCCGCTCGACCCCTTCAGCCCCGGGCCCCGTTCCTTCTGGGCCTGTGCAGGGGGGTGGGCAGGGCTGCAGCGTACAGGCGCTGACCCATTGGGAGCTTCTGGACCGTCTCTCCTGTCCTTGTGGGGAGCCCTCGCTGGGAGGGGGGCAACGGGGTCTGGCGCCTTCCGGCAGCTCCGCGGTGAGTGTGGTCACAGCCCAGGGCCGGCCGCAGTGGGGTCGCTGCTTCTGCCCGTGTCTGGGTGCGTGTGGCTGTTCTGGGGCCGAGACCCTGGCCAGGGCCGCTGCTGTGGCTCTGGGCGTCACGTCCCGTGGCTGCCTTTGCTCCTGTCTTCCTTCGTCTTGGGGGTCCGACCCTCCGTGCCCCACATGGAGGCCTCCACTGTCCGAGCTGCCCTCTCTGACTCTGCACAGCCGGGTTTGAGCCTCCTGCATGCCCGAGCCGGCACCAGACACATCCCTAGCGCCGGTGTCCCCTGAGTGGCCGCCCTGCAGAGCCGCTCACATGTGTGTCCTGCCCTGTGTCTGCGGAACAGACGGCAGCTCACTCGCCAGACAGGCTGGGGGCTTGCAGACCTCGGTCTTCTGAGCTCTGGGCTGAGTCCGCAGCCCCCGTCTGGGCGACAGTCCCTGTGCTTTGATGTGGGCGCAGTCCTGTGGCCTCGCCTCACCCCTGCTCTGTGCTTGGTTCCAGGGAATACCTCGGGAAGCAGCTGCAGTCGGAGCAGCCCCAGACTGCCGCCGCCCGGAGCTGAGCCGTGCCCGCCCGCCCACCGACGCTCCTGCCTGCCCTGCGACGGAGCGTCCGGAGTGGGAATCTCAAGGGTCGGGGCCCAGAGAAATCATTTTTCTTTTGACTTGTCTCTTACTTCCGTTGTGTCGTTTTTTCCCAGTGCTGATCTCCACAGTGTTTGCCCATTGAGTATAAGTGCTTTCTGTGTCTAAGGAGAATACTACTGTTACATATACTGCTGATGATTTCTGTATTTATTGTTCTATGGAAATGAATAGAGTTATTAAAAGATTCTCGCTCCAAACACACTTTTCTCTGGTTCTTTATTTGGGGTCTTAGCAAGTGACCAGCCAGAGTCTCATTGCGAGCGGTTGTGACGAGAAACAGTCAGTGACAGACGTTTCGTAATGAGCCGCAACCCTGCCTGCCCCAGCAGTCAGCATCACGAGAGCCTCTCTGAGTGCCGGGAGAGCTTTGGTTCTTTAAATTAACCTTCTCATGGTGCTTGGACTGGTGTTGCTCAGAGCGGGTGAGACTAATACCCCGGGTTGGGAGTGGGGGTGCTGGGCTTGCCTGGGTGGGAGTGCCCATAGCCTGGCTGCGGTCGGGGGTGCTTTCTGTTCGAGCAGGGGACAGGTAAGCCAACCTAAGACATTTAGAAGCTTCTACCGTGGTCAGGAAGATTAGCTTTTGGACTCTGATGATTTTTAGCTTCAGATTTTTAAAAAAATTCTGTTGACTTGGTTTCGTCGTATTCTTGAATTTTAATATCTCACGCCAGATGTGTTTGAGAGAACGGAGTTGGTTTAAGCATTGCGTGGAGATGCTTGACTTCCCGTCCCGCTGGTGGGCAACAGGCCCTCCCCGGAGCCTGCCTCTGGTCCCACTCCGCTCCTCCCCTTCCGGGTCTCAGTCTTGTTTATTAAACCCATCAGCTGAGCTTCCCGACGTCCATTTTTCATTTACTTTCCTTACTTGTACTTTTCATTCCTAGAAATTTTCCGACTGTGAGATTGTTAAGTAAATGTGGGTTGACTAATCATTTATTCTGGTGTTTTTTAAAATTTTTGTTTTGTTTTTTTACCTCCGGAGGAAGATACAGGATCCATGTTTTAGTGTAAGTGCCAAAGAGATTTTTTTTTTCCCCAGCATAGAAATCAGGTGGGAAAGATTACAGTGACATAAGTTTTTCTTAATCAGTGAGTTTCATGTGAGAGAAAGATTTTTCTTAGAGATGACTTCATTTTTCCAAGAAAATAGCTTAATTAAGCCACCTTTTTTTTCCCTTGAAAGTTAAAAAATTTTTAATTGCCTAGACCCAGATAAGTTTTGCTTCTGAAATGTGAAAAAACACGAGATAGACGTTCCCTTGAGAGCAGTAGCTGGTTTCTCGTTAGCCAAGTATTGGTTTTCATGTCATTATTTTAATGACCTGTAACATTAATAGCTTTTTATGTACTTGCTAATTTTTTTTGTTTTGAGGGGTGCTCAAGACTGAATCCTGTCTCTCTGCTCAGGGATCATCCCTGGCAGGGCTTGGGGGACCAAATGGGGCGCCAGGGATCAAACCCAGCTGGTCACATTTAAGGCGAGAGCTGTATCAGCTGCACCACCTTGGTGGCCCAAACACAAGTAGCTTTTTTTTTTTTTTAATTGAATTATTGTGAGATATAGTTACAAAGCTTTCATGTTTGAGTTTCAGTCATACAGTGATCGAGCACCCATCCCCACCACCAGTGTCCCCAGGATCCAATCCCATCCCTCCCCCTGCCTCTATGGCAGACAGTTTCCCCCATACTCTCTCTCTCCTTTTTGGCATTAAGTTTGCAATACAGATACTGGGAGGCCAGTCACGTTTGGTCCTTGGTCTACTTTCAGCACACATCTCCCATCCCGAGCGATCCCTCCAACCATCCTTGACTTAGGGATCCCTTCTCCATCCCAGCTGCCTTCTCCCCCAGCTCATGAGGCAGGCTCCCAACCATGGAGCAGTCTTCCTGGACCTTTTGTCTACTGTCCTTGGGTGTCAGTCTCATGATATTTTACATTCCACAAATGAGTGCAGTCCTTCTGCGTCTGTCCCTCTCTGACTCATTTCAATAAGTAGCTTTTCAAGGACACTCAATCCCGGGCGTTCTGCTCACAGAGAGACAGCAGTCCTCAGAATCTCTGAAGAACACATTCATTCTTTGAGGTTATTAGCTGGTTTTAGGTTCATCTTGCATTGTTCTGTAGTTCAGTGATGATTGTTCTGGTGGAAACAGTTTTCGTTCTCATGGAATGTTTTGTTCATGGGAAATATATGAAACCAGGACTCTAGTTTTTTATTTTCTTATCGGCCCATATGTTAAAGTTACTATCTCCAGGTACCTTTCCCCTTTAAATTTTTACACTCAGTGTACACAGCTTACTTAAAATACTTACGGCACTATCGATTTCATTTTCTCCTTTGCTTAATGTTTTTAATATCCAATGATTGCCCTCCCGTTGATCGTCGATTTGCTCGAGCGGGCCCAGTAACGTCTCCATTGGAGACTTTGTTGTTACTGTGTCTGGCATATCGAATACTCTCGGTAGCTTGCTGGGCTCTCCGAGAGGGGCGGAGGAATCGAACTCGGGTCGGCCATGTTGGCCACTTATAAGGCGAACGCCCTACCCGCTGTGCTATCGCTCCAGCCCATTTTAAATCCTCTTAAAAATTCAATTTTATTTACCTGTTCAGCTAACTTGCAAATAGCTAACGAAGTAGACAAATCTGACAAAATCTCAACATGTTCTCTTAGAATACTTCTAACAGAATAATTCTATAAGTATTTTTTAGTCTCCTCTAAAATAATGATTATGATGATTATAAAGTGTGTTACTGTGTTACTGAACTTTTTTACACTTTTTAAAACAAAATAAACACGGGATTAAATGATTTATTTTAGATAAATATTTTTAAATGTAATTTTACAAGTTCTTTGTGTTTCATTGCCTGTTTTCAATTTGTCAGTAATTTAACTGCAGGTGATTCAGTTTGAGAAAAACCTGGTGTAGGACTTTGAGATGATGATTGGATTTCTTGTCACAAGAGATTCTATAAGATTGAGAGAAAATGGAATTAAATAAGCCAATTTCTGAAGTATCACCCATCAGTGATCTGTAAGAAAACCAACTTGAACAAGATATGCTAGCACAGGGAAAGCCTGAAACTTCTTAGCCGAGAGCCTGAGACGTCCAGAGGTGTTCACGCTAGAGTAAGCTGGAATGATATTTTGCTTTTCTCTTTTGACTCCATTTTCAGGTTGTGTGGACTATCCATCATGTTTTGAAGGGCTGTGAGGCAGACCTCCTGCGGTAAGGAAGCTTTTTTCCTTATCTTGCATCTGGCCAGTTACAAGAAGCAAATTCAGTACATACCATAAAATTTTTTATATCTAGTGACATCCGTAATTGAGGTTAATCTTTATAGAGTTACAATTCAAATAATTTTTTAACCTCAAGCTGTCGAATCTTGGAAAACAGAGCCACATTTTCATACCTTTGAGTTATTTGATAATTGCTTGAAAGGATTCTTTGTTCTCATTCTTTGCCTTTGAAGATGAGAATATTTCAGACTAAATTCTGGAACCATTCAAAGTAGGTGTCAAGCTAAATTCCAAATCGGAACCCTGTGATGAAATGACTTTTTAGTTTGAAATTGTTCTCCCTTTGCTGTACAAAACGTTCTGTTCCGAGTAAGGGATGTGACTCCTCCAGCTTTCTGAACGAGCTTCCAGTGGAAAGGCAGCTGAAGAGAAGGATGAGCTGTGAATAATGTTTCATTAGTTCAACATGTACACTGGTCTGACAAGAGCTCACGTTTCCTTTCGGTTCTTAAGTGTTGATTGCGCTTCCCAAAATAGAGTGAAAGTGGAAGAAATACTTTTCATAATTGAAGGAATACCTGTCCAAGAGGCTTTACTCTCCAGAAACTATTTATACCTTCATCTTTCTCCCCTGTCAAGGAAATTTTCTGGGAATCTGTTTGAAGGAACCCATGTGCAAAAATTACAGAACAACACTGTAACATAGGTAGAAACGTTTGTCATCCAAAAATCTTGGCAACGAGACCACACCAAGTTGGTGAAAGGATAAATGGAATTCACCCTTGGGAAGGATCTTAGGTATGGAGTGGCGTGACATTCACCAAGTAGATCGTAGCAAGTGTGCATGTTTAATCCCCTAATGCAGCTCAAAAACTGTAGCCAAAACTAAGAAACTTTGGCTGAAGAGCAAAAGTGAAGAGAAAATGGGACAGGAAAAACTCTTTTTATCTCAAAAGACGGCAAGTGGAGAGCAGCGAGGAAGAGGGAACACAGAGAATGGACATACCAAGACAACCCACTTGCTTGAGTCCTGGGGACTCCTACAGTTAAAACAACCAAAGGGATAAGTTCAGCGCCACACGCCCAACCCCCACCGCAGGAGACCTGGCTGCTTCCGGAAGGTTCCCGAGACTAGGACTGCGGGTGTTCAGAAACCATAAATGACTTCCTTTTATCACCACTTGGTGTCCTTCTGCGGGGTAAAATGCAGGACAGCAGCCAGCTACCGTTGCGCTCCGTCTCCCCAGCTTCCCAGTTTATCTTGATAGCATTTTCTGTCATATACGTTTGTTTATTTGGGGCCACACTGGACTGTGCTCCAGGGACCATAAAGGGGTTCCAGGGATGGAACCAGGGTTGACCCCATGCAAGGCAAACACCTCGCTGTACTATCGCTCTGGTTCCTGCTGTCATTTATTTTTTGTATTTATTTTGTTCTCTATGGGTTTATCCCATTTGTTTTTGTTTTTATTTCTTATCCTTGCAGCTTTTGAAATGGTCTCAGAGACGCACAGAGAGGCAGAGACAGAGACAGAGAGACAGAGAAGAGAGAGAGAGACAGAGAGACAGAGAGTTTGGTTTTTGATATGGGAGTCACACCTGCTGGTTACTCCTGGAGGGCTCAGGGTACCATATGGGATGCTGGGGGTCGAACCCAGGCTGACTGTGTACAGGTAAGACCCCTGCCTGCTGTACCATTTCCTGGAAATGGAGATTTCTTAAAAACTTAAAAGTAGAACAACCAGGAGCCACAGAGTGCAGGGACAGGGGCTCTCAGAAGTGACCTTTGCCGGTGCTCGGCTAACGTGTGGTCAGCGGGCGTTGGGCTGGCCTCGTGTTCCTCAGATGCTTTCCCTCCTGCATTCTGTCTACAGCTCCCAAATTAGATACTAACGTCATGAGCTTGTCAAAAGAGACCTGGGAATCACAATGAAAGAAGAACATGATCTAGCCATGCTTAAAGTTAATCCTAAAAATGTGTCTAAGCTCCTCCGATCCGGGTCGAGGATTAGCTGCTTTCCTGTTCAGCCAGAATGTTCCGGAGAGCTGTCTCCCGAGCAGGAGTGTCAGAGCTGCTCTTCTCTCCCGAGCAGGCTTTCCCGCCATGGGCGTTACAAGCGAAGGGAGGTCCAGGCAGGAGCCTGTGTGTCCCCAGCGTGGAGGTGTTGTGTTTGAAAACACTCCAAGTCTTTCATGCAAAATGTTTTTACTCAAGGAAATTCATTTCTTGGAGTTTTCAGAAGGGACTTGGATTCATTTTAACCTAGAAGGATGTGATACATAAACAGTAAGATACTTCACTGAATATGCCTCTTCATCTCTTTAGATCCCACAGGGACACAGTGATTTGGGGCTATGTGGTAGCATATTTGGTAGTAGAACTTTCATTTGTAGAGATTTCTTCCCTTGTCTATCTTGGCTACCCTCCCAGACGTGTGTCTCATGCCTCTAAGAGTACAGGCAGGGGGATAGCCGCTGCCAGGTGATGGCAGAGTACGTGGGGTTTCAGAGAAAGGTTGGGTGCTTGATCTCTTTTCATGGGGGACATTGACTTTCAGTGTCTGTTAGACAGGAATAGCTTTTCAAAATTCATGCTCTCAGAATATAGCTCGTAAAGTTATATTTAAAACCCCTAGTTCATGCACTGTATTTTTCTCAGAGGATGTTATTTGAGTGGCTCTATCAATCCAAATTATGCAGTTACAATAGAGCTCTTATCGATGCAGTGAAACTTTTAATGTAATAAATAAGTCTAAATCCTGCTAATCTTATTTTCTGCTGCCAATTTGTTGCTAAAAATAAATGACTATCAGGGCATGAATATTTATTATATGCTAAATACCATGCAGAATCTGGACAGGAAAAGTAAGCAAGAAGGTGGAAATTACCTTGCTGTGAACCTCAGATATGTCTTGCCTAGCTCCACGGAATACACGTAATATAAATAGCTTTTCCCTTGCCGAATTGCCTCATTTTCTGATCATGTCATGTGGGCAGAAGGCATGAGAGATGTCTGTGATGAGTATCAGCTGGTGTCTGGTTGTGCTTCCCACTAGAACCAGCTCAGAGATGAAGATTCAAAGCTGTGTTAAAATGGGCTCCTGGTGTCTGCTGGTGACTAGGGGTGAGGCTAGCACCTGCCTCATCTTTGCCAGCCACCTGTAGGGCCAGTGCTGGGCTTCTTAGTCCCTATACTTGACACTCGACGCCGGGTAGTGATTTCTGAAATAGGATCCAGATCCGGGAACCTCCACATGGTCACACCAAAGACTAAGTGGAAAAGGAATTCAGTAAGCACAATAATTCTTGGTAAAAACAACAACAGCAACAAAAACCAGGACAGCCACCTTCTTGAGAAGCAGGTTAAAATAATAAATGGAAAATCAAGAACCCATGTAACGTCATACATATGGGACTGATTTCAGCCAAAAGGGTTCTGTGCAATGAAAGATGTCGTCATCAAAATAAGGCCGGAAAGATAGTGTAGTGGGTAGGGTCCTTGCCAGGCATGTGGCTGACCTGGGTTCAATCCCCAGCACCACGGATGGTCCCTTGAGCACCACCGGAAGCGATCCCTGAACTAAGAGGCAAATGTAAATCTTGAGCACTGCTGGGTTTGGGCCACCCCCAATTCTCCCAACACCCCCCACCAAAGAAAAACCCAACACAAACCCAAAATCCAAAAATAAAAGGCGCTGATTTATCATCACCAGACTATGCAGACCTTTGTTTTACTTCTTCCCCTTTAGTGGTTTGTTGTTGGTTCACTTTATTCTCATTTGCATATTCTGTTTTACTACTTAACATGCCTAAGATTTTTTGGTTTTTTTTTTATGAAAAGGACAGAATTGATTTAGTCTAATAATGATGAGATAATACCAACACTTAGAGATGATCTTGGAAATGAAAAGACCAACCTATATAGTCTTCATGATAATGAAAAACCAAAAATTAGGAGCAGTGACTCTTACAAGAAAAAAATCAATTGAGAGAACTGTTAGGAAAAATAGAAAAATAGAAACATATGGAAAAAGAAACATGAGAAATATTTGAAAAATCCAGAAAGTTGGTGGTAGAATAGAAATAATTATATCGTCCTTATAATCTGAGTTTATGTGACTATTCTGAGTTCTCCAATTAATAGACACAGACTGGCAGTTAGTCTTAGCAGGATCTGGGCTGGCGTGATATGCCAACAAAGGTTTTGTCCCTGGCCCCACATGTGGTCCTCCACAGCCTCCAGGAGTGATCCCTGAGCATAAAGCTAGGAGCCCTGAGAATCGTTGGGTGTAGCCCCCAAACAGACAAACAAAAATTTGCATCCACTGTATCACTGTCATCCTGTTGTTCATCGATTTCGTCGAGCAGGCCCCAGTAACATCTCCTTTGTCCTAGCCCTGAGATTTTAGAAAGTGCCACATTCGAGGCTCTTTCAGGGTCAGGAGAATGAGACCCATCATTGTTACTGGTTTTTGGCATATTGAATACGCCACGGGGAGTTTGCCAGACTCTGCCATGTGGGCAGGTTACATTCCGTAGCCTGCCAGTTTGTCTAAAGTAAGAATGAGATAATAAGATGTCTTATTATCTTATTATCAGCTTCCGGGAGCTGGGTTTTATAGTCTTTGGGTCTTGGCCGTTGATGGGATTACACGGTGGGTGTAACGCCTACATACTGGAAGATGGGGGATCTGGGTGGAGGAGGCCCAGTCCCAGTCCGAGCAGGCTTGGAGATCTACGCCCCAGGTCCCGCACCCCTGGGTTCCTCTGTTGGTTCCTTCATGCATGAGGCTCGTCTGAATGTGTGGAGTGGTCTTAAGCATGGCTGTGGCTGGAACCAGAGATCTTCAGCTGCCGGGGCTCTGCTTGGGGTGGAGAGGGAAGCTAAACCCACCCTCCTCCAAGAGGTCCCAGTGAGGACAGCCAGGCGTGGAGGCAGGAGACTGCGCTGTTCTCTTCCGGGAGCTGGGTTTTATAATCCATTTATATTAAATATGCAAGAGAGCAACATCAGATCTAAAGAACATCAGTGCAAACTCACAGGAAAGGTTGGAGTAAGGTGTTTAACATCAGTAACATGGTGACAAGGGGAGGAGCTGTTATTCTGAAATATCTTCAAATCCGAAACAAGGTTATTAGAGACCAAGAAAATAAAAGACAAATGCCAGGTTGTTTCTCTCATATGTGAAATATCAATAGCCAAAGCAAAGAAATTAAGAGCAAAACTACTCAGACTCTGCAAAATATGATGGTTATTAGAAGGGGAGAGGAAAGGGTCTGGGATGGAAGGGCTGAGAGTTGATCTGTTAAATATTCATAAACAGATGAGTGGATAAGGAACATATGGCATATAAACAATGGAGTAGTACTTAACTTTTTGAAAAAACAAAGCAATGCACTTATGACAAGATGTATCTGAAGAAGATCATGATGAGTTGAAGTAGTTAGAAAGAGGAAGACAACATGAAATTTCACTCGTATCTTGAAGATAAAGAAACAAAGCAAATGAACAACACGAGGCAAAAAAGAATGCTTAGATGACAGAATATACGTCTACTAGAGAGTAAACAGGAAAGGTTGGTGGAAAGGTTGGGGGTGGTGGAAAGGGGCTGAAAGGGGTTCAAGGGATCAGTGTGTATGGTGGAGGGGATTATACGGTGGCATATGGGGGGTTGACATGGAGAGAAGTATAGAGGCTATCTTAGCAATGGTAATGATAGCTATAATACTAACAACAATGAAATCTAGGAGCTTAATGGAAAAAAAAGGAATAAAGTATGTAAATAATGTGGATAAACATGGTAACATAGAAAAATGGGAAAAGTCAGTCACAAAATATCCCGTTCATCTGAAATGTTCAAACAGAACATGATGGAGACAGCATAGATCTGTAGACATAAGAAGGCGAGTGATTTTATAGGGACGAGGACCCGACGGCAGAGAGACAGGTGAAGGCAAATGGTATGGTGTCTCTTTGGAGGTGACAAGATATTCTGAAACCACGGTTAAATTGTGTGCCTTAAGGGGTTGGAGAGATAGGACAGTGGGTGAGCCCTTGCCTGTGGCGGACCCGGGCTAGATTCCTGGCCCCTTGTATGGTCTCCTGAGTCTGCCAGGAGTGATCCCTGAGCACAGAGCCAGGAATATACCCTGGACTGGATGGAACCAAACTCCCTGACCCCAAATTGTGTGCTTTAAATGGATCTGCAAATCACATGTCAATGTAGAATTATGTTAAAACCTTTAATTTAAACTTTGGTTTATTTTAGTATCTAAGACATTTCCTAGAGGCATCAAGAAGCCGAATTTCTTTATGATTCATTTAGCCACGGTCTGCCTTTTATTTATTTATTTATTTAGTTTTTGGGCCACACCCAGCGATGCTCCGGGGTTCCTCCTGGCTCTGCACTCAGGAATCACTCCTGGCGGTGCTCGGGGGACCATATGACATGCCAGGGATCAAACTTGGGTTGGCCACGTGCAAGGCAAGTGCCCTACCCACTACACTATCTCTCCAGCCCCACTCTCTGCCTTTTAATTGGTAAAATCAGCCCATTGACATAAACAGAAAATAACTCTGTGTTAATAAATTCCTTTTTTAAGGTTTCTTTCCCCCACCTTTTCCAACTTTTAAAATTAAAGCCCAGCGATTTACAAAGTTGTGCATAGTTGGGTTTTAGACATACAATATTGTGGCACCAATTCCCTCACCAGGGTCAACCTCCCTCCACCAATGTTTCCAAGTTTTCTCACATATTATCTCCTTTGTAAAAAAAAGTGCAAAAACTGTAATAAAAATGCTCATTGCAGTTTTGTCTCTATTTTTTAATGTATTCTTGGTTGCCATTGTTTTATTTTGTGTTAGCTAACGTCTATCTATTGTACTTGTTCTGAAACTAGGTGCCTGGGGACACTGTTATTAACTGGGGGAGGGTTGACTCTTACCCCTTAGAATTTTGTGGACATTGACTATTAAGGAGGTGCTGAACCAGTCGATCGTATTCCTCGTCAATGTTGCCAACAATGGCATCTTCCCATGTTGCCGCAATAGTACCAAAGAATTCCCAGTTGGTGGTCGTTCTGGGAGTTCTCTTTTTGAACTTTGCAGCCCTTTCTCCCCGCTCTGTGAAGTAGAATTTTGCACGAAGGAGACGGTGGTCCGATCCCGTTCGAAATTTTGGGACAACAGCGACATCAGTCAGGCAAAACCGTCGATTGAATATGATGTGGTCTATTTCGTTGTGGAATCGTCCGCCGGGAGACTCCCATGTCCATCGTTTAGATTCTGCCTTCTGGAACTGTGAGTTACCATGGATGGTCTTGGTCGACATGATGAACTCTGACAGTCTCTCACCCTGTTCGTTCCATTCTAGGCCATGGGTCCCAATGTGAAGTTCTTCAGCTGATCTTCTCGGTCCTATCTTGGCATTAAAATCACCCACAATGATCTTGTAGAAGGTGTGGTCTTCTTTATAGAACTTCTCTAGCTCCATGTAGAACTTCTCGATTTCTCTTTCATCATAATGAGATGTTGGTGCGTAGACAACGAAGATAGAAACTGCAGGCAGTGAGCCACATCTATTCAAATGTAAACGTCCGATTCGGGTTGTTAGGCATTCGAATGAATCAATGCTCTTGGCCAAGTTTGTGTTGACAAGGACACTGATGCCTCCAACACCTCTTTTATCGCATGTTCCGAGGAACAATTCTTCTCCAGTGTCGAAAACGGCGTGGTGAGATTCGTGCCTTCTTGTCTTGGTCAGACCAATGATGTCGTACTTGATCATTCGCGCTTGTACCATCAGGTCCTCGATGGATGCATCTGATGCTAGCGTACGTGCATTGAAAGTACAGACGATCATTTTTGTCTTCCTTCGTTGTGGCAGCCTAGGTCGGCCTTGAGATTTTGTCGGCCTCTCCTTTCTCATGCTTCTCAGTGCTGCCATGTCGGTGAAGCCTTCAGGGTCAGGTGAATGAGACCAGTTGTAGTTACTGGTTTTGGCATATCGAATACACAGCGGATAGCTTGCCAGGCTCTTCCGTGCGGGCGGAATACTCTTGGTAGCTTGCCAGTCTTTCCGAGAGGGATAGAGGCTTTTGGGGTGACCTCTAATCACCCTTGTAGGTGTTACCATATTTGAACTCTATCAAATATGGTACGACAATTCCAGAAGATGGGTATTTAGTGTCTTATGATGTGTCGCGCGGCCGCTTGCAGCCGCGCGGGTCCGGAAAGCGTCCTGGAGTGTGGCGACGGCTGGGTAGTGGAAGTCGTGTCGAGAGTGGAAGTCTGCCAGTGGGGTATTTATCTGGGTAGGGTGGGTCTCCTGTGCACAATTCGATCCCTGGGTGGTTGATGGAAGCAGACAGGGCAGGGTAGGGTGGGGCTCCTGATTAGAATCCCTTTGTCACCTGTGGTGGTGGGAGCAAGCAGAGAAGCTCTGTCCCTGGGTCCGCCGAGCCTGGAGTCCAAGGTCTCAGAGAGTTCCGCTTATCTTGTTCTGTGGGTCTTCAGTTGTGCGTGGGTCTCGGCCGGAGCTGCCGCGCGGGTCCGGAAAGCGTCCTGGAGTGTGGCGACGGCTGGGTAGTGGAAGTCGTGTCGTTTATGAGAAACAGCCTCGTTCCTGACGCCCCATTCGCTCTCAATGGAACGACCATCTCCGAATGCAACAGCTATGTCTACCTAGGTCGAGAGGTCAACATGACAAATGACCTGGCACCCGAGCTGCGCAGGAGGAAGAGAGCGGCTTGGAACGCCTTCAAGAACGTCGAAGAAATAGCTAAGAGGACGAAGAACCTCCGGCTCCGGGCACATCTCTTTGATTCCACTGTTCTTCCTGCATTAACATATGCCTCAGAGACCTGGGCCCTACGCAAACAAGATGAGAACGCCATTCAGGTCTCCCAAAGAAGAATAGAAAGAGCTATGCTTGGAATATCACGTTTCACTCAAATGAGAGAACGAATCCGGAGTTCTGACATCCGTCGACGATCAAGGATCAGGGACGCTGTCTCATTTGCCAAGGTGTCGAAAATCAGATGGGCTGGTCACGTAATGAGATTTAAAGACGACCGTTGGACTAGAGCTGTTACTGATTGGATTCCACGGGATGTCAAGAGACCGCGTGGCCGCCCACCTACCAGATGGTCAGACTTCTTCCTGAAGATCATGAACGATCGGTTTGAGGCCCTTCATGTTCCCGGAGCGAACAGATGCCATTGGGCTACACTAGCACGCGACAGGGACAAATGGAGACGTTACTGGCGCCCGCTCGAGCAAATCGACGACTAACGGGAAGTTAAGTGATTAAGTGATTAAGTGACTATTAAGGGAAATTGTGTACACACACACACACACACACACACAAAAGGCAACATTTCTTTTTAAAAAACGATGGAATCCTGTAAAACTATATAAGCAGTTTACTTTTGTAACCCCAGAAAGAGGCCTGGAAATACATTCTAAAGCAAAAAAAAAAAATTCTCTTTAGCCTGTAGGATTAGCAGTAAATGCTACCAAAGGGCCAAAGACTACCTGAATTCAGGAACTTTGTCTTGGAAATAAGCTCCTTTCTTTCCCTTAGAGGCAAAATTTTTACTACCACTTAGCGCAGCTCCAAGTCCTTTTCTAGTTTAATTTAATTTAACGAATTTATTTTGGTTTGGGGACCACATTGGGTTGTGTGAGAATCAAACACATAATCCTGCCATGGACAATTAGAAAATCAGACAAAAGATGTAAAGGATGTAAAGCCCTAGATACTGGATAGTGGTAAGTCTAGGAGTATAATCCCAGAGATAAGGAAGCAAGTACAACTGTCTTAGCTGAGAGTTTCCATTCCATAGTAAAGAGACCAGTGATTCTATTTAGTTGAAGACAAAGGTCAGCATTTGCAGAGGTTGGAGCCTTTGTGTGAAATGTTGTGTGAAAGGAGGGACACGGAGAGCAACCTTGACATTGAAAGAGAATTCCCTCCTAGACCTTGGCAGGAGGTGTGTCTCTGCCGAGCTGGGAGCCAGTGGCTGGCTGACATTTCTGGAGCTCAAAGCACTGCAGTTGTAGGGTCTACCTACAATCCTTCCGATAATCCATGGAAAACCAGGCGAGTGCTCAGAATTGTTCCAGTTAGTTGTAGTTAAACTAGCCTGAGATTAAAGTTGTTCCCAGAGTGTCCCTAAGAAGACTTACAAGAAAACTTTAAAAGAATTTTTTTCTTAAGTAATTTAATAATGTGCCAATTTTCTTTAAATGAAGACAGTGAAATTCCGTAAACAGAAACACAAAAGTCAAAACATCTGGCATCCAATTAAAAACTCATAAAACATTCAAAGAAGAAAAAAATATGTGACCTACAACCAGGAGAAGACATAAAATGAAAAAAAAAAGACCTTCCAGAAATTATGAGAATATTAGTGAAAAAAATGCTGAAATAACTATTACAATATGCTTCCAAGTGCTTGAGAATTTAGACAAAAATAAGAATGTAATGAGGAGAGATGTCACTGTTCAGAAGGGTCCAAATAGACTTTCTGAAGATAAAAAGGATAATATCAAAGATGAAACACACACTCGGTTGAACAGCCAACCAGACTGGGCAGAAGATGAATGGTCCTAGAAATGAAGCTCTCGGGGAAACTGAGGCCAGGAAGAGAGCTCCAAGGGCCAAGTGCAGGCCTTGCATGGTGGATTTCTTTCTGGTTACACCCACTGGCATTCAGATCTTACTTCTGACACGGTTCTCAGGAATCACTCAGATGTGCTTGGGCTGTAACAGGAAGTGGTAAGGATTAAACCTAGGATGACTGCATGCAATAGCCTCACGTGTTGTATTATCTCTCCCGCCACATGAGGCCAAGGTTTGATCCTTGGAATGACATGGTCCCCTGACCACTGCCAGGAGCAACCACCAAGCACAGAACTGGGAGTAGCTACAAGCACCTTCGGGTGTGCCCATTGCCCCTCCCCCACCTCCAAAGTAAGTCTCGAGTGTGGTAATGTATAATTGGGAAGGTGTGATATTGTACTCCTTGAACAGATGCAGCTTTGTAACCCAGCATTGCTTCAGTTGAAAAATAAGTAAAGGAAAATAGTAGCACTGTAGCACTGTCCTTCCATTGTTCATCGATTTGCTCGAGTGGGCACCAGTAACGTCTTCATTGTGAGATTTGTTGTTACTGTTTTCGGCATATTGAAGACGCCACGGGGAGCTTGCCAGGCTCTGCTGTGTGGGTGGGATACTCTAGGTAGAGTGCTGGGCTCTTCGAGAGGGTTGGAGGATGAATAAATAAGTCTTAATGGGTTGAGGTTAATATTCAATAGTTTAATATATGTATAATTAAAAGATGAGGAGAGAAGGAGAAGAGAGATGAAAAAGTAAGAAAAAACTAATCGACATAAATTTTCTGTACTTGATGAAAACTGCAGAGTCATAGAGCTGAGAAACTAAGTTTCAAGAGATAGGGCATTTGAAAGAATAGCTCTTAACTTGCCAGGTAAGCATTACAACTTAGAGCAGAAAACTACATATCTAGGTGACTTCGCTGGTGATACATACTAAAATTTAAGGAAAACATATAAGGTTGGCTTGAATTCCTCAGTCAAAAGAAAAGGAAGGAAACTTCCCAACTTGCTTCCTGAGGCAGATACAACATTGAAGAAAAGAATGATATAAACTAAAATGTTTCACGTAAATGGATATAAAAGTTTAAATATTTTTATTAAAGTACAAGGATCTACTGTGTGATACAGTGATAGAATTTTAGGCATGCAATGTACCAGCACCAAACCCCACCACCAGTGTCCTCTTGCCTCCACCCATGAGCCCAGCCTTCCTCCCGTTCCCAGGTCTGCTTTGATGGTGGGCAGATTTTTTGGTGTGTGTGCGCTGCATTTTCACTGTTAATGGCTTGTAACATTGAGCATTCTCTTCACTCCTGAAACCTGGTTTGTCACCATAGTGAGTGATTACTTGGAACATCAATTGTCTCTCTTTTATTAAGGCATCACGATTCACAAAATTGCTTATAATAGAGTTTCAGTCATACAATATTTTAACACCAATTCCATCAGCAGTGCCAGCTTCCCCTATCAACCACCCCCCCCCCCCCCCCACTGGCAGAATATTTTTAAGTTTGATTTTGCATTTGGAGCCTCATGCAAACAGTGCTCTTGGCCCTGTGATTTAGATGTAGATTATAATGGATAGAAAAATCTTAAACTTTTAGCAACTAAATCCAAGAATAAAACTTCCTGCATTAACATACGCCTTGGAGACCTGAGCCCTACGAAAACTGGATGAGAACGCTATTCGGGTCTCCCAAAGAGGAATCAAAAGAGCTATGCTTGGAGTATCACGTTTCACTCAAATGAGAGAAAGAATCTGGAGTGCCGACTTCTGTCAATGGTCAAGAATCAGGGACGCTGTCTCGTTTACCTAGGCATCGAAAATCAGATGGGCTGGACACGTAATGAGATTTGGAGACGACCACTGGACTAGAGCCATTACCGACTGGATTCCACGGGACGTCAAAAGATCGCATTGACCGCCCACCTACGAGATGGTCAGACTTCTTCGTCAAGACCCCGAACCATCAGTTTGAGGCTCTTGGTGTTCCTAGAACGAACAGACACCACTGGGCTACACTAGCACGGGACAGGGACAAATGGAGATGTTACTGGTGCCCTCTCGAGCAAATCGATGAGTAACGGGATGTCAAGTGATCAAATGATCAAGTGAAAACAGAGATAATTTATTCCCAGGACAGAGAAACATTCATTCAAAAGGACATAAGCACACCATCATTCATTGCAGCTCTCAGTACAAAAGTTGAGATTTGGAATCAACCTAGATGCCCAAGAACAGAGGAGTGGATCATGAAGATATGGTCTGCATACACAGTGAAGCACGACACAGTTGTAAGGAATATCGCGATCACGCAATTTGCTGCAACATGGATGGAGAATCAATGGATGAGGAAGTGCAATGATTTAAAGAGGAGATGATTAGGTCACCTCTGTCTCTAGAGTATAAGGAGAAGGACAGAAAGAGAGGCTGGAGGGGGAGGGGAGGTAACGCTGGGGGGGATGGGTTCAGCGCGTCTAAACTCAGCTATGAATGGCTTTGTAAATCATGGTGCCTGAATACATTTATTTTAGAAAAGCAATTTATCATGTCCTCATGTGGTTATGATCTTGTGGTTTCATGAAAGAATTCAATGTAGACTCTATATCAAAAATACAGTCAATATTGGAATGTAAACTTCGGATGGAACACAATGGCCACTCAATGCCTCTAGTGCAAATTGCAACACCCAAAGGAAAGAGAGAACAAAAGAGAATGCCCTGCCACAGAGGTGGGGTGGGGTGGGGAGGGACGGTGTGGGAGTGGTGGGAGGGATATTGGGATCATTGGTGGTGGAGAATGGGCACTGGTAGAGGGATGGGTACTCGATCATTGTATGACTGAAACGAAGCACGAAAGTTTGTAAGTCTGTAACTGTACCCCACAATGATTCACAAATAAATAAATAAATAAATAATAAAAGAAAAAAATACAGTCAATATGCATTTTCAACTTTACAAGTGAAAACATGGAGAATACAATAGTTCAATGTATGCAACAGAGAATTTGATGAAATTCAATTCTTACTCTAAAACATCCCGGAGAGCTACGGGTAGATGGGGCTTGCTTAACTTGGTAAAAGGCCGTGATTAAAATCTTCACAGTGGCCTTAATATTAAATGGTGTCAGACTGGCACTTTTCCCCGACCACAGGAAGAAGGCAATGGTGTGTGTCCTATTCGACACTGTCAGAGTAGTCCTGGCTCAGATGTGACGAGTGTAAATAGAGAGTGTGTAGCTTGGAAAGCAAATTGTAAAGTTTTATTCAGGTCAGTATTGTTTGGAAAATTATCAAGTACAGATCAGACTTCTCTGGATACAGGCTACTTGGTACCCTGCTGGAGCACAGAGGAATGCAAGGAGGGAATGGGGAGATGTAACAGTGGGGAGGGGAGGGGGAGAGAGAGAGAGACAGAGAGAGAGACAGAGAGAGAGACAGAGAGACAGAGACAGAGACAGAGAGACAGAGAGAGACAGAGAGACAGAGAGAGACAGAGACAGAGAGACAGACAGACACAGAGACAGAGGGAAGGAGAGCGGAGAGGAGACACAGTGTACGGAACACACACCAGAACCCCCTCTGTAGCCCTGCTTGATGCATTTTAGCTGATCTGCAAACCCTCGATAAGGATTTTGGAGGATTAAGAAAAGAAAACAAGCCCAATGCACCAACCACTGATTTCTACTTAAACACGGACTTCTATTTAAATAGGTTTTGAAAAGGGAAAAGCCTGTCTTAGCCTTAAAAATGGTGAGAGAGGACTGGAATTTCCCAGGAGTTTTGCTGTTCGGCTTGTACAGTGCAGTGCACAGAATCTGGTGCTTCTCCACAGTATTCACTGAGGATGCGGAAAAAGTCCCCGGGGTGATGGAATGACTCAACATGGAGAGTCTGACTGATCGATGCAAAACAAAACAACTGTTAAAATTTAGTGTATAATTAAAACTTATCATTTCTTAATTTTATTTGGAAATAATCTCATACTCAGACACATTGCAAAAATAACGTAAATGGCATTTACAGACAGATTAACTTTTTGTTAGTATTTTATCCCATTTTTCTCAATCATCAATTGCTTGAGCTCTCCTTACACACAGTATGTAACAAACACACAGGGGTCCTTCAAAGCATTTAGTGATACGTGGTTGTACCATGACTTTTGAGCATAAATATTAAAGTGTGTGTTCCCTCAGTGAGCCATCCTACAAACACCAGTGGTGGGACTGGTGTTCTGACATTGTATTGCCTGAAATATTTCTATTATGAACGACTTTGAAAATCACAGTGTCTTAATTAAAAAATGCTTATATATATTTTTAATTAGGAATGTTCTTTTATATAACTGCCCTGCAATTTTGTTTGGGGGCCACATCCGGAGCTACAGGACTTGCTCCTGACGGTAGGGTTGGGGGTCACTCTTGGTGGAATTCTGGGGACCATATCTTGTGCCTGGGACCCAACCCAGATGGGCACAAACAGGGGAGCATCCTATCTGCTAGACTATCTCTCCAGCCCCAACAGTTTTAGACAAAATAGATGTCTATCTACTTTATCTTCTTTACTGTCCCAGTACTTTCCCCCAGCACCTTAATGTCCTTTTCAGTAGGAATTCTTTGTTTGGCGGAAGGTTTGGACCATCCCAGGACTTACTCCTGGTGGGTCTCAGGGATCGAGCGGGGCTATGAAAGGCACGTGACTTCCCTGCTGAGTTCTCTCTCCAGCCTCTCTCTTCACAGGGCGTGGGGGTGAGGTTTGGGTCTCCCGTGGCAGGACTCAGAGGCTGCTCCCGGTTCTCTTCTTCTTAAACTTGTTTCACTCGCGACTTCTCCCTGCAATCCAAGGCCAGGCCCTGCCAGAACCACTTTGGATCCATTATGCAGTTGCTCGTAAGTTAAGCTTTGGTTGCGTGTGTTTAGAAGGCTCTCAACGTTGCCACGTTATTCAGGATAACACATTAGGTCATGGGACCGCAGGGGCCTGAACCCGCATTTAAGAGGCTGAACGCTACAGTGGTGTTATACTCAGCCCTTGACTTACACTTACTTACTCAGTGATTCCCTTCGGCTCCTGTCAGTGCATTAATCACAGAATCCACAGAAGGAGGCAGGTGAGTGTCTCCGCAGACCTCCCTGCTCGTGCTTGGGTAACACTGGGCAGAGCGTGGCCTGACCACGGGTTGGACGTCTCTGCTACCCTGGTAATGCCTGGGCGCTCATGCCCAGTGCTCTGGGTCACCGGGGCTACTCAGCATCACTCAGTGGGGTGGGGGGCGGGGCGGAGGGCAGGCAGTGCCAGGAACCAGAGGCCCTCCTGCTCTCGCTGTGCCCTGGATCAACTTCATTTTATTTGTTAACAATGAAATCCACAATAATCAGAAATGGAGAGAACCCTGTCTATAGCTTTTTAATTCTTTTTTTAAAATTTTTTGCTGTGACACGAGATGGGATTAGAATATTAGATGCGAAAGACCATGAACTGATGCCTGAGGATGGTAGCGGTTGCTCTTTTTTTTTTTTTTATTTAGATTTTTATTAGTGAAACACCATGAGGTACAGTTGTAGACTTACAAGTTTTTGTGCTTGGGTTTCAGTTTTACAGTGATCGAGTACCCATCCCTCCACCAGTGCCCATTCTCCACCACCACTGATCCCAGTATCCCTCCCACCCTGCCTCTGTGGCAGGGCATTCCCTTTTGTTCTCTCTCTCCCTTTGGGTGCTGTGGTTTGCAAAGAGGCATTGAGTGGCAATCATGTTTGGTCTAGAGTCAGAAAGAGAGGGACAGACATAGAAAGATCGCATTCATCTGGGAACATAAGGTAACAAAATAGGAGAGTAACACCCAAGAATAGCAGAGTACCAGGTTTTAAGTACCAGGAGGTTCACTCCATGGCTTGGAGGCCAGCAGCACATGCTGGGGGAAAAGGCAGCTCAGATAGAGAAGGGAGCACCAAATAAAGGGTAGCGGTAGTTCTTGACGGAGAGTCTAACGATCACAGTCTTTGAAGGGGCCCGAGGCACCAGCTGCAAAATTTTACTTGGTTATTTATGATTTGTTTTTCTATTGATTGAGGTACTGAGAATTATAAGACTGTTCCTCACGGTTCCCTGCGTATCTGATTCCAATATCACACCTGTCTCCAGCGTATCCACCTCCTCCCCGCAGGGTCCTTCTGCCCCGCCCTTCCAACCCCCTCTCACCCCACAGACTCACCTGTGGGGCAGTTCTCCCGCTCTGCTGCCTGTGGTCCTCTGTGCTCTCTTGCTGTGGACCTGTAAGCCCCACACCTGACAGATCATTCTGTATTTTTCCTTTCCTTCTGACTGGCTTCACTCAGCATGAGATCCTTTAGTTCCATCCATAACGGGGCCAATTGCATGCTTTTGTTTTTGAGTAGATCTGCTTAGTGTTCTGTGGTTCTAGCTATAGTTCTATCCATGTAGTAGCAAATTGCACGATTTTATCCATCCTTACAGCTGTATAATGTTCCATTGTATAGCTATATTGCAGCTTCTTGAGCCATTTATACATAGTTGGAAGTTTGGGTTGATCCCATATTTAGATTATTGTACTAAGTGTGGCCACTGCGCCTGGCTGTTCCTCACCGGGGTCCCTTGGAGGGGAGCGGGTTGAGCTTTCCTTCCCGCCCCGATCAGGGCTCCAACTGCCGAAGACCTCCAGGACCAGCCACCACCATGCCGAGATCACTCTCCGCACACATGAAGGTACTGGCAGAGGGACAAAGCCACGCGGGTTCCGGGGCCGAGATCTCCAAGCCTACTTGGATTGGAGTTGAGCATCCTCCACCCAGATCCTCCAAATTCCAGTAGGCGGGGGTCACACCCACCACCTGGTCCCCTGGCGCCGTGTAATCCCATCAGCGGCCAAGACTCAGAGACTATAAAATCCAGCTCCCGGACGAGAACAGTGCAGTCTCTGCCCCCGCGCCTGGGTGTTCCTTCCCGGAGCCCCTTGGAGGGGAGCGGGTTGAGCTTTCCTCCCCGCCCCGACCAGGGCTACGGCAGCCGAAGACCTTCAGGACCAGCCACCACCATGCTGAGACCACTCTCCGCACACGTGAAGGTACTGGCAGAGGGACAAAGCCACGCAGGTTCCTGGCCCGAGATCTCCAAGCCTACTTGGATTGCAGTTGAGCATCCTGCACCCAGATCCTCCAAATTCCAGTAGGCGGGGGTCACACCCACCACCTGGGCCCCAGGCGCCGTGTAATCCCATCAGAGGCCAAGACTCAGAGACTATAAAATCCAGCTCCTGGACGAGACCAGTGCAGTCTCCTGCCCCCACGCCTGACTGTCCTTGCTGCCAGGGCCCCTTGGAGGGGAGCAGGTTGAGATTTCGTCCCCGCCCCGACCAGGACTCCGACAGCCAAAGACCTCCAGGACCAGCCACCACCATGCCGAGACCACTCTCCGCACACATGAAGGTACTGGCAGAGGGACAAAGCCACGCAGGTTCCGGGCCCGAGATCTCTAAGCCTACTTGGATTGCAGTTGAGCATCCTGCACCCAGATCCTTCAAATTCCAGTAGGCGGGGGTCACACCCACCACCTGGCCCCCTGGCGACATGTAATTCCATCAGCGTTCAAGACTCAGAGACTATAAAATCCAGCTCCCAGAACCGCGCGGCCGCATTTGTGGCCGCACAACATCTTATTAAGACATCTTTTTATGACATCTTATTATCTGATTTCTACTTTGGAGAAACTTGCAGGCTATCGAATGTAGCCTGCCCACAGGCAGAGTCTGGCAAACTCCCCGTGGCGTGCCAAATATGCCAAATAACAGTAACAATGATGGGTCTCATTCTCCTAAAGAACCTTGAATATAATCTCAGGGCTAGGATGGAAGAGACGTTACTGGGGCCTGCTCGAGGCAATTGACGAATAACAGGATGATGAATGAATGAATGAATGAATGAAGTGTGGCAATGAACATAGGTTTGTATATAGCCTTTTATTTTTATATATTTTTTCAGTATTTATTTATTTTTAAAAACTTTTATTAGTGAAACACCATGAGGTACAGTTGTAGACTTAAAAATTGTTGTGCTTGGGTTTCAATTATACAATAATCAAATACCCATCCCTCCACCAGTGCCCATTCTCCACCACCACGGGTTCCAGTATCCCTCTCACCCCCCAACGCCCCCCATCCCACCCTGCCTCTGTGGTGAGGCATTCCCCCTTGTTCTCTCTCTCTCCTTTTGGGTGTTGTGCTTTGCAAAAGAGGCATTGAGTGGCAATCATGTTTGGTCTATAGTCTACTTTCAGCATGCTTCCCAGAGAGGCAAAAAAGAATAGTCAAAGTGACATCTGCACTTGCTTGTTCATTGCAGCAGTCTTTACAATAGCTAGAATCTGGAAAAAACCTGAGTGCCCAAGAACAGATGACCGGTTAAAGAAACTTTGGTACATCTATACAATGGAGTACTATGCAGATGTTAGAAAAGAGGAAGTCATGAAATTTACACACAAGTGGTACTACATGGAAAGTATCATGTATATATCCTTTTAAAGAAATGGTTTTGTGTTGGGGGTTAGAAGCCAAGGAGTGGTATGCTGGGTTGTGTGGGAGAGTTCTATTCTTTACTTTTTCAAGATTTCCCCATAATGCTTTCCAGAGAGGTTGGACCAGGTAACATTTCCACCAGCAGCAACTGAGGGTTCCTTTTATTCCAATCAATGCCGGCGATTGGCAGGTTTTTTGTACATGCCTTTTCCCGCCGTTGTAAGATGATATCTCATTGTTATTTTAATTTGCCTTTCCCTAAAATCAAGTGACAATCAAGGTTCCATTAGCCATCTGTCTATCTTCTCCGGGGAAGCATTTGTTTATCTCTTCTCCTCAATTTTGGATGCAGTTGTTGGTTTTTTTGGTTGATCTTTCTGAGTGCTTTATAAATCTTGGATATTGGCCTTTTATCGTGTGCAAACAATTTCTTCTTTTCAGTAGAGTATATTTATTTTATCTTGAGTGTTTTTGCTGTGCAGAAATCTTTTTTATTGGATGTAGTTGTTTGTTTTTGCCATCTTTGCCTCTGTGGTCAGCTCATGGAAGACACTCCGGAGGTCTATGTTTTTGGACAGTTCTACCTTTATTGTTTTCAATGTGTTCTATTGAGTCTGGTCTAATCTTCAAGTCTTTTATCCACTGTAAATTAACTTTTGTGAAGGTACGAAATAGGTTCTACTTCATTTTTTTAAAAAAATGTGCTATTTAAAGAAAACTTGCATAAAGATCAGTCTTTTGGCAAATGTTGCTGGTATAATTGGCTACTGTATGCAAAAAAAGTCCCTTTTATCTATGTCTTGTCCCATATTAAAAGATGAAATGAAATGAGATTGTAGAAGAAATTTAGAACCTGAGACCATTAACTTTCTGTTAAGCACTTAAAACCACTTTATCTCTAATACTAGGCACCGAGATCCACTCATCTGCCTTTTCCACTCCTTCTCATACTACGTCAGAGAGCTGGGCCAGAGAGCACGTCCCCAAATGAATCCCTCGCTTTCTCTCTGGAGTTTCAGGCAGTGGTATGAAAATCAGAGAAAAAGAAATCTGACCTGGAGGATTCAAAATCTTCGGCATAAGAAGGAAAGTGGCCTTGAGCACACCAACGAGCAGATTCTTTGGGTGTGACCTTGACCTCCAAAGGCATCTACATCATTTAAAAAAATCCTTTAATGCAGAACATTGAAAAGGAATTTATTAACGCTCATGATCAATATGGAAATAAATTCATGCAGTTTAAGATTCTGTACTAATTTATCACGATCTCATTTCCTAAAACGGATTTTTCTCATTTCTGAAACTACTTTTTGCTTTACCTGGCATTTTTTTTAGTACATGTCATTTCTAATTTAAAGTTTCTCTTCTGAGTTCTGTCTCTCACATAGAGTTTATGATATACGTATATACAATTTTATGAAGGCATCATTTAAAAAGCTATTCATGGTTGGGTTTTAGATGCATTAGAGTTCAGTGCCAGACTCACGCCCAACTCCTTCTTCCCTTCATAAGGGTTCCTACCTTCCTTCTACCCCCGCCCTCAGTTTATGATATTTTATTCCGTCTCAAGAGACAGTCTTTTAAAATAGTTTGGAAACAACACATTTACAAAGGATGCATTTATTTCTTTTAGCTAATTTAAATTTCTTACATTTATTCTAGCTAAGGTACTGTGTTTACAGTGGTGTTGATGCCACTGTAGTCTCATGTACAGAGTTATACCATCTCCCAGCACCAAAGTACCCAGAACCCCCACCCCTGTACCCACCCATACCCCTGTGTCACCTCCAGTCCACATCCACGCACCCCAAATCTGGAGTTTGTGTACTGGTATCCAGAGTTAGTTAGCAGTTGCTATTATCCACACCCTTGTTTTATTTCCATATGCACCACGATGAGTGAGACCACATGGTATTTGTCTTTCTCCTCAGATTCATTTGGCTCATCATACCTTCTGGTTCCACCCAGGTTGCAGAAAAATGTGTGACTTCCTTTACTTATAGCTGTATAGTATTCCATTCTGCATTCCTACAAAACATCTTTATCCTTTTTTTTTTTTTTTGCTTTTTGGGTCACACCCGGTGATGCTCAAGGGTTACTCCTGGCTCATGCACTCAGGAATTACTCCTGGAGGTGCTTGGGGGACCATATGGGATGCTGGGAATCGAACCTGTGTTGGCCATGTTGGCTGCGTGCAAGGCAAACGCCCTACCCGCTGTGCTATCGCTCCAGCCCCAACATCTTTGTCCTTTTGTCTGCCACTGGACATCTGAGTTTTTTCCACAGCTGGCTATTCTAAATGCTGCAATGAACATATGTCAGTCTATCAATCAATCAATCAGTCAATCTATAATTTCAAATTAGTGATTTTGAGTTTCAGGAGTAGATATCAAGAAGTGAAATTACTGGTTTGTTAGGAAGTGCTATGTTCAGATGTTCTACACTTAAATTTTTAAAAGAAATGTCCATACTGTTTCCGCTAGAGGCTACAGCAGACAGCCTACCCAATCAACAGCCAATGGGAGTTTCTTTTTTCATCGCATCTTTGTCAGTACTGGGTGTTCCCAATGTTTTTGATGTATGCCCTCTCACTGCTGTGTGACGGTATAGAGGGTACTTGTAGATGATGTTTCCTTTTTAGACTCAACTTAAAAAGTAGGATATCAATGACCATTGGCATTTTCACGTGGATGTCGAGTCACAGCGTGATATTATTTGTTGGTTTTAAACTCATGATCAATAATGATTATCATCAAATGTTACACTAATGCAGTCGAGCTTGCCAGGTGAGAGAGCAAGGTAGCTTCAGGCTGGATCATAGCTCAAGCAGAGACCTGGGCATCACAAGCTGTGAGAATGGAAAACCTGAGAGCCTCTAGTGATGTGTGAGCATCACTGAAAATAGGTCAGATAAGAAGGCACAGAAAAATAGTGGGATGAATTGTACCCATTCTGTATATTCAGGGAACATATTTTTGGCTATACACAAGAAAGAGTTTCTATTAGGAGAAAGTGTGCTGAGAGGAATCTAAAATTAGCTGGCATTCAAAAGAAAGTAAAGTTAGCCAGCATACAGTCAGACCTGCTTTCTGGTAGGGATCGTGTTAAAAGTTTTAAACGTTTTATCTGGTCTAAGCTTGGAACGTCCTATTGTGAGGATAAACTTGTTCCTTCCTTCCAGGGATGATGGGCCTGAGTGAGGTTCAACTACTTAACAAATTACAGGACAACTGCTTGGAAAGGCCAGGGCAGTAAGGATGGCCACCTAGCAAAGGCGTTAGAGGTCAAGAGTCAAAACAAGTGTGGTGTCTACTAGATTAATAACTTTCTGATAGTGTGGTTCAGCAGAACATTGCACTGCACTGCCCTGTCCTCCCGTTGTTCATCAATTTGCTCCAGTGGGTCGACTAACTTCTCCATCGTGAGACTTGTTGTTACTGTGTTTGGCAAATTGAATATGTCACGAGTAGCTTGCCAGGCTTTGCCATGCGGGCGAGATACTCTTGGTAGCTTGCTGGGCTCTCCGAGAGAGACGGAGGAATCGAACTCAGGTTGGCCACAAGGGCTGCGTGCAAGGCAAACGCCCTACCCGCTGTGCTATTGCTCCAGCCCAGCAGAATGTATTGAGCATAAATGGAACTCCAGGATTTATCACGGACAGAAGTGGACTTATTCTGTCCTTGGATGGCCCATACTGATAGAAGAGTCCATCATTGTTGATGGCAGGGACTCCACAACACAGAACAGGCAGCTCCTGGGCCCTGGCAGTCTCCGGGTGCTTCCTTTGTTTTGGTTAGTTCTACAGGGTTTTCCCCAACTGGGGCTTTCTTGCTAGCTAAGAATCTGTTGTAGGATGGTTGACACAAGAGGTAGGGTGTGGTGGTCTTCTTTGAAAACTTTTCTTTTTTGATCTTTGTTCCTGCTGGCTCTTGGTTGGGGAAGCGTCCTCCTGGGGTCTGGGCTAGCTCCGGGTCTTCCCAGGTGGGTCTGATGGCCCCAGGTCTAGGTGGTTTGGCCACTCACCAGGAATTTCTTTTCCCAGGGACCTTCCCTAATCTCCACCTACATCGGTAGGTCTGGGGGCAGGCAGCGTTGGGGTGGGGGTGTCTGGGGTGGACGTTACTTGTCTGGCTCTGCATTTCTCAGCATCTCTGAGATTTATGATTGTCAGCCACCTGGGGGCACAGCTCTTAGGGCCCTTGGCCATTCTCTGGTCTGGCAGGAGGGACTTTGCAGGGTGATTAAGTTAGGGGCTTTATTTGTTTTTTTTTTAAATTGGTTTTCATTTTATTTTTTTAAATTTTATTTTTATAAAGTTGTTCACAATAAATTGTTACATTTAACCCCAATCCCACCACCATTACACCTACCCACCACTATATTTTGAATGTTTCCACCCCGACTCCCAAACCTTGTCCCCCAAAGCAGGACTTAAATAATTTGTTTTGTATTGCTTGTTATGAATAATTCACTAAAAATAATTCAAAAATTTTTCCCTAGAGGAAAGTGTGTGAAGCTTGTTGTATTTCACCCTGGACCCATTAAGCCCTAGTATTAGAGAATACTAACATGCTGTTAAAGTTTGAGCCTTGTGTGCTTATATAAACACATATATGCATATGTATACATGCATACATATAAATATGTATTTTTCCCTTCCTGAGATGGGTTGCCTTCTACTTTACACCCATTAAATGTGGTGTGCTACTCTTGGTACAGGTAGAGTATAAAGTTAGAAGTTTTATTTTTTAATTTTTATTAGTGAAACACCATGAGGTACAGTTGTAGACTTACAAATTTTTGCGCTTGGGTTTCGATTATACAATGATCAAACACCCATCCCTCCACCAGTGCCCATTCTGAGTGCGTTTCCAAGCAGCCTAATCTCAGAGACCCTGGCAGAGACAAAAGGGGGAGGCAGGGGAAGGATGCAGCACTGGGCGACAGTCCACGGGGTGTTTCCTGCCCTCAGAGCCTAGTGCTCCTGGCCTGCTGCCAAAGCCAGTGTCCCCATGGGTGGCTTATGTAAGGCAGGAGGAGAGAGATGGTCACTTTCTCCCCTTCTGTCTCTGCCACCTTGAGACCCAGGATTACTGGATTCTTGTCTCGCCTCCCAGGAAAGAATTTCAGGAGGAGATGAGACGTGAAGTAAAAACAGATTTTATTTGCAGGTTTTTAGGAAGGGGGAGGAGGGAGAGAAAGAGAGAGAGAGAGAGAGCGAGAGAGAGAGACAGAGACAGAGAAAAGTGCTCAAGAGAGAAGCCAGTCGTTTCCATGGGCAGAGAGAACCCTACACCTCCCCTCATCCCCCTCAGCGTTAGGTATGGAGGCAGGAGAGTCCACGGCTCAAGCGGGGAGATGCGGACAACACATGTGCTCAGTCACGTGTGCACAGCAGGACCTGGGCTCGGACAGCAGATGCCCTTCCTTCGCGCAAGGCGGCCTTTCTAGGGTTTCTCCAACCTGCCCCCAGGTGGGGCTTCTACCTAGGTCAAAGTCTGTTGCTAGGGGGGTTGCCAAGGGTGTAGAGTTGGGAGTGGTGATGGCCTTCTTTGGAATTCCTTCCCTGGCCTTGGTTCCTGCTGCAGCTTCTGTCCGAGGGGGCGTCCAGCCTGCTCTGGGTCTGTCGCTGGCAGGTGAAAGTCTTACCAGGCCTTGGGTCCTATTTTCTGCAAGGTCAGAATTATTGATATTATTATTCCCCAGGGAATTCTTGCCATTGTCTTTGGGGGCTGGGGGGGGGGTGGTTCCTTGTCTGCCTGCCTTCCTTCATCACTGCCGGCGTCCTTCTGCTGTGGAGGGAAGTGCAGAGCTGGGGGAATGACTCTGTGTTGTTTCGGCCACAAGAGGGAAGACCTACGTGATTTCCTAACAGCTGAATAATAGCCTGTCTCTTCTGTGGAGGATTTGTGCTAGGAGGAGGACCACTTCTGTGGGTGCTTCTGTTAGGAATCCAGCTTTGGGAAGTAGATAAAGGCCCAAATGTGATGTCTGTCCGCTCAGTATCTGTATTGAAACCAGAATGCCCCAAAGTAGAGAGAGAGTTTGGGGGAGACTGTCTGCCATAGAGGCAGGGGGAGGTGTGGGATGCGGGGAGTGGGGATGTTACTGGGATCATGGGTGATGGGGAATGTGCACCGGTGGGGGGATGGGTTGTATGACTGAAACTCAAACATGAAAGCTTTGTAGCTATAACTCAAGGTCATTCAATGAAAGTAAACAAAGGAATCCAGCTTTGTTCTGTTTACTTAAATTGGGTTCAGTTTTAGGTTCTGACTTGCTTTTGGTAAGTTTGCACTTGTGTTTGAGATGTGGCTTTTGTTCTTCCAGAATTCTGTTAAATCTATGATTTTTTATTCACTGACCTGACTGGGCCTTTGACCTGTGTCCATTTGAGAATTTGAGAAGCGCTGGCCCCTTGCACGGGCTTATAAAAGCCTGTATTACCCATGGCTTGTACTGCTTCATCCGAGATGTGGAGAAGGGGAAGAGAGGCCTTCTGTGTGGGCTTTTACGTTAGGGCACAGCACCCTCTCTGGGCCCTGACAAGGGGATTGACTTAATGGATATCAGGGGCGCGGGGGAGCCTCACTCCTGTCCTCAGCAGCAAAGCGGAAAATTGGTGACTAATGTCAGTCAGGTTTACCCTCTGTCCAGCCGAGTCAACCACAGGGACCGAGAGAGACACATAAGGAGACGGAGGCCCAAGGACCCCCCAAGCTCCAGGCTGCCTGGGCAGCTGTGGGTGGCCTCACACGCTGGCCAGCTATTTAATGTCGCTCTCCAGCCCACCGGGCTCCCAGCACCTGGGCCATTGTTGGGGTTGCCAGAGACATGAGGGACAGTCTCAGCACGTCAGCGTTCAATGGGCACATGAAAAGCGGGGACAGAGCATTTCACACAGCCCGTCCAAAGGCGCCCTTAACGTCCCAAGACTTTCCTAGTCTAGTTTTGCCCAGCTGCCCGCATCTAAAAGATCCCAGTCCTGTTCTATGCTTGCCTGGTGCACATCTGCAGGGACAGATATCTGTCACCTGCTCTTTCCCGGGTGGACATTCACAAACCCTTTGCATTCTAAGACTTACACTATTCCACCGAGGGGGCAGATCCCGCCCTTATTTTCTGCCCACACGGCAGAGCCTGGCAAGCTCCTGTGATGTATTCGATATGCCAAAAACAGTAACAATGATGTGTCTCATTCCCCTGACACCGAAAGAGCCTCCAATGTGGCACCGTTGGGAAGGACGAGTAAGGAGAGGCTGCTAAAATCTCAGGGCTAGGACGAATGCAGACATTACTAGTGCCCGCTCAAGTAAATCGATGAATAACGGGATGACAGTGATACAGTGATACAGTGATACAGTGATTGTTTTGGGGGAGGGGTGAATTCCCACAAATCAGAAGCTCTTACTCTTTCCTACACACATTTCCCTGTGCCTTTGCCACCCACACCCCCGACTGAGCAATCCCCAGTGCTGTCTTGAGCCTCCCTCTCACTGCATCCTGGGTCGCCAGCCCCTCCTCGGGGCCATGAGGGATGGCAATCGAGCGAATGGCAGTGAAACGCCACGTCTGACAGTTTCGAAGTAAGGAAGTTGCTGTCTTCAGAGTTAAATGTTCAGAATGCTCTGTGCATATCAAATGAAGACATTGAATTAAAAGTAACTATAAGGTAATTAGTGTGAACATACAGTGAGAACATACAGTGGGCTGGTCACGTAATGAGATTTAAAGACGACCGCTGGACTAGAGCCATTACCGACTGGATTCCACAGGACGTCAAAAGACCGCGTGGCTGCCCACCTACCAGATGGTCAGACTTCTTCATCAAGATCCTGAATGATCGGTTTGAGGTTCTTCGTGTTCCCAGAGCGAACAGATGCCATTGGGCTACACTAGCATGTGACAGGGACAAATGGAGACATTACTGGCGCCCGCTCGAGCAAATCGACGATTAACGGGAAGTCAAGTGATCATCAAATGAGAAACATCAAATGCACTAATAGAACAGAATTGATGAAAAAAGAAAATATAGGAGCAGAAGGAGTTTTTCATCAATAGATTGAGACTATAGAAAAATTACAAACAGATCTGGACAAGGTAAAAACAATGAATGAAAGGAAAACTTGAATGGAAAGATACCAAGCATGATCCATCCTATAAAGGAAAGAGTAATCAAAATAGGAGACAAAATTGCAGCAATGATCACATTGCACACACCTTACAGGTGTGAAGCCCTGGTTTTGCTATCCAGCACTGATAAAAATGTTGGTAATGACTCAAATGCAGGGGATAGAAATAAGATTTTGGATACAGCACAGGATGTACTAAGAGAAGTTCACAGTAACAAAGGACATCAAAAAGAAAAATAAATCCCAAATAATCCAAGGTCGCATTTAAGGGACTAGAAAGAAAAGAATAATTGAAACAAAATGTTGGAATTATAGAACCTTTCAGAACAGAACCAGAGAGAAATCAATACCTTGGACAGACCAATCATGAGTATGAAATAAAAGTTTCCATAGGAACAAAAGCCCTGGACAAGATGTCTTCACTAGTGAATTGTACCAGACTGACAGAGAAGATATACTACTTATTTATTCTTCTCAGACTCTTCCAAAACATTAAATAAAGGATAATGGTATCGAACACATTCTATGAGGTCAACATTCCCTTGATCCCCAAATCAAATAAGACAGTATTAAATAAAAAGAAAACTATAGATCAATATTTCTGAAAAAACCAACATTTATGCAAAAATCCTTAACAATATCTAGGAGAATTAAATTCAGTAATACACCAAGGGGCCAGAGTGATAGTAATTCAGGTACGGTGTTTGCCTTGCATGCGGTTGACCTGATTTTGATCCTCCACATCCTGTATGGTCCTCCAAGCATTACCAGGAGTAATTCCTGAGTGCAGAGTCAGGAGTAACCCCTGAGCACTGCTGGGTGTGACCCAAAAAGCCAAAAAAAATGCATCAAAAGAATCATACGTAATTACTAAGTGAGATTCGTTTCAGGGATGTAAATATATTTTAGTATATGCGAAGCAACTAATGCAGTACCTCATATCAACTAAAGTAAAGATGAACACATTACCATGCCCTGTTAAGATTACACATACATTTATGATAAAAGTTCTTAATAAACTGAGAAAAGAACATTCCTCCTCATCATAAAGGCCATATTTGATAAACACATTGTAAACATCAAAGTGGTGAAAAATGAAACTTTCCATGAAGATCATGAACAGGACGAGGGTGTCCACTCTTGATTACTGGTGTTCAACATAATTTTAGAAGTGTGAGCCAGAGAAATTAGGTTAAAAATACATAAAATTATTATGTTATAGAAATATTACAGGAAACAGATTGGCACATGGAATGTAAGAGAAAAGGCCCCTGGTTTCCTTACACATTTGGACCTGACCTGGCTAAAGCCAGAAACAGCTGAGCTCCACATGCAGTTCCCATGGGGTGCTTAGACCTAATCACAGGCCAGAGTGCTTCTGGAGGGAACATTTTTCATTTCAGATATACCATGGTTGTTAACACAGGCAATAATTGGCCCAGTCAGTGATTAATGCAATCTGTTTTAAGTTCCATGCAGACATTTACTAATTACCTCTGTTGAGGATTTTAAACAGTAACGGGAGCAGTGGGTGTCTGGGATGGACCTCGTTTCTTGCCCAGAAAGGATTAATTTGGTCCTTGGCCTGATTCCCATGGTTTGGTGAGGTCATGAGTCAATACATTCCCTACAACACTGGCAAGTAGCATGACTCAGTGTAAATTACTCCCACAGTGTGAGCTAGGGGGGTGAGGAGACGGGCTTCAGCTGCATGGTGAATCTGGGAATCAGCTCACGTGCCGTCTTTAGGATACGCCATATTTTATTGCAAGCAAGTATAAGTGGTAGATGTAAGCTGAAGAAAGAAGCTGGAGTACGTGTAAGGAAAAGGGAGCTAAAATTCCCATGTCCAGCTCTGGCTGTCATTGTTGGACCTGCGGATTCCCAGGTTGCTGGCATAGAGAGTCGCCCGTCATTCTGTGGGAAGGATGTCATAGAGAATTTACTGATTAAAAACTACCATGAGACAGGATGAAGAACACACTCTGCCTTACTTGAAACGGGAGGTAAGTATTCCAGGAGAAGGAAGAAAAGAGAGAAGAAAAAGGAACTGGTATGAACTCTGGGCAGGCATGGTAGCAACTCGTGACTGTTGTAGGAGGCAATGTCCCAACAAGTTTCAAGATCCTTTAAAAGTGCTCGTACCCTTTGAGTCTGTCAGTACATTTCTGGGCATATATTTTTAGGGAATTTTATAAATAATGATCACAGAGACGCATCATAACTATTTGTGGAGTAGCTATTCCAAGTAGACGGCAAAATAGAAACGATTAGTAGAAGAATTAATACATCAATCAAGAGACATTGATCTACCAGGGTACCTCACAACCAATGGAAATCAATTTGTTGAAAAAGTCTTAATGTTGTAAGTTAACTTTTCATAATATTTTAAACGAGTGAGAGAAGGTATAGATTGCAATTACTTGACTTAGTATGTTCCTAAGTCCTAGATTTATTTATACAAAATGGTCACGGTCACAGTCACGGTCCTCCCGTTGTTCATTGATTTTCTCAAGCGGGCCCAGTAACGTCTCCATCGTGAGACTTGTTGTTACTCTGTTTGGTATATCGAAATACGCCACAGGGAGCTTGCCAGGCTCTGCCGTGTGGGTGAGATACTCTCGGTAGCTTGCCAGGCTCTCTGAGAGGGGCGGAGGAATTGAACTCGGGTCAGACATATTGGTCCATATTAAAAATTTATTTATTTTTACAATTCTAGAGTTGAAACTGATTAGATAACAAGCTCCAATATAAAAATAGATAAGCTGGGCGGGAGCAATAGCACAGCGGGTAGGGCGTTTGCCTTGCATGCAGCCAACATGGCTGACCCAGGTTCGATTCCCAGCATCCCATATGGTCCCTCGAGCACCGCCAGGAGTAATTCCTGAGTGCATGAGCCAGGAGTAACCCCTGAGCATCGCCGGGTGTGACCCAAAAAAGCAAATAAATAAATAAATAATAAAAAAATAGATAAGCTTAAAAATCAATTTCTTTTCATATGAATTTTTTTTTTATCTCACCAGGGGGTTGTTAAGTGCTTGCCTGAGAATTTACTAAGCTGTTGCTAGTTGAGACTTCTATGTTATTGTTTTTTTTGGGTTTAGTTGGCTTACATTTTATTTTATAATTTGGTGTGGCACTAGAATTTAAGTATTGAGGGATAGGGATATTTGGATGTGTCACAAGGCTTCACAGGTTCAACTGCTTGACACGTCATGATTTTTTTTTACTTTTTTCAAAGGGTCTGGCTGTTCATGTCCTCCAAGGTTCTCTCTCTCGCTCTATCTATCTTTCTTTCTTTCTTTCTTTCTTTCTTTCTTTCTTTCTTTCTTTCTATCTATCTCACCTACCATCTCTTCAGTTCTATCACTTCTGATGGTAGTTTTCTCACTTCTGTTCTCCTTTCTTTTGGCAGTACCATTGTTTCCTGGTGGATTTTTTTCATAACTTCCCCGTGGCGTCTATGCATCTCTGGGTGATTTTTTTTTGTTTGCTTTTGGGCCACACTGGGCAATGCTCAGGGATTGCTTCTGGCTCTGGTGGGTTCGAGGGACCATCTGGGATGCTGGGGACCACATCCGGTTTACCATGTGCAAGGCCAGAACCGTACCCACCATGCTGTCCCTCCATTTCTGGGGTAAATCTTTGCAGTTCACTCCCGTGAAAGCGCCCTTAGTAATTCAGCTCCTGGAGGTGGCGGGTAGCTTCCCAGGACTGTGGATTTCCAAAAGGATATTAGTGTTGGAAGAAATAGAAACCTCAGGGGGCTCAGGACTCCCGCTGTGGGGGGTGGGGCGGGTGGGGGCCTTGAGCTCCACCAACTGGGCTGGAGAAGACGCTGGGATGTCATGGGTGGTCCCCCAGCAGTGAGGGCTGGGCAGAGGCTGGGCTGCAGCTTTAGGCCAGCGTCCCGGACTCCCTCCTGACGTCTGGGTGGAGTAGCTTCTCTTGTTCTCTCTAAACTGTCCCTGATGATTGGTCAGCACGGTCGAAGCTTTGAATTGCCAACTTTGCTTTGTCAAAAGATAAAGTGACACACAACCAGCAACTTTAAGAGGTTTCCGGGACCGGGAAGATTGTTCAAATTGCTGGAGCACACCGTCTGAGACAAGCTTCCTGCCACGAACCGGCTTCTCTGCTCTCAGCTTCCCTGGCCTTTGGGCCTCAGTTATGCCCCTGCTGGGTGAAACTACCCTCTTTTTTTTTTAATCCAAAAATTTAATGTCTTTTTTTTTTATAATTTATTTATTTATTGAATCACTATGGGAAAAGTTACAGAGCTTTCAGGTTTAGGTCTCAGTCATGCAAATATCAAACACATTTCCCTTTACCAATACTTATTTTTCACCACGAAGAACCCCAATAAACCCCCCCACCCCCCCAATGCCTGTGAGGCAGATGAATTCTAGTTAACTCTCTATCTACTTTGACTAGATTCATTGTTTCGATAAAAGATGCACCATTATTATTTAGAGTTTACCCCCCCCCCCCCCACCAAATAAGACATGCTGAAAAAACATTGTGAAATGATTTGCTTTCTACAGCTGGGTTCAAGAATTAAATGTTGTTGCGCGGCCGCTATTGCAGCCGCGTGGTTTTGAATTTCTGCTATTTTACTTATTAACCCTGGAAGTATTTCTCCTAAAAGTCAGATAATTAAGAGATTGGTTTCTCTGCTCTGGAGTCGTGGCCGTGCCGGAGAGCCGCTCGTGGGGGGCAACTGGTGACCTCGGTAGGGTGTGAAGGACGGGCCAGAACGCCCCCCTTCCCATGAGGTTTTCGTCGCCCCCAGACCCCTGGCTCATACCTGCTGTCCACAAGGCTCCCATGTGGCCGCCATCTTTCTTTTCAGAGATGAAACAACCTTCTTGACACACTTCTAAGTTCCTCCCAGTTCTACCTACACAGCATATCTTGGGTCAGAGATTTCTCCCCTGCTCCAGACCCCTCTTGCCCGCCTGTCATACTGGTGCAAACATCAAAGACAAGTTAATACTCCAAGAAAGGTCCCTTATGGGATAGTGTTAATTGTAAAGGATGCGGCATGACTGTGTTCCAAAGCTAACTGACTTACTTGACCAAGAGAGGACTGATATGACCGGGATGAAAACAGATGTCACAGTGGTAATTGCTGGGCCACTCTCACCTTTATTGGGGAAAGGTCAGCCACTGATCGGAAACTCTTCCTGAGCTTTTAGCTCAGGGAGGTTGATTTCTGCATTACTGAACCATGTCCGGTCTTTCCTCCCAACTCACTGAAACTTCCGTCCTGGGCACTGCCCCTGCGAGTTGCGGGGTCTGGAGGTCACATCTTGTGGAGCATCCTGAGCCTTGCTCAGCTTTGCTTTTCAGTCTTTCCCCTATAGTGCCCCCCACCCCACTTCTAATCTCGTTTCCTTCTTGTGCAACCCGCCATGACCTACTGCCCCTCTTACTGACTGACCTTCCAGCCCTGCGCCATGGTCCTGTATTTACACGATTCTCACCCGTGGCATCCTTGGACTATGCTGGGGGCCCACAGGATGTGGAGAGATGCTGCCCTTGGTCCAGTCCCCGCTGGCCTGCTGGTCATGGCCCCCCTTCCCTCCCAGCTCCCACAATTTTCACATGAAAATTTTGGACCCCTCTTTCACTGTTGGTGGGAATGCCGATTGGTACAGCCTTTTGGAAAACAATATGGACAGTCCTTCAAAAACTAGAAATTGAGCTTCCATATGACCCCGCCATACCAGTTCTGGGAATATATCCTGGCGATGCAAAAAAACACAGTAGAAATGACATCCATACCTATATGGGCTGGAGTGATAGCACAGGGGTAGAGCGTCTGCCTTGCACTCAGCCAACGTGGCTGACCCGAGTTCGATTCCTCTGTCCCTCTCGGAGAGCCCGGCAAGCTACCGAGAGAATCTCGCCCGTGTAGCAGAGCCTGGCATGCTACCCGTGACCTATTCGATATGCCAAACACAATAACAACCAAGTCTCACAATGGAGACGTTACTGAGCCTGCTCGAGAAAATCAATGGACAGTGACAGGACAGTGACCTATATGTTCATTGCAGTGCTGTTCACAATAGACAAAATTTGGAAACAACCCAAGTGTCCTAGGCAGATGACTGGTTAAAGAAACTTTGGTACATTTACACAGTGGAATACTATGCAGCTGTTAGGAGAGATGAAGTCATGAACTTTGCTTATAAATGGACAGACATGGAGAGTATCATGCTAAGCGAAATGAGTCAGAAAGAGAGGGACAGACATAGAAGGACTGCACTCATCTGTGGAGTATAAAACAACATAACATGAGACTGACTCCTAAGGACAGTAGATACACGGGACAGATAGATTGCTCCATAGCTGGAAGCCTGCCTCATGAGCAAAGGGGAGAAGGCAGCTGGAATAGAGAAGGGATCACTAAGAAAAAGATGGCTGGAGGAATCAGTCAGGATAGGAGATGTGTGCTGAAAGTAGATAAAGGACCAAACATGATGGCCTCTCAGTATCTGTATTGCAAACCATAATGCCCAAGAGCAGAGAGAGAGTCTGGGGAATCATGTCTGCCATGGAGGCAGGGGGAGGGTGGGAAAGGGGGGTACACCGGGGATATTGGTGGTTGGGAATGTGCACTGGTGGAGGGATGGGTGTTTGGTCATTGTGTGATTGTAACCCAAACGAGAAAACTTGTAACTATCTCATGGTGATTCAATAAAAAAAAAAAGACCCTCCTGTTGATCGTCGATTTGCTCGAGCGGGCCCAGTAACGTCTCCATTGGAGACTTTGTTGTTACTGTGTCTGGCATATCGATACTCTCGGTAGCTTGCTGGGCTCTCCGAGAGGGGCAGAGGAATCGAACTCGGGTCGGCCATGTTGGCTGCTTGTAAGGAGAACGCCCTACCGCTGTGCTATCGCTCCAGCCAAATTCTGGACCCCATCCTGACTCTGAGAAGGCCTGGAGTTGTCAGTCAAAAGCACCTTTATATTTGAAATTTTTGATAGTTTAGGTCTCTGTGGAGCTCAGTCCTGAGGTGGTGGGGTCCAACCAGAGGCGCGGCGGCAGCTTTGGGTGTGTGAGAGCCTGCCTGGGCTTTGGGGAGGTGGGCACTGGCCTGACCCCCTCCCAGATTGCTCCAGGGAACTCAGCCCGGAACTGGTATCTGAGAAACTTTTGCAGTCAGTTGATCTCTTTGGAGATTTGTTTATGAGTTTCTGGAACAAGGCAGGTAGACGAGATTATATGGAGGTGGTGGGATGTGGGTGTGACTTCTGGGGCTTCCAGAAGTACAGGTGGGGGAGGGTGCCCATCCCGACTCCGAGAAGGCTGGGCTCAAACTGGCTGCAGTTTTCCTTCAATATAAAGGTGTAAAATAATGCCCATTAGAATTCTTATCAAGTTGAAGCAAGAAGATGAATTTGTGTTAAGGGCTTATTGTAGGTTCTGACCATAGTTGGTGCATAATTACTTACTGTAATAAGCAGAAATGAGCTTGTGTGATTATCTCTAATAGGAGAGAGGCTTGCCAAGGTTGGCCTGTATTCCACAGCTATCACAGACAGTTCGGTTTAGAATCAGATTTGGGCCCCTTTCTTTTGAAGCACTCACTGGTCTGTAATTGTCTATCGTAATTTATCATGACCTAATTTTTCAAGCTCAGGGGTTGTTTTTCAAGTGACCTGCCAATATTTGTTTTTTTCAATACCACCCAGCAGTTAGTTGTTGCTCTGCTAATATAGGTGAATGGAACTGTTTCATTCAGATGGGCCCTTTTAAGCAATTTTCATCAGTGCATGTGGGTTTCTGGAATTAAACATTATGACCTGGTTTCAGCCACTGACCCATGAGTAGGTGTCCTGAAATGTCATTTCAGAGAGCGGCTTTGCTTTTTCCAGAATCCACAGAGAAGTCACTTTCCCTTTGAGAAAGGATGCAGTGAAAAGCCACACACTGCATCCTCGCTTGCTTTGTGCACTTGGGGACGATGAAAAGCTTCACTTCCTTGTGCTTTCCAAAGGTGCACTGCAGATTAACAGCCTTTGAATTGTCAAGCCCTCATTATACTAGAGGAAGAAAATGGTGGGCAACGCAAATGAAAAGCAGGCGGCAGACCAACGAGGGCTTTGTGGGCGAATGGTGCCTTTGCTTCCCTTGGCTTTGGAAGAAAGACAAGGGTCCGCAGAAGTGCAGGATGAGTTTGTAGGTTCTTGGAGAAAGTCTCTGCTCCTGGATTAATGCTCTTATCACTCCCGTTCTTCCGTTTTACAAAGTAACAGAAAGACAAGATATTTATGCTGGTAAATGATACAAAAAAATTGAGGCTGATCACTAAGCACTCAATATATATATATATATATATTTTTTTTTTTTTTGCTGGGGGGTGTTAAGCCACACCCAGTTGTGATCAGAGCTTACTCTTATCTTTGTCTTCAGGGATCAGTTCTGCAGGGTTTGGAGACCATGTGGGGTGTTAGGGATTGAACCCAGGTTTGCCATGTGCAAGGCAAGCACCTTACCCGCTTGTACTATATCCCCAGCTCCTATTTTAGTAATTTTAGCATGAACATAAAATAGAATCTTTGCCCATTCTTGGCCCTGTGTTTGTGGAGAATTCATGAATGACTTGGGTAGAATCAGGGTCATCCCATCTCTTCCCTTAGATAGCCTTGAATGATCCCATGTGGAAGGTGAGGAAGTTTGAAGGTGTGGTATTGCCCTATCTGGTTCTGTAGGTGTCACTATAATTAAGAGATTAGGGAATTAATGGGCTGGAGCGATAGCACAGTGGTAGGGTGTTTGCCTTGCATGCAGCCAACATGGCCGACCCAAGTTCGATTCCTCTGCCCCTCTCGGAGAGCCCGGCAAGCTACCAAGAGTATCTCGCCCGCATGGCAAAGCCTGGCAAGCTCCCCGTGACGTATTTGATATGCCAAACACAGTAACAACAAATCTCATGATGGAGACGTTACTGGCCCACTCGAGCAAATTGATGAACAACGGGAGGACAGTGCTACAGTGCTACAGGGAATTAATGGAATTAAGAGGGGTGTGTGTATGTGTGTGTGTGTGTGTGTGTGTTCGTGTGTAGGTAGATATACACACACCTGTGCAGGGTGAAACTCACATACATCATAAAATGGAGCCTAAATGTAACTTCAAAATAAAGGGTTAGAGAAACACATCTAGAAAATTCAGCTTATAAAGTCAAGAGGTTGAAATGAGAAAGGAGAGCAAGGGTTTGCTACAGGCTCCCAGGAAGGAACAGGGAGTGACGGGTGACTGGTTTCAAACATCCAAGATGGGGTGGGAGGGGGTCAAGTCATTTGGAGGTCACAGTAGCGGAAAGGCAAAATACTCTCGGCGTGCTTAAAAACGGGGCCAGCGGTGTGAGGCGCATCAGATGGCATCTACTTGCTTTTTGTCAGAACGATCGTCACAGTCAGTGCTGGAGGAGCGTGAGGAGCACTGGAAGAAGGTGGCGATCAGGAGCACCTCCAGGGTGTCCTAGAATCTGAAGGCTGGTGTCCTCACTGCTGCTCCCACTCACATTTGGACCCGCCCCCTGGTCTTAACCTCGGACATACTGCCAAGAGAACGTCTTCTTACCCATCCTCATATCGCCTCGCTTCTGTGCCTGCTGGAAGGAGTCTAGCCTGTGGAGTCATGTGCAGCACAAGTGCTGTCACCAGCTAGTTGTACGACTGCGACCGAGGGACTTAACAAGGGAACACACAGTGTCACCGTTTCTGCCTCAGTTAAGTGGTGATCATCCGAGTGTCAATATTTAGGACTGTGATTTGGGAAGACCTGTAATAAGATCTATTTGACCTTAGAATAAAGCTCAGAGGAGTATTAAGTAAATTCCTACCCGCTAATGCATTCTAAGTCTTGCAGCTCTCGGATTCTTTGAAGCATCAGCAAACACACAGGACCCAGAATGCTCAAGATGTTGAAAGTCCCAGGTGGAAACTGGGAGGGGGGATGAGCCTGGGAATCAACCTTTGTGCTTTTATCTTCCAGCGCCAGAACTCAGGACTGAATCCCCATGAGATATTTGATTTCGTCTCCTGCTTTCAGGGCCGTCTGCCTCTAACCCATCTCGTGTCAGTAATTTGTCTCTGTGATCTGGGGGAAGGATCCTGTGCTTCCTCCCAAGGTAATTTATTCTAATCACATTGGCGGCTTGTTTTGATTCTCTGCTGCTAAGCAACACTTTACTGAATGCCGCTCTCGTTCTCTTCCTTCCTTTTCTGCTCTTCCTATTCAGCTCAGTACAGGAAGCTTCTTTTTGAAGCAGGCCGGCACAGCTCACAGAGGCAGGTAACAAAGAGACCAAGAGATCTCTAAGAACAGTGCGATGGTCTCACCCCCGCACTTCTGGAAGTGCTGAGCTGGAGGCTAATAGGTGTCAGGCAGCTGAGCGAGGAAAGGGCAGGGAGGCAGTTCTTTTTCTGGGAGGGATGGAGGCTTGGCAGCTGCTCAGATGCGCAAGCACAATCCACGAGTGCGCGAACATCTTGAAGTGCTGCAGTCTCTTAACCCGTTGGCAGTTCTTCTGCCTCCATTCTGCCGGTGCCTGGGGCAGAGTGGGAGGGAGGGTGTTTGTACCCCTGGATCTGGGGGTGCTGAAGTTCGCTTCAGAGGATGTGATGCCAAGGCCCTTTGATGAGTCTGAGAAGCGTTTCTTAGCACAGGAAATTATGTGGTCTCAAATGATGTCAGGCGGTGAACTTGCCTTTAGTTTTTTTTTTCAGGAACTGCACCAGTGTTTGCTCCCCAAAACTGGGACTGGCCGGGCTCTACCCAGCCTTCCTGCAGCCGATGTCCAGCCAGGCTCTGCTCAGGCACTTCCGTCAGGATGGGAGGCCAGCTTTCTCTGTGCCGAGAGGTTGGCTTGAGGTCGTTGTGGTTAGGCTTTTGTGTTCTCTAGTGCATAGAGCAGGTCAAGATTAGAGGCCGCAGAGTGCTCACTCAGGTTGGAGAGTTGAGCGATGGTCAAACGACCTTGCCCTGCCCTTCCCTGCCTTTTTCCAAACCATCACCACCCCCCTTACTGCCTATTGAAACAGGAGACCGGGCAGGGCCACTGTTCTTACAGAGAGCAGAGAGGACTGGCCTTTCCTTCCTGCCTACCAATGCAGCTAGGGGTCAGGGACTAGACAGCCCTTCACTTACATAAGGCCTGATTTCTCCTTCTCTGTTTCTGAGCTGCAAAACATTTTAAGTATCAGAGACCTACAAAAATGCATTTATATATATATGTTTATTTTTGGTGAAGCAGGCTAGTTTTTATGGAATGAAACTTACTTGGAAAGATGTGAGGAGGGGAGATGGAAAAGGAATGTGTGTTCAAGGGAGAACATGGGCTTGAAGGAGCGAACCAATGTTTCAAAGATATAAATTATAATGCAACAGCAACACCGCAATCAACACACACCCGAATATCTTCCCCTGTCTTCACCAGCTTAAGGGAAAGCTCACACTAGGCATCAGAGAGTTTCCTATTCCTCTCCCTACTTCCAAACCTTCCAACTAACCTTGATTTTGAATTTTGTGCTTCGCATTAATTGTTTCTATGTGTGGTTTATTTTAGTTACTTGTCTCATCAATATATTTAGTTTTGCATGTTTTTAAATAGGATCATGTAAATAGAATCACATTGTAAATATTCTTCTGTATCAACATTTTCAAAATAACACTATTGTTTTCTAAAAGCTTATCCATGCTGACAAATATGCATGATATAATTTGTTTTTTTTTAAAATCTCTTTTACAGCATGATCTACTGAAGAATTGTACCATAACTTATTCTTTTTGCAGTTCACGGTTGGGTTTGGCTTATTTTCTTGCTTCTATAGCTAATCCAGTCATGGGTTAACTCCCAGAACTGTGCACAGGAAAAATTTTGTGTCATTCTCAAGAATATTTTCCTAAGATGGTTTTACTTCTTTTTTGAGGGGAGACTCCCAAGAGAGCCCAGGAAATCTGGGGTTCCTCGTGGGTCTTGGCCAACTAAATTGGCGGTTAGGCACAAGGGCCAAGGATGATGTGACAATGATGACCACTATGGGGTGGGATAACTGGTCTAGACTGTGCTGCGGGGCCTTCCAGGGCTGCTCCAGGTGATGCTTTTGTGGACCCCTGTGTACTGGGACTCAAATCTGGGTCACACACAAATTAATTCTATATCCTAATTGTGGTACAATCTCTTGGACCCAACATTAAAAAAAGCTATTCAGAAAACTTTATTACTGATTTTCTAGGTCCTTGAAGAAAGTCCATCTGAATTTGGATGGGGATTATGTCGAGTCTATATAATAGTCTAGGCATGATAGCAATTTTGACAATATTGATTCTTCCAATCCAGGAACATGGAATATTTTTTCTTTTACTAAGCTCTTCTGTCTTTTTTGGGGGGCAGGGGGCATACCTACTGGTGCTCAGTGCTGACTCCTGGCTCTGTGCTTAGGGATCACTCCTAGCAGTGCTTGGGGAGCCATATTGTATGTCCAAGATTGAACCGGGGTCATCTGCATTCAAGGTAAGTGCCCTACCCACTGTATTATGGCTCCAACTTCTTTCTATCTCTTTCATAAGGAACTTAAAAATTTCATAGTATAGATCTCCCATGCCTTTTGTTGGAATCAGAAGAAACCCTGAATAGGCAAAACCATACTAAAAACCAAGAAACGGGGAGGTATGTCATTACATAATTTGGAACTATACTAGAAAGCTATAGTGATCAAAACAGAATGGAACTAGAATGAAGAAGTTTGCGTCTTCATTCTAGTTTCTAATATCCCTATATTCATCAGGGATATCAGCCTGTAGTTCTCTTTTGCTGTGGTGTATTCATCTGCTCTTGGCATCAGGGTGATATGTGCATCATTGAAACTGGGAGTGTTTCTGCTTTTTCAGTTTTCTGAAAAAAAAAAAAAACTAATAAAAAATTGACAGTATGTCCTCTTTAAAGGTTTGAAAGAATTCACTAGTGAATCCATCTGGGCCTGGGCTTTTTTGGGGGGTTATGTGGGAGGAAGATTTTGATTACCATTTCAATTTCCTTAATAGTGGAAGATCTCTTCAGATATTCAAAATCTTGGTTCAGCTTTGGGAGGTTATAGGAATCCAGGAATTTATTTATTTCTCCTAGGCTCACCTTATATTGAGGCATAAGATTCTCAAGGTAATCTCTGACGATCCTTTGAATTTCTGTGGCTTCTATTGTGATGTCCACACTTTCATTTCTGATTTGATTTATTAGAGTTCATTCTCTCTTTTTTGTGAGTCTTGCTAGTGGTTTATCAGTCTTGTTTACTTTTTCAAAGAACCAGCTCTTAGTTTCACTGATCATTTGTATTTTTTTTTTTAAAGTTCCTGCTCTTTAATTTCTGCTCTAAGTTTTAATATTTCCTTCTTCCTGCCTGGTTTTGGCTCCTTTTGTTGATCATTTTCCAAGATATTAAGCTGTGAAGTCAAGTGATTTATGCAGGCGCTTTCTTCCTTCCTGATGTATGCTTGCAGAGTTATAAACGTTCTCCTTAACATTGCTTTGGCTGTATCCCACAGTGAACTGAGTATTTGAAGTACTATTTTTTTTTCTTTCTTCCTAGAACCTGTCTTGAGAAGGACAAAAAGAGAAATCAAAACCTACCCGGGGACGGCTACATTTGGGAACACTGTGGGTGAGACCAGTAGAAACTCATAATATTTATGTTACTACGGGGGTGGGGAGATGGCACGGGGTCAGGGGTGCTTGCTTGCATCTATAGGACCCCAAGAGCAGCATTGCCTCCGTGGGTCTTACGACTAAACTGTCTAGCTCAGCTGGCCAAGTTTCACTGTGATAGCCCCTAACTCCTTGAGCACTATGGAGGCACCCTCCAAATTATGCTGATATAATTCAGTACTAGAACGTTGATTTTTCTGAGTGCTCAGCAGGTACAGTGAACATTGTCCGTTTAATCTATGAAGTTGTTCCAAGATAGATAAGGGAGGCACAGCATGGAGAAACAGGATTGAAAAGGACAGCCTCCTAGTGGCTTTCCTCGCCTTACGCTGCAATTGTCTTTCATAGTCCTGGGCAGAAGTGCACTGACATTGCTGATGAGTCTTACAACTCTGAGGGAAGGTGCCATATGGAGAACCTGTGCTGAGTCAGCCTCCACCTGACCCGCCTGACACCTCTACTTGGAAGCTGAACAAGAGGGCTCATCAGTCCAGTGATTGCGGGAAAAGCCAGACGTCTGCTTATCTGAGAGCAAACCTCTGTGTTATGGTATTCTGTAGGGAATCATCTCCCCACCAGTCATGGGCAAAGGGGCGTGTTTAGGCGCTGTGAACTAATCGTAAACACAGCCAGTGAACTAATCGTAAACCATCAACCTGCCTGAACCTTTAATACTTCCCTGTATTCTGACTCTGATACTCTGAGTCATGATTTATATTCTTGAATAAAAGCTCTTCTGATTATATCACACAATTTGATAATTTCTTTGAGGTTAACAGATAAAATGAGCTGGAGCGATAGCACAGCGGGTAGGGCATTTGCCTTGCACATGGTCGACCCGAGTTTGATTCCTCTGTCCCTCTCAAGAGCCTGGCAAGCTACTGAGAGTATCCTACCCGCATGGCAAATCCTGGCAAGCTCCCCGTGGCATATTCGATATGCCAAACACAGTAACAACAAGTTTCACAATGGAGACGTTACTGGTGCCCCTCGAGCAAATTGATGAACAATGGGAGGACAGTGCTACAGTGCTAACAGATAAAGGTTGTCTAGAACATGGGAATATGCATGTAAAACACCCAAATTACATGCAAATTACACGACCTAGCTCTTTTAGGTATCTAGGACATAAAGAAATCTATTAACGCCACTTAAATCATCTATCAAAATGTCCATATAGAAGAAATAATGCCAGTTTCACCACTGTAATTCACGGTTCTACTGAGAGTTGGCAGGTAGCTGGTGGGAGCAAAATTAAACCATTATGGATGCATGTGTATGGTCAATGCTTAAGTCCCAGGAAATTGCAGGAAGTGGTTAATGGATGCGGGCGATCTGGGGTCTTAGTTCCTGCCAAAATCTTAACTGCCACTGTGAGGAAGTAGGACACGAAGAAACACTGATTTGGAGGAAGGAGACCTGCTGATCCAAGGGAGTATGATTTGGGGGACACTTAAGCAAGGCTTGAACCGAAGGTCTTGACCACATTTACCTTAGACATGGGGGTATGAGTAACTGGGAGAGTCGAAATCTTAGAGATAATGCGGAGGAGCTTCCCGTAGCAAGTGGGAAAATTTGGGCTGTCCTCTTACACTTTCCAAATTCACAAGGCATGTTTCTTTTCTTTAGAAAAAAATTTTTTTTTAAATTAACGAGCCATGATTTACAAAGATACTGATAACCGAGTTTTAGGCATACAGTAATTCAATACAATAAACCAACCCCTCTGCCAGTGTCCCCAGATTCCCTCCCCACCCCCACCCCACTCCACCCCCACCTGTTAACTTGACAGGCGCATTATAGAGTTTCAGTGGATGCTGCTGAGAGCCCAGGCTTTCAGTTCAGTGGAGCCTGTGTTTTGGGTAGATGGCTCTACCTGCCACCCACGTCCCTGAGACACCTGAAGCCTTGACGCTTGTTCACCCGTTTCTTCTTGTTCTCTTCTCTGTCAAACAGCACATTTCTGAAAGCCACACAGGGCTTTGTAAGCGATCACAGCAGCCAAGAATATTTGTCTTTACACAGGCATTTAGGTTGTCTTCTGAAAGTGAAGGTTTTATTTTATTTTATTTTTTTGAGAGTGAGAGTTCTCACAGTGACAATCTCTGCCTTCTGCCCTGGGGTGATACCAAGTGGGAAAGGGAAAGGGTAAGATAAGAAGTCAGTCAACTTCTTATTTGCACACAGTGTTTTGGCACATGAATAAAACAACCCAGAATGACTAATCAAAATCTTTTCAAGTTATCGAGTATCTATCTCCTAGCTGTAGCCATTAGCATCAAATGAAAATGAGTGTCAAATGAAAATAAAGGCCAAATGGGGATTTTAGCCATAATTCTATTGCAGATTTCCTCAGGGATCTACATTATAATTTAATGAAGCAATAATGTAAGAAAATTTTGTTGCCGCAGTGAATCTCCGACATAATATTGCTTCTGGAAACAAAATCAATTCTAAAATCTATTTCCTACTCTCACATCTGAAGATGTATTTATTACTTTTATTCTCAAATTTGGTTGTCAACTTTTAACTCTTACTATTATTAGCTTTCTCACTAAAGCTTCAGGATTTATTTATATATTTGGACTCTGTCCTTGAACTCTTCAGCCTGTGGAAATCACTTTTTTCTCGTATCTAAACAAAATAGTTGAGCTCTTCCATGACTATGGCACTTTTACCTGTTTCCCCAAAAGGTGACTCCAAAGATCCTAGCGTCTGCCCAGGGGTTTTCCTGGATGGTGCTCGATTCCTTTTGCTTGAAGTGACTTCTAACTTTTTCCTTTTTGTCTCTAACCATATGGGATGTGACTGTTTCAAAAATCTCTTGTCGGGGCTGGAGCGATGGCACAGCGAGTAAGGCGTTTGCCTTGCACGCAGCCAACATGGCCAATACAGGTTCGATTCCCGGCATCCCATATGGTCCCCCGAGCACCGCCAGGAGCAATTCCTGAGTGCATGAGCCAGGAGTAACCACTGAGCATCGCAGGGTGTGACCCAAAAAGCAAAACCAAACAAACAAACAAACAAAAACTCTTGTATTTTCTTCATTTATAAAAATTTCTTTATTTTTCTGTCCTTTATAAAAGATGTAGTTTCTTATGCAAGAACTCACCAAATTTGGGTTTAGGTCCTTTATACTACTTATGAAACTTTCTATTTGTGTTTAAGTTTAACAATTGTATTTAAAATTTTTAAATTTCCTAATTTCCTAATTTCCTAATTTAAATTTCCTAATTTAAATTTCCTAATTTCCTAATTTCCTAATTTCCTAATTTCCTAATTTCTGCTGGAGTGGTAGCACAGCGGGTAGGGCATCTGCCTTGCACGTAGCCAACATGGCCGACCCGAGTTCGATTCCTCCGCCCCTCTCGGAGAGCCCGGCAAGCTACCGAGAGTATTCGATATGCCAGACACAGTAACAACAAAGTCTCCAATGGAGACGTTACTGGGCCTGCTCGAGCAAATCGACGATCAACGGGAGGGCCTTTACCTTTACCTTTACCTGGCTGTGCTCAGAGCTTACTCCTGGCTCTTCACTCAGTGATGACTACTGACTTGGGGATCCCTGTGGGGTGCGGAGATCAGACCTGGTTCAGCCTCATGCAAGGCAAGTGCCCTACCTGTTGTCCTGTCTCTCTGGTCCTCAGTAGCAGCAAGCTTCAGCTCAATTATTTCTATTTAGATATTTCTTATACTTTCTCTTATTAAAGTTCCCTTTCATTGATTTCCAAATTTCCACAAGATTCATTCGTTTTGTTGTTTGAAGTCCTCGTCAGAGAATTTATAATGTTCTGATGTGTTTTGGGTTCTCCCAGGACCCTTTTCTTCATCCATTAGTGTAATGGAATCTCACGCCTTATGAATGGGAGAGTCTTTGGAAAGACCTGGGTGGCGATTGCTTCTTCATGATTGCTAATTCCAGACAGTATCTGTGGCACCGGGTCTGGGGCCCTGGCAGCCATGGGAATGTGCCATTGTCAGTGTCCTCGAGAAACAGAGAGTTTGGGTTGGCATGTGGTCGTGTCCAACTTCGGCTGCTGTGTTTGGTGGGTTAGGCAGTGTCTGTGAGGTCTTGGTCGTCAGTGTCCCAGTTTCTGTAGCACCAAGTACAGCTGTGTCGCTCTCAGGGGATTTATCTTGCCAGCACCTGGTAATAACTGTAGTTACACACTCAGGATCTGTGCTCAGGGGCCAACCTGCCAGTGCTGTGGGAACTGTATGCAGTGGTGGAGTTTGAAGCAGTGTCACAGCCAAGGTCACGTGCTCCACGAGCATCTTAACCTTTATACGACCTCCGTAGCTCCTCTATAAATTAATTAATTAATTTAGGTTCTGGGGCCACACCCAGCTGTGCTCAGGGCTTCCTCTTGGCTCTGCACTCAGGGACCAGCTCAGGGGACCATAGAGAGTCCTGGGGTTTGAACCTGGGCCGGTCATATGCTGTTATTGCTCTGGCCCTGCGTAATCCCATCAGCGGCCAAGACTCAGAGACTATAAAATCCAGATCCCGGACGAGAACAGTGCAGTCTCTGCCCCCGCGCCTGGGTGTTCCTTCCCGGAGTCCCTTGGAGGGGAGCGGGTTGAGCTTTCCTCCCCGCCCCGGCCAGGGCTCAGGCAGCCGGAGACCTCCAGGACCAGCCACCACCATGCTGAGACCACTCTCCGCACACATGAAGGTACTGGCAGAGGGACAAAGCCACGCGGGTTCCGGGGCCGAGACCTCCAAGCCTACTCGAATTGGAGTCGAGCATCTTCCACCCAGATCCTCCAAATTCCAGTAGGCGGGGGTCACACCCACCACCTGGCCCCCTGGCGCCGTGTAATCCCATCAGCGGCCAAGACTCAGAGACTATAAAATCCAGATCCCGGAACCGTGCACAACATCTTATCAGAACTTTTCTTTATGACATCTTATTATCTCATTCCTACTTTGGACAAACTTGCAGGCTATCGAATGTAGCCTGCCCACAGGGCAGAGTCTGGCAAACTCCCCGTGGCGTACCAAATATGCCAAATACCAGTAACAATGATGGGTCTCATTCTCCTAAAGAGCCTTGAATATAATCTCAGGGCTAGGATGAAAGAGACGTTACTGGGGCCTGCTCGAGGCAATCGCTCTGGCCCAGCTATTTATTTATTTTTTTTAAATAATGGGGTGACATTGTTTTTTAAGGCTGTAAATGTTTGCACGTTGTAGGGATACAACACCACCACACCACATTCATTCACAAAGTGCATCATCCCGCTATCACAGCCCAGTTAGCTCTCCCCACCTTAGTGATTTCAGTTCTCTGAAACTAACCATAGTTTCATGAGAAAATGCTATGTTCCCTTGTTTTATTTCTCTTTGAGTGAGGTAGTCTGATATATGTCTTTTACTATCCGATACTATCGATGACATAGCAAAAGGCAAGAGGAAGTCCTTCTCTATGAGAAAAGAATCAAATCAAATCAAATCAAACATTGATTTCCCAAACTGAAAGAATCACACAGTATCTATTAATCTAGCTTATGCAGCATTGTTGTGTCTTTTAAATTTTATTTTGTTTTTTGGGCCACAGTTGGCAATGCTCAGGGGTGACTCTTGGCTCTGCACGCAGGAATTATTCCTGATGGTGTTAGGGAGACTATAATGGGTGAATATAATGGATTGAACCCTGGGTCAGTTACATGCAAGGCAAGCATTCTACCTGAAGTGCTATCTCTCTGGCCCTTATCCTTTATTTTCTCCTACCACTCGAAATTAGAAAAAGAAACAAAATGTTCCTTCCTACTTGGTTTCATTAGATTCCTACGCAAAGAGAGGTATCCTGGAGTCTGATAAAAATGTGCTTTTCTGGCCAACCTTGTTGAAATCCTGGATCACATACTCTGAGCCATCCCGGAAACAAACTATTTTCAACATTTAGTTAAGCCCCTAGCTTAGCTCGCCAAATCCTCAGGATGAAAGTGAAAATTCTCCCATCCCTCTGAATTCTTTTGAAGTTGGACTAACTGACATCAGTCATATTAGTAAGAGAAAAGGAGTCAATTTGCCAGCTTGCACAGAGAAAGCCCTTATGTAAGCAGAGTTCATGGCATCAGAAGATAGGAGAAGGTGTTTCCCACACTGGGGAGGGGATGACCCTGTTTGACAGGGTCTTTAGAAGTATTTTAATTTAGTTTTATATTTAACATTTAGGTAACATAGTACAATAGCGTTAACTTTCTTGGTTTTTATAGACAAAGTTATTGCAACTTCACTACCACCAAAAAGAGCCCAAGGCCCTGCATTTATGTCCCTAAGTAACATCTGGTCCACCTCTTCCCCACACCAACCCCTGCCCTCACTGCTTGGTAATCTCAGTTCTGTGATCAAAGGCCAAGGGTTTGTTAATGTTTGGTATAATCTATTCCCTTGTTTTGCTTCTTTGTATGCCATAGATGGGTGAGATAATCTGATACTTTTTATTCACCCTCTGACCTATTTTGCTTAAAATGATGTCTCTAGTTCCATCCAGAAAAATTTTAAGTTTCATATTTTATTTTATTCTGTTGAGACGGAAGCGGTCATTGAAGCCCTAGCCAATCAGGGCACTCAAGCCCAATACATCAGGATCCTCCGTGAGCTGTATTGCGGATTCACTACCAGGATCTCACCATTCTACAAAGAAGTGATCGTTGATGTCAAGAGAGGGGTGCGGCAGGGTGATACCATTTCACCGAAACTCTTCAGTGCCACCCTCGAGAACATCATGCGACGACTGGAATGGGAAGGAATGGGAGTGAAGATAGATGGTCGGCAACTACACCACCTCCGCTTTGCTGATGACATTGTTTTAATAACACCAAACATCAGCCAAGCGGCACAAATGCTGGCCGACTTTGACCATGAGTGTGGAAAGGTAGGACTACAGCTGAATCTTACGAAGACAATGTTTATGAGAAACAGCCTCGTTCCTGACGCCCCATTCGCTCTCAATGGAACGACCATCTCTGAATGCAACAGCTATGTGTACCTAGGTGGAGAGGTCAACATGACAAATGACCTGGCACCCGAGCTGCGCAGGAGGAAGAGAGCGGCTTGGAACGCCTTCAAGAACGTCGAAGAAATAGCTAAGAGGACGAAGAACCTCCGGCTCCGGGCACATCTCTTTGATTCCACTGTTCTTCCTGCATTAACATATGCCTCAGAGACCTGGGCCCTACGCAAACAAGATGAGAACGCCATTCAGGTCTCCCAAAGAAGAATAGAAAGAGCTATGCTTGGAATATCACGTTTCACTCAAATGAGAGAAAAAATCCGGAGTTCTGACATCCGTCGAAGATCAAGAATCAGGGACGCTGTCTCATTTGCCAAGGTGTGAAAAATCAGATGGGCTGGTCACGTAATGAGATTTAAAGACGACCGCTGGACTAGAGCTGTTACTGACTGGATTCCGCGGGATGTCAAAAGACCGCGTGGCCGCCCACCTACCAGATGGTCAGACTTCTTCGTCAAGATCATGAACGATCGGTTTGAGGCTCTTCATGTTCCCAGAGCGAACAGATGCCATTGGGCTACACTAGTATGCGACAGGGACAAATGGAGACGTTACTGGTGCCCGCTCGAGCAAATCGATGACTATCGAGAAGTTAAGTGATTAAGTGATTAAGTGATTTTATTTTAGTTACATTGTGTATATTTACCACAACTTCTTTATCCCATTCATCTACTGTTGGATATTTGGGTATTTTAATATTCTGGCAACTGTGCTTGGAAGTGAAATGAACATACCCCCCCCCCTCTCTCTATATATATATATTTTTTTTTTTAAATGAACATTTTCATGTTCTTGGGATAGATACTGAGAAGCATGATTGCTGGGTTTTTAATGATTTGATGTCACCGGTAAAGACTATAAGAATAAACAAATGGGATTGCACTGAACTAAGAAGTATTTGAATAAACAAATGGGATTGCATTAAACTAAGAAGTATTTGAATGGCAAAAGAAACTCAAACTAAAATTAAAAGCCACCCTACCAAGAGGGAGAAAATATTTGCATGCCATGTATTAGTTAGAACTTGACGCTTGAAAGACTAGGGTGTGATTCCCAGATCAGTTTTTGTCAGCTCTAGAATCACATTAATAGAGAAAAATATGGCTCTTGCTCTCCTCCTCCTCCTCCTCCTCCTCCTCCTCCTCCTCCTCCTCCTCCTCCTCCTTCTCCTCCTCCTCCTCCTCCTCCTCCTCCTCCTCCTTCTCCTTCTTCTCCTCCTCCTTCTCCTCCTCCTCCTCCTCCTCCTCCTCCTCCTCCTCCTCCTCCTCCTCCTCCTCCTCCTCCTCCTCCTCCTCCTCCTCCTCCTCCTTCTTCTTCTTCTTCTTCTTCTTCTTCTTCTTCTTCTTCTTCTTCTTCTTCTTCTTCTTCTTCCCTTTGTTTCCGATTTCTTTGAATTTTTTTCAACAGAATTGACTTTCCACCACCGCCGAGAGAGCTCCTTGAGACGTTTGTTGGCTCCACTAACTTAACACTCTCCTTTCTGAAGAGAGGACAGAGCTCTCCTCATTCTCCCCGTTGCTCTCAGACACTTCATTTACTTTTAGTTGTTGGGGCCAAACACAGGGCATCCCAGCCATGTGCAAGAAGCATAATTATTTTGAACAGAAATAAATGGAGACAGAGGATGCAGGAATTATGCTTTGTTTAATGTTTACCTAATCACTGATTTCTCAGTAAAGAGAAAACAAGTATGTGTGTTGATATGGACATTAGGAGATGTACTTACAGCCATTTTCCCCCACAGGTTTGTAATGAATGCATATGTAGATATATCTTCTACTATTTCTTTTCTTTTCCTTTCTTTTCTTTTCTTTTCTTTTCTTTTCTTTTCTTTTCTGGGGGGGGGGTGTGGGTTACACCCAGTTGTGCTTAGGGTTTATTCCTGGCTCTGCACTCACACATCACTCCTGGTGGAGCTCAAGAAACCATATGAGGTGCTGGGAATTGTACCCAGCTTACTATCTTGTTTTGGCCCTTTCTTTTTCTCTAAATAGGGTTCTTTGTTTTTTCTCTCCAAAATTAATTCCTCACTGAAATGAACAAAGGATAGCTCCACTCTTAGATATTTGAGTCTCCTTGGCATATACTAAATTATGCCTTTTCTCATTATAAACAATTTTGTGTCCATTTTATTGTTTTCCAGATTAGAGACATAAAAAACAGGGTAGAAGCAGACTAACTTCCTCCTCAGCGAAGACATGCTCATCCCTCTCCTTGGCGATTCCTGCAGCAGGGCCTTGTCCAACACACAAGGTCACCTCAGGGCTGCTGACACTCCCACCACACGCCATGTACCCCGTGCTTTTGCAAAGACACCAAGAGCCAGGCAATACCCTGAGCACTTCCCTGCAGAGAGCTGGAAAAAACGCAGAGATTCAAGGAAGTGTTAGGCCAAGAGGCAGGGGTCTGAAAAGCATGAGGAAGCAGGGGAGCTCCTGGGCTCTGTCTTCTAGGAACCTGCCTGACCAGGACAGCGGGCGTGATCACACCTTGCCAGGCTCCCTGTTTCTCTCAGTGGCCTCCATGATGCTGTGTCAGACTCCAGCTGAAGGAAAACTGAAGCTCAATCACATAAAGCTCAATTCGTTGCACTCAGCACTGTTGGAAGGGGATGGAAAGGCAAAGGGCTCCTCCAATTCCCCAGGTAAAGAAGAAAACCAGCCCACTGTCTGTGCGACTTCCTTCTCTGACTTTGGAGAAATGTAAGGGAGGGATTGTGGGTCTCCTGAGGGGCACAGCAAAAGACACGCAAACAATGATTCACACTGTGTGAACTCTCTGCTTCGTCCCAGCCTCTCAGCCCGAGGAAGGCTGTGCCCAACAGGAGCCGTTCCTTCCCTGAGACACGACTGGTCTAACTAGACCTGCGGTTTCACTGTGCAATAGATCCTACAGGAAACTAGTGATGTGTTGTTGCGTGAATATTCTTTCAGTCAGAGGCGCAGAGACAAGACAAGCAAGAGGAATGTAGAATGCATGGAGGGCCAAGACGTCGATCTGGCTCAAGGCAAAGAGTGACTGCGAGAGGCCGCCTTTTATTCTATTTTTTATCAGTTATTTCCTAACGACTTCATCGCAGAGAAAGACTCACTAACGAGAGTACAAATAGTTTTAGGAGTACAATAGTTTTCGTCAAAAGAACATCATGGTGTTTCACTAACAAAAATTAAAAAAAAAATGTAAATGATGGAGAATGGGCACTGGTGGAGGGATGGGTACTGGATCACTGTATAACTGAAACTCAAGCACAAAAATTTGTAAGTCTACAACTGTACCTCATGGTGTCTCACCAATAAAAGTTAAAAAAAAAAGAACATCAAAGTTGTCCTGTCAAAGCTCTGCTGTCAAAGCTATGTTGTTAGGATTAAAAATGTCAGAGGATTGGGGCTGGAGCAATAGCACAGCGGGTAGGATGTTTGCCTTACATGCGACCAACCCAGCAACCCATATGGTCCCCCAAGCACCGCCAGGAGTGATTCCTGAGTGCAAAGCCAGGAGTAACCCCTGAGCATCGCTGGGTGTGACCCAAAAAGCAAAAAAACCCAAAAAACCAAAAAAACAAAAAAAAATGTCAGAGGATCCAGGTCATTGGACTCACAAGCTCAGCTTGATCACTTAATGTGAAAATGGGGCCTCGGTTCTGCTTCCGGCTTGCAGAGCAGTGTCCAGAGGTTCGTCCTACTGTCCTGGCTTAGCTCCAACAGCGATGTGAGTGAGCACTCCCTGAGCCAGCAAGTCCAGAATGCCGTCTGCTGCAGAGGCACATGTGAAGCATGACCAGTCATGGTGCCCGTGTGGTGCGACTCCTCTGCACCCCCGACGCCTGCTCCAACACCCCAGATGCAGCTTCCACTTTCCTATAGATCATCGAAGTGTTCTTCCACTGCTTTATGGGAAGGCAGTGCCTTGAGAACTATCCTCCCGCTTCCTCACTGCGTACATAAAGTAGATCTTGTCGTTTGCTAACTCAGTCTCCTTATGAAATGAAGCACCTCAAACAGTGAGCCCTTGTTATTTGGTAATGGAAATCTCTATATTGCTCTGTCCCTCTGTTTCTCTACCAGCAAAATGAGGGGTTAGAATGAGTCATGAAATTTCCTTCCTCTTTTTAATTGAGTTCATTCCCTTCTCTTCCCTCTGCTGATGTTCTTGCAATAATCAAGAAGTTGAGCACAATTAAAGACAACCACCACAAACCACTTTTGGGCTCCACCCAGAATTTCTTCATGTGTGACTCATGATGAGGGTCTGGGGAGGCATGCGTGGGCCCTGTGATGTCTTGATGCTGGCGGTCTCCGGGGCAACACCCTTCTTTATTCTGGTGCCAGGAATCAAACCATGGTCGGTCACATGCAAGGCCAAAAGTACCTTCAACCCTGTACCATCTCCCCGCATGTATATACTATTTTAAAAAAGAGTTTAAAAAAAAGTTTAAAAAAATGTAGTCATCACCTGCTAGAATCTTATGGTACTGTCAATGATTAGTTTTCATGGGTACAACGTTCCAACACCATACCCCCTACCAGGGCTGGAGTGATAGCACAGCAGGTAGGGCCTTTGCCTTGCACGTGGCCGACCTGGGTTTGATTCCTCTGTCCCTCTCAGAGAGCCAGGCCAGCTACCGAGAGTATCCTGTCCACACGGCAGAGCCTGGCAAGTTCCCTATGGCGTATTCAATATGCCAAAAACAGTAACAGCAAGTCTCACAATGGACTGGTGCCCGCTCAAGCAAATTGATGAACAATGGGATGACAGTGCTACAGTGCTACCCCTTACCAGAGAGTCTTTCATTTCCCTCCCCCTTTTTCTTAGGGTCCCTCCTCCCTCCCAGTAACATCTCACCCATCACCTCTACACCAAGCTCATCCACAGCAAACTCAGTTCTATAGACCAGTGCTTTGATTCTGTTGCCTTTTCTTCTTATTCTCAACTGACTCTTGACATCCCACCTAGAAGACAGCGTTCCGTGTGTTTCCCTCATTCTGGCTGAATTCCCTCAGCAGCATCCCTACAGCTCCACCCACACAGTGGCAAATTGCAGCATTTCCTGCCATGGTTGGCAATACTGTCACTGGCCAGGTTTTCGGAACACAGCGCTTCACGCCCTGCCACAAAGGTGCACAGCGCCCCTCCAACACTCCCCCAACCCCCCTCGCTCAGCCCGGCCCCAAGGCCCTCTCCGCAGGCTGCTCTGTTCATGGAGTGTGTTTGACCACAGTCTTGCCAGGGGCCACGCGCCTCAGTTGCGATGTGGAGGCACATCCTGCCTCTGCTGGCCGGGAGGTCACTGTGAGACTCACACACATGCCGGTTCCCTTCTCACTTTTAAATGTTTGATTTTGTATTATAGTATTATATAATATCATATGTATGGAGAGTGGTCCTAAGCATGGCTGTGACTGGAACCGGAGGTCTTCAGCTGCCGGGGATCTGCTCGGGGTGGGGAGGAAAACTCAACCCACCCTCCTCCAAGGGGCCCTGGTGAGGACAGCCAGGCACGGAGGCAGGAGACTCTGCGGCAAAGGAACCCAGGTGTGCGGGACCCGGGGCGTAGATCTCCAAGCTTGCTCGGATTGGGACTGGGCCTCCTCCACCCAGATCCCCCATCTTCCAGTAGGTAGGCATTACACCCACCAACTGCCCCTGGCGCTGTGTAATCCCATCAACGGCCAAGACCCAGAGACTATAAAACCCAGCTCCCGGAAGCGTGACATCTTATTATCTAGTTCTTACTCTGGAGAACCTGGCAGGCTACCAAAAGTATCCTGGCCATACGGCAGAGTCTGGCAAACTCTCCATGGCATATTCAATATGCCAAAACCCAGTAACAGAGATGGATCTCATTCTCCTGACTCTGAAAGAACCTTGAATGTGGCACTTTCTAAAATCTCAGGGCTAGGATGAAGGAGATGTTACTGGCGCCTGCTCAAGGCAATCGGTGACCAACAGGATGACAGTGATACAGTGATAATATTATATATAATATTTAATATTATATAATATTATATAATATTTCGTATTATAGTAGCTGCTATGTATTTCCGAAGGTGCAACTCCATATTCTGAAAGCACTCCAAGAAACCAGTAGGCGTTAAAACGGCTGGCCAACTTGAGTTAGCATTCAGCAAATAAGAAGTTAGACAGAGAAAAAGCTCTCACTGAGACCTCTCCCTACTGCCCCTCTATGTATGGCATGTCTTTTCTTTGGTTTTTGGGCCACATCCAGCCATGTTCTGGGAAACCGCTGGCTCTCCACTCAGGAATGACTCCTGGTGGAGCTCAGGGGACAATATGGGATGCCGGGGATCGAACCTTGGTCAGCCACAAGCAAGGCAAGCATCTGACCCACTGTACTATCTCTCTGAGGTTTTCCTGTACAAACAAACAAGCAAGCAAGCAAGCAAACAAAAACTCTGTGGAACTTGCTGTTTAGGGTTGCCCTAGAGAAAAGGTAGATAATTACTGAGAGACTTGTCTGAGGTGGCAGGTGATGGCGACACCTGAATGCAGTCCATTACAGATCCACACTTTTCAGGAGCTGAGAAAGCCTTATGGAACATTCAATCACCCGGAAATTGAGAACTTGAACCAAGATAAATTTATAATAGAAGAATGGCGCCCTAATGTCTGCTCTTCAAAAACGCTACATTCACTCTGCAGTGTCGTGTGGTGTTGGAGCTTGAGGGAAAGGCAGGCCGCACATTCTCTTCCGGAAGGGAGTTAAGGGCCTTCAGCTCTCATCCTTGATAATAATTCATCACTCACCACCCTCTCCTCTCCTTCCCTTCACGGAACTCAGTACAAGGATTTTAGCAGCGGGGGAGTGGGAGGTGGGAAATGGAATTTGAGAGTGCATTAAACTCTAGCCTTGTCCAATCTGAATACATTTTATGCTGTCTCTTTCTTACTTGATCTTGGACTAGTCTCTGCCACATTTCTCTAGTACATACTTAAGGACCTAAGCAGGTTACTGGCATTTTTCTCTGGGAGCTCATAAAATGTTTTCTCTATGGAAGGGCAGATTTACAAGGTTGTTATCTACAGGGTTGGATATAGGATAATGTGTTAGAAGACAGAATGTTTCCTGATGACCTGCACATTCGACCTTGAGTGGGGTGAAGAGGAAAGGGAGCAATAGTCATATATTTTACTGAAGGGCGTTTGCCTTGCAAGCGGCCAACATGGCTGACCCGAGTTCGGTTCCTCTGCCCCTCTCAGAGAGCCCGGCCAGCTACTGAGAGCATCTCACCTGCACGGCAAAGCCTGGCAAGCTACCCTTGAGGTCTTCGATATGCCAAACACAGTAACAACAAGCCTCACAATGGAGACGTTACTTGGCCCGCTTGAGCAAATTGATGAACAATGGGAGGACAGTGACAGTGACAGTGGCATCTTACATTTGTGTCATCTGTTTTGTATGTCTTCTGTTTCAATTTTTTTTTTTTGGTCATCCAAGAGTGAAACGGGTTGAAAGGAAAAAATTGTACGCTGATGGTTTTTGCAGAGGGGAGTGACAGATTCATTCCCCACAGAATATCGTGTAGTGTGAGGGGGTAGCCTTGCCTCTCATCCTGATTCAGGGAACTGCAGTAAGAACTTGGTGGTCTTCCTTTATGCCATCTAAAATCTTTATGAATTGTACCTGAGTTTAAAAAGTCCTGTTGGATGGTGTGTAAATAGGCCATTTTGCACCATAATTTTGCTGAAAGTCGTTCTTTTTATTATCAAAAGTATACTTTTGGTTCTTTTTGAGGTATCAAAGATACACATATCGTCGATTGCCTCGAGCAGGCCCCAGTAACGTCTCTTTCATCCTAGCCCTGAGATTATATTCAAGGCTATTTAGGAGAATGAGACCCATCATTGTTCCTGGTATTTGGCATATTTGGTACGCCATGGGGAGTTTGCCAGACTCTGCCCTGTGGGCAGGCTACATTCGATAGCCTGCAAGTTTGTCCAAAATAGGAATGAGACAATAAGATGTCATAAAAAAAAGTTCTGATAAGATGTCGCGCGGCCGCAAATGCGGCTGCGTGGTTCTGGGATCTGGATTTTATAGTCTCTGAGTCTTGGCCGCTGATGGGATTACACGGCGCCAGGGGGCCAGGTGGTGACCCCCGCCTACTGGAATTTGGAGGATCTGGGTGGAAGATGCTCGACTCCAATTCGAGTAGGCTTGGAGGTCTCGGCCCCGGAACCCGCGTGGCTTTGTCCCTCTGCCAGTACCTTCATGTGTGCGGAGAGTGGTCTCAGCATGGTGGTGGCTGGTCCTGGAGGTCTTCGGCTGCCGGAGCCCTGGTCGGGGCGGGGAGGAAAGCTCAACCCGCTCCCCTCCAAGGGGCTCCGGGAAGGAACACCCAGGCGCGGGGGCAGAGACTGCACTGTTCTCGTCCGGGATGGATTTTATAGTCTCTGAGTCTTGGCCGCTGATGGGATTACACGGCGCCAGGGGGCCAGGTGGTGGGTGTGACCACATATCAAAATGATCAAATAGTCTATCAAAGTTTATTATCAAAAGTGTAGAGCTTGGATGAAGAAATCACAATTAGGACAAAGATGCGAAACAGCAACCGGGCGTCTGTCAGTGCTTGCAGCCTCTGAACGTCGTATGGGAATGTCTTGGTTAAGACTGAGAATATTTCTGGTAATGTGCAAATGCAAAGATGCTGGCACAGAGTGAAGTCAGAGCTTAGGGCCTGGGTTCGCGATGGGGCGCTGCCGGCTCTCAGGCAGCCTCCTGCGTTTGGCTTTATACCTTTAGTTTCTCTGCAGCCACTCGGGATCTTTAGGGATGGTGGCTGGAGGCTGCTCTGCTCTGGCTCGCCAAACAGACTCAGAAGCTCTCTGCTCTTCAAGCGCCTTCAAGGCTGTGCTGTTCTATGCCATTCAAGCAAAGACAAATGCTATTATTTTTTAAAGTTACAGTGTTCCATTTCTTAGTTTTTTCTTCTTGCTAAAATTCTGGAAATTGTGCCAGAATATTTGCTAACAGCTGCTTGGTTATTGTTTTTACCAACCATCTTTCTATGGTTAAAATAGATCTCTAAATCCTTTATTATTTTTTAAATAATGCAACAAAACTCATTGCAGTGTTTTCCTCTCCCAAGTTGAGAAACATTTTTCTTCCTCTCTTTGTCATGTTCTACTAGTCATTGGACACTAAGCTACTAAAGACAAACTTAAATTTTTTTAATTTGTATTTCATGTACTATACACACTTATTCAAAAATTAAATCCTAGGTTTGTGGTCACAAGTAAAATGGTAGTGCACAGGTTGGCGTGTGCTGGGTATTTCATGCCTCACCTCACCGCCCAAAAGTACGAGGGTTGTCCTGGTGGTCCCCAAGCACCTTTGGGTTTGGGCATTGCCAGGCTCTACTTGCTGGGTACCTTGACAGGAAGGTCCATGGGCCCTTAGGAGCATTGCTGGGGGCGGAACCTATAACAAATAAACTAATTTATTCCTTTTATTTTTCTATTTTGTGTCATACCTGGCGATACTCAGGGGTTACTTCTGGCTCTGCACTCAGGAATTACTCCTGGCAGTGCTCAGGGATGCTGGGGATTCAACCCGAGTCGGGTTGGTTGCGTGCAAGGCAAATGCCCTACCCACTTTTCTATCGCTCCAGCCCCAAAGTAATTTATTCTTGAAAAGATGCACTATGCTGTTTACAATAGCTAGAATCTGGAAAAAACCTGAGTGCCCAAGAACAGATGACTGCTTAAAGAAACTTTGATATATCTACACAATGGAGTACTATGTAGCTGTTAGAAAGGATGAAGTCATGAAATTTACATACAAGTGGTACTACATGGAAAGTATCATGATCACGACCATCCTGTTGTTCGTCTATTGCCTTGAGCAGGCACCAGTAACTCCTTCGTCCTAGCCCTGAGATTTTAAAAAGTGCCATATTCAAGGCTCTTTCAGAGTTAGGAGAATGAGACCCATCATTGTTACTGGTATTTGGCATATTGGGTACGCCACGGGGAGTTTGCCAGACTCTGCCGTGTGGGCAGGTTACATTCGGTAGCCTGCCAGGTTGTCCAAAGTAAGAAAGAGATAAGATGTCATGTGGCCACGAATGCGGCCGCATGCTTCCGGGAGCTGGGTTTTGTAGTCTTTGGGTCTTGCCCGTTGATGGGATTACATGGCACTGGGGGGCAGTTGGTGGGTGTGACCCCCGCCTACTGGAAGATGGAGGATCTGGGTGGAGGATGCTCAGCCCAAATCCGAGTAGGCTTGGAGATCTCGGCCCCGGAACCCACATGCCTTTGTTCCTCTGCCGGTACCTTCATGCGTGTGGAGAGTGGTCTCACCATGGTTGTGGCTGGTTCTGGAGGTCTTTGGCTGGTGGAGCTCTGCTCAGGGCGGGGAGGGAAACTCAACCCGCCCCCCACCAAGGGGCCCCAGCGAGGACAGCCAGGCGTGGGGGCAGGAGACAAACATGAAAAAATATCAGCTGAAGTATCATATTGATTCAAATTCTAGGAGTTCACAGCTGGCTGAAAGAAAAGGAAAGCAAAAGACACCTGTGATTTTTAACTAAACTTTTTTTTTAAATAAATAAATTTTGAACCTTTCCATACTCATCCAGGAAGCTCGGTATCTACGCTTATTTTCTGAGGGCACATATTCTGTATTCAACACTTCACGAACAGGCAAAGGGTGAAGGCTAAAAAAAATTTAGAGTATCCCATTAAAGTGTTTGTTGCCTCTCCTCAGACAGAAATGACTCACCGCTCTCCGGAGACTAGTGCTTCCATAAGCCCCTGCATGCGACATTTGCTTTCAGCCACAGTGGCAGGAGAAGTGTGAGCTATGATCTATGCGTGTCTCTGCATTTCCCATGAAAATTCCACGCTTGGTTCTTCTTTGGAGCCACACAATCTGTGGAAACTTAATTTAGAGTTCACTTGTAATTTTAGTGTTAATTTAGCATTTATGAACTTTTGTTCATTGCTTATTCATTCTAAAACTCAAAAAAAAATTCAATTTGCTGGGATAACATTTGTTTTCAAGAGTGGAAATACTTCAGGGTACCACTCGGTATCAGTGCTGGAGCGATAGCACAGTGGTAGGGCGTTTGTCTTGCATGCAGCCGACATGGCCGACCTGAGTTCGATTCCTCCTCCCCTCTCAGAGAGCCTGGCAAACTACCGAGAGTATCCCGCCCGCATGGCAGAGCCTGGCAAGCTACCCATGACGTATTCGATATGCCAAATACAGTAACAGCAAGTCTCACCATGGAGACGTTACTGGGCCTGCTCGAGCAAATCGATGAACAACGGGAGGACCATGACCATGACCGTGACCAGGTCACTATACTACACCCAGTGTAAGTGCCATTATTTATCTCCACTACAGTCCCCAAACCCTTTCTTTCCATCCCCTTGCCCCTTAGTAACTTCAGTTGTTCCATCAAAGTCTGAGGATTTGTTTCCATTGGATATTATTCATCTGGTGGGTATTTTTTATGACTTACTTATCACGATACCTTCGGTTACATTCATTTTGTAACAAAAGGCAAGATTCACCCTCCCCCCCTTTTTACAAAAATTTTTGGACCACATCTTATGGAAGTCAGGGCTTACTCTTGGCTCTGTGATCATGGGTAACTTCTGGCGATGCCTGGGGGACCAAATGCAGGGTTAGGGATCAAATCAGCATTCACAGTACGCAAGATGGGATCTTAACCTCTAAACTCTCTCTGGACAAAAATTCCATTTAGAAAATAGTTGAGGCTGGAGTTATAGCACAGCGGGTAGGGCGTTTGTCTTGCATGTGGTCGGTAGACCGGAGTTCGATTCCCAGCATCCCATATGGTCCCCTGAGCACCGCCAGGAGTAATTCCTGAGTGCAGAGCCAGGAGTAACCCCCTGTGCATCGCTGGGTGTGACTCAAAAAGCAAAAAAAAAAAATAGTTGAGAAGTATTCCATAGCATGATCCATCACTTATATTGAAGCAATATTAAAATTCTTCCGTGATCAACTTCTTAAATAATAAAGACTATTAGTACAATTCTGGCATGGACTCAGATTTATTTATTTTTTACAGAATCTCCCAAGCAATGCTCAGGGGGTCATTCCCAGCTAACTTGGCTGGATGGCTCAATCTGTGCCCTGCCCATGCCAGGCTGCTCAGGCCCAGATGCTGCCCGCTAGGGCCGCATCTAGCAGTTCCCATGGTCTGTGCACCCCTGACCCCACACCATCTGCCCGCTTCCTGAGCTCAGGCGAGTTTAAGTTCGATCTGTGTGCTTCTTCACAGTGCTCTATTCCTTTCTTGTTATTAAGAAAATGTTAATTAACATTTATTTAATTAATTTATTTTATTTTATTATTATTAAAAAATTGAATCACCACAAAATACACAGTTACAGACTTTCACGATCGTGTTTTTAGTGCTACAGTGTTCCAACACCCATTCCTTCACCAGCGTACATTTCCCACCACCAATGAACCTCCCCCTCGCCCCCCCCCCTGCCCCAGACTGTCTCTATGGCAGGCACTTTCCTAGATAATATTTTCCTTTTTTGTCCTCATCATATAACGCTGGTGGATTGCATTGTACATCCCCCGTTTTCCAAAAAACATATTTTGAAACACTCACTACTTATCATACTGTTCTGCTTTCTTTGTTTTGTGGAAATCATGTCCCAGTCCGGAGGTAGACATTTTCCTTGTTTCATAATTACACTCACAGAAATCCAGAGATTTCTTGCTTTATTATCCTTCTAGGGCAAGCAAGGAAAGATTCATGCTCAAGGGACAAATACAATAGGCAAGAGAGCTAGAATTCTGAGTCAGATTGGAAATTCTAAACTCCATTGGCCTTTCTCAAAGGTAAGGTCAAGTAAACATCTCAGGAGAATCATATTCCAGTGATGAGATACCTCTGAAACTAATAAATCTAAGCCTTCCAGTATAGGTACAGGACTCTGAAGTACCGGCTGGTGAAATTTCTTTCTAACTTATACAAATTTTAAACGTTGGGCTCAAAACCAGTGTGCATATTTCTTTCCATAATGTTGCATTGTAAGGAGAACAGGTGGATTAGTGGTAGAATTCTCCCCTGCCATAATATTTCTTTGCTGCCTTTTAAATATTTTATGTATTTTAATGTTTATAAGAAACATTAGGGTTAGGATAAGTAATGACTTAATGTTGCCTTCATTTTTTTTAAACTCTAGTGACAAGGAGATAAGATAATCTTATACATGGAAACCATTTTGCCTTTATTTTCAAGATTATGCAGGCATGAAAATTTGCAAGCCAACAATTTTAAGATAAAAGAAAAGTTTCAGACAGTTCTATAATGGTAGCAAGATGGGTATATTAAGTAGGAAACTGTATGTTCAAAAATTCTAAAAAAATTATATCATTTCTATAGAAGGAAATCTTAGAAGATTTCAATTTTCCTTCCTACACACATTTTATTTCTGGTTGCAAACCTAATTTCTTCTGCGTGGACCTGTGATTTTAAAGGACCTGACACATTTGAAATGGAGTAAATTTACTTGTGCTTTGTATAGTTAGTTGTGATAGCTTTGTGTTTTCTTTTATTTTCAACTCTGATATGGAAGCAAAAGACTCTTCTGGACTAGGATTGCTGATTCTCTTTTAAAAAACAAAGTAAAAATAATTAGAAGACCTCTTAATATTTTACTGCTGCTTTAATCCATTCTGCTTCAGTGAAATTGAGTCATTTTACTAGAGGCAATGGGAGTTTGCTGTTTTTCCTCAATGCTACAGTATGTGGCACGCTTAGTTCCAGGTTCTGTTTGTCTCGCTTCCAGACATAAATATTTAATGACTTCCTCATGCTGATATGATTGCTTAGTTCAATTCCAATGACAATTTGCACACAGAGCCATAAAAATAGAAATTAGTCATAAAGCAAAAAGTTAGAGAAAGTTCCAGCACTTGGAAATAGAAGAGCATATTGTTAGGTGACTACCAGATCAAAGAGGAAGTCAAGGAAGAAATAAAAAAGATTCCTCCAAGTGATGAGAAGGAAGACACAGACAATCATGGTCTACAGACCCAGCAGGAGCAGCACTCTGGGGGAATTCCAAGCAATATAATTTAGATCCAGAAAGAAAGAAAAAAGTAAGCTCAAATCAATAATCAAGGCTCACAGCTGGAGAACTATGAAAAGAACAAACAAATGTCAAAGTATCAGAAATGAAATGGTAAATTAAGAAAGCAATATAGAGGACCAATGAAACTAGGAGCTGTATTTTGAAAAAGATTATGCAAGATTGACCAACCACTGGACTTACAAAGAAAAGAGAGTAAGTCTAAATAAACTGGATCAGAAATGAAAACAAAGAAACTATGACACCGCAGAAGTACAAAGATCCTAAGAAGTTATTCTGTACAACTCTATGCCAGGAAATTGGAGACTTGGAAGAATTCTTAGAATGATAAAACCTTTTAGAATAAACCAGGGCAATGTAGAAAACACAAGCAATCATGAGTAAGAAAGTTGAAACAGTATTAAAAATCTCCCCAAGAACAGAAGCTCACGTCCAGATGGGTGAGGAAGCTTTGGAGAAAACATATTTGCTCTGTGTCTCACACCATACACATAATCGAGTTCCCTCCCTCCCTCCCTCCCTCCCTCCCTCCCTCCCTCCCTTCCTTCCTTCTTTCCTTCCTTCCTTCCTCCTTCCCTCTTCCCTCCCTCCCCCTCCCTCCCTCCCTCCCTCCCTTCCTTCCTTCCTTCCTTCCTTCCTTCCTCCTTCCCTCTTCCCTCCCTCTCCCTCCCTCCCTCCCTCCCTCCCTCCCTCCCTCCCTCCCTCCCTTCCTTCCTTCCTTCTTTCCTTCCTTCCTTCCTCCTTCCCTCTTCCTTCCCTCCCCCTCCCTCCCTCCCTCCCTCCCTTCCTTCCTTCCTTCCTTCCTTCCTTCCTTCCTTCCTTCCTCTCTTTCTTTTCTTCCTACCCTCCCCCTCTCCTTCCTTCCCTCCCTCTCCTTCCTTCTTTCTTCCTTTCCCCTCCCTCCCTCCCTCCCTCCCTCCCTCCCTCCCTCCCTCCCTCCCTCCCTCCCTTCCTTCCTTCCTTCCTTCCTTCCTTCCTTCCTTCCTTCCTTCCTCTCTTTCTTTTCTTCCTACCCTCCTCCTCTCCCTCCTTCCCTCCCTCTCCTTCCTTCTTTCTTCCTTTCCTTTCCCTCCCTCCCTCCCTCCCTCCCTCCCTCCCTCCCTCCCTCCCTCCCTCCCCCCCTCCCTCCCTCCCTCTCTCTCTCTCTCTCTTTCTTTCTTTCTTTCTTTCTTTCTTTCTTTCTTTCTTTCTTTCTCTCTTTATTTCACAGCATTGTTCATAACAGCCAAAATAGGGAAACACCCATGTCCAAGAAGAGGTGTCTGGACAAAGGACCTGGCAATATACATAGAGGAATACTGTGTGGCTATAAGGGAAGATGAAGTCGCGCAATTTACTGCTGGGTGCACGAATCTGGAAAGTTTCATGTGATTGAAGTCAGTCTGAAGGAGAGAGACTGATCTCTCTCACCTGTGGGATACAAGTAAGGGAACGGCAACGGTTAAAGGCAACAGAACCTGGAAGCTGGTTTACAGAACTAAGCTTACGAAAGACAAAGACAAGGGAAGGGTGGGGGTGGATGCGAGAGGCCCCCAGACAGGGTGGATGAAAACCTGGTGGAGGGTCTGGTGTTGGAACATTGTATAAATGTACAGTATTGAAAATCAGTTCTCTAAACAACCCCCCCAACACACCACACACACACACACACACACACACACACACACACACACACAAGCAAGTTTTTGTACCTATGGTCTGGGGATTTAGTTTTGCAAAAGTTCACAGATGTGCTCAGGATTCTGGAGGGCAAGTTTAGCTTTTACCTGTCTTTAGTTTTGTTTATTGGAAAACATTGTTTTTCTTTTTGCCTTTTGTTTTGATTTATATTATCCTTGTGGATTTTATATTTTGCTTTGGATTAAATTAAATCCTTTCTGGGACAAGACAAGGGAGACGGTTTTTAAAATATGTGAGAGATCGTTGTGGAATGTCCACCCAATCTCTCTATACTTGAGTGTCCTCTTTTTGGGTCTGCTCCTTAAGCTAATTTTATCTGTAGAGTCCGAGGTTCATGCTTTCATGGATGTTCATGTCCCTAAAAGTGAAATAAATTGTTTTATAGGCCCTGCCTTTTAGAGGGAAAAGATAATATTTTATTTAACAAACTTTTATTTAATATAGACTATTTTTTTCTTTGACACATGCAGTATTTTCAAGTATCTCACTGAAAACATGTAACTGTAATTGAACCCAAGTATCGGTGCTTACTGTTTGAAGGTCAGTTATGAGAAACAAGGTTTGGTGTGGAATCAAGTGAGTTTGGCTCAGAGCTAGCAAACTGAGCAGGAGATTGACTCTCACATTTGGCCTAGGGGGTTGCATAGAGCTAGCTGGAAAAGAAGATTAGAAAAACATTGTTCAGTCTTAAGACAATACGGAGGCTGCTGGTGGTTAATAGATTCTACAGGATGATGTATGTTCCTTGTAAAGCTCAGAGATCATGTGGGTAAACGACATTCTCTCTCCAGGGTTTTCATGGTAACCTTCAAGATTCTGGAGGGCTTGGTGCCTGGTTTCCCTTCCATCCATAACTCATCTTGGTTCAACATGAAACATACAATACATGATGACATCTTTTAGCACTGGGACTCAGGGAATATGGCAAGGGAGAGTAAGAGAATGATGAGAACTACATGCATATGGATAGCAAGACGGAGTTTCACCTATTTGGCCAACACTGTTATTTATTCCTCTTCCTTGTCTATTTTGCTTAAAGCTCTAAAAGTTTTTTTACTTGAAAATCAGTTTTCAGTGGTTAGGATATAGTCCATTGTGGAGAATGTGCTTTTAAAACGTTTTCCCTAGAATAGGGCTGGAGCGATAGCACAGCAGTAGGGCGTTTGCCTTGCACGCAGCCAACATGGCCGACCCGAGTTCGATTCCTCCGACCCTCTCGGAGAGCCTGGCAAGCTACCGAGAGCATCTCACCCACACGGCAGAGCCTGGCAAGCTCCCCGTGACGTATTCGATATGCCAAACACAGTAACAACAAAGTCTCCAATGGAGATGTTACTGGGCCCGCTTGAGCAAATCAATGAACAACGGGAGGGCCTTTCCCTAGAATAGTCTTCTAAAATGTCCAAGCAGCACCCTATCAGGCAGTCAGCATGTTTACTGTTGTCAGGAAGTACTTTATTTGGGAGAAAACATTTTATGAATAAAGAAGTTAATCTGGATGTCAGAGTTTATTAAGGGTAAAAATAAATTGCCATCCAGAGTTAAGTGCTTTTGGCTGGGAGCTATGTCTTGAACTCAATCTGCCTAGGCTCGAGAAGGATGAGCATGTCTCTGGACACCTGGGGACAGAGCAGCAAACAGATGAAGGGGGTGGGTGGTGATGGAGCCTCAGAGTAGAGACGAAATCTCACTCCTGGGAAGTCTGGTTTCAGATGCTTAGTCAAGTAAACCAAAAGTTAGAAAGCACTTTCTCAGGAGGAATGCTTTTGTAACCTACTGTTATATATTTATAAGAAAAATGAAGTCAGTTACCGCAACGTTGAGAGGAAAGAACATTTCCTGGAGAAATCATTACTCTAAACGTTACTCAAATCCAGGCTCTGCGGTTCAGAGTCTTTCTCAGTTTGAACAAGAGCCAATCGCAGTGCCAAAGGGCGTTAAGACACAAATTAAGGGCATTAAGAGCCAGGAAGTAATAAGGGTGGGAGGTAGGGAGGAGGCAGAATGGGGGGATTTAGGCACCAAATTCTGAGAAAAACTTAAGAAGAGCCAGCAAACAGGGATAAAAAAGATAGAGTAGAATTACACAATGGGATACTAGGCAGCTGAGAGAAAGGCTAAAATCATGCGAATTGCTGCTGCAGGAGTGGAACTGGAGGATCTCATGTGAGTGGAGTCAGTAGGAAGGACAGGGCTAGATACAGAACCATCTCACTTCTATGCAGGATTTAAGGAAACACAGAAACGGGCAACAATTGGCCAAAGGCAACAGATTCAGGACCACAAAACTTAGCTTTTGGGGGTCTGGGGAAAGGAATGGAATAGGAGGGGCCTTAGGGACTTGAGTGGAGGAAAGTGGGTACCCCAGAAAATGGGTACTCACCCCTAGAAAGTGAGGTGAGGGTGAAATGATGTATGCGTGACTCTATTATTAACAGCATTATAAATCACATTACCTCAATAAAGATTTTTTAAAAAAATTTTTATTAGTGAAATATCATGAGGTACAGTTGTAGACTTACAAATTTTTGGGCTTGGGTTTCAGTTATACAACGATCGAATATGCCGTCATCAAGATAAATCACATTTGATTGCAACATCAAAGAAATTTCCAAGAAATCTGTGATGAACAAATAACTTATAACTATGTGATTACGGAAACAGTTAAAAGTTGTGTTTCAAATGATCTTTCAGTCTTTAGGATGTTTCCTTCTAAAAATTATTTAGCAGCTACTGCTTTCCAGGTGAAGTACTGTAATGATAAAAGCAGACAGATACCCAACGAGAAAATTTTGAGCATAACTGTGACCAAAATGTGTGGTTTCTAGAGTGAAAAAGGCATAAGTTCAAATCTTGGTGCTATCACTTCTGAAACTCAGACTTAAGAAAGTTTCTTTATCCCATTAGCTTTGCTTTTATGTTCCATTTATAAGATACAGCTTATGCCATTTAATCCCACATTTGTTATTGCATAGGTGAGGCTAAGTGAGATAATAGTTGTAGAGTCTAATAATATAAATTGTTAGGAAGCATCTAATAAGTAATGTCTATTTACGAAGCAGGGCTATATATGAATAAATAACTTTTCAGATATATCTGTATTGAATTTTTTTTTTTTTTTGCTTTTTGGGTCACACCCGGTGATGCACAGGGGTTACTCCTGGTTTGTACACTCAGGAATTATTCCTGGTGTTGCTCAGGGGACCATATGGGATGCTAAGAATCGAACCCGGGTCGACCGTGTGCAAGGCAAACACCCTTCCTGCTGTGCTATCTCTCCAGCCCCTGTATTGAAATATTTTAAGAAATGAGAATGTGCATTATTGCCAATTTAAGATTCCTATTAACTATACATGCATTAGAAGTTCATAATTAAACAAGTAATCATTTACCCCACCCCCAGCCTGGCTCTCTCAGGTCATTACAGAACCTAGTGTCCAGGGTTTATTATCAATCGGTACTGTCTTGCCTTGTATTTGCGTTTCTATATATCATAGGTGGATGCAGCAACTGTCTGCACCAAAACTCTAGCTGCTAATTGAGATATAATGAAGAATGTGTGGTAGGAAGGAAGGTCAACCGAGGTGCCATAGGGACTGGGTGAAAGTCACGGGTACTGCTCTGGTACCAGTGGGGTGTAGGACCTGTGTACATCAATACCATAAACTAAAACATAATCCTATTACCAAACTATAATAAAATAAAATAAACCACTGATTGTAGAAAAACACTTTGAAAAAGAAGTAAACAAAATTAACATAAGAAAGAAATTCGTAATTAAAACAAACCCAGGAGAAATTAAACACGAAACTCACCCTGAATGATTAACCTACAAACATATTCAAAGCTTAATTTGATGTTTCTGCTAATGATCTGATGTCTTGGAACAAATTCTTAATTTGTAAAAGCCTAGGATAATTTGTAAATATCTTCATAAGCAGCAGACACACATAACTTTCTGAAGTTCATTAAACAATGAGTTTGAGAGGAAAAAAACACAATCCTAATCCACATAATTAGCAGACATTCAATAAATGTCAAAGGATAAACTCTAAAAACAAATATGCATAATTAACTGGAATGAAAACATTTTCATTTATAAGGCACCAATATTGTGGTAAAATAATCTGCATAACTAAATTTCTCATTGGAAAGAAAGAACTCTTTCAGCAGGCAGGCTGAATAGAGTGCATTCTATGAATTCATGTCTAGGAGACCTTGTAAACGACTTCAGTTAATAGATGGACTGATTTAAAAATTACTTTTCTTCCTGGAAGGATGACTATTTTAGAGAAGCTTGACTCAGCACAGTAGAACTGCTTTCGAAAGATGAAGTTTTTGTTAATTATATTTATACATTTGCTGAAAAATGAAAATTCCTTTATTATTACATCAGATTTTAATCCTGAAAGATCTGTGTAGATTTTTGTGTCTTAGTAGGGACTATCATCTGGTTCAGTCTCTATTAAAATAGAATAAAGGCAGCTCAAAATAGTATGAATAGAGCTTCCATACAATTTAAAAATTTCACTTCTTGGCATCTAATCCATGAGTATAAAAATTATTTCAAAAGGACATATGCACAACTATGGTCATTGCAACAGTAAGTATAATAGCCAGGATATTCAAAGTACTCAAATGTTCAGCAAAAAATATTCTGGGACCAGCCCCAGTGAGCAGGATTGGTGCTGTGGAGGATTAAGAAAATAAGATATCTATAAGAGAAAAAACATGGGCATAATATCTTTTTTTTCTTGCCTAACTGCTATGGCGAGTACTTCCAGTACTACATTGAATAGAAGTGTCGAGAGTGGGCAACCTTGTCTTGTCCCTGATCTTAGAGGAAGGCTTTTAGTTTTTCCCCATTGAGAATAATGCTTGTTGTGGGCTTGTGGTAGATGTCTTGGACTATATTGAGGAAAGTTCCTCAACTTGCATTTTTTGAGAGTTTTTTTTTTTATCATTACTGGGTGCTGGATCTTGCCTATCTAATACCAGGCACAAAAGTCAGACCAAAAATTGATTAAAGATCTCAATATCAGTTCTGAATCCACAAGGTACACGGAGGAAAACATAGGCAAAACCTTCCGTGACGATGAAGCTAAAGACATCTTTAAAATTAAAAAATCATGGACCAAGAGTTATAATCTAAAACTCAGTGTTGGGGCTGGAGCACTAGACAGCAGATAGGGTGCTTGCCCTGCAAGTGGTCCATCCAGGTTGGATCCCCAGCATTCCAGGTGGTCCCGCAAGCCTCACCAGTAGTGCTCCCTAATGCAGAACCAGGTGTAACTCCTGAGCACCGCGGGTTGTGGTCCCCAAATCAAAAACAAACAAGCGGAACTGAATAAAATTCAGTGTTCCCACTTCCTATTCTCTGTTAAAATTTATGAAATACTTTAACAACAGATCTGTACAGAAAACAGTAATATAGGTATTAATGTACCTATAGGTATTAATGTACCCATCACGATCACGATCACAATCATCCTGTTGTTCGTGGATTGCCTCGAGCAGGCCCCAGTAACGTCTCCTTCGTCCTAGCCCTGAGATTTTTTAAAAAGTGCCATATTCAAGGCTCTTTCAGGGTTAGGAGAATGAGACCCTTCATTGTTGCTGGTATTTGGCATATTGGGTACGCCACGGGGAGTTTGCCAGACTCTGCCGTGTGGGCAGGTTACATTCGGTGGCCTGCCAGGTTGTCCAAAGTAAGAAGGAGATAATAAGATGTAGCGCGGCGACATGTTATGTACCCATAACAAGTTCAATAAGCTGGCAGCTGTAGTTGACTCAATTTTTTTTAATTAAAATATTTATAGGCACAGCTATCACTTTCTTTCTGTCCTAATTCTTCTTCTTCTCCATAGGAAACTGCCGTCCTAAAGCTGATGTATATTATATGTACATGCTTTATACTTCCTCAAATAAGGAAGGATAAAATAAAATGACCCCCATCGTTCAGTGCAAATGTGCTGATGGCACCTGTCAGCTAAACCCTTTTCTGGGAAGGGGTGCTCTCATCAAGTTCTCAGGGAGCCCTGAGGGTACTCTCAGCAATATTGGCCAAAGCAGGCAGTGCCTGAGGATGTACTGCTGCTTGGGCTGGTGGTGGGGGGCTACCAAGGACGTCCTTCACTGCTGGGAGCCTCTGAGTCCATACCCAGCAGTGCCTGGGGGGCCTCCCGGAGGCACCAGGGCGATGGTCGGGAGACCAGGTGTCACCTACGATCCAACATGAACCAGGCCTGCAAACCTGTGCTATGCTTTTCACTATCTCCCAGCCCCTTAAGCGAGTGAACAGTTATTTCGATCACAATCACGATCATCCTGTTGTTCGTCGATTGCCTCGAGCAGGCCCCAGTAACGTCTCCTTCGTCCTAGCCCTGAGATTTTTTAAAAAGTGCCATATTCAAGACTCTTTCAGGGTTAGGAGAATGAGACCCATCATTGTTACTGGTATTTGGCATATTGGGTATGCCACGGGGAGTTTGCCAGACTCTGCCATGCGGACAGGTTACATTTGGTAGCCTGCCAGGCTGTCGAAAGCAAGAATGAGATAATAAGATGTTGTGTGGCTGTGGGAGCTGGGTTTTATAGTCTCTGGGTCTTGGCTGTTGATGCAATTACATAGCACCAGGGGGCCAGTTGGTGGGTGTGACCCCCGCCTACTGGAAGATGGAGGATCTGGGTGGAGGATGCTCAGCCCCGATCTGAGCAGGCTTGGAGATCTCAGCCCCCGGACCAGGATGCCTTTGTTCCTTTGCCGGTACCTTCATGGGTGTGGAGAGTGGTCTCAGCATGGTGGTGGCTGGTTCTGGAGGTCTTCGGCTGCTGGGGTTCTGCTCGGGATGGGGAGGGAAACTGAACCCTCCCCCCTCCAAGGGACCCTGGTGAGGACAGCCAGGTGCAGGGACAGAAGACTCTGCGCTGTTCTCTTCCAGCAGCTGGGTTTTATAGTCTCTGGGTCTTGGCCGTTGATGGGATTACATGGCGCGGGGTGGGGGGGGGGGGGGACGGGCAGTTGGTGGGTGTCCCATAAACAGTTATTTAGTACCTAGTTTCTTGTTTCCTTACAGTCAGTGCAAGGAAGTGATAAATGAGAAATCGTTTAATGAAAGGTCAGCCTTTTGCTCTCTGGTTGAAGTGAGCCATTTTTTGGTGTGTTTGTTTTCGGGGCCACACCTGGCGATCCTCAGGGCTCACTCCTGGCAGTGCTCAGGGGCCCCTAAGCGGGTAGGGGATCGAACCCAGGTTGGTTATGTACCAGGGCAGCGCCCTGCGGGCTGTTCTATCTCTGGCCCCCAATGTGGTTATCACACCACGTTGCTTATTCCAACACAGCAGCTGTAAAGAGGGGCTGTTCCCTGCTCTCGAGCAAGTACCCAACTTCGCACTTTCTTCCTTTTGTGCTTTTGCCCATTTTCTGATACTTTAATGGAGAGAAGGGTTTCCTTTCCTTTCCTTTTTTTCTGTTGTGTTCACTGGTGATTCTCCAGTGGGTATTTTTTGAGGCAGTAACTCTCAGGACTGTGTATTCTCCAACCTTGCATCTCTTGCCAGACTTCCTCCTCTCCGCCAGACACTTGGTTTGCTTTTTTTGTTTTTTCAATAAATAATGTCCGCAGGTATCAGTTGTAGTCAGTAGGAGAGGGAAGGGCAAATATGCTTGTTTCATGGTCTTGGATGGAAGCAATGCTGGCTACTTTTATTTTATTCTCACATAAAAAAGTTAAGAATGATGTGGACAAGGGACTGGAGCAATGCACAGCAGGTAGGGCGTTTGCCTTGCAAGAGGCCGACCCAGGTTCGATTCCCAGCATCCCATATGGTCCCCTGAGCACCGCCAGGAGTAACTCCTGAGTGCAGAGCCAGGAGGAACTCCTGTGCATGACCGGGTGTGACCCAAAAAGCAAAAAAAAAAAAAACAACAACCAACTTAGGTTCTTTATAAGAAGACCCACATAGTGACTGGGGAAATAGCACAGCAGGTAGGGCATTTGCCTTGCATGCGGCCGACCCAGGTTTGATTCCCAGCATCCCATAGGGTCCCCCGAGCACTGCCAGGAGTGATTTCTGAGTGCAGAGCCAGGAGGAACCCCTGTGCATGGCTGGGTGTGACCCAAAAGCAAAAAAAAAAAAAAAAGAATGATGTGGACAAAAGTGAGATGCAGTTTATTCACAGGTCTTTGGTTTATGTGATTTTTTTGTTTTTTTTTTTGTGCCACACCCAGCAACGCTCTGGGTTACTCCTGGCTCTGCACTCAGGACTCGCTCCTATCAGTGCTCGGAGGATCATCTGGGGTGTCAGGAATTGAACCCAGGTTAGCCTCGTGCAAGGCAAACGCCCTACCCACTGTCCTAGGGCTCCAGGTCTATGTGAGAGTGATCAGTTCCAGTTCCTTTCAGAGTCGAGAAGGGTTTGTGAGGAAGGGTAAGCTAAAGGCTCTTGAGAAAGGATAAATCACTTAATAAAAACTCAGGAATTGAAAGTGGCAGAACTGAAGTGTACGCATGTATTTATTTGTTTATTTGGGGGCGGCATCTATTACTGCTCAGGGCTTACTCCTGGCTCTGCGCTTAGGGATCACTTATGGCGGGGCTCAGGGGAACCTACTCGTTGAAAGCAAGTCAGCTGCTTACAAGGCAAGTGCTCTGCCTGCTGTGCTCTCTCTCCACCCCTGAATTGTAATATATATATGTACACACACATATATATACATATTTAATTGAACTCTTCTCATGCTCTTAAATGGGTCCATTCTTTTTTTTTTTTTAATAGTGAAGCACCATGAGGTACAGTTGTAGATTTACAAATCTTTGTGCTTGGGTTTCGGTCATACAATGATCAAATACCCATCCCTCCACCAGTGCCCATTTCCCACCACCATGGATAATATCCCTCCCATCCCCATCCCCCCCATCCCACCCTGCCTCTGTGGCAGGGCAATCTCTTGTGTTCTCTCTCTTCTTTTGGGTGTTGTGGTCTGCAAAAGAGGCATTGAGTGGCAAACATGTTCAGTCCATAGTCTACTTTCAACATACATTTCCCCTCCTGGGAGGATCCTCCAAACACCCTTTATTTGGTGCTCCCTTCTCTATCTGAACTGCCCTTTCCCCTAGAATACCCGTCTGGCCTCTAAGCTATGGAGTAATCCTCCTGGTGTTGATCTCCGCTATTCTTAGGTATTAATCTCATATTTTGTTGCTTTATATCCCCCAGATGAATGCAATCTTTCTATGTCTATCCCTCTCTATCTGACTCATTTCGCTTAGCATGATACTTTCCATGTTGTACCACTTGTATGTAAATTTCATGACTTCATCTTTTCTAACAGCTACATAGTACTCCATTGTGTAGATGTACCAAAGTTTCTTTAACCAGTCATCTGTTCTTGGGCACTCAGGTTTCTTCCAGTTTCTGGCTATTGTAAAGAGTGCTGCAATGAACAAACAAGTGCAGATGTCACTTCGACTACATATTTTTGCCTCTCTGGGGTATATTCCCAGGAGTGGTATCGCTGGGTCAAATGGGAGCTCAATTTCTAATTTTTTGAGGAACGTCCATACTGTTTTCCAAAAGGGCTGAACCAGTCGGCATTCCCACCAACAGTGAAGGAGTGTCCCTTTCTTGCCACATCCGCGCCAGCATCAGTTGCTTTTGTTCTTTGGGATGTGGGCCAGTCTCTGAGGTGTGAGATGGTATCTCATTGTGGTTTTGATCTGCATCTCTCTGATGATTAATGATGTAGAGCATTTTCTCATGTGCTTTTTTGCCATTCGGATTTCTTCTTTGAGAAAGTTTCTGTTCATTTCATTGCCCCATTTTTTGATGGGGTTGGATGTTTCCTTCCTGTGGAGTTCAACCAGTACTTTGTATATCCTTGATATCAACCCCTTGTCAGATGTGTATTCGGTGAATATCCTTTCCCATTCTGTAGACTGTCTTTGTATTTTGGTCACTGTTTCTTTGGAGGTGCAGAAGCTTCTTAGTTTAAGATAGTACCATTTATCTATCTCTGTTTTTACTTGCTCGGCCAGTGGCGTGGCATCTTTGAAAGTACCATTAGCCTCAATGTCATTAAATGGGTCCATTTTTGAGGACTTCAATGTTACTTCATAATTGATTATCTCTATTTGTGGTCAAGTACATTGAACAAAAAAATCTATATTTTGATATTTCTATTTGACATTTTGTTGTTACAGGCACTGTATAAGCACTGTCCTACTGTCATCCATTTGCTCGAGTGGGCCCAGTAACGTCTCATCGTGAGACTTAGTTGTTACTATGTTTGGCTTATCGAATATGTCACGGGTAGCTTGCCAGCCTCTGTCATGCGGGTGAGATACTCTTGGTAGAAAATAAATATTTTGTGCTTGCCTGGGGGGTGTGTGGTGGGAAACTGGGGACAATGGTGGAGGAAAGGTGACACTGGTGGTGGGGTTGGTGCTGGAGCATTGGATGCCTGAACCAATGGCATTATGAAGAACTTTGCAAACAACGGTGTTAACAAAAGACTCCAAGTGTTATTTAAAAGTCAAATGTCTAGTTATATATTCAAGTTAGTGCAGGTTAAATGAGCAATTTCCACCTGTGTTTTTTTTTTCTGAAAAGACAGGGGACATTCCAGGTGACTTACTTTTTAAAAACTTCTAAAATAGATACTTGATAGTATTATTTTATTGCTTACATGTCCTATCCTGTCCTCCCAGTGTTCATCGGTTTGCTTAAGCGGGCACCAGTAACGTTTCCATTGTGAGACTTGTTGTTACTGTGTTTGGCATATCGAAAACATCAAGGGGAGCTGGCCAGGCTTTGCCATGCGGGTGAGATACTCTCGGTAGCTTGCCAGGCTCTCCGAGAGAGGTGGAGGAATCAAACCCAGGCCGACTGCGTGCAAGGCAAACGCCCTACCTGCTATGCTGTTGCTATATTTTATAATAATAATTATTATATTATTTTGTAGGTTTGGCCTCAGATACTTCCCATAACTGCATCTACTGTCTATATCAAAACTGAGGGCACACCAGGTAGTCATCTGGCTGTGTAGACCAGGCTGTCTGGAGAACTGAGATCAGCTTTGAGCTTGTTGGTTCGGATTCTAAGTGATCTTGAGGTCTAAGAGACTGAGGATGTGGTTGGTGGTACCCAGGAAGTTCTCACTACAGTTAAGAGGAAGTATCGTTGTAAACTTAGCAAAAATACTTAACATTCTCTTTGTGAATTGGATGACCTCTGAAGGTGTGTTCTGGTTTACTTAGAGGAAAGCAGAAATGAGAAAAATCTCACAAATGTGGTGCGGGTTCTTTAGGCAGTAAGAGCATCTGACTCCAGAAACATAAAGGCTGCCAGCGGTAGCAGCAGAGTTATGAGAAGAGGCTGCAGAGTGTTTTGTCCCAGACTATTTTTAGGAATGCTAGAAATGCCCTTATAGTTACAAATGAAGTAAGAGCTGGAGGTCACTGCATTGGCTGAAACCCAAGTGTCTCTGGTTGTTGTTGGTTGATGAATGACTCAGAGAAGAGTTCCACTAGAGAGAGAAAAAGGAGGAAAGCAATGGTGTGTTATTTTGGAATAGGAAAATCATCAGCCTCAGGAAAGGGGCCCTTAGATTGGATTTATTACTACATCTTGATTTTGCTTGCAAAATGATTTCTGATAATAAGTGCTCTTTTTTATTGATTCCACAAAGTTAGCTCAGCCACACGAACTTGGCAGAAATGAGCCTCTCATCTCCCTGTTGAGTGTATTTGTGACCCTGTAAAATCGGGGGTCAAATCAAAAGCAAAGCAGTCACTGTGATTATTTCCCTCTCACACATCTTCCAGTCTCCAGAATGAGGTTTTGCCTTTTTATTTATCTTTGCAGAAATGTAGCTTTTAAAGAAAGAGTAATAAAAAGGATATACTTGAATTGTGGCATAACCTTTGAAACGCCTTTGGATTTCATTTTCAATGAACTGAGAAAACACTGGCTACCACAATAGTCCACCCAAGTCTTGGCTCTTACATGGACTTCTCACAGGAAGTCCCAGGGACAAAGGAGGCATGCTTCATGAATCACAGGGTTCAGCGGTGCAGGGACTTCCTTGCTGAAGGCTTCGTGCGTGGTCCTTGTGTTACTTGCCTGGTGCTGCCATTTGTCGAATCCCCACAATATTCTGGGGGGTTCTTCTAAAGTTGGATGAGAAATCAAAACAACGTGAGAAAGGTTAACAAAGTAAATATCAGAAATATTTAGAAACAGGAATTACTCCATACTACAAAGGGCCTTATAGGAAAGGAAGGAGGTGAGTAGGTGAGAGGGAGAAGAAAAGGAAGGGAGAGAGGTAATATAGGAGATGAAAGAAGAGATAAAGGGTGGAGAGAGAGAAAGAAGGATGGAGAGGGAGAGAAAGGGGAGAGAGGACTATAGGTTAGCCTGGTTTTTGTGCAAATGAATGATGAGGCAAATGGGAGAAATAAGGTAAAATAAGGAAGCTAAGCAATTTAGGATAGATTAGTTTGGCAAATTTCAGAACACTTTTGGGTTTAGGTGTGTTTCCAGCTGTTCAGACTTAGGATAACTGGAACATAGGGATTGTGACCTCGGCTATTCTCATACCTTATTGGGGTACTATGGGGGTGTTGGTTCTGGTAATTGGTATCAAAGGTGTTTTCCCAAAGTATTTACTTATTGTTTCTATAAATTACTCTGGGGGCGGGGGGAAATCCAGTCAAATGGCCTAGAGTTTGAGCTCCAAGAATACATCCACTTAATACAGAACCCAGTCCACTCACTCTGACTTAGACATAATAATAAGAATACAGAAAGATAAAGAATAAACGCTCTCAGCACATTTACTCCAACTTAGTCATGATAATGAAGAAAACCAGTCTTTAAAAATTACTTTTATGTATGACATAATTAGTAATCAGTAGTTTACTACTGATAATTGATAATCAGTAGTTACTTATTATAAAATCATTTGATTCGCCTCAACTAGGCCTTCCTGCTTTTCTGTCTGTCTTTCTCCCTCTCTCTCTCTATGTTAGACTAAACCTTCCCCTCTAGAGGAGCATTTGCCCTTGGCCTCAGGTCACCCTTGGGTGTCCAGACTCTTCCCTGTGACAGCGGATACTCTCGCTGCACATCAGATTCCTAGCCCTTGCCTGAATGAGACCAGATGCTTTGACTGAGATTTAACTTGAGGAATAAGGAAAATTCTAGTGCACTTCAGGGAGCTATGTTAATTGAGGTGTAAAAACCCAGAGTTTTCACACTGAGTGAACCAAGTCTGTAGGTCCCAAGTGACTCCTGCACACGCATGCCCTATTTATATGGAGTGAGGTCTGTTTTGCTTAGTTATGAGCCAGGCAACCTGAGGAGATGGGGCCGCTCTGAACGGACCGTGACTGCTTCAGAGCAGCACCAGCAAGGGGTGAGCCTCGGGATTACAGATGAAACGCAAACGCACACACAGTCCGCAACCAGATTTGTTTCTCCAGATGAAAGGACCTCTGTGGTCATGTGATTTGATCTATGATATGTATGTCATCGGTTGGTGATATGTATTTAATTTATTTGATGGATGATAGATAGTTAACCATTCAGATCCTCAATTATATATTTCTCCTATGTAGTTGGTCTAACACCAAACATTATCCGAGTGGCACAAATGCTGGCCGACTTCAACCATGAGTGTGGAAAGGTCGGACTACAGCTGAATCTTATGAAAACAACGTTTATGAGAAACAGCCTCGTTCCTGATGCCCCATTCGCTCTCAATGGAACGACCATCTCCGAATGCAACAGCTATGTGTACCTAGGTCGAGAAGTCAACATGACAAATGACCTGGCACCCGAGCTGCGCAGGAGAAAAAGAGTGGCTTGGAACGCCTTCAAGAGTGTCGAAGAAATAGCTAAGAGGACGAAGAACCTCCAGCTACGAGCACATCTCTTTGATTCCACTGTTCTTCCTGCCTTAACATATGCCTCAGAGACTTGGGCCCTACGCAAACAGGATGAGAACGCAATTCACGTCTCCCAAAGAGGAACTGAAAGAACTATGCTTGGAGTATCACGTTTCACTCAAATCAGAGAAAGAATCCGGAGTTCCAACCTCCATCCACGATCAAGAATCAGGGATGCTGTCTAGTTTGCCAAGGCATCAAAAATCAGATGCGATGGTCACGTAATGAGATTTGGAGATGACTGCTGGACTAGAGCCGTTACCAACTGGATTCCATGGGATGTCAAAAGACTGCGTGGCTGCCCATCTACCAGATGGTCAGACTTCTTCATCAAAATCATGAACGATCAGTTTGAGGCTCTTCGTGTTCCTAGAACGAACAGACGCCACTGGGCTACACTAGCACGCGACAGGGACAAATGGAGACATTACTGGCGCCCGCTCGAGCAACTCGATGATTAATGGGAAGTCAAGTGATCAAGTGAAGTTGGTCTTCACCTAAGTGCCAGGCTCAGAGCTACCAAAAGACCTGGCATTTCCTAGGAGTTGAGGATGATGAAAGTACCCCTTGTTATATGAATTCAGTGACTTTAGGAAGTGTATATGCTTGGGACCTGGTTGCTGGGGGACCAGCAATGTGATTCTAATTCCAGGCTCAAGCACCCAACTCGAAGGAGGTGAGAAGGAGTAGAAGTTGAGTTCAATGGCCAGTGATCAATGAGTTAATTGATCATCAACCCACCATAAAACCCCCCAAAGGGAGGCGTTTCTGTGTTGATGAAATGAGGAAATTTAAATAAAATGCAAGTTTGGAGAGGACATGGAAGCCCTCTATCTTTTCTCCATACCTTGCCCTAAGCATCTCTTCTATCTAGCTGTGACTGAAGTTAAATCTTAAGTTAAATCCTGTATGATAAATTAGTGATCTAAAGGGTAGAGAGTTTTCCTGAGCTCTACGAGCTACTATAGTAAATTGGTCAAACCTGAGCAGGGTCTTTCTGTTTCGTAGCCTGTCAGTAGCACAGATAACAACCTGAGCTTCTAGTTGGCTTCTGTAGAGAAGGGACACTTTGGTCACTCAGCCCTTTGCATGCAGAATATGAAACTTTCTGGACAAATTGTGTCAGCACTGAGCTTAGCTGCGTTGAATCCCAGATACTCTGTTGGTGCTGAGAATTACTCATGGTGTGGGGAAGACTCTCCTCATCCGTGTGAACTGCTTCCGGCAACCAGAAGCAGCACCGTGTGAGAAAAGGAGTTGGCCAGCTGTCCTTCCACCCCCAGGATCTTTTCTCTCCCAGTAGATTGACTGGACATAACAGTTAATTTGTAGTTAGGTGATGTAAAACTCACAGAATGCAAACAGGAAAGTCCTGGAATTTATTTCCATTTTTCTTCTGTAACCTGACCAAGAAAGTAAGCTTTTGTGGGTTAGATGTGCTTGTCAAAATTATCTCTGATAATGTGATTTATCCCTCTGAACCTAACCAGTTTCTCTCTCTCTCTCTCTCTCTCTCTTTTGGTTCATTTGGGGCCATATTCAGGAGTGCTCAGGGATTACTCCTGGCTCTGCACTCAGGGATCAGTCCTGGCATGCCCGGGGCACTGTATGGGTGCTGGGGATCGAATCACAGTTGGTCACGTGCAAGACAAGCACCTACTGCTGTACTATTGCTCTAGCTCTTGTGTATCTATTTTTGTTGGACATTCAGTTCCATTGAAGTCTTTAGGAGAAGAAGAAATTTAATATGAGTATCAAAGTCATTTTATTTGACGACACTAGAGTACTTCTTAACCCAAGAATTGGAAAGTTGGGAGTCCATAGGAATATTACAAAGGTGCTCCAAGGTTCTCCACTTCTCAGTGAGCCGATACTGCTGATGTGGACAAAGTCATTGGGTCAGCATGATGTAAGTTTCCTTTGATTGGGGTGAAAGTTGTGCAGAGCCGCTAAGGAGAAGGTTGGAGGCTGGGTTTGCTCCAAAATACCTCTCCTGTTCGACCCAAGTCCAAGTGCAACCCTGCGAGCCTGAATAAACTTTAACTCTCTCTGGTACTGATACTCACCATCTCCATTTCTCCACCTGAAGCAGGCAAAACATATCAGTTAATCATCATTAAAACATCATTTGGAAGACTTAGAAGAAGATTCATTAGAAGGGCAGTAGAATATAGTCATTAACTAGTGATATTTGCAGCCAAAACATAATGTTTGCCTCTATTATCAAAACTGTCTCCAAGAGGATTAAAGAAAACATAAAAATTTTCTCTTGTGGGATTACATGCTGAATTAAATAAATATGGCAATTTCTATATATTTTTTACTGATTCTACCAATTTTCTTCTGGAAGAGTAAAATGTAAATATTGTCTTTCATGCCCAGTTACTTGGATATATTTAGTTTAAACCTTTTCTATTTATTTTAGCTTCAGAGATGAATAGTTCATATGTGCCTCTGTCATTTTTCTTGCCCTCTTATGCTTATGTTTATCTAAGGAGAGTGATTTCATATGATAGATCATCTAAAGTCTCTGAGTTCATGAACCATATGATTGCAAAAATAAAGAAAGATTATTTTACCTTCTAATCAGGGCTTTGTTCTTCACATCTAACCAACAAATTGACTCACATTTGATTAATCCAGAAGCACAAACAATGTAGAGAAAATAGAGGTTTATAATTGAGTGAGACATTTTACTGACAAAATAGTTCTGAGATGTATATTTGTATATTCAATAAGGTGCATTTGAAGACAAATTCTGATGGGCGAGATGATGTGGAAAAACAAAGCTATTCAGTAAAGTTATTTCCAAGAGAATGTTTTCTGAATCATTTAACGAAGTAGCTAAAATTTCAGAGATGGTCAAATTTGAGTTGTTAAAAATGTCAATAACTTGGGGTTGGAGAGATAGCACAGCGGGTGGGGCGTTTGCCTAGCACGCGGCCGATCCGGGTTCGATTCCCAGCATCTCATAGGGTCCCCTGATCACCACACCGCCAGGAGTGACTCCTGAGTGCAGAACTCCTGAGTGCAGAGACAGGAGTGACCCCTGTGCATCGCCAGGTGTGACCCAAAAAGCAAAAAAAAAAATGTCAATAACAGCTTGCTATTTTCCTTAAATTCCCTGTAAATTTGAATGATTTGATTTTTCCTAAGGACTTACATCTAAGCAATATTAGAGATTTCAAACTAGAAGGAAAGAAAAGTAAACTGTGACTTCCCCGGGAATCTGTCCCCGTCCTATGCAGCACTAGAGAGACTCCGGGATGCATGAGCGCAGCCGTGTTCATGATTGAACATGCAGGTGCTACATCTCTTAGGTCTACAGGGAGGGAGAAAATGCTGGCTTTCATCCTGTGATGTCTGAAGGAATATTTCTTTGGAGCATCAGATCCTCAAAGCACTGTGCCAAAGCATTGATGTAGTGGCTGCAAAGATCACGGAAAACTCGTAAGGATTGTGTACAATTTCAATACTTCATTTAGGCTACCTGTAGTGGGGCTCAGAGGTCAAAAAGAATAACCAGAAGGCGATGCCTTTATTTAAAAATAATGAGTACATGACTACACTGGTCCTGAAAAATAAAAGCACGATTTCAAAACTTACCAAGAATATGCTGTTACTCGTGTTATCCAAGGAACATGCAAAGGAGAGGAACACATTTTTTTAAAAACAAATTTTAATTAAAATTGTGTTTGTTGATAATGTTATATAATTTCCTGCTTCAAGCATAATACTTTGATATCTGCCTGTATACATTAAGCCATGATTCCTACCAAAACCCTATTTTCATTTTCTAACACACAGTTTATTATACCCGCTTTTGGGACCGGTGTTGGAACATTGTATGACTGAAACCCAACTGTGAACACTTTGTAACTGTGCATCTCATGTTGATTCAATTAAAAAGATGTTTTAAAAATCAGGTTTTCAAAAAAGGCTATGAGTGTGACCTACTTATAAGTTACAAAGAATGGGCCCGCTCAGGATGGGAGATGCGTGCTGAAATTTGACTATAGACTGAACATGATGACCACTTAACACCTGCATTGCAAACCACAACACCCTAAAGGAGAGAGAGAGAGAGAGAGAGAGAGAGAGAGAGAGAGAGAGAGAGAGAGAGAGAGAGAGAAAGGAAATGCACCTACCACAGAGGGGTCATGGGGGATGGGGGTGGGAGGGATACTGGGGACATTGGTGGTTGGGCACGGGCACTGGTGGGATGGGGGCTTGATCATTGTGTGACTGAAACATAACCACGAAAGATTGTAAGTCTATAACTGTACCTCAAGGTGATTCACTAAAAAACAAACAAACAAAAAGCCAAGAATAGATACTAAGAAGTTGTTTTTGTTTCATTTTTGTTTGTTTTATCTTCCATATGAGTGCTTTTGTCTTTATAATGAGGAAATTGTCATTCTCTATGATTACACTTCGTGTAATATTGAGATAAGTCATAAAAGTAATCATTTCTTTTTTAAATAAAAATATAAGGAAAACATATCTTCTCTAAAATGTGATTGTAGATAGAAATTATTTCTTTGAAGCTGCAGAAAAATCATGAAAACTTTGTCACACAGCTAAAGATTTGTTGGGGTTTTTAGAAGGAAATTGCCATGTCATGAAACTACTGGTTAAAAAATGTTATTCACACACGTTTTTAAGATATATATTAAAAGAAAGACGTTTGAAGGATAAATTATTATTCAAAAATGGAAGAAAAAAAGGAATGAAATTTAAAAGAAAAAGAACTCCAGCTAGAGTATCTGTCACCTTCCTTCCTTCCTTCCTTCCTTCCTTCCTTCCTTCCTTCCTTCCTTCCTTCCTTCCTTCCTTTTCCCTCTCTCCCTCCCTCTCTCTCCCTCTCTCCCTCTCTCCCTCCCTCCCTCCCTCCCTTCCTTCCTTCCTTCCTTCCTTCCTTCCTTCCTTCCTTCCTTCCTTCCTTCCTTCCTTTTCCCTCCCTCCCTCCCTCCCTCCCCCCCCAACCTACCTTCCTTCCTTCCTTCCTTCCTTCCTTCCTTCCTTCCTTCCTTCCTTCCCTCCCTCCTTCCCTCCTTCCCTCCCTCTCTCCCTCCTTCCCTTCCTCCCTCCCAACCTTCTTTCCTTCCTTCCTTCCTTCCTTCCTTCCTTCCTTCCTTCCTTTCTTCCTTCCCTCCTTCCTTCCGGCCACATTGACAGTGCTCAGGGTTACTCCTGGCTCTGTGCTCAGGAATCACTGCCGGCTGTGCTCTGGCTCCTGTCCTCCATTCAGTCTCATGCCTTTTTCGTGTTGACACACTTAGGAAGCCTCAAACTTCTCCCTCTTGGCCACCTTGAATCCACCTTCTCCTTGAATTTTTAAATTTTTATAATACAAAATATTAAAAAGATTAATACTCAAGGCTAACCCATAATCATAATAATTGTGAATTTGTTACTGCTTTAATGAAGAAAGGAAATGCATACGTGGAACTAGCATGATGAATTTAGTAACTCAACAGCTGGGTGCTCTGTGTTCATTCAAGCTAATCATCAACAGTTTCACCCACTGCTGTTTTTGCACCAGTAGAGCAAATGTCCTGTCAATGGACAAATCTCTAAGCATTTTCATAGAAAATGGTTTGGGTAGTGCCTGCCCTTGGAGCAGTTTGGGCTCCTCGTGTTGGTACCATCTTTTGATAACCCTAGAGGAAGGGAACGTGAGGTGAGAGTTCCTGCAGGGAAATCTGGAAGACGGTTCTGAGCTCCAGCTGATCAGTGAGGAGTTACTGAAAACACACAGAAGGGTGGTCCAGAGCTTGAATCATAACTGAGATGGTGCTGATGAGCTGGGTGCAGGGGGCAGCGGGGGAGAAGAACAGGCTGTTCAGGGGGTACATCCTGGACCACCTGGTGCATTACTCCGGCTCAGAGCAGACAGGTAACTATGAAATTGGTGAGTCTCGAGTTTGACTGAAATTAATCCAGTTAGGGAAGGGAGCAGGGCTGGAGCGATAGCACAGTGATAGGGCATTTGCCTTGCATGTGGCCAACACGGCCTATCAGAGTTCGATTCCTCTGCCCCTCTCGGAGAGCCCTGCAAGCTACCGAGAGTACCTTGCACACATGGCAAAGCCTGGCAAACTACCCGCGACATATCCAATATGCCAAACGCAGTAACAACAAGTCTCACAATGGAGACGTTACTGGGCCTGCTCAAGCAAATCGATGAACAACGGGAGGACAGTGCTACAGACAGTGCTACAGGGAAGGGAGCAATGCCCTGGGTAGAGGTATACTTGAACATTCTGTATGGAGCAGCTAATTATTTCTCTGTGAACTAGCCCTTCCATATAGTTGGTCATTTCTGGAGAACAGTATCCTTATTTATTTGTAGCTGGGTTCAGATAAGCTGTTTGATAAATATTTTAAGAATTTACCAGGTGGTAAATTGTTGTGAGACTTGTGACTGTGTTTGGCACATCGAATACGTCACGGGTAGCTTGCCAGGCTTTACTGTGCGGGTGAGATACTCTCAGTAGCTTTCCGGGCTTTCCGAGAGGGGCAGAGGAATCGAACTCTGGTCAGGCCCGCTTGAGCAAATCGATGAACAACGGGAGGACAATGACAGTGACAGTGACAGTGACAGGTAATGTGTTATGTGTGAAACCGATCAATAATGGGATTGTAAACCACAGTGCAAAAGCTTATTTTTTAAAAACGTACCTCTGGGGCTGGAGAGATAGCACAGTGGGTAGGGTGTTTGCCTTGCACGCGGCCAACCCGGGTTCGATTCCCAGCATCCCATATGGTCCCCTGAACACTGCCAGGAGTAACTCCTGAGTGCAGAGCCAGGAGCAACCCCTGTGCATCACCAGGTGTGACCCAAAAAGCAAAAAAAGAAAAATAAATAAATAAAAACGTACCTCTCACAGAGGAGGGCTGGGGGTGAGAGGCAAGTGGGGTGGGGGACACTAGTGGAAGAGGGTAGTGGACACTGGGGAAGGAATTGGTGTTGAAACACTGTATGCTCGAAACCCAATCATGAATAACTTTGTAATTACACAGTAACTAAAGTTAAAAAATATTTTAAAAGAATTTATAAAGACTTACATAACATTACTGTAAACTGATAAAATCTAACTTGGGCCCTGAGGACTTGAACTATCTACTTAAGGATCATGATCACTTATCACTTAATCACTTAACTTCCCGTTAATCATCAATTTGCTCAAGCGGGTGCCAGTAACGTCTCCATTTGTCCCTGTTGCGTGCTAGTGTAGCCCAATGGCGTCTGTTCGCTCTAGGAACATGAAGAGCCTCAAACCGATCGTTCATGATCTTGATGAAGAAGTCTGACCATCTGGTAGATGGGTGGCCACGTGGTCTTTTGACATCCCGTGGAATCCAGTCGTGAGTGGACTTTGACCGTGAGTGTGGAAAGGTAGGACTACAGCTGAGTCTTACGAAGACGATGTTTATGAGAAACAGCCTCGTTCCTGACGCCCCATTTGCTCTCAATGGAACGACCATCTCCGAATGCAACAGCTATGTGTACCTAGGTCGAGAAGTTAACATGACAAATGACCCGGCACCCGAGCTGCGCAGGAGGAAGAGAGCGGCTTGGAACGCCTTCAAGAACGTCGAAGAAATAGCTAAGAGGACGAAGAACCTCCGGCTCCGGGCACATCTCTTTGATTCCACTGTTCTTCCTGCATTAACATATGCCTCAGAGACCTGGGCCCTACGCAAACAAGATGAGAACGCTATTCAGGCCTCCCAAAGAAGAATAGAAAGAGCTATGCTTGGAATATCACGTTTCACTCAAATGAGAGAGAGAATCCGGAGTTCCGACATCCGTCGACGATCGAGAATCAGGGACACTGTCTTATTTGCCATGGTGTCAAAAATCAGATGGGCTGGTCACGTAATGAGATTTAAAGGATCATGATATATAATATATATAGACAGAGAGGTTGGAAGAGGACAGAGAGAAAGAATATAGAAACAGAGTAAAATAGTGTTAGCGTAAAGGAGAAAGCACAACAAGAAACGTGATATGCAAAGAAAGAGAACAGAACAGAGGACATAACCCCCCTTCCCTGAACCATCTTCATTGTCCATTCTCTTTACTTTATCCTTTAGATAACTTCAGGATTCCATGTGTGCGTCTCACAGGGGATGTGAATACCTCCAGAACCAAATGATGCTAAGAAACTTCATTTTTGTGCTGCCTGTGGAAATTGGAAACCCAGAGATAATGTCAACCAAATTCTTCAGTAAAATAGTGTAGTCTCCAGGAAACAACGTTTGCCTACACATATAGGCATGTTAGAATATGTTAGCTAAGGTATACTTATTAATAGTCTGTATGTGTTGGCTTTCCTATGCATATCATCATCACACGATAAGTTAGGAATGCTAGGTCACAGAGATGAGAAGTTAGGTAATTTGTTTGCAGTTAAAGGCTGTAAAAACTTCAAGTCCAAGTTATTTTAAAAATTGTTGGAAAACGGAGATAAGGGATTTTAGAGGTACTGTGTCTATTTTAAGTTGAAATGTTAATTATGATACTATTGGTCACAGTTGTACTTCATTAATGGGAAATTTGAGGATTTTTTTCTGTAAGTAATACTTTGTAACAAGCTTGTTTCACTGGTCAATAGAGAGTATGTCATCCACTATTTATTTATTTATTTATTTGCTTTTTGGGTCCCACCCGGCGATGCATAGGGGTTAACTCCTGGCTCTGCACTCAGGAGTCACTCCTGGCAGTGCTCAGGGGACCATATGGGATGCTGGGAATCGAACCTGGGTCAGCCACATGCAAGGCAAACACCCCACCTGTTGTGCCATCTCTCCAGGCCCTATTTATTTATTTTTTTAGGGCAGAGTGATGATACTCACGGCTTACCCCTGGCTCTCCACTCAGGGATCTCTCCTGGTGGGCTGGAAAACCGTATGGGAACAGGGAGTGAGCCTGAGTCAGCCACGGGCCAGGGAAACACACTACTCACTGTCACATCACTCAGGCCCCTGTTATTCACTTTTTGGAGGTAGGTGAATAGTCGCAGAATATTAGAGTGCTATCAGGTAATTGCTTTTTTCAAGTAATGAGTGACTATTGCTTCCAAAAGGCAAGCCGTTCATTTATCAAAGACTAAGTGCAGTTAGATCAAACACAATGCCTTTAATAATTATGACTATGAGATCTGTTGAGTTTCCCTCCACCCCTGCCCCCAGAGCAGAGTCCTGGCAGCTGAAGACCTCCGGTTCCAGCCACAGCCATGCTTAAGACCACTCTCCACACGTTTAGACGAACTTTATGCATGAAGGAACTGGCAGAGGAGCCCAGGTGTGCGGGACCCGGGGCTTAGATCTCCAAGCCTGCTTGGATAGGGACTGGGCCTCCTCCACCCAGATCCCCCATCTTCCAGTATGTAGGCGTTACACCCACCGTGTAATCCCATCAATGGCCAAGACCCAGAGACTATCAAACCCAGCTCCCGGAAGCGACATCGTATTATCTAGTTCTTATTCTGGAGAACCTGGTAGGCTACTGAAAGTATCCTGCCTGCACAGCAGAGTCCGGCAAACTCCCCGTGGCGTATTCAATATGCCAAAAACCAGTAACAATGATGGGTCTCATTCTCCTGACCCTGAAAGAGTCTTGAATGTGGCATTTTCTAAAATCTTAGGACTAGGATGAAGGAGATGTTACTGGTGCCTGCTCAAGGCACTCGATGAACAACGGGATGACAGTGATACAGTGATACAGTGATGAGATGTGATGCATATTTATGTTGGAAAATATGTGTGCCTTGAAGCTGCTGGAGGGGGAATTACAGCAGAGAAGTCACCAGAAGAGTAAACGGAACATTAATCATTCACTGAAAGCTAGTTATTAATTAAGCAGCGGAGGTAATGGAGTTGTTTAATAGATGTTTTAGTTTTTACAAGTTATGAGTTTGTAACTTGAAAAAACTTATCTCTTGAATTAACTCTTTGTTGGGCATATTCTTCTTCCACTCATTAGGGACACCAGAGAGTTATGGGATGAGTTCAAGAGGAATAACAGAATTGCTGGAGTCCCTGAAAAGCAGGACGCCAAATTTGATAAAGAAACGCTAGAGAAAAGAGATGAGAATTTCCCAGAGTTGAGGTATGCCGTCATCCACATCCAAGAGGCCTGAAGGGTTGTTGGAAAAACAGACCCAAATAGAAGCTATCCAAGACATATTTATTGTACTCAGAATGACAAAGACAGATTACTGAAAGCAGAAAGATCAAAAAATAAACTTACATACAAAGCAGAGCCTGTAAGATCCAAAGCAGACCTATCCAATGAGACTCTACAGGCCAGAAGAGTTGGAGGGATAGAGTAAAAACCAACCAAACAAACAATAAACACTGTCCTCCCGTTGTTCGTCGATTTGCTCGAGCGGGCCCAGTAACGTCTCCATTGGAGACTTTGTTGTTACTGTGTCTGGCATATCGAATATGTCACGGGGAGCTTGCCAGGCTCTGCCGTGCGGGCGAGATACTCTCGGTAGCTTGCCGGGCTCTCCGAGAGGGGTGGAGGAATCGAACTCGGGTCGGCCGTGTTGGCTGCGGGCAAGGCAAATGCCCTACCGCTGTGCTATCGCTCTAGCCCTAGGGGTGCTGGTGAAGGAGACCCTGGTTATTGGGTGGACAGAAGAGGAGGCCTGGTTATTGGGTGGACAAGAGTGGACACCCTAGCTATTGACGTGGAGTTAGAACAAAGTATGCACAATGTATGTTAAACAATGTGTGTTAAAAATATAATTAACAGGGTTGGAATGATAGCACAGCGGGTAGGGTATTTGCCTTGCACGCGGCCAACCCAGTTTCGACCCCTGGTATCCCATATGGTCCCCCAAGCGCCACCAGGAGTAATTCCTGAGTACAGAGCCAGGAGGAACTCCTGTGCATCTCCGGGTGTGACCCAAAACACAAAAACATGAAAAGAAAAAAAGAAAAATATAATTAACATATTTTATGGTACTTCAACAATAATGGTTAAAAAGTAATGCTATAATCCCATCATAAAATGGAGAGAGATGAACAGAACTTCCCCAAAGAAAACATACAGCTGGCTTCTGTACCCTCCTAGGGAAATGAAAATCTGGAGTTTTTATTGTAATTTCTCTCCTCTCATCTCTGATCCTATTTAGTTGACTTTGAGTTCTTTTTTTCCTTTGTGAGTCTAGTTAAGGGTTATTGATCATTTTTGATTATTGATTTTAATTAATTATTGATATTTTGATAATTATTGATAATTATTGATAATTTATTGATAATTCATTTAAAATATTATTGATAATTACCATTAAAAAAACAGCTACTGGGGCTGGAGTGATAGCACAGCAGGTAGGGCGTTTGCCTTGTAGGCATCCCAACCTGAGTTTTTTTTTCCCTTAAATTTTTATTAGTGAAACACAATGAGGTACAGTTGTAGACTTACAGATTTTTGTGCTTGGGTTTCAATTATACAATGATCGAGTACCCATCCCACCGCCAGTGCCCATTCTCCACCACCACCAATCCCAGTATCCCTTCCACCTTCCCATCCCCCCCATCCCACCCTGCCTCTGTGGCAGGGCATTCCCTTTTGTTCTCTCTCTCCTTTTGGGTGCTGTGGTTTGCAAAAGAGGAATTGAGTGGCAATCATGTTTGGTCTATAGTCTTCTCTCATCACACATCTTCCATCCTGAGAGGAAACTCCCAACATCCTTTATATGGTGCTCCCTTCTCTATCTGAGCTGCCTTTTCCCCTAGCGTGTCCAACCCGGGTTTGATTCCCAGCATCCCATATGGTCTCCCGAGCACGGCCAGGAGTAATTCCTGAGTGCATGAACCAGGAGTAACCCCTGTGCATCGCTGGGTGTGACCCAAAAAGCAAAAAACAAACAAACAAAAAAAACAATAAAAAAATAGTTACTGGTTTCTGTGACCCACTGTTTGGTTTTGGTTCTATATGAGTGATTACTACCCTAATTTTATACCTCCTATCATCTGCTTTGAGACTTATTTGTTGTTCTCAAGATGTGAGATTAGGCTGCTTATTTGAACTTATCCCACTGCCCCCAATGTAATGCCTTTTAGTACTGAAATACATTTTATCGCTTTTGCTGTGTCCCATAGGTTTGAATAATCCATGTATTCATTTTTATTTGTTCCAAGAAATCTTTTTATTTTGTCTTCAATTTCTACTTTTATTTAGTTGTCATTGAACAGAATGCCGTGTCCTTATTTCCTTCATCAGATACTTCACGTCAATGTCCCTCAACCTTTTCACCTCCTGCATGCCAGTATCTGTCCTGCGTACAAGTCAGTGGACAAACAATTGTTAGTAGAATTTTCTTTTTATCTTTGGCTTCTGGACCACACCTTGATATGCTCAGGGCTTACTCCTGACTGCTTGTGGTTATGGGGAACCATATGGGACGCTGGAGATGGAAGTTGGACCATCTGCATGTAGGGAAAGTAATACCAAGTATTACTCCCCAAATAATAAAAAGCAGGATATATTATTGTTATAATTTAAGAAGAAATACTGGCTGTATTATCTCACTGGACCCCTGGACCAGCAATGATAACCAAAGTGTTAGACCGGTGGTTTTCAGCCTTTCTAGATCTGTGGAATGGTGCTTAAAGAATTCTCTCCCCACTCCCTTTTTTTTGTAGACAGTTTTTCACTTATTCAGTTAAATTTGTTCCAAGGTATTTACTTCTTTTTTATTCGATTGTAAATGGGATTGTTTTCCTAACTGCTCATTCTGATAGTTCATATTTACAGAGAGAAAAACAACAGATTTTTGCATATCAATTTTGTAGCCTCCTGTTTTACCCTGTTTATTGTATCTAATTGCTTTTTGTTGCAGTATTTGGAGTACATTTTCATGCCCAAATAAATAGTAGTGGTTTTACTGCTCCCTTTCTAGTCTGGATTCTCTCTAAATATGACTTTTCTTTAGAATATAATAATATAATATTGTTGGGGTTGGGGAGGTAGGACATCGGGTAGGACACCTGAACATGCCCAACCTGCATTCTATCTCTGGCACCCCATATGCCATATGGTCCCCTGAGCACTGCCAGGAGTCATTCCTGATTGCAAAGCCAAGTAACCCTTAGCATCACCAAGTATTACTCACCAAATTAAAAAAAAAGCAGAATATATTATTGTTATAAGTTAAGAAGAAATATGAAAAATTAGCATTTAAAATTATACTTTGCTTTAATAATTATTGGGTACCATTATTTAAATCTTCGGATTCTACATCAGAAGAATCGCTATAACTTCATCAAGTTGCTCACTTTCCAATTCTCTCTCTGGCATGTCTACGATGGTTCAAAGGATGTAGAGAAAGTGATGCCCTTGACTGAAATCTAAAATCATGCAGATGGTCGCCATAGCAATATTTTAGAATTTCTGAAAATATTATTCTCATTGCCAGAAAGCCTGAAGGAAAAAAATCCAAGCCGTATTACAAAATACATCAATTTACACAATAAAATTTTAAGAAAAAAATGTTTGTTTTAGTTATGATCCCTAACAAAATGCCATAAACTTAGTGGCTTAAGCAAGAAAAATGAGTTATCATAGTCTAAAAGCTGAAAAATCCAAGATTAAGAGGCTGATCAACTTGGATTGGGTAAGGACTCACTTTCTGGCTTGCAGGAAGGTCGCATCTTCGTGACAGAGAGAGGGTAGAGGATCATTTTTCTTCCTCTCCTATGAGGGCATCAATTCCAGAGGCCAGGCAGGGCTGTACCCTCATCAAGTAATGACCTTCGTCCTACTCCTGAGTTTAATCCTACACTTTGACCACATTTGCAACACTTTCCACAGCAGATATGTGGCTTTTTCCAACCCCTCCACGATCAAGAGGCTTCAGTGACACCATTTGGATGCTACTTTTTTCTTTTCAGTTCTGAAGCGTCTAACTGGAGATAATGCATTGCTGCAGGCAGAGGGCTCAGCCCCCCTTTTCTGCTCTTCTTCAGAGCCCAGGACAGGTCGGGGTCCACTGTTATTTGGGACTCTCTGTCTTGGCTTCAGACTAGAGTTTCGAATCACATACTCCACCTTAATGCCACTTAGTCGCTACAACTGTTCACAGAATTCAGGAAGATTCTCACCTTTATTTCTAAGATATAATACAGGACATGGAAGTCCTCTGCATGTAAAGCATGTGTCCCATCCGTTGAGCTATCTCCCCCGCTGGACATGTAGTGAATACCTACTGCAGGTACCCTCTTCTAGGGTTAGAGAAACTGACATGGATTTTGCCCCATTTGTGATGGCACAGCGGGTAGGGCGTTTGCCTTGCCCGCAGCCTACATGGCCAACCCGACTTCGATTCCTCCACCCCCTCAGAGAGCCCGGCAAGCTACTGAGAGTATCTCACCCACATGGCAAAGCCTGGTAAGCTCCCCGTGTTGTGTTCGATATGCCAAACACAGTAACAACAAGTCTCACAATTTGTTGTGAGACGTCACTGGTGGCCACTCAAGCAAATCGATGAACAACTGGAGGACAGTGCTACAGTGCTACGGAAGTCCTCATAGAAGAACTGAGCAGACAAAAGCATGTGAGGAAGCGAGTAGGCGCTCCCGGTCCCCGAGGTCACCCACCCAGAATATCCAGGGAAGTTATTGAACTTCAAACTTCTGAGATTTTTATGTAGGTTTCATCATGTAGGTCTGACTGAGCATATTGTTGGAAATACATTTCCATCTTTTCTCCCCTTTTTACAGAGTGGGAGGTGGGGCTGAAGATTCTAACTTTCTGTTCTTAGCTTGGGTCTTCTAGTGACCAGCTCCAGAATTGCCCGTGGCTTTTGTTGTTATTGTTTTTTTTCCCCTTTTTTGAGCTCTGTCCAGAGCTTGGGCAGGGGGTTGCTCACAGCTTGGGCAAATCATTGCTCCAGCCCTGTGCTCCAGCTCTTTGACTTTGGAAGATGAGTTTTATTCTTTCATGGATTCTTCTCTGGCGTACACAGAAGGTTTAGTTCTGAGCACCCCTAATCCGGTGGTTCTCAAACCCAAGCAGTTTCACTAGCTGGACTTTGCTCTACCACCAATTTCCTGATTCTGGAGGCCAAGAGTGGAACCTGATAAATTCATTGACTCAGGTTCACCCCAAATATCCCCCAGAGAGGGCTATAGAAGAACATTTCAAATAAATTCCCAAAGCTGCTCAATTCCCACTATTCTTCAGTTATAATATTGTTGTTTACATAGTCAGTAAACAAACACAGTCCTCCCGTTGTTCATCGATTTGCTCGAGCGGGCCCAGTAATGTCTCCATTTTGAGACTTGTTGTTACTGTGTTTGCCATATTGAATATGTCACAGGGAGCTTGCCAGGCTTTGCCGTGTGGGCGAGATACTCTCGGTAGCTTGCCGGGCTCTCCGAGAGGGGCGGAGGAATCGAACCTGGCTTGGCCAGGCTGGCTGCGCCAAGGCAAACGCCCTACCGCTGTGCTATCACTCCAGCCCCCTCATAGTCAATATACATCTAAAATTCTCAGGTAGTATTGCCTTTTTCTCTCAATAGTTAAAATTTGCACCAAGTGCTTAGATGATATTTCTTCATTGTGTCTTTCCCCCCTTCCCATTACTAAATGAAGCTAGTTTAGGTTCTAGGTTATACTGAGGAATAATATAATAATATAATCGTTGCCTTAATACAGAAAAAAAATCGTTTTTCCTTCTTGTGAAATGCAGATTGGTAGGACCTCTTCTCCATGTATGACTGAGGGTCTCAAATTCAGAGAGCCTTTACATCCCTTGGCTTCAGAAGGGCTTCAGGAGGGATGTGTGTGTGTGTGTGTGTGTGTGTGTGTGTGTGTGTGTGCGCGCGCGCGCATGCTTGCCTAAGCTGCTGGATGTACTCTAGATACGTCTCCCAATCCAGTAGTCACAATAAATCACATTGTTCACCAAATGATAGGGCTGCCAGGCAACAAATTTAACAGGTCCAGGAGAGAGCAGAACTGATGCAGAAACATCTCCTGTACTGTGAAGGGCTAAACTGTGTCTCTCCATCTTCCCCCGCCATATGTTGAACTAACAACACTCAGCACCTCGGAATGTACCTACATTTGTAGGGAGGATCTTTATAGAGGTAATTATGTTAAAATGAGAACTGAGAGCAGGCTATAGTGCAATCTGAGTTATCCTTGTATGAAGGGGAGATTTAAATAGAAGCACACTGACCAAGTCGTTAGGAAACATAAGGAGAAGACACATCTACCTTTTTTCATAGCAACAGAAGGAACCAATCCTGCTGAAATCTGCTCAGAATATTTTCTTGAATAAAAAAAATAGGAATTTCTTAGGAACCACCTCCTGCATAATGTAATCTCATCTTCCAACCTTGCTCCAGAGACTCATAAATAAATCTTGAGAAATATCAAATGAGCCACAAAAATGTCTTGCATGCCCGTTCCGAGCTGAGGCATCTGGGGAGATCTCAGAGAGGGAAGGGCAGCTCCTACCAAAACAAAGTCCCGGCAGCCACTCGCTCCCACACCCCAAAGCTGCAGCTACTCAGAGAAAGTTAAACCTGCTGAAAAACTCAGGTACACGGACCTCTGGGGTTGAAATCTCCAGGCATTCTTGAAGTGGGGATGAGCTACCTTCTCCCACCTCCCTTGCACTTCTGGAAGTCTTGGCGACAATGCCCAGGAACCATCTCCTGTGCCATGGAAGCTCGTGTAGCATCCTTGTTTCAGTGATTCCAATATAAATCTCAAAAGAGTTCAACAAGCTGCAAAAATTTTTTTTGGATATATTCCAGTTAAAAAGTTTAACTTCAAAAATAGGAGACTAACACCCAAAAATGGCCGAGATTAGTACCATGAATTTTACTCCATCGCTTGGAGGTTGGAGCGATAGCACAGCGGGTAGGGCGTTCGCCTAACAAGCGGCCAACATGGCCGACCCGAGTTCGATTCCTCCGCCCCTCTCGGAGAGCCCGGCAAGCTACCGAGAGTATTCGATATGCCAGACACAGTAACAACAAAGTCTCCAATGGAGACGTTACTGGGCCCGCTCGAGCAAATCGACGATCAACGGGAGGGCCTTTACCTTTTACCTTTACCTTGGAGGCCAACCACACATGCTAAGGGAAAAGAGAGCTCAGACAGAGAAGAGAGCACCAAATAAAGGGTGTTGGAAGGATCCTCCCAGGGTGGGAGAAGCATGCTGAAAGTAGACTATAGACCAAACACGATTGCCACTCAATGCCTCTTTTGCAAACCACAACACCCAATAAGAGAGAGAGAACAAAAGGGAATGCCCTGCCACAGAGGCAGGGTGGGATGGGGGATGGGGGTGGGAGGGATACTGGGATCAGTGGTGGTGGGAAATGGGCACTGGTGGAGGGATGGGTACTCGAACACTGTATAATTGAAACCCAAGCACAAAAATGTGTAAGTCTGCAACTGTACCTCATGATGTCTCACTATTAAAAAATAATATTAAAAAAAAGTTTAACTTCAGCTGTACCACCCAGGTAAAAATCTGGATTTCCTGATGTGCGTGGCTGCACCATCTCCAAACTTTACAACACTGACAATCCAATAGTAACACACCAGGTTCGATGGGATGTAACATGGAAGCCAACCAATCTCAATGAACAAAAACATGAACATAGAAGGCTTAACTTGTAACAACATCTTAGTAATCCTGCAGACAAGGACTTTATGTCTCCATGATGAAATACAAACTTTTACTAGAGTTTTTGTCATGGTCATGGTCACGGTCCTCCCGTTGTTCATCGATTTGCTCAAGCGGGCCCAGTAACGTCTCCATCATGAGACTTGGTGTTACTGTGTTTGGCATATCGAGTACGTCACGGGAAGCTTGCCAAGCTCTGCTGTGCAGGCGAGATACTCTCGGTAGCTTGCCGGGCTCTCCGAGAGGGGAATGTTTTTATAAGGAAATATTTTTTGATCGTTTGGTTAGCCATTTATAAAATAAGTTATTTATCCCTGCTACAGGGACCGGTGTGAGGGGCGGTTGGGAAAATGGAGACAGTGGTGAAAGGAAGGAGACGGTGGTGGTGGGATTGGGTGGGAATACTGAATGCCTGGAACACATTATAATGGGCAACTTTGTAAGCCATGGCGTTTAAATAAAGTGTGGGAGAAAAAAAATTAAAAATAGTAATTATTTAAAAAGGAACTTCTCTCAGCAATGCCTGGCCTGGAAGTTCTCAGGGACCACGATCGAGATTTAACCGGGTTCCTTGTAGCTATCAGGCTTATGCTGACTGGTTTGTTCCAACAGCCCAAGTAAGCTTAAACTAGGTACAAGCTAGTTTAAGCTCTTGCACTTTACTGCTCTAGGGTTGTTTCTGCTTTGAATGTGGTTTTGCCTCAGTTTACTCCTAGACAGTGTCAGCAGATGGATATAGCATCAGTTTGTTCTCAGTCCAAAGTCTTGCTGGGAGTATATGGCCTACAGAGTCTGCATTGCCAGAATATGTTTCAGGTGACTCTAGTTCTTATCAACAATGGTTGGAAGTTACTGAGTTGAAACAGGTGAAGTAAGTTTCCCCAGCAGTGTTTTCTCTGCTTTATGAATTCCCACTCACGGCCACGCGACCTATTATTATCTAGCTCTTATTCTATTATAATATTCTATTATCTACCTACCAAAACTATCCTGCCCACACGGCAGTCTGGCAAACTCCCCGTGGCGTATTCAATATGCCAAAAACCAGTAACAATGAGGGGTCTCATTCTCCTGACCTTGAAAGAGCCTCGAATGTGGCACTTTCGAAAATCTCAGGGCTAGGACGAAGGAGACGTTGCTGGTGCCTGCTGGAGGAAATCGATGAACAACAGGATGACAGTGATACAGTGATGAATTCCCAAGGAAGTGTTACCAATTGTCTCTCTAAGATGACTTGCACAGAGAACCTTATTTCCTAAGATTCTGATGGGGTTGAAATGCACAACTTCAGCGTAACTCTCCAGAATTCCCAGTGGCGATGCTCCTGACACGCGAATGCCCTTCTGAGACCTTAAACAGGGGCGGTGGGCCCGAGATTTGCCAACGTTAGGGTCCCAGGAGAGAGTCGGGGCAGAGGCCCAGCTGAGGGAAGACTTACCCCTCTGGCTGTTCTAGTAGTTCTTTTGCTCACGAAACTCTGACTTGGCAGAAATCTTCCAGAATGGTGCTGCAGTCTGAGCTCTTCCTTCCTTCCTTCCTTCCTTCCTTCCTTCCTTCCTTCCTTCCTTCCTTCCTTCCTTCCTTGCGTCATGGCGGGAGAGCTTCCCCCCTTTGCCTAGCCCACGCCCCTTTTCCTCTCTGGGACTCTCTCAGGACCCTGCCCTGCAGAGCCATCCCCGATCTGCCCCTACTCAGGGATGTTGACCACACCTACCCCCCCCATGGTTTCTCCCTCTGTGTGCCTTTGCCTGATCCTTCTTCTCTACCTATTACTTGTTGTTTAGGAAAGGAACTTAGAAGTGATTTTCCTGATCATCCAGGTTATTGAGGTAAATGACAGGCTATAATCTATGTCAGACTAGTTTTAAGCCACTCTGCCTTCAAAGGATTGGATACTTAGGGTCATTCTGACCTAAAGGATAGTTTGCTCAGGGTCACGAACAAAAAGTGAAAATGCAGTGTATTAGATCAATTGATGAAAGCTTCTTTAACCAAAGCTTTTAGACTGTCCAAAAATGTTCTTTAAGAGTTCTTGAGGCTTCTTCTTCTCCGGAGAAGTCCATGTTCTCTCTTGAACATAAATTCCTCTCTTTCTGTCCCCTCCTATCTCTCTAAATTCCTGCCCATAAAAACTACTGTGCTTCCAAAAAATAAACTTATTGAGACATATCATAGGCTCAGTTAGTAGCAGGGTCGCACTGTCCTCTCGTTGTTCATCAATTTGCTCGAGCGGGCACCAGTAACATCTCCATTGTGAGATTTGTTGTTACTCTTGTTGGCATATCAAATACGCCACAGGGAGTTTGCCAGGCTCTGTTGTGCGGGCAGGATACTCTCTCAGTAGCTTGCCGGGCTCTCTGAGAGGGACGGAGGAATTGAACCTGGGTCGGCCGCGTGCAAGACAAACGCTCTACCTGCTGTGCTATTGCTCCAGCCTGGCTCAGTTAGTATAGTTAGTATGGTTATTAATTTCCTTTGGATATAAAGTGAATGGGCCACAACTAACTGGTTGATTTACTGCCTTCTGCGTGGTTCATTTCAAGCTGTATTAATTTACCTCCTGTTGTCTTTCCATATGAATCATTTCTTAGACAACTCACTCAATGACATAGCAAATAGCTTTATCAAGGTAACTATCTAAGCTGTTAACAATTATGTGTACCTCACTGAGACAGTTCCTCCGATCCTTTTGAGTGGCAGGTCTCAGTAATGACAGAGAGTAAGGACAATTCTGACAGGTGTGAGGTGGATATCTCATTGTCATTTTGACTTGCATTTCCCTGATGATAAGTGATGAACACTTTTTCATAACCCTATTGGTCACTTGCAAACTTTATTTGAAGAAGTGTTTGTTCAGTGCCGCTCCGCAATTTTTGATGGGCTCATTTGTATGTTTGCTGTTGTTTTGTGAGTGCTTTATAAATCTTGGACAGCAGTCAGATGTGTGGTGTCTGAATATTTCCTCTCAATGAGTAGGGTGTCTTTTATTTCCAAACATTATTTTGTCGTGCAGAAACTTTGTAATTTGACATCCTCTCATTTATTTTTATTTCTTGTTCCTTTTAAAAAGATTGATGAAACTTCCAACCCAATCAGTCTTGTCTTGAATTTATTTTTATAGTCAAAACATGGCTTTAGACAATAAATAGAACTTCTGGTACTTTATTTTAATAGTAGCTGCAGCATCATTGAGATATCAAAAGCCATGACTCAAAAATCGTCGATACTTCATGTCAAACTTTTCCTGGTCATTTTCTGATAGAGCTATCAAGTAGAAAATGAGAATTCTTTTCTTCTCTCAGTAAATGAGATGCTTTCTTTATATGCACGTTCAGTTTTTACTGAAACTCAAAGACATGGACACTAGTTGGTCAGTTTGACATTTAAATTTTAATTCTCTGGCTTTACTAGTTCATTAGTGTCAATGAACACTTTTTCATAGGCCAGGCAGTCATCCATATGTCCTCTTTAGGGATGTGTCTGTTTATCCTTTAATTTGTAAAATATCTTCTCATTTTTATGGGCTTATTAATCTTGTTGAGCTTTGTGAGTGTTTTACATATATTTTGAAGTTAAGAGCTTTTTCTGAAGTATTGCATGTAAATATTTTCCATTCAGTAGGCTGTTTTTCAGTGTTAGCCCAACTTCCTTTTGCCATGGAAGTGCTTTTAATTAGATGTATTCCAATTTATCTTTATTTTTGTTTTATTTGCCTCTGGGGTTAAATCATTAAAGATATCTCTACTATATCTGAGAGAGTTTTGGTTACATTTTCTTGTAGTGCTGGAAATACTTGCCCTAGCAACTAGCAAGAAAAAGATATCAAGGGCATCCAGATAGGAAAGGAAGAAATCCAGCTATCACATCATTTGCAGATAACATGATACTATACTTAGAAAATCCTAAAGATTCTATAAAAAAATCTCCTAGAAACAAGAGGTTTGTATAATAGAGTGGCAGTTTACAAAATTAATACCCCAAAGTCCATGGCTTTCCTATATGCAAATAATAAAAGAGAAAAAAGATATTAAAAAAATCCCGTTCACAACTGTCCCTCAGAAAATCAAGTACCCTGGAATCAGGTTAACTAAAGAGGTGAAGGGCATACAAAGAAAACCACAAAACACTACTTCAAGAAATAAAAGAGGACATGAGGAAATGGAGACACATCACCTGCTCATGGATCAGGAGAATTAACATCGTTAAAATAGCAATACTCGCCAAAGCATTGTACAGATTCAATGCAATCCCTATAAGGATACCTAGAGAGTTTTCAAAGAAATAGACAAAACACTCTTCAAATTCATAGCACCAACAGCATTGTCCTCCTGTTGTTCATTGATTTGCTCAAGTGGGCCCATTAATGTCTCCATTGTGAGACTTGTTACTGTATTTGGCATATTGAATACATCATGTGTAGGCTTTACCGTGCGAGCGAGATACTCTTGGTAGGTTGCTGGATCTCCTAGAGAAACGGAGGAATCTAACCCAGCTCGGCTAGGCTGGCCATGCTCAAAGCAAACGCCCTACCGCTGTGCTATTGCTTCAGCCCATAATTAATATAGTTTGATATATGTTCATATAACTGAATTCAACATGTTTTCTGGGAAAATACTCACGTTCCCCTTTTATGTTGTATAACTAACATAAAGTTAGAAATGAGTTCTTCATTCACAGATTTCCAAACAGAATGTTTCTCATAAAAGACTTGGAGATAAAACAAGAAGCCGGTTGGCCCATTTAAAAAAAAATCATTTATCAACACATTACTTTGATATCTTAAACACATTTCAGACTTCAAAACCACAAATTTCAATGTAGAAGCTATGGAAATAACTTCTGAATGGAAGCATGATATTAGAACCTCTTAGTGGTGTGAAAACCAAGTGCGTGAGCCTTACCTTACCCTCTGCTCTAGGGCCGACTGAGTCTGCTGTCGGAGAAGGGCCTTGAAGGGGCCCCCTTCCTTCTGGCACTGCCACTGCCCATCCCACCTTCAAACAGTATTACAAAGTGGTAGTAATTAAAACAGCATGGTATTGAAATAGAAACAGACCCGCAGACCAGTGGAATAGAATTGAATATCCTGGCAGAGACCTTCACTTAAACTTTGATAAAGGAGCAAGAAATGTGAAGTGGAGCAAGGAAAGCCTCTTCAACAAGTGGTACTGGGAAAACTGGCAGCTATGTGCAAAAAGAAATGAACTCAGACCTCTTTCTAATGCGAGTTACAAAATTCAGATAAAAATGAGTCAACGATCTCAATATCAGAACTGAACCCATAGGCACATGGAGAAAAATGTAGACAGAACCCTCTATACCGTTGAAACTAAAGGCATCGTTAAGGCTGAAACACCACTGACCAAGAAAGTGGGGCAAAGATAAACAAATAGGACGACATTAAGCTAAGGAGCTTGTGTATCTCAAAGGAATGGCGACCAAGATACAGAGAGAGCTCAAGGAATGGGAAAAATTATTTACCCAATACTCATCAGATAAGGGGTTAATATCCAAAATATATAAGGCACTGGTAGAATTTTACAAAACAAACAGACAAACAAAAAACCCCCCTCCCAATCTTAACAAAAAAATGGGCAGAAGAAATAAACAAAAAATTATTAAAAAAAAAAAGCCAACACCACCAGAAAACACAAATGGCCAAAAGGCACATGAAAAAAGTGCTCTGAATCGCTAATCAACAGGAAGATGCAAATTAAAACAACAATGATCCATCCTCTTACACCACAGAGACTGGCATACATCAAAAAGAACAAAGAACAATCAGTGCTGGTGCAGATGGGGTGGGGCAGACAGAGGGAAAGAGAGAGAGAGAGAGAGAGAGAGAGAGAGAGAGAGAGAGAGAGAGAGAGAGAGAGAGAGAGAGAGTCCTTTTTATTGTTGGTGGGAATGCCGACTGGTTCAGCCTTTTTGAAGAACAATATGGGCATTCCTCAAATAGCTAGACATTGAGCTTCCATATGACCCAGCAATACCACTTCTCCCTCAAGTGCCTGGTACGAGGGCAGTTGGGACAGAGAAGGGGCCATTATGACAATGATGTCTGAAGGGATCGCTGTGGATGGGAGATGTGTTCTGAAAGTGGGTAAGGGACCAAGCATAGGGCCTCTTTGTACCGGTGTTGCAAACCATAATGTGCAAAAGGGGAGAGAGAGAGAAAGAAAGAGAGAGAGAGTCAGAGAGGACAGAGACAGAGAGTAGAAAAGTGCCTTCCATAGAGGCAGGTTACAGGGAGCGGGGGTGTAGTGGGCGGGAGACTGGGAACACGGATGGTGGGAAATGTGAACTGGTGGAGAGATGGGTCTTGGAACATTGCATGACTGAAATCTGATCATAAAAGCTTTGTAACTGTGTATCTCATGGTGATTCAATTAAAATCAATCAATCAGTCAATCAATCAATCAATTAAATAAAATAGCTACCAAAAAAAAAAGAAAAGAAAAAGACAAGGAAGGGTTGGACAGAAGTGACAGAAGTACAGTGGTGGAGGGTCTTGGGAACTTGGAGTTGGTGGAGTTGCAGAGAATTTGTGTATCAGACCACAAATGTGAACGCATTTGCCACCGTTTTACCTCAACTATGATGAAAATAAAACCCGAGCATTTTTACTGAGTCATAACTCTTCCTTCCCCTGGGCTCAGTGCCAGGGATTTTAGCGGATCATCCCTGTGGTCATTCATTCCCCAAGTGCCTTTGCAGCCTTCGGCAAAGCGTGGGCGGTGCTGACTCCTCTGCTCTGGGAGGTCCAACCTAGGGAGCTGGCAGGAACTGCAAGGTCTCTGCACAGGATCCAGTGATTGGGGCGCTCCTGGGGTTGCCATGGAGAAGCTGAAGGCGAATCATCCCTGCAACTCGACAGATCCTGTGCCTTCTGATTTCAGCTTTGTATTGAAGGGCACTGCAGCTCATCCTGAAGTCGCACATTAGCTTCACAAGTGTTTGTGTATTTATATGTATTTCGGTTGTACAGAGAGCATTGCAGTTCCCCACGGATAAGCATATTATTATGATTCCCAGCACAACCCACTTCCACCGGCTATGTTTATCTTTTTCACTCACCTGCCCTCCCTCTTAGACTTTCCTGGTAACCACCTTTTTCTTCCTTCTGTCTCTGAGTTTGCTTTTGTCTGGTTCTGTTTGCTCTGTTTCCTTGTGTATTCCACAGGAGGGGATTGATTCAGTGTTTGTCTTATCTCTGATTTATTTCAAGTAGCACAAGCCCCTCAAGTTGATCCAGGATCCCAGGATTCAAGTAAAATTCAACACTGTGTTTAAAAAATTCTGAGGACTGAAAAGGATTTTAGAGCTTCGATGAACTCTCTTTTTGAAGAAAGGGAGTGTCAGCAGGACTATTCCCCCGTGTTCGTGAAACCTTTTAAAGCCAAGCCAAGCACATACCCGAGGGCTTCTCCAGCCAACACCCTGCTCTCCACTTTAGGACTATAAATACTGTTACGGTCAAGAGTCAAATGAGTTAGTTTTGAAGATTTTTTTTAAAGCTCATGGAAGAGAATGAAAATAAGATGGTGCCATCTATATGTTCACCATTCCCCACATGACACCCCCCAGATTGCCTTATTCTGTTGTTTCATTCTTCTAGAGAATTTATCTTCTAAACTCCTTTACTGATAGTGTTGATTTATTGTTCGTCTCTCTGTACTAAATACAGCTTTACGGAAGAAGGGCTTTGGGATTTTTATTTGGTTTGCTAATGCATCTTCCAGGTGTTCTCATGGGTTAAGCACCCAAAATTGCCTATTGAGACAAAGATGCCTCTTTAAATAGCCTTAGCCATCCAGTGTCTATATACTCAGTCATCCAGCAGTTATGGGAAGCCTTCAAAGATCTAATGCTCTTTTAGGGCCTGGGAATTAAGTGGTGCTATTGGGTCATGAGAAGCTTAGCAGAAAGGAGGAGTAACTTAAAAAAAAAAAAGCAAAATCTCTGAGTGACCTAAACAATGGAGATAATTAAATGGGGGTGGATGCCTCTTAACTCCGGAGTAAAGACAAAGCTCTTTGTTCAAGACATTTAGATAAAGGTGAAAAGAAAAGGCAGCCAACTAAAAAGGCGAGGAAAGTTCTCCAGAAAACAGCTCGGAGAATCAGGTTTTCCTGTGACTTACATGTGCCCTGTGCTTTGTCTACTTTCAAGTGCATTTTCTTCATTATTACTAAGAGCTTTTAAGAATCATGTTTCTTTATTAATGTATCTGGCTTACAGAAAAGGGCTCAGAAAACTGCCTTTAGCCTTGATGATTATTTTCTTCTGTTTATCTGGGCCACATTCAGCAATGCTTAGCACTTACCCTGGGCTGTGGGCTCAGGGATGGCTCACGGATTGATGTGTGGTGCCCGGGACTGAACTGGGCCAGCCAAGTGCAAGGCAAGTGCCCTACCTGCTGTGTCATGCCATCTTTCAGGTCTGAATACCATCTTTTTTTGTTTGTCAGTATAGAATTGGAACGCCAACCCTTGGAATTTCTGTTTCAATTCGCAGGAATACATAAATCTAATGAGTTAGAATAAATTACAATAAATTAATAAAGGCAAGCATGATATATATGCACATATTTCCAAGCACAATATATGTAACTTACCTGTCTCATTTCTTGAGCATTTGTTTACAAAGCATTCTAAAAAATCTAAAGTTACTGTGGTGTTAAAGGGATAGATTGGTCAAGTCTCATATATCCAAAATAAATCCAGTTAAATAATGACATCTCTAAGTTTTAAGTATACTGCACGCAGAGAAGAAGGAGAGATTTTAATGAAAATGTCAGGAAGAAGTTGAACGAGTTGACACTTAAATGAGAGTCACTAAAAATGTTCAGAAGAAACTTTGGGGTGATAAGAATACTTGCTTTAAAAGCCTTTTTTTCCCTATGAGTGTCATGTTAGAAAAGAATAATAATGTCTTTTTAAAAAACTGTGTTTTAGATTCTGCCTGCATATTTGTCACATTAAGGCTGGACATTTTGATCAAATCTTTATGAACTTAACAAACCTAAATTAGACAATAAAGTCTAATTCCTGTAGAGAAATAATCCCCAAGTAGCTGCTGACAGGTCTATTCAATTATTTATTTTTATTCCTTTTTATTGAATCACAGTGAGATTCACAGTTGCAAAGTTGTTTGTGATTGAGTTTCAGCCATATTATAGTCCAATACCCATCCCTTCACCAGTGTCCATTTCCCAACACCAGTGTCCCTCCTGCCAACTGTCACTGTCCCCCAGTGACTGGGTCTTCTCCCCACCCCACCCCAAACAGGAGAATGGGTTGCAGACAGATCACCAGACATTAGCAACTTTTATTGAAAATTCAACAGGCTTGTTACAGGGAAAGAGGAACTTCTGGAGGGTGGGGAGACAGGGATGGATTGGGGAACAATGCAGGGGGAGCAGAGGACCAGGGAGACTGTTAACATAAGAATGGGGAACTGTGAGTATCCGGGAGTCTCAGCACTGCAGTGGTTCAGAAGAGGGTAGCAGGTAACTCAGTTAACATAATCTCCCAGCGAGGCAGAAAATTAGGCCTAGAGTTAAGGCAAGTTAAACCAAACTGCTCCTATAGGAGCAATGATTAAACACAGCGATTTACAAATTATGAGAGACAGCGACCTTTTTGGTACTGCCCTGTGCCATCTCTGGAGGATGTCTCTGGAGCCCTCCTGCCTCAAGGAGAATCCCCCAGGATGTTCAATCAATAGGGTGGCATCGTCCAGATGGCGTAGAAGCAGTGCCAGCGGGAAATCCAGCCCAGAATCTCCCGGTCTGGTCTCTATGGCAGGCTATCTCTTCTTCTTCCTCCTCCTCCTCCTCCTCCTCCTCCTCCTCCTCCTCCTCCACCACCACCACCACCACCACCACCACCATCACCACCACCTCCTCCTCCCCCTTCTTCTCTCCTCCTCCTCCTCCTCCTCCTCCTCTACCACCACCACCACCATCACCACCACCTCCTCTTCCTCCTTCTTCTCTCCTCCTCCTCCCCCTTCTTCTCTCCTCCTCCTCCTCCTCCTCCTCCATCACCACCACCACCAGCACCTCCTCCTCTTTCTCTCCTTCTCCTCCTCCTCCTCCTCCTCCTCCTCCTTCTCCTTCTTCTCCTTCTCCTCCTCCTCCTTCTCCTCCTCCTTCTCCTCCTTCTCCTTCTCTTCTTCTCCTTCTTCTTCTTCTTCTTCTTCTTCTTCTTCTTCTTCTTCTTCTTCTTCTTCTTCTTCTTCTTCTTCTTCTTCTTCTTCTTCTTCTTCCTCCTCCTCCTCCTCTTCCTCTTGTTCTTCCTATTCCTCTTGTTCTTCTTCCTCCAGTTTCTTCTCCTCCTCCTCTTCCTTTTCTCCTCCTCCTCCTCCATCTCCTCATTCTCCCCCCTCCCCTTTTGAGCATTATGGAAATGACACCCACTATGTCTTCTTTGAGGAACTGTCTGTTCACCTCTCATCTCCCCGGCCTTCTTTTTTTTGTTGTCTACACCCAGTGATGCACAGGGGTTACTCCTGGCTCTGCACTCAGGAATTACTTCTGGTGGTGCTCGAGGGACCATATGGGATGCTGGAAATTGAACCCAGGTCAGCTGCATGCAAGGCAAATGCCCTACCTGCTATGCTATCACTCCAGCCTCCTCTCAATTTTAAAAAATTGGATTGCTTTCCCAAATTCCCAGTTTTCTTTCTCAGTGCCACTTGGTTCTGGATGGTTGCTTCTGAAGACTGACCTGTCACCTCATCTTTGGCATAGCTGGTACTTTGCTAGGAAGGAGCAAATCCTCCATGCCAGCACCCTTCTCTACCTTAACATTACTAGTTTCACACACCAACAACCTTTCTCTGAATTCCCATCCCTTTCACTTAAATCATACCTCTCTGTCCGGGTTTCAGCTAGCTGGGTCTTTGAAAATATGACTATTCCGATTCTCTCCAGGCTCGCTAGGGTTCCCTACTGCCCTCTGGATACTCACCTCTGTATTTCAATGCTGACTGATTCCTCCCCACCCCACCTGGTAGTATTCATCATGTGGTGCTACCTTAGTACCAAATTACTGTTTTGATGTTACCAGAATTTCTAATAGATGCGCCCTTTTCACTTAAAAACTGGGGGGATGGGGGTGGGAGGTGGGAGGGATACTGGGATCTGTGGTGGTGGGAAATGGGCGCTGGTGGAGGGATGGGTATTTGATCATTGTATAATTGAAACCCAAGCACAAAAATGTGTAAGTCTGTAACTGCACCTCACGATGTCTCACTATTAAAAATTAAAAAAAAAAACTGTAGCACCGTAGCACTGTCCTCCCATTGTTCATCGATTTGCTTGAGTGGGCCCAGTCACATTGTGAGACTTGTCATTACTGTCTTTGGCATATCAAATACGTCACACGTAGCTTGCCAGGCTTTGCCATGCGGGCGAGATACTCTCAGTAGCTTGCCGGGCTCTCCAAGAAGGGCGAAGGAATCGAACTCCGGTCGGCCAGATTGGCTGCTTGCAAGGCAAATGCCCTACCCACTGTGCTATCGCTCCAGGTCTAAGGCGCTAGACACTTAAAAACATACTCCCCAAACTTAAGTTTTAGCCTCTTTTACTTGAATTTCTTTTTCCACCCCGTCTCCTTTTCAACCCAATTAGAGATATTTTCAGATCTTTCGAGATCCTTTTATCCTCTTAAGACTGTGCTTATTTCTTTGGTGTGAAGCAGTTATTAGAGTCGTGGTAAGATGGATGAGGCACACGCCCCACTCACTGTGTCTCAGTCTTAGAATTAAGTGGGTAAACATGCAGTGATGAAATATTCATTGGCACTCTTTGTATTTGTCTTCTCTGAGAAAGGCCTTTGATTTGACTTCACACTGTAGCACTGTAGCACTGTCCTCCCATTGTTCATCGATTTGCTCAAGCGCGCACCAGTAACGTCTCACAACAAATTGTGAGACTTGTTGTTACTGTGTTCGGCATATCGAATACGTCACGGGTAACTTGCCAGGCTTTGCCGTGCGGGCGAGATACTCTCGGTAGCTTGCTGGGCTCTCTGAGAGGGGTGGAGCAATCAAACCCGGGTTGGCCTCAGGCAAGGCAAATGCCCTACCTGCTGTGCTATCACTCCAGCCCTGTAGTTCTTTCTATTTAATAGATTCAGCTCAATTAATCATAATCTGTTACAGCAGTTTGTAACTGAGTTAATGTTATCCTACTAAATCTTGCTGAATGGAATGCCCAGTTCGTCAACACATTATTTCTATACAATCCCAATTAAAGTAAACTTTAAGGTCAACTTGGAGAGAGCAAATTTAGACAGTGATGAAAACTTTAAAGACTAAGCTGTTCTTGGCTGATTATACATAATAAACCAAGTTACTCCAAGAGGCTAATCCCAAAGAACATCACTGTCTTTTGGAAGAAACATTTTGTTTTCCAGGTACTAGGAAACGACTACCTCCACTACCCAGCTGTCGCCACACTCCAGGACGCTTTCCGGACCCACGTGGCAGCTCCGGTCGAGACTCACACACGACTGAAGATCCACAGAACAAGATAAGCGGAACTCTCTGAGACCTTGGACTCCAGCTCGGTAGACCCAGGGACACAGTTTTTCTGCTAGCTCCCACCAACCACAGGTAACAAAGGTAACATCATAAGCTGAGAAGATCAGCTGAAGAACTTCACATCGGGACCCATGGCCTAGAATGGAACGAACAGGGTGAGAGACTGAGTTCATCATGTCGACCAAGACCATAAGACACTATCATAAATACCCATCTTCCGGAATTGTCGTACCATATTTGATAGGGTTCAAATATGGTAATACCTACAAGGGTGATTAGAGGTCACTCCAAAAGCCTCTATCTCTCTCGGAAAGACTGGCAAGCTACCGAGAGTATTCCGCCCACACGGAAGAGCCTGGCAAGCTATCTGTTGTGTATTCGATATGCCAAAACCAGTAACTACAACTGGTCTCATTCACCTGACCCTGAAGGCTTCACCGACATGGCAGCACTGAGAAGGATGAGAAAGGAGAGGCCGACAAAATCTCAAGGCCGACCTAGGCTGCCACAATGAAGGAAGACAAAAATGATCGTCTGTACTTTCAATGCACGTACGCTAGCATCAGATGCATCCATCGAGTACCTGATGGTACAAGCGCAAATGATCAAGTACAACATCATTGGTCTGACCGAGACAAGAAGGCACGAATCTCACCATGCCGTTTTCGACACCGGAGAAGAATTGTTCCTCGGAACATGCGATAAAAGAGGTGTCGGAGGCGTCGGTGTCCTTGTCAACACAAACTTGGCCAAGAGCATTGATTCATTCGAATGCCTAACAACCCGAATCGGACGTTTACATTTGAATAGATGTGGCTCACTGCCTGCAGTTTCTATCTTCGTTGTCCACGCACCAACATCTCATTATGATGAGAAATCGAGAAGTTCTACGTGGAGCTGGAGAAGTTCTATAAAGAAGACCACACCTTCTACAAGATCATCGTGGGTGATTTTAATGCCAAGATAGGACCGAGAAGATCAGCTGAAGAACTTCACATCGGGACCCATGGCCTAGAATGGAACGAACAGGGTGAGAGACTGAGTTTATCATGTCGACCAAGACCATCCATGGTAACTCACAGTTCCAGAAGGCAGAATCTAAACGTTGGACATGGGAGTCTCCCAGTGGACGATTCCACAACGAAATAGACCACATCATATTCAATCGATGGTTTTGCCTGACCGATGTCGCTGTTGTCCCAAAATTTCGAATGGGATCGGACCACCGTCTCCTTCATGCAAAATTCTACTTCACAGAGTGGGGAGAAAGGGCTGCAAAGTTCAAAAAGAGAACTCCGAGAACGACCACCAACTGGGAACTCTTTGGCACTATTGCGGCAACATGGGAAGATGCCATTGTTGACAACATTGACGAGGAATACGATCGACTGGTTCAGCACCTCCATGAATGTGCGAGGAACGCCAAGAGAGAGATAGCCACAAAAAATCGCCTGTCTTCAAAAACTCTTGAGCTAATTCGCCAGCGTGGTTTGGCGCATGCCTCAGGCAACCGCAAGCTAACATCCGAGCTCGCAAAGCAGTGCAGAGATGCGATCAAGGAAGACCTCAAAGAGAGAAGAGCAGAAGTACTGGTAGATGCGGCAGAAGCCGGGAAAAGTATTCGTAAGGCCCGCCTGTCCTTCGCCAACTATAAGACCAAGATGACTGCCCTCCGACGTCCTGATGGATCCATCACATCCTCCAGAACGGCAATGGAGAAGATTATCCATGACTTCTACTCAAATCTCTTCGATAGCCATGTCCACTTGCCGACATACCAAATTCCACAGGATGGATATGTCATTCCCAACGTTCTCCCTTCCGAAATCCGACACGCCATTTTGTCGGTAAAGAAACAAACAGCACCCGGCCCAGACAAGGTCAGACCTGAACACCTGAAGAACCTGCTGTCAGTACTCATCAATACACTGGCTCAGCTCTTCACTCCCTACCTGTGTGAATGCAAGGTTCCGTCCCAATGGAAAACCAGCAGGACCATACTACTGTTCAAGAAGGGAGACATCCATGACATTGGCAACTATCGCCCGATCTGCCTATTGTCTGTCATCTACAAGTTGTTCACTCGAGTCATCCTGAATAGGATTGGCAGAACACTAGATGAAGGACAACCATGCGAGCAAGCAGGGTTCCGCAAAGGATTCAGCACCATCGACCATATCCACACGATAACCAAACTCATTGAGGTTTCTCGGGAGTTCAAGATGCCGCTCTGCTTAACGTTCATTGATTTAAAGAAGGCCTTTGATTCTGTTGAGACGGAAGCGGTCATTGAAGCCCTAGCCAATCAGGGCATTCAAGCCCAATACATCAGGATCCTCCGTGAGCTGTATTGCGGATTCACTACCAGGATCTCACCATTCTACAAAGAAGTGATCGTTGATGTCAAGAGAGGGGTGCGGCAGGGTGATACCATTTCACCGAAACTCTTCAGTGCCACCCTCGAGAACATCATGCGACGACTGGAATGGGAAGGAATGGGAGTGAAGATAGATGGTCGGCAACTACACCACCTCCGCTTTGCTGATGCCATTGTTTTAATAACACCAAACATCAGCCAAGCGGCACAAATGCTGGCCGACTTTGACCGTGAGTGTGGAAAGGTAGGACTACAGCTGAATCTTACGAAGACAATGTTTATGAGAAACAGCCTTGTTCCTGACGCCCCATTCACTCTCAATGGAACGACCATCTCCGAATGCAACAGCTATGTGTACCTAGGTCGAGAGGTCAACATGACAAATGACCAGGCACCCGAGCTGTGCAGGAGGAAGAGAGCGGCTTGGAACGCCTTCAAGAACGTCGACGAAATAGCTAAGAAGATGAAGAACCTCTGGCTCCGGGCACATCTCTTTGATTCCACTGTTCTTCCTGCATTAACATATGCCTCAGAGACCTGGGCCCTACGCAAACAAGATGAGAACGCTATTCAGGTCTCCCAAAGAAGAATAGAAAGAGCTATGCTTGGAATATCACGTTTCACTCAAATGAGAGAAAAATTCCGGAGTTCTGACATCCGTCGACGATCTAGAATCAGGGACGCTGTCTCATTTGCCAAGGTGTCAAAAATCAGATGGGCTGGTCACGTAATGAGATATAAAGACTTCCACTGGACGAGAGCTGTTACTGACTGGATTCCACGGGATGTCAAAAGACCGCCTTGCCTCCCACCTACCAGATGGTCAGACTTCTTCTTGAAGATCATGAACGATCGGTTTGAAGCTCTTCATGTTCCCAGAGCGAACAGATGCCATTGGGCTACACTAGTACGCGACAGGGACAAATGGAGACGTTACTGGTGCCCGCTCGAGCAAATCGACGACTAACGGGAAGTTAAGTGATTTAAGTGATTTAAGGAAACCCTAAGAATTATGAAAGCACCAAATAATAACTTTTCAGACTGAAAAACAAGATCACTTGACCACTTGACTTCCCATTAACCATTGATTTGCTTGAGCAGGCGCCAGTAATGTCTCCATTTGTCCCTGTCACGTACTAGTGTAGCCCAATGGCGTCTGTTTGCTCTGGGAACATGAAGAGCCTCAAACCGATCGTTCATGATCTTGATGAAGAAGTCTGACCATCTGGTAGGTGGGCGGCCACGCGGTCTTTTGACATCCCATGGAATCCAGTCGGTAACAGCTGTAGTCCAGCAGTCGTCTTTAAATCTCATTACGTGACCAGCCCATCTGATTTTTGACACCTTGGCAAATGAGACAGCGTCCCTGATTCTTGATCGTCGATGGAGGTTGGAACTCCGGATTCTTTCTCTCATTTGAGTGAAACGTGATATTCCAAGCATAGCTCTTTCTATTCTTCTTTGGGAGACCCGAATAGCGTTCTCATCCTGTTAGAAAAAAAAAAAAGATATTCTTTCTAAAGTGTCTCAGTAAGTATGCTCTGGAAGTACCCAGTACATTGGAAGAAATATATTTTTGTTTTGCCAGTCTATGGAAATGTGGTCTTAAATCTGCCAGAAGCAGCAGGACCTTGAATATTTCGAGTCTACATATGGTTGAACTACTAGCTGCCTTGCATAGAAATGCATGCGCGAGGAGAGCTTGCATAGCAGTGGGTAAACTCTGGGCACTGCACACACACACGTTGCACTGCTTGAACCACATCCCCACCACTCTCCCGCCCCCTTCCTTCCCAGCTCTGGTTTCTTGCTTATGAGACAGTTCATAGTGAATTGCATGAGCCATTCATTACTTTATTATGTGTTTGTGTTAGGTTGTGTTAGCCGAAACTTTAGAATAACGTAAGTAGTTCTGAGTATACTGAAAGCAGGCTAGGTTACAAGGTTTGATAAGTTAGCTGTAGTAAATTCATTTTCAACTTATGGAGTTTTGGACCATAAGCGCATTGTAACTAGAGAGAGTTCTGCAGATTTCTGCCCTCGTCTCCCGTGCTGTCTCCTGGACAAAGGAGTGCCCGTTTTCTCATTACTGCTTCAGAGCTCAGCACAGACCATCTCTGTAGCTATTTGTCTAGTTCCTGAACCCAGAGACCCTCTTGGCACTGAGCACCCCCCATGCCGCACACGGAGTGTGACCCCCTTGGCTCTGAAGACCTGGCTCCCAGCCCTTCCTTGCGGACTACTCACGTTGTCTTGCTTTTTTCTTTTAAAACTTGCCTTGGAGTCAATGTGGAGTCTGTAGCAAGAATGTCCTTTGCTTTTTTTTTTTTTATAAGACAGGAGAAGCTTCTGGCAGTCAGATCAAGAAATAGCCCTCAGTTCTTTTGGTGGGAATTACTTTGCAGTTCCAAATGACACAAGAATAACATGCTACCAAGAAGTCCATGAAAAGAAACTATGTGCAAATGACATCTTTTCACTTGGCTCTTTCAGCAGATTTTACTTTCTCTTAGTTGATTGTTTGCACGTGTGTGTATATGTGTGTGTGTGTGTGTGTATGAGTATCTGTGTGTGTGCATGTGTGTAGGAGGGTTAATTTGTCCCTTGCTTACTCTTCTTCTCCCCTCCCATCCCCTCTCTTTCCTTTCCTCTGTTCTTCTTCCTCCTCTCCCTTTTTCTTCCCTCCTCTTTCCTTCTCTTCCCTCACTTTTCCTTTCCTCCCTTCCTTCTTTCCCTTTTTCTTCTTTTCGCCTCCCTCCTTCCCTCCCTCCCTCCCTCCCTCCCTCCCTCCCTCCCTCCCATCCTTCCCATCCTTCCTTCCATTCTTCTATTATTTCCTTGCCCTTCCTCCATCTCCTTTCTTCATAGTAAATCCTAAGATTTCAAGGTTTACAAGATCTCTAAATATCTCTGTCTCCCATCCCCAACATTTAGTATTTCTTCCTCCTTTCCAGCACTGCGGCCAAATGTTCTTCAGCCTCTGTTAGGTATTCTGCCATGAAGATGAACAAATTAGTTCAGAATGAGCTTGTTGTGAATGTTTCAAGAGCATTTTTCATATGTAGTGAATTTCCATTCCTAAAAATATCATCTTATTTTCTTTACACAAGAAAATAAGAATTCGACTATAGCTTGCAATTATGTTTCACGATAAGTTCTTTTTTTCCCCCCTCTGGTAGATATAGACTCCCAGAGAGATGTAGAAAGGAGGCCATGTGGGGTTATTGCCACAGAACTGTTCTCTGTGAAAAGCGACCAATGGTAGAAGACGTGGATGCTCTTTAATTCAAAGGCCAGAGGACTTAGGGAGACAGCTGTATAGAACAGAGATTACTCCCTGGATGTTCCTAGTGGAATAACCTGGACATAGCTCCAAGTTTCCGGGAGCACCAGAGTAGGTGGTCATGGAGTTCCCCGGGTGCATGTCGTCTCCTCAGAATCCTCCCCGCAGTGCCTGTGTGTGAGAGTTTCACACTCCCAGATAAATTTTCCTCTTGGGTGTGAGGAAGTCTCCTCAGACTTGGGCAATGTACCCCAGAGGAAAATGACAAAAGCAAACAACATAATGCCTGGGTAAGCTAACTGTGGCCGAGGGATGTGGGTAATCTCAGCAGCCCACCCACTCCTCAGCACTGCAAGCATCTCCCTCACCCATTGTTACGTTCTCACAAAACTGAGGGCCTGGATGGTTTCCAAAAAAAACAAAGCAAAAACAAAAACCCCAAACAAAAACAAAAACAGGAAAAAGAGTTCTTCTGTCACTCCCCTAGGACTTCCCCTGCCGTGATGCCGGCTTCTCCCCCTGTCCACACTGGGCTGCTCCTGCTCCTTGGTCAGGCCACTATACCAGCGGGTCCTCACAGCACGACAGAAAGGAAGAGCATGACCAGCCTCCCAAGCCCAGTGAGTGGTGAGTGACAAGCTTGCTTCAGTTCTCTACAGACAGCTGTCTGTCTGTCTGTCTGTCTGTCTTTCATCAGATCAACGTAGGCGTGACGACAGTGAGGAGGCGGTCTTGGTTAAAGGACTGACACGGGCACTCAGAACCAAAGTGAGCTCTCACCAAGATGCAGCCTGGGATCAGAGCTCAAAAACAACTTCCCGTTTATTCCCAAATGCTCTCAGTTTGTTGCTTTTGCTAAAACGGGTTTGTATTCAAATGTCAGCACCGTGTAAGTGGTTCTGAGTAAAATAGCATTTAAACTGAGTTAAGAGGGAATACCAAAGATTGCAATATGACACCCACCATAGCCATGCCCCAGGACCCTGTGCCTGGCTGTTTCACTGTGGGCACTCCAGAGCGGGGCAGGTGAGGGCCCTCCCCGCCCCATGGGACGCAGCACCAGCAGCTGAAAACTCCCACAATTCAACCACAGCCACACTCCAGGCTGCTCCCCACATTCTCAGGCCGAGCCTCACGCATGAGTGAACCTATTCCTGGACCGTGCGGCCACATTTGCGGCTGTGTGACACATCATAAGACACTCCCTATCCATTGTCCATAAGTACCACATCACATTTGATGAGGTTCAAATAGTAGGCAACCAATCATAGAGGGAAATATATATGTATATATTTATATTTTAAGATATATATATATGAAAGTATACATCACTCAACCTTCAGTAACAAGTTTTTGATATCCTAAAGAAGGTCTTGTTCCTTCCCGGGGCCCCTTGGAGGGGAGTGGGTTGAGCTTTCCTCCCCGCCCCGACCAGGGCTCAGGCAGCCAAAGACCTCCAGGACCAGCCACCACCATGCTGAGACCACTCTCCGCACACATGAAGGTACTGGCAGAGGGACAAAGCCACGCGGGTTCCGGGGCCGAGACCTCCAAGCCTACTCGATTTGGAGTCGAGCATCTTCCACCCAGATCCTCCAAATTCCAGTAGGCGGGGGTCACACCCACCACCTGGCCCCCTGGCGCCGTGTAATCCCATCAGCGGCCAAGACTCAGAGACTATAAAATCCAGATCCCGGACGAGAGCAGTGCAGTCTCTGCCCCCGCGCCTCAGTGTTCCTTCCCGGAGTCCCTTGGAGGGGAGCGGGTTGAGCTTTCCTCCCCGCCCCGACCAGGGCTACGGCAGCCGAAGACCTCCAGGACCAGCCACCACCATGCTGAGACCACTCTCCGCACACATGAAGGTACTGGCAGAGGGACAAAGCCACGCGGGTTCCGGGGCCGAGACCTCCAAGCCTACTCGAATTGGAGTCGAGCATCTTCCACCCAGATCCTCCAAATTCCAGTAGGCGGGGGTCACACCCACCACCTGGCCCCCTGGCGCCGTGTAATCCCATCAGCGGCCAAGACTCAGAGACTATAAATTCCAGATCCCGGAACCTTATCAGACACCTTATCAGAACTTTTTTTTTTATGACATCTTATTGTCTCATTCCTACTTTGGACAAACTTACAGGCTATCGAATGTAGCCTGCCCATAGGGCAGAGTCTGGCAAACTCCCCGTGGCATACCAAATATGCCAAATACCAGTAACAATGATGGGTCTCATTCTCCTAAAGAGCCTTGAATACAATCTCAGGGCTAGGATGAAAGAGACGTTACTGGGGCCTGCTTGAGGCAATCGACGAATAACAGGATGATGAATGAATGAATGAATGAAAGAAGGTCTTAATGGCCCCTGCCAAAATAGAGAAATCTTTACACTATTTCCTCTATGGAAATTTTTTGTAGCATTTTCAGCTGTTTTTCATAACAAAAAATACAAAATATATTTATTTTGGTTGTGTTTTGGGATAGGGTTTGGGGCTTGGGATGGAAACATCCCAAATATGATGTTGAGAAGGTGTAATGGTGGTGGAATTAGTGTTTGAGTATTAAATGTAATCAAATATTGTGAGCTTCCTTATAAAAATAAAATAAAATATTAAAAAAAGAATTTATAAATCAGAAAAAAGAGGGAATCCTAGATGCTTCACACATTGGATTTTATTGAAAAATTTAATAGATAAATAACTTCTTACTACAAATGATGAAATAAGATCATAGAAACAGTAGAAAATAGAATCACAAATCACAAATCATCCTGTTATTCGTCGATTGCCTCGAGCAGGCCCCAGTAACGTCTCCTTCATCCTAGCCCTGAGATTATATTCAAGGCTCTTTAGGAGAATGAGACCCATCATTGTTACTGGTATTTGGCATATTGGGCACGCCACGGGGAGTTTGCCAGACTCTGCCGTGTGGGCAGGTTACATTCGGTAGCCTGCCAGTTTGTCCAAAGTAGGAATGAGATAATAAGATGTCATAATAAGATGTCGTGCGGCCACAAATGCGGCTGCGCAGTTCCAGGAGCTGGTTTTTATAGTCTCTGAGTCTTGGCCGTTGATGGGATTACATGGCACCAGAGGGCCAGTTGGTGGGTGTGACCCCCGCCTACTGGAATTGGGAGGATCTGGGTGGAAGATGCTCGGCCCAAATTCGAGTAGGCTTGGAGATCTTGGCCCCGGAACCCGCGTGACTTTGTCCCTCTGCCAGTACCTTCATGTGTGCGGAGAGTGGTCTCAGCATGGTGGTGGCTGGTCCTGGAGGTCTTTGGCTGCTGGAGCCCTGGTCGGGGCGGGGAGGAAAGCTCAACCCGCTCCCCTCCAAGGGGCACCAGCGAGGACAGCCAGGCGCGGGGGCAGGAGACTGCACTGTTCTCTTCCGGGAGCTGGTTTTTATAAAGAAAATAGAATGTCTTATGTAATTCGGGGGTAAATTTTAAAAAGTGACTCCCATTTGATCTTTTCTTGTTTTAAGCTTTAACTAGTATTATGATATTGTTCAAGTCAAACCTCATTTTCTAGATATTATATTCTTGTCTAAGAGGAAGAGCTGAGGCTATAGTAGATGCTAGTATCTTCCTTGTTCCATCACTCTCTCTCATTGGGAAGAATCATATCCTGAGATGTTAGTTACCTGGGTTGCAGAGTCAGCAGTGGAGAATCTGCTCAGGGTTGCCCTCTGGAGTGCCTGCTGGTTCCCGCGGGCTGCCAGCTGCTCCCAAGCTGCTTCTTCAGCTCAGATAATTAACCCAAACGGGGTTGATGGAATCCTCACTTCATCTCCACTTACGGAAGGCTGAGACTCCTATTCAGTTCAACCTCACACGGAACACACCAAAATCCCCACACAAGTCCACAGTCCTGGAGCACCACTCACTGCCTCTAAGAACATCCTCACAAGAGCCATCAATGAGAACTCACCCCAAGAACAGCACTCTGGGAAGCTTTAGGAACCCACCCCAGCCTAAGGAGAAAAGATCATAGCCCAGAAGTCTCTACTGGGATTGACCAGTTTTCTAATATCTTGGAGACACTTTGGTTTCAGATGTTAATGAGCTCAAAGAAACAATAATACCCGTCAAAGGAAGTAGAAGAGCAGAAATGTGAAAACTAAATTAGAAGTGACAGAAGAAATCTAGGTGAAATAACTCAGTGGAGAGCCTCAAGAGCAGAGTACCAACAGCTGAGGGAAAATTTAGTGAGGTCCAAGGTGGTACGTAGGAAACCAACAAAAGATGGGGGGAAAGTCTGAAAATAAATGAACAGCACACCAGAGAACTATGAGATGAGTACAGGAGGAACAGTGTAAGAATCATGAGTCCTTAAAAATCAGAAAGGAGAATTCAACAAGAAAGTTGAGGTCCGAAAAATCATAGATGAGATTTTTCAAGACCTGAGGAGTCCATGCACCCAGACTCAAGAGCCCCCAAGAGTTTTCGCCAAAGGGATTCAAGTAGAAAAATATTCAAGACATTTTGTAGTGAAAATGCCAGATGTCAAAGACAGAGACAGAACACTAATAGCACCAAGATCAAAAAAAGGAGCATGTGCACGATGCATAAGATTTATAGCAGGTGTATCAAACGAGACTCTATAAGCCAGGAGAGAATGGTGGGATATAGTGAAAAAGCTGAATGAAATGAATGTCTTACCAAGAATCCTTTATTGAGCTATATTATAATTAAGATTTAAAGGAATGATACAAAAACTTATCGGCAAGAAACAGTTTGGGAATTTCCTATCCTTAAACCCAGTTATGCATGAACATCAAAGGAGTTTATTTAAAAGGCAAGATCAACCTCCCAGCCATACCTCATTTCTACAAAATGCTGCTAATAAGTCCCTTCATCTCAATGATCTCACTATCGATGGATTGAACTCACCAATTAAGAGAACAGAGTGGCAGGATGGGTCAGAAAAAGGAATTCAACGTTCTACAGCCTAGAAGAGACCAGCTGAACTGTCCGGGCAAATGCAGGCTCAAAGACAAAGACTGGAAGACAATCTTACAGGCAACCAATCCCTTTAAAAAGGCCTGGAGATTCTGGCATTGTAAAGAGTGCAGCTCCCGGAAGAGAACAGCGCAGAGTCTCCTGGCCCCGTGCCTGGCTGTCCTCACCAGGGCCCCTTGGAGGGGAGCGGGTTGAGTTTTCCTCCCTGCCCCTGCCAGGGCTCCGGCAGCCGAAGACCTCCAGGACCAGCCACCACCATGCTGAGACCACTCTCCGCACACATGAAGGTACTGGCAGAGGGACAAAGCCACGCGGGTTCTGGGGCCGAGATCTCCAGGCCTACTCGGATTGGGGCTGGGCATCCTCCACTCAGATCCTCCAAATTCCAGTAGGCGGGGGTCACACCCACCACCTGGCCCTCTGGCGCCGTGTAATCCCATCAATGGCCAAGACTCAGAGACTATAAAACCCAGCTCCCGGAAGCGACATCCTCTTATCTCATTCCTACTTTGGACAACCTGTCAGGCTACCGAATGTAACCTGCCCACGCGGCAGAGTCTGGCAAACTCCCCGTGGCGTACCCAATATGCCAAATACCAGTAACAATGAAGGGTCTCATTCTCTTAACTCTGAAAGAGCCTTGAATGTGGCACTTTTTAAAAAAAAAATCTCAGGGCTAGGATGAAGGAGACGTTACTGGGGCCTGCTCGAGGCAATCGACGAATAACAGGATGGTTGTGATTGTGATTGTGATTGTAAAGAGTGCTGCAATGAACAAACAAGTGCAGATGTCACTTAGACTATACTTTTTTGGCTCTCTGGGATATATTCCCAGGAGGGAAGTGTATGCAACAGAACACTGCTCTTTTTTTTTTATTTTGTTTGTATTTTTTGGCCTGAGATATGGGTTTTAAAAGGACATTATCTGTACCAGCTTCATTAAAATAAACAAAGTATTTGTAAAAACCATAAAAATAAATAAATAATCAAAAGGACACAAAAGTGACTAAAAACAAACAAACAAACAAAATAAAAAGGCCTGGAGGTCACACTTAAGTGAGGCGACATAGACTTCAAATTTAAAACGTCATGATGAAAAGCAATAGCATTTATTAATGATCAAGCGAGCATTGGGGACACTAGGACAATTGTGAAGAGAAGAAGGAAAGTGGACAGACCCCCGTGTGGAGGGCAGAAGTTGAAAGGCTGCATGAAATTCTACCATTGATAGTTTCGTAAGTCACTTAATCACTTAACTTCCTGTTAGTCATTGATTTGCTCGAGCGGGCGCCAGTAACGTCTCCATTTGTCCCTGTCGCGTGCTAGTGTAGCCCAATGGCATCTGTTCGCTCTGGGAACATGAAGAGCCTCAAACCGATCGTTCATGATCTTGACGAAGAAGTCTGACCATCTGGTAGGTGGGCGGCCACGCGGTCTTTTGACATCCGGTGGAATCCAGTCGGTAACAGCTCTAGTCCAGCGGCCGTCTTTAAATCTCATTACGTGACCAGCCCATCTGATCTTTCGTACGTCATGGTGACTAAAATAAAATAAAAATAGGAAAGGAAACAGTATTCTTCAATTCATAGTCCAATTTCCACATGTATTGTTTTTTAAATTAAATAATGGGAGTATAGCAGCGTAATTTTGTCATACAATCTTTCCTGGAGCACTGGAGCACTGTCCTCCCATTCATTGTTCATCGATTTGCTCGAGCGGACCCAGTAACGTCTCCATTGTGAGACTTGTTGTTATTGTGTTTGGCATATCGAATACGTCACGAGGAGCTTGCCAGGCTTTGCCGTGTGGGTGTAATACTCTCGGTAGCTTGCCTGGGTCTCCGAGAGGGGTGGAGGAACCCGGGTCGGCCGCGTACAAGGTGAACGCCTACCACTGTGCTATCGCTCTAGTCCACAATCTTTCCTATAGACCATAATGATAAACAGAAAAGAATCTTTAAAAAAAGAATTTGGTAAGCACCCCACTTAACTAAATTCTTGCTGCTACAGCTTTACCTTAGGAAGCAAGCTTTTTCATTGTAATAAAAATAAATTTCTTTATCCTTTCAGAGACATTTTCCTCGTATGACATTCGCCCTTTCAGAACACCTACACACTCAGATGTAAAGGCAAGATTCTACAAGATAAGCTTTTCAGGGACAACAGATGTCAGTTTTTATAACATGTTTATGGAATGTTTCCTATATGCAGGACTTCAAATAATATTTTAAAAAAAGGGGAAAATCTTTTTTTCGCATTCTTTGGCACTACAAAATGTTTTATTTTATCCGTAGGAGTTTCTATTTTGGATTGTGTCACAATCTTAAGGAGAGGTACTCTGAAACAAGGGCAAATTAAAGAAAAAGAAAGATGCATTATTTAAATTTCAAGGGCTTATTGTCATTTATTATCAGAGGAATGAAAATAAATATGACAATAGATGTCATCTCAAACCACTGAGAAGGGTATGTACCAAAAAAGACTAGAGATCACTGCTGTTGGTGGGGACGTGAGGAGAAAGGAACCCTTTTCCATTGTTGGTGAGAGTGTCATCTGGTTCAATCTCTATGGAAAGCTGTCTGGAGATTTCTCAAAAAAATAATAATAGAATTTCCATATGACCCAGCAAGTTCACTTCTGGCATCTACTGTCCAAACAAACAAACAAACAAACAATTACAAAAGTTATGTGCACTTCTATGTTCATTGCAGTGCTAAGTACAATAGCAGATATGGAAACAGCCCAGATAGCCAATGTCACTGGTGGAGTCCGTCCAAGACACTCTTCCAGTGCTTGTGGACACCCAAGGCTACACCCTGTGATGCTCGGAGGGGTCATGGTGGGCTAGGAACCAACAGTATGAGCCCCTTACCACAGAGCTATCTCTGCTGGCCCCTCTCATGTTTTTAAATCTATATCATGTCAACATAATAATAAAAACCCATTAAAAATTAATTAGCAGTGAAAAAAACTCACAGTCCGATACCTACAATGTAGTGTTGCTTTCATATCTGGGTAGATTTTCTATCTTCTAGGCCTGCTCTTTGTTTTTAAATGACATTTTAGTGGGATGAAGAAATGGCTGAAAAATAGCCTAAGGACATTGACAAAGAGTTATGGACACTTTGCTTGTGGTGAAGTGCACTTACTGTACATCAAAATTATAAACGTCAATACTGTTATACACATGTTCCAAAACTATGATGCTAACTGTGTCTGCTTTGGGGGCACACACGACAGTGCTCACGGCTTACTCCTGGCTCTGTATTCAGGGACCCCTCCTGGAAGGCTTGGCAGACCTTGGCCAATGGCATTGGAGAATGAAGCCAGGTCAGCACCCTGCTTGCTGGCTACCACTCTGATATGGTAAATCTTTTTTTTTTTTTTATCTTCATCAAACCTCCGTGTGTGTGTGTGTGTGTGTGTGTGTGTGTGTGTGTGTGTGTGATGTGACTATGTCTCTCCCATCTCTGTCTTCTGGTTACATTGCCTTCCCTCTTTGAGGGAAGCACTTGTGATTTACTTTAAAGTCCAACAGAAAATCCAGAATAATCCATCTCAAGAGTGTAAACTTCCATTTCACATAGAAAGCAAAATCACGTTGCTTTTACTGTATCACGGTATCACGGTCATCCTGTTGTTCATCAATTTCCTCGAGCAGGCCCCAGTAACGTCTCCTTCGTCCTAGGCCTGAGATTTTAGAAAGTGCCATATTCAAGGCTCTTTCAGGGTCAGGGGAATGAGACCCATCATTGTTACTGGTTTTTGGCATATTGGGTACACCAAGGGGAGTTTGCCAGACTCTGCTGTGCGGGCAGGATACTTTCAGTAGCCTGCCGGGTTCTCCAGAGCAAGAACTGGATAATAAGATGTCACATGGTTCACGGTCGCGCGCTTCCAGGAGCTGGATTTAATAGTCTCTGGGTCTTGGCCGTTGATGGTATTACAAGGCGCTGGGGGCAGTTGGTGGGTGTAACGTCCACACACTGGAAGATGGGGGATCTGGGTGGAGGAGGTCCAGTCCTGATCCCAGCAGGCTTGGAGATCTCAGCCCCGGGACCTGCATGCCTGGGTTCCTCTGCCAGAGACTATAAAACCCAGCTCCCAGAAGATAATAGCGCAGAGTCTCCTGCCTCTGTGCCTGGCTGTCCTCACCCGGGCCCCTTGGGGGGGGCGGGTCGAGTTTCTCTCCCAGCCCCGAGCAGAGCCCTGTCAGCTGAAGACCTCTGGAACCAGCCACCACTCTCCATGTTTGGACAAGCCTCATGCATGAAGGAACCAGCAGAGGAACCCAGACATGTGGGTCCCGGGGCTGAGATCTCCAAGCCTCCTTGGATTGGGACTGGGCCTCTTCCACCCAGATCCCCCATCTTCCAGTAGGGAGACTTTTACTGTACGAAGTAATATTTATAGATTATAAGGATTTAATTATGGATATATTTAGATAGACCATTTTTAGACAACTGTAGAAATCTATGATACCTTTTTTTAAAACCCAGTCAGTCCTCATAAACGTTTTCGTGAGTTCGAGACAATATGATTTAATAGTTAAATCGATCACTCATTTTTGAATTCCGTTGTTATTTAACCAGTACCATCTCCGTGGGAGATGCTGTACTGAGCTGCGCATTGGTGTATTGGTGTCAAGCCATGGACATCGCATGCGGGAGGTGTCGTGAAAGTCAAACTTGACGGTAAAAGTAAAGGCAGGTCACAAATTAGGACTTGAAGTGCTGTGACATACTCTCTAATCGCCAGGATTTTAAACAGCAATTTACAGAAATACCCAGATGAACAACTAGATATGCTCCAAGGCCAGTGAGCTAAAAGAGTTGAAACAATGCCCAGACATATGCATAGATCCCAGTCAGAGGTTTCTCTTTAGGCCTCCCTCCACACCCGAGGACACACCTCCTCCACGAGAGGTTTGATGAAGTTAAAAAAAAAGAAGATTTCAGCATACCAGAGTGGTAGTACAGTGAGCAGGGTGCTGACCTGGGTTCAATCTCCAACACCACCTGTGGTCTGCTGAGCCTGCAGGAGGTGACCCTGAGTACAGAGCAAAGCGTCAGCACTGTTGGTGTGGCCCCAACAGTTTTTGTTTTGTTTCTCTACAATCCCCAAATATGTGAGATCATCTAGTTTCCGTCCTCCCTAACTTTTATCATTATTAGTCTACACTCATACTTGCTAATTAATCTCACTTAGATTCCAGGGTAGGAATTCTTTGACATTCAATGTTTTAACAGGGGCACTATTTCATTGTCTACTGAATTATACTGAAAAGGATGTTTCTTCTTTTATCATCTTGTAATTAATCTAAAATGTTCATAACAATGTTAGTTTTATGGTTCTGCTGCTCAGTCACATCATCTCACTGTGACCAAATTGCGCAAGACCCTCTACTGTTGTCCTTATGTTATTTCCGATCTGCTCATTCACTTTCCTACCTACATCGTCTTGGAAAAACAGTATTTCAGGAGAACTTGGTAACACTCATGAGTTGGTCTTTGAAGGTTAAACAAGTATCACATAGATTTTTGATTAAATGTTAGTAAATCTCAGTGAAGATATGTGTATTTTTCCCTTTGTGATATTTTCCTTCCATTTTTGGTGAATTGATGCATTGGCCAACCACTGTTGCTAACTCTTGAAGAGATTTAATGCTTTCTAAAATCTTTGATCATAGCACAGCGGTAGAGCGTTTGCCTTGCGAGCAGCCAGCCCGGCCGAGCCAGGTTCGATTCCTCTGCCTCTCTCGGAGAGCCTGGCAAGCTAACGAGAGTATTCAATATGCCAAACATAGTAACAAGAAGTCTCACAATGGAGACGTTACTGGGCCCCTTCGAGCAAATCGATGAACAACAGGAGGACAGTGTTTTTTTTTTAAGTGTTATATAAACTTTAGGAAAATCAGGTCTTATCTAATCACTTAAGTATGAAATGTTAAGAGTTTTTGGAGTTAGGCTCACAAATAATCCAAACAATATCCTGTATTTTCTTGTCTCCTAGGAAACTGCTAGAGCATCCCTGAGTTTTCTCTGCAAAAATCAATGTCTTATGTAACACACTGGCAGCCTAGAAGGCAGAATATAGTATTCTTCCCCATGCCCAGTTTCAGCAGCACGATTTGCTCATGTTTGTAGGATGCAAAACTGAAGAGAAAGAGAATTTTAAGTCAAACAATGCCAATATAAAGATTTTTTGGGAGTGGAAGTTACTAACCTAATTTTGTTACCTTGAATTTTTCTCTTTATAGGGAATGTTTGGGAACTTTTATTTATTTTTTTTTCAGGTATTTCCTTCACCCCAGTAATAATCTCAGTTATTAGCTAATATATACACACTGAACTTTAGCTAATAATTTAACTTTACCCAGATCCCCTATCTTCCAGTAGATAGGCATCACACCCACCAGCTGCTGCCGGTGCCAGGTTGGTCCCATCAATGGCCAAGACCCAGAGACTATAAAACCCAGCTCCCAGAAGCGAGTGGCCACATTCGCGGCCATGTGACATCTTACTATCTCGTCCTTACTTTGGAGAACCTGGAAGGCTACCGAAAGTATCCTGCCCACATGGCAGAGTCCCGTGTCGTACTCAATATGCCAAATACCAGTAGCAATGATGGGTCTCATTCTCCTAATCCTGAAAGAGCATTGAAATGGCTCTTTTAAAATCTCAGGACTAGGAAGAAGGAGATGTTACTGGTGCCTGCTCGAGGCAATCGACGAACAACAGGATGATTGTGATGTGATATATATATATCTGTATATATATATTTGTCCAGTTAATCGTCGATTGCCTCGAGCAGGCCCCAGTAACGTCTCTTTCATCCTAGCCCTGAGATTATATTCAGGGCTCTTTAGGAGAATGAGACCCATCATTGTTACTGGTATTTGGCATATTGAGTACGACACGGGACTCTGCCATGTGGGCAGGATTTGTCCAGTATCTAATGATTATTTGTTACAACTGATAGGGCCTGCCATTATCCATGTAGGGAAGCACTTAGAGAATCTAGTTGTTTGCCTTCAACAAGGAAGGTTAGAAGTGCCTTTTCTGTTATTGGGTAATCATGCAAACTTTAGTTCTAGTCAGGGGATGTTTCCAAAATTTCAAATTTGATTTTAGTTTACTTAAAAAAGCCTTAGTCTTGTCCAGTGAGAATTTATTATTTCAGAATATGCTTCTTATAAGATTTGTTTTACCTTTATGTAATTCCCTAAGGAAGGAAAACTGTGACTTAACAACTTAAATAGAAAACCAACAATACACATATTTTATCAACCATCAGAACAGCTTTATTACTTAGGAACATTTCTATAGTTATTTTGGTAAAAACGTTATTATTGGCAAGAGTGATGTGAGTGAAGACTCCTCTAGGTTTGTGGCTAGGACACATGAAAAGAGACTGTGATCGTCACTTGGGAAAGAAAACGGAAAGTGAAGGAAGTTTACCAAATAAGACAATGAGCTTAGATTCCTAGGTGTTGAGTTTGCATATAGGGACTGTCTGAAACTGGGAAAATGAATGAGGTTGTCTCCTGAAATGAATGAGTGAAGATGAGAATAGCTTGTTTGTTACTAAATCTCATCATCGATAGGCTCATTTCTGCATTAAACAAGCAGCACCGTCCTATGAGGTGAGTGCTTGGAGAATCACCACAGAAGTACTGAATTGAGAGCATTTACAATGTATAATATGATCCAGTCAATGTGTTTTGGATGTAGAGGTCACTGGGAATCTTACAAAAAGAATTTCAGGGGAGAGACAGAGTGGGAGAAAAAAAGCAGACAAGAGGATGAACTGAGAGAAGCAAGTGGTAAAGCTTTGAAAATATTTTGGCTGTTCTTGAAGAGATGTAATGGTAAGCAGATGAGCTCTAGATAAAAAGGGAGGGATGATATCAACAGGATAAATATTTTTGAAATTTTTGAAATTAACCAGATGGCACAGCAGCTTAAGACATGCTTATTATAGAAGAATAATAAAATCTAGTAACAGAGGACTTTGCAAACTTACTTATTATTCATTCTCTGCTCTGCTGTTCAAAAGTGTTTATGAAAACTAAGCTTGTTCTCATGATACTTGGGAGCAGAATGTCATCCAGAGAAAAATGATAACTATTTGTTTTGAATTATCTGGTAGCACCCATGAAGACCTTACTCAAAATAATTTCTCTTTCTCTCTGATGCAGAGCTAAATATAGTGAAAAATGCTATCTGGGATATTTGTCAAAATATGTATGTCTGAGCAATTGCAGTATTTTTTGCTGCCTAACTTGGTATATACGTTTGGATCAAGCAGTAGGCTAAGCTTAAGAGCTTGAGAAGAAAGAATAGTGCATTTGGATTTTTAAAAGGGGGTTTGGAAAGTTCCAACATATTATGATCAATCCGGTATGAGTAGCTGCCTCAAAGGACTGGAGTCCATGCGTGGCAGGTGCTAGCTCTCAACTGCAAGTTCTGGCACTGTGTGTTCCGCCACGCCTCACCAGGTGTGACCCACGGGGCCTGCACAGCACCCAATCCTCACAGCCAGGCAAAGCATTGGCAGCAGTGACCCTACAGCCCTCAGAACATCGTTTAGAAGAATGCCCCTCCCAAAGGTGCCTGCCAATCAGGGACATTAATCCTCAATCAATGAGTTGTGTAACTATTGTTGTGAAACTAATAGTTGTGTAACTATTTATTATAGTTTTTATCACTCCCAAGTAAGATTTTATCGCTTAGCTGTTACTGTCCAAATCCTCCCTCTTGGGGGCTGGAGCAATAGCACAGCCAGTAGGGCATATGCCTTGCACGTGACCAACCCGGGTTCGATTCCCAGCATCCCATAAGGTCCCCCGAGCATCAACAGGAGTAATTCCTGAGTGCATGAGCCAGGAGGAACCCCTGTGCAATGCCCGGTATGACCCAAAAAGCAATAACTAAATACATAAATAAATAAATAAGTAAAAACAAATTCTCCCTCTTCCCAACCCCTGGAAATCATTAATCTTTTTTTTTTTTTATGTTTATGGGCTTGTCTATTTTGGATATTTCATATGGACAGAATCCTATGAAATGTAAATTTTGGTCTTGATTCCTCACTTAGCATATTGTTTTCAAGATTCATACACCATGTGACTTTTATCAGCTATTTATTTTATTATCAAATCAGACTATATGGCATGGATATGCCAGAATGTTTATTTTTTGATATGGGTTGGTTTTATATTTTGGCTATTGTGAATGATACTATAAATGTTAATGTACAAATATTTATTTTGTTCTATTTTGGTGTGTACTGAGGAGTACTGGGATATCAGGATCACTTAATCACTTAATCACTTAACTTCCCGTTAGTTGTCGATTTGCTCGAGCGGGCGCCAGTAATGTCTCCATTTGTCCCTGTCACATGCTAGTGTAGCCCAATGGCATCTGTTCGCTCTGGGATCATGAAGAGCCTCAAACCGATCATTCATGATCTTCACAAAGAAGTCTGACCATCTGGTAGGTGGGCGGCCACGTGGTCTTTTGACATCCCGTAGAATCCAGTCAGTAACAGCTCTAGTCCAGGGGTCGTCTTTAAATCTCATTACGTGACCAGCCCATCTGATTTTTGACACCTTGGCAAATGAGACAGCATCCCTGATTCTTGATTGTCGATAGATGTCGGAACTCCGGATTCGTTCTCTCATTTGAGTGAAACGTGATATTCCAAGCATAGCTCTTTCTATTCCTCTTTGGAAGACCCGAATAGCGTTCTCATCCTGTTTGCGTAGGGCCCAGGTCTCTGAGGCGTATGTTAATGCAGGAAGAACAGTGGAATCAAAGATATGTGCCCGGACCTGGAGGTTCTTCGTCCTCTTAGCTATTACTTCAACGTTCTTGAAGGCGTTCCAAGCCGCTCTCTTCCTCCTGCGCAGCTCGGGTGCCAGGTCATTTGTCATGTTGACTTCTCGACCTAGGTACACATAGCTGTTGCATTCGGAAATGGTCGTTCCGTTGAGAGCGAATGGGGCATCAGGAATGAGGCTGTTTCTCATAAACATTGTCTTTGTAAGATTCAGCTGTAGTCCTACCTTTCCACACTCACGGTCAAAGTCAGCCAGCATTTGTGCCGCTTGGCTGATGTTTGGTGTTATTAAAACAATGTCATCAGCAAAGCGGAGGTGGTGTAGTTGCCGACCATCTATCTTCACTCCCATTCCTTCCCATTCCAGTCATCGCATGATGTTCTCGGGGGTGGCACTGAAGAGTTTCGGTGAAATGGTATCATCCTGCCGCACCCCTCTCTTGACATCAACGATCACTTCTTTGTAGAATGGTGAGATCGTGGTAGCGAATCCGCAATACAGCTCATGGAGGATCTTGATGTATTGGGCTTGAATGCCCTGATTGGCTAGGGCTTCAATGACCGTTTCTGTCTCAACAGAATCAAAGGCCTTCTTTAAATCAATGAACGTTAAACAGAGCGGCATCTTGAACTCCCGAGAAACCTCAATGAGTTTGGTTATTGTGTGGATATGGTTGATGGTGCTGAGTCCTTTGTAGAACCCGGCTTGCTCGCATGGTTGTCCTTCATCTAGTGTTCTGCCAATCCTATTTAGGATGACTCGAGTGAACAACTTGTAGATGACAGACAATAGGCAGATAGGGCGATAGTTGCCAATGTCATGGATGTCTCCCTTCTTGAACAGTAGTACGGTCCTGCTGGTTTTCCATTGGGATGGAACCTTGCATTCAGACAGGTAGCGAGTGAAGAGCCGAGCCAGTGTATTGATGAGTACTGACGGCAGGTTCTTCAGGTGTTCAGGTCTGACCTTGTCTGGGCCGGGTGCTGTTTGTTTCTTTACCGATGAAATGGCGTGTCGGATTTCGGAAGGGAGAACATTGGGAACGACATATCCATCCTGTGGAATTTGGTATGTCAGCAAGTGGACATGGCTATCGAAGAGATTTGAGTAGAAGTCATGGATAATCTTCTCCATTGCCGTTCTGGAGGATGTGATGGATCCATCAGGACGTCGGAGGGCAGTCATCTTGGTCTTGTAGTTGGCGAAGGACAGGCGGACATAACGAATACTTTTCCCAGCTTTTGTTGCATCTACCAGTACTTTTGCTCTTCTCTCTTTGAGGTCTTCCTTGATCGCATCTCTGCACTGCTTTGCGAGCTCGGATGTTAGCTTGCGGTTGCCTGAGACATGCGCCAAACCACGCTGGCGAATTAGCTCAAGAGTTTTTGAAGACAGGCGATTTTTTGTGGCTATCTCTCTCTTGGCGTTCCTCGCACATTCATGGAGGTGCTGAACCAGTCGATCGTATTCCTCGTCAATGTTGTCAACAATGGCATCTTTCCATGTTGCCGCAATAGTGCCAAAGAGTTCCCAGTTGGTGGTTGTTCTGGAAGTTCTCTTTTTGAACTTTGCAGCCCTTTCTCCCTGCTCTGTGAAGTAGAATTTTGCACAAAGGAGACGGTGGTCCGATCCCGTTCGAAATTTTGGGACAACAGCGACATCGGTCAGGCAAAACCGTTGATTGAATATGATGTGGTCTATTTCGTTGTAGAATCGTCCACCGGGAGACTCCCATGTCCAACGTTTAGATTCTGCCTTCTGGAACTGTGAGTTACCATGAATGGTCTTGGTCGACATGATGAACTCAGACAGTCTCTCACCCTGTTCGTTCCATTCTAGGCCATGGGTCCCGATGTTAAGTTCTTCAGCTGATCTTCTCGGTCCTATCTTGGCATTAAAATCACCCACGATGATCTTGTAGAAGGTGTGGTCTTCTTTATAGAACTTCTCCAGCTCCATGTAGAACTTCTCGATTTCTCTTTCATCATAATGAGATGTTGGTGCGTAGACGAAGATAGAACCTGCAGGCAGTGAGCCACATCTATTCAAATGTAAACATCGGATTCGGGTTGTTAGGCATTCGAATGAATCAATGCTCTTGGCCAAGTTTGTGTTGACAAGGACACCGACGCCTCCAACACCTCTTTTATCGCATGTTCCGAGGAACAATTCTTCTCCAGTGTCGAAAACGGCATGGTGAGATTCGTGCCTTCTTGTCTCGGTCAGACCAATGATGTCGTACTTGATCATTCTCCCTTGTACCATCAGGTCCTCGATGGATGCATCTGATGCTAGCATACGTGCATTGAAAGTACAGACGATCATTTTTGTCTTCCTTCGTTGTGGCAGCCTAGGTCGGCCTTGAGATTTTGTCGGCCTCTCCTTTCTCATCCTTCTCAGTGCTGCCATGTCGGTGAAGCCTTCAGGGTCAGGTGAATGAGACCAGTTGTAGTTACTGGTTTTGGCATATCGAATACACAACGGATAGCTTGCCAGGCTCTTCCGTGCCGGCGGAATACTCTCGGTAGCTTGCCACTCTTTCCGAGAGGGATAGAGGCTTTTGGGGGGACCTCTAATCACCCTTGTAGGTGTTACCATATTTGAACCCTATCAAATATGGTACGACAATTCCGGAAGATGTGTATTTAGTGTTTTATGATGTGTCGCGCGGCTGCAAGCGGCCGCGCGGGTCCGGAAAGCGTCCTGGAGTGTGGCGACGGCTGGGTAGTGGAAGTAGTGTTGAGGTTTCTCGGGAGTTCAAGATGCCGCTCTGTTTAACGTTCATTGATTTAAAGAAGGCCTTTGATTCTGTTGAGACCGAAGCGGTCATTGAAGCCCTAGCCAATCAGGGCATTCAAGCCCAATACATCAGGATCCTCCGTGAGCTCTATTGCGGATTCACTACCAGGATCTCACCATTCTACAAAGAAGTGATCGTTGATGTCAAGAGAGGGGTGCGGCAGGGTGATACCATTTCACCGAAACTCTTCAGTGCCACCCTCGAGAACATCATGCGACGACTGGAATGGGAAGGAATGGGAGTGAAGATAGATGGTCGGCAGCTACACCACCTCCGCTTTGCTGATGACATTGTTTTAATAACACCAAACATCAGCCAAGCGGCACAAATGCTGGCCGACTTTGACCGTGAGTGTGGAAAGGTAGGACTACAGCTGAATCTTACGAAGACAATGTTTATGAGAAACAGCCTTGTTCCTGACGCCCCATTCGCTCTCAATGGAACGACCATCTCCGAATGCAACAGCTATGTATACCTAGGTCGAGAGGTCAACATGAAAAATGACCTGGCACCCAAGCTGCGCAGGAGGAAGAGAGCGGCTTGGAACGCCTTCAAGAACGTCGAAGAAATAGCTAAGAGGACGAAGAACCTCCGGCTCCGGGCACATCTCTTTGATTCCACTGAAGAATAGAAAGAGCTATGCTTGGAATATCACGTTTCACTCAAGTGAGAGAACGAATCCGGAGTTCTGACATCCGTCGACGATCAAGGATCAGGGACGCTGTCTCATTTGCCAAGGTGTCGAAAATCAGATGGGCTGGTCACGTAATGAGATTTAAAGACGACCCCTGGACTAGAGCTGTTACTGACTGGATTCCACGGGATGTCAAAAGATCACGTGGCCGCCCACCTACCAGATGGTCAGATTTCGTCAAGATCATGAACGATCGGTCTGAGGCCCTTCATGTTCCCGGAGCGAACAGATGCCATTGGGCTACACTAGCACGCGACAGGGACAAATGGAGACGTTACTGGCGCCTGCTCGAGCAAATCAACGACTAACGGGAAGTTAAGTGATTAAGTGATTTAAGTGATGTGTCCGGAAAGTGTCCTGGAGTGTGGCGACGGCTGGGTAGTGGGTAGTGGATATCAGGATATTGCATTTAATTTCTTGAAGAAGCATCATATTGTTTTGCAAATTAGATTTATCATTTTATAACATCACCAGCAATTTAACAAATAACCGCCATTTTTTTCCACTTCCCTGCCAAATCATATTTTCGTTACAAGATCACAGACATTTTCATAAGTATGAGGCGATATTCTTGTACATGGAATATTCTTCCATTTTCTATTTTTGTTTTTTCTTTTTGAGTCACACCCAGTGATGCACAGGGGATACTCCTGGTTCATGCGCTCAGGAATTACTCCTGGCCATACTCAGGAGACCACATGGGATGCTGGGAATCGAACCTGGGTCGGGCCGCTTGCAAGGCAAACGCCCTACCTGCTGTGCTGTCACTCCAGCCCCTGTTCTTCCATTTTCTTAGATGTAATTTAAATTTATAACCCTTTTCCATTTTTTAGTGTACAAATACTTCATCGACTTGTGAATTTTTGTTGTTTCCATTTCAGGTCACATCTGGTGATGATCAGAACTCACGCCTGGAGGTCTCAGGGGACAGAATGGAGTATCAAGGATAAAATGTGGGTTTGTTCAAGCACAAAATTTGTAAGTCTACAACTGTACCTCATGGTGTCTCACTAATAAAAATTTAAAAAAATGTGTATTTGTTGCCTCTGAGGCACAACCCTACCAACTGTACTGCCTCCAGCCCTGTGACTTACTCTCTTAATCTTCTTTCAGATTATTCATTGACAGTAGATAGAAACAAAACTGATCTAAAAAATTAAAAAATGCTCAGTCATCACTTACCATCACAATCACAACCATTCTGTTGTTCATCGATTACCTCAAGCAGGCCCCAGTAATGTCTCCTTCGTCCTAGCTCCGAGATTTTTTTAAAAAGTGCCATATTAAAGGCTCCTCCAGGTTTGGGAGAATGAGACCCATCATTGTTACTGGTATTTGACATATTGGGTACACCACGGGGAGTTTGCCAGACTCTGCCCTATGGGCAGGTTATATTTGGAAGCCTGCCATTTTGTACAAAGTAAGAATCAGATAATAAGATGTCGCGTGGCCACAAATGCGGCCACGCACTTCCGGGAGCTGGGTTATATAGTCTTTGGGTCTTGGCCGCTGATGAGATTATACGGCACCAGGGGGCCAGTTGGTGGGTGTGACCCCTGCCTACTGGAATTTGGAGGATCTGGGTAGAGGATGCTCAGCCCCGATCTGATCACTTACCATAGTTCATGTAATATAGAATATTTCCTAGACTCTTTGTTAGAATATTTTATTGAAATCACATGGCAGTACAATATATATTTCATGTTTTCATCATTATAAATCATTATCTGTATATGCTAACAAAATGGGGCAATATTTTTAGTATTAGAATATCAATTTTAGTAGTGGAAATGTTTTATTCCTATTTGTGCTGAGACAGCTTGGCCGCTGACTTCCAAAATTAGTGTTCTTTTTTAAAATTTAATTTTATTTTTATAAAGTTGTTCATAATAATTTATTACATTCAATATTCCAATACTATTGCCACCATCATTACACCTTCCCATCACATTATTTCCAATTTGCCCAACCACCACTGAAGCCTGTCCCAATAGCAGGCCCTAAATGATTTATTTTGTATTGCTTGTTATGAATAATTTGCTAAAAATGATCAAAAATTTTTTCCTTAGAAGAAAGTGTGTGAAGATTGTAGTATCTCACCCTGGAGCCTTTAAGTTCTTGTCTAAGAGATTACTACTCACATGTTGTTACAGGTTGAGCCTTGTGTGCTAATGTATATTTTTTGATGAAGATTGGTCGTGTTCTACTTTACATCCAATGCGGTGTGCTACTCCTGGTACATCAGTGAAGTAGAGTATGAGATGTCTCATGGCCGCTAATGCAAATATATGTGTCAGGAATTCTAAAATTTTAAATAGGGTGCTAGAGCCTGAGTTAAATGAACTGGACAGTGACTTTGGGGTCCGGTGGCATCTCTACAGCTTGTTGCTCTCTACCGAGATTTATTTGTCAGTCTCTGGATCATGGCCATTAATGAGCTTATCTGAGGTGGGAGGCAGTTTGTGGGGTGACTGCCAGGCTCCCAGAAGAATAGGGAGATGGGGGGAAGTTGCTCATTCCCGACTCCTTGCAAGCCTAGAGATTTCGGTCACAAAATACACATCCCTGAGTTTTCCCACAGATTCACTTGTGGATGAGGCTTGTCCCCACCTGCAGGAACTGGCTGTGAGCACAGTGGTGATCAGGTTCTGGAGGTTTTCGGCTGCTAGGGCTCTGTTTGGGCTGGTGGTGGTCTTACCCACCACCTCTGGAATGCCCCGGGTGAGACTCAGCTTGGCACGGGGTCTGGGGACATTTCTTCAACCTGTTGATTTCCAGTGTTCTTAATTCTAGGCATATAAAGTGTTTTTGGTAAATAGTATCAAGAATTTGGGGAGATATGGTCGCTTCCACTCTATAAAATTTGCTTTATAACATACAGAAGGTTATAAATGACATTTCTTCTGTGAAAGCGCATGGTGTTATAGTAGTTAGATGAAAGCCAGACTTCTGCAATCTGGGGAGGAGGGGAAACATTAAAGATATACAAAATAAGAAAAATTGGAATCTTGGTGACAGACATTAAAATTAACTTCTACACCTTAGCATCCACTCTGACAAAGAACAAAAAAGTTAGAACAGAAGCATAGCTGGTTAAAGTCAATTTTAAGTGTGGTCACGGTCACGGTCCTCCCGTTGTTCATCGATTTGCTCGAGCGGGCCCAGTAACGTCTCCATTGGAGACTTTGTTGTTACTGTGTTTGGCATATCGATTACGTCACGGGGAGCTTGCCAGGCTCTGCCGTGTGGGCGAGATACTCTCGGTAGCTTGCCGGGCTCTCCGAGAGGGACAGAGGAATCGAACCTGCGTGGGCCATGTTGGCCGCTTGTAGGGCAAACGCCCTAACGCTGTGCTATTGCTCCATTAGGATCAAATTAATGATGTCTTCTAGTGTCACTGTTACTCAAGCATTAACTTGGAAGGGGTTGGCAGAGCGGGTAGGGCCTTTGCACAGTGGGTAGGGCGTTTGCCTTGCACGCGACTGACGCGGGTTCGATTCCCGGCATCCCATAGGGTCCCCTGAGCACCGCTAGGAGTAATTCCTGAGTGAAGAGCCAGGAGGAACCCCTGTGCATCGTCGGGTGTGACCCAAAAAGCAAAAAAAAAATTACCTTGGAAATTATGTCTTCTATGATAAAACATAAAAAATAATGGAACATAAATAAAAATAAAATAGAAATAAAACAAAAAATTAATATGGAACATAAATAAGTATAGACATATTGGCAAGGGAAAAAATTGTCTCTTCATAATTAACATTTTTATGCCTAACATAAAAAGTTTTATAGCTAAAACATTAAAACAATTGATGAAGATAAAGGAAATTAGTGAGATGTGAACAAGCGATTAATCAACAAAGAACAATCAAGTGTAATGCCACGTCAAAAATGATTAGACAATATAATGAAAATGAAAAAGATACACTTCAGTAGAACCACAGCACATAAAGTACCTTGGCAGAACTTTTGTTATTTTATTATTATTTGGAGTAAATAAAAATTCTTTGTTATTGATCCATGATAAAATAATTGATTATAACTTTTTTTTTTTTGCTTTTTGGGTCACACCCGGCAATGCACAGGGGTTACTCCTGGCTCTGCACTGAGGAATTACTCCTGGCAGTGCTCAGGGGACCACATGGGATGCTGGGAATCGAATTCAGGTCAGCCGCGTACAAGGAAAACGCACTACCCGCTGTGCTATTGCTCCAGCCCCGATTATAACTTATTTTAAATAATTTTTAAAAGCACTCAGGTGGCCAGAGGGCCACTCAGAGTCCCCAGCCTGTCTGTACAGACTCACTGTTCAGACTCTGTGCAGTAGTGTGTGATGGAGTTCTCATCTGGTGGCATGCTGGAGAAATCCACGGGATAGGGACCAAACTGGGCCCCGAGGCAAGCAGAGCATGTACACCAGGCCTTTGATCGCTCTTTCTGGCCCATCCCGGGATGCAATCTTAAGTATCCTCTGGATTCCTTGGACGCTGTTGTGAGCAGAGTTGCCCGCTGGGAACAGGGCATCATGGAGACAGGTAAGATGAGACATTGTTCTGGGAAGCCATTGATTGATTTATAATGAATCATTAACATATCCACGTCCATTTCTTACACTAATTCCTAGCACTATTTTATCTGAGAACTTGTCCTGAGGTAATAATTCAAAGGCCAAGAAGTGTTACATGTCGAAAATTTCTAGTCTTCCAAAACTTAATTAAAAATTAATAAAAAAGTTAACAAGATAATTAAGAAACTTCTTGATAGTGGAATAATTAAGCAAATGAGTCACATTATTATGATGGGATATAATTTGATTACTAATATTAAACTTAATATGAAGATGGTAGGATAAAGTAAAAAATCACATCATACGTTTCTGTTAATTTTGCTAAAATATTCCTTTGGAAGTATCAGAGAAAACAAAACTTAATATTTTGATTAGTGATTATCCTAATATGTACAATGAAAAGTAGATTTTTTCTAATTTACAAAATGTCTGCAATCACTTTTATATTAAAAATAAATCATACGTATCATATGTAAATTAATTTGTTTCCCTACTCATGGTTTAAGATAATTAGAAACAAGTTCTGGCAATGCAAGCTTTTCTGTTCCCTGCGCTCTGCTACTGCCCTCACATTTAGGATTCAAGCTTGAAAAAATGAATGTGTAGCATTAAAAAACTGTTTTTGTTTCACAGAAGTAAAAACAGATCTGCTTGTAACACATATCAAGCAGCACAGAAATATATAGTTTACAAGAAGTAAGATTATTCTTCCTCATACTCATCTTCTGCCCTCGAAGCACCATTTTTTTTGCCTTAAAAGTTAATAGAAGTTTGCAATAGAGATACTGAGAGGCCATCATGTTTGGTCCTTAACGACTTTCAGCATACATCTCTCACTCCGAGTGATCCCTCCAGCCATCTAGTGATTCCTCCTCTATCCCAGCTGGCTTCTCCCCCAGCTCATGAGACAGGCTGCCAACCGTGGAGGAATATTCCTATCCCCATCTCTACTATAATACTTTTGTTGTCATCTTATTTAAATTACAGAAGTGAAGTTAAAAATTATGTAGGATTGCGCTGTATGGATTTTTTCACTAGTCATATGGGAGAGTTGGACATAGTTTTTTGGCTCTAGGTGGTCGGCTTCATTATTCCTCTAACTAATAAGCCCCAGAAGAACCAAGCTCAACTCAATCCTTTTTCCTGAAGTACCAACAATGCAACGGAATTCTCTTTACTATTCGTGCTTTTGTTGGATTTGTTGATTTCTTTCCATGTTTTTTTTTTAACCAGGTCATCTCCCATCCCACTCCCTATATTATTTCCTGATTCTATCATTTTCTTGATGGAATTGCTTTTCTTAAATGGGTTCATTGTAGTTTAAGGTAGCAAGAGTACGGTTGTGTTAATGTTTGGCTTTGATGCAGTTACTGCATCAGCAGCGGCACCAACGTTCCGAAGACCAGCCTCTGTTATCCCTATGTCACCTTTAGTCTGTCTCTTCCTTCCCTGTTACCTTCTCGCCCTACTGTTTGATCATCTTAATTCTGAAATCAAAGCCCGAGTTTTGGTGAAAGATCTCTTTTAAGAATGAACTTTACTGGGCCAGAGAGATAGTACAGCAAGGAGGGTACTTTCATTGCATGCAGCTGACCTGAATTTTATCTCCAGCATCCATAAGGTCCCCCAAGTACTTCCAGGAGTAAACTCCAAGCTCCATTGAGTGCGGCACACCTCCCCCCCCATAAAAAGAGAAAAGAAAGATGAATTTTACTGCTATTTATTTACCTATCTTTCTGAATTCTTTGCTTACTTATTGATTACTTACTCTTCTATATATTCTCTCGGATGTTCTAACACTTTTTTAAAAATTTATTTATTTGTTTATTGGTTTCTAGTACTAATTTTTTATTATCTTTATTTATTTATTAAAAATTTTTTTAATAGTGAGACATCATGAGGTACAGTTGCAGACTTACACATTTTTGTGCTTGGGTTTCAATTATACAATGATCAAACACTTTTTTTTTTTTCTTTTTGGGTCACACCTGGCAATGCACATGAGTTCCTCCTGGCGTTACACTCAGGAATCACTCCTGGCGGTGCTCAGGGGACCATATGGAATGCTGGGAATTGAACCTGGGTCGGCAACGTGCAAGGCAAATGCCTTACCTGCTGTGCTATTGCTCCAGCCCCGATCAAACACTTTTTTAAAAAAAATATTGAAGTGCTAGTTTAGTTGAACAAAGCCTTCTATTTTAACTTTTTTCTAGTCTCAGCCAATCAACTAACATCGTCAGATGTGGAAGGTACATCAGTGAACAAAGCAAGAATAACCCTTGCTCATTAGTGCTGATTATGAAAGCTTATATTTTAGTGGGTTGTCTGTTGGATCTTTAGGCTTCAGTTATTTGGCAGAGGGCCAGAGAGATAGCACAGGGGAAGGAGCTTGGAGCTTGTGTTGCATGTGGCCAACTGAGGTTCAATCCCCAGCACCCCCACAGTCCCTGAAGCCCACTAGTAGTAATTCACGAGCACAGATCCAGGAGCATGCCCTGTGCCTTTCTGGGTGTGGACCCCATGCAAAAGAAACCAAAAAGAAAAGGAACGTGAGCACAGACATAACATAGCACCGTAGCACTGTCCTCGATGTTGTTCATCAATTTGCTCGAGAGGGGACCAGTAATGTCTCCATTGTGAGACTTGTTGTTACTGTGTTTGGCATATCGAATACATCACGGGGAGCTTGCCAGGCTTTGCCGTGAGGCGGGATACTCTCGGTGGCTAACTGGGCTCTCTGAGAGGGATGGAGGAATCGAACCCAGGTTGGCTGCGTGCAAGGCAAATGCCCTACCTGCTGTGCTATCACTCCAGCCCATAGCATGTGATATGGTAATCTTATTTCCGAACATTTATTTGAAGAATATGATAACACATCTGTAAAATAAAAATTAAACCAAAGGAGTTATTTGGTATAATATACATATGTTAGAAATATTGTTTTTTAAAAAATATGAGGAACTTATTGCTAAATAATATAATTCTGATTACTGATGTAGTTTTTGCAGAGATTTTAGTACTTTTGAAATATATTCCTGAGTGATTGAGAACACAGTTAAGTGTCAAAATATTAACATTTTAAAATTCCTTTTGAAGAATATTCTTCAAATATGACAAAAAAGTAAACATCTTCATGAAATACTGAGAATAATGCCGTATTAGTCACCCTTTCCCTTACTACCTTTAACATTTATTCCTTAAAAGAATAAATTTTCATAAAAATCGATGATCTGAGTTCACAAAATATCTTAATATTGATCTTTTACCATGCACAACTATTTAACGCTCACAAAATGCTATCTTATTGGGGCTGGAGGGATAGTACAGTGGGTAGGGCGTTTGCCTTGTGTGCAGCCGACCCGGATTCAATTCCCAGCATCCCATATGGTGCCCTGAGCACCGCCAGGAGTAATTCCTGAGTGCAGAGCTAGGAGTAACCCCTGTGCATTGCCGGGTGTGATGCAAAAAAAAAATACTATCTTATTTATGCTTAACTTTTATGTATAGTACCACACACAGACATCAACATTTAGGGTGAGCACGCTGTTCAGATAAGAAGAGGAACAAGAGAGCTGGAGCGATAGTACAGTGGGGAGGGCACTTCCTTGCATGAGGCCAACCTAGCTTCAATCTCTGGCATCCCATATGGTTCCCCAAGCAACACCAGGGGTAATTTCTGAGTGCAGAGCCAGAAATAACCCCTGAGCATTATTGGGTATGATCCTAAAAGACCCCCCTCCAAAAGAAAAGAGGAAAAAGAAACAATTGTGGCTTAGTTATTATTATTTTTTAACGAAATCTTCAAATAAAATAACCTAAAGTCTGGTTTTGAATGCAGCTTTTGCTGAGCTATAGGTCTAATAGGTCATAATCATAACATTATTGACTTTAGTCATTTTATTGTTAAATGGTATTCAACTGAGTTTATGACTTTGAAATAAATGTAACTCTACAGGGAATGAAAAAGAAACAAGATACGGATCTCGCCCGCACTGCAAAGCCTGGCAAGCTCCCCGTGACGTATTCGATATGCCAAACACAGTAACAATTGTCACAATGGAGACGTTACTGGGCCCGCTCAAGCAAATCGATGAACAATGGGAGGACAGTGACAGTGACAGTGACAGAGATTATATGCAAATATTTCAGAGCTACATTAAACTAATTGAATTCTATAACTAGGCTTACGGGGGAGGGTGTGAGGCGTGTGTTGGGGAGAATCGCCCTGTGGGGTGGGGTGGGGCTGGGGTGTTGCATGCTGAAGTCCTATCAGTAATAGTATTGTAAATTGTGGTGCTTCAGATAAAAAATAACAGTGTTGCTGAGGGACACATAATGGAGATGTAATAGAAATATGTGCTTCCTATTATTAGCCAATTATTAGATCTTATCCAGCCTACAGCTGGGCTAGAAAGTTCACTGTATTATAGCATAATTTTCAGGGTATTTAGAAACCTTGTGTAATGAGCTTAATCTTCCAACTGGTTTGAAAAGGTTTCTATTAGAATTATAATTGAGGTGCAAATGATCACAAATTAGACACTCATCAACCAGAAAATTGCAGGATAATCTTGGGTGAAGAAGATAATACAGGCCAAAGTTCTTCCCCTCAAACTCTTGGCATATAGCACTAATCAGTTTGACATTATATGGTTATCTACTTTGTCACTTTGCAAGGCATCAAAAGGTCTGTTGTAAGTGTCAAAAGAACAGATGCACTTCATAAGTTACCGGATAGGAATTTTCACTTTGAATCAGTTGGGAGCAGGAGACAACCAAGATAATACCAGTCAGACACATTCGCCACATACAAAGGGTGCTCAGTTTGAATTCTTTTGTTGGAGAAAGTCAACAGTACAGTTAGCACTGTCTGTTTTACAATTTCTCTCCTTCCTTTTACATAGACCGTGCATAATACTTCTCATCAAAATTTCAAGCATTGCAAATTGCTGCTTTGATTTTACCTTAATTGTTACGTGATAAAGTTAAATGAAGTCTTGATAAAAAAAAGGACATTTACCTCTCCCGAAACAAAAATATATAAAAAGAATGGAATAATCAAAGAGATGAAAATAACTGGTTATTTTGTGGGAGAGCACAGTTTGGTTATTTTTCCCACCTTCCTTCTGCCCACACCATCTTCTTTTTCTTTCCTTCCTCTCTGTCACAACAGAAACTTTTGATCGAGTGAAAATCTGCTTTGTGTATAGGGATGGACATAGACATACATGTTTCTGTCTATGAGAAACTTCACGGTTTCGGTCACGGTCCTCCCGTTGTTCATCGATTTGCTCGAGCGGGCCCAGTAATGTCTCCATCGTGAGACTTGTTACTGTGTTTGGCATATTGAATATGTCACGGGGAGCTTGCCAGGCTTTACCATGCGGGCGAGATACTCTGGGTAGCTTGCCGGGCTCTCTGAGAGGGGCGGAGGAATCGAACTTGGGTTGGTCATGTTTGCTGCTTGCAAGGCAAATGCTCTACCCGCTGTGCTATCGCTCCAGTCCATGAGAAACTTATCATCAAAAATGCACAAAGAAGCCAGAATCAAAAAATATATATTTGAACAAGAAGAAAACAAAGGAGAACTTGGGCAGTACTCTAGTTTTGTTTGATAAATCCAGAGCTGTTACATTCTCAAGGTGGTTGAAGAAGATGCTACTAATTGGAATCCTTTAAGGTGGCCCCGTCACAGCATTCTATGGGTCCTGCTGTCCTGCTGAGTTAGGTTCTTCATCTACAAGATCTTATTTTATGATAATATTTTTATTTGGGGGAAAGACCTGATGGTGCTCAGAGATTACTCAAGGATCATTCCTGGCAGGGCTCGGAGACCATGTGGCGTGCTGGGGATCAAATTTCGGTCTGCTGCCTGCAAGGAGGCGCCTTACCCAATTGTATTATTGCTCCATCCCTACAAGGTCCTATTTTAATACTCAACTACTGAAATGAATGCCATTTCAGTATCATTCCTGTTGTTCAGATAAAAAAAATTGATTCAGGTAAAAAAAATTTCGCAAGAAGGAAAAGTAACGATGCTAGAAGCCATTCAGCAGGTTTGAGGCAAACCAAGACGTATCTGTCTCAAAATCCTGATGTGTTATCTCAGTATAAATATGGGAATCTTAAAGATTATTATTTTGTGCTACTTACATGTGTCTTCCTGCCACTCAGTTTAAATGGATTTACATTGCTTTGTAAAATAGGATAAAAAAGTTAATCTGCATATGGTCAATTATAAAATTGAAGCGCTGTGGTAGCTTCTGTGAATCCTGCTCTCATCTTCACCTTCTGCCTTCAAGAGGCGTCTGTGTCTTCCAAAGTTTGAGACCGACTTCCCCTTGCTTTGACTCATAATAGCTATTGGTTGGTTTTCAACATTACTTTTGTCTCTTTTTTTCTCCTGTCATCTTCAACATCCCAGTCCAGTTCAAGCTCCAACATTTGACTCTGATTGGCTTATTTCTGCCTACTGTTGACCCGGTCACTCTGGTCCTTGGGAGTGTATAGAACTGGGCTTTGATCCTACTGGAATCACAGAATCTGAGGAGACACTAGCCTGAGGGAATGGGGAATGGTTTTGTTTTGGATGAAATCTCTTATTCTGGATGGTGTGGAGGGAGTACGTGCAGCTGCAACAGCCACAAAGCCAGGAGATTTCCAGGACGTATTGGTGGAAAAATCTGAAAGAAAAGGAAAGAGATAGAGAGAGTGAGAAAGAGAGAGGGAGAGAGAGGAGAGAAGAGAGAAGAGAGAGGAGAGAGAAAGGAGAGAGGAGAGAGAGAGAGAGATGGAGAAGTCCAGGAATATTGGTATCTTTTCAGTTTTTGGATGAAGCCCAACCTAAAACAACATATTTGCTCCAGCTTTTTTAAATATGTGAAAGAACAAATTCTCTTTATTGCTCGATAAGCATTTCTGTAACTTTAACCTAGCTTCTAAAACCATCTTCTAAGTTTCACTGGAAGTACAGGAATCATCAAAAAACATTGTTGCTTTCAGTTACACACTTGAAAGAAGTTCAACATATTATTAAAAAGTAAATAACTAAAAAAGACGTTAAAGGCATCCAGGTAGGAAAGGAAGAAATCAGCTCTCACTATTCGCAGATGATATGATACTATATCTTGAGAATCCTAAATCCTCTACCAAGAAACTCCTAGAAACAATAGACTTGTACAGTAAAGTCGCAGGCTATAAAATTAATGCCCAAAAATCCATGGCATTCCTATACGCAAATAATGAGACAGAGGAAAGTTACTGGAAAAAAACAATCCCATTCACAATCGTGCCCCAGAAAATCAAATACCTTGGAATCAGCCTAACCTGATTCATTCCTTTCATTGTAAAGGACCTCACAATGAAAACTACAAAATGCTACTCCATGAAATAAAGGAGGACACGAGGAAATGGAAACATATCCCCTGCTCATGATAGGAAGAATTAACATTGTGAAAATGGCAATCCTCCCCAAAGCACTATACAGATTCAATGTGATCCCTATAAGGATACCTAAGAAATTCTTCAAAGAAATAGAACAAGCACTCCTGAAATTCATATGGAACAACAAACACCCACGAGTAGCTAAAGCAATTCTTGGGAAAAAGACGTGGGGAGGCATTACCATCCCCAACCTCAAACTCTACTGCAAAGCAGTAATAATTAAAACAGCATGGTACTGGAACAAAGGCAGGTCCATAGACCAATGGAACAGGGTGAAATATCCGTACACACAACCCCAAATGTATGAACATCTAATCTTTGCTAAGGGAGCAAGAAATGTGAAGTGGAACAGGGAAAGCCTCTTCAACAAATGGTCCTGGAATAACTGGACAACCACACACACAAAAAATGGGCTTAGACCTCACTTGATCACTTGATCACCTGACTTCCTGTTAATCAGTGATTTGCTTGAGTGGGCGCCAGTAACGTCTCCATTTGTCCCTGTCGCGTGCTAGTGTAGCCCAATGGCGTCTGTTCGTTCTAGGAAAATGAAGAGCCTCAAACCGATCATTCATGATCTTGATGAAGAAGTCTGACCATCTGGTAGGTGGGTGGCCACGCGGTCTTTTGACATCCCATGGAATCCAGTCCGTAACGGCTCTAGTCCAGCGGTTGTCTCTAAATCTCATTACGTGTCCAGCCCATCTGACTTTTGATGCCTTGGCAAATGAGACAGCATCCCTGATTCTTGATCAGCGTCCCTGATTCTTGATCAGCGTCCCTGATTCTTGATCATTGATGGAGGTTGAAACTCCTGATTCTTTCTCTCATTTGAGTGAAACGTGATACTCCAAGCATAGCTCTTTCAATTCCTCTTTGGGATACCTGAATAGCATTCTCATCCTGTTCGCGTACGGCCCAGGTCTCTGAGGCGTATGTTAATGCAGGAAGAACAGTGCAATCAAAGAGATGTGCCCAGAGCTGGAGGTTCTTCATCTTCTTAGCTATTTCTTCGAAGCTCTTGAAGGCATTTAAAACCACTCTCTTCCTTCTGTGCAACTCAGGTGCCAGGTCATTTGAGCGGGGAGAAAGGGCTGCAAAGTTTAAGAAGAGAACTCCCAGAACGACCACCAACTGGGAGCTCGTTGGCACTATTGCTGCAACATGGGAAGATGCCATTGTTGACAACATTGACGAGGAATACGATCGACTGGTTCAGCACCTCCATGATTGTGCGAGGAATGCCAAGAGAGAGACCTCGACCTAACACCATGCACAAAAGTCAGATCAAAATGGATTAAAGATCTCAACATCAGGCCAAAATCCATAAGATACATTGAAGACAAATTTGGCAAAACCCTCCACGATATTGAGGCTAATGGTATCTTCAAAGATGACACTCCACTGACCATCCAAGTGGAAACAGAGATGAACAAATGGGACTATCCTAAATTAAGAAGCTTCTGCACCTCTAAAGATACAACGACTAGAATACAAAGACAATCTACAGAATGTAAAAGGATATTCACCCAATACCCATTCAATAAGGGGTTGATATCAAGGATATACAAAGCACTGGTTGAACTCCACAAGAAGAAAACATCCAACCCCATCAAAAAATGGGGTGATGAAATGAAAATTTCTGAAAGAAGAAATTCGAGTGGCTAAGAGACACATGAGAAAATGCTCTACATCACTAATCATCAGGGAGATGCAGATCAAAACAACAATGAGATATCACCTCACACCACAGAGACTGGCCCACATCCAAAAGACCAAAAGCAACCGGTGTTGGCATGGTTGTGGCAAGAAAGGGACTCTCCTTCACTGCTAGTGGGAACGCCGACTGGTTCAGCCCTTTTGGAAAAGAATATGGACGATTCTCAAAAAATTAGAAATTGAGCTGCCATTTGACCCAGCAATACCACTCCTGGGAATATATCCCAGAGAGGCAAAAAAGCATAGTCGAAATGACATCTGCACTTCTATGTTCATTGCTGTATTGTTCCCAATAGCCAAAATCTGGAAAAAAACCCAAGTGCCCGAGTATAGATGACGGGTTAAAGAAACTTTGGTACATCTATACAATGGAGTACTATGCAGCTGTTAGAAAAGATGAAGTCATGAAATTTACATACAAGTGGTACTACATGGAAGTATTATGCTAACTGAAATGAGTCAGAAAGATAGAGACAGACATAGAAAGATTGCATTCATTTGGGGAACATAAAGTAACAAAATAGGAGACTAACACCCAAGAATAGTTGAGATAAGAACCAGGAGTTTCACTCCATGACTTGAAGACCAGCTGCACATGCTAGGGGAAAAGGGACCTCAGATAGAGAAGGGAGCACCAAATAAAGGGTGCTGGGAGGATCCTCCCAGGATAGGAGAAACATGCTGAAAGTAGATTCTAGACCAAACATGATTTCCACTCAATGCCTCTTTTGCAAACCTCAGCAACCAAAAGGAGAGAGAGAACAAAAGGACAGGGTGGGATGGGGGTGGGGGGAAGGAGGATGGGAGGGATACTGGGATCATCGGTGGTGGAGAATGGGCACTGGTGGAGGGATGGGTACTCGATCATTGTATAACTGAAACTCAAGCACAGAAACTTGTAATGTGCACAACTGTACCTCATGGTGTTTCACTAATAAAAATTTTTTAAAAAAGTACTGATCAAAAGGCTGTGGTGTATATATTCAATGGAATGCTACATTAAAGAGATGAGAGGACAACTGGAGGGAACTTGAGGTGACTATGCTAAATGAAATAAAGAAATGGAATACAATTACCAGGTGGTTTCACTCATATATGGAAGATGAGTGACTAAAGAAGACAGTTCGGCAAAATAAAAAAAAAACACACACACAAACACAAACTAAACTGAACTAAAATAAAAAAAATTAAAAATGACTAATTTTATGTTGCCTGATTTTCACCTCAAAAAACCATGAGGGAAGAATCTAGGAAAGTGGCTCAGTGAAGAGCCCCGAGTTCCATCCTCAGCACCACCCCACACGCCAAGTGCAATCTGGGTGGCCATGGCATGTGTGATCTCAACCCTAGAGCAGAGTGTCTGATCTCCAGTGCACCCCAACTACAGTGTGTGAGAATCACAACCAAATAGCCAGTGTGTGGCACCCTCCTCTCCCAGTCATCACAACAACACCAAGAATAACAAAGGGAATAAGAGAGAGGAATAAGTGAAGAGAATGAAGGACGGGACATAGAAACTAATGAAAAAACTGGACAAAGAACAACTCCTCAGCTGCTGTCATCAGAGAGAAATCTCTGTAGTCACACATTCATTCAATAAATGCTTATTAAGCTTTAAAAAAGTAAATAACTAGGATAGTATTTATGGTTAATGGAAATTTATGGCCATTTTAGGGTTAGTTAAAATAGCATGTGTGATCTCAACTCCAGAGCAGAGTGTCTGATCTCCAGTGCATTTTGAATTATTTTTGTTTTGGGGGTAACACCCAGAGGTGCTCAGGGCTTATTCCTGGCTCTGTACCCAAGGATAACTCCTGGAGAGCTTGAGGCACCACGTGTGGGGGTGGGGATATAGGACCTGGGTCAGCCGCGTGGACGCAAGCGCCCTTCCTTCTCTGTCTGGCTGGCCCTTCAGCCAATATGGAAAAGCATTTTCTTTTGAAGAATGGTTGAGTTGGCATGTGTTTGAAATATGTTAATAACTTTAGATTCTGTCTGATATTTATTATAAAACTAATTTCTAATCTTATTGTTACTAGTCCTGAGACTACATCATTCAAGACCCACTTTTTTTCTCTCACTACGCTGCTATCGTCAGCAGCTGTATTTACTGATGCTCACGGTGAATTGTTTAACCTTTTGAAACCATTTTCTGTAATTCTAGGGTGATATTTGCACATGTACTTGGTTTTCTTTATGAATAAACTATACAAAGATTATTCCAGAATATTAGTAAATGTGGAAAAGCAAAGAGCTGGAGGGCCAACTAACACTGTTACTAATTTAAAGGTCATTAACGATAATGGAGTTGTCATTTGTTTTGCAAATAGACTTCAAAACGTTTGCTTGTAAACATGGTAACTTTAAAAAATTAAGCTTAATAGTGTTTTAATATCTTACTTGCTTCCATGAAAGGAATGGCTTTTACGAAATCAGTTTTGCTAAATTGTTTGCAGTTAGATCAGAGACAACGAAGCTCTCTGGAGAAAGAGGTCCCTTTCTGAGCGACGAGAAGAAGAATTTTGCAGAGCACACTCTAATGCAACAGTAATTCGGAATCCGAATCAGTTGCTATCATTAATGAAGTGTCATTAAGTTGTTTTGTAGGGTGGCGGGAGAAAAATGTTTTCATTTGTACTTTTATTGAACTGAGAATCCTAACTGAAAATCTCACTTCGAACAATTTGATTCATTTTTAACTGCAGAGTGTCTACCCCTCTCCCCTCTGGTAAATAGTTGGAAAACAGGGGAATACTTCAATAAAAGAGGGGAAATAATAATAATTGGGAGTCACAATATAAGCAAGAGCTCCAAGATCTGCACCATTTTGGAGCAAAGTGCTGAGGAGACGGCCCTTGGCAGCAGCCGGGCAGGCTGTGGAGGCAGATGGCTGTGGAGGAAATCATTCGCTGGCGTGTCCTCTGTGGTGGCAGGGCAGAGGAGCTCACTGGCTGTTCCCACAGGGCGAGAAGGGCCCTTAGAGCTTAGGTGTGTTTGACTGTTGTGCAAGAAGCCAGGCTCTCTTGGTGTTTCTTACCACGGGCAGCTACCTCGTTGTGTAAAGCATGTGTGGAAATGAGAAGAAAATGAGAAGAAGAGTATCCGGAGACTGTCTGCAAGCTCATCATTGATGCATGTAAGTGTGATGTGAGCCACGGAAGGAAAGGCACCCTCAGTCCTGTCACAGAGCTCTAGAGCCCAGGGCTAGTCATTCATCCCAGGCCCACCCAAACTCTAGTGTTGGTAAACACGGACACCCTGATCTGGTTTATCTCTTTCAGCAGAAACTAGGGAAGAGTGTGGCAGGTGGAGAGAGAGAGAGAGAGAGAGAGAGAGAGAGAGAGAGAGAGAGAGAGAAGCACACGAAGATGCCAGTAGACACACAGAGCTCCCGTGGCCCTACTGGGGTCACTCAGGGAGGAGTTACAGTGCTCCGGCAGAGACCAGCTTGTACAAGCAGAACCCCCTGATAGGTAACTGGGGAAGAAATTCTAAATGTCAGTCAAGGTGAAGATGTTTTTTTGAGGAGGGCGGTAGGGGCGAGGGGTAGGTGGGTAGGGGACGGGGGCTGGACCACTCTTGGTAGTGTTATTGTTTATTCCAGACTTTGTGCTTAGAGGTCTCTCCTGGAGGTGCTCAGGGAACCATATGGGGGGCCAGAGAGTGAATCTGGGTTGGCTGTGTGCAAGGCAAAAAGTCTTACCTTCCACACTAACTCTGGCCCTGTCATGGTTAGTTTTTAAGAGAGAATATGTACATCGTATTTGTACATCAAATGTTCATATTTTATGTTATTTTTTTAATTGAGATTTGTGATTTACAATACAGTTAATAGCGTGAAAACATGAGAAATCATGCACATATCAAAACACAAAATCATTAATTTGTAAGGATATCTGCGCACATATGTTGATCACTGCACTTAGATTAATAGTCAGGATATGGAAATTATCCAAATGCTTTTATTGGATTGGATTTGAATTTGGTTTAGGCATCAAACCTGGCTATGGTCCTGGATCTGTGTTCAAGGATCACTCCTGGTGGGTTCAGAAACCATATGGATTGGTGGGGATTAAACTAGGGTCGACCAAGTTCAAGGCAAGTGTCTTACTCTCTTGTATCCCTTGGCCCCTATATGTTTTTATTTTAATAAGCTACACGACCCCATACACATGTACCATGTTTCTCTCTTTTGGTATTTGAGTCTCAAGACCTTGATTTTACACTTTCTAGACTGTCCCAATTCGATGCCAGGGTAGCTTTGCTCCTCATCCTGGGCCCAGTCAGGTATCATGATGAGACCCCCTCCCTTTTTGGGTGTTAGGAACTTTGGCAACTGAAGTCTGGGTCAAGGAACCATGACGGATGCCCAGGAGTAGATATATTTTAGTCAATCAACTCCCAAGTATTTGGAGCACAGATTAATGGTCTTTTTGTGTTTAAGCGAAGAACATTGCTTTATATTAAAATATGAAAAAATATAGGGAAAATAGAAAAGCTAGTAATTTACTTTAAATATGAAGTCCAGAGTCATCTAAGTAGCCAAGTCTGACTTGGAGAATTGTAAAGCACAAAGGAAAGGTTAAAGATAAACTCAGGGCATTAGAGGTGCTCGTAAGAGCACTGTAAGCTTCACTGGGAGGAGAGAAAGGGGCAATTTACCGATGAAGCCTAAAACGCTTAGGGTTAATATCCAACAATATACTATGAGAATATCTTGCATATTTTCTCCTGTAGAGCTATAACCAGCTATATAAGCCAAATACACCATGCCAGGAAATATGTAAGTAGTCAACTTTTGTGTGTGCTTAGAAATATTAAAGTCTTTCAAGGTAATAGACCAAAGAAATATGTGTATATGTACTAATCTTCACATGTGCACATGCCTATTAATATTTTCTGTGTATAAGCATCTCTATCTACATTAAGGTAAAAGCAGAGTCATACTTTCTATACTGAATATTTGTGCTCCCCTTCATAGATAGGTTGAAACCATCACCAGTGTGATGCTGTTTGAAGGTGGGTCTGTAGGTGATTGTTAGGTTATGATGGTAGCGTGTATTGGGTTGTACTGTTGCCATTTCAAAAAGGCTCCAGAACAACCCCTGGCTTCCTTTGCCATATGAGGACATGGAGAAGATGCACCTGTGGGACCCAAGCATCTCATGAAACACCAAATCAGTGGCACCTTTGAGTTTTAGCTTTTCAGCGTCCAGAAAAGTGACAAAATGTGTACTGTTTACAAATCACTCAGTCCATGGTGTTTTTATTTTTTAAATAGTAGTCCAAATAAATTAAAGTCATATTGAGGACTCCACCTCTGGTTCCTTAATCACATGGGTCTTTCCAGTACCCTATTATACTTGTTAATTCTAACTCCAGCAGTGAGAATTCTGGCCTCTGCCACTTGGCATTTTTCAATGGTCCCTTTCCAATAAACATTTACTGATATCACATTTTTTAACCCGTGCTCCACAGAAAACAATTATACCAAGTAGAGTGCAGTGGACAGAAAGAAATTAATGGGCATTTTCTTTTTCTGTTAAGTTTGTAAGCTCTACGCATTTCTAAGTCATGGGTAGCTTTCATGTTGAAAACAGCTGTTGTTCAGGGGATTATTTGTGGACAGTAGAAAAATAATCAGGGGACAGGGTAGGTCCAGTTGAGAACAGTGGCTTAAGATAAAAGTCTAAGATAAACAAGAATTTTTATGAAAGTTTAACTAGTAAGATTTCTATAAGAATTGTCTATTATTTTATCTATCCTGAGCACATTATACAAGCTTTTACAAGCATATTATACAAGTTCTAAGTCACCAACTATTTAAAAAACCAGCCTTGAGCTATATAATTATTTTCCTCATTTAATAGTGAAGAAACTGAGAAGAGAGGTTTATAACTTGCTTACTGTCACATTTCCAGGAAATATCTAAGCCACATATTCGATTCTGACGGTCACTGCAGATCCTGAGTTCTTAATTAGCTTCATTTTTCTCTCAGTCAATGTCCAAAATCTTGATTATTTGAAGCAACTAACATTCCTCTCGTTTGTTTATTTTTTTCTTTAAACTATGAGTAGATTAGTATACATGCTCACGTAGTCCTAGAATTGTAAGTAAGTATCTCTGAGAAAAGATTAAGCAAATATCTGTCTATCTATTTATCTATTAATTATCTATCCATATCTACCTAGAAGTCAATTTATCTTTCTACCCATCTACTTAGAGTAAATAAGAGGCATTACTTAAAACCCTGGTTTCACTGAGTGGGAAGGTTACGCTGCTGTGTCTCTTGATGTCTATGGCCCGTGGTAAGAATGGATGTAACTCCAAAACTTGTGGGTTCTGACAGCTGCAGTCCGACTGAGAAGGTTTGCTGTTTAACCACGTATGTATTCAAGACAGACTTTCCAGGACAGGTTGAGTGTTTCCTACTTAAGAAGACGCTAATCACGTACAATTTAAATCCCAGCTTTAAAACAAAGAAGCCATTAATAAAATAAGAAATATAGACCTAATAAAAATCTACTCAGTTGATAACAGCATGACTACTATATTCACTGTCACTGTCCCTGTCCTCCCGTTGTTCATCGATTTGCTCGAGTGGGTGCCAGTAATGACTCCATTCATTCCTGTCATGTTCTAGTGTAGCCTACTGGCATCTGCTCACTCCAGGAACACAAAGAACATCAAACCGTTCATTCAGGGTCTTGACGAAGAAGTCCGACTATCTTGTAGGTGGGCGACCAGGCATTCTTTAGACGTCCCATAGAATCTAGTCAGTAATGGTACTGCCCAGAGCCGCAGACAGGTGTGTGTGTGTCAGCATGCCAAATAAATAAATAAACAAATAAATAAAAGAGAGAAGAAAATCTAAAAAAAAAATAAAATCTACTCAGTTGAGTTGAAAACTCTGCTGTCAGAAACACGCGCCTATTTATAATTCTGGATCAGTGACCATGAGTCCCTGAGGAAATAAAAGCCATCATCCTGCCTGCTGAATTGCCATCAGAGGCCATGCTGAGTGCCCTGAGAGCCTATTTTGCCATCCTTACAATCAAATAAGTCTTATTTATTTATATTGTCTCCTGGAGCTCTGGAAGATCTTTTGGGGGATACTGATCTCCTTAAGATCAAACCTTCAAAAAAAATCTTTATTGAGACACTACTGCGCTTTACTATACTGCTAATCATAGTCTCTTGCATGCATTGTTCCAACACCACACCAACCTCTAGTTTCCCTACAAGAAAGGCCCAAAGACCTTTCCACCCCCTGTCCTGCAAGCTCAGCCCTGTGCTCCAGCTCTCCAGTTCTGTCCCCTTCGACCACCGGTTGCTTCCTTGCTCTGTGTTCTAAGTCCCACGTATGAGATAGATCATGCCTTTAAGTAGAACCTGGGACCCATCGCCCAGCATGGTTTAGAGCTGGGAATAGGCCATACTTAACAAGAAGCAAGTGATTGGGGAGAAACTCTCAGTGTTTCCGTGCTAGAAAAAGTGAGAACCTGATTTTGATCTTGGTACACAAAGCTAGTAGAACATGATTATGATAAAACCGCGCTTGGAAGTAGATATTTGGTTTACTACCTAGACCTCAAGTCCAGATCTTTTACAGTGTGAGAGTTCCAGGGAGGAAATATGTACTCTGTGCTTTAGAGCCTTAGGATTCCGCCCCGGCCTGTTTCACACGAGGGTGCAATGAAATTGAGATTTCTGTTTATTTGAATATCTAAGCTACTAACCGATACTAATAGAATGACGTATTTCTTTTTTTTGTCTTTTGTTAGCTCACAAAAGACAACTTTGATTCTCATAAGTTCATATAAAAAATTTGGCTGGAGCGAAAGCACAGTGGTAGGGTGTTTGCCTTGCGCACAGCTGGCCTGGCCAAGCCAGGTTCTATTCCTCCGCCCCTCTCAGAGAGCGTGGCAAGCTACGGAGAGTATCTCGCCCACACGGCAACACAGTAACAGCAAGTCTCACAATGGAGACGTTACTAGGCCCGCTCGAGCATATTGATGAACAACGGGAGGACAGTGCTACAGTGCTTTTTTTTTTTTAACTTTTTCTCTTTTTAACTTACAAAAGACAACTTTGAACATGCTAGACTTATTCTGATTTTGGAGTAAATATAATAAACATTCATAGTCACAGTCCTTCCACAGACTTTATTCTTCTAATGTACCACTGGTGACTTCACTTTTATGTCAGCTAGAAGCACACTTTATTTATGTATATTTTTAATGAATTTATTGAACCACCATGAGTTACCAAGTTACCGAGTCATTCACGATTGAGTATCAGGTGTACAATGATCCAACAGACATTCTTTCCCCTGTGTCGTCCACTTCTCTCCACCGATGTCCCTAGGTTCCCTCCCGCCCTCTAGACTGCCTCCATGGCAGACACTTTTTAGCTTCTTCCAGCACCCTATCATTTTTCCAGAGTGATCACAATTTATACAAAAAAAATTAAAAATAGAAATAGCAAAAGTATCTGCTTACCTAGCATCAGGATGATTTTCTGTTGTCTTGTTTTAGGCCACACCTGGTGATCAGGACTTACTCCTGCTCTGCATTCAGGGTCATTCTTGGCAGGGCTTTGGGGACCCTATGGGGTCTTGGGGATCGATCTTAGGTTGGTTGCACATAAGGAAAGCACCCTAACCAGTAGAGTCTCTCTTTGGCCCAAAATGGTGATTTCTTTTTCTTTCTTTCTTTCTTTCTTTCTTTCTTTCTTTCTTTCTTTCTTTCTTTCTTTCTTTCTTTCTTTCTTTCTTTCTCCCTCTCCCTTTCTCTCTCTCTCTTTCTTTCTTTCTTTCTTTCTTTCTTTCTTTCTTTCTTTCTTTCTTTTTTTATGCAATCATCATGAGATACAGTACAAACTTTCATGATCAAGTTTCAGTCATACAATGATCAAACACCCATCCCTCCACCAGTGTGCATTTCCCACCACCAATGTCCCCAGTATCCCTCCCGCCACTCCGACTTATCCCACCTCTGCCTCTGTGGCAGGTACATTCCTTCTTACCCTCTCTCTATTTTTGGGTTTGCAATACAGGTACTGAGAGGCATGATGGTGATTTCTTTTTTTTAATTAATGAATTTATTTTTAAAATTTTTATTTGTGAAACACCATGAGGTACAGTTGTAGACTTACAAATTTTTGTGCTTGGGTTTCATCCCTCTACCAGTTCCCATTCTCCACCACGATGGTGATTTCTTAATGACCGTTTCCTTAGGCCAGTATCTTCAGTTATTATCGACCCCCCCACCCCAGTTTTTATTGTGGTGCTTTGCTGTATTCACAATGCTGTTAATTACTATTTCAGCATAGAGTGTTCAGAATTCCACCCACCACCAGCCTCAATTTTCTGCCCATAATGAGAATAGCAAATTTCTGTCTCTCGTCACCTCTCTCTCCCACTTGTAGAGCATGTGGCGGAGAGGTGGAGAAATTAATACTCCTCATAAAGCTGCCCAGAGAAAGTCAGCAATCAGAAATTTAGGCTTACAGCAGCTGCAGGGCTTCATTTCCTCACGGTATTTAATGAAACTGTGCAGTTTATGAGGTCTCACACTTTCCCTGCAGTTCTGCACTTTCTGCTGAAGTCATGGGAACGTAGATGCCTGCCCTTATGTCAGGCAGCTTGTTAGGTAAAAAGGAACGAACTTCCTGGGCAGAGAGCCCAGGGCCATACAGCTGGAGTTAGAACTCAACTTGAAGATTACTCACTCAGCTTCGAGAACACAGGTAATTTCTTGGGGTAAAATTTATGGCTTAATCCGTTTTATAGCTGTGGTGCTTAGAATCAATTCCTAATATAGTTCTCTTTTCTGCCAAACTGAATTTAATCTGTACCCTTTCTCTCTTTTTTATTGTATTTGGTTGGCTAAGCATGGAAAATCATGTCTTCCCTCTTTTGTCTAAAATTCATTTCATTTCATTTCATCATCCTGTTAATCGTCGATTGCCTCGAGCAGGCCCCAGTAACGTCTCTTTCATCCTAGCCCTGAGATTATATTCAGGGCTCTTTAGGAGAATGAGACCCATCATTGTTACTGGTATTTGGCATATTTGGTAGGCCACGGGGAGTTTGCCAGACTCTGCCCTGTGGGCAGGCTACATTCGACAGCCTGCAAGTTTGTCCAAAGTAGAAATGAGATAATAAGATGTCGCGCGGCCGCGAATGCGGCCGCGCGGTTCCGGGATCTGGATTTTATAGTCTCTGAGTCTTGGCCGCTGATGGGATTACACGGCGCCAGGGGGCCAGGTGGTGACCCCCGCCTACTGGAATTTGGAGGATCTGGGTGGAAGATGCTCGACTCCAATTCGAGTAGGCTTGGAGGTCTCGGCCCCGGAACCCGCGTGGCTTTGTCCCTCTGCCAGTACCTTCAGGTGTGCGGAGAGTGGTCTCAGCATGTCTAAAATTAATTATGAAAATTCATGATTGCACAAATATATATTATGTGCATGGTTTACACTTATAAGTGTAATTGTAAGTTGAAATTTTTCCAAAGAAGTCTAGACAAGATTATCCTCGCCTCTGCCCTTACCCCACTGCCTAAATATAAGATCTGCTTTTCGTTTCCCCCGAAAGCCCAATCCTTACTTTGGGTAGGTTTTAAAACCTACAGCTTTAGAGCTTGCCTTTCAAATAGATATTTCCACTTGCATTTACAGGTTATTTTCAACATAGGAGTGTCCAGTGGGTAATTTATACCGGGTCTTTATAAAACAAAAGCAAACAATGTGGCAGATATAACGGCCGTGAAGATGAGAAAGCTGACAAGCGCACCTGCAAGTCTGACATGCACATCTACAGTTGAGTACGTGGCCAAAGAAGATTGTGGGTTGAAATGGGGTCCCGACCTGCAGGACTCCACCTATGAGGGGTATCCTGGGTGAGGGGGCTTCAGAATGAGAAGGAATGGACACATGTCTTGGATGGAAGGTGTGTGATGAGCTTTATTGTCTGCAAGGCACGTAAATACCTTAAGGTGGCATGCGCTGAACAGAATGCACTGACCTCTGTCATAGCTAATGCTCAGTGGACAGTGGACGGACAGTCAAGATAGCCGTATAAGGAGTGGAGAGTTACAGAGGGGCTAGCCAGATTGCATCATCCAAGGGCCGCGTGGTGGGGTGCCGTGTGCTTGTGAGGAATGTACAGGCCCTCAAAGCCAAGATGGAGACCTCTGGCTCCCCACAGAAGATGAACTAAAAAGGCAACTCGTGAATCCAGAGCAACTTCCTGCATATAATGCCCCACCTATTTGGTACAAGTATGTTCAGGAACAGCCTGGTCATTTACAAATGGGCTTTGTATCCATCCATTCTACAACTGGTTGTTATGTAGGTTGGTGCAAGGGTGAGCATATCTTGGTGAAAAATTGGATACTAGATACAGCACAATTTGGAAAAGATGCATATGACTCTCTGAAGGTGTCCTTCCCAAGATCCATCCCAAGATCTTCTTATCCCAAGATTTCCTTCCAAAAATTGGAAGGAAAATTACGTTTTCAGGATTGGCAGGCTTGGTTTTGACAAGAAAAGGTTCTAAGTTTGAGAAAATTGCCTATCCACTTGGACTGGCCACTTTAGGAGCTACCCAGTTCAGTCAGTAATAATTGCAAAGGTAACTCGGAAAAGGGCATATGCTGTAAGCCAGCAAATTTATGAACAGTTCAATCATTGTACACAAAAAAATACACCAATGAGTCTCTTCTTGTACCTAAAGCCAATACCAAGCTACAAAGTTCTACTGAAAAGAAAATATCTGCTAAAACAACTCATGATCTGAAACACTCAGTATCTTTGGTGACAGAACTCAGCATGGAGACCAAGACCAAATCAGAACCCACATCAGGTGCTGCACAGTTCATGCCTGACCCCAAGCTCATAGACCACGGCAGTCCTATCCAGAAGATGCAGATATGTACAGCACAAGAAGCTGGAATAGTCTGCATGGAAAACCACAAGATGTGTGACCTTGAAAATACTGATGAAGAAAACCTTGTAGCGGGTAGCTTTAATAAATAGTATAATTTAAACCAAATGTCCCCTTGCATCTTCTAATAATATGTAGTATGTGTGACTAATTACATGAGTGATTAAAACACAAACTGAATAAAATCTAAACACATTAAATTATGATAAGGGTAGAGGAAGAAGTATAAGATACAGTTGACGGCTTTTAAGGGTATTTAGAAATAGCAAATACATGTTATATCAATGAGCCTGAATTATGTATATATATATACATAATTATGCATATATATGTGCGTGTATTTGTATTTCTTTAGATTTTCTAGATTACTGTTACCTAAATTTGAAGACACCTGGGCATATGGAAGGATGCATTTCCCCACATATGTGCCCTTTTTCATGATTCAGTGGTAGAATAAAATATCTCTATTTTGTGTCTCTTGGGGAAAAAAAAGGCAAACAATGCAACCCTTTATAAAAGATGGCATGTGCCTCCAAGGGTTTTCTGGTTCATTTTGGCACCCATTGACTACCAATTCTCCTTTTTCAAAAACGTGCCTGTTCGTTTTATAAAAACTGGTTCTTGTGACCATGTCGGCAAGATGGTTGTTTGATGGCATGTGTCTGTGCTCTTCCAATCTGCCTGTTGGTTGTCAATAAAGCTGGTTTTCTTTTTTTCTGTTTTTGGGGCTGGACCTAGTGGTGCTCAGGGCTGATTCTTGGCTCTGCACACAGGGATCACTCCTGGTGGGACGTGGGGACTATCAGTGGTCCAGAGGTTGGACAGGAGTCTGCCACATGCAAGGCAATTGATGTAACCTCTGTATTATCTCTTTGGCCAAAATTGACACATATTAATCATAATAGATTGCCAAATTTTCCTCCACTGAAGGTTAAATTTATTTATATTATTATTATTATTATTTTTGGCTTTTTGGGTCACACCCGGCAATGCACAGGGGTTACTTCTGGCTCTGCACTCAGGAATTATCCCTGGCGGTGCTCAGGGGACCACATGGGATGCTGGGAATCGAACCCGGGTCAGCCGCGTGCAAGGCAAACACCCTACCCGCTGTGCTATTGCTCCAGCCCCATTGAAGGTTAAATTTATACTCATTAAAATAAGTAAGTGCTCATTTTTATCACACCATAATAAAGCATATTATCAAATGTTTATATTTTTTACTTAAATGTGTATCACTATCACTATCACCCCATTGTTCATCGATTTGCTCAAGCGGGCAGTAACGTCTCCATTCGTCCCTGTCACGTGCTAGTGTAGCCCAATGACATATTGGGGGCTCTTTCAGGATCAGGGGAATGAGGACCATCATTGTTACTGTTTTTGGCATATCAAGTACACCATGGGTAGCTTGCCAGGCTCTGCTGTGCGGGCGGGATACTCGGTAGCTTGCCGGGCTCTCAGAGAGGAATGGAGGCTTTTGGGGCAGCCTCTAATCATTCTTTACAGGTGTTCCCAGTCAGCATATATGTGGGCAAGATACTCTCGGTAGCCTGTCGGGTTCTCTGAGAACGAGACCTAGACAATAAGAGGTTGTGCGGCCACAAATGCGGCCGTGCGCTTCCAGGGACTTGGTTTTATAGTCTCTGGATCCTGGCTGTTGATGGGGTTACATGTCAGTTGATGGGTGTAACTGTCTAGCTACTGGAAGATGGGAGATCTGGGTAGAGGAGACCCAGTACCAAACCAAGCAGGCTTGGAGATCTCAGCCCCGGATCCTGCACACCTGGGTTCCTCTGCCGGTTCCTTCATGCGTGAGGCTTATCCTAGCATGGGGAGAGTGGTCTCAGCATGGCTGTGGCTGGGTTCCGGAGGTCTTCAGCTGCCGGGGCTCTGCTCAGGGCGGAGAGGGAAACTCAACCCTATAATATAAATGTGTATATTTTTTTATCAACTGTTTATATTTTATATTGTCAAATGTGATTTTGTAATCTATTGACACATTGACATGTATAGTCTTCCTACTACACACTTGTGCTCAGAGATCCCCCCGTGGGCTCAGGGGACCATGTGGGGTGCTGGGGATTAGAATCCTGGGTTGGCTGCATGCGAGGCAAATGTCCTACCCGCTCCATCTGCTAAAATTCTTTTTGATGCACCGCTATATCTCTTTGGATTGATTGACCCCCACAAGGGGCATTGGAAATGGACCCTCCAGGTTACTCTGTTGACTTTTGTGTGATTTTTGAATCACAGCAAATCTCTGCTGTGTTCTTAAGCTCTACACATCATTACTTTGTTTCTCACTCCAAGGAAATGAATTTATACTTGATGAGCTAAGAATCATGTCATTGAAACGGGATAATTTTTTCCTGACTCTTGTGTTAATTTAGAGTGCTCTAACATTTGTGATGATTTCTGGGAAACTGATATTGTTCTTTAAAATATTTCTTAAGACTTGGCATCTGAAGTTTGAAAATAATTTTAAAACATCAAATGAGAATAAAACCCTTGTTAAATCACAAGCACAACTTTTGTTTCTCTTAAATCTTCACCATTGGTCAACATCATCTGTTAGCTAAAATCTGCAGATAGCTTAATTTGTATACATGAAAGTAGCGAGAATAAGAATTTTGATCATTCTTAGACCCACAGCCCGAGCCGTGCTGTTTGAGGACCTTCTGTTTTGAACTGAGGGGTTGTACAACTGGGTGATTATTAGTTATTATCAATTTTGTTTTGCATTCTCAACTACGACTAAATTTATTGGATGTTTACTACATGTCAGGCATCATGTTATGCCATTTATATAATTCATATAGAATTTTTGTAGTAATTGTGCAAGTTATGTTTTTTTCAATCCTTTTACCTATGCTGGGAGAGAAATGAGAAGAGGAGGAGAATCGAGGCTTTGAAAGGTGAAAACTAAGGTACTGTGAGAAGGTAATTGTCATGCTAGGGCTCACTTATGTATAGAAACTGGACTGATAACATAGTCATTAAGTCAAGTGCGAGTGCAATTTGAAAATTGAAGAGATTTATGTAAAATATTCATAGATCAATCATTTATTTTATTAAAACTATTTTAGATCGGGCTCTGTGTATGACTCAGTGGGAAAGCACACATGTCTGATTTGTATCCCCAATACCAGAACTAACCAAAAACCAGTGAAATAAAAAAAAAACATTTGAGTAAGATTTGTTTTGTGGTCTGAAAGTTTAAGTTTATTCTCTATGTACCTGGAAATATGGCCTGTTTTTCAACTCTTAGAACATTACTTGTTGTGTAAATAAAAAAGTCCATATCTGTACTGATGTTTTTGTCTACTTCTCCTACTGAGAAGTGGACAGAAGCTGCTGTAGTGCAGGTTGCCAATTTTCTCTTGCAGTTACGCTGATTTATGCTCTATAGATTTCAGAATCATATTATTATGTACTAACAGTATGATTATACTATTAGAATTAGTACTAATATGAAATCACTAAATATATATGCTAAGATTTTGGGGGGGGATTGAACTTTATTATAAGGACACTCAATGCTGAGAAATGTCTTTTACATTTACCACAACTTTGTCGGATACAGGTTTTACTATTGTCTAACATTAATCCACTATTGAACAGACTCTCTTTCGCCATTGTTTTCTTTAGCCTTCCCGTGTGCCTGTGATTACTTGTTCCCCTGGAAACAGGGTAGAGGAAGATTTTGCTTATTGTTTTAGAAGCTAGAAGAAAACCTTTGCTTTTTTAATGGGGTCATTGAACCTTTGATATTTAATTTAATCATCAAATATTTGTGTCTAAATTTTCCATTTTACTTTGCTTTATCTTTTGTGTGACCATTTTATGTTCCCCTTTCTCTTTATTCTTGGCTTTTAAAGAGACTGATTCTTTCACTGTTATTTTTGAAAAATATTTAATTTAATAAAACATCGTGATTTGCGAAGTTATTCATAGCTGAGTTTTAGACATTCAACATTGCAGCACCGATCCCACCACCAGTGCTCATTTCCCTCCGCCAATGTCCCCAGGTTCCCTCCCATATCCCCCCAAACCACCCCTCCCCCACCCCCAGCCTACCCTCCTGATAGGAACCTTTCTACGTTCAGTTGTGAAAGTTTGGGTCTTGTGATTTCAGTGTTGTTGACTCTTGATTTGAATATTTGACTCTATCATTCCTTAATACCACTTTGTTCCTGAACCCCTTGACCTGCCCCCCTTGCCTCTCATCTGTCTCTTCTCCCATTCCCCACCATTTTCACCCCTTCTCTCCCTATACCTGCGGTCACGGCGGATCTGGGCATCCCCCCTTTAAAACATGGCACTTCCTCCTCCAGTTATTCTGGGGCTTTTAGAGTCATTGTTGTTAATCCTTATGAGTAGTTTATATAACCTGGATATCAGTCCTTTATCTCATGTGGAGTGTGAATATTTTCTATCACTCAGTTGGCTGTCCTTTAGTTTTTGAACCGTGTTTCTTTTGTTGTACAGAAACTATTGAGTTCAATGTAGTCCAGTTTGTTTAGTTTTGACTCTACGGAGTCAAAATGCCTTTGCCAATGGCATTGTATCATTGAAGTCTCCTTTGAGGATTAGGCCTTGGATTGTCACCATGTACTTTATGGGTTCTGGTCTCAAGGTCTTTGACCCACTTTGATTTGACTTACAAAAAAAAAAATAAAAAAAAACCGGTTATTTCTTTGAAATTTATGCAATTTTTGTGATTAATCACTTAATCACTTAACTTCCTGTTAGTCGTCGATTTGCTCGAGCGGGTGCCAGTAACGTCTCCATTTGTCCCTGTCGTGTGCCAGTGTAGCCCAATGGCATCTGTTCGCTCTGGGAACACGAAAAGACTCAAACCGATCGTTCATGATCTTGATGAAGAAGTCTGACCATCTGATAGGTGGGCGGCCAAGTGGTCTTTTGACATCCCGTGGAATCCAGTCAGTAACAGATCTAGTCCAGCGGTCGTCTTTAAATCTCATTACGTGACCAGCCCATCTGATTTTTGACACCTTGGCAAACGAGACAGCGTCCCTGATTCTTGACCGTCGATGGATGTCAGAACTCCGGATTCTTTCTCTCATTTGAGTGAAACGTGATATTCCAAGCATAGCTCTTTCAATTCCTCTTTGGGAGACCCGAATAGCATTCTCATCCTGTTTACGTAGGGCCCAGGTCTCTGAGGCATTTGTTAATGCAGGAAGAACAGTGGAATCAAAGAGATGTGCCCGGAGCCGGAGGTTCTTCATCCTCTTAGCTATTTCTTCGACGTTCTTGAAGGCGTTCCAAGCCGCTCTCTTCCTCCTGCGCAGCTCGGGTGCCAGGTCATTTGTCATGTTGACTTCTCGACCTAGGTACACATAGCTGTTGAATTCGGAGATGGTCATTCCGTTGAGAGCGAATGGGGTGTCAGGAACGAGGCTGTTTCTCATAAACATTGTCTTCGTAAGATTCAGCTGTAGTCCTACCTTTCCACACTCACGGTCAAAGTTGGCCAGCATTTGTGCCGCTTGGCTGATGTTTGGTGTTATTAAAACAATGTCATCAGCAAAGCTGAGGTGGTGTAGTTGCCGACCATCTATCTTCACTCCCATTCCTTCCCATTCCAGTCGTCGCATGATGTTCTCGAGGGTGGCACTGAAGAGTTTCGGTGAAATGGTATCACCCTGCCGCACCCCTCTCTTGACATCAACGATCACTTCTTTGTAGAATGGTGAGATCCTGGTAGTGAATCCGCAATACAGCTCACGGAGGATCCTGATGTATTGGGCTTGAATGCCCTGATTGGCTAGGGCTTCAATGACCGCTTCCGTCTCAACAGAATCAAAGGCCTTCTTTAAATCAATGAACGTTAAACAGAGCGGCATCTTGAACTCCCGAGAAACCTCAATGAGCTTGGTTATCGTGTGGCTATGGTCGACGGTGCTGAATCCCTTGGGGAACCCGGCTTGCTTGCATGGTTGTCCTTCATCTAGTGTTCTGCCAATCCTATTTAGGATGACTCGAGTGAACAACTTGTAGATGACAGACAATCGGCAGATCGGGCGATAGTTGCCAGTATCATGGATGTCTCCCTTCTTGAACAGTAGTACAGTCCTGCTGCTTTTCCATTGGGATGGAACCTTGCATTCAGACAGGTAGCGTGTGAAGAGCCGAGCCAGTGTATTGATGAGTACTGACGGCAGGTTCTTCAGGTGTTCAGGTCTGACCTTGTCTGGGCCGGGTGCTGTTCGTTTCTTTACTGACGAAATGGCGTGTCGGATTTCGGATGGGAGAATGTTGGGAACGACATATCCATCCTGTGGAATTTGGTATGTCGGCAAGTGGACATGGCTATCGAAGAGATTTGAGTAGAAGTCATGGATAATCTTCTCCATTGCCCTTCTGGAAGATGTGATAGATCCATCAGGATGTCAGAGGGCAGTCATCTTGGTCTTGTAGTTGGCGAAGGACAGGCGGGCGTTACAAATACTTTTCCCAGCTTCTGCCGCATCTACCAGCACTTCTGCTCTTCTCTCTTTGAGGTCTTCCTTGATCGCATCTCTGCACTGCTTTGCGAGCTCAGACGTTAGCTTGCAGTTGCCTGAGGCATGCGCCAAACCACGCTGGCGAATTAGCTCAAGAGTTTTCGAAGACAGGTATTTTTTTTGTGGCTATTACTCTCTTTGGTGTTCCTCGCACATTCATGGAGGTGCTGAACCAGTCGATCGTATTCCTCGTCAATGTTGTCAACAATGGCATCTTCCATGTTGCCACAATAGTTCCAAAGAGCTCCCAGTTGATGGTTGTTCTGGGAGTTCTCTTTTTAAACTTTGCAGCCCTTTCTCCCTACTCTGTGAAGTAGAATTTTGCACGAAGGAGACGGTGGTCCAATCCCGTTCGGAATTTTGGGACAACAGCGACATCGGTCAGGCAAAACCGTTGATTGAATATGATGTGGTCTATTTCGTTGTGGAATCATCCACCAGGAGATTCCCATGTCCAACGTTTAGATTCTGCCTTCTGGAATTGTGAGTTACCATGAATGTTCTTGGTGGACATGATGAACTCAGACAGTCTCTCACCCCGTTCGTTCCATTCTAGCCCATGGGTCCTGATGTGGAGTTCTTCAGCTGATCTTCTCGGTCCTATCTTGGCATTAAAATCACCCACAATGATCTTGTAGAAGGTGTGGTCTTCTTTATAGAACTTCTCCAGCTCCATGTAGAACTTCTCGATTTCTCTTTCATCATAATGAGATGTTGGTGCTTAGACAACGAAGATAGAAACTGTAGGCAGTGAGCCACATCTATTCAGATGTAAACGTCCGATTCGGGTTGCTAGGCATTCAAATGAATCAATGCTCATGGCCAAGGTTGTGTTGACAAGGACACTGACGCCTCCGTCACCTCTTTTGTCGCATGTTCCAAGGAACAATTCTTCTCCAGGGTGGAAAACGGCATGGTGAGATTCGTGCCTTCTTGTCTCGGTCAGACCAATGATGTTGTACTTGATCATTCTCCCTTGTACCATCAGGTCTTCGATGGATGCATCTGATGCTAGCGTAAGTGCATAGAAAGTACAGGTAATTTTTGTGATTACCTTAGAAATTTGGACACTGGAGAAGAACTGTTCCTTGGACCATGCTACAAAAGAGGCATTGGTGGTGTAGGTGTCCATGTCAACACGAACTTTGCCATAAGCATTTATTCATTCAAATGCCTAATAATCTGAATTGGATGATTCACTTGAATAGATGTGGCTCACTGCTGGCAGTTTCTGTCTTCATTGTCCATGCACCAACATCCAATTACAATGAAGGAGAATTTGAGAAGTTCTACATGTAGCTGAAGAAGTTCTATAAAGAAGACCATACCTAAAAGATTATTGTCAGTGATTTTAATGACAAGATAGGACCGAGAAGATCAGCCGACTAGATCTAGAACACTAGATGAAGGACAACCATGCGAGTAAGCCGGGTACCGTAAAGGATTCAGCACCATCGACCAAATCCACATGATAACCAAGCTCATTGAGGTTTCTCGGGAGTTCAAGATGCCGCTCTGTTTAACGTTCATTGATTTAAAGAAGGCCTTTGTTTCTGTTGTGATGGAAGGGGTCATCGAAGCCCTAGCCAATCAGGGCATTCAAACTCAATACATCAGGATCCTCTGTGAGCTGTATTGAAGATTCACTACTAGGATCTCACCATTCTACAGGGAGGTGATCATTGACGTCAAGAGAGGGGTTCTTCAGGGTGATAGCATTTCACCAAAACTCTTCCGTGCCACCCTTGAGAACATCATGTGATGACTGGAATGGGAAGGAATGGGAGTGAAGATAGACGGTTGGCAACTACACTACCTCCACTTCACTGATGACATCGTTCTCACAACACCAAACATCAGCCAAGCAGCACAAATGCTGGCCAATTTCAACCGTGAGTGTGGAAATGTCGGACTACAGCTGAATCTCACAAAGACAATGTTTATGAGAAATGGTCTCATTCCTGATGTTCCATTCGCTCTCAATGGAACGACCATCTCCAAATGCAACAGTTATGTGTACCTAGGTTGAGAAGTCAACATAACGAATGACCTGACTCCTGAGTTGCTCAGGAAGAAGAGAGCAGCTTGGAATGCCTTCAAGAACGTTAAAGAAATAGCTAAGAGGACAAAGGACCTCTGGCTCTGGGCACATCTCTTCGATTCCACTGTTCTTCCTACATTAACATATGCCTCAGAGACCTGGGCCTTACGAAAACAGGATGAGAATGCTATTTGGGTCTCCCAAAGAGGAATCAAACAAGCTGTGCTTGGAGTATCACGCTTCACTCAAATGAGAGAAAGAATCCGGAGTTCTGACCTCCACCGACGGTCAAGAATCAGGGATGCTGTCTCATTTGCCAAGGCATTGAAAATCAGATGGGCTGGACACGTAATGCGATTTGGAGATGATCGCTGGACTAGAGCCATTATCCACTGGATTCCACAGAATGTCAAAAGATCTCATGACCACCCACCTATGAGATGGTCAGACTTCTTCATTAAGACCCTGAATGATTGGTTTGAGGCTGTTCATGTTCCTAGATCGAGCAGACGCCATTGGGCTACACTAGCATGCGAAAGGGACAAATGGAGATGTTACTGGCACCTGCTTGAGCAAATCTGAGTAATGGGATGTCAAGTGATCAAGTGACCTTAGAAATTAAAATATGGGGATTTTTTTGGTGGGGGCACACCTGGCAGTGGGGGTTACTCCTGACCCCCTGGGCTCAGGAATCTCTTAGTGGTGCTTGGGCAACCATTTGGGATGCTGGGGATTGAGACAACAACCTTACTTTCACTATTTTTCTACCCTCTTTATTTTTTATTTGTTATGATTTGGGGTGTTCTACCAAAACAGTGTTCAGGGAGTCAGGTGGTATGCCCTGAAATACTAGGCTAAGTGGGCTGTGGATTCGTGCTACGTGCTAAGGATGCAGTGCTTCTCAGGCTGATGCTGCTTACGAGTACCAGGTCTACCCCACAGATTGGGCTGGAGTGATAGCACAGCGGTAGGGCGTTTGCCTTGCAAGTGGCCAACATGGCCGACCCAAGTTCGATTCCTCCACCCCTCTCGGAGAGCCTGGCAAGCTACGCAGAGAGTATCTCACCTGTACAGGAAAGCCTGGAAAGCTCCCCATGACGTATTCGATATGCCAGACACAGTAACAAGTCTCACAATGGAGATGTTACTGGGCCTGCTCGAGCAAATCGATGAACAACGGGAGGACAGCGACAGTGACAGTGATCCCAACAGATTTGGGAGGCCTCCAGGCTGCATCCAAAGATGCTTGGGAGGCCAAAGGTGCCAGGAATCAAACCCTGCTCTAACCAATATTAAATCTCACCACCCCTATTTGCTATAGTTTAAAACCATCAGTGCTTTATATTCCTCTTGGAAAATGCAATCACATTTTAGAACACATGCATTCTGATTACATTCTTATATATTACTTGCCTGACGTTTTAATTATATCAGTATATTTATTTCATTATTTATATGCACATATATTAAAAACCACAAAATATTCTGGTTATGTTTAATGGAGTTGGCATAGATATATTACCATTTATTGGTTTCCTTTTTCTTTACTCTTCATATTTATTACCTTAATTTTCTGACTGGTATTTTTTTATATTGTCTGAATAAATCCTTTATAATTTTCTTTGTTTTATATCTTTTAGGAATAAACAATTTCAGCTTTCAGTGATCTGAAGATTTCTATCTAACTCAATTTTAAAGATATCGTCACTGGATAATGAACTATAAAGTGGGTTATTATTATTATTGCAACAACTACAACTACTATTTTGATTTCCACATCAAACCTGGCAGTACTCAGGGCTACTCCTGGATCTGCACTCAGGAATAACTTCTGGCAGGGCTTAGCACCCCTTAGAAGGGGTGCTAGGGATGAATCCACATTGGCCATATGCAAGGCAAACACTTTACCCACTGTACTGTCTCTCTGGTCCCAAAAGAGAGAATTATTCTGACACATTTAAGTTATCTATCTATCTATCTATCTATCTACATCTATTTATTCATCTCAGGCATTTTGAGACACACCTGGTGATGCTCAGGGGTTACTCTTGGCTCTGCACCCAGGAATTCTGGCATGTTTGAGGGAGGGGTCCATTTAGGGGGCCAGGGATGGAACCCAGGTTGGCCACGTGCAAGCCAAATGCCCTCCCCTCTATCTTCTGCTGTGGCTCCAGTCGAACCTTATTTTTTGATCTGCAGGAGATCAGAAGAAAGAAGCCCCAAGATCCTGCTGGAGTGAATTCTCCACTTGTTCAAGTTGCTGATTTATCATCTCTTTTATTTTCTTACAAGAACAGAAACCTCTTACAAAAAGCTCTTTACAACTTCATTGCTCTATGGATTCTTTCTCTTTCTGAAAGGCAGGGCACACTTAACTCCTGTAAGTAAGCAGTCCTGTACTTACCTTACAGGAGTGTAAGTATTCGACTTCTGTACTCTCTCTCTAACTCCTACTAGTCAGAATTTAGAAGGTAGGCCATATGCTGTATTGGTAATATAATCCTTATATTTGCTTGAATTTTATGAATTTATTAATTTTATTCCTCCTACCTGGTTTGCAGACCTTCTCTCAATGAAGGGACATTTTTTTTCTACTTCAGTATTAAAAGATGGATATCACCTTATAGCACAGCGGGTAGGGCGTTCGCCTTACAAGCGGCCAACATGGCCGACCCGAGTTCGATTCCTCCGCCCCTCTCAGAGAGCCCGGTAAGCTACCGAGAGTATTCGATATGCCAGACACAGTAACAACAAAGTCTCCAATGGAGACGTTACTGGGCCCGCTCGAGCAAATCGACGATCAACGGGAGGGCCTTTACCTTTACCTTTTACCTTTTACTCTCTACCAAGCTTCACTTCAGCAAACTCCCCACCTAACCAAACTCTCCGCCTTACCAAATTTTCTCTGCTTTCTTATTTAAGTATAACTAGTGTATATCAGAGCCCATGCATTTGTTCAGTTGTGCTGTTATCACACAGGAATCAGAGGCCTTGGTGAAACAGTTGGTCCCTGGTGCCATGCTCTGTCTTCCTGGGTGGTAGGAAACATTCTTTCTCGGAGGATGGAGCTACAGAACTTGATGGGAAGCTATGACAGCTATGAGGAGCAAAGACACTAAAACAGCTTCATCTGCACGGCTGCGACTCCCCCACACCACAGAAAGGCCATTATCTTCACTCCAGACAACAGATGTATTTCTTAGTTAATTGGGTTATCCCGCATGTCAGATAATAACAGTAACATTTGGAAAATTTGGTAATAAATATTTTGCAAAAATTATTTCACCTGTCAGGAAGACAGTTTCACACCTTGATAAATGTCAGGGAAAGAAGAGTGCTGGATGATCAAATGACTTTCCCCGTCATGCAGTAAAGGTTAGCAGAAATGTCAGCCGGAGCAATCTCCCCGGGGTCAACCCTCAGGCTCACTTTGAGGGTCCCAAAGCGGGAGGACGGAAGTCGAGATGGATGTAGGAGAGTATTTCAGCTCCAGAGACTCAGAAGTTAGGCTAAATTCCTAGACAACCTTTGCAACCAAAACAACTACAGTGGCAGCAGCATTACAGCACAGAAGAAGAGGAACAAGCATGTTATCTAGAATGTTGTTCGTGGTTAAATGTATATAATTCTTCATAAGGACAATAACAGGCACTTGTCACTTACAACTTTTTTATTGCTGCTCAAAACGTTTATGGAGATTTTTTAAAATTTTTTTTTATAATTTTATTTATTGAATCACCATGAGAGCAGTTACAAAGCTTTTGGGTCTAAGTCTCGGTCATACAATGAAACACCCGTACCTTCACCATTTTCCACCCCAAAAACCCCAGTATACCCCCAACCCACACCCTCCCCCTGCCTGTGGGGCAGATGATTTCCACATTACTCTCTCTCTACTTTGATCACATTCAATGTTTTGACACCAGACCCACCATTATTATTTGAGATTTTACCCCAACACTCAGATCTGCTGAAAAGGCAACAGTAGACAATTTGTTTTCCATTGCTGGTTATGAATAACATATGATGTCACGTGGCTGCAGTAGGGCTGTGCAATTTTGAAATTCCGAAATTTTAACACTTAAATCTGGAGGGATTTCTGCCAAAACCTGCTGGGTTCCGAGGATGCCCACTCTCTCCACTGCTGTTCAATATAGTACTGGAAGTACTTGCAATAGCAATTAGGCAAGAAAAAGATATTAAGGGCATTCAAGTAGGAAAGGAAGAAATCAAGCTCTCACTATTCGCAGATGATATGATACTATACTTAGAGAACCCAATAACCTCCACCAAAAAACTCCTAGAAACAATAGACTCGTATAGTAAAGTTGCAGGCTATAAAATCAATACCCAAAAGTCCATGGCTTTCCTATACGCAAACAGTGAGAGAGAAGAAAGTGACATGAAAAAGACAATCCCGTTCACAATTGTGCCCCAGAAAATCAAGTACCTAGGAATCAGCTTAACTAAGGAAGTAAAGGACCTGTACAAAGAAAACTACAAAACGCTACTTCAGGAAATAAAAGAGGACATGAGGAAATGGAAAGACATTCCCTGCTCATGGGTCAGGAGACTTAACATTGTCAATATGGAGATTTTTGTTTGTTTGTTTGTTTGTTTGCAGTGCATTTGCGGCTTCGCGAAATCTTGTTATCTCATTCTTACCTTGGACAACCTGGCAGGCTACCGAATGTAACCTGTCCACACGGCAGAGTCTGGCAAACTCCCCGTGGCGTACCCAATATGCCAAATACCAGTAACAATGATGGGTCTCGTTCTCCTAACCCTTAAAAAGCCTTGAATATGGCACTTTTTAAAAAGTCTCAGGGCTAGGACGAAGGAGACGTTACTGGGGCCTGCTCGAGGCAATCGAGGAACAACAGGATGGTCGTGATCGTGATTTGTTTGTTTTTTTTTTTTTTTTTTGCAGGGCTCAGGACTTACTCCTGGTGGGGATCTCTCCTGACATTGGCTTGATCATAGGTAGTTCTGGAGGCTGAACCTGGGTCAGCTGGAAGGTAAGAGCCTTATCCACATCTAGCATAAACAAACACAAAACTGAGTATGCACACACAGACACACACCACAGTTGTATATATATTATACCCATCTGTAGTTCTGTATTTGCACCCATCAAAGAGGAATAAGACATATTTCTTTAAACAATGAAATAAGATTTGTTTGAACTCTCAAAAGTAAAAATATGAACAAAAATACAGTGAACCTTAACTTCAAACTATGCGGAAATTTAGGTTAAAAGAGCGAAACAGAATGAAAGAGGTTAAGTCAATTTTGTAATATTCGTGTAAAAGGGTATATGATAAAAATACAATTTGTAGGAAGAAAGTTATAACTATCAACTAAAATAAGAGTGGTTATATAGATAAGTTATAAAAAGATTAAATGTACTTATAATAGAATGATTCTAAAAACCTTTTATAAATATGTGAACAGGTCTAGCAGAACAGAGGAAATAACCTAGGAGAAGTAACTCATAAAATTAAAGCCCTTGCTTTTATTTGGCATGTTTATGTAATGCAATGTTTTGGGCAAACTTGCAGGCTATCGAATGTAGCCTGCCCACAGGGCAGAGTCTGGCAAACTCCCCGTGGCCTACCAAATATGCCAAATACCAGTAACAATGAAGGGTCTCATTCTCCTAAAGAGCCGTGAATATAATCTCAGGGCTAGGATGAAAGAGACGTTACTGGGGCCTGCTCGAGGCAATCGACGATTAACAGGATGATGAAATGAAAATGAAATGAAATGTTTATGTAATGCTTATACAAAAAAAAGATCATTTCCTTTTTGACTGAAAGGACTCTACATCAGTAATTAAAAAATTGAATTAGCATGAAAATAAATCAGTGTAATTCACTGCTTACCTTCTGTTTGGGTATTTTAAGAGTCAGAGAAAAGACTTGAAATTGAACATTTCTTCAGGAGAAGCCGTTTTTGTGTGTTTTGTTTTGGGGGGTCGGGCACAGCTATATTCAGGGTTTACTCCTGACTCTGTGTGAAGTGCTCCCTTTGATGGTACTGGAGGGATCATGTGTGGTGCTGGAAATGAATATTCAGCGTGTGCAAGAAAGGACTTAAGCCCCTGTGCACGTGTTCGTGGCCACGGGAAGGCTTCTTGGAAATCCAGAATCAAACAGGAACTTTCTCAGACTCATAAAGGGCACTTGTGAAAAACTCACATCTAATTTCATACTTAATAGTGAAACGCTAAGCTGTTTCTCCCTAGAGTCACTGCTATGGCCAGGATGCATGTTTTCACCCTATGTACTCATTTAAGAGTCCTAGACAATGCCACAAGGTAAAAATACCAAAAGGCTGGGTCAAATGGGAGCTCAATTTCTAATTTTTTGAGAATCGTCCATACTGTTTTCCAAAAGGGCTGAACCAGTCGGCATTCCCACCAGCAGTGAAGGAGTCTCCCTTTCTCGCCACATCCGCGCCAGCACCGGTTGCTTTTGTTCTTTTGGATGTGGGCCAGTCTCTGTGGTGTGAAATGATATCTCATTGTGTTTTTGATCTGCATCTTCCTGATGATTAATGATGTGGAGCATTTTCTCATGTGCCTTTTAGCCATTCGGATTTCTTTGAGAAAGTTTCTGTTCAATTCATCGCTCCATTTTTTGATGGGGTTGGATGTTTTCTTCTTGTGGAGTTCAACCAGCATTTTGTATATTCTTGATATCAACCCCTTAGAAGCAAAAAGTATAATCGAAGTGACATCTGCACTTGTTTGTTCATTGCAGCACTCTTTACAATAGCCAGAATCTGGAAAAAAAACCTGAGTGCCCGAGAACAGATGACTGGTTAAAGAAACTTTGGTATATTTACACAATGGAGTACTATGTAGCGGTTAGAAAAGATGAAGTCATGAAATTTACATACAAGTGGTACTACATGGAAAGTATCATGCTAAGCGAAATGAGTCAGAAAGAGAGGGATAGACATAGAAAGATTGCATTCATCTGGGGGATATAAAGTAACAAAATAGGAGACTAACACCCAAGAATGTCGGAGATTAGTACCAGGAATTTTGCTCCATGGCTTGGAGGCCAGCCACACATGCTAGGGGTAAAGGCAGCTCAGATAGAGATGGGAGCACCAAATAAAGGGTGTTGGGAGTATCCTCCCAGGATGGGAGAAGCATGCTGAAAGTAGACTACAGACCGAACATGATTGTCACCCATTGCCTCTTTTGCAAAACACAACACCCAATAAGAGAGAGAGAGAACAAAAGGGAATGCCCTGCCACAGAGGCAGGGTGGGGTGGGGGGTGGGAGGGATACTGGGACCCGTGGTGGTGGAAAATGGGCACTGGTGGAGGGATGGGTACTCGATCATCGTGTAACTGAAACCCAAGCACAAAATTTGTAAGTCTACAACTGTACCTCATGGTGTCTCACTAATAAAAATTAAAGAAAAATACCAAAAGGCATGCTAGGTTTATACCAGTAGATGGTAAAAAAAATTGTAAATAATATTAATTTTCATTTCCACAAAAAGCACAAATTTAAAGCAATAGGAGAAAATTTAAAAAATATTTTAATAGCGTTTTCCAAGGGCTGGAGTGATAGCACAGTGGTAGGGCGTTTGCCTTGTGCGCAGCCAGCCCAGCCAAGCAGCCGAGCCGGGTTCGATTCCTCCGCCCCTCTCCCAGAGCCCAGCAAGCTACTGAGAGCATCTTGCCTGCACGGCAAAGCCTGGCAAGCTACCCGTGATGTATTCAATATGCCAAACACAGTAACAACAAGTCTCAAAATGGAGACGTTACTGGGCCCGCTTGAGCAAATCGATGAAGAATGGGAGGACAGTGACAGACAGCATTTTCCAAAAAGAAGCAACACTAGATATTTTTCCAGATTTTGTCATCCAAGGTGCATAGGAACTACTGAACAGAAAAGGAGGCCTTTGTTGATTGGCAAGAAATCAAGTTGGGAAGCATATTACACTGCACGGGTTAAAGAGGAAAATTCAAACTGTGCAACGTATCGACAGTTTAATGCTGGGTGAGGTTCGAGGGGGTATGTTGATGGTTTTTAGTAGGATTTCAGAGAAACATGTATACTGACAGGGAAAGGGACAAGGGCACATGTAGAGGTGAGGAATGTGGGGTGGACCCCCAAAGTGTGAGTGAGGAGAAAGGTGACTCAGTCTGGGGGGAATGCACTGTGTAGCGTCCACTGGCCAGTTCAAACCCTGTGACCCCAAAGGCCCAGTTCCACCTTCTGAAGGCCTGAGCCCTAGGGAGACATCGTGACTGATCAAGAAAGAGCTTATTGGCCAAACGCTGATGGGTTAGGAGATTGGTGACTCATGTCCTTAAAATGCATCTTCTTGGAAAACCTAAATGAAGGTTTCAGAGTAATGAATGGTTCCGTCTGTCCTAGTCTCGGCCCTTGGGGACTGGGACAAGCTTCGGGCACTGGTGTCTTCCCAGAGAAGCTTGCTGCTGTTTATTGAAAAGTTTGGATTCAGCCTTAGCTTTAAAAAATAAAAAGAATTGCACAGGGGTTACTCCCAACTCTTCACTCAGGAATTACTCCTTGAGGGCCTGGGGATCATGGGATGCTGGGGATCAAACCCAGGTAGGCCACAGGCAGGGCCAGCACTCTACCTGCTGTACTCTCTCTGGCCTTTAATTTCTTTTGGGTCAAGCTCACAGTCAAGTGCCATGGGTTCCCAAACAGTACAAAGATATTTGGAAAGTCCTGTTTGACCAATCAGAGCTGAAAGGAGGTCGCAAGATGGTACCTCCCTTGAAGAAGAAAAGAGTTGTCATATTCTTCAAACTACACAGTCTGCTTTCTTAACCCCAATAATCCTAAAGATTTTCGTGTTTGGGCAGAGAAGGGGCATGGAGAGCAAAGCTTTGATTATTTGATTAGGATGTCAAGGTAAGCATTCCTTTTGATTTTAAATTGGAAGCTACAGGTTGTTAGTCCCTACTAATTAGGAATATTGCCTTAAAATTTCAACAAATAATATCAGAAAAAAATTTAAATAATTATAATAGACATTACAAATTGGACATGATCATTTAAATTTTTTCTTATTTTGCCTAATGTTTAATTTATAGTATTTAAGGGACTTTAGGATAACTGCTGAAACTAAAGAGAAAATTTGGTAAGGTAAATATATATTTAATACTTATATAAAACTAGTAATTTTTGAAATTTTGTTTTGGGGCCTTTGGGGTAGATGTCAAGAAGTGGAGTTTCTGGATTGTTGTGATGGGAAGGAGCCCTGGGACATTGATGGCGAGAAACATACACCATGTCCATGGGTGTAAAGCTAGAACATTGTAAGCAAGAAGAGGATTATAAATCCTGCTGCCTCAACAGAAAATGGAAAGAACAATAACCACAAAGGATTAAATTGTACAATTTCCCACTATGTGGCTGGAACTATAGGGTATCCTCTGATTAGTCAGCAAGAGAGGGACCGAACACAGACTGAACTCCCTCCTGCAGGATATAACTTGAGTATTGCTCAAGAGTTAAGATCAGTTAAAACGCAATAATTTTATTTAAATTAGTTATTTTTCTAATGAAAAATAGTTTAAATATAACTGGATAACTTTACCTTAAATTATAGGAAAGTAGATTTAAGAATAGCAAGAAAGTTAGCAAGATTAAAAAATAATGAAATGGGGGGCTATTTTATCAAAATTATAGTACTATCCTAGCTAAGATAAAAACAAGATAAGAAAAACAGCTAATTGGGCAAAACAGACAGATAGATACACTTGCACATAAACATACACAACCCCCAAATATATTAGAAGATAAAACATTTGTTACTATGGTGAAAGGGCGCATTGTGTAAGAACTGTTCCTAGTACACCACTCTGTTTCTTTGTCAGTAAAATTGGATTCCTATCTTACCCCACATAGAAAAATCCTGAGATCTTCTGTATGAAATGCCTCTCCCTCCCCGCAAAAAAATTAGGTTGTATTACAAGTGTTTTTCAGCATACTGAATTTCTCACTTAATCACCTCAGCTTTATTTTCTACATGTCCAAGTTAGAGAATAGAATAGAATAGAGAATAGAAATTTCATTTATGATCTTCAAAGGTCTGGAGCAATAGCACAGCAGGTAGCGCATTTGCCTTGCACAAGGCTGACCTGCGTTCAAGATTCCTCCGTCCCTCTCAGAGAACCCAGCAAGTTACTGAGAGTATCCTGCCCACACGGCAGAGCCTAGCAAGCTCCCCATGGCGTATTTGATATGTCAAAAACAGTAACAAGTCTCACAATGGAGACGTTACTGGTGCCCGCTCAAGCAAATCAAAGACCATTTGAAACTCTACTATGCTCAGGAATCCCAGCATGTGCTGTATTATCCAAGTATATCTCTTGCCTTTAGGGTAGCACTTAGCACTGTCTTCCCATTGTTCATTGATTTTCTTGAGCAGACCCACTAGTGACTCCATTGTGAGACTTGTTGTTACTATGTTTGGCATATGGAATACATCAGGGGTAGGCTGTTATTTTATATAGAATAACAAAGGCAGGGTCCCTGAGGCAGCCCCAGAGCAAAGATGTGAAAATTGTGAGGCAGTAACAGATGCAGAGTTCTAATTTGGTTCTAGAATAGGGCAGAGGCGCTGAGGCAGGAGCAAGCATGAACAACCAGGAAGACCCCAGAGTCCAACACTGCAGGGTATGACCTGAGATCAAACAATCCACACCAGACCAGACCAAACTCCAACCCAATCTAACCCAACCCCAACCAACCCCACCCAACCCAACCCAGCCCAATGCAGTCTCACCCAACTCCTTTCAACCAAACTCTACCCAATCCAGTTGAACGGAACTCAACTGAACTGGACACAACCCAACCCAACTCGTTCCAACCCAACCCAACCCAACCCAACCTAACCCAACACAACTCAACCCAGCCCAACCTAATCCAACCCACCCTAATTCAACTCAACCTAACCTGACCCAACCCTATCCAACTAACCCAACCCAACCCAACCTAACCCAACCCAACCCAACACAACCCAACCCAGCCCAACCTAATCCAACCCAACCCAACCTAATCCAACACAACCCAACCCAATCTAACCCAACTCAACCCAATCCAACCCACCCTAATTCAACTCAACCTAACCTGACCCAACCCTATCCAACTAACCCAACCCAACCCAACCCAACCAGACCCAGCACAACTCAGTCCAATTCAAGTCAACCCAACTCAACCAAGCCAACACAATAACAACTTGGGAAAATCTTAGCACTCCCTGTGTAAGCCTGCTTGCATTTCTACATTAAATTTGCTACCATGGACTCTAACAGTAAAATACGTTTAAACTAGAGCAATCCTGTATATAGTACGGTACAGCTCACGTGTGCTACAGGAACTTGTGTGCTGCAGACATTTGTCCTGTTTCAAAACTGCAGTAGTAAAGCACTCAGTAGCACCTGGTCTGAGTGTTTCATTCCCCAAACAACAATTAGATAATCAAAACAAAGTGGCATGAGTGGGTGGGGTTGTCCCCATTCAGGTTCATAGATACCAGTGAAGTGAAATTTTCAAGTGCTTGGCTAAATTTTATTGATGGGCGTCTTCGATTTGTGGCTGTAGTTACATCTGGCTGTGTGGGAAAATGCTGACTGTGCCTGGCAGTACTGAGGTCACTCCACACTCCACAGCCTTCAGCTCTATGTGGTTATCATGATTCAAGATGTGTCTCTATGTGTTTGCATGCAAATTATTCGCTGCTATCATCTAATGCGTTCTACACGTTTGTGTGTTTTCTCACTGTTTCCTCTCACGAGAAAGTCACCCTAAGGGTGTAGGTACATTCTATTCTTTTCTGTGACCCTAGGGGATAAAACATTAGACTCTCAGTACATGTTTGTTGAATGAATGGGTAGGTATATGAGCGAGTGATTTGTATATTAGAGAAAACATATAAAGAAAAAATACAGCTGTTTGTCTACATGCTAATGACTATTATCTTTCCAGTGCCAAACTGGAAAATCAACTCCTCATTCAATGGGAGAAGCAACTTTGCCACATGAACTGACTTTTTTATTTTGGTGTGGGGGGGAGGAAGGTTGGGCCCACACCCTGCAGAGCTCAGGGATAACGTTTGGAGGAACTCAGGATCATATGCAGTGGGGAGAGCTGATGAAATTGGCCGTGTGCAAGGCCATTCCTTGCCCGCTATTCCTTCTCTCAGCCCATGGCAGGTACTTCTATAGTCTACACTCACTTGGTTTGGGGATTCAACTTGGAGGAAATAACAAATTCTAAGCTCTTTAACTCTGATAATACCTCTTATCTTGCCTTTTTTGAAGGCAGTTAATTTATGAACTGCCTTCATAAATTAACTTATGAAGGCAGTTAATTTATGAACTGCCTTCATAAATTAGCCCTGGAGCGATAGTACAGCGGGTAGGGCGTTTGCCTTACAAGCGGCCAACATGGCCGACCCGAGTTCGATTCCTCTGCCCCTCTCAGAGAGCCCGACAAGCTACCAAGAGTATTCGATATGCCAGACACAGTAACAACAAAGTCTCCAATGGAGACGTTACTGGGCCCGCTCGAGCAAATCGACAATCAACGGGAGGGCCTTTACCTTTACCTTAATTTATGAAAATTGTAGCCAGAATTTTGTGCTAAATTTTAGCAGTGCTAAAACACTGCTATCTTCAAATTTCAAATCATGATCCATGCCAGCACACTGACTTAAAAAGTCTGAGTGCAGTTTGGTTTTTGCCATGCATACTAGTTTTTCCACGTACCGGAAGCCAAATGTCAGTTGGACAATTTACCAATACCTTTCTTGAACCCGATTTTCACAGGTAATTGTTTGAGAGCTGATAGACAATTGGATGGGACGCTTAGGTCAGTATACTTCAATTTTTACTGTCAGTTCTATTTTTCATTGTTCCCTACCACGGTCCTCCAATTCTGTGCTCCTGTAGGTACTTTACAAAATGTTTCTGAGGGCTTCAACCTAGATTTATTCCTTCCTGTTTATATAACAAAAAGTGATGAACCATTATCGTGTTTGTGGTCTTTTAAGATACAGAGAGTTTTGGTGTAGGAGCTATTCTGTATCTAAGGAGGGCTAGGGACAAATCTGAAACCCAGAAAACCACTGCCTGGGTCCCGTTTAATACTAAGCATGAGATTTCACTCTCTTACATAGGTAAGATATGGGTCCATTTGTCAGCATGAAGAAGTTACAGAGCACAGACTTTTCCCATGTATACATCCTTTAAAGATTTAAAGGAACACACAACCTTCAGCGTGCTAAGATTTTACAGAGGCTGAAATCTTTGGGGGAAGGGAGATGATGTGGGCAGAGAGGTAGTGAGTTTTTGGGAAATAATAAAATTTAAGAAACTGGCTAACACTGATGTCATCCAAAGACATCAAAACTACATCCCACTGAGATGCAGATCCTGAGCATTTTGGAGAAAATGAGGAACCATCCATGCAGAAATCTAAGGTCCCACAGAAAGAAGGCGAACCCGCAGAAAGGGAGAAGCTACAAAGGAAAACAAAAGAAAAGAAAAAGAGAAGCTACAGAAGAAACTAAAGGCTATGATGAGATCATAAAAGGACAATCGACTATGCAAGGGAGGAGATTATGAGAAGACAACCAGTAATACAAGACTTTCCCTGTGATGACACCCAGATGAACTCTTTTTCTTTTTTGGTTTTTGAGCCACGCTCAGCAGTGCTCAGGCCTTACTCCCAGCTCTGCACTCAGGGATCACTCTTTGTGGGCCCAGGGATCAAATATGGTGCTGGGGATCAAATCCAGATCAGCAACATGCAAGGCAAGCGTCCCACTGGCGCCCTACTGTGGCACTGGGCCAAGATTAACTTGAATGTATGCAGAGAACTCTAGGCCTCTTGGAGGAATTATTCATGCAAGGCTCATTTTTCTTTTTTTCTTCATTTTTAAAGTTGATTCACTGTGATATACAGTTACAAAACTTTCATGTTTGAGTCTCAGTCAGACAATGATTGAACACCCATCCCTCCACCAGTGCACATTCTCCACCACCAATGTCCCCAGTATTCCCCCCTCCCCATCCCAACCCTCCCCCTGCCTCTATGGCAGACAATTTCCTTCTTGCTCTCTCTACTTTTGGGCATTATGGTTTGCAATACAGATACTGAGAGGCCATCACGTTTGGTCCTTTATCTACTTTCTGCACACATCTCCCATCCTGAGTGATGCCTCCAACCATCATTGACTTAGTGATCCCTTCTCTATCCCAGCTGGAAAGCCACTTTTCAAGTAAAATTTCTTTCAATAAAAATGATCTTACTTCATGTAAATACAATACAGTGTTTGGACTGTGTCATTAAACAGAAAGTAAGAGCTCATTAGTCAATTATCTCCTTATCTAACTAGTTAATATCTGTGTTTCCAACTTGCTATGATGAGTAGAGCTGTCTTCCCTGTTGGAGAGAGAGTGGGATGGACAGGAGAAATGTGAAAATCCATAATGGAAAAACCACCTCCTTTAAGAGGTGAGAAACTCAGCTTGGAAGCTGGTCTCATGTGCTGGGGGAGAAGGCAGCTGGGATAGAGAAGGGACCGTTAAGTAAATGATGGTTGGAGGGATCACTCGGGATGGTAGGTGAGTGCTGAAATTCTTTTATTAGACTGTGGACCAAACATGATGGCCACTAGTACCTGTATTGCAAACCATAACACCCAAAAGGAGAGAGATTAAGAGGGAATGTGCCTGCCACAGAGGCAGGGGGTTGGAAGTGGTGGGGATGGCAGGAGGGATACTGGGAACATTAGTGGTGGCGAATGGGCACGGATGGAGGGATGGATACTCGAACGCTATATGAGTGAAATGTGACCACGCAAGTTTGTAAGACTGTAATGGTATCTTACTGATCTTACTGGTGATTCATTAAAATAAAATTAAAATATATATTTAAATTTTTATATATAAACATATATATATATATATATATATATATATAGAGAGAGAGAGAGAGAGAGAGAGAGAGAGAGAGGTGAGAAAATACTTCCTGGGCGGGGGCAGATTGCTCAACAGAACAGCCCAGCACTGAAACTCTCGGGTCATGAGGATGCCACTGCCGATGGCGGGAGCCTTGAGGTTGATGTCTGAAACGCTTTTAACATTCGGAGTAAGTATAGACAAGCTTTATAAGGCAATCTTCATAGTAACACACACACATATAAAACTGTCTTAAAATAGTTTCTTTTCTGTTGCTGTCATTGCTGCTGTTGTTATTCTTTAGGTAACGCTGTTCCAGTATTGTTCCATGTCTGACTTGGATGTCACAGTTACTGCACATCATCAGCCCTCAAGTACCCACGGCCTCTACCTCTGTCCCTTCCTTACTTGTACTGAGCTTCTGATTTTCCTCTTTCTCCCCCCAGTGCTAGATGATTTCATGGCTGTTAAAAGATTTGAGCTCTCAAAAATCTTACATCACAATTGGAAAAGTTAGAGACTTGGCGATTCCTGCGAGGTGGCAGAGTGGAGAGAGGCTGCCTCTCCTCCTTCACACATCGTCCGAGATGCCGGACAAAGGGAAAGGACCCCTGGGCCCCGAGAAAGGCCGTGTGCCGAGACAACTGGCCCCTGCATGGGGGTAGGTGTCAGGAGGCCTCACGGAGGGCAGCAACTGCTGTAACAGAGACCTTAGGGGCCTTCCAGACCCTCCAGGAATGCTGCAGACTGCAACTTGGGGCTTGCAGTATCCTAAGGGCAAGAGAGGAGACTTGGAGCCAAAGCCCAGAGGAGCTCTCTCTGCATATTTGATCCCCTGCATTCCATGTGGTACCCCAGGCAGTACAGGCCAGAAGCAACCCTTGAGCATCGCCCAGTTTGAATCCAAAGCTAACAAACTAAAACAGATAAACAAAATCATAGACATAAATAAAAGGAAGAGGTTTTCCTCTGGAAAGCAGCAGGATGCTGGGGGCAGTGTGGAGGCACAGACAAATGCTGAGAGTTGGAAGGCATCTGGGGTCGCAGAGCGAAAGGGGAAACACCCCCAGTGCCGGGAGCCATTAGACAGACACTCCCTGTGACTGCTGGCATTGCTCTGGCCCAGGGGGGATGGAAACATAGTCTGTTACCCCCCAGGTGCAAGCTTGGGTGGAGTCTGAGGTGAGGGTATGATGCAGCTGGCTGGGAATCACTGAGCCCCGCTGTGCTGTTCACAGAAGTGGATCGTCTCCCAGTATCGGTCTCAGTTCCTACAGAGCACTGATTTACGTCCTCCCGGCCCCCAGTTCTGGGCACGAGAAGGGATAGAGCTTCCTTCCTCTGGCCAGAGCACTTGAGCTGGGGTCTCTGTAGGCTGGGAGAAGCGCCTCTGTATTTCCCCCAAGTGCCAGTAAGGCTGCCCTGACTAAAGGGTGGGTGTGACTGGCACCTAGAAGTGGCCTTTCTTTTTCTACGTTTCTGAAAGAGCCGGGTGGTAGGACAGAACCAACCTGATCCAAGTTAGCAGTTTGTTGATATATTGGAATATCTGGGAAAGCGTGGCTATGAGGTAGAATAAGGTCCTTAGGATAAGTCCTCAGCTGCCCTCGACTTGGAGATTTGGATTGGCGGGTGCTCCAACAGCCATCTCTCTCCTCTCCAATGCCCTGCTTCTTCCTGGTGTTACCACTAGACCTTGAATCATCTAAATAGGTCCAGGAGTCCTCGTGTATATAGTCTGCTGCGAAGATACCTTTATTTTATACCCTGCAACCCGCAAATCTGCTACAAGGCCTATACGGCAAGGCAGAGGAAGACAGCTGTGCAAATTAACACACAGCAGTTAATATACAATATTAAATGAAACGAGGAAATTATCCCCAAATGATGCGGCAAAACTGAAATGCAAGAGAAAGCTCAACGGTAGCAAAACTGATCAATTTGCCTGAAGAAATACTTAAAAGAACAGTGAAAACAATGTTTAATGAAATCGGAAAGACAGGAGGGGAAAAACAATATGAGGGTTATTCGAATAGAGAAACTATTCAAATAGCTTCAAAGAGGAACGACGGGCTGAAACTCCAGAGCTGACCTAAGAGAGGGGCCGAGCAGTGACCGAGAAGAGAGTCATGGGGGCGGTGAGTTGGAAAATACAACAGAGTGGCCCACGGGAAGAGAACAGGCAAAGGAACTGCATGATGTTGACGACTTTGCTGTGCGGGACTGTGTCAAGGACGATATCCGCATTCTAAGCTTAGGATCACATTGGTTTGTCCTTTCTCCCTGGCCACAGGGAGCTTGGGTTTATCAGGTTACACCCACCACAGTGCTCCTGAGTCACTCCCAATCCTCTGTGTTTATCTGTAACTTCTCTGTGCTCTCTTCCCCAACTCATCCATCAACTTTCCCCTAATCAGACTCTGTTAACTTGTAGGACCAGATTCCTCAGAAATCTATGATTTTTATATTTGTGAGTGAAATATTGCATTTCTCTTTCTCTTATGTCTTTTGCATAGTTTATTTTATTTTAGTTTTTGCTTTTTGAATCACACCTGGAGATGCACAGGGGTTACTCCTGACTCTGCACTCAGGAATTATTCCTGGCAGTGCTCGGGGTACCATATGGGATGCTGGGAATCAAACCTGGGTCAGCCTCGTGCAAAGGAAATGCCCTACCCACTGTGCTATTCCTCCAGCCCCACATAGTTTACTTTAAAGTAATGTCCTTTTTGTATGGACACAGGAAGACAGTCAATATAATGCTTTTGTAACTTGGGAGTTAATTGACTCTGGATAATATTCCCTCCCAGGCATCTGTTCTCTCGACTTAAACCTCAGTTACCCTTTCTTCCTAGCACCCCCAAAGCAGGGTCCTGACTAGGGACTGGATGGACGCAGGGCAAGCTGTGAGCTACCTGGGCATCGAAGTGGGTCAGGCCAAAGCACCACAATAATTAACTGTAAGTTAAGATCATGGTCACGGACAAATTCTGTCATGATCCTAAAAGTAACAACGAGATTAGGGCCCTGCTAGGGATAGGAAAGACTAATCTGGCCTGAGCACTGTAATCTGAGGTGGAGATGGCCCTAGGAGAGCAATTATATAAGCTTAATGTATGTCTTCTTGTGTCCATACAAAATGACTAATATTATGAATGCTTATATGTTGGACAAGGGAGGAGAAACACACCCATGGGATTCCGCTCTAGGGTGGCTTGTCCTGCTGGATGAGAATCTGTTCTAGAAGAGGGAAGGGCTTTACCTCTGTAGCACTGTAGCACTGTCCTCCCATTGTTCATAGATTTGCTCGAGTGGGCGCCAGTAATGTCTCCATTGTGAGACTTGTTATTGTTCTTGGCATATCGGATACACCACGAGGAGCTTGCCAGGCTCTGCTGTGCAGGTGGGATACTCTTGGTAGCCTGTCGGGCTCTCCGAGAAGGATGAAAGAATTGAACCCGGGTTGGCCATGTGCGAGGCAAACGCCCTACCAGCTGTGGTATCGCTCCAGCCCTAACCACGCCTACATATAATTATCACCCCAAGCCCTTATGATTTTTGATTTAACTAAGGCTGTCAGAGCTGGCTAGGAAAGGCAGAAGCAGGAAGGAGAAGGATGAAGGAGCAGGATCCAAGAGGAGAATGAGGGGGATGGGGAAGGGGAATCGGGAGGAGGAAGAGAAAGGAAATGGGAAGGGAAAAAATTGCAATGGACACCAACCAGCCTGGCCCCAGCTCCCTCCTTTGTCTGTCCATCGCCATCGGCCTCCCCCAGGGTGGGGGGAGTGGCAGAGACCACCAGACACACACACAGAGAGAGAGAGAGAGAGAGAGAGAGAGAGAAGGAGAGAGAGGGAGAGAGGGAAACAAAGGGAGAGAGAGAGGGAGGAGGAGAGGGAGAGAGGGGAACAGAGGGAGAGAGGGAGAGAGAGAAGGAGAGAGAGGAAGAGAAAGAGTAGGGGAGAGAGAGGGAGAGAGAAGGAGAGAGAGGGAGAGAGAAGGAGAGAGGGAGAGAGAGAACAGAGAGAGGGAGAGAGAAAGAGAGAGAGAGGGAGAAGGAGAGGGAGAGAGAGTGAGAGAGAGGGAAAGACAGAGAAGGAGAGAGAGGGAGAGAGAGAAAGGGAGGAAGAGAGAGAGAAAGCAGGAGGGAAGAAGAGAGAGAGGGGGAGGGAGGAAGGAAGAGAGAGAGGGTAGAGGGAGAGAGAGGGAGAAGGAGGAGAGGGAGAGAGAGAAGGAGAGAGGGGGAGGAGAGAGGGAAATAGAAGGAGAGAGAGGGAGGGAGGAAGAGAGAGAGGGTAGAGGGAGAGAGAGGGAGAAGGAGGAGAGGGAGAGAGGCAGAGAGAGAGTAGGAGAGAGGGAGAGAAAGAGTAGGGGAGAGAGAGAGAAGAAGAGAGAGGGAGAGAAGGGGAGAAGGAGAGGGAGAGAGAGTGAGAGAGAGGGAGAGAGAGGGAGAAGGAGAAGGAGAGGGAGAGAGAGAGAGAGAGAAGGAGAGAGGGGGAGAGAGGGAAAGAGAAGGAGAGAGAGGGAGGGAGGAAGAGAGAGAGGAAGCAGGAGGGAGGAAGAGAGAGGGAGAGGGGGAGGGAGGAAGGAAGAGAGAGGGAGAGAGGGAGAGGGAGGGAGAGAGAGCAAGAGAGAGCTGCTGCAGCCTTTTGTAATTTATTTCTTGAGTACACGCTAAGCATTCAGGAGAATAAGGGGAGGAGAACCTGGGTTCTCTTCCGTGGTGCAGCAGGCAGCAGCCGCTCTGGGCCCTGGCCATTCTCCCCGCCCTGCCTCAAGGCTGGGTTGTATGCTGCTGCCTGTTTTTGATCTTGGCTTGGCAAATCTACCCCTGCAGCACCAAGCTGCAGGTGTCTGACTGGCCTGTGCCACCAGTGGCCCTGTGCGTTGGGGAACGGTGGGCACTGCCACAGCTATCACAATCTGCGTCTGTCACGGAGCAAGAGAGGGGAAGGGGCATTGGGAGTCTATCTGAAGGAATAATGACTGAGACTTTCCTTCATTTGGGAAAAGAACTAAACTTTCAAACAGATAAATCAAACACGATAAATCAGACACACTCCAAGAAACGTTACAGTTAAAATGCTAGAAGCTAAAGACAAGAACAAAATGCAATGAGCATCTAGGGAAAACAAATCACATGCAAGGGACTCCTTCAAATGATGGACTGTGAACTTTTCCACAGAAATCACGCAAGACAAAGAAATAGTGTAAGATATTCAAAGGTCTTGGAGAAACTCTTTTTTCAACCAAGACTATCTAATTTCATATTATCATGCAGGCAAGAAAAAAAGAGTAGTGTTTCATAGATAAAATTAACATAGTACATCACCACCAAAGCAGTGTTGGAAGAATATGAAAGTTTCTCATAAAATAAAAGACAATTTCAACTAGAAGAGTAAGATAAAAAATCGCATGAGACTAGGTGGGAGGAAAAGAAAAGAACGAATTAATGTAAGATCATATTCCTCGTCTATGTTGTCAACAACGGCATCTTCCCATGTTGCCGCAATGGTGCCAAAGAGCTCCCAGTTGGTGGTCATTCTGGGAGTTCTGTTCTTAAACTTTGCAGCCCTTTCTCCCCACTTCGTGAAGTAGAATTTTTTCAAGAAGGAGACAATGGTCCAATCCCGTTCGGAATTTTGGGACAACAGCGACATCGGTCAGGCAAAACCATTGATTGAATATGATGTTTTCTATTTCGTTGTGGAATCGTCCACTGGGAGACTCCCATGTCCATCATTTAGATTCTGCCTTCTGGAACTGTGAGTTACCATGGATGGTCTTGGTGGACATGATGAACTCAGTCTCTCACTCTGTTTGTTCCATTCTAGGCCATGGTCCCGATGTGGAGTTCTTTGGCTGATCTTCTCGGTCCTATCTTGCCATTAAAATCACCCACAATGATCTTGTAGAAGGTGTGGTCTTCTTTATGGAACTTCTCCAGCTCCATGATTGTGCAAAGAATTCCAAGAGAGAGATACCCCCAAAAAGATCCTGTCTTTGAAAACTCTTGAGTTTATTCGCCAACGTGGCTGGGCACAAGCCTCAGGCAACTGCAAGCGAACATCTGCACTTGCAAAACAGTGCAGAGAAGCGATAAAGGAAGACCTCAAAGGGAGAAGAGCAGCAGTGCTGGCCAATGCGGCAGAAGCTGGGAAAAGTATTCACAATGCCCGCCTGTCCTTCACCAACTACAAGACCAAGATGACTGCCCTCTGATATCCTGATGGATCTATCACATCTTCCAGAAGGGCAATGGAGAAGATTATCCATGACTTCTACTCAGATCTCTTTGATAGCCATGTCCACCTGCCCACATACCAAATTACGCAGGATGGATATGTTGTTCCCAACGTTCTCCCTTCCGAAATCCAACACACAATTTCTTTGGTAAAGAAACAAACACCACCTGGCCCAGACAAGGTCAGACCTGAACACCTGAAGAACCTGCTATCAGAAATCATCAACACACTGGCTCAGCTCTTCACATGATACCTGTCTGAATGCAAGATTTCATCCCAATGGAAAACCAGCAGGACTGTACTACTGTACAAGAAGGGAGACACCCACGACATTGGCAACTATTCTCTGATCTGCCTATTGTCTCTTATCTACAAGCTGTTCACTCGAGTCATCCTGAATAGGATTGGCAGAACACTAGATGAAGGACAACCATGCGAGCAAGCCGGTTTTCAAAAAGGATTCAGCACGATCAACCATATCCACATGATAACCAAGCTCATTGAGGTTTCTCAGGAGTTCAAGATACTGCTCTGTCTAACGTTCATTGATTATAGAAGGCCTTTCATTCTTTTGAGACTGAAGCGGTCATCAAAGCTCTAGCCAATCAGGGCATTCAAACTCAATACAACAGGATCCTCCATGAGTTGTATTACGGATTTACTACCAGGATCTCACCATTCTACAAAGAAGTTATCATCAATGTCAAGAGAGAGGTTCTGCAGGGTGATACCATTTCACCAAAAATCTTCAGTGCCACCCTTGAGAATGTCATGCGATGACTGGAATGGGAAGAAATGGGAGTGAAGATAGACGGTTGGCAAGTACACCACCCCCACTTTGCTGATGACATCATTCTAATAACACCAAACATTAGCCAAGTGGCACAAATGCTGGCCGACTTCAACTGTGTGTGTGTGTGTGAGAGAGAGAGAGAGAGAGAGAGTGTGTGTGTGTGTGTGAGTGTGGAAAGGTCAGACTACAGCTGAATCTCACAAAGACAATGTTTATGAGAAACAGTTTTGTTCCTGACATTGCATTTGCTCTCAATGGAAAGAACATCTCTGAATGCAACCGTTATGTGTACCTAGGTGGAGAAGCCAACAGGACGAATGACCTGGCACCTGAGTTGTGCAGGAGGAAGAGAGCGGCTTGGAACGCCTTCAAGAGTGTTGAAGAAATAGCTAAGAGGACGAAGATCCTTCAGCTCTGGGCTCATCTCTTCGATTCCACTGTTCTTCTTGCATTAATATACGCCTCAGAGACCTGGGCACTACAAAAACAGGATGAGAACGCTATTCAGATCTCCCAAAAAAGAATTGAAAGAGCTATGCTTGGAGTAACCCGCTTCACTCAAATGAGAAGAAGAATTTGGAGTTCTAACCTCCATCGACAGTCAAGAATCAGGGAAACTGAGTCGTTTGCCAACTCATTGAAGATCAGATGGGCTGGACACATAATGAGATTTGGAGACAACTGTAGGACTAGAGCCGTTACCGACTGGATTCCACAGGGCTTCAAAAGATTGCATGGCTGCCCACCTACAAGATGGTCAGACTTCTTCATCAAGACCCTGAACGATCGGTTTGAGGCTCTTCATGTTCCTAGAACAAGCAGACACCATTGGGCTACACTAACATGCGACAGGGACAAATGGCGACGTTACTGGTGCCTGCTCGAGCAAATCAATGAGTAACGGAATGTCAAGTGATCAAGTAATCAATGTAAGATCAATGTGCCCAATAGATCACAAATACAGAACTTCACACCTAAGTTAACAAAAAAAAAACCTTAATGCAAAATGTATATAAAAAAAGTTAAGAAACTTTAAAAGAGACTGAGACAGCAGGTGATGATGAGGCAGCAGTGCAAAGAAGGCACTTACTTTGTGTATGGCTGACCCAGGTTCAATCCCCAGCGCTCCATCTGTCTCCCTTAGCATCACTAGGAGTGGTCCCCAAGTGGATAGCCAGTGGTATGCACTGAGCCCACCAGGACTGACCCCAGACCCACCCATTTCCCCCCCTGCAAAAAAATACGAAATTATGCAAAAAGCAAATGAATCAGGACTAATCAAGGAGACATCTAGAATAAATCAAATGTCAAAAGTATTATGCTTCAATGATTAATTTTAATGTTAATAGTCTTAACTCACTAACTAGAAGTCATAGAGTGATGCCATGAATCTAAAATCAAAATCCATTTGTTTTTTGCTGCCAATAGGAAATATATCTTTCAAAACAAAATAAGCTTACGATGAAAGTTTACCTAAAAACAAATGGCGAAAAAGTAGAGAGAGAGTATGTGGGAAATTGTCTGCCAGGAAGGCAAGAGGAGGGTGGAAAAGGGGGGGTATACTGGAGAGATTGGAGGTGGGGAATGTGCACTGGTGGAGGGATAGGTGTTTGAACATTGTATGATTGTAATTCAAATATGAAAGCTTGTAACTGTATCTCACGGTGATTCAATAAAATAAAATGGAAAAAATAAAAAAAGGTGAATTTGAACAATCAGATACAGCTAGACTTACAAGATAGATAATAAATATGACATAGATTGAAGATAAAATAAATGTCCAAGAAGGCAAGAAGAAATAGGGATATATAGGAATCTATATATTAATGAAGGGCCTAATACAACAAGAAAATGCTTATTAATATGTAAGCACCAGAAGAAGGAGCAACAGCAAATGTTAAGGAACTTAATCACTTAATCACTTAACTTCCCGTTAGTCGTCGATTTGCTTGAGCGGGCGACAGTAACGTCTCCATTTGTCCCTGTCGCGTGCTAGTGTAGCCCAATGGCATCTCTTCGCTCCGGGAACATGAAGGGCCTCAAACCGATCGTTCATGATCTTGACGAAGAAGTCTGACCATCTGGTAGGTGGGCGGCCACGCGGTCTCTTGACATCCCGTGGAATCCAATCAGTAACAGCTCTAGTCCAGCGGTCGTCTTTAAATCTCATTACGTGACGAGCCCATCTGATTTTCGACATCTTGGCAAATGAGACAGCGTCCCTGATCCTTGATCGTCGACGGATGTCAGAACTCCGGATTCGTTCTCTCATTTGAGTGAAACGTGATATTCCAAGCATAGCTCTTTCTATTCTTCTTTGGGAGACCTGAATAGCGTTCTCATCTTGTTTGCGTAGGGCCCCGGTCTCTGAGGCATATGTTAATGCAGGAAGAACAGTGGAATCAAAGAGATGTGCCCGGAGCCGGAGGTTCTTCGTCCTCTTAGCTATTTCTTCGACGTTCTTGAAGGCATTCCAAGCCGCTCTCTTCCTCCTGCGCAGCTCGGGTGCCAGGTCATTTGTCATGTTGACCTCTCGACCTAGGTACACATAGCTGTTGCATTCGGAGATGGTCGTTCCATTGAGAGCAAATGGGGCATCAGGAACAAGGCTGTTTCTCATAAACATTGTCTTCGTAAGATTCAGCTGTAATCCTACCTTTCCACACTCACGGTCAAAGTCGGCCAGCATTTGTGCAGCTTGGCTGATGTTTGGTGTTATTAAAACAATGTCATCAGCAAAGCTGAGGTGGTGTAGTTGCCGACCATCTATCTTCACTCCCATTCCTTCCCATTCCAGTCGTCGCATGATGTTCTCGAGGGTGGCACTGAAGAGTTTCGGTGAAATGGTATCACCCTGCCGCACCCCTCTCTTGACATCAACGATCACTTCTTTGTAGAATGGTGAGATCCTGGTAGTGAATCCGCAATACAGCTCACGGAGGATCCTGATGTATTGGGCTTGAATGCCCTGATTGGCTAGGGCTTCAATGACCGCTTCCGTCTCAACAGAATCAAAGGCCTTCTTTAAATCAATGAATGTTAAACAGAGCGGCATCTTGAACTCCCGAGAAACCTCAATGAGCTTGGTTATCATGTGGATATGGTCGATGGTGCTGAATCCTTTGTGGAACCCGGCTTGCTCGCGTGGTTGTCCTTCATCTAGTGTTCTGCCAATCCTATTTAGGATGACTCGAGTGAACAACTTGTAGATGACAGACAATAGGGCGATAGTTGCCAATGTCATGGATGTCTTCCTTCTTGAACAGTAGTACGGTCCTGCTGGTTTTCCATTGGGACGGAACCTTGCATTCACACAGGTAGCGAGTGAAGAGCCGAGCCAGTGTATTGATGAGTACTGACGGCAGGTTCTTCAGGTGTTCAGGTCTGACCTTGTCTGGGCCGGGTTCTGTTTGTTTCTTTACCGACGAAATGGCGTGTCGGATTTCAGAAGGGAGAACGTTGGGAACTACATATCCATCCTGTGGAATTTGGTATGTCGGCAAGTGGACATGGCTATCGAAGAGATTTGAGTAGAAGTCATGGATAATCTTCTCCATTGCCGTTCTGGAGGATGTGATGGATCCATCAGGACGTCGGAGGGCAGTCATCTTGGTCTTATAGTTGGCGAAGGACAGGCGGGCGTTACGAATACTTTTCCCGGCTTCTGCCGCATCTACCAGTACTTCTGCTCTTCTCTCTTTGAGGTCTTCCTTGATCGCATCTCTGCACTGCTTTGCGAGCTCGGACGTTAGCTTGCGGTTGCCTGAGGCATGCGCCAAACCACGCTGGCGAATTAGCTCAAGAGTTTTTGAAGATAGACGATTTTTTGTGGTTATCTCTCTCTTGGCGTTCCTCGCACATTCATGGAGGTGCTGAACCAGTCGATCGTATTCCTCGTCAATGTTGTCAACAATGGCATCTTCCCATGTTGCCGCAATAGTACCAAGAGTTCCCAGTTGGTGGTCATTTTGGGAGTTCTCTTTTTGAACCGACAAAATCTCAAGGCCGACGTAGGCTGCCACAACGAAGGAAGACAAAAATGATCGTCTGTACTTTCAATGCACGTACGCTAGCATCAGATGCATCCATCGAGGACCTGATGGTACAAGCGCGAATGAACAAGTACGACTTCATTGATCTGACCGAGACAACAAGGCACGAATCTCACCATGCAGTTTTCGACACTGGAGAAGAATTGTTCCTCGGAACATGCGATAAAAGAGGTGTCGGAGGCGTCGGTGTCCTTGTCAACACAAACTTGGCCAAGAGCATTGATTCATTCGAATGCCTAACAACCCGAATCGGACGTTTACATTTGTATAGATGTTAAGGAACTACTAAGAGAAAAAGTGAGACTGATAGTAAAATCATTAAAAGTAAGGGGTTTTGATATTCAACCCCTAATTGTGAAAATGTTAAGTAATCAAGAAATAAATAATAAAACAAGAGCCTTAAATAACAAACAAGCACAAAAGGGTTCAATAGACATTTATAGACTATTTTATCCTGAAAGGGCAGATTGTACAGAGATTTCAAGCATGAACTTGAGTGTACCTGAAGTTTCCAGGATCTATTGCTGCTGTTCAATTATTATTACTATCCAATATTCATTCATATTCCATATATACGATAGGTAATTCTGTTTCTGTCCTCTCCTGCCAACTGATTTCACTCAGTATCTTACCCTCTAATTCCATGTAGATTGTAGCAAATTGCATGGCTTTGTCTTTTCTCTGAGTACAATTTTATTGTGTGTATTCACTAAAGGGCTGGAGCAATAGCACAGCGGGTAGGGCATTTGCCTTGCATGCAGTCAACCTGGGTTCGATTCCTCCGCCCCTCTCGGAGACCCTGGTAAGCTACCGAGAGTATCTCACCCACACGGCAAAGCCTGGCAAGCTAACCGTGACGTATTCAACATGCCAAAAACAGTAACAACAAGTCTCACAATTTGTTGTGAGACGTTACTACTGGTGCCCGCTGGAGCAAATTGATGAACAACAGGACGACAGTGCTACAGTGCTATATACACTAAAATTTCTTTATCCATTCCTGTGTTCTTGGGTGTTTGCACTACTCCCACAGTTTGGTTATTGTGAATAAAGCTGAGATAAACATAGGAGTGCAAGAGTATTTTCAAAATCATGTTTTGAAGTCCTTGGGGTATACATAGTCTTAATTACCTTATAGTATTTTTTTTTTGCATTGTAGTCTAGACTACAGTTACACAGGTATTGAAGTTCATGATTTTGATTACCAAAGTTACTTCACCTTCACCACTGTCAAAAGTACCCCTGACCCTCAACCATGCCTATTTGTCTCGCTGCTCTATCACATCCTTCCTCCACACACCCAATGCTTGGTAATTTCAGTTTTGCACTCAAAGGTCAAGAATCCCATTAAATATTGGCCAACCCTTTATTTTGTTTCTCAACAAACCACAGATGAGTGATATAACCTGGTTTTGCTTTTCTCCTTCTGACTTGTTAACATCAATGATGTCTTTCATTTCATCTATGTTGCAGTAAATGATGGCAAGATTGTAAGATTTCATCTTAAATTACACAGCTTTCAGGTGTGTGTGTGTGTGTGTGTGTGTGTGTGTGTGTGTGTGTGATGGTTTTTCTATCCAAATTAACTGTTGTTGAGTATTTGGTTGATTTCCGTATCCTGGCTCTAATCCAAGTGTTGTAATGAACACTGGGTGGGTTTATATCTTTTTAAATTAATATTTTATGTCTGGAGGATGGATGCCAAGAAGTGAAATTGCTTGATCATATGGAACTCTATTATGTCTTAATTTTCTTGAGAACCCTTCATACTGCTTTCCGTTCAGGCAAACCCAGACAACTTTCCCAACAGCAGTGAAAGAGGGTTTGTTTTTCACCACATCCCCTCCAACACTGGGGTTTTACAGTATTTTTTATATATGCCTAGATAAGATAAGGTAGATAAAGGCCCTCCCGTTGATCGTCTATTTGCTCGAGCGGGCCCAGTAACGTCTCCATTGGAGACTTTGTTGTTACTGTGTCTGGCATATCGAATACTCTCGGTAGCTTGCCGGGCTCTCCGAGAGGGGCAGAGGAATCGAACTCGGGTCGGCCATGTTGGCCGCTTGTAAGGCGAACGCCCTACCGCTGTGCTATCGCTCCAGCCATGCGTGATATATTCCCCAACTGTGATAACCCATAGGAGTATTCTTAGAAGACTTGTTCCTCTCCCCCTCCATCCAACTGGACTCGCTCTAATTTTGAACACACAGAATGTGATAATAGCTCTTAGAATTGAGAGGCAGGTCAAGACTAAGAGGGAAAGTGAGCTGATAAGAAATTCATTTGTGAGAAACAGGATGGAGTCTCTAATGCTTGCATGCTTACAAGATCACTCTGCTGTTTTAAATTATATTTCAAGGGGAACACTTATTAATAATAGCTGCATTATCAAGGTTTCAACTACATTATTGTAGCTGCATTATTTATTATAGTCTCTGAAAATCAACATTTGTGTATCTGGTATAATGTTTTAGTACATAATACTTTGCAATTTTGAAATAATTTGTTCTTTTCATAGCATTTTCAAATATATTATTGACTGTTTTCTCAAACCAACATGTTGTTGCATATGGAAGTCAGACTATTAGTTTTGTGATAGAGCAGAAAAGTGAGTTAGAGATAGGGCTTAAGTGAGACAGCTAATCTTTCACAGCTGGAGACAGAGCTAAAACTGAGACACTTGAGGATAGTCCTGTTCCCAGTCCATTCAGATTTCCAACGAACTTAAGGCAAGAAGGCAAAGTAAAAAGACTTGAACTTTTAATCATCTTTTTCCTAATAATTTAGCTCCAAATAGTGTATTATAGAGAAAAGTGCAGGGTGTATAGAAAACAATCCTTGTTTGAGCATCAGAATAGTTAAGGGCTTTGCTAGGTAAATTCACTTTATGTCACAGATCAGGCATTGACTTAAAAGGTTTCTCATTTTTTCAACCTGAAAATGAGCATAGTTATGCTTTCATCCTTTTAGGGACAGAGAACATAGGGCTTAACGGTAAATTTTGTCACTTTAGGGTATTGGTGTAGAAGATGAAGAACACTTATTGCATCTAATCTAGGACCTCATTAAATGAAACCTTATCTTTCCTGCTTTCAGGCAATAGTGGAGAGAACTGATTTGATTTGTGCTCTATTAGAACCCTCTGAAATTCTTCAGAACGAAGAGGAAGGGAGGGCCGGTCCTGTAAGTGAGGAAAGTGAGAATAGTTATTACCAAAAGGCCAGAGAAATCAAGTATTGCAGAGTATACATGTTTTACACACTACACATCTCACTTTGTGAGAATGTAAATTGGTGGATCCAACATAAAAAAGCCATATGGGGAGTCCCCCAGTATTTAAAAAAAAAGATTAAAAAAAGATTAAAAAAAGATTTCATATGAGGTGGTTATCCCACCTTTGTGTATTTACAGAAAATAAAACCCCAAACAATAATTTTCAGAGATTTATATTTATTTTGGAAAATGTTCTGTGTGCACTGGAGAAGAATGTACATTCTTTCTTTTTGGGGTGTAAAATCCTGTATAGGTCTATAAGCCCTCTCTCTTCTATTTCTTCCTTCAAAGTCAATGTTCCCTTGCTATGTTTTGTTCTTGTTGATCTATCCAGAGGTGATAAGGCAATGTTGAAGTCTTCAGCTACTACTGTGTTGCTAGCAATGTCTTCCTTAAAATCGGTTAGCAGTTGTTTTAAATATTTAGCTGTTCCCTCATTAGGTGCGGATACATTCAAGAGTGTGGTTTCTTCCTGTTGTACGTATCCCTTGATGAATAGAAAATGGCCTTCGCTGTCCCTTCTGATCTTTTACAACCTGAAATTTATGTTGTTGGATACTAGTATGGCCACCCCAGCTTTTGTGAGGGAGCTGTTTGCTTTCAGGATTGTTTTCCATCCTTTCACTTTGAGTCTGTGTTTGCTCTGACTGTTCAGATGAGTTTCTTGTAGGCAGCAGAATGTTGGCCCAAATCAGACCACACCCACTTCAGAAGAGGCCACACCCCCTTTGGGTACCTGGTGTGTTAGGGGGTACAACCTGGGGGAGGAAGAAGACCCGGCAGGGCGTTGGGGACCAACAGGAAGAGTCTCAGGGATGGTGAGCATCCCAGGGTCCTAGAGGATGCTTGGGGCGCATACGTGGAGAAAGCCAAGTCCCAGGTTCGAGTAATGACTGTCCTGGGGGAGGAGGAGGACCAGGCAGAGCGTTGGGGATGAACAGGAAGAGGCCCAGAGATTTATATTTAGATCTGTGTAATGATTCAATTCTTAGATTAGGCCAGTTCGCAGCTATAATTTCTCCAACCGATGATTCTTCCTCACTCTCTCCTTCTAGAATTCTACCTGTGAATATTTCGTCTGTTTAAGCTTTCCTATATACCATTTATGCTTTCTTGTCTCTTACTCTCTCTTTTTAGAAAATGTTTTCACCTTCCTTATCATCCTTTATTCATTCTCTTCCAGCTCCTATCATTCTGCTACTGAACTATTTTGTGTGTTTGTGTTGTAGTTTCCTGTTATGTTCTTCAGTTCAGCTGGTAAATGATAATTCCACTGTTATGCTGATTACAGGAAAGCATATGCATATTTTAATTTAGTGTTGTGGACTTTTGCTTGTCAGTGTGCCTACACAATTATAGTTTAGGAACATCTCAGTCACTGAAATAAAATTTTGAAATTTGTAAATATGTCTCTTGCAAATTTAGTAAACAGTATGAATAAGTTATCTAAATAATCATTATAATATTATTCAAAATTTTAGGAAATTTAAATGAGCACATTTATCTCACAAAACATCTAAAAAATGGATTTTTGAGGCTTTTAAGCAATTTGTAATTATTGAAAACAAAGTTATAAACAGGTTGAAATTTTCTGTACAAAAACAAAGGGATAATTAAATATGTGTTCAAATGCATAAGTAATTTGAATATATAATTACATAAAGGATAAATAATTGGTGATGTCAATGATAAAAAAAATTCTATCATAAAATACAACTTTGAGAAGGAGCAGACATTTTCCTGCGATACTTAAAAATATTAAGATAATGCTGAAAAAATATAATAGATATCGGCATGAAATAATAGAAAACTGACTGATATACTTGACTATAATGAAGCTCTTCTGTATTACTTTATAAGATTTAGTTACTCAGTAAACAGTAATTGAAATTACTTTCATATAGATGTTATATTTTTTAAATTTTATTTTAAAAATAGGTTTTGATAGAATCATTTATCATTCTACTAGTAAACTAGGTTCATTTTCTTTCTTCTTCTTTTTTTTTCTTTTTGGGTTATACCTGGCGATGCTCAGGGGTTACTCCTGGCTCTGCACTCAGGAATTAATTCCTGGCGGTGCTCAGGGGACCATATGGGATGCTGGGAACTGAACCCGGGTCGACCACATGCAAGGCAAATGCCCTACTCGCTGTACTATCGTTCCAGTCCCACTAAGTCCATTTTCAACTCACAAAATAAATTTTAATTATTTCTGGATCTCCTTCCAAGTTCAAAAAGTGATTGAACTCTACAGTTAAATGATACTCTTGCTTCTTTATCTTTAGTTTGGGGCTCCCACGGGTTGTTCAGACTCATGGAAGCACCTCCTGGTGATTTTCGGATTGAGAGAGATTCAGCATCTGGTGCTACCTGGACTCTGTGCTCCTAGGGGGTCACTTAGATCACTCTGCTGATCCCCGGACCTTCATGACTGCAATCAGGGATGCTTAAGGGACAATATGGGGTCAGGGATCAAACTGGGGGTGGCTACATGCAAGGTTTTATATATATATACACCTTAACCCCTGCACTATATCTCTGAAAAAGGAGAAAGAAGTAGGGAGAGGATAGAGGGAGAGAGAGAAGATGAGCGGATGGGATGTGTGTGTGTGTGTGTGTGTGTGTAGGGGGTGAGGGGGGAGGTGTGCCGCTCCATCTGTTCTTTGGTTCCAGTTGAAATTGTTTATTTTTAAACTTTACTCATAGGACTGGACTCTAGCCAGGAACGACTCTTGGTTTCTCTGGGCTCCTCTCGGCAGCCTGCAGTTCTCTGTGCTATTCATTTCTTCCTTCCTCCCTGCTGAAAGCTGCAATTACTTTCCTTTGGTCCTCTTTCCCCCACGCACTGCAGATGTGAGAGCGACTGTTCTTGTTGAATCCAATTTCTTCCATAGAGATTGGTTCTCGGACCTAATTCTACCACCTATTTCCGGGAAAGGGGAAACAAAACAGCCTTGACGTGAGTCTGCTTTCTTTCCCTCCTGTCAGAGGTGCATGTTGAAGAATGAAGCATTTAACTGCATCTGATACTGGCTGGCAGCATCCTGAGATCATGTACAGAGACTGGCTTAGCAGAACGGATGCTCTCAATGACAGAGCAAAAAGGCAAGAAAAATCTGATATCTGGTGAATAGCTCTGAACTTTTGACTCTTTTGGACCTTTTCTTATTTGTGAGCCAGTGAGTATCCTTATGACTCAAGGGTTTTGCCCAGATTGAGTCGCCTGTCATTTACAAATAATGACAATACAAATGAAATGTTTCCACAGAAGCTGCAGCAACAGCGGTGGCAGCAAATTCTGTCCTCAGTACCCTCCCATACTTCTCATTTTTACATGTTTTAATTGATTCTTAGTTCCTATGCTCTAAAGATATATACAAAACTTGATGTCACGATAGGGCTCTGAAGAGCAGAGACACTGTATTGCAATTAAAGGTGATTTTTTTAAATTATGTGCTGTAAGTCCCTGTGGGAGTTCCCGCCCCAAAGGGAGTTGGAAGGGGCTTTTGGCTCCATCCTGCAGAGTCTGTCGCAGAAAATGAAACACACAGAGGCTTGTAGAGTTGGCAAGCCAGCCCCAGAGCAGGAGCAAGAGCTGCCTGGCCTTTTAATTGAGTCTGATCACCACCGACCTCTGTTCCCTCCATGTATAGAGTTACTTACGAGCTAGCACATGTTGCTAGGGCAAAGGATAAGGTCTTTGCACATCTGTGGACATGGGGGACATATACTAGAGGGGCAATCAGCTGGACATTTGATATAGAGCCTCGAGGCCCTGAGAATGTCCCACTGCTCTGGGCAAGATTTTCCTGCTACACCGTCTTCTTGCAGAGCTCTGTAAATTTGAGCAAGTCGGAACTCTTCTGAGCAGGAAATTTCCTGCTTAGCTGAACATTTTTAGCTTTGGTGCACGTTCGAATTGAATTCTCCCTTTTTACAGTTACTTTACCCATGAGACTGTCCTAATGTGGGCCTGTCTTAGCAGGGAAATGCCTAATGGTTCATTACAATCATTAAGTAATGTCAAACACCTACAATGCACCAGGTAATTAGGAAGCAGATATCAATTAAACAGATAATACTTCTGCCTTCTTGAAATAGCATCATATTGCCCACAAATAGTGCATATTTGCCCACAAATATTAGACCTGTAAGTCTAATATCCAAGATATATAAAGCACTGGTCAAACTTAATTTTAAAAAATTCATTTCCATCACAAAATGGGAAGAAGAAATGAATTAACATTCTCAAAGGATAAAAATAAATGGCCAAAGGCATATGAAAAATGCTCTAATTGTTAATCATCAGTGAAGCGCAAGCCAAAACATCAATCGCTTCCCACACAGAGGCTGGCACACAACCCAAAGAGCAGTGACCAGTGTTGGTGTGGATGCAGAGGAGAGAGAGAGACCCTCACTCATTGCTGGTGGAGTATTGACTGGTCTCATCTTTTTGAAAAACAATAAGGACATTCCTCAAAAATCTAGGAGTTCAGCTTCCATACAACCCAGCAAAGGCTACTTCTTGGCATATACCCCAGGGACCCAAAAACAAGATGTAGAAAAGACATCTGCACTCCCATGTTTATTGTATTATTAAAAAGCTTTAAAAAATTGAATCACAGTGAAATGCACAGTTATAAAATTGTTTATGATTGAATTTCTCCTGCCCCCGTGCCTGGCTGTCCTCGCCGGGGCCCCTTGGAGGGGAGTGGGTTGAGCTTTCCTCCCCGCCCCAACCAGGGCTCCGGCAGCTGAAGACCTCCAGGACCAGCCACCACCATGCTGAGAGTGGTCTCTGCACACCTGAAGGTACCGGCAGAAGAACAAAGGCAAGCGGGCCCCGAAGCTGAGATCTCCAAGCCTACTCGGATTGGGGCTGGGCATCCTCCACCCAGATCCTCCAAATTCCAGTAGGCGGGGGTCACTCCCACCAACTGGCTCCCTGGCGCTGTGTAATCCCATCAACGGCCAAGACTCAGAGACTTTTAAAACCCAGCTCCCAGAACCAATAATTCTGGTGTGTATTGGAAGGATTTGTATCTAGGTGTTCTTTACAAGAGTAGGATAGAGCAACTATTTTTTCAAGTTTTCAATGAACTATTAAATCACAAGGAAACATAAGCATTAAAGATTTGAGATATTTCTTTTGCCCTATACTCCTGTGAGACTTACCTAGGAAAAATGTGTTCCATCAGATAATTTTTTTGACACAAATATCCCTAGCAGACTTTTTCAGTGTATGTCTTGATGTGTGGAACTAAAATCAATAGAGGCCTTGTGAGTCTCCAGAGTAACTGGTATCATAAATGTAAAGAAAGAAGATTGTGTGTTACTTGGGTTATATGCAGAAATAATCATTTTATTATAGATAGATGTTTTAAGGCAAGACAAATACACAGAGGTAAAGTTTTATCGCCTCATTTTGTGACATCTTCTCCTCTCTCCTTGGTACTCTATTTTTACACAAGGTATAAATGTCTGACTTGTCTCATGTTAAAATTTACAATAAATCCTCCCTATGGTGTGTAATCAGACATAGATGTTTGTCCTATCAATCTTTCTTCTGTTCATTTGTTTGCTAGTCTAGCCTGAACAGGTGAGGAATTTTCTCCTGATCCTGGGCACTCTTAACCTTTGAAGACAATTTTATTACACAGTTACAAATGAATTTATCATCCAGTACTCATTCCCCACAATACAAAAGTGCCTCTCTACTCCTTCAATTTTTTAAAACACATACACACACATGCACACACACACACACACACGGTGCGAGAGTGATATTAGAGCAGCTAAAGCCCTTGCATTGCCTGTAGCCAACTCAGCTTCGATCCCTGGCACCCCGTATGGTCCCTCAAGCCTACCAGGAGTGATCTTGGAGCACAGGGCTAGGAATAAGCCCTGACTACCCACTGGGTGTGGCCCCTCAGCAAAAAATTAATAAAAATAGAAAGTACACAGGTAACAGAATTTAGCTGTCACTTTCTTGACAGACTGTTTGCTTCCAAAGCAACTCCCGAGCCATACCATATTTCCGCCCCCCACTGTGGTGTTGCTTATGCTCCACTCTTTTTTTCGTGACTATCTCCATGACATCTGTATCCACTCCTTTCGTCCCAATGTGTTCTCCAAAAAAGGGACACAGTGGCTACTGGTCTTTCCCAGATTACACCCTCCTTTGAAACCCAGGTTACATTAGTCCAAGCTTGCTGTGGGGAACAAAGCTATACAGCAAATGCTTCTACTTCAAACAGATTTTCTTGTACGTATGTACATGCGTTGTGAGCTGTGAATATGCTTTTGTTTTGTGTCCTCATTTTTTATCCCTTTGATTCTAACTAGTAGTATAATTTTCTCTCAGACCTGATTACAAATGGAGTGATGGGAAGTCTCTTAGAACATAAGTAGTGTCGTTAGAAAAAACAACCTTGAACTTCAATTTGTTTTGAGATTTTTGTAGCATCACGCTGTCGTTTTTGTTAAATGCCTTTCAGGGCTCAATCCTTATTATTTTCTTGCACTGCAATACAAAACTGAGATCTACGCTTCAAGAAAAATAGACCAGTGAGGCAAGATCGGGTCAGACATTCAGGATTAAAGAGATTTCTCCAACCTTCTTTCTGTGCTTGTCCGTAATACAGGTTGATAAATGTATTAAAAACAAATTTGAAAAATCAGCTTGCATTTGAGGGGACTTAGAGGAATCCAGAAAGAGACACAGTTTCTATGAGATGTTTGAGAGGAGAGAGTGACTTCCTCATGAAATAGAAGGCTCATATTTCTCCAGCTATGTTTACGTAAGGAGCAAGGCTAGGCTTAGCTCAGTGACTCAACTCCAATAACGGGCAAAACGGTGGGTGGGAATTGTGGGGGGAAAGTAGACAGATGGGGGGGTGAGACGCAGAGACAGACTCATAATCCTGCATTAAATCATAGTATATGTTGCAAACATATATGGAAGTGCCATGCCTATAAAATATGCCTATAAAATATTTCATATAATCTGAGCTATAAATGTGGATATGTACGTGGTTGAAATTAGTTGACATGTAAACAGTATGTGGACGTCTGTGTGTGTCAAGTAGGAAACAGCATTTCTACAGAATTGAACTTGCCAAGCTGTGGGGGGAGAAAGAAGACATTTGGGACATTGGTTGGGGCTGCTGTTAATCTCATGGCGATTGCATGTTGGAATATGCTTGAAATGCTGCTGCTAATAGTACTGTAAATCATGGTGCCCAAATTGAAAAATAAACATAGAGACCAAAGTAGGAAATGACATTGCTTTTGGAGAAAGTAGCAAGAGGTAACATTTTTTGTCTTAGTTTTGCTTAATTGGGGAATTTAGTAGATATATCAAACAGAAACACATGATTAAGGAAGGTACTAGAATAGTGAGGAAAATATTTTAAAATCATCCAAATAATGAGATTCCAAACTTTCCTCTTAAGAAAAGTTTAATTCTATCAGCTAGGATTTATTGCTTTCAAGTATCAAAGCATTATAGTTTTTGCATATAGAAGCTTCTAGGTCATTTAAAAGATAGACACTTAAGAGACATATACAATATAAGCTCAGTTCTCATGTATGCTCAAATGAGCAAATGTTTATTTAAAACATTATTGGACTTGCTGTACACTTTTGATATCAAATCACTAGGGCATGTGACATTATGAGAAGTTGTAAGAAAGCAGAGAACGAGTATGAATTTCAGGAGTCAGAGGTTTTTACCTACTGCAGAGAGGAGAATGGAGCGTAGACATAAATTTAGAGTGATTTTAGTAAACAGAAAAACTGCCTCTTGTTTACACTTTCCAGAATATGACATAAAGATAAAAATTTGCTTGAAGAGTATAGACATTTTTCCTCTTTTCCAGGTTGTTCATTCTAATAGACTGATTAGGACCCAAGACTCAAATTAGTCAATGCACATATGCTAAAGAAAAGAACGCGAATTTAAAAATTGTTTTAAATTGCATTCCTGTTTCATTAACAATATATTTACCAAATGATTTTGTATTATACTGCTTTTTCAGAATGTGTTTACTTGAGTTAAAATGAGTCACAGGATCAGACATCAGTAAGATGAAATAACAAGAAGCATTATACACTTAATTATTCCATGTAGTAATACTGAGAAAGTATTCTGCCATTAATATGCTTACTAGAAAGTCTTTCCAAGGGGGGTTGTTTTGGAAGTTTTAAAGTTAATAATAAATTCGGAAGCCCCCGAAAAATTGTTTTAGAGGTTAATAGAACAATTCAACTACAGACAGCGGTCTTCCAGGCGGGCAAGAACAGCTGGCTGTCATTCCGTGCAGAAAAGTGCTGCACGAATCACACTCCACCAGGACCAGCCCTTGGGTCATTCTTCCTAAAGTCTTCTGGCCCAGTTTTAGGAAATCTATTGTTCCTTTCCCACAAAAGAAGGTAAGAGAAATGATATCTCATTGTTGTTTTGATCTGCATCTCCCTGATGATTAATGATGTAGAGCATTTTCTCATGTGCCTTTCAGCCATTCGGATTTCTTCTTTGAGAAAGTTTCTGTTCATTTCTTTGCCCCATTTTTTGGTGGGGTTGGATGTTTTCTTCTTGTGGAGTTCAACCAGTGCTTTGTATATCCTTGATATCAACCCCTTGGATACTCAATCATTGTATAACTGAAACCCAAGCACAAAAAATTGTAAGTCTAAAACTGTACCTCATGGTGTTTCACTAGTAAAAATTAAAAATAAAAAAGAAGATAAGGGGCTGAAACGGTAGTACTGTGGGGAGGGCGGTTGCCTTGCACACGGCCGACCCGGGTTCGATTCCCAGCATCCCATACTGTCCCCCGAACATTGCCAGGAGTGATTCCTGAGTGCAGAGGCAGGAATAACCCCTGTGCATCACCGGGTGTGACCCAAAAAGTAAAAAAAAAAAAGTGATCAGAGTGTCACTATAACATTTATGATACCATAAAGAGTAACGTTTTTTCCCCTTAAGCACTCACTATGTTCATAACTCTGTCTTTCCATGTGTTTTGAGTTTTTATTTTTTCCCCCTAAATTTCAATATCTCATTCAAATATTTGCTTGAGCAGGCCCAGTGGAGCGATAGCACAGCGGGTAGGGCGTTTGCCTTGCACGCAGCCAACATGGCCGACCCGAGTTCGATTCCTCCGCCCCTCTCAGAGAGCCCGGCAAGCTACCGAGAGTATTCGATATGCCAGACACAGTAACAACAAAGTCTCCAATGGAGACGTTACTGGGCCTGCTCGAGCAAATCGACGATCAACGGGAGGGCCTTTACTTACTTTTACTTACTTACTTACATTCAAATATTAGTTTAGGAAAACATCCTTAATTATCTTTGTAGATTTGATCACTACCTTTTTCTTTTCTTTTCTTTTCTTTTCTTTTCTTTTCTTTTCTTTTCTTTTCTTTTCTTTTCTTTTCTTTTCTTTACACATGGCCCTTTGCATGAAAGGGCCTGTTTCTCGATCTAAACACTGTCCTCCCGTTGCTCATCAATTTGCTCGAGCAGGCCCAGTACCATCTCCATTTTGAGACTTGTCGTTACTGTGTTTGGCATATTGAATACGTCACGGGTAGCTTGCCAGGCTTTGCCATGTGGGCGAGATACTCTCGGTGGCTTGCCGGGCTCTCCGAGAGGGGCGGAGGAATCGAACCCGGCTCAGCCAGGCTGGCTGCGCGCAAGGCAAACTCTCTACCACTGTGCTATCGTTCGGTCTAAAACATTGCATAAATTCACACCTTTTATTCTTTCTCTACCCTGAACACTGAGTGAAGAATAGCTATGATGACAGTCATATTCGACATCCTCAGCCATTATTTCAGTGCTTGGAAAATAGGAACTTTCAGGATTTATTCAGTAATTGGCCTTTCGGTACACTTTTGATATCCAATTGGCTTAGGTAATCAAGATAAGGCTGTGTCAACTTTACCTGGATTATTTGGGTCAAAGAGTCTATGACAGAATAAAGTTTTGAGAACACTGAAAAATTTTCTGCCTTGATAACGAATGTGCATCTATTATTTTATTCAGAAGATGTTATATTATTTATGATGTCATTATATGAAAATGTTCCTAACCAGAATCAGCAGATTATCATTTTGATACAGTAAATAGTGTCCTTTTGAAAAATCTTACAAGTCACAAGTCCATTTTTCTTTTATTGTACACCAGTCTGAGCCTGGACTCAAGGCACTTGATCTATAGTTAAAGTCTAGAAATGGGAAAAAACCACCTGAGTTCTTACGTGTCTGCATTTTAAATGACTTTTCCAACACAAAAGCTGTTTCTATGACCTTTACTTTGTGATTACCTGAAAAGGGAATAAAGGAAGATATCGCTTGATCAATAAGCAGAGTCAAGAGGGTAATTTAATATTGTTTTAGTGTACAATTAAAAGAGCATAATCAATCTTTACCTTTACCTTTTAATCAATCTTTAGAAGATTAAATAGCCATATCAGTTAATTTAGGCCTAAAAATATCATAGTGAGAATTGATTCAATAAAAGCAAGTATGTGTTTGAATTAAAAATAGACTATATCTCAAATATTATCACTGATTTGTGGCATTATGTAATTGGAAGATATATAAATCTAATGAAATGTTAAAAATTCTTTTTTCCCTGTCATTTGTTATGTTTTATACTTCCACTTGTAACCTAGCCTGCCACTTTTTAACCTCTTTAAAGTTAAATTAAAAATTAAGAAATGAAACTACCTACCTCCAACATCACAATTCATTCTTTTATTTGCTCTTAACTCACTGAACTTCCTGGCCTTCCAGAAGCATCCAAACTAGTTTTCATTTAGGAGATTTTTGCTTCATCCCCTGCCACCACCCCCTCCCCAAACTCATAACTGAGATTTATCATCCTAAGTATTCACTGACATAGTTGCCAATTTTCATTAAATTGCCATTTTCTATGTAAAAAAGCATGCCTCTATGAAAAGCTAAGATACAAAACAAATGAGAATTTTCTTAACTTGACAAGAACTTAATATCAGAAAAAGTGTTTACCATTTTTCCCCAAATTATATAGAGCAAATTTTATGTGGAAATGCTATTTATGTATCCTTAATGTCTCTTGTGACTAAATTTGCTGCTTAACTGCAGAAAAACTTCCTTCAGTAAATTCGTGAAAAAACTGAAACAGGCAATTCATGGAGAAACATTATTTTTTGCAACCAAGTAGAATGATGTCATTGACATAATTTTAAAGGAACTCTATCTTCTGTGGTTTTAGGAGCCTTCTTTTAGAAAATCACGTGGTCCTCTTTACTCTCAGATAGTTTTCAGATTTAATAAAATATTTCTGACAGGGAACATATAGGTCAATTTGATGAGAAGTTTGAACCAGGAGGGGAAAAGTGACACATAATAGATTAATTGCACAGAGTCTCTTATATAAACAGGAAAATGATGGTAATTGAAGAGCTTTGACAACAGTAAATACAAATTAAAACTGCTTTTTGGTTTTTATCAACTTTGTCTCTGTTGACTATCACCTTCGTAAATGATCAAGTCTATACATTGATTTAGAAGCGAACTCAATTTGGTTAAAAATGAAAAAGACCACAAAAACTGTTATTTGGAGAATGGACTGGAAATGGGGTGGGAGTCAGTTTACCAGTGTGACAAATTATTCAAAACCAAAATGAAAATGAGAAGGCTAAGTAAGTGGGAGGAAAAGTCTAGGAAAAAATATTCTAATACTTAGTGTATCCTGAGAATCCTGAGTGAGTGAGTGTGTGTGTGTGTGTGTGTGTGTGTGTGTGTGTGTGTGTGTGTGTGTCTGTAATAAGATGCATTTTAATGCATGACTGGAGAAATTATTATTGCTGTGGCAGTTTGGGTTAAAATGTCAACTTACTGCTTTTATTTGAAAATAATATCCTTTCACTCTGTGCTTCTTGTCTGAGCATATGCAGAGATGCATTAATATATGACAAGATATTTGCAAGGAACCCTCATCCATTACTGGTGGGATTGTTGTCTGGCCCAACCCCTGTGGACAGCAGAGAGAGTAGGCAGAAAACTCAGAGTTGAGCTCCCATATGACCCAGCCATTCAACTTTTGGGTCTTTATCTGCAGGACCACAAAACATTTCTCCGAAAGAATGTATGTGGGGGCTGGAGCAATAGCACAGCGGGTAGGGCATTTGCCTTGCACGGGGCCAACCCAGGTTCGATTCCCAGCATCCCATATGGCCCCCCTAGCAACACCAGAATTAATTCCTGAGTGCAGAGCCAGGAGTAACCCCTGTGCATCACCGCGTGTGAGTCAAAAAGCAGAAAGAAAAAAAAAAGTGAGGGTCCAGGAGACAACACTGTGCTTACGGTGTTGTCTAGCTTGAGTCTGACTCGTGTTAGATTCCAAGCAGCACCTGGTGTGCCCGGCTGTGGTGAACTCTAGCATTTCCCAGCCCAGACGTGGCCTGGAGCCCTTCAGCACTGCCTCCGTTGCCTGATGACCCCCACACTGGGGTTCTGAGCAGAACCAGCCCCTCAGACCCTCTCAATGACTCTCCCAACGGGTTGGCTGAGTTACCAGAAAATACTACATCATTTTGAAACTTCATTCTCTTTCTCCATCTATTTCTCCGCCCCTCTCAGAGAGCCCGGAAAGCTACTGAGAGTGTCCCACCCGCATGGCAGAGCCTGGCAAGCTCCCTGTGGTGTACTTGATATGCCAAAAAAGCCAAAAACAGTAACAACAAGTCTCACAATTTGCTGTGAAATGTTACTGGTGCCAACTGGAGCAAATCGATGAACAACAGGACGACGGTGCAGTGCTAAAGTGCATCTATTTATTTTGCTTGGGTTTCATTGTTAGAGCTTAATACCTCCAGGTGTGTTTCGGACCCACCGTATAGATTTTTTCCCACTTACTTTTTCATGCCGCCAACACGAGTTCGATTCTTCCGTCCCTCTCGGAGAGGCCGGCAAGCTACTGAAAGTATCTCATCCGTACAGCAGAGCCTGGCAAGCTCCCCATGGCGTATTTGATATGCCAAACACAGTAACAACAAGTCTCACAATGGAGATGTTACTGGTGCCCGCTTGAGCAAATCACTGAACGATGGGAGGAGAGTGCTACAGTGCTACTTTTTTGTTCATACTGTTGTAATCAGAAAAGAATGTTTCATATGATTTCATTCTTCACATAATTATTTATTAAGACATTTTGTGTCCCAACCAATGATGTTTCCCTGAGAACCATCTGGGCTCATTTCTTTGAGGGAGGAAAGTTTAGCTTATATCTGTTAAGCCATATAATGAATTATCTCATTTAATGTCCTGGCCAATTTTTTTAAATCAAATTTAATTTTCTGGCCAACTTTTGACTCTGTAAATTGTCTGCTGTTGCAGAAGGTATGCTGAGAGCCTTTGCAATTATGGTCTTGCTGTTAGTGTATCAGTGGAGGTCTGTTAGCAGTTGGCTTTATTGGGAAGGCATTCTCCTGTTGGATGCATATATATTGACAACCGTTTAATCCTCTTGATGCATTGGTCCCTTGATCTCTCTCTCTCATATGACCTTGGCAGAATCTGTGCTGTGTCAGGCCAGAGAATAACAGTTCCTGCTCTCGTTTCTGCAGTATTGTTCTGGAACTCCCTGCTCTCACTTTCCTCTCTCTGCCTGTTTGTCTTGATTTACTACTATGCGAGATTCTTGCGTGAGGGGTCTAGATGTGTCCCATTTTCCTATCAATCCAACTATCTGCATCTTTTTTTTTTTTCGCTTTTTGGGTCACACCTGGCAGTGCACAGGGGTTCCTCCTGGCTCTGCACTCAGGAGTGACTCCTGGTGGTGCTCAGGGGACCATATGGGATGCTGGGAATAGAACTCGGGTCGGCTGTGTGCAAGGCAAACGCCCTACCTGCTGTGCCATCTCTCCAGCCCCTATCTGCATCTTTTGATTGTTGATTTCAGCCGGTTAACATGTTAGTGATTAGGATCTAGGTGGCTTACTTATTGCTATTTAATCATTTGTTTTTTCTGATTGTTTCTTAGTTTATTTAGTTACATTTTTAAAAATTTGTATCCCTCTGTCTTTTCATGGGGGTGGTTTTCTGGCTATTATTTCCACATCTTTGTTTTTATATTCTTTATAAATTTTTTTTTACCTTATTTAAACACCCTGGTTTACAAAGCTTCTCATCATCCAGTTGTCTGAGGCCTGAGTGACCTTCCTGCCACATCGTTCTCACTTTCCCAACCACCCACACGCCTGTCCTTTCAGCCAGCACACAGTAATTTGCTTCATACTAATTGTTACATCCAAGTGGTTAAAGGAATCATCAAAATTACTTCAGTAAAAGAAAATTTGTGAAGATTGCTCTTTCTTACCTTGGTGTTGTTAAGTCTTTGTTTAAGGATTTACTAAACTTTTTTTTTTTGCTTTTTGGGCCACACCCGGCAATATTCAGGGGTTACTCCTGGCTCTGCATACTCTTGGTAGCTTGCCGGGCTCTCTGAGAGAGATGGAGGATGTATATAAGAGAATACAAGCCAGTATGTTAAAACCAAACACGTGTGTGCTGCTGGGAATCTGCTTGGGGTGGTGAGGGAAACTCAGCCCGCCCCCCTCCGAGGGGTCCTGTGAAGACAGTCTGGCCCGGGGGGTGGGGGTGGGGGGCGCGGAGCAATAGCACAGCGGTAGGGCGTTTGCCTTGCACGCGGCCAACACGGCCGACCCGAGTTCGATTCCTCCGCCCGTCTCGGAGAGCCCGGCAAGCTACAGAGAGTATCTCGCCCACACAGCAGAGCCTGGCAAGCTCCCTGTGACGTATTCGATATGCCAGACACAGTAACAACAAAGTCTCCAGTGGAGACGTTACTGGGCCCGCTCGAGCATGGAGATTCATTTGATAGAAAAGGTAATATTCTAATATGTGATCAACTCAAACTCAAAAAGAAAAAGATAGATGGGTGTGTGGATATAGAAAGATATAGAGGCACAAAAATGGGGAAACACACAACGAACGAGTCATTTAAAATACTTTTAGTACCTCAACTTATGACTGTATCACTGTATCACTGTCATCCTGTTGTTCATCGATTTCCTCGAGCAGGCACCAGCAACGTCTCCTTTGTTCTAGCCCTGAGATTTTAAAAAGTGCCACATTCAAGGCTCAGGAGAATGAGACCCATCATTGTTTCTGGTTTTTGGCATATTGAATACGCCCGGGGGAGTTTGTCAGACTCTGCCATGTGGGCAGGATACTTTTGGTAGCCTGCCAGGTTCTCCAGAGTAAGAACTAGATAATAAGATGTCGCTTCCTGGAGCTGGGTTTGATAGTCTCTGGGTCTTGGCCGTTGATGGGATTACATGGCCGGGGGCAGTTGGTGGGTGTAACGCCTTCATACTGGAAGATGGGGTCTCTGGGTGGAGGAGGCCCAGTCCTGATCCGAGCAGGCCTGGAGATCTATGCCCTGGGTCCCGCACACCTGGGTTCCTCTGCCGGTTCCTTTATGTGTGAGGCTCGTCTGAACGTGTGGAGAGTGGTCTTAAGCATGGCTGTGGCTGGAACCAGAGGTCTTCAGCTGCCGGGGCTCTGCTCGGGGTGGGGAGGGAAACTCAACCCACCTCTCCAAGGGGCCCCGGTGAAGACAGCCAGGTGTGGAGGCAGGAGACTGCACTGTTCTCTTCCGGGAGCTGGGTTTTATAGTCTCTGGGTCTTGGCCATTGATGGGATTATGACAGGAGATTCAAATTCATTTTTCACTAAGAAAATGATAAAACTAAAACTACTGAGTGAGCTAGGAGGGAGATAGTACAGGGGTTAGTGGACTTGCTTGTCCGGGCTATGTTTGCTTCCTGGCATCACATAGCCCCAGGCCAAGTTTAACCCAAGCACTGCTGGGTGTCACACGAGAGTCCTTTTCTAAGTACATTGAAAGCATTGTTTGTTTGGGGGCTGTCCCCTGCAGTGCTACTAGCTCTGTGTTCAGAGATGACTCCTGAAGGTGTTCAAGAGACCACATGGGGCTTGAACCCCAGACTGCTGCAAGATAAATGCCCCACCTACTCCATTGCTCCTGCCCCGAAAGTACGTTTTTAATTCCAAACAGGTATTTGCCACCACGTCCCCAGCCAGACTCCATAGTCTTGGATGAACCTCACTGAGAAATTAATCTGCAAAAAAAATCAGGTGTGTGGGCTTTGTGCCTGAAATCTTCAGGCTTTCTCGAAGTTGGGTTGGGCTACCTCCACCCCTCAACTTCACAGTTTCACTAACTTTCCCTCTGCTAACTTCACAGCTTCCCTAAGAATCAGTCTCTGCAGACTCACCCAGTTCTACAGTTCCTGAAGTCTCTGCACTGCACAGCTGCCTTATTGCACTCAGTCATGTGACACCTCCAAATTCCACAGTAATGGGATTCCAGTAGGAGCACACCAAATTAGATGAGAAAGTAACAAGAAGCCCACAAACCCGATAATTCAGAAGGCTCAAGCAGGGACAAAAAGCTTAGTAAATCCAAGGCCAGAGCAATAGCACAGCGGGTAGGGCGTTTGCCATGCACACGGCCAGCCCGGGTTCAATCCCTGGCATCCCATATGGTTCTCAGGGCACCGCCAGGAGTAATTCCTGAGCTGCAGAGCCAGGAGTAACCCCTGAATATCGCCGGGTGTGACCCAAAAAGCAAAAAAAAAAAAGAAGTTTAGTAAATCCTTAAACAAAGACTTAACAACACCAAGGTAAGAAAGAGCAAAATCTTCACAGATTTTCTTTTACAGATTTTCGTTATGGACATTCTAAAGTCTTCTTGCCATTTGTATAATGGTGCTAATACCTTGTGTCGGTGATCTGTAGGAAAAAGACTTTAACAAATATTGCAGAGTACAAATTTGTTGTGAGATTTGAAAAATTAAAGGAACTCGAGGTTTCCACTATCATTGTTTTTGTTTAAACTGTATTTTTCACCTCTATAGTTTTTAGAGATTTTTAACGGCTCTTTTTTGACCTATGACCTGAAAGGAATAGATATATTGCACTGTGTCATGAGTGAAGTAAACCATTTAAGGTGCCTGTCGAAAGGGCAGGCTGGGGGAAGGGGTGTGTGAGAGGAACCTGGGAACGCTGGCAGGCTGTGACACTCCCAGGAAATAATAAAACAGCAGTGTCAAGGCTGTGAACACAGGAACCAAAGCCTGATAAGACTCACCTGGTGCAACAGACCCAGGGAAGACCAGACCCTCCTCAGAGAGAAACGCCAGCAAAAAACAAAGACCAGGAAAGGAATTTCATAAAGGACCATCAACCCCTCCCAACGGTACTCCCTTAGCAACCACCCTAGCAACAGACTTTTACCTACATAGAAGCCCACGTGGGGGCAGGTTGGAGAAACCTTATAAAAGGCACCTTGAGCAAAGGAAGGGTGTGTATATGCTTCCAAGCCAAGCATTAAAGATGTAAGGGGATGAAATATCTGGCAGAAATGTTGTAGGTGGATAGATAGAGAGGGGACTGGTAGTCAGGTTTTTTGTTTTAATTTTTTTTTTTGAATAATAGCATTGTCCTCCCATTGTTCATGGATTTGCTGGAGTGGGCTCTAGTAAAGTCTCCTTTGTGAGACTTGTTGTTACTGTTTATGGCATATCGAATACGCCATGGGGAGCTTGCCAGGCTCTGCTGTGCGGGTGGAGGAATCGAACCGGGGTCGGCTACATGCAAAGCAAACGCCCTACCCGCTGTGCTACTGCTCCAGCCCACGCGTATAATATGTCTTATATGGCTTAATTTTTTCTTTTTGACAGTTTCCCTGGAAGCAAGTTTTACAAGAACATAGAATATTACAAACACGAATATGGGTGAGAATCTAGGTATAAAATGTCACTAAAAATGTCATTTGAGCCAGAGGAACAAATTCAAGAGGATTAGGCACTGTCCAAATACATAATGTCTGATATAGTTCATAGTCAAGCCTGACACAATAAAATACCAAAGCCTTGTAATTTAATAATTCATGAGCCTTGATAATATCACCTTTAACGACATGTATGTGTTCTTTTATACTTTTGAAATATTGTGCTAGAATATGACTTCCAAAGTATAGATTTTATTCTTGGAGTAAAAGGAAAGTCTTTAGTAATCACTTCCCAGGTCCACGGCTGTGATTCATAGATTTGCTATGATTATTCTCAGTATTCGCTTCCCTGGGAGGGAGCAGAGATACGTTCAAGCTCAGGCCCACACAGCTCCCGCCACGTGTGAGATCCTGTGGCCTGGTCTAAATACAGAAGAGCTTGACCTGTATAGTCTTTTCAGAACACCACAGACTAATTCAGAGGTAGCCTTGTCCAATCAGCCTGAAAAAGGATCATTATATTTATACCAAACTGCGTGACTATGAAATTTTAAATGAGTGGCCATTTCATTTCATCTTGAGTTAATATTTTTAGCCTTAAACATTCAGAATACACAGTGACACCAAGTCCACTTAACTTGTGGATCCACTTAACTTAAGTGGACACCAAGTCCACTTAACTTCCGATCAACTTGTGGGCAGTGATGTGTGGCTCCGCCTGGCCCGGACACACACAAGAATCCTATGTGGTCTAGACATCCCTGTCTTTTGTGGGACCTGTAAGGACTTGAGTCTGAGACTATGGTGAAGTTGATAGAAAGGAAAAAAAAAACACCATCACCTCCGGGCCAGAGAGATAGTACACTGGGTGGTTTGCCTTGCACACCGCTGACCCTGGTTGGATCCCCAGAATCCCAGATGGTACCCTACACGCCACCAGGAGTGATATCTGAACTCAAGGCCAGATATAAAGTCTTGAACACAGCCTGGTGTGCCCCCAAACAAAAAAAATCACATCATGTGATAAATGCCTTAATAGATGTGTTGACATGAAGCTATCCATGGAACATAAACTCTGTGCATGTCTATTTGTATGTGTGTGTGTGTGAGAGAGAAAAAGAGAGAGAGAGACAGAGACAGAGACAGACAGACAGACACACAGATTTATATATACCCCAAAAGCCAAGTAGTAGAGTGGAATGTGAGCTTGATTCATGTTGCCTGCCACTCCAGGTTGTCAATCTGTCATTCTATTCACGCAATCAAGTACCAGTCGTACGCCATTAAATAATTGATGTGAGGTATTTTAGGTCACTCCAGGGAGATATTATTATCTATATCCAGCTATTTCTCTGCTTTTGAAATTTATGGCCTTGCTTGGTTAGAATCACCCTTCAGGTAGTAGGAATCACTTTAGCAGTTATGATCTCCTCAGAGGCCTGTGAATTTGAATAGAGAGCCCTTTAATCTAAGACACCTGTAGCTAGAAAGAATGGAGTTCTATCAGTGAAATGTTCTTCATTACGACAGGCCAATGTTTGTACATAGGTGCCCATAAAATTTTGTTGTAGAGACATAGACGTTCAACTTGTTTTTGAGAGAAGACTTGAGTGAATGCTTGGTGAGGGAGGTGAATTAATTTTGAGAGCTAAAGAAGGGGTAAATGAACTAAATCCAAAAAGCTCTCTCTGGTGTAACCGAAGACGTCTAACCACAGGGAGAGGGGGCGCGGTGAGGAAGGACACGGGAGTTAGCCTGGAACTTGAATGCTGGGGAAGCTCGTTCTGCTTTATTCATATTTAAGAAAACTGACAGTCAGCAGGCTGGTGAAGTAGAGGCAGCAAAGTGTTTGCTTGTCAACAAGCTCTTTCATGTTTGTTTGTGTCCTCACAAAACTCACGCAGTTAACATTGAAGCTTCAATCTAGAAGCAACAAAGAATATGATATTCATAAGTATGAAATATGATGTTGGTACTTTACAAGAACCATAAAAGGCCAAAGGAAAAGAAATTTATTGCTTCCTTTGACATCAACCAGATTACTGTAAGCAAAATGAAATGAATATTGAAGCATTAAATTATACTGTTTAAACTATTTTCCACTGAAAAATAGATGGTCTCAGAAAACCAAGGACTCTAAATTGATAGTGTACAGTGGTAAAAATCATTATTTTGTTTCTTGATTCATGATTTCATTGTACCTGGTTAAAAAGAATTACAGTCACAAATAGCTATATATCTAGTTGCTTCCCTTTTTGTGTGATTGATTACTTCTCTGCAATTCATACTGACACTGAAAGGGGAAAAAAATCATAGCTGACCAAAGGATCACTCTAATTTACTGCATAGGCAGGTGGTGTTAAATACCAAAGATGAATTGACCTACAGAGATCAGCTGTAGACTTTAATTTAACATCCCAATAAATTTATTAATTATCTTGGAATAGTGTATATTACTTATTACCTTCTACTTTAAAACTAATGGGCAATGAAATAATAGAGATAAGAAAGGCTAATTAAGAATTAAATCAATTAAGAATTTGTAGGACTGGTTAGAGGAGAAAATAATTGACATCATAAAAAGATGAAATTTTTTTACTGCTTAAAAATTCTACATCTTTATTGGGTACCACGTCACTAATCATTACAAATAAATACAATTTTTTAATGAGATTAAAAAATGCCAAGTGTGCTTTACTACCCCCCAACCAGCCAATCACTACTTGGAATGCTTTAGATATTAGCATCTTAAATTCCATCTTCAAGTACAGCTACTCTGTTTTGTTTTAATGATTGACTCCTATGTCAGATATATTGGCCTTAATTAAAACGTAAAGTATTGCTGAACGTAAATGATAAAAACTCTCCAAAAGGGGGAGTCATAAGAGATTAGAGGAATTTTGGCATCTTAGCTTGTTTTGCTTTTCCCCAAGAAAGTTTGGAACAAGTGCTTATATCTTTAATAACTTGGAAACAGGCTTGACATGTATATATTCTGGAGCAGATTCATCAGTAAGTCTGCTCTCCTTATTCACATGAGTATAGGGAGTGAGAGGAGGAGGTTTATAAAATTAAGAAATTTGATTTCAGGCTGGAGCGATAGCACAGCGGGGAAGGCGTTTGCCTTGCAAGTGGCCAACCCGGGTTCAATTCCCAGCATCCCATATGGTCCCCCAGCACTGCCAGGAATAATTCCTGAGTGCAGAGTCAGGGGTAACCGCTGTGTATCGCTGGGTATGACCCAAAAAATCAAAAAAAATTTTTTTTTTGATTTCATAAAACTTTGTAGACAAAGCAATTTTGTAAATTATTGATTTTAAGATTTTTAAAATAATGTATGCTTTTTTTTGGTTTGTTTTGTTTTCTGGGTCACACCCAGTGGTGCTCCAATGCTCAGGGGTTAGTCTTGGCTCTGCATTCAGGAATTACTTCTGAAGTTGCTCAGGGGACCACATGGAGTGCCAGTTGTGTGCAAGGCAAGTGAACTACCCGCTGTGCTATCTCCAGTCCCAGCCCAAACAATTTTGAGGTTAAAGAAGAATTGCATTCCCCTTCCTTCCTTCCTTCCTTCCTTCCTTCCTTCCTTCCTTCCTTCCTTCCTTCCTCCCTCCCTCCCTCCCTCCCTCCCTCCCTCCCTCCCTGCTTCCTTCCTTTCTTTCTTTCTTTCTTTCTTTCTTTCTTTCTTTCTTTCTTTCTCTCTGTTTTGCATTTGTTTGCCTTTTTCAAGTCTTTGCCAAGAGATCCCTTTCTGAATACTTCCTAATCCCCTATCTAAAATATCATCCCTTAATGCCCATGGGTAGGTTATGGCCAGAAGTCCATCTTCTGGAACTGCTTCCTGCTGAAAAGAGGCTGTAAGCCTTATCCCTCTGGGACTGACATTCTCAGAGTCCCGGTCACATTGTGCTTCCTGGGGCTGGTACATCAGGTTGTGGTGCCCACACTCCCGTCACTCACTGTGCTTTGTGACCCCTCGTGGTGCTTTCTCACACGCTCACACGTTGTGTTTGTCGTGCTCGCCAGAGATCTCATGTACTGGTGTGGGGCTGCAGTACTGACGCCTCAGTCAAGTGGGGAACCCAAAGGGAGACCCAGGAATTGTGTTTCCACTCCCTCCTCTCAGGAGAGGCCTGGTCCGGAGCCTTCTCCACTCAGGGGCGCCCTGACCTTTCCCTCACAGAAAGGATTTCAGAGGGAGGGGAGGTGGTAAAGCAAGAAAGTTTTTTTTTTCCCCCTTTATTTTATTTTATTTTTTTTAAAGTTGTAGATTTACAATTTTTTGTGCTTTGGTTTCAATTATACAATGATCAGATACCCATCCCTCCACCAGTGCCCATTTAACACCACCATGGATAATATCCCTCCCACCCCCATCCCCCCATCCCCCCTGTCTCTGTGGTAGGGCAATCCCCTGTGTTCTCTCTCTCCTTTTGGGTGTTGTGGTCTGCAAAAGAGGCATCGAGTGGCAAACATGTTCAGTCCATAGTCTACTTTTGACATGCATCTCCCCTCCTGGGAGGATCCTCCAAACATCCTTTATTTGGTGCTCCCTTCTCTATCTGAACTGCCCTTTCCTCTAGGATACCCGGCTGGCCTCTAAGTTATGGAGTAATCCTCCTGGTGCTGATCTCAGCTATTCTTGGGTATTAATCTCATACTTTGTTACTTTATATCCCCCAGATGAATGCAATCTTTCTATGTCTATCCCTCTCTTTCTGACTCATTTCGCTTAGCATGATACTTTCCATATTGTACCACTTGTATGTAAATTTCATGACTTCATCTTTTCTAAGAGCTACATAGTACTCCATTGTGTAGATGTACCAAAGTTTCTTTAACCAGTCATCTGTTCTTGGGCATTCAGGTTTCTTCCAGTTTCTGGCTATTGTAAAGAGTGCTGCAATGAACAAACAAGTGCAGATGTCACTTCGACTATACATTTTTGCCTCTCTGGGATATATTCCCAGGAGTGGTATTGCTGGGTCAAATGGGAGCTCAATTTCTAATTTTTTGAGAATCGTCCATACTGTTTTCCAGAAGGGCTGAACCAGTGGACATTCCCACCAACAGTGAAGGAGTGTCCCTTTCTCACCACATCCACGCCAGCATCGGTTGCTTTTGTTCTTTTGAATGTGGGCCAGTCTCTGAGGTGTGAGATGGTATCTCATTGTGGTTTTGATCTGCATCTCTCTGATGATTAATGATGTAGAGCAAAAGTAAGATCAAAATGGATTAAAGACCTCAACATCAGACCAGAAACCATAAGGTACATTGAAGATAAAGTAGGCAAAACCCTCCATGACATTGAAGCTAATGGTATCTTCAAAGATGCCACGCCACTGGCCGAGCAAGTGAAAACAGAGATAGATAAATGGGACTATCTTAAACTAAGAAGCTTCTGCACCTCCAAAGAAACAGTGACCAAAATACAAAGACAGTCTACAGAATGGGAAAGGATATTCACCGAATACACATCTGACAAGGGGTTGATATCCAGGATATACAAAATACTGGTTAAACTCCACAAGAAGAAAACATCCAACCCCATCCAAAAATGGGGCAATGAAATGAACAGAAACTTTCTCAAAGAAGAAATCCGAATGGCAAAAAAGCACATGAGAAAATGCAAGAAAGTTTTTATTAAAACCTATTTAGAAAGATGTCAGAGATGGAGAGGTAAATGTTTGAGAGAGAATACTGGCTTCTCCAGAGTGGAAATCAGCAAGCAAAAAATCATGGAGACAAGGGGCCGTGTGGACACAGAGAGAGAAGCACTCCATCCTATAGACAAGAGGCCATGTGGGGGGGGGGAGAGAGAGAGAGAGAGAGAGAGAGAGAGAGAGAGAGCGTTTTTTCGGGGACTGGGAGGTGCAAGGTGGCATTTGGGTTTGATCCCACGTCCCGGTGATGTAGGCAGGTAGATAGGGAAAGGCCCTTTGCCATGAAACAAAGTTTCCTGGAAGAAGAATTCTAGGAATACTTTGCTTTGGCTACAAAGTTTTATGACCCACCTTGTGGATACAAAAAACAAAGACCTGATAAGACCATCCTCAGACCCTGAGGATGAAGGCGTCCTCTCCAAGAAGTTCCTCTTTTTGGACCTCCCCGGTAACCTCCTTAGCAACAGACTTTTACCTGGAAGGAAGCCCCACGTGGGGGCAGGCTGGACAAACCCTATAAAGGCCACCTTGAACAAAGGAAGGGCACACATATGCTGCCCGAGCCCATGTGCTGCTTGCGCCCATGTGGCCGAGCACATGTGGTGCCCGAGCACATGTGTCGCCCAAGCACATCTGTCACCCGCATCTCCCCTCTTGAGATGTGTACTTTCATGCTTTCGTGTCTAATGCTAGGATGTATGAAGGGGCTCTCTCCACCCTCGGAGAAGCCCACATTCTCTCTGGACGCGTTACTCTCTCTCTTACTCTCCATTCCCCCGCTTATCTGCTTATCCCTTTCTCTCCCTCTCCAAAAATCCTCCAAATAAAATCTATTTATTTCACTGCTTGTCTCCTCCTGAAATTCCTTTCTGCGAGGTGAGACAAGAACCCAGTAACCCTGGGTCCCGGGTGGCAGAGGCGGTTGGGGAGAAAGTGACCGGGGTCCCCGCTTCACATAAGTCACCCTACATAAGTTGGGGCCCACCGACATCAGAGGGACACTCTTGGCGAGATTCTGTCCTTAAATAGTTGCCAGTGGTTCTTATTGTGGGGAACAACATAGTTGGTCACAAAAAAGCTGTGACCACTATGGTGACCCCACTGTTTTCTTTCCAGAACTAGCTGGGGTATCCAAACCTGCCTGTGTGTTTTTTTTCCCCCTCCCAGGTGAGAAAAATACCTCAGTCATTATTTTTTTCATTGTTCAGTAAGTTTTAAAAATTTTTCAGTAAAATTTCTGTCTCTTCTTTCATACTTTTCTTTTCAGGACTCCTCTGGTGTCTCAGCTAGAAAGCAGGATGTGTTCTGTCTCGTTTCATTTGGGGAGCATATCTCGCTGTACTACGGGCTTCTTCTTAGCTCTCTGGTCAGTGCTCTCTCCTGATGGTTCTGGGGGAACCGTTCAAACGTGTGGCCGGGGTTGGTGCCTTTCTTACCCATTCATTGTACTATCTCTGGCCACTAGCTTGATACTTTCTCTTTGCTAAATGAAAGAATAACCACCATTCTTTTTCTTTGGGTGGGGGGGTGATTCAACCACCATTATTTTATTTATTTTTTCTTTTTGTTCTTCTGGTTGGGATGAATCCTATTTCCAAATGACTCATCATTTCTCTATTTGGTCAATTTCTGCCTTTAGTGGCCTGTACTGAATTTTTCATCCACTTACATTCTTCAGCTTTGTGATTTCTATTTGGGTCTTACTAATTTTTCTCTTTGTTAAAATTTTAACCTTTTATAACAAAATATGAGATTAATACCCAAGAATAGCTGAGATCAGCACCAGGAGGATTTCTCCATAGCTTAGAGGCCAGCCGGGCATTCTAGGGGAAAGGGCAGCTCAGATAGAGAAGGGAGCACCAAATAAAGGGTGTTGGGAGGATCCTCCCAGGAGGGGAGTTTCATGTTGAAAGTAGACTATGGACTGAACATGTTTGCCACTCAATGCCTCTTTTGCAGTCCACAACACCCAAAAGGAGAGAGAGAACAAAAGGGAATGCCCTGCCACAGAGGCAGGGTGGGATGGGGGATGGGGTGGGAGGGATATTATCCATGGTGGTGGAAAATGGGCACTGGTGGAGGGATGGGTATTTGATCATTGTATAATCGAAACCCAAGCACAAAAATTTGTAAATCTGGAAGCGTTCAGCATAAGAGAAAAAACACATGGAGGGTGCGGGATCCCGGAGGAAAAAAAAAAAGAAAAAACAGGTTCCAAAAAGAGACGAGATCACCCGCAAGTTCCAGATGGAGTAGGTGCCGCATCCCACCTCCCCCAGATGGAACCCCGGTGACCAGAAGCCTCTACAAACACAGCTCGAGTATGCGGGAACGAGGACTTTTTCTCAAATCTGCCAGACTACACCTCCCAGGTAACCTCTGATTCCGGAAGTCACGCCCACAGCCCGCCCCCCAGCGCCATCTTTGAAGCGTTCAGCATAAGAGAAAAAACACATGGAGGGTGCGGGATCCCGGAGGGAAAAAAAAAAAGAAAAAACAGGTTCCAAAAAGAGCCGAGATCACCCGCAAGTTCCAGATGGAGTAGGTGCCGCATCTCTCTATATACAAAGTGATCAATGAGAAGTAAACCACCCAATCTTTCTCCCTGAAAGTCAGAGTTAAGTTTGGAGCACGGCCACAGCCCCAGAAACACAAGGACTTAATGCAGAACCCAGCAGCTTAGAGCAGAAAAGTGAAAGGACTATGCGTTAATCCAGGCCATCAAGTCTGCCGGAGGGGAAAGGGTGTTGCTCCATTCGCCCTCTCCTCTCTGGAAAGAAAGATGGCGGCCACATGGGAGCCTTGCGGACAGCAGGTATGAGCCGGGGGTGTGGGGGCGACTAAAACCTCATGGGAAGGGGGGCGTTCCGGTCCGTCCTTCACGCCCTACCGAGGTCACCAGTCACCCCCCACGAGCGGCTCTCCAGCACAGCCACTGCCCCAGAAGCACAAGGACTTAATGCAGAACCCAGCAGCTTGGAGCAGAAAAGTGAACGGACTATGCTTTGACCCAGGCCATCAAGTCTGCCGGAGGGGAAAGGGTGTTGCTCCATTCGCCCTCTCCTCTCTGGAAAGAAAGATGGCGGCCACATGGGAGCCTTGTGGACAGCAGGTATGAGCCGGGGGAGTGGGGGTGACTAAAACCTCATGGGTCGGGGGGCGTTCTGGTCCGTCCTTCACGCCCTACCGAGGTCACAAGTCGCCCCCCGCGAGCGGCTCTCCAGCACGGCCATGGCCCCAGAAGCACAAGGACTTAATGCAGAACCCAGCAGCTTGGAGCAGAAAAGTGAACGGACTATGCGTTGATCCAGCCCATCAAGTCTGCCGGAGGGGAAAGGGTGTTGCCCCATTCGCCCTCTCCTCTCTGGAAAGAAAGATGGCGGCCACATGGGAGCCTTGTAGACAGCAGGTATGAGCCGGGAGTGTGGGGGCGACTAAAGCCTCATGGGAAGGGGGGCGTTTCGCTCCGCCCTTCACGCCCTACCGAGGCCACCGGTTGCCCCCCACGAGCGGCTCTCCAGCACGGCCACGACTCCAGAACACAGAAACCAGTTTCTTAACTATCTGACTTTCAGTAGAAATACTTCCAGGGTCAATAGGTAAAATAGCAGAAATCCAAAACCAACATTTAATTCTTTAACCCAGCTGTAGAAAGCAAATCACTTCACAATGCTTTTTCAGCATGTCTGATTTGCGGGGGGGGGGGGGGGGGGGGTAAACTCTAAATAATAGTGGTGAATCTTTTATTGAAACAATGAATCTAATCAAAGCAGATAGAGTGTTAACTAGAATTCATCTGCCTCACAGGGACGGGGAGGGGTGGGGGGTGGGGTTTTATTGGGGTTCTTCATGGTAAAAAATAAGTATTGGTAAAGGGAAATGTGTTTGATATTTGCATTACTGAGACATAAACCTGAAAGCTTTGTAACCTTTCCCACAGTGATTCAATAAATAAATAAATAAATAAATAAATTTAAAAAAAAAGAAGATACCAAAAAAAAAATTTGTAAATCTACAACTGTACCTCATGGTGTTTCACTAATAAAAATTTAAAAAAATTTTTTTTAACCTTTTAAATGTTTTGCTCTTACAGCCTGAATCCTTTGATTTTTAGTGTGTCTAGGAACAACTGACAGTGTTCAGGACTTATTTTCTGCTCAGGGATCACTCGAGGGGAGGGACGGGGAGGGAGGGGTTCAGTGGACCATATGAGATGCTGGGATTGAACCCAGGTTGGCTCTGGGCAAGGCAAGTGCCCTGTCTACTGTATTATCATTCTGGCCTCAATAAAATGTATATGCCCATTACTTAAAATGCTATCAGGGAACCACTTATCTCTGTTTTGTTAAGATCCACTTCTGGAGATTTATCTTGCTTTTTGGTTCAGATCCCATTCATCTATTTATTCAATTTCTTTGAAAGCCTGTGTTTGTATCTTCAGATTGAGGGAATGAACCACATCTCCATGTCTAGAGAGCAGCTTCCTGTGGCTGATGGGGTATTGTGTGGCAAATTTGCAAATCAAATGGTGAGCCAGGGCCCCATCTAAGCTCTGAGGTGTTCTCAAGCCATTGAAGTAATCCAAGTCATCTTCTTCTCTTTAATAACACCCCAGACGAACTGTCATTGAGAGAGAGAGAGAGAGAGAGAGAGAGAGAGAGAGAGAGAGAGAGAGAGAGGTCGCAGACAATACCTAGACTGCTCAGAAACAGGATTGGTATCATCCAGGTCTCAGCCAGAAAAGTGATTAATCATTTCCCAGGCTGAATTTAGGAGAAGGACAGTTATTTTCGGTTCCTTTTACTAAGTCCAAGGCATAGCCATGGTGCAATACTGCTATATCTACTTAAAGCTATTTCTTTCTGGGTAAGGAAGATAGTACAGAGGTTAAGGCACTTGCTTACACGTGGTTGACTCAAATTGAATCACTTGGTACTCATCTGGCCTCCTGAACCACACCAGGACTGAGACAGAGCCAGAAGTAGGCACCGAGGACCACTGAGTTTCTCTCCAAAATGAACAGACAAATAAGCCAAGGCTTTTTTGTCCTTTTATAATTCCGTGGTGTTCATAAATGTTGTCTCTGTTGGCTCCCAAAGCTGGGCTGCCTGGGGTGGTACACACAACTTGTGAGCGTGTCGTGATGATTCTCAAGTGCAGGGAAATTGGAACAAAGATGCATTCCTCGGACGACAAAATAAGCCTCTCAGTAGCATTCGAGATGAAGGCATTGGTGTAGGAGAAACAGACGTGAGTTCTTGAATTATAAAACCCTTACGAAGAGGATTGGGGGGGTGCTAGTGGTGGAAATTGATTAGTTCCTCTTAGTACAGATCATCCAAGCAGAAAAGGTTCTGCCTACTAGTTTCCAGAAGCTGTTTCTGTACAACAGGCAGAAAACCTGAGCCCCAAATGAGCATATTAGCTTCAGAGGACTAGAGCATGTAAACCAAGACTGTCTTGTTCTCAAACACAGTAGCTTAAAAATAAGTCCTTTGCATTTCAGTTGCCAATTAACAAAATAGAAAGTAAGAGGCTAGACGGTTTTCGGGAGATGCCTGAGACAGGAGGGTTTGGGCTCCTCCTCCTTACCCAGCTCTGCGAGGCTGTCATGGTGGATGGGCACGTGCCTATTAGAACTTTCCCGTTTGCTAAATTCCTGTGAGTCTCCTGGAGAGAAGCGTTTTAGTCTTCAGAGTTAGGTGTTTGGCTGGGAGCCCCTTGGAGGGAGATAATAGCCACAGTGCTGGCTGTGTGGTTCAAACTTTTTGACCAGGTGGGTGGGAGGTAGGAATTCTTCATGGCTTTGTGGCACAATCCTGGGGTGAAGCTTGTTTTTATTGTGTTTGGCATATTGAATATGTCACGGGCAGCTTGCCAGGCTTTGCCATGTGGGCGAGATATTCTCGGTAGCTTGCCGGGCTCTCCGAGAGGGGTGGAGGAATCGAACCCGGCTCGGCCGGGCTGGCTGTGCGCAAGGCAAACGCCCTACCGCTGATGATATATTTGACTACTTTGAGCTTTGTGTTATGTATTTATCATGTTTATTGCTGGACATTGATAATCTGAATTAATTTATTGTGGTGAGAGTTATTTTCACAAGTGCTATGTAATCTAGTTCATTTCAGTAATTTCCCACCAACAAACATTTTTGCAGTATTCACTGTTCCATATCTTTATAATTCCTCTGGAATTCTTTCTACTTGCCTTAGTTGTCTAAATAAATCAAATTTATAGGGCAGTTTTGCTCTTATCCTGGTTTTAAATAGCAGTGCCTTAAGTCATCTGAAATTCACAAAAATGCAGTGGACATACCTGAACCGCAAACAAAGCTGCCTTCACTGTCCTCCTGTTGTTCATCGATTTGCTCGAGCGGGCCCAGTAACGTCTCCATTGGAGACTTTGTTGTTACTGTGTTTGGCATATCGAATACATCACAGGGAGCTTGCCAGGCTCTGCCCTGCGGGCGAGATACTCTCGGTAGCTTGCCAGGCTCTCCGAGAGGGGCAGAGGAATCAAACTCGGGTCGGCCCAGTTGGCTGCGTGCAAGGCAAACGCCCTACCGCTGTGCTGTTGCTCTAGCCCTACCGCAAACAAAAATAATGGAAAATAATATCCTCTGTTGATCAGAACGACAGCTCTCAAAGGGCTCAGTGGCCTGAGTGTGATCAGAGGCACCACAACCACACACACACACACACACACACACACACACACACACACACACACACCCCTCTGTCCTGGTGGACACCACACCTCCAGGCCCACAAGCAAAATCATCTCTTTAAAATACATTCTATTAAGCAATTATAAAATCAAAAATGCTTATTATAAATTTCCACTATAATTTATCCCCCTTTTCAGGTGGATATCAAATCATTGATTCCTCAGAATGTTAAGTCAGGGCTATAATGGGTGTAGATAAAAATCAATTCAACAAAGGTCGTAGGATCTAACCAAAAATCCAACCAGCAAAAGAACAAATGGTCTTGCTAATCCAGTCAACATCAGTTGAAATTGGGTGGTCAAAGAAATGAGGTTATTCCTAAGTCTTTTCTGTCCGGTCCTAATCCTCAGTGGCATTGGTCCTAGCATTCAACCACCAGGCCTGCACCCCTGGGCTGGCTATCACCTGGAGTGACCCCAGGGGTACTGTTAAAGGGCCCCCCACCCCCCACCCAATTTTTCCATTGTGCCCATTTTTTTCATAAAGTACATTAACTTCTCTTGTATGCAGACAACAAATCCACAGTTCATGCTTTAATGTCAAACGAACCCTTGACATTCTTCTCACATTTTAATTTTACTCTGTGACTCATCTCTGGTTTCATTAAAACTAAAATTTTGTGCAACCGAGGGAGGTGAAGAGATCACTAGATGGAACTCAAAAGAACAATTCTATTCCAAGTTTTTCCGCTTATTAAATGATTATGGTTTAAGTGTCTTACCCCTCAGAGCCGATTTTGTTAATTATGACATAGTGGTAGGGTTATTTTATATAAAGCGAGAGGAAGTTATGGTCAAATGAGGTAGTGTATCATTTTATCAAAGTTCTCTGAGAAAATAAAAAGCTTACACAAATTTATATTGTCATCACAGCAAAAGCAAAAGGTATTTCAACATACTACATAAACCTTAAAATTCAAAAAATATTTTAAGGTGATTCAAAATTTGAAATAACATTGGGATCAAATAATGTTCGGTTCAACATTGTCTCTCACATTGAAAATATTTATCTATCAGTTCTATTTTTATTTGCTCTTATCTCTTTACCTAAAGCAATCTTTTATAGCACCTGCTCCCTCTGCTGTTGCCAAAACCTCATTTTCTTATTCTGTAATATCGGGACGAAAGGTAAATCAGCAATAAGATCAAACAAAATTCACCTCTGTATCTGCTAAAATTTTCTTACGTAATTAAATTTTTTCTTGAAGATACCATTTAAGAACTGTTTTATTCTTGTAAAGTCTTCTATGAGTGAAGTCTAGATTTTTAATCTTAGTGGCACATGAAACCTTTAATTTTAAGGTTTCAAGAAAAGCAGTAAGTTGGAAATAATTTTCTTGCAAGATGAAAGAGTCGATCTGACAGTGTTATTAGATGTCTTGAGCTATTGTGACTTCTGTAGTCCGGGGATTTTATTTCTAGACTCCAAATGCTAACTGGATAATTGTAAAATTTGTTGCAAAACCAGTAGCAATTTTTAAAGCTTATTTTGAGCCTGATATCTGTTGAGTCCTATGTTCTGTTAAGCTCAGGGATCTTATCGATCTTTGTAAACATACAAAATATGATAAGGATTCACAGAAATGTAGCAATTTATTTTCTCCATACTTATTTTGTCTTGCATACATATATATGTGTTTACATATATATTAGACATGTATTTTCCTTTGTTGTATGCTTTTTTTGTTTATAGTTTTGTTTTAAGAAGTATGTAAGAAAAGGGAAAAATTGCATTAATGCTTGTAAATCAAGTATGATCACTGTCTCAAGTTAATGGTACCTTTCAAATACGTACTGGAGTTCTATTAGTCCATCCTCCCAAATTTTTGTTTTCCTGTGAAACAGTAACATTTAACGTGATAGCAATCACGATCACGATCATCCTGTTGTTCATCGATTGCCTCGAGCAGGCACCAGTAACGTCTCCTTCTTCCTAGCCCTGAGATTTTTAAAGAGCCATATTCAAGGCTCTTTCAGGGCTAGGAGAATGAGACCTATCATTGTTACTGGTATTTGGCATATTGAGTATGACATGGGAAGTTTGCCAGACTCTGCCGTGTGGGCAGGATACTTTCGGTAGCCTGCCGGATTCTCCAAAGTAAAAAAGAGGTAATAAGATGTCACTTCTGGGACCTGGGTTTTATAGTTTCTGGGTCTTGGCTGTTGATGGTACCACCTGGTGACGGCGGCAGCTGGTGGGTATGACGCCTACCTACTGGAAGATGGGGGGTCTGGGTGGAGAAGGCCCAGTCCTGTTCTGAGCAGGCTTGGAGATCTCAGCCCCGGGATCCGCATGCCTGGGTTCCTCTGCCAGTTCCTTCATGCATGAGGCTTGTCTGGACATGTGGAGAGTGGTTTCAGCATGGCTGTGGCTAGTTCTGGAGGTCTTCGGCTGCCAGGGCTCTGCTCAGGGCGGGAGGGAAACTCAACTAACCCCCCTCCAAGGGGCCCCCGGTGAGGACAGCCAGGTGCAGGGGCAGAAGACTCAGAACATTTAACATGCCATTATTATTAATTCATTTGGTCTACATATACACACATGTAGTACGTGTAAATGTCGTGTTAGGGAAATGAGTAACCACATCATTGTGAATACTTATGAGATCAAATAACTTTTCTTATTTGCATATGGCATAGTGAGTTCTGTGAACTTGTGGGATGCTCTGACTCCACTCTGGGGGTTTCATCTGGGCCTAATTTCTCTTAGGTGATTCAGGGCACAGCAAAGGGGGAGAAGCTAGGGTGTGGGAGGTAGAAAGAGACAGATTGGAGGTAGCAGGGGTGGGGGTCAGCTGTGCCTTGATTTCATCGGTGGTGTAGAATTATGTTATAGGCATATACATGTACACCTGTGGTATATCTATGTGTGTGTATATACACATACATACACATGTATGTAAGTATGCATGTATATGTATATACACCCACTATAGAGTCAACAGCACTGCGAGCATGAGATCTAAACTACAATAACCAAAATCAAAAACATGCCTGCGAGGAAGCTGACTGGGCCTGGGAGGGGACCTGGGGTCTCTGGTGGAGGGCGGGTGACAATGCTGTTGGCATCGGTGTTGGGGCATTGTAGGCCTGAAACTCAACTATGAATGACTATATGAATTGTGGTACTTTAGAAGTTAATTTAGAGTCACTTCAAATTAAAAATGACTTTGGCTATTGAGCATCTAAGGAATCTCTGTTATTGGGGAAATCAGTTGTTTTCCCAAGTGGCAGTTGGCTGATTCCTCAACTGATGTGGCTTTTGTAAACATTCTTGCCAAGGAGTGCCTCGGCAGTTAAAATTTATCCTTTTAGTTCCCAACTAAAAGCTTTTGACCTTCGGCTCTCCCTTGAATCTCATGTTTTTGTGCTTAAGGCGAAATCATAAGATGACATATGAACTAGAATCAATACTTAAATATTGTGCTCATGTTTTAAAGATTTTTTTATTCAGTTCTCAGACATTGAAGGTCTATGTCCCTTTGGCTAGTGTTATTAAATAAAGGGGAGCATTGAAGATGGATGTGGAGAGTTACCCTCCTCTCTGTGTCTAGCTAGAGTGTTTTTTTAAATTTTTGCTTTTTTTTGAGGGGGGGGTTATACCAGGCGATGTACAGGGGTTACTCCTGGCTCTGGGCTCAGGAATTACTCCTGACAGTGCTTAGGGAACCACATGGGATGCTGGGAATCGAACCCAAGTCAGCCACGTGCAAGGCCAACACCCTACCTGCTGTGCTATTGCTCCAGCCCGAGAGTGGGTTTTATCAGAAAAAAAATGATTGGTTCTGAAATGTTTGTGAAAAGGATTGCCAGGTGAGATTGTGATCTCTTCTTTTTTATAATGAATCACTGTGAGATACAATGAACAAACACCCATCCCCCCACCAGTGCCCATTCTCCACCACCAATGTCCCTAGTATCCCTCCCACCACCCCCACCCCATCCCCCACCTGCCTCTGTGGCAGGCACATTTCCTCTTACTCTCTTCTTTTTGGTGTTATGGTAGCAATACAGATACTGAGAGGCCATCATATTTGGTCCTTTGTCTACTTTCAGCATGTATCTTCCATCCCAAGGAATCTCTCCAGCCATCATTGACTTAGTGATCCTTTCTCTATCCCAACTGTCTTCTCCCCAAGCACATGAGGCAGGCTTCCAACTGTGGAGCAATTGTCCTGGTCCTTGTCTCTACTATCCTTGAGTGTTAGTCTCATACTGTGTTATTCTATATTCCACAAATAAGTGCACTCATTCTATGTCTGTCTTCTCTTTCTGACTCATTTCACTTAGCATGATATTCTCCATGTTCATTTACTTGTAAGCGAATTTCATGACATCATTTTTTTCCTAATAGCTGCATAGCATTCCATTGTGTAGATATACCATATTTTCTTTAACCAGTCATCTGTTCTTGAGCACTCGGGTTGTTTTCAGATTCTGGCTATTGTGAACAGTACTGCAATGAACTTACAAGTGCAGATATCATTTCTACTGTTAATTTATTTATTTTTCACTCTATCTCTTCGAGTCAAACTGAGAGCAATAGAAGTTACTGGGAAAAAATAATTCCCAGAAGAGTATCCATGGTGGTGATTAATGTGCCATATTAACTAGATCTATGCTAGAGATAGAAAATCCATTTATTTTGAAATAAAATAACAAAACAAACTGAGGTAAAGGAAAAACAGAGAATTCTTTGCAATTCTTTAATGGTGGCTTTTTTTTTTTTTGCAAAAGACCTTAGACAAAACAAGCCGAGTTTGATGACATATCAGTAGAAATATTTTACCTTCTATAAATAATTTATATGATAGGTTAAAGTGAGTTTAGATCGATTTGGTATGGAAGTATGGAATCACTAAACCATCTCCACAGTCAGTGAAGATATCATTTGGTTGATATTTAATTTAGTCACAGCCTGTATCATGTAGAGATGTTTTCAGCACTGTGGAAATATTCGGTACTGATTGTTCAAAGGAAAAGGGGCTTCTGTCTGGATTTTCACCGTACGCATATTATTTTGCAGCTCACATGAACTGTTGCTGTCATTTAAAGACAACTCAAAGGCAAAATCCCTTAGAAAATCAAGACAATAACAGAATCTTTTCAGGGTCAACGATGGCTTTGGGGAAGACAGATGATCAGAGAGAAAAACGCATAATCTTTTGGAATAAGATCAAGGAAAAGCATGGCAACTTCCTTCTGTATGAATGTGGATTAATTGTGACAAAGGTAAATGCAGGAGTTTTGCTGACCAGCCACTTCTTTGCAGCAGGGGGAGTGAGTACAATGGCAATAGACCCCGAGTGATTTGAGGACCGGGGATCCTGAGGGGCGAGAGACCTATCCCGTAAACTCTGTAATGAGAGAGCTTAATAAAGGGATATTCATAGGTTGGGAGATGAACTGAGAGAAAGCATCAAAGCGTCAATTCAGTACCTCAGTGAGAGAAATAGGACAGTGGTCATTATTCCACCTTTCAGCCGGGATGGTCAAAAGAAAGAAGGTATAATGAGGTAAGAGACGATAGCCACATAGGAGGGCAGGCAGGAGCTGTGCCCCTCTGCAGGGGTGGTCACACCACGGAGCCTGATGACAAGGCACTGGAACAAAAGCAGAGCCTCATGCTTGGGTTTTCTGCTAATCATCGCCACACTGCTCCTCTCTGGGGACCCAGATCTTTAAAACACTGGGCAAAGAAGAGAAGGTAGAATGTATGTGTAGCGACAAATAAGACACATTGCCCGGTGAAACAGGAAGGTCGATATCCTCATGCACAAAGGCTAAGGGTTTTTTTTACAGGCTTTTAAAAATTTTTTTTATCTTATTTAAACACCATGCTTTGCAAAGTTGTTTGTAGTGCAGTTGTGAGCATTTAGTATTCCAACACCAAAACCACCACCAGTGTGATCTCAACTATTGTCCCTAGTTTCCCATCCATCCCCCAAGCTTGCACCCTTAGCAGACACACAAAAAAATTATGTTATACTGCTTATTACAACTGATTGGCCAATAGTATTATAAAAAATACTTCAGTAAAAGAAATTTGTGAAAGTTATTGTGTCTCATCATAGGGTCATCAAGTCCTTGTCTGAGGGTCTACTAAGCTGTTTGTTGCTAGTTGAGTCTTCTGCTGTTGTTTTTGCTTATTGAACTCAGTTGAATTCTGTGTTTTGTTCCTTCTGACTTGGTGTCCTTCTACTAGGATGTCAGTGTTGTGGGATTCAGAGGTGTTGGCCATCGTGGCAGAAGCGCCAGGATCTATGGAACAGATTCCTGGCAGTGGCTATGAGATGTGGGTGTGGCTGCCAGGGCTTCTGAAAGTATGCGGGTCTAGGGATGGAGGGAGCGATCCCACTGCCACTCCAGAAGACCCCAGAGCTCACAAAAGCTGAGTTTCGGCTTCCAGCATCATAGAAGCTAAAAGTCTGGGGTCATGGAAAGACATCCCCCACCACTAGAGTATCCAGACTTCCCACTCAGTACTGACTAGTCCAGGTGAATAGTCTCTTCCATAGAATTAAATGAAGTGAGGAATCGATTGGGATCAGAGCATGAGAAGAGAGAAGTACACTTCGCACTGGCCCCTCGACGGAGTTCTCTCTCCCCAGGGAAGAGTTCCTCCAGTACACAAGGCCCTGACTTCAGTCCCTGAACCATTCAAAAAGAAAAAGAAAAATCAAGCAGTCTTCAGACTTTCATTTACTTCTGTGTCAATGCATATCAGTACATTCTGATTTTAACTAAAGAAACCCCAGAGACATTTTCTCTCATATAGTACTTTCCATTTTTTGTTACACGAATGCTATATTGATGTCCTCTCTTTCCTGAAATTCTCTCTGTTCTGGATATTTTAATCATTCTCCTTCGCTGATTAGTTTTCTTTTCTTTACTTTTCCTTAAGTGTTTTTTAAAAAACTTTCCAGCATACTCTCATCATCTTGGTTCCTTTCTACAGCAATCACTACTCCTTTTTCTCTCCAACCATGAAACTCTCCAGCCTTGTAGAGAGCCTACACAGATACGTAGCACATGGACTAATATTTCACCGATGTCTCAAATAGAGCCATGCAGAACTTGAGCTGATTTCATCCGCCCACAAACTTGCTGTGGTTTCTCCCATATTTCCCATTTCAGTTAATGGCACCATCACACACTTGGCCAACCAAGCATAGGCCTAAAGAAGCCCTGTCTGCTTCTCTCTCCCTGAGTTCCATATTCTTCAAACCGATGTCTTGCCAATTTAATTTCCTAAATGGTTCTCATAACTATCATCGCCTCTCTGTTTTCTCAGCAATTGCCTTGCTTTAGGGTTGAGTCATCTCTCACAAAAGCTTCAGTGCTGTTCCCTCCAAATGTACCTTCTTCAAATCTTTCAGCCACCATTGTCCTGTCTCTACACTTCTGTCTCCTTCCACTCTACCCAGTGTTTCTCTTCGTCCCTGCTGAAAAAAAAACACAGTATTCAAATCACCATGACAGGCTGTCATCCTTTTGTTGGGGTATTTCTCACCTTTTTATTTTTAAATCAGTCAATTTTTGCTGCACTTTTTACCCCTGAATTTCATTTTGGTGTAGGAAGCTTCAGGTTTAAGCTTCAGCTCTACGACCAGGCAACAGTGTACATTATACCATCATTTGAATAATATTCAGGGTCACGGTCCACCAAAATGCCTTTTAATATCTGTGCTAATGCTGAGCTTCTTAGAAGCTGACCTTAGGCTTTCCAAGAGATTCTATAAGTTAAAATCCCAAACTTGGGATCAGAGCAATAGTACAGAAGGTCGAATGTTTGCCTTGCACAGGGATGACCCAGGTTTGGGTCCTGGCATTCTTTGAGCACCAGTAGGAGTGAGCCCTGAGCACCTCTAGGTGTGGCCCCAAAACAAACCAAACAAATCCCAAACCTTAGTATGCCCCTCTCCTGTCAGACCCTTCTATGACTCTGTCATTCAGACTGAAACCCAAGTCTTCAGGTATTTGTTAGGGTATGGCGTGACCTTTATCTTGACCTCTATTTTGTTTGGTCCCAAACTTGCCTTTTTCTGAACTGGGTACATTGCTTCACTTTGGTTCCACAAATGTGTCCTTCTCCTGTTCATTCAGGTCCTATATCCAAACGGCCCTCTGCCTAAAACAACCCTTTCCCCCTTTTCACCTGAAGAGCTATTTGCAAGCATTAAATGTTGCTTTAATGAGACTTCATCAGGAGGAATTTCCCTGGAGTTGCTAAACTAAATTCCCAGATATGAGGAATCTCTTCCTGTCCTCATTAGGACCCCTACAAAAGTATGCAGACTGTGTACAAGATCAAACCAGGGACAAGGGGACTTAAATCATTATCATAGACATTTGAAGGATGGGGGCCATTTTGAATTTCTTAGGCCACAGTCATCTGTGTTTGGGGCTGACACCTGGCTCCATGCTCAGGGATCACTCCTGGTGGTGCTTGGGGGACTCTGTGTGGTGCTGGAGAATGAACCTGGGTCTGCTGCAGGCAAGGCAAGTGCCCTACCCATTGTACTATCTCTCTCTCCCTCAGCCTTTAAAATTTTTTTTTTGCACAAACCTACTGCATTTGTTATTGTTTACCATGCTTATGAAATGCCTTCCTATGTAACATTCATCGGAATTAACTGTATATGATTTTTATTATTAATTAGTCACAATCATGATCATCCTGTTGTTCGTCGATTGCCTCGAGCAGGCACCAGTAACGTCTCCTTCGCCCTAGCCCTGAGATTTTAAGAAGTGCCACATTCAAGGCTCTTTCGGGGTTAGGAGAATGAGACCCATCATTGTTACTGGTATTTGGCATATTGGGTATGCCACGGCGAGTTTGCCAGACTCTGCCATGTGGGCAGGTTACACTCGTTAGCCTGCCAGGTTGTCCAAAGTAAGAATGAAATTAATTCGTCATAATTTAAAAAAATGGGCTGTAGTGATAGTACAGCGGATAGGGCATTTGCCTTGCACGTAGCCAACCCGGGTTTGATTCCTCTGCCCCTCTTGGAGAGCCTGGCAAGCACTGAGAGTATCCTGCCTGCACGGCAAAGCCTGGCAAGCTCCCCATGGTGTGTTCGATATGCTGAACACAGTAACAAGAAGTCTCACAATGAAGACGTTACTAGTGCCCGCTCAAACAAATCAATGAACAACGGGAGGACAGTGACAGTGACATTTAAAAAATAGAGTCTGTCTCTCACTGTCCTCTTGGGGGATGGATAGCTTGTTGTTTTCACTTCTGCACTTTCGGAGTCTACTTTTAAGTCTACCCTGGGGATGGACAACCGGAGCTGATGAACGGGGTAGGCTGGAGCCAGTCAGGCAGCCCGAGCAACACGTGAGTCTCCACAGACGCGACTTTCCTCTCAAGTTCTGACCTCACTGCAGGTTTGTGTCTGTTGGAGACACAAGAAAGCGAGTTGATCACAATTGCTGTGTGGAGTTTTTGCTACGTATGGTAGAACGGTCAGTGCGTTAGCCACCAAAGATGTTTTGTAACATTCACCAATAATCATCCCTGAAGACACACTTTCATTAACAAAAGCTGTCTGACTGGTAGTTACAATCATAATGTTGAGTGGAGTGGCAGGTAGAAAGACGGTTTGAGTGAGTTTAATGGCACTTGCTCATAGAATTATATAAAAGTGTACTGCCTTCTAATAGTTCATTTTTTCTTCTCTCTTATCTTCAGTGTAAGCTAAAATAGCCTGTCACTGTCACTGTCCTCCCGTTGTTCATCGATTTGCTCGAGTGGGCCCAGTAACGTCTCCATTGTGACAATTGTTACTGTGTTTGGCATATCGAACACGTCACGGGTAGCTTGCCAGGCTTTGCCGTGTGGGCAGGATATTCTGGGTAGCTTGCCAGGCTCTTCGAGAGGGGCGGAGGAATCGAACTTGAGTCAGCCAGGTTGGCCGTGTGCAAGGCAAACGCCCTACCGCTGTGCTATTATCTCTCCAGCCCAAGCTAAAATAGCCTATCCCTGACAATGGGATGCCATGCAAACAGCGTTCCTCTCTGTGTTTCCGGAAACTGGCCAGGTTACCGCGGTAACAGAGCTTCCTGCAGGTTTCTTCACACTTTTCCCATTCCAGCTTCCCTTTATTCTGACCACTAATTTGTTCCAAATTAACAGAAACACTCAAAGGAAAAAAGTTGATCTGCCATAGTAAGCAATCTCTTTTGCCTTTAAAAGACTCCATAACCAATGGCCTCTGAAAATGAGCATAATGATATAGTTAAATTTTCTTAGAGTTTAAAGGTCCCAGGTTGGCTTCCGATTCAACTTTTATTACAGAAAAATTTTCCAGAAAATCTTTGCACATACACTGTAGACAGGTGAGAAGGAAAATTCAAAAAAATTGAATTATAAATGTACAGATCTGGAAATTGTCTTAAGGAGTTTTATTTTTCCTCTCTCCTTACAACTTTATTGGGCTCTTGTCAAATAATACCTTTCTTACGTGTATTTTTGATCCTCGCTAATAGCCTTTGCCATATTTGTTTTGTCTTTTGGGAAAGATTTGGTTCTCCACTTGTCCCCTGAGAGGAAATAGCTGTGTGCAATTAGCATACGGCAAGAGCCAGAACAACTGTGTTGGAACAGGGCTGGCGTTGCCAGCTGTGGTAGCCACCTGTGCACTAGACTACAAACAAAAACTCCCCTAATGTAGCAAAGGACCGTGAAATGAGGATGGATGTTGGAAACACCTTTTCAAAGATCACAAATCATCCTGTTATTCGTCGATTGCCTCGAGCAGGCCCCAGTAACGTCTCCTTCATCCTAGCCCTGAGATTATATTCAAGGCTCTTTAGGAGAATGAGACCCAACATTGTTACTGGTATTTGGCATATTGGGTATGCCACGGGGAGTTTGCCAGACTCTGCCGTGTGGGCAGGCTACATTCGGTAGCCTGCCAGCTTGTCCAAAGTAGGAATGAGATAATAAGATATTATAATAAGATGTCGCGCGGCCGCAAATGCGGCCGCGCACTTCCCAGAGCTGGTTTTTATAATCTCTGAGTCTTGGCCATTGATGGGATTACACGGTGCCAGGGGGACAGTTGGTGGGTGTGACCCCCGCCTACTGGAATTTGGAGGATCTGGGTGGAGGATGCTTGGCCCAAATCCGAGTAGGCTTGGAGATCTCGGCCTCGGAACCCGCGTGACTTTGTCCCTCTGCCAGTACCTTCATGTGTGCGGAGAGTGGTCTCAGCATGGTGGTAGCTGGTCCTGAAAGTCTTTGGCTGCCGGAGCCCTGGTCGGGGCGGGGAGGAAAGCTCAACCCGCTCCCCTCCAAGGGGTCCCAGCGTGGACAGCCAGGCACGGGGGCAGGAGACTGCACTGTTTTCTTCCGGGAGCTGGTTTTTATAGTCTCTGAGTCTTGGCCGTTGATGGGATTACACGGGCGCCAGGGGGCCTGTTGGTGGGTGTGACTCCCGCCTGCTGGAATTTGGAGGATCTGGGTGGAGGATGCTCGGCCCAAATCCGAGTAGGCTTGGAGATCTCGGCCCCAGAACCCGCGTGACTTTGTCCCTCTGCCAGTAAACACCTTTTCAAAGATGTGCAGCACAAATTTAATGCAATAAAACTAAAGAGAAATGTGGGGGATTGTAATAGATAAATTAGTATGTCTGCCCCCCTCCCATCGCTGTCCTCATCTTCCTCCCCCTCCGATTTTTGGGCCACATCTGGCGATGCTCAGGGGTTACTCCTGGCTCAAGACTCACTCCTGGAGTGCTTAGGAGACCATAGGGGATACCGGGCATAGAACCAGGTCAGCTGCATGCAAGGCAAGCACCTTCCTCGCCCCTGACCCAGATGTTCTCATTTAATATGCGACTTTAAAATTTTTTTAACTCTCTCTTTCTGACTTGGCCACTGCCCAGTTTTTATGATCTGCAAATAAATCATCTTGCTGGGCTTGTTTCATGGGAGACTGGATTCCACAGAACCAAAGAGAGCTGCTGGGAATGAGGAAAAGACAGCCATCTCCCCGAAACAAAGGGTGCCCTCACTCACATGGAGATCACGGAATTAAAATCAATATTTGGTGAACGCAGGCGTCATCTTCCTATGGAAATTTGCGAGCAGACTTAGAAAGGAAGGGTCTGAAATAAATCCACAACTGGGAAGCTTCAGGGCTGACACTTGCCTGTTTCTCCGTGTCCCACCAACTCAAAAGAGCCCCACATGTTGAGGCCTGTGGTCAAATTTGGGGGCTCCATTGTCCTTTAAATGGAGTGGGGAGGCAGAAGTGTCTCACACTACCAGCCCCTGGGGTGCTCAGGTGTTGGTACTCAGGTGTGGACGTGAGCTCTGTCTGGCTGGTAGCGTGGGGGCGTGGAACAGGCGTTTTTCCCTAGTCACTGAACCTTCCAGGAGAAATCCAGGAAGAGGCTGGGGTGTGCTGGCCCCCAGACCCCGATGGGAAGAGGAACTTCGCAGCGGACTCCTGGATGTGCGCGGAGTCCTGGCTCCAAGCCTCTCTCATGCTCCTTCCCTTAGTCCTTGCTGGGTGCGTCTGCACAGAAGGTCTGTTTCACGCAGCAGAATCTGACAGGCAGCATTGTGCAAGGAACACATCAGAATTTCCCTACAGGGGCTCGAATTCCTCTCCAAGGCTCCCGGGGGAAGGCGCTCTCGAGAGCGGGAGCGGGAAGCTGCGGGCAGGGCACTGGTGTGAGAGTCGGGTAAGGACACAGTCGGGTAAAGACCCTCCGAGTCAGTCCTAGGGGCGCGCACTGAGCGCGCGGGCCGGTGAGACCTGAGCATCCTCGCGTGTGCGCACCCTGGACCACTCGGGATGCCCGGGTCCTGTTCCTGATCCCTCCTCGCTCCTTGGGTGGCTCATTCGGATAAAACAAAATTACCATTTACTCATTGTTTTTTGGTGTGTGTCCTCTGCCCCTGAGAGCCGCGGGGCACTGGAAGGAGTTGTAGCTCGGCCGGGAGCCCGCGCCCCCCTCCGCGAGCTGCAGCGTGGGGGGCTGAGGGCGGAGCGCGCCCGCCCGGTTCCCGCCCCGGCCCCCTGCGCGCACCCGGACTGGCGGCTGGTCCAGCCGGCGGGGCTGCCAGGGCGCCGAGCACCCGGCTGGGGGGCGAGCGGGCACCGCCGGCGGGTGGGCACCCGGACGTGAGCGTCGCCCCCCGGGACCGGCGCGTCTGCGGGAGCCGGAGGTGAGGCGCGCGCGCTGGGGAGGGGAGGGGGGTCCTGGGGCGCACCTGTCCCCGGGGCGCAGCGCCCGGGAGGGAGACAGGGAGCACCGGCGCAGGAGCCCCCGCGCGCCCGGGTGGGGTCCCGCAGCCCCGCGCGCGCGCAGCCCGGACCCCGCCGAAGTTTGCAGCCCGGGTCCAGCTCGCCCTGTCGCCCCCGCAGCCCGAGCATGGAGCCCCCCGTGCAGATCTTCCGCGGAGACCCGCGCCCCAGCTGCCCCCCGGACGCCTGCGCGGCCCGCAACGCCAGCGACGGGGACGCCAACGGCACCGCGGGGCCCCGGAACGCGTCCCTGGAGCCCGCGCACGTCTCCGCGGCCATCCCGGTCATCATCACGGCCGTGTACTCCGTGGTCTTCGTCGTGGGCCTGGTGGGCAACTCCCTGGTCATGTTCGTCATCATCCGGTGAGCGCTGGTAGACGCGCGGGGGGCCCGGGACCGTCCACCGCCCTCCTTGCCAGGGGTCCTTGGGGGGGGGGGTCTCTTGGGATCATTGAGACATTTGTGGGGAGAGATCTGAGATGTCCAGTGGCACCCTGGGTGGGGTTCCGAGCCGCCCGCCCACCGACCCACCCATGCTGTCCACCTGTCTCCTCCAGCCTCTGCGGATAACTTTGCCCAGGGAAAGCGCTAGGCTATGGGCCGGGTCCCTGTCCCAGGAACGCAGGAATCCAGCGGTCTGATCCTTTGCCTGGCCCTCACTCACCCTGGAACTCCCCCCACCCCATATCTCTTTGTTTGGTTTTATTTGGGGTCCACACCTGCCTGTGCTCAGGTCCTACTCCTGACACTGTCATCAGGGATCACTCTGGGCCGGCTGGGGCAGGGGCTGGGGGTAGGGAGCAAGCACCATAGGTTGTATCTGGCATAGAACTCAGGTCAGCACCGTCAGCCTAGCCAGGCAAGCTCCCTACCTGCTGTGCTCCTTCATGCATGCCTTCAGATCAAACCCAGGGCCAACAAAGACACTGAAAATAATTGAGAATTTTCTGTGACTCATCAGGTAGGTGCTAGGTTTATGCAGCAACAAGCCAATACAACAGTTAGAGTTGATCTGTCCCCACCGAGCTTTATTTGGGACTGAAATGGCATCTGGTTTGCTTAGATTACCAGTGACCTTTGGAAATAGGCCATCTGACATTTATCCCCTTAATGACAGAACTGCAGAGGCTTGCAAAAATTGTTTAACTTCAGTGTGATAAGTGGAAGGTCTTGTTTCATGATTCCTGTGTGGGATTGCATGGAAATCAACTTCCAAGAGTAAATCTGCACATTTCCACACATATGTGGTTTTCAGGTAGAAGGTTCCTCATGTGTAGTTCTTGTTCATGTTCTTGTGTAGTCCTTCTTATTCTGACTGCTTTCAACAATGAAAAAAAATCTGGAGTTCATTCTGGATATTTTTTAAGGTTTGTTTCCCTTTCTGGGAGACAGTGTTTTCAGAATGGACCTTTGAGAGTGAACAAGAAGCTTACATTTCTTTGAGTACCTGTGAAATTAAACGAAAGATGCATGCCACTCTTTAGAGACATTTTAAGGACATAGAACGAATTGCTTCTTTCAATTACAGTAAATTCAGCCTAGAAACAGTTTCTTTATTAGGGACTTTAAGAATGTTATTTGCAATAGTACAAATCTGTCTTGAGAAATCATCCTAACAGAAATAACCCTTCTATCCTTGGGAATGTCCAGTAGTTTATTCTTATCTGAATTATAACTGCCTCTTAAGCCTACAAATACATTATTATAAAGCTCACTTCTACAGTACATATTTATAGCTTTGTGTCCTTGGTTTCCATAATTGTTTATTACATTTTACCAGAAATTCTATCAGTGGTGAGTAAGGCTTGAAGACAGGGTCATATTTTGAAAGCGATTTGTTTTTCCAAATCCTGTGTAATTTTAGGTTTCTTCATTAGAGAGATTATAGTTACCAAAACAAAAGACAGCTGCATTCTAAATTATAATGAAAACGTTAGACTGTTGTTTCCTTGTAAAACATTGTTACCCAAAAAAAGCACGTCAAAGAAAAATAACTCTTTCTCCTCCCCCCTCCCCCATTGAATAAGTACTTGAACAAAGCAGAAACTTTACCCAAATAATTATTTGAATGACCATCTTAAGTTCAGCGTTCTTGAGGAACCTTCTTAATTATTTTACAATCTTTTATATAAACTGTACAATAATATAAAAAAAAGAAAGAGCAAAGAATTCTAAATTAACTGCAAGGACAGTTCCATAGAACAATTGACTTGTCAGACAGAAAAAGAATCATTGTATATCAACTATGGTAAACATGAATGAAACATAACATATATTTACACATCCAAGATAAAATTGGTTAGGAGGTGATATGTTCAACTTAAAAATCAAAGGAGTTTCCATGGATTATCTAAATTTCTTTCAACTATTGAAGAATTAAGTTTGATGGCCAATGAAATGTGAAGAGTTACATGCGAATCTTGGGATGCCAACCCCAACCTACTGAGTGAAAGCTGTGGTTAAGAGATTAAATATGTGTTTATGATTTGCCCAGAATGATAGCTAAAGAATTTTTTAAAACTCAGAACCAAAGTTGATGGATTTTGATTTTGCTCGGGAGAAGAAAGAACTGAAAATCTGAGAAATCTTCAAATCTCAGTGAAGTTTCAAGAAGACTCATGAGACTAAGAATAGACCTGAGTGATTTTGAAGTTAGATTTATCTGTAGTTAATGTTGAGACTGAACAACACCTTGAAAGGTTGAAAGGCAGAGAGTCAGTCCTGAAGAGAATGCCGTTGTAAAATATTATACCTAAAGCAGGGTTCTGGCATAGTCTAGCCATCTAGAAAAATCATCTTGAGGTGGAATTGAGATCCTTGGCAGTGGGACAGATGCAAATCTAGGAGAGCAAGCCCAGAGCAAGGGTCAAAGTTGTAGAGAAAGCTTTGAATACTTTTGTCTTTCTGTTTGTTTTGGGACTGCACCCAAGAGGTACTCAGACCTCCTCTGCACTCAGGGATTACTCCTGTGGGGCTCAGGAGACCGTGCAGGGTGCCAGGGACTGAGCCCACGCTGGACATGTGCAAGGCCTTCCCTCCTGTTCTCCTCGCCAGCCCCTGTTTTTAGATTTGCCTTACAAACAGCATCTCCTACATTCGACAACTGGACTACTGCCCAGTATCTGTACTCTAAAGATATTTTAAACTTTTGAGGATCTTTATTGTGCAATGTGTAATTCTAGCTTCTAGTTTCTTCATGTTTCGTATTAAAATGTTAAAGTTTTGGCTCCTCGGTCTGCCTTTTCCCATGTTCTGGGCGTTGTGGCCCTGGAGTGGGCAGTTATTACACCAGCCCTTAAACCATGACCTTGGCAGCTCCTGTCACTTGGGGTTTCACCTTTGCGTCCTAGGGTCTGTCCTACCTCCTGATCTGAGGCCCTGCAATGAATGAAACACAGCCTGCCTCTTCTCTCCACAGTCCTGGCCGGCAGCCCTCCGCTAACATCTCACACACTCATTCTCCAGTCTTATCACAGCTCCGCACACAGACAGGTATCTCCACTCTGTACAAAAGATGGTTAGAATTTAAAGAGCACTTAGTATAATGCTGGGTGAAACCACCTGCTTCGGATGAATTATATTACTTCATCTTCACGATCCCGAGTTTTATGCAAGGTTGCCACGTCCATTTAATAGATGATAAAGCTAAGGCCAAAAAAAGGGGAAATAAATTGATTCATGCCCTCCAGGAGCCAGGAGAATAATAACAACTTAGTTCCAAGTCCTGTTTTTTTTAAAATCCACTTATCTATTTATTTTCCAATCTACCACGTCTGCAAGCTATTAGATGCCTTCTTACCAGGCAGCCTTCCATTTCTCACAGGTCACCTCCTGCTTGCTGACTTGCCCTAGACTTGAGGAACCTTCATTTCCGCTTCTCTTCATTCTGCCCTTCAGTTACTGTCTTCCATGAAATCGTAGCCCTGGATCAAACCACTTATTTCTTCCTATACGCAGGTCAGCAAATGCTGCTAATGAAATGAAGTTTATCTCTGTCAGGGCAATGTCACTGCTTCCAGGAGTATCTAACCCTAATTATGACTAGCTTAGCTATGTTCCTCTCCTATTTCCTAGAATAAAGCAAGTCATTTTTCTACTCTCTGTAAAACGAGTTCCTATTGGTACCGATGTTCAAGCTGTTCCCCTGAGTATTTTCTCTACTTTGTCAGCAAATAGTCTCACCGAGCATGTCACGGTGACATTTGAGTCCAGAGGCAGGAACTGCTCCTTCTCTTATAGACATATATTAAAAGCGCTCGCTCCCCCATTTGGTTTTATCTCTGTAGAAAAATTCTCTTCCTTCTACAGAATTCAATTTCCTTTTTCTGTTTGTTGAATTTTCTTACTTCCTGCTTTGCTGGGATCCTTGCCTTATCAGTTGTCTCCTTTCAACTCTATTAATAGTGCTCTCCTTCATTTTTTATATATTCAGCAGCTGGATATATTTAAGTATCTATCTTCTTATAATAAAGAAGCATTCCATTTTTTTTAGTTTCTTATTCCATTTATTCTCCTGTTTGCCATGGGTAAGCATCTTAAAGAAATTCTCCTCCTTTTCTTTGTGAGTTTTTTTTTTTTTTTGAGAGGCCGCACCAGGTTGTGCTCAGGGCTTACACCTTATTCCTGGCTCAATGCTCAGAAATCACTCCTGGTGGGCTCAGGAGACCAGATGGGGTGCCAGGAATTGAACCTCGGTCAGCCAAGTACAAGGCAAAGGCCCTACGTCCTGTACGATCTCTCCAGCCCAGTTCTTTCATTTTGGTTTTCATGTCTGCCTGGAATTATTGGATTTCCTGCCTAATGATCCTTTGCTAAACCAACAGCTCCTCTATGCCAGGTGCTGGTTTTAGCTACCCTGGATTACTGCGGGGAGTCGCATGCTTGGATGAGCTTTCAGCTCTCGATTCTCCAAAGCACCCTGTACTTCCGCCCACCTCTGAGCCCCTTTGCTCTCCATCACAGATTCCTCTCTCCTTCTGATGCCTCCTAAATCATTATATATTTCTAGGGCCTTTGAAGGTCTTTTTCATCCCCACTTTGAATACTCTTAATATTAATCAGGATTTAGCCGGAGAAGTAGGACCAGTAGGGAATAAACATGTTAAGAGATTTATTGCAAGAGATTTGCTGAAGCGACTCCAGAGCTGATTCAGTAGGTCTGAAATCCATGGAGGGTGCTGGAACATCTGGAGCGTGTGACTGATTTCACCAGGTGAAATGTACTTACTTTCTCACGGAAGGGTTAGCCCTGCTCTTTCAATTACTTGAAGCAAATCTGCCTAGAAATAACCCTTTAAAGGAATTCTCCTTTGCTTCAAACAACTGTTAATGGACATTAAGCAGAGCTCTGAAACACCTCCAGGGCATTACTCAGATAAGTGTTTGACTAAAAGTTTTCAGATTATAGTGTGGTCAGATTGGAGACCAAGGTGACCGTGGCCCTCTGACTCAGGGTTATCATCTATTCTTGTGGTTAAAACGGGAAGATTTTGATAATAACCAAGTGTGTAACTCTCCCATTTCTTCATCTTCAACCAGGTCTCCTTCTGGGTGCTTTTATGTGATTTCTTGATATAATCTACTTGTTTTAGCTTGCTAGGGCTGCCATAACACTTGACATCCCATTGTCCATTGATTTGCTCCAGTAATGTCTCCATTTGACCCTGTCCCAAATGTAGCCCAATGGCATCCGCTCACTCCAGGAACATGAAGAGCATCAAACCGTTTGTTCAGGGTCTTGACAAAGAAGTCCGACCATCTCGTAGGTAGGCGGCCAGGTGTTCTTTTGATGTCCTGTGAAATCCAGCCGGTAATGGCTCTAGTCCAGTGGTCATCTCCAAATTGCATTACATGTCCGGTCCATCTGATTTTTAAGAAGGATGAGCTGCCATAACAAAGTCGCACAGATTAGTGGAATAAAATATTTCTTAACCTTTTTCTAACTATGATTCTTTCTGGTCTTGTTTCCTCCCTGTGGCCCTCCTAACCTCTCAGTTAGCTCCCAAGTCTCTTCCCAAGGTCCCCCAATTGTTAAGTTTTCATCTGTGGGCCCCTTGAAACACCCTTGGCCTATAGGATGCCATGTACTCTCACTTGAGAAGTGCTGGCACAAACACTAAAAGTTCCTTTCCTCTCGCAACCTTGAGGCCACAAGTCCCCTGCCAAGGTATCAACAGGGTTACTTTTCTCTGGGAAATCATTTAAATAAAAGATAGTATGCTCCATCCTGGGCATAGAGATGCTCCCTTTGTCTTATTTCTGTATGTTGGTAGTAATCTTTTCTTCTAATAAAGACAGGGGGTTGTGCTGAATTAGGACATGTATGCTACTGAATTTATTTCAATATAATTTCCCCTCATTTTATCTTCAAAGTTCTATCTTCAAATGTAGTAGCATTCTGAAATACTGTGACGTTTAGAATTTTAATATATGAATAAGAGAGGGGGATAATAATTCATTCCTAAACATTATCTACCCCTTTTTAGTTCTCCTTAAGAAAACATCTTTAAAAACTTCAATTTCCATAAATAAATATGTGCTTTTTTTTTATCAAAAGGAAATACTGATTATTAAAAATATGTTTCTTTTCAAGTTGATCATGTTGATTAACAGGAAGCAATGATTCAGACAAAGCTGGTTTCAGAATTTGGTTCTTGGTATTTTTCTGTCTTTGCATTTTCTAAAGACCTCAAGGGATCAGTCATCTGCTGACCTGCTCTGAATGTAGAAGCCCTAATTCAATTTGGGAAATGTTGACATTTTTAAAAAGGAGTAATTTTATAAGGGACTTAAGACATACGACCACAAAAACAACATGGAAATGATTTCTTTTCTTGAACTCAAATATTTTTTCCTGAATGATCACATTTCCTGGGCAAAAATGGGAACTCTCAGGAAAGTAACTGTATTTCACTTGTAGAGAGGAAAACAGAATGTTCCTACTCCCAGTTTTCATGTGTCCATGAAATTCTACTCAACTGACACCATCTTAGATTCTGTCACTGTCACTGTCCTCCCATTGTTCATCGATTTGCTTGAGCAGGCCCAGTAACGTCTCCATTGTGAGACTTGTTGTTACTGTGTTTGTCACATTGAATACATCACGGGTAGTTTGCCAGGCTTTGCCGTGGGGGCGAGATACTCTCTGTAGCTTGCCGGGCTCTCTGAGAGGGGCAGAGGAATCGAACCCGGCTCGGCTGGGCCGGCTGCACGCAAGGCAAATGCCCCACCACTGTGCTATCGCTCCAGCCCTTAGATTATCAGAAAATATTGGGCCAGTGGAATTGAACTTGTGCGTATCCTTTCAAAATTGCATGACTATCACTTAACTAATCTAGAAGTATAGGAATGACTCAGTTGACTTGGAGTGTCTGCCTCTCTGCCCCTTTTCCACCTCAGATGTCTTATTTCTCCTCCATAAAGTACCTGTCAAATCACTGTAAGCTAAGATGATTTCAAAAACTGCATTCCAGTTGATGCTGAACTCCTCTTGGAATAAATATAATACATTTCCTCTAAAGCAAACATGAAAAAAATTTAGAAATTATTTTAATAGACTGCCTGTCATTTCTGAAAATAATTTTGTTGATATTTGACAAACACTTTTAAAAAGGGACAATTGGTTTCGTTACAACTATTTATATCGATCAACTAAATGGAATTATTTCTTCCCCAGGGGACAGGTATTTCTAACTGCATTCCAAACGTTCATGGAAGAGTTTCAGAAATCAGAAACTGTAGTTTCAGAAGGCACTGATTTCTCGCTGGGCGGTGATAACAGCTCTTTATTAATCATTCCCTGTATCTCTTAAGCAGTATCTTTATGGTCACCTTGCCATTGGCACCTTTTTTTTACTCCAGATTAATTGAAAGTGGTGAGGTGAGTACATTCAGTTGCCAGGAAACTCTATGCACAGTTAGAAACCTATAACTGTAGGGTTTCAAAAGAATTGCCTTCCCAAACTTTGAGTTAAATAGATCATTTCATTGGTACAAATAATACAGGCTTAGAACTATATATTAAAGGTGGCATCAGAATAGCATTTGTTTATTAGTCAAAAGAAAATAAGCCAATAATTGACTTTTGTTTTTTTTTTGCAAGGGGTATTAGCATGTCTTAAGGAAAGCTGATATGTGAAGAATAGATTTTATGCATGGAGATAATATAAAATATTGCTTTTGTGTGTGTGTGTGTATGTTTTAAAGTACAGTCCATCTCTACTTGGCAAGTGTGAATTTTAATAAAGGACAATACAACTAGAACATGATAAACAGATTCTAAAGAGATTGGTCTGATGATTGAACAGAAACCTTAAATTAAGAATTGGAAGTCAGAGGCTGGAGAGAAAACACAGTGGTAGGGCCTTTGCCTTGTACACAAACAACCTGGGTTCGATCCCTAGTTCCCTATATGTTCCCCTGAGGACCACCAGACTTATCTCTGAGCATAGAGACAGGAGTACGCCCTGTCCTGGTATGGCCCCCAAACAAAATAAAGCAAAATAAAGCAACACACACACACATTTAGGAGTTAGCTATTTGGATATCTACTATAACAACAGAGCAAATTTTGTATCTCTAGTTGACCATTTGCTTGTTTATCTTCCCAGTTAGCTTCTTAGCTCTCTCTGCCTGGATTATTTTTCCTAGTAAAGATGATGGAAATGCCATGGTCTCTCTGGCATCCTAGGGTTAGACATTAGCTAGTTTTTTTTAAAAAATATATAACTGAAAAACTAATTAAGGTCTATGCATCATATACATATGATATATGTTATATTAGATATATTAAGATACATGTATATATCTTGTATTTCTAGGTATCCAGATAATTCTATACTGGGAACAACAACAAGCAGCTTGTATGCAGCTTTTGACTGGATCATTAGCCATATGCGCTCAGCTCTGCAAATGGCTGAGCACGCTAGAAGGTTCATTCTGGGAGTCAAGAGCTTGACTGCAGGGAGGGTGAGCAGTTCTGGGAGTGAGCGGCTGTTGCAGCAAAACAGTCACTCAACAGCCCCATCTCTCCAGCCTCTTGGGCAGGCTCCCGGAGTGCCGTGAGATCCGTATTCCTGTCTGACTCCCTGTTCTCTGAGAAATACAATGAAAATAACTTGGAAACTCAGAGACCCGCTCTGCTCCCTCTCTCTTCCTTTTGCAGTTCTTCTTGCACGGGCGACTAATTATAGGGAACGGCAGTGGCAGAATGAGCACATGAATGTGACTCCCATAAAAAGCACATAGTCAGGCAATTTGACAGTTAGATCACCAGAGAAACAATGGCTGACTTGTTTCTTTCACAAAAAAATATTAAGCTAGTACCCTTTAGTAAATAAATATGATTGTGATGGTAAATTGCCTAAATGGACATACAGCAAACTAATTTTGTAGGGATGAACTGTGGCTATCTTCATACTTTAATGAAGCACTCCACTGAATGCCTATAAAGTTGTTTTGAAGTGTGAGAAGTTGTTTTCAGTTAAGATCTTTGAGAATTCACGAAAGACATCCATCATTATATCTGATCATTTGAAACATGCAATTGGCAATGCTTTATATCTAGGAAACATAACTAGAAAAATGAAGAAGTGGTATGTGTTGGCAGTGAAGAGAAGAGTGCCCAAATCAGTTCCTAAGGATGGTCGTTTCTACTGTTGGTTAAATAGGCTTACATTTAGTAAGCGTTGCAGGTTTGGGGGCCTTTAGGCCACTTACTGAACTGGGGGCCTTTAGGCCACTAGTTCAGCTGTAGTGTTTTAGAATAGAAATCAGTTTTCCATGGATAAAGAAAGTTTGAGCATAAACTGCATTTTACCAGACTGAACAGATAATTTCTTTTGCTCAGGTAATTTTTCTTGACCTCTTGGTATGTACTATATTCAAGAATTCCATTCCAAGAATTTGTGACTAGGGTTTGTTGCTTTTATCAATTATGTTGGCACCTCAGTTTCTACTTGACATTAATTAGCTAATTTGTGTTTTTTCTTTTTTTTCCTTTTTTTATTAGTGAAACACCATGAGGTACAGTTATAGGCTTACAAATTTTGTGCTTGGGTTTCAGTTATACAATGATCAAGTGCCCATCCCTCCACCAGCGCCCGTCATCCATCACCACGGGTCCCAGCATCGCCCCCCCCCATCCCCCCCCCCCCGTCCCATCCTGCCTCTGTGGCAGGGTATTCCCCCTTGTTCTCTCTCTCTTCTTTTGGGTACTGTGTTTTGCAAGAGAGGCATTGAGTGGCAATCATGTTTGGTCTATAGACTACTTTTAGCATGCTTCTCCCACCCTGGGAGGGTCCTCACAACACCCTCCATTTGGTGCTCTCTTCTCTATCTGAGCTTCCTTTTCAATAGCCAGAATCTGGAAAAAACCTGAGTGCCCAAGAGCAGATGACTGGTTAAAGAAACTTTGGTACATTTACACAATGGAGTACTATGTAGCTGTTAATTTGTGGTTTTTAGCATATACTGTCCTTTACTTCAGTTCTTGCACTGGAAAAATGCGAATTCCATGTGTATATATATTCATTTATTTTAGGGTTACTGGGGATCAAATTCAAAGTTCAAACCCTCACACACGCAAAGCAGTTGCTTTGTTACTGAGCTACACTATACCTTAGCTTACCCAGACCTTACCATAACACGTATGAGTTCATGTATCAATAGAGAGCCCTGTGCTGATATTTTATACTCGTTTCCTTTTTTCCCCCTTCTGGTCCATGCCATTTCTTACTCACGTCATATATTTTTCTACTCTCGTGATTCATACTAAGCTACACTAATTCCTGTTGTTTGTTTTTCAATTTTTAACTGCTAGATGCGCCAGAACTCAGAATCACATTATTTCTCTGATAAAATTTGGGACTTCTGGAGAAGTTTGGGATGTCATCCATAAATGCTTTCACTTATTAGATTGAACTCTGACAAGCTTCAAGAAGCACTTTTAATACTGTTTCTTATTCCAAAATAATGAATCGTTAGTATAGGATGGGGTTGTAAGATGCGCAGGTAGGACTATTGTAGGCAATTGATTATATACTAGAAATGTTAACAATAGTATCCAAATTCTTGTCAATTGTCAATTACTGAGTCCTATGCTAAGTATTTGAGGCACTGCCTCATTTATTTGTCATTACAACTTTGTCAGATAATATTCCTAAAATAGCATATTCCCATAATAAACCCATAAATTCTCTTAGTTATATATCCTCTTGGTATACAAGATCGTCTGACAGAAAACCTCTTTTCCCATCCTATCCTGTCTTGCATAATGCCTTAAAGAGACCCCTCACCTCAGAATAAGACTCTAATCATTACACCACTGTCCTATTCAATCCTTTGCATCTGTATTCTCAAGTCTTTTGAAAAGTTTTAATTTTGGATGTTGGTGTGACACTACATGGGATAAGGCTCTTACTTTTCACGTGGCCAACCTAGATTCACTCCCTGCCATCCCATGTGGACCCCTAAGTACCACCAGCTATAATTCCTGAGTGTAGAGCTAGGAGTAACCCCTGAGCATCACTTGGTGTGGCAGAGAGATAGTACAGCGGGCAAAGCGTGTTTGCCTTGCAGGTGGCCAGCCTGGATTTGATCTTTAGTACCCCACATGATCCCTGAATATGCTAGGAGTGTGCATGGATAAACCAAAGCAAAATAAAAGCAGTCTTAATTTGTTTATTGCACTGTCCTTTCTCTTCTGCTTAATCTTCTGGTTCACATTACAATTTTGACACACTTGTTTAAAAGATCCTAGAAGTAGTGTGTTTACATTGAGTTTATATTCAGTCCTCCTCAGTGTCCAGCACATATTTGTGTGTGAACTGAGCACTTAAAAACATATTGAAGTAACGAGTTGGAGACGGAGATAGAACATGACCCTATTGGAGATAAATGAGAGAGTTTGTGTAAGTCAGTGTGGCAGATGTTTTAGACAAGGGTTAAAAATTGCTGAAAACAATAAAACTGTAAATGTTTTATATTGAAGATGAAAGATGATTAGTTTCCCAAATTATGGATTTCTTATGCTTTGATAAGTTAAGAAGGAGCTCCTTGTTTTAAATTATTCTTTTTTTTGGTGGGTGGGGGGGGTCACACCAAGCTGTGCTGAAAGGCCACTCCTGCCTCTGCACTCAGGGTCACTCCTAGCAGATTCAGGGATCACGTGGGATACTAAGGCTCGAATCTAGGCTGGTCACCTGCAAGGCAAACATGCTTTGCCTGCTGTACTATCTCTCTCTGGCCCCAAGAACTTATTTAAAATAGCACCATTATAAATCACACACACACACACACACATGTAATGCACTACAACTGCAAAAGATGCTAGTAATCTAAGCGTGATCTCTCTTCTGTCTGTATATGCCAAAGTGTAGCAGTCTTGCACATGGATAAAACTGGATTTCACTGCGTCACGTGGTCATTGTTCCGCCTCTGAGAGCCTCATTTCCCCTCCAGAAACTCCACCTGTGACTGACGTTTTTGTTGGCTCAGGGAATAACAGTTTGCCATGACACAGGCGTGCGTCAAGTTCAAGCATGATCTGAAGCCACTTCCCGGTACCCTGCCTCCATGCGCATGAAGGTTGTAGGTTGAAGTTTGACAGGGAAGCTTTGTAATTTTTATATACATTTCCCGACCAAGAAGCTGGGTAGTGAGTTGAAAGCACAGTTTGGTGTCATTTCTAGGGATCATGATCCAGTGTAGAGAGGAGAAACAGACTTGGCCCCGCTGGTACCGTGTGCGCCTTCGGTGCAGACATTGAAAAGTGCATCACTCACTGCCAGACCAACTCTTGCCTTGTCTCACAAGCCAAAATTTCCCATCCAGATGGTTCCATTTCACTAGGAATCTGAAGCCACTTCCCGGTACCCTGCCTCCATGCGCGTGAAGGTTGTAGACATGGAGGAAGACATGAAATTTTATAGGAAGACATGAAATTTTGTAAAGCAGTATGGATAAAATGATGAACAATTTCTTATCTTGTTAAATGAAGAAAGCTTAATTTTTTTTCACCAAAGGCCCATAACTAAAAGAATTAACAAACCCCCTATTCTGGTTAAAAATGAGCAAGTCCAATTTGCTCTGAGGGTGAGAGACTTATAATCATGTGTTCATATGTTCATACCATTAGGTCCAGGAAGATTCAGAAAATTCAATAAACATATGTAAATCAGAATTTATTATTTTTAGTAATAACTATTCATTCTCACCTTTCATGGTTGTAGGCTTACAAGGACAAATCTTCAGAAATTCTGGAAGGTAGTAAGATTTTTTTTCCTGCTGCCTGTTGAAGATTCTCCCACTGAGCACTGACTCTGATAACTTAAAACAAAAGAGCTATCTGAGTCTAATTTTCTGCAAGTCTATTAGGGAAAGTACATAAGTCTCCTGGGAAAACTCTAAGAGGAGTTGTTATGAGAATCAAATAAAATATACAGAAGTCAAAATACTGGGCTCTGTCCATTATAAAGTGCTGGGGAGAGAGTTATGAGATTACACGAATGGAAGTCAAAACTGCCGTTAATTCGTGTGATAAATTTTATATTTTATTGCTTTGAACAATTAGTATAACCTCTGGGATTCTTGGAAGCCTCATCAATACCAATAACGTTTCTCTGAGTATTAGTGTGTAGGAAAGATAGCAGAGTGTCTGGTTTATAGAGTGCTGACATAGAGAATTATTACAATTAATGTCATTGATATGAACTGTGACAAAATGATGAAACAGTGACACCGTGATGTTAGCAGATCCAGATTCTTCACAGTTGGTGAGTGCTGGGACCCTTTGTGCTTCTTGGGGGACTTCTCGAGGCCTTAAGGAAGGACACAATAGCTGCAGTTCTTACATAAGTAACCATTAAAGAAGAGCTGTTTCTGCTTAATGGCCATGATCCTAGAGACTCAGAAACAAATCTCGGAACCCAGCAGCTTTTGGCAGAAATGCGTCCGATCCCTGCAGTAGGTTACCAGCACTGGGCCACCCCAGGTGAGAATAGGTTTCGTGCCTTGGCCTGTTCCCCCTGGCGGATCACTGGTTACTATTCTACAGAGGCTGTCATGCTTGGGCCTACAGTGACGAGACACTCCGGTCCTCACAGGATAGGGGTGGAGCCGGCCCTTTCCTCCCTGCCCAAATGAGACCCTGAGTCACCGCCCATGAACGGCCTCTCTGACTCCTGATCAAGCTGCTTAAGGGCTATGATCCCAGAGACTCAGGAACAAAACTTGGAACCCAGCAGGTTTTGGCAGAAATAGCTCCTATTTAATTGTCAAAATTTTGGAATTCCAAAATCGTGCAGCCCCTACTGTGGCCGTGCGACATCATATGTTATTCATAACGAGAAATTGAAAACAAATTGTCTACGGTTGCCTTTTCAGCAGATTTGAATGTTGGGGTAAAAATCTCAACTAATAATGGTGGGTCTGGTGTCGAAATATTGAATGTAATCAAGGTAGAAAGAGAGTAATGTGGAAATCATCTGCCCCACAGGTAGGGGGAGGGTATGGGATGGGGGAATACTGGGTTTTTGGTGGTGGAAAATGGGCACTGGCGAAGGGACAGGTGTTTCATCATTGTATGGCCGATGCTTAAATTCCCGAAAGCTTTGTAACTGCCCTCACGGTGATTCAATCAATAAATTTATAAAAAAAGAAAAAAAATAAAGAAGAGCTATTTCCTCGGAACAGAGATAGATAGACAGATTGACAGACAGATAAGAGATATATGCTTTAATTTTATATATAGTACATTCAAGACCTTTCAGAGCTCATATCTATTATTCATTAATATCCACTTACAGTATTTAATATATCTTTTTTATTTAAGACCAAACCTTAAACAATTTTGTATATATCCTATAAATACATATGAAGAGCAAAGAAGTTTGTATTTAATTTTTGTGCCTACAAAATTTTGTTACATTCACATACCATTTCATCCATTGTTATCCTAACTTATAAAGTACCAGAATTCATTTTTTTACTCTTATCTTCTATACTCGATTTGAATTGCATTAAAACAACTATGCCCTACCTAGAAACTATGCTGTTTATGCTCCTATGGTAATTGGCACTACCCTTCACATAAGAAAAAAGAGGAGTTGGGAAAGTGAAAAAAATAGACTTATTTTCTGGAAAAGGTGCATTCTGTCAAATGTCTTGGGAGCCATCTGAGAAAAATATTATAATTCTCTCCTTTTTTCAGTGGGAAAACTACAATTCTGTGTTCTTCATCACCATCTCTCCAAAGACTATTAGTTAGAGTGGAAGTAAGTCCCTAGATGTCAGAGCTTACCAAGCACTATAAAGCAGAGAACATCAATGAAAGAGAAAAATATCAAGATTACAAACTCAGAAAGCAAAAGTCAGAGATATTGCCTGCTAAGTCTTTCCTAGTATAATTTGAAAGCATAATATGAAAATAATAGGTAGGCCTTCACGATGCATTCTTTCAAACAAAAATCTTTTTCGGAACACAGTATCTGAACATATAACATTTCATTTTTGCTGATTAGAACCATTTGTTTCTGGTGCAGCAGTGTGCTTGTTTAGATAGCTGGACGTCTAAAGTCTGTGAGGTAAGCCTATCCTTACATAGTGCATCATTTTCTGAAGCAGGTGGATCATTTAATAATATTTGAGAAAAAAACTATGAAGGCAGAATATTTAAAATAAATTGTCCACAGGTTTAAAGCATTATTTGGCTATCCTGGAGTGAAAAAAGAAATCAACAGACTTTGATCTGGCAAATCTGGTCTTCACAAGCCTTCATCCAGGCACAAATCAACCCATTCCTTAGTCAGAAGACAAGAGGGAGGTTAGGTTGGTGAGGAAGTTGGGGCTGGGTTGGTGTGGGATCAGTGGAACACTGAAAGTCGGGTGTGATCTTGTGCGTCAGATATTTTGAGGTCTGCTGTCTTTATATCAGATAGCAGCAATTTGTTTTAAGAGCTATGTTTAATAGGAACCTATAAAATAACTCAAACTCAGACTGATTTGACTTCATATTTGATAGCTTGACCTTCAAAGCAAGTCACTGCTGCTCGATCACTTCAGAGTAAAAAGGATTGTTTTATGTGAAAAGGCATCTATTGAATGATGCTAACCCAGGGATCAATAGATACCATTAATATTGGTTTTACAGAAACCAGAAATACTGTAACAGAAGACATCCTCTTACAAATGACCATTAATAAAAGTCAGGCCTTAACACTGGAGAAGGTTCAGGATATATAACTGAATTAGATGTAATGAAGTCTGAAGTAGGTAGGAAGTTAATTAAATAATTAACGTCTGGATTTTCAAATAGTCTCTGAAAACCTGATGTGGAAATATGTAGTGTGGAAGTGTACTCTAAGTAAAACAATCTTCTTAACTCAATTTCAGTTGAAAATGGAATTATTTGAAACTACTGCTTATAATTTGAGAACTGAAGCAATATTTCTGATACACTTCAAAAATACTGTACTCTTAGTTGGAAACTGAAGCAAACTATGTATGTGCTTAAAGGACATCCTTAAATGGGGCTGGAGAGATAGCACAGCGGGTAGGGCGTTTGCCTTGCATGCAGCCGACCCGAGTTCGATTCCCAGCATCCCATATGGTCCCCTGAGCATAGCCAGGAGTAACTCCTGAGTGCAGAGCCAGGAGTAACCCCTGTGTATCGCCGGGTGTGACCCAAAAAGCAAAAAAAAAAAAAAGGACATCCTGGTGACCCAGGTTCTGTCCCTGGAACCCAATATGGTCCCTCTTGCTCCTCCAGAAAGTGATCCCTGAGTCTGCACAGAGAAGAAGAAAGCCCCGAGTACTTCCGAGTATGTCTGAAAAAATTAAAAACAAAACAAAACAGAACAATGTTAAAAAATTTTGAGAATGTAGTAAACAAAAAAGGAATTATCTTTCAGTTAATGTTGCAGGTTACATTTAATAATGTCAATTAAGTATAGTGTGTATGTGGGAAGGACTCAGTCTACTTTATCTATATAATGCATTTAAAATAAAAAGGTATTGGTGTACTAGCAAACAAAAAAAGCAAGATAGTTATGTGTTAGCTATTAAAATTAGACATGTTGTAAAATGAAAGGTATTTTGCGTTTTCAAAAGTCATTATGATTGGTTTCCCCAACAAAATCTTAGGAGAACTTGTTTTAAAACCTGAGTACCCGAGAACAGATGACTGGTTAAAGAAACTTTGATACATCTACACAATGGAGTACTATGCAGCTGTTAGAAAAGATGAAGTCATGAAATTCACATACAAATGGTACTACATGGAAAGTATCATGCTAAGCAAAATGAGTCAGAAAGAAAGGGACAGACATAGAAAGATTGCATTCATCTGGGGAACATAAAGTAACAAAATAGGAGACTAACACCCAAGAATAGCAGAGATAAGTACCAGGAGGATTACTCCATGGCTTTGAGGACAGCTGCACATGCTAGGGGAAAAGGCAGCTCAGATAGAGAAGGGAGCACAAAATAAAGGGTGTTGGGAGGTTCCTCTCAGGATGAGAAATGCGCGATGAGAGTAGATTATAGACCGAATGAGATTGTCACTCAATGTCTCTTTTGCAAACCGCAGCACCCAAAAGGAGAGAGAGAACAAAAGGGAATGCCCTGCCACAGAGGCAGGGTGAGATGGGGGGGTTGGGGGGTGGCAGAGATACTGGGATTAGTGGTGGTGGAGAATGGGCACTGGTGGAGGGATGGGTACTTGATCATTGTATAACTGAAACCCAGGCACAAAAATCTGTAAGTCTACAACTGTACCTCATGGTGTTTCCCTAATAAAAATTTAAGAAAAATAAATAAATAAATAAAAAGAAATAATTCTAAGAATCAAATAGAATTGACATAGCAGTTCTTTATTTATAGGTAAATATAATTGTGATTCATTAAGAGGATGAAAATGGCCATGTTAAAAATGGCCTGTATTATAGGCTAAATTGGCTCAATTTTAGGCTCAAATGTCCCTATGTGACTGTGGAATTAAACACTATTATATAGCAATTGAATTAAATAAATTAAAGTTTTGTACCCCTAAAAAATTTTAAAAAATAAAAATATCTTTCTTAAAGCCAGAAAATTATAGGTAGGGAAAACAAAATTAATAAGAAGATAAAAACCCCTACATAAATCTGTTGAAAATATCTTTCATATGTATGTACTCATTTAATTATGCTATCTTCATATTTTCTTTATTTTTATTAAAATGAGTTTTCTAGCAAATGGCTAGAATAAAGATCTAGATAATGAGATTTTTTGTCCACTTTTCTACTCTCTCCAAATGTAAAATTTTCCTTTTACATACTAGATGTTCGGTAAATATGTAAGAAATAGATGAATTAGAAAATTCAATAATTCAAAGATTGCCACAGACACATTTGCTTCATTTTTTTACATAATATAGCCAATAATGGTTTTGTTTCTTGTCTTTCAGATACACAAAGATGAAAACGGCAACCAATATTTATATTTTTAACCTGGCTTTGGCTGATGCTTTGGTCACTACCACCATGCCCTTCCAGAGCACTGTCTACCTGATGAATTCCTGGCCCTTTGGGGATGTGTTGTGCAAGATCGTCATTTCCATTGATTATTACAACATGTTCACCAGCATATTTACGTTGACCATGATGAGTGTGGACCGCTATATCGCTGTGTGCCATCCTGTCAAAGCTCTGGACTTCCGGACCCCTCTGAAAGCCAAGATCATCAATATCTGTATCTGGCTCTTGTCTTCATCAGTTGGCATCTCCGCCATAGTTCTCGGAGGAACCAAAGTCAGAGAAGGTAAGAACAGTCATTTCATTTCATCAAAAAAAAAAAAACCCCAATTATATAAACTCTTCATTTGGTAGTAAGTTGTACATGCCGCTAGTGAAAAGCCAAAAAATATCAGTGGAAATATAATGCCTGAATTTGTGGAAGATGAGAAATAAAATAAATTTATCTTTCTTTCCGTGGTTAACCACAGAGTGGGATAATGACATTATCCAAACACAAACACCCAACTATGTTTTATTCTAAAAATATTTTTACCAAAACGTGGGATAAAGCAGGGATCCATAGGTGTGTGGTATTAGAGATTAGAGTTACATTGTATCATGGCAATTTCAAGATGTACATTCTCTTCACTCTTCTTTCTCCCAAAATAAGAATCCTGGAGCTGGAGCAATAGCACAGCGGGTAGGGCGTTTGCCTTGCACACAGCCAACCCGGGTTCGATTCCCAGCATCCCATATGGTCCCTGAGCACCACCACGGGTGATTCCTGAGTGCAGAGCCAGGAGTAACCTTTGTGCATCGCTGGGTGTGACCCAAAAACCAAAATAAGAATCCTTAGAGATATATTCTGTTTCCATTTTCGCTTTTTAAAAAATTATTATGTAAATACTTGATTTACAAAATTGTTCATAAGAATCCTTAGAGATATATTCTGGTTCCATTTTTGTTTTTTAAAAAATTATTATGTAAATACTTGATTTACAAAATTGTTCATAATACAACTGTTTCAATTGTCCCATCACCAGTACCACGACCATTGAGGCCTTTCCTCCACCACTGTCCTGTTTCCCATCCCACTGGGGTTGCCTTAGCAGACATGAACATGTTTATTTTATCTTGCTTGTTACATAACATGGAAAACAGAATTATGGATCAATAAAAGTTAATTTTTGATCACTGTTAAATCTCACAAAGGTGTTACTAAAGCCGTTGTCTGAGGATTTACGGAGGTTGTTTGTGCTGGTTGAGGTTCCTGTGTTATTATTTCTGCTCACGGAGCTTGGTGGGCTTTTAGGCAACTTTCCCATCAAACTTGCTGGGCTCCCACTCAGTGTCAGAACTGTGAAAGTTGGAGGTGTCGCAGAACCACATATGAGCCCTTCAGCACCTCCAGAGCTGGGATAATTTGGCAGTTTGGTGACTTCATGAGGTTCAGCTGTGGATGGACGTGCCGATTCTGTATTGATGGAGTGGGGTGCTACTGGCCTTCTGGCCAGAGGGGATTCTGCCCTCCTCCATTGAGAGAAGGCCCCAGAGTTCTCAGCATGGAGATCCATTTACCTGGGATCATGCAGCTCCTTGGTGTTCTTTATCCTCTACACTCCTTTAATTTACATTCATGTCACCATTATAACAACTTCCCTTTACTGTAGGCAATTCAATATTAGGTTCACAGATGAAAAGATCAACTGTTAGGTTTCAGACCCAATTTCTTACGCCATAAAATAGGAAAGTTATTCTTATTTTCTATGTATTTCTAGGGTAGTGATTCTTATTCTGGGCTGCACAGTGGAATAATCTGGATACTTTAGAAAAAAACTGCTTCCTGCTTCCTGCCCTTGAAGGATCTGATTTACTTAATTGGCCTGACATGAGGTTTGGTCATCAAAATTTTAAGATAAGAATTGCCATTTGGGGAGTTTAGCTTTCCTGATGAGAGAAGAAGATGTGAAAGTATCTTTGGTTTTATTGGGAACTCATTTTGGGGGAGAGAATCAGAATGGTTGCTTTGGGCTTAATAAACGCTATTTATTGCTTCGGCAGTTGTCTGAGTGTTCCAGTTTATGCATAATATCAAGGTTTGTGCATGATAGCATGACTACAGATAATTGAATATGTGCGGCAAAGACTTTCCAGGTCGATGTAAAAAGACAGTTGTTCAAGTCATAGCTTATCATAGCTTGGTACACATTTTTAATTACTATCTGTATTTTCCTTGGAAACTATATGATTTATTTCTAGGGCAGCCACCGCAGGTGTTAAAGATAATAATAGCTAGTAAATGTTATAAATTTTCCAGCTTTATCAGATAAGCATTTGAAAACTTTACTGATTGGCAAGAATTTGTTTCATCATGCTTGCAACAAATGGAAACAAAATTTCAGAAATTCTTGTGAGTCTTGAGTGTCCAGGAACAATAACTCCTACTCAAGAGGAGACGTGGCTTAGACCAACAGGAAAAGAAAATTGGGCTAAATGATACAAGAGGATGATGTTTTCGCAAGTAGACAAATAGCTTTCTGTTTTCACATTGTACTTTAGACTTTTCCACTGTATTCTTCCGGTCATTTTAGTCATTGTTCCAATCCTAAAAAATAAGAAGGAATGGATTTCAGTTAGGTTTTGTTTGTTTTTTTTGGGGGGGGTGGGACTCACACCCAGCGACGCACAGGGGTTACTCCTGTCTCTGTACTCAGGACTTACTCCTGGCGGTGCTCAGGGGACCATATGGGATGATGGGAATCGAACTTGGGTCCGCCACGTGCAAGGCAAACGCCCTACCCGCTGTGCTATCTCTCCAGCCCCATAAGTTAGGTTTTGCAAGAAGAAATGAAGATGGATGAAACTCTGGGAGCCTGATAAGTGGTACTCAGGGGTCCAGGATACTCAGCCAATAGGGTCTGGCAATTGACTGGGAGGGTCTGAGGATGTAGAGCTGATTGGGAGTTTCAGTGTCAGGGACTACCAAGGTGACCTTAGTGGTGATTGGGGGCCCCAGGGCTACAACTGGAAGTGCTCTTAAAGCTGTGATACACACAACTCCTGACCCGGGTACCATCTCCTTCATCCTTAGATGTAGCTTTTCCCGGAAGGAATTGCTGCAGATGAATTTGTGTACATGCAATGGAAGTAAAGACCCAGAGCTGGCTAAAGTTTAATTTCTGTAGCAATTACAAAAAAAATTAGGTGGTCTTCTAGAAGGACACATTTCTTTCAGTCTTTTATTTTCTAAAGCAGATTCTGTTGATGTGGCGAAAGATTGTCTCTAGATTGTAGAGTAGAATAATCACATTGGAAGGTTGCATCTCATCACTGGGAAGACTCTGGGTCACCAAGGATGGAGAATATTCACAGAACGGAATCGGCCAGCGATTGATTCTAATGCAACCTAAAACCAGTTGCTTTGCAACACAAATGCCAGGACAAGAAATCATAACTTTCAAAAAACAAAAACAGAAACAAACCAAGTTTGTACAACTGGTGGAGATAGCCCAGAGGGCTGAAGCATATGCTTTGCGCTGGGGAGTCCTGGCTTCAGTGCAGCATACCATGTGGTCCTGTGAGCAGAGGAGGAAGGAACTAGGCACTGTTGAGTGTGTCTGGTACTTGGACCTCTGTACCTCAATTTCCTCATCTGAAAAATGGGCATTAACAATGCCTCCTCAGATATTTTCAGATGTAAGGAGTCAATAAGTGGAAAGCTATGAAGTAGTGGCCAGTATGTAATGAGTATTTGGGAAATGTTACCTGATGTCATCCTTTGCTATATCACTCAAGTGTCTCTCAGATATTCATTTCATATTGGCGGATCTTGTACACAGTAAAAATCTCATCAATATGTCAAATGAAGAATTTTATATACCATGTGTATGTACAGCATATAATACTGATGTATGTTTTTTGATGCTTAAGTGACGAGAGAATTGCTTATTCATTGACACTGAATTTTTCCAAATGCTTCTTTGACCTCTATTGAAATAACCATCTGAACGTGACTTTCATTTTGTTAGCTGGCGAGTATATTGAGTTGTGTGTGTTGAGTCATAGTTTCAAGTCCAGACATAAATTCATCAGGTATCATGATAGTTCTGATGTTGCTGTTGAATTCAGGTTATCAGTATTTGGTTGTAGTTTTATGTTTATGCTCACTAGGGATATTCTGCTGCAATTTTCTTTTTCTTTTTTAAAATTTTTATTAGTGAGACACCATGAGGTACAGTTGTAGACTTACAAATTTTTGTGCTCGGGTTTCAGTTATACAATGATCAAACACCCATCCCTCCACCAGTGCCCATTCTCCATCCCCACCAATCCCAGTATCCCTTCCGCCCCCCTCCCCCCTCCCCCCCTGCCTCTGTGGCAGGGCATTCCCCTCTGTTCTCTCTCTCCTTTTGGGTGTTGTGGTTTGCAAAAGAGCCATTGAGTGGCAATCATGTTTGGTCTATAGTCTACTTTCAGCATGCTTCTCCCATCCTGGGAGGATCCTCCCAACACCCTTTATTTGGTGCTCCCTTCTCTATCTGAGCTCCCTTTTCCCCTAGCATGTGTGGCTGTTCTCCAAGCCATGGAGTAAAATTCCTGGTACTAATCTTGGCCACTCTTGGGTGTTAGTCTCCTATTTTGTTACTTTATGTTCCCCAGATGAATGCAATCTTTCTATGTCTGTCCCTCTCTTTCTGAGTCATTTCGCTTAACATGATACTTTCCATGTAGTACCACTTGTATGTAAATTTCATGACTTCTTCTTTTCTAACAGCTACATAGTACTCCATTGTGTAAATGTACCAAAGTTTCTTTAACCAGTCATCTGTTCTTGGGCATTCAGGTTTCTTCCAGTTTCTGGCTATTGTAAAGAGTGCTGCAATGAACAAACAAGTGCAGATGTCACTTCGACTCTACTTTTTTTTGCCTCTCTGGGATATATTCCCAGGAGTGGTGCAATTTTATTTTCTTTAAAAACATTTAAACACGAAAATTTTCATAAATGAGTATAACGGTTTTTTTTTTTTGGATCCTACCCAGCAGTGCTCAGGGCTTACTCCTGGCTCTGCACTCATGAGTCATTTCTGGGACTCAGGGAATCATACAGGGGGCTGAGAATGGAATCTGAGTAGGCCATTTGCAAGGCAAGTACACTATCTCTCAGATCCAGTTTATAATGTTTTCAAGGATCTTGAGTGGTTTTTGTCTGGCTGTGGTAGCAAGATAATACTGACTCATGTTTTGAGAAACATTTGAGATGGATTCATACTCTGAACAAATTTTTGTTTGGACCTATGGGTAGATCCAATTGGCACTTAACTTTACTGGGTATTAAAAAAATTTAATCATTTTATTTGCTACTAAGTAAGTAAGTAAGTAAGTAAGGCCCTCCCGTTGTTCATCGATTTGCTCTAGCAGGCCCAGTAACGTCTCCATTGGAGACTTTGTTGTTACTGTGTTTGGCATATCGAGTACGTCACGGGGAGCTTGCCAGGCTCTGCCGTGCGGGCGAGATCCTCTCGGTAGCTTGCCGGGCTCTCCGAGAGGGGCGGAGGAATCGAACTCGGGTCGGCCATGTTGGCTGCGTGCAAGGCAAACGCCCTACCCGCTGTACTATGTTCAGACTTTGTAATCACACATGATTTAGTTTTGATAGATTTTTATGTTCCTATGTATTAGTCCTTTTATTTTGTATTTTCCAGAAGTTTAAATTATTTCTCATGTATGACCCTTTATCAGTTATGTCCCACATTTTTCACTAAAGATTTGATGTATTTCACCTGTGTCTTTTCCTAGTCTAGCTAAGCATTTATTCATTTTTTCACCTTTTAGAATGTAAAACTATCTTTGTATTATTTTCCAATATCTCTACTTCATTCACTCCTGCCCTGTGTTTTGATTCCTGCCTTGGAGATTATTAAAAGAATTCTCATTTCTGGGGACCAGAAACGTAAAGTGACTACTTTGTACACAGTTGACCCAGGTTTTATTCCTGGAACTACATTAGTTCCTCCAGCACCTCCAGGAGTGACCCTTGAGCCTTGCAAGTGTGGGCCCCTGACCCCCCAAAAGCAAACAAAAATTTCCCCTTGATTACTATTGACACGTTATTATTTTAGAAGTGTGTTACTTAATTTCTATACAGTTATGATTTTTCAGCACTTTCCAATCTTTTATTTCTATTGTTAGAAAAGATGCTTGATATGTTTATAATATTTATAAATGTTTTGACATATTTTGTGGCATATGCATGATCAGTTTGGTAGATTTTTTTTATATTTGAGAAGACTATATTTTCTCTTGAATGGAAGGTTTTGCAGAAGTCTATAAAATATATTTTAGGTATAGTGTTGCTTAAATCTTCTATTCCTCTTTGGTTTTCTATTTAAGGTATCTATTCTTTTCTTCAAAAGTTTTATTAGTGAAACACCATGAGGTACAGTTGTAGACTTACAAATTTTTGTGCTTGGGTTTCAATTATACAATGATCAAACACCCATCCCTCCACCAGTGCCCATTTCCCACCACCACGGATCCCAGTATCCCTCCCACCCCCTTTCCCCTCCATCCCACCCTGCCTCTGTGGCAGGACGTTCCCTTTTGTTCTCTCTCTCCTGTTGGGTGTTGTGGTTTGCAAAAGAGGCAATGGGTAACAATCATGTTCGGTCTATAGTCTACTTTCAGCATGCATCTCCCATCCTGCGAGGATCCTCCCAATTCCCTTTATTTGGTGCTCCCTTCTCTGAGTTGCCTTTTCCCCTAGCATGTGCAGCTGACCTCCAAGCCATGGAGCACACCTCCTGGTACTTATCTCGGCTATTCTTGGGTGTTAGTCTCCCATTTTGTTACTTTATATTCCCCAGATGAATGCCATCTTTCTATGTCTGTCCCTCTCTTTCTGACTCATTTCGCTTAGCATGATACTTTCCATTAAAGTATCTCTTCATAGTTAAAAGTAGATCTTAAAATCCTGAACTGACTTTTGTATTACTGTTTATGTCATTCTTCCACCAATACTCACTTTATGTGTATCATTGTGTCCATATATTTGCATGTCTTTCTAATTTTGCAACTATAGGCACAATTGTTACATCATATAAAAATGCACACTTAAAATATAATTTGGTTTTGTGCCACATCCAACAATGCTCAGGAGTTTCTCCTGGTTCTGCACTCAGGAATCACTCCCGAAAGTGTTCCAGGGACCATATGGGATGCTGGGGATAGAATTCGGGTCAGCTACAAGCAAGGCTAGTGCCCTATCCGTGGTACTAATGCCTCTGCCTCTTAAACATTTTAATTCATTTGTTTCACTTTTTTTTGCTATTTTTTCATTTGCAGAGCTATGGGATGGCAGGTGTATAATTTAACTTCTCTATTTGTATAGGATTTATCACACCCAATTCCAAACTTTCAGAACACACCCACTTATGCCCCAACCATGGTAGCCCCCATGGTTTAGACGAGTCTAGGGTTATGTTGCATATTTGCCAGTTTATATGATTTAGTTATTTCCAGCCCACATATACGGAATACAATCCATTGTCTTTAATTTCTTAACCAATTAGACTTAGGATAATCACCGCAAGCTTCATCTTGTTTATCCCAAATGGTATTTTTAGAGGAAAAATAGTCTTGTTTGCTACATATTAGACATATTTTAGGTGTCTAAAGTTACATAAATATTATACATTTAAAAATACTTAAAGTGATCTATACAATCATTTGTCAGTGGACATTTAGGTTGATTCTATAGTTTGACTTTTGTAAATAATGCTGTAATAAACAGAGGGGAAGAAGTTTTTGAGTTGGTGTTTTTATGTCCTTTATGTAAATAACTAAGAGTGGTATTGCTGAATTGCAGGATATTTAAATTCTGCTTTTAAATATACCCCTATATCTTTCTCTATAAAGACCGCACTAATTTACCTTCCCAACAGTGTATCATGAATTTTTTCTATACTTACCAACACTTGTCATGTCTGATCTTTTGATACAGATCATCTACTCAGGCATTAAGTGTTTGCTCAGGGTTCTGATCTGCATTTCCCTGAATTTCCCTAATAAGTGGCACTGAACATTTTACATGTCTGTGGGCCACATAGATCTTTGGCGAAGTGCTCATCCAGGACTTTAGCCCACTTTCATAAAATTGGTTGAATATCTTTTTTATTGCTAATTTGCATGATTTCTTTCTACAATTTACAATAACCCCTTTGTTACAATTTACAATAACCCCAATAACAGATACACATATCTGTTCCCAAATTCTGTGTTGTCCTTTTGTTTTTATGATAGCATATTTTGTTGTGTAGAGATTTTATGTCTAGCAACGTTGTCTTTTTTTTTCTTGTTTTTGTTTCCCTGGCGAATGAAGTTGAGTGTCCAAATAGATCTCTGATGTTCAGACACTTTAGTTTGTTTTTATATTAACTTCATGCTTTTAGAGTCAACATCCAATCTCTAATGCGTTTGAATTAGTTTTATGTATACTTAGAGTGAAAAATATGCTATTTTCTCCTAAAACATAATATTTAAATGATAGTTGTGATTTTATTTGAATTTCCTTGGTAGTTTAAAATAGTTTAGAGAGGAAACTGTTAGGAAAGATAGCCCATTATGACAAAAGAGCTCCTGTCTAGAGAATTAGTAGGATGAGTATAATATAAGCAGTTAAAAGCTCCGTGGTTGCGAACTATCCAAATGTATCAGCAGCCACAAGAACGAGACAGCACTGGAATGCACAATTTTTAAGCAAAAAAATAGAACAATTGATACTCTCGGTTGCTTGCTGGGCTCCCTGAGAGGGGCGGAGGAATCGAACCTGGGTCGGCTGGGTTGGCCACATGCAAGGCAAACGCCCTTCCACTGAGCTATAGCTCTAGCCCAAGAGTTGTATAATAAATAATTTTCTGTGATTATAGTAACTTTTATTTTTGGAGGAAAGAAGAGGTTGTGTCACATGCCTCAGTGCTCAGGAATATGTCTGACTCTGTTCTGGGGTGACCCCTCATGACATCTGGAGACCATATGTAGTGCTGGGAATTGAACCGGTTCAGCTGTAGGCAAAGCAAACTTCTTACCTCCTATACTGTATCTCTGGCTTGATGATTAAGTAATAATTTTTAAAAAATGATTTCAATTGTTATTATTCCTGTAAATAGTAAATCAAAAATTAAAAGGTGCATGCTATTTTCTAGCAGTCTTCTTAGTAATTACAATTGTGATTTTTGTATTGCAGAATCAAAACTTGTAAATATTGATAAAAGCTATACACCAGCTGGTAAAGTTTATCAATTTGTGAAAATAATTATATCCTTTGCATTTTTAATTATATCTGATTGAAATGCTATGAAGATACATTATGTTTTACTTAGGATCATTTTATTCCAATCATGTTAAATGTTTTATAAAACATTATTAATAGAGCTATCAGCTTAAATATTTTTTGTGCTATTTTGTTATGTAATTTTTTTCAGTGTAAAAAATCATTATAGATCTTTCACTTGTAGGTTCATTCACTCACTGCACTCACATTAATAGTTGATTTTGTGTGTGCAGGATCAGGGCAGAGATTTGCTTGCTGGGTGTTAGGGCCCATCCCAGACAAGCGAAAAGGCAGAGGGTTGTAGATGTTTGAAATGAAACCTTGAAGGGATGAAGAGCCCCAGTAAAAATAATATAAAAATTTCTTATCCTGAATCTTTCCTCTTTCTTGTTTCTGCTCCTTCACATATTAAATCCTCTCCAAAGAAAGAGCTCTTGAGCAAAGAGAGACAGTCTGACAGTCTGGAGTGCAGCTTTCTAAGTAATCAGATACATATGTATATATATATATATACATATATATATTTGTTTTAGCTCATTTATACAGTGGTGACAAAATAAGAAATGTGCTTGTCTCACTAATTCATGATTTTTTCCCTTGCTTTTCTCCTCTTCTGATATTTTTCATCTTTTCCCCTTGATGTATCTCTAAATTTCAAACAATTTTCTATTTCAACAATGCCCTGGATTTTAATTTTCACCTTTGATTCCAAGTAAAGCATAATACATACTTCACATTTGGAAAATGTTTATATAAATTTGTATTGACCTGATGTTTATTGTAAACAAGTTAATTATTTCAGGGAAACTAGTGTTTGTTATATTTAGTGGCTGGATCTGAAATACTTAGAAATTTTAGATATTCCTTTTTGTCAGAAACTTTAGCTATGTGAAAATTTAAAATAACTGGGAAGGTGAATGCTAAGGCAGCTTATCAGTTCTGAACCAAGTTTTCAAATCAGATTCCACAAGTAGATATTCTTAACCCCCTTTGTTTATTCAATCACATTGGCTATGCTAACAATGAATGATGACTTTCTGACTTGTTGTAAGATAGGTTAAAAGCATATGGCGTTAAAAAATTTTAAAAATGAGACACACATTTGGGGCTGGAGCTATAGCACAGCAGGTAGGGTGTTTGTATTGCACACGGCTGACCAGGGTTCGATTCCCAGCATCCCATATGGTCCCTTGAACACTGCCAGGAGTAATTCCTGAGTGCATGAGCCAGGAGTAACCCCTTTGCAATGCGGAGTGTGACCCAAAAAGCGAAAAAAAAAAAGCATATGGCATTCATTCTTAGTTCGGTCATCTGCTTTAGATAAAATTGTTGCAACCAAGGAAGTAGAATTCACTGCATGCAGAGTGAACATCTTGTATCAGAGTTCTGCGAATGATTGGGTTTTGCTGTTCTTGGTTTCGTTGATGTTCCTGGTTTCTGTTGATCCCTCCAGATGTGGATGTCATTGAGTGCTCCTTGCAGTTCCCGGACGCCGACTATTCCTGGTGGGACCTCTTCATGAAGCTCTGTGTCTTCATCTTCGCCTTCGTGATCCCGGTCCTCATCATCATCGTCTGCTACACCTTGATGATCCTGCGGCTGAAGAGCGTCCGGCTTCTTTCTGGCTCCCGAGAGAAAGATCGCAACCTGCGTCGCATCACCAGGCTGGTCCTGGTGGTCGTGGCCGTCTTCATCATCTGCTGGACCCCGATCCACATTTTCATCCTGGTGGAGGCGCTGGGGAGCACGTCCCACAGCTCAGCGGCCCTCTCCAGCTATTACTTCTGCATTGCCTTGGGCTACACCAACAGCAGCTTGAACCCTATCCTCTATGCCTTTCTCGACGAGAACTTCAAGAGGTGTTTCCGAGACTTCTGCTTTCCCCTTAGGATGAGGATGGAGCGACAGACCACCACTAGAGTCAAAAACACAATTCAGGATCCTGCTTACACGAGGGATGTTGATGGGATGAGTAAGCCAGTATGACTAGTCGTGGAGATGTCTTCTTACAGTTCTGCAGGAAGAGAAGAGTGCCCTGATTTAGGCTTAACTCAGATTACCACTGCAGTCTGAAACGGAGGGGAGGATTCTAAACACTCTTTCAGAAATCTGGTCTCATCAGAGGATGGAGGTTGCATTAGTGACCTGAGTTGGTGAAGGCATTAAGGCTGTAGGGATAGAACGGAGAGGATTCAAGCAAGCAGATATAACCCCTGTCCTAGCCAGATTAAAAAGGCTGATACCCAATTCCTATGAAAAACAAAGACAGAAGCTGATTTCTTCTGGTTACTAATATTTAGTTTAAGGCTCATTTACCCTGGACTTCCTATGCAGTGGGATTTTAAAAGCACTGTTTAGGGGGGAAAATGGTTTAAAAGCTTAGTGGGCACCCAATACAGGTAACATTGGCTTCAGGTAACAGTAACAGACTTTGCAAGAACAAAGAGTTTGCAGGGCTGTGCACAGCTCGATCTGTACCATGAGATCACATGCGTTCCATGTGACTTAGCTTACCGTAAGAGCTGGAATGGTGTCTGAAATATCTAATGTTCATGTCTACTAGACAATTATCTTGATATTTGTAAAATTACTTAAACATGCAAAAGTGGCTTCTCACGTAGTTTAGTATCTTAAAACTAGGTTATTCTTAGCATGCTATTACAATAATTTCGTGATAAAGCATGTCCTTATGTAATATCAAATGGATTTCATACCACCAAAAGTATATCTAGCTTAATCTGTAAATAATAGTATAAATACAAGCAACTAGTGGCTCTCTTCCAGCCAGGCAGTTTCCAAGGGACAACAATGGTGTCCCCAAGTTATTTAGAGTTGACATTGAGACATTCAGAATGCTATTGTTTTTTCAGACTTCCTGACTACTATTTCTAGTGGTTTTTAAGGAAAAAAGTTTGTTAAGTCATCAAAGCTGTGGCCATGGGGCTAGAGCGATAGTACAGTGTGTAGGGCATTTGCCTTGCAAGTGGTCAACCCAGGTTCAGTTCCCAGCATCCCATATGGTCGCCTGAGCACCGCCAGGAGTAATTCCTGAGTGCAGAGCCAGGACTAATCCTGAGCATTACCGGGTGTGACCAAAAAGCCAAAAATAAACAAATAAAATAATTAGTAGTTCCAAGAAACATTAAAAATAAAGTAAGCTTTGGTCACCTGTTTAGAAAAATGTTAACAGTGTACACAGCATATGTCCCCATGGCCAAAGTGCCAAAGATACTCCACCCATGTTCTTATGTCACTTCCTGTCTACTCTTTCAACCCCCATTCCCTTCTTGGTTAGGAACCTCTATTTTGTAACGGAGGGCCTTGGGCCTGTTATTACTTGATACTATCTATTCCTGTATTTTGTTTCTCTATATACCATGGATGAATGAGATTATCTGGTATTTGTTCTCCCCAGAACCTATTTCTCTTAACATGATAACATCCACTACGATCCACTGAACTGCAATATTCCATCTTTTCTTATGGCTGTATTTACCAACTTTTTTATTCATTCATCTTTTGATGAACTTTTGGGTTGTTTTGATATTCCATTTTGTATAAAACACAGCAATGAGCATAGGTCTGTATACATCTTTTTAAATTCATGAGTTGTCTTTTTGGGGTAGGCACCAACAAGTTAGATCGCTGGGTCATATGTCAGTCTTTCTCTGCTATTTTGGAGAAATAACTATGCACTTTTCTATGGGGAGTAAACCAGATAACATTCTCACCCAGAGTGAACGAGGCTTCTTTTTCAGCACATTATCACCAGCTCTGCTTGCTTCCAGCATACCAATATACACCATTCCCACAAGGGTGAGATGGTATCTCGTTGTTTCTTTATTTGCATTTCCCTGATAATAGGTGATGAAAAACACTTTTTCACATACCTACTCATAATCTTGTATGGCCTCTTTGTGGAAGTGTCTGTTTATCTCATCTCCCCATTTTTGGATGGAGTGGTTTGTTGCCATTGCTGTCTTTATGAGTGCCTCGTATATGAGATTTCAGCACTTTATCTGATGTACAAGGTACAAGCATTTTTCCATTAATTACGTTCATTTAAAAAATTATCCCACTTCTTTTTTTTTTTTTTGGCCTTTTGTATCACCCCCAGCGATGCTCAGGGGTTACTCCTGGCTCTGCACTCACTGATCACTCTGGCAGTGCTCAGGGGACCACATGGGATGCTGGGGACCGAACCTGGGTCAGCAGTGTGCAGGGCAAGTGCCCTACCTGCTGAACTATTGCTCCAGCCCCAACTCTCCCATTTCTTCTGTTAATTTCTGACACAGAACCTGGAGGCATAAAGTGGAGCAAGGAAAGCCTCTTAAACTAATCATCTTGGGAAAACTGAGTACTCACAAGCAAAAAATTAAAATGGATCAATCTCAAGTCGGTTAGAAAAGTTATGTCCGAATCCATAAAATACATTGATGGAAACAGGTAAAACTCTCCAGAATACAGATATTAGAGGTGTTTTCAATGATGTGATTCCACTGGCAAAATAACAACACCAAAAAATGAACAAAGAAGCTTACTCCAACAGCTACGTAACTCTTGTATTAGGAAATCAAAAAACATTTAATTGGGCTCCAAGATGTAGCCGTGGCAGAATCTAGGCTATAGGCAGTGTCTCCTTGTGAATGGGTTGCTATTGCAGAATTCTCTCTATTTAGGGAGGAAGGGCATTTTACTGATACAACTCACAAGCTATCTGTGGTTTTCAGCAGGAAGCAGAATTGTTCCTAATTGCAAGCTGAATGAAGGCATTATGTCATTTGTAATGCTCGGACATAGCTTGTGCTGTGTTCTCTAAAGAGCTGCCCGCCGAGGGTGATGCTGTGAGTGACACATTTGGAGACATTTTGGTGTTTCTTCCCATGCTACATAAATTCCCCCTTCTTTTCCTGAAACCGTGGTTTCAGACGTAATGGCTTCTTCCCCTGCAATTTTCCTGAACGGAAAAGAAAAGATAATTTAGACATAACACCCATCTCTTCTTAAAGTCTATATGATTTGGGCATTGCCCTCTAGGATTTAATAGAAAAATCAAATATATCTACTTGTCTAACTAGAGACATCCCTGCTTCTGTTGACTCTGCCTATGGAGTACATTTCTTGTGTAATTACTCTCTCCTTTCGGAAACAAAACCTATACAGAAGGCTTTACATGTGAAATTTGTATCTATACTTCACTTTTTTTTAATTATACAACACAGTTTACTTCTCTCTAATGAAAATGAAATTTTCTTTTGAGCATTTCTTAAATTTCATTGATTTTCCTTGTGTTCTTGTATTATTACAAGTAAACATAAATGGGAATGAATCAAGTATTGCCATTCATTCCATGTTTAAAAATATTAGCTATCATACAGAAGGGATATTTATAGGGAGAGTAGTCATAGGAACAAGCTCTACAGATGTGGGGGATAAAAATATTTTTATTAAACTATAAAATTCAGGAGATTTTCTTGACAGATTCTTATTCAGTGTGAAGAGTTAAGCAGAGGTACAGTCATGGAATAAAATTAATAATGTGCTCTCTCTAATGTCCTCTGTACCCTCACAATGCCCATTGTTATTAGAGTATGAGCTTTATCCTGTTTATCCTGCATCTCTACATATCTAGGTTTGTAGTTAAAAGACAGAGGGAAATGTACCCTTGAGTATTTGAAGTTTACCCAGGTGTATTAAATACCTAGTTTCCAATATTAAAAGACGTAGAAAGGTGATAGTGTCAATTTAGAGCACTATTTTATGACAACATGAGTGTAATTGTATTTTAGGAAAAATCCCACTATACAGTGGAGTTTTACTGTCATGCAGGTGTACATATGTAAGAGTGCATTAAGTTGTGTGTGTTCATAGTGCAGAGGGAAGGATTTATGAAATAGTGGGTGTATGTAACATGTATGTGTGTGTGGGAGAGAGTGTGTGTATGTATGTGAATGACATATATGTCTCACCCTTTGATATTACTGTTATTTCATCACAGCAAAAAAGAGCACTGTCCATTGCATTTCTGTGATCAGACCTATAGATCAACTCTGTATACAACTTCATTTTCCTAGACCAGCAACAAAGTTTAGAAGAAAAAATATCCTAAGAGTCCAGGAAATAAATGGGAAGAAATGAAGCAGCTATGCAGGAGGCAGCAATGATGATTTTAAAAATAATTCTGAGGGCAGTTATAATTCGAATAGCAATTCTAAGAAAGAAGAACCACTATTAGGTCTCAGATTCCTTGTCTGAATCTAAAGGATCCCTTTAACAAGAATCAAGATTTAGTAGTAAAATGAAATCAGAGTTTAAAAAGATAGCTTGGCAGGAATAAAGAATATTTGTGTAAATCTAAAGAACTGGCTGTATTCTGTGATGTATTACTGAGTTATAAACACTCAGTCACCATCTGTAGCACTGTCACTGTAGCACTGTTCTCCCGTTGTTCACCGATTTGCTCGAGTGGACCCAGTAACGTCTCCATCGTGAGACTTATTGTTACAGTGTTTGCCATTTGGAATACGTCACGGGGAGCTTGCCAGGCTTTGCCATGTGGGCGAGATACTCTCAGTAGCTTGCCGGGCTCTCCGAGAGGGGCGGAGGAATTGAACCCGGCTCGGCCAGGTTGGCCGCGTGCAAGGCTAATGCCCTACCACTTTGCTATCTCTCCAACCCAATCACCATCAGTTTGTAGATCTCTCATTGAGTATTGGAACATACAAGAGTAGGTCACTAAAATAAAAGGAGAACATTGACTGGACTTAATATACAACTTTGAGGAAGAAAACTGTGATGGGTTGTATGCCCATCCATGATCACGATCATGATCGTCCTGTTGTTCGTCGATTTTCTCGAGCAGGCACCAGTCACGTCTCCTTCTTCCTAGCCCTGAGATTTTAAAAGAGCCATTTCCATGCTCTTTCGGGATTAGGAGAATGAGACCCATCATTGTTACTGGTATTTGGCATATTGAGTACGACATGGGAAGTTTGCCAGACTCTGCCATGATGCCCATTCAATGAGATATATTTTCTAAGCAAGAGCTGCTTGGAAGATACAACGTAAAAAATCAAAATCCCGTGTCGAAGATAGAAATCTGTTTTGCCTAAGTCAATTTACTTCTCTGAAATAAAATATGTTAACATACTGTTTGATAATATATATGAATATTGTTTATATATTGTACTTTAGGAGATAATTATGAACTGTATATATGATTGTATGACTTGCAATAAAATATTGTACCTGCTAAAAAGCACAGCTGTCAATTACTCTGGTAAAATACTCTGTTCTGTACTGGCTTCAATAGTATTGCTCAAAAGTATAAATAATTGCATTAGGAGTTTACCAAGTAGTACTCAGAAGACTTGTGGGTACTCAGAGGACTTTGTAGTGATCTCCGCCAGTCGGGCTGGACCGCTCAGCCGTAGGTGCTAGGATATGCTTGGTCACAAGTGGCGATTCTGGCGCAAAAGTGATTGTCCTGCTCTGCTGGATTCTCGAGATTTGCAAACAAAACTTGGTAGGTGAAAAGTTGGGTTATTGCACAGATAATGGTTGATAGATTGGTGGATCCGTGTTGGACCCCATGTCCAGTCCTCTCCTTTACCTGTGACTGGCGTCACCTGTCCTGTTTCAGGCCCCCTACCTCCTCCAGGAATAGTGGCCAGGTCCTGTCCCGGCTGTCCCGTCCTGCAAACGCCTGCCTTGCTGCTCCCCTGCGCTGCTCTCCCTCCATCCTGAACCAGCTCTCCCAGGCTCAGCCAGGGCCTCGTGAGAGACCCCTGTGCCCTGGACTCTGATTCTGCCGGGCTGTGAGGGGCTGCCAGCTCTGAGCTCACATCCCCACCTGATCCTGGGGGTCAAGAAGAGAGGAGAGAGTCCAGAAGACACGTGCTCAGAGAGACAAAGAGAGATAGAGAGAAAGAGACAGAGGCAAGGAGACAGAGACAAAGACAGAGACAGAGACACAGAGACAGAGAGGCAGAAAGACAGGGAGAAAGAGACAGAGATAGGCAGAGAGACAGAGACAGAGGAAGAAGCAGAGAGACAGAGATAGAGGCAGAGAGACAGAGACAAAGAGAAAGAGACAGAGAGATAGAGTCAAAGAGACAGAGAAACAGAGACAGAGGAAGAAGCAGAGAGAGAAACAGAGACAGAGACAGAGGCAGAGAGACAGAGAAACAGACAGAAGTAGAGAGACAGAGACAGAGAGACAGAGGCAGAGGTGGGGGGCAGAGGGCTTGCTTTTATCTGCTGCCAAATTCCACCCGGTCATCCCATTCTCCATTCTGATTGGCTGCCTGTTTCATGGCGGAGATTTAAGTGACTTGGCTCCATACCTCAACTTCTGTCTCTTGGGGATGTTCTGGAGAGTCTTGTGATATATATATATATATATATATATATATATTAGAGGGGTCTTGTTTGTGTTCTAGCCCACCCTAAATGGTTCTTTAGCTTTCCATCCATAAATGTTTTGCAAATTCTTAATTAAAAGGAATAAGCATGAAGCTCATTTATCATTTTTGATTCTCAAGCATGTCCGTTGCAAATGATAATTCAACTGTTTCCCCAGCAATGCTGTCAAGACCCCAGGTTTTGTCCTTTCTTATAGCTAAGTAGCAGTTCATTGGCACATGTACCATCGTTTCTTTATCCAGTTCTCTGCTCTTTGGGGGAGCAAACGTCATGGTGCTCACGGCTTATTCCCTGGCTCTTCACTCAGGAAACACTTCTTTTTTTATTTTTTTAAATTTTTATTAGTGAGACACCATGAGGTACAGTTGTAGACTTACAAATTTTTGTGCTTTGGTTTCAATTATACAACGATCAAATGCCCATCCCTCCACCAGTGCCCATTTCCCACCACCATGGATCCTAGTATCCCTCCCACCCCCCATCCCCCCATCCCACCCTGCCTCTGTGGCAGGGCAATCCCTTGTGTTCTCTCTCTCCTTTTGGGTGTTGTGGTCTGCAAAAGAGGCAATGGGTGACAATCATGTTCGGTCTGTAGTCTACTTTCAACATGCTTCTCCCAACCTGAGAGGATCCTCCCAACACCTTTATTTGGTGCTCCCTTCTCTATCTGAGCTGCCCTTTCCCCTAGAATGCCTGGCTGGCCTCTAAGCTATGGAGTAATCCTCCTGGTGCTGATCTCAGTTAAGGAATCACTTCCTAAGTAGCTCAGGGAACCATATACCACACTGATCTCAAACCCAGGTCAGTCACATGCAAAGCAAGTGTTCTCCCCGCTACTATCCCATTACAAAATATTTTAATATTACAAAATATTTTTTAAAATATTTTTATTCAAATCTGTCACTGTCACTGTCCTCCTGTTGTTCATCAATTTGCTCGAGCAGGCCCAGTAACATTGTGCGACTTGTTACTGTGTTTGGCATGCCATTTGTAGCAACATGGATGGAACTAGAGGATACTATACTGAGTAAGGTTAGAAGGAAAGGGATAGGTATAGAATGATCTCTCATATGTGGTTCTTAAAGATAGGCTGCAAAGTAGCAACACAGGGTCAAAGGGAACATGATAGCAGAATTGGTCTACAGGATTGAATTGGGGGAACAGTCTGGGGGGGGGTTGGAGGCCTTAGGGAGAGGTAAAGGGTACACTGGTGAGCGGTATGGTGAATTATGTGCATGAAAAATTATTATTAAGTGTTGGAAACCATAAAACCTCAATTAAAAATGTCTAGAAAAAGAGAGAACTCACGTTCTTTTTTTTTAATCGAATCACCGTGAGATAGTCACAAGCTTTCCTGTTTGGGTTACAATCACACAATGATCAAACACCCATCCCTCCACCAGTGCTCATTCTCCACCACCAATGTCCCCAGTATTTCCCCCTTTTCCAACCATCCCCCTGACTCTATGGCAGACAATTTCCCCCATACTCTCTCTCTCCTTTTGGGCATTATGATTTACAATACAGATACTGAGAGACCATCAAATTTGGTCTTTTATTTACTTTCAGCACGCATCTCCCATCCCGAGCGATCTCTCCAGCTATCATTGACTTAGTGATCCCTTCTCCATCCCAGCTGTCTTCTCCCCCAGCTCATGAGTCAGGCTTCCAGAACACACATTTCTTGGAAGAAAAAAAAACAGAGGCAGAATGAGAGAGACACATACTCAAAAAAGAGAACATGAACTTGAAAAACTCTCTCAGAATAATAAAGACAAGAAATGCCAAGCAGTGCTCAGGGGGCCGGAGACTACTTCTGGCAATATTTGGCCAATTAGGTCAGGTAGTGAATGCTAGGATGGAAGATGTGGTACTGACTGAGCCACCAGTGCAGGGGGCTGCCAAGGCTAAACTTGGGGGGTGCGTGAGACCCCAGGAGATGCTGAGATTGAACTTGGGATCTTGCTCACACCAATCATGTCCCCTGGCCCCTCACTCCCTGGCCTTTGACAGGGTGTCTCTGGGCAAAGACGATTTGCAATAAACTTGCTTATTTGGGGGTATCAAATGAAAGGCTTCTCATTGTTTGCACTCTCATTACTGTTTCAGTTCATCTGCTACCTTATTAGCGAATTCAACCATTATTTAGGAGAAAAGACTGAAGCGCTATTGAAATCTCTGTCCCATTCTTCACCTACGGTGAGGATTTTCTGTATTCTTAAAATTGTCAACAACTGTGATGATATTTCTATGCCACAGAGTAAGTCAATCAAAACTTCAGACTGAATTTTAAGGCTGAATTGGGAATGAGAGTTGGAATACAAGAGAATGGAATGAGTCACGTTTTGGTTTGAGAATGGACGCAGACACTTTAATGCAGTGTGAGAACACCTCTCATCTATGCCGCATCTCCTTTCTGCCGGAAATTACTGCATAAAACTGAACTTTGCTGTATTCTAAAAGGAGTGCCTGCTTTCCTAGAATGATGAAGAACAGGTCATTGGTTTTCCAGCACATTAAAACATCTAGTCCAAGTGCTTTGTTTCCTTCTCCAAAGGTAAAAGTTATTTATTTCTGACATAAAGTTGTTCTCATCCTCAAAAAGTGATCTTTCCTCCAAGGGAGTGATCGTGTTAGGAATGTAGACGAAAGACCAGGGTCCTGGTTGGGATAGAAAAACGGGTACCTTGGAGCCCAGAGAGACAGTTTGGAGGCAAGGCTCTCGAGCAGCCAACTCCAGTTGGATTCCCTGTATCGTATGTGGTCCTCTGAGCATCACCACGAGCGATCCCTGTGTACAGAATCAGGAGTAATCCCCCAGCACAGCCAGGGGTGCCTCCCCAAGCCACAACTTAAACAAAAACAAAACAAAACACAAGAGAAGTGGGCACATCACCTTTATTTTATTTTATTTTTATTTGGGGGGGGGTCACACCTGGCTAAGCATAGGAATTACTCCTGGTTCTGCACTCAGGAATTACCCCTGGCGGTGCTCAGGGGACCATATGGGATGCTGGGGATCAAACCCGGGTCGGCTGCGTGCAAGGCAAATGCCCTACCCGCTGTGCTATCGCTCCAGCCCCGCACATCACCTTTAAAGGAGCTGTGCTTCTCAGAAGCATTTGCAGGTTGAGAGTGAACTCGGGGGAGTGGGGATGAATGAAGATTGAAAGCCTTAGTATCTTAGGTTGGCTGTGCAAGGTGGAGGGACAAGATATCCGGATAGTCTGCATCGCGTTTCTCCTCCTCTCCTGGGGACTGGGCTCCTGATTTATAAATTACCAAGGAGAAGAAAAGTCACATTTAAAGTATGTACATTATCACTATTAAATCTTAATAGATCTCAATAACAAAATTCCACGTTTTTGTTAATAAAAGAGAATAGAGTATTCCTAAAATTGGCACGTAAAATTTAATGCACAAGTCACAGACTAAAAAATATTTTTGAAGAGTTCTGACAATGATAACATTTTATAAATAATACAAGGTAATAGCATTAGAAAAAATATAAGCAGGCATCAGAAATATTACTAAAATTGCACTGTAAATACAAAACACAATGTATAATTGTTGGCCATTCATGATTTCAAAAGTGACATTTTGAAATCATTCCTCTGAAAGCAAGCATTTGTTTCTAAGAGTTACTTTTATACTAAATATAAATATAATCCTTTTTATACTAAATATAATCAGTTTTATACTACATCAACGGGATTTTATGTCTTCTGTAGATATAATACAGACGTAGATATAATAATAATAAAAGATATAATACAAATATGAATATTTGTACCTGCTATCCTACATTTAACCCAAGTTAGAAACCGTTTTGAGGGAAATGGATCTCGGTCTTCTACTGCACGGAGAGTAGATTGTGATACAAGGACAGTATGGGAAAGGTTGTAAAACCAAACAATCTGCCTTCAGCCGATGTACAGCAGAAAGTGCTCGCATCATTCCTGCAAGCACACCGAAAACTCAGACTTATGCCAGTTGTAGCATGTTTTCAGTTGGGTGAAAATTAAGAGTGTCTGTGTTAATCTCAGATTTGATATGAGTATTGTATCAGAATGCATGGAGTAAATATTTGGTGCCTATATTTTAAACTGGAAATTATATTTTCATAGTTGTTTTTCTACTTTTCTACACACGGTGAGTGAATGACTCTCAAGGCCTTTCTGTTTATGCTTTCTTCATTCTATGATGCTTTTCTTAAAAACTGATTTTCATGTTTAAAAATAGATTTCAGTGTTCCTATAAGTCACATTTTGAAGCCATTACTTTGAAAGCAAGCATTTGTTTCTAAGAGATACTTTTAAAGGTACTAAGAGATATCACAACTCAGACAACATTCGTTTAACTTCTGGAAAATTCCATTACTATGGTATTCAAATATTATTTTAATTGATGTTAAGGACTAAAACAGAATCCTCTTTACCAGCACCAGAGATGCCCTGTTTTCCGGAAAAGAGTTAATCAGGCAGAACATCTCTCACAGAGTTTCTGCCTCCCAACTTCTCTCCGTTCGAAATAACCAGCATGTCACTTAGAGACATCCTGGGTGCACAAGACATCCTGGGGCACCAAGAGCAACAACTGCCACGTAAATAGAATCACACGTGAATACCCCTCCCCAGGTAATTTTTTAAGTGGACCAGCGTTGTTTTCATTGCACATAGACTTTCACTAACTGATCCGAAAGCATTAAACTGAGCTTTCTTGGATGCTCCTAACTGAACAGACTTCCCGGTGTCTTTTTGTTGTTGTTTGGTTGGTTTGGTTTAAGAGCCATACCTGGCAGTAATCAGGGCATACTCTGCACTCAGGGATCAATCCTGGCAGTACTTAGGGGACCACATGGAACGCCTAGGATCAAAACCGGGTCAGCTATGTGCCAGGCAAGCGCCCTTTGAGTTGTGCTATCACTCTTATCCTCTCATGACTTATTACCACTGTCTTAGAAAAGATTCTGATGATTGGTGATCTATAATCAAAGCACAACCACATTTTATAGACCACAAAAGGAAAGAAGGAGCAAAGTTTTATTGACAATAAGGCCCTCCCATTGATCATCGATTTGCTCGAGCGGGCCCAGTAACATCTCCATTGGACACTTTGTTGTTACTGTGTTAGGCATATCAAATGCGTCACGGGGAGCTTGCCAGGCTCTGCCGTGTGGGCGAGATACTCTCAGTAGCTTGCCGGGCTCTCCGAGAGGGGCGGAGGAATCGAACTCGGGTCGGCCATGTTGGCTGCGTGCAAGGCAAATGCCCTACCGCTGTGCTATCGCTCCAGCGAAAGTAATATACTTTCATATAATGAAAGTATATTACTAAGATTTAACCTATTGTAGCAGACTGTGCTTTTCAAATTGACTTGCAAATGTCTTTCATTCCAAGAGATCTTGGCATTCTTTTTAGCTAGAACTGCATTCATATCTGTTCCTTAAAACTAGAAAGTAGTATTTCCATATCAATCTCTAGATTATTATGGAAATGGTGCCATATAGCTTTTCAGACAAAATCAGAAAACACCATGTCCTTCTGTCTTTGAGTTTTGGGGAGCTTTCTCTCAGAAGTTTCTGCTATTTCGTGAGATAGCTTGAAGGAAAGTTGAAGAGAGGCCACATGGATAGTTGATGGGTGATATGAGAGCTCTGCAACAGATGACTTCCTAAAGAAGAATCTAACCCTCAGTTTCTTTCTAAGTTTAGAGGCAGAAAAATAATAAATTGACATGGGGGGGGGGACAGCAGAAAAGACAAACCTTAATTCCATGTGCACACAAAATCCTACACATAGAATAACAGATTCTGCCATCTGGTCATTCCAGTCAAAGACTTAAGATCCCTGAGCCTCTTTCTGTTTGTCCCCAATGCTGTGCCCGGTCTTCTCCTTCTCCCAGGTCAGTCATTATTCGAACCTAGGACTCCGCTTTCCCCGCACATGCCCCAGGAGTCCTCTGGGACCCTGGGCGCCCACCATTCCTGAGCCTCTTCCTGTTCATCCCCAAAGCCAAAGCCTGTCTTCTCCTTCTCCCAGGTTGTACCTCCCCCCACACACACACCAGGGGCATGGCCTCTTCAGAAGTGGGCGTGGCTTCCGCAGGAGTGGGAATCACCTAATTTTGGGTCGTATGTATATTACTCATACCCAGCAATCTCGTGTAACATTTCAGTCTACATACCACCACACCAACATGAAGAAACAATGCAAATCCCCACCACAAGGAGAGGATGATGAAAAGGTCCAGAAGCCTAATTAGGTGTTACTCACTTAAGGGAGCTCTCTGATAGAGATTTCAGATATGAAGTAATGAATATGTTCAATGAACTCAATGAAACAGTGAGACAGATATCCAGTAAATTAAACGAGGACATGAAAGAAACAATCAAGAAAATACAGGAAGAAATGAGAGCAGAAATTGGAAAGCTACTCACAGAAATGTCATGAATAAAAGAATCAGTAGATGAAATAAAAAAAAAAAAACTTAATGTGTGCTCTCAATAGTAGAATGGCTACAGCTGAAGACAGAATCAGTGAGCTGGAAGATCAGCTGCACAAAGCCTACAGGCAACAACAAACAATGGCAAGAGACCTCAAAATAGCTCTAGAGAGAATCAGAGTCCTAGGGGATGATTCCAAAAGGAGCAACATTAGAATCATTGGAGTACAAGACGGTCAGGGTAACAGTCCCAATAAAAATGCCACGGTTAAACAAATCATTGCTGAAAAGTTCCCAGAGCTGGACAATGCAGGCATCCAGATTCAAGGAGCCCAAAGGGTGCCAGCTAAAAGAGACCCTAACAAAAACACTCCAAGACATATCATAGTTAGAATGATGGATGCCACGGATAGAGACACAATACTGCAAGCAGCAAGGTCAAAGAAGGAAATCACATACAAAGGCGCACCCCTTAGATTCACAGCAGACCTATCAGAGGAAACGCTCCAAGCCTGAAGGCAATGGTGGGATATAGTGAAAAAACTCACTGAAATGAACGCTTCACCAAGAATACTTTATCCTGATAAACTCTCACCAAAACTCGAAGGAATGGTACACTATTTTCTGGATAAACAACAGCTCAGAAACTTCAGAGACTCAAAACCAAGTCTAAAAGAAGGGCAAAAGGGGCTCCTGTAAGACAAGACAAACCTCTACAAGCACAACAAACCCTTACAGAAAGATGACACAAAACCCCATAACAATAATCTCTCTCAATGTCAATGGTCTAAATTCACCAATTAAGAGACACAGAGTGGCAAAATGGATTCAGAGACAGAACCCAGCATTCTGCTGCCTACAAGAAACACATCTGAACAATCAGAACAAACACAGACTCAAAGCCAAAGGATGGAAAACACCTCTGCAAGCAAACAAACCCTCAAAAAAGCTGGAATGGCCTTACTAGACAACATATATTTCAGTTTGAAAAAGATTAGAAGGGACAGTGAAGGCCATTTTTTTATTAAGTCAAGTAGTTTCAAAGAAAGTATTATGCTAAGTGAAATGAGTCAGAAAGAGAGGGATAGACATAGAAAGATTGCGTTCATCTGGGGAACATAAAGTAACAAAATAGGAGACTAACACCCAAGAATAGCCGAGATAAATACCAGGAGGATTACTCCATGACCCTGAGGACAGCTGCACACGCTAGAGGAAAAGGCAGCTCAGGTAGAGAAGGGAGCACCAAACAAAGTGTGTTGGGAGGTTCCTCTCAGGATGGGAAATGCATGATGAGAGTAGACTATAGTTCGAACAAGATTGCCACTCAGTGTCTCCTTTGCAAACCACAGCACACAAAAGGAGAGAGATAACAAAAGGGAATGCCCTGCCACAGTGGTAGGGTGGGATGGGGGGATGGGGGAGGGAGGGAGGGATACTGGGACTGGTGGTGGTGGAGAATGGACACTGGTGGAGGGATGGGTATTCGATTATTGTATAACTGATCGACACTACCTCCACTACCCAGCCACCGCCACACTCTAGGACGCTTTCCGGACCCGCATGGCAGCTCCGGCTGAGACTCACGCATGACTGAAGACCCACAGAACAAGATAAGCGGAACTTTCTGAGACCTTGGACTCCAGGCTTGGCGGACTCAGGGACAGAGATTCTCTGCTTGCTCCCACCAACCACAGGTGACAAAGGGATTCTAATCAGGAGCCCCACCCTACCCTGCCCTGTCTGCTTCCACCGACCACCCAGGGATTGGATTGCGCACAAAAGACCCACCCTACCCAGATAAATACCCCACTGGCAGACTTCCACTATCGACACTACCTCCACTACCCAGCCGCCGCCACACTCCAGGACGCTTTCCGGACCCACGCAGCCGCAAAGCGGCCGCGCGACACATCATAAGACACTAAATACCCATCTTCCGGAATTGTTGTACCATATTTGATAGGGTTCAAATATGGTAACACCTACAAGGGCGTTTAGAGGTCGCCCCAAAAGCCTCTATCCCTCTCGGAAAGACTGGCAAGCTACCGAGAGTATTCCGCCCGCACGGAAGAGCCTGGCAAGCTATCCGTTGTGTATTCGATATGCCAAACACAGTAACTACAACTGGTCTCATTCACCTGACCCTGTATAACTGAAAGCTAAGCACAAAAATTTGTAAGTCTACAACTGTACCTCATGGTGTTTCACTAATAAAAAAAAAAGAAAATAGTTTTAGAATGCTGAAAAAAAAAGTAGTTTCAAAGAAACTAAATAATGTAGCATAAAGACTCAGAGTAGAGTGAAAGATGCTGAAACGTGAATCGGTAACCTCAAAGACAAGGCATATGGTATAACCAATAAAGAAGAGAGGAGAAATAAAACACTTTCAAATAAGAATCGAATGTAGCCTGCCCACAGGGCAGTCTGGCAAACTCCCCGTGGCGTACCCAGTATGCCAAATACCAGTAACAATGATGGGTCTCATTCTCCTAAAGAGCCTTGAATATAATCTCAGGGCTAGGATGAAAGAGACGTTACTGGGGCCTGCTCGAGGCAATCAAATAAGAAGTAAATTGAAGATCGCTAGTAAACAACCCTGAGAGGAGCTACTGTTGAATCACAGACAATGAATCAGCAAATTTAGAAGGGAATAGCAAAACAAAGTTCTTCCCATGCAAAGAAAAGGAGTTTTGTAGAGTTTTTACATAGATGCAACCAAAGACAGATCAAATAGGTCTTAGTTTGCAGTAGTTAGGCTGTAAGGTCTAACTCTGGGAGCACCAGAGACGCCCTGTTTTCTGGAAAACAGTTAATCAGGCAGAAATCTCTCACAGAGTTTCTGCCTCCCAACTTCTCTCCGTTTGAAATAACCAGCATGTCACTTAGAGACATCCTGGGTGCACAAGACATCCTGGGGCACCAAGAGCAACAACTGCCACGTGAATAGAACCACCACTTGGAGAGCCAGCAAACAACTTTCAAATGACTCCAAATTCAGAACCCAGAAACTGAAGCAGAGCGAGCTCCTTTGACCGTCTCTATTACTCTCCCCAGATCAGTGCTCAGAATCACAGGCTTGTGTTAACCAATGTGCTTTGCCACACTTTGTTGTGTGGCCCCCAAATGAGAACACTGACAGAGCAGCCAGATGTCACCACATTGCTGCCCTCAAGCCTCAATTCTTCCCCCTCTACCGACAGATATGGAAAAATGGATCAGTGTTAAAAGGAATCATCCTGGGCAGATTTAACTTCTATTTCAAATCTTGTTGCCGCACATCTTTCCCAAGAAATAGGAACATGTAAAATCAAAGGCCATGAGAAACTCTCCTTAGATTCTCTCTCACAGCAGGCTGTCACTGCACCATAAGCGGCAGGTAATGAATGCAACTAAAAAAAAGACAATAAAACAGTGAAGCAGTGAACAATATTGCAATAAATTTATTAACAGTGGACTAAGTAATGAGTGTGAATATCTTGTAAGGGCACGGGAGATAAACGTTTCTCTTAGATTTATAGGTTTTCCCTGTAAGGTACTTTGTGGTTAAAAAGTAAATTTATCGTTACTTTTCATCACAGGGTGATAAATACATTAGACGATATAAATTTCTAAAAAGACAACATTGTAGAAAAGTTGAAAGAACATATTTTTAAAATTTTTTTTATTAGTGAAACACCATGAGTTACAGTTATAGACTTACAAATTTTTGTGTTTGGGTTTCAGTTATACAATGATCAAGTACCCATCCCTCCACCAGTGCCCATTTTCCACCACCATGGGTCCCAGCATCCCCCCATTCCCCCCCCTTCCACCCTGCCTCTGTGGCAGGGCATTCCCCCTTGTTCTCTCTCTCTTCTTTTGGGTTCTGTGGTTTGCAAGAGAGGCATTGAGTGGCAATCATGTTTGGTCTATAGTCTACTTTCAGCATGCTTCTCCCATCCTGGGAGGATCCTCCCAACACCCTTTATTTGGTGCTCCCTTCCCTATCTGAGCTTCCCTTTTCCCCAGCACGTGTCGCTGGCTTCCAAGTCATGGAGCAAAATTCCTGGTGCTAATCTCGGCCACTCTTGGGTGTTAGTCTCCTATTTTGTTACTTTATGGAAAGAACATATTTTTAAGAGCCACAGAAATTTGAATTCTGACTCAGTCCCATTCACTGACTTTATGGCTTTGAACATGTTATTAAATAGTTCTCAGACCTAGCTTATTTGTGTACCAAAAATTAAGATAAAATTATCCACTTCGATAATGTTCTCAAATTGCATTTCCTGATATTTTGAGGTAGAAGCCAGAACTACACGTGCTATTCTTAAACACAATGCTGAACATAATTCTCACCATAAATTGAAGCTTAATGGGCTGAACGAAGCGTCAAAGAACCCATGACTATTTGCTATCAGAGTAATAGAAATCTATTCTTTCTGAATTAATGGCAGGTAAGGATATTAGATGTCTAGATTCAGGATCAGGTTCATTAAGATTTTTGAAAAACGTTTTTGTAGCTTTTTGGTCACACCCAGCAGTGCACAGGGATTATTATTCCTGGCTCTTAACTCAGGGATTACTCCTGAGAGTGCTGGAGATCAAATCCAGTGGACTGTATACAAGACAAATGCCCTTCCCAGGTTTGTTAAGGTTTGGAAAGTTAAGAAAGGAAAGCCTGCCTTCAGCTCTTGATCAAGGTGTTTGGCTTTTGCCTACCAGCCTTACTGCAGCTCCTGTCTGTCCCTGACTCTCACCTCTACCCCCCAGGTCCTCGATACTTGTCCGCCACCCCCTTAAACTTGGCCAATGAGCTGTGAACCTCACCACTCTGATAAGTCCCCCAACCCCATCTATTAACTAGTCTTATCAAGAATCTTAAAAGTCCAATCCCAAGGCCCTCCAGTTCTTCCCGTTGAGCTATGAGGACTCACTGTGGTCCTGGCTAGTTCCATCCACTACCCTTGGTGCTGGTCCTACTGGTTCTGCCAAGAAATAATTACTTCATATCTGTGAATGCCAGAAATGATAAGTGATAAGTATGATCTTGATACTGTGAATAGTAAAATCCTATTGCTGCTGAGACCACCTGGAACTTGGAAATCTTCCCCTAGCACTCAAGAAGGATTGGAAATCATGAGAAGACAAAGAAATTAAGCAGGTTCATGGCTGGAGAAGAAGCTCCGATTTGTCTTTAAATACTTCAGAACTTCTGGTGATGCCTGAAGATAATCTCAGATGACATAGAGCATCTTGTTGAACTGAGGACATCACTGGAAGTGAGATTCAATAAATGATAAAATTGATGGAGAGATTGAAAGAGTTAATTCAAATAGAAATAAAAGAGCTAAAGAACATGGCTGCAGAAAGGAAGAAGCTGAAGAGTGAATCAACAACCTCTGAAACAGGACATATGGCATTATCAATGGAGCAGAGCTAATAAACAGGAAAAAGATTTTTAAAATGAAACCAATTTATGATATCTAATAGACAATAGCAAGAGGAACAACTGCTGAATCACAGAAATTCCAGGAGAGGACAGAGTATGGGAAAAACTACTTGTAGAAGAAGAATGACAGAGTTTGAGGAGAAAACCAGTGCTCTGATCGGAAAGGAACAAAGACACAAACAGAGTAAACTGAGCAACACCAAAGCACACTGAAACCAAAATTGCTAGAACTAAAGAAGCAAGTTCTTTAAGCAAGAACTTCAAGTAACAAAGTGAGAAACAATTCCTATGTGAATCTTATCTTTTGTCCCCACATAGAGGGAAAATTTAAGTAAAGTTCCTTGTAAAATTTTTGAAATGAAATTTCAGATGTGGTAGAATGATATATTCAAAGAACTGAAAGAAAAGAACCTGACGCCAAGAATACTCTACACTGAAAGTTTATCATTAAGATTTGAGAAAGTGGTTTTAAAAAATCCCCAGACCACAACAGCTGAAGAAGATATTTGCTTCATTCAAATCAGCTCTGCAAGGGATACTGTAAAAAATGTTGAAATGTTAAAAACCTTTTATAAAAAATGTTAAATGGAAAAACGCATCAAAATCCTCACAGAAAATGGCAATGAGAATCCACATATCAATAATTTCTTTAAATGACCATAAACTCAACTGGGAACATTATTGTGGAGAGTGGACACTGGTGGAGGGATATTCCTCATTGTATGATTGAAACTTAATCATGAAAGTTTGTAAGTCTGTAACTACATCTCATAAAGATCCATTAAAAAAAGAGAGAAAAAGAAAGAAAGGGTATTGTTCTTAAAAAAAATAACCACGTGAAAAAAAGACCCTTAGACACAGACAGTGATTCTCATTCCTAACTCCCAGGCATTCATTCTCTGAAACTTTATGTGTATCACAAATGTAATGGTGAACAAATAATGTAGTACATTCTGTGGTAAATAAATTCTAAAACTTAACAAATTATTTAGAAGTAATTTAAAATGGCCTCAAGTTTCACAGTGTCACGCTCGAGCAAATCAGTGAACAATGGGAGGACAGTGACAGTGACAGTATATTATTATATCATTTAGAAAACATTTTTGTGACGTAGAAATGGTTTTGTTCATTCAGAAAAAAATCACAGGCTAATTTTTTTTAACTATTGCATTTTCACTTATATTTCTTACTCCATTTAATAGTTTTTAATATTATGCCTATATGTGGATATGTATGTGTGAGAACAGTGTTCATTAAATATAAATGCTAATGACTAATTGGTAGCACTATCCAATAAGCTAAGTAACCTATAAAAATGACTTTCTTAATTATTCTTAAATTTACTAATTTTTATTGATATTATAATAAAATGCTATTTCAATAAAAATTAGTAAATTTAAGAATAATTAAGAAAGTCATTTTTATAGGTTACTTAGCTTATTGGATAATGCTACCAATTAGTCATTAGCTTTTATGTTTAATGAACACTGTTCTTATAATATTATTTAAGTTTCACAGCAGAACCTGGCAAGCGACCCATGGCATATTTATTTTTTGTTTTCTTTTCTTTTTGGGGTCACACCTGGCGATGCACAGGGGTTCCTCCTGGCTCTGCACTCAGGAATTAACCCTGGCGGTGCTCAGGGGACCATATGGGATGCTGGGAATCAAACCCAGGTCAGCCGTGTGCAAGGCAAACACCTTACCCACTTTGCTATTGCTCTAGCCCCTACCCATGGCATCTTTAATATGCCAAAAACAGTAACAACCAGTCTCACAATGGGAATGTTACTGGTGCCTGCTCAAGCAAATAGCTGAACAATGGGAGGACAGTGCTACGGTGCTAATATTTAAGTTTAATATGTGAATCCTTAAAAATCAACATACGCTTGCAAATATTAAATAAAAGTCCAATTCTATTCTTTATTGAAAATCTTTTATGTAATTTACCATCCTTGTCCCCCCTACCCATCTGATAACCACTAATTAATTGGCCTTATAATATAAAAGTTATATCTGTTTTATCTTATTCATTCGAGTTCTCTGTATACCATATCAGTTAAATAGTACAGCGTTTGTTCTCCATCTGACTTAATGTCACTAAGCACAATACTCTCATCTATCCGTTGCTGCAACTGTTTGGATTTCATCTTTTAAACAACTGAGTAGTCTTCTCTTGTATAAATGTATTACTGTAGGAAGTCATCCCCCCTCCCAGAAAAACTCCAAGTGTGAGAGAGGTCCCGAGGTAAAAATAGTTTAGGTGTTAGGATCACAGGGTGTGTTAAAACACACCCAGGAAAAAATAATAATATGGCAGAAAAATAATCAAATAGATAATAAATATTTGCCAGCTGCAAAAATATGCCAGGCAGGTATAGAATAAGACTGAGGGTCTTTTGGATATAGAAGCAGCATGGGAAAAACAAGATAGGAAAGTATTAGGACTTCGCTCTATTTGAAGAATGCCTTCTGATAGCTCTGGGAAACACCCCAATGGCTCCAGGACCGATTGAATGTTGATGAACTTCTGACTGTCCTTAAAGTCTCCACCAACAGCGGCTCCTGGGCTGGAGCCCAGTGGGGGTTGGGAAATGATATGCAATGAATAAACAGTCAGTTGGCCTATGAGACACTGGTGCCTGCCCAGGTGACCTAAAAATTGGACAGTCTTTGTGTGCTGGTCTCTTTCCTTATATTTGTCTCTTTCTCTATGAATGGCCCCTGTTGGACAGGGTCGAAGGTGCCATCCATTTGCTTTAGACATACCCAGGTATCTCTTTCTAATTGTCTGTTGATGGACCCAGGTTGTTTTGAGACTGGACAGTTCCAAATAATGTATGCACACATGACTTTGGTTCAGTGTTTTACTTTCTAACCTCTTTTCTGGGGGGGTGGGGGGTTGAACAAAGGAACACTGAGTCATAGGTCACTGCTATTTCTAATTCTTTAATAGAAGTCATACAAAATATCTTGGGGTTACTCCCAGTTGTGCGGCCTCTGCATTCAGTGACCAGGCTTGGGACCATGGCCTCCAGGCCAGTCAGAGCCAGGAGTGTGCAATGCTCTGGCAGACTTTAGGGACCTGCACACGCAGGCATCTACTCTGTTCCTGTAAGACATATCCCTAGCCACATGTTTTCAGTGTTTTGAAGCATTTCCATTAAGCACTCCAGAATGGCTACAACAAATTTTACTCTTGTGACAGCACATTCCCTCACAACGCCTCTGACATTTATTGCTCCTTTTCTTTTGAATAACCGCTGTACTCACAGGTGTGATAAAATGTCCATCTCAGATTCACTTTGCCATAATAAGAAATGATCAACATCTGTTCGTGTCCCATGCGTGAGTCATTTTTCAAGTATGGTCTATCTAGTCTCTGTCCATTTTTAAAAATCAGCTTGACTTTGATTATTGTTTTATGAATTTTTATACATTTTTATTATAAATCCTTTGATTGACAGATAGATGATGCTACTATATCATCCCATTGAGGGGTGTCACTTTTATTTTGATGCAAGTTTTCATCAATGTGCAGAAGAATTTTAATTCTAGTCCCATTTATTTATTTTTGCTTTTGATCCTTGAGTCTCCTGTCCCCGCGCCTGGCTGTCCTCACTGGAGCCCTTTGGAGGGGGGATGGTTGAGTTTCTCTCCCCACTCCCCACCCCGAGCAGAGCCACAGCAGCTGAGGACCTCCGGAGCCAGCCATGGCCATGCTGGGACCACTCTCCACACGTCCGGATGGGTCTCATGCATGAAAGAACTGGCAGAGGAACCCAGGCATGCAGGTCCCGGGGCTGAGGTCTCCAAGCCTACTTGGATTGGGACTGAGCCTTCTCCACCCAGACCCCCCCATCTTCTAGTAGGTAGGAGTCACACCCACCAGCTGCTGCCAGCACCAGGTTGGTCCCATCAATGGCCAAGATGCAGAGACTATAAAACCCAGCTCCCGGAAGCGCGTGGCCGCAAATGCGGCTGCACAACATCTTATTTTTTCCTTTGGAGAACCTGACAGGCTACCAAATGTTACCTGCCCACACGACAGAGTCTGGCAAACTTCCAGTGGCGTACACAATATGCCAAATACCAGTAACAATGATGGGTCTCATTCTCCTAAGCCTGAAAGAGCCTTGAATATGGCACTTTTTAAAAAATTCTAAGGGCCAGGATGAAAGAGACGTTACTGGGGCCTGCTCGAGGCAATTGACGAACAACAGATGATTGTGATCGTTTGTTTCCTTGGTGCTATACCCAAGTCCCAAACATCTCTCAAGGTGATGTAAAGGACCTAATCACTGATTTTTAAATGTGTTTTATGATCTTAAGTATCGTATTCAAATCTCTGACTCATTTTGAATCAGTTTTTTCTATGGCATCAGGCAGTCTAGTTTAATATTTTTGCATGTGATCACCCACTTATCCCAAAACCATTTATTAAAGAGAGGCCTTCCTTGTTCTATGTTCTTAGTTTCTTTGTCGTATATTTTTGGTACTTATTTTCATGACTTTATTTATGGATTCTCAATTCTATATCATTAATTTTTTGAATTCTTGATTTAATTGTTATTGCTTGGTTGTATAGTTTAAAGGAGACTGCCCCTGCGCCTGACTGTTCCTCGCCGGGGTCCCTTGGAGGGGAGCGGGTTGAGCTTTCCTCCCCGCCCCGACCAGGGCTTCGGCAGCTGAAGACCTCCAGGACCAGCCACCACCATGCTGAGACCACTCTCCGCACACATGAAGGTACTGGCAGAGAGACAAATCCACGCGGGTTCCGGGGCCGAGATCTCCCAGCCTACTCGGATTGGAGTCAAGCATCCTCCACCCAGATCCTCCAAATTCCAGTAGGCGGGGGTCACACCCACCACCTGGCCCCCTGGCGCGGTGTATTCCCATCAACGGCCAAGACTCAGAGACTATAAAATCCAGCTCCCGGAACCGACATCTTATCAGGACATCTTTTTATGACATTTATTATCTCATTCCTACTTTGGACAAACTTGCAGGCTATCGAATGTAGCCTGCCCACAGGGCAGAGTCTGGCAAACTCCCCGTGTTGTACCAAATATGCCAAATACCAGTAAAAATGATGGGTCTCATTCTCCTAAAGAGCCTTGAATATAATCTCAGGGTTAGGATGAAAGAGACGTTACTGGGGCCTGCTCGAGGCAATCGACGAATAACAGGATGATGAAATGAAATGAAATAGTTTAAAGTCAGCAACCATGATACCTCAATTTTGTTTTTTTTCTTCAGGAATCTTTGCTGCCTGGGCTTTTTGTAGTTCCTAATACATTTCATATTTTATTTGTACGTGTTTATAAAATCTACCTTTGAAGAACTGGTAAGATAGTATATGGGTTAAGGCACTTAACGGTAGATTCTGGCTTGATCTTCAGCACAGCATATAAATGCCCCAGGGCCAGAAGCAAATGATCCCAGAGAGCAAGTGACCCCTGAGAGCAGAGCCAGGAATAGATCCTGAGCATTGACTAGTATTATCCAAGAAAAGAGCAACAAAAAATTCCATTGGAATATATTTATTTATTTATTTTTATTAACCACCATGAGATACACAGATACAAAGTTGTCATGGTTTGATTGCAGTCATACAACATTTCATCACCCACCCCTTCATCAGTGTACATTTCCCAACACCAATATCCGCAGCTTCCCTCCCGCTATCCCCAGGGAAATTTTTATCAGAGTTACATAGAATGTTCATGCTGACTTAATACAGATATATAAAATTTTTCAATAGACAAATTTACTTTTACTGTGGAGTATTATATTAAAGTTTTTGAAGACAGGTGTCTTTTTGTGGCTATCTCTTTCTCGGCGTTTCTTGCACAGTCATGGAGGTGCTGAACCAGTTGATCGTATTCCTCATCAATGTTGTCAAAGACAGCGTCTTCCCATGTTGCTGCAATAGTGCCAAAGAGTTCCCAGCTGGTGGTCATTCTGGGAGTTCTCTTCTTAAACTTTGCAGCCCTTTCTCCCCACTCCATGAAGTAGAATTTTGCATGAAAGAGATGGTGGTCTGATCCTGTTTGGAATTTTGGGAAAACAGCAACATTGGTCAGGAAAAACCGTCTATTGAATATGATGTGGTCAATTTTGTTGTGAAACCGTCCACCCGGAGACTCTCATGTCCAACATTTAGATTCGACGTTCTGGAACTGTGAGTTACCATCGATGGTCTTGGTCAACATGATGAACTCAGACAGTCTCTCACCCTGTTCGTTCCATTCTAGGCCATGGGTTCAGATGTAGAGTTCTTCGGCTGATCTCGGTCCTGTCTTGGCACTAAAATCACCGACAATGATCTTGTAGAAGGTGTGGTCTTCTTTATAGAACTTCTCCAGCTCCATGTAGAACTTCTCAATTTCTCCATCATAATTGGATGTTGGTGCGTAGACAACAAAGATAGAGACTGCTGGCAGTGAGCCACATCTATTCAAGTGTAATCGTCCGATTTGGGTTGTTGGGCATTCGAATGAATCAATGCTCATGGCCAAGTTCGTGTTGACAAGGACACCAACACCTCCGATGCCTCTTTTGTCACATGTTCCAAGGAACAGTTCTCCATTGTCGAAAATGGCATGATGTGATTGATGTCTTCTCGTCTTGGTCAGACCAATAATGTCATACTTGATCTTCCGTGCTAGTACCACCAGGTCCTCGATGGATGCATTCGATGCCAGTGTACATGCATTGAAAGTACAGACAGTCATTTTTGTCTTTCTTCATTTTTGCAGCCTAGTTGGGCCTTGAGATTTTATTAGCTTCTCCTTCCTCATCCCTCTTAACGCTGCTGTATTGGTGGCTCTTTCAGGGTCAAGGGAATGAGACCCATTGTATTTTTTGGTTTTGGCATATCGAATATGCCACAGATAGCTTGCCAGTATCTGCTGTGCGGGCGGGATATTCTAGGTAGCTTGTCAGGCTCTCTGAGAGTGATAGAGGTCTTTGGGCAGTCTCTAATCACCCTTGCAGGTGTCCCCATGGTTCAAACCATATTTGAACCCTATCAAATATGGTGCGGTAATCTTGGAAGATGGGTATTAAGTGTCTTATGATGTGTCATTCACCAACGTGGCTTGGTGCAAGCTTCAGCATCTGCAAGCAAACATTTGAGCTTGCAAAGCAGTGCAGAGAAGCAATAAAGGAAAACCTCAAAGAGAGAAGAGCAGCAGTGCTGGCAGATGTGGGAGAAACTGGAAAAAGCATTCGCCTGTCCTTCACCAACTACATGACCAAGATGACTGCCCTCTGACATGATGATGGATTTCTCACATCTTCCAAAAGGGCAATGGAGAAGATTATCTATGACTTCTACTCGGATCTCTTTGATAGCCATGTCCACCTGCCCACATACCAAATTCCACAGAATGGATATGTTGTTCCCAGTGTTCTCCCTTCTGAAATCCTACATGCCATTTCATAAGTAAAGAAGCAAACAGCACCCGGCCCAGACAAAGTGAGACCCAAACATCCTAAGAACCTGTTGTCAACACTCATCAATACACTGGCTCGGCTCTTCACACGCTACCTGTCTGAATGCAAGGTTCCATCCCAATGAAAAACCAGCAGCACTGTACTACTGTACAGAAAGGGAGACATCCATGACATTGGCAACTATCGCTCGATCTGCCTATTGTCTATCATCTACAAGTTGTTCATTCGAGTCATCCTGAATAGGATTGGCAGAACACTAGATGAAGGACAACCATGCAAGCAAGCCAGTTTCTGAAAAGAATTCAATACAATCAACCACATCCACATGATAACCAAGCTCATTGAGGTTTCTTGGGAGTTCAAAATGCCGCTCTGTCTAACGTTCATTGATTTAAAGAAGGCCTTTGATTCTATTAAGACAGAAGCAGTCATCGAAGCCCTAGCCAAACAGGGCGTTCAAACTCAATACATCAGAATCCTCCGTGAGCTATATTACAGATTCCCGACCAGGATCTCACCATTCTACAAAGAAGTGACCATCGATGTCAAGAGAGGGGTTCGGCAGGGTGATACCATTTCCCTGAAACTCTTTAGTGCCACCCTTGAGAACATCATACGATGGCTGGACGGTAAGAAATGGGAGTGAAGATAGACAGTCGACAACTACATTACCTCTGCTTCTCTAATGACATCATTCTAATAACACCAAACATTAGCCAAGCGTCTCAAATGCTAGCCAACTTCGACTGTGAGTGTAGAAAGGTCATACTACAGCTGAATCTCTTGAAGACAATGTTTATGAGAAACGGTCTCGTTCCTGACACTCCATTCACTCTCAGTGGAATGAACATCACTGAATGCAACAGATACATGTACCTAGGTCGAGAAGTCAACATGACAAATGACCTGGCACCTGAGTTGCACAGGAGGAAGAGAGTGACTTGGAACGCCTTCAAGAGCATTGAAGAAATAGCTAAGAGGATGAAGAACCTCTGGTTCCTGGCACATCTCTTCGATTCCACTGTTTTTCCTGCATTAATATACACATCAGAGACCTGGGCTCTACGAAAACAGGATGAGAATGCTATTTGGGTCTCCCAAAGAGGAATCAAAAGAGCTATGCTTGGAGTATCACGTTTCACTCAAATGAGAGAAAAAATCTGGAGTTCCGACCTCCATTGACAATCAAGAATCAGGGACGCTGTCTCATTTGCCAAGGTGTCGAAAATCAGATGGGCTGGACACATAATGATATTTGGAGACTATCGCTGGATTAGAGCCATTACTGACTGGATTCCCTGGGACGTCAAAAGATTGCGTGTCTGCCCACCTACGAGATGGTCAGACTTCTTCGTCAAGACCCTGAATGATTGGCTTGAGGCTCTTCATGTTCCTAGAATGGGCAGATGCTATTTGGCTACACTAGCACACGACATGGACAAATGGAGATGTTAGTGGTGCCCACTCGAGCAAATTGACAAGTAACAGGATGTCAAGTGATCAAGTGATCTTATATTAAATTTAAAGATAGTCTACAGTATTTTCTTTTCTGTGAATAAATCTCATTGTTTTTTCTTCCTTTTATTTCTTTGAGATTTACTTTAACAGAGTTGATGTTGATGTGGGGTGTTAGACAGAAGATGGAAAGATCCCATGATGGATATTTCCTTAAGGGCTTGGGGCAGCAATTATTTTTGTCTTTTTGACACTCTGAAGTACAACAGAAAATGGTGTTTCTGGAAGTGCATTATAATTCTGATTAGAAGAATTGTAAGTTGTCATGCTGGTTTCTTTTGAGTGCTTTCTTAAAAGAGAAAATCATTTTCTGAAAGCAATTTTTATAAAACTTCTCCACTGCATTCTTGGTAAATAGGATCTATCCTGATTTTGTGATGGAAATTGGAAGGAAAAAAATCAAAGCACGTATGATGTTCTCTAAATTTCATATGTTTGAATTTTACCCTCTGTACCAAAGAATGTGAATTTATTTGGAAATGGGATCCCAGAACAACCCTTCAGGTTGAAGTGAGGGACATGGGAGGCACTGGGACACCTTGTGAATCTTGGGCAAGAAGCCAAGTTGAGTGCAAGGGCCCAAGGATGCCACACTCCTCTGGTCCTGTGGTGTCAGGGCGGATCTGAACCAGGCCAGCCCTGTATATCTCCACAGTCAACCAGCTGGTGTTCCCCACAGTACATTACTGTCACCGGGCCACCCCAGGGAGCAAAGGGTGTTGTCCCTCCGCCTGCTCCCTCTTGGTGGCTTGGTGGCCGTCATCCTCCAGAGGCCACTGGACAGTCAGGCTTGGGTCCACAGTGACAAAACTTGGGCCTCACGGGATGGAGGGGCGGGGGAGCCGGGCTTGTCCTCCTCACCCCAACGAGACCCCAAGTCATCGCCCATGAACGGCCTCTCTGGCTCGCCATCAAACTGCTCAACGGCCTTGATCCCAGAGACTCAAAAACAAATCTCGAAACCCAGCGGCTTTTGGCAGAAATTTGTCCGGACCCCGCAGTAGGTTAATGTCGCGGGACCACCCCAGGGGGGAAAGGGTACTGTCCCTCTGCCTGTTTTCATCTGGTGGCTTGGTGGCCGTCATCCTCCAGAGGCCACTGTACAGTCAGGCTTGGGCCCTCAGTGACAAAACTTGTTGGGCCTCACAGGATGGGGTGGAGTCGGGCCTGTCCTCTCCACCCCAACAAGACCCCAAGTCATTGCCCACAAACAGCCTCTCTGGCTCCTCATCAAGCTGCTCAACGGCCATGATCCCAGAGACTCAGGAGCAGATCTTGAAACCCAGTGGCTTTTGGCAGAAATCCCTCCAGATTTAAGTGTTAAAATTTTGGAATTTCAAAATCACATGGCCCTACTGCAGCCACACGGCATCATTTGTTATTCATAACCAGCAATAGAACACAAATTGTCTATTGTTGCCTTTTCAACAGATCTGAGTGTTGGGGTAAAATCTCAAATAATGGTGGGTTTGGTGTCTAAATATTGAATGTGATCAAAGTAGAGAGAGAGTAATGTGGAAATCATCTGCCCCACAGGCAGGGGGAGGGTGTGGGATGGGGGTATACTGGGGTTTTTGGTGGTGGAGAATGGGCACTGGTGAAGGTACGGGTGTTTCATTGTATGACCGAGACTTAGACCCAAAAGCTTTGTAACTGCTCTCACGGTGATTCAATAAATAAAATTATAAGAAATGGAAAAAGAAAGTAAGGTGGAGCTCATGCACAATTCAATCAGCTAATCAGTGGCTGAATAAATAGCAGTACTCCTACAAAAATAAATTTAAAAAAATAATTAAGGGATCAAAAGAAGAACATCAGAACACTATTAGAGAATCTTCCTGTATGTGAATTAAATATATTCACTAAAAGATGGAGATGGATGGAGATGCTGATGGTTTTAATATTTTGTCAATGATGCATTATGTTGAACTAACAGCAAAGAAAACTGCAAATAATCACTGTATTTAGTTTGATACACTTTTCCAGTGGTGATAAAGATTAATAATGTGCATATGACTGCACACATTTATGGTAACTGACAAATAGATAAATAAATGGCCAAAGATGTCAGCTAGATTTTCCAATTTTAGTGAGTATTTAAAGACACGTAGGAGAAGAAATCTAGTATAATCTATAGGGTAATGGAATAGAGTCAGAGGTATCGATATGGTTTGACATTTTTCTAATAGATGTAAAAAATGGTTATATATAGAAAAATTTGGAGGCATGCTGGTTAGAAGAGGATCAAGCCAAATTTGATTTGGTTCTGTTAAAACAGCCCCTCTTAAGAGGAAACATTCATAAATAAGAACAGAATGCTCTGGATGTATTTCAAAATGTTGAAGAAAACAGGGATTATTCATTCATTTCCACCTTGAGAACTGGTAGGGTAAAATTTAGAAAACTATGAAGATTTCCTGTGATAAAGCCTATAGGGGGGTTTCTTTTTCTTCGGCAGTTCTATGTTCAATCTTTAGGAATCAGTCAACCACCTTTCAAATTTTTCTACTAACTGCATTTGTAGCTTCCAATAATCTCTGTTGCCCTGTGTCTCTGAGTCTCTCTTCACCCTGCCCCTTCGCTCTTCGATTCTCAAGCCCGTAACTTGGCCTGTAACTTCAGTTATTAAATCTAAAGCAGTCATTTCCATTTTTCTCAGTCTTATGGGGTTTTTTTTTTTGTGCAAATGCAAATGATCACTCCTAGACTCCTTACATGTCACGTGAGAGTTGGAAGTCTCCAGTAATAAGAGTCTCACCATGGGGGCTGGAACCATAGCACAGAGGATAGGGCATTTGCCTTGCACATGGCTGAACCGGGTTCGATTCCCAGCATCCCATATGTTCCCCCAGCACCGCCAGGAGTAATTCCTGAGTGAAGAGCTGGGAGTAACTCCTGTGAATCCCCAGGTGTGATCCAAAAAGCAAAAAAAAAAAAAAGAAAGAAAAGAGTCTCACCACGTTACTCATTTATTTTTCACTGCAGAGACCAACAATATGAAAGAGCCTACAGTTACTTGGCAATAGTTTCTATTTTTTAAAAGCATTTTGGTTATAGACCACAAGTTATTCAGGCTTAGACTTATGAGACACAGAGAGAGTACAGGGGTTAAATTATTTGTCTTGCAAACAGTGACTGGGTTCAATCCCTGCCAGCACGTATGGTTCCCCAGAACACCTAAGCACAGAGTCAGGAGTTAGTTCTGAGCAGAGCTCTGTATGTCCAAGAAAAACAAAACAAAAGAAAAATGTTCAGTGCAATGGTGTATTTGCACCTTTTGACATTTCATTCTGCTACGCTACATTTTGAAGAAATGTCTCAACACATAAGTTTAAGAAACTAAGCATCATAAACAGCCAACTTCAAGTAAAAATGCTTTAAGTAGATTTTACACTTTCTTTTAAGCGTAGCTGATTTTCTCCCTAGGAAGCAAACACACTGTGGAAGAATCGGGACTGTCAAATCCAGGTTCTGCAAGACAGATCCAACTGTCAGTTCAGCGACTCGTGTTTTCTGAGAACAGGATAGTCCCTGTCAGCCTCACAAGGACCATCTGACTCAGCTGCCAATGAAATCAGAACCCTCTGTGTTACAGAGTGAAAACGGGTGCCACATCTACGGAATAAGTCACTTGAGATTGGCTCTAAGAGAAGGCTACTCTGCATATAATGCAAGTAGGTGAAAGAAAAGACTTTTATAATAATGCACTGATTCTTTTTGTTATTGTTTTCAGAAAGCACTAAACTATTCTTGCAAAAGGAATTGTGGGGCTGTTAACTGGTTATGAAACTCCCTTAGACCATAGTTTTATATTGAAGATTAAATAATCTGATTGAAATATTAACCACTTGTCTCAGTCCTATCCCAGTCTTTTCTATTATGGATATTTGGAAATAGAAATGAAGTGAAATGTCCCTGAGACCATTATAATGACTATATTAAATCTGACCTTGTAAAAAAGTTTCCAGAATGGTATGCCATAATAATAAGGAAATATAACATACATCTGCTTTCATTTTTAATAATATATACTTCTTATGGATTGGGGATAATAATATGTAAGTTTTCATTTTTATGAATTGAATCAAAATACTGAAGTCATAATTGTAATCACCTTGATGAGCTGCTTTGCAGAATAAAAGTCTCTTTCTGGGAGACTAATAAAATTTAGGGTGGTTGTGGATGATCAGTATTGTGTTTGTATGTACGAGGAATGTCTTAGGACTTTCACATATTAACTCGGGTAATATTAAATCACCTAAGATTTAGGCAAATATTTAAGTGCCACAGTTCCTATTTCTGAGGAAACCTCAACAAGTCTGTGTATGTGACAAATGGAATCTCAGATTGATGCTCTGACACTTAATGCAAGTTTCTTTGGCAAAGATCTGCCTCTGTGAGACTTTAGCCAAGGACGGTGATCTCAGATCCAGAGTTTCATAGATACCAGCTCAGAAGACACTGACAGTTCCTGGGAGAAGAGGGCCTGGTGCTCCATTATGCTCTGTGGTTTGATTTTTCCAGGGAAGTGCTTTTCCTTTCTTAAGACATAGTGATGAGGGCGAATGAGTTGTTGATATTGCAACTGAGGTAATAATTGTCTCTGTAATTCAGAGTATAGCTGATAATCAAGAAGAAAAAAACAACATGTATTTCACCATCATTTGGTTTCAAATGTTAAGGAACCGTACTTTTAACATACCATGTCTTTGCCAGATGCTCCCTGTTTTGAATCTCAGGTAGGTGATCTACGTAGTACCACAATGGGGGCAGCTTAAACTAGCAGAAGTTGGGGCTGGAGAGATAGCACAGCGGGTAGGGAGTGTGCCTTGCACGCGGCCGACCTGGGTTTGATTCCCAGCATCCCATATGGTCCCCTGAGCACCGCCAGGAGTAACTCCTGAGTGCAGAGCCAGGAGTAACCCCTGTGCATTGCCAGGTGTCACCCAAAAAGCAATAAATAAATAAATAAATAAATAAATAAATAAATAAACTAGCAGAAGTTGTTGACTCACAGCTTTTTGTGTTCCGGATTTTATTACACCTTTATTCTTTTAGGAATTAGAATAGCACCCAAGATTTATAAAGCTGTTCATAATAGATGTTTCAGGAGTTTACTGTTCCAACACTAGTCCTGTCATTGGTGAGACTTTTCCTCCTGGATTTTTCTACTTTCCCACCCAGTCCCCAAGCCCGGACCACTTTATTATAATATATTTATATTTCAAGCAGGTAGTAGCATATCTTCAAAGGTTCGTGCTGGTGTTGATATTCTTCTTTCTCTCTGCCTCCTCCTGATTTTCAAAGGTTCCATGTATACAGTAGTTTCTAGTTGGCAGAAATGATCTGACACTGAATAGAATTAACTATCCGATATGCTTGACCTCTCTTAAGAAGAGCCTGTCTCTGAGGTTATAGATCTGTATTTAAAGGGTAATATAGTGCCACTGTAGAACATACTAGCAAAAGAATCGTGCAAAAAGTATGAGTATAGATATGAAAAAGTTCTTTCATGCTTCTTTCGCTGGGACCATGTTTAGGTGGATGATTAGTTAGGAAATAGCTCTATGATGAAGAAAAATGTAGCAGGTATCGTGGACAGCGAATCTTGCTTTCACAAGATTTATAATAAAAACTCAACACAGATAACACACTTTTAAAAATACTAAGCACCTGAAACATCATAGATATTTAATTTTATTCCTAACATTAATTTGCATATTTTTAAGCCTACAAAGGAAATGAAGAATGTTTTATAGTAAACACCCATTTACCAAACACTAGATTATATATAGATATAGATAATATAACACTGTATAACACTTTCCTCCCGTTGTTCATTGATTTGCTCGAGCAGACCCAGTAACGTCTCCATTGTGACAGTTGTTGTTACTGTGTTTGGCATAGCGAATATGTCATGGGTAGCTTGCCAGGCTTTGCTGTGCGGGCAAGATACTCTCGATAGCTTGCCGGGCTCTCAGAAAGTGGTGAAGAAATCGAACCTGGGTTGGCCGGGTTGGCCGTGTGCAAAGCAAACACCCTACCCTCTGGGCTATCTCTCCAGCCCATATTATATATGCACTTTAATAAATGAATGCATAAGTATAAATAAATATTAATTAATAAAGACAATATTGATCTCACTGAAGAAAGTTTTTCTTGACCCTTCCCAAAAACTATGAGTATACAAGCTTTTATTCTATTTTTCTTTTGCTGTACACAAGAGTTATTATTGATAAAGTTTTATAGACATTTTAGTACATGTTTCTTTGTGGACATATATCTTAATTTTTTTTACATAATGAGTAATAAAATTGCTGATCAGATCAGATCTAGAGAATTAGTATAGGGATTCAAAACTTTCTGTGTATTTGGTCAACCTGGATTTGATCCCCAGAACCACATATATATCTGAGGACTTCCAGGATTAATCCTGAGCATAGAGCTAGGATGAAGCCCTAAACATTTCTGGGTGTGGTCCCCAAAGAAAGAAAAATTGCTGAACCGAATAGTAGATGTGTGTTACATTTTCTAAGAAACTGAGTACTAATAATCTGAAAAGTAATAGGTCACAAGCAAAAAAGATCCACAAGACTAATTTTTTTAAAACATGGCTGACTCAATTGCAGAATTCTTCAAGGGTATGAAAATTAAGACATTGAAAAGGTAAAGGTAAAGGCCCTCCCGTTGATCGTCGATTTGCTCGAGCGGGCCCAGTAACGTCTCCATTGGAGACTTTGTTGTTACTGTGTCTGGCATATCGAATACTCTCGGTAGCTTGCCAGGCTCTCCGAGAGGGGCAGAGGAATCGAACTCGGGTCGGCCATGTTGGCTGCGTGCAAGGCAGACGCCCTACCCGCTGTGCTATCGCTCCAGCCTCTCTCAAATCCATACTAGAGTATATGGTAAGCAATCTTTATATATTTAAAGCAAATAAAGTTGGTGTTAATAACCATGGACTTGGGGTCTTATTGAGCTTAATAAGTAAAGGAGATTTTACCTATCAGAATATCCTCAAAGACTAGTACAGTGTAGAATCCTTAAATATGTGCAAAAGTATTTGTTTAACAGAGATATTAAACATCATGACCTGAATATTAAATATGATTATTTTGCCATAATGAGTACCACAGACATTAGATATAGAATACTCTAAAAATTTCGTTGAGTCTTGTATTAAACATGATATTCATATTTCTTTTCAGTATTAAGGAACAAATGAAAACCTAGGTGATAAGAATTTTCACTCTATCTGTCTTGACAAAGTACCTTAAATTTTAGTATGTGTTCAAATAGATTTGTCTAATAAGCAACAAATAGAATGAAATGAAATGATTTTAATTACAATCATTTTAGTTTAGTGAATTCACACTAAATGCAGAGAAGTAGTAGTTATTTGAGTCTATTAATAAGGTTTCAACTTTTTGTGAGGTTTCAATGTTAATGCTTTTAATGTCTGCAAAGACAGATTCATATTTTACTGATTTCTATGAATATGAAGACTTTGGTCATTTCAAAATCACAATCAATTGAAATTTTGTGAGTGTAATGCTTAATTCCATTCTACAGTACTAAGTGCATGTCTATGTAACCCATACAGTTCTGAAATTTATCACCGTGAATTTTAAGATTTATTATGTTTGTAGATTAAAAATTTGCCACATCAGAATTTTCAGCTTAAGTACCATGTTTATAGATTGAAAGAAGTAGTAAACTATTTTTGCAGTTCATATTTAACTCTGCATGGGATTGTGAAACCACAAGCCCCCATGTTTATTTACTAAGCTGCTCTTTTTTTATATTTCTTTTAAAATTTTTATTGAATCACCAGGAGATGCATAATTGCAAAGTTGTTCATAATGGGATTTCAGTTATCCAGTGTTCCAATCTCATCCCTCCACTAGGGTCCATTTCCCACCACAGATGTCCCCAGTCTCCCAGACCGCAGACTAGCCTGTCTCTGTGGCAGAGACTCTCTCTCTCCTCTCTCTGTCTCTCCCCCCGCCCTCCCCCTCCTTCTGGCATTGTGGCTTGCACTAGAGATACTGAAAGTCCATCATGTTGGTTCATTAACCTCCCTTCAGCACTCAGCTCTTATGTGGAGAAATCATTTCCAACTGTCACTGTCATAGAGATCCCTTCTCTGTCCTAACCACCCTCCCCCACACCACCACTTGTGACAAGCTTCCAACCTCCTGCCCCTGATTTCTGCTGTCCTTGGGTATTGGTCTCATGCTGAGTTTTTTCATATCTTACCAATGAGTGCAATTATTCTATGTTTGTTCCTCTCCCTCTCTTGTCTCACTCAATATGAGACTGTTCATGTCCCTCCATTTATAAGCCAATTTCATGACTTCATATTTTCCCTGTAGTTGTGTAGTATTCCATGGTGTAGATGTACCATAGCTTCTTTATTTAGTTGTCTGTTCTTGAACACTTGAATTCTGATTGCCAGATTTTCATTATTGTGAATTGTACTGCAAATGAACAAAGAAGTGAAGATGATGTTTCTGCTGTGTGTTTTGGGGCATCCAGGATATATTCCCAGAAGTGACATTGCTGGATCATAAGGAAGTAGATTTCTAGTTTTTATGAGGAATTCCTATATAGTTTTCAAAAACAAGACTGGACCAGTTGGCATTCCCACCACCAATGAATGAAAGTCCCTTCCTCCTGTATCTGCTCCAGCACTGGTGGTTCTTGTTCTTTTGGATGTTGCCAGTCTCTGTGGTATGAGATGGTATCTCATAGTTGTTTTGATTTTCATCTTCCTGATAATTAGCAGTGTAGAGCATTTTTTCACGTGCCTTTTGACCATTTGTATTTCTTCATTAAGAAAGTTTCTGTTCGAACCATAAGGTACATTGAAGATAAAGTTGGCAAAACCCTCCATGACATTGAAGCTAATGGTATCTTCAAAGATGCCACGCCACTGGCCAAGCAAGTGAAAACAGAGATAGACAAATGGGACTATCTTAAACTAAGAAGCTTCTGCACCTCCAAAGAAACAGTGACCAAAATACAAAGACAGTCTACAGAATGGGAAAGGATATTCACCGAATACACATCTGACAAGGGGTTGATATCCAGGATATACAAAATACTGGTTAAACTCCACAAGAAGAAAACATCCAACCCCATCCAAAAATGGGGCAATGAAATGAACAGAAACTTTCTCAAAGAAGAAATCCGAATGGCAAAAAAGCACATGAGAAAATGCTCTACATCATTAATCATCAGGGAGATGCAGATCAAAACCACAATGAGATACCATCTCACACCTCAGAGACTGGCCCACATTCAAAAGAACAAAAGCAACCGATGCTGGCGTGGTTGTGGCGAGAAAGGGACACTCCTTCACTGTTGGTGGGAATGCCGACTGGTTCAGCCCTTCTGGAAAACAGTATGGACGATTCTCAAAAAATTAGAAATTGAGCTCCCATTTGACCCAGCAATACCACTCCTGGGAATATATCCCAGAGAGGCAAAAATGTATAGTCGAAGTGACATCTGCACTTGTTTGTTCATTGCAGCCCTCTTTACAATAGCCAGAAACTGGAAGAAACCTGAATGCCCAAGAACAGATGACTGGTTAAAGAAACTTTGGTACATCTACACAATGGAGTACTATGTAGCTCTTAGAAAAGATGAAGTCATGAAATTTACATACAAGTGGTACAATATGGAAAGTATCATGCTAAGCGAAATGAGTCAGAAAGAGAGGGATAGACATAGAAAGATTGCATTCATCTGGGGGATATAAAGTAACAAAGTATGAGATTAATACCCAAGAATAGCTGAGATCAGCACCAGGAGGATTGCTCCATAACTTAGAGGCCAGCCGGGTATCCTAGAGGAAAGGGCTATTCAGATAGAGAAGGGAGCACCAAATAAAGGATGTTTGGAGGATCCTCCCAGGAGGGGAGATGCATGTCGAAAGTAGACTATGGACTGAACATGTTTGCCACTCAATGCCTCTTTTGCAGACCACAACACCCAAAAGGAGAGAGAGAACACAGGGGATTGCCCTGCCACAGAGACGGGGGGATGGGGGATGGGGGTGGGAGGGATATTATCCATGGTGGTGGAAAATGGGCACTGGTGGAGGGATGGGTATCTGATCATTGTATAATTGAAACCAAAGCACAAAAAATTGTAAATCTACAACTTTAAAAAAAAATAAAATAAAATAAAGGGGAAAAAAAAAAAAAAAAAAAAAAAAAAAAGAAAGTTTCTGTTCGTTTCTTCTCCCCATTTTTGGTGGGATTGGATGTTTATTTCTTGTAAAGTCTGATGAGTGCCTTATATATCTTGGATATTTACTTCTTACCATATGGGTATTAGGTAAATAATTTTTTCCATTTCATCAGCTGTCTCTGTATTTTGGTCACTGTTCTTTCAAGGTGCAGAAGCTTCTTAGTTTAAAATAATCCCATTTATTTATCTTTGCTTCCACATGCTTGGTCAGTGGTGTTTCGTCTTTGAAGATGCCTTTAGCTTCAGTGCTCTAGAGGGTTTTGCCTACATTTTCCCGGATGTACCTTATGGATTTAGGTCTGATATTGAGGTCTTTAATCCATTTTGATCTGACTTCTGTCCCTGCCTCTCTCTAAGAGAGAGGTCTGAGTTCATTTTTTTTGCATGTTGTATGCTGCTTTTTCTTTCACATTGTCTTCTCTCCAATTTCCTCTGTCCCTAGACTCATTTGATTTACACTTCACCTCAGATCACCTAAGGAATCCAGAAATAGCACAGCATTGATCAGTACTTATTCCCATTCTGTGTCTCCATGAAATCAGTCAGTTTGCAAGAGTTAATTGGTGTCATTTTTTGAGGATGACAACTATGAGAATTGAAACTATTTTTATAGATACCGCTCAAATATTTGTGACCAAGACATGTCTGCTGAAGTTATTTTTATGCAATCAATAAATATCGAACAAATGAATGAATTATGTGAAGTAGAAAATCAGGGTTCTATTTCAGCATAGACCAATATTTATGAACAATTTACTAACTGAACAGCCTCAAATTAGTCACATTTATTCTCACCAAGCAAATGAGAATAATAACTATCTTTCATGATAGTTATATAGGGATGATGATATTATTCTATGGATTTGTAAGTAGATCAAATACTTAACAAAAATTAGTTATTATTAGTCTGTTAATTAATGATCAGGGTTGGGTTAATAATCAAGAAACTTGAATACGAAACTTAAAACTCCCTATTGTGTTTGCTTTATAGTGAACTAGTTTGCTAACTAGTGAACTAGTCTGTATAAGAACAGCTATTGCTTTCTGGAACACAACTATGATTAATTTGAATCTATATAAACTAAGATAGAAAAAAGTTGAGAAACTAGTCTCACAGTACTGAGCTCTGTTTGGAATATGTCCAGCAGGTCTATATGTCAGATCACTTCACTTAATCACTTAATCCCCGTTATTCATCGATTTATTCGAGCGGGTGCCAGTAACGTCTCCATTCATCTCGGTTGCGTGCTAGCGTAGCCCAATGGTATCTGTTCGTTTTAGGAACATGTAGAGCCTCAAACCGATCATTTAGGGTCTTGACGAAGAAGTCTGACCATCTTATAGGTGGGCGTCCACGTGATCTTTTGATGTCTCGTGGAATCCAATCAGTAATGGCTCTAGTCCAGCGGTTGTCTGTAAACCTCATTACGTGTCCAGCCCATCTGATTTTTGATGTCTTGGCAAATGAGACAGCGTCCCTGATTCTTGAGCGTTGACGAAGATCAGAACTCCGGACTCTATCTATCATTTGAGTGAATCATGATATTCCAAGCATAGTTCTTTCGATTCCTCTTTGAGAGACCCGAATAGTGTTCTCATCCTGTTTTCGTAGGGTCCAGGTCTCTGAGGCATATGTTAATGCAGGAAGAATAGTGGAATCAAAGAGATGTGCTCTAGCTGGAGGTTCTTTGTCCTTTTAGTTATTTCTTCAATGCTCTTGAAGGCATTCCAAGCCGCTCTCTTCCTCCTGCGCAACTCAGGTGCCAGGTCATTCATCATGTTGATTTCTCGACCTAAGTATATATAACTGTTGCATTCGGAGATGGTGGTTCCGTTGAGAGCGAATGGAGCGTCAGGAACAAGGCTGTTTCTCATAAACATTGTCTTCGTAAGATTCAGCTGGAGTCCGACCTTTACACACTCAAGGTCAAAGTCGGCCAGCATTTGTGCCGCTTGGCTGATGTTTGGTGTTATTAAAACAATATCATCAGCAAAGCGGAGGTGGTGTAGTTGCCGACCATCTATCTTCACTCCCATGTTTTCCCATTCTAGTCGTCGCATGATGTTCTCGAGGGTGGCACTGAAGAGTTTTGGTGAAATGGTATCACCCTGCCGAACCCCTCTCTTGATATGGATGATTACTTCTTTGTAGAATGGTGAGATCTTGGTAGTGAATCCGCAATAGAGCTCATGAAGGATCCTGATGTATTGAGTTTGTACGCCCTGATTGGCTAGGGCTTCCATGACCGCTTCCGTTTCAACAGAATCAAAGGCCTTCTTTAAATCAATGAACGTTAGACAGAGCGGCATCTTGAACTCCCGAGATACCTCAATGAGCTTGGTTATTGTGTGGATATGGTCAATGGTACTGAATCCTTTTCGGAATCCAGCTTGTTCACATGGTTGTCCTTCATCTAGTGTTCTGCTAATCCTATTCAGGATGACTCGAGTGAATAGTTTGTAGATGACAGACAATAGGCAGATTGGGCGATAGTTGCCAATGTCGTGGATGTCTCCTTTCTTGTATAGTAGTACAGTCTTGCTGGTTTTCCATTGGGATGGAACCTTGCATTCAGACAGGTAGCGTGTGAAGAGTCGAGCTAATGTATTGATGAGTACTGATGGTAAGTTCTTCAGGTGTTCAGGTCTGATCTTGTCTGGGCCAGGTGCTTTTTGTTTCTTTACCGACGAGATGGCATGTTGGATTTCGGAAGGGAGAACATTGGGAACGACATATCCATCATGTGGTATGTGGTATGTGGGCAAGTGGATGTGGCTATTAAAGAGATCTGAGTAGAAGTCATGAATAATCTTCTCCATTGCCCTTCTGGAAGATGTGATAGATCCATCATGATGTCGGAGGGCAGTCATCTTGGTTTTGTAGTTGGTGAAGGACAGGCGGGCATTACGAATGTTTTTCCCAGCTTCTGCTGCATCTACCGGTACTGCTGCTCTCCTGTTTTTGAGGTCATCTTTGATGGCTTTTCTGCACTGTTTTGCCAGTTCGGACGTTTGCTTGTGGTTGCCTGAGGCACGTGCCACGCCACGTTGGCGAATAAGTTCAAGAGTGTTCGAAGAAAGACGGTTTTTTGTGGTTATCTCTCTCTTGGCATTCCTTGCACAATCATGGAGGTGCTGAATCATTCGATCGTATTCCTCATCAATGTTGTCAATGACGGCATCTTCCTATGTTGCTGCAACAGAGCCAAAGAGTTCCCAGTTGGTGGTTGTTCTGGGAGTCTTCTTCTTAAACCTTGCATTCTTTTCTCCTCGTTCTGTGAGGTAGAATTTTGCACGAAGAAGACGGTGGTCTGATCCCGTTTGGAATTTTGGGACAACAGCAACATCGGTTAGGCAAAACCGCCGATTGAATATGATGTGGTCTATTTCATTGTGGAACCGTCCATCGGGAGACTTCCATGTCCAACGTTTAGATTCAGCCTTTTGGAATTGTGAGTTACCATGGAAGGTTTTGGTTGACATGATGAACTCAGACAGTCTGTCACCCTGTTCGTTCCATTCCAGGCCATGGGTTCCGATGTGGAGTTCATCGACTGATCTTCTTGGTCCTATCTTGGCATTAAAATCACCGACAATGATCTTGTAGAAGGTGTGATCTTCTTTATAGAATTTCTCCAGCTCCATGTAGAATTTTTCATATGTCAGATATGTTTGGTAAATATTAAATCAAAACCCAGACATATTTCCTGGGTTATAATTCAAAAGGTGTTTTGATAAGTTCAAGGTTTTCATTCTTTAACGCCAGCCATTTTCGTAAAAAAAAATCATCCGCCACGAAAAAGCAATCTTCTTTTTCTGAGAAAACTATTCTTTAGAGAAATAATCTATTGGTTGATAAGTGCTCAAACCCACTTAAATTATTTGAATTATCCACTGGGAGACTTTTCTAAACTATTTTCTTCTAAATGTGTTTTCGTATATTATATTTAGTCTACAGCCAGCTTTACCTGGCATAATTTCATTCTGAAGAAACTCACCATTCTAGAGAAAAATGTTTTGTCATTGCCAACACATCACAACAGTTCTAGACTGTTGATGCTCAATTAAAATTTATATTTATCTTAATTTCCATGAATGTGAGAGCTCAAGCACACCTTACAAAATGAAGCAGTAGCATGCTGCAGTGATCTGTCGTGATAAGTTATACTTAATGTCATATGGCAACAAGGTTCATTTCATTTTCATTTCATCATCCTGTTAATCGTCGATTGCCTCGAGCAGGCCCCAGTAACGTCTCTTTCATCCTAGCCCTGAGATTATATTCACGGCTCTTTAGGAGAATGAGACCCATCATTGTTACTGGTATTTGGCATATTTGGTAGGCCACGGGGAGTTTGCCAGACTCTGCCCTGTGGGCAGGCTACATTCGATAGCCTGCAAGTTTGTCCAAAGTAGGAATGAGATAATAAGATGTCATAAAAAGATGTCCTGATAAAATGTCCGGGATCTGGATTTTATAGTCTCTGAGTCTTGGCCGCTGATGGGATTACACGGCGCCAGGGGGCCAGGTGGTGGGTGTGACCCCCGCCTACTGGAATTTGGAGGATCTGGGTGGAAGATGCTCGACTCCAATTCGAGTAGGCTTGGAGGTCTCGGCCCCGGAACCCGCGTGGCTTTGTCCCTCTGCCAGTACCTTCATGTGTGCGGAGAGTGGTCTCAGCATGGTGGTGGCTGGTCCTGGAGGTCTTCGGCTGCCGTAGCCCTGGTCGGGGCGGGGAGGAAAGCTCAACCCGCTCCCCTCCAAGGGACTCCGGGAAGGAACACCCAGGCGCGGGGGCAGAGACTGCACTGGTCTCGTCCGGGATCTGGATTTTATAGTCTCTGGGTCTTGGCCATTGATGGGATTACACAGCGCCAGGGGGCCAGGTGGTGGGTGTGACCCCCGCCTACTGGAATTTGGAGGATCTGGGTGGAGGATGCTCAACTCCAATCCGAGTAGGCTTGGAGGTCTCGGCCCCGGAACCCGCGTGGCTTTGTCCCTCTGCCAGTACCTTCATGTGTGCGGAGAGTGGTCTCAGCATGGTTAGTTAAAAATATATACAGATGTGAAAATAGAATTCACATCTGTGACTAGTCCATAGGAAATAATCAACAGTTGACTCAAACACTGTAGCACTGCCCTCCTGTTGTTCATCAATTTGCTTGAGGGGGCCCAGTAACATCTCCATTGTGAGACTTGTTGTTACTGTGTTTGGCATATCAAATACGTCACGGGTATTTTGCCAGACTTTGCCGTGTGGGCGAGATACTCTCGGTTGCTTTCTGGCTCTTGGAGAGGGACGGAGGAATCGAACCCGGGTCAGCCGGCAGGTCACATGTAAGGCAAAGGCCCTACCCGCTAAGATATTTAAATGTATATTTAGATTTTTCTGAAAAAACTTGAAAGTTTCTATGGCTCTCTGTCATCCTTTCTCCCTGGCCTCTTTAAGCTTCAGTGGATTCTATTCAACTTGTAGGAACCTGGCTGTTTTTCTTTTCTTTCCTTTTTCTTTTTTTTTATTTTAAATTTTTATTAGTGAAACACCATGAGGTACAGTTGTAGACTTACAAATTTTTGTGCTTGGGTTTCAATTATACAATGATCAAATACCCATCCCTCCACCAGTGCCCATCCTCCACCACCACGGATCCCAGTATCCCTCCCACCCCCCATCCCCCCATCCCACCCTGCCTCTGTGGCAGGGCATTCCCTTTTGTTCTCTCTCTCCTTTTGGGTGCTGTTTTTCAAAGACTCTGAAGAGAAAGGACATTCGCCATAAGGTTCTTTTGCTGTTTTTATTTTGTTGTGTTCATATTTTTTTCTGGCTCTATTTTCCCACTGTAGCACGGAGCTGAATTGTGCATCGATGATTGCTGAATCACCTTTCTTTCTGCCTCGGCTGGTTCTGGAAGCTATTATACAACGTCCTTTCACCTTGAATATGCTGGAAAATACAGTCTCTGCTCAGTGCCTCCTTTTTAAAAGCACTGTCAAGGCTGCATGTGGACAGCACTCCAAATATTCCCTGGGCCTCATAGGAAAAAAAGATTTAAGAAATTATCTGTCAACTTTCCCGTCCCCAAACAGGGCAGTTAAGGTCTGCAGCAGTTTGTTCCCTCAGTTGGACATAGACATGCCAGGAACATAGTCGGTCAACAACCTCTCCGACAATTTCCAGTGTGACTGTGAGCCCCTCCCTGATTTGCACCCCAGCCCCCGTGGCTCCCAATTCTAGAGTCTCTGATTTCTCTCTCTCCCATTCTGCCTCTCTGGGCACCTTCACCTCAAGCCTGTTTCTCTGTCTATTCTCACCTCCTGCACCCCCTCCTGTGACCGCAAATCTCTCAGTTCTTTTGGAAAAATCAAATCTCAAGACTATAGCTGAAACTTTGATTTAGTCCTCATCTTTCAGTTTCAGATTGTAGCATCTTAGACTCAGTTTATCCTTCCCAAATTTCTTCCTTGTGAACTTCTCCTATTTCTATCACAGTTACATTGATTATTACGGTTACTGAAACTTCATGCTTGGCGGCTTTGGCTAGAATTGTTGGTTGACTTAACTACTCTTAAGTTCATCACCAAGATGTCTTAATCTATCCTTTATTGTGGAATTTGAAACCCTTCTCTCCTTTTTAACTTCCTGTTCAATTTCTGATTTTCTGTTTGTCTTTATACCTTGGTCTATGTAACCCTAATTTTCAACCATCCCCACCCCCACCAAGATAATTTCTATATCCACTGTCATTTGTCTTCAACTGATCATAGTAACAACAATTAATCTAGTTGAGAAATTTTTAGCCTTTATTGTTTTTTTATACATATGTATATATTACATATATATAGTATACTGGGCTGGAGCGATAGCACAGCGGGTAGGGTGTTTGCCTTGCATGCGGCAGACCCTGGTTTGATTCCTCCATCCTTCTCAGAGAGCCCGGCAAGCTACCGAGAGTATCTCGCCCTCACAGCAGAGCCTGGCAAGCTACCCGTGGCATATTGGATATGCCAAAAACAGTAACAACAAGTCTCACAATGGAGATGTTACTGGTGCCCACTCAAGCAAATCAACGAACAATGGGACAACAGCGCTACAGTGCTATAGTATACTGGGGACAGATAGGGTGCTTTTCTTTTTTTTCTTTTTTTTCATTTTTGGGTCACACCCAGCCGATGCTCAGGAGTTACTCCTGGCTTTGCACTCAGGAATCACTCCTGGCTGTGCTTGGGGGACCTTATGGGATGCTGGGAATCAAACCCGGGTTGGCCGCATGCAAGGCAAACGCCCTACCCACTGTGCTATTGCTCCAGCCCCTGGGTGCTTTTCTTGCATGTAGCCAATCTAGGTTCAATTCCAAGCATGCCATAAAGTCTTCTAAGCACCATTCAGGGGTAATCCCTGAACACAGAGACAAAATAAACCTTGAGCACTCAGAGTATGATGCTTTGATTATCTTTTTAAAAGTAGAAAATTAAAGAGAGAGAGGAAGAGAGAGAGAGTGTGTGTGTGTGCCTGCCATAGAGGCTGGTAGGATGGGGGTGGGGTGATGGGAGGGAACCTGGTGACCCTGGTGCTGGGAAACGTGCCCTGGTGAAGGGATGGGTTTTGAGACACTCTATGACTGAAACTCAACCATGACCAGCTTTGTGAGAGTCTATCTCACAGTGATTCAATAATAAAAATCTTAAAATAAATAAATAATAAAAGTAGGAAATTAAGAGTCAGAGAGGTTAAGCCACTTGGCCAAGTTTACAGACGTGCAAGTGACAAAGCTGGAATTCAGAACTGGCCCCTTGCTGCCTAAAACGCAACTATCAGTCACGGTCAATCGTGGCTCTTTAATTAAAAATATATGATTAATTTTAAAAAACACAAAGATGTCTCTCAACCAAAGAGCATGTCCATCATCTGCGTGTGTCCCTCAGGAATCAGCTTCAGTGCCCATCCCTCTGGCACGAGAGGCCCCGGGCTTGCCCAGCCCATTGCCACGTCCGCAATGACGAGAGTGAGGAGCTCCAGCCTCTAGTGTGCCACCTTGTTGACCTAATTCTTGGTATTTCCTTTCACCCACCTGTCACCACATACACACACACACACACACACACACACACACACACACGTGCGTGTGCACCAAAGAAGTGCCCACATACTATAAAATTTCAACGCTGATCTCTGAGCAAGGTGCCTGTCCTATACCTCAGGGTCCTGGAAATAAATATGGATGGAACTTTTGTTGTATATAAATTTTTTGCTGACAATAGTTATCCCAAGGACCGTTTCATGGCCAGGTTCTGTTTTGCCAGATCTGATATTATTTCAAGCTAAGACTAGTTGGCTATGGCCCTTCCAGTCTCAATATCCATACTCTTTCTGCCTCCTGGCAGTAAGTTCCAAAGGCTGACTCTGGGAAGTCTATCTACGGATATATGCACATAACTGGCACTTGCCAGAGTTTGAGAACTTTAACTCTATCTGCAAAAAAAGTATTTTTCCAAGAAGTCCTGAAATTTGCTTATAATGGATGGACACAGAGAGTGTCACACTGAGTGATTGACTGGTTGAGGCTGATTGCACTCATTTGTGAGATATAAAAAAATGTAGGAGACTAATACCCAAAGAAACTAGAAACGAAGGTCAGGAGGACTGGTCCATGGTTGGAAGTTTGCAACAAGTGTGTGTGTGTGTGTGTGTGTGTAGGGGGGGAGGGCAGTTAGGACAAAGAAGAGATCATTATGATAATGATAGTTGGAAATGATCATTCTGGACAAGAACTGAGAGCCAAAAGGAGCTAAAGGGATATACAAGATGACCTTTCAGTATCTATATTGCAAATAATAATGCCCGAGAGAGAAAGAGAGAGAGAGAGACAGAGACAGAGACAGAGACAGAGAAGGACAGAGAGAAAAGTGTCTACTATAGAGGCACGCTGGGGATGGGGCATGGTAGGAAGGAAACTGGGGATATCGGTGGTAGGAAATTACAATGCTGGAGGGGTGGGTGTTGGAACATTGTATGACTGAAACCCAATCATGAACAATTTTGTAACTGCCTATTTCAAAGTGACTCAATTAAAAAAAATATTTTCTCTTTGCATGGCAGAGCCTGGCCAAGCTACCCGTGGTGTATTCGATCTGCCAAAAACAGTAACAATAATGGGTATCATTTCCCTAACTCTAAAAGAGCCTCCAATAAGGCAACGTTGAGAAAAACAAGTAAGGAGAGACTGCTAAAATCTCAGGGCTGGGATGAATAGAGATGTTACTGGTGCCCGCTCCAGTAAATCACTGAACAATGGGATGACAGTGATAGAGTGATTTTTCTCTTCAATGCAAAGAAAGACATTCATTCCTCCAAGCCCGCAATCTATCAGTGATCAGTCATGAATGGTCCTCCCGACCACTCTTCAAGACTATTTTTTGTTTGTTTATGTTGCAGCAAGAGTGACCTGCTGCAGCCCTGAGGCTTTGCCCTTAGAGCTGATGATGAGGAGCTTCAATGTTGGGAGTCAGTAGAATCTGCCTGATGGTACTCAGGGCCTCTGGTGCTCCATGGGTCAGCCCCGGATCTGGGATTACACTCCCGACTTTGCACCAACAAGTGATATCCTTTACACCTTGACTTATCTCCTCATCCACTTCATAAATAAATGAAAAACATTAAAGGAAGCTGGGTTGGGGACATATCTCCGGGATCACAGATGCACCCCTTGCGTATACAAGCATCAGAGTAAGACCCCTGGCACCAGAGTTCCCCCTTTTCCCAGCACTGCCAGCAGAATCCCTGGTAGTCCTTAAGCATCCCATCCCAACTGGTCCCCAGTGGCACTAGGCTCAAACCTAGTGCAAATAATTTCTCCAAATCAGTATGTGTCTTTTTGCTTTAAACTTCATTTCTTTTATTGCTACAGGAACTCTTTTGTTCGATGTAATTCTATTGTTTATTTCTGGTATTTTTTTCCCCTATGCCAGAGGTGTTTGTATCATTGAAAACTACTCAGGTCATTTGTGGAGAATTTTTTTTAATCTTTATTAGTGAGACACCATGAGGTACAGTTGTAGACTTACAAATTTTGTGCTTGGGTTTCGATTATAAAATGATCAGATACCCATCCCTCCACCAGTGCCCATTTTCCACCACCATGGATAATATCCCCCCCACCCCCATCCTCCCCATCCACCCTGCCTCTGTGGCAGGGCATTCCCCTCTGTTCTCTCTCTCATTTGTGGAGAATTTTGCCTGAGTTTTCTTTAATTGTGGGCTGGAGCAATAGCACAGCGAGTAGAGCGTTTGCCTTGCACATGGCCAACCCGGGTTCAATTCCTCCACCCCTCTCAGAGAGCCCCGCAAGCTACCGAGAGTACCTCGCCTGCACGGCAAAGCCTGGCAAGCTCCCCGTGACATACTTGATATGCCAAACACAGTAACAACAAGTCTCACAATTAGTTGTGAGACATTACTGGTGCCCACTCAAGCAAATCGATGAGCAACAGAAGGACAGTGTTACAGGACAGTGCTTTCTTCAATTATTGGTAGACACAGGTTTGATATTAAGAATTTTCATCCAATTCAGTTAACTTTTTGAATAGTGTGAGATAGAGGTTTGGTTTGTTTTCTTTCTTTCTACTTGTTTTGTGTTTTGCCAGCAGCTGTCCATTTTCCCTAATGCAGTTTGTTGAAGAGGCTCTTCCTGCTCTACTTCTCACAGCCCAGCCCTTTGTCACAGATTAACTTTCCCTACAGCTGCAGACGTACTCATGGGCTCTCGATTTCAGTCTATTGAACTGAGAACGCCTTGTTCCGGGACCACACCGTATTTAGTTCAGCACCAAAAGTCCAACAGAGCCTGCGCACTTGCAGCGTGGCAGGCGGCAAAATCAAACTTCAGAATGTGCCCATCAAGGAGAAGGGCAACAGCGTGGGAAGAAGCCGGGGACAGCAGAGGCGAAAGTCAGTGCTGGAGGCAGGGCTGGTGCTGGATTGGGACTTGCCTAAGTCCCTTTGCAAGTCACTGTCGTAATGAGAAAGAAAAAGAAAAAAGAAATCCTGTATCATTAGTCATTCCAGAATTCATTAGTCACACATATTCTTCACCACTGCATTCTATTTCACTGAATTGTCTTATCGCCAGCTTATTATGAAGACTATTAGTTATATGCTCAAGTCACATGATATCCTGACTTAGTTTTCCCTTATAATATTTCCACTCACATTTTCATCTACATTTACTTTTTAATCCACTCATAATATTCTGAATGACTGTTCAGTGGAAAAAAAAACAGGAAAATATTTTTAAATGAAAAGAACACTTACAGAAACGTAAGCACGAAAGTTTATAAGTCTATAACTGTATCTCATGATGATTCATTAAAATAAAATAATAAAAAAAATAAATAAAATCTAACCCCTAATTATTGTTAAGAAAAAAGAACACTTACATTTATTTTGGTAATTAAGTCACCAGTTTCAATGAAACATCTTTTCAAACTATTCTGAGTATGGTGAAGGTAAAGACCCTCCCGTTGATCGTCGATTTGCTCCAGCGGGCCCAGTAACGTCTCCATTGGAGACTTTGTTGTTACTGTGTTTGGCATATCGAATACTCTTAGTAGTTTGCCGGGCTCTCCAAGAGGGGCAGAGGAATCGAACTCGGGTGGGCCATGTTGGCCGCTTGTAAGGCGAATGCCCTACCGCTGTGATATCGCTCCACTTTTTAAACAAAATTCACATTTTACTTAGGTTGAAATAAACTATACAAAATTGATTTTCTTCACCAAAAATATATATCAATATTTTCACACCATCCCTGGGAAACCACAAAACAGTAATTCTTATAGGTTTTCCAAGTTTTGCTTATAAACCAAGAGGAGGCAGTAGGTACAGTCATGGAGAAAAGACAACAGAACCGAATAAATCCATTGTCAATATCCACGGCTTCTGATCCTATCTTGACCATGAAACAGAAGTGTCCGATATATACCTGATAGAAGTTTGTGAAGCCTCAAAAAAGGACTGTGAACAGCAACAACCAGGTAAGGAACAACAATGGCAGGCTCATCCATTCAAACTGTAATTTCTTCCTTTAAACTCATTTGCTAAAGACAAAAGCTATGCTGACAATCTACACTTAGACAAGCTCACACTTCCCTGGTAATTCTCTTGACTGTCCATTGCAGTCTTTTAGCAGTAAAACTTAAATCCCGCACATGTCAAAGATCGGCTGTGAGCTTCATCGTAACATTTTATAAAATGTGCCCCTTCTTACCCGTATCTTCAAAATGTATTTCTTCAAGGAACCGATAATTCCAATACTTGAAAATTGCATCCACAATGATAATGTTGTGCCTGAAATAACCTAACTAGAAACAACTCCAAAGTGTCACTAGCAGATTTCACACCGAAATGGAATGTGACATTTTCAATGCTATCTTTTGGAAAACAGTTAGGTCTTCAAGCATGAGTTCCAACTGGAGCCACTGAAATAGGCAACTTCTGAATGAACATATTGGTTGAAAGATCTACTGGTCAAGAGAGTGTGTGGCCGGCCTACATACATCATAGCTTTTCGGTGAGATGTTTTCAAATGGAACAGAACCCCTATTTTAAAAGTCTCTTAGATATTTTCAATGGTTTCTGAACTGGCTGTAGGAAGCTCCCACTTAGTTGTATAGAGTTTGATATATGTGTCCACCATTAAATCTAAATCATGTTTTTTTACTTACATGCTTTTTTATTACAAAATGATTAGACATGTCAATTTCATTTTTAAAAATTTTTTTATTTATTGAATCACCATGAGAACAATTACATGGCTTTCAGGTTTAAGTCTCGGTCATACAATGATCAAACATCCATCCCTTCACCAGGGCACATTTTCCACCACCAAGAACCCCAGTATACCCCCCCACCCTAACCCTCCCCCTGCCTGTGAGGCAGATGATTTCCACATAACTCTCTCTCTACTTTGATTACATTCATTATTTTGACAAAAGATGCACCATTATTATTTGGAATTTTCTCCCAACAATCAGAAAAGTCATCGTTAGATAATTTGTTTTCTATTGCAGATTATAAAGAGCATATGATTTTGGATTTCTGATATTTTACTAATTAAGTCTGGAGGGATTTCTGCCAAAACCTGCTGGCTTCCCAGAATGGTTTGTGCACCTCTGGAATCATGGTCATTCCAGAGCTGGAGAGCCGCTCGTGGGAGGCAACTCGTGTTCTTGTCAGGGCGAAAAGGACGGGCTGGTTCCAGACCCTACCCCATGAGGTCAAGGGTGCCCCAGCACCTCCGGCTCATACCTGGCCATCCAATAGTCTCTGAGGCGGCAGCCACCATGCTGCCAGGGGGGAGGAAGGCGGAAGGGACAAACACCCTTTCCCACCCTGGGAAGCACAGCACCATAGCTCAATGCATAGTCCAGACACATTTCTGCCAAAGGCTGCAAAAATATGGGATGCTTCACGAATTTGCATGTCATCCTTGCACAGGAGACATGCTAATCTTCTCCGTATCATTCCAATTTTAGTATATGTGTTGTCAAAGCGAGCACCCAAATCATGTTTTATATCAAAATTTATACTAAGCAAAGCTAGGCTATTCGACCTTTGGTGTGTCAAAGTGATCCTCAGGTTAAACTTTGAGCTGTTGCTGCCCATTTGCATAGCGTTCCCTCTCAACTTGCATCACAGCAAGAAAACACAGGACCTTGTCTGTGTAAATGCGTAAACACTCAGGGAAAATGTGATGTCTGGAGGTTTTCACAGATGGGAGGAGGAAGTTCTGCATCTTTCCCTCTGTTTCCACTTGCTTCTCCCACAATGCAGCTCTCCTGAGGTGGTGTCAGTAATCGCAAATCCATACAGGTCAGCATGGATTGAATTTAAGCTGACCCGTGCAAGAATGAAATTAATTATGGTGAATGTTTCAGTAGAACAGAGTTTAATATTTGTGTAAAATATTCATTCACATAAAAATTTCATTGGTAACCCATGAGTCTTCAAATATCTTAAAGAAAACACAGTTCTATATTTGGTGTTGTGTGTGTGTGTGTGTGTGTGTTTGGTTTTATGGGTTACAGCAGTAATGCTCAGGGGTTACTCTTGGCTCTGCACTCAGGAATCACTCCTAGTAGTGCTCAGGGGACCACCTGGGATGCCGGGGCCCGAAACTGGGTCAGCTGCTTACAAGGCAAACACCCTCCCCTCTGAACTATCACTCCAGCCCCTGTATTTGTATTTTCTAACTGTAATAATTTTAATTATAAGTGAGTCTTGCTGGACTCACTGTCAGATGGAAAAGAAAGATCTCTTTCACCAATTTAAGGCACTTTGTCATAGTGAGATACCACTATTAATAATACTGTAAACCACAGAGAATCTCAATCAATAAAAACATTTAATAGAAGTGTATCATCAAAGAGCATTGTTTTGCTCTAGCTGGACTCTAAAACCAGCCTCAGAGAATGCTGCTTAACCTACAAATGTTCAGTACAGATACATCAAAGAGGGTCAGGGTGATAGTGCAGTGGATAGGCTGCTGGTCTTGCACATGGCCCACCTGAGTTTGAGCCCTGGCCCATGAAAGGTTCCCTGAGCCCACCCAGGAGTGACCCTCAGCACCACCATGTTTAGCTCCAAAGCAAAAACCAAAAACAAAATAAATGGAGCAGAACACCCCCCACCAACAGGAACATATTCTGCTCATTGCTTTGTAAATGGGTGAAACTAACATCATGAAGTATGAAAGGAAGCCTTAGAGAGCAAACGTCTGAGCATATGCATACCCTCTAGGTCATAGAGTTTAGAAGGTCACTTCTCTTCTCTGCAGCAGCTCTGCCACAGGTCAATAGTAAATATTGAGATGACTTGAACCCATAGAGACCGTTTCGGTAGGGTCCACGTGGTCTCATTAAAAATTTCTTTTTTCTGTTATCAGTGGAGAGATGATAGAAATTACACAAGGAGACTTCTGAACTCATAAGCATAACTATGTTAACTATGGAAGAAAGAGATAAATACTCTAAAATTACTGTAATTCATATAGTAATTTTGGGAATATTTTTCTGACCGATGCCAACATAAGTTGAGTAAATGTATTCCTTTTTTTTTTGTTTTAAAACCTATTTTGATAAATAATGCACCTGTCTTGTGGAAAAAACTGCTGAAATATTAAATGTTCACAGATAATCTGTAAATGTTGAATGTGCTTTCAGGAAATTCTAAATATTTGATAATTTAGAATATTGATACTTTTGGCTCTTGAAATGCCTCTTCATTATCACACCCAGATTAAAGTATAAAATTATACTTGTCTCATAATACTGCCTTTATAACAATATTGCCTGAGAATTAAAAAATAAAAGATTAAAAACAGATATAACATAATCATAAAAAATAAAAGCTACATAAGCTCACCTCTAGTTTTAGAAAATGTTTTAAAATATTTGGCTTTGGTATACTTATTTCTACTTTAAATTTTTCTACTGGTATTCTGTGGTTTGCAGTGCTATTAATAATGATTTTTTGTGCACTTAATTTCAATTCCAAAACCATCAGCAATGTATCCGTCCCCCTCCTAAGGTCCCCACCCTCCCAACCCCCTCAATTCAGATGTGTGGATCAGTTCTCCCACTATTTCTACTAATTTCATTTACTTATTAATCAGTTCTACTTATTAATCAGTTCTCCCATTATTTCTGCCAGTGGACCTTTATTTCTGCTTATGTTGAGGAGTTCTGATTGTAGCCCTTGGCATGGATATTGCCATCAAAGTTGATGTTAATCTTCAGAGGAAAGTATTAATATTGTTATTTTGTATTGTCAGTGTTACTACAGCATGGGGCTGGAGCGATAGCACAGTGGGTAGGGCGTTTGCCTTGCGTGCAGCCAACCCGAGTTCAATTCCTCCACCCCTCTCGGAGAGCCCGGCAAGCTACTGAGAGTATTTCACCTGCACGGCAAAGCCTGGCAAGCTCCCTGTGATGTATTTGATATGCCAAACACAGCAACAACAAGTCTCACAATGTTACTGGGCCTGCTCAAGAAAATTGATGAACAACAGGAGGACAATTAGTGACAGTGACTACACCATGATGACCACCAAATACTCAAATTTTTTTTGACATTTTCCAGAGTTTCTCTATATCCCTGACTTCCTCAGATCACCCTCTACTGACCTATCTCATCCTTTATTTTATTTATTGAATCACCATGAGAACAGTCACAAAGGCTTTCAGTTCAAGTTTCGGTCTGTCATACAATGATCAAACACCTGTCCCTTCACCAGTGCACATTTTCCACCACCAAGAACCTCAGTATATCCCCCTCCCCCTCCACCCCCACCTGTGTGGCAGATTTCCACTTTACTCTCTCTCTCCCTACGTTGATCACATTGAATATTATAACAAAAGACCCAACATTGTTATTTGGAATTTTCCCCAACATTCAGACCTGCCACAAAGACATTAGATAATTTGTTTTCTATTGTTTTCTAGTGAAGAGCATATGATGTTGTGTGGCTGCTATTGTGATTGGATTTCTGATATTTTAGTAATAAACCTAGAGTGATGACTGCCATAGGCCCTGGATTCCGAGATTGGTATGTGTGCCTCTGGGATCATGGTTGTTCAGAAGCTGGAGGAGGTGTTTGAGGGTGGTAACCCGGAGCATTGTCATGGCGGGGAACAGGGCCGAATCCACCCCCCATCCCATGAGGCCCCACGTGCCTCGTCAATGCAGCCTCATACCTGGCTGTTCATTAGGGTCTAAAAGATTCAGGCCACCATGCCGCCACCACAAGGGGCACAGGCAGAGGGACAGACACCTTTCCCCTCCCAGAGCGGCATAGCACTGTAGTTAAATGCACAGTCCAGATGCATTTTGTTTGGGCATTATATTTTGCCCAGATTTTCCCACCAACATTCAAGCCTATCTTTCAGGGAAAAACGCTAGATCATTCACTTTCCATTGATCACTTTGCATATTAAGAAATATTAGAAAATAGTCCTGGTACCCTCATACAGACCCATGCTTGTAGAAGCTCATGGTCGCCGGGATTCCATCTGGAGAAGGCGGGGAGAAGGCACCTACTCCATCTGGGACCTCCCAGTGATATTGGCTCTGTCTGGGACCCGGAGAATTCTCCAGGAGTTGTGGAGCCCGCCAGATGGTTCTCTTCGCTTGCTGTGTGCTGTACGATGGCGCTGGGGGTTGGTTGTGGACGTGACTTCCAGGATCAGAGGTTGTTGGGAGCCGAGGCGGAACTGCCCGGCCTGGCATCTCCAGGCGGCTCGGGAAATAGTTCTGGTACTCTCATATGGAGTCATGCTTGTAGAAGTTCATGGTCACCAGGATTCCATCTGGAGAAGGCGTATTTTAAAGGAAGGTCTTAAAAAGAAAAAATATTTTGCAAAAAATCTAACATATGAAAGACATTCCTTCAAGAGAAATTTGAAATAAGTTTCTATATTATTAAAAGAAAATGAACCATGGACGTTTTGAAATAGATTATTTAAATTAGCCAGAGGCAAAAAAAATCTATGCCTTTATAAACAAACCATGATGCCTATGAGTTGATTTTTTGATTAAAAAAATCCAAAAAGTTATTCACAGATGCTAAGTTTTCTGTTTCCAGAAGTTTATGTCTCTACCACTTGATCAACTAAGCAAGTTACATGTAAACTTAAAATATTTCCAAATTACTTCAGGGGAAAATGCTAGTCCAAGAGTGATTAGATTCTAGAACATACTCCCAAATTATCCGTGTGATCAAATTACCTGACACCATCTGTTGTGAAATTGTGCAATATATTTATGTAACATGAGCGAACTTGAAGTTACCTTGACTTTATCAATGAATATTACCACAAACACATGTCTGTTTTAATTTCTTTTTTATATTTAAGACTTAAATATTAATGATAGAAGTGAATCTTCTTAAAAATATCAATGTACTGGCAAGTTAATGAGAAACTATCAGGACAAACTGCAGGCAAGAGAATCCAAATACTTGAAAAAAATGGATTTTTAGATGGGATTGCAATCTCAAAAGGGGTAGAAAAATCAATCTGAGCTAGTCCACAGTGGGGAGAAAAAATGGATAATTCGGTACATGAAGCTGAGATCCAAAGAAGTTGTTCACCAACATGAACTTGAACATGGAATGAGCAGCCTCTTCACTTGCAAGTTTGGTTCATGTTATCTACATGGTTTAAGAAATCTCGATCATGATCTTAAACGAGGTAAGATGCAGCAGGATTCAATTGAGATCATTTTCAGGAGAGAAGTGATATTGCTTAAATAAGCCTTCATGTTCCATCTAAAAATCATATTCAACACTCATTGAAAAGGATATACAAGAGGGGCCGTGGGGAGCGAAGCTGAGGGACCAGTGAGGAGGGGGAGGAAGACCCCGGCCTTCACATCCTCACCTGCGACCCCCGGGCCCACCCTAGCTCTCCTCACTCTGCCCCTTGTGGGCTCAGCTCCCTCAGCCCAGTTTCCCTCATCTCCCTGCAGTGCACCCCGAGGCCCACCCCGGGGACCCGGGTTCGAGCCCCCCATGGCTTCGCATATAGGATTCCTGAGTGCCGAGTGTGGGACTGAGCTCTGAGCACTGTCTGGTGTTGCCCCAACAAAAGCCAAAACTCAAGGTCCCCTCCGCCAAGCCCTCCACCCCACCCCTGCTGACCCCCATGCTTACCACAGCAGAGCCAAGCAGTGACACTGGGCACCTTTGCGTGTGAAGATGGAGATTTGGACTGGGAGATGCAACATTTTCTTCAGAATGCAGAAGTAGATGAGTGACAAGATTCCTCCGGTGCCTCTGGAGGCTGAGCCCGCACCTCCTGCTGGACTCAAGATTCGTCCTCATTACTGAACTCTGTAGATACGGAAAATGTCACACCCATAGGTTTAGCAGTGACACGGGGTAAGTTGAAGCTTGGAGCTTCATTCTGACTTGGAGACGGAATATTTTCTTTGGGACACAGAGTGATTGAGGGGCAGATTCCTCAGGTGGCTCCGAAGGTTGATCCAGGGTCTCCTGTGGCACTGGAGAAGGTTCAAGCTCATGACTGACTTCTGAAAGTATGGAAAATGACACACCCAAAGATTTAGCAGTGACAAGAGGCAAGTTTCAGTATGGAGTATCATTCTGACTTGGAGATGCACATAATCCTCAGGATGCAGAAACGGTTGCGCTTCCATAGAGGATTCAGGAGGCTGAGCCAGGGATTCCCGCTGGACTGAAGATTCAGTCACCTCAGGGATCTTTGGAGCTTGAGCCACTGCCTCCTGCTGTATGACAGAATCCCCCTCAGAGCTCTCTAGAGGCTGAAACTGGGCCTGAGTTTGGGCTGGATATTGCTCATTCTCTTCAAGGCTGTCTGCAGTGTGAGTTAGATTGAGGGTTTCTGGCTGGGTTGAAGTTTCACCCTCACTGGTGTGACCCTTGGGGTTCCGGTAATCTGCAGTTGGCAGGTTTGATGGTGACAGTCGATGCATTTGAAAGCTGGGCTTCTTTCTGGATTGGAGACAGTTTCTTTTCAGGATGACGCAGTAAAAAGTGAACGACAAGTTCCAGAAACTTCAGCTTTCAGGGCCTTAAAAGGAAGCTGTTCTATCTCTTCAAAGGGTTCTGGATGCTGGGGGGGGGGGGGGGGGAGGGAAGGGAAGGATTCAATCTCATGAGAGATTTGGACTTGCTCAGAAGGTTGATCCAGGGTCTCCTGTGGCACTGGAGAAGGTTCAACCTCATTCCTGACTTCTGAAAGTATGGAAAATGACACACCCAAAGATTTAGCAGTGACAAGAGGCAAGTTTAAGTATGGAACATACTAGTACATCCAAAGTTTCACACCCCTCAGGGTAAAAGATATCTAAATTGGAATCTAAGTAATCATCCTGCATCTGTTGTGGTAGACGATGAGGTCTCAGATTTTCTGGGAGTTCCAACAACTTTAGCAATACGGTGGCGGCCAACTAGACCCTTCCTCCGGTTTTCAGGTGAAATAATGAACTTTCATTAAATTTTGAAATCTGTTCTCCTAGACGTGGAGCAGGCACTTCAAACGAGTGATCTTTGAGTTGATCTAGACCTAGTTGGAACTGTACTTGACCCTCTAGGAGGCAAAGCTAGAGGTGGACTCTGGTCCTGAGTCCGATATATCACATATCCCAGGCCACGCAGTGGCAAGTATCAAACCCAGGGAGCCTCTGATGTGTTGCCGGCTTGTCATTCAAACCCTGTGGTTGAACAGGAAATTGATGTGGCCCAGAAGGCAACTCTTTTACCTGAATCCTCATCGAGGACAGGTACCAAACTCCTAGAGAACTTCTAAGGCTACACAACTTTGAGGCAGGAACAACAGCTGGGCAGCAGGCGAGGCAGGCAGGTGATGAATGAATGAACCAACCAGGCTTGGCCCAGGGTTGAAGGGCAAGGGGTGGTGGAAAGTGCAAGATCAGAGGAATGTGCATGTTCAGGGCTTGGGGGGCCCTGGGGTAAGAGGGAGGTCAGCAGGACTGGGTGCAGGACCCACCCTGGGGCTCAGCTCCCAGCACAGCAGCCACTCTGGTCGCACCTGAGGAGACGTAGAGTCCAGAGTAGCAGCCAAGACATGACCTGCGGAGGCTCTGAGGTGCTGCAGTCCAGGCCAGTAGGGCGCGGTTGCCCTGAGGGGTAGCCCAGTCGTTGTTATGGTAACACCGTTATTGCAGCCTGCGCGCCCCTCCCCCACAGCACGTTTGACGTGACAGTTGACCTCAGAATGTAGCAAAGCTCTCTTGCAATACTGTAACTAGCACCCATTTTACTTTCTTCACAGTCCTTCTCATCGAAATCAGTTATTACGATCTCACACTTCTAGAATATAAATTCCATGAGAGGGGGCTTCCTCCCACCCGTCTTCTTGAGTAGGGAACTTTGCAAGGAGTTGGTTCCAAGAGTGGCCTCATTTAGGGATGGATGTTGGTTTCTTGAATTCCTTGGCATTTATACCAAATGCCTTTTCACGTTTCATAGCAAGGTGGACATTTTGTTGTTTGTTTGGGGGCCATACCTGGAGGTGTTTGACGGTGCACCTGGCAGTGCTCAGGAGCCACTCAGTGGCAGGTATCAAGCCCAGGTCTCCCTCAGCACAGTCCATGCTCCAGCCTGATGAACTATGTCTCAGGATCCTACGCTAGTCTCGTTAAGACCCAATTGTAGGTGTCTAAAATTTTCTTGGTGGGTTTGAGTTAAACTATTTAAAAAAAATTATTTTGCAGAACTAGATCAATAGTTCAAAAGATTGAGCACATGCTTTGCACAAGAAAGGTTTGAAGTTGATCCCTACCATCACCTGGTCCCTGAGCACTTTGACAGGTGATTACAACAAAGAGCCAGGCTGGGTGATTCCTGAGCACTGCCAAGTGTGAACCCCGCTACCTTACCCACAAATAAAATTTATTTTACAAAGGAAAAAAAAAGATTTTCAACGAGAGAAACAGAATCACCTTTTCTCTCTCTTTCTTCCCCTAACTCCCTAACTTTGGAAACAAATTTTCTGACTTTGGGCCAAATTCACTATCACTATCACCCCATTGTTCATCGATTTGCTCAAGCGGGCACCAGTAATGTCTCCATTCGTCCCTGTCATGTGCTAGTGTAGTCCGATGACATACTGGGGGCTCTTTCAGGGTCAGGGGAATGAGGACCAACATTGTTACTATTTTTGGCATATCAACTATGCCATGGGTAGTTTGCCAGGCTCTGCCGTGTGGGCGGGGTACTCTCCAGGAGGGATGGAGGCTTTTGGAGCAGCTTCTCATCACCTTTACAGGTGATCCAGTCAGGTATATATGCGGGCATGATACTCTCACTAGACTGCCAGGTTCTCAGAGCCGAGAACTAGAGAGTAAGAGGTTTGTGGCTGCGTGCTTCTGGGAGCTTGGTTTTATAGTCTCTGGATCCTGGCCGTTGATGGGGTCACACGGCAGTTGATGGGTGTAACAGTCTAGCTACTGCAAGATGGGGCATCTGGGTGAAGGAGGCCCAACCCGAACCTAGCATGCTTGGAGATCTCAGCCTCGGGTCCCGCACACCTGGGTTCCTCTGCTGGTTCGTTCATGTGTGAGATTCGTCCAAGTGTGTGGAGAGTGACCTCAGCATGGCTGTGGCTGGGTCCTGGAGGTCTTCAGCTGCCGGAGCTCTGCTCGGTGTGGAGAGGGAAACTCAGCCCGCCCTCCTCCAAGGGGCCCCTGTGAGGACAGCCAGGTGCAGGAGCAGGAGACTCTGCCTTGTTCTCTTCTGGGAGCTTGGTTTTATAGTCTCTGGATCCTGGCAGTTGATGGGGTTCCATGGCAGTTGGTGGGTGCAACTGTCTAGTTGGTGGAAGATGGGGGCTCTGGAAGGAGGAGGCTCAGTCCCAAACTGAGCAGGCTTGGAGATCTCAGCCCCGGGTCCCACACTCCTGGGTTCCTCTGCTGGTTCCTTCATGCATGAGGCTCAACCAAGTGTGTGGAGAGTGGCCTCAGCCTGGCTGTGGCTGGGTCCCGGAGGTCTTCAACTGCCAGGCCTCTGCTGAGGGTGGAGAGGGAAACTCAACCCGCTCTCCTCCAAGGGGCCCTGGTGAGGACAGTCAGGCGCAGGGGGTGGGGGTGAGGGAGGGGAGGAGAGTCTGCCTTGTTTTGGGGCCCAGTTAATTACATATATCCAGCTTCAAATTTGTTCCCATTGACATTTTGCTGCCCACCCCCCCACCATCCCTAGAACACACACATTTAAAAAGTGTATTCATATATTCTCCTGGAAATTAGCAAATTAATTCCTAATTTGGAATACTGTGCAATTGTTGAACAGAAAGCTTCTTTCATAAAATATTTTATATGAGATATATATATGAGATGCTGAGCTCTAGGTATTATATCATACTTGAAAAAAAATGTAACTTTTCAAATGCTGTAACATAATCACACTTAAGGCCCTAAATCCCTAGATTCTGGTTTAAGGGGAGTTCAAAAAGGTATTTCTCTGCATCCAGACCCTGGAATAGGTTACTGTCGCCAAGCCATTCCAGGGTGGAAAGGGTGCTGTCCCTCCACCTGCTCCCCCTAGGCGGCTCTGTTGTCACCATCCTCCAGAGGCCATTGGACAGTCAGGTTTGGGCCCTCAGTGATGAGACATGCGGGGCCTTACAGGATGGGGGTGGAGCTGACCCTTTCCTCTTCTTCCCAACGGGATCCCAAGCACTGACCACGAACTGCCTTTCTGGCTCCTGATCAAGCTGCTTAATGGCCATGATCCAAGAGACTCAGGATCAAATCTCGGAACCCAGCAGGTTTTGGCAGAAATCCCTCCAGATTTAGTTGTTAAAATTTAGGAATTTCAAAATGGCGTGGCCACTACTTCAGCCACATGACTTCATATGTTATTCATAACCAGCAATAGAAAACAAATTGTCTACGGTTGCCTTTTCAGCAGATCTGAGTGTTGGGATAAAATCCCAAATAAAAATGGTAGGTCTGGTGTCAAAATATTGAATGTGATCAAAGTAGAGAGAGAGTAATGTGGAAATTATCTGCCCCAACAGGTAGGGGGAGGGTGTGAGATGGGGGCATACTGGGGTTATTGGGGATGGAGAATGGGCACTGGTCAAGGTACGGGTGTTTCTTTGTATGAGCAAAACTTAAACTTTAAAAGCTTTGTAACTGCTCTCATGGTGATTCAATAAATAAAATTATGAAAAACTTTTTAAAAATTTTAAAAAGGATATAAAAGCTTACATTTAGAGAAACTGAGGGAAACAGCTAGCAAAAACAAACCCACTAAGATTTAAGATATTGCAATCATTAGACAACAAATTAAAGGTACTTGACGTGGTTGCATAAATAAGCAAGACTCAAGCAAGATAATAAAAAAATTGAAAATTATATTCTGAAAACTTGATCAATAAAATGCTAGATTACAAATTAGATAACCAAGTTAAAGGTTAGTTGCTGCATAAAAAGCTAATCATATACATAGGATAAATAGTTTTAATTTCCTTATTTATACAGGTTAAAATCATATATCAATCACAAATTGACTTTTAGTGATTTGTTTTCTGATCATTCTATGTTCCATTACTTTAAGTTTTGTTCCAGACTGCTCATAATTGCTAAGAGTAATAACTGTTTACTCTGGCTAAAGAGAACACCCAGAAAAAAATTTTTTGAACTCCAAACACCAAAGGATATTTTTCTATTAAAGACTTAGGAAGTGGGGTTGGAGCGATAGCATAGTGGATAGGGCGTTTGCCTTGCACACAGCCAACCCAGGTTTGTTTCCCAGCATCCCATATGGTCTCCTGAGCACTGCCAGGAGTAATTCCTGAGCACAGAGCCAGGAGGAACCCCTGTGCATTGCTGGGTGTGACTTGAAAAGCAAAAAAAAAAAACCAAGAAAGTTATTAATATTATAAGGTTCTTTGGGTTTTATGAAGACACAAACTATAAATTAAGCCACTTTACCAAGCACCAGAAGGAGGAGTCCATTTTCTTCATCTTTTCTACACTAGACCTGTCCTGATGTGTAGATTTGTTATTATGATACATGCACCAATATATATGACAATATTATTATTTATTTGCTCATTAAAGAGAACCAGGCTCTTTGTTAAGCATTTTGAATGTGAAATATTATGTAGGCTGTATAGTAAATTGATAGTAATAAATGTTCTTACTCCATAAATAATACAAATACAAAATACTAATATTTTCGACTTAAGTATTCCAATAAAATATTCAGTTAAAATAAGTCAAGATTGATCCAAGTATATCTTTCTCACAATATCTGACTTCTCTTTAATTACAATGAATGGATAATACTTAAAGTCCAGTCCGCTTAATGTCTTGGCTTCACTTTCTCATACATTAATTGTACTAGAACATTCAAGCCAGTATTCCATTTATTTTTCAGCTGGTATATATATATACGACATTTTTATTATCAGATGAAATGGAATCAATTTTAATAAGACTCAATTGAGATAGACCAATGGAGCTAAAATTTTATCATCTACTATAAATCTTGTATAGAAATATTTATATTGTTGGCTACAGCCTTGCTGACATACTTTGCTTCTTCAATTTCAGTTTACAACCTTGGGAAGGGTAAGATTAAGTTTAGACAAGGACACTTATAAAGGATGCTTCCTCATTCTAGTCTAGCACAGATAAAGAAGGAAAATTTTCCAGTGCTTGTAGACTTCCAATCCATTAGTTCAACTAACCTGTGAAACAAGAATAATAGATTTTTTCCCATGGATACTTCAACTGAGACCTCCACTATGTGAAGCAATGAACAAGTTATGAGGCTAGAAGGGGAGTTTCTTCCACATAAAAGAAAGGCTAGAACTTTCTCTTTATCAGCCACCATATGCCATATCTCCACTAGGAAGCTCCAAAAGATGAAAGACGTGTTCATGCACCATGTTTGCCTCAGGTCCTATTTCTCTATTTTCCTTCAAATAGTATGACAGTCTGTTTGGATTACCCAAACAAACAAACAAAAAAATCATCATTCACTGGATAATTAATGAACAACAGAAACTTATTTGCCAACATTTTGAAAATCGTACATCAGTGTCCTTTCTGATGCTGATAAGAGAAGCCTTCTGGTCCGTGGATACCCACTGCTGTCACATAGCAGAGGTTGGCTCTTCTCAGTCTCTTTTATAAGGACAACGAATTTCAGTCATGGGACACTTTTCTCATGAACAAATCACCACCCAAAGACCCTGAATGTCATCATCTGCAGTTATCTAGCATTTTGACATCTGAACAGGGACAGTATAGACACTCTGTGTGGAAAAGTTGAAAACTTCCTCTTGGGAAAGTCACTGATACTCACTTCTCTACTTCTGCTCCTACTCTTCAACTGAAGTGTATTTCCACTATTCCACTGGACCTGCTTCCACTAGGGTCAACAACTGATTGCCATACAACCCATGCACCAGACCTCTCAGCATTTCTTCATTCATCTTTCGCCAGTATTTGACTGCTACGTCTTTATTACCCTTTTCTTCTCTGTTCTTCCAAGTCTGTCTCTGTCACTGTGTGTCTCCATTTTCCCTACATAGAAACCTTTCGGTCTCCTCTTCTGTTACGAAAATGAAGCAAAGAAGGCATGTGTCTATCGAATCCTATGTTATTACTTCTTCCCAACAAGCAAGGATCATTTGCCCAATGCCCCCTGGTATTCATTTTCAAATTCTTATACATTAAGTTGCTCGAAATGCAACCCAAATATGTTTTTTAGCCATGTAGAATTTCTCTGTTTTGTTACAGCCTGCAAAATTGCACCCTGCATCTGCTATCTGTAGATGAAATGACTCCCAGGGCTAAACACGACCTTCAGCCTGGCTGTCCTTCCAAGCTCTGACCTAGACGTACTGTGGAACAGCACCACATAAATACATCCGCTCCATCTGTTCCCAGAGTGTCTCTCCAGCTCCTGCTCTGCAGTAACATCCTATATCACTGGCTCTGGAAGATCTCCTGCTGAGAGTTGAGTCTCCACTTACGCAAAGGGGCCCAAGCGCCACCGTTACAACGTGTTGTGTGTCCCTGCTTATTGGATCCTGCCTTTCCATTGGGCTGGCCTTGGAATCCTCAGAGTCACTATCTTCCTTTTCCTATCTTATTCTTCTTCCTCCCACCCTGCTCATGACAGACTTCTCCATATTTTCTTTCTCTAGGTAATGCTATCAAGGTCTTTGAATCTATTTATTAATTTTGGGGTTCCAGGTGCTGCTCAGAGCTTACTCCCTGCCCTGTACTCAGAGATGACACCTGGCAGTGCTCAGACGGGGGAGGGGGCTGAAACAGCCTGCCTTTAGATGATTTCTTCAGCCCCATTGGCAAAAAAACAAATCTTCACTGGGATCTAGCAGCTCAATCACACATGACTTCCCGTCACTGTCTTCCTGAATTCAGGACACTTCTTCCAGGCTCTCTTTTCCGGTAGGCTTGTATTTACCTCACGGTCTTTATGGTTCTGACGTCCGAATAGAATATTCTTAATCCAGATATTCCTAGGACTAATTTCTTTTTAGCATTTCACCTTTTCCAAGAGACATTTCCTGCTGCCTTCTAAAACAGCATGCCATTTTTTAGGTTAGCGTTAAAAAATGTTACCATTATTGTCACCCATTGCCTCTCTGGCAAACCACAACACCCAATAGGAGAGAGAGAACTAAAGGGAATGCCCTGCCACAGGGACAGGGTGGGATGGGGGCGATGGGGGGTGGGAGGGATACTGGGATCCGCGGTGGTGGGAAATGGGCACTGGCGGAGGGATGGGTACTCGACCATTGTATAATTGAAACCCAAGCACAAAAATTTGTAAGTCGACAACTGTACCTCATGGTGTCTCACTAATAAAAATTTTTTAAAAAATGTTACCAATATTTAACACTTCTCTACCTTTGTTTCTTTTTATCCTTTAACAACTCACTTTCCAGATTTATGTATTGGTTCATTAGTAAGCTTCCCGTGCCTGGATGTGAACCCCACAAAAGGTGGTCCCTATCTGTCTTCAACATTCCCGTATTCTCGGTCCTAAGGCAAGGAACCCAGGACACAGTGGTCACGGGGATGCCTACATTAGCCCATCCTCCTGATTTCTTTCAAAGCACCCATTTGTTGATTTCTGGGGTCTGCTGTAAGCACCACAAACAGTGAGAGTTAGAATGAAAGAAATGTGTTGTCTCATAGTTCTGAAAGCAGAAGTCTGAAAATCAGAATCCCAACAGAGGCACGGCCCTATCAACCGCAGGGAAGGTCTTTTCTTACCTCATCCAACTTCCACAGCAAGCCCTTCACTTGGGAAACATGATTCCAATCACACATGAATTGTGTTGTTGTTGTTGCTGTTGTTGTTGTTGTTTTGGGGCCAGACCCAGTAGTGCTCGCTCTTGCTCCTGGCTCTGCTCTCACTTTTGGTAAGCTGGGGGGACCAGATGGGGTGCTAAGAATCAAAATAGGAATTGCCATGTGCAAGGCAAACGCCCTCCCTGCTACATTATCACCCTGGCACACTGTTCTTCCTTTGCGACATCATACCTCACTCTGTGCGCACGATGCATCTAAATTTCCCCCTTTCTGAAAAACAACACACACCAACACACGCATCAGGCAGAATGCCAATGAGCTAGTTTTACTTCACTGACCTCTGTAAGAACTAGTTCCAAGTTTGAACTCTATTCTGAGGTGCTGGGATGTCACAAAATCACAAATCATCCTGTTAATCGTCGATTGCCTCGAGCAGGCCCCAGTAACGTCTCCTTCATCCTAGCGCTAAGATTATATTCAAGGCTCTTTAGGAGAACGAGATCCATCATTGTGACTGGTATTTGGCATATTGGGTACCCCACGGGGAGTTTGCCAGACTCTGCCGTGTGGGATGTATTTGTTTGGAAATATTTACAAGGAAATAATGCATGCCCAAAGATTCCAGTAACAGGTAATAGCAGATATCGTGTTTGGATTACTCAGGTTACACGTAGAATTCAGTCCTTCTGCAGCTGTTCTCTGTTAGCAGGGCTTGGAAAAATGAAGTGCAAATAAAAGTGGGACCGCAGACTTCCATAATTTGGATGAGTAATCAGCCTCTTTCTGATCCCTTCTTTGTTCTCTAGTCAGGTTTCTAAAATTCCATTCAAAGCCCTGGGAAACTTGGGAGACGGTATGTACTGTCTCTTTAATTCAGTTTTGTGCGACGGAGATCTTTAACTCAGGGTTGTTTACCGGTTCCTGTGCTTACCGATGGCTCCCAAAGACAATCCGTCAGAGAGGAAGTCTTTCCTATGACATTTACAGCCAGGGACCATCTGACTTTTAATTACACTGTAATTGGTATTGTAGAAGCTTCAAGCTGCTCTGGAACTTGGAAATCTTATTTTAAATTAAGAAGTAACATTGTTTACCCTTTTCTCTGCATTCTAATCAGCATGTTGGAAAAAGAGTCAAATAAAATCATACATTTTAACGCTTAAAATGCCCACATGGTCACTTTATATTTTTTTAAAATATGATTTTTTAATTTACATTTTATATATCATATTGAAGATCATTTTAACCCTGGTAGAAATTCTACAGTAATTAGTTCAGAAATCATTTCATAGACAACAGACCTCAATATCTGAAGGGACAGGATTCAGGTCATTAAATCTAATTTTCTTCCCCTGCCTTTGAATTGAATCATTCTAGGCAAAGTCTATTACCATGACTAATATTTTTAAGGTCAAAATGCAAAACCGAATTGCGTGGATAATGGACAAGTCTGAAGCAACAGCTTGGTCATCTGCATGTTCCGAGGAACCCTTCCTCAGAAAGCCTCCGTCACCCATTAGCTGGGAAATCATAGACTGATTTGGGGCTGGAAATCATGTTTCTTAGAAGAAAGATTTTTTTGTGTATTTTTTTAACTATAATGTTTTGTTTCATTAGAGAGCAATGATTTGCAAAGTTAATGATATTCATTTTAGACATTAAATATTTTAACGACTACCACCAGTTTCAGCTTCCCTCCGGCAGTGTTCCCATGTTCCATCTCCACCCTGGGTACCTCCCTGCCCTAGACCATCCCTGCCTGTAGCCTCCACCCTCCATAATCGCCTTACAAACTCCCAGTACCTGTAGCTTTGATCTCCTGCTTTCAGGTTGCTGTGCCTGTGTTCTGAGAGTAGAGCTATTACATCATTCTCCCCCATCACTGGATGACAGGAGCCCAAAAGACTTTCCTTTCTCTTCTGCCCCCCTGGATTTCTCTCCTTTTCTGTCCTCCCTAAACTCTGACCTCCAGGGTGAGCTAGTCTGAGAAGAAAGATCTTTATGCTTATTCTTTCAAATCCTGTCTCTGATTTCCAAGGAGGGAAACCAAAGGACACAATTTCAGAAATACTTGGTTTTGTATTGCAAAGCGCTCTCTTAGGAAGACTTGCAAGGGCTTTAATCGTAAGCATGGCTTTACATAAGATTGCAGCTTACAAAGCACTTTCTTTGCTCTGCATTCTCTCTTTTGGTCCCCAGCCATTTCCCTGTGCGGTAGGTTGGAGAATATTGTCATGCTCAATTTGTAAGAGAGAACACTGTGTCTCAGGCAACCTAAGCGTAGCTTTGAAGGTTGAGAAGAATTAGAGTTAGGACTCAATTCTGTAGTAGTTGTAATGGTTCCATTCTATTCGACTTGGTTCTATTCAACATAGTTTGGATACATTTTAGTTTCATAATATGTCACATTCAATTGAGTACTAAATTCAACAGGATGAATGAGATGAATAATTAAGATGAATCTAGGACATTTTCTTGCCATTAAGAAGACACCCAACAAACATTCCTTTAATAATGAATAGGTGGATTAAAAGGTAAGTATTAAGTACTTGACCCATGGCTTGGTATAGAATAAGAACTCAGTAAATAATAGTTACTAATATTATGAACAAATGATGAACTACGATCTAAAAGAGATCTTATTCTTTCTTCTTTTTTATAGATATTTTTAGAAGATGAAAATTTTTATCTGGTTGGACAATTATTGTAACTTAATAATATGATTTTTATTTAAGTAATTTTGACTTTTTTTTTCCAGCCAAGAATATCATGTAAGTGCGTTAGTCATTTCATACTTAGTTGCTGCATCCTACGGGTCAACCCCTGAAGGCAAAGAAGGGAAATGATTCTAATAGTGGCAGTTAAATAGGATTCGATTACTACTGAAAATTCACAGGGTTACGAACTGTGATACTTACAACTATTTGATCTCTTATAGTTAGGAAATCCAGCATAGCAAAGGAATAAAAATGAAGAGATGATTCTTGGCCAGAACGCCACAATCAAGGCACTTGGAGAATACCGAAAGGTGAGCGCTGAATGTCCTCAACATAAGGACAGACCAGGACATGCTGACATGTGCCACAGACACCTCAAATTCAGGAAGTCTATGATGGAGACTTCACAGGAGTTTTACTCTTTGCTGGGCATTTTGGTCTGTTCTTACTGTGTTACAAAAACTGTCACTGAAACACACCTTACTGATAAGCAATGCTCCCGCTCAGTACACATTACCTTCAGCCTGTCTCAGACTCAAGGCCACAGAGTTCTACTCGCAATCAGCAGACTCTATACCTTGACCACAATTCGTGTAATTCTTACTTTAGAACATTTCAGGTCATACGGAGCTTCTAGAATGAGCTCTTCTTGTGTAACATCTCCTTGACTCATGCTCACAGCCTGCTTACCACTAGACAATCCCATTGTTTGAACACAAGCTTTGCAAGTGTGTATAATCAACTAGACCCCCCAAAATGCATAAATTCCAAACATCTGATTTATTTTTATTTATGTATTTTGTGGTGCTGGGGATTGAAAAATTCCAAACATTTTACATAGCCTGTTAATGTTCGCTGCATTTAAAAATAGGCAGCTATAATTCTTCAATAATGGGAATAGTGGGAATTTTCTTGAGTTTTTATATCTTCTTTATAAGTACTTTCCCTCCTAGTCTATGGCATTCCAGACTTTTATGTATCTGGTGAGTGATAGAACTGTGGTGAATTTACCACTAATCAAGTTAAAAATCCTTGGAGAATTACTCCCCAAAGAGGTAATACTCCAAAGGGACTGTGATTGTTGTATCAAAGTATTTGAAAATGGACATCAATATTGTTTGATTTTTATCAGCTACAAGTGTTAAATTTAACTATAATTCTCATAGTGTTCCTTATAACAGTATCACACAGAATTGGATTAGATATATGAGTATAATATTAGCCAGATTTGATTACACAGTAATTATCTTACTACTCTCAACAAAGTCTGTCTTCTTTCATGTGCTGTGTGTTAATCCTTAGAAGAGTATGGGTTAATATCACATCTCTGTTTCAGGATTTCAACTTTTTGGAGGACACAGAGAAATTCTTTCACAGAGAATATGTGATTTAACAGATGATAATACTCAGAGGTAGTCCATAAAGAAGTCATTCGTTTTCCACGAAAGAATTCTTCTCCTGTGTTCAGTGCACAGAAATTGCGTCTTCAGGAAAAGGCCAGCCTTCCATCACAGAAACTGTTGAATGGGGCCTCAGTAACTTGCATCTCTTGTGATGATCTTCTTGGACCAGGTGACTCTGGTGTTGTGGCCCCAATGTGCTCACAGTGTTGGAGAAGTGCCGATGTATTGGTGAATGACCCTTAGGCGTAGAGGATCAGAAGCAGCTATGTTGACCAGAGATCACAAATAGTCCCAAATCTTAGGGTCTTGCTGTAGTGAAGGTATTTTTCTTGCTTATATCATTATCAATGTGGCCAAGTAGATCCTGGCACTCCTTCAATCAGCTACCTGATGTGATGTCACCTCTCCCAGTGAAGAAACCCTTAATGATTTACTCTTTCAAGCTACTTAATGATCTATTCCAGATTCGAGGTTACAACAAGGCAAATGTGAGTGTAGGTGCGTTTAATGTCCTATGAATTAGCAGAAAATTGATATATATTTCTCCTATTTCTAATTTGAATAGCTTAATGGATTATATCATTCTATGGTTACTACTGCACAATTAAATAAAGAAGCATAAAGAATTCCTTATTCCTTATTGATTGATAATACCCATCTAATAATTGACAATACCTTTCTAATATAGGTATAAAGGTGAGGTATCTAATATAGGTATAAGTAGCCATAAATGTGTGTTTATATATATATACACACACATATATAATGCTCTCTCATTTACTTTGGAATAATAATATCTTCACAATACCTTAAGAAGAAAATTATAGAGAAAGTAAGTTTATTTCAGTTAACAGCTTTTTATTTATTATTTTTGAAGCAGAACAAAGAACAGAGAAATGCTCTTTATTATAATCTTTATCAAGTGTAATTCATTATAGTTGGCAACTACAACCAATGTTTTTATCCACACAAAAGAACTTTTTCTTGGTGCTAATGCTTAAATTTTCAAAATATTTCACAGAACCTCAATCAATCAAAAAATTCAAATCTTTCATATTGTATTCATTCTCTACTTTCTATTAAAGAGAGATCATATCAACACAAGAATACAAGTACTGTCAAATGTGTTCTGTCATTTTTGTCTTTCATTCTTCACTAAAAATGAGACAAAAAAAAAAAAAACATTCCCAAACTTGTGGTATATCACACTTACCTTAAATACAAGAACCCCCAGCTTTGAAAGTAGATAAAGGACCAAACATGATAAGCTCTCAGTATATCTCTATTACAAACCATAATACCCAACAAGTAGAGAGTATGGGGAAAACTGCCTGCCATGGAGGCAGGGGGAGGGTAGGGTGGGGGGTAGACTAGGGAGATTGGTGGTAGGGAATGTGCACTGGTGGAGGGATGGGTGTTTGATCATTGCATGATTGTAACTCAAACATGAAAGCTTGTAACTGTATCTCAAGGTGATTCAATAAATAAATTAATAAATAAAGATAAGGAAAGTTTAAAAAAAACACCCAGTTTCAAAGTGGTTAGTGGTTAGTTGACAACCTATTGCCAAATCTCATATCTGTGTCTACGGCGTGAGCTTGTGCCTATAATTGGCCTCCAGTTAGGCACTGAGTGGCTGAGATGAGCACAGACAGACTCTGAAGAGCCTCCCGGGCCAGTTCCCACAGGTGGGTCTCTCCTGAGTCCCACTCCCAACTCCTACTCCTCACTCTGACCTCGCGAGGTCTCTGTCTGAGTTCCTTGTCCTGGGTATCACAACTCCTTGACGTGTCTGTGTAACACTTGGCCATGAGACTTCCACTACTCTGGTCGGAATCATTTCCATAAACTGTGCTATTTCCAAAATACTATTTTGGAACGATTTTATTCTAAAAGAATCACTTGCCGGACCTCCCAAAGCAGCAACAAATACTAAATTCACGACTCATACGCTTTCTCTGTCCCCCACTGCTTGGGTGATTGGGTTTTTGCCAATCACCACCCCACTCCTCAGATCTTTCCACCCTCTCCTTCATTCTCCTTCAGTGCTCGCAAGGTTGAAAACGCCCTTCCCCCCACCAGGAGGCCTCTTTCAACAGCAAAGACAGAATTGCAGTTAGGGTATAGAATGTGAAGAGTTTCTGATTAAGTGCATTCCACGGAAATGTCATTATTAAATCCCTATCTCAAAATGTTACATTTTGTAAACTGAAAGTCATTTTAAAGCAAATGACTCACACCAATTATAGGAACTGATAGCCTGATACAGGAAAAGCAAAGCATTCCAAATATAAGCCACTTGATCACTTGATCACTTGACATCCCGTTACTCATAGATTTACTCTAGTGGGCACCAGTAACATCTCCTATTCATCCCTGTCCCATGCTAGTGTAGCCCAATGGCATTTATATAAGTCAATAACTCTAAATAGAACAGGAAAAGCACGTGGTAATCAAAGTCATAAGAATCAAAGGAGATGAACTGTGAGAAGCAGCACAAAGAAAGCAAAAGTTCACTTATACAAGAACCCTCAGAATATTCACACTGGATCTCAGAGAAAACACTGCAGGTCAGAGGGGATCATGGGCCCAAGGTTCTGAACGGAAAATAGTTCTGAGCAAGAATGCTCTACTTACCATGCTATTACTCAGATTCAAAGCAATGATAAGAGTATTTTGGAGGCAAGTTGGATAGTGCAGTGGGTCCTTGCATGCGGTGGACCTGGGTTTGATACCCAGCACGTTATACGGTCCCTCACACATGCCCAGCAGACAGCAGAGGCAGACACTCGCTTCAAAGAGAGGAGTCTGGCTTTCAGGAACGAACTCCTGCCTATGCATTATACACCAAGTTTATCTTTAGAACCTTAACATCAAGGTCTTTTCCCACCAAAGGTTATTTTGGAAAATCAGATAATGGAATTAGTATTTGTAGGGAAAAGTTTATCAAATACTGAAGAAAAGGAAACCTCATCACTTTGCTTTGTTTTGCTTAGGGATCACACCTGACAGAGCTCAGGGGATACTCCTGGCTCTGTGCTCAGGGATTGCTCTTGGCCGAACTCAGGGATTCTGTGGGGTCCTGGATGTCGACCACCGTTGACAGCTCGGAAGGCAAACACCTCACCCACTGGACTATCACTCCAGCCAGAATCCTCGTTACTAGGAGATAACTAAGTGCTGCGAAGGAATATGAGTTAGAGAGTAAAAACACCATTTCTCATCATGAATGATCGAATAGTTAGGACCTGAAAAGGATTTTTTGCCTTTACATTGACAAAATAAAGGCTAACCTGAGGAAATACTTTATAGTAGGATTTCAGAATATGTAACTTAGACAGATGTTCACTGTTTAAGGAAGTCTACCCTCCATTTCAAGTGCTCCATCTACAAAGAAAGGCAAAAAAAAAAAAAAGAAGAAGAAGAAAAATCCCGCTTTCTCTTTCTTTTCATGGATTTCCCAAACTATATTCTATGTATAGTCTCTGAGTCTTGGAGTCTCAGAGACTATAAAACCCAGCTCCCAGAAGAGCACGGATCTTATTATCTCATTCCTACTTTGGATGAACTGGCAGGCTGCCGAATGTAACCTGCCCACACGGCAGAGTCTGGCAAACTCCCCGTGGCGTACCCAATATGCCAAATACCAGTAACAATGATGGTTCTCATTCTCCTAACCCTGAAAGAGCCTTGAATATGGCACTTTTTAAAAAATCTCAGGGCGAGGACAAAGGAGATGTTACTGGGGCCTCCTGGAGGCAATCGACGAACAATAGGATGGTCGTGATCGTGATATTCTATGTAATCAGAAGGTGGAATATATAGATAGGCTAGAAGCAATTAAAAATGTCCAGAGCCATGTGACTGGAAGCCATGTGAGCTGTTGACATGTACCTTGATTCACTTAACAATTACCTTGATTCAAATTTGAAGCAGGCAGGAAATAAACTATTCTGTTCCTTGGACAATCATTTTTTACAGCTTTCTGTGTCAGCTCAAGTCACTTTGACAATAAATCTAGCCAAATATAGGAACTTTAGTGTGGAAAAAGTATACAATTCATAAATGTGAATTTTTAAATTTAACTGAATGTCAACATAATATATTCAAATTGTAAGTATTGGTGTAATTTTTTTCTTGCCTAGGAAAATATGTATTTCAACATTTGTTTGAGGGCATTTTATATGAACATAACTGACTTTTTAGGTCTTGCTTTTTTTGTTAATTTGGTGTCTAGAAGAAAAACATTTTCTTCATTATAAATAGAATGAAGCTGGTGATAAAATGCTACGTTTCTTACCTTATGTTTTTTTAGATAGAATATGTAAGTAGAAGTTACGTAAGGATAATTAAAAGCATATGGTAAAAGTTGACTTTTCAGGAAACCAGGTAAGTTGAGGAATTAAATATTCATAGAGCAGATGTTGTGAAGGAAAGATAAGCAGAAGCATGCTTTGATATTAGAAATTGCAGCTTCGTTTTCCCAGTCATGAAAGGCAGTTAAACGAGTGGTGGCTCCTTGTATGCATTCTGCTTCTAAAATTCATCCCCTTTTGTTTGTCTTTTTTTTTATGCACATGAAAAGCTTCTAGCGGCTCTGAGGTCAGAATCTACTACGAGACTATAGGGGTCCCCATGGCTGTCGCTGAGAATCTGCTTCAATTTTTATTCCATATTTTATATAATTTTGAAGTCATTCTTATTGTCTAGTTCCCAGTACCCTGATACAGAAATAAACTGAGAAAATTAAGACCTTTTGCTGATATATTTTATATATGTCTTTTATTTTTTGTTCTTACAGAAAACACCACCAAGACTAGCAGGAATTATTGGTCTTCCATAAAATATATATATAATAATAAATCTATTTTAAGCAAATTTTGAAGTACATTGATACTAACTGAACTGGAAAACGTGTTCATTCAATAAACTATGTATATGTTAACAGCATTTTGCCCAAGCAGGATTTTTTTTAAAGTTTTTTAAATACGGCCTCTGCATTTCAGCTTTCATACACACACTAAAAAAAAATTATTGCCTTATAGTTATATAAATTTCTATCTTTTGTTATATTCATGATTATTCTTGGCATTGTTGACTTGAACCACAGAGAAATTTCACTCAGTTTTATTGACTGTGAAAGCAAGAAGGAATCCTGATTGAATTTCTCAGGGTTTTATAAAATAACTTGTCATCCCATCTTTTTAAAGCACTGTTAATACATGAAAACGATGAGATTAAGTAAATAAAATTTGTTAAAAATAAAGATATAATATTATTTTATGAACTGAAAATTTGAAATTCGGAATTTTATAAGTTAGATCCAATATCAGTCTTGATGTCAAATATATTATTATCTTTGTTTTAATTTAAAATAATTTGAATCAGGTACAAAACAAATTATGCAGAGACTATTACATACTTCTAATTTAATTGTTTTGGTTTTGATTTTGGGCCACACCAGTAGTGCTGAGGTTTTACTCCTGGCTCTGTGCTCAGTGGTCACTCCTGGCAGTGCTCCGGGGACCATGTCGGGGGCAGGATAGAAGCTGGTTGTTTGTACGCAAGGCAAGCACATCACCAGCTACTCCATCTCTCTGGCCCTAAGTCTTAAACTTTAAGGTGGGAGCCTTGTATAAGGAAGACTTTTTGTAGCAGATAAGATTATATTCTGTTGAGCAATTTGATTAATATTCTGGCCAGAGGATTGGGAGTAGGTATTTTTTTTTCAAGGTTTAGGAAAACCAATAAAACCATCTGGGCCTGGGGTTTTTGTTTTGTTTTGATTTGATTTTTATTGAATCACTGTGAGATAGACCCTGACAAAGCTGTTCATGATGAGTTTTCAGTCACACAGCGTTCCAACACCCAGCCCCCCCACCGTGCTTGAAATTTTTTAACGGGGAAATTTTTTATTAAAATTTCACATTGCTTGATAGTAATTCATCTCTCCTGGTGCTCTTTTTCCTATTGTTAGAGTCTCGGAAAGTTATAAGGATATCAAAAATCTATTTCTTCTAGGTTCTCTGTTTCCCGGCATTGCAATTTTTATAATAATCTCTGACTATGCTTTGAATTTTTGTGATTGATTTTGTGACATCTCCCCTTCCACTCTGATTCAGTGTGCTATTTTATCTCTTTATTTCTTTGTAGTCTAGTGGATGGTTTGTTAACCTGATTTATTCTTTCAAAGAGTCGATTCTTTTTTCATCAATCTTTAGAATTGTTACTTTTTATTTCTATTTCATTGCTTTCTGCTGTTTTATTATTTCTTTCCTTATGCTCTCTTTTGGGTCATATAACTTATTAATCAAAATTTTCTTAAGTAATATTCTTGGATAATAAAATAAATCAATCATAAATGTATTTACTGAGTTTATAAATTTTAGTAAATATGTTAACAGTACACAAGTTTAAATCTAAAGTATCAGTTACCAGTGAAGCCAAAATAATTTCCAATGCTTAATTTTTAGATCAAAGTGTTAAAATTTTATTGCCTCTAAAATAGGAGAAAATTTTATTTTGTAGTGGTTATTGTGTCTGGTTTATGATCACTGTAGCACTGTCTTCCTGTTGTTCATCGATTTGCTCGAGCAGGCCTAGTAACGTCTCCATCATGAGACTTTGTTGTTACTGTGTTTGGCATATTGAGTACGTCACGGGGAGCTTGCCAGGCTCTGCCATGCGGGTGAGATACTCTTGGTAGCTTGCCGGGCTCTCCGAGAGGGGTGGAAGAATCAAACCCGGGTCTACCAGGCTGGCAGCAGCGCGCAAGGCAAACGCCCTACCACTGTGCTATTGCTCCAGCCCAGCTTATGATCAATACAACTTAAATTAATATCCTTATTCCTCAGCTATTTTGCTATTTTCTTCTAATCACCACCTGTATCAAACATCAAATGATTAGACTTATTAATTGTTTTATTTAAAATTATCTGAATAGGTTTTCTCATCAATAACGGTTTGTTAATCAAATAAAAAGGTTCAGAATTTTTTAAATGTCCTTTTTATCCAGGAAGCTATAAGCAGCTTTTACAGGTTTAGTAATGGGAAATTGCCTTGGTAACATCTCTGGGAATTTAGGTTAAGTTGATTGGTGCCCTTAGAACACTAATATTATTAGAATGAGCACAGAATATCACAACCAAATATTTGGGCCTTATTTTGTGTCCTGTAGTCTGTTCCCCTAATGAGGCCTCTGTGGAAAATATTTTAAAATTTGCCTTTTTTTCTTTTTCGTTGAGGATAGACTGGTGAAAAAAATTTTAAATAATAAAATAGCATCTTAATTATCTATACCTGTGGTAATTATATGGGCATTTATATATTCTTACCTTCATAGTAATGACATATAGCTTTATTTTTAGCACTTTTAAAAATAAATGTCTACTGCCAAGGAATTAATTATATATTCAAATGATGATTAAGATTTGTTCATGAATTGCCTTCTTGTCTTGAAAAAATAATACAAGAAACTCTTCTTTAAAAAAACTAGAAAATACTTGAAACTTTGTAAAACGTATTTTCCGCAGATTCTAATCCAGAAAAAAAGTGATCAGAGTACAACTTGTCATCGGCTTCAGGAAAAAATGTGTTAAATCTGTGGGAATAAAAGTCTAGGTATTCCCAAGAGGGAAAAACAGAGATCACCGAGTGAAGAGATAAAGTGTTTTCCTGGAGAGAGAGACTCGCTTGCTGTGATTTGCCCAATTAATCTATGGAATCTTGGGTCTGACCCAGTTCCCTGGAGCTCCAGGCTCTGTGTGCAAGTAGCTTCCACTACTTTTGGTTGACGGACTTGGGGAGCTCAAGATCGCTTGAGAACCAGGGCCAGGAGCAAAGAGGTGAAAGGAGACTGCTGAGAAATCCCAGAAAGAAATCCCAAAAAGTTTAAGGCTCTGAGGACCCCAAAGTACAGTATTAACTGGTGTCATTGTCCCGTTTAGGTGAACTTCAGATTCACCCAGGAAAGGAAATGGGGCGAGAAAAGAGACTCAGAACTAATAAATAAATAAATAAATAAATAGCACCGGTGGGCCTGAGGATAGCACAGCGGGTAGAGCGTTTGCCTTGCACGTGGCCAACCTGGGTTCATCCCCCCACATCCCATATGGTCCCTCCAGCAGTGCCAGGAGTAATTACTGAATCAAGAGCCAGGAGTAACCCCTGAATATTGCCGGTGTGAACCCCCCCCCAGAAAAAAAGACAAAAAAATAAGTAAATAAGTAAAAAGTACCTCAGTTAACGCTCAAGACAACTTACCGTACAACTGAAATTATAAATTCATTTAAACTCAAAATAGGTAAACTGGGGATATTGGGGGTGGGAAATGCACACTGGTAAAGGGATGGGTGTTGAAACATTGTATGACTGAAACCAAATCATGAAAAATTCGGACTGTGTATCTCAGTGATTCAATATTAAAAAAAAAACCCAAAATTTGAGTAAGGCATTCAGAAAAAATATATTAAGTAAATATTAAGCTTCTACTTGATATGAATTACCAACTCAGCTGTTCAAATTAGGTACTCAACACCTAAACACTATTGACTATTATATATTTAGAACATTCACTTAATCACTTAAGTGAATGTTCTAAATATATAATCACTTAATCCCCGTTATTCATCGATTTATTCGAGCGGGTGCCAGTAACGTCTCCATTCATCCCGGTTGCGTGCTAGCGTAGCCCAATGGTATCTGTTCATTTTAGGAACATATAAAGCCTCAAACCAATCATTTAGGGTCTTGACGAAGAAGTCTGACCATCTTATAGGTGGGCGTCCACGTGATCTTTTGATGTCTCGTGGAATCCAATCAGTAATGGCTCTAGTCCAGCGGTTGTCTGTAAACCTCATTACATGTCCAGCCCATCTGATTTTTGATGTCTTGGCAAATGAGACAGCGTCCCTGATTCTTAAGCGTTGACGAAGATCAGAACTCCGGATTCTATCTCTCATTTGAGTGAATCGTGATATTCCAAGCATAGTTCTTTCGATTCCTCTTTGAGAGACCCGAATAGTGTTCTCATCCTGTTTTCGTAGGGTCCAGGTCTCTGAGGCATATGTTAATGCAGGAAGAATAGTGGAATCAAAGAGATGTGCTCGTAGCTGGAGGTTCTTTGTCCTTTTAGTCATTTCTTCAATGCTCTTGAAGGCATTCCAAGCCGCTCTCTTCCTCCTGCGCAACTCAGGTGCCAGGTCATTCATCATGTTGATTTCTCGACCTAGGTATATATAACTGTTGCATTCGGAGATGGTGGTTCCGTTGAGAGCGAATGGAGCGTCAGGAACAAGGCTGTTTCTCATAAACATTGTCTTCGTAAGATTCAGCTGTAGTCCGACCTTTCCACATTCACGGTCAAAGTCGTTCAGCATTTGTGCCGCTTGGTTGATGTTTGGTGTTATTAGAACGATGTCATCAGCAAAGCGGAGGTGGTGTAGTTGCCGACCATCTATCTTCACTCCCATGCTTTCCCATTCCAGTCGTCGCATGATGTTCTCGAGGGTGGCACTGAAGAGTTTTGGTGAAATGGTATCACCCTGCCGAACCCCTCTCTTGATATGGATGATTACTTCTTTGTAGAATGGTGAGATCTTGGTAGTGAATCCGCAATAGAGCTCACGAAGGATCCTGATGTATTGAGTTTGTACGCCCTGATTGGCTAGGGCTTCTATGACCACTTCCGTCTCAACAGAATCAAAGGCCTTCTTTAAATCAATGAACGTTAGACAGAGTGGCATCTTGAACTCCCGAGATACCTCAATGAGCTTGGTTACTGTGTGGATATGGTCGATGGTACTGAATCCTTTTCGGAATTTAGAACATTAAATATTAAAATATACCAGGGGGATAATGGGTGACTGGAAAGGTCCTTATTTTATTTTCTAACCTGTTCTTTTGCCAGTTCCATCTGACATATTTAAAAACCATAATCTTGTATCTCACCATAAAATCATAAACTGTATCTCCCAGTGATCCAATGAAAAAAAACTTTTAAAAAATAAAAAAAAGACTCAGAACTAAACGCATCTTCTCTAAATGAGGAAAGTCGTATTTCTAAATATGACTGAAATGCCACAAACATACCAGAAAATGTTCTTTTGTTTAATCTCAGAAAACAATCAAAATAATTGAAGGAATGCCATATTGAAAACCATTTAGAGTGAGAAATGTGAAGTTGTGGGAAATGTTTTAAGCTGTGAAAAATATTTATGCTTGTATTTTAATGGAAGGACTTTTTTCTTTAAAAAAAAATAGGTTATTGTAGATTTTAAGGAAAAAATCAATTAAGACCAATAACCCAAATAAAAATAGTGAAATAATGAGTAATCTCATACTAAGGATTAAAAATGTGTCTGCCAGATCCTGTCTATAGAAAAAAAATGCTCCAATGAAACTAGGTATGTCTATGTCCTTTCACTTTAAAGTTCATTGTGTCCTTGGGGGAAACACCCAGGAGTGGAAATTTAGTGTAAAATGGAGGAGCCATACTTAACTTTTTGGAGAAAACTCCAAACTGTTTTCTGAAGAGGCTGAATGGAGCAACAATCCCACCAAGAGTTAATACAAGTTCCCTTATTGCCATGTCCTCACCAGGACTTATTGTTGACGGATGTTTCTGTATCAACCATTCTCAGTGGTGTTAGATGCCATTTTAATTGGCATTTTTGGCATTAAATTGGCATTTTGGGTATTTCATTGGCATTTTAGTATTTTAATTGCATTTGAATGATAATCAGTAATGAAGAGCACTTTCTCATATCAGCGTTGGCCATCTTCATGCCATTTTTGAGGAAGTGTCTGTTTGATCTTCTCTCCCCATCGCTTGATGGGTTGTTTGTGCTTAAAAATAATTATATATCTTGGATGGTGACACTTTGATGGGTGTGTACAAATGTTTCCTTCTCATCTGTGGGCTATCTTTTCATTTTAGGCCTCATTTCTTTCACAGTGTAGAAGATTTTTTAGTATGATGCCAAGATCTGGAACCAATCAAGCACGAAATAAAAGATGAGTGGATCCAAAAATTGCGGTCAATATACACAGTGGAAGGCTATACAGTCATGAGAAAAGATGGAAATCTGTAGTTTGCTTTAACTTGGATGGTATTAGAGAATGTCACGATAAATGGAGTGGGCCAGAAAGAAAAAGACAAACACCAGATTATTTTGCTCATTTGCGGAGTATCAAGAAACAGAAGGAGGGACTACAAGAGCCGGGTGTAAGCCACTGTGAGAGTCAGTCATTAGAGCTGTGATCTCAGGCCCACCTCCACCACCGCCCCCTGTTCACTCGCCTACCAGCCCTGCCCTATCAATTCCTGACTAAACCTCCGAGGAGGCACAGGTCAAGAAGCTAATGAAAACACCAGTGCCTATGGCTGAAAAGTCGGGGGTGCTCTTGGGAGGCGGGTAGGGTGAGTAGCTGCCTTGCCACACACCCTGCAGTCACACCCAACGCTGTAGAGATGCCAAACTACACAGAATTTCGGAGACCCTAATGCCCAGGCTGAGGACTCTGGTGGCTTCTCAGAGTTGAGGTGGGTGGTCTTTCCCAACCCTCACACTTCTGGAAGCCCCGACAACGATACCCAGCTGCCATGCCACTTCACAGGCCCAGACCGTGGATCCTGAAGTCTCTGGGTACCTCCTAATCCCTCAATACTGAACTTCCAGTAGGACTGCAGCAAATTAGATGGGAACGTAACATAGAAGCCGACTAAACTCAACAAACAAAAGTTAAAGCAAACAAAAAACAAACAAAAAACAAAAACAAACAAAAAACACAAAAGACTTGACTAGAAATAAACAACTTATTAAATTTTATACAAGGACTTAGCAACTCCGGAAGCAGGTATAACAATTTTCACCTAAATATTGATTTTTTAATATTATTTATTTTAATATTGGAATTGCCATGTGAGCAGTAATCTGCCCACATGGCAGAGTCTGGCAAACTCCCCGTGGCATACCCAATATGCCAAATACCAGTAACAATGAAGGGTCTCATTCTCCTAACCCTGAAAGAGCCTTGAATATGGCACTTTTTAAAAAATCTCAGGGCTAAGATGAAGGAGATGTTACTGGGGCCTGCTCAAGGCAATCGACGAACAACAGGATGGTCGTGATCGTGATCAATATTGGAACTTTGTTAACTAATCGATTTCAACTTTAGAATTCTATCAACAGTTGTGGCACTGTTGGATATGGTCTCAGCATCACTAACCAGGCTATGAAAAAGCTCATTTAATATGTGGAACAATGTGCATTTTGTTGTTTATACGATGAATGCATGAAAACTGTCTTGACACTATTTTATACATTTCAAATAGAAAAGAACAAGTACACAATCAATACTTTAAGTGAAATCAAACTGTGGATTTGAGTCTTCCCTTATTGAGTGATCTACGTGCAGAAAATACTATTAGATCTTCTCTGCAGATTTATTGATGATTCTTGGTCATTTCATTATAGTACTTTTTTTATGCATTCAGAACCATGTCATAGCTAATAACCATCTTAAATATTTTGATACTATTATATGGGGAACATGTTCATAATCACAAATTCTTTCAACTGTGAGAGTAAGTGGCTTCATCATCCTCGGCAGAATCACAGTGAACTGTTGGCAACAAGTTCACCAGGAATCCTATTTATGCATTTGAATGCATGCTGGCAGGTAGTTAAATCTACTCAATGTCTATACAGCCCATGATCAATTGGCAACAGCAAATGCCTCCGATGTGCATGAGAGATTATCTTCCATCAACTCCCTTTCATAGTCATCTGTACTGAAGTCATTGGTTCCCTGTGGTCTCCTTCTGTCTTTGCACCTAGGACGTTAGCAGAAATCAGAATCTCTGGAATAAAGCATTGACACATGAATTATAAAGACAAACAACCAGACTCTTCTGGAAATGTGAAATTGCTTTGAACGGCCATGACCGAGAGACTATAAAACCCTGCTCCCGGAAGCCCGTAGCCGCAAATATTATCTAGTTCTTACTCTGGAGAACCTGGCAAGCTACCAAAAGTATCCTGCCCACACGGCAGAGTCTGGCAAACTCCCCGTGGAGTATTCAATATGCCAAAAAACAGTAACAATGATGGGTCTCATTCTCCTGAATCTGATAGAGCCTCAAATGTGGCACTTTTTAAAAATCTCAGGGCTAGGATGAAGGACATTACTGGAGCCTACTCGAGGCAATCAATGATCAACAGGATGACAGTGATACAGTGATACAGTAAAGAAATGATTCTAAGGTTTTATTGTAATAACTGTCTCTATTTTTTGAAACTACGAAATCATATTGCTACATTGAGCATAGTTAGGAAAAATAGAATTTCCTTGTGATTATATTAAACTTCCCAAAGCAAAGATTTCGACTTGCTTACTCTACATAATCTTATTCTCAAAAGAACACTAATCACAACACAGGAAGGAAGAATTGATGATTCATAAAATTTGGCAATCTTAGTGGACATAAAAGTTGAGATAACAGGTAGATGACTAGAAAGCCAACAATTTCTAATTTTCCATTTTGAGAACTAGCTTTTAAAAAACTGACAGCAATAATCCCCTTGAAGATACAAAACTTCAATGATATTTACCAGAAATATTTTAAGATACTTTCATAATTTTTTGTTGTTTGGGGGATACAACCAGCTGTGTTCAAAGCTTACTCCTGGTTCTGCGCTCAGGGATCACTTCTGGCAGTGCTTTGGAACCATATACAGTTGTGGGGATTGAATCTGAGTCAGTTACCTGCAACGCAAGTGCCTTACCCACTCAATTATCTTTCCAGCACCTGGTTTCTAACTTTTAATATAATTTTAAATTACTGGAGAATATAGAACTGAGATTCTATATCCAGTTCACTATTTTGTGTATCACTTTGATAAAGCCATTTTAAATGTAATTATTTTTATTATTCTAGTTTAGATAGTATTGTTTATGGTACTGATGTTCAGAGTTGCCTCATCACCAACACAGTGCCCACAATTCTCCACAGAAGACCTAATCAATCTTATTTCCAGTCCACCTCATAATTCCCCTCTCAACATTTACAATCCCCCTCTCAACACTTGTCAATCTCAGTTTTGTAATCGAAAGCCAAGTTGTTTTCATCATTTGATACTGTCTATTCCCATTTTTATCTCCTTATATATCACAGACCAGTGAGGTCACCTGGTATTTTTCCTTCTTCCTCTGATTTATTTTGCTTAACATATGACCTCCAATTTTATTCACATTGCAGCCAACTCCATGATTTCATATATTCTTATAACTGTCTAATATCCTGTTGTAAATATATCATGACTTCTTTATCCATCCATCTTTTATTGGAAATTTGGGCTAGTTCCATATCCTGGCTATTGTTTCAAATATTATAATGACTATAAGTCTTTATTTTTTTAATTAATGTTTTGTTACTGTTCACTCTCAACGGAACCATCATCTCTGAATGCCACAGTTATATATAGATAGGTCGAGAAATGAACATGATGAATGACCTGGCACCTGAGTTACGCAGGAGGAAGAGAGCAGCTTGGAATGCCTTCACGAGCATTGAAGAAATAACTAAGAGGACAAAAAACCTCCAGCTACAAGCACATTTCTTCGATTCCACTGTTCTTCCTGCATTAACATACTCCTCAGAGACCTGGGCCCTACGAAAACAGGATGAGAACGCTATTCGGGTCTCCCAAAGAAGAATAGAAAGAGCTATGCTTGGAATATCACGATTCACTCAAATGAGAGATAGAATCCGGAGTTCTGATCTTCGTCAACGCTCAAGAATCAGGGACGCTGTCTCGTTTGCCAACGTGTCAAAAATCAGATGGGCTGGTCACGTAATGAGATTTAAAGATGACCGCTGGACTAGAGCCATTACTGATTGGATTCCACGGGACGTCAAAAGATCGCGTGGACGCCCACCTACAAGATGGTCAGACTTCTTCGTCAAGACCCTGAATGATCGGTTTGAGGCTCTGCATGTTCCTAGAACGAACAGATGCCATTGGGCTACACTAGCACGCAACTGGGATGAATGGAGACGTTACTGGCACCCGCTCAAGTAAATCGATAAATAATGGGGATTAAGTGATTAAGTGATTAAGTGAAGTTTTGTGTGTGTTCAAGGTAATTTTCAAGAGGTGGAATCTCTAAGTCATAATGGAAGCTCTATTTCACTTTTTTAAAACAATGTAGACATTCCCAGCAATAGTAAATGGGGTTCTTTCTCACCACACCCTCAGCAGCACAATTTCCAGCCTTTTCTTAATACATGCCATTATCACTGATGTGAGATGATATTATGTTATAGGAATATAGAATAATCTCAAAAATACATTTTAAAAATCAAATAGAAAGAAATCAACATTACTGCCATTAAAAAAAATTTATAGCAATTCTTGCATATCAATAATCTCCCCAAAAGTCAATGAACTACGTATCTTACCAAAAAAACAGAGTGGCTGCATGAATTAGGAAACAAAATTCAATATTCTGCTGCTTCCAAGAGATACATTTGAAGACTTAGAGTAACCTCAGCATGAAGGTTGGAAAGTAACTATACAGACTAACAGTAAAGGTAAAGGTAAAGGCCCTCCCGTTGATCGTCGATTTGCTCGAGCGGGCCCAGTAACGTCTCCATTGGAGACTTTGTTGTTACTGTGTCTGGCATATCGAATACTCTCGGTAGCTTGCCGGGCTCTCCGAGAGGGGCGGAGGAATCGAACTCGGGTCGGCCATGTTGGCTGCGTGCAAGGCAAACGCCCTACCCGCTGTGCTATCGCTCCAGCCCACTCTAACCACTAGACATAGCAAATAAGCTTCCTTAGTGATGAATTAGAATAACAAATTAATAAACATGTGTAGGACCATTTACTCTTCCCAAAGCCAAAAATATATTCTTCTCTAGTACACATGGTGCATGTTTCAGGATAGATCACATGCAGAAAAGCAATTTAAATGTCAAAAATATCATGAAAGTAGAAATCATAGCAAGTAGTTTTTCAGACCATAATGCCATGAAAGTAGAAATTGACTATTTAAAAAGGCCCAGGAAAGCTACATTATTTGAAATTGCCCAACATACTATTAAATAACTATTGGGCCAAAGAGAAAATCAAAGAATAAATTAAAAATGATTCCTCAAAATGAATGAAAAAGAGATTCAAACAATCTTTAAGAAACAGCAAAAAAAAAAAGGAAACAGCAAAAAAAAAATATGGAAGAAGTTGATAGCAACAGACTTACATCAGGAAACCAGAGAAAACTCATCCTCGCAGCTTGAAAAACCAAAAAAGAAAGAACAACAAATATACCTTAAAGTAAGTAGAAGGAAAGAGATAATAAAAATCATTTTATTATTAACTGGACAAAAAATTGTAAAACATTAATATTAATATATTTCCTCTACAATATGAATTATGATCACACACACACACACACACACACACACACACACACACACACACACACCATGAGTATAATATAGAAAACAGGAAGAAATCCCACTAAGAGTTTTTCTTTCTTAGGGTGGCCAATTGTTACAGAAAGAGCTTTCTAATTTTTACATACCAATTTCTCAACTCTGAACTTTATTTGATCTGTTGGAAGTGCTCTAGGGACTTCGTTTCATTGTCTTACTCAGGCCCTGCAGAGATTATGTGTGAAGTTTCAGGTTTTATTATTACTATGTACTGAAGTTCATGAAAGATTGATAATAAATTGGAATAGCTGTTTGTAGCGGCCAGGGTTAGACACATACGGTCTGTGTCTATTCCCCAGGGTAGCCCTTCTCTTAAGTAATGAGGAAAGTGGATCTATCATTGAAGCCTTGCTAAATGAGTAGGAAATAAGGCAAATATAATGGGGACATCTTTGAATCAACCACTAACATTACACACAAAAATTAATTCAAAATGAGTTAAGATTTGAGTGCAGTGCCTAAAATTATAAAATAGGAGAAAACAAGGTCATATAATTCTTAAGAGATCTCTTTGTGTCTATTCTAACAGCAGGGAAACAAAATTAAAAACAAACAAATGGTACCACATCAAACCAAAAAGCTTTTGCACATATGTGCAAACACGTATCATCTTTAATATGTTCAGATGATAGAAAATGTCTTTTGCCCCCACGCCTGGGTGTGCCTCGCCAGGACCCCTTGGAGGGGAGCGGGTTGAGCTTTCCTCCCCACCCCGACCGGGGCTCCTTACTCATCTTAGAAAATACAAATCTACATGATTTTTTTTTGTCGATTGCTTGTTTGGGGTCACTACTGGCAGTGTTAAGAGAATACTCTTGGGTCTACACTCAGGAATCTTTCCGGGACTGGCTTGGAGAACCACCTGGGGTGCCTGATAATGAACCTGAGTCAGTCCCTACAATGTTCCTCTGTGTGTGTTTCTCCCTCCCCTAATCAGATAAAGGTCTGGATTTTTGAACTCCATTTTCCAGTAGAAAGAGCTCTTCCATTAGCCTGGCAAGTTCCAAGCTTCTTTGGGTTTCTCTTCAGCCCCGGGCTAACCTAGGGCTGCAGGATACAGAACAATTACAATTTGGGATTGCAGTGTGCCTGCTCAAGGTACACAGGGAGTCCAGTTCCTGCAGTTTAACTTGTTAATGTCATTTGGACTCTCCAAGTTGGAAACTAATGTACCAACTGCAAAATGACCACGGGTAGCACAACTAATCAATAATTTTAAGAGCTTCATTTTGAAAGCATCAATCCCACTCCGTTAAGATCATTATTGTGTCAAAAAAGGCCATACTAGAAGGAGATCATTATAGCATGCTCCAGTGTTTCTTGCTAAATGAAGTTTATGAAAGCCAAAACAAATTGAATTTGGACTACTATGTCTACATTACTGAGTAAATTATACGGCAAGAGTCTATGAATCCAGGACTGTGTGTTGTTTTAGTCAGTTTCCACGTGATTTAGAGCAAGCATTGTAAAGAACAGGGAATGGATAAGATGGTCAAGAAACTAGAATTCTGGAAAAAAAAAAAACCCATAATGTCACTATGTTAATATAACCAGGGAAATTTGCAGCTAGCACACTCGGGGAAATCTTGAAAGGTTTTACAGAGAGTTTAAATATAGCAAATTTTTTGGGGGAAAAAAAGGTGAAGCTCATTCAGTTGTGAAATTTCATGCATGACTCATGAACATGAATTTAAAAACACATGATTGTATTGCTCACTCAACAGTGTGGTATTTTTTTTCTTTTTTGTTTTAATGAGAAGGATTAAACCCAGGTCTCAGGGATATAAGGTATGTAATCTACAGTTAATTTATAACCTTCACTTAAGTTTTTTTTTATTATTTTTAAGGCAACAGAGTTGACATTATTCAGAGTTGAGTGTTAGGCATGCATTGTTCTGGCACTAATCCCTTCACAGTGTCAACGTCCCTCCATCAGTGTCCCCAGGTTCCCTCCCACCCCTCCTGTCAACCTCCTTGAGAGACACGGTTTTGACATTTGGTTATTATAGTTTGGGTTTCATGCTTTCAGTGCTGATAGCCCTGTGGTTTGGATTCAGAGATGGGCTGTACTTCTGCACACCAAGGCTCCCTCCTGCCCCCCCTCTTCCTGTCCGTCTCTTCTTCCCTACTCCCTTTATTTCATTCAGTGAAGCTTCGTGAACAGCAAGACGACAGAATCTTTGGCTAAATTCCATCTGTCCCTATCTCTAAACTAGTCTGGATTACGGCTAAATGTCATTTCTTCAGTAAGTCCTCTGAGAGTTCATTTAATACACACACACACACACACACACACACACACACACACACACACACCGATATTAAATGAAAGTAGTCAACGCTTTACCTTTTGGGGAAACAATAATCGCTCTGATACTCCATTGATTCTTTTTCCTTCCACTTCAAGTGGATTTTCTGAAAGAGTATCTCAGGAAACAATAGTCCCTGTAAAAAGTGCCTCCTGGCTACGTGACTCTTGGCCTGGCCGCCAGAATCCACTACTCTGCCAACAACTACTCCATTATCTCGGGTTCTAATGCTTCTCTGTGTCTCTGCCATCTCATCTAACACTCTGCTGTGAATAATTTTGCTCAAGTGGCTTTAACTTAATAATTTAGGTCAATAACACATGTGGACACTTTGCTACTTCTAGGAAAAAATCTTCCTATAATAATGGAATAGTGAGGGTTTTGTTTTTTTGCCAAGTTTCCAATATTATTTCTTAAAACTTGCATGTATATTTTATTGTAGTGATGTGGCTATTATCTTAATGTAAACTTCATGATGCCCAGAGAAACCACAGTTCTGACATTCTTTAATTGATAAGAATCGCTGATAACGATATGACTGAAACCCAATCATCAACAACTTTGTAACTGTGTAGCTCCCTTTGATTCAATTTTAAAAATTCATTAATTTTTTGAAAATGGTCAAGTCATTTTATGATAAAACTTAGAACTCCTGTGCATGTTTGGTCTAGATTTCCACTCTGCCTTGTAGTATGAGTAAAAGGCAGTGGCTCAGGGAGGAAGGATAACATTCCTGAGACAGGAACATGCCACAGAACCTGGTGGAGAGAGCGGCCTTCAGCAGGGAAGCAGGAAGTACAGATTTCCGAGAAGGGAAAGTTTTAAAATATATATTTTTCAACTATCTTAAATAATTTTAATAATCCATAATCTTCATTCGCAACTCAACAAATATCTTTTGAACTTAGCCACATCTACAAAGCCTCAGACTGAACCACAGTGCCTCTCTGTCCCACGTACCTGTCCACTCATTCAGTTACTGGGCTCTGTGTTTTTACTTAAAATGTATCTGTATGTTTTCTACGTGTCAGGCAACTTATTTATTCATTATGCTATTTCTTTATTTCTCTACTAGAATGCAAACTCCACAAAAATAAATTACTCATTGAAAAAGTTGTTACTGTTACTGTGTTTGGCATATCGAATACTCTCGGTAGCTTGCCGGGCTCTCCGAGAGGGGCGGAGGAATCGAACTTGGGTCGGCCATGTTGGCCGCTTGTAAGGCGAACACCCTACCGCTGTGCTATCGCTCGGAGAGCCCAGCAAGCTACCTAGAGTATTCGATATGCCAGACACAGTAACAACAAAGTCTCCAATGGAGACGTTACTGGGCCCGCTCGAGCAAATCGATGATCAACGGGAGGGCCTTTACTTTACTTTACTTATTGAAAAAGTTGTTTCAAATATATATGTTGATATATGTTGATGTATATATATATATATATGCCTAAAAAATAGTACTGTGGTTAAAGCACTTGCCTTGAACACAGATGACTTGGATTCATTCTCATTCACCACATATGGTTCTCCAAGCCCTGGCAGAAATGATCCCTGAGCACAGGGCCAGGAGTAAGCCCTAAGCAGCACTGGGTGTCGTCCAAAAACAATTATCTCATATACATTATATTTCTAGAAAATGCAAAGGATATATAGTAGGCATGAGATACATATCATTGAATCAATGAATATATTTTAACCTCTAAAAGGTAGACTTTTATTTTTGATCATGTAGTCACTTACTTGGGAGGAAGAACATAGGAATTTTGTAGGCTTTGAATTGTAAAAAGAACAGATAAGATTGAGGTAGCCTCATTTTAACAAATTTCTCATTTAATCAATCAGCAAGCATTGATTGAATACTCCAGAATAATCACTGTTACAAGTTCTTTATAAAAGGGTACAGAAAAAAATTAAACAAGCTACTTATAATCTAGCTAAGGGTACAAAAGCAAAAAAATAAAATAAACGCTTAGTGCACATTGCCAACCCTATTATAATTGTCTCAACGTGTATTGATTGAATCCAGAGAATAATAAGGTCAATTACTGAGCACACAAGTAACGGGGGAAACTCTCTGAAGACTTGAGACTTGATTTGATCCTTGGAATACTGTCGCTGTCCACACCAGGTCACAGGCTGACCCAGAGGCCAGCAGTCAGCTCTCCTCCCTGCGCTCCTTGCTCAGGGTCTGGGCAGAGGCAAGCCGCATCAGGGGAGGGTGGACATGCAGGGGTGCAGGAAATACCCGCGCTCAGGGACCCTTAGGGGAGACAGTTTGTTACTGCAAGCGGGGACAATCTTCTATCCTACAAGGGGCAGGAAGCAAACATCTCAGGGGACTCCAGAGCGCACCTGCACAAAGCCAAGAACACACTTGCACCGGGTAAGAACCAGGTAAGACAAGACGTGGGTTCTTCCAGGCAGGAGCCCTGTTGGCCAGCCATCCACTGGTGTTGTCCTACTGGAGGGGAGGAGGACTGTCGCTGGGAAGCTGAAAGGGAGCTTGGGGAAGGGGCTGCCTACTGCATCAGTTCTGGTTATCGCAGGGGTTTGGCTCTCACCCCCAGCTGCCCTCCAACTGCACCTCGCCATGTGTCCAACAGAATACAAGTAAAACTTGAATTAACTTTCAGTCTTCACTGTGCTTTTTCAATGGTAGGTATTGTTCCCTGCCATGGACAGTTATAAAATCAGTCAAAGAAGATAAATAAGCGACCCAAGACTACAAAAATACTGATGAAGTCAGTATCTGAGTTTGTCCACAGTCCAGTGAATGAACAACGATATGGAATCCTACATTATAATGCAATATAGTGCAATATTGCTGGACAATCACTGGACTAGAGCCATTACTGATTGGATTCCACGGGACGTCAAAAGATCGCGTGGACGCCCACCTACAAGATGGTCACACTTCTTCATCAAGACCCTGAATGATCGGTTTGAGGCTCTGCATGTTCCTAGAATGAACAGATGCCATTGGGCTATGCTAGCACGCAACAGGGATGAATGGAGACATTACTGGCACCCACTCGAGTTAATCGATGAATAATGGGGGATCAAGTGATCAAGTGATAGTGAAATATAGTAAGTTTAATACAAGATTGCATTCAAGTGACATCAGGGTCAGTTGAGAAATATGGACACAAATATGTTTTAAGTGGAGGCTTTCATAGCAAATATTATGAAATTACACTTGACCTTAGCAATGTGAAGTTGAGGACACTGAACTCTCTGTGAAGTCACATATCTGAGTATAATTTTTCACTCCACTGCTGCTTAAATACTAATAGCCTGCTAAAAATCAGAAGATGTGCTGATATCATAAGCAATAGATTAGCAAACATTTTATTTCTATGACATATATAGGGTTCTTCCAACCAAATAAGAGGGAAAAATGCACTTACAGAACTAGACTACATTTGTGAATAGAAAAAGTAAATTCTTCTGTTTTCAAGGTTACTCACATAGATAAAGGTGAGGTTAGGATGACTAAACGGGAAAAACTTGTGTTTACCTCCTCCCACAATCAAAGCAAATCTTCTCCAAAACATAATCTACACAGAAGCTGATCTGAAGCCCTGAACAAAGTTTCACAGCAAGGTATAAAAGGAAGTCACCCTGATGGATTAAGGACAGGGATACACACTCCGTAAGAAAGAAAGCCCAGCGGGGTAATAAGGAAAGAATAAGGAAATAAGATGCAGAGAGAGAAGTATCACATCAAATGTCTAATACAATTATCCTAAGGTCTATTTCCCACAATATTGGAATAGTATAGAATGGCACACAGAGGGGTCGGAGGCACTGGGAGGCATCATCTTGTCAACCTCTCTCAAACTTCAAAAGCATCACGGTGGACACCATTGGAAATTTGGTCTTAGAATGCATGGTAATAGATTCTGATGATACATTACTAGGAACTCCATACACCCTTCCCCAAGCTGAGCTACTTAGGTGTGGGAGGATCTTATTCGGAGTGCGTACACACACACACACACACACACACACACACACACACACACACACACTTCTGTCCTCAGATCAGCCACATTTCACTGAGCACAAGCAAGCCATGGCCCTATAGAGAAAGTTCCCTGCTCTTGTCCCAAAACACAAGCACTTAGCAGGGGGCTCAGTGGCCTCTGTGCTCCCCAGTGAGTGCGGGGATAGCCAGACTGCTCTCTGCCAGCCTTGGGATTTATAATCTGTCACCAGTTGGGACAGAGGCTCAAACTTTCTCGTAAACCTACTAAGCACAGTTCTCCAGCTATCAGTCAGGTCTGTGTGGTGATGAAGTCTGGAGTCTGCTGGACTCTGGCAGCCATCAACTAGCTGCCACCAAGGCCTGCTCAAACCCAGTGTCACAGCAGGGGGACAGAATCCCTGATTCACCCTGAGGAAGCTTGACCTTTGTGCTACAACTGGTCCTCACAACCACAAATTTATGTACACTGCCCAGGAGTCAAACTCAGGGTGACGGTCAGGGTCAGCCACTTGTGACTGCAAACTTCCCAGTCAAGTCCTATGCAAACAGCGATTCGCAGTCCTCCCCAGGCCTGTGGAGACCATCGGCATAGTGGGGAAATGGAGTCATGCACCTATATCAAAAATTACAGTCTGGGAAGAATGCCAACGATGGCCGAGTTGTGCAACTCCCCAAAGAAGACGTCAGAACAGCAGCTCTAGTGATGCTCAAGGAAATGAGGGCAGCAAAGTGAACCTCGACGAAGGGAAAATAGGAGACAAATTTTGAGAAAAGTCCAAAGAGAAAATTCACAGAACTAAAGAATGTAGACGCTAAGTTAAAAATATCACTTGATCACTTGATCCCCCATTATTCATCGATTTACTCGAGTGGGTGCCAGTAACGTCTCCATTCATCCCTGTTGCATGCTAGCGTAGCCCAGTGGCATCTGTTCGTTCTAGGAACATGCAGAGCCTCAAACCGATCATTCAGGGTCTTGACGAAGAAGTCTGACCATCTCGTAGGTGGGCGTCCATGCGATCTTTTGACGTCCCGTGGAATCCAGTCAGTAATGGCTCTAGTCCAGCGGTCGTCTCTAAATTTCATTACGTGTCCAGCCCATCTGATTTTTGATGCCTTGGCAAGTGAGACAGCGTCCCTGACATAAAATATAAAATATAAAATTATAAAAGTTAAAAATATAAAAATATAAAATGGAAGAGGGGGGTGCTTCACAGCAGAATGAAAGGAGCCACAACTCTTATTGGTAAGTTTGAAGGTAAAGTAGTGGAAACCATCTAAAAAGTATGGCAGGAAGCGGGGGAAAGTTAAATTTCTGAAGATAATATATATATAAACTGCTTGGGATAGCGTTTATGTATCATTTAAATATCTTTACAAAGGAGCAACTGTCACCTCATCGAGTTCCAGAAGAAGAGATAGAAAAGAGGACACAATTCTTACTTGAAAATTAATAATCAGAAACTTTCCCAAGATGAGAAAGGAGTGATTAGACAAACAGACCCAAAAAGCTCAAAGAACGCTGGAAACCAGCCGTGGGTGAACAAGTCTGAAGCAGGGACACTGTAAGAATTAAGAAAAGAGACTGAGGAAGAGAGAAAAAGCACGGGGTCAGGGGTCACAGCCCCAGCTGTCCTCCACACACTGATTGCTCAGAACCAGTAATCACCCAAAGAAGAGCAGCATCCTTTGGTCAGGGGCCTCGCTATCCTAGTCTCTTCCGGTTAGACTTTTACACTTCTGAGGGCCTTAGCTTGTGGGGAGAAACGTTTTGTAAGGGAGGGAGCAGACACAAGACCCCGCCAGCAGCATCCCAACTCCAGTGCTTCTGACTGAAGGATCATCAGCTCCCCACCTGGTCTGTCTCCTTTATGGAGTCCTCAACAAAAGAAACCTTACAAATTCACACCAGGAAGCATTACAATTAAAATGACAAATAAAAACAAAGTTGAAGAGAGAATTCTAGAAGCAGCAAGAAACAGTCCCAGGTAGAGGAATTGCCAGAAGGCTACAAGATTTCTCCACAGAACTGCTCTAGGCCAGAAGGAGGTGGCCGAGAGTGTGAATCAAAAAGACCCAGCCACTGAGTTATCTAGCTAGGTTATCACTCAGATATGAAGTAAAAATAAAGACAAACAAATGAACGTCACAGGGGTCAGTCTCGAACCTCCAAAACATATGATAAAAGAAAATTAACCCCCACTTGGAAGTAGGTAGTACAATATCTAAACAATAATATATAACTGGAACTGGAATAATTTTCATGTTGATTCTCACCGTGTCGTCTGCATTCTAAGTTTAGAAAATTTTAAATTTCAGATACTCTATTTTTCATTTCTAAAATTGCTCTTCGTCTTAAATAGTTCCTTCATTTATCTACTGATAAAATGACTCAAATTTTCCTTTTGAGTCCTCTTAGAGAAATATATTTGTGTGTGTGTATACATATATAAATTTAATTAGCCTTTAAAAAAGTATTTTGTTTTCACCAATTTTCTCTATTTTCTTTCTGTTTTTGGGTTAAGAACTACTCTAAGTTTCCTCTGTCATCGTTTTTCTGCTTAAATAAGGTTGATTGTATTCTTCCTTTTTTAAAATATTGAGGTGAAAAGTTATATTATTAATTTGAAATAGTTTCTCAGTATTTCTAAGTTTTATAGTGTAGTAGATACAATTTTATATTTGATTTTGCAATAGAGTTAAAACTAGCAGTAATGGTTTTTAAAATGTTTTCTACCAAAAGAAAAACCACTTTAAATTTCACAGATTGAGTAAGTACAATTGGTCATCAAAATGAAAACAGGGTTTTCATTGCTTTTAATGTGAAACTAAGAAAGTTATACAAACAGTTCAACTTCTGTTGTTCAAGGTGAATTATGGCAAGTAGGAATCGGATGCGATGATGATAATAATTGCTTTGAATAGTTTAGCTATGCACTATTTAAGTTTATCTATTTTTATTATATATTCATTTATTTTTTTATAGATGATAATACTGGTAGTGAACAAAATAGAGGGACTATTCGAATAATGTTGGCTGCCTAAATATAGGTGATGAAGGTAGAAAAATAAAAGAAAACCATGTCCTTGTGCTCTAGTTGCCTAGGAAAATGGTGCTGCAGCTACCAAAGGCAAGAAAATATGGAAAAAGGAGAGAAAGAGGGAAATTATCTGCCATAAAGGTCGGGGGCGGGGGGGCGGGCTGAGAGTACAGGGGGACATTGGTGGCGGAGAATGTGCACTGATGGAGGAATGAGTGTTTGATCATTGTATGACTGAAACTCTAACATGACGGCTTTGTAACTGTAGCTCCCAGTGATTCAATTTAAAAAAAAAAAATGGGAAAAAAAAAGTATGGAGAAGTTGGTCTCCCAAAGAGGAATCGAAAGAGCTATGCTTGGAGTATCATGACCTCCGTTGATGGTCAAGAATCAGGAATGCTCTCTCGTTTGCCAAGGCATTGAAAATGAGATGGGCTGGACACGTAATGAGATTTGGAGATGGCCGCTGGACTAGAGCTGTTACCCACTGGATTCCACAGGATGTCAAAAGATCGCGTGGACGCCCACCTACCAGATGGTCAGACTTCTTCGTCAAGACCCTAAATGATTGGTTTGAGGCTCTTCGTGTGCGTAGGATGAACAGACACCATTGGGTGCTACACTAGCACGCGACAGGGACGAATGGAGACGTTACTGGCGCCCACTAGAGCAAATCCATGAGTAATGGGATGTCAAGTGATCAAGTGATGGAGAAGTCAGGTGCGGGTGGCAGAGGAGACAATTCACCTGCTGTGAGAGAACTGAGAGCACTAAAACTCCAGTTCGTGGAAACTGGACTCCACCTTGCCAGGCTAGGACAAGTCACATTGGAGGTTGCGTTTGCTAGCCAATGAGCCACTGAGATGGCCGAGATCAGCAGCCAGACGGACAGTCTCTAGGATGCTCCCACCAGCCTGAGTCCCTGACTGCAGGAGTCCCTTCCATGGAGCATCAGCCTTCCCCTGCTGGCAATGGGCTGGTGAAGGTGACGGAAGTCCCACCACCAAGACCCGACACCTGTCCTCACTGCTACCCCTGCGACCCTCGGAGCATTTAGGTGACGTGAACTGCGATAGCACCGCTGGGTTTACTAACCCTGCCGCAATCCCTTCCCGACCTTCCTGGCGTCACAGAGCCCTGCCTCTGCTCATCCCTCACCCCGCACACACCAGGACAGGAGCTGGCCTGTTGCCACTCACACAAGAGCACAAGAGCCGCTCATACTGTGGCAGCTGGGCCTAACTGCTGTTTAATGTGGAACTCACACGTGAATCAAGGCAAGAATTTGATTAAATTTGACTTTCCATAATGAGAGCATATGCAGCCATGGCTAGAGCGACGGTCAAGATCTCTTTTTATATATCCTAAAGGACCTGCAGCAATTGCTGAACAAGTGGGAATGCGAATGCATGCAGAACCAACAGAGAAAAAGGATGACTACAAGCCAAAGCCCACCCTAAAAACTCAGTCTCACATACATATACTGTCACTGTCACTGTCCTCCTATTGTTCATTGATTTGCTCTAGCGGGCCCCGTAATACTGTGAGACTTGTTACTGCGTTTGGCATATCGAATACGTCACGGGAAGCTTGCCAGGCTTTGCCATCAGGGCGGGATACTCTCGGGAGCTTGCTGGGATCTCTGAGAGGGGCAGAGGAATCAAACCCAGGTCGGCCAAGTAGGCCGCATGCAAGCAAACGCCCTTGTGCTATCGCTCCAACCATACATATACGATTATATAAATTTCAAATTACAAAAGGAACAGTAACCAGCTCTGTTCTTGAGGGAAGCAGGCATTCTGGTGGTGGTGGGTGTGTTGTTGGGACCATGTGTGCATGAAACTCTACCATTGAAAGGAAATCTTTACGAAGCAAATCTTAGCAAATCGAAGCAGAAAAATAAATCAATCAAAGAAAAGTCAAAGCAAACCAAATCCAACAGAAGAATTTCATTGTGAAGACTTTAAACTGCCTCCAGAGTGAATCCTCAGGGGCTGACCCCTTCATCTTCATCATCATCATCCGCCATCATGGCCATCATGATCTCGTTTTAATCTGCGTCATCACCATCACCACCACCACCACTGTCATCATCATCATCATTTGGGAAGAGTCCAGCTGCAGTGATGGAAGCTAGAGAACAATGTGAAGCTGAACTTCTCAACAAGAGAATAGGGGATTCAAGAAGACAAAAATGTTGGAAATATTTATATATATATGAAATAACAGAATGATTTTTCTTACTTATTTGCAAATAGTAGATAAATAAGGATTAAAACATATAAAGGGAAAAAAAGAAAGGGAATACCCTGCCACAGAGACAGGGTGGGATGGAGGGGAGGGGTGTGGGAGGGATACTGGGATCTGTGGTGGTGGGAAATGGGCACTGGTGGAGGGATGGGTATTTGATCATTGTATAATCGAAACCCAAGCACAAAAATTTGTACGTCTACAACTGTACCTCATGGTGTTTCACTAATAAAAATTTAAAAAAAAAGAAAGAAAAAAATTTAAAAATAAAAGATAAATAAATAAATTATGTTGTTCTTTGTGGATCCACAAAAAAAAAACCACATGCATGTAAGGGTTACTTATCAGTCTTTCATAAAAAAATTAAATTATAAAATCTTGCAAGATGTGACCAGTCTTTCCCAGATTGTGGGTATTTCAGGAATTTTTCCTCCTTGCTTCAGAGAGAGGTTGAGGGGGAAAGATCTTTGCTCAGCCTACCCCCCTGTGAAGTTTTATCCCTGTTAGGACCCACTTAGCTGGAGAACTACCATGACAGGCTCTGAGTGACTTAGGCCTCTCCCAGGAACAAGAAAAGCAGAAAAAAGCAGATGCTTTTGTCAAAGATTACATCCCCAGAATAAGATTAGGTCTCCGGAATGTCAGGGAGGTGAGCTGGATGTTGTGGGCCGAAGCAACAACAACAAAAGAGATGTGTACTGGGATCCGTGGTGGTGGGAAATGGGCACTGGTGGAGGGACGGGTATTTGACCGTTGTATAATTGAAACCCAAGCACAAAAATTTGTAAGCCTACAACTGTACCTCATGCTGTCTCACTAATAAAAATTTTAAAAAAATAGATGTGTACTTTGTAGGTAATCACAAATTGCTGAGTAATGCTGACTTGGCAAAACAAAAGTATAAGCACTTGCTGAACCTAGAGCTCGGGGGTCCTTGTTGAAACCTGCTGTGCCGGGCGGACACTCGGACCCCAGCTAGCTGGAACAATAAACCTCGCTATGGGATTTGCATTATCGGCTCTGTTCTCTGTCCTTGAGGGATGGTCGACTCCAGACTCTCACAATCCCATCCCTGGATTCTGAAAATTCCTTCACTCCTCTATTCCCATGAGACTAAAGGGAAATGAACATAATTCAACTAGTGCATGGCATGAATATGTTTTCCTGGCACATCCGATTGGCATGGTGACACTGGTGTCTAATGGATTCCCTTAGTAGGTATTTCAGATGTCAATTGCGCTCCAATCGTTATAACATATATAAAGAAAAAGTTATAACGAAACCAGCAGAAATACTTCCTTGTTCTTTTTTAATGTTAGTTCACCCTGTAATTAAAGTACCTTCCATTATTTTTCTCACGATAAGACACAAACTCATTTTCTAATCATGAAGATTTAAACACACGATTGCTGCCATATCTAATGATTACTTAAATTTCAGATTACAAAGGAAACATAACCTCCACGAATCTCTAGTCTCTTGATTAACTGTCATTCTATTAGAGAGTAAAGGAGGGTGGGGCCTCCCACACTGCAATCAGTCTATCTAATTATGAATAGCCTTTGGGGCAAAGTTATGAACGTGTTTGGCTGTAAGCAGAAGTAGTCATGAGAGAAAGATTGCTAAATAGAAATTCATCCTTCTGGTTGCATTGATAGTAATGCCATACCTTCAAGTTATAGCTTTCCTTGGGCCAAGGCTAAACCCAAATATCATGACTTCATGATATTTTTTTCACAAAGGTAGCCATCTGTTGTATAATTTTTCTTAGTACATTTCTCTGTGGTTGCGAAGAGGTTACCTCACTTTCTATGATATGGATACAAGGAAAACTGCAACAGGAAATTTCCAGATTTTTTGACAGTCTTCCCATTGGATCAGTGGCTATACCAGCGCTAAATTTATTGTCCTTAAATGCTATTTTTGTTGAGGGGGCTGGAGAGATAGTACGGCAGGTAGGACACTTGACCTGCACAAGGCCAAGCTTGGTTTTAGCCCTGGCTCTCAGCCCTGCCAGGAGCGAGCCCTGAGCGCAGAGCCAGAAAAACACCCTGGTTGGACTCAAACACAAACAGCAACAACAAAAAATTGCATAAAAAGTATTTTATCAGCACTATATGAAATTGATCCATTCTGTGCTATACAAAACTGTGTACCTGGAATCCTGTTATAAATCCCAGTGCCTAAATATAATTTAACTTAAAAAGTATCACTACCAGGACTGGAGACATAGCACAGTGGATAGGGCAGTTTGCCTTGCATGCGGACAACCCCAGTTCGATTCCCAGCAATCCCTTAGGGTCCCCTGAGCACCGCCAAGAGTAATTCTTGAGTGCAGAGCCAGGAGTAACCCCTGTGCATCGCTGGGTATGACCCAAAAACAAAAAAGAAAAAAAAGTACCACTACCTAATTACAAGGCTTAATATAAGCCTTTATTTTGAGAAGAACTAGTCATCCTCTTATAACCAATACTTTCAGCATTGCTTATGTTGGGATTTAAAACATAGAAATATTTGTCCAAGAAAGTTGCAGAGAACTGCATTATTTTATCTTTTCTTATAGCTGCATTGCACTCCATGATATTTACACACACACACACACAACACAACACAACGTTGCATATCTCCATATTGTTTTCCATAGACGCCAAACACAATTATACATCCCAACAGTGAAAGTTAAGCCAAATAAGTAAAAGAGAAAGGGACAAATAACATATCATCTCTCTCATCTGGGGTATGACAAGAAGTAGACAGTATCAACTGAAGACAAACTTTTGTCCCGAAAGTGCAAATCTGGGGAATGGGAGTGCTGCTGAATTACAGGTCGGGGAGAGTCACAAGGGGCACTTGAGGTCACTGAAGGACGTGACTGAGAGGTCATTGGTCACTTTGGTGGTGGGGACCTGAGGCAACTGTGTATATAAAAACCACAAAAGTTGACAGTATTGTAATCCAGGGATATGAACTACCGTAAATCAAGAAAAAAAATAAGTGGGGCTGGAGCAACAGTACAGTGGGCAGGGGAATTTCCTGGAAAAGCAAACCGGGTTTGATTCCCAGCATCCTACATGGTCCCCCCAGTACCAGCAAGAGTAGTTCCTGAGTGCAGAGTCAGGAGAAATCCTTGAGCATCGCTGGGTAAAGGTAAAAAGGTAAAGGCCCTCCCGTTGATCATCGATTTGCTCGAGCGGGCCCAGTAACGTCTCCATTGGAGACTTTGTTGTTACTGTGTCTGGCATATCGAATACTCTCGGTAGCTTGCCGGGCTCTCCGAGAGGGGCGGAGGAATCGAACTTGGGTCGGCCATGTTGGCCGCGTGTAAGGCGAACGCCCTGCCCGCTGTGCTATCGCTCCAGCCCCATCGCTGGGTGTGACTTCAAAACAAAACAAAAAGAATAAAATAAGTTTGCTACTAGGTTTATGCTTTCACTAGATGTAATATTTTCATTATGTCAAAATAAAAAGCTTTTTAATATTTTACTTATTTTCTAAAGTAATTCTAAAGGAATTATTTAGGGTCAAGTTTGTTAATTACTTTTTCAAAGATCTTTCATGACAAGTGAACGGTTTATATTAAACTTAAAAAAATAATTGTTCAAAATCTTCTCTGGCTAATTTAAAGATTCCCGGGGGCATCAATGCTGTCCCCTTTATATAGATGAAATCATTACCTTGCTTTTATTTGTTCTACACTACCTGAATGGGTAAATACTTGAAACATTGATTTTGTACAATTCATAACATATGGAGAATGGACAAACGTGAAGATTCTAAATGAGAAACTAGTCATATCTCATGAATAAGAATTTGAAATTTTTATGTGACCTTAGCAAGTACTTCTGCCATTAGAATTTAGCACATATTTTTTTTCAAGTCTATTTGGATAACCTTGGGAATAGATTTTTGGCTGACTTTTGCATAAAAAGGGATTTGTGAAAGTGACATTTGTGAAAGTTGGAAATAAAAGAAAACATGTCACTGTCCCTGTCCTTCCATTGTTCATTGATTTGCTCGAGCGGGCCCAGTAATGTCTCCATTGTGACAATTGTTACTGTGTTTGGCATATCGAATATGTCACGGGTCCCTTGCCAGGCTTTGCCGTGTGGGCGAGATACTCTCAGTAGCTTGCCAGGCTGTCCGAGAGGGGCAGAGGAAACATGATCAAGATAAATTATCACAAAGGTGTGAAAAGGCTTGAAGAAAGAGAAAAACTTGTGTGGAGTACTCAGGTGTATTGTTAGTGGGAGGTTTCCATTGGTGGGAGCAGCGGAGAGAGTCAGTCCCAGGGCAATGCTGTCCCTCTGACCCTAGGGCTGGTCTTCAGTTGCCGAGACAGCTCTTGCCAACCACAGGCCATTAGCACGGAGCCCAGTGAATACACCTTGACTTTTTTCCTTTTCGGCCTATGGTCTATCCATGCCTCTCCCTGGAAACAAAAACAAAACAAGGATATAGAATGCAAGAGCATAAAAGGATACTGAGAACATCTTAATGAGGAGAAAAGAATAAAGATGGTGATCGCTAAATGTAGGCAAGCCAACTTGGAGAATGTTCAGAACAGTCCTTTGGCCCCGGTGTCCACATTTGCTTAGGAAGTCAAGAGCTTTTGTATTACAGAGGTAAACATGGCATGACTCAATGGAAGGATCATGCAAATTCCTGTGTCACCTGGAACATTATGATAGAAGATTAAATTCAATCAGATTCCTTTCTGAAACCTCAAATGTTACCAACAACCAATCAATGCATAAAATAAAGTGGGGAGGAGAGCAAAAGTGATTAAGTAAGAATTCATTTCTCTGGTCTCAAAAATTGTGGTTGATCACCAACTCTAATTTGAAATCATGGCTGTGAATATTCACAGTTGATTATCTCCGTGTTTTCTCTCAGTTAGAAATTGGCTGAAAAATAAGGATGACCAAACTGACCCAAATTTTTATTAGTACGGGCCTGAGTCCTTAGAGGTCTGATCTGTCTTTACTGGGTTATGACATTTTTCATTAAATACAATTACTTGTCAGGGGACTGATTGTGGCCACCCTGGAAAGTCCTTTGGTTCCCTGCCATGGTCTCTTCTGGTTTGGGATCTACAGCCTAATTTTAAATTTTCTCTCTGGGTGATTGGCATAAAAATCTCTATGCACTTTGGTTGCTTAATGGGAAGAACTCCATGTGGCAGGGAACCAGGCTCACTTTCCAACTTAACAGAACCAGAATTGAGTCCTGGTAGAAGCTTTCCTTCCTAATATTTGAACCTGCAAGACTATTTAACCCAAAGTAGTGGAAACAGAAAAAAAATCTTATGTGGGTTATTAGACTTTCTAATTACTGAAGTCATTCTTTCATCTGCTCCTTTCCTCATTTCTTAAATTGCAATCTTCTGGATGGAGACGCAATGGAACCATAAATTAGTTTTTAATGGAAAGCATACACTACATTAGTCTCTAATTGAAAACATATACTACATTCTGTAAAAAGTGCTCCAAATTCACAGATTTCATATCTTAGGTAATAAAGTAAGTAAATCTCTATTGATAATTCCACCATCCCATCAATCTAACTTTGTCAGGGTGATTGTACATTAAAAATACATTCACTGTATCACTGTCCTCCCGTTGTTCATCGATTTGCTTGAGCGGGCCCAGCAACGTCTCCATTGGAGACTTTGTTGTTACTGTGTTTGGCATATCGAATACATCACGGGTAGCTTGCCAGGTAAATCTGAAAAAATAAATCATATAATTTGATCAAGACACATTTTCTATTGCAGCATGCTGTTGATTAAGAAAGCATTCTGCTTGGGGCTGGATGGATAGCACAGCGGGTAGGGCGTTTTCCTTGCACGCGACCGACCAGGGTTTGATTCTCAGCATCCCATATGGTCCTCAGAGCACCGCCAGGAGTAATTCCTGAGTGCAGAGCCAGGAGTAACCCATGAGCATCTCTGGGTGTGACCCAAAAAGCAAAATAAATAAATAAATAAATAAATGAAAAAAAGAAAGAAAGAAAGAAAGAAAGAAAGAAAGAAAGAAAGAAAGAAAGCCCAACAGGGTAATAAGGAAGGAATAAGGAAATAAGATGCATGGGGCCGGAGCAATAGTACAATGGATAGCACATTTGCCTTGCACGTGGCTGACCCGGGTTCGAGTCCCAGCATACTGTATGGTTCCCCAAGCACTGCCAGGAGTAATTCCTGAGTGCAGAGCCAGGAGCAACCCCTGTGCACTGCTGGGTGTGACTCAGAAAGCAAAAAAAGAAAAAGAAAACATTCGGCTCATGAGCTGTGCTACAGACAAGGAGGGTAAGTCAAACCTTAGGTATGCTTATAACCTATTTGCAACCAGCCTGTCAGTTCTCAGGATTTAGAAGCTCTGTTTTGAAGTTTCTGCTGACAGGTAACTTTAGAAGAGATTGCTGTCAGATAAATACTGGAGAGAGATAGTTTCTGCTGCCTTGTTGCTAGAGGCATGGACTCCATCCCTGTTACCAAGTCTTCTTTATGAGGGAAGCCAGAAAGCACACCTGAAGGTGACAGAAAAGGAATGTGTCATCATTCTATTTCTTCAACCTCTAGCTCTGTCTGCAGGGCAATCTTTCTGGTGGCACTGTTTACTATCAGTTTTTACTGCATTAATTTCAAGAAGGGGTGCAGGACCCGAAGCGTAGATCTCCAAGCCTGCTTGGACTGGGACTGGGGCCTCCTCCACCCAGATCCCCCATCTCCCAGTATGTAGGAGTTACACCCACCAACTGCCCCCAGCGCCGTGTAATCCCATCAATGGCCAAGACCCAGAGACTATAAAACCCTGATCCCAGAAGCGCTCGGCCACATTCGTGGCCACGCAATATCTTATTATCTAGTGCTTACTCTAGAGAACCTGGAAAGCTACCAAAAGTATCCTGCCCGCACGGCAGAGTCTGGCAAAGTCCCCGTGGAGTATTCAGTATGCCAAAACCCAGTAACAATGAGGGGTCTCATTCTCCTGACCCTGAAAGAGCCTCGAATGTGGCACTTTTTAAAATCTCAGGGCTAGGATGAAGGAGATGTTACTGGGACCTGCTCGAGGCAATCGATGAACAACAGGATGACAGTGATACAGCGACAGTGAATTTCAAGAAAACGTGACCCAAGCATTCTCCCTAATGTCCTTGCTCATCTCAGATCACTGCTTCACTGAAGAACTTATTAGTCACTGTCCATAAATCACTGTAGAGTCTTTGCTTAGACCATCCCTTCTCTGTAGAATAGTCAACCATGCCCACACCCAGCACTCTGCCCCTGGGGCCATTCACTTTCTGGTCTTCATATCGGAATTCCTTTAGAATGGGGCTGTGAAAACATGGCCATCCCCCTCTGGCTGGGATCAGTTAATGTCACATCTTCATTCATAAATATGCCCTACTCTTTCCTGCTCTAGTCTCAGAGGGAACTTTCCTTAAGAGTACAAGCGTGAGTTGAGGGAGAAATTCTGAAGCATAAGAGAGAAGTCAGTGAATGAATGGGTGCTGAGATCATTACTAAGAGGGCAGTCAGTCTACATCCAGTCAGGGAGGAGGCTGGGGCATAAAGACTGCAAACTCTCTATAAGATATTTCAATATTTTAGATTGACTCACCAAGTCCTAGTCCACGGAAGCAAATGAGATGAATGCCACATTAGAGACAAGAATATGTAGACCAGGTAGTAGACATTTGGAGACTGCTGAGAAATATTTAGAACAAAGTTGTATTTTTGAATATGTTCTTATTTGCTTTTCTTCCACTTTTCATCTTCTCTTTCTCAGTCTCCCTTTCTCTATCTCTGCACACACACACGCACACACACACACACACACACACACTCATACATACAAAACTCAGAGAGCAAGTTCATGCATGCATGAGCACTGAAATAATCTTGTTAATTTATAAGATGAATATAATTTGTTTCCTTCTGCAACTGCAGATGGGCTTTATGGATCATTTATGGTGCCCTATAACGTGGCTCATCTGAAAATTATGTAGAACTTCTGGCTGTCTGAAAGATTTTTATAACACTGCACTTTGGAAAAGTCAGAGTCTGGATACAGTGTCTCCGTCTAGTGATTTGAAATGCCCCTGAGGAAACATTTATTCTAGGTGGCAGACATTCCTTTGACAGCTTGTCTCATGGGGAAGGATTATAATCATCAACATATTTTAAAATCCTGGTGCCATCTACATTTATTTTAGTCTTTTAATTGAATAATAAATGATTCTGAGGTATCAGACTGAGGGCTGAGTTGACTCCAGAGATGATCATTTTTTTTACAAAACTAATCACAGAGAGCTTGGAAATTTGTTCTGTGTTAATTAATCTAAGCCAGAAAACAGAAAAATGACTTCAAAGGATGGTTTCAAAGAATATATAACAAGGGGCCAGGAAGAGTACAGCTGCTGGGTGCTTGCTTTGCGTGCAAGTTCAATCCCAACATCCCACACGGTCCCCTGAGCCCACCAGGAATGATCCCTGAGCGTTGCTGGTGTATGGCCGCCAAACAAACAAGTATAATGGAACAATAGGAAATCAAACTCAGAAGTAATTGCCAAATTTATGAAAAAGACCCCCAATCTTCAAATGATTTTATTCACAGATAGCAAATATAGCTGAAGCAAGTGCAAATGTAAGCCCATGTTTTTTAAAATTTTTTTCGATATATATTTTTAAATTTTTTATTAGTGAAACACCATGAGATACAGTTGTAGACTTACAAATTTTTGTGCTTGGGGTTTCAATTATACAACGATCAAAAATCCATCCCTCCACCAGTGCCCATTTTCCACCACCACGGGTCCCAGTATCCCTCCCAGCCCCCATCCTCCCCATCCCATCCTGCCTCTGTAGCAGGGTAAGCCCATGTTTTAATCAAATATTTTTCTTCAAAGCAGGTTACAGGGCCAGGAGCACTCAGAGGGCTGGAGTGCATTGGGTGCTGGAGACATAGGGTGCTAGCCAGTGCCACACGGGGCTCTGCTTCTGGGAGTGGCCTCTGAGCACAGAACCAGTAGTGAGCACTGTCCAGTGTGGTCCAAACAATAAACAAAATTGCTCTTTGTATTTAAATAAACATACAGGAACTTACACATTGTGCTTCTTTCAATGCTTATAATATCAAAGTAACTAAAGGACATTCATACATTCACGAATAAGAAGTATTAAGATGTTAACTCTACCAAGATCACTATTTCCCTAGAAATGTGGTTTTCACTTGTCAATAGGAAGTTTTCTAGTCAGCACTAGTGAGATTGTTTTTTTCATTCCCCAAGGAAGATAAGATAATCTGCTGCAGGATCTGTTTTCCAAGGGCTGATTATTTAAGCCTGAAATAATTTCCTCTTTCTTTATTGATTCCTCTTTCTATCAATACAAATCTTTTATTTTTTACAACTTTTGGAAGCACCTTTTTTCTTAATAGATGGAAAGGTACCAAATCATAATTTTTTAAATAAAACAAGTAAATCTGGACCAAAGAAATAATATAGCAGGTAGGATACTCGCCTTATAAACAATAGATATAGGTATAATCCCAGGCATCCCATATGGTCCCCCAAGCACTGTCAGGAGCTATTCCTGAGTGCAGAGCTAGGAATAAACCCTGAGCATCCCTGGGTGTGGCCCAAAGAGTTAAGAAACAAACAGATCTTTAAAAACTAACTTGGTTGGATTTTTGCTATTTAACCCTACAGTATCACAAAAGTAAGCTTTAGTTTTGTGACATTATAGAAAGCTGAATATATGGTTCTAAGTGAAGGTGTGGATCCCTTTTGGTGAATCTGATCTTTGCTTCTCTGTACATAAACTCTCACTTAAACTTTCAGGCTGACTAACTGTGACTAACTGTCAACACTGACACCCAGAAACTGCATTCAGCACCCTTGGATGACAACTTCTTTGAGTCCTTAGCTGCTAAAGCTCACGGCTGTCAAAGAATTGGGTTTTTCCTCACCAGCACCTAAGAACCTGGCCCTGACCTTCCTTTCTTCGAACAATTACTAAAAAGAGTTTACAGCTGGGAATCCTCCCGCTGTCCCTGCGAGACACTAAGTATCTTCTGCAATTTGGGAATGTCCTTATCAAGTTTCTTTGAAAGGGCAATCATCATCGGTAACCACAGGGCTTCTGATGTGTGTCTGCAAGAGAATAGAAATTCAACTCTCGTAACCACCTGCCAATACTCAGCTGCCCTCATCACACTTGGCAACTTTTGTCTTCCTTATCACCCAGCCATCCCTCTCCCAGCTCTTCTGCTCTCTCGGGAATTTTAAATCAAAGTCGGTTCTGCGCAAATCACACTGAATCCCAGTGCTATGGTTAGCAGTCATCAAGTTAAGTGGTTCCACTGCTTTAACGTTCAGCTTTGCTCTTTTTATAGACAAGGACCCTTACGTAATCTGAAGTCATAAAACGTCCTTTCCCCTTAAGGAGTTTTCTTCTCCTATTAGTTCTTTCCAAGTTATCAAATTTCAGAAGCCAAAACTTTAAAATGATTTTAAAGCCAGAGTTTAAAATCATAGCAGATAGAGGAGCAGATTTGTTTTATAATTACCTGCACACAATAATTCTATAGTCAGATTGCAAAATAAATACGATTTTTAGTCACCTAGTTTATTTGGAAGAAAACAAGTAGAACCTATCTTTGGAACTATAGTTTAGGGCCACAAACACATTAAGAGAAAAAGCCTATATGTCTTGCTCACCCTTGACTCTCGTGAATGATGCATTCTCTTCATTCTCTTGAGATTTTAAGACGAGTTTTCAGTCACAGGCAAATGTAGAAAACCATCAAGTCAGATGCCAAAAATAAAATGATATGTAGCAAAAAATGGAGAGAGGGTGATTTAAAAAAAACTGGACTTAAATTAACATTTAAAGGCTCTAGAAATGCAACCAAACATTTTTAAACTTTTCCATCCGCTAAATTGAAAAAGGAGCTATGATATGGAATAAGAAAATACTTTTTCTTCTTAAGTATCACATAGTGTCATTTAATCTGCAAAATTTTTAGTTAACATTGTCATCTTTATTTGCAATAAAAATAGTTTTTCACAGTGTAAATTCAAATTAATTCGAAATATGTTTAGGCTAATTATAGTGTAAAACATAGGTATAAATTCTGTGCTAAACAATGTTTAATTAGATATTGTTTAGAATAGCTTCTCTTCAAGATTAGTAGTAGAATAGCAGGTAAGGCTCTTGCTTTGCATGGTCACCTGGGCTCCATCTCTGGCACCACCTATGAGCCTCAGAAAACTGTCAGGCGTGATCCCTGAGTGTGGAGCTAGGAGTAAGCCCTGAGAACAGCTCAGAGTGTGGGAGAGAAGAAAGAAAGAAAGGAATGAGAGAAAGAGAAAGGAAGAAAAGAAGAAACGAAAGGAAGGAATGAAGGAAGGAAGGGAGGGAGGGAGGGAGGAAGGAAGGAAGGAAGGAAGGAAGGAAGGAAGGAAGGAAGGAAGGAAGGAAGGAAGGAAGGATGGGAGGAAGGAAGGAAGGAAGGAAGGAAGGAGGGAAGGAGGGAAAAAAGAAAACAAGAAATGAAGGAAGGAGAGAAGAAAAAGAGAAAGAAAAGAAAAAAATGAAAAGGAGAAAAACAATAGATTTGCCAAGCATCACAGACAAATGTGTGTTTGATGCATTTGCTTTTCTATATCCTCATCATAAATCAAAAATCCTTCAAAGAGAAAAATGCTCTATTAATCACCCAATCAACTAATAAATCAACAAACAAATATTTCGTGAAAGTTTATCAGGAACATTAACACTATTCTGGGAGCTGTAGTGACAACGGAAAGTAACAGAAGAAGCAAGTCAAAAGAGTGCCGTGCCGTCAAATGAATTGTTCATGAAAGCATAGTGGGGAGGGAGGAAAAAAACAATTTTCTCTCTTCTAAGTTCTTAGCCAAGATTTCTGTAATATAAGACATATCAACAAGAATAAAACAAACTTAGTAATAGACACACTAGCACCTACTGGCTCAGGTGGCAAATACTAACGCAGCCCCATAAGTTCCTGTGAATCAATTCTTGAGGTCACGGGGGTGCATATGGTAGATTCCTAAAAGCCTGGCCCCTAAAATCCTTCTCCCCAGAATCTCCTGGCCTCAGCAGCATCAGACATTCTTACGGCTCCATAACTATTTTCCCAACTCACACAGGACCCATAACCACAACTTGTTCTGGTCTCAAGTCAACTCCACCAGTTGCAGAAAGCTTTTACGGTATTAAGCTACCAGTAGACCCTCATAAATTCAGGCTCCCACTTCGCGTGTTACAAATGAAGGCCTGTGGCTCTAATATCACAGACAATTTCCACATACCCCGGCCCCTACCTTTGTAGACCGATCCAAGTTCTAGCCAGCCTCTAAGACTCCAGGCTGCTGATTAACCTCTATGGCTTCACAATCTAGTTTTTAAAAGGGATAGTTTTAACAAATCTAGTCTTAACAGTGAGGTTAACAGTATAGATTAATGATCATCTTACATTAAGGGGAAGCATTTTTGTAGCTCTGTTAAAAGTCTTAAACTCCCCCGTGTGTCTTCCTTTTATATCAGAAGGCCAAAACTCCTTCCAATAAATGTGCAACCCGTGTACAAGAGTGGTTTCAACATTCTGGACTTATGCCAGAAGTTCGCAAATACCATATTATTATTGTAGTGTAGATTTATTTTTAAACTTTTTTGGTTGACAATACAACGTTCAAGAAGCCCAGACACAGAAAGTTTTTTGTTATCAGAAGTAGAAGGTAAATAAGCATAAGCAACTTAACATATAAATATTAGTGTCTAGAGTCACAATTAATACTGGGTTAGCGGTAGACTCAATGCCAGAGTTCACAGTATTAGAAAATCAAAGCATGCCCTCCACAGATAGAACTTTGGGACATCATGTTATTTTTAGCAAAAAGTATCTGAGAGCCAATAGATGCAAAGACTTCGGTCCCTAATGCTTCATCTGATTGAAAGCAGAGACTTCTGGAAAAAAGAGAACCAAGCTGACTTCAGCTACGGCTGGAACTGAACTAGACCAGCACAAACCTTATGCATTGGTTCTCTGACCCACTTCCCCTTTCCGGGTTCTCTCTCCTTGGAAGCATAAACATCCTCCTGTGTCTTGTCACTGTCACTGTCACTGTCCTCCCGTTGTTCATCGATTTGCTCGAGCGGGCCCAGTAATGTCTCCGTTGGAGACTTTGCTGTTACTGTGTTTGGCATATTGAATACGTCACGGGGAGCTTGCCAGGCAAATTATTTTTTGTCCTGAGGCTAATAAGTTTCAACTCTAACTCTGCTTGGAACTTTTTTTTTCTCTTTGGGTCACACCTGGTGATGCACATGTTACTCCTGACTCTGCACTCAGGAATTACTCCTGGCAGTGCTCAGGGAACCATATGGGATGCTGGGAATCGAACCCGGGTTAGCCGCATGCAAGGCAAATGCCCTCCCCACTGTGCTATTGCTCCAGCCCCTGCTTGGAACTTCTTAACACTCATTCTCTCATATTTATACTGCAGGCCTCCCTTTACAAACACAAAACTTCTATTTGGTTTTCTAACCTTGATCTGTCTTTTGTCAAACCAATTTTCAATAGGGTAAAAGGAAAAAACAAGGTTCGCCCCTAACATATTCTGATCAATGAAGAGTTCAATTTCGCAAAATAATTTCTTGATTTGTTTATTTTTAATTATATTTCCTTTGAAATTTCATGTTGAATCCTCCAGTATGTTTATCAACTATATTTTTTTGTTTTAAAAATAGATCTTATCATGTTATTATGAAAAATTCTAACATCTGTATATTTCTGTTTTCATTTTTATTTTAATCTTTCATTCTATGTCAGCCAACATGTTCTGACACTGAAATTATACCTTTTGGATTTATTTTCTTTCTTGTATTGAATAACATCAGAAAAAAGTCTCATAGCATCCTTGGTTGGTTTGACAGCCAACTCCAGAAACATGAATCTTTTCAAAGAAAATGAATTCCAATGTTTCCATAAATATCGGTTCCACAAATTGATAACTTGCATAGATCTGAATAATTCATGTGAGCTTATTCCATATTCTCATTAAAATATTCAAATACTAACTCATTAAACGTGCATAAAATAAAGCGGAATCAATTCTTTCATGATTTTATTTAAACAGTAGCTTTTTTCATTAGATTTCTGAAAGCCATGCCAGTTGGCACTCAAAAAGTAATTTTTTTGGTTAGGAAGTTGGTACTTTTTAATCAATAAAATTTGTAAAGTAAGCTGATTTTTAAAAAATTTCATTTAAATTTACATTGCAAGATGGTTTAATTATACAATGTGTAAAGTTATTAATTTGCTACACTGAAATCTTTAATCATTAGAAAATTTATGTCTCACACATAAAAATTTAGTGACAAATGCAGACATCTGCATAGTATTCACATATAATTCGTAATGTTAAACTATTACAAATACTGTTGCAATAACAATTTACCCATTCCTTTACTTTTATCTGTTATCTTTATCCCATTTTAATTGATCTACTATGATTGATCATATTAATGATAGTTTTATGCAAACATTATTTTAATTTCACACCTGCCATCAGAGTGTCTCCTTCTACCAACCACGAAACCCGACGTTCCATTCCCCAGGTAAGCTCGGTTCTGTAGACCAACTGTCCACATATGGGGCGCTTGGCCTTTTGTTCTTTTTTTTTATTTTTATTAGTGAGACACTATGAGGTACAGTTGTAGACTTACAAATTTTTGTGCTTGGGTTTCAATTATACAATGATCCAGTACCCATCCCTCCACCAGTGCCCATTATCCACCACCATGGGTCCCAGTATCCCTCCCACCCCCCATCCCCCCATCCCACCCTGCCTCTGTGGTAGGGCATTCCCTTTTGTTCTCTCTCTCCTTTGGGGTGCTGTGGTTTGCAAAAGAGGCAACGAGTGGCAATCATGTTTGGTCCATAGTCTACTTTCTGCATGCTTCTCCCATCCTGGGAGGATCCTCCCAACACCCTTTATTTGGTGCTCCCTTCTCTATCTGAGCTCCCTTTTCCCCTAGCATGTGTGGCTGGCCTCCAAGCCATGGAGCAAAACTCCTTTCTTACTATGACCTTTATCTCCTACATGTAAGAAAGTCATTCTACAGCTCTCGCTCTCCTTCTGACTGATTCACTCAGCATGCTAGCCTAATTCCACCCACAAGGTTACAAATTGCATGATTTTATTTTTTCTTTTCATTGAGTAATATTAACATGCATGTTTAATTTAACATGCTTTATATAAATATAGCAATATATTCTAAATGAATGTTTTTTCAGGCACAACCTTAAAAGATAATGGAAAAAAACTGACATCTTTGTTATTTATGATGGCTTTGATTATTGATTTTTTTAAACCCTGACTTTATATTATAAAATGCAGCTCCTTCGCATACTTGGTAATTTTAGATAAAATTCCAGATACAGTTACTGTCATGGTTTGCAGTGCTGTAATTTGTTTTGACTATTTTAGAGTACTAAAATATATTCTGGCATATCTTTTCAATCTTCAAAAAAAGATACAGCTTTTTAAAATTCTATAAAGATGCAGAGTTTGGGCACTGTTCAGCTCCTGTTCAGTAAAGATATTGGTCACAGCCTCAGATACCAGAACCCCATTATCTTTGACCTCGAACAGACTGCGGGGTTCATTTCATACAGTGTGACTCTCTGTTTGCACTTCTCAGCATGTGTATAATCTCTGATTAAGAAAAAAAAATCATTATCCAGACACGGTCCTATACGAAATGGTACAGCTGTCCCTAACTAGGTTGGTGTGATCATGCATCTCAAGTCAGTGTATGTGGGGAATTTCCCAAAAGGGGAAATGTCAAATTGGCATTTGGGCGCCCGTCGGCCTCCTACTCTTAGAGAGGCAGCTGGCATTTCCTGAGAAGGCGGGGTGCGCTGTCTGCCGATCAGCTGACGGGCTGCGAAATGATTCACACTTGTCCCTTGGAAGATCAAGTTAGGCACTTTTACGTTTAGACCACATAAGGCAACTCTGGTAAAGAGTTAATCACCCCTGCTTTTCTCAAAACTACTATTGGATTTTATATTTGTTTTTCATCTTTCATCCGAAGCCTGTGTTTATCATGCAAATTCAAATGTGTATCTCTCCTTTGGCTCTTGACATTTTTATTACAATGCCTCGTGTTTGACTTAATTTCATTTCTCTCTCTTTTGGCCCTCTCAGCAGTGCATTAGTCTACCTCCTCAGGCTGGAGAAGGCCTTGGCTATTGTCTCTTCCACCAATTATTCTTCACCTTTCTCCTTTTCCTTTTCATTTGGGATTCCCATAGTTCAGTGGTTGGTCCTCCTGTCCACCAAATAGTATTCCACAAAAAAGTCTTCTTTTTCTTTTTCTTTTTCTTTTTCTTTTATTATTTCTTTTTGCTTTGGCAGTCACACTAGAGCTTACTCCTGGCTCTATGCTCCATTACTACTTCCAGTGGTGTTCAGGATTCCGTATATGGTACCAGGAATCAAACATGGGTCACTTATATACAAGTCAGGTGCCTTAACTTCTGCACCATTTTTCTAGTCCAAAATTTCTTCTTCTTTAAAAATCCTTTTGTTCTATTATCTCTAGTTCATTAATTATGTCACGTGCCTGTCTTCCAGTCACTGGTTGATTTTTGGTTTCTTCTATTCTTTGTTGACTCCTGCTGATTTTGCTTTAGCTCCTTCAATTCTAATTCAATGAATTTTTCACTTTTTTCCCATTACTGTTTTTTTTTAGCTTCCTGAGTATTTCTTTAAATGCTTTCCTCTGCTCATTCATCTTAAGCACCCCAACTGCTGTAAAACTCAATGGGATATCTAGTTGGGTTCACCTCTCCAGGATAAAAATCAGTTCCAGTTAATTTAACCAGTGATCAGACTCTGATGGAGGAGATGTTTCCTTACTCCTGTGAACCCTAGAAGACTGAAAATACCTTTTAAGAAAAACTAGATTTCACTCTTCTCTTCTCAAAGTTAAGTAATGTTTCTAGAAGGCCAGCAGAAATAGTATCTAACACTTTCTTTTATATAAAACTCATCAAAATACAGAAGAAATGAACAAAAGGTTATATGTGGCTTTTCTTGCTTCCTTAAACACTCACTCCCTGGTCCAGGGGAAGCTTTTACGCTCTAGGGTTTAATTTACTTTTTAATTATCTAATATATATACAATTTTTTCTTTCAGATTGATAAAACCTAAACTCAACAAATCATTGCATAGGCCCCTTAATACTAACATAGCATGACATTTAATTTCAAAGGCAGGTCCATACTCTTTGCTAGCAGGACATAGCTACAGAAGCTAAAACTTAACCTAGTTACCTGTTTATTTTTTAATTTTAGACACCATAGTTTACAAACCTATTAATGCAGGGTGTCGTCAATAAAACATTCAACCCACCAGAGTGTTTGCTTCCCTTCACTAGTGTCCTGGGGTCCTGCCCCACTCCCTTCCCTGTGGTAAGCTTCTTCCTAAAGACCGTTTCTGTGGCCTTTGAACATCAGTTATCCCTCTTCCTGTTTCTTTATATCCCAGGTGTGAGAGAAACCCTTCTATGTCTGTCCCTCTCCTGCTGACTGACTAACTTCACTCAGCATGATAATCGATGCAAGTCTGAAATCTCCAGGGGAGAAAGTTGAAGACAGATAGATAGGAGACACTGGCAAGGAGAAATAATTAAAACTAAGAGGGAAGAGCCTGGTCTTAAGGTAGCCCAAAGGTATGATGACCAAAAACCTTGAGCTCTTTGGGGATTAAAAAAACAAACAAACATAAAAATTGAGACACCAACCAGATGCATAAACTGAGGTCTCACCCAGAGAAGGGCAGTCCCCTTGGAAAGTAAAAAGCTACAGAAGAATCTAAATGTTGTGATAAGAATATAAAAGGACCATCAAATGCCCAAGGCTTCTTCCCTGTAACATTACCTAGAATTACATATTCTATGTGATATAACGTATAATTATATATAATTATATTTTGAGACCTTCGGGTCAAGACAAGATACAGGAAGATCTAGGAATACCCAGAAGGTTGCTCCGTAGAGCAGGGCAGGCCAGGGACACGGCTACAGATTGAATTTCTTAATTTCAATCGATTGTGGGCTCCAGTGGACTTTGAACCTCATTGTTCTCACCGATGGCGGTATTCAACATCTAGAACACAGAAACTCCATTGGCTAAAGCACATTAATGACTTTGAACTAAGCCGGAAATAGATCGAAGATAGAATGGGGTGTGATGTTAAAGGGCAGCATGAAATAATTGCTGCTCCTTATATAAACACAAAGGTGCTTGCTGCATGCGTGAGGAATCTTTCCTGCCAGGCCATTTGGATATTGACAGTATCGTTGCCATGCAATGCAGGCAGACAAACCAAGACAGCTGAAAAGAACATTTTTCCTCTCTTATGCTGGAGACAGAACACATAACTTCACAGGGACAAGGTGGCCCGCAGCCAGATAGGGCTCCGTGCTAAGCCTTACGGAAAGAGTGAGGTGGTGGCTAAGTTTTTGCAATATCCTCACCAAAGAATATTCCCCATGAGAAACAGTTTTCTGGCCCTTTCCCTACTGAGAACGGTTGTTTACCACTGGCAGACAGACCCGTTCTCTTGTCTCTGCCACCTTTACTCATGCATTTCCATTTTTGTTTCATTAGCATTTTTCTTTTCTAATGTGCATTTAATGTACCTCATTAATTTTACTCCCAATGATTATTCAAACTTCATTGTCTTTTAGACTCCCATTTCCGTGTAATTGCCACTAGTTTCTGAGAATGTTCTCTTATTCATTCTGTCATAGGATTCAACCTTTTTTGGGGGAGGGGGGATTTGCTTTATTTTTTTTTAAAGAAGAATTGTGACTCTAATTTTTTAAATACCTGTTTTGATTTTTCAGGAATTCAGGTATGTGGCAGGAGAGCTGGTCGGAAAGACAGGATGAGAATAAAATATTAGTATCCATCTATTCTCATGACCAGATTTGTTTTCTATCCAATATCTGGAACTGTGGTCCCAGGTTTTACCTTGAGGTCCAACCACAAGTAGAGTTTACTCTGGAGACAAGTTTCCCTGCATTTCCATTGGGGTAACAGTGAGACTAAGACTCATCATTAAAGTTTTCCTCTTTAATTCAGATCTCCTTTAGCAGAGCCCAAACTGCAGGGCGGGTTTCTTTACTAGCAGCTCTGTCAGCAACAGTGGTTCACTGATGGCGTTAAGGTGTGAGCAGGTGAGTGGGGCAGATGGGGTGGGAGTTGTTTTGTTTGCATGCTACGTCTGCTCCATTTGCTAGGACTTTATGTCTTGTTACAGCATTCAGCTTGATGTGTTTGTGTGAATCCTTCTCTCCTCTCTGAAGCTTACTGATGCCATGAAGAGTTGCATGTCCCAAAGTCCAATGCCTGCTTGGACCATAATCCAAAGAATCACAGTATCCTTACTCCAGGTCTGTCTGAGATGCAAAGGAATTTTCTAGAGTATTGTGCAGGTGGTTACTGAAAACTGGAAGTACAGCAGGGACATCTCTATGCTATGTAAATTGCTGAAGTCGTGGGTCCAGTCGCAGCAGCAAGTTTCAAGTGACTGCCTAGGTCACTCCTTCCCTTGGGAAGGAGTTCACTGTGGTCCCAGAGACTCCGCTAATACCCTGACACCACCCCTGCCTCATTGTCTGCAATTCATGTCCCTGCAGTTCACAGCTCTCCACTTTGATGAGACATTTGGTGGACCCCCTCTTCACATTTCCCACCAATACTATTAGGTTTTGATCACTTAACTTCAAAATGTGGCTGCTTCAATGGATTGATAAACTAATAAATACAATTTGTATGGGTTATAGATTTTTTCTCATTGTGGATAGGGCCGGGTTTGATTCCTCCGCCCCTCTCGAAGAGCCCAACAAGCTACTGAGAGTATCTCGCCAGCATGGCAAAGCCTGGCAAGCTACCCATGATGTATTCGATATGTCAAACACAGTAACAACAAGTCTCACAATGGAGATGTTACTGGGCCCACTCGAGCAAATCGATGAACAACGGGAGGACCATGACCGTGATGGTTTGCAATATTTTTAGTTTTTTTTAAATGATTTCTAGGTGCATACTTATGTGCATATATATTTGTTTTGAAATCTTCAAATTTTATTGATTTTTATAAATAATAACATTATATATACTCTAGAATTTCCTTATTGTCAGTGACAGTGTTTTAAAGGGACCTTTCCCTGAAACAATGTATTCTGCTATGATTTATGAGCCTGTCTTCAAACTTTCTATGTCCTCAAGTTAAAATCATTACTAAAGTGATAGGCTTTTTATAAATTGCGAGTGTTTGCTATTCAGGTTCTCAAGCAACTCTCTGAATGTCTGCTAAAAAAGACAAAATAAAATCAGTCCACATTGGGTAGTGTTTGTTTTTTTTTAAGGTTTCGTTGGTTTTTTTTTTTTTATTTTCTTATATTTATTTATTGGGTCACTGTGGGAAAAGTTACAAAGCTTTCAAGTTTAAGTCTCAGTCATACAATGATCAAACACCTCTCCCTTCACCAGTACTTATTATTTTTCACCACCAAGAACCCCAATATACCCCCTCCCACCCCTCCCAATGCCTGTGAGGCAGATGATTTCTACTTAACTCTCTCTCTACTTTGATTACATTCATTATTTCAACAAAAGATGCACCACTATTGTTTAGAATTTCCCCCCAACAATCAGAATTGCTGAAAAGGCACTGTGAAATAATTTGATTTCTATAGCTGGTTATGAGAACCATATGATGTCGATTTTGGATTTCTGATATTTTACTAGGTAAGTCTGGAGGGATTTCTGCAAAGAGCCATATAATTATGAGATTGGTTTCTGTGCATCTGGTGTTATGGCCATGCCGGAGAGCCCCTCGTGGGAGGCAACTCGTGACCTCGGTAGGGCGTGAAGGACAAGCCAGTACCACCCCTCTTCCCATGAGACTGCAGTTGCCCCGTCACCGCTGGTGGTTCATACCTGGCTTTCCAATAAGCTCTGAGGCGATGGCCACCTTGCTGCGGGAGAGGGGGGGTGCTGGGGGGGGGGGGTGGAGGCAGAAGGGAGCAACACCCATTCCCTCCCCGGGAGGCATGGTGCCATAGTTTAACGCATGGTCCATTCACTTTTCTGCCGCAAGCTACCAGGCTCTGGATTAAGTCCTTTTGCCTCTGGAGCCATGGCCCTGCCCTGGATAGTGTTTTAAATAATTATTTGAGCAATGATATAATTCAGGCTAATACTGTATTTCCCATGAAATATCAACAAGTCAACCAGACCACTTAGCAACTGAACATTTCAAAACACTCAAGATTCTGTCCAAATCTGAAATAAATTATGGACATTTCCAGATTTATTTCTTCAAGAATATTGCAGCCTGGTGGTGAGGATGACAATCGCTTGTCATTAAAATTAAATGCATCTGGAAAAACTTGTTGAAGTCTGTGCTTTTCGGGTGGGGGTGGGGGAAGTGTTTCAAACTAGACTATTAGAAACAGCACAAATGGCAAGGCACATGTCTTGCAGATAGCCAGCCCGGGTTCGATTTTGAGCACTACATGTTCCCTCAGCACTCCGAGTGCAATGCAGAGGGCCCTGAACATCACCCAATTGACTCAGAATTGCCAAGAGCCATCTCCACGTCCCTCGGGCATCACTTGGAAAGCACCCAAAAAAAGGACTTTTAAAGATGAATATGAGCCCTTATTGTCAGACTCAAAAACATCAGCTTTATTTCTCCCACTGGACTATATTCAATAATCATGGTTTCATATTTTTTTCTGTTACAAAAACTTCCTCATTCAGTAGAGAGCTCCATGGAATGCCAGCAATTTTTCCTTCCTTTGCTTCTATTACCTCTTTAAAACAGACAGCAAGTTGACCTTTCCCAATTGTCTCAGTGGATTTTGATGCTGAGGATTCATCTATACCCATCATTTAGTTTCTTGAAGCTTCTTGAGTAAGACTTCTAAATCTTTGTGGTTCTTAATACGCCGAAGACATTGCGAGGCACAGTAACTATTTGCGTAATGATTGACTTATAATTAAAGATGATCCCATATCATTACAACTTATCTATAAAAATAGAAAGTGATAAATTGTATTAATATTTTCCATCATTTTCCAAGTTCTACTCGTAGCCTGAAGCTATTCAGCATATCTAATATTCTTAATAATCACTGTAGCTCATGGCAGGATGAAAACTCAAGATAAGATTTGAAGGATTCCATTAATGTTCTGTAGATCTATAACAAAATTCCAGAGGAACTTATAGCTTTGCAAAAGTTCATGATTCAATTTACTCCTTAATTCGGCATTTGTTCTGTGTGGAAATTTCAGCCAGTCAGATAGAAATGAATTTGGATCTTGAGGTTTTCTTTACTGTTCATTATTGCAATATTTTGTGAGCTTAGTAATCTGGGGGCTGGAGCGATAGCACAGCGGTAGGGCGTCCGCCTTACAAGCGGCCAACATGGCCGACCCGAGTTCGATTCCTCCGCCCCTCTTGGAGAGCCCGGCAAGCTACCGAGAGTATTCGATATGCCAGACACAGTAACAACAAAGTCTCCAATGGAGACGTTACTGGGCCCGCTCGAGCAAATCGACGATCAACGGGAGGGCCTTTACCTTTTACCTTTACCTAGTAATCTGGGGAAATGATGGCTTAAAAGTATTTTTATAGATTTTCACATTACTTATTAAGTAACAGAATGGGAGACTTACACCTAAGAATAGTAGAGACAAATACCAGAAGGACTATTCCACAGCTTGGAAGCTGGCCTCACATGCCTAGGGAAAAGGCAGCTCAGATAGAGAAGGAACCACCAAGTAAGGGGTGCTTGGAAGACCCGCTCGGAATGGGAGATGCATGCTGAAAATAGACTACAGATCAAATGATGGCCATTCAATACCTCTATTGCAAACCACAACACCCATAAGGAGAGAGAGAGAGAGAGAGAGAGAGAGAGAGAGAGAGAGAGAGAGAGAAAGAGAATGCCCTGCCACAGGGGTGGGGTGGGGTGGGGGATGGGGTGGGAGTGGTGGAAAGGATACTGGATCATTGGTGGTGGAGAAAGGGCACTGATGGAGGGATGGGTACTCCATCATTGTATGACTGAAATGTAAGCATGAAAGTTTGTAAGTCTGTAACTGTACCCCACGATAATTCATTTTAAAAAAAGTAAAATCTCTTAAGTTAGGAATAAAACACCTGAGTCATAAAAAGAAAAAAAATCATATTCCTTATAATTTCTTTCTGAGAATACCTATGTAGGAAATGTAATAGGTGGAATCTTCTAGATAGCTTCAATCCTTACGTAGCCTTCCTATTGACAAAGAAGGTATTTTGCTTACTTTATAGAGTCTGACATTTTCTAAGAAATTTTTTTCTGTATTTATTTATTTGCTTATTTGTTTATTTATTCAGGTCATTTATCAGTTCTCTATTTAATTTTGGTTTCCGCTAAACTAATATGTCACAAGTTTCTCTCATGGCTGCGAGATAGAATCTAGGGTCAGTGGGAGAAAAATCTCCTGTCTCGTTCTTCTCAGTATCCCCAACGGTGCTCACAAACATGCCGTGAAAGGATTTGGACAGGTGCAATAAACACAAAGAAACAAAAGGATACTGGCACATACATTCTCTATGCAACTTTTATGCATTCCTGAAAGGGTGCTGATAAATACCATTTCAAATCAGAACTACCAGTTCTGAATTTGTCATGGTATTTCCAGAACCTAGGGCTGGAGCAATAGCAAAGCCGGTAGGGCATTTGCCTTGCATGTGACTGTCCCGGCTGAACCAGGTTCGATTTCTCCAGCCCTCTCAGAGAGCCCAGCAAGCTACCAAGAGTATCTCGCCTGCGTGGCAAAGTCTGGCAAGCTACCCTTGATGTATTCAATATGCCAAACACAGTAACAAGTCTCACAATGGATACGATACTGGGCCTGCTTGAGCAAATTGATGAACAACGGGAGGACAGTGACAGTGACAGTGATTCCTAGAACCTAAAAAAAAATGCCCTGTCCAAAGAAAATGATTTGTAAATATGAACTTAGGGAAAGAGACAAATAGGAAAAAACAGAGAAGTTGATTTGTATGAACACAAAGAACTTATTTGTGTGGCATGAAGCGATTCAGATATTTCAACAATTTTATTAAATCGGTTTGATACAAAACATGTTTAATACAAAACATGATGCTCTAGTGTAATAATTTAAGGAGAGTCTTTTGACTAACTCTTTGGGTTGAGCTAAGACTTTATAATGCTCCTCAGATGACAGTGGGGGGTTAGGGTTATTAAATAAGAAGACAAGTAGCCAATGTCAGTATTTTTTAAAAGACAACAAATTTCTACTGGTATAAATTGAACATAAAGCAATAACTCAATGGAATGACTTATCAGAGTGCTTTTAAAATTTCCCACCAATGGGAAGACCAAGATGTTTTATATGGTTAAAATTCTCCCATTATGAGATAGTGTAATAAAAAAAACAAAATGGCTGGTTTCATCTGTAATTCAATGAAACATCCATTCTAAAAGATCAAACATTAGAAAATATTCCAAAACCTGTGTGAAACCCCTGCGGTATTCTATTTACTATAGAAGGTCACATACCTAGGACACAGCCTGGCCTTGGGTTATCAACAGTTGCTTCTGAGGAACTCTTTCCCGGAGAATCACCAAAATCAGGGATTGTCTTTGTCTTAGGAACTCAAAAATGACATGTTCGGTCAGAGATGACCCCAGAGCACTCTGGGTGCTCCTCCCACTGGGAGGAGCTTTAGTTTCCTTATTTCTCCTTGCTGGTAAAACATCAGGAGAATGAAGCATGTGGGTGTTAAATATCCACCAGAGTTTAGAAATCTTAGGACTCGAGGGTCATGAAAAGCTCAGAATGTGCCAAGGTGAATTCTGCCTTTCCTCCTGCGTCCCTCCCTTATGGTCGGCAAGATCTGGACCGAAGAGGGCTGGTATACCAGAACCATGCCTCCATCCTTCTCTTGCTTCTGTATTACCCGGGCAAGTCTTCTGGCTCCAAAGAATACATTCTACACTGTGAGCTGAATTATATAGCTTTCATGTGGAAGGCTCTTTCCAGTAAGAGTGCTAATCTTCATTACGACCCAATTCTAAAAAATAATGTAATTATCCCACTTTTTCAGACGTGTAAAATAAGACCAGAGATCACAAATTTAATAAATAGTAGCATTAGTCTTTAAGTACAACATGCTATCTTCTATACTAATTGAATAGGTATTTCCTGCCACATGTTAATTACCGAACATGCTTTTGTTTCAGATCAAAATAATTTTATATTTTCTAAAAGCCAACTATGAGTAAGCATTGCACAGCTGAACAAAATGTAACTCAGGAGAAAAAATGCTATCATTTTCCCTTGGTAAATGACAAGCATTTAAAGTAACTAAAAAAAATAAAAGAATATATTAATAAAGGTCCATAGCTCATTTTTCAGTTTTGATTTAGTAGTTTCCTCTCTTACTTGAGGTTCCTATCAATCACTCCAGCGAATATGATTGTACTCAGAAATGTGTATTAGACTATTCTCAGGTTTAATTCTATGATCATATTTCCCTTCCAATTCGGGGAACCAATGTTCTCAAGCTTTGGTTGATAAATTTTCTAACACGTCATTGTATTTAGAAAGGTCAATTGAAATATGTGAGCTCATTAAAGTTTTAGCCAATGAGCCTTAACTTAGGCACAATTACTGCTAATGAAAATTTATCAAGAAAATGGTTTTGTCAAGAAAAAGATTCATCTGAATGACCTTGATCATGGTCTTATAGGAAGCGTCCTGGAGGACACGGGAACGTCGCGTCAGCAAAGTTGTCACCACCACAGCAGAAAGCTCTGTCTTCTTGGCATCGTGAGGAAGGTCCCCGGGGAGACACACGGAATTACCCATAGTGGTAGTCTCAGAATCACTTTCAGCTTTTGGTCGACCCCGTCTTTGCAGAAACCCTCGGCAAACAAAAATGCTGGCTTAGTTAGAGGGATACTAGGAGGTTCACTTCCAAGTGTCACTCCTGGGAGCCAATTTCCCTCAGCCCCATCAGACCATGGAATGCTACTAGAACTCGTTCTTTGCCTCTGTCAGTTGTTTTCTTTAGGAGTCAGGTAAGGACCCCACTGGCAATGAGTTGGGCGGAGGGGGGAATAAAACTCACCTATGACTACACAGTAACAAGCCCTTTTGTCAGCCCCAAAGCATAAAGACTGGAGAAGAGTCCTTAGGCAAAGAGGCTAGATACGATTCTGAGTGAAGCCAACAGACACCTTCAAAGAGGAGAAACTTGAGCAGAAATACAAGGTCCTACCAGACTGAGAAAAACACCACCCAAAGTCTAAAGCCCTAGTTCCTTGGCAACATGCTACCAAGGGCTCTTATCCAGCCAGTGTAGGTTGGGGAAAAACTCTGTAAAACCAGCTTTGAAAATTGCAACTGGCAGGTGATTCCGTTTTCTGGAGTCACCCACATCCCAGACTGGGACGTGCAGTTCGTTCTTTCAACTTTATAGGCTTCCCTCTTCTTTTTCTCTCTCGTGCTTCCTAAATGAAGTTTATTTGCTTCATTGTTTGTTTTTATTATAAAATATTTTGTTGTGAGAATAAACAATGAATCTGGAAAACCTGGGATCAAGGATTTAGAGTAAAGATTATACAGATTTTTTGCCAGTCCTGGTCTGATCTCCATAGGTGCAACCTCTCTCTCTCTCTCTCTCTCTCTCTCTCTCTCTCTCTCTCTCTTGGCTTCTCAACTTCTCATGCTCCCAACAGCAACACTTTTGTAAATTAGTTCTTATTTTAGGTTCAGTAAAACTTAATATTGGTATAGAGTTTTAAGTATATGGTATTTTATAGATTTTGCTCTGATCTCAAGGTCTTTGATCCATTTTGAATTTGCTTTTATGTAAGGTGTGAGATATGTATCTGACTTTATCTTTTTCTTTTACATGTGGCTATCCAATTTTCCAAACACCACTTGTTTAAAAGGCTATCTGTACTCTACTTCTGTCACTGTCACTGTCCTCCCATTGTTCATTGATTTGCTCGAGCAGGCCCAGTAACATCTCCATTGGAGACTTTTGTTGTTACTTTGTTTGGCATATTGAATATGTCATGGGTAGCTTACCAGGCTTTGCCATGCGGGCGAGGTACTCTCGGTAGCTTGCCAGGCTCTCTGAGAGGGGTGGAGGAATCGAACTCGGGTTGGCCATGTTGGCCTCTTGCAAGGCAAACACCCTACCCGCTGTACTATCACTCCAGCCCATACAATACATATATACACATATAAATACATATACACATATATACATCACGGTCCACAGTCACGGTCCTCCCATTGTTCATTGATTTGCTCGAGCGGGCCCAGAAACATCTCCTTCATGAGACTTCTTGTTACTGTGTTTTGCATATTGAATACGTCACGGGTAGCTTGCCAGGCTCTGCCATGTGGGCGAAATACTCTCGGTAGCTTGCTGGGCTCTACGAGAGGGGCAGAGGAATCGAACTCGGGTCGGCCATGTTGGCTACATGCAAGGCAAACGCCCTACTGCTGTGCTAGTGTTCCAGCCAGTACTCTACTTCATGTACCCATATATTTTGACGGAAAATAGCTGAAAAAAAAAAGCTGGGATTTATCTTTAGGAAATTGATTCCAATCCATTGGTAAGAAAATACAGTCTTACTTCAGTATCATGCTGTTTTTATCACTATAGCTTTGTAGTACTTTCACTATAATATTGTTTGAGTTAAGCGCCTTAGTATTTTTAAGATACTTTAAACCAAAAAATGTCTTGGTTGACAAATATTGGTTTCTTAAACAATGCTCTTGGTTAAAAATCTTACTTTAAAACATGATCATGGGCTGGAGAAATAGTATAGCAAGTAGGGTGCTTGCCTTGATCACGATCAAACCAGATCCAACCCCCAGAACCCCAGATGGTCCCCCTGAATCTTCCAATAATGATTCCTCAACATAGAGCTAGGAGTAAGCACAGAGCAATGCTGGGGGGTGACCCCCAAATTTAAAAAATAAAAAACAATTATTTTAATAAAAGCGACCAAGGTGGGAACAAATGATATTGGTAAGGGGATAAGAGGGGAAATATTGCAAAATTTAATTATTTTGATCAGGGGCAACAGGAAACTGTGGTTCCCCTCTCCAATAGGAAGATGTGATGGCAAAGGCAACAATGAGTTTATAGATGTAATAACACCTAATCATCTCTGAAAATGCTCAATCAGAATAAGACATCTAATTACCATATTCTTCTATGACTTAACAAAAACAGGGTTTTTTTTGTTAATCTCCTGTTTATTAAGAAAGATGTCATGACCTTTCATTTCCAGATCTATGCCAGACACTTTAAGAAACCAAAAATGAGCACAAGGGAAATAACAAATTTTAAAATAATTTTTTCTTAACATGGGATGTGTATATGAATTTAGTATTCATTGTATCAGCTTTTCAATTTCAAAAGAAATATTAGTCCCTCTCCCCAGATGCTCTAGTTTATAAATCATTTAGCAGGTGAACAGCATGTAAATAACCATGGAGTGAGTACTCACTGGTTTTACATGTTCAAATTAAAGGGACTAGAGATTAGAAAACTATATAGTTCTATTAACATATGAAAACATCTTAAGATCAATGCTGCTGAATTGGAAAAATACCAGGGTCGGGGGGAAGGGGGAAAGTTTTAAGAACAGTAATGTAAATATCAATTAATTTGGGTAGAGAAGATTAAAGAAGACTCATGATTCATATTATAAGAAAACAAGTCTCAGAGCAAATATTGGGCGTGTGTATGGTATGAGTGTGTGATAGATTTCTAGGGATTGGAACAAGGGAAGACCTACTTCTCCTTATATCTTGGGGCCTTGACAGCTGAGTAAGAAACGACGAACAATGGGGCTGAAGAGGTGGTAGGGCCAGGCATGGACCTTATATGCACTGACCCAGACTCCGTCTCCCAAGCCCCACCAGGGGTGACCTCTGAGTACAGATCGATGTACGCCCAGATGTGGCCCAACACCTCCACCCTCCCACCCCAAATAAAGATCAATCAACAACTTGAGAGAGTCTGAGAGCGCAGGTGTGTGGGCCCAGAGGCTAAGGTGAGTCTCTCTCTAGTCTCCAGCCTGCTAGCCCCAGTTCCAAACGGTAATGACAACATCTCAACGGAGAGTTGTGAAGAAAAGAACTCTCTTGTTTAAGTATCTGCAGATCCTATGTACTTCTCACAGTGTCTTTTCCATGTGATTTATGGAATAAATGCTCCATAAATCCAAGTTTCTCAGTCAGAGAAATCTATCAGAATTTTGCATTTGGTATTTCAGTTTTAGCAAGGGATAAGATTCAGTGAACTGTTTGCAGGTTTGCAGACCATGAAGACTCAAGAATTTAATAAGACTCACTCCCTTCTCCCCAGACTTTAGGAGTTATGGATAGGAGTTGTGTTTCAAGGGCAATTAGCCCTCCTGGATATATTTCACACAACTCTGCCAAAGCACCCTGAGCAAAGCAATGGGTTCTTTCAACCCAGGCTACTTATATAATAGTAGAGATTTATAAACAGGGACAATATATTTCACTGGCAGTCTTTTAAGATTTATTTTCTTAAAAGCTTAACCTAAAACTTAACCTTGCTCTAAGATGTAGTTTGGTTGTTTTTAGAATGAATAACTTTAAGGAGTACTTCTCAAACGAGTATAAAAAGTCCTTTTCCTTAATGAAACAAAGCAGTAAAGATAATGACACAGGAAATAATTAGACAGTGGGGGAAATAGGCAGGGGAAAATTAGGGGAAAAAAAAACAATTTGCCCTGAAGATAAAGGGGGAACAGCTATCATGAGTGGGGCCTGATGACAACAAGGGCCAGGAGAAGCCATTCATTTTTTATTTTTGTTTTTTTAATTTTTATTAGGGCTGGAGTGATAGCACAGCGGTAGGGCGCTTGCCTTGCACGCGGCCAACCTGGCTCACCCAGGTTCGATTCCTCTGCCCCTCTCAGAGAGCCCGGCAGGCTACTGAGAGTATCTCGCCCACACGGCAAAGCCTGGCAAGCTACCCGTGAAGTATTCAATATGCCAAAACAGTAACAAGAAGTCTCACCATGGAGATGTTACTGGGCCCGCTCCAGCAAATTTTTATTAGTGAAACACCATGAGGTACAGTAGGAGAAACCATTCTAACACTCCAACATTCTAACCGCAGTCCTTTCTTCACACCAAGGGTGGAGAGGTCAGAGACAGGAGACCAGCCAGCAACCAGGCTGAGGAGATTTTGAAAAACTGCTGGTCATCTACCTAGTTAAAAAATTGTGAAAGGAAACAGCCTCTCCAGTATGATTTTTCACTCCTGGGAAATCCCACCAGTGTGACTTCTTTGTTTCCCCTTTTTTCCTCCTTTTTAAAATTTTCCTTTATTTTCCCCCCTTTCTTTCTTCCATCTTTATTTCTTCCCTTTTTCTTTCTTCCCTTCTCCTTCCTTCCCTCTTTCCTTCCTTCCTTCCTTCCTTCCTTCCTTCCTTCCTTCCTTCCTTCTTTCCTTCCTTCCTCCCTCTCTCCCTCCCTCCCTCTCTTCTTTCTTTCTTTCTTTCTTTCTTTCTTTCTTTCTTTCTTTCTTTCTTTCTTTCTTCCTTCCTTCCTTCCTTCCTTCCTTCCTTCCTCCCTCCCCCTCCCTCTCTTCTTTCTTTCTTTCTTTCTTTCTTTCTTTCTTTCTTTCTTTCTTTCTTCCTTCCTTCCTTCCTTCCTTCCTTCCTTCCTTCCTCCCTCCCCCTCCCTCTCTTCTTTCTTTCTTTCTTCCTTCCTTCCTCCCTCCCTCCCTCCCTTCCTTCCTTCCTTCCTTCCTTCCTTCCTTCCTTCCTTCCTTCCTTCCTTCCTTCCTTCTTTCCCTCTTTCACTTTTACAACAAAAGCTTCTTGAGTTCAGCCAATTTTATTTTTTTCTTGCTTTCAACCACAGAGCCTAGAAACAAGAGTCTGAACAGAATAGCAGCAAGGGGAGGGGAAAAAAGAATACCGATATTACACAGTTGAAAATCACGATAATGAGTATGCTATACGTAATTTTCATTTATCATATCTCCTTAATTAGAAATATTGAAGGATCAATAAACTGATATTTAAGGAATCAGCAAAAGGTCATTAATGCAAGCAGCATGAATGTTTCAGGACATTATCTGAGCTGCTGCATGGTGCTTGCTTTGTGTGAAGCCAACCTAGGTTAAATCCCCAGCACCACATGTGGTCGCCAGAGCACTGCCAGGAATTTCTACTTATTTTATGATTCCCTGCCTTGTCCAAAATAGGCTTTTCTCTCATTATTGTGCCTGCTTTTAATTGAGTTTGTTGATGCCAACATGTGAATGGAAGATAGTAAAGGAAGACTGTTTTTCTCCCCAACAAAGACAAGGAACTGGATGCTTGTGAGCAATGCCTGGGGCCCCCATTCCCTCTGGTGAAAAACGTCCCATGAATCGAATTCGTATTTGTTTCCTAAAATTCAAAAAAGAAAAGACCTATCTGGACCAGAGAGATGGAATGGAGATAAGGCACCCAACCTGCATGCAGCTGGCCTTGGTTAGATACCAGCACCTCACAGGGTCCCCGAGCACTGCCAGGAGTGATCCCTGAACAGACACAGAAATGAGGACTGAAAATGGATAGGCGTGCTCCCTCCCTCCCAAAAATAAATAAAGGAGAATGAAAAAAAAATAAAGAAAAGTCTTGACCTTCTTTTAAGTTTTTAGGTTATTATGATTCACTTCCTGACATCTAGTTTCCAAATTTCACTATAATTTCAATAATGAGCAATAACTTGAGTTTTTGAAAAGCATAAAACAGTATAGTTGGCCATTTAACAGATCTCCATAGGAAGAACAGCATGTGTCCCTATTTTTCTAGCTCTCCACCAATTCCTCCAGAGATCCACCTTGACTTCCTTCTGCTGGTGAACTTGATGACATTTGCTCTACATGGAAGTGTTTCCCCTCCCTCATCATCAGCGCTTTTCAGTTGCAATCAAGCTTCACGGCTTCAGGCTTTTATCATCCCTAAAACCACATTTGAAAAACTCTCTATTTCTACCCTGTCATTCAACAAATTTATCTTTCTTAAAATTTCTCTTTTCAGTTTAGCTTTCCTCTCATTTTTATTAACCCAAGATCAAAGAGTCCTATTTGTCATTTTATCAGGTATCTTTGATTTGCAACATACCAAAATTTAAGAAATATAGCTAAACACCCTGATATATGTATAAATTCACTGATATTGTTTCCAATATTCCATTGTCATCCTGCGACCAGAAAGTTCTAGGTCTATAGAGGTAGTACAGCAAATAAGGTGATTGTCTTGCAGAAAGAAAGAAAGAAAGAAAGAAAGAAAGAAAGAAAGAAAGAAAGAAGAAAGAAAGAAGGGAGGGAGGGAGGGAGAAAGGAAGGAAAGGGAAGGAAGGAAGGAAGGAAGGAAGGAAGGAAGGAAGGAAGGAAGGAAGGAAAACACAGAAATAAAATGATAATTCTATTCATTTCTCCCACCCACTTCCTCTTTCCCTCCAGTGTTTTGGTTTTTGTCTTTGTTTTGCTTATTTGGGTTCTGGGGTCACATGGTGGTGCTCAGGAATCACTCCGGGCAGTAGCAGGGATAGAGTCAGATGGCAGTAGGGTGACAAGTTTTATTTACATACCACATATAAGTGTGTGTGTGTGTGTGTGTGTGTGTGTGTGTGTGTGTGTGTTGGGGGAAGTGTGCTCTGGGGATTAAACCAAACGCAAAGCATGCCCTCAAGAAGTAGAACATTTCCGAGTGGCAGTTCCCCGGCACCACCTGGCGCATCTCAGGGACCGCAGGCGCTACCGGGCCTGACACCTGAACGCTGAGGGTCTCGCTTGCAGAAGCAGCCCCGGACCCCCAGCTGCCTCTGGGGTTGGATCGTATAAATGTTGTGGGGAGGAGGATTGATGCATTTATTCATTTATTTTAGCTGTTTTATTGATTAAGTCTCTGTAATTTACAACATTGTTAATAACGGTTTCCCAGGACATAATTCCAACAGCACTCCCATTGCCAGTGCACCCAGATATTTTTTTTCATTTGCTTGTTTGTCTTGGGTCACACAGCAGTGCTGAGGGCTGATCCTGGCTCTGCACCTCAGAGTCACTCCTGGATGGCTCAGTGGACTATATGGGGTACTGGGGATCCAACCCAGGTCAGCTAAATGCAAGGCAAATCCTCTACCTGCTGTAAGACCACTCTGCCCCCACCCAAATAGTTTTTAAAAGAAGTATAAAAATTTAATTCTGAAAATAAAACATTGATTTTTAAGTTGATCACTTGATCACTTGAATTCCCGTTAATCATTGATTTGCTCCAGCGGGTGCCAATAACATCTCCATTCATCCCTGTCGCGTGCTAGTGTAGCTGGAGTGATAGCACAGCGGTAGGGCGTTCGCCTTACAAGCGGCCAACATGGCCGACCCGAGTTCGATTCCTCCGCCCCTCTCGGAGAGCCCGGCAAGCTACCGAGAGTATTCGATATGCCATTTCTGGAGATCAGCCAAAAAAAAAACAGAATTATGCCTGCATGAAGTCAGTGAAAATAACCACCGAACCAATCGAGGAAAAGGTCACCAGGCACTAGATGGTCAGAAAGGCCCCTTGCGTCTGTAGAGTCCAAAAGGACCCTGGAAACAAGGGGACGGGTCGCTCTCCTACAAGAGGGGACAGCTCTGACCACTCAGCTTTCTAAACTTCATACTTGTTGGACTTGTGCCAAACAAATTCTTGCACTGCAGAGCTCCTTGCTCTGGGTGGTCTTTCGGACCCCAGACCCTAAGGTAAGTTCCAGGCATTCCCCAGTAGTTAAAACAATGTCGGAAAGGAAGCATAAGTTTGAGGCACTTAACTTTCTAGTTGCAAAGCTCACTAGCAATAAGAAACAGTATCTGAAATAAGGAACAGACAAGTAGATCAGAAAAATTATTAGAGAGGTAAGAAATAAACCCACACCGGCATTTACAATAAATTGACTTACAGTATTCTGGCAGGAAAAAAAGTGAAAAACAGTCTTTTTAACAGTTTCCTCTGGAACAAGTGAATAAAAAGATTTGAGCTCGATGCCCACTTTATACCAAAAGTTAATAATTCAAAAAAATTATTAATGTAAGCAGTGGTGCTGGAGTGATAGCAAAGTGGATAGGGTGCTTGCCTTGCACAATGCTGACCCCGGGCTGATCCCAGGCACCATATCTGGTCCCCCAGAGCCCTATCAGGAGAGATCCCTGAGCACAAAGCTGGGAGTCAGCCCTGAGCACAAAGCCAGGAATCAGCCCTGAGCACAGAGCCAGGAGTAAGCCCTGAGCACAGAGCTGGGAGTGAGCCCTGAGCACAAAGCCGGGAGTCAGCCCTGAGCACAGAGCCAGGAGTGAGCCCTGAGCACAGAACCAGGAGTCAGCCCTGAGCACAGAGCTAGGAATCAGCCCTGAGCCAGGAGTGAGTCCTGAGCACAGAGCCAGGAGCGAGCCAGGAGCACAGAGCCAGGAGTGAGCCCTGAGCACAAAGTCGGGAGTCATTCCTGAGCACAGAGCCAGGACTCAGCCCTGAGTACAGAGCCAGGAGTGAGCCCTGAACACATAGCCAGGAGTGAGCCCTGAGCACTGCTGAGCATGCCCAAAACAGCAACCATTACCAAGAAAGAAATGCAAGCAATGATCTTCTAACTCTCTTGAGACTGAAGATCAGATTGTCACTGTGGATTGATAGAAACAAGGGAACAGGGACAGGGGAGACCACTAAAGGTAATGGGTTGAAGGTCGTGATGAAAGTACTAAGATTTACTGTGATTTTTTTTCAATGTAAAGTAAGTGAATATGTCAAAATTATGAATTGTATGATACATAGATTATATCTAAAAATATCTTAAAGTCTTTTCAAAAACTTTAAGGATAAAGGGATTAGAAAAAATATTAAATATTTAAAGTGCTTCAATTTCTCTCATCTCATGAATTTTAAAAACAGTAAAAATAAAGATGTTGACGATAGAAAAAGTAATCACTGTCACTGTCCTCCCATTGTTCATCGATTTGCTCGAGCGGACCCAGTAACATTGTGAGACTTGTTACTGTGTTTGGCATATCAAATACGTCACGGGTAGCTTGCCAGGCTTTGCCGTGAGGGTGAGATACTCTTGGTACCGGACTCTCCGAGAGGGGTGGAGGAACTGAACTCGGGTCAGCCGTGTTGGCTGCATGCAAGGCAAACATCCTACCCACTGTGCTATCGCTCCAGCTCAGAAAAATTGATAAAAAAGAATAAACTAAGTTTTGCTTTTTTATGGTTATAACAATAAATCAATACCAAAAGACATTATTTGTTCTATACGTGAAAAAGAAGAATTTTGCAAATGATATTTTTGTTGACTTTTTCATAATGCCAATAATCTCTGGTTAAAATGCATATTTGAGAAAATTATCTCAATGTTTTAGAAAAGAATATTGCTAAAATTTTTACAAATGCAATAAGCTTATAAAATAAATTCCTAAAATAAGGTTAAGAAAAACAGAGCTTATTAAAACTCTACACAGGGGTCCCATTTCCAGGAAGAAGAATGCGCACAAATCTGTTTCCTTCCAACCATTTCCTATTCTGTAATATAATTCCAAACCTTATTTTGTCATATCTCCTCCTCTGTGAGCAGCTAACCATGATTCTCTGTTGACAGCTCAACTAAATCTTGTCTATCCAGACGCAATCGCCACCCCGAAAACGGTCCAAGCATTCATGAAAATAGAAGCTGTTGATATTCTCCCTGAACGCTGATCAGGACTGATGGATGACCAACAATTAATTTATCGAAGTATACCAATACTCGTCCCTAGTACTCCAATGAGAGTGGATTCGTCAGCTGCAAGCATATCCAAAGGGACCTGGTCAAAGGGTTTGCTGATTCTACATGCACGTGTCAACCAACATCTCCAATCCAACCCTCGTCAACGTGGTGGGACCTGGGTGGGAGAGAGGCCAAGAGGGTAGCAGAGAAACAGTTGTGGGAGCCTCCTGCAAGCACGGACACGAAGAATACACACGGGCAGAGCTGGACATGGAATTCTGCATGCAGCATCACACACAGCTCACTGGAAAACGCTGTCTCCTCAGGGAGATCTCACCACTACAGAATACAGAACTTCAGACAAGTTCGGTGTTAAGACTGGGGAGAGAGAGAGAGAGAGCCAGAGATCCAGAGAGGAAAGGAATTGTCGACCCAGTGCCAGGTGTGAGAGGCCAGCTCAAAACAGGAGTGTGCTGAGCATGGAGGTCCACACCCCTCCCTCTTCACGTTAGTCCTCTCTGAATGGGAAGCTGGAGGAGATCTTGAGGAGCCCAACACTCTTGGGGCATCCTGGAATCAGCCATTCCTCAACTGAGCTCCACCCAACAGAGCTGCATTCCAGACTACAACCCACCAGGACCAAACCTCAACACCCCTTCTACGGCTTCAAGGATGCAGTGCCAACTGACAAGCTTGCAGCTTCCACCAGCTCAGAACTCAAAGATGTTTCCGCAGAAGTGGCACAACAGACTGACCCTCTCGCCTAAGATGGAAGGCACCAAGTGAAAGACTCCAGAGGAACTCGGCTGGGTGCCTGCACTCACTGCATCAGGAAGAGAACGGGCACTGGCAGGACCCAGCACAGACAGGGTGCAGGAGAGCCCAAGAGTCAGCTAGGAGCATCTGTTCTTCAGAGCACAGATGGCATCAGAGACCCTGGAGGCAAGTTCCTCCCAACAGACCCTGCTTCGGGGCAGCCATAACCCAGCTATATGGGCACATTTGCCATGAAGACCGGCCTACCCAGCAGCTAAACCTGGGAACACGTGACCCCAATCTTTAGTCATCGCTCAAGTCAGTCACACCACACCAGCAACTGTGAACCCTGGACCAGGGCCCAGGCCTGGGTGCTCCAGCTGTGAACACAAATCTTCTGTTGTCATCCTGTTACACACCACTCAGAGTCACCAGCACCAGCTCAATTTATCAAACATTAAAATGATAAAAAGAAGGAAAACTCCCAAGACATCCGTGCTTGCCAGATATAAGAAGAGTCATAGAGATATTGCAGACGAGAGGGCAGGCTGATTGCTGGGGTCAGCTAGAACCAGGAGCAAGGAGTCACACACGAAAACACATCAGATATATTAAATAAAGGTCTCTAAGCAGGAAGATAACTTAATAAAGTATTAAAGAAATATCCAACCAAGAATCCCTTACATGAAAAACCATATTTGAAGGAGTAATAAAAACATACTCATACAAATAACTCCTGAGGACATTTGTTGCATCTAAACAAGACCTGCAATGGATACTGACTGGCTTCCAATAAATGTCAAGGAGCAAAAATAACCAAAATTATCATTTTAAATGACAACAAATTCCTTCACATCAATCTCTCTCTCTAAATGTCAATGGTCTGAACTAGTTTGCAAAACTTCACAGAATGGCTGGATGGATAAGGAAGCAAATACAACTTTGTGTTGCTTCTACAAGACACATTTAAACACTCATGATAAACACAGTTTTAGGGTGAAAGGTTGAAATAAATAAGAATATTCCTTGAAACAAGTGAGATTGATGACACAAATTATCAGATCCCTGGGACACAACAAAAGGAATACTAAGGTAGAATATTATGCAGAATAAGTCAGGAAACAAGAAAAATCTATATTAATAACCTAACCTCCCTATTTGAGAAAATAGAAGTAAAACAACAAGGAACTTCAAAACAAGTTGAGGGAAAGCAAGAATAGAAATGAGAGCAGAAATCAATGATACAGAAATCAAGAAGAAAGTAATCAAAGAATAGGGCCAATGAAGCCAAGAGCTAGTTTTTCAAAATAGTAAACTATATCAGCAATATCTAGACTCCTGAGGAAAAAAGAGACAAAAGGGAAGTCATCACCGGAGATACACGAGAAGAAAATGACAGGCTACTATTGACAACTTGATGCCGGTCAGCTGGAGAACTTACAAGAAAGGAATGAAATCAGGAAAGTGAAAAAGCTGAAAAGTACAACCATGAAAGAGGAGGAGCTGGAGCCATAGCACAGCGGGTAGGGCGTTTGCCTTGCATGCGGCTGACCCGCGTTCGATTCCCGTATGGTTCCCCAAGCACCGCCAGGAGTAATTCCTGAGTTCAGAGCCAGGAGTAACCCCTGTGCATTGCTAGGAGTGACCCAAAAAGCAAAAAACATAAAACAAAACAGCCATGAATGAGCAAACTGAAAAAGTAGTTTAAAGACCAAAAAAATGGGCACCGATGGAGGGATGGGTATTTGATCATTGTATAATTGAAACCCAAGCACAAAAATGTGTCAGTCTGCAACTGTACCTCATGATGTCTCACTATTAAAAATTTAAAAAATAAATAAATAAAATAAAAATTCAGTTAATGGGGAAAAAAAGACCAAAAAAACCTCCAGCCCCACCAAAAAAGGAGAAGAAGAAATTAACAGAAACTTTCTTAAAGAAGAGATTTAAATGGCCAAAGGCATATGAAAAAAATTGCTCTTCATCACTAATCATCAGGAAGATGCAAATCAAAAGGACAATGAGATATCATCTCACACCACAGGGACCGGTCTACATCCAAAGGAATAAAAGC